>NC_090443.1:828606877-831106877 GCF_031143425.1 Pleurodeles waltl | reverse complement strand
TAAAATACACGTTTATTTGTACCTCGTGGACTGCGTTTAAATTTTTCGGCATTACATATTTTCGAGATTGGTCTTCTCTGTCACTGGGCACCGGCAGTGGAGTGCGCCGCCCAGCAACTCTTCGACCACTTTGTTTCTAAACATATTTAAATATATTATATATGTATGCAACACAAATTGGTTAAAAGATTGTTGCACAGCGCACTCCACTGCTGGTGCTCAGTGATGGAGGAGAGCAACCTCGAAAATATTTTGTGAACAAGAATCTCACCGCACTCCACGGGGTTCAAATTGACATGTTTTATTGCAAGTATAAAAAATGAAAGAAAAGAGGGACTCATTTACTGTGATCAAGACTCCTTGAGAGTCAAAACGCGTACGTGGCTGTTGCTTGCAATAAAAGATGCCAATTTGAACCTCATGGAGTGCGTGAGATTCTTGTTCACAAAATATATATATATATATATGCATGCATGCATGTCTTTTCTGTAGTGGCAGTTGCCATAAAGTAACGCAGATGGTTTATTGTCCTGCTGCAAAGGAGATACATTTATATGTATTTAGCTGAGTGGATTAGTAAAGGCAAGCGTTACCTGCGCTTTAAAACAAATGTTATGCCAGGGGGACTATGGAGATATGAGTGGCACTTTTGCTGGGTAGTACTGAGGGAATTAGAAGAGGAGGTAATGGGAGGCAGAGCACCAAAAATGACTGTTGCACTGGGTGTGTGGTAAGGTGAAGTAATACATTCTTTTTTTGTTTTTTTCAGTGTTTTCAGAGAATCTGCAGAATTGGAGAAGAAGCAAAGGTAAGGTGATGACATTTCCTATTGTACACAAGAAACATACCCACAAGCAATTTTGTGACTATCTGCCTTCTATGTAGGCTAGTAATTTAGAGGGACAGTTTAGCCAGTAGCATAGATGGCGTCTCGTTGGATGACTGCTGATCAAGCCCTAACTCGGGTTATGGAGGACAGTTCTGATGTAGGCTCAGAGACTGAGACAGCAGACACTGAGACAGCATCTGAGGGAGAGGACTATGGAGCAGAATCTGGGAGTGATTTTTCAGTCGGCGGAGTCCCATCCGACGACACCTCTTCCAGTGAGTCTGAAGGAGACAATGACGACATCCATGCTGTCCCTTCGCAAGCACATTCTGGGCAGCGGGACCACATTGGGTTAGCTGAACCCAGAGAGCACGTGGTTGCGGCCGCAAGCACAGAGAGAGTGCTCTCTTGGCAGCCGCCCTGTTTAGTTCAGCCCCAAATTCCACCTTTTACTGGTGACGCTGGATGTAAAGTCAATACAGCTAACTTTTTGCCAGTCGACTACATCTATCTATTTTTGGATGTTGACTTCCTTCAGAAAATTGTGCAGCAAACAAATTTGCGTGCAGACCAATTTCTGAGGGAGCGCGGAGGCACTCTAGGGCCCCGTTCTAGGACATGCCAGTGGACTCCCACTTCGCTGGCGGAGTTGAAGATATTTTTGGGCCTTACGCTCAAAATGGGGTTAGTGCAGAAACCCACCTTGCAGTCCTACTGGATGACTCGCACGGTTTGGGTAACTCCCATCTTCGCACCATACATGAGCAGAGATCGTTTTTTGCTACTGCAGCGCATGCTGCATTTCACTGACAATTCTGCTGCATTGCCACGGGACCATCCAGATCATGACAGGTTGTTCAAAATTCGGCCTGTCGTGGAACATTTGTCTGCCAGGTTTCCAGAGATCTATACTCCTGGAAAGAATATAGCAGTTGATGAGTCCTTGATCCTGTACAAAGGACGGCTGCTTTTCAGACAGTACATTGCGAGCAAAAGAGCTCGCTATGGCATAAAGCTGTACATGCTGTGTGAGAGCTCTTCTGGCGATGTGTACAGCTTGAGAGTGTATACAGGGAAGGATTCTACCCTAAACCCTGTAGGTTGCCCTCCCGCGTTAGGGGTCACAGGTAAGATTGTACGGGAACTTGTCCAGCCACTTCTTCACAAAGGTTATAACCTTTATATACCCAAGGGTAGGTCGCTCCCCCTGCCGCTGCAGCTCCACCAGCCCTGTTCTTCTGTGCTCTTCTTTCTTCCCTGCACTCCGTCCTGCGGGTTCTTTCTTCTTCTTTGTCCTTCTTCTGTGTTCTTCATCTGTACTCTTCATCTGTGTTCTTCTTCTGTGCTCTTCTTCTGTGTATTTCATCTGTGTTTCTTCCTTCTCTTCTGCACCGCGACCTGCGTGTGCTTTCTTCTTTCTTCATCTGTGTTCTTCATCTGTGTTCTTCGTATCCTCTGCTTCTCAGGCCTCTCCTCTTCTGCCTGACTCCTCTTCCTTGACTCTTCGCTCCTCTCCTTCTTTACCTTTCTTCTTGGCTCTTCTCTCTTCTGCTCTTCTGCTCCTGACTCCTTGCTCCTCTTCTTCTTTACCTTCTTCTTGGCTCTTCTCTCTTCGTTTCTTCTGCTCCTGACTCCTGGCTCCTCTTCTTCTTTACCTTCTTCTTGGCTCTTCTCTCTTCGTTTCTTCTGCTCCTGACTCCTGGCTCCTCTTCTTCTTTACCTTCTTCTTGGCTCTTCTCTCTCCGGTTCTTCTGCTCCTGACTCCTGGCCCCTCTTCTTCTTTACCTTCTTCTTGGCTCTTCTCTCTCCGGTTCTTCTGCTCCTGACTCTTCTCTCTGACCTGCATCACTCCCCTCCACCTCTGTAACCCCCCCTCCCCTATCTTCCTATCTTTCTTCCTTACTCCCCGCCACCTTTAAACCCCCCTCCCCTATCTTTCCCCCCTCCCCTCTACCTGACCCCCCACCCTCCGCTTTCCCGCCGCCACCTCCTGCTCGCCCCGCCCCCCCTTCTCCCATTCGTCACCCCCCTCCCACCCCCACCCCCAGCGGACCCCTCCTCCCCCCCTCCTCCCTCTTATGGCGGCTGCTGCGCGACAGAGTTAGCGACCCTTGACCCAAGGGTAGGTCGCTCCCCCTGCCGCTGCAGCTCCACCAGCCCAGGCTCCTGAAACCTCCAAGCAAGTCCTGCGAAACCACAGTAAGTACTCCCCCCGCCCAGCCCCTCGCCCTGCCCCGCGCTACTCACCTCTTCTCCTGCTTCTTTCTTCATCTTTGATCTTCCTCTGTGCTCTCCATCTGTATTCTTCATCTGTGCTCTTCTTTCTTCCCTGCACCCCGTTCTGCGTGTTCTTTCTTCTGTCTTCATCTGTGTTCTTCTTCTGTGCTCTTCTTTCTTCTCTGCACCCCATCCTGCGGGTTCTTTCTTCATCTGTGTTCTTCTTCTGTGCTCTTCTTCTGTGTATTTCATCTGTGTTTCTTCCTTCTGTTCTGCACCGCGACCTGCGTGTGCTTTCTTCTTTCTTCATCTGTGTTCTTCATCTGTGTTCTTCGTATCCTCTGCTTCTCAGGCCTCTCCTCTTCCGCCTGACTCCTCTTCCTTGACTCTTCGCTCCTCTCCTTCTTTACCTTTCTACTTGGCTCTTCTCTCTTCTGCTCTTCTGCTCCTGACTCCTTGCTCCTCTTCTTCTTTACCTTCTTCTTGGCTCTTCTCTCTTCGTTTCTTCTGCTCCTGACTCCTGGCTCCTCTTCTTCTTTACCTTCTTCTTGGCTCTTCTCTATCCGGTTCTTCTGCTCCTGACTCCTGGCTCCTCTTCTTCTTTACCTTCTTCTTGGCTCTTCTCTCTCTGGTTCTTCTGCTCCTGACTCCTGGCTCCTCTTCTTCTTTACCTTCTTCTTGGCTCTTCTCTCTCCGGTTCTTCTGCTCCTGACTCTTCTCTCTGACCTGCCTCACTCCCCTCCACCTCTGTAACCCCCCTCCCCTATCTTCCTATCTTTCTTCCTTACTCCCCGCCACCTTTAACCCCCCCTCCCCTATCTTTTCCCCCCTCCCCTCTACCTGACCCCCCCACCCTCCGCTTTCCTGCCGCCACCTCCTGCTCGCCCCCGCCCCCCCTGCTCCCATTCGTCGCCCCCCGCCCCCAGCTGACCCCTCCGCCCCACCTCCCCCCTCTTATGGCGGCCGCTGCGTGGCCGCGCCGCTGGCGCGCCAAAGGCAAGCCTGGACTGCACCCAGCGCCACGACCCCTGGCCCACAGCACTCCCAAATCCCGCAGCACCGCTACGACCCCACCACCCTCCACGCCCTCAACCCAGGGCGCTCCAGCACCTGCTTCCAAGCCAACCCAAAACGTACCCACGGACCCTTCGTATGTCGCACCTGCAAACTCACCTTCCACTGCGAAACTACCTCGCCCGCCAGCCCACGCGCAAACAACCACCTCAAATGCATCCTGATCAACGCATGCTCCGTCCACAAGCACGCCGCTGAACTATGGGACCTCCTGGACTCCACCGCACCGGACGTCGCCTTCATCACTGAGACCTGGATGAACGCCTCCTCGGCCCCCGACATCGCCATAGACATCCCCGACGGCTACAAAATTTCCAGGAGAGACCGCACCAACCAAGTAGGTGGAGGTATCGCCATCGTCTTCAAGGACTCCATCAACGTCACCACCTCCACCGAAGACACCCCCCTCGCCGCCAACACCTGCACTTCCAGATCCACACCGACCCCAGCACCACCCTCAGAGGAACTCTCATCTACCGACCCCCTGGACCACGCACCCTCTTCAGCGACTCTATCACTGACTTCATCTCCCCGCACGCCCTTGCCTCGCCGGACTACATCCTCCTCGGTGACCTCAACTTCCACCTGGAACAGAACAACGACCCCAACACCACCGCCCTGGGGGACAACCTCGCCAACCTCGGTCTCAAGCAACAGGTGAACACCCCCACCCACATCGCCGGACACACGCTCGACCCCATCTTCTCCGCCAGCAACCACATACCCTTCAGCCACTCCTCCGCTATACACTGGACCGACCACAGATGTGTCCACTTCACCTTCCAACGCGAGACTCGCCACATCCGCACACAACCCATCCCACGCCGATAGTGGAACAAAATCCCTGAGGAACAGCTTCCCTCCACTCTCAGCGACAACCAACCCACCTTCTCCTCCGACCCCAACGACGCAGACCTCAGCCTCACGAATTGGATCACCAACTGCGCAGACAACCTCGCCCCCCTCAGACGCCTCCCAAGACAGACCAACACCAAAAAACCTCTCTGGTTCACTGACACCCTTAAGGAATAAAAAAAAAACTGCTGCACCCTCGAGAAAGCCTGGCGCAAGGACCACACCGCAGATAACATGACTGCCCTCAATAACGCTACCTGCAAACACCACCAACTGATCCGTGCCGCTAAAAGAAATTCCTTCACAGACAGACTGGACAAAAACAGCCACAACAGCAGAGAACTCTTCAACATCGTCAAAGAGCTCTCCAACCCTAACGCCAACGCCATCACGCCCTCACAAGACCTCTGCAACTCCCTCGCCACCTTCTTCCATCATAAGATCACCGACCTACACGACAGCTTCGGACACCAGACCCAGCCAACCACCACAGAACCTACAACCCCAACCATCACCCTCAACGCCTGGACTCACATCAACACGGAAGAGACCAAAGCCACCATGAACTCCATCCACTCCGGTGCCCCCTCGGACCCCTGCCCACACTTCATCTTCAACAAAGCCGACGACATCATCGCCCCACACCTCCAGACCATCATCAACAGCTCGTTCTCTTCTGCTACCTTCCCCGAGAGCTGGAAACACGCTGAAGTCAACGCCCTACTGAAGAAACCTACGGCGGACCCAAGCGACCTGAAGAACTTCCGCCCATTCTCGCTCCTCCCCTTCCCGGCCAAAGTCATAGAGAAGACCGTCAACAAGTAACTTACCAACTTCCTTGAAGACAACAACCTACTCGACCCCTCTCAGTCCGGATTCCGAGCCAATCACAGCACAGAAACCGCCCTCATCTCAGTCACAGACGACATCAGAACCCTGATGGACAACGGAGAAACAGTCGCCCTCATCCTCCTCGACCTCTCGGCTGCCTTCGACATCGTCTGCCACCGCACCCTAATAACCCGCCTCCGCTCCATCGGGATCCAAGGACAGGCCCTGGACTGGATCACCTCCTTCCTCTCCAACCGCTCCCAAAGAGTATACCTCCCACCTTTCCGCTCAGACCCCACCGAGATCATCTGCGGCATCCCTCAAGGCTCCTCGCTCAGCCTGACTCTCTTCAATGTCTACATGAGCCCCCTCGCCGACATCGTACGCAA
Source organism: Pleurodeles waltl (assembly GCF_031143425.1). Classification (NCBI taxonomy): domain Eukaryota; kingdom Metazoa; phylum Chordata; class Amphibia; order Caudata; family Salamandridae; genus Pleurodeles; species Pleurodeles waltl. Next base: position 831,100,682 of record NC_090443.1, on the reverse strand, counting down.
ACACAGCATCATCATCACCTCCTACGCAGACGACACTCAGCTGATACTTTCCCTCACCAAGGACCCCACCAGCGCCATGACCAACCTGCAAGATGGAATGAAAGGCGTCGCAGATTGGATGAAACTCAGCCGTCTGAAACTAAACTCAGACAAAATGGAAGTCCTCATCCTCGGAAACACTCCGACCGCCTGGGACGACTCCTGGTGGCCCACGGCCCTTGGCACCGCACCAACCCCCTCAGACCACGCACGCAAACTCGGATTCATGCTGGACCCTCTTCTCACCATGACCAAACAAGTCAACGCTGTATCATCCTCCTGCTTCCTCACCCTCCGCATGCTTCGAAAGATCTTCCGTTGGATCCCCGCCGACACCAGAAAGACCGTGACCCACGCCCTCGTCATGAGCCGCCTGGACTACGGTAACACCTTATACGCAGGAACCACTGCTAAACTCCAGAAACGTCTGCAGCGAATTCAAAACGCCTCCGCCCGCCTCATCCTCGACATACCCCGCAACAGCCACATCTCCGCCCACCTGAGACACCTACACTGGCTTCCCATCAGCAAAAGGATCACCTTCCGGCTCCTCACCCACGCACACAAAGCCCTCCACTACAAGGGACCTGAATACCTCAACCGCCGCCTCAGTTTCTACACACCCACCCGTCATCTTCGCTCCGCCAACCTCGCTCTCGCCGCCGTCCCTCGCATCCGCCGCACCACGGCGGGTGGGAGGTCCTTCTCCTACCTGGCGGCCAAGACATAGAACTCCCTCCCCACCATCCTCAGGACCACCCAGGACCACTCCGCATTCCGGAGACGACTCAAGACCTGGCTCTTCGAGCAGCAGTAACTCCTTCCCCCGAGCGCCTTGAGACCCGCACGGGTGAGTAGCACGCTTTATAAATGTTTATGATTTGATTTTGATTTGATTATGTGGACAATTTCTATACAGGAGTAGAGCTGTTCAGTGAGCTCTACAAAGCTGGCACTGTGGCCTGCGGTACAGTTCGTTGTAACCGCAAAGGATTCCCGCAGGAGCTTGTTTGCAAGAAGCTCCAGAAATCCCAGAGTACTGCATTGCGTTCTAACGAACTGCTTGCAGTTCAGTTCCTAGATAGGCGTGATATATACGTGCTCACTACAATTCATGATGAGAGCACTTCTCCCATCACGGTTTGGGGTCAGATGGCCGAAGTCCACAAGCCCATCTGTATACTTGATTACAATAAGTACATGGGCGGAGTGGACAAGAACGACCAGGTTCTTCAACCATACAATGTGTGTCGTAAAACTCGCACTTGGTACAAGAAACTGTTTACCCACCTGATTCAGATGGCAACATATAATGCATATGTTGTTTACCGTCAGACAACCACAGGAAGACTCATGACTTTCCTTGACTTCCAGTTGTCTGTAATTGAAAGCCTCACTGCTGTTAAAGAAGAAGCAGCAGCCTCCACCTCATATGTTCTGGAGGATGTGGCAAGGCTGCAGGAGCGACACTTTGCTGATCGCATTCCTAAAACACCCAAAAAGGATCGTCCATGTCGTCGCTGTAAAGTGTGCTCGAAGCATGGAAAGCGGCAGGAGAGACGGTATTACTGTCCCCAGTGTCCATCACAACCAGGCCTCTGTATCCCTACTTGCTTTACGTTGTATCATACTAAAGCAAAGTTCTGGGAAATCGACTGAGGTTGAGCTGCCGTTGGGTAATCCTTTCAGTGGCAGTGCATGGATACCGAACGTCCATGGGCCACTGCTTCGTTAGGCAAGGAGCCACAGAATTTTACTTCATCATGGACTTCCTTTTGGACTGCTTGAGAGCTAAATCCACCGTCAGAACGTGGTCAGTGTTCTGTTCAATTAACATGCATTATATTTCCCCTACTGCATATACTAGTGGACAGAACATATGCCACATTGTCACGGAGTACCCTTTCTTCACCAGCATGTCTACCTTACTTTCAACGGTAGATATGCTCTCTCAGTTTGAGGAATCACTTTGTACAGCATACTTGGAAACCCCCAACTTGCATCCACAAACTAGTATAGGTTCACTTGGCAATTATACAGGATTAGCCAGGACTCTGATGAGAACAGAGACATGAATGGGTAAGGAAAGCTTATGGTAGGAGTGCCTTCACAGGGTTATTGCACAGGTAGAAGGCAGATAGTAAAGGTAGTACAGATGTACATCATCTACACCTATGGATTCAAACCCATTGGTGCCATCCCAGCACTGAAGGAGAATGACTTGTATAGATCAGTGTTTGACCTTCTTTTCATGTTCATCCTCCATCAGAACTTAGTAGATGTTTAGTTTGCTGTATAAGTGCATTATAGTCACATCACTGCACATAATGTTGGCTGGGACATATGCTACGTTCTCATGGACTCCCCTATGTACCAAACACTACCCTTTTTCATAGCCTATGACCTTCTCTTTAGGGAACATCATGAGAAATCCCCAGCATGTCTCCCTTAGTTTCAAAGGTAGATATGCTCTCTCAGTTCGAGGAATCGCTTTGTACGGCATACTCGGACACCCCCCACTTGCATCCACAAACTGGAAGGAGTTGGATTTAGCACAGAGAGTGCGTTAAAAGCGCATGAAAAACATGTCTTCCTGAGCCTCAGGTGGCTGTCACAGGAGTCATTAGTAAAGGTTTGTTACGCAGGCATTTGGTAATGTTAAGGAAGAAGGAGGCAGTTAGCCTATGACCTTCTCTTTAGGTAACATCATGAGAAATCCCCAGCATGTCTCCCTTAGTTTCAAAGGTAGATATGCTCACTCAGTTCGAGGAATCGCTTTTTACGGCATACTCGGACACCCCCAACTTGCATCCACAAACTGGAAGGAGTTGGATTTAGCACAGAGAATGCATTAAAGGCGCATGAAAAACATGTCTTCCTGAGCCTCAGGTGGCTGTCACAGGAGTCATTAGTAAAGGTTTGTTACGCATGCATTTGGTAATGTTAAGGAAGAAGGAGGCAGTTACTTGACAGGTGGTAAAATGTAGTCAAACTTATTCTGTTCTGTGGCGTGTGAATGTGATGGGCCCTTGTCTGGCAGCGGTAAGTTAATGTGAGTGCAGTGATTGGTTGGATTGGGCCCGTGGCTGGCGATATGAAAAGGTTGTTTGTTGTGCGTGAATGGCGTGTGAATGGACCATAAAGAGGTTGGTGCCTGGACGTGGCTTCATGGCCCACCTTCAGAAGGCTTGGTTTCAATATTCAGATACTTTGATAAGTATTCATGCTTTGAAACCATAATTTCTGGAGGTGCTAAAACCAACCAGTGTGAGTGGTGGGTTAACTTTAACAAACTAGTACCAGGGTAGTCCAAGGGTGCAGGACTTGCGTGGCTCTCACCAGTTTTCCTTCACCCAGAATCCCCTTGAAATCACAAAATGTGCTTAAAAAACACATTTTCCTTGCATTCCAATGAGCAGAAGTCCAGGGATCTGCAGGGAGCCATTAAAATTACCTACCACAAAACAGCCTCGTTTTTTAAGACAGTCGCCTAAGTATTTGGTCCTGGGCTCGGCAGCCATGTAGGGAAACCTACCAAACGCAGACATTTCTGAAAACTAGACACCCAAGGCAGCCCACGTAAATGTGGTGTGTTTGGATTTAACAAAGTTTTCTTACCCAGAATACCCTGCAAAAGTGAAACGTTGATTAAAACCACTATTTTTCCTTTCTTTTTTATCACAGAAACTACAGGAATGTGCAGGGATCCTCAAAATTCCTACCACCCAGTGTTTCCCCACTTGTCCTGATAAAAACACAACCCCGCTTGTGTGCCTGCGCCTAGTGCCTGCTTCAGGAATGAATCACTCCAGGGTTAACAGTAGCCCTCCTGCAAGGACTACCATTGACCCTTGTGTGATCCATTCCAGTCGCGGGCGCTAGGCCTACCCACACAAGTGAGGTATCATTTTTATCGGGAGACTTGGCGGAACGCTGGGTGGAAGGAAATTTGTGGCTCCTCTCAGATCCCAGAACTTTCTGTCACCGAAATGTGAGGAAAACTTGTTTTTTTAGCCACATTTTGAGGTTTGCAAAGGATTCTGGGTAACAGAACCTGGTCAGAGCCCCACAAGTTACCCCATCTTGGATTCCCCTAGGTCTCTAGTTTTAATAAATGCACAGGTTTGGTAGGTTTCCCTAGGTGCCGGCTGAGCTAAAGGCCAAAATCCACAGGTAGGCACTTTGCAAAAAACACCTCTGTTTTCTGTCAAAAAGTGGGATGTGTACACGTTGTGTTTTGGGGCATTTCCTGTCACGGCGCTAGGCCTACCCACACAAGTGAGGTATCATTTTTATCAGGAGACTTGGGGGAACGCTGGGTGGAAGGAAATTTGTGGCTCCTCTCAGATTCCAGAACTTTCTGTCACCGAAATGTGAGGAAAACGTGTTTTTTTTGCCACATTTTAAGGTTTGCAAAGGATTCTGGGTAACAGAACCTGGTCAGAGCCCCAGAAGTCACCCCATCTTGGATTCCCCTAGGTCTCTAGTTTTAAAAAATGCACGGGTTTGGTAGTTTTCCCTAGGTGAGCTAGAGGCCAAAATCCACAGGTAGGCACTTTGCAAAAAACACCTCTGTTTTCTGTCAAAAAATGGGATGTGTCCATGTTGTGTTTTGGGGCATTTACTGTCGCGGGCGCTAGGCCTACCCACACAAGTGAGGTATCATTTTTATCAGGAGACTTGGGGGAACGCTGAGTGGAAGGAAATTTGTGGCTTCTCTCAGATTCCAGAACTTTCTGTCACCGACATGTGAGGAAAACTTTTTTTTTAGCCACATTTTGAGGTTTGCAAAGGATTGTGGGTAACAGAACCTGGTCAGAGCCCCACAAGTCACCCCATCTTGGATTCCCCTAGGTCTCCAGTTTTAAAAAATGCACAGGTTTGGTAGGTTTCCCTAGGTTCCGGCTGAGCTAGAGGCCAAAATCTACAGGTAGGCACTTTGCAAAAAACACCTCTGTTTTCTTTGGGAAAATGTGATGTGTCCACGTTGTGTTTTGGGGCATTTCCCTTCGCAGGCGCTAGGCATACCCACACAAGTGAGGTACCATTTTTATCGGGAGACTTGGGGGAACATAGAATAGCAAAACAAGTGTTATTGCCCCTTATCTTTCTCTACATTTTTTCCTTCCAAATATAAGAGTGTGTGTAAAAAAGACGTCTATTTGAGAAATGCCCTGCAATTCACATGCTAGTAAGGACTTGGGGGAACACTGGGTGGAAGGAAATTTGTGGCTCTTCTCAGATTCCAGAACTTTCTGTCACCGAAATGTGAGGAAAACTTGTTTTTTTAGCCACATTTTGAGGTTTGCAAAGGATTCTGGGTAACAGAACCTGGTCAGAGCCCCACTAGTCACCCCATCTTGGATTCCCCTAGGTCTCTAGTTTTAAAAAAGGCACAGGTTTGGTAGGTTTCCCTAGGTGCCGGCTGAGCTAGAGGCCAAAATCTACAGGTAGGCACTTTGCAAAAAACACCTCTGTTTTCTGTCAAAAAGTGGGATGTGTCCATGTTGTGTTTTGGGGCATTTCCTGTCACGGGCGCTAGGCCTACCCACACAAGTGAGGTATCATTTTTATCGGGAGACTTGGGGGAACGCTGGGTGGAAGGAAATTTGTGGCTCCTCTCAGATCCCAGAACTTTCTGTCACCGAAATGTGAGGAAAACTTGTTTTTTTAGCCACATTTTGAGGTTTGCAAAGGATTCTGGGTAACAGAACCTGGTCAGAGCCCCACAAGTCACCCCATCTTGGATTCCCCTAGGTCTCTAGTTTTAATAAATGCAAAGGTTTGGTAGGTTTCCCTAGGTGCCGGCTGAGCTAGAGGCCAAAATCCACAGGTAGGCACTTTGCAAAAAACACCTCTGTTTTCTGTCAAAAAATGGGATGTGTACACGTTGTGTTTTGGGGCATTTCCTGTCACGGCGCTAGGCCTACCCACACAAGTGAGGTATCATTTTTATCAGGAGACTTAGGGGAACGCTGGGTGGAAGGAAATTTGTGGCTCCTCTCAGATTCCAGAACTTTCTGTCACCGAAATGTGCGGAAAACGTGTTTTTTTTGCCACATTTTAAGGTTTGCAAAGGATTCTGGGTAACAGAGCCTGGTCAGAGCCCCAGAAGTCACCCCATCTTGGATTCCCCTAGGTCTCTAGTTTTAAAAAATGCACAGGTTTGGTAGTTTTCCCTAGGTGAGCTAGAGGCCAAAATCCACAGGTAGGCACTTTGCAAAAAACACCTCTGTTTTCTGTCAAAAAATGGGATGTGTCCATGTTGTGTTTTGGGGCATTTACTGTCGCGGGCGCTAGGCCTACCCACACAAGTGAGGTATCATTTTTATCAGGAGACTTGGGGGAACGCTGAGTGGAAGGAAATTTGTGGCTTCTCTCAGATTCCAGAACTTTCTGTCACCGACATGTGAGGAAAACTTTTTTTTTAGCCACATTTTGAGGTTTGCAAAGGATTGTGGGTAACAGAACCTGGTCAGAGCCCCACAAGTCACCCCATCTTGGATTCCCCTAGGTCTCCAGTTTTCAAAAATGCACAGGTTTGGTAGGTTTCCCTAGGTTCCGGCTGAGCTAGAGGCCAAAATCTACAGGTAGGCACTTTGCAAAAAACACCTCTGTTTTCTTTGGGAAAATGTGATGTGTCCACGTTGTGTTTTGGGGCATTTCCCTTCGCAGGCGCTAGGCATACCCACACAAGTGAGGTACCATTTTTATCGGGAGACTTGGGGGAACATAGAATAGCAAAACAAGTGTTATTGCCTCTTATCTTTCTCTACATTTTTTCCTTCCAAATATAAGAGAGTGTGTAAAAAAGACTTCTATTTGAGAAATTCCCTGCAATTCACATGCTAGTAAGGGCACCCCAGAATTCAGAGATGTGCAAATAACCACTGCTCCTCAACACCTTATCTTGAGCCCATTTTGGAAATGCAAAGGTTTTCTTGATACCTATTTTTCACTCTTCATATTTCAGCAAATGAATTGCTGTATACCCAGTATAGAATGAAAACCAACTGCAGGGTGCAGCTCATTTATTGGCTCTGGGTACCTAGGGTTCTTGATGAACCTACAAGCCCTATATATATCCCGCAACCAGAAGAGTCCAGCAGACATAACGGTATATTGCTTTAAAAAATCTGACATCGCAGGAAAAAGTTACAGAGTAAAACATAAAGAAAAATGGCTGTTGTTTTCAGCTCAATTTCATTATTTTTTTATTTCAGCTGTTATTTTCTGTAGGAATACCTTGTAGGATCTACACAAATGACCCCTTGCTGAATTCAGAATTTTGTCTACTTTTCAGAAATGTTTAGCTTTCCGGGATCCAGCATTGGTTTCACACCCATTCCTGTCACTAACTGGAAGGAGTCTGAAAGCACCAAAAAAGTAAAAATGGGGATGTCCCAGTAAAATGACAAATTTGTGTTGAAAAATTTGGTTTTCTGATTCAAGTCTGCCCGTTCCTGAAAGGTGGGAAGATGGTGATTTTATCACCAGAAACCCTTTGTTGATGCCATTTTCAGGGAAAAAAACACAAGCCTTCTTCGGTAGCCCTTTTTTTGAAAAAAACAAAATTTTCAGTGTATTTTGGCTAATTTCTTGGTCTCCTCCAGGGGAAACCGCAAACTCTGGGTACCATTAGAATCCCAGGGATGTTGGAAAAAAAGGACGCAAATTTGGCGTGGATAGCTTATGTGGACAAAAAGTTATGAAGGCCTAAGCGCGAACTACCCCAAATAGCCAAAAAAGGGCTCAGCACTGGGGGGGGGGGGAACGGCCCAGCAGCTAAGAGGTTAACATGAGGATCGTTATAAGATCATTGGTTAATTTTTTTTTTTAATGGTTATGCCACACACATATTTTCTCTAACACTACAGCGAATGCACCTCATAATTGACTTCGAGTGCACCACTTTCACATTAGTTCATCATTAATTCACACATTATATTGTCGTTATGGTCACATATAGATCAACATTGTGACATCAAAAGTAGCAGCCATTTTTACGTTGCACCAAAGTCTTCCTGACTTGCAGAATAGGTTCTGTGCAGTGCTTAATTTGAGCCAGTGGTTTCCGGTGCTCAGCACTGGCACTTAATTGCCAGCACCGGCATTTATGACAGCTGCCACATGGCGGCGCTGTTTGTATAATTTATAAGAACAACAGTTGATTGTTATTTCAATATGTATTTAAAACAATTGATACCTGCTGTCAAGCTATTCTTACAGCATTGGGGGCCTTGACCAATCTGAATTGTCCCACTTGTGGCAGTGTGATGGTTAGTAGTTGTGTTTGTACTGTCATTGGCAGTGCTGGCAGCGGCATTGGGTGGTGCAAGCTGCAGTGACCTCCTGACAAGGGCCCTGGCACTTATTTTGTTTACAAATTAAGCACTGGTTCAGTGACTCATTATGAATTGCTGTGACTAGAATGGGCTGTGACTGTAGGTATTGTATTGTATTGTAATCGTATTTATATAGCGCTTACTACCCCTGATGAGGCGTCGAAGCGCTTTTCGATGAGTAGCACACTACTCTGAAACCCAACAAGAATTAGTGATGGATTAGTATCGGGAAATAATGAGTACAGTTTTAGTATTATTATGAGTTAATTTGAGCCGCGGATATGAGAGTTTGTTAGTTAGATTGACTGAAGAAATGGAGGGGTGGAGGAGGAAAGAAATCCAGAAGTGTTAATTGGGAGTATATCCTTCAAAGGCTTGGGATGAGTAAAGGGGAGTGGAGGAGGGAAGAGTATGTGGAAGGGTTAGGGAGAGCATAGTAGCAGGGCGAGATAAATGCGGGAGAATTTAGTAGGGTTGTGTGGGAGGTCACAGTAGTAGAGTGAGATTTGGTGAGTTAGATGTGGAAGCGGAGGGTAGAGCTTAGGCAGAGTTATTTAGGAGATTAAAGTAGTAGAAGGGATTTGGGATGAGTCAGAGTGAGAATGGAGGATAGTTTGATAGAGACATGACATATGATGATGAGTAGATAAGTGTGATAAGATGAGAGCAGGAATTCATAGATATCTAGTATAACAACCCACCAAGGAGCCATGCAATGATCCACGAAACATGCCAAGCACAGAAACAACATATACACATACATACATATATGTATACACACACACACACACACATGAATACACACACATATGCACATACAACACATAATTAGAACCATGGGTAAAAAATACTTAGTCAAACAGGTTTTGTGTGTGTATTTTATTGTTATGACATAGTAGCGATACATATTTTCTAAAGAAACTATAAATAAATAGAAATATACACATAGGGGGTTATTCTAACTTTGGAGGAGTGTTAATCCGTCCCAAAAGTGACGGTAAAGTGACGGATATAAAACCAGCCGTATTACGAGTTCCATAGGATATAATGGACTCGTAATACGGCTGGTGGTAAATCCGTCACTTTTCCGTCACTTTTGGGACGGATTAACACCTCCTCCAAAGTTAGAATAACCCCCATAATCTGAAAAAATATTTATCAACATAGGCATATACAGTTCATAGTTGTTTGAATATGGTGGTTATGAAGGAAAAAGCCAACTCTTGAGTAGTTTTCTGAAGACAAGAAAGTTGGCTGTGGCTCTTATAGTTGGGGGTAATGAATTCCATAGTTTGGCTGCTTGGACGGAGGAGGATGTCCCACCTATAGTCTTTTTCTTGTATGGTGGTGTTCTAAAGCGGGGTGCCAATCTTGAGCAGAGGTTTCTTTGTTGGATGTATTTGGTCATTTTCTTTCTGATAAAAAGCGGTCCTGTTCCATGTATAGCTTTGTGGGTGATACAAAGCAGCTTGAAAGTGCATCTTCTGGCAACGGGTAAACAGTGTAGTGCTCTCAAGGCAGGGGAGATGTGGGCTTGCGGCTTTACATGTAATAGTAGCCTGGCTGCAGAATTCTGGATACGTTGTAGTTTTTTCATAACAGATAGAGATGATCCATGGTAGAGGGCATTGGCATAATCCAGTTTGGATAGTACAAGCAAGATAGTAGCTTCCACCTTGTGTGGAAATCCGAGGTGGGGGAAGATGCGTTGTAAAGTCTTCAAGGTGATGAAGCTTGTTTGTGCTAATTTGTCCACTTGGGCATTCATAGTTAACTTGGAATCCATGGTGATTCCTAGCTTTTTAACTTCCTTGGATAATTGACGAGGTGGTCCGAGATCGTCAGGCCAGACGCACAGAGGGTCATAATTTTTCCAGTCACCACATATGAGTATTTCTGTTTTGGAGGTATTTAGTTTGAGATGGCTCCAGGTCATCCACTGATCAACGGCTCTGAGGCAACTGAAGATTTCTGAGTTTTCAATGTTTTTGGGGCATTCTAATTTAAGTAGTAATTGTGTGTCATCTGCATAGTTGTAGCATGTGAGATGGAAATCATTGATCAGTTCTGGTAAAGATATCATGTAGATGTTGAAAAGCAAAGGTGAGATGATTGACCCTTGGGGTACCCCTGCTTTTGTGAGGTAGGGTTCAGACGAGAAGGGGGGCGATTGGATGATATTCGATCTTTTTTGAAGATAGGAAGTAATCCAGTCGAGAGCAATCCCTTGTATGACGACTTCGTGGAGTCTTTGAGTTAAGGTGCCATGGTCAGCTGTATCAAAGGCAGCTGAGAGGTCCAAGAGAAGTAGTGCAGCAACTCCATTGCGGTCGACTGTGTTTTTAAGATCATCCCAGATTGCTATGAGTGCCGATTCAGTGCTTCTTCCTCGGCGGAATCCAGTTTGGAAGTCTGAAAGTATAGAATTGTCTTCCATGAATTGTGACATCTGGGCGAATGCTGCTCTTTCTATCAATTTGCCCAGGAAAGGTCCATTTGTGATTGGTCTGTAGTTGTTGGGTTCTTGCGGGTCTACGTTTGTTTTCTTTAATAAAGGTCGTATGTATGCCTTTTTCAGGTCTGCAGGAAAAGTTCCTGAAGTTAAAGAGTTGTTGATGATTCTTCTTACAGGTGTGGCAGCAGAAGTAGATAGAAGAATGTTCTTGAAGATTTGTGGAGGGCAAGGGTCAGAAGGGCAACCAGAAGGTCTGCTTGCTTTGACCAAATCCATAAATTCATCCTGGGATATTTGTTTGAAGGACTGTAGAGGTTGGGTTGGTTTATTCTTAAAGGGTATTTTAGGAAAAGGGTTGGTGCTGATGTTTTTCTTCTGTTTTAAATAGGAGTCCAATGTGTCTGCCTTGGTTGTGTAGTGAGTTGCCAATTTGTTTGTGAAATTTTGAGTAGTGGGATTACTTCCTTCCATGCATGTAGGTTTTCGAAATTCATTGAGAATTTTATAAAATTCCTTGGTTGTAGATTGAGCATTTTGAATTCTGTCTGAGTAGTATCTTTTTTTAGCTTTTTTGATTGATGATTTGTATATCCTGTTAAGTTTGTGTAGCTGCAGTTTGTCTTGACTGTTGTTTGTTTTGAGCCAGGTCCGCTGCAACTTTCTGATTTGTTGCTTTATCTTTTTAAGTTCTGTGTTTCTCCAAGGTGTTGGTTTTCTTTTGTTGTGTTTAGTTTTTCTGAGAGGTATTAGGATATCAAAAGCTTCCTGTAGCAAATCATACAAGTAATTGTATCAAGATCTGTGTTTGCTGTTAGTTGTGTTTCTAAGTGATCCAAATTGAGTTTGCTCCATGGTCGATAGGTGTATGTATGTAAGTAGTTGTGGGGTGTGTTGATTTGTGGAGTTGTGTGTTGGAAAGTTATCACATGGTGGTCCGACCAAGTGATTGGCGTGATGCTATGAATAGTAACTAGTTCAGGCTTAGCAAAAATTACATCTAGGATGTGACCAGCGATGTGTGTGGGATTGTGTATAATCTGATGTAGGTTCAATGCGACTAGGCCAGTGGTGATAGCTTTTGGATGGGGCATATTGGGTTTGTCAAACCAAATGTTTAGATCCCCAAGAATGCATAGATTGGAGTATAGTGTAATAAGGTTTGAGACTGTGTCTAGAAAAGCATCTGGGAAAGTGGAGTTGTTAGGTGGAGGTCTGTAAAGGAGGAGAAAGTTACAGGAGGAAGTTGGGGTAGGGTGGCATCTGGTAAGGAGGGCTTCACAACCTTGTATGGAGATGTTGTCTGTTTTACTGAGGTTCATTGCCTGTTTGAATATAATAGCTAGTCCACCTCCTCTCTTGCCTATGCGGTTTTGAGTGATGGTTTGATAGCCTGGAGGAATGGCTTCGTGCAACACTGGTGCCATGTCATCTCCCAACCAGGATTCAGTTATGAATAGTAAGTCAGGTTGTGTGTCTGTGAGCAGGTCGTAGATGTGGTGCTTGTTTTTTGAGAGTGATTGAGCATTTATGAGCTGGCAGTTTAGAGAAGCTGTGTTAGTGGTAGTGTTGTTTTGTTTAGGAGAAGGGTGAGTAGTATAATGTGAGCTTGAAGCAGGAGTGTTGCTAGTTGTGATAACTGTTTGAGGCTCACAATAGTTTTGCTTTTCAATATAGTGTTCCTGTTCCAGCAGGTTAAGGAGGCATTTTGTTGGGTCTGTGTGTGTGGGTGGTGGACTTGGTGGCTGAGAGAGCCATGAGGAGTGTAGTGTTTTTTGTAGGGTAGTTTTATTATGTAACAGACAAGGGGGTGCGAGGTTGCTATGAGTGGCATGTTTTTTATTTTGTTTGCGTTTGTTTAGTGTGGATGGAGTATGGGTTGGGGGTGGTGGAGGAGCATGTGGATCATGATGTAAGGCTCTAAATTGTGCAATGGAGGAGAGGCGAGTGAATGAAAGCTGCTGGGTTGGGGTGCTTGTGGTAGGTGTTTGTGAATAGTGAGAAAGTAGAGGTGGAGATAGGATAGAATTTGTGTTCTTTGTGTAGTCCTGAGGGTGGGAGTGGGTATGACGATAGGTGTAATGTAAGTTTGTGTTGCTTTGATGTGCTGATGTTTGTGGTCGGTATTGTTTTTGTGGAATAGTGAGAGGGGATATTGGTGTAGTTGTTTTTGGTGAGGGATTTGTATGTGAGTTAGTGCTGGTGAGTGGAATTTGAGTGTTAGATGGGGTGTTGATGTGTTTTGGAGGTGAATGTACGAGGTGTGTAAGAGGTGATGGATGTGTACCAGAGGAGTTAGGGGGTCATTCCGACCGCCGGGGCCGGGGATGCGGGAGCACCGCCAACAGGCTGGCGGTGCCCCGCCGGGCATTCTGACCGCAGCGGTTTGGCCGCGGTCAGACAAGGAAAACCGGCGGTCTCCCGCCGGTTTTCCGCTGCCCTTGGAATCCCCCATGGCGGCGCAGCTTGCTGCGCCGCCATGGGGGATTCTGACACCCCCTACCGCCATCCTGTTCCTGGCGGTTCGCCCGCCAGGAACAGGATGGCGGTAGGGGGTGCCGCGGGGCCCGTGGGGGCCCCTGCAGTGCCAATGCCAATGGCATGGGCACTGCAGGGGCCCCCGTAAGAGGGCCCCACTGTGTATTTCAGTGTCTGCAATGCAGACACTGAAATACGCGACGGGTGCAAACTGCACCCGTCGCACATACCCACTCCGCCGGCTCCATTCGGAGCCGGCTTCCTCGTGGGGAGGGGTTTCCCGCTGGGCTGGCGGGCGGCCTTCTGGCGGTCGCCCGCCAGCCCAGCGGGAAAGCCTGAATGGCCTCCGCGGTCTTTTGACCGCGGAGCGGCCATATGGCGGTTCCCGCAAGGCGGGCGGCGGCCGCCGCCCGCCTCACTCGGAATCAGGCCCTTAGTGTTAGTTGCGATGACTGGAAGAGGTAATATGTGTGGTGGAGTGAAATGTGGGGATTGTATGGTTGTGTGTAATTGGTGAAGAGAGGGGAAGAGTGTTTGTAGATGGTGTGTTTGAAGGCAGGGTTTGGGCATTGTTATGATGACAGGTGGTCTGTGTGGAGCAAACAGCGGATAGTGTTGTTGGTTAGTATGAGCAGAGAAATGTATACTGTGGTTTTGTGTCGTGTGGGTGATGGCAGGTTGTGTTAGTGGGAGTGGACAGAGTAGTGTTGGCTGTGAGAATGCAGGTGTTTGACTGTAGTAGTTTAGGGGGATATGTGTATATGTGTTGTATATAGGGTATTGTGTTGGATGAAGGGGCAATGCAATCTGTCTGTGGTCAGTTTGTGATGCATGAGTTGGATGCCTTTGTAGAATGTGTGTTTGCATGTTGAGGGATGTGTAGGGGCTGGAACCATTCCTGGTCAATTGAGAATTGGGCAGCATTTCTGGCCCTAGTCCCTAGTCCCTAACAGGCCCAAACAGGCAGCTGCCCTTGTCCTCTTCATCCTTTGCCTCGACGCCCGGGCTGAGACGCCCTGAGTCCGAGCCTTTTATAGCCCTACTGGCCAATAAGAAGCTGGTCCTAACCCTAGCCAATCCAATTTCAAGCCCTGATTCAACCAACTAATGGGAGACCCAGCTGGGGGGCTGGTCTCAGGTGCAGCAGAGACTCAGGGAGCCAATCAGCTAAGTCCAGTCCCTGTGGTCAGGGGGAAAGGCAACTGCTGCTCTATTCAGAATCTCCTTGGATACAGACAGGCTGAATCCACACTTCCAAGCTAGCAGAGTCTACTTTCCAGGTAAGGGAGAGATTGTTTAAGAAACAAACACTGCAATAGTGCTGGGCACCCACTCTAAAATCGGGCTTTTTTAAAGGCAAAAATACGGGGGGGCAGACAGTTTTTAAGCACAATTGAAATCACAGAAACAGATTAAAACATTCTCCTAAAAACCACACTCTGCAAGATGTATGTAGCCTTTTTACTTAGAAGAGAAAAAAGGGGGGGGAGGGGGTGCCACAAACTAGCAAGGCAATTCACACAGTCACGGCAAAAACGAATTAAAAAAAAACACCACTTTAAAAGAGGCCAGGCTGCCTGAAACACAGAGAGTCCACAGTAAAACAGACACAGGTAGCTGAAACAAACACTTTTGAACAAATAATACTACTTACCCAGAAAAACTCTGGGCTCCTTACCTAGGTATTTTTGCAATCCTTGAACACTGGGCTGTATCAGGACACGGGAGATGCACAGAGGCACACAAAATTGAGGTACAAACCTTAGATGAGATTATCGACTCCCAACATAGGGTGGTACCTGATTCACTAAGAGGAAGCTACTATCAGGGGACAGCATCTCCTTTCAGAATCATTTTGGGCAGCTTCGAAGGAAGCAGGCAGTTGTGCAATTGACCATTGCTTGCCCCCCTCAATTTCTTTCTAAACGCTTAACATTGGTGTTAGACCTGCCATCCTTGGTGTGGTTCTCCCTAACTTTTTGCCTTCAGAACTTCTGATTTTGCTGACTTCCTTTTTGCTGGCCTAAGGAGTTTGCACACTTTACCAATGCTAACCAGTGCTAAAGTGCTTGTGCTCTTTACCTAAAACATGGTAACATAGGCATAGGTCCATTTGAAATATTTAGTTTACCTATACACCCCTAGCAAATTCCACTACATGTGCCCAGGGCCTGTGAATTAAATGCTACTAGTAGACCTGTAGCACTGATTGTGCCACACACTTAAGTAGCCCTTTAAACATGACTAAGGCGTGCCATTGCAGAGCCTATGTGTGCAGTTTTGAACTGCCATTTCGAATTGGC
This sequence comes from Pleurodeles waltl, assembly GCF_031143425.1. NCBI lineage: Eukaryota > Metazoa > Chordata > Amphibia > Caudata > Salamandridae > Pleurodeles > Pleurodeles waltl. The sequence goes on along the minus strand of NC_090443.1, from coordinate 831,085,065 downwards.
AAAATAAACCTTTTGCCAGGCTCAAATCTTCCTTTTTAATACAGATACATCTCCCCTAGGGCAGGCCTTGGAAAGCCAAGAGGGCAGTGTGCAGTGTATTTAAACAGTAGGTCATGTACTTATACATTTTACAGATCCTGGTAGTGAAAAACTCTCAAAATCGTTTTTCACTACTGAAAGGCCTATCACACCCATAAGATAACAATGGAGTTGCCTTATTACATTTCATAAGTGTAATGTCTAAATGAGAAGAGATAATTCCTTCACATTTGCTGTCTCTGGATTCACAATTTAAAATCACAACTTATAGTGAAGTCAGATTTTAAATTGCGATTCTGAAAATGCCACTTTTAGAATGTTGGTATTTTCTTGCCTGAGCCATTTGGTGCCTGTAGCCTGTCTCTGGTCACATATTTGGGCGTCAACACCTGGACTTTGTGTATTCCCCCCCTAGATTGCCACAAACAATAGCTTAAGTGTGACTTGATGGGCCATACTGAACGGGATGGGAGGGAGGAGCTGGACATAGCCTTATTTTTACACCTGAGTAGGCTTTGACCTGTCCCCAAACAAAGGGCTGCCTACACCCCCTAGTTAGTCTGAAGCCAGGGCAGGGAGGGCAGGACATCTGTGCACTTCAAAGGCATGTCTTTGAAGTCCCCCCCACATAAAGGGCACCGCTGGGTATAAGGACTGGACCTCAGACACCACCACTTCAGTACCTGTGGAACTAATGCATCCCCTCTGCTGAGCAGTGCATCTTCGAGCAGAACCAATGCATCACTGCTGCTGAGTGGATTGGACCCAGCACATAAGACCTGCATTGCTGCAGCATGCCCGGCCCTTGGGGTTTGACGCATCACCTTCAGAACTGCTGCTGTGCGATGCTTCCCCAGAGCAGGCCCTCACATCTGTCGTCAATGGCAACCTCAACAACAACACCAGAGCTCCGCATCGCAGGTTCACTGCTCATCGGAACCAACACATCGCCTCAGCTGCGCAACACATCCCACATACTGGCCTTCGCATCGCATGAACTGTTGATGGGATCTTTCACATTGACATAACAGGACCTCGCACCACAGCCTCGCCTCATCTTGGAACCAACACATCGCATTGGCTGCACGACTGTTAGGGGACTTAACAATGAATTCCAAACTTTCATGGAAGAAGAACGCTGACTAAAATCCAAAAGCCCATCCTAGAGCCCTCCAATCTCCAATGATTATTCCTAGAGACTAGAAATGATCCAAGGCGGGAAGGGCATGGGGAGAGACAAGAAGAGACTGCCTTGTCTTGATCTTCAAGGTCCTTCTTATTAGTCTGTTTTAACTTTCACTCTTGTATGGCTCTACCTTCATGAAGTAGTTCAACTGTAGACAAAATACTATGATTAGCTTAATCTGTACAAAGCTTTTTATGTCACATAACATATATGGTACTTATATCTACTAGACTTGAACCTACCATACAAGACAGTGGCCTTAGCTTCTCTTCTATACATTATGTTTAAATGTAGAAAGAGCCTTTTCAATTACTCCTCCTTGGAAAATTTCCTGTATTCAATAGTCTTTGTTTATTATTTTTTGTCAACTTCTTAATGTTAAACATTTTTACATATAATGTTCTACATCTTATATAACAATTGAATCTTTCTTTTCTCTTTTCTCTTGTTGCATGACCAGAAACTGGTTGAAGATGTGACCAAGACCCAGGTTTCTCTTCAGAATGGTCACAATGCTGGTGAGTAATAATAGTGATAATTCCCTTAATTTTCTGTACCTGTTTTTTAATTATTTTTCTTGTCCGAATATTCTCTTTTTTGAACAGAGAACTGAAGCATCTCAGGGCTGGTTGTAAATTCCACTGAATTCCATTACTAGAGACACTGCTTTTGAAGGAGGAGCCAATGCATCTCTGAGATACTACCTTTATTTTGGGCTAAGCGTGTAAGAAAGCGGTCTCAGAGGATGAGAGACTCTTAAGACACTATCTTTAACTTCCAGTTCTGGGTAATGTCCTTCCGGTTGAAGAACGCCGCTGCCACATTCCAGAGGTTGGTCAATCAGGTCCTGGCTGGGTTGGAGAATTTCAGTGCCTCCTATCTGGAATACATTGTGGCCCTTATCTGGATGACATTGCGGTCTTCAGTCCTAGCTGGGAGGGCCACCTGTGCCACTTTAGCAAAATACTTTAGGCTCCGCAGAAGGCAAGCCTGACTATCAAGGCCAGTAAGTACCAGGTAGGGCAGGGGTCAGTGCTCTACTTGGGTCATAAGAGGGAGGAGGCAAGGTGCAGCCCCTTCGAATCAAGATTCAAACCATTCTGGCTTGGGAACCTACCAAGACCCAGGCAGAGGAGAGGGCCTTCTTACTCCTCACTGGCTACTGCAGGAGATTTGTCAAGCGGTATTGCATCATTGTTGCGCCTTTCACTGAACTGACTTTCAAGAAGCAGCCCCGTCAGGCAATCTGGACAGAGGCATGCCAATAAGTTTTCGACACCCTGAATGACACAGCACTTGTGCTCAAAGCCCCTGAATTCCCCCTCAAAATTCATTGTGCAGACAGATGCATCAGGGTATGGCATAAGGGCCATGCTCTCACACCTAGATGAAGAGGGCCAGGATCAACCTGTAGCCTTCATCAGTAGGAGGTTACTTCCTCGGAAAAAGAGGTGGAGTGCAATAGAGAAGGAAGCCTTTGCTGTGGTCTGAGCATCTGAGACCATACTTGTTTGGTGTACACTTCGGCCCGTATTTATACTCCGTTTGCGCCGAATTAGCGTCGTTTTTTTCGACGCAAATTCGGCGCAAAACTAACGCCATATTTATACTTTGGCGTTAGACGCGTCTAGCGCCAAAGTATGAAGAAAGAGCGTCATTTTTTAGCGTGAACGCCTTCCTTGCGTTAATGAGATGCAAGGAAGGCGTTCCCGTCTAAAAAAATGACGGCGACGCAAATGCGTCGTATTTATACTCCCGGGCAAAAATCACGCCCGGGAGGTGGCGGGTCAAAAAAACCCGCATTTGCGCCTGAATTTAACGCCTGGGTCAGGGTAGGCGTTAAGGGACCTGTGGGCTCAGAATGAGCCCATAGGTGCCCTCCCCTGCCCCCAGGGACCCCCCCTGCCACCCCTGCCCACCACAGGAGGACACCCAAGGATGGAGGGACCCATCCCAGTGAAGTACAGGTAAGTTCAGGTAAGTATGATTTTTTTTATATATTTTTTTTTTTTTGTGGCATAGGGGGGCCTTATTTGTGCCCCCCTACATGCCACTATGCCCAATGACCATGCCCAGGGGACACAAGTCCCCTGGGCATTGCCATTGGGCAAGGGGGCATGACTCCTGTCTTTACTAAGACAGGAGTCATGAAATGGCGTCTGGGCGTCGAAAAAATGGCGCAAATCGGGTTAAGACGATTTTTTAGCGTCAACCTGACTTGCGCCATTTTAAGACGCCCTAACGTCATTTTTTCCCAACGCCGGAGCTGCCTGGTCTACGTGGTTTTTTTCCACGCACACCAGGCAGCGCCGGTCTGATTGCGCCGTCTAACGCCATTCCATAAATACGGCGCCCGCATGGCGCTTCAGAATGGCGTTAGACGGCGCAAAATTTTTTGACGCTAAACTGCGTTAGCGCAGTTTAGCGTCAAAAAGTATAAATATGGGCCTTCGGGTTCAGACAGACCTCAGACTCCTGAGATGGTCAATGTAGATGAAAGGTGAGAATCCCAAACGTTTAAGTGGTTTATCTCCTACAGGGAATGGACTTTATGGTGGAATACTGTCCTGGAACAGACCACACCAATGATGATGGTCTCTCCAGGTTCTTCTGCCTTAGTGAAGAGTACTTCCAAGGGGTTGGGTAGTTACCCCACTTTCAGTTGGTGGGCACACGTGTTAGACCTTATATTCTTGTGCCATTTCTCCCTGATGTTTTGCCTTCAGGCCTCCTGTTTTTGCTCACTTCGTTTTTGCTGGCTTTAGGATTCTGCACACTTTCCCACTGCTAACCAGTGCTAAAGTGCTTGTACTGTTTCCCTAAAACATGGTAACCAGTGCTAAAGTGCTTGTACTCTTCTCCTACAACATGGTAACATTGGCATATTCCCAATTGGCATATTTCATTTACTTATAAGTCCCTAGTAAAGTGCACTACACGTGCCCAGGGCCTGTACTCGTGGGTCTGCAGCACTGATTGTGCCACCCACTTAAGTAGCCCTTTAAACCAGAGATGGAATTCGAATAGCAGGGGGCTGGAGAACATTTGTTAGTGGGACTGTGTGACGTAAACATTCTTCCATATACAGTTTTGGTAGTAACACACTCTTGTAAAAACAGCAGGGTATTGGCTGCTCTCTGAATTAGAGAAATTAGGGTTCCTCGTCGCTTTCCAATGAGTTGGTATTCCACTGTTGATGCTTCACAGGAGAAGGCCTGGCATTTGGTCTTTCCCTTACTACAGTACTCCTGACATCTCAATCATCAAAGCTAGGTATGATGGGATGATGTTGCTGATTGCTTTGAAGATGGGGAGATACAGCAAGTGGAGGTTTTTAAGTATTCACAATATCGTACTGACTTTCCATAGCCCATTGAATTGCCATGCAACATCATAAAGAACACTTCTCATGACATGAGATAGGTTTCTGGGATGCTGGCTGGTAGAGAATTGCCTCCTTCACTGGAAATGGCTATCATTAACAAAATGGTTTATTCTGGTTTCTTTACTATCCAATGTAACTCCCAGCATTTCAAGTATAAGCTTAAAGATATTACATTCATGGTGGATGATGAGATGATGTTTGTAGGTCTGGATTTGAAGAACTGGTATGAAGTATCCAACTGTTCTGTAGAAAGCATTGATTGCCAACCATTTGGATACATCATGCTCATTGGAGAAGATTAGGTGAGGGTGAGCTGTCGATTAGATGAAAGGTCTATCTTCTCCTTAAAGAAGGTATTAATTGCCCCGCCATTATCCTTTGAGTGGGCAAATATAGGTATTGCTTGTTGGGGTTATACTGTATTTAAAAGTCTTGAAGAACATTCTGATTTTGTTTGAGGCTTTGCTGATGATATTGTAGTAACAAGCAGCTTCCGTCTCTGTGATGCCACTAATCAATGTAATGGAGGTGCTTCAGTTGCTTTAGGGCAACAAGGCCACCTGATGTCACATTTGCTTTCAAAGACTTCATGCTTGAATTACTTTAATTTTTACTTTGGAAACTGAATAGAAAATATACTCAAGTTTTGTTGAAGTAAAACCATGGAACACTGTCACAGTTAAATTTGGAGAGCGAGGGCATGGTGTCGATTGACATCAGTAATCTAGCATTCTCCTAACTGAAGGGAAAGCAGATGCAGAAGAACTATCGCAGTCGCCCTCAGCCCAGGAGAAAATGGGTTTATGGAGAGAGTGAGAAAAAAATCTGGAGCTGGTCCCACTAGTCTTGCACATTCAGTAAATTCTCTCCAAGCCTCAAATATACGCTCCTCATGCATGTGACTCTTAATAGAAAAAAGAGCCAACATATCTTAAGTCACAACCATTTGAGCTTGGTTGTCAAATTACTCAACACGCATTCCAGATGTTCCAAGGATGGGACAGTGGTTGACCCCAGAAAGTTCCAAGACACAAGTGCAGAACGCCTACAGTCTTGGTGGACAAACAGATTAACCACAGATGATGGGAACCATGACACGGTTCAGGAACAAGGGAAAAGGAACCAGGAACCGGACAGTGAAAACAAAATAAACGTGGACGGGAATACTAACAGTGAACGAACTCTCGGCATCCTTCAACAAAATAAGATAATAGTAAATGTCCTCAATCTAACTAACGCGACATAAACTAACTTAAAGTGTCACCTTCTCCTGTTCTGCTTCGTGAGCCTCCACAGGCCCATTCTCCTACTTCTGTATACGCTTGACTTTGATTGTCACCTTGCTGTGGTTTTCTGTTGTTTCTTATTCTTACTTCGCACTGCTTTTTCCTTCAACAATCTTGTGCTCATTTTCCCTGCAAACACTTGTAATGTGAGTGACAGGTCAGTATGAATTACAGTAGCAATGATGTTGTCCCAATTAAAGCTTTTCATATCAACCACATTGCTAATTACTTACTGGCAGTCTGCTATGCAGTAACAGTAATACCAACATTAACAGCTCCTTGCCAATATTTAAACATATTTGCAAAACAAACACTTTCCACGGATTGTTATTAACCGTGAAATCTTTGTACTTTATATAGCCAACATCTGCTGAATGCCAGTGGGTTACCCCAAGGCAATCCTACCATGCCTAACAATCGTGATGGGCATCAGCCTTGCTTCGTTATTCCACTGGCATCTGTCTGCTGCTATCAGTATGTTCTTCCACTTTTGGCTGTCAGGGAGTGAATTGTCACATGAACATGGGAATTTTACTACAGACCAGTCTAAATCATGCTTTGATGATATGTTTCAGGTAATATATGGTATGTGTCCTTTAACTTGCATGCAGCAAAGATTCTTATTAAAAATGATTAGGAACGGGTAGAATAGATGGTGGTGTGGTGTCTTACACAATGAGCTTTTGGTATATGCCTTGTCATTGACGAGTCTTGGTCGTCAACTTTATCCATTTTTTCCGCATCTGTTAGGACGGGAGCACGACCTTTGACCTACAGCAAGAGAAAGTCTGAGAAGGGTGCTGGTGAGTATGCAACTAGAGTGATCTGTGTTGGACATCTGTTTAATATTCAGTCCAATATGGATTCTGCATCTATCATTCAGATGTTCCTTTAGTGGCTGCTACTGTTTCTGTGTTGTTGTGTAGTGAATGGATATGTGTGAGCTGTTCTATCTAATCTGTTTTTTGTTTTCTCTTTGAATCCTCCTGGTGGTTAGTGCAGAAAGTAGTGACAAGATTGCATATGGCTGAATGATGAGGAAGCAATCCATCAGTATGAGGTTTGTTGCCACTCTGGGTGAGTGTGGGATGTTTTGTTTTATGTTATTGGCATGTACATGCTGTGCAGTGTGGTTGGGAGCAAAGTTATAGCCAACTAAATGAAAGATCTGTGCCGTTTTGAGTAAAAATGAGGTGTTTTGCCAAAAGTGCTCTATTGTATGTTTGAAGTGCATCTTATGGGGTAGTGACAGTGGGAGAAATGTGATAGCCCCCTATTTGGCATATATGCATTCTGTTGGATGCATGTGAGGTGTTCCATCTAGTTCGTTCTGTTCATCTGTGAATGTGGACAAATAGTAGAGATCTACAGAAGGAAGTTGAAAAATGATTTTTTAAAAGAGCTCTCACGGAGAAATAAGGTAGCTAGATTAGAATCATAACTATCAAAACGTCTTTAATGTCATCATTATGGTGATAGCTCCACTACCAATATGGCTTTGTTATGCGGAGTGACATCATGTTTTACACTGGTTCTTAGAGTGTCTTATCAAACTGCAACCCCTCATCTGTTACAGTACAGAATTCTGGATAATGTTGGATTAGTTTATCTTTTCTATTGAAAAGATGTGTAGAGAAGCACAGGGGAAGTTTTTGGGGGCGACAGTTAAAGGTACAGCCTCATAATAAACTGTTCGTTAGAGAATGAATTATAAGACTTACGTTTAAAACTTATGATGCACACAATGTCTCCCTTTTAGAGGGTCAATATTTTACGCTACATTTCTAGTGAAGGCTTCCACAGGGACTTTGAACCCACTAACAGAACCATACTCACAACATGTTGAGTAACAACTTGTGTCTTACAAAACCAATCATGAGTGTTCAAAGTAATTCACCAAGAACTTCTACTTATACTTAAGTCCACATTTCTGTAGGGTAATTTTGTAGGCCAAGTGGGGCTGGGAAAGAGCATCCTGGATATGCAGATTTCAAATGCTCACACATTTACCACGGTTAGTTCGGCGTCCATCTATTTTTAAATTAAACTCTCTGCGCATTATTTTATATGCAGTTACCTGACAATGAAAAGGCACAATACCTAAACAATTTTGTCCTTTCCTTTTTAGCCATCCATTTGACCCTGCTACCACACTCACTGACTCCCCTCCCAACTGCCCCACAGCACTCGGGATCACAGTTCCTTTTTAATGCTCTTCAAGGGGTGTGTGCAAATGAAGGCAGCCTGGAAACGTACCAAATAAACAAGGCTGCGCTTCCGGGCCATCTTCACTTGCACATTCTTGCAGAGGCATTTGCCCTGGGTGAAACTGGATGGTTTCCCTGGGGGTTGCGCCCCACTGTTTGAAGATCTCCGAGATGGAGTGAGGCAGGAAAGGACGTGCAGCCAAGAGGTGAAGGAGACGGTGGGAATGAGAGAGGTTGAACAGCCCCCACATGGTGAGGAAAGGTGAAAAGCGAAGGTAATAGATCACATGATGAGCACTTGTAAGTTGTGGGAGTAGGAACAGGGATGTTTGGAATGAAGAGGATTTTAGACACAGATGGAAGAGAGATGGGTTGGGTATGAGTAGGTAACGGAGGTGATGGAAGAAAAGAAGAAAGCTAGAGAAGGAAGGAAGAAAGGATGAGAGGAGAAATCAGACTCTATATAGATAAAATGGATGGAAAGAAAGAATAGCCTGGTTGGAAGAGGGGCAAACAGGAGGAAAAATCGATGTAGAGAGGCAGTGAATGGTTTTTTAAGTGGGGAAGCAGAAACAAAGTTTAAGTGGCATAAGGAGACAAAGTGGAAGGTGGCAGAGTAGTGACAGAGAGAGGGCAAGCGAGGAAGACGATGGAGAGCATTAATTCGGAGGACTGCAGATGTTTCATCTTCAAAGGGACATTGCGGTGCAGGTTATACCTGTAAAGAGTGAGAAGTTAGTGACTTGACCTACATGACAAGGGGCATTAGACAGCGTTTACAGAGGCTACAGACTTCATGAGAAGCAGAAGAGAGCAGCTCAGTAGAGGAGTTTCCCCGAAGGGGATATACTTTCCAATTTAAACAGTTGTAACCAATTCTAATCACTAAGGATTGAGAGTCTAAAGCAACCTCCCAGGAGTGACAGATGTGGAACCTACAGGCAGCACAACTTCAAGAAACCTCCAGATATTATGAGTCTATGGATCCACCAATGAGTGGCAAAAATGCACCCTATAGAAGGTACGTATTCCCAAAAGTACTATATATTAAGATTGTATGAGTCCATCCAAGAAAGAATGAGGTTACGTCCTTTGGAAGATGCCGCTCCTAAAACCACAAGACATTAAGGGGGTTATTCTAACTTTGGAGGAGGTGTTAATCCGTTCCAAAAGTGACGGAAAAGTGACGGATTTACCACCAGCCGTATTACGAGTCCATTATATCCTATGGAACTCGTAATACGGCTGGTGGTATATCCGTCACTTTACCGTCACTTTTGGGACGGATTAACACTCCTCCAAAGTTAGAATAACCCCCTAAGATGTTAGTCATCCATCTAAGAATGAAGGAGGTGCAAACCTATGGAAGGCACACATTTCTAAAACTCCACATATTGTGGAGGTCACCGTTGAAAGGTTGCTGGTCTGTGGGCCCTCCCAAAAGTAGAAGAGGTGCACCATAGGAATTCACAGTGAATAGAGAGTCTACAGAAACAATCAATGTGGCATAGGTGCATTCGTATGGAAGAAGCAACATGCAAAAACCAACAAATATTAAGAGTGTATGTGGCCAAGCCGGGCCTTCGGAGGTGCAATAACAGATGCAGCTTGCCAAATAACCAAATGTGTCTACCTGACATTAGGAGCCTACGGATCCAACTTCAAGCAGCCTAGTTGCAACCCCGAGGAAGCCGTAGCTTCCTAAAGTTATCAAATATTACATTTAACTCTCAGGGAGTTGTGCAATCGTAGCTGAGAAGGAACAGAGTGAAGAAGAGAATGAGCAGAGAGAGGAGAAAGAGAGTAAAAAAAAAGGTGGAAAGAGACAAGAGTGGGAGAAGACTCCGGAGGGAGGCATGAGACAGGAGATCTGAGGAAGCGCAAGGAGGGGAGGCTTTGCACCATTTGTGGTTCAATGCATTTTAAAACTGTTCGTGCTTTGCAGTACAGGCAGCAGCTTGTTATACTGCTCTTTTTCTATGATTATATGTTTTATGCTTTTTGCAGGCTTCAAATCTTCGTAGGATCCTCATAAAGACTGAGCTATCTCTCACCAAAGTGCTGACTGCAGCTAAGATTTACACAACTAGAGCAAATGATTTCAATAACACAATTTCAATTATTTCCACAGTCTGAACTTGCTCTTTGCTCAAGAGAGAATTATGTCAACGCTCTAAATCCCCTTTCTTTCCTTTTGCCCAATTCTTACATAAAATGTACTTTATTTAACCTCCTCCATAAATCACCGCCTGGGCTGGGCATGGCCTCTATCCATTCTCTAGGATTTATACCAGGTAGGCGATAATGCTACCTTATCTCGCATTGATGAAAATGTCCCTTGGACCTGGTGACAGACTAAATAAGTGAACGTTATTAACTAAATGAGAGGTCAGTCCAGGAAATGAATGTGTTTTTTAATCCTGAATGAAACAATAACATGGAGCCAGTCTTCCATTGATTTGTAAGTGAAAGCTGACTAAATCTCATGAGGGCTGATTCTGAAAAAAACAGTAATTTGTAAAAGAACGGATTGTGCAGAGCAATGTGTATATCTAGATGTCCACATAGATAAAGTTGGTCGTGACTGGGTGTGTTCCACATTAATACATTTAACAATGAAAGTTAATTAGTGTGGGCTTCGGGCTCCACCTTCCTTCTTTGTCCAGCGCATGATGATTGTCAGGTTGAGCATCATGTCAGGGCCAGGTGCTTTGTCTGTACTAAAGCGCACACACCATGCTGCAAAATTTTGCCGAGCTGAAGCTCTCACATTCCTGAGGGCAGTGACATCATCAGCCCAGCAAAGCCCTGTGAAGATCCTGCCTTTTATGATGGTTAATGCCATTACCGATAAAGTCAGCTCCAAGGGGGAGATTTAAGAAAAGTAGTCTTTCATCCAATGCAGCGCCACTTTTCTTGCGGCCCTTAGCACCCTCCTAACACTACCATGTGTGCGCCGAATTAAAGATATGGCGCACCATGGTGGTAGTAAGGGAACTAGCATAAAAAACTTTGCTCGGTGCAGGTGTTGAAAATGCCACAAAACACGGCACAAAGAAATCTTTTACATTTCTTTGCGACTTATTTTTGGCCCCTCCCCTTATGGGAAAACACCCCCTTGTATACATTATGCCTGGTGCAGGCATAATGTGGCGCAAGGGGCTACAAAGTGGTGCAATGCATGCATGTTAGAAATGGGGTCTTTGGTTGGCAGTCAGGTTACCCCCTGTCCAAGCAAGGACCCTCACTCTGGTCAGGGTAAAAGAGAATCACCCTTAGCTAACCCCTGCTTACCCCCTTGGTAGCTTGCCACGAGCAGTAGGCTTAACTTCAGAGTGCTAGGTGTAAAGTATTTGTACCAACACACACAGTAACTTAATGAAAACACTACAAAATGATACAACACAGGTTTAGAATAATAGAAAATATTTATCCAAACAAAACAAGACCAAAACAACAAAAATCCACAATACACAAGTCAAGTTATCACAAAAAATGCAAAAAGAGTCTTCATGTAATTTTAAACACAATGCTAACGATGTTAGCACAAAAATGTAACTTGGGTGCATCAAAAATAACCCTGCACGGGCAAGTGTGCGTCCAAAAGGGCTTGCCATGGGTCGATTTCACTCACGAGCGAGACCTTGCGTTATTTCTCCTTTAGTCGGACCGGCGTGCGTCGTTTCTTCTCTCCACAGATGAGCGATGCGTCGATCCGTTCAGCACTCTCGGGTCCAGGCAGACCTTGCGTTGTTTTTACACACCCAGCGGTGTTTGCGTCAGAAATTCAGCTGCACAATGATCTGAAAACCACGCAGCGGGTTGTGATCTCACCAGCCTCTGTCAGAGATGCTGCACGTCGTTTCTCCAGCTCCGGGCGTCGATCTTCCGGTCGCGTGGCAGGCGAGCATTGATTTTCAGCCCCAAAGCCAGCGGCGCTTCGATTTTTCAGCCGCAGATTGGAGTTGCGTCAATCTTTTCCCCGCACAGTGGTCAGTGCGTGGATTTCTCACTCTTGGGCTGCCAACTTCTCTTTTTAGGGGCCCAGGAACTGGATGGGCACCACTTGGCAGAGTAGGAGTCTCTCCAGAGACTCCAGTTGCTCGCAGATAGAAGTCTTTGCTGTCCCTGAGACTTCAAACAACAGGAGGCAAGCTCTAAATGAAGCCCTTGGAGAGTTCTTCACAAGAAGGAAGGCAACACAAAGTCCAGTCTTTGTCCTCTAGCACAGGCAGAAGCAGCAACTGCAGGAGGGCTCCACAAAGCACAGGTACAGGCAGGGCAACTCTTCTTCCTCCGCTCTTCAGCTCTTCTCCAGGCAGAGGTTCCTCCTGGTTTCCAGTAGTGTTCTAAAGTCTGTGGTTTTGGGTGCCCTTCTCATACCCATTTTGCCCTTTGATGTAGACCTACTTCAAAGCAAAGTCTCTATTGTTTGTGAAATCCTGGCTTGCCCAGGCTTCAGACACACACCAGGGGGTGGAGACTGCATTGTGTGAGGGCAGACACAGCCCCTTCAGGTGTGAGTGACCACTCCTCCTCTCCCTCCTAGCACAGATGGCCCATCTGCAGACTACACCCCAGCTCCCTTTGTGTCACTGTCTAGTGAGAGGTGCAACCAGCCCAACTGTCAAACTGACCCATACAGGGAATCCACAAACAGGCAGAGTCACAGAAATGGTTTAAGCAAGAAAATGTTCACTTTCTTAAAGTGGCATTTTCAAACACACAATCTTAAAATCAACTTTACTTAAAGATGTATTTTTAAATTGTGAGCTCAGAGACCCCAAACTCCATATATCTATCCACTCCCAAAGGGAATCTACACTTTAATCATATTTAAAGGTAGCCCCCATATTAACCTATGAGAGGGACAGGCCTTGCAACAGTGAAAAACAAATTTAGCAGTATTTCACTGTCAGGACATTTACAACACAATACTATATGTCCTACCTTAACCATGCACTGCACCCTGCCCTTGGGGCTACCTAGGGCCTACCTTAGGGGTGCCTTACATGTAAAACAAGGGAAGGTTTGGATCTGGCAAGTGGGTACATATGCCAAGTCGAATTTACAGTTTTAAACTGCACACATAGACACTGCAGTGGCAGGTCTGAGACATGATTACAGAGCTACTAATGTGGGTGGCACAACCAGTGCTGCAGGCCCACTAGTAGCATTTGATTTACAGGCCCTGGCACCTCTAGTGCACTTTACTAGGGACTTACTAGTAAATCAAATATGCCAATCATGGATAAACCAATCAACAATACAATTTACACTGAGAGCATTTGCACTTTAGCACTGTTTAGCAGCGGTAAAGTGCTCAGGGTGGAAAAGCCAACAGCAACAAGTCAGGAAAAAATAGGAGGCAGGAGGCAAGAAGATTGGGGATGACCCTGCATAAGCAAAAAAGTCCAACACGACCCCCTACCAGCCTAAAGCCAGGGGAGAACAATCAATACCTTGATATACTTCCCTGATTGGGGCGATAGAACAGGGACCCAGGCCCACAACAGCAGGGGCATGTTCCAGTTCTACGCCTTCCTGACTCCAGTTGGATCCCTCTGTCCATACTCTGAGGGCCCACTAAGCAAACCCATAGAGAACCCTTCTCCACATCTGCCGATACCATCTGTGCACCACCTAACTTTACTTTGCTCACAGATGTATCCCAATGGGCAGGTAGTACCACCATGGCCAACACAGTGGTGTTGCCCACTCCACCCCCGGGGTGTGCCTCTCGTCCCCCTTCAGGGGCAACTCTGTCCACCAGGACACCAAACCACAGTGACCCCTGACAACTGTCAGGGATGAGAGCCCGACCTTAGGCCTCTCCAACCACTGTGACTGCGGAGAGTGGAGGGCGGTAGCCTCCAGTGCCTGGCACCCTTTGACCACTCTCTCTTCCACCAGGTCAGGTATGACAACCTGACCCTGGTTCTCCCCTCTGGGGCTTTGTACCCTCCCTCCCAGAGTCCAGAATTGTCAGGGTGCTTATAGAAGCAGTCCTGCACAATTCTCCCACCAGTGCAGGGATGTTAACCTGCAACTGGTCTTCCAACCTTGGGTCTGTGCCTTCAGGCTGGACTAGGGCCAGGGGTGAGGCTTCCCTCCCCCTGCCCTCCCTTTTAGGGTCCTGCACCCCTCAACTAGGAGTGCCCCCCCCCAGAAGACAACATGGTAGGGGCACTGTTAGCAGTAGCCCCTTCCTCCAGGTCAGGGGGACACTCTGAACCTGGCCTTCCAATCCAGGGTCTATACCCTTAGATTGCACTGGGGTCAGGGGTGAGTCTCTCTCTCCCCTACCCCTACTTTCAGGGTTTTGGACCCCCCACTCAGAGAGAGTATCCCTTGAAATCACACCACGGGGTGTTTGGGCAAACCACCCGCCCCTTCAGGTCAGAGTTTACCCCCTGCACCTGATCCTCCAGTCCAGGGTCTGTACCCTCAGACTGGACCACTGCCTGGCAACCCAGGCCTTCCTGGGGGGCACAAGTACCCCCACCAGGTCAGAATTTACCCTCTGAACCTGATCATCTAACCCAGAGTCACCACCATGCAGTTGAACCACTGCCTGGCGCACCAGGACTTCCTTTGGAGCACACCTACTCCCCATCAGGTCAGAGTTTACCCCCTGAACCTGATCATTCAACCCAGAGTCACCACCCTGCAGTTGGACCATTACCTGGCACACCAGAACTTCCTGGGGGGAACACTTACCTCCCACCAGGGACAAACCATCCTCAAGGGCCACACAAGAGTCTGGCTGGTGCAGGTCTCCCGGCCCCTGCCCATCTGGCAGAGTCTGGATTCTCCCCAACCTAGAAATGGTCTCACCAAGGTCATTCCTGGGGATTCTGCTCCCAGAGCTGACCCCTGACCCTCCAGGTTCTCCCCTGGGGTCTGCAACCCCCCCTCAACCCTCTGTCTGGACTTCAGCACCCCCTCACTAGGAGTGGTACTGCCAGACACCAGAACTGGTGGGATGCTGGCTATAGCCGCCCCCCAAGTTCTCCTGATATTGTGGGGTCTCCCTCAGCAGATGGCCCTATGGTACAGGCTAGGCTCTTCTCCTGGTTTTCCCTCATGGAACCCTCCAGGACCTGGGACTGGATCTCGGACACCCTGGGCTTCAGCCCATCCCCATTCCCTTTCCTCTGAGACTGGACATGGGGTCCCTCACCCATCCCACTACACTGGGACCTACCTGGGGCACTACAATCCTTCCCTACCTCGCCTGGTTGGGAAATACCTAGACCACTCCCCTCAGGAGCACCCCCAAATGCCTCTTCAGACTCTCTGGTACTCCCCCAGTGGTCTGCCTCCAGTGTCAGTTCCCTGGGGTCAGAGAACTCACATTCCACCTAGAAAATAAGGGCTAGATATATGCTCTCCAGCAATTGCATCACTCAGCCCCTCACAGGAATTAACCAAACTACCCTTCACCCAGCCATCCAGCGACTCAGCCTTGAAAAAGCACCCCACATCACCCTCCTGAGACTGGTGAGACAGTACCTGACTGCCCCTGACACTCAACCCACACTCTTCTGGGTTGTCTTCACACTCCATAACCAGGACTTCTACCTGGGGGGAACTCCTCTCCCTGTCACTCTCACCTAGAGTCAGTAGAGTGTCCCTCCCACCAGTAGGGATATGATTCTCCATGCCAGTTCCCCAATCCACCTCAGGGTCCCTGTGCATCACTGGAGCTACCTCATACCCCTGAACCTCCTGGTGTGTGTTAACTTCCTCCTTCAAGTAGCGCACCACATCTCTGGGCATGTGCACTTCTTCAGAGTACTGGATACAAGATTTTTGCTGCCACCATCTGAACTGGACTCAGCCCTCATGGCTTTCAGCTTCAGCTCATCACAGCTCAGCTCTTGAGCTGCAATCCTTTATTTTTCCTGGGCTAAGGCTCTCTCCTCCTCAGCCCTCTAAATCTCTGCATCTAGCTCTTTTAGCCTCTAGATTTGGGCTAGGAGCCATTCATCTCTTTCTGTTCTCTCCTCAGGGCCACTGTACTCCTCATCAGAGTAGTCTTCCTCCTCAGACTCAACTGTTATGGTTGCTTCACAGCGTTTCATCTCAAGCTGAAAAAGGGCTGTCTCATAGACCCACCTCGGGGACCTTCTCTTCACAGCCAGCCCCCTGTCCTTGCAGAAAGCTTGTAGCTCCCTCTTTGAATAGATCTCCAAGTGCCAAAATTTGACTTCCATTCTGCAAAGGTTTCACAACCAAACAACAGAGTCCCAAAATATCAACAATCTATCCAGGAGGACATCAGAGAACAAAAAGAGAAGTCACAAGACAAGTAGTATGTGGTCACGTAGTGGTCTAAACTCAAAACAGTAGTGTACACTTAATCACTGTATGTCGAGTACAAATACAAGTCCAATCCCATTGCTGCTGCCAATGTTAGAAATGGGGTCTTTTGTTGGCAGTCAGGTTACCCCCTGTCCAATGCAAGGACCCTCACTCTAGTCAGGGTAAAAGAGAATCACCCTCAGCTAACCCCTGCTTACCCCCTTGGTAGCTTAGCATAAGCAGCAGGCTTAACTTCGGAGTGCTAGGTGTAAAGTATTTGTACCAACACAATCAGTAACTTAATGAAAACACTACAAAATGACACAACACAGGTTTAGAAAAATAGAAAATATTTATCTAAACAAAACAAGACCAAAACGACAAAAATCCACAATACACTAGTCAAGTTATCATTAAAAACACAAAAAGAGTCTTCATGTAATTTAAACACAACGCTAACGCTGTTAGCGTGAAAATGCACCTTGGGTGCGTCAAAAATAACCCTGCATGGGCGAGTGTGTGTCAAAAAGGGCTTGCGATGCTTTGATTTCACTCACTCACGAGACCTTGCGTTGTTTCTCCTTTAGTCGGGTTGGCATGCCTCGTTTCTTCTCTCAACAGGAGAGCGATGCGTCAATCCGGTCAGCACTCTTGGGTCCGGGCAGGCCTTGCGTTGTTTTTACACACTCAGCGGTGTTTGCATCAGAAATTCAGCCGCATGATGATCAGAAAACCACGCAGTGCGGGTTGCGAACTCACCAGCCTCCATCAGCGATGCTGTGCGTCGTTTCCGAAGCTCCGGGTGTCAATCTTCTGGTCGCATTGCAGACGAGCGTCGATTTTCAGCTGCGAAGCCGGCGGCGCGTCGATTTTCCAGCCGCAGATCGGAGTTGCGTCGATCTTTTTCCCTGCATGGCGGTCAGTGCATGGATTTCTCACTCTTGGGCTGCCAGCTTCTCTTTTCAGGGTCCAGGAACTGGATGGGCACCACTTGGCAGAGTAGGAGTTTCTCCAGAGACTCCAGGTGCTGGGAGAGAGAAGTCTTTGCTGTCCCTGAGACTTCAAACAACAGGAGGCAAGCTCTAAATGAAGCCCTTGGAGAGTTCTTCACAAGAAGGAAGGCAACACAAAGTCCAGTCTTTGTCCTCTAGCACAGGCAGAAGCAGCAACTGCAGGAGGGATCCACAAAGCACAGTCACAGGCAGGGCAGCTCTTCTTCCTCAGCGCCTCAGCTCTTCAGCTCTTCTCCAGACAGAGGTTCCTCTTGGTTTCCAGAAGTGTTTTAAAGTCTGTGGTTTTGGTGGCCCTTCTTATACCCATTTTGCCCTTTGAAGTAGGCCTACTTCAAAGTAAAGTCTCTCTTGTTTGTGAAATCCTGCTTTGGAGACTGCATTGTGTGAGGGCAGGCACAGCCCTTTCAGGTTTGAGTGACCACTCCTCCCCTCCCTCCTAGCAGCGATGGCTCATCAGGAAATGAGGACGACACCCCAGCTCCCTTTGTGTCACTGGATAGTGAGAGGTGCAACCAGCCCAACTGTCAAACTGACCCAGACAGGGAATCCACAAACAGGCAGAGTCACAGAAATGGTTTAAGCAAGAAAATGTTCACTTTTTAAAAGTGGCATTTTCAAACACACAATCTTAAAATCAACTTTACTAAAAGTTGTATTTTTAAATTGTGAGCTCAGAGACCCCAAACTCCATACATCTATCACCTCCCAAAGGGAATCTACACTTTAATCATATTTAAAGGTAGCCCCCATGTTAACCTATGAGAGGGACAGGCCTTGCAACAGTGAAAAACACATTTAGCAGTATTTCACTGTCAGGACATATAAAACACAATACTATGGGGGTCATTCTGACCCCCGCCGGCGGCGGATGCCGCCGGCCTGGCGGGAACCGCCAGAAGACCGCACCGCGGTCGAAAGACTGCGGCGGTCATTCTGAGTTTCCCGCTGGGCTGGCGGGCGACCGCCAGAAGGCCGCCCGCCCGCCCACCGGGAAACCCCCTTCCACGAGGATGCCGGCTCCGAATGGAGCCGGCGGAGTGGAAGGGGTGCGACGGGTGCAGTTGCACCCATCGCGATTTTCAGTGTCTGCCACGCAGACACTGAAAATCTATGTGGGGCCCTGTTAGGGGGCCCCTGCAGTGCCCATGCCAACGGCATGGGCACTGCAGGGGCCCCCAGGAGCCCCAGGACACCCGTTCCCGCCAGCCAGGTTCTGGCGGTGGAAACCGCCAGAACCAGGCTGGCGGGAAGGGGGTCGGAATCCCCATGGCGGCGCTGCTTGCAGCACCGCCGTGGAGTATTGCCAGGGGCAGCGGGAAACCGGCGGGACACCGCCGGTTTCCCGTTTCTGACCGCGGCTGTACCGCCGCGGTCAGAATGCCCATGGAAGCACCGCCAGCCTGTTGGCGGTGCTTCCGCGGTCGTTGGCCCTGGCGGTCCATGACCGCCAGGGTCAGAATGACCCCCTATATGTCCTACCTTAACCGTATACTGCACCCTGTCCTTGGGGCTACCTAGGGCCTACCTTAGGGATGCCTTACATGTAAGAAAAGGGAAGTTTTAGGCCTGGCAAGTGGGGACACTTGCCAAGTTGAATTTACAGTAAAAAAGCTGCACTGAGACATGATGACAGAGCTACTAATTTGGGTGGCACAACCAGTGCTGCAGGCCCACCAGTTGCATTTGATTTACAGGCCCTGGCACCTCTAGTGCACTTTACTAGGGACTTACTAGTAAATCAAATATGCCAATCATGGATATGGATAAACCTATCAACAATACAATTTACACAGAGAGCATATACACTTAGCACTGGTTAGCAGTGGTAAAGTGCTCAGAGTTCAAAAGCCAACAGCAACAGGTCAGAAAAAATAGGAGGCAGGAGGCAAAAAGATTGGGGATGACACTGCATAAGCAAAAAAAGTACAACAATGCGCAATGGATCCATTGCGCCACTTTGTAAATCTGGTGTAGCAAATTAGCTTAAAAAAATGACTCTAATGTGACTCCAGGAGGCTCTAGGCCCTCTTAAGTCTGGCCATAAGAGCACTAGGTTTAAGCCTTGACATGCTTCTGGCTAACTGTCAATCAGGGAATGGCAGGATTGTCCAGTAACACAACTCCCTAATGCCTGCCCTAAGCCTCCAGCTCTCTCCAGGGTCATCATGCTTCTGCAGCCCAAAGGTTCCCCCTACCACCACCTGCTGGTACTATATGTGGTGCTTTTGTCACTGCTGCAGATCACTAGGTAAATGGGACTTAAATGTTCATGTCCATATGTGTATATATGTATTGGTTTGTGAGCATGTGTGAAAATGTGCACATGTTTGCTTGCGAACAGATGGGTGTGGGGGTAAATATGTCTGCATGTGTGCTTGTGAATGGGAAGGTGTGTGTGTGTGTGTGTGTGTGTGTGCGTGCTTGTGAATGAATGGGTGCAAACTTGTATGTGTATTCTCACATGTGTGCTTCTGACTGGGTGGGTTTAAGCATGTGTGAGTATGCAAGTGGATTTCTGCTTTTTTGCTTGTGATGTAAGAACCGCCCACCCTCACACAACTTTAAAAGTTAACCAGCCATCAGTGAAATTTAGAGTGAATAAAATATTAATGCAAGTACGTGCGTCACCACAGGCACGTCCAAAAATTGGAGTGGCAAAATATATGTATATATGTCTGAATAAAGAATACACCCAGAAGTGAGTAGATCAGCCAGAAAGCTGGCTGAATTGCTAAACAAGGGACATATACTGCAATATTAATCACATACTAAGAAGGTGTAAATCATTCTTATTCGGGGCTGGAATAACTCACACACCAAAGAGATGCCTCAGAGTCGAAATGCGAATAATGCAATACAAAGACCCAAACGACCACAACTAACGGGAATGCCACCATTTCCCTTAAAAAAGCATACATTTCTTCATGTACCGAAAATGTAGAAGGTTCAGGCTATGTAACTTCAATAAGACAGACGACTTGATTTACATTTTGGTGAGACGAGAACACCACCAAACAAGTGGGTGCCACCATAAATTGGTGGTATTCCTGCTCTGCCATTCTCGTGGTTACCCAATCTCCATTAGAGGTGGGGAACAGTTCGTTTTTGACAGCAGAGCCACTACCAAAATATCTTAACATGTTGCCTTTTGCTAAAGAGCCTGACCACAGTCTCAGAAGTTGTGCTCTATTTATGGGACAGTTAGTGCGAAAGATATTTCCTTCCTGGAACCGCTATGTGAAACATGCGGTCCCGGGAAGGAAGCATTTTAATTTTGCTTTTCAGCATCGAATCCCTATTTTTCGGGGTTGTTACTGGAAAGCAAAAGAGGATGTTGTGCGAAGGAGAAAAAAAAACACTCAGCATTTAGAGATCCCTTCAATGCAGGTGAGCAGTTCTGGAAATCGACGATGCTCCTTTGCTTGGAGGGGAGCGGCGAAGGGCTTCACAGACATGGTGGCCGTGCAGGCCCCACACCTAACAATAACAAGCATTTCCAATGCAATAGGTCTCGCATATTTCGAACATGTCAATTGTCGTCTTTTGACAAACAGCGCCCACGAGCAAAAACAAAAAAAACACAAGTGGAAACTGAGAAAAGACGACTTAACAAAATAAAATAAAGTTAGCTTTAAAAAAATAAAACTTTGCATTTTTGTTTGTCCTGCTGGGCATGTTTTTGCCAGTCACAAGCCTTCTGTTTGCAGGGCACTGGAAGTTAGAACAAAATAGTACCTCTAGCATGTTGGGATGCCGGGAACAGTGGACGGGCACTAATTAAGTTGAAATCAATTAGTGCTTGTTCCGTGCTCCATGCAGAGGAACGGAAATAATGCCAGACATGCCTTGACAAATTACAAGGTTGTAAAGAAGAGTGCCTCGCAAACCAACAAATGGTGAGCAACAGGCGGGCTCCAAGCCCTTTACTGGACACAACAGTGCCCCGCATGCACGAGCGCATGCATTCGCAGGCTCAACTCTGAAAAAGGCCCTTTGTCTGAAATCCTTTGTGGTGTTTCTCAACAGAGCAAATGTTTTTATCTTTAGTGTTAAAAGTTGGAATATGGAAGACAGAAAACATTTTAATAATGATGTGTTACTAGAGTTTATATTACCAAGCCATATGTTGATGGTGAAACACATATGTGTTTGCAATCAAAAAACAGTTGTGTGGAGCATCAAAAACAGGGCACCATACCAAAGTCACAATGCATTGATAAACTCTGATAAAGCTAAAAGCAAAACATGTAACAAAAATTAAACCATTCAACAGAAGTGGTGTAGTAAGGGTGGTACAGGACCTAATGTATGCAAGAGACATTATAGTACTAAACGATCACATTGATGATGCGTAGGGAGCCGTTTGTGCCAAAGTGCCACTGCACCCGCTGCACTACTGAAAGTTCAGCCTCGTTAAACAACAAATGGAACCATATTGAAACTTTGTTCTGACGCAGCTTACACTATTGTGGGTTCTCTTTAGTGCCTGAGTTCGACACCCTTATTTCAGCAGTAGGCCATAGCCTGTGCCTTTTACACGTAGACATGTTTTTATTAATTTCATAATTTTTTTAGCACAGCCAGCCTTTTTGCTTGTTGTTTTATATTTGAATCAGCTGCTTCATTCTGAGACAGTTGTTCAGCGCTGCAAATTTTATCAGCCCTTTGTATACATTTCACTTTGCACCCTGTTCAAGGCTGTCATGTTATGTACATGATCTTCTAACTCGTATTACCACTCCAGGAGCTCAGGAGTCAGTACCCAATTGCTTGACACATTAGTATCTCAGGTCTGTTTTTAGAACACTGCAGGATTTATTATATAAACACCACATAGGCCTAAAGGGGGCAGAGAGCATTCCAATCATGGCCATCCTGGGGCACACATCATTCCATTGACAGCTTCACTGATACTGGCACTGACTCTTCAGCTACCTGAGAGGATTGCCATTCAAACAACAGCCAGACCTTAGCCAGCCTCATCAGGCATGGGGTCGGGGTCCCTCTTTTATATGGGGACAATCAGAAGGGTTACTACCGCTATGCGCTCAGATTTTAGGCATAGGGTGTAAGTAGGAATCTTTAGGCTTTTAGAATCATACAAAGATGGTGGGGTTGTTTATCTTCTTCTCGCTAACTGTAATGGCGATCAGTATTTATGTTTCATTTGCCTAATTACCGCAGCCCATGCTTTTTTTAATAGGATGCAATTGCATCAATAAATGCATTGAAATCCATTTTTCATCTCGTATTCTGCCTTGGCATGTGTGAGTCTCTGAGTAACTGAGCGAAAGGGGTATGATCTGTTCACCACAACTTCCCTGAGGAGCCAGAGTGTCAGGTTTAGGTTGCCACAAACCACCTTCTCCTTCCTAGGGTTGGGTGAGGCACTGCGGGCTAGCCAGGAGTTAGGCCCACAGCTTCCAAACACTGTGTGACCGACCCAGTCACCCACACTCAGTGGTGCTGCAACCCTTAAACATGTAGTTTTATTCCTAGACTAGGAACTACACAACAACACAAGCACATTATTTAAACCCAATGTCCCCAATGAGAAAGCCACCATATGTGAAGGGCATAACAACAGCTTCAGCTCATAAGTCTTTTCATAAAAAACGTGAGAACAGTTTTGTGGCATTGCTTCTAATTCTATATGTGTTTAATGGATTCAGAGTACAGTGTCACATCACATCGCTCCCATGCCATCCATGCCTATTTAGCAGTACTTGCTCTACGGCAGTTTCATGCAACAGGTTCCTCTTAGAGGACCAGTGGCATTATTGCAGCTATATAAAGGCCAAACGTGTTCAGATGCCTGCACCAGGTGCTGTGTTATCACTAAGCTAGATACATCATACAATGTCATACAGCATTCCTTGCATGTGGTATGATTGTTGTAAATGAACGAAAGATAGCTTTCTTCTTGTTACACAACAGCCATCTGACACAACTGAATGCCTATCGTGCAATCACCACCCTTGTCCATCTATCAATAGGCAAGTAACCTTTCATGGCCTGCGATGCTTTGCATGTGTGTATAAATAATTTCCTTATGCAAAATATGAGAGCGTCATCTTCCAGCATTCACTGAATTTTGCACTAGTGCAGGTCACTATACTAAGGCCTGAAACTATGGAGAGAATTTTATGTGGGTTGAATATGAGAAAAGAAGTAACTAAATTGGTTTAGGCATTGTGCATTACCCCACTACACTGATTTAGACATTGTGCATAACCCCACTAACATCACTTGGTAACACGCACATGTATCATATCCGGCAGTAAGGGAGTACACAAAGGAATGATGAAGTAATTTAAAAGACATATAGGCCCTCATTACAACATTGGCCGTAAATGCCCCTTACCACCATGCTGACTGCTGCCAAGATACCTCAACCGCAGTGGTATACCGCTACAGGTATTATGACCCACACATAGAAATACGCCACTATACAGACACACACACAAGTCCGCCAGCCCAAAGGTCAGTGATAAACTGGCGGTACCAAAACCCACACCGTTACACCAACAGAAATACACCCCCTGCCTTCACTTTGGAGGAGTTGGAGAGACTGGTGGGTGGGGTCCTACCCCAGTACGCTTTACTCTATGGTCCTCCAGACAAACAGGTGAGTACACTGTGAGCATGATGCATGGAGCATGAATGTATGGAGTGCTGTGTGTGTAAGCCTCGTGTAGGGGGTCTGAGGGTCCTGGCCAGAGTGTTACATGTATGGTGGTCAACGTATGTGTGTAAGGGGACAATGGGGATATGGTGGGCCATGAGTATAACAGTCCGGACGGTATGACTAATACCTTTACTGCTGTATTTTTTCTGCAGGTCAGCGCCCATCAGAAAAAGGGTATATGGCGTGCCATTACCAAGGAGGTGCAGACCCTGGGGGCCTTTGACAGGCGGAGCACCTACTGCCGCAAATGGTGGGAGGAGCTGCGCCGCTGGGCATGGAAGACAGCAGAGGCCCAGCTGGGGCTGGCCTCCCAACGAGGAAGGGGTGCCTGTCGTACCCTGGCCCCCTTGATGTTCCACATCCTGGCGGTGGCCTATCTGGATTTGGATGGGCACTTGAAGGCATCACAGCAGCCACAAGGGGGTGAGTACAGATTCAGAATCATGACTTTGCGTGCGTTAAGGAATTCCCTGGGTGTACATATAATCTGAGGATGCAACTCTATAGAAAGAAACAACATTATTTGCATGTGATATAGATCTCTTGTTAGACTTTTTTGACAGGCACTTTATTCAGATGAACAGCATGTTTACTGCTCTTATATATGTGTTCCAGTCTTTTGCAAATTCCGTTTTGCATCCTTGGAATATGTATCACAAACCAATTACGTTTAATGCAATTCTCAATACCAGAATGCATTGTGGCGTGGCATAAATTGGCATGAGTTGTTGGAGAGATATGGTATGATATGTGCGTTGTTGTTACACCAAGCTCACATCTTCAAAAAGTATGTTGATAGTGTAATGTCATCTGCTATTTTTCAAGGTATTGGGCGGCGCGTTCATTTGCATAAATATAGTGAGTAGACTTTCCAGACTGAATCAATGCACGTAGAGGTCTACATGGGCATGATAGTGCACTTCTGTACACGGCAGACTGTCTCCTGGAGTGCGCACACTGCACATGGTCAAAGTGTCAGCCACATACGGAAACTGCTGCCTTGCACATTTGAAACGCACGTGTGGCTGTCAATTTGTGGAATGTCCACATGCAGAAATTAAGTTAACTTTCATGCCTGGAAATAAAGCATATATATAGACCCGCAGTATTGATGATCTTATTAAGGCACCCACTGCCATCCTACTGTTCTGAAGGCTGTCTTCCACAAAGACTGAGGAGATGTCAAAGAGGGCCTTAAGAAGAGGTTAGAGAATAAGCCCTTGCCAAGATCTCTCAGACCCATCAGGGATCACGGGAGTAGGTGAGGAACAAGACAAACTGTACATCTGGAGGGACTTTGTTCAGAAGGGCATCGTAGTGCAGGAACCAAGACATCGAGGAACATTGGAGAAGCTACGCTCAAGTGAAGCACCCGACATACCAGCTTAAACAGGGATGTCAGACAGACATATTAACTTGAATTTTATGTCTCTTCTTAACTTTGAACTTTGAGTTCAACAGACAGAAGTAAAGATAATAAATAACAGAAAGAGCGTAACTTGATGCAGTTGTGAGGTAGTGTTCCAGGATTGGCAAATTAATCTAAAGTGGTTACAAATAGAGGGGTAGATTTAAGAGCCCCTAGAGCCTCCTTGCGCCACATTAGCGTCATTTTGTTTGTACGCTAATGTGGCCCAATGAAGCCAAAATCACAGCGTCAAATTTACAAAATGGCACAATGCATGCATTGCACCACTTTGTAACTCTTTGCGCTACATTATGCTTGCGCCAGGCATAATATATGCAAAGGGGGCGTTCCCCTGTTAAGGGGGCCAAAAAAATGGCGCAACGGAATCAAAGAGATTTCTTTGCATCATTTGTTTCATTACTTTTAACACCTGCTCGGAGCAGGCATTAAAAGGAGGCACAGCATTGTTTACAATGACAATGGGCCTCAGTGGGCTTTGCAGGATTACCGTAAACATTTTTTACACTAATCCTGTAATGCTCCGAACCAGGTTAAAAAATGTTTATGCTAGTTCGCCATGGTGGGCCGTACACATGGTGGCATTAGCGGGGTGCTAAGGGGCCCAATTAAAGAATACTTTTCTTGAATATGGCCCAGAGTTTGAAGGGGGTGAGTAAAAGTACAAAGAAAATGTAAGTGATGGGCAATTGGGGTGACTGAGGAAAAGAAAGAAGCAGAAAGGAAAGCAAAGCAAAAAAAAAATGAAAGAAATAAAGCAGGAAGGAAAGTAGGATGTAAAAAAAAGCGTGTCATGCATGTTACTATGGCAGCGTACAAAGTGTGGTCCTTGTACTCGGGGGAGTCAGCATTTTGTATTGTAATACGAGAAAGTCGGTAGGCCTAACTGTGCTGATAGTGAATAGATCACGGTATGAAAATACGCCCAGCTGTGGGATAGAGTGGTTCTCCATGTAAGATTCTGCAGGAGCAGTTTGTCACTATGCTCTTTGCAGATAACGTCAGCATACTATATTTAGGGGATTAGTTCCCATCTGTGATAAATATTTAGCGTAGGTGATCTGTTTTCTGATTATCTGTCACCTTTAGGAATTGCTATTCCCACAAAGAACTTATGAACTACGTGGTATACTGCTTTATCAATTACATTGTGTTTACCTATTTGTAATTGCATGCATCATATTTAGTTTTAAGTACATTAAAGTTTTTTTTACTGATTAAAAGTTCAAGCACTGACTGGGCAATGATTTTTGAGTTCTGTTATGTGTGCTACTCATTACTGACGTTCCGACCCTTAAACACTTCCACAAGAGAGCCTAAGAATGCTTTGACTTCACTGTCTTGAGAATCAATTACTGTAAGTATAAACTTTGTTTTGAATTTTGATTGACCACGGGACACCCGTGTTGATAATGTTAAGTGCCACAATTGCCCAGTAACACCTGCATGCCGTTAGGCCATCCAAACAATTCCTACCAGTGACACTGTCAAAAGCGAGTGACCTCAGTCATGTCCTCAAGACTGAATGCAATAAAGACAATCAGTTGGCCTCACTGTTAAAGTAGTATCAACAGATGTGTATTGAGTCATGCCTGGCAACAGAACTCATTAATTACTAGTTTGAACATTCTATTCTAGTAATTTACATCTGTATTCATAATGTTAAGCACTTAAATACAAGTAGCAAACTTCAGTGTAAAGGTCACTATGACATGAGCTACAAATGCTTTACAAGAAGACCTTGTGGTAAACTCTATCTGGTGGCAAACAGACCTAGGGCCCACAACCACCTCCCATGCAAGAAACCTCATCTTAGATAACAAGCTCGACATGACGATCCAGGTCAATTCTGTCACCACAAACTGATCCATATCTGAGGATGCTGTGAAAAATGTTTCCAATGGCTACGAGGTAACACCAGGAAAACAGTCACACTGACTCTCGTAACCAGCAGACTTGACTACGGCAATGCACTATATATGGTGGAATCACCAACCAGCTCCTGAACAGGCTCCAAACAATTCAGAATGCAGCAGCCAGGCTCATCCTCATCCCACCACGCCACACCCACATTACACTACACCACTCCATCTGCCTGCCTCAACTGCTTCATACACTTCCACAAACCCTCCAGACACATCAGCCAAATTCTCACTGGCAAACATACACTGCATACACCAAATCAGAGCAGGAGGTCACAGCTTTTCATCCATCTCCCTCAAGGCATGTAACGACCTCCCACCTCACATCAGAGCCTCCTCATCACTTCTTGAGTACTGTAAGAATCTGAAGACCTGGCTTTTTGAATCATCTTGAGGGAGACCACTGCCTACTCTCTTGTGTAGTACCTGGATACGCTAGCGGGTGATTAGTGCTCTATACAAATCTGCATAACATATGTAACATGCAACAACTTTATTCACCCCTTGGTGATCATTCTCATTGCAACAGATTTTTTTGTTTAAATAAAATGGTTTAGGTTGACAATATATGAAACAGAAAGAGGGAGGCCATTCTCTCCTGTTTGTTATGAAAGCATTATTTATAGGAATTAAAAGGAGGAAGATCTTTTATTGTGTATTATTATATATAGGTGCCAGATAGCACCTAAGTCACACGTCTAGGAAAGTGCTCCTTTTGGCATGGTTACCCCAACTTTTTGCCTGGTAGTGATACTAACGACTGAGTGTGAACTGGGATCTTGCTAACCAGCCCCCAGCACCAGTGTTCTTTCCCTATACTGTACCATTGTTTCCACAATTGGCACACCCCTGTCACACAGCTAAGTCCCTTGTAAAAAGTATCATTGGTACCAAGGGCTCTGTGACCAGGTAGGGTCGCTAAAGGCTGCAGTATGTATTGTGCTACCTTAGCGCATGCACACTGCCATTGCAGATAGTGTGTGCAGGTGGGGGGAAAAAGGTAAAGTTGCCATGGCACCCCTTCCAGGGTGCCATGCCACAAACCACTGCCTGTGGCATAGGTAAGTCACCCTTCTAGCAGGCCTTTCATCCCTAAGGCAGAGTGCACTATACCACAGGTGAGGGTGTTGCTGCATGAGCAATATGCCCCTACAGTGTCTAAGTCCATTCTCAGACATTGTAAGTGCAGTGTGGCTAGATTAAGTACATGGGCTAGGAGTTTGTCATTACGAACTCCACAGCTCCATGATGGACTCACTGAAGGCTGGGAAGTTTGGTATCAAACTTCTCAGCACAATAAACCATTACTGATGCCAGTGTTGGATTTTTTGTACAATGCACACAGATGGCATCTTAGATATGCCCCCTTTATTTTACTCAGCCCTTTAGTGCAGGACTGACCAGTCTGTGCCAACTTGCCACTAACAGACACGTTTCTGACCCCTTGGAGTGACAGCCTTTGTGCTCTCTGGGGTCAGAAACAAAGCCTGCTCTGGGTGGAGGTGCTCTCCCTGCAGGAACTGTAACACTTGGCAGTGAGCCTCAAAGGCTCAGGCCTCCTGTTACAGTGCCCCAGGGCACTCCAGCTAGTGAGATGCCCCCCCCTCCTGGACCAAGCCCCACTTTTGGCGGCAGGTCTGGTGGAAAAATTAGGTAAAGCAAAGAGGAGTGACCACTGCAGCTAGGACCACCCCTAAGGTGTCCAGAGCTGAAGTGACAACTCCTTGGAGAATCCTCCATCTTGGTTTGGAGGAGAGGGACCAATAGGGATAGGAATGTGCTCCCCAAAGGGAGTGGGCACAGGAAGGATGTAGCCACCGTCAGGGACAGTAACCATTGGCTACTGCCCTCTGACCCCTGTGACCTCAAGAAGAAGTGAAGACTTCAGACGTCAACTGACTTGGCCCCAGCCCTACCGACCTGTCTGCAGCTTCAAGACTCCTGCTCCAAAAAGGTGATGCATCCTAAAGGACCAGTGACCTCTACAAACCCCCAGAGGACTGCCTGCCCAGCAGAGGACCAAGAACTCCTGAGGATAGCGGCCCTGCTCAGAAGAAACCTCCAAAAAGGACTCCAGAACCACCTCAGATCCACAAGCCCTGCCCACTCTGCACCCGACGCCCACGGCCCGCATCCAGGTGGCCCACCAGTCCGGAGAAGGTCCCCAGGCAGTTTCAACCTCAAGTCCACCCTGGGTTGACCCCTCCTGACAATCACAACGATGTCTGCAGCCTGAATACAGAGGACCCCCCTGATTGCAACCGAATCCGACAAAGATACCTGATACCCAAGGAAACCCCTCCACCCGCAGCCCCCTGGCCTTGGGAAATCTGACTGACAGTCCAGTCACGTCCAGCGGGTGCCTCTCCCACTTGTCCAGCCTTTGGTTTCATGGAAATTACCCCCTGGACCATGCCTGCAGCATCTTTTGTGACCCCGGGTTCCCCTATTGAAAGGCATTGGGTGCCCAGCTCTGCGTTTGCACCCTGCACCTAGCCCTACCTAAGCCACTGAGGAGGTTTGTTTGGTGTAGACCTGTGAATCCCCCTGTGCTGACCTAAACTCCCCAGCCTGTGTCCTGGAACTGCAGGTACTTACCTGTAATCTGCTTTCTACCGAGCAGCCCCAGTCCTCTTAGGATTCTATTGAAATTTGACCTCTGCACCCAGCCGGAATCATGTTGCTGGTAGTGCACCTTTGGGGTCAGCTTAAACTTTGACCTGTGTACATCCTAACCCCCGAAGACTGGAACATAAGTCGCGTACTTAGCTGTTAACCATGCTAACACTCCTACCCAGTCCGAGGACTCTATTGACTCCTAAGAAAAATTGCACTGTGTCAACTTTTGAAATTGAAAAGTGTTACTTACTTGTAAACTGCTTTACCTGCAAAACCCAGAAAAAGTACATTTAATACATATGCTTGATACCTATTTACAACTGTACTTACCTGCAACAAAGACCTTCTGGTCTTCTGGTGCTAATAATAAAGTAACAAATTATATATTTGCTATATCAAAACAATTGGCCTGGAGTTAGTCATTGAGTGTGTGCCTCATTTCTTCACTGTGTGTGTACAACAAATGCTTTGCACTACCCTTTGATAAGCCTAACTGCCCGACCACACTACCACAAGAGATCATTAGTATTATCTACTTTAGCCTCTGCCAAGCCT
The DNA here is from genome assembly GCF_031143425.1 of Pleurodeles waltl. Lineage (NCBI taxonomy): Eukaryota > Metazoa > Chordata > Amphibia > Caudata > Salamandridae > Pleurodeles > Pleurodeles waltl. Next base: position 831,054,432 of record NC_090443.1, on the reverse strand, counting down.
CGGGGAACCCTAGGACTCTGTGCACACTATACCTGATTTTGGTATAGTATATACAGAGCCAGCTTTCTACAACACGTTACTGTATTGAAGATGCAGGAGCATGCTAGAGTAGTAGAACACTATATTTTATCATCACTCATTTTAACCAACCCACAAGTTCATCACCCACAGAGCTTGCAACGTTTGCTTGAAGGCCCGTGGTGATAGCACAAGTTGCCAGTCAGAGCATCAGAATGATTTCTGTGTTATGGTGTTTACAAAAAAACATGCATTTTATAAAATCTTGGAATACACCATAAAATCATAGAATGTCAACCTTCTGCATTTATTGGTGTGCCCATAGCAAAATGATTGGTCATTTCTTCCCAAGTGTACTTAATTCTGCTTTTTACTTATTTATTAATGATACCTAATGTGCAATATGGCCCTCCTTTCTGTGGCTTCAAGAAACTGTACATTAAGGTTAAAATACCATACAGCAGACACCACAGTTCCTGTCCCAATAAAAGGGCATGTGTGGGCACAAAAAATTTGAAGAAGCATACCCAAAACTTGTTGGTCCAATGCCATCAAGGTGGGGCCTAAAAGAATCTCAGCAAGCAGGAACAATGTTCACCATTCAGTGATGGCTAAGCAGTGAGGCACTCAAGTGAGAACTGTAAATACATGTTAGATACTTTTGGGAAATCCCTTCACATGTGTAAACTGATATGCATGGTTAGTGGCAGGATTGGGTAATGTAGGTACTAGTCCACTCATACTCTACCGAACGGAGGGGGTCATTCTGACCCTGGCGGTCAACGACCACGAGAGCACCGCCAACAGGCTGGCGGTGCTCTCAAGGGCATTCTGACCGCGGCGGTTTGGCCGCGGTCAGAAAGGGAAAACCGGCGGTCTCCCGCCGGTTCTCCGCTGCCCTCAGGAATCCTCCATGGCGGCGCAGCTTGCTGCGCCGCCATGGGGATTCCGACACCCCATACCGCCATCCTGTTCCTGGCGGTTCGCCCGCCAGGAACAGGATGGCGGTATGGGGTGTCATGGGGCCCCTGGGGCCCCTGGGGGCCCCTGCAGTGCCCATGCCAATGGCATGGGCACTGTAGGGCCCCCCGTAAGAGGGCCCCACAAAGAATTTCAGTGTCTGCTTAGCAGACACTGAAATTCGCGACGGGTGCAACTGCACCCGTCGCACCTTCCCACTCCGCCGGCTCCATTCGGAGCCGGCTTCCTCGTGGGAAGGGGTTTCCCGCTGGGCTGGCGGGCGGCCTTCTGGTGGTCGCCCGCCAGCCCAGCGGGAAAGCCAGAATGGCCTCCGCGGTCTTTCGACCGCGGAGAGGCCATATGGCCGCCGGCCTCAGAATGAGGCCCGGAGTGTCTTATCCTCGGAAAAGCAAAAAAAATGATGGTTGGAATGCTAGAATTATTCATTTTCGTCAACTGTGCTATTCTAGACATGGATAAACTTCAGGCCAACTTAGCTTTGTTCTACTCTACATGGAACAGTGCAACCCACCATGAAACATTTCTTCTGAATGAGAACAGGTGTAAATGTAGACCAGTTTTGTCATTTTTGGGCCTTGTCAGTATTGCAACTTTATTCCTACAACACAGCGACCTGGGTTCAAAGTTTGCACATAGCTTTCACACTTAGGGTATTGCACTAAGAAAATAGATAAAGTGAAGGTTGGGATTCTTAAATTAATTTCACACATAAAAAGTAATTATTTTTTACCACTGTGCTACTCCTGATAGAGCCCAACCTGATGGAAATCAGCACATCGTCCCCAGAATGCATCTCACTTACAATGCCCAATAAGAATTGAACTAGTGTTGCTTGTGTTCCTATTAACAAGACTGATTTGTATATGGCTGGTAATTATCAGTGCTTAATTTGTAAATAAATATGTGCGGTCCCAAAGCCCCCCTCATAAACACGCGGCTGCTGCATTTAAATGTGCGAGCACAGAATACTGAGGCAGCGTAATCCTGAAGCCATCTCGGTCCTCTTCAATCTATTTACATCCACTCCATGCCCCTTCAGCTCACTTTTGCAGCTTTCTGCTTTCCACCTTTGTGACACTTTTTCGTTTTTCTCTTCCCCCGTCTTTCCCATATGTGTCTTTTGCTTGCAGTAAATGCTTGAGGCAGAAGAATAAGCGCCGGCCCTCAAAAATAAGTGCTGGTGCTCAGCACCGGAAACAATAAGCACAAATTAAGCACTGGTAATTATCTGTATTGGTAAAGTGTAAAAGATGACTTACTGAAATGATTCAGTGGAATGTTGTCCAAAGTAGGTGCCAGTTACCAACTGTGCACTAGCTGATTATGTTAGAAGGCCTTAAATCTCTGTTCTGCTCTCTCCCTGTACTTTTGGCTGCCATGAGGAAACACAAACACCCTGGAGCCATTTTGCAAAGGTGTCTATTTATGGTAAGTATAGGTTTGTACAGAAAGGAACCCTTCCCGTACAAAAGTTATACGATAAGACATTTCCCTCGTTGTATGTGTGCTGTAGAACCCAGCACTCATCCAAATAGGGAAAAACGATTTAGGTGCAAATCCCTGTCTACCATTCAAAACCCAAAGGTGATTGCATGGGAACACCTATGAGCCACCCAGAGACTACCCCTTTGCTCAAAAAACAGAATTGCAGGGCATTGCGCTGCGTTGGATTGTAAATCCCAGCAGTACACACTGATTTGGGTTTGTGTTAAAAAAAAAATTAACCCAAACCGGTTACATTGTTTTGTAAAATCTGAGTCACAGTGCGTTGTAGTGCTGCATACCGTCAACAGTTGGTATGCAGCACTACAAGCTATTACGACCCAGTCAGCAGAGAACAACACTGAAGCTTCTAACTGCAGTTCTGGCGCCTGAAAAACACTGTAAACCCAATCATAACATTATACCATAAGTAGATTTCGAACAGGAAGTTCCAACGCCACCAACTTGGAAGCAGAGCAGCGTTTACTTTGTGCCCAGCCTCACTAGGCCCTGTTGCCTCTCGGGCTGCATCTCCGCCAAGTAGACCTCCAGTACTCCATCAACATATCCTGCTGGCACACGGAAGAGCAGCAACTTTTTTCGTCTTTGGAACATTCGAAATTCTGCATGTAATAACGGTTAACCCAGATCTGCAGTTTTATTTTTCCCATGAGTGCAGTTCTGTTTTTTGCTTTTCGTTCTCCAGCAACGTGCACGCACAGATGTCTTATCTGATCTGTATATTGTTCTCAAGTCTTTCTGTAGTTTCAGTTTTTTTACCATCTAAATAGAATTCAGTGGAGCTCCAAGTTCACTTCAGGGTCACTTGCTTTTGTCCAGGTGCGTTACCCGATGGCAAGATGATGCAGATTTCATTTGTATAGCCCGGAGATCTATTCCGATTCCGGCCTTCTAATGTGACTGACGGAATGATTATTGTGTGGTTGGATAGAGTTCAAACAAAAGGGCCAAGATTTGCAAACACTTTGCCTAGCGTTCGTGGTACTGTTTTTTTTTAACACAAACCTGACCAAAGTTTGTGGTGGGATTTACAATCCAACGTAAATTGCGATTTGCATTGGATGAAAGCCCAAAGCAAAGCAGTTTTGCCTTACTTTGAGCTAAGGGGTGATTTCTGTGGGTGACGCATGGGTTTTCACACAAATTCCTAACTAAAAAGAATTGATTTGCTCCAAAATCCTGCACCCTAATCGAAACAGGCGTAACAAGGAGGAATGTTTTCATTTCTCCTTTTTTTCCTGCCTTGAATGTATTCTGTATTGTACAGTACACATAAAAAGTGGGGAACGCCTTTAACAGGGTGAGAATGGCCTATAGGGCAATCAGGCTCTGCCCGAAGGGCTCATCTGACAAGTCAGTTTGGGGGCCTTTATGTTGGCTGTTTGTGGGCCTGTTTTATGGTATGCTGGGCCAGTTTTTACTGTTGATTTCCATGATATTAAAGCAACTTAATCCATGCAGTCTTCCATACCCTGAAAAACACTTATTATACAGTGGTTTTTTTATAAATTCAAAACTGCCCCAATTACAAGTTCAAATTGCCCCAATTTCCAAACATAACACACTTTTTTAACTATCTAATTCATTAATGGGAGCTACTTTTATTATGGTGCCTGGACTATTTTCTGTCCCAGTCCAACCCTGACTTTAAAGCATAGTTTTTGTACTGGAAGGTACCCCATCAAGCACAAAAATCTATGCTTCTCACAATGCAAGACACACTTGCACTGGAGCACAAGGGTATCCACATTGGTACATAGCAGTCAAAAGTGCACCAGTGCAGGGAAGGGGCAGAAAAGGAACTCATCTTAGTATATAAGGGGCTGTTTTGTACACTTCCTCTCACGCAAAGCAGTGCAGCAACTTTACTTGCTGTGCGGCATCACTTCTATGTAAATCTGTTCCAAGGTACGTAAGTAATCCAAGATACTCATAATCACAGCCTTAGAAGAAGCAAAGATAATTTAAATATACACAAGTAAACTTGAAAAACATAAATAACAACACAATACAAGAGAAAACAAAATCAGGACTTGTGCATTCTGCACCATTATAACCTTACTCATCAAGCAGAAAAATAATATATGAATGTTAGAAATGGGGTTTCTGGTTGGCTCGGGCATGCACCTCAGCCAGGCAGACTACCCACTCTAGTCAGGGCAAGGGAGTTACACGTCCAAGATAACCCCTGCTCACCCCCTTGGTAGCTTGGCACGAGCAGTCAGGCCTATCTCAGAGGCAATGTGTAAAGCGTTTGCACAACACACACAACACACGTGACGCAAAATGTACACCACAAAGTAAACACAGCACTGAGCTATGTAAAAATAATCTGTATTGCACAAAACATAATTAGACCAACATTACACGTAAGTAATACCCTGCTACCTTAGCAGTTGTCAGAATGTTACACAAGTTACTAATACTCTGCGAGAATAGGCAGTTGTCACATTAGAACACGTAAGTACTCAGGATTCTGCAACATAAGCAGAAGTCAGGAATTACAGTCAGAATTATATGCACTTGTCATGAACAATTCCTAAATACCCATAAAAGGAACATTAGAGAATATCTCACAAGTCATATACATACATATCTGCTTGTCATGCTCATAATAGAAACATTAGCATATATGTAAAAACATCAAACACAGGTAGGTAATATATGAACCAAAGAACTTTGGATTGCAACTATTATTGGTCCCTTAAAAAGTGCCTGATTGGATGAAGAGGCACTTCCAGTGCCTAGAAGGCGAACAATGGGGCCCCCGGCGCTCCTATGCGCAAAACGGGGGCCTTGGATTTCCTTGGGACGAGAAGAGGGCAGCACGCACCTCCTCAATCCTGTTAACGGGCCCCTCTGGGGACTGGGATTACTGGGGACCTCCTTCGGCCTCCACCTGCCCTCACGAGGGGGGCCCGAGTCAGGGAAAACCTTTGAGGAAGGAGGGGGCGCCACACACCCCCTCCGATTTGAAAACGGGCCCCTCCAGGGACCCGCAAATTCCTGGGGTCTCCCTGGGCCTCCGTCCGCCCTTACACGGGGAGAGACCCCTACCAGCAATGCCACTGGCCCACGAGGGGGCCAACCAGGGAGCCGGCGGACCGGGCTAGCCTCCGGTGAGGCTACCGCCTGGCCGCCTGACAAAGGAAAGTCCTCCGGGACTTCAACAGGTGAGGGAGAGGCATCCTCCTCTCCCTCTAATGACGTCCTGGCCCAAGGCAGGGTCTACCGGTGCCCCGGGGGTGCTCCACGGAGCGGTCCTCGCCACGGGGGCACCAATAGGAGCACACTTGCTCCCGAGGAAAGAAAGGAGGTTTTGTTCGTGCCCTGGGGGCACTGAGATGAGCGCCGACCTCGCGCTCCGAGAGAATTCAAAAGCCCGGCTGCGGCGGTGATCCACACACAAGAGAGGCGCCGTGTTCTTGGGGAATCAGAAATAAAGCGCTTTTCAAAGTGCTAGAGCCAAATCTGCAGCCTGGGCTGCGGCGGAGATTTTTCCTCAGCAATAAAAAGAACGCCTTTTGGAAAGCGCTTCGGGCCCAGTTTGTGGAGATTGTTTGCAGGGGTCAGGGACCACAGCATCCTGCCACTGGGAACAAGCAAGACAAGAAAGAGCACAGGGCTGGTGGGCCCAGCTACAGGCCAGCACAAGGGGTGCAGATGGTGGCAGCTCCTCCTAGTGACCAGGCAGGTCACAGGTCAGCACAACAGCAGCAGTCCAAGGAGGTTTCCTGGTGAGTCCATTCATAAGCGTTCTGTGTCCAGTTTCAAGTTCCAAGAATTTTCAAATTGTGGGGAAAATTCCCCTGTACTTATACTGGGTTTACAGTGTATTTTCCAATGGTGGGGAGAGGAGGTTCCAGCCAGTTACAACTGGTTCTGGGAGTGCCCCCTCTCTCATTTCAGCACAGGCTCCAAACATCTATGGGGGGTTAACGACCCTATTGTGTGAGGCCAGGGCACAGTCTTTACAAATGCAGGTGTGCCCCGACTCTCCCTTCTCTCAGCCCAGGAAGGCTTTACAATATGTAGATGCACCTCTGTGACACCTCCACCCTCCCTGTGTTCAGGCTGTCTGAGAAGTATGCACAAAGCTCCAACTGTCAGTCTGCCCAGACGTGGATTGGAGACAAGCTGCAAAACCCCAAAGTCATAAGCACAGATAAATGCACACTTTCTAGAAGTGGCATTTCTGTGATAGTAATAAAAAATACACCTACACCAGTAAGCAGCATTTCTCACCACTATCACAACCATACCAAACATGCCTACGCTACCCCTCATAAATCAGGCAATACCCCTTACATATATTGCAGGGCATTTCCAATGCAATCCTATGAGGAGGCAGCACTCACAGCAGTGAGACACCAATTTAGACTGTTTGTCACTACCAGGACAGGCCACGCAACATGGCACATGTCCTGCCTTCTACATACATGGCACCCTGCCCAAAGGCTAGCTAGGGCGTACCTTAGGGGTGACTTACATGTAGTAAAAGGGGAGTTCTGGGCCTGGCAAGTAAATTTAGATGCCAGGTCCCTGTGGCAGAAAACTGAGCACACAGGCTCTGCGCTAGCAGGCCTTAGATGGGTTTGACAGGCTACTTTAGTGGGTGGCGCAAGCAGCGCTGCAGGCCCACTAGTAGCATTTAATTTACAGGCCCTGGGTATAGGGATACCACTTTACAAGGGGCTTATAGGTAAATTAAATATGCCAATCAGGTATAATCCAATCCTACCAATTTTGTAAGGGAGAGCACATGCACTTTAGCACTGGTTAGCAGTGAAAAAGTGCTCAGAGTCAAAACGTCAGCCAACAAAGGTCAGAAAAATAAGGAGGCAAAAAGCAAAAAGTCTGGGGAATGACCCTGTAAAAGGGCCAGGTCCAACATGACCCCCTACCAGCCCAAAGCCAGGGGAGAACAATCAATACCTTCATGGACTTCCCTGCTTAGGGCGATAGGACCAGGACCCTGGCCCGCAACTGCAGGGGCATGACCCAGTTCCTAAACGCCAATCTGAACCCAGTTGAATTCCTCTGTCTATGCTCCCAAGACAATCTAAGCTAACCCATGGAGGCGTCCTAGTTGTCTGTGGCCAGAGCCAGGTCTCAGGCCAGCCCGGGGCCTCTGGTCTCTGAAACCTCTCAGAGTGGGGGGCGGGAGCTCCAGGCGCATAGCATCCTGTTTCCACTCTCCTTCCCACCAGTTCAGGAGTTACCCCCTGCCACTGGTCTTCTAGCCTAGGGACTGGTCCCATAGCCTAAATAGGGTCCAGGGGAGAGTCTCTCCTCCTGCCCCTCCTTCTAGGGTTCCGCCTCCTCCTCTGAGGAGTTGTACCCCCAGAATCCAGTACTGCCAGGGCGCTGGTAACAGTCGTCCTGGTCAGTTCACCCACCAGTTCAGAGGAGCCCCCCTGTAACTGGTCTCCCAACCCAGGGTCCTTCCCCTCTGGCTGAGCCGGGGTCAGGAAAGAGCCTTTCCTCCTCCTGCCCCTCCTTCTGGAGTTCTGCACCCTCCCATCAGGAGTGATACCCCCAGAAGTAATGGTAGAGAGACTGAGGACAACCTTCTCCACCTCCAGGTCAAGGGAGCTACCCTGGACCTGGTTTTCCAACCTAGGGACGGTACCCTTGGGCTGGTCATGAGTTAGGAGAGTGTCCTCCCTCAAACTTTCCCTTATAGGAACTGAATCCCTGGGGACTGCATCCTCCAGCCTAGGGACGTTACCCTTTTGCTGGACAGGGGTCAGGCAAGCGCTATCCCGCGAACCCCCTTTACAGGAACTGAATCCGTAGGGAATGCATCAGTAGAGAGGCTGGTTACAGCAGTCTCTATTCTCAGATCTAGGGGGTTGCCCATGATCTGGTCTTCCAACCTAGGGATGATATCCTTTTGTTGGACAGGAGTCAGGGGAGTGCCCTCCCTCAAACCCTCAAAAGGAAGCGTCCGCACCCCCCTCTGCGGGGTGGTGCTACTGATCTCCAGAGTTGGAGCAACCCTGTTTCCAGGTGTGCCCCCTTCTCCTTCAGACTCTAGGGAATCCCTTTTAGAGGATCTGCCTTTGGTAACAACTACCCTCCCGCCTTGGGGCCCCTCTCGGGTACCTTCCAAGACCTGCGGAGGAGGATGGGTCCCTGTGGATCCTGCACCCTCCCCGCTCAGAACGTTGTTGTGGTCGGTTAAATTCTCACCTTGGTGCACCGATAAGTAGCCCTCTAAGGCATACGTAAGAGGATAGGTCCTTAACAATCCTACTTCCTCCCCACTGAAAACTTGGCCTGGAGTACCCAGAACCTCCCCCACCCCTTCCAGGGGTGAACCTAAGATGGCCCTTGATGTCTGACCTGTTCTCCTGGCACTAAGCCAGAGGTCAGCCTCCTTTGCAAGTTCCCTGGGATCAGAGAACTCACAGTGTGACAGGTGTTGGCGTAGCTCTGAAAAACAGCAACGGAACATGTGCTCCCTTAGAATAAAACTAAACAGCCCTTCATAAGTGGTTGCTCTGCTACCCTCCACCCATCCTTTTAGTGCTTTGCAACAAGTCCCCATGAAATCCTCCCAAGACTGGTGAGACCGCTTCTTGCTGCCTCTGAACCTCAACCTGTAGTCTTCAGGGGTGAGACCATACTTCTCTATCAGGGTCTTTCTGATGTGGGGATACCCCTGCCTGACACTCCCTTCTGGGGCCAGTAGGACATCCCTTTCCACCTCAGGAATATAGCTCTCTAGGACAGTTCCCCAATCTTTCTCAGGAATCCTGCGTGCAACTAGAGCTTCCTCATACTCCCGAAGCCACTGACGTATGTCACCCCCCTCCTTGAACCAAGGTACCAAATCTGTGGGTAGGTAAGGATTGTGCCTAACACTACAAATGCTGCCACCACTGGACTCCACCTGCAGTACTGGTGAGTCCAGATTTGTGAGACTGCGCTCTAGAGCGAGCCTTTCTCTGGCAAAGGACCTTTCGGCCTCTGCCATCATCTCCTGGACTAAGGCTTTTTCAACCTCAGCCTGTCTCTCTTCTACAGCCAGCCTTTCTAGCTTTAGCCTCAGGTCCCTCTCTTCCCTCCTATCTTTGAGCTCCTCAGGTGACAGGAAATGGAAGGTGGCACTGCTGCTACGCAAGGACCCAGTAAGGGACCCCTTATCTATGGGATCCTCTCTCTCTACTGGCGTCCCTGGCCAGTCATCTTCTCCCTCAGTGTCTAACTCCTCGGGGTCACTATCCCCCTGGGGTATGGACTGGGGACCCTCCTCCTCAGAGTCCTCACTACTCTTGTGGGTCTCTCTAGGGTCTCCCTCAGAACCATCCCTCTCTTGGGCCTCTTTTTGTGCTATGTAGTCTGCCTCTTCAGAATTGAGCAGGGCTCTTCTGAGGATCCCTATATGGGCTTCAGCCTCTATAAAAGGTATACCTCTCTCCCTGCAGAATCCCCTTAACTCTTCTATAGTGTAAAAACAACATATAATCCATGTCAAAGGTGGACTCCATTTTATTAAGAGCACAACACTAGCGTTAACACAAGAGTCCAAAGTGCGAGTATACAACACTGGAGTAAAAATAAAAATGACTAGCTTGAGAGAACAGGAGAATAATTTAAGAAAAGAGAATTAAAACATGTAATGGTCTAAGTGCAAATTGCGGCACAAAAATGAGTCACAAGGTACTGTGCAAGCGCAAGTCCTATCCTCACCGCTGACAACCAATGTTAGAAATGGGGTTTCTGGTTGGCTCGGGTATGCACCTCAGCCAGGCAGAACCTACCCACTCTAGTCAGGGCAAGGGAGTTACACGTCCAAGATAACCCCTGCTCACCCCCTTGGTAGCTTGGCACGAGCAGTCAGGCCTATCTCAGAGGCAATGTGTAAAGCGTTTGCACAACACACACAACACACGTCACGCAAAATGTACACCACAAAGTAAACACAACACTAAGCTATGTAAAAATAATCTGTATTGCACAAAACATAATTAGACCAACATTACACGTAAGTAATACCCTGCTACCTTAGCAGTTGTCAGAATGTTACACAAGTTACTAATACCCTGCTAGAATAGGCAGTTGTCACATTAGAACACGTCAGTACTCAGGATTCTGCAACATAAGCAATAGTCAGGAATTACAGTCAGAATTATATGCACTTGTCATGAACAATTCCTAAATACCCATAAAAGGAACATTAGAGAATATCTCACAAGTCATATACATACATATCTGCTTGTCATGCTCATAAAAGAAACATTAGCATATATGTAAAAACATCAAACACAGGTAGGTAATATATATGAACCAAAGAACTTTGGATTGCAACTATTATTGGTCCCTTAAAAAGTACCTGGTTGGATGAAGAGGCACTCCCAGTGCCTAGAAGGCGAATAATGGGGCCCCCGGTGCTCCTATGCGCAAAACGGGGGCCTCAGATTTCCTTGGGAGGAGAAGAGGGCGGCACACACCTCCTCAATCCTGTTAACGGGCCCTTCTGGGGACCAAGATTACTGGGGGCCTCCCTCGGCCTCCACCGGCCCTCATGAGGGGGGCCTGAGTCAGGGAAAACCTTTGAGGAAGGAGGGGGGGCGCCACGCACCCCCTCCGATTTGAAAACAGGCCCCTCCAGGGACCCTGAACTCCTGGGGTCTCCCTGGGCCTCCGTCAGCCCTTACACGGGGAAAGACCCCTACCAGCAATGCCACTGGCCCACGATGGGGCCAACCAGGGAGCCGACGGTCCAGGCGAGCCTCTGGTGAGGCTACCGCCTGGCCGCCCGACAATGGAAAGTCCTCCGGGACTTCCACAGGTGAGGGAGAGGTGTCCTCCTCTCCCTCTGATGACGTCCTGGCCCAAGGCAGGGGCTACCGGTGCCCCGGGGGTGCTCCACGGAGCGGTCCTCGCCCCGGGGGCACCAATAGGAGCACGCTTGCTCTCGAGGATATGAAGGAGGTTTTCTTTGTGCCCTGTGGGCACTGAGATGAGCGCGGACCTCGCGCTCCGAGAGAATTCAAAAGCCCGGCTGCAGCGGTGATCCACACACAGGAGAGGCACCGTAGAGAGCGTGAGGGGCACTTAGAGGCTCCCAGGATGCGGCGGTGTTCTTGGTGAATCAGAGATAATGCGCTTTTCAAAGCGCTAGAGCCAAATCTGCAGCCTGGGCTGCGGCGGTGATTTTTCCTCAGCAATAAAAAGAGCGCCTTTTGGAAAGTGCTTCGGGCCAAGTTTGTGGGGATTGTTTGCAGGGGTCAGGGACCACAGCACCCTGCCCCTGGGAAAAAGCAAGACAAGAAGGAGCACAGGGCTGGTGGGCCCAGCTACAGGCCAGCACAAGGGGTGCAGATGGTGGCAGTTCCTACTAGTGACCAGGCAGGTCACAGGTCAGCACAACAGCAGCAGTCCAAGGTGGTTTCCTGGTGAGTCCATTCATCACCGTTCTGTGTCCAGTTTCAAGTTCCAAGAATGTTAAAATTGTGGGGAAAATTCCCCTGTACTTATACTGGGTTTACAGTGTATTTTCTAATGGTGGGGAGAGGAGGTTCCAGCCAGTTACAACTGGTTCTGGGAGTGCCCCCTCTCTCCTTTCAGCACAGGCTCCAAACATCTGTGGGGGGTTAATGACCCTATTGTGTGAGGCCAGGGCACAGTCTTTACAAATGCAGGTGTGCCCCGCCTCTCCCTTCTCTCAGCCCAGGAAGGCTTTACAATATGTAGATGCACCTCTGTGACACCTCCACCTTCCCTGTGTTCAGGCTGTCTGAGAAGTATGCACAAAGCTCCAACTGTCAGTCTGCCCAGACGTGGATTGGAGACAAGCTGCAAAACCCCAAATTCATATGCACAGATAAATGCGCACTTTCTAGAAGTGGCATTTCTGTGATAGTAATAAAAAATACACCTACACCAGTAAGCAGCATTTCTCACCACTATCACAACCATACCAAACATGCCTACGCTACCCGTCATAAGTCAGTCAATACCCCTTACATATAAGGCAGGGCATTTCCAATGCAATCCTATGAGGAGGCAGCACTCACAGCAGTGAGACACCAAGTTAGACTGTTTGTCACTACCAGGACAGGCCACGCAACATGGCACATGTCCTGCCTTCTACATACATGGCACCCTGCCCAAAGGCTAGCTAGGGCGTACCTTAGGGGGGACTTACATGTAGTGAAAGGGGAGTTCTGGGCCTGGCACGTAAATTTAGATGCCAGGTCCCTGTGGCAGAAAACTGAGCACACAGGCTCTGCGCTAGGAGGCCTTAGATAGGTTTGACAGGCTACTTCAGTGGGTGGCGCAAGCAGCGCTGCAGGCCCACTAGTAGCATTTAATTTACAGGCCCTGGGTATAGGGATACCACTTTACAAGGGACTTATAGGTAAATTAAATATGCCAATCAGGTATAATCCAATCCTACCAATTTTGTAAGGGAGAGCACATGCACTTTAGCACTGGTTAGCAATGAAAAAGTGCTCAGAGTCAAAGCGGCAGCCAACAAAGGTCAGAAAAATAAGGAGGCAAAAAGCAAAAAGTCTGGGGAATGACCCTGTAAAAGGGCCAGGTCCAACAAGGAATATCTAACAATCTCTCAAATTTTGATCTAAGTAAAGCCAGTAGAATACATCCGTGTATTAGTATACCCATTTAGTCACAACTGAATGCACGCAGACAGCTACAATTGAGTTCATATAGGTAACAAATGGAGAACCTGATGCTTATTTTTCTGAATCCCCTGTTTATGTCTTCCTTGCAACTATAAAAATGTCTCCATGTTTTTGGGACCGCAGTCATTTGCAAATGTCTGGATTGCAGTCTAAACCTGCACCACAACAGGGCACACTTCAATATACTTCACACTAAAACATTTTATTTGAGAGAAACTAAAAGAGGCAATAACAACGTTTCTGCCCTCTTTAATATCTTCGAACATCCTATATATCCCCAACATGAATAATGTCATTGCCTCTGCCTCCTGCTGAACCATCTCAAATGCTGAATTAGCCTAATGGGTAATTTAACTTGGAGTGCCTCAGGGTTCGGCCATTTTTACCTACTGGTTAAGCTTGCTTATAAACCATGTGGCGAATTATTTATTGTATGTAGATCACAAGCAGCTAGTGGTCATACTGGAGGAAGGACAGGACAACTGGTCTCTGATTGCATGCTTGATAGTCAAAAGTAAGTGTTGTCCTTTTTATTGCCCTCAATGGGCAATTTTCCTCAGTAGCTGCCATACCCTGAAGATGCTCAGCAACATTTTTTAATTGCTCCCAATCAGCACCAAGAGAGTGTAGTCGTGGACACCCTGGTCACAAGCAAGCTGGACTTGGGAACACCCTCTAGACCGGATTCAACAAAAACTCACCAGACCTCTACAGACCATTCAGAACTCGGTGGTCAGTCAGAATCACTCTCTGCCTCCCACACAACACTCACATCACACCACATCTTAAGAAGCTCCACTGGCTCCCTATTCACAAACTAGCACAATTCAAACTCCTCACCCACGCTTTTAAAGCACTACATAACACTGGCCGAACATACCTCAACAATCACATCTGCTTTCACAAACCTTCCTACACTACAGTTTGTTCAGAATCCAACTTGCACAAATCCCATGCATAAGGAAAACCAGATATAGCAGTATTGCCTTCTCCTACATTGCTTCTTAATGACCTGCGACTATACATAAGAGTCCCCTCCTCACTTCTTGAATTCTGCGAGAAGATTGTCACACACTCACCTGGCTCCAGCTACGGACACAATGATTGACCTCCAATCCCACCTGAGACAGGGACTAAACAAAGGCAAGGTCAACCCTTATTAACCCACTGCCTAGAGAGGGAGAGATAAACAAGAAAAGATTAACTTGTTTCACTGACGAGGACTGCTCTGCTATCGTGCACTTCCTATTAGGGTCAGGACATCCTGGACCTTGCTATCCTTATGCAAGTGTGGAACACTAAACACAACAGGAGGCAAAGTTACCCATATGCTTTGAAGTCCAAATGATCTATCAGTTTGTTTGCACAATATGTTCACATACAGATGGAGTAATAAATGTTGCATGACAGAATACAGAAACTATTTCAAGTATAAACTTGAGATTTTCTGGCACTCCGGAGCATACAATGTTCAGATTCAAACTCAAAAACAACTTCAGGCTCTAGAAGTTTCTCCCAAAATACTAGATACAACTTGCCAAGAAATGCAGTGGTAAACTTTCATTTTGAGTGTAATGGAGTTCAGAGCACTACAATGAAAGAGTCCAGATAATTGGGCCTGATGGGGATTAATATTAAAAAAATGCCCAATGTCCAAAAACGTGCTCACGCCTTCATAGGAATCAGTCTTTGAATATTTGCTAACCTATGGATTAGTGCACTCAGGAGGTGGGTCCAGAGAAGATGCTTTCACAGGACTGTAATGAGGCCAAGCATGAATACAGGCTTGGAGAGGGCATTTATGCTTGAAGAAAAGAGTGTTGCAGAAAGCACATGTCCGGCGTGGAAGCATGGAATATTCAAGGGCGTAGCTTCACAGGGGGAGGGTGTTTGGGGTGTTACACCCCCCTAATAAATGTAACCTGTAGTAAATAGTCAGTAGAGGTGCTTTAAGTTGGGTATTGTGAGGTGTTTGTCAGATTTCACTTGGGATTTCTACATACACACACAGACAAATACACACACTTGTCTCTGTTTTAAAGGTTTTAAATTGTTTATTTGACAAAATACTGAGTTTTAAGTACCCCAGCAGTTCTCTCCCCTCCCCTTTACTACTGCATCTTAAGCACCCTTCTACACTGCTTCTCATATAATGTATTTTAACACACATGATTGTTAGGAAATCTGAAGCTCACACACCCCTAATATTTCTCACCAAGCTACGCCCCTGGGAATATTCCAATGAACCTGGTAAAAATGACATGTTATATACAAAGGATATGAGGCCTTGTAGGTGGCAGGTGCAAACAGTAATCGGAAGCAGTTAACAAGTATAATGGAACCCCAAGTGCATAATGGTACAATTCAGTGGGTGACAAAGGAGAGCATAATTTGTCCCAAGGACACATGATAATCTGCAGGTGCAAAACAGACTAACTTGCCTAGCAACAGATCAGGAGGGTCAATGTTTCAAGCTTTCCGGGAGGGGAACCTGGAGTGCTCAAGACAGGAGGGCACCACAATGGAAGGATGACTTGGAGTGCTCAGAACAGGGAGGCAACATAAGGGAAGGGTTACATGATCCCGGCGAGTAAAACCCCACAGCACATGGGGCACAAGATAGAGTTGTGACAAACGTGAAGAGTAGGCATTAGAAGTAGCCACACTTAAGTCCTCATTTAGGATGGAAAACCGCCACACCGGTTTTCCACCCACTGGCCTTATTATGAGTTTCCTGCTGGCCCAGCAGGAAACAGGCCACAACATTGATGCCGGCTTGTAATCGAGCCTAAAGAAATGTTGCAGTGTGTCGGGTGCAACAGCACCCGTCGTGCTTTTCACTGCCTGTATTTCAGGCAGTGAAAAGCACGACAGGGCTGTCCATGGAGTCCTCTGCACTGCCCATGCCAAGTGCATGGGCAGTGCAGGGGCCTCCATGGGGCCACGGCACCCCGTCTCTGCTAGTCTTTGCATGGCGGTGGAACCGCCATGCAAAAGCCGGCAGAGAGGGGACTCCTAATCCACAGGGCAGCGCTGCTTGCAGCGCTGCCCTGTGGATTAGGACTGCTGGCACTGCCAGGCTGTCGACCGGTGGCAACCTGGCGGTGCCGGCGGTCGGGCTGTGGCAGCTCTGCCACAGTCATAATGTAGAGGCCAGACCGCTGCTTTGGCGGTGGTCCGACTGCCACCGTGAGTCGGAGAGTCCCAAGAGCGCCAGACTCATAATAAGGGCCTAGGTTCTATGTGTGGCTACACTTACACCTGTTCATCACCAGGATACTCTCTTGGGTGACAGTGCGCTATATAAATCTACATAACCTAACAATGGGGCCAAGAAGAAAATTATGTTAAGTAGAACATTTCCAGATACTGTCAGGGAGACCAGATCCTCTGGGCCTGCGTGTGTTCCCAACATGTCCACCATTAGACAGCTCCAAAGCTCCAATAGATATACCACAGAGCCTGAGAGAGTTCAAGTGGGGGAAAAGGGGATTAGGTAGGGAACAGCTGGGAAGGAGACCTGTAGGAAGAAAGAGGTTAAACAACACAATGTCAAGATATAATCACATTGACTTTCAATAGACTATGGTTCTAAGAGTTCTTATACTGTAATCATGGATAACCTAAGAAATGACTATAACTAGACCTCAAGAAATCTAGGTACCTGGAAAAAATCAAGAATGGGTTAATACAATGTTTCAAATGAGCTTTTCAGGAAATACCACATACTGTCTAGAATACAAGAACCTTCATCAATAATGTTTCAGAACAAACATTGCATTTTTACATGAGGACAAAGGCTATCTGAACATTCCCTGGAAACAACAGGAACTGTATTAGGAACTTAATATGCACAAAGAATGTCGCACTTTGAATTAAGCATTTCAAAGAAATCCAAAAGCTCAGGATAAATGTGTGCACCTCAACAAACACAGCACACCAAAGTTTTCAATGTCATGAAATGATCGCGCACACTGCCAATCTAAAAGCCAAGCGTTTTATGCCAGGTCTGAATCGCGCACTCTGCTGATTCGAACAGGAATATGCAAATGCCATGAAATGATCGCGCACACTGTTGGCGATCTGGATGCCAAGGTTTACATGTTAGAAATGAATCGCGTACTCTGCCGATTCGAACAAGAATGTGCAAATGCCATGAAATGATCACGCACACTGTTTCCGATCTGAATGCCAAGGTTTACATGTTAGAAATAATTCGCGCACTCTGCCGATTCGAACAAGAATATGCAAATGCCATAAAATGATCGCACACACTGTTTCCGATCTGAATGCCAAGGTTTACATGTTAGAAATGAATCGCGCACTCTGCCGATTCGATCAAGAATATGCAAATGCCATGAAATGATCGCACACACTGTTGCCGATCTGAATGCCAAGGTTTACATGTTAGAAATGAATCGCGCACTCTGCCGATTCGAACAAGAATATGGAAATGCCATGAAATGATCGCACACACTGTTGCCGATCTGAATGCCAAGGTTTACATGTTAGAAATGAATTGCGCACTCTGCCGATTTGAACAAGAATATGCAAATGGCATGAAATGATCACGCACACTGTTGCCGATCTGAATGCCAAGCTTTACATGTTAGAAATGAATCGCGCACTCTGCCGATCTGAACAAGAATATGCAAATGCCATGAAATGATCGCGCACACTGTTGCTGATCTGAATGCCAAGGTTTACATGTTAGAAGTGAATTGCGCACTCTGCCGATTTGAACAAGAATATGCAAATGCCATGAAATGATCGTGCACACTGTTGCCGATCTGAATGCCAAGGTTTACATGTTAGAAATGAATCACGCACTCTGCCGATTCGATCAAGAATAAGCAAATGCCATGAAATCACACTCACGCACACAGAGAGTTTCACAACTAGGCCCAACACTTGAATGTCTTTGAGAACGGGGTCCGGGGGCCCAGCCTGACCTCCGCCTTACCGCCCTGCTCAAGGATCACCAATATAATTAGGGCAGGCCTTGAATATCAAGGTAGGCCTCTGGAACAGGAGCTCAGGAAGTTGCTGCTGCTCTGCACCGGGACCGCTGAACAGTGAGCACGTGGAGCTTGGCTGGCTCCCTTATATAGAGGTAAGCCCAGCCCACAAACTACACCCAGTTATGCTGCAGGGAAAGCTTCTAGAAGGTCCTAGAAAGGGACCACACCCTAACACACTCAGTAAGCCTGCAGCAATACCTTTCAAATGAACAGTTATTGCAAACATAATTAATAGAGCTTTTCAAGGTTAAACTCTGCAATGCAAAAGGTTAACATACTGCATATAAGCACAATGCATGAATTATGCTCTTGCATAAAGACTGGGGTTTTGCATTTTTGTCGCCCGTAGAGCGCGCACTGTCCTGAAGTTGACAGAAACTGGTTTATCATATGCGGCTACATCTTTGGGTCCTCCTCTTCAAAGCTCAATAATCTTGGAATTTAGCTGAATCAGGAGCTATCAATTTACCAACACTTCTCCAAAGTAGGGAAGGCCTGTTATTATCAGTTTAATCTAGACAGGAACATTCTGCCCTTCTGAGATTTTAGCGCAATGATTTCACTGTTGTAGGCAGTTCTCCAAATTTGCTATATATTGGTTGTGATGCCTGGAATCTCAGCCAATTTCAGCAAGTCTGAATTCAGACAGTTTGGGTTAGTTGGGATCTCAAGCTGAGAAACTGGGTCATTCTTTACATGGTCCCCCCAACTCACTTTGTTAGGAGAGCTGTGTGAAATGTAATGTCTTCACAATAGCTCGCTAAACAATAGAGGGCAAATACCATATATTCTAAAAAAAAGCAGCTTCTAATAATATATGCCTTCGAGGTGTCTAAGGTCATGTTCCAGCCCCTTACATTCTAAGGCTTTATAAAAGTAGGTCTGGTTGAAAACACTAGGACCCACATTAACTGAAGTTTGTGCGGGTGTTCATGCAATGCAAGGCATTTAGCACTGTGCACACTAGCCATGTTTTCATCCAAGCCCCTCCCTCTTTGTCTATCAGTCAACGTAAGGTAAGGACTTGGTTAATTTATTGGTTATATTTGTCATATTTTTTTCCCCTTTAATGATGATCTTTTGTTGTAGTGTTCCATCCATGGATTAGCACTTTTCAACATCTTACCTATATTTCGCCAATAGCCTTTTATCACCAGACATCTCAATACTATGTATAGTTATGTAAGTGACGGCTGGTAGTTTTAGTGGTGGGAAGCAGACGGAACACACACACACACTCACTCACACCCATGTGCAGTGCCTTCCCCAGCCTGAGATCCACTGAATGACTAGGCCACAAACGGAACTGTAAATCACACATCTTTATTTCTCTGCGTGTACCTGTGAACTCCCAATATTCTAAAGTAAACTCTCATACGTCGGATTCTATGTATTATGTTTGTATGGATTATGTCACACTGATACAGAGTCCTCGGGGAGCGGTAAAGGTCCTATTATAAATCATGCAAGAGACTACATCGCCCATTCTGTTGAATGAAAAATTGTACATTTGTAGAAAATCCTTAGACAGACACAAGGTCTATATATCTATACAGAAACATATACAACTATACCTCTTCAATTTATCTTCTTGGTGCTTTGATCTGGCCACCCGATATGGTTACTTGGAAGCTGTCACCAGTCATTTTCGATGTCGGAAATTGCCAATGATGGTAAGGAATCAGCAACAGTCATTACGTTTTCACAATCAGTTTTCTTTCACCATCTGGAGCTGAAGACTGATGAAACACAGGCCTAAAGTGAGAAGACTCTCTGGTAAGGGACTTCCCTGCTCAGCAGGCAGTCACCATGTTTCCTTTGGTTGACACTACTTGAAGAGGTTCAGCATCGTAAGGAGCATCAGATTCTATTTTCTGTAGTTGTAGAGCAATCCCCAAATCTCCTCTTTCAGAATGACAAGTCTTTTGCATGTTGCCTTTTGTCTGCATACATTTTCATTTTTTTTTTGTTTGAGCCAAGACCCTTGTACAAATCAAGTTTTCATTAGTATCTCTTTTTGTGGGCCACTGGGGTGTCTTGGTTGTCATTGCTCTCCTGAACATTAAAGTTGCAGGACTTTCACCAGTGCTTGAGTGGTGGTTGAACAATGAGCTCGTAGAGTACAGTTCATCGCTGTTTTTAAACTGAGCTTCTCAAGAATTGCACCCTGAACTACTTTCTTTAGTGTACCCATAAAAAGCTCAACAAGTCCATCAGCCTGTGTCCACAAGGGTGTGATCTTTTAATGTTTTACATTCAGATGCTCCAGAAATTCCTTAAAGTCTTTGTTATTAAAGGGTGGACCATTGTCTGACTTCACAATAACAGCTAAACCTCATATTGCGAAAATGCCATCAAGTTTCTCGATCACTCATTCATGTGTCATGGATGAAAGATCTTTGACCAATGGAAAACGTGAATATTCATCTATTATCACCATTAAATGATGTTGAATATCAAGTAGACCTAAGATATCGATGGCTACTTTCTCTAAGGAATGTTTGGGAAGTTCTGACATGCTTTGCTTATGTTGAGTGACTTTGGTTGACAGGCATTGCATATGTGACAGGCTTTGAGCTCTTTTTCAACTCTTTTATCTAGGGATGGAAACCAAACTCGGTCTTAAAGAACTCTCTTTGTTGCAGCAATACCACAATGTCCTTCTTGATCCACTTCTACCACCTTTTGTCATAGACCCTCTGGAATAATGATTCTCGCAGAATAACTCCTTTGTGAGTGATGGTTAATTCATCTTTTATATTCTTGTGCTTTTGATATTCGCCATCGTTACTGAGAGGGTGATCATATTAGTTCCACGACTGATGTGTAATTAGATCTTTTAACTTTAGCATGTCACTATTGTAACTCGCAGCAGTGACAATCTGGGCTAACGATACAGCAGCTGGTGTACTTGACTAGACAACGAAATTGAAATAGGCCTCAGCTGTTTTGGAAGGAGTGCCAAGCCCTTGAATGGGTACTCTGAAAAAGTAGTCAGAAAAGTTTTGATCCTTTCCCAGCTGATGCACAATTGTATAATCTTACTTTTGCAATCGTAGTCCCAATCATTCAATATGAGGAGGCATCTTGACCTTTGTATTGCCAAAGATAGTCACCAAGGCTTAATGATCAGTCACCATCCACGGTAGGCTGACAGGAGGCACGGGTCTCTTGACGAGGTGAGCGGGGGAAGGGGCACAGGCATTTTGACAAAAAGAGGAAATGCAATGTAGGCGGTGATGAATCACGTAAAGAGGAACTAGTATGCATTCACCGTTTCTTGTATTTAGTGTGTGAATACAGGGAGGTGCTCCCACCAGACTCCATTTTGGAAGTTTGATAATGACAACCCGGTAAGTGTAGACGTTCACACATATCGAACATTGTGTTACTGAGATCACGATTTGGGGTGATGGGTTGGTGAAGTATGTTGCTTCACATAATTTGATTAATAAATTCCTTATTTGAAAAGTAATTGAGCATAGAGTGCATACTTTGTGATGGGGCAAAGGACACAGGGGTATATATATACGTATATATATATATATATATATATATATATATATATAAAGGTATGAGGGAACGAGTGGCAAGGTGTGGACTGAGTAGGTTCTATACAACAAGGTTTAATTGTGTGTCTTTATATTTCCTCATAGGCAATCCTGAGAGTGTGTACTAAAAGACAGGGACACAGGTGTACCCAGAGGCATATTTGGCCACAATTTAAATACACCACAGGTAGGGTATGGAACATAATTTAAAGGGGGATCGAAGGTCCTGAAGAAGGCCTAGTGACCCATAGGGGCGATAAAAACGCCCAAAACAGGTGACCTTTTAATGGCTATGACCTTCGTATGGCCATTTGGGGTGCAGGGGTGAGATCATCCCCTTCTCACCACCCCTTTCTTTAATATTCTTTTAATCCTATCCAGTGGACCTTGAAATAAAGATTGGGTATGGTACCACCTGAGATAGCTTTAACTATGTGAATGATGGCTTTGTGTGTGTTTAGATCCCTGTTTGTTGGTCTTTGTTCTGTGTTGCCCCTCCCTTTTGCTGCATTCCTCATGTTGGCTCGAGTGGGAATGTGTTAGCATCAACCTATGATGAGGCATGCCACTATTAGTGGGTGAGGGCAGTCTTTCATAAACTGAAAGATTGCTTTTTGAGCCGGTGGGACCACGTTGGGGGTTTCCACTTCTTATTCTTGTCGTGTGTGTTAGTGTTTATTGATAGGGAGGTCGGACAAGGGTGTTTATCCTCTCACCCCTTAGGTGTGTGTTATTGGAATCGAGCAGCCGCAGAGCCGCAGGGGGTTTCTTTCGTCAGACTATAACGATTAGTGGGGTCTTAGAGGCATAGGACTATTGGTCCATCCTCACTTTTTGTCGAATTTTTTGAATAATGGAGGAATAATGTTTGTCCTTTGGGGAAGAGGTAGTGACATCAATCCTTTCGGGTCCCTCATTGTTGGGGGACACCACCATCACTCAGGCTTTGACTTAGGCAGAAGTTTGGGACACCTTAGTAGATCTTAAGAGAACACAGGTTAAAACATTCCTAAATGTAGCAATTTAAACTGAGTACCTAAGGGCGAATGCAGCGCCCAGAGGTCTCTTTGTTACTAATGAACCCTTAGGTGGTCATTATGAACATGGGAGGAAAGTCTGCACTGCGCGGTGGCGGTAACTACCGCCAACAGGCTGGTGGTCCTGACTGCCAAATAATGAAGCACATGAGAAACAGCCAGCGTGAAAACCTCTCACTGCCACCATAGGAGTGCCGACATCGACGGAAGAGGCCACCCACAGTCCGACAGAAAGGCCCTACCCACCCAACAAATAATGAAGCACAAGACCGCCGTCAGTTCCGGGGTGGGAACCACTGCCACGCAAAGCCTGGCGGAAACAAACTAAATAAAAGGAAACACTCACGTAGGCACACACAACACGTCGAAGCAGACATGGAGAGAGAACTGGAAATCATGCCAGTGCTGCTCCTTGCCATATACCTCCACGATCGTGACCATCAACGAAGATGACATGGTAAGTACCGCAATCTACTAAACAAGGGAAGAAAGAGCACAGTTACATACCCACCCACTTGGGCCAGCACGGGGCTTTTTGCTCACTGGGGAAGGGGCACAGGAATGACAATGGCGGACTGGGGCAGACTTCGACGTGGAAGGAGTGGATTGGGCAAGGAGGTGGGTACATTTAGGGACGAGACGGGTGGGCCAGTGGGTTTGAACAGGTCAACATGGGACAGGAAACGTTTTTCAGGGGCAGTTGGGGTGGACATGGAGGAAGGTGTGGGAGTGGAGGTAGAGGGAGTGCTTGTAACTGGTGTAGATGTGCTGGATATGGATGCAGGTGCCTGTACATTATGCTGAGGTGTGGTGGATGTGTGTTGGGTGGGTATCTGGGAACGTTTGAGTGTTTTGGGAGGAGGGGGGTGGACACAGTGGGACAAGACAGGCTGCCAGTGTACTTGGATGTTGTCTGGGTGTCTGCAGGTCTGGTGAGTGTGCTGCATGTGTCAGTCAATGTCGTTGTGTTGAGTGCAGGTGTGGTGTCTGGGGTACATGACTGGATGTCTGATGTTGTGGTGACTGCAAGAATGGGGCCAGCAGCAGTGACTGAGGGTGCAGTGCTTGTGGGTGTGCATGTTGAGGTGACAGACAGGGAGGTTGGAGAGATGGACACACTGGGGGAAGTGGATGTTGTCGTGTGTGCTTCGGTATGTTGGCTGTGTGTATGCCTGTGGTGGGCAGTGTGGTGCTTGTGTTTCTGTGTGTGCTTCTTGTGTGATGAGGTGTGTGCATGGCTGTCTGAACGTGTGCTTGGGATGGGTGAAGGGAGTGCGGTGCTGGAAGGGGCAGAGGTGGTTGGAGGGGGGACGGAAAGACCAGGGACACTGGCTGCCGTCAAAGAGGAGGCCAGAGCCTGAAAAGATCTCTGTAGGCCAGACATAGCACCATGAATGCCTTCCAGGTATGCATTGCATTGCTGCATCTGGGATGCTAGCCCCTGGATGGCCTACAGAGATGGTCGTCAGGAGGTCAATAGCCTCCTCTGTGAGGGCAGCAGGGCTGACTGGGGCAGGGGTTGAGGTGCCTGGGGCGAAGGAGGCGCCCACCTTTCTGGGTGATGGGGCATGGGCAACTGGGTGGGAATCAACTGGGAGGGCCGTGATGGTATGGGGGTGGCGGAAAATGACACAGAACAGGTGGACTCACTAGGGTCCGCCACCACCAGGGAGCTCCCATCGGGGAAGGTATCTGAGTCACTACCTGTGCCGGTGCCACTGCTCCTTCGACAGATGATGCTGATGTACGCAGACAACACAAGAGTACAGGGGTGGGGAGACAAAACATGAGAGATATATGTAAATACCTGAATGGATGTACAAACTTGGTGCACACACACTCCCAACCAGCTTACACACCTGCATGCAGCACCTACAACTATAGTCATGCCTATGCCCCTGACTAGTGGCCACAACCCTAGCATACAACTCTTCTCTCACATGACACAAGGACCTGATGAACTGCAGACCTGCCCCAAATCATCTCAGTGCCCAAGTGAGCAGGACTGCTGGCAAACACCTGTCAGAGTACCTGGCACTAGACAGCATACATTCTACAGCACCCTCAGGTGTCCATCAAAGAGGCATGAAATGGTGTTGGTGCTCACCCCCTTGTGGCTGCTGTGCAGACTTCAAGCGCCCATCCAAATCTGGATATGCCACTGCCAGAATGCAGCACATTAGTGGGGTCAGGGTCCGACAGGCACCCCTTCCTCGCTGGGAGGACTTCCCTTGCTGGGCCTCTCAGGTCTTCCTGGCCCAGCATGCAGGTCCTCCCACTGCTTCCTGCAGTGGGTGCTCTGCTGGTTGTAGACCCCCAGGGTCCACACCTCTCTGGTGATGGCCTGTCAGAGTGCCCTCTTCTGATGGGCGCTGACCTGTATGGGACACACAGAAAAGATAAACAGAGTTCAGGATATGGCCATGTGATACCGCTGACTAAACGTCCCCTATGGGGCGGACACTTCACAAGATCATTTCACCACCTCACTCATGGTACTTGCCACACAATCTACGTCTGTGCAGGTAAATATGGACCACACATGCATGCAGACAACCACCACCATCACTCATATCCATGCACGTCATCCGCCTACTCACCTGCACCTCTGGTCGCCCATATTACTTGGCATACAGGGGTAGGACCCTGTCCACCAGCTTCTCCAGCTCCTCCATTGTGAAGGCCAGGGCCCTTTCCCCATGACACGTGCCATTTGAGTAACCAGAGCCAGGACACAGCAGCACACTCAGTGGAGTACTCCATGCATGGGATCCGGAAGTCAAGTGAACTTGGGATGACGACATGGTGTACGCTCTGTGGCGGTGTGCACCGTCACCACCGGCGGCAATCATGATAGGCCCTGGTTCCCCGTTGACAACCA
Organism: Pleurodeles waltl; assembly: GCF_031143425.1. Lineage (NCBI taxonomy): Eukaryota > Metazoa > Chordata > Amphibia > Caudata > Salamandridae > Pleurodeles > Pleurodeles waltl. The sequence goes on along the minus strand of NC_090443.1, from coordinate 831,028,782 downwards.
TGTTAACCAATCGATGGGTGCACGGCGGTGAACACCGCCTTACGCCATAATAACAACCGACAGCGGAATTAGGTCACTTCCAATGCTACATATCTGGATGTCAGGAGGCTGCCATTTTGCCAGCAAGACGCTGATATTTCCTGGTCTTGGGCCCCATTCAGGCCCTATGGATCCCCAGGCCTTAGTTGCATGCTCACATGGGTGTTTGTTCCCCACTACAGTCCAGTCGTATCACTTCATACATGTCCCTACAGTTGTACATCATGCATCACTTGTGTGTGTAACCTACATATTGTACAGCAGTAATTCATACACAACATGTTGTGCATATGTATGTGTGTCCCTCACATGTGTTCTCTCCTCCCCCTAGGGACAGACCCATGTGGTGAGGGAGGGCCCCATCTGTGTACAGAACTCTTGTTGATTTGGAGACCATGGTGGAACGTCACATCATTGTCAACTACAGACTCAATCACACAACAATCCATGAGCTATGTGCATTACTGGATCCTGTACTGAGACCGGCTACCCAGAATCAGCATGCCATCCATACAGAAGTGCAAGTGCTCTCTGTACTCCATTTCTTGGCCTCAGGCTCATTTCAGGTGACAGTGGGCATGGGTGCAGGGTTCTCACAGCTAATGTTTAGCCTCATGCTGTCCAAATTCCTAGATGCATTTGTAGTACACATGCAGACATATGTAAAGTTTCCCCAAAGGGCTAAACTTTCTAACATCAAGTCTGACTTTTATGCCTTTGCTAACATTCCCCATGTGATAGGTGCCATTGATGGCACCCACATAGCTCTCATCCCCCCAAGAGTAAATGAACAGGTGTATAGAAACAGGTAGAACTTCCACTCAATGAACATACAATTGGTGTGTACTGCACACCAGTACATATCACATGTGAATGCCATGTTTCCAGGATCAGTCTATGATTCATTTGTCCTGAGAAACAGCGCCTCATGTGCCACACATGATGATCAACTACAAGGGGACAGAGGATGGCTCATAGGTGAGTGTGTATGACACTGGATCTGTACACAGCTGACAGCCAGGCTGTCTGCAAGTAATGGCAGTTTGTTACAGTCCTGTTTCAAACACTTTTGCGGGTGATTCTGGTGTTCCCAACATGCAATGGCTCCTGACACCTGTGAGAAATCCCAGGACAGATGCGGAGAGGAATTACAATGATCCCCTTGGACGTACGAGGGGGGTGATAGAGCGCACTATAGGTCTCCTGAAGGCTAGATTCTGTTGCCTCGATCTCTCTGGGTGTTCCCTGTGCTATGGCCCTGAGAAGGTGTGTAGAATAGGGGTGGCCTGCTGCATGCTGCACAACGTGGCTGTGAGGAAAGCTATCCCCCTTCTGGAGGAGGAGGGTGCTGTATATCCAGACCTGCTTCCTCTGAGAGGGGATGAGAGTGATGGTGAGGATGATGAGGGGGAAGATGTCCACTCCAGGAACCAGTGGAACCAACTATACTTCCAGTGACTATGAGGTACTGTTTACTGATGGTGTTGTCTGCAGTGCATAATGTCTGTCTGACTTATTAACTGTGGGGATGTGGGGTTTGGAGTCATTGACACGGTTACCTGAAGAATAAGGTAGCATGTGCCATGAAAACAAACATGGTTTACATTTCTGTTGACTCCACACAATGCTGTGCGTGAGGTGCCTTTCATACAATAAAGGTCTGATTATGGAATTTACTGGCAAATGCATTCACATTTACAATTGATTCATCATTATGACAGGGGACATGCAAATTGGTGTGCATGTGTTTTATTTGGTGTCTTAAATGCATTGTTGCGCTTTACAGAGATGGGGAGTGGGTTAATGGTAGATGTCCATACTAGGTACATGGGCTCAGCGATTGGTGGGAGTGGGTATAGGTCTATCTGTCCCTTGCAATTTGTTCAGTTGCTATTGGCGGGTGAGGATGTTGGCACAGTGGCACACTTGGGAGACAGTCCATGTCAGAGTCACTTCTTAGAGAAGGCCTTGGCCTTGGCAGGTGTTCCAGTGCCATATCTGGGTCTGAGGGACAGTTTGAGTGTCTGGTGCTGGGCTGCACAGGTAGGGTGCTGGTCTCTTGTGTGACCTCTGCCAGTGCCACCAGTCCAGTTGTTGCTTCTGATATAGAGGACAGGTCTCGTGTCCTGAGCAGTAGTAGGGGCTTCTAGGTTTGTGGGGGTCTCAGGCTGGGTTGGGTAGTGGTGCTGCAGCACCCCTGCAATAGTGGCCATGGTGGCATTAAGTTGTTTCCATTGCTTCATGGTCTCTTGATGTTGGGCTATCTGCAGCCTTTGACTCTGTTCCAGGGTGACCAGAATCTGGCCTATCCTGTCTTGTGTATGGTGGTATGCTCCCAGGACCTCAGAGATCACCTCCTGGGCTGGTGCATCCATCCTTTGGTCTCCCCCCTGGGCCACTGATACCCTCCCACTAGACCTAGCCCCCTGTGCCTGTGTCCCCTGCACAGGTCTGGAAGTACCACTTGTACTAGGGCCATCATCATCGTGCCTGTTAGTAGGTGGAGACTCTGACCTCTGTACTTGTGTTCCACCAGTCTGTGGCCTGGAGACACTGGTGTGGGGTCGTTTGGCCAAAGCTGTTGTTGGTGGCTGGGTGGTAGGGGTGTCAGTGGTTTCCTTGGTGGGGCTGCTGAAGGGTGACAGTCCAAGACTGTGTGACGGGCCTGGGTATTCCTAACTATCCACACTTCCCTCTCCAGTGTCCTGAGTGGTGCCTCTGTCTCCATGTGGGGTGCTGGCACTACTTGGCCTTTCTGTCAGGGTGGCATGGGTGGTGGTGCCTGTGGGGGGGAATGGACGTGTATGTCATATGTACTAATTTGAATGAGGATGCACAGCTCTGCCCTATTTTGTGCAGCTTATTCCCCTGTTGGGCCATGCAGGGACCTATAGTGGGGTTGCCATTGCATTTTGCATGGGATGTGGAGATGCATTGTGGGTGGTGAAGTGCCATTGTGATTCCTTGCAGGGGTAGGGGGCTGTGCGCAGGGGGAGTGATGTGGGCCTGTTAGTGAGTTTGTGGGCATGCAGGGTGACTGGATGTAGTGATTGTGGCCTAGGTGGGGTAGTGGTCCTGGTGGTAGTTGGAGGGTGGGGTTGTGCATGCATTACAGGCATGGTGGATATGGGTAATTGTAGATGACTTACCTGAGTCCATTCCTCCAGTTAGGGCCTCAGGGTGCAGGATGGCCAGTACCTTTTCCTCCCAGTCGGTGTAGTCAGGGGGAGTAGGTGGTGGTCCTCCCCCTGTCTTCTGTACCGCAAAGTAGTTCCTGGATTCCGAGGACCTCACCTTCCCACGCAGGTCATTCCATCTCTTGCAGGTGTCGTCCCTCGTGCGTGGATGGTTTCCCACTCCGTTGACCTTGTTTACTATAGTTTGCCATAACTCCATCTTCCTGGCGATGGGTGTGTGCTGGACCTGTGCCCGAAGATTTGTGGCTCAACCTTGAGTATTTCGTCCACCATTGTTCTTAGCTCCCTATCTGTGAAGCGTGGGTGCTTAGGGGGTGCCATGGTGTGTGTTGTGGGTGGTGTGTTGTGTGGATATTAGTGAGGGTGCTGTGGTGTGGTTGAGTATGTGACTGCTGTGATGTTGCATTCTGTGTATGCGTGTTGTGTTGTCAGTCTCAGTTGTCCTGTTGATGATGCAAAGGATTGTGAGGTGTGTATGTAAGTGTTTTATAGTGTTGTGGATGTGTGTCAGGTGTGTGGGTTTCAAACTTGCCAATGTGTGCATTTCTTGCTGTTGGGTCCACTTGCTGGCCATGGCGGTCCATACCGCCAATGGCATTCGACATCCACTAGCCCAGCGGTGATTTGTGCATCATTTTTTGGAGGGTGGGGGATTTGTCTGCTTGGCGGTGGCGTGGTAGGGTGTACAGCCTTTCTGCCATCAAGGGCCCTGGCAGTAGATGGAGGTAGCAGAATTTTTGGCGGTTTCTGTTTTTGGCATCATTATATGGCAGGTTTCTGTTCAATGCCAATGGCGGTCTTCTATTCACCGTCACCACAGTGGGCGACGGTGTTTACCGCCATGTTCACAATGAGGGCCTTAATCTTTTTAGATGATCCTCAATTAAGGAAAGAATGGGCTTTAATCACCTGCAAATGTACAAGGGATTGGCTTATTTTAATTATTAACACAGCCAAAAAAATATCGGATGTACTATTGATACCGATTCAGGCTAGCGAACAAACTTTTAAAACACAGATAACTATGTTTAAGAAGAAGCTTGAAGAGACTAACAGAGAGGTGGCAGAACATAAGGAGTTTCTGATGTAGTCAAAGATCAATACATTACAGAAAGGTCTCAATAGGTTTTTTAAGGCGTAAGTATATCCTTACGTTACGGATGAATATGTTAAACAGAAAGAGGCCAAAAATAAGAGTGGCCACAAGGAAAGTAAGGAGGAAGATCGCTCAAGCTCAGGGAGCGACAGTAGTGACTGGGAGTGTAGGCCACGCCATAGAGAGAGGGGAAAGAACTTCCAGAGAGGTTATACACATGGGATGTTTTTTTTTCCATCACATATTGTCCCTCGCAACCTAATATGGGTCAGAGTTTTGGTTGGCCACCAATGTACCCAAATATGCAACGTGTGCTACCGTATCAATTCCAACAGAATAGACCATTTTTAGGAAGAGGAAGAACACGAGGAAGAGTAAGAAAGAGGAACGAACAGCATGTCCAGTGGGAGGACTTGAATCAACGGGTAACGAGGAGTATGTCCCGAGAGTTCCTTCCGGGAATGAGCAAGGAGTAGGTTTAGTAATGAACTTATCAGACACAATCCTTACAGATCCTCAAGAAGCTGTCTTAAAGAGAGGTCTGGGTTTTATCCCTACTAATAGACTGGACAAAACTGAGACAGGAATTAGCAGAATGTTTCAGGAAAATACAATTGAGTGTGTTTTTTTAGAACAAGGAGGGAACACCCTCTAAACAGGGCGATACTAATTTCCGACCAAAATCTACTTTTACACCACCACTGACCCAACTACCATGTAAGATAGCAGCTTTTGAACAGGCAGTGATCCACAGTATAGAGATCATGAGAGATAGATTCACACAAACGTTTAGGAACTTGTCTAGAGTGGAGGAAGATGCTATAAGGGAACTGAATCAGAACACCAAGATTGTCATTAAGCCGGCAGACAAAGGAGGGGCTATTGTGATCCTGGAGAAGGAGGTATATGATCAGGACAGTCTGTGTTTATTATCTGACCAGCGCAATTATAAAGTTCGAGCAAAGGACCCCACTAAAGAGATCCAAAGGGAAATTTAGGGGATGGTGGAGGAGGCCAGCAATCAAGGGTGGATTACAGACAAGGAAGGGAGTTTCCTCTGCAAAGACAAACCTGTGACCCCTTATTTCTACATCCTCCCGAAGGTGCATAAACCAACGAGGCCACCGCCTGGTCGTCCGATTGCATCCGGCATAGGTTCTGTGTTGGAGCCCTTGTCATAATTTTGTGACTTTTTCTTGAGACCCTGAGTCCCAAATAGTGAGTCATACCTAAAGGATACAAGGGATGTCCTTAGTCTCATTAATTAGTTGGATTTTGTCCCTGAGTTGGGTTTCTTAGTAGGTTTGGATATAGAGTCTTTGTACACTAACATCCCCCAGGATGAGACATTAAGGGTAATTGAGGATATTCTCTATCAGCAAAAGTGGGGCTATTGGTGGAGGATGAAAGAGAGTGGGATGAATATGTTGTTGATCCAGAGGAATGATCTGATTTAATAGGAAACTTGGCTGATGATTTACTTCAGGCTTCTAATCCCATGGAAGTTGAGGACTACTTCAGGATATGTTTAACCCTACGGTGATTAAAGATCCGCAAAGCACGGAGTGATGGCCTATGGACCACGTTTTCAGATTTCTAATGTAATTTAATGCAGGCCGACTACCCTAGACCATCCAGGGGTGATGAAACATGTTATACACCCAATTTAGACCCTGTGTTTATCATCTTTCTGTTTAAATTTGGTAAGAACCCCAGTAAGGGAATTGAAAAATGCCCAAAACAATAACAGCAGAAGGTTCTGGATATGCTGCTTCCTTTGACCTGAACTTTGGATATGGCTGAAGATGCAAGGAGCAACAATTTGAGCACTAATGTGGATTTGTTAAGAGATTGGGCACAACATGCCGTTTGGATTTTGGGTAACGCTAAGACGAGCCAAATCACAGAGAGAAGGAAAGCAGCCCTAATGATAATGAATCTAAAGTTGGCAGATTTTTCAATAAGAGAGGACATGGTAGATACTAATGGTCTACTTTTTGGGGAGAGCTTTGTAAAGTCCACCTTCACTGTCTTTAGCAAGGCTCAAAATATTATGAGAAGAGTCTTTGGCTCTAGAGCTGTTTTTGGAAGGGCTGACAGGAGGGGACTAGCTGTCAACCATGGCTCATTTAGGTCCCAGTTTTACAATAAGGACACCTGAGGCTATGGTAACTATGGAAGAGGCTACCACCCAAACACAAACATTTATCCACAAAGAGAGAGAATGTCAAGATCCCGTGGTGGGAGTTTGGGAGATGGAGAGCTCAGAGCGCCGGTTCGCCAGGTGAACAATTTTCATTCTTCCCATGTAAGAGTAGGGGAAGGTTGAAATTTTTCATTCACAATTGGGAAGAAATTGCAGGAGATGTTTGGGTCCTAGAAACTGTTTTGGGTGGCAGAATTGAGGTCTGGGAAACACCAGTACAAATCAAAAAACCAGAGGAGTTGGCAAGTTGGGAGTTGAAAAAAATAAGATGAAAAGATGCAGAGGTGTTTCAGATGTTGGGAAAAGGAGCATTCATTCTAGTCACAGATTTAGATGGAAATTAAGGGTTTTGTGAGTACAGTCTTTCTAGCAAAGAAAAAGAACAAAGGTTGGTGTCCTGTTATAAATCTGAGAGATTTGAACACATTTTTGGTTTACAGGCATTTCAAGATGGAAAGGATCCATCTATTAAAAGACATTTTGCAGAGAAATGATTGGTTGGTGAAGTTAGACCTAAAAGAAGCATATTTCATGATACCTATGGCAAAGGACAGTTAGAGCTATTCTTTAATAGGTCCTCTGTCTCCCATTCGGTCTGTCTTCAGCCCCATGATGTTTCACCAAGGTGTTACATCCAGTGGTAGCCTTCCTTAGGGAAAGAAGTGTCTGGTTAATAATTTACTTAGACAATATTTTACTGATGTCTCAGGACAGATCATTACGTTTGCAACATTTGACTTGCACAGTCAAACGTCTGGAGAGTTTCGGTTTTTTGGTAAACACAGAGAAATATGTCATGGTTCCTACTCAGAATCTAGAGTTTCTGAGATTTTGAGCACACAGAGTGTCATCCTGTATGTTGCTTCCTCAGAAAAAGGTGTCAAAAATAAGGAAGGAAGTAAAGACAGTTTGTTGAAGGAGGTCATAACATTGTGAGATCTCAAAAGAGTATTGGACTTGTTCTCTTGATCCACTCAGGCCATCTTCCCTGGTCCTCTATATCACAGAGGTCTTCAGAGGCTCAAAGCCTTGAGTTTAAGGAAAGGCTTATGGTATGTTGATTCTCTTCCCCTGTCAATAGATGCTTGGGAAGATTTGGAATGGTGGTTAAAGAACTTAGAGGTGTGGAACGCCAATGCCATCCTTGGAAATAATAGTGCTAGAATCAGAGGCCCACAATTTAGGTTGGGGAGCTTGTTTGGATAGTTTATGTCTAGAGATGTTGGTAGGTCTGAATGCTCTGAAGAGCTTCAAGGATTTGTTGAGGAACACTGTTACATTATTATGATTAGACAATTTTACAGCAGTTTCTTATATAAACCATTTGGGCGGTGCGAAGATGAAAATTCTGTCATATCTAGCCAAACAAATTTGGTATTTCTGTTGCGATCAAAAGATTGTGTTGAGAGTAGAATTCTTACAGGCCTTCAGAATGTAAGAGCAAATTGGAAATCCAGATTTCTCAAGGACTTCAGTGACTGGAAATTAAATCCAGAGGTTTTTAATATGAGCCAAAAGTTATGGGGTTTGATTCAGGTAGACCTGTTTGTGAGCCGGCTGACCTACCAGGTTCCCATGTAGTTGGCTGAAGAATTTGGAGGCAGTGGCAATAGATGCCTTTCTTCAGGATTGGGGAAGAATAGAAGCTTATCCTTTTCCACCTTTCTCCATGATTCAGAGAGTTTTGATGAAAGTAAGGTGGGAAGGTTGTAGCTTTGTAAGGTTGAAATGGTGTAGTTGGTGTATGGAAAGAGAGGTTGATCCAGTGGAAGCTCTTGTAGCCATGAAAGCTAATAATTTAGCAGATTTATACAACTCAGGTCTTTCTTATTGGACTATTAATTGTCATAGATCAGCTGTTTCAGCGGGTCATGTGTTAGTCAACAATTTTGCAATTGGGACAAAACAGTGCTCAATTAGAAGTGACTCTTTGATATGAATGAATGGTATAAAATAAAGCAGACCTCCTAAGGCTCGCTGTGAGTCTTTATGGGACATGACATGAATTAATATTCAGACTTTTTATTTCATGGCCAGGTAATAAATATCTTTCTCTTAAACAGACCTGTTTGACGTTAGCTACTTCACTTTGTTAGATATCTTTCAGAAGGGTTTTTGATTAATGAAGCAGGTGTGGATCTTTCCAGATTTGGTTCCCATTCCTCTAAAGGGGCCATGGCTAGTATGGTTTTCTGGTCAGGAAGTTCACTTCCAGACATTTTAAAAGTGGCAGATTGGTCAAATCCCAATACTTGAGACCTGTAGAGCACGGGAGTTGTGTGGCCCTTGATGGCTTTAGACATACATAATGGTAGCCTCTGGTGTTGTAATGAAATGGCGATTCTCCAATGAACTTGCAGAGAGAATCTTGATTTCATTAAAGACATGGGAGGCTCACAATATCCCACCCTCCTCACCCTATATGGTGAAGATGAAGGTAATAAGAGAAATAAAAACAATATTATTTTTGTTCTATAGATGTATTAAGTGCTGAAGAATTATAAAGATGTATTAAAGCTTAAAGAAGACGATAGCTATGTGCACTGTTTTTTATGTATTTTGAACATTCTATTGCATTGTGATGTATTGTTGTTCTTTAAAGGACTGCATGGAGGGGCAACAATAAAGGTTACTGCATAATGTTAGCCTGCATTGTCTTTAATGAAATGAAGATTCTGTCTGCATGTTAATTGGAGAATCACCATTCTCCTGAAACTCTTTTCACATTCTTGTGGCCATTTAAAAGAAACATTTTTCTTGGTTAACTCTCATAGTGGAACACTGACAGTGGCAAAGTGTTTTATGTATTGTGAACAGTAGCTGCCCATTCCAAGAAAAAAAATGTACCATTAAAACATCTTGTGGGGGTTCATCATTTGTTAAACTTGTATTTTTGCAAGATCAGGTGCCATGCCCCCATCAGAAAATATGTGGCCAAAGAATTTACATTTTCTTTTATTGAACTCAATGCATCACTCGAATTATACTATCATACAAACTGTAATTCTATATCGTAATCATTTAAATAAAACACATTTTCAAAAATGTCATTGAACAATGTAATACTAAATCTAATTTGATCAATATATTAGATAATCATTAATGTTTTTTTCTAATAAAAATTCAGGAAAAACAATTGATCTTATCGTACTTAATCAATGGTATCAACTCGAAAATTGGGATATGAAACACAAATCCTGTTGAAAATGTATTAAACATTCTATACCAATACATCTCTTTATACATTAAATTAAATATACTACATTAATATAAATAGCACATAAGGTATACTTATCTGCACGGAAGCAGCAACCAAAAGAGGAAGAGTGCTGTGGACATGGAGTCATATATACTGTTATGGTTCTATTGTTATTGTGACTTCATATGGTTTTGTAAGTCTTTAAATATGCTTCACAGAAGTGGTAAATAAAAGGCTTATGCATAATGTTAGCCCCCCGTCTTGGCATAAAATTAAAATTTTCTTTTATTGAAGTCACAGTTGTCAGCATTTAAAGTAATTGACATACTTATGTGAAGGCTCTAACATGCTCCTTCTACATAGCTCCAAAACCAATATGTCATTGCTATAGTTAAATGCATTTACAGCAGGTTGCGTGCTTTGTCATATGACGTCTTGGAAAAGTTCTGCAGCTGATTGCACACCAGCACTAAGGGGCTTTTTCCCATATAAAAAGTGATGCACCAGCAGAGCAAAGGGCTTGTGAATAAGCCTCTAGGTCTCTTGTATCTAAACAAACCAACATGTGTAGCAAATGTTATTACACATTGGCACGTTTCTTCTAGTTCTAATGGATGATAACCTTAATTTAGGTCAAGATGAGAAAAGATCTTGGCACCATTTTGTCAGGATACTTCAATTCGATTTCCTCAGAAGCAGAAGATAACTCCTCAGTGCCGACCCGAGCTACTCAGAACGAATATTAATCCTTTGTGCTGAATACCCCGGAGGGGGAAAGGGGAATGGGATGGTAGAGAGACTGCCACAGAGATGATGAACGCCAGTACTCAGTCTGCCTCTTCACATCAAAGATTGGATACAGCACCTGCAAGAGTCACAGTCGCAATTACTAGGGACATACAACATCAGTTTTTCACTTTCTACTCTCAACACTTAATTCTCTTTAATTCTATTATTTCTTCACTCACCCTGAGTTCTCTGTAGCCTTGCTTCTCTCTATAAATGATAGCTCTTCTTAAAAAATGCTTATTACTGATTCTGGAAGAACTTCTCAACCTTTGTTAGAGATTGGTTTTATGTTGCTATATATATATATAGTTGGTGATAATGTGTTCTTCAAATCAGCTGATGTTATTTAATTTCTCCTGTCTTATTGTGACTTCTGTCAATACTTGTATTTGTAAATGCTTGTTTATTAAAGTTCGTTTCTCCTTTCTTACTTCTACATTTGTTGATAACTTGTATTTGTAAATGCTTGTTTATTACAGTTAGTTTCTCCTTCCTTACTTGGCCTTTGTTTATAACCTTGACATTTGTAGATACTTGCTCTTTTAAAGTTCGTTTTTTCTTTGACTTTAATATCTTAAACAAGAACATTGTAAACATAAGGTTAATTCATACATTAACTCTGTAGCCTTGCCGACTTCCACGGGAACGGTCTACTATCAAACTCTTCGAATAAACCTTGACAATATTTATCAGTTTTCTGTAATATCATCTTCAAAAGTAATTTTACCTCACAGGAGTTTCTATTCTGAAGCGCGCTCTCTCTCCACACAGCTGATTCCTGTCAGACCTCAGTTGAAGTGCAAGGCTTCCAGCTGGAGAGCTCATAACCTAGCAACCAACCGATTGCAAGACTAGAACTGTAACTAACCTTCGGGACTCACAGCGGCCATCTTGGATCTTCTCTTCTTGATTCTTCCTTTGAAATAAGCGCAAGATTACTCTGCAAACCTTCTTCCAGTTTGGGCTTTGCTGTCTCCACTGAGGATATCTCTTTGCTTTTCTCATGCACTTCTTTGATTTGACTTGGCAAGTTTGTGTGGTCATGACAGTACTCCCCCTCAAGGAACAGTTCTCCAATTTAGGTTTGCTTGGGTAGGTTCTATGAAAGTTTCTCACTAATCTTGAAGCATGTACATACTTGTGCGGCTCCCAGGATCGTTCCTCTGGACCATAACCTTTCCAATCAATTAGATAATAAAGCTGGCCATTACGGATTTTGGAATCTAAGATTTGATTGACCTCATACTCTTCTGCAGAGCTAATCTGGATAGGAATTGGAGGGGAGTTTTGACGTAAATTTGGAGGACTGTTCTTTAACAAGGAGACATGGAAAACAGGATGTATCTTTAGATGAGCTGGCAACTGCAATTTAACTGCCACTGGATTGATCATCTTGTCAACTTTGAATGGGCCTATAAATCGTGGCTGAAATTTGCGATTTCCTTTGAGACGTAAATGACGAGTGGATAACCAAACTTTGTCTCCTTTCGAATAAATGGGGCTCTCTCTTCTTTTTCTATCAGCCTGAGTCTTATATGAGTCTTTTGCTTGAATGATGTTTTTTCTAGCCCTAACTAACGTGGTCTGCAAATCCCTCACCATCTCTTCTACTGCAGGCACTGAATCATCTTCTTTACCCAACATTACATTAGGATGTCTACCATAGTTCAGATAAAAGGGGGTGAACCCAGTGGTGGAATGAACAGCATTATTGTAAGCAAATTCAGCAAATTCAGCTGCCCACATCAACTCGGGCCATTCCTTCTCTTTATCGAATAAATTGAGTCTTAAATACTGTTCTAACTCTTGATTCACTCTCTCTGTTTGCCCGTCGGTTTCAGGATGGTAACTGGTAGAGTAACGAGAATCAATTCCTAATCTTTTACTAAAGGCCTTCCAAAAGCGAGAAACAAATTGGGACCCCCTGTCTGAAACTAGAATTTTTGGGATACCATGGGTACGTACTATGTGTTGTGTAAACAACTGTGCAACCTGTGGGGCTCGAGGGATTTCTTTCAAAGGAATGAAATGCGCCATTTTAGTGAAAGTGTCTACAAAAACTAGGATAGTGTTAAAACCTTGGCTACTAGGGAGGTCCACTATAAGATCCATAGTAACAGTATGCCAGGCATGGGGTGCAGTGGGCAAAGGTCTTAACAGACCTTGTGAAGCTGTTCTATTTGATTTCCCTCTTTGACATTTGTCACAAGTTGACACATATTGTCTTATATGAGTTTTCATTTTTGGCCACCAAAATTCTCGTTGAATTAGATTTTGAGTCTTTTGAATTCCTTTGTGTCCAGCCAATTGATCGTCATGATAAGCCTGAAGAATTTTTTCTTGCAGCTCCACAGTCGGAACATACAGTGCACCTTTAAAGTATGGCAAACCTTTTTTGATTTCTCTTCCTTGGCCTTCTTTGGACCACTTCAGCATTCCTTCGAATGTTAAGTTTTCTTGAATTTCTTTGGTTAAATGTTCATACAATATGGCAGATATGAACTTCTCTTGTGGAATAATCAATTCTTTTTCTGGAGGCTCTTCAACTGCACCGGTATCAATTCGAGATAGAGCATCTGCCTTCCCATTTACTTTTCCTGGTCTGAAAGTGATAACAAAATCAAAGTCTGAAAAATATAGGGACCAACGCAGTTGTCTAGCTGTTAGAGTTCGAGCTGATTTTAAAAACTGTAAATTTCGGTGGTCCGTGTAAACGGTCACTTTATGCTTAGCTCCCAAAATGTAATGCCTCCACTCACGAAAAGTTTCTTTGACTGCCAATAGCTCCTTATCCGCAATTGAATAATTTATCTCTGGTGGTGTTAATTTTCGAGAGAAATAGGCCACTGGATGTAATTGACCTGTATCTTTATGACGCTGGGAAAGGATGCCTCCTATGGCAACATCTGAAGCATCTGCCTCCACATAATATGGCTCATCTGGATTGGGGTGGAGCAAGATTGGAGCTGAGACGAAGGAATTCTTCAAAAAATTAAAAGCATTTTCAGCTTCTTTTGTCCACTCAAACTTCACTCCTTTCTTCAACAATCGAGTAATGGGTGTAACTGTTTGAGAAAAATTAGATATGAATCTTCGATAAAAATTAGCGAACCCCAAGAAACTCTGGATCTCTTTGACATTGCAAGGAGAAGGCCAATGTTGCACTGTCTTTATCTTGGCAGGATCCATACTAACTCCTTCTCGTGACAAAATGAATCCTAAGAACTCAACTCGTTCCACATGAAATGCACACTTCTCCAATTTTACATAGAGATGGTTTTCTTGCAACCTTGTGAGGATGGATCGAACATGGGAAATGTGCTCCTGTAGATTGTCGGAAAAGATTAAAATGTAATCTATATAAACCACGGCAATCCGGTCGAGGAATTCTCGTAATATATCATTAACGAAATGCTGGAAGGCAGCGGGAGCATTGCATAACCCATAAGGCATCACTTGATATTCAAATAATCCGTATCGAGTCCGAAAAGCGGTTTTCCATTCATCCCCTGAAGCCACTCGAATCAAATGATATGCTCCTCGCAGGTCCAATTTGGTGTAGATTCTAGCATTCTTTACTTGATCTAATAAAACTGACACTAAAGGCAGTGGGTATCGATTCTTGATGGTAACCTGATTGAGGGCTCGATAATCAATGCAAGTTCGAAGACTCCCATCCTTCTTTGGTATGAAAAATAGTGTGGATGACACTGGAGATTCAGAAGGACGAATAAAACCATTAGCAAGATATTGATCCAAATACTCCTTTAAATGTTGATTCTCTGCTGCGGTCAATGCGTATATTCTGCTACATGGCAATATCGCACCTGGCTCCAGTTCAATTTTGCAGTTGTAGGGTCGATGTGGTGGCAATTTCTCAGCCTCCTTTTCATCAAAAATGGCGACTAAATCCTTATATTCTTTTGGGATTTCTGGTGTCTTTAGTGCACAGATCATTGAAGAGTGTGATGATAAACAGGCCGCTTGGGACTTGGTGGACACTTCTACTCCATCATGAAAGCAATTCTCTTTGCAGTAAGAGGAATTCATCTTGATCGTTCTTTTGCTCCAATCAATTTGTGGATTATGTTCTGTAAGCCAGGGCAGACCCAAAATGAGTTGAAATTGTGGAGCATCTATCAAATTAAAGATTATCTGCTCCTGATGTCCACCAAAACCTTGCATCTGAATTGGTTCGGTCTCATGGGAAATGGGTCCTGAAGAAAGATTGGTTCCATCCACAGCTCTTACTACTTCTAAAGTAGATTTCTTGATAAATCGAATACCCATTTTACGAGCGTATTTGATATCACAGAAGTTGCCCGTAGCTCCAGAGTCTATCATAACTAAGATCCCTTGAATTTCCTTCTCAAGGGTCTTAACTGATACTGTTTGTACCAAATGTGGCGCTGCGGTTTGTAAGGTATTCGCCACTCGTTGATCTAAAGGAGTTGTCTTGGGTTTTGCTTTCATCAGGGTAACTCCCTCTACTGATGAAGCTGGCCTTTTCCCGACTGAAGAGCTTTGGGTTTCTTGGGACAGTTTTTAACAAAATGCCCAGATGCACCGCAATATAAACATAGTTGATTCACTCTTCTTTTCTCTTTTTCTTCCTTAGATAAAGGACCTCGGATGGAACCAATTTGCATTGGTTCTTCTATTGTTATCCCTTCTCCGGCTCTCGTATGATCATTTCTTACACGATCAATTCTCAGGGGAAATGGTCGATACTCTCTTCTCTTTTCTGCTCTTCGTTCAGTTAACCAGTGGTCAATCTGTAACACAAGATCAATTAACTCTGAAATTTCGGTGGGTCTATTTGGAACTTGTGCTAAGGCATCTTTCAATTCATCTCTCAGTCCACGATAAAATATGGCGGCTCTTTTTGACTCCGGCCAGGCAGTCTCTACAATGAGTTTATTGAAATGAGCCAGATAGGCTACTAGATCTTTATTACCTTGCCTGATTTCCAGTAGTTCATTGTCAGTGGCTTGAGCTGCAGTTCGCCGATCAAATATTCTTAAGAACTCTTCCTTGAAATTTTGGAAATTATATAAAACAGGATCATTTCTGGAAATTATTGGCATGGACCATGCGGCCGCATCTCCTGTCAGATAAGACAATATAAATGCCACTTTGGACTGGTCTTCGGAAAAAATGACTGGTCTACATAAAAAATGCAATGAGCATTGGGTCAGAAAAATCTGCGCCTTACTTGGATCCCCACCGAAGCGCTCGGGTTGAGCCAAAGGAATAATAGGGGAAACCGCATGAATTACTTGAGTGGATATACCTGCAGACTGTGAAGGGCTAGGGATTTGTGAAAACACAGATTCATTTGATTTAGCGGTGTTCCCTAACTCATTTATTCGCTGTTTTATTTGGACTGTTTCTTCTATGGTGTTATTTAATTGTTTCTGTAACCCTTCCAAAACGGTGGCTAATGCTTTTATATCAATTCCTTCTGCCATTCTGCTCAGGAGGAAATCTGTTTTTTCCCTAAAATTAGGGTGATGGCACTTCAATCTGTCAGGATACTTCAATTCGATTTCCTCAGAAGCAGAAGATAACTCCTCAGTCCCGACCCGAGCTACTCACAACGAATATTAATCCTTCGTGCTGAGTACCCCAGAGCGCGAAAGGGGAATGGGATGGTAGAGAGACTGCCACAGAGATAATGAACGCCAGTACTCAGTCTGCCTCTTCACATCAAAGATTGGATACAGCACCTGCAAGAGTCACAGTCGCAATTACTAGGGACATACAACATCAGTTTTTCACTTTCTACTCTCAACACTTAATTCTCTTTAATTCTATTATTTCTTCACTCACCCTGAGTTCTCTGTAGCCTTGCTTCTCTCTATAAATGATAGCTCTTCTTAAAAAATGCTTATTACTGATTCTGGAAGAACTTCTCAACCTTTGTTAGAGATTGGTTTTATGTTGCTATATATATATATATAGTTGGTGATAATGTGTTCTTCAAATCAGCTGATGTTATTTAATTTCTCCTGTCTTATTGTGACTTCTGTCAATACTTGTATTTGTAAATGCTTGTTTATTAAAGTTCGTTTCTCCTTTCTTACTTCAACATTTGTTGATAACTTGTATTTGTAAATGCTTGTTTATTACAGTTAGTTTCTCCTTCCTTACTTCGACATCTGTCGATAACTTGTAGTTGTAAATGCTTGTTTATTTAAGTTAGTTTTTCTTTTAAACTCTATTTTGGTTTATTACCATTGAATTTGTAAATGCTTATTTGTTAACAGTTCGTTTCTCCTTTAAACTTGGCCTTTGTTTATAACCTTGACATTTGTAGATACTTGCTCTTTTAAAGTTCGTTTTTTCTTTGACTTTAATATCTTAAACAAGAACCTTGTAAACATAAGGTTAATTCATACATTAACTCTGTAGCCTTGCCGACTTCCACTGGAACGGTCTACTAACAAACTCTTCGAATAAACCTTGACAATATTTATCAGTTTTCTGTAATATAATCTTCAAAAGTAATTTTACCTCACAGGAGTTTCTGTTCTGAAGCGCGCTCTCTCTCCACACAGCTGATTCCTGTCAGACCTCAGTTGAAGTGCAAGGCTTCCAGCTGGGGAGCTCGTAACCTAGCAACCAACCGATTGCAAGACTAGAACTGTAACTAACCTTCAGGACTCACAGCGGCCATCTTGGATCTTCTCTTCTTGATTCTTCCTTTGAAATAAGCGCAAGATTACTCTGCAAACCTTCTTCCAGTTTGGGCTTTGCTGTCTCCACTGAGGATATCTCTTTGCTTTTCTCATGCACTTCTTTGATTTGACTTGGCAAGTTTGTGTGGTCATGACACATTTAATCGCGTAATCATGTCTACAATGTGCAGCACTGGATGTTGTTCTTGTTCAGTTGCTTTGTATGGTTGGCGCATGGCAACACATATGTGCATACCTCCTTCATGGTCCTTTTTAGGCATGTGGGAGGGAGGGTGGAAATATGGCTTTGGAGACTTAGTAGGACAGCAAATTTTGCCTCTTTATCGCATGTTTATACTGTGTGGAAAATACAAGACTGTCAAAACCTGTACACAGAATTATAATCCCAGAAGTGAGGGGCAAGAGTGGCGATACTTCCCGTCTTTACAGGTGCAGAATTAGCTTCTTTCTATCTGTTCTTCTTTTACAGAATTCTGAGGTGTGGGATCACTTCCAGAGCCCTAAAAAAAATTGGATAGTGCAATGAGAATGACAATATTCTTTCTCTCTAATTTTTCTCCATCACCAGATCACCTGAGGTTTGTGAGCCTTATATTCTCTATGTTTCTCTTTTCTTATAGGGACGTCGGTATAAAGACGGAGGAAGTGCATAGCTCATATTTTGTGTATTCAGGTAAGTATACAGAAAATTATTGTGAAGAAAATAAAAAAGGAAAAAAAGGAAAATAAAATAAAATAAGTAACTTTCTATCTTCTCAGCTTTGTCACTGAGGTTAAAAAGGGGCTGTGGCGACCGACTTGCCTATTGCCAGTCTCTCTAGGATTTCTCTGTTTTCTTTTTGGCTTTTGGTTTTCCCAGCCAGCTCCTTGCACTTGCCACACTAGCCACAGCTCTCTTGAGCTGTGGTAGGCTGCTGCAGCGTCTCTGACAGTATCACCCAGGCAGTTTCGAACCAGCTATTTCCTCTTTTTCTTTGGTGTCTCCGTATCTTTATCCTTCCTCCCCCTCTTCTCCAGGAATATTCACATTGGTGTTTCTTTCTCTTTCTCTGACCTTGCATTGTTGGTGTTGGCATTCTTATCTCCAACTTCTTCCTGCTCTGCCTCACTTCCTGTCTCTCCTTCCCCAGTACAATCGGCTGGCCTCTTAAGGTTGTCCGTTCTGCCCCTCCTTCCCTGCTGGGTTAAGACCATCAATAGTTTTGATGTATTTTTAGTTCTTGCCCTCCCTTCTTGTATTATTGGTCCTTCTTTTATTTCTAGGTTTTGTTGCCTTACCTGCTGCCCATGATGAGAAGGACATCCCGCTCCCAAAACGGGTAAGGAGACGGTTGTGAGGGAATTTCATCACAAGGTACTACTACTATGGGAGAAACCCATGGTGTTGGGCCAGTGGAACGCTCAATAATGTCATGCTTTCGCAATGATTCAAGTTCTTTTTCAACAGCTCTTTTTGAATGAAAAGCAACTTGTCTATGTCTCTGAGCAACAGAATAATATGCAGTTTTACTTTCATAGTCTTTATCTTTGCCAAGCATAAAATAATGAAGGGAATTGACTTACTCTCTCATGATGAAAATTCATGTTGTAGTTCACTGAAATCAGTCCCATATTAGCAGCCATGTTGAAACTGAGCAACCAGGCACCTGCAGCTCTTGAAGTACATGAATTGGTGCTTGGACTTTCTTTTTTTTAATGTTTCACTGTCACAATGAATGAACCTTTACTGTTCACGGTTGTTGATGCAGCCCAAGTGTATACTTTGGGCTTTGGTGCAACAATAACGGAGACAGTTCAGTGTATTTTTCTTTCGGCATTATGGCCCCCATTCCAACCCTGGCGGTCGGTGATAAAACAGCAGAAATACTGCCAACAGGCCGGCGGTAACAAAAATGGAATTATGACCACAGCAGAAACCACTCAGACAGACAGCCACTTTAACACACAGACTGCCACAGCGGAATCAGCAAGCACCACGGCGGCAACAGCCAGGCGGAAGACAATGTACCACCCACTGTATTACGACAGGCCTATCCACCACCTTTTCCGGGGCGGTACCAACGACATCAAAAGCACAGCAGAAACAAAACACAGAAGTCAAAGGACTCACCTCTGGAGACTCAGGGAACAACCACGACGCCATGGAGCCCAAGTTGACCATATTTCCGATGCTCGTCTACCTTTACCTGCATTATGAGCAGCAACGCAGGCAAAGACGGCCACGGTGAGTACTGCCGCCTAGCACACAAGGGAGGGGGGAGAAAAAAGAGAGTGACACACACACGCAACACGCAACACCCCCACCCCCAACTCCATACACACAATCAGATGCACACACATTACAAATCCACCCTGTACCCCCCAGGAATAATGCAAGGACAAAATGATTGGAAGAAAGTGAGTGTAATACGATAAAATAACATAAATGAGTGCATCAAAATACAAACGTATACACATATTTACAAATGGAGGGGCACTGCCCAGTCCTCAGTGTCTGTGGGCCACAGGGCCACATCACATAGGCCAAGGCCCCACCTTACTCCTGCAACAACACGGAGAGAACACTGCAGGGGCATCAGGTCGAAAATACACAGGCACCTCAGGGGGATGGGGAATGGGGGGCACCTCAGCCGGAAGATGGTACAATTCCACTGGTCCTGGATGGGGCTACATGCCCACTGCTTGGTCCTGCGGAGTGCAAGGCCACAGTCTCTCAAGTGGGTGGTTTGCCCACTGCTTGGTCCTGGGAAGTGCAAGGCCATAGTCTCTCTAGTGGGTGGTTTGCCCACTGCTTGGTCCTGAGGAGTGCAAGGCCACAGTCTCTCAAGTGGGTGGTTTGCCACTGCTTGGTCCTGGGGAGTACAAGGCCACAGTCTCTCAAGTCGGTGGTTTGCCCACTTCTTGGTCCTGGGGAGTGCAAGGCCACAGTCTCTCTAGTGGATAGCTTCTCCACTGGTTCTGGAGGGGGCATTGTGCCCAGTGTGCTTCATCCTGGGAAGGATGGGATGAGTGGATGGCTTTTTCCACTGGTTCTGGAGGGGGCATTGTGCCCAGTGTGCTTCATCTTGGGTAGGATGGGGTGAGTGGATGGCTTCTCCACTGGTTTTGGAGGGGGCATTGTTCCCAGTGTGCTTCATCCTGGGAAGGATGGGGTGAGTGGATGGCTTCTTCCACTGGATCTGGAGGGGGCATTGTGCCCAGTGTGCTTCATCCTGTGAAGGATGGGGTGAGTGGATGGCTTCTTCCACTGGTTCTGGAGGGGGCATTGTGCCCAGTGTGTTTCATCCTGGGAAGGATGGGGTGAGGGGATGTCTTCTCCACTGGCTCTGGAGGGGGCATTGTGCCCTGTGATGCAGATCTTGGGGAGTGCAAGGTCACAGTCTCTCACCTGGGTGTCAGACCCACAGGATTTGCAGGGGCCAGGCCAAACAACAGCCCATGGACGCAGAACTACACACTGTCCGTAGGTGGTGACGGTTGCTCAGTGGTAGCAGTGGCGGTGCTGGTGTTGGGGCTGGCAATGGTGGGGGGAGGCTCCAGCCCTTCCCCTGCATCCTCGGACGGCTGCCCACTGGGCTGCTGCTGCTGGCAGTGGTGCTGGTGGAGGTGCTGGCAGTGGTGGGGGGAGGCTCCCGCCCATCCCCTGCAGCCTCAGACGGCTGCCCGCTGGGACTGCTGCTTCTGGCAGTGGTGCTGGTGGTGGTGCTGGCAGTGGTGGGGGGGAGGCTCCTGCCCATCCCCTGCAGCCTCGGACAGCTACCCACTGGGGCTGCTGCTGCTGACAGTGGTGCTGTTGATGGTGCTGTTGGCGGTGCTGGTGGCCGTGCTGGGAGGAGGCTCCAGCCCACCCCCTGTAGAATCGGACGTCTGCCCACTGGGGCTGCTGCTGCTGGCAGTGGTGCTGGTGGCTGTGCTGGCAGTGGTCGGGGGAGGCTCCAGCCCTTCCCCGTCAGCTTCGGACGGCTGAACCATCATGGTTGGTGGTGGGGGCTCTGAATGAGTCCCATCACCAGGCCAGCCCTTCCTGTCAGCAGCAGCGGATTGCCCCTTGCCATTCCCTCCTGCAGCTGGTGGGGGCCTCCTTGCCCTTCCCAGACGCTGCTGGTGGTGCCTCCTTGCCCTTCCTAGACACTGCTGGTGATGCCTCCTTGCCCTTCCCTGTCGCAGCTGGTGGTGCCTCCATGCCCTTCCTTGATGCACCTGGTGCAGGCACCATGTCAGTGTTGCTGTCTAGTGGCTGGGATCCTCTCCCACCTGCAGTAGCTGTCGACACTACTGAGGCCATGGACTGGGTGGCTGAGGTGCTCGCCTGGGTTCTAACCACCCTGGCCCAATGTGAAGGACGGGGGGGAGTGGCAGGGAAGAGGTCAAGGGTGGAGAGGAAAAAACCTCTTATGGACATTGGGGAGGGAAGAGGGTGAAGGTTTAGGAGTGGAGGAAGAGGAAGTGGTTGTAGGAGGTGTCTGTCTGCTGTGTTTGGGTGCAGGTGCATGGGTTGGATGCTGTTGTGAGGTGGATGGCTGTTGGGTGTCTGAGTGGTTACGTTTTTGTACTTTGGGAGGGGGGGACAGACACAGTGGGAGAGGACACAGGGGACGTGTGCATGGATGTGGGGGTGGTGGCTGCCAGTGAGGGGCGTGTAGTGATAGGCGTGATGGTTGTAGTGGATGAGGATGTAGTGCATGCAGGTGTGAGTGTAGATGCTACTGAGAGGAAGGTGGACGAGGAGGAGGAGGGGGACACAGTGGAGGCAGTGGATGTTGGTATGTCTGCATCTGGATGGTGTTTGTGTGAGTGCCTGTGGGATGATGTGTGGTGCTTGTTTGCCTATGCCACTCTTGTGCGTTGTCCTGGGTGCATAGTGGTGTGCCTGTGTGCTTGGGATAGGTTGGGGTTGAGGGGGATTGGGCAGAGGAAGTTGGAGGGGGGGAGCTAGAAACAGGGACAATGGCTGCCATCTGGGAGGAGGCCAGTGCCTGGATTGATCTCTGTTGGTCTGCCATGCCAGAGTGAATGCCCTCCAGGAAGGCATTTGTTTGTTGCAAATGGGCTGCCAGCCCCTGGATGGCATTCACAATGGTTGACTGCCCAACAGAGATGGATCACAGGAGGTCAATAGCCTCCTCACTCAGGGCAGCAGGGCTAACTGGGGCAGGGCCTGAGGTGCCTGGGGCGAAGGAGATGCCAACCCTCCTGGGTGAGCGGGCATGGAAAACATGCTGAGGTGCTGCTGAGAGGGTGGTGCTGGTGCGGGGTGGCGCTGAACCTGTAGTTGGAGTGGGCACAGAGGTGTCCACCACCACCAGGGAGCTTCCATCGGAGGAGGTATCACTGTCCGAAATGTCCCCTCAAGTCTCTGCCGTGGTGCTCCCCTCACCCTCCGTCCCACTGGTGCCCTCATCGTCAGTGGAGTCTGCCTCCTGGGCCCTGTGGGATGCAGCTCTCCCCATCGCCGGTGCCTCCGCTCCTCCACCAGATGATGCTAATGCACATAAGGAGAGGGTGACAAAACAAAAATGGGGGGGAGAGACAAAGGATACCCTTGGTCAATGGCGGCAACAACACCACCGTTGGCGTACACGACACACACACACACAGGGAACAGCCCTACGCACTAGGCAATGCACTAACAGTCACAATGCTAGTCAATAGCCCATGGACAGGGATCCCTAACGCCAATTGCAGCATACCTGAGACCCACAGACACCTGCCCAGTAGTGGATACCTACTAGCTTGGTTGGAGTAGGTGTACATCAGACCCTGTCCAACATGGGCCCTACCCTGCAATGTCCGGCCTGGCCTAAGGGCACCCACATGCCCACATCCCCCACCCGGATGCCACCCCACCACGTGCAAGTAGTATATTGGGGCACTGTACTCACCCTTTTGTGGCTGCTGTGATGCCCCAACTGTCCATCCAGCTCCGGATAGGCCACTGGCAGTATGCGGCCCATCAGGGGGGTCAGGGTTCGATGGGCACCCCTTCCTCATTGAGAAGCCATCCCCAGTTGGGCCTCCGCCGCCTTCCATGCCCAGCATCTCACGTCCTCCCTCCGTTTGCGACAGTGGGTGCTCCGTTGGCCATAGACCCCCAGGGTCCACATGTCCTTGGCGATGGCACGCCATATACCCTTTTTTGGATGGGCGCTGACCTGCAGAGAAATAAACATAAGAAAAGGAATCAGTCAGACCATCCTGCCAGTTACACTCATGGCTTACCATAGCCCTCACATCCCCTTACGCACAGACATTGCCCACCATACATGCAGCACGCTGCCCAGGGCCCTTCCACCAACACCCCCCACACGAGGCCCTCACACACAGCACTCCATGCATTCATGCCCCATGCATTGTGCTCACAGTGTACTCACCTGTTGGTCTGGAGGCCCATACAGCATTTGGTACTGGGGTAGGACCACATCCACCAGTCTCTCCAACTCCGCAGCGGTGAAGGCAGAGACTCTTTCCCCAGTGACAAGAGCCATGGTCGGTTCCAGACACAGGTCACAGCAGCACTTGCAGTGTAGGTCCTCTCCTGTTGAAAGTCAGGCAGCAAGTGAGTGAACAGATAGTAAATGGCGGTCACGTCCGCAGCAGTGCGTACCGTCACCTCCGGCGTACATCACCATTGGCCACTGTAACCCATAGGGCCCAATGGTGTCCAATGAGGAGTTGCACGGCGGTTCTCGATTGCCTCCCGCAACGGCGCACAACATCAGCGGAATAACCTCATTTCCACATGTCCCTCCATACAGGACAGGCAGATGCCCTTTCAGGGGGGGGCAGGCCATGGCACCTAACTGCATCACAGTACACATAGACACCATTTGGGCCTATAACAATATACTGTTACAGTCACAACATGCAATGCAGTTTAGAGTTTGGAAATATGGAATACTGACCAGCTGCTCACCGTTTGCCCCCTAGATTGCAACCGCTGCGGATGAATAGGAGATGGAGGCATTCCCCCGTGTACAGGCCCCAAGTGGACTTGGCAACAATGGAGGACAGGCACATTATCCTCACCTATAGACTGGACAGTGCCACAATCCCAGAGCTGTGTGTCCAATTAGAGCCTGACCTGATATCTGCTATCCGTCACCTCACTGGGATCCCCGTTCTTATGCAAGTGCTATCAGTGCACCATTTCCTGGTGACTGGCTCCTTCCAAGTGACAGTGGGCTTGGCAGCAGGAATGTCTCAGCCAATGTTCTCAATAGTGCTGACCAGAGTGTTGTCTGCCCTGATTAAACACATGTGCAGCTACATCGTTTTCCCCCAGGTGGAGGATTTGGCCACAGTGAAAGCTGACTTCTATGCAATGGGACATATCCCCAACATAATTGGGGCAAGATATTGTACACATATAGGTGGTCATTACAACCCTGGCGGACGGTGTTAAAGCAGCGGTAAGAATGCCAACAGGCTGGCATTAAAAAATTTGCAATTACGACCATGGCGGAAACCGCCAACAAAGACAGCCACTTTAACACTCCGACCGCCACGGCGGTACGGACAGACAGAGTGGCGGTCACCGCCAACAGACAGGCAGGAGACAATGTACCACCCACACTATTATGACAGGCCAATCCGCTACCTTTTCCGGGCGGATTCACCGCGGATAAAAACACGGCGGAAACAGGAATTCCGAAGGGAAAACACTCAACTCTACACACCCCACGAGGAACGAGGACACCATGGACCCGCAACTCCAAATTCTACCTGCGATAGTCTTCCTGCTCCTCTACCAGGAGCACGAACGCCGGCGGCGAAGACCACAGTGAGTACTGCACCTACGACACAGGGGAGGGGGGAGGCAAAAGACAGGGACACACACATGCAACAGGCAACACCCCCACCCACACCCACTACAACACACACACTAATGCATATAAATACATCACAGTTACACCCCCCCAACCCCCCCCAGAAGAATGCAAAGACAATAGAAAATGAGTGTAACCATTGTAATATATTAAAATCAAGTCGGCAAAAATATATATATACACACCATATACAAAATATATGCCAAGCATAGTAGTGCAGGTAGTGCTCCAATTAAGTCCGTGGAACACTGGGCCCACACGGTGTGGGCGAGGCCCACACAAGATCCCCGACCATGACGGAGAGAACACTGCAGGGGCATCAGAGAGCAACTAAACAGGCACCTCAGGAGGAGGGAAAGGGGGTACGTCAGCTGGTTGAGTGCACAACGCCAAATCTATGAGGGGCCACACACCCACTGTTCCATCCTGGGGAGTGCAAAGCCACAGTCTCTCAAGTCTCAACAGTGGGTGGCTTGCCCACTGTTCAATCCTGGGGAGTGCAAAGCCACAGTCTCTCAAGTCTCTACAGTGGGTGGCTTGCCCACTGTTCAATCCTGGAGAGTGCAAACCCACAGTCTCTCAAGTGGATAACAGTGGTTCTGGAGGGGGCATGGTGCTCAGAGTGCTTCATCCTGCTAAGGACAGAGGTAGTGGATGGATCTCTCCACTGGTTCTGGAGGGGGCCTTGTGCCCAGAGTGCTTCATCCTGCTAAGGACAGAGGTGGTGGATGGGTCTCTCCACTGGTTCTGGAGGGGGCATGGTGCCCAGAGTGCTTCATTCTGCCTGTGACGGACTCAGTTGCGTCAGTGCCCTTGGCGCTCATGGGCCAGCGGTGCTTGAGGCGGCGGTGCCCTGTTCAGCAGTGCTTGAGACGGCGGTGCCCTGTTCAGCGGTGCTTGAGGCGGCGGTGCCCTGTTCCGCGGTGCTTGAGACAGCGGTGTCCTGTTCAGCGGTGCTTGAGGCGACGGTGCCCTGTTCAGCGGTGCTTGAGATGGCTGTGCCCTGTTCAGCGGTGCTTGAGACGGCGGTCTCCATTGCAGGGACTCAGCTGCTGGCAGTCCTTCATGGCCCAGCGGGGCTTGTGCTGGCGGTCCTTCATGGCCCAGCGGGGCTTGTGCTGGCGTTCCTTCATGGCCCAGCGGGGCTTGTGCTGGCGGTCCTTCATGGCCCAGCGGGGCTTTTGCTGGCGGTCCTTCATGGCCCAGCGGGGCTTGTGCTGGCGGTCCTTCATGGCCCAGCGGGGCTTTTGCTGGCAGTGGCCTCCTGGGCAGCTGGGCTTGTGCTGGCGGTGGCCTCCTGGGCAGCTGGGCTTGTGCTGGCGGTCCTGTCCTGGGCAGCTGGGCTGGTGCTGGCGGTCCCCTCCTGGGCAGCTGGGCTTGTGCTGGCGGTGGCCTCCTGGGCAACTGGGCTTGTGCTGGCGGTCCTGTCCTGGGCAGCTGGGCTTGTGCTGGCGGTCCTGTCCTGGACAGCTGGGCTTGTGCTGGCAGTGGCCTCCTGGGCAGCTGGGCTTGTGCTGGCGGTCCTGTCCTGGGCAGCTGGGCTTGTGCTGGTGGTGGCCTCCTGGGCAGCTGGGCTTGTGCTGGCGGTCCTGTCCTGGGCTGCTGGACTGGTGCTGGTGGTCCCCTCCTGGGCAGCTGGGCTTGTGCTGGTGGGGGCCTCCTGGGCAGCTGGGCTTGTGCTGGCGGTGGCCTCCTAGGCTGCTGGGCTTGTGCTGGCGGTTCTGTCCTGGGCAGCTGGGCTTGTGCTGGCGGTCCTGTCCTGGGCAGCTGGGCTTGTGCTGGCAGTGGCCTCCTGGGCAGCTGGGCTTGTGCTGGCGGTCCTGTCCTGGGCAGCTGGGCTTGTGCTGGCGGTCCTATCCTGGGCAGCTGGGCTTGTGCTGGCGGTCCTATCCTGGGCAGCTGGGCTGGTGCTGGCGGTGCCCTCCTGGGCAGCGGGGATGATGGCGGTCTTCTCCGCCGTGCTGCTCTTCCCAGACTTGCCGGGTTTCTTGTGGCCCTTCCCCACCTTGGAAGGTGTCACAGCTGACTCCACACTCCCACTGGGACCCCTGGGAGCGGCTTTGGTGGCTGGAGTCCTCCCTCTCTCCCGCCGGACACTGGCCAACTTCTGATGCTTCACAGGTGGGGGAACTGTCTGTGCTGTGGCTCCATACCACACTGGCTGCCCTGGAGGCCGGTGCACTCCAATTTCCGGTGACTGCAGACACCACTGGTCCCGAAGATGTTGTGGCTGAGGTGCTAGTTCGGGACCTATGAGATGGACAGGGTGGGGGAGGTGTGGGAAAGAGGTCAAGGTTTGACAGGAAAAGTTTTTTTGACACACTGGGACGGGTAGCTGGAGGGGATTTGGGA
This sequence comes from Pleurodeles waltl, assembly GCF_031143425.1. NCBI lineage: Eukaryota > Metazoa > Chordata > Amphibia > Caudata > Salamandridae > Pleurodeles > Pleurodeles waltl. Next base: position 831,001,377 of record NC_090443.1, on the reverse strand, counting down.
GTGGAGGAAGAGGTTGTAGGAGGTGTTCGTTTGCTGACTTTGGGTGATGGTGGATGGCTGTTGGGTGGGTGTGTGCCTGCGTTTGTGTATCTTCGGAGGGGGTGTCACAGACACACTGGGAGAGGACACAGGGGACGTGGGAATGATAGTGGGGGTGGTGACTGCACATGAGCGGGCTGTGGTGGTGGGTGTGCTGGAGAGGGACATAGTGGCTGCAGAGTTAGTGCATGCAGGTGTGAGTGTAGACGAGACAGGGAGGAGGGAGACGAGGAGGAGGGGGACACAGTGGAGGCAGTGGATGTTGGTGTGTCTGCATGTGTGTGATGCTTGTGTGAGTGCCTGTGGGATGTGTGGTGCTTATGTTTGCCTGAGCTTCCCTTGTGTGGTGAGGTGTGTGCATGCTGGTCTGATGGTGTACAGGGGATTAGGTCTGGGTGGAGGAAGTTGGAGGGGGGAGGCTAGACACAGGGACAATGGCTGCCATCAGTGCTGAGGCCAGAGTCTGAAAAGCTCGCTGAAGGGCCGCCTGACCAGAATGAATGCCCTCCAGGAATGTATTTGTTTGTTGCAACTGCCTTTCTACACCCTGGATGGCATTCAAAATGGTAGACTGCCCAACAGTGAGGGACCTGAGGAGGTCAATGGCCTCCTCACTGAGGGCAGCAGGGGCGACTGGGGCAGGGCCTGAGGTGCCTGGGGCGAAGGTGATGCCCACCCTCCTGGGTGAGTGGGCACGGGGCGAAGACTGAGGGGCTGCTGGGAGGGCGGTGCTGGAAGGGGGGGTGGTGGCTGTACGTGTAGATGGGGGTGGCACAGATGTTGCCGCCACCACAAGGAAGCTCCCATCAGAGGATGAGTCTGTGTCACTGGTCTCAGCTCCTGTCCCCGCCGTGGAGCTCCCCTCGCCCTCAGTCCCACTGGTGAACTCCGAGTCCGTAGTGTGGCCCTCCATGGCCATGTGGGATGCAGCTCCCTCCTGCTCCGGTGCCACTGCTCCTCCGCCTGATGATGCTAATGTACACAAGAACAGGGAGACCACAAAAAGGGGGGGACGACAGAAGAAAAACATGTTGAGTGCATCCATTACCGCTACCGTTGGCGGACACGACAGACACAGAAGCCCCCTGCACTACGCCGCGCTCTTGGGCTCCACTGTTCAATTCCTGGGAAATGGCCTACAAGGCTATGGACGACATCTGCACACATAGATAACACAAGGGCATGACTAGGTGTAGTTGTCACTCTACAGAGGTGGGGTCGGGTGCCACATGGCGTGCCTTATGGAGGGACCTTGCCTACGGAACTCGCCCTGGCCTTGGGAAACCCACAGCCCACCTCCCCCACCCAGACCCCTCCACTGCGCGCAAAGTCAGCAGAATGCGAGTGTACTCACCCCCTTGTGGCTGCTGTGATGCCCTCAAGTGCCCATCCAACTCCGGGTACACCAGCGCCAGGATCCTGAACATCAGGGGGGTCATGGTGCGACAGGCACCCCTCCCACGTTGGGAGGCCATCCCCAACTGAGCCTCCACAGTCTTCTTGCTCCAGCGGCGAATGTCCTCCCATCTTTTCTGGCAGTCGGTGCTCCGTCTGTGGTAGACCCCCAGGGTCCGGACGTCCTCGGCGATGGCACGACGAATATGTTTTTTCGGGTGGGCGCTGACCTACATGATTTGTACAGGGGGAAGAGAAAGTCATTACCAACTACACCGTCAAAGTGATTGACCCCCATCCCTACCCTTACATCCACCCCTCTCCACAAAGGCATAGCCCATACATCATGCTCCCAGAGTACTTACCTGTCTGTCTGGAGGACCGTAGAGTAGCGTATACTGGGGGAGGACCCCATCCACGAGTTTTTCCAACTCCGCCGATGTGAAGGCAGGGGCCCTTTCCCCAGACACTCAAGCCATTGTCTCTTCCAGACCGAGGTCACAGCAGCACTTGCAGTGTAGGTCCTCTCCTGTCGAAGATCAGGTATCGAGTGATTGAACAGATAGAAAATGGCGGTCACGTCCGCGGCGGTGCGTACCGTCACCGCCGACGTACATCGTCATTGGCTCCTGGCACCCATAGGGCCCAATGTTAACCAATGAAGCATTGCGCGCGGTCTTCAACCGCCTACCGCGATGGTGTACAACGCCAGCACAGTTACATCACATCCCATTGTCCCACTTTACAAGTCAGGCAGCCACCATTTTAGGGGCCCACATGGCTTCATTTTCAACTGCGTCACACATACCTAGGCCTAGACTCAACACACATACAGGCCACTTTTTGAGTATGAATGGTGTTCTGTGTAAGCTGTGGGTACGTACCTCTGAGTTGTTTGACTCTGTGCTCGCTGTTGTCCTTCATAGGCACCGTTCGCTGGGACATGTGAGGAGATGGCGGCATCCTCCGGTGTACCGACCGTTGGTGGACCTGTCGACAATGGAGGAAAGACATGTGATAATCACATACAGGCTTGACCGTGCCACAATCCAGGAACTGTGTACCCAGTTGGAGCAAGACCTGATATCAGCTGTCCGCCATCCCACAGGAATCCCCCCTCAAGTGCAGGTGCTGTCAGTGCTCCATTTCCTTGCAAGTGGGTCATTTCAAACAACAGTGGCCATAGCATCAGGGATGTCCCAGCCTATGTTTTCCAACGTGTTGTCCAGAGTGTTGTCTACCCTGCTGAAACACATGCGGAGCTACATCGTTTTCCCTCAGGTGGAGGATTTGCCTACAGTGAAAGGTGATTTCTATGCCCTGGGACATATCCCCAACATCATAGGTTCCATTGATGGGACCCATGTGGCTTTGGTCCCCCCCACAGGAGTGAACAGGTGTCCAGAAACCGGAAGAGTTATCGTTCGATGAATGTACAGATGGTATGTTTGGCAGACCAGTACATCTCCCATGTGAATGCCATGTTCCCTGGCTCAGTGCATGACGCTTACATCCTGCGGAATAGCAGCATCCCTTATGTGATGGGTCAACTCCAGAGGCACCGTGTGTGGCTATTAGGTGAGCACCTGGAAGCAAGTCAGTGGGAATGGTTGTCTGGGTCTGGGGATATCCCTGCAGGTTAGTGTGTGTCTAACAGTTTCCCTCACCATTTGCAGGTGACTCTGGTTACCCCAACCTGTCATGGCTACTGACCCCAGTGAGGAATCCCAGGACAAGGGCAGAGGAACGCTACAATGAGGCCCATGGGCGAACTAGGAGGGTGATCGAGCGGACCTTCGGCCTCCTGAAGGCCAGGTTCAGGTGCCTCCATATGACAGGTGGATCCCTATTCTACTCACCAAAGAAGGTGTGCCAGATCATCGTGGCCTGCTGTATGCTTCACAACTTGGCTTTGCAACGACAGGTGCCCTTTCTGCAGGAGGATGGTCCAGATGGCGGTGTTGTTGCAGCTGTGGAGCCTGTGGACAGTGAAGACGAGGAAGCAGAGGAAGAAGGCATGGACAACAGGGACTCAGTGATCCAGCAATATTTCCAGTGAAACACAGGTAAGAATACAAACCTGCCTTCTACATGTACTTATTCACTACTGCCTCTCTACTGTCTGTCTTTTTCACCCAGTGTATGGTCACTGAGTTGTCACTTTCCCTTACGATTTCACAGATCTGGGTCCCACAGTGTGACATCTGTTTTGATTCCTCATGGACTAGAGCTGTGTGACATAGGTATGTTGACATTACAAATGAAAGAGCTTTTTGCCACAGTTATTGCTAATACAGTATTCCGAAATCACAGACGGATTCCAGATTGTTTTGTGCTTTAAGGGTGTTTATTTTAGTGCTCAAAATTGGAGGGGTTTGCAAAATGGTGAGGGGTGATGGTGGAGGAATGTCCATGGCAGAGTCCAGTCTATTAGTCTCACAGGTGCATTGCCCAAATGGGCATAGGAAGTGGAGCTGGGGCAGTTTAAGGATGGACAGGGTGACAAAGTGGGACAGAAGGATGACAATCAGGGTGGCTCATTTCTTGGCGGGGGTCTTGGCATCATTCTCTGTCTTATTCCTGGATCTCAGGGACCATTTGCGAGGTGGTTCTCCCTCTGCAGGGGGTGGGGTGCTGGTGTGGTGGTCCTGTGGCGGAGCCTCCTGTCCACTAGCGCCGGCGGAGGTGGTGGGCAGTTCATCGTCCATGCTAGTGTCAGCGTCCCCTTGTAGTGCCACAGTGTCCCTCCTGGTGTTGAGTACTTCCTTCAGCAGCCCTACGATGGTACCCAGGGTGGAATTGATGGTTCTGAGTTGCTCCCTGAAGCCCATGTACTGTTCCTCCTGCAGGCGCTGGGTCTCCTGAAACTTGGCCAGTACCGTTGCCATCGTTTCCTGGGAGTGGTGGTAGGCTTCCATGATGGAGGAGAGGGCCTCGTGGAGAGTGGGTTCCCTGGGCCTGTCTGCCCCTTGTCGCACAGCAGCCCTCCCAGTTCCCCTGTGTTCCTGGACCTCCGTCCCCTGGACCATGTGCCCACTACCACTGCCCCCAGGTCCCTGTTGTTGTTGGGGTGGTGGGTTAGCCTGGGTTCCCTGTAGTGGTGTTCACACTGCTGATTGACGTGTCCTGGGGACGGAGGTATGGGCCCGCTGGGTGGGTGCTGTGCTGGTGTTTCCAGAGGGGGGAAGCTCTGTGGTGGCCTGTGACTGGGTGTAGGGAACCGACTGTCCCGAGGTCCCCGATGGTCCGGGCTGGTCATCTAGATCCAGTTGGACAGAGGTGATGTCATCACTGTGGGCCTCTTCTGTTGGTGGTGTGGACATGTGTGGACCCTCCTGTCCGGTGACGTTGGGTAGTGGTCCTGCAGGGGTATAAAGGCATGAATATTGCATCTGTGTGTGTCAAGGTGTGCAATGGGTGGGTGACCGTGTACCCCAGTGCTAGCATTCCTGTGTGGAACCTTGTGTGATGATGGTTTAGGGGGGTGTATGGGTATGTGCAGTGGGCATTCTTTAGTGATGGGTGTCCATGCTTTGTAGTTGCATGCACAGCTTGGTGTTGGGATGGGTGGTTTGTGATAGTGGGACATTTGTGAGGAGTAGGAGTGATGGGGGTGAGTGTGAGGGTGGGGGTATGTGCTGGCATGCAGGTAGGGTGGTGGATGTAATAGTAAAGCTTTGACTTACCAGAGTCCATTCCTCCACCTACTCCTGCGAGGCCCTCAGGATGCAGAATCACCAAGACCTGCTCTTCCCGTGTTGTTAGTTGTGGGGGAGGAGGTAGGGGTCCGCCGCCAGTCCACTGAACCGCCAGGTGGTGTCTGGAGACCACGGAATGCACCTTCCCCCGTAGGTCGTTCCACCTCTTCCTGATGTCCTCCCGATTTCTTGGGTGTTGTCCCACTGCGTTGACCCTGTCCACTATTCTTCGCCATAGCTCCATCTTCCTTGCAATGGAGGTGTGCTGCACCTGTGATCCGAATAGCTGTGGTTCTACCCGGACGATTTCCTCCACCATGACCCTGAGCTCCTCCTCCGAGAACCTGGGGTGTCTTTGCCATGCCATGGGGTGGTGTAGGTGATGTGTGGGGTGGTGTGTGGGGTGATAAGTGTGCTGATATGTAGTGGGGTGTTGTGTGTGGTGCGTGGAAGTTCTGTGGGTGATGGTGTTGTGTGCCTGTGGATGCTAGTGTTGTTGATGGTGGTGTCTCTCTCTGGCTTTCGTTCGTGATCATAAGGGTTTGTGGGTGATGTGGACGGGTGTTTTATATTGTATTGGGTGTGTGGGAGTGGTGTGTGTATGTGTATGAGGTGTGTGTATTTGGAATTGTCCAATGTGGCTGTGTTTTGTAAATGTGTGTGTATTTTGAGCGCGGCGGTGTGTACCGCTAATGGAATACTGCGGTGAAAAGACTGCCGCGTGGATTCGTGTGTCGTGATAGTGTGGGCGTATTTCTGTTGGCGTGACGGTGGAGGTTTTGTTTTCGCCAGTTTATCACTGACCTTTTGTGTGGCGGACTTGTGTGGGTGTCTGAATTTTGACAGATTCCGAACTGTGGGTCATAATAGCTGTGGCGGAATTCCACAGCCACAGCGGTATGGTGGCGGTCTTCTGAACGGCGGCAAGCGCCTTTAACCGCCAATGTTGTAATGAGGGCCATAGTATTTGCCTCTCCCCCAAAGAAATGAACAGGTGTTCAGAAATCGAAAGAGCTTTCACATGAATGTGCAGATAGTGTGCCTGGCGGACCAGTACATCTCCCATGTCAATGCAAAGGTGGTCTGTGCATGATGCCGTTATCCTGAGGAATAGCAGCATACCATATGCAGAGGTGCAGGGTGTGACTAATAGGTGAGCCCTGGTTCCCACCCAGGGCTCATGGTTTGAGCCCTAAGGGTTAGTGTTAGTCTAACAGTTGTCCCTCGATATTTGCAGGTGACTCTGGTTACCCCAACCTCTCATGGCTCCTTGACCCCTGTGAGGAATCCCAGGACAAGGGCAAAGGAACTTTTCAATGAGGCACATGGTGCGACAAGAAGAATACTTGAAATGACATTCGGCCTCCTGAAGGCCAGGTTTCGTTGCCTCCGTCTAACAGATGGATCCCTGTACTACTCACCCAAGAAGGTGTGCCAGATCATCGTGGCATGCTGTATGTTGCACAACCTTGTCTTCCGTAGCCAGGTGCCTTTTCTGCAGGAGGATGAGGCTGGAGATGGGCGTGTGGCAGCAGTGGACCCTGTGGACAGTGAAGATGAGGAGGCAGAGGATGAGGATGAGGACAACAGAAGTGCTATAATACGACAATATTTCCAATGACACACAGGTAAGACACTGTAATTTCACTTTACATTGACAATTTTGTGTTTGACATTGTCACTGGCAGGCTGATTTTCCCACTTCTATGGCCACTTACTGTACCCTTTGGCATCTCTATTTGCAGATATTCGTGCCCCTCTATCGCTCCTGGTGTGTTGACTGCAGCCAACTACAGGTCATTCCTATGTATACATTACTGTACAGTTGTATTGCAGTGTTTAAAGCTTGTTAAACAAATACATATTTCAATCATTTGACAGACTCCATACTTGTATTTATTCAAATAGTGTTTATTTAAGTGCTAATAAGTAGAGGGGGGGTGTGCAATGGGCTGGGGTGATGGTGGAGGAATGTCCAGGATAGAGTCCAGTCTATTTGTATCACAGGTGCACTGTCAAGGGGGCATAGGAAGTGGAGCAATGGCAGTTCACGGTGGACAGGGCGACAGAGTAGGACACAAGGGTGACACTCAGAAGAGTGTTATTTCCTGGCGTGGTCATAGCAATAGACTCTGGCTTCTGCCTGGATCGCAGGGATCGCTTGCGAGCTGGTTCTCCTTCTGCAGGGGGTGGGGTGCTGGTGGCCTGTTGTTCCTGTGGCGGAGGCCTCCTGTCTACTAGCGGCAGCGGAGGCGGAAGGCTGTTCATCGGTTTGGCTAGTGTCAGGGGCCCGTGGTGTGCCACTGCCTCCCTCATGGTGTTGGCCATGTCTGCCTTCACTCCTGCAATGGTGACCAGGGTGGTGTTGATGTCCTTCAAGTCCTCCCTGATCCTCAGGTACTGTCCCTCCGGCAGCCACTGGGTCTCCTGCAACTTGTCCAGTATCTGGCCCATCGTCTCCTGGGAATGGTGATATGCCCCCCAGGATGTTGGTGAGTGCCTCCTGGAGAGTCGGTTCCCTGGGCCTGTCCTCCCCCTGTTGCACAACAGTCCTCCCAGCTTAACTGTTGTCCTGTGCCTCTGTCCCCTGAACCGTGTGCCCACTGCCACTGACCCCAGGTCCTTGATCTTCCTGTGTTTGTGGAGTGGCCTGGGGTCCCCGTAGTGGTGGACACACTGCTGATTGATGTGTCCTGGGGACAGGTTATGGGCCCGCTGAGTGGGTACTGCGCTGGTGTTTCCTGAGGGGGAAGCTCTGTGGTGGTATGGGACTGTGCCTGGGTTATCGACTGTCCGGAGATCCCTGATGGGCCAGGTTGGTCATCCAGATCCAGGCGTCCAGAGCTGCGGTCCTCACTGTGGGCCTCTTCTTGGGGGGACTGGATGTTGCTGGCACCTAATCTTCGGTGACGTTGGGTGAGGGACCAGTGGAGATGTAAATACAGTGTTATTGTTGCAGTGTCTGTCATCTTGTGCATGGGTGTGTTGCCCACTATGTTGCCCTGGCAGCTTTGCCTTGTGTGAGTAGTTATTTTGTGGGTTAGATGATTCTCTCTAGTGTGCATGCTTTAGGGATGGGTGTCCATGCAGGTCGTGCATCAGTGTTACATGCAGGGCTTGGTATTGGGAGGGGTGGGTTGTAATGCTGGGGAGTGTGTGAGGTGGTGAAGTGATGGGAGTGAGGGTAAGGGTAGGGGTTTGTGATGGCATGCTGGTAGGGGGATGATAGTAATAGAGAGTTGACTTATCAGAGTCCAGTCCTCCTCCTACTCCTGCCAGGCCCTCGGGATGCATGATTGCCAAGACTTGCTCCTCCCATGTTGTTAGTTGTGGAGGGAGGCGTTGGGGGTCCACCGCCAGTCCTCTGTACAGCTATTTGGTATCTTGCTGCTGTCTAATTCACCATCCCCCTCTTCCTGATGTCATCCCTTGTTCTGGGGTGTTGTCCCACGGCGTTGGCCCCGTCCACAATTCTCAGCCATAGCTCCATCTTCCTTGCAATGGATGTCTGCTGCCCCTCTGATCCGAATAGCTGTGGCTCTACCCGGAAGATTTCCTCCACCATGACCCTTAGCTCCTCCTCTGAGAACCTGGGGTGTCGTTGTGGTGCCATGGGTGTAGTGTGAGTGGTGTGGGTGAGGATGTGTGGGGTAATGTGTTGGGGTGTGTGATGTAAGGTGCGTGGATGGTGTATAGGTAATGGTGGTAAGTGGCTATGGTCTTGTCTGTGGTCTTGTCTCTCTCCCTTGTGGCAATTGTTTTTAGTCGTAAAGGGTTGTGGGTAATGTGGGTGTGTGTTTTACAGTGGTGTGGTGTGTGTATGGATGTCAGGTGTGTGTTATTCAAATTGCCCAATGTAGTGTTGTTTTGTATGTATGTGTGTACTTTGAGCGCAGCGGTATGTAGCGACAATGGTTTACCACCATTGAATGTCCGCCGCGGTGATTCATGGGTCATACTGCTGTGGGCATAGTTCTGTTGGCGTAACCGTGTGGGTTTTGCTACCGCCAGTTTATCACTGACCTTTGGGCTGGTGGACTTGTGTGTGTGACTGTATAGTGACGGATTTTTATGTGTGGGTCATAATATGGGTGGCGGTAATCCGCTGCGGCATGTTGGCGGCAGTCAGCATGGTGGTAAGCGGTACTTACCGTCAATGTCATAATTAGGGCCTATATTTCTCTAAGCCCCACTATCAATGATTAAGGGTATTAAACATCAATTTATTTTCAGTATAATCTTTGGACAGTGTATGATTTTATTATATTTCTCCTCACAGGCAACTTGTCTGACATTCATACATTTTTCTGAGGCCGTGGCACAGTCTCTTTCTTTTCTTTGACTTATTATTGAGGCTGATGAGCTGCTTGACAATGATTTAAATGACAATCAACTTTGTTTAGTATCTATTTTCCTCAACTGATGGTGCCGCTTGGCCTTGTAGCCATACGTCAAACGTTTCTGGAACGTTCTGGAAGCCATTTTGTCTTTGCGTCATAATTTACTTGCTTTTTCCTTCGCTCTGCACATCGTGACAAAATGATTCTTTTTACCATAGTCTTTGTATATCTGACCAATGGTGGGACACTTTCCTTCATATGGAAATGTAAATCCACATCTGAAACACAACTTCTTTTTGTGTGTAGACATTAATTTGTGTCCTTCAGTCTTTTGTATCGGGTTACTTTTCACACTCATGACTGACTCTCTCTGGACACCTCTGGCCTCCATGTCGGCAGCTTGTCTCTCAGCACGTTTCTCAGCTCTGGCAGCCATTAAAACTCGCTTCAGACTAAGGGGCTTATTTACTAGTTTTTGATGCAGGACAGCACAGCAAGTCACTTTGGTGCACTGCCTTGAGTCAAAAGAAAAGTGCACAAATGTGTCATATCTCTGAGATACGGTGCATTTCTGTCCTCTTCCACTGGGCTGGTGCAGAGTTGGCTGCCTTGCTACCATGTAGGCTCCCTTGGATCATGGTGCAAGGGTGTCTGCATTGCAGGAATGATAGAGGCTTTTTCCTCCTATGTGTGGTGCAGAAAGTAGCTCATATAGAAAGGGAAAAAAAGAATAGGAATAACATTATTTCTCCTTGTTACACCTCTCCTGGAGAGGCGTAGGCTTTTAACACATTCCCAGGTTTACACAACCTTGTAAATCTGCAAATGCTTCAAAATCCATGAGTGTTGTGGGGCAACATTCACTGCAACACCCATGGAATGGCTCTTTGACGTAGATTAAGGCAACGCAGTGACTTGCACTGCTTTGCCATACTTCATATCTATGAGGCCATGAAAAGCCCCATAAAGCGGCTTTGCATAGCCTTGTAGATATGGGTCGGCACTCTGTGGTGCTGGTGCACCAAAAAAAGTGGCGCACCAATGGCGCAATGGACTTGTAAATAAGCCCCTAAGAGTTCCTCTCAGTATTTGGCATCTGAATTAATCAGGCAAGCATCAATCAATTACTCTAATCCTCATAGCTTCTTCATCATTAAATTAATTGACCTTTCAGTGTTTGATACTGTATTGAGTCTTTCCATGAATTCATAAATTGTTTTGCCAATTCTTTGACTTTCTTGACTGAAAACATGTCATTCATAACCAACATTCGGTACTGGATTGAACTTGTGATTCAATGTATTCTTAAACTGACGGTATGTGACTTCTTTGTCAGTTCTTGCCATTTTCTTCATGACTTCTTTCACACCATCACCAGCAAGATTTTTGAGATATTCTGTAACGTTTCTGTTATCAGTCTCTTCAAGTGCATCAATGAAATCTTCAAATGTCTCTATCCATGCAGTCTATCTATCGCCAATATTTTGCTTTTTGGCAGTGTCGAATTGTGGTGGTGGTTTGAGGAAAGCAGCAGAATTGTAAAACGGTTTGGAAGTCACTGATGTTGAGAGTAGCACTGTCCCTGACCGCTCTGAGTGGAAATCAGGATCTGTGCCATTCGTGCCCTGCGATGGACCAGCCTCAGGGTGGGCTCCATCGGCAAAATGGACTTCTGCCGAGTTTGTGGCCACTGGAAATATGGACTGCTCCTTTAGACGTCCCCTGTGCTTCTTCTCAGGCCCTGCTTTGGCTGTGGTGCAGCAGCTCTCTTTAGCGGGCTTGGTAAGTCCTTTACTTCATTCTTTGTATACTTCAGTTTCTATTGTTTTTCACCTGGTTGATCCATCTTTAGCACTATTTGATATTTGATAATTGTCTTTAACTGAGCTTTGTGAACCTGGTTGAATCCGTCATTAGTGCTATTTGATATGTGCTAACTGTCTTTAACTCTGCTTTGTAAACTTGGTTGAATCCGCCTTAGGGTTAACACTCCGCATACTGTATAACTTTATTTTATGTGGCAGCTCAGTAATTTTTTTGACCAACCATGAATGGACTTTTCCCATAAGCTCTCTTTTCATTCACATGCTTTACATCGGCTGGAGTTGCACTTTGACTCCACTTGCACCTCCCATAGACTCAGCACTTTGATAAAGGCACATATGGTATGCACAAGCAGTTTGGTTGGACCACAGCAAACTCTTCAGGAGAGCACTTTCTTCTTCAGGTTATTTACCCTCTATCTCGTCGCTAGTTTAACGTCTTCCCCAGCCTGATACGCACTAAATGACTAGGCCACACACAGAGATGTACATCATGTATTTATTCCTCTGTGTATACCTGTGAACTCCCAACATTCTCAATTAAACTCTCCTCTTCTATTCTAGCGATTATATCACACTGATACGGAGTCCTCAGGGAGCCATAAAGGTTCAGTTGTAAATCATGCAAAACACTGCAACATGCCTGCACACATACGTGCACACACATCCATTTACAACAGTCTCTCCCAAGTATTCATACATACACACATGCATGCATGCACACACCAAATGTCCCAGTTACCTGTGCAGCTATGCCTCGGAGGTCCCAGGAGGTTTGGAACTGCTGCCTCCTTTCATTGGCTGACTTCACGTCAGCCAGTGAGGGTAGACAGCAGCTCCTACCTTATCACAGAGTGGTATGGGGGTCAGTGAAAGTTAATGATCGCACCACACTCTGTGACAAGCTGTCACTGATTGACACTCAGCCCTAGGCACTGCAGGGCATGAAGCTAAAGCGCCAAGGTCTGAGGCAATCAGTAATGCTCCCCCTCATCACAAGGGGGAAGGCCTTGCGGTGCTATGCCAGGCTGAATAGGTCCTACATGAGCTCTGACATCAGGAGAAACCGTAGCATGGACCAGAAGGGGGAGTGGAGAAGTTTCAGATGGATTTGAACCACGAAGGCAGGACTGCTGAGGAGGAATCCAGGACCCAATAGGACCAAGAAGACACCAAACCTCCAGACGAGTAAGAAACCTGGTGTGAAGATTGGCAGAGCCCGGCGATACCTAACATTGCACAAACATCTTCCACAACTCACAGAGAGTTGTGGCAACTGGTGGTGAGTGGGGGTGGGGCCACCTATTGCTATCCATAATCAGGGGGCTAGGATTTACATGAGTGGGGAGAAACACTGTTGGGGTGGTGCTCCTTATACCATTGAACCCCTAGCTCACCCTCCAATAAACCTTACATTCTTCTCCTATATCGTGATACTTTCACAGGAACCCCAAAATAAGGGAAAAGCCAATCAGGAGTCTGAGAAGTACCTCCATTTTTTGTTTAAGGTGACATAAAGATAACAAAACAAAGCATAGGGAGAAGCATAAAATGCGCCTAGCTAATTGACTTCAAATGTTTTGTTTGTTTGTTTATTCACGATTTCCCAAAAAGGGAACATGGATTTAGATTGGAGTGTCCTCCCTTCTCTGCATGCCTCAGCACTACTGGATGTAATGGTGACAGTGTAATGTAGGAAAAAAGGCCCTTATACTTATCATGTTGCTTTCCTTTCTCCCTGGGTGTCAGTGGGCGTACATCCGGAAACCTGAAAGAAACAGAAAAAAAGGAGAAGATTATTGCCCTCAGACCTTAGTCACAACCCAATTTTAAGATGTGTAAACTCTAAACAGTTTCAGCAATTTGACTGTCCTAAAGACATTTCCCTTCCCACAATTTCTCAAAGACCAAAGCCTCCAAAGCCATATTTTCGTCCCTCCCTCCCACACCTGAAAATAAAGAGTGTCTGTCAGCCTGATCTTTGCTCAGCATGGCAGACACTCTTCTTGTTGGGCAAAAGGTGAGGGGCGTGGCCCCTCTACCCGTTACAGCCACATCTGAGACATGTGCCTTTCCCCCACATCCTCTCTGGCACTGCTATTCAGTGTCCTCCAAAAGTTGTGAAGCTGTTCCCTTCATTATATATTCTGTAAAAGAGTCTTTATTGTCACTTCCTTAGGAAACCTGAGAGCCTAGTCCAACGTGATATCGTCTAACATCCTCATGTGTGATGATATTCAGTACCCTATGTGTGTTGTCCATTATTATAGTGTATGTTAGAGATATTGCTTTTTTGTAATATATTCTTCCAGTATCCTTCTATCAAGAGCTATAACTTCCATAGGTTCCTCATGTGCTCCTATACTCACAGACAATGTATGTTAACGTTGGAGATATCAGAAGGTATGCGATTCAGACATTTTATACTCAGCCTGGAAATGTGTGAATGGGACCCGTTGGCATCCCACACCTCTTTCAGAATAGATATCCCAATGGTGTCCCTGTGTAGGAATCCCTCAGATGTAGTCACAACTCTCCATCTAATGCCCCCCATAACGATGATATTGGAGTCAATATATCTCATTTTCTTACTGAGCGTATGCCATATTAGCACCACTATAGTGGTCAAGAGATGCTCCGTGCCTGGTACCACCACTGCATGTAGTGCATGCAAGTATCCTGTTACTCAGCACGTTTGTCCATTTGGAAGGCGAGATCATCAATGGTGTAGCTTTGTAATTTTTCTTAACTTTTGGAAAGGCAATTCCTCCTTCATACATGTACCTCTCCAGTGTTTTCAGTGCTATACTAGAGGTGACACCTGCCCACAGTCATTTTCTAGCCATGTGGTCAAGTTGCCCAAAAAAAGTTTTATTTCGGATAAAGTACTGTCTGCCATTCATTAAAATAATACTGCAAGACACCAAGGCGTTCCATGACCATATAGAGCAGAGGTCTTCAAACTGGGGGGCGGGCCCCCCATGGGGGGCCTCAAGTGATCCCAGGAGGGTCGCCAAAATCTGGCCAAAATAAATATTATACAGATAACATGCCTTTGTTTTAAGCAGAAGCATGTTATCACAGTTTTAAAAAGGTAACAGTACTTAACTGCAATGTTTAAATAGGCCTAGACCTATTTAAACATTGCCTTCTTTCTAAAATAATTGTGAAAAATTCTGAGGGGGGCCCAATGATTTTTATTTTTTAAGATGGGGAGGCGCGGCATTAAAAAGTTTGAAGACCACTGATATAGAGGGATGGGGCCGAAAGCTGTGTTTCTTTGTAAAGAACTCTGAGGTATAAGCGTAACATCACTTTTGTGAATTAGGCCCAAAATATCTAGTGAAAAATTAAACATGCCAAAAAAGTTTTTAGATATTTGTTGCAAAAAGATATCAGAATCAGTTTAATAAAAGTCAGTTTTTTTAAATAAAGGTTTAAAACGCAGAATGTGTAGAACCATGCAGAAGAATTCTAACATTTCTCTAATTACCTAAGGAGTTCAAATAATATACGTGTTGCCTTAAAAATCTCCTTTCTGCTTGTCAATAAACAGCTAGAAAAACAGTACAGAAGAAAGATAAGCCACATTCTGTTTGTTCTTTCAACAGCAAGATGCTTTAATTATACATGGTGTGCCTTTCCCCTTGGCTGCTGGCTCTTGCAGTAAAAATTGTGAAATTGTGACATCAGAACTCAACTGTAATAAGTTATTATAGTTGTGTTCTGATATCATTTTTTGTAGTAGGCGACTAGGTGCGTCACAAGTCACCTGTTATAAAGAAATTAGGGACAGATTTTTCTGGAGGGACTGCAGAATCCCATGCATTATACGACAATGATACATGACTTTCTGCAATCCCATTATAGATGGGTTGTTATACAGGGATTGCAGAATCACATGTATCATATGTCTTCAATATTCTTCCTTGAGATGTTTCCAGGCATGCTCAGTTTGACAAATGCATTCACCTCCTGCATCAAGCCTCCTTTGGGCTACAGTGGGGGATTATGTCATGCAGCACTGTAGACTGAATCTAGAGAGAATTACTTGAAGTTGATGCAGTAATTTCCTTAAGAATGATGTTTAAAGGCTAGCACAGAAGCTGGAAATCAGCACTTGGGGCATACCTACAATGTTTTCATAACAAAAGTTAACAGTTGTAAAAAGATGGATACAGACTCTCAGAGATTTCTGCCCACTCCACCATCTTTGGTGTTGAGGTCAGGAAAGCCACTGCTATTGTGTTACAAGAACTCAGATAGCATTTGAAACATGGGCACTAGATCGAAGGCAAATCTTGGTTATTCCCTGTAGGAAAGTAACCCTTTTGGTATGGTTACCCCACCACTTTTGCCTGATATTGATGCTGACTTGACTGAGAGTGTGCTGGAATCCTGCTAACCAGGCCCCAGCACCAGTGCTCTTTCCAAAAGCTGTACCATTGTTTCCACAATTTGCACACCCGTGGCACACAGCTAAGTCCCTTGTAAAAGGTACTAGTGATACCAAGGGCTCTGTGACCAGGGAGGGTCCCCAAGCGCTGCAGCATGTATTGTGGAAATGCCCGCCCCCCAGAAAAAGCCCCACTTTTGGTGGCAAGTCCGGCTGGAAAATTAGAAAAACAGGGAGGAGTGACCACTCCAGCTAGGACCACCCCTAAGGTGTCTAGAGCTGAAGTGACCCCCTC
Organism: Pleurodeles waltl; assembly: GCF_031143425.1. NCBI lineage: Eukaryota > Metazoa > Chordata > Amphibia > Caudata > Salamandridae > Pleurodeles > Pleurodeles waltl. The sequence goes on along the minus strand of NC_090443.1, from coordinate 830,985,391 downwards.
CCTGCAGAATCCTCCATCTTGGTTTGGAGGACAGGGACCAATGGGGTTAGGAATGTGCCCTCCTCCCCAAAGGGGGTGGGCACAGGAAGGTTGAAGCCACCCTCAGGGACAGTAGCCTTTGGCTACTGCCCTATGACCCCTGTAACACCCCTAAATCTAGGATTTAAGGGCTCCCCTGAACGTAGCTCACCAGATTCCTGGTGACCTCAAGACAAGAAGAAAGAAAAAGGACTGCTAAGCTGGCTCCCCAGCAGAGAAGACTCAAGACACCAACTGAATTGGCCTCAGCCCTGCCGGCATGTCTACAGCTTCAGAAGGCCTGCTACACAAAGGAGACACATCCTGCAGGACCAGCAAACTCTCCAAACCCCCAGAGTACTGCCTGCTCACCAGAGGAACAAGAATTCCAGAGGACAGCAGCCCTGTCTACAAGAAACTCCACAAGGAACTCCAGAACTGTCCAGGATCTGCGAGTCCTGCCCACTCTGCACCCGACACCCATGCCTCGAGTTCTGGTGGCCCACTGGTCCAGAGCACGTCCCAGCCAACACAATGACGCCTGCAGCCTAAATCCAGATGGACCCCCTGACCGTGAGAGAATCAGACGAAGATTTGAGATGCCTAAAGGTACCCCTGCATCCGTAGCCCCCAGGCCTTCTGAAATCTGACCGATGGTCCAAAGAGGCCCTCATCCTTGTCCAGTCTGTAGTTTTCCGGAACCAACCCCCTGTAACCGGCCTGTGGCATCTTTGTGACCTCAGCGCCCCCCTAACGAACAGCATTAGGAGCCCAGCGCTGTGTTTGCACCCTGCACCCGGCCGTCCTTATGTCGTTGAGTGTGTGTGTTTGGTGCTGGCCTGTGCTCCCTTCCCCCCAGTGCTCACCTAAACCCATGAGGTCTGCCCTCCGAAGTCACGGGTATTTACCTGCCAACAGATCTCTTTCCCGGTGCCCCCGGTCTCCATAGAATCCCATTCTTAATCCTACACCAAATTTGCACCTGGTCGACGCTGTGTTGCTGGTGGTGCATGTTTGGAGTCAACTTGAACCTTTACCAGTGGACATCCTAACCCCCGGAGACTGGAACTGTAAGTCAAGTACTTACCTCAAAACTGCACTAACACTCCCCCCAGGACTGTATTGAAAATTGCAGAGTCAACTTTTGAAAGTGAAAAGTGTTACTCGCCTCTAAAATGCTTTCTTTGCCAAATCTAAACAAAGTACCTTTGATACATATGCTTGATACTTACTTGCAAATGTACTTACCTGCAATAAGATCCTTTTGTTTCTAGGAATAAAGTAACAGATATATTTTTTCCTATATGTATAAATTGGCCTAGAGTTAGTCATTGAGTGTGTGCCTCATTCCTTGACTATGTGTGTACAACAAATGCTTTGCACCACTCTCTGATAAGCCTAGCTACACGACCACACTACCACAAAGGAGAGCAATAGTATTGTCAACTTTGGCCTCTGTTAAGGCTCTAGGGAAACCCTGGACTCTGTGCACACTATGGCACCTCATTATTACAATGGCAGTAAATGCCTCCTACCGCCACGCTGACGGCCACCAACATACTGCTGCGGTGGCGAATATCCCTGCACCATATAATAACACAAACACCAATCCAACAGAATAGAGCCACATACACAAATCCGCCAGACCAAAGGTCAGTGAAAAACTGGCGGTCCCAAAACACATACCGTTATGCCAACAAAACAAAGCCCATCACATTATGACCCACGAATCACCACAGCAGCCATTGACAGTACACACCAGTGCCGTCAGAATGGACACCCACATACAAAACAACACTACATTGGCCAATACCAAAAACACACACCTGACACCCATACACACACCACACACCCACATCACTATAAAACACACACCCACATTACCCACAAACCTTTACCAACAACAATTACTGGCAGGAGATTGACATGAACAGCACCAAGACAACTAGACACACACACCACTCACACCCATACATCCCTCATGCACTCTACATCACACACTCCACCACAGTACTCCACACATTCTTACCAACACACACCACACAACACCCATGGCACCACAAAGGCACCAGCGTTTCAATGAGGAAGAGTTAAGGGTCATGGTGGAGGAAATTGTCAGGGTAGAGCCACAGCTGTTTGGAGCACAGGTACAGCAGATTTCCATTGCCACGAAGATGGAGCTATGGCGAAGAATCGTGGACAGGGTGAACGCCGTGGGACAGCACCCAAGAACAAGGGACGACATCAGGAAGAGGTGGAACAAAGTACGGGGAAAGGTACGTCCCATAGTAGCAAGGCACCAGCTCGCCATACAGAGTACTGGCGGTGGACCCCCATCTCCTCCCTTATAGCTCACCGCATGGGAGGAGCAAATGCAGGCATTACTGCATCCTGAGGGACTCGCTGGAGTAGCCGGAGGACTAGACATTGGTGAGTCAACATCTAACACTTATCACCCCCATACCTGCATGCCCTCACACCCCCTCACTCCCATCACTCCACCCCACACACTGCATCAACGCAGATGACTAACCCCAATGCCAAGCCATGCATGCTATACCAATGCATGGACACCCCTCCCATTCCTGCATGGACACCCATCACTAAAGCATGCACAGCATAGGGAAACTAACATTCCCACAATGCATCATCATACACAAGCAAAAGGTGGCAGACCAACACCAACGATAGGGGGGAAGCCAGGGATGTACAATATGTCACAGGCATGAAGCAGAATACATCACTTACATCCCCACAGGTGCCCCAGCAAATGTCAGTGGAGAGGAGGTGCCACGACTATCCAGTCCCCCAACAGAAGATGCCCCAAGTGATGACAGTAAATCTGGTGTTCAGGAGCTGGATGACCTACCTGGCCCATCAGGGACCACTGGACAGCCGGTTACCCAGGCCCACTCACAGACCACCACAGAGTCACCCCCATCAGGATCCAACACCACAGCACCCACTCAGCGTACCCACACCTATGTCCCCAGGACGGGGACCCCAGGCCACACCTCACCCCCAAGACAATCAGGGACCATGGGTCAGTGGCAGTGGGCACACCGTTCAGGGGACAGGGGCACAGGCCAACAGGGACACTAGGAGGACTGCTGTGCCCAAGGGGGAGGACAGGACCAGGGAACCGACTCTCCAGGAGGCACTCTCTGAGATCCTGGGAGCCTACCAACATTCCCAAGATATGATGGGCCAGATCCTTGACAATGTGAAGGAGAACAGGTGGCTGCAGCAGGGGATCAGGGAGGACTTGCAGGCCATCACCACCACCCTGATCTCCAAAGCAGGGGTGCTGGCAGACATGGCCAACATCATGAGGGAGGCAACAGCACACCACCAGGCCCCTACCACTAGCCAGTCAACTGAACAGCCTTCCACTTCTACTGCCGCTAGTGGCCAGGAGGCCCTGCCACAGGACCCACAGGCTACCAGCATCCCCTCCCCCTGCAGAAGGTAAACCACAGCGCAACCATTCCCTGCGACCCAGACAGAAGCCACAGACAATTGCCAAGACCACCGCCAGGAAATGAGACTCTCCTGATTATCCTCCTTGTGTTCCACACTGTCACCTTGTCCACCCTGAACTGCCTTTCCTCCCCTTCCTAAGGCCACTTGGACACTGCCCCTTTTCTATAGACAGACTGGAACAATACCCTGGACTTTCCTCAAACATCACCCCATTCCATTGCACTTTCCCCTCAATTTCTTAGCACTACAATAAACACGCTTGAACACAACTCAAATACTTGTATGTCATGTGTTGAAACAGTGTATTAATGGAAACAGTTACATATGTTGAAAATGAACTGTACAATGTGAGAGCATAGATATAATGACCTGTAGCTGGCTGTAGTCAGCACATCAGTACTCAGTTGTCATTGCACCAACATCTGTAAAATGATAATCCATAGGTGACAGTAAGTAGAGGTAAATAGAGGGTAATGACATCATGCCACAGCCACATAGAATACACCAATAGTCATAAAAAAGTGAAGTTGCACTGACTCACCTGTGTGTCATTGGAAGTACTGATGGATAACTGTGGTTCTGTTGTCCTCATCCTCAACTTCAGCCTTTTCATCCTCACTGTCATCAGGGTCTACTGCAGCCACAGGGGCATCTTCAGTCTCCTCCTCCTCCTGCAGAAAAGGTACATGGTGTCTGAGGGCCAGGTTGTGCAACATGCAGAATACCACAACTATCTGGCAGACCTTCTCGGATGAGTAGCACAAGGATCCACCTGTCAGATGGAGGCACCTGAACCTGGCCTTCAGGAGGCCTAATGGTCTCTCGGTGATCCTTCTGGTTCGCCCATGTGCCTCATTATAACGTTCTTCAGCCCTTGTCCTGGCATTCCTCACAGGGGTCAGCAGCCAGGATAGGTTTGGGTAGCCAGAGTCACCTGCAGGTATTGAGGGACAACATTTAGCCACACACTATCCTACGAGGCTAACACCAGAGGCATACACTAACATACACCTGGTGGGGCCCAAAGCTCATCTATTAGCCACACCCTGTGCCTCTGTAGTTGTTCCATCACATTTGGGATGCTGCTATTCCTCAGAACAAAGGCATCATGCACCGACCCAGGATACTTAACATTGACGTGGGCGATGTACTGGTCCGCCAGGCACACCATCTGCAAATTCATGAAGTGGAAACTCTTACGATTCCTGTATACCTGTTCATTCTGGTGGGGGAACAAATGCAATATGTGTCCCGTCAATCACCCCAATAATATGAGGGATATGTCCCATTGCATTAAATCCGGCCTTTACAGTGGCGGTAGGCGGTCGTGCACCACTGTGCAATTCCTCATTGGATAATATTGGGCCCAAGTACAGTGGCCAATGGGGATGTGCGCCGGGGGTGACAGTGTACACCGCCGCGGACATGACTGCCATTTTCTAACTCAATCCTCACTTGTTTCCTGACCATCAACAGGAGAAGACCTACACTGCGTGTGCTGCTGTGACCTGTGTCTGGAACCTACCATGGCCCCTGTAACTGGGGAAAGGGCCCCAGCCTTCACTTCGGAGGAGATGGAGCGACTGGTGGATGGGGCCCTACCTCAGTACGGACAGCTGGATGGGCCTCCAGACCAACAGGTGAGTACACTTTGGGCACGATGCATGTGGCATGGATGCATGGAGATGTGGGTGAAGGCATTGTGTGAGGGTGGGTGTGGGGTCGGGGGATTGTCTGTTGGCAGTGTACATGTTGTGACCTGGCCTATGTGTGTGCCAATGGTGATGAAATCGGGTATGGTGGGCCATGTGTGTGACAGGCTGGACTGTTTGTTTAGTGGAGTTCTCCTGAATGTATTACCTCTGCAGGTCAGTGCCCATCAAAAGAAGGGATTATGGCGTGCCATCACCAAGGACATGCGGGCCTTGGGGGTCTATGGCAGGTGGAGCACCCATTGACGGAAACAGTGGGAAGACCTGAGACGCTGGGCACGGAAGACCGCGGAGGACCAGCTGAGGATGGCCTCCCAACGAGGAAGGGGTGCCCTTCAGACCCTGACCCCATTGATGTCCCACATGCTGGTAGTGGCCTACCCTAAGCTGGATGAGTGCTTGAGGGAATCACAGCAGCCACAAGGGGGTTAGTACAGTGGGTCTTGTTACATATTATGGCTGGTGGGGTGGTATCCGGGTGGTGGATGTGTGTTAGTGGGTGCCCCTAAGGCCAGGCCAGACATTGTAGCCTGGGTCATATGAAGGGTAATGGTAGCATGGCAAACACAGGTAACCTAGCTTGTTATTAGTCCATTTCAGGCACGGCATTGTGGGTCCCAGGTGTGCTGCAGTTGGCAGTGTGTGGTCCTCATCTTGCCTTAGTGACTAGCCATATCACTGGTAGTGCAATGCATAGTGCTTAAGCCTGTTCCCTGTGTGTGACGGTGATGTGCATGCCAATGGTGGTGTTGGTGCAGTCATTGATCAAGTGTATCTTTTGTCTCCCCCCTTTCTTGTTTTGTCATCCTGTCCTTGTGTGCATTACCATCATATGGTGGAGGAGCAGGGGCACCGGCGACAGAGAGAGCTGCATTCCACAGGGCCCAGGTATACAGGAACCAGTGGGACAGAGGGCGAGGGGAGCACTACGGCGGAGACTGGAGGAGACAACACAGACTCTAATACCTCCTCCGATGGGAGCTGACTGGTGGTGGCGGACACCGCTGTGACCATCCCAGCTGCAGGTACAGCTGCCTCCCCCCGTACCAGCACCGCCTTCCCAGTAGCCCCTCAGCGTGTAGCCCGTGCCTGCTCACCCAGGGGGGTGGGCATCTTCTTCTCCCCAGGCACCTCAGGCCCTGCCCCAGTGAGCCTTGCTGCCCTGAGTGAGGAGGCTATTGACCTCCTGAGATCCATCTTTGTAGGGCAGTCAAGCATAGTGAATGCCATCCAGGGGCTGGCATCCCAGATGCAGCAATTCAATGCATTCCTGGAGGGCATTCACGGTGGATTGGCGGCCCAACAGAGATCGATTCAGGCTCTGTCCTCCTCTCTGATGGCAGCCATTGTCCCTGTTTCTACTGTCCCCCCTCTAGCTACCACTTCCCAGTCCCACTCTCTCCAACCCCAACCCATCCCAGGCACACATACAGATGAGCATGAACACAAGACAACACCCAAGAGTGCCACAGGCAAACACAAGCAGCACACTTCATCACACAAGCACTCACGCAAACACCCTACAGTTGCAGACACAACAACATCCACTGCCTTCACTGTTTCTCCCTCCACCTCCTCCACCAGCTCCCTCTTAGTCATGTCCACACTCACATCTGCATGCACTACATCAACATCCACTGCCAGCATCACCACACCAAGCAGAACACACACCTCACTGGCAGACACCTCCACAACATCCATGCATGCGTCCCCTCTGGCCTCTCCCACCCTGTCTGTCCCCCCTCCTAAAGGACACAAACGCAAGCATTCACACACACCCAACAGCCATCCACCTCACATCAGCATACTGCCCATGCACCTGCACCTAAGTCCAGCAGACATACACCTCCAACAACCATTCCCTCATCCTCCACTCCCATTACTCCTCCCTCCTCACACCCCACTGTCCCTAAAAAGCTTTTCCTTTCCCAATTTGACCTCTTCCCTACCCCTCCCCCCGTCCTGGAAGTACGGGCAGGGTACCAAGGACACAGCCCTGCACCGCAGTCAAACAGTCCACAGAGACAGTGGTAGCACCACCTACTCATGGTGGTAAGGATACCACACCGTCATCGAAGAAGGGAAAGGAGCCAGCACCACCAGGAAAGAAGGGGAAGGAGTCTGCACCCCCTGGAAAGAAGAGGAAGGAGCCTGTACCACCTGGAAAGAAGGGGAAGGAGCAAGCAGCACCAGGAAGGAAGGGGAAGGAGCCTGCACCACCAGTTAGAGAGGGTAAGACCCCAACCACCCCTGCCATGAAAGCTAAGGGATACACGCCCCATGTACTGAAAGAGACGAAGTACTCCACGCCAGCAGAGGCTGTCAGGCTGACACCTCCACCACCACCAGCTGTCATGGGGCCCCTACCGCCAGCTGAGGAAGCATAGCCATCAGGCAGTGCAGAGGCTGCCCAGGAGGCTCCTCCATCCACCACCACAGTGCAGCCATCAGACAGTGCAGAGACTGCCCAGGAGGCTCCTCCATCCACCACCACACTGCAGCCGTCACCGCCAGCAGATGCTATGTCTGCCGCACTCCAGGGGCTGATATGCGAGTTGCCCCCTCCAGAAGCAGTGGGGAAGTCACCCACTCCGGAGACTGTGGTCTTGCACTCCCCAGGACAGAGCAATGGGCATGTTGCCCCCTCCAGAACCAGTGGGGAAGTCACCCACTCAAGAGACTGTGGCCTAGCACTCCCCAGGACAGAGCAATGGGCATGGAGCCCCCTCAAGAACCATTGGGAAAGTCACCCACTCGAGAGACTGTGACCTTGCACTCCCCAGGACAGAGTAATGGGCATGTTGCTCCCTCCAGAACCATGGGGAAGTCACCCACTCGAGAGACTGTGGCATTGCACTCCCCAGGACAGAATAATGGGAATGGATCCCCCTCCAGAACCAGTGTGGAAGTCACCCACTCGAGAGACTTTGGCCTTGCACTTCCCAGGACAGAGCAATGGGCATGTTGCCCCCTCCAGAACCAGTGGGGAAGTCACCCACTCGAGAGACTGTGGCCTTGCACTCCCCAGGACAGAGCAATGGGCATGTTGCCCCACCCAGAACCAGTGGGGAAGTCACCCACTCGAGAGAATGTGGCCTTGCACTCCCCAGGACAGAGCAATAGACAAGGACCCCACTCCAGAACCAGTGGGGAAGTTCCTGTATTCGGCTGAGTTGCCCTCCCCACCCCATCCCCCTGAGGTGCCTTCCCATTTTTCAAAATGATGCCACTGCAGTGTTCTCTCCAGATGTGTCAGGATACAGGTTGGGCCTTGGACTTTGCCCTGTGGCCTTGTGTGTCCTTATGACTTTGAACTGGGCATTGGCCCTTTATGAACATCTGTAAATATATTTGGTTTGTGTGGTGGGTTTTGCTATGCTAATACATTGTCAGTACTTCAGCAATCTGGTCCGTGTTTTATTATGCTGCGTGCCATTGGTTTACATGTGCAGCTGGACGTGTGTATGCTATATGTGTGTCGGGTGTGTGTTGTGCGTGTGTATGTCACTGTCGCTTTCCTCCCTCCATTGTGTGCTAGGTGGCTGTACTCACCGTCATCCTCTTCGTCGGCATTGGTGTTCCAGGTGGAGCATTACGTAGAAGATTATCAGGAAGACTTGCAGTTTGGGTTCCATAGTGGCGTAGTTCTTCCCTCTGTCTGCAATGGTGAGTCCTTTCACTTCTCAGCTCTGTTTCTGCCAGGCGTCTGTTAGCATTGGTACCGCCCCGGAAAAGGTGGAGGTTTGCAGTGTCTTAATATGGTAGGCGGTATTTTGTCTTCTGCCTGGCTGTTGGCAGCTACCGCCGTGGTGAGTGTTGTTTCCGCACTGGCGGTTGGTGTGGTACATTGGCTGTCTATGGGAGTTATCACCGACATGGTCATAATTTGGCGGAACTTACCAACAGCCTGTTGGCTGTATTACCGCCACTTTATCACTCACCTCCAGGGTAGTAATGAGGGCCTATATCTCATTTTGATATAGTATATACAGAGCCAGCTTTTTATATTGGTGGATCAGCGGTGGGATCTACAAGTTTGCATTTGCTGGACTACTCAGCCAATATCCGATCAAACGACTAAGTTCCAAAATTGCCCTTAGATTCAATTGATTTTTGAATTTACATTTTTTTCTAAATTTTTTAAAGTCCTGCTACGGCTTTGGTTAAGTCCCCTTTAGCATTTATTTTTCAGATTTAAAAGTTATTATAAGCTAGCGGTAAATTGCTGGAAGTAGTTTTTAGTTCCTAAAAGTAATCCCCAACTTTAGTAACAAAATTAGCAGTTCAGAGGACGTGGTTGGGGAGCTCAACCTCACTCCTTACCTTCACCTTGGTATAAGAGAGTTAAAGTCCCTCTGCAGAATGAAAAACATCAAAACTCTTTCCAACCCTACCAGATTAAGCTCCAGGAGATCTTGGTAGAGTATACAGGGGAACATCCTGCTGAGGACGAAGGCCTCCCCTCAGATGGGGAAGAAGTTAGGGGTCAGGAGCATAAACTTCCCCTCCTAACCTTACTAGGGAGAACAGGACCCCAAGGTCCCTGTCTCTGAGGATAGTGCTCACAGAACCTTTTTCTCCCACAGGGGAGTCCAGTTCCTCTGGGAACATTTGGGGCAGCCTCAATGAAGAGGACCTCCTTTTAGCAAGGATGGCCAAAAAGTTAGCTTTGGAGAAACAGCTCCTGGGTACAGAAAGGCAGAGAGAAGAAATGGGCTTAGCATCCATTAATGGTGGCAGCAATACAACAGCTAGGGACAGAGAGCATTCTGATACCTCTAAAATCCCCAAAGGGATTGTCCCTAAGTATGAAGAAGGTGATGACATCACTAAGTGGTTCTCAGTCTTTGAGAGGGCTTGTGGAACCAGAAGGTTGAAAAAATCTCATTGGGGAGCTCTCCTTCGGGAACTGTTCACTGGTAAGTGCAATGATAGGCTCCTCACACTCACTGGTGCAGATGCTGAATCCTATGACCACATAAAGGCTACTGTTAGAAATGGGGTCTTTGGTTGGCAGTCAGGTTACCCCCGTCCAAGCAAGGACCCTCACTCTAGTCAGAGTAAGTCACACACAATCCAAACTATCCTGTGCCCACCCTCTGGTAGCTTGGCACTGAGCAGCCAGGCTTAACTTAGAAGGCAATGTGTAAAGTATTTGTGCAATAAATCATGCAATAACACAGCAGAACACCAAACAAATACACCACACAGTGTTTAGAAAAATATATAATATTTATCTGATAAGATGCAGGTCAAAATGATTAAAATGCAATAAGTATATCTTGAGATATCACTGCAAAAATGATATAAAGTGTCTTTAGTCTCTTAAAAGCAATAAATGTCTAAATGTCTCTTGCAAGCACAAAGTACCTGGTTTGCGTTCAAAATCACTGAAAAGAACCGCAGAGGAGGAGATGCGTGGAAAACAGGGAGGTGTGTGTCGATTTCTCGGGTCGCACACACTGATGCATCATTTATTTTCCACGCAGGGACAGCTGTGCGTCGATTTCCAGCACTCGTTCGTGGATCCTCTTCGGGTTGTGGGGTTTTCGGACATCCCAAGGACGATGCGTTGAAATCCCACACAGACAGGATGAAGTCACAGGGGCTGCGTCGATCCGGTGGGCGTTGCGTGGAAATTTCTATGCACAGCAGGAGCTGCGTCGATTCCTCTCTGGAAGTCAGGCTGCGTCATTCCTGCTTGGCTGAGCGTCAATCCAGTGGGCCGTGCATCGAAATTCCGGTCGCTACACTGGCACTGCGTTGAACTTCTCGTTGCGAAGTCGGGGCGCATCAATCCAGTTCGGCGTGCGGTGAATTTTTCACCGCGATGCAAGCTGTGCGTCATTTCTGGCAGGCTGTGCGTCGATTTTTGCCGCACAAGGAGTTCTTCTTGCAGGGATGAAGTCTTTTTGGTCCTGAGACTTCAGGGAACAGGAGGCAAGCTCTATCCAAGCCCTTGGAGAGCAATTCTCATCATAGCAAGAGAGCAGCAAGGCAGCAGGGCAACAGTAAGGGGGTCAGTCCTTCTCAGAAAGCAGTCAGGTGAGTCCTTTGGGCAGCCACGCAAATCTTCTTGGCAGGATGCAGGTTCTGGTACAGGTTCTCTTCTCCAGGAAGTGTCTGAGTTGGTAGGGGCAGAGGCCCTGTTGAAATACCCAAATGTGCCTTTGAAGTGGGTCCCTTTTCAGTTCAATCCTGTCTGCCAGGGCCCCAGAGGGGGTGTGGCAGTCCTTTGTGTGAGGGCAGCTACTGTTCTTTGACATGCAAGTGCCAGGCCCTCCACCCTCCCGGCCCAGGAAGACCCATTCAAAATGCAGATGTATGCAAGTGAGGCTGAACATCATGTGTTTGGGGTTTGTCTGAGTGAATGCACAAGAGAGCTGTCAGCTGAACCCAGCCACACATGGATTGTAAGGCACAGAAGGATTTAAGTGCAGAGAAATGCTCACTTTCTAAAAGTGGCATTTCTAAAATAGTAATATTAAATCCAACTTCACCAGTCAGCAGGATTTTGTATTACCATTCTGGACATACTAATTATGACCTTACTCCTTTCAGATCAGCAGCTACCACTCAAACAGTATATGAGGGTAGCCCCAATGTTAGCCTATGAAAGGAGCAGGCCTCCCAACAGTGTAAAAATGAATTTAAGGGTTTTTCACTACCAGACATGGAAACTACATAGGTACATGGCCTGCCTTTTGCCTACACAGCACCCTGCCCCATGGGTTACCTAGGGCCTCCCATAGGGGTGACGTATGTGTAGAAAAAGGGGAGTTTTGAACTTGGCAAGTACTTTTAAATGCCAAGTCGAATTGGCAGTGAAACTGCACACACAGGCCTTGCAATAGCAGACCTGAGACATGGTTAAGAGGCTACTTAAGTGGGTGGCACAATCAGTGCTGCAGGCCCACTAGTAGCATTTAATCTACAGATCCTGGGCACATATAGTGCACTTTACTAGGGACTTATAAGTAAATTAAATAATCAAATTGGGTATGATCCAATGTCATCATGTTTAAAGAGAGAAAGCACATGCACTTTAGCCCTGGTTAGCAGTGGTAAAATGTGCAGAGTCTAAAAACCAGCAAAAACAATATCCAAAAAGTGGAGGGAGGCAGGCAAAAAAATAGGGGTGACCACCCTAAAGCTGTCAGGTTTAACAGCTACCCTGATTGAGGGTTTTGAATTCACAACTGAGGAGTATAGAATTAGGTTCAGGGGGCTCACAAAACCTTGAACCAGGTTGATTTTGTAGACTACTCAGTCAAAATACTAGATGGTTGGATAACTGTCAGTGGAGTGCATGACTATGATGGGCTTTATAATTTGTTTATGAAAGACCATATTTTAAGTAACTGCTTCAATGACAGGTTGCATCAGTATCTGGTAGACGTAGGTCCAATTTCTCCCCAAGAATTGGGAAAGAAGGCAGACCATGGGGTCAAGACTAGGGTAACCAAGACTTCCTCTGGGGGTGACCAAAAGAAAGGGGTTATAAAGCCTCCCCAGGGGATGGGTGGTGAGAGACCAAATGATAGAAGTAAAGAGTCTTCGAAAGGCCCCCAAAAACCTGAGCAAGAGGGTGGGCTCTGAGCTTCATAATCTTCATATGGGTACAAAGGTAAAAACTTTGATCCCAACCATGCCTGGTGTTTCAACTGTAAACAGAATGGACACCAAACTGGAGACTTGGCCTGTCCTTAAAAGAATTCCCCTAGCACTGCACCAGTTAGAACTGGTATAGCCAGTCTCCATCCCAGGGCAAATCAGGGTTCACATTGAAGCTACTTTAGTCTCTGAGAGTGAGGTAGATGTTGCCACTCTTGCTGTCTGGCCTCCTAATATGAACAAATACAGACAGCACCCCTTGATTAATCGAACAAAGATAGAATCCCTGTGGGATACAGGTGCCAGTGTCACCATGGGGACAAAAAAACTGGCTCCCCCTGGACAGTATCTAGCTGGACAAACTTATCCAGTCACCAATGTGGATGATGTAACTAAGGTCCATCCCATAGCTGGAATGGGGGAGATGGGTTACTGGCCTGAAACAGGTAGTGGTCTCTTCTGCAATCCCAGTAGAGTGTCTGCTAGGGAATGATCTGGAGTCCTCAGCTTGGGCTGAGATAGAACTCAAAACCCATCCAGTCATACTGGGAATCCCTGAGATGGTGTGTGTGAAAAAGTAGTGTTGAAGCCTGGAATAATGGCCCAATATTCTAAGAGAAAGGGCAAGAAGACTGGTGGACCAGCTTCTGAACAGCACCAAACCCAAGACTCCTCTTCTCAAGAAGAAGTCCTACCTTCCAGTGAGGGAAATTAGTCCATGGAGCAGGATCCTTATCAGGTAGAGCTCTTGGGCCCAGAGGGACCCTCGAGGGACCAACTGTACTAGGTACAGAGAACCTGTCATACTCTTGATGGCCTGAGGCAGCAAGCTGCTGTCCAGGAGAAGGGAGATGTCAGTGGCTCTCACAGGGTCTTTTGGGACTAGGGACTCCCATACACTGAGACTAGAACCCCCAAACCTAGCTCAACCAGGAGAGCGGTAGTACCTCAGCAGTTTAGGGAGTTTCTCCTCACTTTAGCCCATGCCATCCCCCTAGCTGGGCACCTGGGTCAGACAATAACCTGGATTGGGCTTGTCAGCCATTTCTACTGGCCCAATATGTCCCAAAAGATGAAGGAGTTTTGCAACTCCTGTGTCACCTGCCAAGCCAGTGATAAGGCAGGTTGCCACCCAAAATCCCCCCTAATTCTACTACCTGTGGTGTGGATTCCATTTGAAAGGGTTGGTGTGGACAATGTGGGTCCACTTGAACCACCCAAAGCCTCAGGAAATTAGTATGTACTGGTAGTAGTGGATCATGCTATCAGATATCCTGAATTAATTCCCCTTAGGTCTACTACAGCTCTTGCAGTAGCTAAAACCTTGATTTGTATCTTTACCAGGGTAGGGTTTCCTAAGGAGATGGGTTCTGACAGGGATATAAACTTCATGTCAGGATACATAAAACACATGTGGAATGAGTGTGGGGTGACTTCCAAGTTCACCACACCATATCATCCACAAACCAATGGACTTGTTGAAAGGTTCAACAAGACATTAAAGGGCATTATTATGGGGTTCCCTGAAAGACTGAAAAGGAGATGGAATGTCCTCCTGTCATGCTTGTGTTTTGCTTACAGAGAGGTGCCTCAGAACGGAGTAGGGTTTCCCCCTTTTAACGTCTGTTTGGCCAACCTGTTAGGGGAACACTTGCACTTGTGAAAGAGGGGTCAGAGAGACCTCTCCATGAGCCTAAGCAAGATGTAGTGGACTATGTACTTGGCCTCCACTCTAGAATGGCACAGTACATGGAAAAAGGCATCGAAAAACCTTGAGGCCAGCCGACAGCTCCAGAAGCAGTGGTATGACCAGAAGACTGCACTGGTGGAGTTCGAACCAGGGCAGAAGGTAGGGGGTCTGGAGCATGTGGCTCCGAAGGTATTCCAGGAAAGATGGAGTGGCCCTTACCCACTCCTAGAAAAGAAGAGTGATTTCACCTAATTGGTAGATCTGGGCACCAGCAGGACACACAAGAAGGTGATCCATGTGAACCGCTGCAAGCTCTACTGTGACAGGGGCATGTTGATGGTTTCTGATGAGGATCAGGAAGTAGAGAGTGAACCTCTTCCTGACCTCCTCACATACAACCTTAAAGATGGGTCAGTAGATGGAGTTGTCTACTTAGACACCCTTACTGCCCAACAGCAGGCTGACTGCAGGCAAGTCCTACAGCAGTTTGCAGGGCTCTTCTACTTGACCCCTGAACAGACCCACCTATGTACCCATGATGTGGACACAGGAGACAGTTTCCTGTCAAGACCAAGATCTATCAACAGTCTGACTAAGTCAAGGAGAGCATCAAAGTGGAAGTCCACAAGATGCTGGATTTAGGGATTATTGAACTCTCTGAAAGTGTCTGGGCTAGCCTAGTGGTCTTGATCCCCAAACCTAATTTCAAGGATGGAAAGAAAGAGATGAGGTTTGATGTGGACTACAGAGGCCTCAGCTTTGTCACCAAGACAGATGCTCACCCTATTCAAAGAGAAGATGAATTGATAGATAAAGTAGATGCAGCACAATTTCTCAGTACCTTTGACTGAACTGCAGGTTACCGGCAAATTAGAATGGCACCAGGAGCAAAAGTAAAGACTGCATTCTCTACAGCTGATGGGCATTATCAGTTCACTGTTATGCCCTTTGGTCTAAAGAATGCCCCTGCCTCCTTCCATAGGTTGGTGAATCAACTGCTTGGATTCCTTCATTGCAGCATATCCTGATGATATTGCTGTCTATAGCCCCTCTTGGCAGGATCACCTGGTCCATCTGGAGAAGGTTTTGCAGGCTCTGCAAGTATCAGGCCTCACTATCAATGCATCTAAATGCCAGATAGGGCAGGGCAGTGTTGTATACTTGGGACACCTTGTAGGCAGAAGCCAAGTGCAACCCGTACAGCCCAAGATCCAGACAATTCTGGACTGGGAAGTTCCAAAAACCCACACTCAAGTCAGGGCATTCCTTGGCTTGAGTGGTTACTATAGGAAGAGGTGTGGATCCATTGTGATTCCCCCTCACAGAACTGAGTTAAAAAAAGATGACCAAAAAGGTAAACTGGACTCTTGACTGTCAAAAGGCCTTTGACACTCTGAAGGAGGCAAGGTGCTCAGAAACAGTTCTCAAAGCTCCAGACTACTCTAAGCAGTTCATTGTGAAGACAGATGCCTCTGAACATGGGACAGGAGCAGTCCTGTCCCAAACCAATGATGATGGCCACAAACAACTTGTTGCTTTTATTAGCAGGAAGTTAATCTCCAGGGAGCAGCATTGGAGTGCCATTGAGAGGGAGGCCTTTGCTGTGGTTTGGTCCCTGAAAAACGACCACACCTGTTTCGTAGTCACTTTATTGTTCAAACTGACCACAGACCTCTCAGATGCCTAATGCAAATGAAAGGTGAGAACCTTCAGGGATTTTCACGTTAAAACCTAAAGGAGGCAAACCATTAATGGTTACAGGGATAAAGGCCTGGAACTCTCTTCCTAGCCATTAAAGGTCCATCAAG
The DNA here is from genome assembly GCF_031143425.1 of Pleurodeles waltl. Lineage (NCBI taxonomy): Eukaryota > Metazoa > Chordata > Amphibia > Caudata > Salamandridae > Pleurodeles > Pleurodeles waltl. The sequence continues at coordinate 830,969,066 of NC_090443.1, read as the reverse complement.
TCTGAATCCACATTCAGAAAATACCTTAAGACCTGGGTCTTTGGGATCTCGGATTCCCTTTGTTACTCTTACATCCTGTAAGATATCCATTGTCATCACTTTTAGGAAAGATACAGATGATATTGATTCTTTCCTCACCAATATTGTTCCGCCATAGTACTAGGATACTCCCTTGGGAGTCACAGTGCGCTCTATAAATGACAAATCAAATAAAATCAAATTGATGAATGTTAGCAAATAGAATTTAGAAAAGAGGTTTTACATGCCCAGTCACAATGGGGGCCATGGCTAGACTGTCCATTCGGGAAGTCTGGAAGTTTTTGATGCACTGCAACTTGGGGGGCTACTTTTAGGGTTGAATTGGCTTTCATGAACCAGTCGTGAACATGATTCACTTATATGGCAGTGCCTCAAAACTACAAAAGCAATACTTTTAAAAATAACACTTCTCAATTAGTAGCTCTAAAATAAATACTTTGAAAAAGGAGCACGACCTAAAATGTTTGTTCCCAAAATAAATTGGAATAAAGCAATATGAAATGGGTGAAAGAGATAAGAGTTTGGGAATAAGAGCCCGAGAGTAGCCAGAGAAAATATCTGTCACTTGAAGTACATTACAAATGGCTTTAAGAAAGCAAAGAGAATCAAACAAGCTGGGTTGTGGAGTTCTCTCTTAAGAATTTTTGTATCGGCAAAACATTTTTTTTCTGCCAAGCATTCCTTCCCATTGGATACTAACAAGTGACACACGGCTCTGTGCTGTGACCTCTGCAACAGATACACTAATTCCTTGAGCTTTTCTTAGCCATATATGCTTTATACAATTTGTCTTCAATCACAAATATGTGAAAAGTCTACTGCTGCTACTGATCACCTTGGTGTTCGGTAGCGGCAGAAATGCAGAGTGTGATGCATTACTTACGTCGTCGCCAATATTCTGATGATACTGTAGGACAGCTGGAGTAAGTGAAATGGATTCACCCTTCTGCAATTTCATTGCCTAGCCTAAGCCTTATTCAAATTATCCCAAAATTATATAGCCAAGTAATTAAAACCTCTGATCACAATGATCCTAAGCTAGGCTTTAGGATCACCATCTTGAAATGACCCACTGTGGGCACAACTGCCTCATGACTATCTAGCTCCAGGTAATCAATGTAGTAATTTTCAGCTACTCAGTATTAGTCTGTCAGGGATTGAAAGGAATTTCGTGAGTCTGTAGTACTTTCAGAACAATATCAGGATTTAAACCTTCTTAAAAATCAGAAGAGGTCAAGCACGGAAAATATGGAAGATGGAGACACGGAAGCTAGTATAAAACCGTGTGTCCTTCACTTCGAGGTAAGGCATGGGGCTTCCAGAACCTGCTGGGGAGAGCCACATAAAATATGCTTTCAGGCACAGAGGGTGCCCTTCGACATTTCTCTGTTGTTTCCTCTGCTTGTGATCAAGCTCATCACTGATCAAGTTATGAATCCATTCACTTTATTACTTTCTTGTTTTCATTTAATGAATACTAATGGTTATTGTTTGTCTCGCTTCTGTTAAGATTACAGAACACTGTTTTTAAGACAATCTGTCTGCTGTTACCACTATTCCAAACCAGTGTCTTTCCTTTCCCGCATTTTTCCCTGGGTTCCTAACTGACGTATTGTCATTAAGCACCTTGAGTAGACCAGGTGCACGACTGGGATTGTCAGCTACATACATTTAAGGATTCTTACTCTTCCAATCAAATCATGATATAGTCAAACAAGATTCTGGAACAAGGTTTAATTTATACAACTTGTCTGAAAATGATATAAGAGAAACACCATGTAGCTCCTCTTCAGAACTTGGGTGATAAATGTATGTTAATGGATAACAGTAGATGACAAGGTAAACCATAATGTTATTGTGCAATGTTTGTGAATTTACACAGTGATCACTGTTATGTGCATTCAATGATGTCAAACGTTCATCTATAAGAGAAGGCAGCAGATCAGAATTGGGTCATCACCTTGGCGTCCTACGAGAATCACTAATATGCCCCCTGCTTTTCAGCATCCTCGTGAGACCATTGTAATTGCTAATTTCTCAGCACCATTTGCAATTCCAAAGGGGAGCAGATGAAATTCAACTCAATTTCTACTTGGTAAACACACATACCAATGGACAGACATCAGTTTATGACTGAAACACATTCACGTCTGGATGTGAGAAGAGCTACATTTGTCTGAATGGAATAAAGATCAAAATTATTTTAATCGGAGTCATCCTAATAGGTGGTTTAGCATGCAAATGGACAGGGGGAAAATGACAAAGGAGGCAAAACCAAGACGGAAGTTGCCTTAATCTGAACTTGTCATATCACATTACCCTGGTCCCTAAAGTGCTTCACTGTCTCACTGTGTCACACAGAATAAAGACTGTATTAGTTTGTTCAGTTTTCAAAAGATCTTGTGAAATGGTGCTAATTTCATACAGAAACCGACATCACATTATATCCACACCTACAACCCATTGTCAAGCTAAGACAATCTGATTGAACAGTCCAGATTCAACTGGAAGTCTCATGGAAGTAGGAACCTCCGTGTTCAACTTTCACACCTCTGATACTTGCTAAGCCCAGACCGACCCAAACCTGTTTTTACTCATTAGAAATTTAAAGACAAATTGCTCTAAAAACGTATCTACCTCTGATCTTGAAAGAATTAGTACCAATGAGGGACAAAGGCCCTCATCCTGACCTTGGCGGGTGGCGGAGGCCGCCCGCCAAAGTCCCGCCGTCAGGTTACCGTTCCGCGGTCGAAAGACCGCAGCGGTAATTCTGACATTCCCACTGGGCTGGCGGGCGGCCGCCTTCAGGCCGCCCGCCAGCCCAGCGGGAAAGAGGCTTCCACGATGAAGCCGGCTCGGAATCGAGCCGGCGGAGTGGAAGCTGTGCGACGGGTGCAGTTGCACCCGTCGCGTATTTCACTGTCTGCGCAGCAGACAGTGAAATACATTTAGGGGCCCTCTTACGGGGGCCCCTGCAGTGCCCATGCCAGTGGCATGGGCACTGCAGGGGCCCCCAGGGGCCCTGCGACCCCCCCTACCGCCATCCGGTTCCCGGCGGGCGGACCGCCGGGAACTGGATGGCGGTAGGGGGGGTCGGAATCCCCTCGGCGGCGCAGCAAGCTGCGCCGCCTTGGAGGATTCCAAGGGGCAGCGGAAAACCTGCGGGAGACCGCCGGTTTTCCTGCACTGACCGCGGCCAAAGCGCCACGGTCAGAATGCCCTGCGGGGCAACGCCGGTCTGTCGGCGGTGCTCCCGCCGACCCTGGCCCCGGCGGTCTAAGACCGCCGGGGTTAGAATCACCCCCAGAGTCTCTTTAAGTACATATAACAAACTCCTAATAAGCTTGGCAGTGGGCCAACTTCCCTCCAATATTAATCAGCATTAACTAACATACTGGGAGAAGAGAAGTAGGATATAAACAATTACAAACATTCTGCTAGCAGAGCACAAAAGATTAATATCTCAAGTCATTGATAATGAATAAATATGTTGTTCGGGTGAGAAAGGTACATATACTTTAGAAATGTTACATTGGCTTCCATTTTGTTCTCTGCAAACTACCTCTTCTGACTTCCAAATAATCATAATATGTTTTTATTGTTTATAGAAAAAACATCGAGATTTACATCATGATGCCATCCAACAGCTACTTGGAAGGTAATTCTATTACAAACAAATCATCTACTGATACAAAACTCATTTTAAGAACATCCGACACAATTTATTGTAGCTAAAAGTCTCCCAGTTTTAAAACATATTGTGCCTAATTCACAAAGCCATTTGTGTAACTCAGTGTAACTTGTGTACCAAAAAAGAAATTGGAGTGCAATTACACTACCATATTCAATTTAGTTTTGCATACATGTGTAACATATACTATTGTGCTTGCAAAAATGGCTAAATATAGGTTCACAGAAAATTCCATGAGTGCTTCTGGGAACCTGCCACATTAACTCATGGAATCCTTTGTGAATTTCAAAAAGTCAGAGCTTTACTTGAAATATAGTAGCAAGCCAACAGCCCAACATGTTTATTCCCCATGGAATTAGTGACATGGGTCCTTAATATCAATGGCAGAATATCAGTAGTATTTAATATAGAAGTTAAAATATTGTAAGCTTTGAATATCCATGGTAAGTGTGTGTGTGTGTGTCTATATATACACTCACACATATAAATATTCAATGAAAAAAACAAAGGTTACAGGGATGTTGTAGTTAGGAAATAGAATTATAAAAACCATAGAAATTCACTTAAAGAAACAAAGGTTACAGAGACATTATAGTTAGGTTCTGAAATTACTCACACAAAACCATAGAAATTCAGCAGCTATAGTTAGAGTTATTTCAAGTGGCTACAACTCACGGTCTAAGGTAACTATAACTTGTGACCCCGCCATGCGCAGTTTTTTCTTCAATAGTTTGACTGCTAATGTTTCATTTATATTTTTGATGACATTATATAAGTTGTCATGAGTGTTGTAACATCTGGGGCAATTAGCAGTGCATGGCCACACATTTTGAGATGGAAGAGAGAGAGGGAGAGGGAGAGAAAGTGAGAGATTGAGAGACAAAGAGAGAAATAGAGAGAGAGAGAGAGAGAGAGGGAGAGAAAGAGAGAGATAGAGAGAGAGAAAGACAGAGAGAGAGAGAGAGAGAGAGAGAGAGAGAGAGAGAGGGAGAGAGATTTTTAGCCTTTGATAAATGATGTACTTAGCATGAGATATTTTCGGACAAATTGAAAAATACAATTTGCAAATTAAAAAGAGTGAGATCACCTTTCGTTATGTATCTTAAATATTTGAAGCTGAAAAGAAATTAAAGGAGGGAAATGACCACTGACACCTTTAGACTGGAATCCTCAATGCTTGGTGTAGGGATCTGTGACCTTAATCACTGGGCAGTGTAACGTGTAGTGTAAAGACACACCTGAGACAGTCAACTCACTTTCGCTCCCTCTCTCTCTTCCATCCCGTAATGGGATGGAAGAGAGAGAGGTAAAGTGACAGAACAGCAGGGGGATGCCAGAAGGCCCCCACGGTCCTAGCTGGCTACCCACGTCCTGTCGGCATTGCTCCTGCAAGCAGGGAGCTGCTTGAAATAGCAGCTCCCTGTTTGTGGGAACAATGTTTTCATCTGTTTGAATGAAAACTCCACTTTCTAGAAGCAGGAGATGTTTGACAGCTCCTGCTTGCAGAAAGTGGTTGCAAACAGCTACCTTCAATGGGTGGGCACCTCAGTAGGTAGCAGGAGCCAGCCCTGGGTTGGGGGCAATGCCCCCTGGACCTGGACCACCATGGGGCAAAAAAAAAAAAAGCAAACACAGGAGACTGTGCTTCCTTTTTTTAAAACAAATCATAGTGAAATTTGCAGATTTTCCACAATTTTCATTGTAATTTTAAAAATAATACCTTTGGGGGACCCCTGCACCAAGGCTAGAAGGATAGGGTAACAGTACCCTACCCCCTTTTCATTTTTTTAATTTTGTTTTGAGACTCGGCTGAAGCTGCTCAGAATGGCTGCCATCACCTGGCTTGCCCTGGCAGACAACGTACTTCATGGCCACATGATCAGACAAATGAAACAATGGGCCCAATACAGCCCACTAGACAAGTACAATGTGCACTTCAGTCCTTCTACCCACACACTGTCCAAGCTGGCTTGGCACAGGTCTCATATATCCCAAATCTGTGACCCACATTACCTAGAACAATCCAGGTCCACTTCCTATGTTGGAAAAGCATCAGATGCCTGCCAATATCACAACTCTGAAATGCCCACATGAGGATGTCAGGGTGAAGGTACCTGTCCAAAGACAAAACAAGGAGCAGAGATTTGAAAACATACCTATTACACAAATCACACAGCAAGCACCTGGAAATGAAGTTACATTGCAATGAGAATGCATCAAGGTGGGGATATGTCAGAGGATAACTCTTCAAGCACCCTTTGGCTCAATATTGCTGAACAGTAGTTCTCCAGTGTAATGGAAAGACACTAAACTCCACACATTCTGACAACTACAGTCCTTCATACAGTCACAGTCTTTACATCACACTCAAGAAAAGTAGTTATTGATGAGATCTTGTCACAATCAGCTCCTTCCTATTCACCACTGTCATCCTCAGTTGGCATTTCAGGAGGCTCACCAGGTGGCACTGCAGGCTCCCCTCCTCTGGGATGCATGGGATGTTCCTCCTCACGGAAATGTTGTGGAGCATGCAGTAGGCAACAATGATCTTACACACTTTTTCAGGTGAGTAGAGGAGGACTCCACCAGTGCGGTCCAGATACCTAAACCTTGCCTTCAGTAGCCCAAAAGCCCGCTCAACTACCTGCCTTGTTCTTACATGGGCCTCATTGAAGTGAACTTCCCCTGGCATTGTTGGATTCCTCAGCATCGTCAACAACCAAGGACAGTTTGGATATGCTGAGTCTCCTGTAAAGGAATGGGACATATGGGCAACAATTAGTCCCTCTTATCAGAATCGTGCCACCAGATATTGCACACACACAGACAGGACAGATGTGACTTATCAACCAACCAGGCCCTCTCTCGGTACAGTTGTGACATCAGCTGTTGGATTGTGCTGTTCCACATAATGAAGGCATCAGAGACTGAACCCGGGAAACAGCACAGACATGTGAAATGTAGAGGTCTCCCAAACATAGAACTTGGAAGTTGATGGAATGGAAGTTTGTTTGGTTGTGATGTACTTGTTCATTGGCATGCAGTGCAACCAAGCCAACATGTGTGGCATCAATAGCCCCTGCCACATGTGGGAAACTGGATGTAGCTGTCCAGGTGTTTCAACATTGCTGAGGGGACATCCTTCAACACCAGACTGAACATAGGTTGGTACATACTACCAGTTTGGGCAACTCTAAGTTGGAAGGCCCCTGTGGCTGGGAAGTGCAACATTGACATGACTTATACAATGGGTGGTATGCTGTTTGGATGATTAATAGCTGACATGAGATCTGGCTCCAACTGACAACATAGATCCACTATAGTTTGCTGATTCAGAGGATACAGGAGTATAATATGTTTTTCTTCCGTTGCCTGAACGTCTGGCAGGGGACAGTAGACCAATGGTTTCGCATCCTCCCTCTCACTTGGTGCCTAAATATGACAGGAAATTAATTCTGACATTAGTCATTGTGTCCACAGCAACATGCATGATGCATGTCAAGGTTAACATGTGAGAAGACATTTTATAAGGGATTTGCCACGCATGTGTATACAACATGTATCTGGACCTAAATCCAAAATGTGCATCACAAATGTCCCTTGGAATGTGACTGGATGCCCCAAGCACAAAAATGACCATTAACCGTGGTAGTCTGTGTCCCAAGGTGAATTGCCATATGTGCCCTGCAACACACAACAATGGTGTTTGAGTAATAGCACCTACATGGTGAGACAAGATGAGCAGGTGCAAAAAACAACATTTTCAGATGTGTGACGCAGTGTTAATAACCCAATCCCGCATTTCATGACACTAAAATGGCAGCCTCCTAACCTACTCCACTGGACATTCGTAACCACCCGCAGAAGTCCTCATGGCGGTAGGCAGTTGCAACCGCAGCAGACACAGCCATAGGATAATGGTGCCAGTGGCACTTCCGGTTCAATGACTGTGTCCACCTGCTGTGACGACCACGTACGTGACAGATGTGACCTCCATGTTCTGCTAAATCCCTCACTTGTCTCTTGACACTGCTGCCAGCAAGAACTCCACTACCAAGCTGCTATGTGCCACCTCTGGGAGCACACATGCCACATCCAGCAGGTGATAGGAGCCCTGCCTCCTCACCAGAGGAGTTGGAGAGGATGGTGACTTAAGTCCTACCCCTGTATGGACAGCTCTATATTTTACCATAGGAGCAGGTAAGTATCTCATGATCCCCTTTTTTCTCTGTACTTAACCATCCTTTTCCTCCTCACAGGCTAGAATGTGCCCACATGTGGCAGATCAAATACTCATGTGCCTGTAGGTGTGGTGTATGTGGCATCAATGGCAGAGTCAATGTGCCTGTATTGGTGGCCAGTGTCACATGTAGACTTCAGTCACATTGTGGTGTGTGTGTTCATTGTGTTCCATGATCCACCTTGTGTTGGATGCACATAACTTGGTGATGTGACATTACAGCCATCCACTGACATCACTTTCCTCATTAATGTTGCATATGAGAGACTACATGTATGTGCACAACAGCATGAGCTGAGTATGCATCTTGTATGTGTCATTTGTAAGTAATGTGAGCTATATGCATGTTGCAACAGATAGTTATTAGCTCATATTCCCTTGCTAGACTGTTGTTTGTAAGGCATGTCATCACCCGCTCTGCCCTCCAGGTTGCCACACACACCAGAAGGCAATTTGCTGGTGGCTACATGATGTACTGTTATAGATGGGGGTGATTGAAATGGGATGTCATGTAGGTTCTCTCTGCTCAGCCTGCAGAGACCAGGGTCTGTCACATGTATCTCCCAGTATGGGTCATATTCTATGCTGGGGTGGAGTTTCTGTGGCTATGCAACTGTGGCACTGTACCCACTCCCTGTACACCAGCAGATCCTGTAATGTGGCAAATAGGAGGTTCTGTTGTAAAATGCTGACCAGAATGACTCATTCCTTTGATCAGATTGGGGATGGGTCCGGGGTGAGTTACTGATCTGTGACAGATGTGCACTTAGCATCCTTGTCAATGTGTGTCTCTGACTTCTGACAGGTCCCTTACTTCCACAGCCCTGTTATCACCTACATATAGGTCATATTTGTCCTCTGCAGGCTTATTGCATAATGACAGTCTCACAGTGCAGACAGTGTGTTGATTCATGGGAGACCATGCTATATAACTCAGTAGCTTGGTCACATAGCAGAAACTTGTCAATGCATGCCTTTGTTTTTTGGATGCCATCTCTGTAGGATGGGTGCAAATGTCCAAAAGTGTGTTCTGTGGTACAGGTTGATACCACAGAACCCCAACCCCTGAAGTGGCATGAGTCTGCATTGATTATTGCAAATGTCTACACATGGACAGGGTAAACACTTTGGCCCATATTTATACTTTTTTAGCGCCGCATTTGCGTCACTTTTTGACGCAAAAGTGGCGCAAACTTGCAAAATACAATTGAATTTTGTAAGTTAGTGCCGTTTTTGCGTCAATAAGCGGCGCAAATGCGGCGCTAAAAAAGTATAAATATGGGCCTTTCTGTGCCCACCCTGCCAGTCCTTTCATTGTTACCCATGTGTGATTTGGGAGTTTGTACTCTGGCAGTAGCTTGTAGGGACTGTATGCAGAGAGTCATCATCACACAGTGTGAATGTGTTGGTCCATTCATGCCTAAAGAGTCCAGCTTCCAGAAGCCACAGAGGTGTGATGTGTCTTATAGTGGCTCACATCTCAATCAGGTTGCTAGGGCATGTCTCAAAGAAGTCAGTAAGCCTGCCTAGTCATTGTAGAGCCTGACCAGGGTGGTGGGTTGGTCTGCAGAGTATTGTCAATATTGGAAAGTTATGTCTTGATGTAGCTGACATGTATGTGACAGAACCATTTGTGATGATATTTGTGTTCATGATCTCTTGATTTGTCTTTTGCATACATGCAGGTCAACACCGATCAAAAGAAAGGGATATGGAAAGCCATCACCAAGAAGGTGCAGACCCCGGGGGGCCAGGGTGGGCAGACCATCCACTGCAGAAAGAGGTGGATTCCCAGGACGCCGGGCACGGAAGATCGCGGAGGCCCAGCTCGGGCTGTCCTCTCAGCGTGGGTGAGGTGCCTTCGGACCATGATTCCCCCTAACGGCCTGTATTCTGGCAGTGACCTATCCAGAACTTTATGGGCGTTTGAAGCAGCACAGCAGCCACAAAGGGGTGAGTACAGGGCATATTCCTGCCTGTCCCATTGCCAAGTGATTGAATGAAGTTCTGACTGCTCCCCCTGACTATTATTGATGAGCCATGTGTCACATAGTTTTTGATAGATTGTTTGTGTTGATATTTCATGTGTTTTGTACTGATGTGCCTTGCCTATTGGAGCAGGGACCTAGGAAAAAAATGTTTTGACTCCTCACACCATTTGCCCTGAAAAGACCACACACTTATCAGTCATATACTGTTTGTTGTTGTTGTGTGTAATTTCTCAGCAAAAGACCACTACTCCACAGTGTTTCAGGCCACACGTAAGTAGGTGATGGATCACTGTCCTCAGCCATGTGTTTGTGTAAATGTGTATGTTGGCATCTGCCACCGAGAAGCTTGTTTTCTCAGTGTATGATGGTTGCTGGTGCCTCACTGCAGTCTGTAATGTGAAGGTGACCAACATACATGTGACTGGGCTTACATTGTTAATTGTATACAGCTATAGATCACTACTTTCTCTTGGTAAGTGGGGAATACAATTTGATACAAATTATGTACCATCACTGTGCCAACATTCCTTGTGCCTACATGCCAGCATGTGTCCCTTCCTCTTTAGGAAACATTTGTAAGCTGCAGGTTTATGGATAGTCTACCTATGTTGATGGGTTGATGTCTGTGTTCCCTCACCTATCTGCATTGCAAATTGTTTGTAGAATAGTACATTTACAATGGGGGTACATTTCAAGTTGTGCCATCTACAGGAGTGTGTCACCATTGTTTATTGGCCGACAGATTCCCTCATGCATCATAGCATGCTATTTGGCATGTACTGCTGCAGTAGCAATGAGAGACATGACCAGTAGGCCTAGAGTTCAAATCCACAATGTGAATATCTTTGAGCTTAATGTGGCATCAGGTGGAAAAATGCACTGCACATGTGTAAAGGATAAGGTATGTGCCCTGATGTTTGGCATTATGGAGGCATCATGGAGTGACTTGCAGTTATGTTTTAGACCCATGTTTGACTACAGGCATACATCCACAAACAGACATATGGGTTTGCATGACAATGATGGGGATGTTGATATATCATGTCCTTGGCCTCCTACAAGTCTTTGCTACTTCTTTGTTTCTCCAGCATGCAAAGGACTGATAGCTTCTACTGATGCACTCAGAGTATGTCATTGTAGGGAGTGCCAGACATTTGTGGTGATTATTATGGGTCTTGCTGATTCATTGTGTTGTGTTTTTGGTGACATTTCTCCCTGACATCTTAAACATAATGTCTACAGTGTTAATTTCCCTCCACGTGTGTGGCCTATCTGTATGACATTAATAAGACCTCCTTGACTCTATTGGTACAAAAATCACTTGGTGAAGTGTAACATTTTGACACATTTGATATTTCCCCAGTGTGACATGAGCATTTCCATGTCACCTTCTCCGGGCTGTTGTACCTTTGTCATCAACGTTGCCAAAGTTTGGAGCATCATTACTTGTCGTAGGGTCATGATGTATGTGACAAATGGGAATGTATGATGGAACAACTAATGTGAGAACCACGAATGCCTGAACAACGCGGTCACAACAATGTAAAAGCATGCCTAGTAAAGGCATATGTGGAAACGGCATGTGTGGTTCTAGCATGCCACCCCCACCTGCCCTAAGGCCCAGAAGTACCCTACCCCTAATACTAAAACTACCCCAATCCCCTAACCCTGTCCCTAAAAACAAAAGTACCCCAACACCCCCCACCCACCCTGAGCCCTAAAAACTTCCCTGACCCCCCACCCACCCTAAAAACAACCGACTCCCCTCAAACCTCCCTAAAAACAGAACTACCATGACTCCACCACCCCCAAAACAGAAACAGAACTACCCGACCCCCTAACCCCAAAAACAAAACCATCCCAACCCCACCCCCAAAAACAAAATACCCTGATGCCCCTACCCTGCCCCCAAAAGCAAAACTACCCGACCGCCACCCCAAAAACCAAACTACCCCAACCCCCACCCCTAAAAACAAAACTACCTCGCCAACCCATCCCAAAAACCAAACTACCCTGCTCCCCACCCCCAAAAACAAAACTACCCTGACCTCCCCCACTATGCCCCAAAAAACCAAACTACCCCACCAACACACCCCCAAAAACCAAACTACCCCCACCCCTAAAAACAAAACTACCCTGATCACCCCGCCCGCTCCTAAAAAACAAACTACCCTGATCCCCTCATCCCGCTCCTAAAAACAAAACTAGCCCCACCGCCAAAAACAAAACTACCTGATCCCGCCTCTAAAAACCCAACTACTCCGACCCTACTGCAAAAAACAAAACTACCCAACCCCTAAAAAAAACTTCCCAACTGCCCCAAAGCCCTTAATCCAACCTACCCCTAAAGCTATCCACAACCCCACTTACCTGGCTGCGTCCTCTCCTGATTCACTCTGCCTTTTCGTCTGCCTTAACCACACATATACGTTGTTCAACACATGCGTGGTTAAGGCAGAGAAAAAGGCAGTCATTGTTCCGGCAAGCGTGATTATGCTTGCGTTGTTCACGGCATCGTTCTTCCGGAGTCATTGTTGAGGAGGTTTCTAGACAAATGGATGTGTGCATGGGGCTGTGGGATCTGTGGGAATTGACTTTGCACTGTCCTATATTTGTATGCCAACAGGTAACTGAGGTATTCTCCCTGGTGCAACGCCTTATGGGTGATGTTGTCTCCAAAGGGTTGATTGGTTAGGTTGCACAACTTCAGCCATGCCACTGTAGTATTGTGAGATCCTGAATTTCCTGATGGCAGATCAGATGGCATGCATGCATATGGTATATTCTATATATTGACCACTTAGGTGGAGTTTGTTCCTGGGGCCTACTTGACATCATGATAATTTTTGCTAATCAGAGCTGTTGTTTAATTGTGTTCATGGGCATGTGATCCCCCACCCCTAACAACAAAACTACCCCAACCCCCCACTCTGCCCCTAAAAACCACACAACCCCAACCTCCCGACATGTGATGACCCTATTCCTCTTTCTCTTTGCAGCATCAGCACAGGCAAGCGAAGGAGACGGGTCAGAGCCAAGTGGGGAAGCATCCGGCCATGGGACCTTGGGGCAAGACACTATGGACACAGAGGGACCCAGTGGCCCAGAGGGTGAGAGGATTGCAACAGGGGAGACTGGAACATCCTCATTATCGGATACATAATCCAGTGGCCACTCCCTAGTGGTGGCGGACTCATCGCGGAATCCCCAAGTACCATCCTTGTCTGCCACCCCCTTTCAATCACCATCCTCACTGTTGCTCCCCACCCAGTTGCCTTTGTCCACTCACCCAAAAGGGTGGGCGTCTCCTTTGCTGCAGGCACCTCCTCACCAGCCCCTGTGAGCCTTGCTGCCCTCACTGAAGAGGCTATTGACCTCCTAAGAAGTATCTCTGTGTTTCAGACTGCCATTGTTAATGCCATCTAGGGATTGGTGACACAACTCCAGCAAACTAATGCATTCCTGGAAGGAATTCATGGTGCAATGTCTAGCCAACAAATATCTTTTCAGGCTCTGGCCTCTTCACTGACGGCAGCCAGTCACCCTCTACCTTCCGTCCCCTCCCCCCTCAACCTCTCTCTTCCCACTCCAGATCCCTTCCCTAACCTGTCCATAGCACACAGACTGATCCACAGACATCCACCTCAACAGCCAAGAGGAGCGCACACAAACACAAGCAGCCCACAACACACTGGCATGCACACAAACAATGTCCACCCACAGACACAGCAACAGTCACAACTTTCCTTGACACTCCCAGCACCCGCAGCATCACACACTGCACATCCAGCATTCCCACAGGCACCACACCAGCAGTCAGTGACACACCCACCACACCCATCAAACCCACAAACACCACACCAGCAGACCCGCAGGCATCCACCACAAGCATCACACCTGCAAACACCACAACTACAGACACACAGACATCCACCAGACCTTCAGTCACCATCCCAATGATCATATAACTGCCACACCACTGCATCCCCAAGGACCTCTGCCTCCTGGCCCGACAAGACACACAAATGCCCAGAAGCACCCAACAAACACCCACCAAAGACAAGCAGACCTCCCATAAGCATACACCCACAACACCCACACCTACACATCATACAACCACTCCCTCAACCTCCAAATCCCAACCCCCTTCTAATGACTGTCCCCATTTCTCAAAAAAACTTTTTTTGTTAGACCTTGACCTTGGCCCTGTTCCCTTCGCCCCCGCCCCCACCCCCACCAAACACAAGAGGATCTCACCCACCTCCCAGGCCATCTCTTCCACCTTTAAGGTCTCCCCTGCCTCCCTGCAAGCACCCATAAGAAGTCCACCCCTCCCAAGAAGAAGAAGAAGACCACCCCTTCCAATCCCAAACCCCCCTCCCAAATCCAACACCACCACCCTCCACCCAGGTAATCCCTGAGGTGCCTGCCTGTCCCCTTGATCCCTCTTCCTGTGGTGGTTAGGTTCAATGGCAGTTAGGAGTCAAGTTTGGTCCAACACTCTGCTACTGTGGGGCACATCTCTATGGACTGGCCAATGGCTTTTGGACTTTGATATTTCATGTTCAATAAACACAAACAGTTTGTTTTTTGGTATGCATTTGTCCTGCAATTCCTTTTCGACCACCTTACTGTTGTTCCTGAGTTACTTGTGTTGTTTGGCAATGGGTGTGTGTGTTTTTGCCTGCTTGCAGCTCCATTTGCTGTTGTTTGCAGTGCGTGACTTTGTAGGCAGTGTTGGTGTCCCCCAAGATGATGGTATGTGTTGAGTGTATGTATCTGTGTTTATAAATGCAAGGGTGGTGTCATGGTATAGTGTACTGTTTGTTATGGTACTGGCAATTGCCTATGAGAGTCAGTTATTCATTCTCAGCTCTATTAGGAAGCATCTCTGAACACCCCTCAGGTTTTCTACACTTCCGAAAAAAGTTTTTTCAAGTCAGGAAGGCTGTTAAAACATTTTTACTCAACATCTTCTTAACATCTCTCCTGTTGAATAAAAATCTTTTTTTTCTGACTCTGACATTTATTTTCTGTCAGAATGCCTTCCTTATGTACCAACCATCCTTCCTATGGAAGGAAGAATGCACCATCTGATACACACAAAGTATACGTGGTATGCCTGTCTCTGTATTGTCCAGTATAATGATGTGGCATTTGTAAGAATATGTTGAAGGGAAGATGTCATTTTGCCTTCTTTCTTAGTTCTCATTCTAGGCACAGTAAACAAAGCTTATGCCATAGATTGGGCTAGGTATTGGCGCAAGCACCAGCACTGTACTGCAACCATGTGAGGTGGGGTAATGATTTCCCTTATCATGTTATACCAATCAGATCCACTCCACAGATCCAACCACAATACCCCATTAAACACAAGGCTAAAGCACCAGTGAGAGAAATTCCCTCACAACTAGAGTACCAGGGAGTTCTTGAACCCTCATCTCTCCAATGAACAATCCTTTGTTCCTCGTATTGAAACAAGACCATTCCTACAGAATAGTCCTAGATTACAGACACTTACACAGCCATACATGCACATATGCCGTACAAAGTTCACATAGCACTCCACTAATAAACAATATAGTCCACAAAACATACAAATCACCCTTGGATATTTCCAATGTTTTTTTCTGCCAAAATCTAGCGACGGAAACTCAGGATTTAAGCGCCTTCATAGTACTACGGTCTCAAAGAAACGTTTGTAGACTCCATCAAGGGTATAAGTACAGTCCATGACTGTTTGCTGTCCATGTAACATCAACATTACATTATATTGAGCCTGAAGTATTGTCCTATGTTGATGACATCTATTTGACAGATGATGATCTCAACGCACACAGCCCAGGTAGATCGCACTGTATCGGGATTTGCCACACTGGGATACAAGTTCAGTTCAAGAAAATAAAAATTGGTTTTCTTAGTATCCTATTCTTAGGATACAAACTTTCAAATGAGGGAAAACCCCGGGCACCACACTTTTTAGAAAATTGCACACAGTCAAAACATCCAATTATTCTTAAGAAACAACAGTCATTACTTGGTTTCTTTAATGTTGGCAGAACCTGCATACCAGAATATGCACAACATATAAAACCACTCAATGACTTAATATGTCCAGATTTTCAAGCAAACATTGGACACCACAAAACACACAAATGCTTAGGACATTACAAATTGACATGCTTGAAGCAAAACATTTACACATTTGACAACAAAACAAAGTTGGTAATCCGGGTAATTCCTGGTGCCATTGGGTTCACCTGTATTGCATTTAACGAAGATGACACTATACCCATTGCATACAAATCACACTTGAATGCAGAACAGCATTTTGCACCCACTGAACATATATTGACTGCAGTTCTAATGGTGGTCATAAAGGAAAGACCACTAGCTCAGAGACAATTCATTGTTGCAGTTACCCCGATGCCAGCCTTTAAGGCTGTCACCAAAGCAAGTGTTCCTAATGCTAAAGCATTACATCCATGTTGGATCCAATTGGCAACTTTGTTGACTGCCACTGATGCTGATTACGTTTTTGATGCTACACTTCAGACCCAAGAATGTTTACAATATGAACTAGAATATCCGATGACCACCAACATTTTGCCTCTTGACCAATACTGAATCATCATTTACACTGATGGTTCAGCTCAATTAGCTATAGGTACTAAATACCCATATTCCATGGCTTGCGCAGCTGTATGTGGAGTGATAAGGGTTGGTGAATCACACCCTCAACAAACCTAAATGCTTACCCCAAGGAACAGCACAAAACAACTTGTAGAGCTTACAGCCTTAATCTTGGCATTGGAACACACAAATCAAGAACTTTCTACATTGATTGTCTGTTATTAATTACTGTGTCCAATCATATCACAAATACCTGCATTACTGGCTCATTATTGGGTTCAGAGATTCCAAGGGAAACACCGTCAAACACAAATTCTTGTGGGGGAAGGTAGCTGATCTCAAAGAGAAGATGTCACATGCTCATGTTGTACATACATTGGGTCACCAACTTATTAAAATACACATTCAGGGAAACTAATTGGCTGATAAAGCTGTAAAATCTGCAGTTGCAACAACATCTGTCTTTGATATCTTTGGCCCTTTGGAAATGATTCAAACTTCATGTATTTAAAGTATCAATGAATGATATTATTGCATCATGGCTTGTTTCTGATTTCTGGGATGTAAAAACAGTTGCTTCTACACTTTCCAAGCTTGAATATTATGCTGTATTTGAAAGTGAAGATGTCCAAATGAAAACAACAAATTATGGGGAAATGTTTTGTTATCACCATTTCAGACATCATTTTCTACACGGAGCTGGTACCCCAAGAGTAGTTTACAATTATACACAATGGGAACATTGTCCAACCCTACCAATGAGGAGTTCCAAAAGGAAAACATTGCTAACAGATAGTAAATTGATATATTCAAGTTCCTTTGTTTCCCAGTTGGCTGTAGAAGGATGTGAATATTAGATGAAATCAATCGATTTAAAGAGCGTCTGATGAACAAAAGATTGACAAATACAGGGCAGGGAAGCTTTATTTAGCACGTGCCTTCTTCTATCACAGACTATATTTCTCATTGACACGATTCAGTGGAAAACTTGCCTAACATTGACAAAATAAAAGAAAAGAATGTGCCCAGTTTTTCTTCACCATATAAATGTGATAATTGGCGAAAGATTTTAAATGTCACTGAAGAACAGCATAATGGTTGGGTTCAGAACTGCACCTTTAATTCAACACTTTCAGGTCTCAACGGGTGTTTTGTGTGGCCAGTGCACACAAATGCTTGTCATGCATGTTTTGTTAATTCCAACTTTTTCAGCTATGGTTAAAAGCACCCAAATTAATAGCTGTAAAAGAACACCTTAGTCTCCTTTCAGAAGATGTAGACTTACAAGATTTCTTCCTAGGTCCTAGAAAACCATGGTCAAAACATTTCTTTATGTAATATTTAATTAAATTTGAAATCTTGACCAAAAGGAAGCTGCAGCCCGGTTAAACCAAATAGATCAGGAAAACTTGCAGAAAGCTCTAGCCATTGTCGGTAATGGTATAAACACATTGTCCAACCGCATTTACACTTTAAGCAACATTGTGTCATCTGCAATTGACATCATTCAAAATGACATTTCACTTTACACCATGGACAGAGTCAACTTAGGTCTATTATGCAACTGTGTTAGACATTACAGGCTCTTAAAAATGGCTTCATGCTCTGGCATCATGTTAACTTTACAGAGTTATTTGCTGCATTTAAGGTGGAAACAGCAGATAATGGCTAAGAAAGAAGCTAGTTACATCACGCTTAATATTGAAAAGTTAGAAAGGTTGCCTTTTACTGTGGTGTAAATCATCAGCAGTGTGGTTAATGCATGGAGTGATTTATCTGCCCATTTCAACATTCCAATTCACTTTGCGCTTGAAACATTTTCCTGTAGGCAGACTCAAACAACTAGGAGGCAGACAGTTACATCCATGAGGTGTGGGAGTTGCCTTTTGATTACAGATGTTTCAATGGCATGAAAAACGTCTTTCTTAGCGGTATTAAATGGGAGACTTCATTAGGCCATTAGGTGCTTCATAAACAGGTGTCCTTGCACCTAGCATGCAAAGCTTTGATTGCAAATTTGGCAAGTTATCTTAAGGGTCTCCCTGTGCCTTTGATTTAGTCAGTGTTCCAATTGCTCTCAAATGGGAGTTACGTGATGCTGAGTGATTAAGGCTGCTGTGGTATGAGACCCGGCATTATGTAATTTTGGTCCCTAAAATTGTAACTTGTTGCGGAAACATACTATTTGCGCCACACATGAGATACAAGTAATAGACGTATAGCCTCACATTGCTACTTCTAATGTATATTTTAACAAGCTGAGCAGGTTGAAGGCTCTTTTGTTTCAAAAACACATGGTGCTCACATCTGCCTGCAAAACTTATGACCTCCAAGTGGCTCGTCCTCAGAGGGATAGTCCCATTTAGATACCAAGTCAATTTATCGCCTGCAGAAGTGGGGTCTTTCTTGGATTCTTTCACTCTTGATGACATCTGAGATTTCCTGCGGGACTACAATTATTGCTAAATTTGACAATTGGCACTTTCTGTTGAAATTCATTATTTATCCAAATTCAAATGTTTTCCTTTTAATTTTTTCAGCCTTCGGCTTGTCCTTCTTGTCATCTTGGGCTTCTTATCTCGTTTATGCATATTTTGAGCTTGCTTTTACATAGTACTTGTTTCAGAGTAGGTTATATTTAGGTTTGGAAAACTGCCCTCTCTTTCCAAGGGTGCAGTGGGTTCATCTTAGTGTTTTACTTGGCCACACTTCTTTTAGCTCCTAGTCCTGTGGCCTGTGCCCTTTTACCTAGTTAGACATTTTATAGAATTTTTCATTTTATTATATTTCAGCCTGGATTGCAGGGGTGTTTTCATTTTGTAATCAACCACTTTTCTGCAAAAACATTGTTGTCAGCTCTTTGCACTACATTTAATCCTGTTCCTCAACTCAAGGCTGTATATGATAGTTTACTTAGGCCCTCATTACAACCCTGGCGGTCAGTGATAAAGTGGCGGTAATACCGCCAACAGGCTGGCAGTAATTACTGCCAAATTATGACCATGGCAGTGAGAATCCATATAGACAGCCACTTTTACCACACTGACCGCCAGGGTGGAAACAACAGGCACCACGGCAGTAGACGCCTACAGCCAGGCGGAAGTCTGTGTTCTGCCCACCGTATTAAGACCCTGCAATCCGCCACCTTTTCTGGGGCGGTACCAACGAAATCAAAAGCCTGGCGGAAACTGAGCTCAGAAGGAAAGGACTCACTATTGGAGACACAGGGAAGAACCACCATGAACACCAATGACGGCGAAGATGACCACGTGAGTACAACCGCCTAGCACACAAGGGAGGGGGGAGGAAAAAGAGAGTGACACACACACGCAACACACACCCCTCACCCCCAACACCATACACACATACAGCTGCAGTAATAACACATATTTACCCCGTATTCCTGAGGAAAAATGCAAGGGCAACAGGAAAATGATAAAGTGAGTGTAATAATATAAATATATTAGAAATATGAAAATGCAATGCAACTGGTATTTACATATGTACAGTTCAAGAAACATTGCCCAGTCCTCATTGTGCGTGGGCCACAGGGCCACAGGCCAAAGTCTAAGGCCCCACCTGTCACCTGCAGCAACACAGAGAGAACACTGCAGGGGCATCAGTTGGAAAATAGGCAGGCACCTCAGGGGGATGGGGAACAGGGTGGCACCTCAGCCGGCAGATGATAGAAGACCACTAGTTCTGGAGGGGGCAACATGCCCTGTGCTCGGTCCTGGGGAGTGCAAGGCCACAATCTCTCAAGTGGGTGACTTGCCCACTGGCTCTGGAGGGGGCAAACATGCCCTGTGCTCAGTCCTGGGGAGTGCAAGGCCACAGTCTCTCAAGTGGATAACTTGCCCACATTCTCTGGAGGGGGCACCGTGCCCTGTGCTCATGATCCTGGGGAGGCTGGGGTAGGTGGGTGTCTTACCCACTGGTTCTGGACGGGGCATCGTGCCCTGTGCTCTTCATCCTGGGGAGTACTGTGGTAGGTGGGTGTCCTACCCACTGGTTCTGGAGGGGGCATCGTGCCCTGTGCTCTTCATCCTGGGGAGGCTGGGGTAGGTGGGTGTTTTACTCACTGGTTCTGGAGGGCTGGGGTAGGTTGGTATCTTACCCAATGGTTCTGAATGGGGCATCGTGCCCTGTGCTCTTCATCCTGGGGAGTGGTGGGGTAGGTGGGTGTCTGACCCACTGGTTCTAGAGGGGGCATCGTGCTCTGTGCTCTTCATCCCGGGTAGGCTGGGATAGGTGGGTGTCTTACCCACTGGTTCTGGAGGGGGCATCGTGCCCTGTGCTCTTCATCCCGGGGAGGCTGGGTTAGGTGGGTGTCTTTCCCACTGGATCTGGAGGGGGCATCATGCCCTGTGCTCTTCATCCCGGGAAGGCTAGGTTAAGTGGGTGTCCTTCCCACTGGATCTGGAGGGGGCATCGTGCCCTGTGCTCTTCATCCCGGGGAGTGCAAGGTCACAGTCTCTCAGGTGGGTGTCGGACCCACTGGATTTACAGGGGGCAGGCCGCACAGCAGCCCATGGACGCTGGACTACATACCGTCCGCCGGTGGTGACGGCTGCTCAGTGGTGGTAGTGGTGCTGCTGCTGCTGGTGGGGGAGGCTCCAGTCCATCCCCTGCAGCCTTGTACGTCTGCCCACTGGTGGTGGTGCTGCTGCTGGTGGTGGGGGGGGGGCTCCAGGCAATCCCCGCAACCTCTGATGGCTGCCCACTGGTGGTGGTGGTGCTGCTGCTGCTGGTGGTGGTGGGGGAAAGCTCCAGGTCGACCCCTGCAGCCTTGGACGGCTGCCCACTGGTGGTGGTGGTGCTGCTGCTGGTGGTGGTGGTGGGGAGAAGCTCCAGCCCATCCCCTGCAGCCTCGGATGACTGCACAACCATGGTTGATGGTGGCCACTCCATCTTAGTCCTTGCACCAGACCCCATGCCCTTTAGGCAGTAGCTGGCACTGGCTCCTTACCCTTCCTGGCAGCAGCTGGTGCAGACTCCTTGCCCTTCCTGGCAGCAGCTGGGGATGGCTCCTTACCCTTCCTGGCAACAGCTGGGGATGGCTCCTTGCCCTTCATGGCAGCAGCTGGAGCTGGCTCCTTGACATTCCTGGCCCGCAGCTGGGGAAGGCACTATTTCCTTGTGGCTGCCTGGTGCAGGCTCCTTCACCCTCTAGACATGTGCCCTACATCCTTTCCCACCACAAGTGGGTGTGGAGACTACTGGGCCCGTGGACTACGTGGCTGAGGTGCTTGCCTGGGTTTTTCCCACCCTGGCCAGACTTGAAGGATGAGGGGGAGGGAAGAGGTCAATGGTGGAGAAGAAAAACTTCTTAGTGACAGTGGGGCGGGGAGAGGGAGAAGGTTTGGGAGTGGAGGATGAGGGAGTGGTTGTATGAGGTGTATGTCTGCTGAGTTTGGGTGCAGGTGCATGGGTTGGATGCTGTTGTGAGGTGGATGGTTGTTGGGTGTCTGAGTGCTTGCGTTTGTGTACCTTGGGAGGGGGAGTGACAGACTAAGTGGGATAGGACACAGGGGACGTGTGCATGGCTGTTGTGGAGGTGTCTGCCAGTGAGGTGTGTGTTCTGCGAGGTATGGTGGTGATGCTGGTAGTGGATGAGGATGTAGTGCATGCAGGTGTGAGTGTAGACGCAACTGGGACGGAGGTGGAGGAGTAGGAGGAGGGGGACACAGTGGAAATTGTGGATGTTGGTATGTCTGCATCTGGATGGTGTTTGTGTGACTGCCTGTGGGATGATGTGTGGTGCTTGTGTTTGCCTGTACCACTCTTGTGTGTTGTCTTGTGTGCATGCTCATCTGTCTGTGTGCTTTGGAAAGGTTGGGGCTAATGGGAATGGGATTGGGTAGAGGATGTTGGGGGGGAGGGGGAAAAGAGACAATGGCTGCCATCAGAGAAGAGGCCAGAGCCTGGATTGATCTCTGTTGGGCCACAAAGCCAGAGTGAATGCCCTCCAGGAATACATTAGTCTGTTGCATTTGGATGACATTCACAATGGTTGACTGCCCTACAGAGATGGATCGCAGGAGGTTAATAGCCTCCTCACTCAGGGCAGCAGGGCTAACTGGGGCAGGGCCTGAGGTGCCTGGGGCGAAGGAGATGCCCATCCTCCAGGGTGAGCGGGATCGGGCAACTTGATGAGGGGTTGCTGGGAGGGCGGTCCTGGTACGGGGTGGCGGCTGTACCTGTAGCTGGTGTGGGCACAGTGGTGTCCACTACCACCAGGGAGCTTCCATCGGAGGAGGTATCTGTGTCCGAACTGTCCCCTCCAGTCCCCGCCGTAGTGCTCCCCTCGCCCTCTACTCCACTGGTGCCCTCTCCGTCGGTGGACACTGCCTCCTAGGTCCTGTGGGATGCAGCTCCCTCGGTCGCCGGTGCCTCTGCTCCTCCACCAGATGATGCTAATGCCCATAAGGACAGGATGACAAAACAAGAAAGGGGGGAGAGAGACAAAGGATACACTTGGTCAATGGCTGCACCAACACCACTGTTGGCGTACACACCACCCTCACACACAGGGAACAGCTCTACGCACTATGCATTGTACTACCAGTGATATTGCTAGCTACCAAGGAATGGGGAGGGGCACACACTGCCAAATGCAGCACACCTGGGACCCACGCAGCCCTGACCAGTAGTGTATGCTTACAAGCTAGGTAGCAGGACTATCCCATCAGGACTATTGCCACCAGGGGACCTACTCTGCAATGTCAGGCCTGGCCTAGGGGCACCCACTGACCCGCATCCCCCACCCGGATACAACCCTACCATGCATAGGTTGTAATGATGGGCACTGTACTCACCCCCTTGTGGCTGCTGTGATGTCTTCAAGCGCCTATCCAGCTCCGGATAGGCCACCGCCAGTATGTGGGCCATCAGGGGGGTCAGGGTTCGACGGGCACCCCTTCCTCGTTGGGCGGCCATCCCCAGCTGGGCCTCCGCTGTCTTCCATGCCCAGTGTCTCAGGTCATCCCACTGTTTCCGACAGTGGTTGCTCCGCCTGCCGTAGACCCCCAGGGTCCGCCCGTCCTTTGCGATGGCATGCCATAATCCCTTCTTTTGATGGGCACTGACCTGCAGAGGAAATACACACAGGAAATAGTATCAGTCAGAAGCCCTCATTAAAACCTTGGCGGTAAATGCCGCCTACCGCTGTGCTGGTGGTCGCCAACATACCGTGATTGCGGCGGTAAACCGACAGGGGTATTATGACCCACACAGAGAATACCGCCACAATACAGACACCCACACAAGTCTGCCACACCAAAGGTCATTGATAAACTGGTGACAGCAAAACCCACACCGTCACGCCAACATGAACACGCCCACAGTATCACGACCCACGAATCAACGCGGCGGTCTTTCAACCGCAGTAAACCATTGGCGGTACACACCGCCGCGCTCAAAATACACACACACTTAGAAAACACCACCACATTGGACAATTCAAAATACACCCACCTGAAACACATACACACACCACACCCTCACACTCATACCACTATAAAACACACACCCACATTACCCACAACCCTTTCAACGAAAAAAGTAGAACAAGCAGAGAGAGAAAAGCAAAGAGCACACCTTCACTCAGAGGCACAGAACACCATCACTCATACACCATCCACGCACATCACATAATACATCACAACACATCATCCCACACATCACCTCACACATATCACTCACACCACATCATGGCACCTCAGAGAGACCCCAGGTTTTCTGAGGAGGAGCTAAGGGTCATGGTGGAGGACATCATCTGGGTAGAGCCACAGCTATTCGGATCACGGGTGCAGCAGACCTCCATTGCAAGAAAGATGGAGCTATGGCAGAGAATCGTCTACAGGGTCAACGCTGTGGGACACCATCCAAGAACCAGGGATGACATCAGGAAGAGGTGGAACGACCTATGGGGGAAGATGTGTTCCGTGGTATCAAGACACCAGATTGCTGTACAGAGGACTGGCGGTGGGCCCCCACCTCCTCCCCCACAATGAACAACATGGGAGGAGGAAGTCTTGGCGATCATGCATCCTGAGGGCCTCGTAGGAGTAGCTGGAGGACTGGACTCTGGTAAGTCAAATGTTTACTACTGTATCCCCCCTACCCTATCTGCATGCCGTCACTAACTCCTACCCTCACCCCATCACTCCACCACCTCACATATACCCCACTATCACAACTCATACATCCCAATACCAAGCCCTGGATGTTCTACCAATGCATGGACCCCCATCACAGACCTGCATGGACACCCATCATCACAGCATGCACACTAGAGAGACTCACACACCCCACACAATCAGCAATCACACAAGGCCAAGGCAACAGGGAAAGCACAATTCTATAAGGGAAACATACCCATTGCACAAGATGGCACACACAGCTACAATAACAATGCTTATGCATCCCAACAGGACCCCTACCCAACTTCACCGGACAGGAGGTGCCAGCTACATCCAGTACCCCCACAGAAGAGGCCCACACTCATGACAGCAGCTCTGCACGCCTGGATCATGATGACAAGCCTGGCCCATCTGGGACCTCTGGACAGTCGGTTCCCCTGCCACAGTCCCAACACACCACAGACCCTTCCCCCTCAGCAAACACCAGCACAGCACCCACCCAGCGGGCCCATACCACCATTCCCAGGAGACCATGAGCACGGTACTGGCCAAGTTTCAGGAGACCCAGTGGCTGCAGGAGGGACAGTACATGGGGATCAGGGATGACCTCACCAAAATTTACAACATCCTGGCCACCATAGCAGGGGTGCTGGCTGATATGGGCAAGACCATGAGGGAGGCAGTGGCTCAACAAAGGGCCCCTGACACTAGCCAAACCGAGGAACAGCCTTCCACCTCTGCCGGCGCTAGTGGACAGGAGGCACGGCCACAGGAACAACAGGCCACCAGCACCCCAACCCCTGCAGAAGGAGAACCACCCCGCAAACGGTCCCTGCGATCCAGGCTGAAGACAGAGAACACTGCCAAGACCCCGCCAGGAAATAGGACCCTCCTGATTGTCACCCTTCTGTCCCACTCTGTTTCCCTGTCCACCTTGGACTGCCATTGCTCCCCTTTCTATGCCCCCTTTCACATTGCACCTGTGAACCAAGAGACTGGACTCTACCATGGACCTTCCTCCACCATCACCCCATCCCCTTGCACATACCCCTATACCCCTTAGCACCTAAATAAACACCCTTTAATAAAATACCAATCTGGAGTCAGTCTGATGATTCACAAATGTATTACTACAACATTAGCAAAGCATTGCAAGATATATGTTCATTTACTCATACCAATGTATGACAGTTGTTGGGCAGCAGTACACATAGCAGAAAGCAGAATGGGGTACACAGATTTGAAAAAAGGAAATCCAAAGGGAACAGTCAGTGTCCGTAGATAAAGGTTAAGAGGCTGCAATGTCCTAAAGTAAACTGATACGTGAAGAGGAGTTAGTCTCTTACCTGTGTGTCACTGGAAGTACTGCAGTATGATGTTTGTCCTGTTGTCAACATCTTCTTCCTCTGCCTCCTCTTCCTCACTGTCCACAGGCTCCACCGCTGACACAAGACCATCACCAGGTTCATCCTCCAGCCGAAAAGGCACAAGGCATCTCAATGCCATGTTGTGCAACATACAGCATGCCACGATGATCTGGCACACCTTCTTGTGTGAGTAGTAGAGGGAGCCACCTGTCCGATGGAGGCACCGGAATCTGGCTTTCAGGAGGCCGAATGTCTTCTCAATAATATGCCTAGTTCGCCCATATGCCTCATTGTAGCGTTCCTCTGCCCTTGTCCTGGCATTCCTCACCAGAGTCACCTCCAAATTTCGAGGGACAATTGTGAGACACACACTAACCCTTAGGGACTACCCCATACTCAGACACCTACTCATACTGTGTGGTGACCTTGGGCTCACCTATTAGCCACACCCGGTGCCTCTGGAGTTGGCCTATCACATAAGAGATACTGGTATTCCACAAGATATAGGCGTCATGCACAGAGCCAGGATACTTGGCATTCACATGGGAGATGTACTGGTCCGCCAAACACACCATTTGCACATTCATCAAATGGTAGCTTTTTTTATTTCTGTACACTTGTTCATTTCTCCGGAGGGGGACAAATGCTACATGGGTACCATCAATGGCACCAATGATGTTGGGGATATGTCCCAGGGCATAGAAGTCAGCTTTCACTGTTGCCAAATCCTTCACCTGGGGAAACACGATGTAGCTGCGCATATGTTTCAGCAGGGCAGACAACACCCTGCTCAACACGTTTGAGAACATTGGCTGAGACATCCCTGATGCCATGGCCACTGTAGTTTGGAAGGAGGCACTTGCCAGGAAATGGGGTACTGGCAGGACCTGCACAAGAGGGGGGATACCTGTGGGCTGGGGGATAGCTGACATCAGGTCTGGCTCCAATTGGGCACACAGTTCTTGGATTGTGGCACGATCAAGTCTGTATGTGATTATGATGTGTCTGTCTTCCATTGTCGACTGGTCCACCAGGGGTCTGTATACCGGAGGATGCCTCCATCTCATATGCTGCCTCAGCGGTTGTAGCCTACGGAGGAGAACAGTGAGCAGAAGGTCATTTACCACATAGATAGCACAACTGTGTCTGAACTAATGTTACAGAATCCGTGTGTTAAATCGTGAATCAGTATATGTGCCAATATGTGCTGTGAGGCAGATAGGTGCCATGCCATGTGCTCCCCTGAAATGGCAGCTGCCTGACTTGTGAGGAGGGACAAGGGGAAATGAGGTAACTGCGCTGGCGTTGTGCAGCTCTGCATTGGTTATCATTGGGCCCCATGGGTCCTAGGAGCCAATGGTGATGTATGCTGGTGGTGACGGTACGCCCCGCCACGGACGTCACCGCCATTTTCTACTCATTCACTCACTTGATACCTGACCATCAACAGGAGAGGACCTACACTGCAAGTGCTGCTGTGACCTGAGTCTGGAGACGACAATGGCTACAGTGTCTGGGGGAAGGGCCCCTGCCTTCACTGCAGAGGAGTTGGACAAACTGGTAGATGGGGTCCTCCCCCAGTACACGCTACTCAATGTTCCTCCAGACAAACAGGTGAGTACACTGTGAGCATGATGCGTGGGCAATGCCTGTTTGGAGTGGTGTGGATGTAAGCCACATGTTGAGGGGTGGCCTGAGTGTTGCATGTGAGGTGGTCAGTGTATGTGCGTCAGGGCATGGGTGGGAACTGGTGGGCATTGAGAATGACGGTCCAGACAGGTGAGTAATTTAATTTTTCCACGCTGTTTACCCGCTAGGTCAGCGCCCACCAGAAGAAGGGTATTTGGCGTGCCATCGCCAAGGAGGTGCAGACCCTAGGAGTCTATCAAAGGCGGAGCACCAACTGCCGCAAGAGATGAGAGGACCTGCGCCGCTGGAGCAAGAAGACGGCGGAGGCCCAGCTGGGGATGGCCTCCAAATGTGGAAGGGGTGCCCGTCGCACCATGACCCCTCTGATGTTCCGCATCCTGGTGGTGGCCTATCTGCAGTTGGGTGGGCGCTTGAGGGCATCACAGCAGCCACAAGGGGGTGAGTACAGTTTCAGAAAGCTAGACAATAAAGTGGGGTGTAATTTGAGGAAATATGGCGCTCAGGGTGCCAATCTACCCTAAGTAGAACACGGGGAGCCTCATGAGGGACAACACCCTACCCTCAGAGGAAAAACAACCTCAAAACTAAAAAAATTGGCATAACGAGGGTCCCCACTTGTAACAAAGAAAAGAGAATTTAAGTAAACAATTCACATGGAAAATTAGTTCGATATATAAGTCCAAGTTACACAAAATTGGTCCTGGAGTCAACCAATATAATTAGTCGATGAGTCCAAAGTTTATTCAGAATCTAATTCACATTCAACAGTCTGAAATCCACAGAATTTAATCCTTCCAGCCAACACGTGTTTCGTCTTGGGAAATATTTCTATCCCAATGCCAAATCCAGACAACCCGTTAGTCCGTATCTTCTGATATTGTAGCAAGCTGCGTCCACAAGTAGTGCACTCGCGAAACGTCCTTGGCATTGGGATACTGCTAGTGTTGTGAAGCACATTTGGATTTGAGTAACTTACATTATCGATTATATCTTGATTAGTGATGAACAGACAAGCCCTGAAGAAGTCGTAAGGGATAGAAATATTTCCCAAGACGAAACACGTGTTGGCTGGAAGGATTAAATTCTGTGGATTTCAGACTGTTGAATGTGAATTAGATTCTGAATAAACTTTGGACTCATCGACTAATTATATTGGTTGACTCCAGGACCAATTTTGTGTAACTTGGACTTATATATCGAACTAATTTTCCATGTGAATTGTTTACTTAAATTCTATTTTCTTTGTTACAAGTGGGGACCCTCGTTATGCCAGTGTCAGAAAGCTGACTTTGCGCGGTTTAGGAACTAGCTGGGTGGGGGATGTGGGCGCCCCTAGGCCAGGGCGATCATGCACCTAGGCTAGGTCCCTTGTTTGCAGGCTCTGAATCACCCCTACCCCAATGGTACAATTGGGCAACTACTAGTGTGCAGGGTCCTGTGGGTGTCAGGTGTGCAGGTGCTGGCGTTAGACATTGTACCCCATGGGGTGGTGACTATCATAGTGAGTGGTTGGGCAAGGCCTAGTGCATAGGGCAGCTCAGTGTGTGTTGTGTCTGCCAACGGTAGTGGTGTTGCTGGCATTGACAATGTGTGTCCTCTGTCTTTCCCTCCCTTCTTGTTTTGTCACCCTGTCCTTGTGTGCATTAGCATCATCTGGCGGAGGAGCTGAGGCACCGGTGACAGAGGGAGCTGCATCCTACATGGCCCATGAGGGTGAATCCACGGAGGGTGAAGGCACCA
The DNA here is from genome assembly GCF_031143425.1 of Pleurodeles waltl. NCBI lineage: Eukaryota > Metazoa > Chordata > Amphibia > Caudata > Salamandridae > Pleurodeles > Pleurodeles waltl. The sequence continues at coordinate 830,939,571 of NC_090443.1, read as the reverse complement.
GTGGGACGGAGGGCGAAGGGAGCTCCATAACAGGGACAGGAGGGGATACCAGTGACAGCGACTCCTCCTCTGTTTGAAGCTCCCTGTCAGTGGCGAACACCTCTGTTCCCACCCCAACAACAGGTACAGCCGCCACCCCCCCTACCAGCACTGCTCTCCCAGCAGCCCCTCAGTGTGTTTCCTGTGCCCGCTCACCCAGGAGGGTATGCATCTCCTTCACCCCAGGTACCTCAGGCCCTGCCCCAGTCAGCCCTGCTGCCCTCAGTGAGGAGGCTATTGACCTCCTGAGATCCCTCACTGTTGGGCAGTCAACCATTCTGAATGCCATCCAGGGTGTCGATAGGCATTTGCAACAAACAAATGCATACCTAGAGGGCATTCCTTTTGGCGTGGTGGCCCAACAGAGAGCATTTCAGGCTCTGGCAGCCATTGTCCCTGTGTCCAGCCTCCCCCTCCAACTTACTCTACCCAGACCCAATCCCCTCTACCTCAGCCTATCCCAAGCACACCTTCAGACCAGCAGGCACACACATCAACACACAGAAGTGGCTCAGGCAAACATATGCATCACACATAATCACACAGGCACTCACACAAGCACCATACCCATGCACACATACCAACATCCACTTCCTCCACTGTGTCCCCCTCCTCCACGTCCTCCACCTCCCTCCCAGTATCGTCTCCATTCACACCTGCATGCACTACATCATCAGCCACTGCCTCCATCACCAGCACGCCCATCACAACACACCTCTCACGAGCAATCACCACCCCCACAACCATTCACAAGTCCCCTGTGTACTCTCCTAGAGTGTCTGTGAGCCCTCCTCCCAAAGTACACAAATGCAGGCACACTCAACAGCCATCCACCTCACAACAGCCTCCAGCCCATGCACCTTCACCCAAACTCAGCAGACGTACACCTCCTACAACCACTACCTCTTCCTCCACTCCCACACCACCTCCATCCTCCCATCCCAGTGTGTCAAAAACACTTTTACTAGCTAACATTAACCTCTTCCCTACATCTCCCCCGTCCTTCCCCTAGAGCCAGGATGTCTATATCCCAGCCTAGCACCTCAGCCACCAAATCTGAGTCCGCTGTCGTCCCTGCAAGTCCGGGTGGATCAAAGGGGGTACCCATCAGAGCTGCCAGTGTGCCACCTACAGATGGGAAGGACCACCCGATTCTGCCACCTGCCAAGCTCAAGAAGGGGCCGGCATGCAGCAGGGGAATGTCGCACCACCTACCCAGCAAGGTCTCATCCAAACACAAAGAGGACAGTGCCAAGGTCCCAGCAGCGACTTCCAAGGTAAGGAAGTGACACAAGACAAAGGCCTAGTAACCTCAGGTCACAATGCCTCCTAGTGAGGGGCTAGTGACCACCATTTCCCCAGAGATGCCAGCGACCTGTACCACGGTCACCACCGCCGCAATGACCGCCACCTGCACCGCCACCTACACCGCCACCTGCACCGCCACCTGCATCACCACCTGCACCGCCACCTGCATCGCCACCTGCACCACAGCTGCCACAACGTCAGTCTGCAGCATCCTCCCCAAGGATCAGCCATCCGAGGCTGCCGGAGACGGTCTGGTGTCTCCCTCCACCACTACAGACACCTGCACCACGGGCAGCACCAGCAGCATCTCCGCCGCAGCCACCGCCACCTGCACCACCATCTGTGCTGCCACGCGCCCAGCCGGTGCCACTATATCGGATGTCAGCAGCATCCCCAGTGGGCAGCCACCCGAGGCTGAAGGTGATGTGATGGATCCTGGACACACCACATGAGGCACCACCAGCAGTGGCACTACCAGCAGTTTGCAGCCCAAGTCGCCGCAGGATGGAGTGTGGTTCTGCCTCCATGGAGTATCATGCTACCTGTTCCATGTACATCTCGTGGCTCAGACACCAAGGTGAGAGAATGTTAACTGCCACACCCCAGGTGCAGCATCACTGGGCACAATGACCCCTCCAGAACCAGTGCAATGCATCCACTCCCCTATCCTTGGCAGGATGAAGCAGATTGGGCACAATGCCCCCTCCAGAACCAGTGGGGAAAGGCATCCACTCCCCCTATCCTTGGCAGGATGAAGCAGACTAGGCACAATGCCCCTCCAGAACCAGTGGAGAAATGCATCCACTATCACTATCCTTGGCAGGATGAATCACTCTGGGCACAATGCCCCCCCCAGAACCAGTGGAGAAAGGCATCCACTCCCCCTATCCTTGGCAGGATGAAGCAGACTGGGTACAATGCCCCTCCAGAACCAGTGGAGAAATGCATCCACTATCACTATCCTTGGCAGGATGAAGAAGACTGGGCACAATGCCCCCTCCAGAACTAGTGGAGAAATGCATCCACTGTCACTATCCTTGGCAGGATGAAGCACTCTGGGCACAATGCCCCCTCCAGAACCAGTGGAAGATGCCATCCACTTGAGAGACTGTGGCATTGCACTCCCCAGGATCAAGAAGTGGGCAACCCACTTGCTTGAGAGACTTCAGAGATTGTGGCCTTGCGCTCCCCAGGACCAAGCAGTGGGCAAACCACCCACTTGAGAGACTTCAGAGACTGTGGCTTTGCACTCCCCAGGACCAAACAGTGGACAAACCACCCACTTGAGAGACTGTGGCTTTGCACTCCCCAGGACCAGGCAGTGGGCATGGAGCCCCCTTGAGGAGCAGTGGCGTCGTACCATCTTCCGGCTGAGGTGACCCCCTCCCCTTCCCCTTGAGGTGCCTGTTTTTTTTCGAGCTGAGGCCCTGCAGTGTTCTCTCCATTTTGAGGCAGGTGTCATGTGTGGGCTTTGCCCATGCTTTTTAGGACCACTGGTCCACGGACATTTACAAGGGACAGTGTACGGCCTTGTGTACATAATGTAAAATGTTGTATACACTGATTATTTAAAATTCTAATGCTATATCTGAATGTTCCAATATAACACTGGTTAAACTCATTTCCTTTTGTCCTTGCGTTCTTCCAGGGGGTGGCGGGGTGTATCAGTAATGTTGTTGGATGTGTTAGTGTGTATGATGTTGTGGGTGAGGGTGGGGTTGTTGCATGCCGCGTGTGTTTGTCACTCTATTCCCCCACCTATGTGCTAGGTTTAGTACTCACCGTCATCGCCACCGCCGCCTTCTTTCTACTTCCTGGTGTATGAGAAAATACACCAACATGGGGAGGATCTGCAATTTGGGCTCCATGGCGTCCTGGTTCTTCGTAGAGTGTCGGAAGGTGAGTGGTTCCCCTTCGATGTACTGTCTCCGCCATGCTTTTGATGTCGTTGGTACCGCCCCGGAAAAGCTTGGCCTCTCATGATAGGGTGGGTGGTACATTGTCTTCCGCCTGTCTGTTGTCGGTGACCGCTGCAGTGTTTGTTGCTACCGCCCTGGTGGTCGGAGTGTTAAGGTGGCTGTCTATGTTGGTGGTTTCCGCAGAGGTCGTGATTCCATTTTTTTAACCGCCGGCCTGTTGGCGGTGTTCCCACCACTTTAACACCGACCGCTAGGGTTGTAATGAGGGCCAGAGTGTCCTGCCTCTTACACATATGGCCCACCATACCCCTTCACAACAGCATTTACACACACATGGCCCAGCACACATGCTGTATGCTGCCCATGGGACATCCACCCACCCCCCTACACGATGCCTTCACACACACCACCCCATGCATCCATGCCACATGTATCGTGCCCACAGTGTACTCACCTGTTGGTCTGGAGGCCCATACAGCAGTCCGTACTGGGGTAGGACCCCATCCACCAGTCGCTCCAACTCTGCCAAGGTGAAGGCAGGGGCCCTTTCCCTAGTCACACGGGCCATGGTAGATTCCAGACACAGGTCACAGCAGCACATGCAGTGTACGTCTTCTCCTGCTTAAGGTCAGGTAGCAAGTGAGGGAGGAGATAGAAAATGGCGGTTACGTCCGCGGCGGTGCATGCCGTCACAACCAACTGTACCCCATAGGGCCCAATGCTAACCAATGAGGGGTTGCACGGGGGTTCCCGACCGCCTCCCGCGATGGCGCACAACGTCAGCGGAATTAACTCACTTCCACCTGTCCCTCCCCACAGGATAGGTGGACGTTATTTCGGGGGGGGTGGGTTGCAGGACCTGGATAAAAACTGTGTCACAGTTAAAATTGAACATACAGGATAATCACACTTATCCATTCAAATGTATCATGCATTGTACTGTTGTGGCACCAATGTTCAGTTTCTGACCGGCTCCTCACTCGTTTTGCGAACGCTGTGGATGAATACGAGATGGCGACATACCCCCGTGTACAGACCCCTGGTGGACTTGGCAACAATGGAGTACAGGCAAATCATTCTCACCTATAGACTTGACAGTGCCACAATCACAGAGCTGTGTGCCCAATTGGAACCTGACCTGATATCTGCTATCCGTCACCCCACTGGGATCCCCCCTCTTGTACAAGTCCTATCTGTGCTCCATTTCCTGGCAACTGGTTCTTTTCAAGTGACAGTGGGCTTGACAGCAGAAATGGCACAGACAGTGTTCTCAATAGTGCTGACCAGAGTGTTGTCTGCCCTGATTAAACACATGTGCAGCTACATTGTTTTCCCCCAAGTGGAGGATTTGACCACAGTGGAGACTGACTTCTATGCAATGGGACATAACTCCAACGTAATTGGGGCAATTGATGGAACTCATATTGCATTTGTCCCTGTCCCCGTCGAAATGAACAGGCGTTCAGAAACCTAAGAGTTTCCACTCCATGAATGTCCAGATGGTGTGCTTGGCCGACCAGTACATCTCCCATGTCAATGCAAAGTATCCTGATTCTGTGCATGATGCCTTTATCCTGAGGAATAGCAGTGTCCCAAATGTGATGGGCCAACTACAGAGGCATCAGGTGTGTCTAATAGGTAAGCCCTGGTTCCCATCCAGTAAATGTTGATGTATGGGTATTGTGTTGGCCATCTAGGATAGTGTGTGGCTAACTGTTGTCCCTCGATATTTTCAGGTGACTCAGGTTACCCCAACCTATCATGGCTACTGACCACTGTGAGGAATGCCAGGACAAGGGCAGAGGAACGTTACAATGAGGCCCATGTGCGAACAAGAAGGATAATCAAATGAACTTTGGCCTCCTGAAGGCCAGGTTCAGGTGCCTCCATCTAACAGGTGATCCCTGTGCTACTTACCCAAGAATGTCTGCCAGATAATCGTGGCATGCTGCATGTTGCACAACCTTGCCCTGAGATGCCATGTGCCTTTTCTGCAGGAGGAGGAGGCTGGAGATGGCCCTGTGGCAGCAGTGGACCCTATGGACAGTGAGGATGAGGAGGCAGAGGATGATGATGAGGACAACAGAACAGCAGTGATCAGACAATACTTCCAATGACACACAGGTAAGACAGTGTTACTTCACATTTCATTTTCATTAATTTGATTATCTTTGGCACTGGCATGCTGATATTTCACTCTTCCATGCCCACTCACTGTACCCTTTGGGACTTCATTTTGCAGATGTTGGTGCCCCCCATCACTCCTGGTGTGATCACTGCAGGAACCTACAGGTTTTTCCTATGTGAACATTACTGTATAGTTGAATAGCAATGTTTGTACCTGGTTAAACGAATACATACTTTAAAAATATGACATACTCCATACTTGTACTTTTTCAAAGGGTGTTTATTGAAGTGCTAAGAAGAAGAGGGGCAAGTGCATTGTGATGGGGTGATGACGGAGGAAAGTCCAGGGTATTGTTCCAGTCTATTTGTAGCACATATGCATTGTCCAAGGGGACATAGGAAGGGGAGCAATGGCAGTTCAAGGTGGACAGGGTGACTGAGTGAGACACAAGGGTGACAATCAGGAGAGTCTCATTTCCTGGTGGGGATCTTGGCAATAGTCTCTGGCTTCTGCCTGGATCGCAGGGAACATTTGCGGGGTGGTTCACCTTCTGCAGGGGTAGGGGTGCTGGTGGCCTGTTGGTCCTGTGCAGGGGCCTCCTGGCCACTAGCTGCAGCGGAAGTGGTAGGCAGTTCAGATGTCTGGCTAGTGGCAGGGGCCCGCTGTTGTGAGACTGCCTCCCTCATAATGTTTGCCATGTCTGCCAGCCCCCCTGCAATGGAGACCAGGGTGGTGTTAATGGCCTGCAAGTCCTCCCTGATCCCCTGGTACTTTCCCTCCTGCAGATGCCTGTTCTCCTGCACGTTGTCCAGGATCTGGCCCAGTGTATCCTGGGAATGTTGGTATGCTCCTAGGATCTTTGCAAGTGCCTCCTGAAGAGTTGATTACCTGAGCCTGTCCTCCCTCTGGTGCACCGCAGTCCTCCCCATTTCCCTGTTGTCCTGTGCCTCTGTCCCCTGAACCGTGTGCCCACTGTCACTGACCCCAGGTCCCTGATTGTCTTGGGTATGAGGTGTGCCCTGGGGTCCCTGTAGTGGTGGACACACTGCTGATTCACGTGTCCTGGGGACAGAGGTATGGGTACGTTGGGTGGGTTCTGTGGTGGTGTTTCCTGAGGGGGGGCTCTGTGGTGGTGTGTGACTGTGCCTGGGTAACCGACTGTCCAGAGGTCCCTGATGGGCCAGGTTGGTCATCCAGATCCAGGTGACCAGAGTAGCTGTCATCACTGTGGGTCTCTTCAGTTGGGGCACTGGATAGTGCTGGCACCTCTTCTCTGCTGACATTGGCTGGGATACCTGTGGGGATGTAAATGCTGTGTTATTATTTCTGTATGTTACATATTGTGCATCAGTGGGTTGCCCTATTTGTTTGTGTTTGCCTTGGCAGCTTTAACTTGTTTAGGCTGGAATGTGGTGGGCCAGCTCATTCTCTCTAGTGTGCATGCTTTGGTGATAGGTGGCCATGCAGGGCTGTGAGTGATGTCCATACATTGGTGGTGCATGCAGGGCTTTCCATTGGGATGGATGGGATGTGATGTGAGGTATGTGGGAGGTGGTGGAGTGATGGGATTGAGGGTGAGGGTGAGGGTGGGGGTATGTGATGGCATGCAGGTAGGGAGGTGATAGTAATAGAGAGTTGACTTACCAGAAGCCAGTCCTCCTCCTACTCCGGCCGTGCCCTCAGGATGCATGATTGTCAAGACTTGCTCCTCCCATGTTGTTAGTTAGGGGGGAGGAGGTGGGGGCACACTGCCAGTCCTCTGTACAGCAAGTTTGTGTCTTGCTGCAATGGAACGTACCTTCACCCGTAGTTCGTTCCACCTCTTCCTGATGTCATCCCTTGATCCTCTGCCATAGCTCCATCTTCCTAGCAATGGATATCTGCTGCACCTGTGCTCCAAATAGCTGAGGCTCTACCCTGATGATTTCCTCCACCTTAGCTCCTCCTCTGAGAATCTGGGGTGTATTTGTGGTGCCATGGGTGTTGTGTGAGGTGTGTAGGTGAGGGTGTGTAGGGTGATGTGTTGGGGTGTGTGATGTGGGGTGCGTGGGTGGTGTGATAGGTGATGGTGGTGTGTCGCTCTGGTTTTGTCTGTGGTCTTGCTGTCTGTCTGGTGCCAATGGTTTGTATTTGTAAGGGGTTGTGGATACTGTGTGTGTGTGTTTTATAGTGGTGTGGGTGTGTGTATGGGTGTCAGGTGTGTGTTGTTTAAATTGTCCAATGTGGTGTTATTTTGTTGGTATGTGTGTATTTTGAGCGCAGAGGCATGTACTGCCAATGGTTTACCACCATTGAATGTCCACCATGGTGATTCGTGGCTCATAATGTGATGGGCGTTGTTCTGTTGGCGTAACGGTGTGGGTTTTGATACCACCAGTTTATCACTGACCTTTGGTGTGGCGGACTTGTGTCTGTGGCTGAATAGTGACGGATTGGTGTGTGTATGTCATAATACGGTGAAGGGATATCTGCAGCCCCGGCAGTATGTTGGAGGCAGTCAGCGCAGTGGTAAGTGGGATTGACTGCCAGTGTCAGAATGAGGGCCTTAGTATTGCTGGCCCACAAGTATGGAGAGTATGGGGCCAACCTTCTAAAACCTAGACATAGTACCACATCAGGCCTGTTCTTAGAACACAACATGTTTTGTTATTAAAACACCACACAGGACAAGGAGGCTAAAGGGGATTCCAGCCAGAGCCATCACATGCTGTATGCCATCTTGCTAACAGCTACACCAACCCTCGTTTTGTTTTCCAGCTAATCGGGAGGATTGCCATGAGATTAGTGGTCTTACTCCAGCCACACTCCAGTATAGGTTCAGGGCTCCTCCTTTAGACTGGGACAGACAGTAGGGCTACACAACAACATGCTTTCAGGCTTAGCGATCAGGACATAGGCAGGAATTAATACATTCATGCTTATACCAGGATGTTAATACTTTTCAAATTTTTCACACTAATGGTCACATAATCACAGCTCATGTTATATATTCAAGGATGCAGTCACTTAAAAAAAGTACAGTGATACTTTCCCTTCATCTCTTTATTCACATTTAGGTGTATGAGACTTTTGGGGACATGAGAGAAAGGGGTGTGATATGTCGACCACAACTTCCTTGAGGAGTCTGAGTATAATGGGCCTCATTCTGAGGCCGGCGGGCGGCGGAGGCCGCCCGCCAGACTTCCCCCCTCCGAAATACCGCTCCGCGGTCAAAAGACCGCGGAGGGTATTCTAAGTTTTTCCCTGGGCTGGCGGGCGGTCACCAAAAGACCGCCCGCCAGCCCAGGGAAAAACTCCCTTCCCACGAGGATGCCGGCTCGTAATCGAGCCGGCGGAGTGGGAAGGTGCGACGGGTGCTGTTGCACCCGTCGCGTATTTCACTGTCTGCCAAGCAGACAGTGAAATACTTGTAGGGGCACTCTTACGGGGGCCCCTGCAGTGCCCATGCCAGTGGCATGGGCACTGCAGGGGCCCCCAGGGGCCCCGCGACCCCCCCTACCGCCATCCGGTTCCCGGCGGGCGGACCGCCGGGAACTGGATGGCGGTAGGGGGGGTCGGAATCCCCTCGGCGGCGCAGCTAGCTGCGCCGCCTTGGAGGATTCCAAAGGGCGGCGGTACACTGGCGGGAGACCGCCAGTGTTGCCGGTCCGACCGCGGCTTTACCGCCGCGGTCGGAATGCCCTTGGGAGCACCGCCGGCCTGTCGGCGGTGCTCCCGCGGTCCTCCAACCCGGCGGTCATTGACCGCCAGGGTTGGAATGACCCCAATGTCTCTAGGCTGCCAGAAATCATCTACACTCTATAGGTGGGGATGAGGTGCTGCTGGCTATGAACGCAGTCAAGTCAACAGCTCCAATTAAGATTGAGACTGACTCAGTCACTCACACTCGGTTATGCTGCCACCCTAAAACCTGCAGTCTTAACCCCATAGTAAGAGTCCTACGACAGGAACAGCAACAGAGGCAACAACAAAGGAGGTATAAATAATAAACACTCCACCAGAATTTGCCCACTTCAGAGGAAGATATTCCTCAAGTAACACCAAACAATAAAGATCTGACAAACCCCTTCGGTTCCCTAGTCCTGTTGAAGGAACAATGAGTTTATTTCTGGAAGAGTGAAAAACATAACTGTAGACAGATGGGTAGTAAGCATCATAAAAAATGGTTACTCAATTCAATTAAAAAAATGTTCAATCTTGCGCTCTACCAAAACCTCTTTTGAACAGTCATCTGTCCAATGCAGAAGATGAAACATGCCTATTACTACAAAACCAAACAATATAATATAAAATATAAAATGGTCCGTCAAACCAACACAGCAATAGAGTATGCCCAATATGTTTTTTGGTTATGAAGTAAAGTCAGCCCAAGAAATTTTGCCCAATTGTAGATCTTTAGTGCGGCAACAAGTTAATCACCGAAGGATGTTGGCTGTTTATCAAGTCTACCAGCAAATAAGGAGATGAGATTAGCCTGGTGCAATAGAATTGCAGAACACATACTTTCACAATCCAGTTTCCTGTTGTCACAGAAAATATCTCAGATTACTAGAAGGGATGGAACACTATCAGTATGCTGTACTTCCCTTCCATCGGAAATCAACTCCTGAAACCTTCTCAAAATGCATGGCAGTAATTGCAGCTCATCTGTGAAGGAAAAAGATATTTGTCTACTCATATCTCCATGATTGGCTAATAAAAGCAGACTCCAATTCAAAGGCAACACAAGACTTCAAAACCACAACAAGGTTATTGGCCAAGCGTGGCCCTTCAATCAACTTCAACAAATCAATAACAACACCAGTACAATGCCTGTTCTTCTCAGGTACAAAAATATGTACTCTAAAAGAAGGTGTGCATCCTTTGGAGAAAAGAGTATTATAGATCCAAAAGAGATGTGCTGATCTGAAACATTTAATAAAACCAACTGTTTATCAAATCACATCTCTGCAAGGTCCATGGCATTCTGCATATGTACAGTCTCTAATGCAAGACTTTTCATGAAACCTCTTCAATACTATCTCGAAAATAAATGGTTGCAAAACACAGGAGACTTGGAAGACCACATTTATTTGAAGGATACTGCTCAGCAATCCTTGTCTTGATGGTCCAAACCTCAAAATATGCTTCTGGGAGTTCCTTTTCAGAAACAGCTACCAACACAAACTATAATCACAGATGCTTCCCTGTCAGGATAGGGAGCCATTATGAACTACTTAACAATTCAGGGCCTATGGTCATACAAGAAGTCTTATCATTTAAATATTTTAGAACTGAGAGCAGTGCATCTAGCACTCAAAACCTTCCTACCATTTCTTTCATCCAAAGAAATGTTGATTCAAACAGACACTACCATAAAGATGTATTACATCAACAAACATGGGGGAACACAATCAAGACAATTATCAGTACAACTCAAACAATGTGGCTTTGGTCACTAGCAAGATGATTTTCATGCACAGCATTTCATATTTTCTCAGTCATCATCAAGAATAGAACAATGAATGTGTTCTCAACAACAAAGTAATAGAAGATATTAACGTAGATTGGAGTACTCCAACATTTTTGGTTCTCCACAGCACAAAACAAAAAATATAGAGACTTCACATCAAAGCACCAGAACTACAGACAGTTGGCAGTGCCATTTTTATCAATTGGTTGACTCCATTAGTCTTTGCTTTTCCATTATTACCACTAGTGTTTCAAAATTATGGAAATTGAATCTGAAGATAATTCTATTAGCACTGGGCCGACCAAGACAATGTCCTTCTTCAGCTGTCCCTGAAGCGCCACAAACATCTTTCCCTCAGACCAGCCCACTAATCCAGACTTCAGGGCCAAATATTACATCCAACCCATCAATCCTTGCATTTGGCATCATGGCTCCTGAAATCAAACAATACAGTCACTTAAAATCACACCTGAATGTCTTAATATTCTTAATTATTCCAGATTCCCTTCCATGAGGTAAGTTTACACTCGTAAACGGAGGGGATTTGGTATCAAGTCTCAGAACATTCATTATGATCCAATTATTGGTCATGAAAATTTCATACTTCCATACTTACTTCAAGCCAAATCTAAATTATAATTTTCATTGATAAAGGTTCACTTGTATTTATTAAGCCATGCAAAGCCATGCTTAGTAAATGCCAAAAATGATTTTGTGATAGCGCTGCAACACAGAAATAATGCAACCCAGACCAAAATCATGGTAAATATGGACCTACACTTCCAAAATAATTACAGCTGAAAGAGATACAAAATGATAGTAAATTTACTCCGGCTCAGACCTGGATAAATCCAGCACCACACATGGCCACCCACTGGTACTGCAAAACACTGCTATAGAATATAAACAAGGTCACTGGAATTATGCGATTGTGCGGCCGCTGTGATTTCACGTAATTAGAGATTAAGGGGGTCATTCTGACCCTGGCGGTCATGGACCGCCAGGGCCAACGACCGCGGAAGCACCACCAACAGGCTGGCGGTGCTTCTGGGGCCATTCTGACCATGGCGGTACAGCCGCGGTCAGAAAAGGGAAACCGGCGGTTTCCCGACGGTTTCCCGCGGCCCCAGGGAATCCTCCACGGCGGCGCTGCAAGCAGCGCCGCCATGTGGATTCCGACCCCTTCCCGCCATCCTGTTTCTGGCGGTTTTCACCGCCAGAAACAGGATGGCGGGAACGGGTGTCGTGGGGCCCCTGGGGGCCCCTGCAGTGCCCATGCAGTGCCCATGCCACTGGCATGGGCACTGCAGGGCCCCCCTAACAGGGCCCCATTAAGATTTCCAGTGTCTGCTTGGCAGACACTGAAAATCGCGACGGGTGCAACTGCACCCGTCGCACACCAGCAACTCCGCCGGCTCCATTCAGAGCCGGCTTCCTCGTTGCTGGGGCTTTCCCGCTGGGCGGGCGGGCGGCCTTTTGGCGGTCGCCCGCCAGCCCAGCGGGTAAGTCAGAATGACCGCCGCGGTCTTTTGACCGCGGTACGGTCTTCTGGCGGTTCCTGCCAGGCGGGCGGCTTCAGCCGCTCGCGGGGGTCAGAATGACCCCCTAACTGCATAGACCATCATCTCCCACATAATCTGCAGAGTTTAACAAAAAAAGTGGTTCTAGCTCAGACAGTTCAAAAGTTACTAAAAGTGCAGTGACATGTGTGTCACACACTGTAAGACGCTTTGGACTGGTCACCATTTTGTTGTTTATTGCTAAGTTTGGGTATTAAAATGGTACTAACGAGGTGCAACCAAAGCCCAGGAGTTTAAAAATGTTGAACTAGTGAAGTAATATTATTGCAAAATGTACTGCATTATGCCGCATAATGTGCCTTTTCCTGCCACATAATTTATTAAACCCTGCTGCATAATTTGACCATCTCATGCCCCATAATGCCAGTGGCCCTGAATATAATGCACTCAGGGGCTTATAGTACAACCCCAAAAGACATTGGCCCTCATTAGGAGTTTGGTGGTCTTATTCTAAGACTGCCATGGTTGCGGCCGCCAAAAGACCGCCATGTTGGTGGTCATACAGACGCCATATTGTTACGAGTTTCACAGCCAACTTGAATAAAATCCAAAGAACGCATTCAAAGTCAAATTAGAATCAGTATTGTGATTTTCAGCTGGTGATTTTGGTGGGAGACAGTGAGGGCCATTACCTATAAATAACCCTTCTATATGTTTGAGTGTGACACAGCCAAGCCCACCGAAACCCAGCCAAAATTCTGAAACAGCCAAAACTCCAGAGGAAGGGAAAGAACCAGTCCCACCACCAGCACCCCCATCCCACCAAAAAACCTTCAAACCTATTACGATCCACAATCAACATAGCAGTACTTCCATGGTGGAAAAGCAATGGCAGTGTTAACATCGGCGGTCAACACAGTAACACACCACACCACATTGGAGAGTTTAAAAGTCCCACACTTGACACACATCCACACACCCAACACACCTACAAACTGCACTATAAAACACACCAATTCAGACCCCACAATCCTTTGCAACAAAAACGCCACACACAGAAGACAGAGCAGGAAACAGAGACGCACTGTATAATGCTTTACTCCTAACTGGGAGGAAATGTGAAACATGTAAAGTCAAACATAAGACAAGATATGAGTCCATGAACAAAAATCCAACTACCAAGACACTCTAACATCCCGTAGCAATGTGTATGCTATAGAAATTGTCTATATCCCATATAGCTGTTCCCCAGATTTGAAAACAAGTGTCACTGTCATATCAAGGGATCAAGTAAAGGCTTTCTTTATATGGCACATAGCATGTCTATTTGTCAAAGTTTGATACCACTTGTTGCATTCAAATCTGTAACTGTCCGTTCCACTTCTTCAACAGGTCATCTAGCCATTATGATCATGGAGACTGTTAGACTTTTCATCCTTGGCGTGGTCTCCCTTAACTTTTTGCCTCTGTTCCCTAAGTTGTTGATGTGTGCTGGACTCTGATTTTGCTGTTTTTATTACTCTGGGCACTTTCCCACTGCTAACCAGTGCTAAAGTGCAAGTGCTCCTGTTTAAAATGTGTACGTAATTGGTTCTCCATGATTGGCATATTTGTTTTACTGTTAAGTCCCTAGTAAAGTGCACTAGAGGTGCCCAGGGCCTGTAAATCAAATGTTACTAGGGGGCCTGCAGCACTGGTTGTGCCACCCACATAAGTAACCCTGTAATCATGTCTCAGACCTGCCACTGCAGTGTCTGTGTGTGTATTTTTACACTATAAATTCGACTTGGCAAGTGTACCCACTTGCCAGGCCTAAATCTTCCCTTTTCTTACATGTAAGGCACCCCTAAGGTAGGCCCTAGGTAGCCCCAAGGACAGGGTGCAGTGTATGGATAAGGTAGGACATATAGTATTGTGGTTTATATGTCCTGACAGTGAAATACTGCCAACTTCGTTTTTCACTGTTGCAAGGCCTGTCTCTCTCATAGGATAACATGGGGGCTACCTTTAAATATGATTAAAGTGTAGATTCCCCTAGAGAGTAGATGGACATGTGGAGTTTGGGGTCGCTGAACTCACAATTTAAAAATACATCTTTTAGTAAAGTTGATTTTGAGATTGTGCGTTTGAAAATGCCACTTTTAGAAAGTGAGCATTTTCTTGCTTAAACCATTCTGTGACTCTGCCTTGTTTGTGGATTCCCTGGCCGGGTCGGTTTGACAGTTGGGTTGTTTTTCACCTCACACTAGACAGTGACACAAAGGGAGCTGGGGTGTAACCTGCATTTCCTGATTAGCCATCTCTGCTAGGAGGGAGGGGTGGAGTGGTCACTCTCATCTGAAAGGACTGTGCCTGACTCTGACAATGCAGACTCCAACCCCCTAGTGTGTGTCTGAGGCCTTGCCTGGGCAAGGCAGGAGTTCACAAGTAGGTGTGAGTCCCCTTTGAAGAAAGGTGACTTCAAAGACTAAAATGGGTATAAGAAGGGCACCCAAATCTACAGACTGGAGAAACACTTCTGGAACCAAGAGGAACCTCTGCCTGGAGAAGAGCTGATAGCTGAGGAAGAAGTGCTGCCCTGCCTGCGACTGTGCTTTGTGGAGCTTTCCTGCAGTGCTGCTTCTGCCAGAGTAAAAGGGCAAAGACTGGACTTTGTGTGCCTTCCATCTTGTGAAGAAATCTCCAAGGGCTTGAGTTAGAGCTTGCCTCCTGTTGTTTGAAGTCTCAGGGACAGCAAAGACTTCTCTCTGCCAGCACCTAGAGTCTCTGGAGAGACTCCTGCTCCGACAAGTGGTGCCCTATCCAGTCCCTGGGCCCTAGAAAGGAAAGCTGGTGGAAATCCAAGGAAATCGAATTCGGACGACTCCGGACCAACGCCGCTGCTAAATCCGGTAAAGCCGCCTGCACCCGATGCCGTGACCTTCACTGGAACACAACGCTCTTCGCAGGCCCGACGCCGCTGCAGCCCCGCTGAAGTCCGTGACTCCGTGGAAGTCACCGCACCACGTCGTGACCGACGCCGCTCGAAGTGCACGGATTCAACGTTTCGCACAGACGCCGCGATCCCCGACTTCGCGCATCGGCTTGTTTTCACTCTTCACCAAAGGTACTGTACTTGGGGGTCAAGACGACTCCGTGTCCAGCGCCGCTGGTGTCGGCTTGTTGGGAACGACTCCGTCACGACGCCGTGTTAACATCTCATCGAAGCATTTTTGTTTCTAACCGCTATTTTTGAGTTTAATCTCTAAAAATTCATAACTTGACTTGTGTATGTCGGATTTTTGTCGCTTTGGTCTTGTTTTGTTTAGATAAATATTTCCTATTTTTCTAAACGGGTGTTGTGTCATTTTGTAGTGTTTTACATTAAGTTACTGTGTGTGTTGGTACAAATACTTTACACCTAGCACTCTGAGGTTAAGCCTACTGCTCTGCAAAGTTACCAAGGGGGTTAGCAGGGGTTAGCTGAGGGTGATTCTCTTTTACCCTGACTAGAGTGAGGGTCCTTGCTTGAACAGGGGGTAACCTGACTGTCAACCAAAGACCCCATTTCTAACAGAGACGATACCTGAGACCGCCACTTCCCCCCTGTATGAAGCCCTCAGTGACAAGAACACCCCTGGATGTGTGGAAATTGAGGACGACTCTGGCCCACCTGGGACACCTTGTCAGTCTACAACTGTCAACCTCACCCTGCCTACATTGACTCCTCCCAGCCCTGTTGCTTAGGCATCAACCATTCGTCCCCAAACCTGTGATCCAAGGACAGTGTCTACTTCATGTGCTCCCTCTGTACAGGTACCTGAGACACCACTAGAAAACCCAGACAATGCAGGACCTGGCCCCAGTGGGAGTGAGCAAACTGTGCCAAGGGCACAGGCATGTGGGGGTAGGGTGTGTGTGAGGGATGGTGTGGGCCAGGGAATTGAGGCTCCTAGGGATACAACTGAACAGGACACCATCTCCTAAGTCTTGGGAGTTTACCAACAATACCAAGGCGTGATGGACCAGGTACTTGTCATGATGGGGGAGATAAAGCAGCTGCAGAGGGACATCCACCAGGAAGTGATGCAACAGAGGAAAGCCCACATTGCCAACATGGTTTCCCTAACAGGGGTGCTGACAGACATGAATACCACCCTGAGTAGGTTATGTCCACAACAGATGACCCCTTCCAGTGACAATTTAACAACAGGCCCTACTACATCTGTGGCAACCAGTGGAATGGAGGCCCTGCCACGGGGAGGACATGCCTCAGACACCCCTGCCTCTGTAGCTGAAGAACCCCCCTCAAATATGGACGTCCACCTAAACATCCAGGAGGAACAGATGGCAAGACTTGAACTACTGCCAGGAAGTGAACCTCAACTGATTGGTTCCCCTTGTGTGTCACTGATACACCCTGTTGACTGTTCTGCAACCAATCTCCATTTTCCAATGGTACAAGAACACTGGATTTGAGACTCTAAATGTTGTAGCAGCTACCCTGATGATTACACCCACCATGACTGAACCCTTCACTGCTTGCACTTTTTGATTTGTTTCAATTCCTTATATTTTCTTTTGTACTTCTCAATAAACACTACTAAACCACAGATCATTATTAGTTATTATTCATCTACATTGACCAGTTAACTGTTAAACCTCTTGCTTATTCATGATATACACAAATGTACCAAATCTGTAAAGTCGCATCTCACATGTACTGTTTAAACAGGGTACAAATTGAATTTGATGATACTGATTGACATACTTCTATTCACATCCCTTGCACTTTCCTACACATAAGTTGGGAAAATGGCAATGATCACACAGTGAAGTACAGCGGCACAATTTAGTGCTTCAGCATAGGTGTGAATAACTAGCACCCCACAGACCACTGAAGTTAGGGACATGTCACTCTTTGTCTATCCAAATAGGCGAACAGGTTGGTTCAATGTATCATGAGCTAAAGCCTTAACACATATCCATACCATACCTCTCAAATGACCATACCCCATAATACAGACCGAAGAGCAGTACAAATGTCACCAGTCATAGAACCTTCCAATTGCCATGGTCATGTATCTGTAGGCATGCTACTCACCTATGTCAGTTTTGATATACATGCAGTGGCCTGAAATGAGGAAACACCGTGACAGCTACATACAAGTAAGTTATTACCAATATCAAGCCAATAACAAGGTTGAGGTTATGAACTGCACAGGATGACACGTGTCAGAGACACAAGACCACACATATGGCACCATTAGGCCCTCCTCCCATGGCAAACAGGTCTACAGTGTGTAATAGAACACTACCATCCCACTGTCCTGACAGTCTGGGCATGGAACTCACACACCACCAAGCTAATGCCATACAGTACCTGGATCAATCCATGTTCACTTCACATGTCAGCCTGCAAATCCCACCTGCTTTTGTGACACATTCAAATTTTACCAAATAAAGATGACGTTGTGAAGTAATCTGCAAAATGAAAATGGAATGCATAAGGCATAGACAGGAAATGTTTGTACAAGATTTTACAGATATGTCCTATAAACAATGGTAACTCTGTGCTTTGTGATGATGCACACAATTCTATGTACTAGTTTGCGTGCACATCTGAGCTATGTGCTGCGAAGCTATTTATGACCTGCCTGATGGTCGTACAAAGACCCTTATCAAGCATCTCCAATCCACCCAATACCCAACTGAGTGAATACTTTAACAAAACAACACATACCTACAGTCATTTGTCATTTGAAGTACTGATTAATAAGATCTGACCGGATGTTGCCAGCTTCATCTTCATCACAGTCATCCTCACTTGGCAATTCTGCATTCACACCCAGTGGAACGGCTGGCTCCCCCTTATCTGGGATGTATGGAATCTGACATCTCAGGATGAGGTTGTGGCGCACGTAGCAGGCTACAATGATCTGACACAGTTTGGCAGTGAGTAGAGGAGCTCTCCACCAGACTTATCAATGCTGTGGAATCTTGCCTTCAGGAGCCCAAAAGTCTGCTCCTGACATGCCTTGTACTTCCATGGGCCTCATTGAAGCAGACTTCTCCTGGCGTGGTTGGATACCTCACTGGTGTCAATAACCAAGGACGGTTTGGGCAGCTAAAGTCCCCTCTAAGGAATATTTAAATGTGTGTGAACCAAAAATTTGGATATCCATACATTAGGCAGCAGACATAGGGTACTGACACACATGACACATGTGACCTACCAACCAGCCAGGCCTTCTCTGTGTACTGTTGTGTCATCAGCAGTGGGATATTGCTGTTCCACATGATGACTGACCCGAGTACCTTGCACAAACCTGTGAAATGTAGAGGTCCGCCAGACTACTTGGACATTTATGGAGTGGTAGTCCTTCCTGCTCCTATATACCTGTATGACTATACAGGTGCCATCAATGGCTCCCACCACATGTGGGATGTATGCCAACGCACAAAAATCAGCATTCACATGGGCCAAATCTTCATGTTGTGGAAATCGGATGTAACTGTCCAGGTGCTTCAACAATGCAGATGGTACAGCCTTCAATACCAAACTGAACATAGGCTGAGACATCCCTGAAGTTAGGACCATGGTATTTTGAAAGGAGCCTGTGGCCAGGACGTGCAGCACTGACATAAGTTGTACAGTAGGTGGTATGCTATTGGGAAGACAAATGGCAGGCATCAGATCTGGCTCCAACTGACAACAGAGATCCATGATTGTCTGCCTAACCAGGCAGTAGATATGGATGACATGTCTATTCTCCATGGTCTGCAGGTCCGCTAGTAGGCAGTAAACTGGAGGTTCTGTGACACTGCTCATGCCAGGATAACTATGTGATAGAAAACAAGAATGTATGTCTATCACTCATTCTGTCCATTGTAAGTGTGTAAATACAAATGTCACACAGAATGCTCGGACATGCCATAAGAAGAATTCAAAACATGGCACACAGCACATACCAAGGGTAGTAATGGCTTATTGTTGCAATGTCATCCCCTTTCCCCAGTTATGATTTTGATAAAGGATATGCATTTCACAAAATGTGTTTGTAATGATGACATTCTTACCATGTTTCACATTACAAAGGCACAATTATTATCTATCCATTTGCCATGAGGGTGCAGGCTATGCCAATTATGATACATTGCTCTCATCTCATCAATAGTGCAACATATCTGGTTATATTACATATTCATACATGGTTGCTGTAAGCCAGCCATGAATACTATGTGGCATTTGTGATTCTAACCTTGTGACACATCTAAAAATTCACCTTTCTGACCATCTAAGGACCTTAAAATGGTGGCTGCCTGACTTACTGTACTGGACAATAGGAAATGATCTACACCCGCCGGCGGCAGTCTTAATGACGGAAGGCGGATATACCACTGTGGTTATTGCCATTGGAACACATTGCTGCCTTTGGCGGTCTTGGACCAATGGCGATGTCCGTCAGCAGTGACGGTCTCTTGCGTGGCAGACAAGACTTCCATCTCATACTCCATCGCTCACTTGACTCCTGACACTGCTGCCAGCAAGACCTCCACGACCTGAGCTGCTGTGTAATGCCTCTGGGAGCAATCATGCCACATTCCACAGGTGATAGGGCCCCTGGCTTCTCACCTCCGAAGCTGAAGAAGCTGGTAGAGGAGGTCCTACCCCTGTATGAACAGCTCTATGGTGCACCAGAGGAACAAGTAAGTGCACCATGTTGACATTCATTTTATCAGCTCATCTATCCTTTGTAATACTGAGCAAATGCTGATGGCCAGTATTTCTAATTGTGTCCCAAATGTCTGTAAGGTTCCAAAGTTGTGTGTGTGGGTACATGGGCATGTACTTATATGTGGTAAAAGATTTTGAGACCTGAGACATAGGGAGAGTGTGTGATGTATGTGCCCTGACCTAGTTTCTGATTGTTTTACATGATTAGTGGAGGTGGTATACCAACCCTCACCTGGAATACCATGTTTACAGATGTGTTTGAAGTCTGGTCTTACGTAGAGAGCTGACAACTGGTGGTGGATATGCATGTTGTTTGCCAGTTTCAACTTCCCACATGGCCTGACTGCATATGGTCAAGTATGATTGGAGGAGATGTGGAAGACATTCTGGGGCATATCTATGAGCCACTTTATGTGATGCTCCAGTAGCGCTAACCTCTGCTCCATATTTACAAGGAGGTGTAACACCACTTTTTGTGGCATTACACCTCCTTGTAAATATGGGCCCTTCTGACGCAGTTATCTGCATCAGAGGGGTGTGCAATGGGTGTTGTTGTGGGCGTGCCACAGCAACACCCATTGCATTTTGACGCTAACTCAGATTTACAACATTTCGTAAACCTGAGGCTGCGCCAAAAATCTAACGCCACCTCCAGGGGTTGCGTTAGCAAGGCACAACGAAGAGGAAAACTTTTGTTCCTCCTCGTTTTTTGCTTTTTCTATGCATGCGGTATTCTGCAGCACACATAAAAAGAGCAAAATGCCAGAAATGACTGTTTATGTGCAGGAAGGGACACCTTCCTGCACATAAACAATCATTTGAAAATGACACATTGGCACTTCTGTGTGTGCTGCAGAAGAAAGGGACATCTTCCTGCACACACAATCACACCCCTGAATCCAGACATCCCTGCACAATAGTGCAAGGATGCCTGCTTTGGTGCTGGCAGCTAAATTTAGCACCAGTGCAGGGGACAACATAGGGGTGCACCGTATTCACTTAAATATGGCACACACCTGCGTTGTGAAAATGATGGAGGGTGACGCTGCTAGGTTTGGCGCAGCATCGCGCTACGTCATTTTCCCATAAATATGGGCCTCTGTGTTTTGCTTTTTTCAACTAAATTGTCATTGAACCTGCTTGTTTTAGTATGGTACATGAGGACATGACCTTCTGTTCTTGTCTATGTCATCCATGCAGGTCAACGCCCATCAAAAGAATGGGATTTGGCGTGCCATCACCAAGAAAGCGAGGACCTTGGGGGTCCACAAACAGCAGAGCACCCACTGTAGGTAGAGGTAGGAGGACCTGAGACGCTGGGCACTGAAGACTGCAGAGTCTCAACTGGGGATGTCCTCCCAATGAGGATTGGATGCCTGTCGGACCCTGACCTCCCACCCTGAGTTGGATGGGTGTTTGACGGCAGCACAACAGCCACCACGGGGTAAGCACAGACCTGACACAAGTTCATCCCTTTACTAGGTTATTGTCTGATGTGACAGATTGTTAGCTTTGACTATATAAGTGCAAAGTGTCACAGATCTCATGTGAACACATTGTTGTACAGTAGCCATCTATAGCATTCAGGTGTGCACATACAAATGTGTTTAGAGACTTGTTACTCCCCTTTGGTGTCCCCTCAGTACAATGGCATATAATGGTGCACATATGACTGCATCATATGTATACCACTATACAGCTTTTCATTCCCTGGTGGTTGCTCATTCCCACCTACAGGTCAATACCCCCAATATCATGATGGTAAGGTGTGCAGGTCCTTGCGCTCAATCCATTGCAATGTCCCTCGATTCATGTCTATGTGAAACATTGAATCAGTGATATTCAAGTCATTCCTACTTCTCAAAAGGTTACTGATGAGTGACAGCACCATGTGAGGCAGTGATGTCCATCTGACATTTCACATGACATACTAGCTTAACTTCTTCAGACCTGTCACAAGGTGATTCCTCTTGGTGAGTAACAGATGGACTTTTGTGATATCTCACAGGTTGGGAATCATTGAGGTTTTGCTACAATTCTATTGGATCACATATATTGGTGTCAGGGCAATGAATGTTAATATCATGGTAATGTTCTGTAGGTGGAAAGTGGCAACACAGCATTGTCCTTGAGCATACTGTTGTAGGTATGATACATAGGCAATGGTAGTTTATTTACAGTTATATTCTTAACAGTTTTTTGCCAACATCATGTGTAAATGAAAAGGTTCTGTCACGATTCAACATTGGAAATAGTTATATACATACTTCCTATTGCTATGAAGAATATTTCTACTCAGTCCTGGCTTTTTGGGAACATATTGTTTGCACTGACACCTAGGTGGTGCAGGTGTCGTAGGTCACATACACGTGAGAGGTATGGTATGTTTATTCAGGCTTTTGACTTGCATCATGGTTGGTGTACCTGTCATGGTAGCATCACATGTGCTTTGGCTCTGTGATTTCTGCACAGACAGATGTAAGGCTAGTTATGTCTGATGTGTGGATAGTGATGTTGCCACCAGGTCAGTAGTGTAATTGCATGATTAGTTAAGGCTGATTGTCACCTTCCTGCGCATGGCAGTAGTCCATTGACTAGAAACAACTTATTGACAACTTGTTATTGTGTGTGCGACACTGCACTGAGCTTATTTGGCCCTTACATGACTGATAAAGTTTGTTTTCTGGAGAACAATGACTTAGATGCCTTGGTCCACAATGTATTTACAACCCTTTATACATCACTATTGGTACGTGTGGGTGACATGTGTCTCTTTCACCTCAAAATTTTCATGTATGCTGATTAGAGGAGCTGCATGTGTGCATATATCCATTGTGCATGTTGATAACTATGTGAAATGAAGTAGGTATGGCTTAAATACACCAGACTGGGTTGACCCTACTATACAATATGTTTCATTGCCTGGTACATGACATCAGAGATAATTGTTTGTATGTGTTGCATTTGTGTATTTTAATAATGGAAATCAATGTCACATTTCTGAACTATAGCTTGATTGGTGCTTGACCATGTTGTTGGGGATAGGGAACCTGTATCATGTGGTAAAGTCACCTTGTTATTCAATCTTCAGTGTGATAGGTCTACTGATATCATGGTATTGTAGGTGAGACTTAGATAGCTTAGCCAATGAATAACAATGTTTTAAAGAGGGGTAATCATTGTATCTTGTTGAGACATGATGTTGGCACTTAACTGGTACTACCTGGGGGTGTTGGTCAACTGGATGTTATGATACTAATAAGTAAAGTATGATGGAAGTGTTATCTAGTGAATGTGATGAACATACCTCAGTTTCTGTTTTTTAGCATCAGCACCGGGCAGGTGAAGAAGACAGGAC
Organism: Pleurodeles waltl; assembly: GCF_031143425.1. Lineage (NCBI taxonomy): Eukaryota > Metazoa > Chordata > Amphibia > Caudata > Salamandridae > Pleurodeles > Pleurodeles waltl. The sequence continues at coordinate 830,916,130 of NC_090443.1, read as the reverse complement.
ACAGCCAAGTGGGGAGCTTCTGGCCACTGGACCTCCAGTCACGATACCGAGGGACCCAGTGGCCCGGAGGGTGAGGGGAGTGCCACGGCAGAGACTGGATCCAATACATCTTAATCAGACTCCTCCTCCAGTGGCCACCCCCTAGTGGTGGCAGACCCTTCTGGGACCACCCCACAACCATCTCTGTCCAACCCCCTCTCTGTCACTGCCCACCCTGTAGCTCTCCACCTAGTTGGTCGTGCCCACCCATCCAACAGGGTGGGCATCTCCTTTGCCATAGGTACCTTTGCCCCAGCCCCAGTTAGCCCTGCTACCCTCAGTTAGGAGGCTATTGACTTCCTGAGGTCAGTCTCTGTGGGTCAGTCCAGGAACTGGCAACTCAAATCCAACAGAGCAATGCATTCCTGGAGGGAATTCACAGTGCACTAGCTGACCTACAAAGATCTTTTCAGGCTCTGGCCTCCACACTGATGGTTGCCAGTCACCCTTTGTCTACCGTCCCCCCTCCACCTTCCTCTTCCCAAACAGAATCCCCCCTTCCCCGACCCACCCAAAGCACACAAACCGACAAGCATGCATCCACCTCAATATCCAAGGGTAGCGCAGACAAACATAAGCACCACAAGACACACCACCAAAACAACACCCATCTACAGACACTGCAACAGTCACGACCTGCCCTGACACTCCCACCACCCCAGCATCACAGACACACCTGACACACCTGCAGACACCATACCAACATTCACTGATCCAGCTAGCACACCTATCCTACCTGCAGACAGCAACCCAGCAGACCCTCAGACATCCACCCTAGTTGCCACACCCGCAGACGCCACAACCACTGACACGCCTACATGCAGCACATCCACTGTACTTGCAGACACCACCCGAACAGACAGCCACCCACCCACCATGGCATTCCCCAGCACCTCCACCCCCCTCAGCCCAAGACACATAAATGCCCTCACTCATCCACCCAACAGACACCCACCACCAACTAGCATACCTCCCACAAACACACACCCAAGACATCAACACCTGCGCCTCATACAACCACTCCTTCTCCCTCCACACCCAAACCCTTTTGTCATGACCATCCCCATGTGTCTAGAAGAAATTTCCTTTCTGAGTTTGACCTTTTACCTACTCTCCCCGTGTGAAACCCCCAAGAGATCCATTTTCCTCCCCAAGGCCATCCCTTCCCCTATACCCTTCCCCCACCAAGAAGAAGTCACTCCCTCCCAAAAAGGTCTAACGTCGTCCTCATCAGTGATGAATCTGTTGTCTTTCTGTGAGCAGGAGCAGCGGGATGATGTCTAGTTGTGGTTTCATGGTGGCTCCGGATGAGTATGGCTTCCTGAGAGTGAGTGTCTCCTTTTTATACTGTTCGTTTCCACCTTGGGTTCCGTGGTGGTCCAACTGGGTGGAAATGTTGGTGGTGTGCAACCTCCTAATGAGTCCGATGGAAACATGGTCTCTGACCGATTGTTGGTGGCTCCAATCAACCACGGCGGTTTAACCACACTGACGGGGCTGGTGGTTCTTTGGCTGTATTCCGTTTGCATCACTGCCAGTGTCATAATTTGTCAGTCCTCCCTTGGACCGCCACCACTGACATGGAGGTCCATGTACCGCCAAACTCGTAATCAGCCACCTAATGTTAAAGTAAATTAATTAATTTCAGCTTTCAACTTTTTAAAACAAATATACATTTAATTTAATGTTTAACATATATAAATAAAAAATAAATAATATTTTTGGATGAACTGTTCTAATTACCTTTTAAAAAAATAAATATAATTGTATTTTTCACATAAGTAAGTTAATTAAAATTAATTCTATATGACACGTTTTGTAATTTTTGATAAGTACTACATAAATATAAACATTTTACTTTACTTTAGGTAGGATTCTTTTAATAAAACTAATTTACATTAATTTAATGTAATTAAATGTAATGTTTAATTAAAAAATGGGACAGTAATGCTGTAGCATTTATTATTTCGTTCTACATTTTAAATAACTAGAGTAAATTAATTTACATTCATATTTAACATAAAAATTGTTTTACTAATTTGATTTTTGAACCTAATACACGTGTTAAATGTTCCTTATAGTTAAACATAGTTATCTGCCTGTGGTGGAGAACTCCGCCTACATCTTTAAAGTCATGAGTAGTAATTTTGTATTTATATGCTTGACTCTATTTTCGGTTTCGTGGGGAGTCATTTAACTTTGCAGTTTGTAGTGAACCTAATCTTTACATAATAAACAGCCGTAAAAGTAAATTATTACAAAGTGTAAAAATGTAAATATACTCATGTGTAAATTTACATATGTGAATAGGCCCGAAAGATTGTTACTGTTGTCAGGCTATGAATGCAGGTAAAGGCATTCATGCAGCACGGACGTGGCTAAAGAGCAACCTGATGCTGCAGGAAGGTCGGGGCCATGTGTTACGATTAAGGATCAATTACAATGAAAGATGTTTGTACGTGGTAAATCCTATTGTTGTTGACGTCATTTTCAGCTCTTCTCTGAACTACACAACGTTTGAGGTATTTGTGATGCAGCTAGGAATGTTGTTTCGATTCCTGGGGGATAGATGGAGAAGGCAGTTTTCAGAATGGCCTAAACTTTGAAGAACCCAAAGAGACCCTTACATTCTCGTTTTGCTTTCAGTCAAACTATGACAGCGCTTTCAATGTAATTGCCCCTCCCTTTATTAAGTTCATAGAAGGTCCACTAAAAGGCCCTGCCATCCCTGAACACACACGCAAATGGAGAGTAGAATAAAGCACTTGCTGTAGGAATCACAGGAGAACAGATGGGGATTGAGAGAAAAACATCAGAGTGGACCTCATACTCAGGATGGATCATCACAGACAACACTATGGCCCTCATTCCAACCCTGGCGGTCTCTGACCGCCAGGGCGGAGGGCAGCGGAAGCACCGCCAACAGGCTGGCGGTGCTTCCTCGGCTATTCTGACCGTGGCGGTAAAGCCGCGGTCAGAAAAGGGGAACTGGCGGTTTCCCGCTGGTTTTCCCCTGGCCCAGGGAATCCTCCATGGCGGCGCTGCTTGCAGCGCTGCCATGGGGATTCCGACCCCCTTCCCGCCAGCCTGTTTCTGGCGGTTTTCACCGCCAGAACCAGGCTGGCGGGAACGGGTGTCGTGGGGCCCCTGGGGGCCCCTGCACTGCCCATGCCACTGGCATGGGCAGTGCAGGGGCCCCCTAACAGGGCCCTACAAAGGTTTTCACTGTCTGCTTAGCAGACAGTGAAAATCGCGACGGGTGCCACTGCACCTGTCGCTCCCCTGCAACTCCGCCGGCTCCATTCGGAGCCGGCTTCATTGTTGCAGGGGCTTTCCCGCTGGGCCGGCGGGCGCTCTTTTGGAGGGCGCCCGCCGGCCCAGCGGGAAAGTTGGAATGGCCGCCGCGGTCTTTTGACCGCGGGGCGGTCATTCGGCGGTGACCGCCTATGTTATGTAACCTAGATATGAGTGCAATGATATTTCACTTCACTTGCTGTGGAACAAACAGGAGACAACAGGTAAGTATAGGCTATAACCTGGATCAAAGTAAATAAATCTATCAGCAAAAAAAACGTAACAATTTCAGCAGCAGATGTTGCTGTGGTGAGTCTCCAGCAGTCCAGGATAACAGATGGACGCCCCAGGATGCCACTGCAGACCACCCACGAGCTCAAGGATGGAAGAGAGAAAAAATAGTCAAGAATAAAGAACACAGCCAATAAACAATACACAAAAAGATCAGGAGCTAGTGAAATTAACGTGCGAGAACCAGGGGGAAAACAACAAACATGAGGGACAGGTGTGAACTGGTCCGAAGCAGCGACCCCAAAAACTCTGTGTAACAACACGTTGCCATGCGCAGGCTCCATGTTGAAGTAGCCTTATCAGTGTTTACCCTGTGTCCTGTAACCCAGGAAGTGAATGCCTAATGATAGCAGTCAGTTAGCAGTCAAGTGCTCTTCCTCTTTTTAGTTTCCACTGTGTCCTTCCCTGCAGTCTGCAGCCCCACCAGTCCTACAGTTGATTCCCTGACCTTGCTCAACCTAAATCCATATACCCTTCTACAAAAACAACTATGGGGCCCAACCAATGTATTATCCCTTCAGAACAAGTGTTCTAATCCTCCAACAGTCTACTAAATGAGTTATCACTGCACTAAGTTTGGAACAATCATACGGCTGTTGAGAGTCACCATTTAAATAAAATACTCATAAGTTCCATTTAGAGGTTGAAGCAGGCAGGTTGAATTATAAAGAACCATAATGCTTGAATGAAATGGACTGGCAACAGTGCTGCCTCTGTGGCAGTGCTGGCTGCTCCTTCCTGTTTCTGGAGATTGTGGATCAGATTAGGTGGCATGCGCTGTACAGAGAAGTTCCATTAGCAGGCTGTGGAGCTGTTTCCTTGTATTGACTTTCTGTGAGATACAACGGGTGGAAGGAGTGAAATTGTTCAGTAGAGGGCCAAGAAATAATTCTGTCAATGTTTATGATAATATTTGCATGTTTTATTCACGGCACTCGCCTTTTGCCTATATGAAACTTTATTTTTGCTTATAAGCGCTCTCGCGCGTTAGCTGTTGCTACAACGTTTTCCCTCAAGCCTTTCCCTTCATAACGCTCGCTCATGTTCCGTGGCAGTTCCAACGGCCGTTTCTGCCATTGAACGGATGCGCTGCTCATCGCTCGCTTCACTGTTGCCTCAGCTCCCAGCTGATTTCACCGCCGCTCACCGCTCGCTTCATTGCTGCTTCAACTCCCAGCTGTTTTTCACCGCCGCTTCGCTTCTGCTGTTCCCGGAAACCTCTGCCTCGCCTCCAGGATTCAATTTACAACTCAGTCATGCCTCTATGGGCGTGTGTTATTTCCTGTTTCTATTTTTCCTCCGCTATTAACTCTTTCAGCTCCAGGGATTTTTTGTCATACCTTTTTATATTGTTTTTTCTCTCTTTTTCACCATGGAACATCAAAGCTGTTTTGGTAATTTATCGGACAATGATGAAATTGGAGCCTTTATTAATGAGGCGGTTTCTAAGGCTGTTTCAGCCACTATGAACAAAATGTCTAAAAATATTGAAACCTCCGTACATAACATGGTTTACAAATCCTTTCTGGCACATTCTGCGGGGATAGCAGAAAACGAAAATTTAAAGATTTGCCTTCACAACAACCATCTGATGGCGCTTCATTGACTGGTGAAGTTTCTTCACCCCTGATTGAGGACGAGTCTCCTCCCAGTCCTCCTTCCCCAGAGGGGAATTCTAAAAATATTGATGGAAAATGGAAGTCTAAAACAAAACATGTTATAGATTGTGATTTCTCACATTTCGGATACCAACGATGATATCGGTGATGCAGAGGACATGGACGATTGTTCAGATATCTGGGGTTCACAATCTCAAGCTTCCCCTTCCAAAAAGCCTAAGTTAGACATTTCTGATCCCTTTGTGGCCAAAACTATTTTTGATTCGGATGGTAATCCTATGTTTGATCTTTCTCTCCTACATCACCCCAATTCCACAGAATGGGCCCCTTCATCCCATGTTGGGAAATATATTGCTTCCAGGTTAAGGCTTCTAGATAAGCAGACTAGAGCCAAGCTTAAATCGGAATGCCCCAGACCTTCTCTTTTTTCCAATAGCACCTCGAGTCCAGCTATTGACCAACCCCTTCTCACCTTCTTTTCAAAATTTGGAAAAGATCCCCGTAAAGGGGTAGACAAGGCCTGGTCGAACTGCCAAGATAAACTCTTGGACTTGGTGGGTCATCTGGCCTATATCTTTGATTTAGCGGAATCTGCCAGGATGGAAAATGCAGATATTGACCCTATGGAAATTTCTCTATGGATCCAAAGAGCCTTTTGCCTTCTAGGCAATGCAAACGCCACCATTACCCACGAGAGGAGAAAGGGGCTACTCCTCAAACTAGACCCCAAGTTGGCTAATCTAGCCACCATGGATCCCAGAATTAAGGCAGAAGGACACCTCTTCGGGGACTCTTTTATCAAAGACCTGGGAAAAATTAGTTTCCACTTTTGCCTCCATTGACAAAGCTCAAAAGAACATTAAAAAAGTCTTTAACCAGCAGGTTTTTGCCAAGGCCGGTACAGGCAGGGATCGCTCTACCGGCCAATCCTTTCATCCTCAAGGATACAGAGGCTACTCCTATTCAGCATACGGATCTCAATCCTATAAACCCCAGTTCTATCCTCAACGAGGCAGAGGCTACAGGGGTCGTGGACAGCGTGGCTTCAGGACCAGTAACACACAAGGTAAGCCCTATTTTTGGCCTTCCTCCAATAGGGGGTCGTCTTCATTGTTTCATTCCGAAATGGCGCACTATAACAATAGATCCATGGGTTCTGAATACTATTCAAGGTTATCAGATAGAGCTTTACTCAAGACCTCACCAAGTTTCCTTTCCTTCTCCTCTGTGTTTTTCGACAGAAATGTCCTTTCTCATCTCAGGAGAAGTGCGTTCTCTTCTATCAAAACAAGCCATTCAACTTTCTCTTCCAAACCCCTCAGGATTTCTCAGCTCTCTTTTCTTGGTTCAAAAGAAAAACAAGAAAATGAGACCAGTCATCAACCTCAGAAATTTCAATCAGTTTGTTGTGTACTGACATTTCAAAATGGAAACCATTCTCCATTTAAGGGACATTCTTCTTCCCTTCGATTTCATGGTTCGTCTAGACCTTCAGGATGCGTATCTTTCTGTTCCTATTCATACAAGTCACAGAAAATACCTCCAATTCCAATGGCAAGGTCAAACTTACCAGTTTTCTTCCCTTCCGTTCGGCCTTTCATCAGCACCTTGGTGTTTCACCAAACTAATGACACCGGTAACGGCTCATCTCAGATCTTTAGGCATCAGACTGTTAATTTATCTGGACAATATTCTCATCTTGCATCAAAGTCGTCTTGCTCTTCAATCGCATCTACAAATAACGTGTTCTCTTCTTTCCCAACTAGGTTTCTTACTTAACAAAGAAAAATCAAACATTATTCCTTCACAAAGAATAGAGTTCTTGGGGTTCGAAATAGATTCCTCTTCCACTACCCTCCATCTTTCCCAACAAAAAGGAAATTCCATCAAATCAGAGATTTTAAGAACTCTTCGCAAGTCCAAGATTTCTTTCAGAACTCTGGCCAGGATAGTGGGCCTCCTGTCTTCCTCAATTCAGGCTATCTTCCCTGGTCCTCTTCATTACTGGGCGCTTTAGAGGTTAAAGATTCGTCATCTCAGAAAAGGTCTTTCCTATTCAGAGAAGATCAGCTTAGATCAAGAGTCCCACCTAGAGCTTCAATGGTGGATAGACCATTTAGATGCTTGGAACGGCAGAGCTATCTTTGCATCAGTCACAGATCTTGTGGTAGAGTCTGGTGCAAGCCTGACAGGTTGGGGCACCCGTTGTGGTCCAATCTCGACTGGAGCTACATGCTCGTTAGAGGAGTCCAAATTGCACATCAATTATTTAGAGATGCTTGCGGGCTCCTTTGCAATCAAGAGCCTGGCAAAAGACAAAGTACAGTGTACCATCCTCCTCCGTATGGACAATGTTTCGGCTGTCTGTTACATAAATCATTTGGGGGGCACCAGGTCAAAGCCACTGGCAGACCTGGCAAAAAGCCTATGGGAATTTTGTCTTCTCAACGAGATTTCTCTCTCAGCAGAATATCTCCCAGGGTCTCTCAACCAAACGGCACATTGGCATTCCCATTTTCTCAGGGATTACAGCGATTGGAGGCTTCAACCCTCAGTTTTCGAATCTATTCTCCACAAATGGGGCCCTTTCGGCATAGACCTCTTCGCCTCTCGCCTCAATACACAACTACCTCTGTTTTTCAGTTGGCGTCCGGATCCTTCAGCATTAGCCTCAGACGCTTTTCTTCATGATTGGTCCCAGACGGTCAATTATGCCTTACCTCCGTTTAAAATGATCACCAGAGTTCTCGCCCAAGCCAGACATCAGAAGGCGACTTTAATGCTAGTTGCCCCCTTCTGGCAATTGCAAGTTTGGTTCCCCCCTCTCTTGGAATTAGCAATCGACTTTCCCTTTCTTCTATCCCTTTTCCCTTCCGTTCTTCTAGATCCCCTAGGGAATCCATACTCCCTTGTACTCAACAATACACTCACTCTTTCAGCCTGGAAGGTGTCGGGCCTTCCCGACCTTCCATCCCAATTTCGGAGGAAGCTAAAGACTTCATCAGTAAAGCCTGGGCTCCCGGAATCAGGAAAGCCTACAGTTCCGCCTGGTCTCTTTGGTAAAGCTGGTGTATGGGACAGGACCTCGATCCAGTTTCAACAGATATAAACTACGCAATTAATTTCCTAGCTGCGCAAGCCAGTGCAGGTAAGTCATACAGAACAATCAATTTAAATAGATCATCCATTTCTATGCATCATTCTTACGTCAATGGAAAACCAGTGGGAGAACATCCACTGCTTTGCCGACTATTAAAGGGAGTAAAATTTTCTATTCCTCCATTACCCAAATATTCAAAGTTATGGGATGTCAATGTGGTATTGAACTTGTTCTTATCTTGGCATGATATTTCGGATCTTTCTTTGAAAATGCTTTTAGCCAAGCTTACTATGTTACTTTGTCTGGTTTCCATTAAACGGTTATCTGACGTTAGAGCCTTAGATATTACTTCTCGACAGTTTGCCCCTACGGGTGTATTGTTCTCCATTAACAAATGTACTAAAACTAATTTACGTACAGTTTTTTACCCGTATTTACCAAACCAACCTAAATTGTGTGTAGGACAATGTCTCAAATGTTATGAGGACCGTACAGCCAAGCTCAGAACGTCTTCTCTTTCCCAACTTCTTATTTCTTTCTGTAAACCCCAGAAACCTGTGTCTTCGGCTTCTCTTGCCAGATGGGTTCGTTGGATTATGTCTTTAGAGGGTATCGATACCTCAGTTTTCAGAGCTCACTCCGCTAGGGGAGTTATGGCTTCCAAATCTTTCTGGGTTGGTTCCAGATTAGAAGACATTCTGAGATCGGCCGACTGGTCCAACGATAATGTCTTTAGAACTTTTTATTGTAAACCAGTTTATACTGCAACTTCAGTGGTTATTAACATGCTTTAAAAAAGCATAATATGAGCCTCCGGTCTTGACATAAAATGTAGATTTTCCTGGTATATTATGACGGAAAGTCTTAATTTTATTAAAGACATGGAGGCGAGTATTATCCCACTGCAAAAAGGAGAATTTCCTGACTCTGTTTTTCGTTCTCTTTTTTTCCCTCCCTCGCAGCAACAACCGCTCAACCTCAATCCTCCACCTGATCGAAGGATGGATTTGTCGACTCCAAGCTCGTATTCAAGAGATCCAGCTCATTGCCAACGGAGTATCCCTACTACCTTCTGTATTTCTTCTTCATTCCACTCTTGCTTGAACTTTATTTGAGAACTTTGTTCACTAATTTGAGCAGTTTCAATTGTCTTAGCTATTTTTCCTTTGTTTTCTTGCACTGACTAGCCTTCTCGCATCAAGAAAGAGGGCTGGTCGCAGTCAAGCGTAGTGATTATATTTCCCCCTGTGTTCCTATTGGTGCCTTATCTGTTACGTTTTGCTTTCCCATTGGCTTTCTGTATTTCAAGCCTTATGGGAATTGTAGTTTCTTGACTGCTGCTATTGAAATAAAGCAAGTTAGAGAAGCATAATACTCTCCTCCGTGTCTTTAATAAAATTAAGACTTTCCATCATTAAATACTAGGAAAATCTACATTATCTGAACATAACAATTCATAGTTGTTCTTTGGGGTCATTTCAGCATCAATTTAGATATTTAGGGACACATGAATTGTGGCCAAATAAACTAAATAGATAATAGTTATGCACACACAAACACCACCAAGAGAAATAGTTAATCAATATATCGAAGACCAAAAATGACTTGTGACTGTGCCTTAATAAAAGTTTTAATTTGCTTTTGAAGCCCACAGCTTAAAGTAGTTTAGATGCTATTGCTTAGCTTACCCCTTCTCTAGATTTAAAAAAAAAACATTAACATAGAGAATGCCATCAGTTACGCTTTAGTATGTTTAGCCTCTGAGAGGGTTAATATGTAATTACAACATATTGTGGTCTTTATGGGGTGCTTCCAAAATATGGCTGCCCTCTAACATACTGTGGATGACACAAGCGCTTCTCTGGCATGTTCTCTCTGAGGATAATGAGAACAATGTGGTGCAAATGTGTTTTCAACTCACCCCTGTGGAACAAATGTCTTTTTGGGATATTCCATCAAGGTTTTTATGTCATCTGTGTAAGTTTATATTTTCATCTGCCCTGAACTTAGTTAAAAATAGTTGTAGGTTGTGTTTAATGCTTTACCCACATAAACACAGCTCACTGGTGGAAAAAGTGCTTTTGCCCTAAGTCTTAAAATGGCAGCAAACGGATGCATACAGCAGAACACCTTATCCATGCTGTTCTTCTGAACTATTATTGAATATGGCTGTATTAAGAAATCCTATTTAACGCTGGTAGAACAATGGTTGGCTGTGGTTCAACAGCAGAACTATTTGAGTGCCTGCCGTGCAATCACGAATGCTGTTGTCTTCTCTGTCGCTCTCTCTTGCTGTAATTTAGAATTAATGTTGTGCCTTTGCATTTGGCTATTTGTTACCCTGCTATGTAAAGCCATTTGCGTCTTATGTAACTTACAGGCCTTCACCCGACAACAATCTGTAGGCTATAATCAGTGTACATACCATTTGTAAGTGTGTCGAAACAAATTAAATAGAAGCTAATGTCTTTCCTGCTGGCTTACAGTGCGTGTTAGCACTGCGTGTGCTCCGGGATGTGATTTTTGCTTATGTGAAAAATACAACAAAGCCAAAAAATGAGAAGGGCTGACTATAGACAAGAGTTGGTTAGATATATATATGTGTAGGGGATCCAACATAGAGATGCTGCTGCCACTGGAGCTTGAGGACCAGGGCTCATGTCTACCTGGGCACCTGACTGGAAGTTGAGGATTTAGTGAACATCAGAAAAAAACAGATTTAGTCAAATTCGGGCAGCGCAAAGCTAAGTGAAAACACACACCGTCCATTATGCAAAAATTAGAAAATTGCACAGCACTTTAGTCATGCACCAATAATGTGACTGACTGTTGTCATGCTAAAAACGGAGGCCCAGATACATCAACACTTTGCGTCGGGTTAGCATTACTTTGTACAAATCTGACGCAAAGTGTTCAGGTGGGATTTACTATCCAACACAAATCATGATTTGCATTGGCTAGTAAACCAAAGTGACACACAGTTGTGCAATCCGCAGTCCTGGATTACTTTGTGTTAAGGAGTGTTTCCTTGGGTGGTTCATTGACATTTCCAGACAGCAAACCATGGGTTTTGATGCAAATTCCTATCTACAAAGAACTGTATACAGGGGTTGTCACCAAAATCAAACACCCCCTTGAGGCAACGAGGAGAAATGTTTTCCTTTTTTGCTTGTGTTACCACTTTTCAGGTGTGCTGCATTGTACAGCACACATACAAAGTAAGGAAAGCTGTAAAGCATAGGTTTGTACTGGAAGGTACCCCCTAAGCTTGAGACAACGCAAATACCCTTGAACTTAGTGCATATGTGGCTGTTCTGCTCTCTAGCTTTTCCACAACGCAGCACAGCAACTTTACTTGCTTCCCTGCATAACATGACTTCTTGATATGTCTGGGCTGTTCTGTTAGCTCAATGCTAAAGCGTTACGGGAAAGGTAACTAATTTGTCTTTCACCTAGATTTATATGCAAGGAACACAGTCCTGTAGATTTTCTTCTACTTCTTTTTTTGGGTAGCAACTGCGCAAGGGGAAACTATATAATGTATAATTATACAGAAATTATGTTGACTGAGAGTAACAAATCCTCTATTCTTGTCCAGGGTCAATTAAAATGAGTCCCAGAGAACAGTGACAGAACAGAACTGAAAGTTTGCGGAATAGTCACCAGGTCTTTGAAGAAATCCAGGAAAAACAATGTAACAACATTCCAAAGGGATGGAGATGATGTGATCAGTTGCTCAGAAGATTCCAAAGGAGAGAAGTATCTGTGAGATTTAAGTTGATGAAGAAGGACTGGTTGATGGTACTGGAACTGCAGACAAACTAAATCAGGGAGGGTTTATAAAAAATTGAGGTGCAATTTTAACTCCTGAAGAGACCATGTACCTCCAGTCAAGAACTGACCACATCTTGTGACCCAGCACATCTGATTCTTAGATAAGATCTGGGGTGGAAGAGAAAATCATTCTCCGACTCCAGGCATCTAAGTGTTTCAGCCACCAGTGAAGTTCTTCCTTGGATTCTGAATCCAGGGACATCAGATCTGAATAAGCCAAACCTTTAAGAAGATGATGAATTTTCAGCCTTTGCAAGGCCCAATAATGAAGAGAGCCCGGTAAAATAGCCTGAACCAAAGATTCCAAAGATGCCAGCAGACTTATAAGACAAGGCAAAGATATAAGGGAAAAATGAGAAAGGTTAAGATCATGACAAATTTCCATTTTTGTCAGCGCAACCTTGTGCTAAGGGAGTTGGAGTAATGGGAAAGTGTCTGTTAGAAACCTCAAAACTCCAGATGTTTGACGGAATGAGAGAAGTTTTTTTGATATTGATAAGGAAACCTAGGCATAGGAGAAGATCCTGACAGAGATATAGATGAGAGAGAAGACCGTTTTTGTCCTGAGCCATGATAAGGAAACCATCTAGATGCATGATGATTCTGACACCTTGTACTCTGAGAAAGGCTACACTACAAGAGGTTTGATTATCTTGGTACAACACCAAGGGAGCAGTGGAAAGGCAGAAAGGAAGAGCCTTGAAGCTGAAGAAGGAGTGGCCCCATTGAAATTGGACATATTGTGTGTATGATTGATGGACTGGTAAAGCCAGGTAAGTATCCTGCAGGTCCAATCTTACCAACCAGTCATCCTGAAAAAACATATCTCTGAGATGGAAAATGGGTTCCATTTTGAAATGATGATACACCACTAAACTGTTGAAAAACGTTAAGTTGATTACTGGCCAAAACCTCTTCTTTTGTACCAAAAAGATGGTACGGAGAATACTTGTGGGGTCAAAAGAGGTTTCTTCAATAGCCTGTTTTGTTAACAGAGTTTGAGCTTCTTGAACGTTAGGGAACTGTTCCTGAGAAACATGAAGAGGCTTGAGAAGGTGGAGTTGAGCAGGAGTCTGGTAGAGCTCTATACAATAACCTTGAAGTGTCCGAATCACCCAGGGATCTGTTGTGAGAGAAAAACAAGCATTTATGCACAAAGCTAATCTGCCTCCCATGGGAGCAAGACCAGAAGGGGAAACTCTTACCTGAGAATTCCTCTCCTTTGTTTCTGTATCTCCTATTTTGGAAACCTCTGGAGCATCAGGGAAGGAAATGGGGCTTGTAGTCTTGGTAGTAATCCTGATATGGTGCTTGGTTAGAGGAGTCTCTCTTAAAGGAATGTCCCTTTGCAGGATAGTGGACAGCAAAGTGGCTCATTCCTTTGCTGGCCCTGACAAAAACCTGAGAAGGAAAAACCTTCCTAACGGAAGATTGGGCCTTATCAATAGTGGCAAAGGTGGAAATCTATTTACCCATTTCCTTAACAAAGGAATCCTTGGTTGCCAGGCTACTGAGCTTGGGATCTATTTTCAGCAGAAGGCTTTTGTGTCTTTCCTGCGATTTATGAGCATTGGCATTGATTAAAATACATATAGCCCATTGATGCTAGTCCGACATGATCGACCTATGTACCCTCCATTTTTGCCTCTTTGGCCAAATCTAATATTCTGGTTAGAGGAACAACAAAGTCTCAAAATCTGCCCTGACAATTAGACCAGGCTCTGTCCACTCCTTTTTTAGAATCATTCACAAATTTCGAGGAAAACATCAACATGTTTGGATCAAAGACTGGGATAGCAGTAATGTTATTGGGCAGGGAAAGGCCTTGAACATTCAAATTTTAACTTATTCCTGGAGGTGGTGTCCAGAGAATGCCTGAGGTGAAAGAAAACATAATCTGAAACGTGTTGAGAAGGGAACTACTCAGTAGAGTTAAGGTGGTGAATTAAAGAAGGATCAAACACAGGTTTCCCTAAATGATCTAGCAGATCATTAGGCACTGGGTGAGAGTCACCACCATCATGAGAAGGCATTTTATGCTTTTTCTCCAGAGGCCCATTTGTAAAAGGATCCGCGGATTGCTTAAATCCATCTACGTCTCCCCGGATGTCATCACCATCATCATTATCACTGGTGTCATTCAAATGTGTAATGTTAAGAGGGGAAGAAGGAAGCCCCGAAAAAAAAAAAACTCTTCCGTGGGAGGACCAGTAGTTAAAGAAAAGCCTTTGAAGGATACATTTTGTGACACAGCATGTTTCTTTCCCTTTTTTGAGGCAACTTCAGGAGGATAAGAGATCATGTTAGATGGAAGCCTCCAATTTATTTGAAACATCCGGCATGGAAAGGAAACAGACACAGCATGCTGTATCAAATCCTTAATAAATGACTTCAAATTATCTTTAAAAGTTTCCTCCTTCTCAGGTATATTAATTATACTATAAACAAATAACCCAATGAAACTGGTGAAACAAAGAAAAAACAATTTTAAAGCACAACTTCAACTAAAAAAATGACCAGAAAGTGTTAGAACATGAGCTAAAGGTACAGGAACCTTTAAGGGATGGAACTGACAGAAAAGGGGATTGAATGAGGAAGAGGCTACTCGCCAAGATGAGTTCAGACCAAATGAAGCTTCCCAGCGAGACCAGCATGTAGAAAGGAGGGCCTCATAGAAACAGAAGTGATGCCAAAGAGAGGCGATTGAAAGCGTTCGGAAGAGTGCACTCACAGAAACGATCTAGCACAAAGCACAGCACGACTGTTAGAGGCCTCCACACAGCCTGAAATGAAATGTGCACCAAAGCCACTGATGTATTTGAAATTTTAGTACTGTCGCACGTCACAATAATCATCTGTACGTGACAGTTTCTGCATTATGTTAATCAAAGTACTAATAGATTGATTGTAAAGTGATGCACTGAGAAGTCATGTTAGTTTGCATTCACCTGAGATTAATCACTGAAACCTAGGTGGTATTGAGATTGAATTACATGTTTGGAGAATTACTCTGTCATTATGGTATATTTTAGAGATAAAACTAATAGTTTGCATTAAAACGATATTAGACTTTTGGAGTTAACTTTTTTAAATTCATATGCAAAAGTAGAGAAATGCTGTTCTGCACCACACTAATGGAAATGTATTGACAAAGTTATTTTGTTTTAAAGTTACTGTAATGTGAATGCTAATGAAGATGTATTAATGCTGAATTTATAATTTACATATTAAAATGTGTATTATTTGAATGAATAATGTACTGTTGTAATTCATTTGCACTAGCCTAAATGAGGCCTTCTAGGCCCTGTATTTGTAACTGTGGAGAAAATGGCGTCATCTGGTTAATGTGTACCGTTCTTTCAGAATTTGTTCCCAGGAGAATGCTAGATTGGTAATAGACACCTACTGTTTTATACATAGAGAGTAGGAGAAAATGTCCTTGAGGATGGAACATCTTGGACTATGCACTGACAAAATATATAATTGTTTCAGTCTTACATGGAAGAGTACTGATGGAAACCATTCTCAAGTCAAACTTATGAAACCACACTAATGTTGCAAGTTTGAGTTGCATGATCGATTTCTATTGGATGATGCCCCCTAAGTGTCAAGTGGACTAATGAACTGACAAATCAATTTACCCTATGAACTTTAATATACCAATGCCCAGTTGGACATTGGTCAGATCCGAGAGAAGAATCCCCGAAAATCTGAGAGGAGTATCTCTGAAGAAAAGAAGCAGAACCCTTTGGCCCTTTTTCCTGTATGCTGAGCCCCTTGGACTCTGAGACGTATTGCCCTCTCTGCCCTCAACACTTTGAAATCCCTCACTGAGTCCTAGAGATTTCACCCTACCACAAGAAGAATACTCTTGACCGAGCTTCTGACATGCTGACACTTTCCATTTTTACTTACTTTTTGCCCACCTGTTACTAGCCTGTTGCCCAAGATTACCTTTTTCCAAATTCTTCTTGGCCTGTTTGTCCTCTTTTGCCTTTTGTCCATATGTGTTCTGTCCAGCACATGTTATCCGGATTGGCTTATTTGTAGGCTTTCCCTTGCCGAAACTAGCTGAACCTTGATGATTTGAATTGTCTTAATGCTTATTAAAACTGATCAAAGCTTGTTTTCTATTAATCAGATCATTCTATTGATGTTCTGTATTTTATTAGTTGAATGCCTAGTTCTTTTAATGCTAGCCCGTCCAAACTTACTTCTTCGCCTTGGTCAACCCTTGGTGAGCCTTGTGGGCATGTGACCTCCTAATATTAGGCTAAGATGACATGTAATAGGGCAGTGACATGGCTCAAATCTTTTGACTCAGACAGGAGTAATAAGATCATCAACTCAAACAATGAGGATTAATAGCCATAAACAACAACAACTTTCAATAAGGAGTCAGAAATGTATACACATCATGACCTATGTGGTCATGAATCACCACACCAATTTAGTAAAGTTTAAATATTTATTGCCCTTATATTAACAATGCTAAAGTCACGTAAATGATGTGCAAAACCAAATGATAGCAATACAGATACAACACTGGCGGTTCAAATCGTCTGAAGAATTTCAATCTTATAAAAGCATTTAATTTTGAACACTCCATAAGAATTATATAGAATAACAACTATATTATTTGAAAAATAGAAACAGATTTCATTAGTTGTGCAGCTGAATCAATCATAATCAATTAATATACATTTAAATCAATTAGTGGATCAGATATCCTAATTATCAAATTCTAATTTAAAAAGCATGTGTGGGACTGGACTTCTTCACATGCAAAAATGAAAATTAAATTTGGAAAACATCTAACTATGGCGCTAACAAAAATTTATGGTTGTATTTCTAAAGGGAAAAACTGCAAAGAAAAACAAAATGCACATTGGTTATACCTCTCCTTAATAAAAAAAAAAGTAGCTAGCAGAATCTTCATCAGCAGAGCACAGAAACAGCAGGTCTTCAGCGATCAGCATCAAAAACATGAAAAAGGCAACAGTTCAGTAATGTTGGGCCTAATGTATCTGAACTGTTAAATTCACAATTAATTGGACAGAGGAGCTGCACAGAAAAAACTGGCAAGAGCTAAACAAAACTGAACTGACAAGAAGCTGAACGGAATATGACTTACATCACGTAAAACTTTGCCTAATTAAAGTCCCAAAAATCACTAGCTAAGCTTCTTTTGGACAAGACTATGAGGTGTGATAGTGAGCAACCAATTAGATTACATGTTACCTTTAGTTGTATCTTTCTTCATTCTTCTTACGCTCCTCTCCGGTCTGCAGTTTCCCCAAAAATATAACATTGTAGAAAACAGCACAGAACAGGACATTCAGCTAACATTAGTTCCTATCAGAAACTGAGGCCCATTGTTAAAACTCGTAAATATTATCACAAGGAAGTACAGAATGAGAAAACAGTAGATTTCCACAGTGAGCTTTCAGTAGGATGTCTAATACACAATGGGGGTCATTACAACATTGGCAGTAAAAGCCACTTACCGCCGTGCAGAAGACAGCCAACACACCGCCGTGGCCACGGAAATCCGCCACAGCTATTATGACCCACAGCTCGGAATCCGCCAAATTTTAGACACCCACACAAGTCAGCCACACCAAAGGTCAGTGATAAACTGGCGAAAACAAAACCTCCACCGTCACGCCAACAGAAATATGCCCACACTATCATGACCCACGAATCCACGCAGCGGTCTTTCAACCGCGGTATTCCATTGGCGGTACACACCGCCGCACTCAAAATACACACACATTTACAAAACACAGCCACATTAGACAATTCCAAATACACAGACCTGATACACATACACACACCACTCCCACACACCCAATACAATATAAAACACACACCCACATTGTAGGAGGCTGGCCTGGCTTTTAGTGGGTACCAGAGGTACTTACACCTTGTGCCAGGTCCAGTTATCCCTTATCAGTGTAGAAGAGGTGTTTCTAGCAGCTTAGGCTGATAGAAGGTAGCTATGGCAAAGCAGCTTAGGCTGAACTAGGAGACATGTAAAGCTCCTACTATACCACTGGTGTCCTATGCACAATATCATAGGAAAACACAATACACAGAATTACTAAAAATAAAGGTACTTTATTTTTATGACAATATGCCAAAAGTATATCAGTGAGTACCCTCAATATGAGGATAAGTTATATACACAAGATATATGTACACAAACCAAAATTATGCAGGTAATAGCAAGAAAAGTAATGCAAGCAGTGTACAGTTACAGTAGATTGCAATAGGAGCACATAGATATAGGGGCAACACAAACCATATACTCCAAAAGTGGAATGCGAACCCCGAATGGACCCCAAACCTATGTGAGCTTGTAGAGGGTCGCTGGGACTGTAAGAAAACAGTGAGGGTTAGAAAAATAGCCCACCCCAAGACCCTGAAAGGTAGGTGTAAAGTGCACCTACTACCCCCAGAGAGCACAGAAGTCGTGATAGGGGGATTCTGCAGGAAGAACAAACACCAGCAATGCAACAACAGTGGATTTCTGGACCTGTGTACCTGTAAGACAAGGGGACCAAGCCCAATAGTCTCAACAGTGTCGAGAGTGGGCAGGAGCCCAGGAAATGCCAGCTAAGGGTACAAGGAAGCTGCCACCTGTTGGAAGAAGCTTGGAGTTCTGCAAGAAAGAAGAGGACCAGGAACTTCCCCTTTGGAGGATGGATGTCCTACATCACGATGAAGCTTGCAGAGGTATTCCCATGCAGAAAGACTGCAAACAAGCCTTGCTAACTGCAAGGGTTGCAGTAGAGGTTTTTGGGTGCTGCGGTGGCCCAGGAGGGACCAGGATGTCGCCACTTGGAGGAGGAGACAGAGGGGGCGCCCAGCAACTCAGGGAGCCCTCACAGAAGCAGACAGCACCTGCAGAAGTACCTGAACAGGCACTTGGAAGAAGAGTGAACTGGAGTCCACGCGAAGTCACAAAAGGTAGTCCCACGACGCCAGAGGACAACTCAGAAGGTTGTGCACTGCAGGTTAGAGTGTCAGGGTCCCAGGCTTGGGTGTGCATGAAGGAAATCCTGGAAGAGTTCACAGGAGCCGGAGCAGCTGCAAATCACGCGTTACCCAGCAATGCAGTCTAGCAAGGGGAGGAAAGGACCTACCTCCACCAAACTTGGACTGAAGAGTCACTGGACTGTGGGAGTCACTTGGACAGAGTTGCTGAGTTCCAGGGACCACGCTCGTCATGCTGAGAGGGGACCCAGAGGACCAGTGATGTAGTCTTTTGGTGCCTGCGGTTGCAGGGGGAAGATTCCGTCGACCCACGGGAGATTTCTTCAGAGCTCCTGGTGCAGAGAGGAGGCAGGCTACCCCCAGAGCATTGACCACCTGGAAACAGTCAAGAAAGCCGGCAGGATGAAGCGATACAAGGTTGCTAGTAGTCGTCTTGCTACTTTGTTGTGGTTTTGCAGGCGTCCTGAGCAGTCAGCGGTCGATCCTTTGGCAGAAGGTGAAGAGGGAGATGCAGAGGAACTCTGATGAGCTCTTGAATTCGTTATCTGGTGAGATCCCCAAAGCAGAGACCCTAAATAGCCAGAAAAGGAGGTTTGGCTACCTAGGAAGGAGGATTGGCTACCAAGAGAGGTAAGAGCCTATCAGAAGGAGCCTCTGACGTCACCTGCTGGCACTGGCCACTCAGAGCAGTACATGTTACATGGCCATGTTCTGAGTTACCATTGTGTTGCTGTACATAGGTAGTGACCTATGTACAGTGCACGCATGTAATGGTGTCCCGCACTCACAAAGTCCGGGGAATTTGCCCTGAACTTTGCACCCAACCTTCACCAGGTGAAGGTTAGACATATAGGTGACTCATAAGTTACTCAAGTGCAGTGGTCAATGGCTGTGAAATAACGTGGACGTTATTTCACTCAGGCTGCACTGGCAGGCCTGTGTAAGAATTGTCAGAGCTCCCTATGGGTGGCAAAAGAAATGCTGCAGCCCATAGGGATCTCCTGGAACCCCAATACCCTGGGTACCTCAGCACCATATACTAGGGAATTATATGGGTGTACCAGTATGCCAATTGGAATTGGTAAATTTAGTCACTACTTGTTAGTGACAAATTTGGAAAGCAGAGAGAGCATAACCACTGAGGTTCTGGTTGGCAGAGCCTCAGTGAGACAGTTAGGCATCACACAGGGAACACATACAGGGCACATACTATGAACACTGGGGCCCTGCCTGGCAGGGTCCCAGTGACACATAGACTAAAACAACATATATACAGTGAAATATGGGGGTAACATGCCAGGCAAGATGGTACTTTCCTACAAACATCACCCACAAACCCTTACGACCACAATTGCGATAGAAGGCCAGAGAGAGACACCACAATCTATAACCAGGCATCCACAGGCACACACCATCACCCACATAACATCCACGCACCCCACAAAACACACCACTAAATATCACCCCACATATCATAACACACACCACACCACACATCACCCACACCACCCCATGGCACGGCAAAGACACCCCAGGTTCTCTGAGGAGGAGCTCAGGGTCATGTTGGAGGAAATCATCCGGGTAGAGCCACAGCTATTCGGATCACAGGTGCAGTACACCTCCATAGCTAGGAAGATGAAGCTATGGTGCAGAATAGTGGACAGGGTCAATGCAATGGGACAGCACCCAAGAAATAGGGATGACATCAGGAAGAGGTGGAACGACCTGCGGGGGAAGGTGCGTTCCGTGGTATCCAGACACCACCTTAAGGTACAGAGGACTGGCGGCGGACCCCCACCTCCTCCCCCACAACTAACAACATGGGTCTTGGTGATTCTGCATCCTGAGGGCCTCAAAGGAGTAGCTTGAGGAATGGACTCTGGTAAGTCAAACCTTAACTAGTACACCCCCCACCCTACCTGCATGCCATCACATACCCCCACCCTCGCCCTCACCCCATCACTACAACTCCTCACACATGTCCCACTATCACAAACCACACATCCCAACACAAAGCCCTACATGCAACACCAAAGCATGGACACCCATCACCAATGCATGGCCACTGCACATACCCATACACCCCCCTAAACCATCATCACACAAGGTCCCACACAGGAATGCAAGCACTGGGGTACACGGTCACCCACCAATTGCACACCATGGTACACACAGATGCAATAATCATGCTTTTACACTCCTGCAGGACCCCTACCCAACGTCACCGCACAGGAGGGTCCACACATGTCCATACTACCAACAGAAGAGGCCCACAGTGATGACAGCAGCTCTGTCCAACTGGATCTAGATGACCAGCCCGGCCCATCTGGGACCTCGGGACAGTTGGTTCCCCTCACACAGTCATAGGCCACCACAGAGCTTCCCCCCTCTGGAAACACCAGCACAGCACCCACCCAGCGGGCCCATACCACTGTCCCCAGGACACGTCAATCAGCAGCGTGTCCACCACTACAGGGAACCCAGGACCAACCACCACCCCAGGACCTAGGGGCAGTGGCAGTGGGCACACCGTTCAGGGGACAGAGGCCCAGGGAAACAGGGGAACTGGGAGGGCTGCTGGGAGGGCTGCTGTGCGATAGGGGGAGGACAGGCCCAGGGAACCCACTCTCCACAAGGCCCTCTCCAACATCATGGGAGCATACCATCATTCCCAGGAGACAATGGCAACGGTACTGGTCAAGTTTCAGGAGACCCAGCAGCTGCAGGAGGAACAGTATTTGGGATTCAGGGAGGAACTCAGATCCATCAACTCCACCCTGGGCACCATTGTAGGGGTGCTGAAGGAAGTCCTCAACACCAGGAGGGACACTGTGGCACAACAAGGGGCCCCTGACACTAGCCTGGACGATGAACTGCCCACCACCTCCGCCGGCTCTAGTGGACAGGAGGCACCGCCACAGGACCACCACACCAGCACCCCACCCCCTGCAGACGGAGAACCACCCTGTAAACGGTCCCTGAGATCCAGGACAAAGACAGAGAACGATGCCAAGACCCCCGCCAAGAAATGAGACCGCCCTGAATGTCATTCTTTTGTCCCATCTTGTCACCCTGTCCATCCTCAAACTGCCCCAGCTCCACTTCCTATGCCCCTTTGGACAATGCACCTGTGAGACTGATAGACTGGACCCTGCCATGGACATTCCTCCACCATCACCCCTCCCTTATTTTACAGCACCCTCCAATATTGAGCACTTAAATAAACACCCTTAAGGCACAAAACAATTTGGAGTCTGTCTGTGATTTCAAAATAGTGTATTAGCAATTACAGTGCCAAAATCCTCTTACAACTGTAATGTCAACATACCTATGTCACACAGCTCTAGTCCATGAGGAAACAAAGCAGATGTCACACAGTGGGACCCACATCTGTGAAATCGCAAGGGAAAGTGAAAACTCAGTGACCATACACTAGGTGAAAAGGACAGACAGTAGAGAGGTAGTAGTGTTACATTACATGTAGTAGGCAGGTTTGTCTTCTTACCTGTGTCTCACTGGAAGTATTGCAGGATAACCGAGTTCCTGTTGTCGATGTCCTCTTCTTCTGCTTCCTCGTCTTCACTGTCCACATGCTCCCCAGCTGCCGCAACACCTCCATCTGGACCATCTGGACCATCCTCCTGCAGAAAAGGCACCTGTTGTTTCAAAGCTAAGTTGTGAAGCATACAGCAGGCCACGATGATCTGGTACACCTTCTTTGGTGAGTAGAATAGGGAACCACCTGTCGTATGGAGGCACCTGAACCTGGCCTTCAGGAGACCGAAGGTCCGCTCTATAATCCTCCTAGTTCGCCCATGGGCCTCATTGTAGCGTTCCTCTGCCCTTGTCCTGGGATTCCTCACTGGGGCCAGTAGCCATGACAGGTTGGGGTAACCAGAGCCACCTGCAAATTTCGGAGGACAACTGTTAGACACACACTAACCTGTAGGGATATCCCCAGACCCAGGCAACTATTCCCACTGATTTGGTTCCATGTGCTCACCTAATAGCTACACCCGGTGCCTCTGGAGTTGCCCCATCACATAAGAGATGCTGCTATTCTGCAGGATGTAAGCGTCATGCACTGAGCCGGGGAATTTGGCATTCACATGGGAGATGTACTGGTCGGCCAAACACACCATCTGCACATTCATCGAATGATAACTCTTCCGGTTTCTGTACACCTGTTCACTCCTGCGGGGGGACCAAGGCCACATGTGTCCCATCAATGGCACCTATGATGTTGGGAATTTGTCCCAGGGCATAGAAGTCACCTTTCACTGTAGGCAAATCCTCCACTTCAGGGAAAACGATGTAGCTCCGCATGTGTTTCAGCCGGGCAGACAACACTCTGGACAACACGTTGGAAAACATAGGCTGGGACATCCCTGATGCTATGGCCACTGTTGTTTGAAATGACCCACTTGCAAGGAAATGGAGTACTGACAGCACCTGCACTTGAGGGGGGATTCCTGTGGGATGGCGGATAGCTGACATCAGGTCTGGCTCCAACTGGGCACACAGTTCCAGGATTGTGGCACGATCTAGCCTGTATGTGATGATTACATGTCTTTCCTCCATTGTCGACAGGTCCACCAGCGGTCTTGACACTGGAGGATGCCGCCATCTCCTCACATGTCCCAGCAGACGGTGCCTATGAAGGACAACAGCGAGCACAGAGTCAACCAACTCAGAGGTACGTACACACAGCTTACACAGAACACGATTCATAATCCGAAATAAGCATCTATGAGGGTTGAGGCAAGGCCTAGTTATGTGTGATGCAGTTAAAAATAAAGCCATGTGGGCCCCTGAAATGGCGGCTGCCTGACCTGTAAAGTGGGACAATGGGATATGAGGTAACTGCGCTGGCGTTGTACACCGTAGCGGTAGGCGGTCGAAGACAGCGGCGCATTACTGCATTGGTTAACATTGGACCCTATGGGTCCCAGGAGCCAATGACGATGTACGCCGGCGGTGACGGTACGCACCGCCGCGGACGTGACCGCCATTTTCTATCTGTTCAATCACTCAATACCTGATCTTCGACAGGAGAGGGCCCACACTGCAAGTGCTCCTGTGACCTCAGTCTGGAAAAGACAATGGCTCGTGCGTCTGGGGAAAGGGCCCCTGCCTTCACATCGGAGGAGTTGGAGAAACTCGTGGATGGGGTCCTCCCATAGTACGCGCTACTCTATGGTCATCGAGACAAACAGGTAAGTACACTGGGAGCATGCTGTATGGGCTATGCCTGTGTGGAGTGGGGTGGATGAAAGATAGGGGTGGGGGAGAATGAGGCATGCATGAAACGACGGTGAGTGCATGTGCCACATGGCAGGGGTAGGGATGCGGGCCAATGACTGTGACGGTGCAGTTGGAAATAACTTCTCTTTTTTTCTCCTGTACAATTCCTGTAGGTCAGCGCCCACCAGAAGAAGGATATTTGGCGTGCCATCGCCAAGGACGTCTGGACCCTGGTGGTCTATCACAGTAGGAGCACCCACTGCCGTAAGACATGGGAGGACATTCACCGCTGGAGCAAGAAGACGGCAGAGGCCCAGCTGGGGATGGCCTCCCAACGTTGGAGGGGTGCCCGTCGCATCATGACCCCCCTGATGTTCAGGATCCTGGCGATGGCGTACCCGGAGTTGTATGGGCACTTGAGGGCATCACAGCAGCAACAAGGGGGTGAGTACACTCTCATTCTGCTGATTCAGCGCGCAGTGGAGGTGTCTGGGTGGGGGAGGTGGGCTGTGGGTTCCCCTAGGCCAGGGCAAGTGTGCTAGTTAGGTCTCCTTTTTCAGGCAGGCCCTGTGGCACCCCACCCCACCTGGGTCCAGTGCCAACTACACCTAGTCAGGCTCATGTGACATCCATGTGTGCAGATGTCGGCCATAGCCTTGTACGCCATGTCCCAGGGATTGAATAGTGGACCCCAAGTGCGTGGCGTAGTGCAGGGGGCTTGTGTGTCTGTCGTGTCCGCCAACGGTAGCGGTAATGCATGCACTCAACATGTCTTTCTTCTGTCATCACCTCCATTTTGTGTTCTCCCTGTTCTTCTGTGCATTAGCATCATCAGGTGGAGGAGCAGTGGCACCGGAGCAGGAGGGAGCTGCATCCCACATGGCCCTGGAGGGCGACACTACGGAGTCGGATTTTACCAGTGGGACGGAGGGCGACAGGAGCTGAGACACTATGATACGGACTCCTCCTCTGATGGGAGCTCCCTTTTGGTGGCGGGCCCATCTGTGCCCCCCCCCCATCTACAGGTACAGCCGCCACCCCCCCTTCCAGCACCGCCCTCCCAGCAGCCCCTCAGCCTTTGCCCCGTGCCCACTCACCCAGGAGGGTGGGTATCACCTTCGCCCCAGGCACCTCAGGCCCTGCCCCAGTCACCCCTGCTGCCCTCAGTGAGGAAGCCATTGACCTCCTCAGGTCCCTCACTGTTGGGCAGTCTACCATTTTGAATGCCATCCAGGGTGTAGAGAGGCAGTTGCAACAGACAAATGCATTCCTGGAGGGCATTCATTCTGGTCAGGCAGCCCTTCAGCGAGCTTTTCAGACTCTGGCTTCAGCACTGATGGCAGCCATTGTCCCTGTCTCTAACCTCCTCCCTCCAACTTCCTCTACCCAGACCCACACCCCTGTACCTCAGCCTACCCCAAGCATACCATCAGACCAGCA
The DNA here is from genome assembly GCF_031143425.1 of Pleurodeles waltl. Classification (NCBI taxonomy): domain Eukaryota; kingdom Metazoa; phylum Chordata; class Amphibia; order Caudata; family Salamandridae; genus Pleurodeles; species Pleurodeles waltl. The sequence continues at coordinate 830,890,270 of NC_090443.1, read as the reverse complement.
TGCACACACCCCAACACACAAAGGAAGCTCAGGCAAACATAAGCACCACACATCCCACAGGCACTCACTCAAACATCACACACATGCAGACATAGCAACATCCACTGCCTCCACTGTGTCCCCCTCCTCCTCGTTTCCCTCCTCCCCCCAGTCTCGTTTCCACTCACACCTGCATGCACTACATCTACAGCCACTATTTCCATCACCACCACACCCCGCTCACGTGGAGTCACCACCCCCACTACAATTCACACATCCCCTGTGTCCTTCCCCAGTGTGTCTGTGACGCCACCTCCCTCGGTACACAAATGCAGGCACACACCCACCCAACAGCCCTCCACTTCACGACAGCCTCCAGCACATGCACCTTCACCCAAAGTCACCAAACGTACACCTCCTACAACCACAACCTCTTCCTCCACTCCCAAACCCCCTCCAGCTGCCCATCCCAGTGTTCCTAAGAAGCTTTTCCTGTCCACCCTTGACCTCTTTCCCTCACCTCCCCCACCCCGTCAGTCCTCTAGGGCCCGACTCTCCAGGTCCCAACCTAGCACCTCAGCCACAACATCAGCGGGATCAGTGGTGCCAGTAGCCACCGGATTCTGGAGTGCACCAGGCAGCAGGGCAGCCAGTGTGGCAAGGAGCCACAGCACGGACAGTCCTCCACCTGTCAAGCATCAAAAGTTGGGCAGTGCCCAGCGGGAGAGGAGGAAGACACCAGCCACCAAAGCCGCTCCCAGGGGTACAGGTGGGAGTGTGGAGTCAGCTGCGACACCTTCCAAGGTGGGGAAGGGGCACAAGAAACCCGGCAAGTCCGGGAAGATCGGCACAGCGGAGAAGACCGCCATCAGCCCCGCTGCCCAGGAGACGACCAACATCAGCCCCGCTGCCCAGGAGGCGACCGCCATCAGCCCAGCTGCCCAGGAGGTGACCGCCATCAGCCCCGCTGCCCAGGATGCTACCGCCATCAGCCCCGCTGCCCAGGAGGCGACCGCCAGCACCAGCCCTGCTGTCCAGGAGGCGACCGCCATCAGCCCCGCTGCCCAGGATGCGACCGCCAGCACCAGCCCCGCTGGCCCAGACAGGACCACCAGCACCAGCCCCGCAGGCCCAGACAGGACCACCAGCACCGCTGGCCCAGACAGGACCGCCAGCACCAGCCCCACAGGCCCAGACAGGACCGCCAGCCCCGCTGGCCCAGACAGGACCCCCAGCATCAGCCCCGCAGGCCCAGACAGGACCGCCAGCAGCTGAGTCGCTGCCAAGGACACCCCCGCCACAAGCACCGCTGCAATGGACACCGCCGCCACAAGCACCGCTGCCAAGGACACTGCCTCCACAAGCACCGCTGCAATGGACACCGCCGCCGCCACCGCCGCCACAAGCACCGCTGCCAAGGACACCGCCGCCACAAGCACCGCTGCAATGGACACCGCCGCCACAAGTACCGCTGGCCCATGAGCGCCAAGAGCACTGACGCTACTGAGTCCGCCATGAGCAGGCTGAAGCACTCTGGGCACAAAGCCCCCTCCAGAACCAGTGGAGTATCACATCCACTACCTCTGTCCTTGGCAGGATGAAGCACTCTGGGCACAAAGCCCCTTCCAGAACCAGGCACAAAGCCCCCTCCAGAACCAGTGGAGTGTCACATCCACTACCTCTGTCTGTTACGACTCTGTCGTCCCATCTCTAGGGGGCGCTGTAAGGGGACTGTCGGAAGCCTGGGAATCACCTTAAACACTTATCTAGAGTCCCTTGCTGACTCCTGTTTGTTTCACTTTTCACCATGGTACACTTGTGTAGTACTACATTTCTTTACTGGGACTGCAAATCCCATTATGCATAGTCTGGTAGTCAGGAAAGCCCGGATTCTGTTTCCCATTGTTTTCTATGGGAGAAGTCCAGTTGCTCCTTTTCACTGGATCCTCTCCTCCAGGACTTGCAAGTGTCTGAAACTACACAGACCTGAGACCTCTCCTGTGCAGCCCAGCTTGGAACTGCTTATAAGCAGCCATTTCCTCAAGATCCCCATCGTGCATTGGAGTTTGATTCCTTTGTGTTACAGATCCTTTGTCGGATGGTGTTCCAGTTTTGTTCCTGTTCTGTTCCAGCTTGATCCTGTTTCCTGTTTCTCTGCCCTGCTCCTGATTGTTCCAGCCAGAGTCTGCTCCCTATCTCTTAGCCTTGTACCTGTTTGTTTCTTCCAGAGCCTGCTCCCTGTTTCTCTGTCCTGCTCCTGCCTTGTTTCAGCCTGAACCTGCTCTCTGTTTCCCAGCCCTTTGTATTCCTTTTCCTACTCCCTGTATTCCAGCCCTGTCCTTACCTGTTCCAGCCAGAGCCTGCTTTCTGTTTCCCAGTCCTGTCTCTGTTTGTTCCAGCCAGAAGTTAGCACCCTGTTTTCAAGTCCTAGTCCTGCCTTTACTTCAGCCTGTTCCCAGTTCTTGCCTCTGCCTCTTTGTTTGTTCCCTTCTGTTTCTGTTTCTTCTTGGTTCTTTGTGTCTGGTAAGTGTTCTTTCAGTCTTCACCAGTGTATAAGTGTCCTCCTTTGTACTGGGGTTGGCTCCTGGTTTCCAGGAGGCAATTCCTGCCCCCATCCTTGTCTAGTGTTATACGTTGTCTTTCGTGCCTAACAGTGACCGTGTGCTATTGCTGTTTTCTCAGGAATCTCCACTGTGTTTCCAGCTGGACCCACAAGAGCGTGTCCTGTGTATGTAAGTACTATCCTTGTTTGTGCTCTAGGGTCCAGAGACAGAATCACTTCTGCTGCCTCCTTTCTATGGGGCTGGCAGGGTGACTATCTGTAAGAGCAAACTGCACAGAGGCATTGAGATTCCCTGTCACTGTGGGAGGTTCTGCGCCTTAATCTGTGCACAACCCCAGCGTGTTTGTCCATTAGTAATCCATTTCCTGTTTGTTCACACAAGGGTTGCTCTGCTTTTACTTTCCCGTTTCCTGTGCCTGTCCATAGCTGTCCTTTCTGTGTATGCCTTTAGCTGCTCTCCTGCCCCAATATACTACCTCTTTAGGATATTCGGTGACCTCAAGGGGTGTCCCAACTAAAGTCCTGATCTGACCCCCCGAAACCATGACACTGTCCTTGGCAGGATGAAGCACTCTGGGCACAAAGCCCCCTCCAGAACCAGTGGAGACAGGCATCCACCACCTCTGTCCTTGGCAGGATGAAGCACTCTGGGCACAAAGCCCCCTCCAGAACCAGTGGAGACAGGCATCCACTACCTCTGTCCTTGGCAGGATGAAGCACTCTGGGCACCAAACCCCCTCCAGAACCAGTGGAGACAGGCATCCACTACCTCTGTCCTTGGCAGGATGAAGCACTCTGGGCACCAAGCCCCCTCCAGAACCAGTGGAGACTGTTATCCACTTCAGAGACTGTGGCTTTGCACTCCCCAGGATTGAACAGTGGGCAACCCACCCACTGTAGAGACTTGAGAGACTGTGGCTGTGCACTCCCCAGGATTGAACAGTGGGCAACCCACCCACTGTAAAGACTTGAGAGACTGTGGCTTTGCACTCCCCAATATTGAACAGTGGGCAACCCACCCACTTTAGAGACTTGAGAGACTGTGGCTTTGCACTCCCCAGGATTGAACAGTGGGCAACCCACCTACTGCAGAGACTTGAGAGACTGTGGCTTTGCACTCCCCAGGATTGAACAGTGGGCATGTGGCCCCCTCGTGGATTTGGCATTGTGCACTCATCCGGCTGAGGTGCCCCCTTTCCCTTCCCCCTGAGGTGCTTGTTTTATTTCTATCTGATGCCCCTGCAGTGTTCTCTCCGTCATGTTCGGGTACCTTGTGTGGACCTCGCCCATGCAGTGTGGGCCCAGTGTTCCACTGACTTAAATGGAGAAATACCTGGACTTCTATTCTTGGTGTATATATTTTTGAATAGTGTATATATATTTTTGCGTACTGGATTTTAATAGATTACATAGATTACAATGGTTACACTAATTTCCTTTTGTCTTTGCATTCTTCCAGGGGGGGTTGGGGGGTGTAACTGTGATGTTTCATGATGTATTGGTGTGTGTGTTGTCGAGGGTGGGGGTGGGGGTGTTGCGTGTTGCGTGTGTGTGCCCATGTTTTTTCCCTCCCCCCTCCCCTGTGTTGTAGGTGCAGTTCTCACCGTGGTCTTCACCGCCGGCGTTCGTGCTCCTGGTAGAGGAGCAAGAAGATGAAAGCTTCCTGGTTCCTCGTGGGGTGTGTAGAGGTGAGCATTTTCCCTTCGAAGTCCTGTTTCTGCTGTGTTTTTGTTCGAGGTGAATCTGCCCCGGAAAAGGTGGCGGATTGGTAGGTTGTGATACTGTGGGCAGTACATTGTCTTCCGCCTGTCTGTTGGCGGTGACCGCCGCACTGTTTGTTTGTACCGCCGTGGCGGTCGGAGTGTTAAAGTGGCTGTCTATGTTGGCGGTTTCCGCCACAGTTGTAATAAAAAAAATTTGTTTTTACCGCCGGCCTGTTGGCGGTCTTACCGCCGCTTTAACACCGACCGCCAGGGTTGTAATGACCACCAATGTTTGCAAAAACATTTCAGTAAAGTCGGCATCATACTTCAACATTGTGAATCTGGAAAAATACTAAAACGTAGGTCTTAATAATGCTAATACATGAAGAATAAAACAATTTTTATAATTTCACATCATTGGTTTTGTTCATTAATAATAATCATCTTTTGTCAGCACATGTAGTTCTAATTAATCAAATAAATTTTCACAGTAATTTATTATTTCACATTGAAATCTAGGTAGCAGCCACATTTTAAACATGCATGTTTTCATTTCTCGTAGGATATTCTCTAAATTAAGCCTTTTAATACACATTATGGGCCTCATTACGGCTTTGGCGGTCTTTTCGCAAGATCGCCGCAGTGGCAGCTTCCAAAAGACTACCATGTTGGCGGTCATCTGACCGCCGTATTACGAGTCACACAGTGAAGGCCGCCAAAAAACAGCCACCAATCCGACACCGCCGGGTCACTAACGAGCAGAAAACAGGCGGTTCCACCACCAGCACTGCCAGCCCAACAACTGTCCACCCACCAGATTACGACCCACAAATCACCACAGCTGTTCTACCATGGTGGAAAACGATTGGCAGTCAGAACTGCCACATTCAAGAACTCACCTCAGACAGAACACAGCACCACATTGGACAGTTCGAATACCCCACACCTGACACATACACACAACACCAAACACACCCACTTACAGCACTACATAACACGCCACCCACACAACCCACAATCTTTTGCAACAAAAACCACATACACAGACAGCGAGGACCCACAAACTCATTGCTTAGCACATATACTCCATAGGCACATATGCACTTCACACTCAGCACACACATCACAACTGCATGATCAGCACAATACACACATCACAACTGCACACTAACACCACAAACAACCACCAAGCATACCCAAACACCCCCACCAAGCACCCTGCACTGCACCCTGACACCGACAACACCCACCCACACCCATAACACAACTACCATGTCCCATCAAAAGGCCACGCTTCAAAGACAATGAGTTGAAGGTCATGGTCGATGAAATCATCAGGGTGGAGCCACAACAGTTTGGAGCACAGGTACAGCAAACATCCATTGCCAGGAAAATTGAGTTATGGCAGATAATAGTTAACAGGGTCAACTCAGTGAGCAACCATCCACACACAAGGGTGGACATCAGGAAGAGGTGGAACGACCTACGGGGGAAGGTGCGTTCTATGACATCCAGAGAACAAATTGCAGTGCTGAAGACTGGCAGTGGGCCCCCACTTCTTCCCCCAGAGTTCACATTGTGGGAGTAGAAGGTCTTGGACATACTGCATACTGGAATACCTGCAGGACTGGACTCTGATAAGCAACTAACAGTCCCCTGGCACTAAATCGTACGGTCCAGCATGTTTCCTCACCACCCAGTCACTCCCCAATACACCCAATCTTCCACTACATCTAATGACCTAAAGCCCCTCTCCTGCATGCCACCTACCACTCAGCACCAATGTCCAAACAGTCCCTGCCAAGTGCACGGACAGCACTGCCAATCACAATCACTATGACTCCCACAATGCACATGCCCACCCACATCTAAACCTGCAATGTGCACCTCACATCACATCTCTTGCATGTATGACTATTGCACCAGCTACACCAACTGGATGTTTCAACTGGGGACCACTACATGGCAATAACAGCAATGCATTGGCACAACACACAGCCAAACAACGCCAAACACAGACACAGCACTGTCACCAAACCTAAGGGCCACTAATCCAGATCAACAACCCAGAAATGGACTGAACATGGGGTTGTAGGTAAGAAGGGATACACCATGCACAACATGCACAGACATGACAAGCAATCTTGCATACACATACATACCCCGCTCCCACTTGGACACCATGCTGCAATGTACAGCCATGCCCACTCACAACTAGCAAGCCTGAATTGCCACATGCTAACAGGGCACACCTGTCATTTGAACAATCACAGAGGAACTGAACCCACCCACCGACCTAAAGTTACCAAGCCTGACAGACAACAACCCCTATGGAGCATGGTAGATATGTCACAATCCAACATCCACAAACTTTGGTAGCAGGGTTGCACCTGTCATTGCCATTGCTGGGAATCAAGTTAGGCCACTGTATGCATCAGACAAAGACACAGCCATTCACAGCTCCACCATTTAACTCTCTCTCACTCCATCCACAGGTACCCCTGCCAGTGCCACCATGGAGAGGATACCAGAGACTGACAGCCCTCCTCAGGATGAAGGCCCCAGTCAGGACAACGCTGCTGGATGTCTGGACAGTGACGACCTATCTGACTCATCTGGGACCCCTGGTCAGTCTACTACTCCATGCGTCACCCTGCCGACATCAAACCCTCCCCCCACCCTGTTGCACCAACATTGCAGCAAACCCTTCGTCCCCAAACCTGTGTCCCAAGGACGGTTCAATCAATAGTGTGCCCCTCAGTACAGGGACCTGAGGCAACCCTTCACACCCAAGACAATGAAGGTCCTGCTGACACTAGGAGTGGGCACACCGTGCCAGGGGCACAGGCACATGGGGGCAAGGAGCATGGGAGGGAAACTGTGGGCCAGAGGACAGGGCACCCAAGGCAGCCACCTGACCAGGAAACCATCTCCCAAGTCCTGAGAGCATACCATCAATCCCAGGACAAGATGGGCCAGATCATCAACATGTTGGGGGAAAACCAAAGGCTGCAGAGGGACTACCACCAGGAGGTCATGGAGCAGTGGCAGCCCCACAATGCCACCATGGCCTCCATTGCAGGGGTGCTCAAGGACATTAACACCATGCGCACTTCCTCCACCCACCAGCGGGCCCCTTCCACTAGCCACATCACACCTGAACCCTCAACATCTGCTGCAGCTAGTGGAATGGAGGCCTTGCCAGGGGAACCAAAGTCCACAGACACCCCTCCCTCTGTAGCTGAAGAACCCCCTGCAAACGTGGACGTCCATCCAGATATCCGGCTGCAGCAGATGCCAAGACCAAACCCACTGCCAGGAAGTGACCCTCTCCTGATTTCTTCTCCCTTGTGTGCCACTGAGACACCCTGTTGACTGTTCAATGACATTTCACCATTTTCACACAGCCCTTGGACAATGGACCTGTGCTACCTACAGCTGAGCCACCTACTCTGATGATTTCAACCACCATGACCCCAATCATCCCCTTGTGTGAATATTAAAACACAATAAACACTGTAGATCACAGCAAATCACATGTGCCTTTATTTGTACATGTACAAAAGCATGGTCAGCAATATGTTATGTGGGTATGGCCCCCTAAACCAACAGGCAGTGTAATGAACAGCAGAGGGAGCCATCCTCTGCAGGAGACACAGAACAAGCAGACATGTCCCAGGGCAGATGTAAGGGAGTTACTAGTCCAGCCACACACCACAGCACATCCACTGATCCAACCTGCAAAAAGACCATGACAGAGACTCCCATCAGGATAGTAGGCATGGTGACACACAAAGCACATATTCAGTTCATAGTTGTCATGCCCCATGTGGATTGCCAACTAAATAGGGCAAAACAGATGTCACTTCTACATCACCTGTCTCAGGAAATAATCACATAACACTGTAGCTGGCATCTGTCATGGGCTAATCTCTACTCAGTAATCTGTTACCAAAGGCTAATGAACACAAATGCCTCAAGCAATATGTAGATGAGGCACAGATTCACAGTACACAGTTACTTGCTGGAATGACATGCAAACAGGAGAATGCTGGACACATAGCACAAAAGAGGCCTGTCCACATGAGATGTGACATTTGTAACCTGCATAGAGTACACTTGTCAAAGAATAGACACTATAACTCTGCATCGTACATGCAATCTGTCACCTCCCACAACACACACATAAGGATAGGAACACATTACACCACCACTGATGATTCTAATCAAGAGGACCATTTACACCAAACAGTGTGGAAATACAACACTTGCAAGTACACACACAACATAACTGTATGTTGCTGGAAGTACTGATTGATGAGCTCTGTTCTTTAGTCCGCTGCACCTTCCTCATCTGCCTTCTCATCACTTTCCATGTCTGCATCACCAGCTACTGGTTCAGCTGCCTCCTCATCATCAGCTAGTAATGGCATCTGACATCCTAGGGATAGATTGTGGAGCATGCAGCAGGCAACTATGATCTGGCATGCCTTTTGGGGAATGTAGAGGAGGGCACCTTCAGAGAGGTTCAAGCACCTGAATCTTGCCTTCAGTAGGCCAAATGTTCTTTCAATTACACGCCTCGTTCTGCCATAGGCCTCATTGAAATGGAGTTTCTTTTCCGTGGTGGGGTACCTCACTGGTGTCAACAGCCAGGGAAACTTAGGATAGCCAGAATCACCTGTGTGCACAGAGGTGGGACCTGTTACAATATAGGTACAGACACAGGGAAGATTGTGATGACAGGTGCCAAAACAGAAACACACATCCAAATGCATACACACCAATGAGCCAAGCCCTCTTTCTCTGTAGACATGCCATTGTGTGTGGGACATTGCTGTTCCTCAGAATGTAGGAGTCATGCACTGATCCTGGAAACTTGGCTGTCATTTGGGGAGATGTACTAGTCTGCCACACACACCACCTGAACATTGGTGGAGTGGTAGCTTTACCTGTTTCTACATACCTGTTCACTGGCACTGGGTGGGACCAAAGCTATATGGATGCCATCTATGGCCTTTATCACATGAGGGATGTGTCCCATCTCATAGAAGTCTGCCTTCACATGGGCCAAATTTGGGGGAACTTGATGTAGCTGTCCAGGTGTTTCAAGAAAACACATAGTACACCCTTCAAAACAAGACTGAAATTGGGCTGTGACATCCCTGCTGCCAAGCCCACTATATTCTGAAAGGAGCCTGTGGCAAGTAAGTGTACCACTGACAGGAGTTGAACCATGGGAGGGATGGCATAAGGATTACACATGGCAGGCAAGAGTTCTGGCTCCAACTGGGTACAAAGATCCATGATGGTGAGACGATTCAGACAATAGGTCTGGATGAAATGCCTCTCCTCCAGGGTTGCAAGGTGGACTAGCGGGTGATACACTGGTGCATGCCTCAATCTCCTCCGGAAAGGCCATCTTGGATAAAGAGGAGAGAATGTACAATGTGAGAAGCACTCTACACATGTCAGTTGAACATGTCCTCATCGCACACATCTAACACTGTAGACATGCCTTGCACTGCTGACACATACTATATTGGGCATGCTGTGCGGCATGGGCACCATCCTTGCTGCACATTGCTGGCCGTGATCAAAAGTTTGTGACACACTTGACTTGTGTAATGTTCCATATCTGGTACACTGAGCTGTCCTGCACTGAGCATGTATGTAGTCATGCTATATAACTATATGGTTACACAGAATATGAGGCTCTGAGCATCTGGACATGCACGTCATGTGGCAACCGGCCATATGGCATAACTGTGTCATGCATGTAACATGTATCAACCTAACCATGAGGGCACAACATAGGCCTGCTCCGCATTCTGGTAAAAAAACTGTGTATGGTACACTTATATTGGTGCAGCAAGGCAGGGTTTGTGCATTAAATGGTAGCTGCTTGTCCTGCTGCACAGGACATTTGGAAGTGACCTAGGTCCACAGGAATATGTCATCATGGTGGTAGGCAGTCGCATCCGCCGTGCAACTTCTCATTGGTTAACATTGCTGCATATGGAGGGCTGGGGCCAATGGCGATCACCACTGGCGGTGACGGTCCTGTACGCGGTGGCTCTGACCGCCATTTTCTGCAGCCTTACTCACTTGACTGCTGACACTCTTGCAAGTAAGACCTCCATGACGTGAGCTGCTGTGTACTGTCTCCGGGAGCCAGCATGCCACATCCTGCAGGTGATAGGGCCCCAGCCTTCACCCAAGAAGAACTGGAGAAGCTGGTAGAAGAGGTCCTACCCCCATAGGGACAGCTGCATGGGAGACCAGAGGAGCAGGTGAGCCCAATACCATAGTCATGTGTGATAGGAGTGTGTGTGAGGGTGAATGGCGTAAGTGTGGTGGTCTGGGAGTACATGCATGCAGGGTGCATGGAGTTAGGGCGTGCAAACTGTGAGGATGGGTATGTGTGGGCATTTGGTGAGTCTGTTGTTAATAGTCCACTGCTGTTGGTATATTACCAGTCTACATTCCTTCTGTCTGTGTCAGTTACCCATGCAGGTAAACACCCATCAGAAAAAAGGGATCTGGCGTGCCATCACCAAGCAAGTGCGTACCCTGGAGTTCCATGCCCGGCGGAGCACCCATTGTCGCAAGCGGTGGGAGGACCTGAGACCCTGGGCCTGGAAGACCACGGAGGCCCAGCTGGGGATGTCTCCCAATGAGAGAGGGGTGCCTGTCGGACCCTGATCCCCCCCTAATGGCCCACATTTTGGAGGTGGCCTACCCTAAGGTGGATAGGCTTTTAAGGGCAGCACAGCAGCCACAGGGGTGTGAGTACTGACGGTATCATGGAACTTGGCTGCCCCTAAATAGGATTGGGTGCCTTACGACAGGCAATTTGACATTGTTGTTTATGCTACATGTTCATCGTCTATTGGCAATGGGTATTTGGCAACCTGGCAGAGTATCTTTAATAGATGTGTTACCATTCTGTACTGTCAGCGGATGTATATCTCACCTTTCCATTCGTCTCCATGTCTGTAATGTGGATATGCACTGAGGACATAGGCACATGTCTGACTTTATCCTGGCCATGCAATTGATGTGAGTGTTTGGATCACCCTAAGCATTGTGTCTGACCAGCTCTATTCATCTGCATTAGTGTCTCTGAGTGTCCCCTCTGTGTTGCCAGCCTGTAAATGCTACTGTGTGGTTCTCCTTTTATCACTGGGACTATGTACATCATGTACTTATCTGGTATTGACAGGTTGTGGGGCTGCCAATACAGTTCCACCACAGAAATACCCCTCATGAGACAGGAGTATAGGACTGATAGCTGACTAGGCATATATGAGTGATCTGCTGACTGTAAGGTATGTGTAGGTAGCCAAACTGGGATACAGCAATATGTAGAGTATATGTGGCCCGATTGCACAGATCATCCATTCCTAGGAGCTATACTTTGGGGGATGTGGATCTCAAACTTATGGGATGGTAGTAGAGGTGGTAAGTGCCCTGGGTGATCCCTAATTTGTCACTATGGTGTGTACATGGCATGTATGACAAAGCCCTAGCAATCCCTATGCTACAATGCTGAGTAACTGCCTACCTCATGTCAAGATGGACATTTGGGGGCACATCTGATGGCCTGTGACTATTGCAGCTTGACTTGGGCAATTGGTAGTGGCAGATAACAAGTGGTTTGGGTTTGCATGACCCATGGCATGTTGATGTGATTCGCAATTTGGATTCAGTTTCCTCAGTCTGCCTTATGTGGTAGTGGGATGTGTAAATGGTATACAGCCAGTGTTGTTTGTCCATGTGTGCCTAATGAATGTTAAACTTAGCCCTCTGAGATGTGTGTTGTGTGGCCTCTGTGACAGGTCTTGCCATATGTGGAATGGTGTGTGTGAGGCTGGATTCACAAGGTGCACATCAGATGTGAACTTTTTGGGTGACTGACTTGTATGGCTAACTCAGAGTTGTTCTCCATTATGGCATCACTGTACTGAGTGGCCAGTCATGTAATGTGACAGGTAGGTGTAATGTGGTCTGTGAGTGAAGTTACACTGTGATTGACATGTCACAGAAGACATGAACTTTTCAGGTGTTGTTAATGTAGAGGCCTGATGTGTTGTGTTCAGACAGCTGTACATCCTATGGGTGAAAGGGGTATAGAGAGCTAAGCTGACTCCCCCACCTCCCTCTACTTTACAGACACTACACCAGACACACCTGCAGCCACCACACCATTATTCACAGATCCAGCCACCAGTCCTATCTTACCCACAGTCAGCACAACATCAGACCCACTGACATCCACCCCAGTCACCACATCCGCATCCACCACAACCACTGACACCCCGACATGCAGCACATGTACCGTATCTGCAGACACCACCCCAACAGTCATCCATCCAACACGGCATCTCCCTGCACCTTCTCCCCCCTCCTCACAAGACACCTAAATGCTCACACTCATCCACCCAACAGATACCCAGCACCTACAAGCATTCCACACATGCACCTGCACCCAAGACATCCACCAAGACACATCTCACAACCACTCCCTCTCCTTCCACTCCCAACCCCTTTTGCCATGACCGCGCTCGTGTGTCTCTGAAACATTTCCTCTCTGAGTTTTCCCTGTTCCCTACCCCTCTCCCACCCTGTGACACCCCCAAGTGCTCTTTGTCCCTCCCCAAGTCCAGCCCTTCCACCTCCAAGTCCTCCCTTGCCCCCTGGTAGTGTCCATGCCCCTCCCCCGCCAAGATGTCTGCCCCTCCCATGCCCAAGGCCAAGGACCCCCCTCCCAAGGACCCCCTCCCAAGCCCAAACCCCCCTTTGGCTCCCCCATCCCTGAGGCGCCTGCCTGCCCCCTTGATGCCCCTGCCCTGTGAAGTGCCATTTGTGCCTTTGGCAGGATGCACATTGGACTGGCCAATGGCCTTATGACTGTAAATAGTTTTTTTTTTTTTATTCCATTTCACCTTCCTAATACATCTGGGCCAACCTAGTGCTGGATTCGATAGAAGCATACTTGTCCTGCCTTTCTTTCTACTTGGCTGTTTAGAGTTTGTGGGCTTTGGTTTGTGTGTGTGTGTGTTGGTTGTGTTAGCTGTTGTGCCTGGGCTGCATGTGTGTGTTTGTGGCCCTGCCTTTAGTCCCGCTGTCATTGCTGTGTATTGTGTGTAGGATATGTTTGGTACATGCATGTGTGTAGCTCAATTGTGTATTGTTTGTGTTGCCATGTGTTATGGTGGTGTTTTGTACCCTTGTGTGGTTGTTGTGTATGCAACCATGTGTGTGATGATGGCTCTGTCATATGGTTGTGTGGGCGTGGTGTGACATATGGAACGTTCTATGGCAGTGTGCTAGTATTGATTGGTTGTGTGGTGTTACATGTTGCTGTCAGTATGTGTTGTCATGTGTAGGTGTACAGTGTGATTGCTTGGCGTAGCGTTTGTGTAGTTGCGGTTCAGATGTCTTTGTGTGACTCGGTGGTGTTGTGTATGGTTGTGTTGGACAGTGGCGATGGTGTGTGTCTGGGGGTTGGTGTGTGAATGGTACGTGTGTGTTGGCTGTGGTGTGTGTAGTTTGGGTGTTCATGTGTGTAGTATGTGTGTGCGTGTGTGTATGTAGGTGTGTGTGTTCATATGGGTGTGTGGTTACGTGTGTGTGTGACCGTCGCAGGCCGTCCCGGGTCTGTATGATGTGGGTGCATGTGTACCAATGCCTTTCCCTCCACTGTGTTCTAGGTGGGTGTACTTAAGGTTGTTGTCTTCGACACTGGTTCCGGAGTCATTGTGCGAGCAGGTGCAGAGGGAGGACTTTGAGTTCAGGTTTCATGGCGTCCATGAACGGGAATGGCTTCCTGAAGGTGAGTGCCTCTTTTGATTCTGTTGGTTTCTGCCAGGGTTTTGGTAGCGGTGCGATCATGGTGGAAACGTTGGAAGTGTACAGCCTTGTAATGTGTCTGGCGGAAACATGGTCCCCGCCGGTATGAAGGTGCCTACCACCGTCCGTGGCACTAGCAGTACTGCCGGTAGGTTGGCTGTGTTCTGTTGGGAACACCGCCTTGGTCATAATATGGCAGTCTTCATCGCCGGGCCGTCAGAAGTACGACCGCCAATATGGCAGTCCCAAAACCGCTAAACTCGTAATGACCCCTATATGTTACGATTTAGTTACTCATGTTTCATTAATAATGTTTGCTCTCTAACAGTCTCATATTTATAACTTTGTCTTGAGAATTGTTTAAATGCCTTTGAGCTCACGTTTGTAATAAAACTCCTTAACTTTATTCCTGACTGGAGATTTTCTTGTCTGGCCACATGGGTCATACTGTGTAATGTAATTGGTTTGTATTGAAATTTGTTGTTGGGTTTTTCCACCCTCTTATGCTGGGTTCAAAGATCCGTGGACCTAGTCGAGCATTGATTCCAATGAAGGAAGACACTGCTTCTGCACCCCACTCGAAACAACAGTCAAACATCAAGTGCACGCTGGCACTTAAAAGCAAGGAGTGTGTTCAGAAACAATTTGAGTGCATACACAATAATAAAAACAGCATGACAAACAATAACTTGACAAAATCGTAAAGAAAGTAACAAGCAAGGTTCTTATCTTGACTGTGAACAACAAGAAGAGAGCATTTGATGCTCTCAGTCAAGATAATTTTAATGGTATTCGATGTCCTGTTGGTGGTTCTATTATGGTGTCACATTGGTTCTTCTGTTCTCAGGGTTTTCTGGGATGTGTACTCTTTTTTTCTCTTGGCCACTGTCAAACTATCGTTTGAGAATGGTCCCTTTTTGTATAAGTGTGTTGTAGAATACAGCAGACATACGAAGAGGAAATACCAAGGAGAAATAAGGGTATTTCCTCTGTTAAGTAAGCCTCAGGTAAGCGCACCATTTTGGCATAAACCCATGTCTACAGATCTTTGTTAATATGAGTTTGTATCACAATCCACAGGTGGATGCATGTAAACGCCCATTCATCACCCATTGAATGCCTCCCTGATGAAAGGTAACACAAGGAAGCAATACACTGTGTTGTGTTACTTTTTTCAGCAAAGCCATGCAAAATGACATTTGCTTGGCTTTGTAAATCCGAAAAAGGATTTGCTTTGAGGCTGTGTTGATTAAAACCCGAAGCAGAATCTTTGTAAGTCTGGGCCAGAGTGTATCTGTGGGAGCAAGGAGCAGGAACATGCACTCTCAAATGCAAACTGTAAGTGAAAAAAGGCAAAAATAGCTCTGAGATCATATTGGAAGTATAAAACCAAACCAATTAAATGCAAGGGAAAAGTGGTAATCAAAAACAAGGAGATGAGACACTGAGTAGTAAGCAAAGGGCTGGTGAAAAGCTGATTCTATGCATATTGTATGTAATGCTGTCTACGGCAGACAGCAGCAAGACCACAGGAGGAGCAGACGTTTCTTGCGTGAGCTTCTAAATTCTGGGAACCATCAATGTTAGAAATAGGGTCTTTGGTTGGCAGTAAGGTTACCCCTTGTCTAAGCAAGGACCCTCACTCTAGTGAGGGTACATCACACACAATCCAAACTATCCTGTGCCCACCCTCTGGTAGCTTGGCACTGAGCAGTCAGGCTAAATTTGAAGGCAATGTGTAAAGTATTTGTGCAATAAATTATACAATAACACCATATAGCACCACAAAAATACACCACACAGTGTTTAGAAAAATATATAATTACTATCTAATATTTATTTAATACGATGCAGGTCAAAAACGATTAAAATGCAATACGTAAATGTTGAGATATCACTGTAAAAGTGATATAAAGTGTCTTAAGTCTTTTATAAGCAAACAAAGTCTCTTTCAAGCACAAAGTACCTGGTTTGCGTGCAAAATCTCCGCAAAGAACCGCAGAGGAGGAGATGCGTGGAAACAAAGGGGTGTGTGTCAATTTCTCGGGCCGCACACGGTGAAGCGTTGTTCAGTTTGTACGCAGGGACGGCTGTATGTCGATTTCCGGCGCCCGGTCGTGGATCCTCTTTGGGTTGCAGGGTTTTCGAACGCCCCAGGGACGATGCATGGATTTCCTGCACTGGCAGGACAAAGTCACAGGAGCAGCGCCGATTCGGTGGCCGTTGCGTCAAAGTTTCTACCTCACGGCGGTTGCTGCGTCGATTCCTCTCTGGAAGTCGGGGTGCGTCATTCCAGTTCAGCTGTGCGTCGTTCCGGTGGGTCGTGCGTTGAATTTCCAGTTGCTATGCTGGCGCTGCATCGATCTTCTCGATGCAAAGTCAGGCTGCGTTGTTTTCCGGTTTGGCCTGCGGTGAAATTTTACCCGCGGAGCAGGCTGTGCGTCAAACTTCACCACACAAGGAGTCCTTCTTGTAGAGATGAAGTCTTTTTGGTCCTGAGACTTCTGGGAACAGGAGGCAAGCTCTATCCAAGCCCTTGTAGAGCTCTTCTTCACCACAGCCAGAGAGCAGCAAGGCAGCAGGGCAACAGAAAGGCAGCAGTCCTTCACAGAAAGCAGACATGTGAGTCCTTTGGGCAGCCAGGCAGTTCTTCTTGGCAGGATGCAGGTTCTGGTTCCAGTTTCTTCTCCAGGAAGTGTCTGAGTTGGTAGGGGCAGAGGCCCTGTTTAAATACTCAAATGTGCCTTTGAAGTGGGTGGGACATCAAAGACTGGCTTACAAGTGCACAAGATCCCCTTTCAGTTCAATTCTGTCTTCTAGGGTCCCAGTAGGGGGTGTGGTAGTCCTTTGTGTGAGGGCAGTCTACTGTCCTTTGACATGCAAGTGTCAGCCCCTCCACCCTCCCAGCCCCAGGAAGACCTGTTCAAAATGCAGATGTATCCAAGTGAGGCTGAGTATCCTGTGTTTGGGGTGTGTCTGAGTGAATGCACAAGGGAGCTGTCAACTAAACCCAGCACGATGTGGATTGTAAGTCACAGAAAGATTTAAGTGCAGAGAAATGCTCACTTTCTAAAAGTGACATTTCTAAAATAGTAATATTAAATCCATCTTCACCAGTCAGCAGGATTTTGTATCACCATTCTGGCCATACTAAATATGACCTTCCTACTCCTTTCAGATCAGCAGCTACCACTTAAACAATGTATGAGGGCAGCCCAGTGTTAGCCTATGAAGGGAGCAGGCCTCACAGCAGTGTAAAAATGAATTTAGGAGTTTTACACTTCCAGGACAGGTAAACTACACAGGTACATGCCCTGCCTTTTGCCTACACAGCACCCTGCCCTATGGGTTACCTAGGGCATACCTTAGGGGTGTCTTATATGTAGAAAAAGGGGTGTTTTAGGCTTGGCAAGTACTTTTAAATGCCAAGTCGAATTGGCAGTGAAACTGCACACACAAGCCTTTGAAATGGCAGGCCTGAGGCAAGGTTAAGGGGCTACTTAAGTGAGTGGCACAATCAGTGCTGCAGGCCCACTAGTAGCATTTAATCAACAGACTCTGGGCACATATAGTGCACTCTACTAGGGACTTATAAGTAAATTAAATAGTCCAATTGGGTATGATCCAATGTTACCATGTTTAAAGGGAGAGAGCATATGCACTTTAGCACTGGATAGCAGTGGTAAAGTGTGCAGAGTCCAAAAACCAGCAAAAACAGTATCTAAAAAGTGGAGGGAGGCAGGCAAAACGTTAGGGGTGACCATCCTAAGGCTGTCAGGTAGAACAATCCCTGTTAAAGGTTGCAATTTAAACACCCTTGACTCCTGCAGAAGAAACCTAAAAATCCACTAAATCAGCAAGCTCCTTGCACAAAAGGGTTAATTCACATATAACTTTAAAAAAGATGGAAATCTACCCATTTTCATTTTCCTCATACACTGCATGAATATCAGACCATTAGGAAATTTGCAATTATATTTATACATATGGAGATCAACACAAATAGTAGATTTGGAAGCATGCTTCTCCCCAAATACGTACTTGTTTGTGTTACCTGCAAGGTGGACTATTCATAGTAGTAAACTTTGTAGGCATTTCCATGAACCTATGTATTTTCTTCTCTGTTTACTTCAAGCAGCAGGAACCATTTCTTGTAGACCACTTGGAAATATGTGGGAGTTCCATATGATTTCCCACCCCGAAAACACATGCAAATCTGATTTCAAACATGGCCGGTAATTATGGCAGAAAGGACTGAGCCAGTGCTTACTACACACCAAATGAAGCAGTAACAGGAATTCACGGACATCTCTACTAGTACTGGGAGATAATTATTATTACCCTATTATCTCCTGGTAGTACTTACTATTACATGCATTTTTTAATCAGCCCCAAAATGTCCAACTCCCTATAAGTAAAAATGCAAAGACAGTTCGTACCTATCTGTACTAATGGGATGTAATTTTTACCTGAATATTCCCATTGTATTCCTA
The DNA here is from genome assembly GCF_031143425.1 of Pleurodeles waltl. Classification (NCBI taxonomy): domain Eukaryota; kingdom Metazoa; phylum Chordata; class Amphibia; order Caudata; family Salamandridae; genus Pleurodeles; species Pleurodeles waltl. The sequence continues at coordinate 830,871,677 of NC_090443.1, read as the reverse complement.
TTTTTAATGTATTGACGCCAATTCACAAAGTCTTGTAAGAGTACATAAAGGAGTACTGAAGGAGTACTACATTACACATTCCAGTGTATCTTTGAAATACACAACGATTCTCATCAAGAGCAATGGGAGAAAACAGCACAGGCATATAAATATGTGAAAAACAGAGAACATATTACAAAAACACCCATTACGAAGAAAGTAAAATGAATAAAAGTGAAAAAGAGGTCGTTGATAATAAGTAATAATTCAGAAAAATCAACAAACATATTATGAGACTTCAGTAAACATTGGAAACATTGCTATCAGAGTTTTTGGGTGAAAGCAGAGATTTGGGCTAAAGCAGGGTTACGGTTATGTTAAGGTTGTTTTAAAATGTACATCTACGTCTAGGATATGTGATGAGGTTTGAGTTAGTCACAGGGTGTGGCGAAGGTTTTTAGGGTTAGGATTACAGTAAGTATAACCAAAGGCCTAATGCCATGTCTGCATTTATAGTAAGAGAAAGGGTCAGAGTAAGGGCAATGGTAAGGTTATGTTTAGGCTGAAGTTTAGAGTTGGTCTTAGAGTTTGGTTCATTTTTAGGATTATGTTTAAATGTAATAATAGCTTTAGAGAAGCTGATATTTTCTATAATAGAATGGATGTGAAGACACGTATATTCAGAACTGAATGCAGGCATTATTAAAAACTAGGCAGAAATTATCCAGGTACTAATGTCTAGCTATTGTGAAACACAATTTGCAATACCTGCTTGAGTCAGTCCTGCATTCACAGCATCTTGGGCACACACAAGGTGGAGATTTCCTCACTAACAGTTCTTGTTGTTTTCTTCGTCATTTGCACATTACAACTTCATTACAGGAGACTGTTTAATGTCTTTACTTCCCCGCACCTATGCTTCCACACCTTTTCTTTATGCTATCTTTACTCTGTCCATGTTATGTTTTGTGTATTTGTAAAGTGCACGTCTCATCTGGGAGAGTATCCTAGCACTAATCAGAAGGGTTGGTGCTGTCCTGGCTGAGGCCTATTTTAAGAGCCAATTTTCCAGAACTCTAGGACTGAGCTGGCGACCCTAATGTGAGGTAGTGTTTGTTCCAAGTTTAGAAGTCTTTAGATGGGGGTGGTGGCCACAGCCGGCAGGTTAGATAATTGGAGGTGTCTGGTGGGGTGTGGAAGCTGATGCATCTGTCCAGGTAGATAGGACATGGGCTGTGCAGTGCTTTGTAATTGTTTGTGAGTGGTTTAAACAGTTTGGGGTTGAGGATGGGGCGCCAGTGGAAATCTTTAAGGTGAGTGATAAGTGGGTGCGAGGCAGGAGGCTAAGTGTGTGTCTGGCTGCTACATTCTGTACTATCTGTTGCTGCTTGGTGAGTTGGGCAGAGAGTCTGACGTAGAGTGCATTTCAGTAGTCTAGCTTGCTGGTGGTAAGTGTCTGGGTGATTGTTTGGCTGGTGTTGTGAGGAAGCCCCCTGAAGATTTTCCTTAGTTTCTTGAGTGTATGGAAGCAGCAGGAGGCAATCAGCCTACTGTAAATCACTTCACTTTCTTTTTTAATGGATATGTAACACAATGCAAAGTTTAATTGTGCTTGAAATAGAGGGCTCCTTTATAATTCCATTGCTGTGCTTGGACCAGTCTATCATAGGGTCTCAACCCTTGCACAATAAAGTGCTCTACCTCACCAAGCTGCCCTAATGCCTGGAAAGCAATCTACCTTGATAGTGACCAGATTTCAGTTAAAGTGGTAATTATGTGCTGATCTTCAACATCTGGAAAGCCTACATCAGATTGAGTATGCCTTCCTACAGCTCAGCATTTTTTAGGACAAGCATTTTCAAAACCAATAGGTCTCGGCCAGGACAGTGGGGTAAAAAACTACTGGCTTTGCAATGTCTTGCTTTTTCCCCATATGCCCAGGTGTGAGCATTCACACTTGCCATCTCAGAAGAGTTTTGCATAACCTTACTACAAATCATTCCAAGATGGTTGCCACGCAAGTGCACACATATGTGTGCATGCATGAGGGCTATCTTGAATTGATTTTCTTTTGCTTTAAAAGAAAAACAGTCTAAGATTGCCACCATTTGTGCATAACCTTGGCAGCCACCTTGGAATAGATTTTCTTAAAATCAAAACAAAAACATTCCAAGATGATTGTTGTGCATGCAAAAATGCACACAAGTTCGCTCATTTTTTAATGGTTTAAAAATGTGAACAGAATAATGAAGAGAGGGCGCTGTGGGCAAAAATGAATTCATGCTAATGTTCTAATCAAGTGAGTGGAGAGGGTCAGGAAAGGAGGGGAGCAGAAAAAGATGGGAGAAAATAGTCCCTTGTGCACTGCAGGCAAGGTCCTCATGTCAGCAGTGGTAAGATGCAAGTTACCCAATTAAAACCCAGTGAAACCAAAATGTTTCTTGGAAGGGAGAAACACAAGAATGGGAAGTAAGGCTATCAAGAACAGGGAGCTAGACAAAAAAAAAGCCATACATTCATGACCAAAGGTTAACATAAAGCCCTCTTTCAGTCTAGATTGGATCCAATAGGCCACTTACTAACCGCTGTCCATAGGTGATACCTACAAAAATGGTAAGAGAAAATGTTGCAGTCCTAAAAGTCATCACTTTGTAATTCCTCTTTTCCTGTGATAAAGAAACTGGGCTAGAAAGAGTGAAGGCAATCTCTTTGAGATGGTGGGGGAGTGTAAGATAGGAGATGGATGCCTATCTGAGAAGTCCCAACTAAAGCTTTCGAACTGACCTGGAAAAAAACAAGCTGAGAAAGAGGAAGGAGGTGGCACCTACTTGCTGTAGTGGCCTGACAGGAACACAAAAAAGGAATCCCTCAAAATGACTTGCTCAGCTCAGAGCAAAGGTTTTTAGTAAAGCGGGCATGTACCACTCAGAAACCACCACACAAAGCACATGGTCACCCTCACTCACTCATCTATCCAAAAACGCATCGATAACAAGGAACAGACTGTTACAGTCCCTGGATGTATATTTATGCATACATGAAGATGACAGACAGGTCTAGGCTCTGCTCAACTATATTTTCACAGCAACAGTTTCTTTATTTAAAAAAAAGTCAAGTATGCTGATACTGAATACTTTGTCCCCAACAGCTGCAAGAGGCAATAAAACTGTTACATTGGGCCATAACTTTACAAGGATTTTACCAGTTTCACACTCGTTAGTCGCAGAGGAAAAGAGAACGACAGCAGGGATGAAAGTTGTATTTTGCTCAGCTCATACAATCATGCAAAGTCGGAGCAAGCCAAGCCTGAATGTGAAAACCACTTCCAAAAGGGAATCCTGTGGCAAAGCTTCACCTCTGGTGGTTTCAAGCAGCAGGTGCTGCTGTGGCGACCTTCACTTTCTAGCAGGCTGTGTAAACACACCCGTTAAGTGAATTACAGCTCAACTTTTCCCCCTCAATTTAAATGCGAGTGTTTAATAAGTGAAATGAATTTTCGATCATTACACGCATAATTCCACAGCGCCCTGTCCCGCTGCATGTCACAGTCCGCCACGCGTCAGCGGCTGCCCTTTAGTTAAAATACTTTTTATCATTTAACTTTATAGCAGAAGACATAGCCCAGACACTCACGGTGACAAGGACTATTTCCCTAATTACTGTACTCAGATAATAGCATTTTCCCTGGCAGTTACAGAGCTATTCAATCAAGAATGATTCAATACAAAAAAAGCTGATTTTTCAAAAAAAGGGATTAGCATAAGTGCCCGGAGTCACATTCCATTTTCCTCCGAAGGCAAAGCGAGTTGCATTAAATCTTTTTCGGGGGCATTTTTTAAAGTGGCAGACTGATGTGTCAGACTTTATAGTAATAACAACAGTTATTTGGACCTCTGCAGCACCCTTATATTCCAATTAGGAGAGGAAATCACTTTACAAACAGCTTCCGCAGTTTACTGCCCACACTGCAAATGTAGCTCGCTGTACTTTGAGAAAGGCTTAAAAAACTTGGTCGACCTTGGAATTTCAAACTCAGGTTACTCGATGGATGCACTCATGCCTGATGCAAGGTGTGCCCTGAACAGGGAAAATATTGTGTCAATGCTAAAATAGGAATTTTAACATGATGAAGCAGGAGAAAATTAGATCGTGATTAGAAATGTTCATATATGGAGACTGCTAGGCCTCGACAGATCTTTTGAAGATAGGTGGGCAGGGGTTTTCAAAACTGCACTCAGAATGCAAGTAATTCTCTTCTCCCGGGGAGCCTACCAAAGTGCCAGAATCACCCTGGAAAACTTAGGAAATATAACAGAAACTTCCCGAGCAAGAAAGAAGATTCTTAGCTACCATTTGGTGCAGTAGGTTGATTGAATCCTGAAGTGCTGTATTTTACTACCCAACAACAGTTAAAGGGGCTATTTTTGCTCGCACCGGTATCCATGGCATACTTGCTGGGCTACTGCAAGATAGAAGGGTGGCTTTATAAAGCAAATCTAGGTACCAAGCCAAGAAGCACTGTACAATTTAGTGAACACTGAGTGAAAGTGGGGATAAGGATGATAAATGGAAGTTATGTAGGGGTCAGGACAGGTCAAATTTGGGAGCTGAATGGGCACGAGTTTGGGGTGCATAGGTAACGTGAGCCATAATTACAACTTGAAGACATACATCTCAAAATCCCAGAATAAGTTCGGATATCAGGACAGAGGCTTGCAGATAAAAAGAGTGGAAAAAGCAACCTTAAAAGTAGCTGGAGGAATGGCGATAAGTGCTAAGGGAAGCGATGATGTGGTGGGGGAAGGCTGCATATGAAGGTGAGCAAAAGTGACAGATAAAATGCCATTTCTGCTAAGAATGGTTTTGAATATCATTCGGATCATACAGCGTACTTCCTGCAGTTGGATAACCCAGTGGATAAATGTGAAAACTGTAGAACGATGAGTGTTACCTGCAGGTCAAAGTGTTAAAGCCAGACCACTCTTCACCGCCTGCCTTGGATCTTGTGACCATCTGCTCACTAAACAGGCAAATGCGAGCCTATGTCTGAAAAAGGTATAAAAAAAAAACTTCAATTAACCTACCGGCAAGGAGGACCTTAGGCCACTAAGCATAGCTGTTGACTGGACTAGATCAAAAAGTCCCTTTTTCTTACATTTTCACTTCAAGTGTACCATTCATGATTGTTAAATCGATTCCTTTGTGTCTAAGCATGCTACCACAGTGCTCTTAAAGATCATGGCCAATGATTCAGCATCCTATTCCTTCAGCAATCTTTTTACCCATGCACCTCACTCCAAGAACCTTTCTCATTGCCCTTTCATAGTCCTAAACCCAGTGACACATAATGAGCTCATTCTGTAAATTTGCCAACCCGTCCTTTTCAATCTGCTGATTTTAATCTAGGAGAAAATCAATCAATCAATCAATCAATCAATCAATCATTGGATTTATAAAGCGCACTACGTACCCGTAGGGGTTTCAAGGCGCTGGGGGAGGGGGGGCTGGTGTTACTGGTCGAAGAGCCAGGTCTTGAGGAGTCTTCTGAAGGTGAGTAGGTCTTGAGTCTGTCGCAGGTTGGTGGGGAGGGTGTTTCAGGTTTTGGCGGCGAGGTATGAGAAGGATCTGCCGCCTGAGGTCTTTCTTCGGATGCGGGGGACGACGGCGAGGGCGAGGTTAGAGGAGCGGAGCTGACGGGTGGGGGTGTAGAAGCTGAGTCTGTTGTTTAGGTAGGCTGGTCCGGTGTCGTGGAGCGATTTGTGAGCGTGGGTAAGAAGCTTGAAAGTGATCCTTTTGTCCACGGGGAGCCAGTGAAGGTTTTTCAGGTGGTGGGAGATGTGGCTGTGGCGGGGTACGTTGAGGATCAGTCGGGCGGAGGCGTTTTGGATGCGTTGGAGGCGTAGTAGGTCTTTTGCTGGGATGCCTGTGTAGAGTGCGTTGCCATAGTCCAGCCTGCTGCTGACGAGGGCTTGTCTCACTGTTCTTCTTGTTTCTGTCGGGATCCACTTGTAGATTCTGCGGAGTATGCGGAGTGTGGGAGAAGTCGAGGATGAAGCCCAGGTTGCGAGCGTGGTCGGTCAGTGTCGGTGGGGTTCCTAGTGCTGTGGGCCACCAGGAGTCGTCCCAGGCGGAGGGTGTGGATCCAAGGATGAGGACCTCCGTCTTGTCCGAGTTCAGTTTCAGACGGCTGTTTCTCATCCATTCGGTGATGGATTTCATTCCCTCGTGGAGGTTGGTTTTGGCGGTGCGCGGGTCTTTGGTGAGTGAGAGGATGAGCTGGGTGTCGTCGGCGTAGGTGAGAATGTTGAGGTTGTGTTGTCGGGCCACTTGTGTGAGGGGGGCTATGTAGATGTTGAACAGCGTCGGGCTGAGGGATGAGCCTTGGGGGACGCCGCAGATGATGTCGGTGGCTTCGGAGCGGAAGGGGGGAAGGCGGACTCTCTGGGTTCTGCCGGAGAGGAATGAGACGATCCAGTCGAGGGCTTTTCCTTGAATTCCGGTTTCGTGGAGGCGTGATACCAGGGTGCGGTGGCAGACTGTGTCGAAGGCGGCAGATAGGTCCAGGAGGATGAGGGCTGATGTTTCGCCGTTGTCCGTTTGGCGTCTGATGTCGTCTGTGGCGGCGAGAAGGGCGGTTTCGGTGCTGTGGTTTCGTCTGAAGCCGGACTGGGAGGGGTCTAGGATGCCGTTGTCTTCGAGGTGGCTGGTTAGTTGTGTGTTGATGAATTTTTCAATCACCTTTGCTGGAAAGGGGAGCAGGGAGATGGGTCAGAAGTTCTTGAGGTCGTTGGGGTCTGCTTTGGGCTTCTTGAGGAGGGCGTGGATTTCGGCGTGTTTCCATTTTTCAGGGAATGTCGCTGTTTCGAAGGAGATGTTGATGACCTTCCGTAGTTGGGGGGCGATGGTAGAGTCGGCTTTGTTGTATACGTGGTGGGGGCTGGGGTCTGACGGAGATCCTGAGTGGATGGAGTTCATGATCTTGCGTGTCTCTGTGTCGTTCACGTAGGTACAGGAGGTCAGGTGGTTTGCACAGATGGAGTGTTCGGGGGTGGGGTCTGGCGTGGGAGTGGCGTCAAAACTGTTGTGGATGTCCGTGATCTTCCGGTGGAAGAAGGTGGACAGTGCGTTGCAGAGTTCTTGGGATGGAGGGATGTCGTTGATGTTGGCGCTGGGGTTGGAGAGTTCTTTCACGATGCTGAAGAGCTCTTTGCTGTTGTGTGCATTGTTGTCCAGGCGGTCTTTGAAGTGGGATCGTTTGGCTTGTCTGATGAGTTGGTGGTGCTTGCGGGTGGCGTCCTTGTGAGCTGTGAGGCTGTCAGGTGTGCGTTTGAGGAGCCATTCCTTTTTTAGCTTCCGACAGTCACGTTTGAAATTTAGGAGCTCGTCGGTGAACCAGGTGGCTTTTCTTCTGGCTTGGTTGTCGGTGGGTTTTTTGAGTGGCGCAAGGTTGTTGGCGCAGTCGTTGATCCACAGGGTGAGGTTGTTGGCGGCGGTGTCTGGGTCGTTGGAGTCAGGGGGTGGGTTGTGGCCGAGGGCGTTGGTAAGCTGGTCTTCCGTAACTTTGCTCCAGCATCGGCGGGGTGGTTGTTGGGTGCGATGGTGCTCTGTGTGTTTCTTGTAGGTGAAGTGGATGCAGTGGTGGTCGGTCCAGTGGAGTACGGTGCTATGGTTAAAGGTGACATGGGCACTTGAGGAGAAGATGGGATCAAGCGTGTGGCCGGTGATGTGGGTTGGTGTGTTAACGAGTTGTCTGAGGCCGTGGTTGGTGAGGTTGTCGATCAGAGTAGTGGAGTTGGTGTTGTTGTTGTTCTCCAGGTGGAAATGTAGGTCCCCGAGGAGGATGTAATCCGTTGAGGTGAGTGCGTGGGTGCTGGTGAGGTCGTTGAGGGATTCGCTGAATGGTGCTCGTGGTCCGGGGGGGTCTGTAGATGAGAAAAGCGATGGGTATTTACCCGAAGATGCAGAAATTGGTCCACTAAACATCAAAATTTGCATGTTATTTCCCCCAAAAAATCATTGTTGGGATCCTCCACCCCCATACTGTATATATGTATCTAAGTGTATGGAAAATGCACTCTTTGATTATCAAGTTCTGTTTGTAATACAACGTCTCTGTCTACCTAGCATGTGCTGTGTTTACATCAGTATGGTCTAGCCACAATCACTTACCTAAATTATCATTATTAAACAGTGATTTATAAACAATCAATACTTCATGTACACCACCCGTACTGTTAGACCCCACTTGGGGAGCCACAGGACAGACAGGGGCTACTTTGCCACAGTTGAGGTACTTTACTATTGGTGTCCTGGGGACTGTCCCAAAAAGGCTCTACAAATTCTGCTGAGTACAACCATTTTTGCATTTGCCTCTCATGGCACTAAGGGTCAGCAGTCAAAAGCTTCTCAGTGACATAGTGTGAAGGTGGGAAGAGAGCTTAGAACTTAACAGTTCACCAACCAACTCAATGAAGTATTCTCTAGCCCAGAGCTTATCTTTCAGTTAACAATAAGTACGTTAATCTCAGAGCAAAATGAAAAACAACAAAATTCAATAGGGTTTTCAGTTATAGGGTTATAATCTTATTTGAAAAGTGGCATAACAAAACTTGAGTGGGGTCCCCTACAAAGTACATGGAGCGGGCACCTTTTCCCCGACCCAGTTGGAGCTCTCAGGCCAGGGGCCTGCCATCCAGTGTACTGTGCTGAGGGGCCCCCTGGAGCTCAAGGACTCCCTGTACCTCTCCCTCACCCCATACTGGGGGGCTGTGGGGGGCTAATGTTACTCCACTGTTTAGTACCCTCTCCCTGCTATCTCAATTTCCTACTGTCTACAGCCCCCAGTGGGTAGCATCGATATAGGCATTGATTAGGCACAGGAGTAGTTTACTTATAAGTACCCCATTGTCTATATGCACAATTGAGTTAAAATGCCTTTCACCAATTCGAGTTCACCCTACAAAAGTCTTAAGTTTGCTCAGCATACTTCTTTTGCACCTACAGCCAGTCAAAGTTACCTACTCACTGGAGATGCAGTTTTGGTGCTGTGGGTGCAATCAGCATTCCCACCTTCGGGTGAGGTTCTTGTACCTGCAGAGTTGTGTTTTTGACCTCCTACTGCTGCTGAGCAGAATGAGCATTGCACTCATCTTGAGCAGTAGCAACCTCACCATGCTGGGAGTAGATGGGCACTTAGAAATTAGAAATGGCAGATGCAGCCTCTCAGCCAGTTGTCAGCAGGTGGGTGATTTCAGCTGTTGTGGCCTCGAGGTTGACCAGGACTTCCACATGGGTGGTGACTAGAGATCTCTGACATTGGCACTGGCAACACAGGGCCTGATTTAGATCTTGGAGGAGGGGAATACTCTGTCACAAACATGACAGATATCCTGTCTGCCGTATTACAATCCCATTATGTCCTATGGAGATCGTAATATGGCAGATGGAATATCCGCCACGGTTATGACGGAGAATTCCCTCTACCAATATCTAAATCAGGCCCTCAGCCTCTCAGGCCACAGTAGGATGCAGAATGACACAATGATGCTTGGCAGGTCATGCCATGGTTTACAGCAAGAAACGCTAAGTGAGACGGGAGACCCCTTTAGAACTCAGGTAGCTCCCGGCTTCACTCCCTTTTCATAGTCCACTTCCTTTCAGTGTTCTTGTATCAAAAGCACAACGGGCTGCTCCTCCTTGACAGGTCCTTCTCCTACAGAGCCTGGTACCTTCCGTCCCTCTCTCAGTAGGGAGGCAGGCTTCTAGGCTTTAGACAGATCCTCAGCTCCTCCTACAGAAAGTGCACACTTCATGTGATGGCCCCTCACCTCTGGGAGACTGGCTGTCATGCAGACATATGCCCTGGTTGCACAGCAGTCCTTTGAGCTCTCTGCTGAGCAATCCATTCATGTCATTTTTCTGGCTGCTTCTCAGACACAGCCTTTTCCCAAGATAATGGCTCTCACAGTAGATAGCAATGATGCTGGTTCCAAACAGAAGTATTCACAACAAGGGCATTATAAACTGTGAGATCTCTGCACCTGGCTTTCTGATGGATACAACTACCTGTGGATTCCTCACCTTATGAATTCTCCCAATGCGCCAGCATTCAATGGAAATTTTTCTTCCCAGCTCTGCACGTCAACGAGGACGTCACAATTGCCCGACTCCACGCGACTTCGTCTAACGTCATCGTGGCAATAAAAGGTCCTCGCCGGTGTGCTGACGTCAGTTCCCTTTTTTCTGAGCCTTCGAAGCATGACGGTTTTCTCCTAGTTCTTGGAAAAGGCTACTGTTGTCGAAGGTGTTGATTGTTGTTACAATGTCTCCCCCTAGGAAATCCGGTTTTAAACCTTGTTTGGAGTGCGGTGGTCGCATGTCTGTGATCGATCCACACAATGCCTGTGGTGCTTGAGTTCTGACCATGACGTAGAGGAGTGTGGGTCCTACCAGAGGATGAACCCGAAGGCACTCAAGGAGAGGGAGGCCAAATTAGTTTTGGCCAAGGCGAAGAAGGACAGGAGTAATCGGAGGTCTTCTTCCGGAAAATTCGCGAAGTCGCACAAGAAACGGCATCAACATCATTCCCGGCATCGTTCGGATAAAGTTCGGTCTCAGTCTCGGTCGGAATCTCCATCCAGTCAGCGTCATGCGAGGTGAGTCCGACAGTGACTCCACAGCAGAGTCCTCAGGCTTCTCTGGCGCCGTCAGTCTTCGAGGTGGTTGAGCCTCAGGGAAGTCCTCGCTTCTCACCTGGAGCACAGTCGGATGTTCCGGATCCGGCACAGACGCCGCAGGAGGAGCAGCGGTATCCTGCCTTTCCCACTCCGGGAGCGGATCCGGCGGCATTTCTGAATGCCATGTTTAATATCTTTATCACTATGGCTCCTGGTGGTGCACCGGCTGGTCCCACAGGTCCTTTGGCCTTTACATTGGGCGCTTCGGCTCCATACAAACTGGCGCCGTTTATGGCCTTTTATCCTGCAGAGAGTGTTGGTCCGGCGCCGATGCCGATGGTATCGCCTGGAAGACCTTTGACGTCGATGTCTTCACCTGCTAGACCAGTGGAACCGATGACATCGCCCCAGGTTCAATTGACGCCAGTGAAGCGGCCCGAGAGTCCACTGCACCGATGGATTCGGTTTCAGCGCCGGATGAATCCGGAGATTGGGGTGTGTCTGCTGGTCATCAGTCAAACATGAAGCCGATGTTGCTGATGTCGGTGAATTCCATGTCGACACCAAGATTAGAGGTCAGGTTAAGATCTAGAAGAAGAGCACTGAGGCATTTAGAGGAGCAGGAGTATCACAGACAGCTCCTGGAGGAAGGAGAAATTGCTGAGCCCCTGGGGGACTATCAGGGCTTGGACTCGGCAAGTGGTTTAGACACTTCCCCTGGGTGGGATCTAGCCTCTCCAGGAGGATACACAGAAGAGGCGGCCTCTTTTCATTCAGTGGTAAGAAAGGCAGCAGAGTTCCTGGACCTCCCACTACCTGCTGCAGAAGTTAAGACCAACATCTTGACTGAGGTCCTGCATCCTGCTTCAGCTGCTGCGGAACCACTACTTCCTTTTAACAATGCTCTTACGGAGCCTATTCTGGAAGTCTGGAAGAAGCCTGTGACGTTGTCAGCTGTCAACAGATCAGTGGCAAGAAGATCAGGGTGGCTCCCGGGACACCCGGGGTTCCTGTCACAACATCCGACTCCGGAGAGCCTGGTTGTCCAGGCTTCTTGCTCCTCTCGTTCGGCTCCAGGTTCCTTCCCTGCTACACCTTCAGACAGGGAGTCCAAGAGGATAGAGCAGTCGGCCAAAAATACCTTTTCATCCTGCAGCATGGCCCTCAAATCTGCCAATGCGACTTGCGTATTGGGCAGGTACATTCATGCCCTGATGGATGCAGCTAAAACTCTGGTATCTGATCTGCCTCTAGAATTGCAGGGACTCCTGTCAGATGCGCAGGCTGCAGCTAGGAAAGTCATCCAGTCGGGCCTGGATACTACAGACTCTGTGGCCAGGACGATGGGCAATTTTATTGTCGCCAGGAGGCATGCATGGTTGAGATCTTCAGGATTCTCTACGGATGTCCAGACAACCCTTTTGGACCTACCTTTTGATGGGGACAAATTGTTTGAAGCTAAAGCTGACTCTGCGTTTTAAGGAAAGCAGGGCTACTGCCAAGTCCTTGGGCCTGCAGGCTTCCGCTACCACATTCAGGTCTTTCAGAAAGTTTAGGGGGTTCAGGAAAGGAACTTCCTTTCGTGGGAGACCTCAGTCGGCAGCCCAGCGGCCTTCAAGTCTGCCCTATAGGTCCTTCAGAGGGCAGGCTAGGGTTAGAACAAGAGGATCCACCCAGCAGCACACTGCCTCCTCCTCTTCCTCAGGGGGGGACGCAGCAAGGAAAGCAGCCTTAGTTCTCCACCCATTATGTCTCATGCTTCTCCTGTAGGGGGAAGGTTATTTCATTTTCTCTCCGAGTGGGAGTTAGTCACATCGGGCTCCTGGGTTCTCAACATTGTGGGGAAAGGTTATGCCCTTCCTTTTCGGTAGTTTCCTCCTCCTTTCCCTCCCCGCCCATCCTTTTGCTCAGAAGACAATCTCCTGTTGTTGCATCAGGAAGTTCTAGTCCTTTTATCGAAAGGGGCAGTGGAGTTGGTTCCAGAGCAGGAAAGGGGTCAGGGCTGTTATTCAAGATACTTCCTGATCCCCAAGAAGGATGGTCGGTCGAGGCCTATCCTGGACCTGAGGGTTTTGAATTGGTTCCTCAAACAGGAGAAATTCAAAATGCTGACCCTAGCGCAGGTGCATCTGGCGTTGAACAAGGAGGATTGGATGGTGTCTGTCGATTTACAGGATGCTTACTTTAATATCCCTATTCTGAAGTTGCGCAGGAAGTATCTTCGGTTTGTGGTAGGGTCGCAACACTACCAGTTTGCGGTCCTTCCTTTTGGTCTTACTTCAGCACCTCGAGTCTTCACGAAGGTGATGGCAGTGGTTGCAGCAAATCTCAGGAGGAAGGGAATATCGGTATTCCCTTACCTGGACGACTGGTTGATCAAAGCCAAGTCTCCAGAGCTTGTGCTGCATCACCTGCAGATGATACCCGGTTGTTGTTCGAGCTGGGTTTTTCGATAAACATGCCCAAATCTCACCTGGAGCCCTCTCAGCCCCTCCTGTTCAAACGGGCAGTACTGGATACAACGTTGGATCGGGCCTTTCCTCCGCCTCCGTGGATTCAGGACATTCAGGCGTTGATTCCAATGTTTCGAAATTGAGCGGTTGTTCCAGTCCTCGAGGTCCTACGTCTGCTCTGTCTGCTCGCTTCTTGCATTCTGTTGGTCACTCATGCACGCTGGCACATGAGGGCTCTTCAGTGGTGCCTCCGCAGGCAGTGGTTTCAACACAAAGGGGATCTCGAGGAGTCGATAACGAGCTCCAGAGATGCTGCAGCAGATCTACGATGGTGGGCTGTGGACTGCAATCTTTCACAAGGAAGGCCGTTTTCACTACCGCCTCCGGTAGACATGGTCATAACGGATGCTTCCACTCTAGGGTGAGGAGCACATCTCGGGGACCTGGAGGTCAAAGGTCATTGGTTTCCAGTGCAACAGATGTTTCATATCAATCTGTTGGGATTACGGGCGATACATCTGGCTCTCAAGGCCTTCCTCCCCTCCCTTCGCGGTCAGTCGGTCCAAGTCCTGATGGTCATCACTACCGTGATGTGGTACATCAACAAGCAGAGAGGTGTAGGGTCGTTCCTTCTCTGCCGAAAGACTCTGTGGCTCTGGTCCTGGGCTCAGGACCATCGGATTTGCTTAGTAGCAAACCATCTGGCCGGAGTTCTGAACGTGCGTGCGGACAGTCTCAGTCGGCATTTCTCGTCCGATCATGAGTGGCGGCTCCATCCAGACGTGATCCATTACATCTTCAAGATGTGGGGGTTTCCTCAGGTAGACCTGTTTGCCACTCGGGAGAACGTGCACTGCCCGTCATTCTGCAGCCTCCAGTATCCGGTGCAAGGAGCGTTCGGGGACGCGCTTCAAATGTCCTGGAATGTCCAGTTGCTTTACACGTTTCCCCCCATACCCTTGATTCATCGGGTTCCGAGGAAGATTCGCCAAGACCAGGCCCAAGTTATCTTAATAGCTCCGGATTGGCCGAGAAGGGTGTGGCATACAGACCTTCTCCAACTCTAACTGTGCCCTGTGCTCCGTCTCCCTCACAGGGTAGACCTCCTCTCGCAATCGCAGGGGCAGGTTTTACACCCCCACCTCCAGAGCCTGCACCTACATGCCTGGAGATTGAACGGGGCAATCTGAATTCTTGTTCTCTCCCACCTGAAGTGGTGGACGTTATTTTATCGGCCAGGCGACACTCACCAAGACTTATGCCGGTAGATGGGCGAAATATGTTACTTGGTGTGGAGAGAGACAAATTGATCCCTTAAAGGCCCATTTATCTGATATTTTGCTTTTTGCACTTTTATTGGCACAGAAGGGTTGCGCAGTTGTATGAACAGAAGTTGTAGTCTACTCCTCACCCCTACCATCTGCCAAATAGCAAGAAGAGCTAATCAGCAGCCCTTTGGTAATGAGATCCTCAGTGACTTTCTAAGGGTAGGTATGTGTCAATCCACCTCAATTCATTAAGTTAGCAGAATAGGATGCAGCAAGCCCAAAGAGAACGCATCAATCCCTATTCGTGCCCAGTAAATCTCGATGTATACAACAGTAGTTAGTTCAGACTGTTATGGTGTGCAACTCCACTGCAGCCTCTACTACAAGGAAAGGCCAGAGGGGCAAAAGAACACCCCAACAATACAACAACAATTAGGGGGTGCACCACTCCAAAACTCTCAGTGAAACATGATGAGTATAAGAAAGTCCAATGCTATTAAGCAAATAATGGCGCAAAGCTTCTATTGGTTTCTTCCCGAAGGTTTTAATTGGTAAAGGAAGCTTGTTACAACACGAATTTCATGAAAAGGAGCAGCCAACGCGTTTCGCCCTATACAAATGGGCTTCTTCAGGGCTGCAAAGTAACATATAATGGTAAGGTGATATAATGACATACGTGAAGTAACAAAGAAAACAAGACATATTGACATACAAAGTGTTACTTTACATACATACAATAAACAACAGATTTACTTAGTAAAGGTACAACAATATTTCCAAAAAAGCAAGAAATGTGTAAACACAGTCAAAGTCTAGACCAATGACAAGTCAAGTGTAATTAACAGAACCAGCAAGGAAGAATAATCAAAAATAAAAGTCAGAAATAAGATTCAAGTGATGCACCGTGAAGGCATGTGCACAAGAACATAATAAAGTGAATTCCTTATAAAAAGCCAGTGCGCAAACTGAAGATGGAAAATTTGAGAGAGAGGTATCCCTCTGCCAATAAGTATAAGGCCCCATTGGTGACAAAAGAGCAACATAAGGTAGCAAAAAATTGGTGTCAGGTCAAAAGAAGGGGGGCACACATACCAAAGGTAGTACTCCAATTGTACCGAAATTTGTAGTTCGCGATGTGCACATACAGTGAGGCATAAGGAAATTCTAATCAGAAAGAAAAACGAAGAAAAGTAAAAAAGAGAACCATGACGATCTATATTGCCAGGGGCAAAGATCACTAGCTACATTGCAAATAAACCAGGGAAATTACATTGTAGAGTCAGCGGCAAACTCATCAGTAGGTTCACAGATTCTGAGTTAACCGCGCTCATTTCGAAAAGGCTATTGCAGCCTTACCTGAAGGAAAGTGTAGCGAAAAGTGGCTGTACGGTGGTCCGAAAAGTAACACGGGCGGTAAAAAAGTAGTGCAGGCGGGCCTGGCCAATGACTTGGGAATATCAAGTCACACCGTGACCGGGGAAAAGAGATACGTAGACAAAGACGACAGACTGTACGTAACAGTCGTAGTTCCTCAATTCATTGTCTGGGTCTCCATGGTCTTGTCACATTAATGTAAGCTATACTCTTGCATTGTCTTGGGAGGCTATATCCACCCTCCATCTTGTACCATTCTAAACGAAGGGTCATCCAAAATGGATACGACTGGTCCAAGTACTCAGACTTTCGCCACACACACTACCACTATTCATGTGCTACACACTCACTGCACATACACATACTTGACAAACACGCACTGAATGTCAGTGCACAGTCTTGGTTTACATTCACAAGTGAGCTTCCATTAGCCTCAAATGACTCGATGCATAATTTCATGCTTGCAAGTCTCCTCGCCCACCAGTCCAATGCACAAATGTGTGTGTTGTTAGTTCTATGCGTCAAGGCGGAAATATTTCACAAGCACTGCGTAAGCACAAAAACATGAGCATTACCAAAAACGTTTAAGCATGAATGCATAATTTGCAGTGAATGCAAGTACTAGAAGGCAGTGACAAAAACAGCTTATCAACAATTGTGGCCCAAAGCATAGCTGTGAGAAGGATCACACATCTCACTCCACTATCCTGTTGTTAGTTCTCTCCCAAATCTGGTGGGGTAATGCCTTATAGACCAGCAGCCTGAATGCCACTTTAACCTTATTTGATGCTGACATTTCGGATTGGGCTTGATCGACCACCAGACAGTACAAAAATAATAACATCCCAACCACTCTTAGGGAACTGCTTTGACTCCCATCTCATCTTATGACAGGAGCTGCCCTACATGGATCTACATGTAGCAATTGTATCAAATAGACGTAAACAGCAGAAAATTAGTCAAGATCTTTTACAAAACAGTATTAAAAAATAACATACATAGAATTTATCATACATAAATAGTGACATTTGAATCTAACTAGTAAATGCCGAAGGAATGAGGGATAAAATGGAAATCGTACAGGATTGGTATGGAGCTTATTTACATGTTGGCCGTGAGGATACTCTATTACGACGGAGTGTCTTTACGCCCAACATAATGGTCCACCTGCCTGCAGGGGGACCTTTGGTGTAACCTTGGGGGACACTACTCCATCTCTGAGAAGGTTACACCCCTCTGATAGCCAGATGGAGAAGGGGATCAGAGGTTGACCTCTATGTCCGCTCTCTCATCTGGGAGGACATACAGGTCAGTTTTCATTGCCCGAGGTGCCTGGAAAACCCTGGCAGTAAAGGGCAGTGAAACTTTTTAATGCGCCCCTCGCCACAGGCGTTAACTCCAATGGGGGAGTGCTTTTTTATGTTTTCAAAAAGAAAATCCTGCTTCTGGTTTTACTTTTTGAAAATAAAAAATCTAGGTTTGACAGATGGCTCTGTTATGTTGATGGCGCTATGCATCAAACTTATAAAAGCACTGACAGGAACCGACTGACAGTGGTTCTTTTCAGTGTTTCAGAAATGATGGCCAGCTTGGCGGTCATTTCTAAATTTGGCAAGTGGTCAAACGTCATTCTAAACTATAAATTATGATTTGCAGAGCTCCATTTGTCAATGTGCTATTATCCCTCTGATAACCCCATAGGAGACACAGGTCAAAACGTTGTTGATTATTATGATAATTCACCCAACATAAATATTATTTTTGTGACGGCTAGCATACAATCAATCAAATACCATTAACACTGAACCTGTTTGGTCCCTAGTTCATTCCTCCTTCCTTCTGTACACATGAATCAAATATCACTATTCATATGTGACCACTTGAGCACGGAATACCTTCTTCTTTTCTTTTTCTGAAGAATTAAAATTATC
Organism: Pleurodeles waltl; assembly: GCF_031143425.1. Lineage (NCBI taxonomy): Eukaryota > Metazoa > Chordata > Amphibia > Caudata > Salamandridae > Pleurodeles > Pleurodeles waltl. Next base: position 830,853,996 of record NC_090443.1, on the reverse strand, counting down.
TTCTTCAGTTCCCATTGTTTCCATTACCCTGAATTCCCACCCCCACAACAATACATTGAAATTACTGTGAAATCTACAAAGCTATCCACAGCAACCAGCCACACTCTGTGCCCAAGTGTTTCTTCTGTAGCCGCACCTGCACCACATAAAGGACACACTTGATGGTGTTGAGTACTCGCAGAACAAGAAAGGACTAGGAGGTTGATGCCACTTGCCCCACCGTCTGATATGAGCTCCCCATTCAACTAAGAATGGCCTCATCTGTAAAGACCATTAGGATAGAACTTTATACCCTCCTTGTGAAACCTTACTCTGAGCCTCATAGCCTTCCAAACTATATTTTGGCCTGCATTTTGTGTATCCCCTTTGTAACTCTTCCTATGTAACTGTTGCCTGGTTACTTTGCAGTACTGCCCTTCATGTAAGGACATCTTTGTGTAATTTCATACCACTCTACTTATGTAAATAGTGGGCTTTACATCTGTAAAAAAAAAGTAGAGGTGGTGGGAGCCACAATATTGAAGTTTAATATCAACCTGCCCATATAATGACTCTGCAACATCAGCTTATACTACATACTAAATGTAGGTAGAATGTAGATTTGAATAGTATATTTTCTTCCACACATACCTAATATCTGACAAAATCTTTGAATTTAACTGGAGCATTCCTAACTCTACAGGTCTTGTTCATACTCTTGACAACAGAGGAGTCAATAACATTATGTTGAACAATGGAACACTCAGGAAGTGGAGACCCAAAATCCCTGTTATGAGTCTCCTTGTCATACACAACATCCCAGAAATCGCATTCAAAATTGTCATGGAGTGGCACATCCTCTAACTTTTTCTTAATGATATCAGCTTGCTCACAAGTTATCTTTACTACAGCATTCTTGTTCCACCAACCCTTGCCCTGTAAGCAGACCGCTCTTCTAGAGACTTTCTCGACCTTGACCGGTTAATCCCAGGGTTTCACTTCCAAATCTTTCACACTCTTCACTCTGTCAAAATAGTCCTTAGACTTCTCCTGTTTGCCTCTTACCCGCTTACGAACTTGACGCAGATCAACAGAATCAGCAGAGAGGCCAGTAACATCATCCAACCAGGTAGGTCTTAAATCTGTAACATGATCCCTTCCCCTTAAAAGAATAAAAGGAGAAACCCCAGTAGTACTATGTGGTGTGGTGTTATAGGACCAAACTTTCTGTTGCACATACTCAGCAACATTGAGGTTATTAGAAATGGCAGTTTGTATTCCCTTCTTCAATATACGATTCGCTCTTTCGACCAATCCATTAGAAGAAGGACTGTAAAGAGGGACCTTGATATGTTTCACTGAGTGATTAAGAAAAAAATTAGTCACTTCATTGGAGACAAAATGTGTTCCATTGTCAGTGACAACCTCTCTAGCAGGACCTTCGACTTGAAACAAACGTTTCAAAACTTTAATGACCACATTGGAATCAGCAGTGCTAGAAAAGGCAAAATATAACCACTTGGAGAAATAGTCAATAGCTACAATCATGTACTTGTCCTCATTCTTAAGCATGTTAAATGGACCAGGAAAATGTAACCCTATTTTCACCCAAGCATTCTTGGGCCATTCTGTACAACACAGAGAATTAGTTTTCATTTTCCAGTGTTTATCAGAACACAAACACTCAGGGCATTTATCCACATAACACCTTACTTGAGAGTCCAAACCAGCCCACCAGTAATGCTGCTTAATATTCTTGATGGTAACAGAGATGCCCAAATGTCCTAGATGTCCCATTGAAATAATGCCATCCCTCAGAGATAAAGGTGGCACAAACACACTCTGGCTCTTAACAATTCCATTATCCACCGATAATTCAGATGCAACCTGATCAAACGATTTTAACTCTTTGTCTAAGCTCCTGTCAGGAGGCCAACCAGAAACAAGAAACTCCTTAACTTTGGCTAGAGAAATATCATTGTCAGAACTCTTATTCCAAACTTTCTCTGAAATTTTGAAAGCAGAACTGCATCAGAAACTGCCATCACACATTCTTCTTCCACAGGCAATTCAGTGATATTTTCAGCAACTGGCAATCGAGAAAGACAATCTGCCCTTATCTTTTTTCCTCCAGGAATATATTTTATATCAAAAGTAAACTCAAGTAATTTGGACATAAGCCTAACCAACCTGGAGGACGCCTTGTTAGAACAAATGTCTCCAAGCATGTATATTAAAGGCTTGTGATCAGTATATAAATCAAATTTGGTACCCCAAATATACATTTTAAACTTCTCAGTTGCCCAAGAGCATGCAAGCGCTTCTCTTTCAATTGTGCTATATTTTTGTTCTGCTTCACTCAACATGCGTGACGCAAAGGCCACAGTACTTTCAACACTATCTACGAATTGGCTCAAAACAGCGCCTAAGCTCACAGAGCTGGCATCCACTGTGATAATACTCTTAACACCATGAGACAAAGGTCTAATAGCTGGGGCATCCACAATGAGTTGTTTCAAAGGATCAAAAGCCCTGTGGGCTTCATCAGTCCAAGCAAACTTGACATGCTTCTTCAGCAACGCCCGTAGAGTTTGTACCACCATAGCATACCCAGACACAAATCTGGAGTAGTACTCACTCAAACCTAAAAAAGATCTGAGAGAATCCTTGTCCTTAGGAACAGGGGCCTCAACTATGGCTTTGACTAAAGATGACTTGTTATGCCCTAAAAAGTCAACACTATCTGAAAAGAACTTGCATTTATCTTTGTTGACGGTGATATTATGTGTCTCCAACTTCCTAAATACTCGAAGTAACGTCTCAAAATGTTTTTCTTTAGTTGCAGTATGAATGAGAATGTCATCCTGAAAGACCTGAACACATTGTTCCTCCGAGAACAAAGCATCCATCAATCTCTGAAAAACACTAGCAGCAGAAGCCAAACCAAAAGGCAAACGCAAATACATGAAAGTTCCAAAGGGCGTCACAAATGAAGTTAAAGGTTGAGAATCTTTGCATAAGGGAATTTGGTTATAAGCTGACCTTAAATTAATGGTGGAAAAGTACCTACTCTTACCCAAATTTGCCAATAAATCATTTTTTCTTAGCAAGAACAATTGCCGAAATCCACTCAGAGGAATCAACTGGGGTGATAATGCCCTGTTCACACATTTTGTGAAGTACATTTTTAAGATCCTGTCTAACTGAAAATGGAACCGGTCTAAGCTTCTGCTTGACAGGCACTGCATCTTTTTTTAACTTGATTTGATATTCAAATCCCTTGATAAGACCAATATCTTTCTTAAAAACCCTAGGAAAGTTTTCATACAGATTTTCAACTGAACAACAATCCAGCTGTAATTTTCCTTCAAGCACACTTAGCACAGGCACATCACCAAGAATTACAGGCACACAGTGACCTGGTCTTAAAATAATACCCAACTTAGCTTGATCTTGCCAGCCCAAAATATCTCTGCCACGTTCAGCAACATAAATTTTAGTATTAATGCATCTGCCCTTAAAATCGAGAATATCCATGAAAAAACCCTTCATAGCAATGTCAAACTCGCCAAAAGCCTTTGGATTGACATCACTTCGTTAAAGCTGCTTCCCAGACCACAATCTGTCAAACGTCACGTCAGACAGGATAGTAATTGGTGAACCGGAATCAGCCATAACGTCTAGATTAACGGAGCCTATAGTTACAGAGCAAATGGGACCTTTACATTTGTTTTGAGAAGCTCCAACGGTATCAATAGTTAACAACACATTGTTAAAAGAATCAGTCAGTTCTTCTTCAACTGCATCAATTTGAGATATCTTAGCTTTAGCCTTAGCTAGACGACAAACACTTTGGAAATGGCTCACCTTTTTGCAGAAATTACACTTTTTCCCTTGAGCTAAACAAGATGGACTATTTCCCATATGAGTCTTTGAACCACATCTATAACAATAACCAGAACAGTTCTTTTTATCAACACTTTTGTTGGCTTTGCTCCTACTGGATACAGCATTAACTTCCAAACAATTGGCTTGCAGGACAGCAGAAACTTGAGCAGAACCTTTAACATCTTCTGTTAAACTTTTGGAAGAGATGAGAGAGCTTTCAATACTCTTAGCTATGTCCAAGACTTCACCCAAAGACGGATTCTTGCAAGTCAAAATACATTCTTGTATCTTTTTGTTATAACAATTGAAAACTAATTGATCACGCAAGTATATGTCTATATTTGAACCAAATTCAAATTTCGCAGCAAGAACTCTTAAGACTGCCAAGAAATCTTCTAAGGTTTCGTCCACAAGCTGTTTCCTTTTAAAAAAATGATGTTGTTCCAACATTACTGAAGGTTCATCAGAATACTGTTAAGCCATACGTGCTGTAGCTTCAAGATATGCATCCCAGGATTCATCCCCCAGTGGTGCAACTATGGCTGGTAAGTTATCAAAAACTTCTTGACCAGTTTCGCCTAAGTGGTTGAATAGGAGCGCAGCTCTGCGCACAGCATTGTGCCTCGAAGCGTCAATAGCAACCAAATAATTTTCAAAAATGCATAACCACTTTCTCCAAGGAATTGGCGGTCTCCCAGGTTTTTGAAGAAAAGTAGGAGGCTGAACACAAACCTGAGCTGTTGCCATTGTAGAAGAAAAATGAAGGAAAAAATAAAATACAAAAAATATAAATAATAATAATGCTAAAATATATATATATATATATATATATATATATATATATATATATATATATATATATATATATATTTAAAATATCACTACATTTCCAGAACTAACTTCTTAGTTTCTTTTAAGATTATAGTCCTCAGAGAATTAACAGTCAAAGGTGTGTGTGTCACCGAAGGTACGCACACAGAGCAAGACAAAGAGAATGGAAATCATCCCAAAGTCTTAAGATGGCCGCCAAAGCAAAGAGAAATCTTTTTAAAGGCGGTGTAGCTTGCATGCGAGGAACAGCAGTCAGGTGACATCAGGAGAAACGACTGAGGCGCGAGAGGAGCGCACAGAAGAAAATGTTTCTATTTAGATCAGGAGCCGAAGATCACAGAAGTAAGAAAAATATTAACTTCCCTCTTTAGGTGTAGAGCCGATGACAAGGTAAATCCTGTAGGGAAGGCTCGATGAGTCGACAAGAAGCAGAGTGCAGGCTCGATGAGTCGACACGAAGCAGAGTGCAGGGTCGGTGGGTCTCCAGACAACACCACTCGTCGCCAAAATCTGGTAATAAAGGGTCGTAATGAAGACCAGAACAGTGGAGGTTATCTCAAGAGAAAAGATTTATTCCCGAGAGGAGACCCATGGCCGGCACACGGAGCGGGCAGAAACAACTGTCCGAGCCGCGTTCGGGTTCCCGAATCCCCCGATCCCCATAACAACACACAGAATTCTGATCCCCATAACAACACACAGAATTCTCAGAATACAACACTGGGGAATACTTTCTGCTACAATTGTAACTTTCCACTTATTCTGTTGCACTCTTTTGAACTCTGGGCCTGGTTTGTGTTATATAAAACTTCAAAAGTAACATATTTACGTACAATTACAATATAATAAAATAACGTGTTTCATATAGCGCTAGATGCAACAAGTCTGAGACAAGTAAATTAGAAATGTTACTAACCAGTTAGTCGTACTCCTTTTTACCTACATCAGAAGTATGGAAGGCTGACTCTGTGTGGCTTGGATTTGAATTTATCATCTCCAAAACATTACATTTCTCACCAGCAAGCAGAACACTTAGCCATCCTGCCTGCATCATCTACAATACATTAAGACTATTTTATAAATTTGCAACATGACACCTCCACATATTTCCTCAAGCGAGTACTCAATCGCAGCAAATGGCCTAAAAATGGTCCTATTATAAGAAGAAAGGAGTACCCAAAACAGCAAAATATGCTTCAGTCAGGGGATTTTGAAAATGATTGCATTGGTGAAAGTAGCTATAAGATTTATATATACAGGTACAGGATTTCTCATTTGTGCCCATAATGCACCCTAAAAATTCCTTGGCATAGGTAACATAACGCTTATGGTTTTGTCGCTTGTTACGTCAAAGATGTTTTGCTGAATTTCTTCAATTCTGGTAGGTTAGTGACTCTTAGCCACACATAGACAAACTTGATGCGTGACTGGGGTCACTTGTCTACTAATGTGAATTGTGATCCTCCTGTCACCCTCTCTGACCACAAGTCTAGAAAGGTACCTCTCCTCCTCCTACTCCGCAGGTCTGTTCGCTATTTGGGTTACAGTACAGTTTTGCTGAGAGGCAAAAGGGGCTCATGCGGCACACATTATCACTTCTGTCCTGCTCTTCTAGAACAGCTTAAAAGCATTTGCAGGCTTTGCAATGCCTTGAGCACTAACAAAAGATACAAAGAAAAATGCATGCTTCTGAACCTACAAACCTTATGGTCTGTCTACCACAAAGGCCTTGGATTAATATTAGGAACGTCTTAACATGAAAACAAATCAGCAAGAACACCCGCACAAAAAGAAATAATGATAACTCAATCACCTTACAAAGAGTTACAAGGAAATGTGCCTCTGCCCTAGTTGGATCCACAAAAGGAGTAGTAGGAAAAGCTAGGCCAACGGGACAACTGGGAATCGTCTGGTGCTGCTTGGTTTGAATTGTGGACTATTTAGATTCTGTTTGACCCAGTTACTCCTTGAGCAACTGTTCTAGGCTAGCTTTTAGCCCATGCCTGTGCCTGATAGCCTGGATTGAGTGGTTGACTTTAGGACATTCAGAGATTGCTAAGCATGTTGGGAAAGTCATGGGCAAGGGTATTTTTGACATTATGCTTCCTACAGATGTCTTCTGTCATGATCTTGGCAAACCCCCAATGTTTTGACCAGGGGAAGGCTGGCACTACAGGAAGTCACTGTGATGGCACCAAATCACCTTTTACTCTAAATGGACGTAGATCTTTGTTCAGGCCAGCCTAACACCCAATGCTCTCGAGCAATACCAAAAGATCCAGGGTATGCTAATCAGAGCAGAGGTCTGTTCTGTGCGAGAAGGTAAGCTTATTATAGAAAACAAAGAGCACAACTTAGTACAAGCAACCACAGTATTACAGTTACACTGATGACCCTAAAGCACACATGTATAAATGTCTGTGAACAAGTGGTGCCTGCCACCTTCTATGTGACGTACAGTGTAATGGGTAGGTAATCCTGAAACAGGTTCTCTGGGGTCTGGCAACTCCAGTGAATCAGAGGAGTCAAGGGACATGGGGCCAGATGTAGGACGCCGTTTGCATGGTGCAAACTGCAAAAATCGCAGTTTGCGCCATGCAAATAGCCTAACGCGATGCTCATTCTCAAATTGCGGGTCGGTACCGACTCACAATTTGTGAATGCGACTCGCAAATAGGAAGGTGTGTTCCCTTCCTATTTGCGACTCGCATCGCAATTCAGAATTGCTTTGTGACCGCAAATGCGGTCGCAAAGCAACTCGCAGTTACCACCAGTGTCACACTGGTGGTAACTCATTCGGAAAAGGGAAGGGGTCCCCATAGGACCCCTTCCCCTTTGTGAATGTCGACAAAAATATTTTTTCAGAGCAGGCAGTGGTCCTATGGACCACTGCCTGCTCTGAAAAAACGAAACCAAATGGTTTTGGAAGTTTTTTCATTTTGCAACTCATTTTCCTTTAAGGAAAACGGGCTGCAAAATATAAAAAAATACTGCTTTATTTAAAAAGCAGTCACAGACATGGAGGCCTGCTGACTTCAGCAGGCCACCATCCCTGTGAGTGCAGTGACTCGCTATGGGGTCGCAAAATGCGACCCACCTTATTAATATTGATAAGGTGGGTCTTTGCGAGCCCATAGCGAGTCGTAGATGGTGTCTGAGACACCGTTCTGCATCCGATTTTGCGAATCGGAAATTGCGAGTCGGACAGACCCGCAATTTCCGATTCGCAAAATCGGACTTTGCTACATGTGGCCCTAAAACCCTTCTCCTAAAAGATCAATCTTTGCATTCAGAAATACACACAGCTTCTCAGTCCCTCTTTGAACTGCCTAAGCTTTCTATACCGGACACCAAACATGGAATTTACACCATTTTGAAGATGACTGTGCCTTTGCTTGCTCTGTTTCTGGCTCTTTTATTTATCAATTGATCTTGTATTCAATTGTTTGTATTCGTTTTATCTTTATGCTGCAAACTATCATTTCGATGTATTGGTAAATTACTGTTTATTTTGTAACATATATGATCACTGTGCCTGAAAATGATTGTTTCACTTTTTATTTTTTGTTTAGCTGTAAAAAACATAGCAACTACGGGAAGTAATATTTAAAAATACTGTACAACCAACAAGCCATATGAAACCTACCATCCCAATCTATGCTTCTGTTGGTCTGTCGATGTTCACTGTCTCTAAAGTGAAGTTTGAGGAATTAGGGAAAATTAGTTTAGGTTGTCCTTCTCACAGTCTCAGAAGTGCAAACAAGCAGAGCCTGGCAAAAAACACACAACTGAGCCACAAATAATAATGTTAGATCAATATCAAATTGTGATTACAGAATGATTTCCCACAAATACGACTTGTAATTGCATCAGAACTTATAAAGGAGCTGAACAGCGTTTTTCTCATTTGCTGACAGTGGGATTCTTAATCTGTTTATTGTGAACAGGAAATATGCAGAGTTGTGAAAGAAAACTTTCAATGGAACGTATTAGGAATCAATAAAGGCAGCAACAAATCTCCAGATTGATGGGTTGAGGATAACTTCCCATTTAAAAAAAAAAATTGTCAGCCCTTGGACGTCCATGAGGGGGTGGGAGGGGTGCTTGCCCCCCACCCCAGATATAGGTACAGCCTGGTGTGTAGGCTCACAATGCAGCAGCGCCCGTAGTGTTACGCTGCCTGCACTAGTACGGCCACAACCCCGAAAAAATTATGCCCTCCTCCCTGAAAAAAATTCTGCTGATGCCCATACTTCAGCCGTCTTTATTTTTTAATGTTTGACTTGGTTGCACGAAAAAACTCACCTGCTCTCTCTGTATTTTATGGTTAAGAGCAGGTACAGGGGCGTAGCTTCAGGGGCGATGTTTAGGGTGTTACACTCCCCTAATAAATCTATTTTCTGATAAATAGTTGATTACAGAAGTATTCAGTCGGTATTGTGAGATGTCAGTCAGATTTCAGCAAGAATTGTTACACACACACAGACAAAAACATAAATACACTGTTTCACTTTCTGCTTTGAAAGTCCTCAAAAACATTGGATATTTGACTAAATATTGTGTTTTCTCTCCTCGAACTCCTACCAATCCGCATTAGTCTCCCTTTCCACTGCCCCTCTCATGCTCCCTGCTTGTTGTATATTATATTCAGGGGCGGCTCTCTGCTATGGCAGAGGAACGTCGTCCCACTGCTGAAAGGCAGCAGAAAGCAGAAAAATAAAATGATTAAAAAAATACGTTTTTTATTATCATTTTATTTTTCCCCTTAGCCACTGTCAGTCTGCTGAGTCTGGGGCGGGGCCAGCATCTTCTTTGTCAGCGGGGGGAGAAGGAGTTGTCAGTGTACTGTAAGTGTGCATGTCAATTTGGCCGGCCGTCTTAGGCCAGCTAACCCAACATGCGCACTTGAAACTCTCCTCCCAAGCTGTGTTTCACAACCGGGTGGAGAACCAGCACAGGCTTCCACTCCCTAACTGAGCGGAATTTCAGCCCGCTCAGGCCAATCCTGGCGCTTCTGTCATGCTGGGTAGCAGCATGAGAAGCATCTGGATTAGGTGGGGCGAGGAGAAAGCAGAGAAGAACTGAGACCGTGTACTGCCCCGCCAAGCCTTCCTGGCAGCAGCCACCACGGAATATATTTAAACATTATATGCCAGTCTGATTGTTGGAAAATCCGACCCTAACAACCTCCACCACCCCTACCCCCTTCCAATCATAGTAACCAAGCTATGCCCCTGAGCAGGTAGAAGTGATGCATCACTCGGCTGGGGTCAGGAATTTCTTTCAAAACTTTATTCTAGCAGGTCTGGTCATAAAAAAGGGTAAGTTCAAACATTTTGAGTCATGATACGACGTAAAGACAGACAGAGAGAGATTAACTAGAATGACAGGGATGCTACGTTTGTAATAAGCAAAATAAAAAATAAAAATAAGAAAGCATTTGTGTCCACTTTTGTTTGCATTGGGTAGTGCTGTGATGTTTCGCTCAAAGCATTGTCAGCAATTTTTTTCAGTCTTCTGCAATAGTGTCGTCTCAAACTACCCCATCCGGTCTTGCATGGTGCCAGTGTAGAGCCACTCCTGGCTAATAGTGACTAACACTGCTAATTTTGTAAAACATGTTGAATCACTCCTCCTTCCCAGTTGTCTAACCCTCTAATGGATGTGCGCATTTTGGCATCTTCGTTCTTCAGACTCTGGATAACTTCATGAATGTCTAGTCATCAAAACATGAGGTGTTGCGAAAGTGACCACACACACACTCTTTTTGACGTCAATGACATCATGGGCAAAGACATCATGTGACCTTTGACCCCGCCTCCCAGGAAATGATGCCATAAACTCATGATCCTAATGACATCATAATAATTGACATCACTGAAACAAGTGTATACCTTAAAAAGGAAACATATTTCTAAATCACCTGGAAATTCACAAAAAGAGAAGTAAAAAATAGTAGTGGACAGGCCCACTAGTACTAATTCGTATCGCTATGTTGTTGGCTTGATTTACTCGTTTTCATTCTTTAAAAGTTCTGACTTCTCATTGCTTGTAAGGAACTATCACACTTCCGTGGCAGAGAAGTGACAGTTCTGTTCAAAAACAATTTCTTGACATACAATAATGGACTTTGGCAACAATTTTAAAAATATGTGTTTTTATTGTGTTACATTTTATTTTGTATTATAAAGACTGCGCATTCCACTTCTGAATGTGTTTTATTTTTTAACTAACAGTGTAATTTCTCAGTGGGATCTGCAGTAAATAAACAGTGTTCATAAGGACTCTCTATACCTCCTGTGCTTAGCACTACGTCTAGCAGCGTTCAATTAAATTATCACTAAGTTGTGGCCAGTATTTTAATTACTGAAACCTGCCTCAAGGAGGACTCAGTACCGCAAATTTCTGAGTCTGTCTAATCAGGATACCGCATTTTCAAGCAACATCTCTCCGAAGATAAAAGAGGCAGCAGCATAGCCGACACAGTAGGGGACTCATTCTCCAGTTCTTGCCCCCAGTCATACACTCAATGCAGTGGACTGTCTTTTGCTTCATTTTGCTCTTATCCTAAATTTCACTCCGTCTATGGTGATCTTTCCTTTGACATTTTTTGAAGCAGTCAGTGCCTGTATGATTTCTTCCTCACAGCTTACAACTTTTGCAGCTTCAGTCACTGGGGAGATGCTCCGTCACCTAGATTGGCCAAATGATTTTCGAATTTCTTTCCTCATTGAATTTGATGCAAAGCATTTACTTACTTACCCATATAAAGGGACAGATGCTCAATGATCTCTGGATGACTGATTAATTTATTACCCCTTTTAACGTTCTCCCTGTGTGTGGAGTGACTGCTGTCTTATGAGAGTGTGTGGGTACTAAACACTGTAGCAAAAATCAAAATGAAGTTTTAAATAATGTATGCTTGTAACTGGGCAGTTATAGGCACCAATGCTATAAACTTGCTGCTAACAAGTACCCATCTGTTGATTTTAGTAGGTTCTAGAGCAAATCAGTGCAATTCATACTGGGAATGTACGTGTCGCTGGAATGCCAATAATGATAAGAGTGTTAGCTAAGAGTCAATGGGAAGCGACTAGCTCAGACTAAAAGCAGACAAAACAGAAGTGATGGTGGTAAACAGCAGTTCAAATCTGAGGATGAAATTTAACTAAGCGAGATGGATAACCCTTGACATAGCACACAGCTTAGGAAACAAATTTGACTCCAAGCTTACCATGCTTGCCCAGATTCCATCGCTAGTGTTAGCTTGCTGTTTCTACCTACACAAATTGAGGTTTATTCCTTTACTAATATAATGAGGGAAAAGGCTAGCTATTGCAGCACTTATTGGAGCATGCTTAATTTACACCAGTGACATCTACCTTGACTTTCTGGAATACCTATTAAGATGCATTCAGACCCATCTTAATCAAGGAGCAAGGTTAGTGACTGATGCAAGCACTCTGGTTCCCTTTTAATTGCCTTTCACTGGTTTCTTGTTAAGAAGCACATCATGCTCACTGTACCACATTCCATGCATCAAACCTTTTTCTGTGATACTATTGCTTCAATTTGTAGACACTTTCTAACTTATTGACCAGTAAAGATACTTCATTCTTCCTCACTAAATCAACTCTATATTTCCAAATTCAAGCACATCCGATTGGATGTGTGCGGTTTTCAGCACAAGAGCCCATTCTGTGGAAACATATGCCTATTCATTTGTGTTCAATACCCTCCTTTCTTGAAACACTTCCAGAAAGCATTAAAAACATGCCTCTTCTCAAAAATTCATTAAATGCTGCATGGCCCGTGATTGTCATCTCCCCCCCCACCCTGGGTGAATGCTTTCTTAATTAAATAAATATTAACCAAACATCACTGGAGCAACAGATATCACACCTCTAGTGAAATAAAAGGGAATCTCTTCGCATGGTAAATCATTCCTGTGGTTGAACAATTTACTTACTTATGAAGAAAACAAGGACAACCAAGCTGAACATATGTGATAAAGTATCCACAATGGAGCCACTAGGCAACAACTCAAAATAGAACTCCATAAGGCCCTATTGAAGAAAACTATGAAAGACTTTTATAACCGGCAGTTTTTATTCCAAACTAACAAAGATCTGTCTTATTCTCTAACTCTTCACCTCTTCATTCTCCCATTCCTGCTTCTTGGAATCTTGTGACACCCTGAATTCCTATTTCTTCAAATAAATAGACAATATATATTTATTGCAGCCCTAGTCAACCCTAGGAAGGAAACCCCAAAGTGGCAGTTTATGTTGATATTCAGTGCACTATTTTGAGATCTTTTGAAAGCTGGTTGATCCTGTCAACCATGCCATTCTGTTGGATTGTCTCCTGATGACAGGACACATAGACCTAGTGCTTGACTGGTTTGGATCTTTTTTAAAACACTGCGCTCAATCTGATTGGCTTCTCCCATTTTCTCATTCAACCATGTCCACTGAATGTGGAGTCTGCCAGAAATCAACTCTCTCATCTTACCTTTTCAATCTGGTATCCCAACTAAATAGCAACTCATCTGCCCATACTTTTTCCATTATGTATTAATTTCTGGTTGTGGGGTTGATTTGTGGATTGGGTGGTAGTGATTATTGTATATATAATATTTCTATAGTGTAAATCTATTCAAATAAAGAGAAAGGTTGCAGAGTGCTTTTCAGGGACAAAGACAAGCATAAAGTCAATGAGTGATAGGTGAGGTTTATTTAGGATTTGGATTGTAATGTTGTAATGAAGCAAATATTTTAATTGGAAATATCTTTTTTAAGTGATATTTTAGGTTTATTTTAACAGGTTGTAGGGTATACTGTGGCAATGGAGGGATATATTTTTTATTTAAATATTTTTTATAATGAATTACAAATTTAGATATGTAAATTAAAACATACTTTTTTGTTTTTGAAAATATTGTTTCAATATAGCAGATTTTCTTTAAGATTGTATCTTTTATGTGTAAGAAATATGAGGGAGGATCAATGGAGTTAGAAGAGAATATTTGACCCACTGATGCATGCACTTTCCCAGTTAGAATAGTAAATCTGACCCCAATAAGTATATGTCCCTCCCCCTATTTTTCTTAGACTGGAATTACAATAGTAAATCTTACCACCAAACAATGTATGTCCTTTCCCCAACATTTGTTAGACTAGAGTTAAATATTCCCTGTTAAGTGTATGCATATTCCCCAACATTTCTATATAAGATCCTGCTACCCGCCTTGTGTGTACTTTACCCAATATTCGTTAGATTGAAATTAGAATAATAAACCTGACTGCCTCCCATCAAAATGTATATATTTTTCCCAATGTTTGTAGCAATGTAGTAAGTGTAGTGTATTTAAATTACTTTATATTTGTTTATTTATTATGTTTTTTGATTGGAGTAAAATTACTATTTTTTACTTCATTCTGGATTTTTCCATAAGATATTTTGAAGTTATTTCATTTACAAATATTATAATTTTAAATTATTAAATTACCTTGAATTTTATATTGTGTTTTTTAATTATGTCTGAGTTTTTATATGTATTTTATTATTTAAAACATGCATTTTTTAGTTACAGATTTTCAACATTTATTTTTCAGGGCTTAATTAAATACATATGGTTCTATTTTTTAATTATTGATAATTGTGCATTTTTAGATTGTGACTTATTTAATATCAATTAATAAAATATTTTGTATTTAAGAGTTATATTTATTTGTACACTGTATTTATGTTATTTATTCTAATAATAGATGTTTTAAACTTAAAATGTTAATACTGTTTTAAAGTTACCTATACTTTAAGATTGTTCTTATTAAATTAAAGTTTATGTTTTTTATAAAACATATATTGTAAAAAAGTATTACATTTTTGAAACACTATTTTTTGTTAATTGCTTAGGGAAGACAGTCTGTAATTCGAGAGTTACTTAAAGCCAACCTCACAATTACTAATCACATCTCTGCTCTAGACTCCTATTGTGTCCTTCACATCAAGAAACTGATAAAAGTAGTACATCTTAAAGAGGCTGAAAATAGCAAATATTGGCTCACAGCTGGATTATACCACCTTGGTTTAGTTTAAATCAGCAACAGTGGCAGCCCTGGAAACCACCTGGAACCAGAGGCAATAGGTCTATCATGAACAAAGGTTCTCAGTGGGACATGGGAAATAAAGGTTACTACACATAAATTACTCATTTTTAGATGCAAGATATTAAATAATTACCCACATCGATATTGACCATAGCAATATTTATATATATATATATATATGAATATACATATATATATATATTACCTAGTGTTGAGACTAGGCAGTTACAGTTAGGACCTAGTTTCTATACAAAAAGCCTTTTTACTTGCCTATATCCTTGGCACCGCTTGACGAATATCCACAAAACGTTCCCAAAAATTTGCCAGTAACGTCTGCTGCTGTTTTACTGTAATTTTCCAGGGGGACCGAGAAAAAGGGGGGATCCCAAAACATGTTTTCCCCCATTAATTTTTTCATAGGAAAAAATCAACAGCGATAGCACTGAAACTACTGGACAGAATAACACAAAATTTGGCAGAAATGTAGGTTCTGGTCCAGAAAACTACCTTTTTTGTTTTGGTGTAAATCTGTTCAGTAGTTTTTGAGAAATTAAGGGAAAAACAAATTTGTATATAAAGGGACGCGAAGGATTAGTGACCCCACCCAATCTCGTACTGAGATCTGATTGGCTGTCAACACTTCAACCAGGAAGTGTTGGTAGCCATCTAGGGACTTGGCAGCCGAGTCCCAGAAAACAGTGTAAAAAAAAAAGAAAATGGGCCAGGATACAGACACCCTGACCCCGTAGCTCTGGTGCTGGGGTCCCAGAAGGACTCCCCCCCAGGCTAAAAAGCATTCTTTTTTCATGTTTGCCACGACTCGCATGGGCTCCTGCCCGTCATCTTTTTAAACACCCGGGTGGGCAAAGTCCCAGGGACATTCTTTTATCGTAGTGTGGGGGGCCGCCTGGCTGTCAAAAGGGGGAGTTTTCATCTCTGTTCCCTACACACAGATATGCATGTAGGGAACAGAGATGGAAGCTTTGCTCCAGCAAGCACGGAATTGCTACTTAAAGCAGCTGCCTGCTTGATGGAGCAATGGGAACACAGGGGAGGCCTTGAGGCACCCCTTGAGGTCCCAGATAGCCTGTAAAGGGCATATAATTTAAAAAAAAAATCATCAGGGACCATGGGGGAGGTCTTCAGGGTCCCCCCACGGTCCCAGATAGACAATAAATGTAAAAAAAGAATATCTCAAATGTGAAGGTCACAGACATTCACACTGAGTTTTGAGGGTTCTAGTCCAGGTGTATCCCTTGTCATTTTTAAAATGAAAATGTGTAAGGCTCATACTGAAAGGTCATCTTACTCTTTTTAACTGACATACATTTTTCTTTTCAACTTGTGCAGAAGTATCTCATTCTAAATATATTATCCATCAAAGCCTAAAAAACGTTTTATTCCTCTCCCTTTCTTTCTCTCTCTCTCTCTCTTTCAAACTTTTTATCCCACTCATACACTCAGACACTTACGCACCCACTCAGAGACCCACTCATGCACCTACTCACAGTCCCACTCAGACCCTTGTGCACCCACTCACAGCCCCAGCCAGACCCTCATGCACTCACTCACAGACCCACTCAGACCTCACACACCCACTTACAGACCCACTGACACTCTCATGCACCCGCTCACAAACCCGCTCATACACCCACACACCCACTAAAACACTGATGTATGCCCGCACACCCAGACAGACACTCTCACAGCCACTCCATCCCCGATATACCCTCTCACTCCTATTCTCACACCCAGAGTGGCAGCGGTCAACTCCTACCGTGCACGCCCAAAGGGCCATGCGCAGCATGAGGTTGGGCGGTTAGGGGGTTGGCTGCAGGGTCTGGCTCAGGCCAGGTCTTGCGGGCAACCTCCACTGCACATGGGCAAAGGCCCTGCATGGTGCAAAGTTGGGTGCTTATAGAGGGTTGGCCTCAGGCCAGGCCCTGTGGCCAAGCGCTGTGGTTGGACTAGCGTTTAGTAATGAAAATTACTATACCATAAATAACATAGAAATCCACTGAAAAAAATAAAGATTACAGGGACAATATAGTTAGGAAATAGAATCTAAAAAAACATAGAAATTCACTGAAAAACTAAAGGTTACAGGGACGTTATAGTTACGCTCACATTTATATGTATATCATAAAGAATAAATGCTCACAAAAAGTGTCTCAGTCTTGGTTGATACCTGATGTGATTAAGCGTGAATATTTGCAGGCATCTATCACACAGGCAACCTATAACACCAGTCTTGTTTTATTCGGATGTGGTCGCTGGACTATTCAACCAGCCTACTTTCATACAGAGACAACTCATGGTCCAACTTTGTCAAATAACTGTCTTCACATTAACCATTGTGCAACACACAGACACATCAAAACACTGCTTTGCTTTTGAACATTTACTGTCCTAATGGTGAACCCTTAATTTCCTATACATCAAAACACTGGTAATGCTCTCACAGCAAATGGACCATACTTATAAATCATTTAGTTTGCAGTATTAATGTGAAGGGCTGTTTCCTTTTGAAGGAATAAACTGCAACTACATATATTCATCTACCATTATCTTACTTGTATTAGCCACACTGCAAACTATCTTTACACTTCTCTTGTTTGCTATGTGATCAATTGAGTACTGAGCACTTTTGTGAGCATTTTTCGTTCATCATATAGTGGCCACAGCTTTTCTGATCAAACCCCCATAGCCTTGAACTAACTACTTGCCAATTGAAATGTATGGCTTTAATGTGTGTTTGAAGGAAAACTTAAGGGGGTAATTATGAGTTTGGCGGTTTCAGGACTGCCATGTTGGTGGTGGCGGGCATACCGCCAACAGGCTGGCGGAGAAAACTGCCAAAATTTGACCGTGGCGGTATTCACAAGAGAATACAGTCAAACCACCGCTGGCACCGCCGCCACTGCCAGCATGGTCAGGCCACCACGGTCCACAGTAGCTACCTGCAGGCCGGCAGAGACCATGTTACCATCGGACATCTTACGAGGCTGCACACTGCCAAGGTTTCCGCCGTGTTCACACCACCATGGAAACCCTGGTGGAAACCATCAGTATAAAAGTAGACACTCATCTTCAGAAGGCACACCCGTCCGGCTGCCATGGAACCAGAACTACACGTCTTCCCATTGCTCCTGCTCCCCCCAATGATTTTGGAACCAGCAATGACATCAGCAACCGGGAGTACACACACTTACCTGTCACTGTGTAAAATGTTCAAGTTCCCACACACACACAACACCCCACTTGGGAACGGGTGGTGAGGGTGACACACACACATAACCCCACACCAACACGCACTCTCACACACAGCCACATACCCACACACACATACATAGTACTCACACTAGGGGCAACACACACACAGCTTAAACACAAACCACCCCCAGATACACAGCACTGGCACAGTCATACACAACACCACAACACCATCAAAAGACACAACTACACCACAACCGCAACACCACGAAAGAATTGTCAAGCACCCAAAATATACACCACCACTTGACAGATCATACACACAACACAACATACCAAAAACCGAGAACATACACACACAATTATACATCCAATGAACACAGCATACATCATACCCCGCAAACACACGTCACAACGGATCTGACATACTAATCTCCACACACACACACACGCACACAGTACGACCACACAAAAGCACACAACACGGCAAATAACACGTGTCAACACAAACACCACACAATACCAACACAACATGTCCCCAACATACACATGTCCATCACAACAATACACACCCATCACTGGGGGACAAATGCACTGCACACAACCAGACATGCTGCCCAGACACAACTGGTAGGACAGCCACCAATCACACAAAACTTAATCACACATAAACAAAAAAAAACCAAGACCAAAACTGCCCTAAGAAAATAAAAGTAGAACAAAGATGTAACCTTTGAACCAACAACAGGTTGGCCCTGATAAATATATATTGTAAAAAAAAAATATATATATATATATATATATATATATATATATATATATATATATACATATATATATATGTATATACAAAGATGAAGGCTGTAGGCCAGTCCAAAATCGACAAGTGAAACTTGCACATAATGCACTTGAATGTGCCCCTAACTTGACTCCTGACTGTCATGCAACCTCCACAGGTAGGGGCATCAGGGGTGTTAGAAATGGGGTCCTCGTTTGGCAGTCAGGTTAACCCCTATCCAAGCAGGGACCCTCACTCTAGTCAGGGTACGTCACACACAATCCAAATTATCCTGTGTAGCTTGGCACTGGGCAGTCAGGCTTAACTTAGAAGGCAATGTGTAAAGTATGTGTGCAATAAATTATACAATTACACCATATAGCACCACAAAAATACACCACACAGTGTGTAGAAAAATATATAATATTTATCTGGATAAATTCAGGTCAAAACTATTAAAATGCAATAAGTATATGTTGGGATATCACTGTAAAAGTGATATAAAGTGTCTTAATCTTTTAAAAGCAAACAAGCACAAAGTACCTAGTTTGTGTGAGAAATCTCAGCAAAGAACCGCAGAGGAGAAGATGCGTGGAAACAAAGCTGTGTGCGTCGATTTCTCGGGCCGCACACGGCGATGCATCGTTTAGTTTTCACACAGGGATGGCTGTGAGTCGATTTCCGGCTCTCGGTCGTGGATCCTCTTCGGGTTGGGGGACTTTCAGACACCCCGGGGATGACGCGTGGATTTCCTCCGCTGGCAGGACGATGTCACAGGAGCTGCGTTGATTCGGTGGGCGTTGCATTGAATTTTCTACCTCACGGCAGGCGCTGCGTCAGTTCCTCTCTGGAAGTAGGGCTGCCTCATTCCAGCTCAGCTGTGCGTCAATTCGGTGGGCTGTGTGTCAAATTTCCGGTCACTACGCTGGCGCTGCGTCGATCTTCGAGTTGCGAACTCGGGCTGTGTCATTCCGGTTCGGCATCTGGTGACATTTTCACCGCGGTGCAGGCTGTCCGTCGTTTCTGGCAGGCTGTGCATTGAATTTTGCCACACAAGGAGTCCTTCTTGTAGAGATGAAGTATTTTTGGTCCTTAGACTTCAGGGAACAGGAAGGAACAGGAGGCAAGCTCTATCCAATCCCTTGGAGAGCACTTATTCACCACAGCCAGAGAGCAGCAAGGCAGCAGGGCAACAGCAAGGCAAGGCAGCAGTCCTTCACAGAAAGCAGACAGGTAAGTCCTATGGGCAGCCAGGAAGTTCTTCTTGGCAGGATGCAGGTTCTGGTTCAAGTTTCTTCACTAGGAAGTGTCTGAGTTGGCAGGGGCAAAGACCCTGCTTAAATACCCAAATGTGCCTTTGAAGTGGGGGAGACTTCAAAAAATGACTTAGAAGTGCATAAGGTCTCCTTTAAGTTTAATCCTGTCTGCCAGGGCCCCAGTAGAGGGTGTGGCAGTCCTTTGTGTGAGGGCAGTCTACTGTCCTTTGACATGCATGTGTCAGGCCCTCCACCCACCCAGCCCAGGAAGACCCATTCAAAATGCAGATGTATGCAAGTGAGGCTGAGTATCCTGTGTTTGGGGTGTGTCTGAGTGAATGCACAAGGAGCTGTCAACTAAACCCAGCCAGACGTGAATTGTAAGGCACAGAAAGATTTAAGTGCAGAGAAATGCTCACTTTCTAAAAGTGGCATTTCTAAAATAGTAATATTGAATCCAACTTCACCAGTCAGTAGGATTTTGTATCACCATTCTGGCCATACTAAATATGACCTTCCTACACCTTTCAGATCAGCAGCTACCACTCAGACAATGTATGAGGGCAGCCCCAATGTTTATTATGGTTGTGGTGCCTGCAGTTGTGGTGACTGGGGTGGATGTCTGATGGTCTGCTATTGTGCTGATTGTGGGTAGGATAGCTGTTGTGGCTATATCGGTGAATGTTGGTGGGGCGACTGCAGGTGTGTCAGGTGCTGTGAATGTGCTGCTGGGGGTGTGGGAGTGTAAGGGCAGGTAGTGACTGTTGATGTGTCTGCAGGTGGATGTTGCTTGTGTGCATGACTGTGGTGGGTCTTGTGGTACTTGTGTTTGTCAGCTCTACCCTTGGATGTTGAGGTAGATGCATGCCTGTCTGTGTTCTGTGATTGGGTCAGGGAAGAGGGGTATGGGTTTGGGAAGAGGAAGAGGAAGGTGGACAGGGGATGGAAGACAAAGGAAGACTGCCTGCCATCAGCTAGTCATCCTTTATGGAAGCCAGAGCCTGAAAGGATCTCTGTAGGCCAGCCAGTGCACTGTGAATGCCCTCCAGGAATGCATTACTCTAATGTATCTGAGTTGCCAGTCCCTGGATGGCATTCAGTGAGGTCAATAGCCTCCTCACTGAGTGCAGCAGGGCTGACAGGGACAGGGGCAGAGGTGCCTGTAGCAAAGAAGACACCCTCCCTCTTGGGTGAGCGGGCATGGACAACTGGGTGGGTAGCTACAGGGAGGGTGGTGGTTGAAAGGGAGGTGGCGGACAAAGTGGTGCTAGGGTGGTCCCAGATAGGTCTGCCACCCCCAGGGTGTGTCCACTGGAGGAGGATTCCAAAGATGATGTGCTGGATCCAGTCTCCCTCATGGCACTCCCCTCACCTTCCAGGCCACTGGGTCCCTCACTGTCGGTGGTATCAGCACTCCAGTTCCTGTGACTGGCAGTATCACCACTCACTTGTGCCCTGTCTCCTTTGCCTACAGATGCTGAGGCACACAAACAGAGAGAAAGGGAAGGAGAGATAGAGAGGGAGAGAGAAGATCATCACATTCTTCACATACACACATTACAACATGCACAACTGTAGGTATACATCTCCCGGCAAGTTGATCCCATATTGAAACCCACAGATCCTAGATCATGTCAAAACATGTTACTTCTATCTACCCCATTTGTCATCTCTCTCACTGTAATAATAATCCATGTAAGGGAGCACAACTGAAGCATTTCATCAAATCAACTGTAAATCTAAGTCAAAAGCCTCATCATGCGCTAGCTAAAGCTGATATATCATCCTAATCCAGGCCATAACTTTCCATAATCAAATCACTTTAAGGAAATGTAGTTGATTGATAACACCATATTATGCCTATTCCGAATCTATACCTGACCAGTCCATGACCATAAGTCACGTTCCATGCAAGCAAAGACAACTCTCTTTAAAATCAACACAGCACCTGCCATTAAAATCACATGCCTAGCTGATCCCTCTGCACATATATGACATAATGGCAACAATCTCTAATGGAGACACTACATGTGGCAGTCCCATACAGTTGCCATCACTTTTTTACATTGCATGTCTGGAGAACAGCTATATCACTACATGTATCAAACCTACGAGGAATAGCTGTAGTCACTATTCACAGATATTCCATATCACACCATAAATGCATGTACAGCTACAGTGGCCTACCTAGCACACATGAGACATCCTCTGACAATCGCAGAGAGCATAGTTACAACTACTGCACAAAGGACAGCCTACGAATTCCTAGGAGGGCACATTACCTTCCACCTGACATGCTGATATGCCACAACATTACAACATGAGTACACCAACATCACTCACAGCATTCCTGACGTGATTTCCAGTAGCTAATTCCAGACAACACACATATCCCACTGAAAAGACATGTACACATGATGTACACATGGACCTACACAACAACAACACCTGTATGAGAAATAGTAGTACAGCTCACCCATGACATCTTGAAATATGAGGTGAGCCAATACCAGTTCCTGTCCAAACTGCCCACATCTGCTAGGCTAAGGGTAGAAATGATTGTCCCACTCTGCAAGACCTGCCCCCAAGTAATCATTGAGACACGATGTAGGCAACTAATACTACATGTTGTACTCTTATTGGTAGGGCATTGGCACATATAGTATGGACATTGCACATTGTCAAATAGGAAAAAAAGCCTAGCCACTTGCGACCTCTACAACAAAGGCATTGGGATAAAACTGATTGGCCCACGTCAATGGCATGGAAATGCAGGGTAAGGGCAAACAGACAAAATCAGGATAGTTTCCTGGTCAGTTTTGTCCCTTTGAGGCCCCCTCCTCTGGCCCACAGCATCCCTCCCATGCACCCTACCCCCATGTGCCTGTGCCCCTGGCACTGTGTGTCATCTCCCAGTGGTTGCAGGTCCATCATTGTCAGGGGTGTCAAGGTTAGACTTAGGTCCCTATACAGTGGGGCACACAATAGATTGAACAGTCCTTGGGGCACAGGTTTGGGGGTGAATGGTTGCCTGTGATGTGGATGCAGCATTGTTGAGAGGAGTTGATGTGGGCAGGGTGAGAGTCGTTGACTGACCAGGTGTCTCAGATGGGCCAGGTCGTTTGTCAGTCTCTAGACATCCAAGCGTGTTGTCCTCACTGGGGCCTTCATCCTGAGGGGGACTGACAGTCTCACTCAGGTATCCTCTCCATGGTGGCAATGGCAACTGTTACCTGTGGAGGAATGTAAGACACAGAGTTCAGGTTAGAATGTGTGTGTGTTTTTTTTTTTTGTGAGATGCAGACAGTGGCGTAACATGATTCCCTGCAATGACATTGACAGATGCTGCAAAGCATACCTTAGTTGTACTTACAACTCTGTGACTTCTTTTCCTTACTCCATGTTGAGAGCTGTCATACTAACTGGATACAGAATTTAGCGCAGATGCAATCTGATTATGTCTGATATATGACATGACTGTTCAGCTCTGTTACCTAGTGAATAGTCAGGCTTGCTTGTTGTCACACATTAAAGCTGCACAATGCACCATGGTGTCCTAGTGGGAACACAGTATGTGAGCATGCAGGGGAAATTGTTGTGTAACTAGATGTAGTGCATGTGCATCAACACTGCCATCTTACTTTCCAACCCAGATCTGTCTGTTTCTGGTTTGGGATCTGTGATCTGTGACCATTGGGACTTCCCACTCAGCTGTAGATGTATTTTGCTTTGGTTGCTATTGTGAGTGTGCCATTGCATTGCTGTCATTGCCATGTACTGGCCCTAATTAGAACAATCTAGATGGTGTAGCTAGTACTTTAGTTATACATGCATAACATATGATGTGATGTGCACAATCCAGGTTTTCACAATGATGGGTTAGCGAATTCTAGGAGTCGGAGTGATCTGATCTTAGCCTGTAGTAACGTGTCATTTCCAAGGGCTGTGGGGGTAGTTGGTCTGAGTGGAGTAGTGGCATGCCAGGGAGGGGCTTTAGGTGATTAGGTGAGAGGTGTAATGGCTAAAATAGTTAAATAGGGAGGATTTGGGTGGAGAGGAAGCAAGCAGGACTAGTCAATTGTGTGACATTACTGTTGTGGGTACTTACGAGACTCCAGTCCCTGTCAGGCCCTCAGGATGCAGTATGTCCAAGTCCTTCTCCTCCCAAGATGTGAATTGTGGGGAGGAGGTGGGGGCCCACCGCCAGTCTTCTGCATGGCTATCTGGTGCCTGGATGCCATGGAACAGACCTTCCCCGGTAGGTTGTTTCACCTCTTCCTGATGTCATCGCTTGTGCGTGGATGACTGCCTACAGAATTGACCCTGTCGACTATCCTTTGCCACAACTTCATTTTCCTGGCAATAGATGTTTGTTGGACCTGTGCTCCAAACAGGTGTGGCTCTACCCTGACAATTTCAACCACCATGACCCTCAACACATCATCTGTGAAATGTGGGTGTTTTTGTGGGGACATGATAGTGGTTGTATTCACGTGTTGTGAGTGTTAGTGTGCAGTGTTAGGTAATTGGTGAGGTGTAGGTGCTGCGATGTGAGTTGGAGATGGTAATTGCGGATTGTGTGTGCTAGTGATGTGTGTATTGTGATAGTTGTGCAGATGTGGAGTGTGTGCTGAGTGAGATGTGTGTGTGTGTGTACCTATGGGGTAAAAGGGCTAAATCTATATTTTTGCATTCACTGAGTATCTGAATGATGTTCTGGAGGCAAAGGATTGTGAGTTGTGTAGGGGTGTGTTATATAGTGCAGTGAGTAGGTATGTGAATGTGTGGGGTATTTAAACTATCCAATGTGGTGTGGTGTTCTGACTGAAGTGAGTTGTGATCGCCGCAGTTCGCACTGCCAATGTTTTTTAGCCATGGAAGAACCACAGTGGTGATTTGTAGCCCATAATCTGATGAGTGGATTTTTGTCAGGCCGGAGGTTCTGGTGGTGGGGCCACCTTTTTTAAATCCTCCAGTGTCCTGGTGGTTTTGGATCTTTGGCTGTTTTTTGGTGGTCTTCACAGTCTGAGTCAGAATACGGTGGTCGGATTACCGCCAACATGGTGGTCTTTTGGCAGCTGCCATTGCGGCGGTATTGCCAAAAGACCACCAAACTCATAATTAGGCCCTAAATTTGTATCAGGTTTCAGAATAGCAGCTTGAACCTTCATTTTACAATCACGTTATAAATGTTGTTAACGTAATTTAACAATAGATTTGGAACTAGGTAGACTAAAAGAGTGCACATAAATGGGAAAAACATAACGTATGAATTTATGTACACATTTTTCCACATCAGGTGAAAATGTTGTGTTATACTTGAAATATACATACTGACGATGTAGTGTATATACGTTAGTCCCTAATACAAGGTACTCAGGAGTGAAATCACATAGAAGGAAGATTTACCACTTGTGTCCAGTTTCTTTGGCCATAACCTCATAATCTTCCATGATTTTTTCATGATTTTTCTGCCCATTTTTTTCCAGCCATAAAAATCATGTCATGTTTCTTCACACCTAAATCTCGGTGTGGAAAAACCTAACCACTTATAATCAGGCCCTTCCTGTTGTTTTATGGCAGGGAAAATCATCCCACTGTAATTCACCATTCCATCATGTTTTACTTTTAACTGAACAGCCCTGGGGCAATTTTACAACACAGAACTGGTAAAATTGCATTTGATTGTACCATGCGATAAAATCACCACAGTGGCATGCAACTCGTAAATAGGGACAGAGGACCTGATTCATAAGGGGAAGTTACACTTTTGAGTAAGTTTATACTTTGGGTAAGTTTACTACTTTTTGATATCCAGAATAATTTTTTGTAGTAACTTACACTTTGTAGTAATGTACACTTTTGTACTAACTTTATTGTGTAATTTACACTTTTGTAGGAACTTTCACTCTTGTCATAATTCTAGCACTGTACATTGCCAACCACTAGAACAACACAGCCTTCCGTCGAAAATAATGGAGGTAAGGACTTAAAATAAACCCACATGGAAAATAGTGTTAAATTAAGTTAGATTATCTAAAGTAAAAATATAAACAATTACAAATGAATGTAAAAAAATATAAGAATAGTTAATATTGCATTATAGACTATTTAATAACATTTTTAATTCAAAACATTATGTAATTAAAACAAAATTTGTATTATTTAATGAATTCCATACATCACTTTCAATATTATTAATACACATTAAAATATTTTTTTTCTTCCAGTGGGAATTTATTTTTTTAATTTAAACTTCGGAAATATAATTTTATTTTATTTTATTTTCATTTATTAAAGTTTTAATTAAAAATTAATTCAAAAATTCTGTATAATTTTATTCCAATCAGTAAGTATTTGTATAGTGCTGCTATTCACCCTGGGTTCAGTCCAAAAGCAGTGTTGAGTCTCTTCCTGAATTCCGCCGGAGAGGGTGATGTCCGGAGGTGGAGAGGAAGGTCTTCCAGGACTTAGCGGTGAGGTAGGAGAAGGAACGGCCTCCACTGAGGCTTCAGCAGACGCACGGTGTCTGTGCGAGGGAGGTGTAGCAGAGCTCTGTGGAGGGTTGGTGGAAGTTCAGGCTGTGGTTGATGTATGCTGGTCCTTGGTCACTGAGGGCTTTGTAGGCATGTCTCAACAGCTTGAATTTATATCTTTGATGAACCAGTGGAGGTTCCTGAGGAGGGGGTTAATGTGGGTCCATTTGGGCAGGTTGAGGATGAGTCTGGCTGCTGAATTTTGTATCGTCTGGAGTCTCCTCATGAGTTGAGTGGTGGTACCTGTGTACAGTGCGTTGCCATAGTCCAACTGGCTGGAGACTACGGTTTGAGCAACGGTTTTCCTTGTGCCGATGGAGAGCTATTTGAAGATTCTTTAGAGCATGTACAGCATGTGGAAGCAGGCGGAGGAGACTGCATTTATCCGTTGTTTCATGGTGAGTTTGCTGTCCAGGATGATGCTGATGTTGTGCGTGTGGTCTGTCGGTGTGGAGGCAAATCCCAGTTCAGCTGGCCACAGGTGTTGTTCCAGTCGGAGTCATTCTTCCCACAAATCAGCCCTTCTGTCTTGTCAGTGTTGAGCTTTAGACAGTTGGTTTTCACCCAGTCTGCAACATTCTTCATGCAGTTGTGGAAGTTGGTCCTTGTGGTGGTGGGGTCGGCTGAGAGCGAGAGAATGAGCTGGGTGTTATCTGCCTAGGATACGATGTTGAGATCATGATCCCTGAAGATGTCGGCTAGAAATGCCATGTAGGGGTGGAAGAGAGTTGGTCTGAGAGGTGAGCCTTAAGGGCTGCCGCATATGGTGCTCTTTAGTTCCGAAGCAAAGGGAGGTAGGCGGATTCTCTGAGTTCTTCCTGTTAGGAGTGATGCAATCCACCTGAGGGCGTCTCCCTGGATCCCGATGTGGTGCATTTGCTTGATGAGTGTGTGTAGGGATACAGTGTTGAATGTTTGCAGAGAGGTCAAGCAGGATAAGGGCTGCCAATTCTCCCTTTAGAGGAGAGTGCGGATGTTGTCAGTGGCAGTGATCAGGGCAGTCTTGGTGCTGTGTTTGGTGCAGACATCGGATTGAGAAACGGCGAGCAGGATGTTTCTCTCCAAGTGTTTGGTGAGCTGCCAGTTGATGGCCTTCTCAATGACTTTGGCGGGAAAAGGGAGCACCGAGATGATAAGGTAGTTCTGGAGTTCGCTTGCGTCGGCGAAAGGATTCTTGAGGGAAGGTCTGACTTCTGTGTGTTTTGATACGCCAGGGAAGGTGGCTGTGAAGATGGATGCATTGAGGATGGTGGTGAGTTGGCAGCTGATATTCTTGCTTCTGAGGTTAAAGAGGAGTTGAGGGCAGTGGTTCTGTAACAGAGTCACCAACGTTCCAAACGCCACTACAGAGGTGGGGCCGAAAGGAGAGAGGCCCGGGGGCACTCTGGAGAGTAATACGTCCAGACGCACACACGCTAACCAGGAAATAAAGAGTACAGATGAGAACGGAGGGGGAGGAGAGAAAGATGAAGAAGAGATTTCGGGAAGGATCACAGAGGAAGACGGGAGGATCGGTTAGAAGCGTAGAGACACCGAAAGTGACAAGGACGCCGATAGAGATAGAGAGGATGCTGGAAAAGAAAGAGAAAGTGTTGGAGGTTCTGGAGAGACGGAACGAGTCGGGGAAACCGAACAACAACAAGGAGAGGAAGAAACCCTGGGAAGAACAGAAACAACCCGCCACGAACCAGGAGGGACGTGGCTACTGCAGGTACGTACCTGCATACTGGATCCCACCAAATATTTTTGAAGAGGGAACAGGGAGGTGGGGAAAGAAGAGTGAGGACAGAGGGAGGTAAAAGTGAATATCTTCAACATATACCAGTACTAACAGAAGCAGTCTGACCTTTAGCTAAAAAGTAGGTCATAAATGGACTTTATTTTATTTCTTCTTTTCATTTCCCTTGCTGGCGACACATTATCACCAGTACACCCTTTCACTACACTAAAGTCAAAGAATGGCTCACTGAGTGTACACTATTAGGCACTGTCACTCACTTTTCCCACTTCTTCTTTTTCCCTTCCCTCTCCCGCCATGATATAAAGGAAAATACTCAAACCTGAAATACTTACCTCTTGTCCCTCTGTTCATTATTTTCACTCTTGCTGATCCGTTGAGGGGAACGTCGACACCTGGACCTGAGCGATACCTAGGAAGAAGAGAAAGATCAAGACAATTAATAAAAGCAAAAGCTCAAAGAAGAAGACGACTAGAGAGAGAGAGAGAGAGAGAGAGAAGAGAAAAGAGGAGAGACAAAAAGGAAAAAGCTAAAGGACATGATTTAATTTAAACTTGAAAAAGTCAAATCAAGGAAAATAAAAAGAAACCACGTTATCATTACAATTTAAGGAGTTGTCTATAAGTTTTATTTCTTAGCAATAACCCTGGTCAGGCCAACGATTCAAATACCCAAGACAGGTTCCTTGGGTGTGCCCAAGTGGATGGAGTTCATAACGGCTGTGGTGTTCTCTAAGATGAGCTGTTCCCATGTGGTGAGTGGGTGGTAGGTGGTGGCGTCAGTTGGATTGCGGGGTCAGAGAAGGTTGGTGGGTTAGGGTTCGAAATTCCTGTACATGGTAGATATCTTGTTGTGGAAATGGTTTGCTAAAGCATCGCAGAGTTCCTGTGAAGGGGAAATTGTGTTCTCAGTGGCTGTTTGGCAGGAGAACTCTCTGATGATGCTGAAGAGTTGCTTGGTGTGGTTGGAGCTTGCTTTGATGCAGGTGCTAGAACATAATTTTTGCATCTTTGAGTCAATGGTGCGATTTGCTGAGGTCTGGCTTTGAAGGTGGCTCGGTCTATGGTGTCTCTGCTGGTGTGCCATCTTCTCTCCAGTTGTTTGTAGCTGCTTTCCATTTTCCTAAGTTCTGGTGTGTACCGGCTGACTTGTTTGGTGGATCTGCAGTCTTGGTTGGTTTGATAGGGACAACTTGGTTTGCACAGTTGGTGATCCAGGTGGGGAAGTTCTGGACTGCTTGTTTCAGGTTGGTTGTGGGGTGGGGCTGGGTGGAGTTGAGGGCATCTGACCATTTTCGATTTTGCTCTACATTAAAAGTTAATATATAAAATGAATTTACATTAATATTTATTATGAAAATAATTGTAATATTTATTTGACAGTAAAAAATTTTTTTTTTACATGTTCTTCATAACTTACAATGTTTGGTAATTTACAAGAGAGTTAGGGCCACATGTACAAATATCAGGTTGTGGAACTCTCAAATTGCGAGTCTTAGCGACTTGCAATTTTGAAAGCCGCAAAACCTGATGTACAACAGTGTTTCAGACACTGTTAGCAATTCCAAAATGGGTCACAAGGGACCTGCCACTTTACCATTCATGAGGCAGGTCGCAAATTGTGACCCATTTGGGAATGGCCCCACTCAGAGGGATAGTGGCCTGCTGGGGTCAGCAGGCCTCCATGTCTGTGACCGCTTTTTAAATAAAGCAGTTTTTTAAAGAAAAATGCAGCCTGTTTTCCTTAAAGGAAAATGGGATGCATTAAAAAAAATAAAAAAAAAACATTTCAGTTTAATTTGATCAGAGCAGACATGGGTCTGTGGGTCAACTCCTTGCTCTGAAAAAAATGCACCCCCATTCACAAAGGGGAAGGGGTCCATTAGGGACTCCTTAGTTTGCAAATGTGTTAACACCAATTTCAAATTGGTGTTAACTGCGATTTTTTGCAACCACATTAGTCCTCACAGAACATACCACTGCGACTCACAATTAGGAAGGGATGCCATTGGCACGCCCCTTCCTAATTGTGACACACAAACCTATTTTGTGATTTGGTAAATAGATTACTGAATTGCAGAATAGCATTTGTACATACCAAAGTACTTTTTTCTGTGTGCAAACTTCCCGATTCTGCAAAATTGGGCCGTTTGTGCTGAGAAAAAAACTTTGTACACCTGGCCCTAAGTTACTACAAAAGAGTAAGTTATGCATGTAAGTTACTACAAAAGTGTGAGTTACTACAAAACTGCAGTTTGTGAATAACACTGTGCAGCAAGTTTTGTGGTGCTATTCTAGTATTACAAAAATTACTACTAAGTGAAATTGCTAAATCAGGCCATAAGACTTGCAATTCAGTTAACTAAAATGAATGAGTTAACATGCGGCACTGTAAAATTTATAAACCAGTTAAGCACATATTCACAAACATTTGCCAGGTAAAACCTATGTAACTGGATTAGAGAAAACTCTGCAGAAAAGACTGTTTATTTAGTAATATTCATACAGATAGTGGTCTACATTAAGACCTTAGACTGAACGATGAAACAAAAGTCTTCTCCAAGGATCATCAGAGCATCAGGAAGCCCAAGGTGCTACAATCACCAAGGGAGAGGATACAAATACCCTGGTTTTAAGCTTGTATGGGCTTCCCAATTGAAAAGTAAGGTTGATCATTTATTATCACTATGACTGACTGGTAACATCCAGAGCTGTTAACTTTCTTCAATTTCCATAGCAGAAAGACTTATGAGTCAGCATTGTAAGGATAATGTAGTCACACAGGTACCCAATGAAGTAGTTCAACCCATGATCTCAACCTAACTTTGAGAACAAGGGCTACATGTACTAAAAGTTTGGTCAATGACACTATTTGCGATTCGCATGGGGGTCGCAAATGCCCTACCTCATGAATATTCATGAGGTAGGTCGCAATTTGTGACCTCCTTGGGAATAGCCACCTTCACAGGGATGGTGGCCTGCTGGAGACAGCAGACCACCATGTCTGTGGCTGCTTTTAAATAAAGCAGCTTTTTTTTTTTTAAATGCAGTCCGTTTTCCTTAAAGGAAAATGAGATGCATTTCAAAAACAAAAAATGAAACCTTTTCGTTTATTTTTTTCTGAGCAGGCAGTGGTCCATAGGACTGCCATTCACAAAGGGGAAGGGGTCCCATAGGGACCCCTTCCGTTTACGAGTGGGTTAGCACCAGTGTGACACTGGTGTTAACTGTGATTGTTTTGCGACAGCATTTGCGGTCACAAAACAATCATACATAGGACTGCGAGTAGCAATTAGAAAGGGAACACCCCTTCCTAATTGCGACTTGCAATCCCTTTTTGCGAATCGGTAAATAGTTCACCCAATCGCAAAAATGGGTTGGAACATGCCAAAGTGCATTTTGCACATCGGGCCCGATTCGCTGTTTACGATGTGCAAAATTCTACCTACATGTAGCCCCAAATCTCTATTTTTGCATTCTTTGTAGCACTGCATTTGCTTTTATGTATCAGTGCAGATAACTCAATAATAAATAATTAAGGGATGGTGGCCTAGATGTATGAACATTAGTAAAAGCAATTACCAAATGGTGTCTTTTTGTGAATCACTGTTTGGTAATCACTATTGTTAGACCTGCCAGCCTTAGGGAGATCTTCCCCCAAACATTCTTCCTTAATGCTTCATTTTCTTCTGATCTTGTTTTTGTTGGCCTTAGGACTCTGTGCACTTTACCACTGCTAACCAGTTCTGAAGTGCGTGTGCTTCCTCTTTAAGACATGCTAACATTGGTTTGTCCCCAATTGGCACATCCCATTTACTATTGAAGTGGTACTCCATGTACCCAGGGTCTGGAAACTAAATGCTGCCAGCTGGCCTGTAGCACCTATTGTGCCACCCATTTAAGTATCTCTAGAAACGTGTCTCAGGCCTGCCATTTCCGACTGTGGACCTCATTTAGATATTGACGGACTGCTTACTCCGTCACAACGGTAACGGATATCCCAACCGCCGACATCTATATCCCAAAGAATATTAAGGGCTCCAGATGTTGGTCGACGGGATATCTGTAACCGTTGTGATGGAGTAACCCATCTGCCAATATCTAAATCGGGCCCCGTGTGTGCAGCTTTACACTGCCATTTTGACCTGGCAAAATAAACCTTTTGCCAGGCCCAGACCTTCTTTTTTAATACATGTAAGTCACCCTTAGGGTAGGTCCAAACCAGCCCACAGGGGTGCAATGTATATAATAAGTACAATAGGTACTTGCAAGTATTATATATGTTGTTGGTGAAAACCCCCAAGTCATTTTTCACTATTGTACGGCCTACCTCTCCCATAGAATACCACTGGAGTTACCTTATTAAACATAATATGGGTATCCTCTAAATGGGTGCAGGTAACAGAACATGTTTGGTGTCTTTGGAATTTAAAAATTCTCTTTTATTGTAAACTTTTGAAAAGTTGTAATTTTCCTGCCTCAGCCAATTAATGCTTGCAGCCTCTCTGTGTCACATGACTGCGTGTAGTTGGCAGTTGGTATTTGTGTGTTCCTCCTAGACAGCCACACACAATAGAGAACTTAGGTGTGAATGGCTGGGCAATCACTGGCAGGATGGGAGGGCAGAGTTAAACAAAGCCTCACTTAACCTGAATAGGCTGTGTCATGCCTTCACAAAAAAAGATCCCATGTAGTTAGTCTGGAGCCAGGGCAGCAGAGGCAGGAAAACTGGGCACCTCAAAGGGAATCCCCTAGACATATCTCCCACTTCAAACAAGGTACACCAGTTCTTCAGTACACATCCTGACCTGTGAAAGACTCTGTCAGGAGCTACTAACATTACTGCAACTCTGATGGACTGCTGACATGAAGGACTGCTGCCTGCTGTGATAGCCTGCTGCCTAGTGAAAAGGACTGGACTTGCAACCTGTGCCCAGGACCACCAGAGTGACTCTAAGGACCAGTCTCTTGATTCCATCTCCAACAATGACTGGAGCTTCCGAACCGTATTAGGAGGCTGCAATAAAGCACATTTCTCCCAAAAATGTGGCGCTAGGCTTTTGCCCTCACTCGATAACTCATATCCCAGGAAAATGACGCTGAGGAAGGCAATCTTTGATTTCTTAAAATTAAACTTATAGCCAATATCAGCAAATCCCACAACAATGCGCGATATGCGCCTTAGATGTTGCACAATCTCATTGTCTGTCAAATATATGTCATCAACATATGATAACGATTCAGGGTCCAACTCGTGCAGCATTTCAGTCACACGAGCCGAAAACAGTCCTGGGCTATTCTTATACCCCTGAGGCAAACGACAAAAAATTTTCTGAGAGCCAAACGCACTGAAACTGGTATAGTCCCGACTTTCGGGCGCTATATTTTGGCAGAAAAATCCATTCGAGATATCCAACGTTGTCTTGTATTTCTTACGCACTATATTGTTCATAAGCGCTGCGCTATGTGAATTCTGTATTGCATATGTGCGTGTGTGACTATTCACATGTCTGTAATCCACCACTATCCTATATGAATGGTCCGGTTTAGCAACCGGAAATAAGGGATTATTCATTGGTGAGACACAGCGCTCAATTACACCCTGGTACTCAAATCAAATCAAATCAAATCATTAACATTTATAAAGCGCGCTACTCACCCGTGCGGGTCTCAAGGCGCTAGGGGGGAAAAAAGGGGGGGTTATCGCTGCTCGAACAGCCAAGTCTTTAGGAGTCTCCGGAAAGCGGAGTGGTCCTGGGTGGTCCTGAGGCACAATTCTTCCAATTGTGTAAGAATTTTCCGAACCGATGCCCTTGCCTCAAATTTAATAGGATACTGCGGCTGTGGCTGAGGTGTGCCCTTTATTGGAATTACAT
Source organism: Pleurodeles waltl (assembly GCF_031143425.1). Taxonomy (NCBI): domain Eukaryota; kingdom Metazoa; phylum Chordata; class Amphibia; order Caudata; family Salamandridae; genus Pleurodeles; species Pleurodeles waltl. Next base: position 830,819,789 of record NC_090443.1, on the reverse strand, counting down.
GATAAGGTGATTGTCTATCCCACCCCACATTATTTCTATATAGGGCGGGAGCCTGTGCTAGAGCCCATGTTTTACCATAGGACTCCGCCAGCTCTCTCGGAACAAGTGGTGAGAAGGAAGGTACTATAACATCCTCCCCAACCGGACAGTCGCAAACAAAGTCAGGTGGCCAATCCTGTTCGGCCAACAGAACATCATATGATTTTACCACATGGTCCCAAAAGATGGCGTGTACAATGCGGTCAATGTCCCCTTCTAATCGTAGAGTCACTTGATATATTCTATCAGGATCAGAGACTCGCATATCCGCCGTTTCGACTTGTATGAAGTCATCAGTTACTTTCACCTCCAGATGCTCTAGAAGACTCCGGCGAACTATTGTGACCTCTGCCGCGCTGTCGAACAGTGCTAACGCCCATGTCTTGTTCGTCAAGAGAACTCTCTTCTTGAGCGGCATGTCTAACTGAGACTGCTGCCACTTTCTTCTTTTTAAATTGCTGTTTTTGTTGCAGCGGTTTCTCTTCTTGTTTAACAGAAACCTCCGCTGAGCGTTGTGAATCCTGTCTCGGTTTCACGTACTCCGTCCTCCGCTCTGACCGCCCACCTCTCTCACTTCTCTTCTCTGAGGAGTCCTGAAAGGAACGAGATTGGCGTGTATCAGTATATTGATATCTATCAGGCGTCTTCAAATTATCCCTATTACTGAGATTATACCTATTCTGCGGGGTCTCCGGTTGCGGAGACTGTCCCCCATCTTTTTTAGGTGTTTGCTGTTTCTTTTCCCAGCGCTTTTTTGTACCCTCAGGTTGCTGTTGCTTAGCATTATCTTTATTATTTTTACCCTGCAATTGGGGTTTCTGCGGTTTAGCCCCTAGGCTATCGCGACCAATACTTGAATATGTCTCTGCTATTATTCTCGGAAGTTGCCGCTCTTGATCAATCTGCGGAACATCCCGAAGACGCATTCGCACTGCTAGTGCTACTGCCTCTCCCTTGAGATTACTCAAGATAATAGAAGAAACCGTGGCAAAATTGCCCATTAACTGCATGCCCAAATCTAAGGCAGGGGCAGCCCCATACTCATCTTGAATTTGTTTAAGCACTTCCGGTAAATTAGCTAAAGTCGGTGTACCGTGTGCTGTAGTGTAGAGCGCGGCAAACACCGTGCCCCAGGTATTACAAAGGTCCACCGGAGGAACCATCCCATACGGCAAACACATCGTCAAAATTCTATGTTTATCCTGAGGTCCCGTATGGGGAAATACTGCTTCCAGCGTATTAATTTTCTGCGCCAGCCAAAATGGAGTCTCCTCACGTTTAGCCGGTGCCTTGCCCATAACTGAGTGTACAGTGGCCGGATTGATTCCCGGAACCACTGCTTGTGGGTGCGCCGGAGCAGCACGGGCTGCATTAGTATGTAATGTCTGCATCACAAACTGAACCAGTCTTCTATATGTTGTTGCTAAGTCTATATATAAACGACGCACATCAGCCACTGCCAAATTTGCAACCGCAGGATATGGTGTGTAAGTAGCCAATAAAGGCCAGGTCGGACCATCATTACTCAACGGACCTAACCTCACTTGTGCTACTGTATGTGGGAGGGCGCCATCAAGCCAATTATGGTGTTCTTGATAAGATAGAGGTATCTCTAAGTAAGCGTAAGCCCTGTATTGTCCAGGGACATTCGCAACAGTGTATTCGTGAAAAGTATTTCTACCCCCATCAGCTGCTGGAAATACGACCCACGAATAAAAAAGTTCTGTCCTATAGGCTGCATAGGCGTCCACCACAAAAGTGACTGGACCCCCCTGGACTGTCAGTCCATGTGCTATCAAATGTCCTGTGAGCGGGTGACGCATATTGATTGCTATATTCACTACATTAGGATTCGCCATTTGCAAAAAATAGCTCTAGGTCAGAGAAGGCACACCAATATCGGGGTTTTTCCTTTCAAAGTTCAAGCTTGAACAACCAACCACTAAGCAATAGGACGTACCTATCCCGTGGTGGCGGAAACCCTCAGCCCCACGAACGTCTCCGCGTACGGAACCGAGGAGTCAAAATATATATGAGACCGAGAGAGTCAGGCGGACCTAAACATTAGAGCCAGACCAATCGTTGGCGGCGCCATGTTGCGTGGGCTCTCATTATCCTAAATGAGACTACTGGATTTCTAGGCAGCAGGATCGATAACGGTGTGGGGGACTGAGTCTGACCCACTTGTAAAGAACTCTGTCACCCTAAATCCGGTTTTTGCTCCGGCTAACTAGCAGTGCCTCATTTCTCCCAGGGGGAAGAAATGATTAGGCAGCCGAGCGCATGACATCTTTGGAACTTCTCAGGGAAGTCGTGGTCACTCAGATCCAAACCAACTCTCTCATTTACAATATGGTCTCATATACAAATGACAAAGACAGTATAAGTTTTATATAATGTTTTAATAAAACGACTGTATTTTAGATAATAAGGCGTGAGCCGCAATAACCAGAACAATACAACATAGTAGGATTGAAATAGTCACCAGGAGAGTAAAACATAAGAACAAAGCTATCATATTGCCTAACAGTTTCTACTCTCCCTCTGCTTGATCTATTTAGAGCACAGCATGTTAAGCTTCTAGCTTGCCTTTCTGAATCACTGGGGAGACATAAGCCCTCATACCTGAGCAAAGGCCTGTGATCTGGTTCAGCATCTGCAACGAGGCAGTCAGCGTCTAGTTGTGGGTCTCTGGTCGGAATCTCCCTCTTGCATGTATTGGGACAAGGAAGTGATTTTATAACTAACATGTCATCGTGATCACAAAATGTCCCTACTCAGGAATGCCAAATCTAAACTCCTACCACGTCTATCGGCAATGTACCAGACTGTATCCTTGACTGAAGCACAGAGTGAATATGTTATGAAGAACTCCAGTGCTGAAGTAGGCAAAACAGTGTGATATGAATAAAAAACAACACCGTAGAACTGGCTATTTGAAAAATAACAGTACGAAGCCTAATAAAAAGCATTTAGAGCAAAGTGCACAGAGGCTCTAAGCTGTCAGCAAATGAATAAAATACATTCAGGGCAAAGTGCACAAAGGCCTAAAGCCTGAAGCTAATGCGCAAAGTATACGTAAAACTAACCACACTACAGGGAGTGTAGTATCAGTTTATCATGGTCTTAACATTGTCTGACAAAATGATGGTGTCCTAAATATGATTTGCAAAAATATAGTTCCATTGAAGTTATAGAGAATAGAGAGACAGAAAATCCACACCCAGTGGAGCAATATTTTTGCCAATGGTATTTAGGCTAATATATTTATGACAGCCAATATTTTGGTATTGATTTTCTGACATACAACCAGGTTAGAGAGGGTCCTAGAAGGTAATGTGAACTCTATGGTTCCTCTGAAGCATTACTGAGGCTCTCGCTAGCAGTCCTGACTCTAGAGTGTGGCTGAGAAGAGCCTTGGGGTCCTTTCAAAGTGTGGGGACATTCACCTGCCCTTCATTCTCTAATGTTTACTTAAAGTGGTACCCCAATAGTTTCAGTGGTAGGTAAGTGGGGAATCCTCTCCCTCTTTTATACTTTGTTTTTAGGTCTCATCTAACAATATGGCTGAATGAACTTGGGAAGAATATGCAAAGATAAGGAAACGCCTTAATCTGATTCTAGAATGGATTGTGGAATACACAAATTATTTCTGCAAACTCTGTTTATGTATGGGGCAAAATGTACTGGCGGGTGTGCCAAGATTTTTTTACTGGAATCCAGAGCCCCACAGGAGTGGTATCCAATACACTTTTTGGTGCTCCAGGATTCGAGTACTGAGTAGCAACCCCCCATTGCCAAGTTTGGTACCAGAAACCTGGGGAGTTTGGAAGCTTGCTTTGGGCCTTCCTTGAAGGAACAAGCTGACCAACAGTTTGAAAGAGGTATTGGAGGAACACTTGCATGACTGGGTTTCTACCTAGAAGGAGGTTACTGTTAGCAGCTGAGGGAGAATGAATTGAAGCCAGTCACTGTGACTCATAAGAATGACTGGCATCACTAAGCCCCGCAACATGCTCTAAAGCTGAAGTGCCTGTGACTATGAGACAATCATGGAAACTGCAAATGTACTTTACGGATTTCCCACCAAAGAAGACATTCCACCTATAATTGATTGCACTGAGAAACTCTGACTACAATTGGAGGTCTCACTTGTAGAACTAAAGCACCAGGAAGGGTATTTCACCAGGCCAGATTCGCACTCTACAGACAGTGGGCGATACAGACTACACCTCTTCATCACCTCTGCAAACTGGTGTTTGGCTTGTGTTCAGACCAGAGGAAAATCCCTTGGTTAAGATTCACAGACTGTGAGCAGTGTGACATAAGAGTGGCACCTTCACAACAGGTGCTGAGACTGCCCATGTTTATTAAATACAAAGAATGCTTGTGCACATGCACATCAAATGCAGGCTGCAGGAATGTCAGATGGTCTGAGCCAGAATCAGCACAATCCCACTCAGTTGGATGTATGAGGGCACACGCCCACAGAACAGCACTGCCCCCAGACTCCCTACAGTACTCACAGACCTGGCCTGTGGATAAAGACCCAAAGACAGAAAGGTACTGCACCAGGGCGACACAGCCAGGGGATGGGGAAACATCACACTGAGAATGAGATAACCTCAGTTCTGGAGAAGGGGCAGTGAATCCCAGAAGAGCAACCTGCAAAATGTATCCACTGATGTCCCCACAGAATCAGACATCGAAGTTGCATTGTGCAAACTTTTAACACCCACTCTAGTGGAGCAGCTAAAAAACAACCAAACCAAAATAACTGTTATCTGACAACTGTGAGCCAATTAAGGTGCACTTTAATTATTAAAGGGTGGTAATAAAACGTTGCTGCTTAGACCACTAGAAAGCAGCTGGATTATTAGAGCTGTGGAGGAGGGCATTAATATTGACAAAGATCTACACACCTTCCTTTAACACCCTGTTTAGTACAATACTCACCCTAGAACACTCTAGGCACTCTGGCATATTTTTATATGTGTTTCTGGCCAACAACAACTGTTGTATTTGACTTCAAGAAAGCTTAATGATATACAAGGTGTTTCTTTTCCCTATCTATATTTGCCATGACCGTGTGCTTTGTTTTGCATGTTCATACATTAGCTTACCTTGGTCTCCACTGTGATCATTGCATTGTTCTAAGCAATTTTATTGTTGTGTTTCTAACAGAATACTTATGATCCTTAGAACTTATTCACATTACTTCTGCATCCGACCTCTACATTTTTTTGGGCCCTTACATTACTTGCTCGTAACACATTTCTATATGAGGGTGCACTCCATTTCAAAATGGCCCCCACTTTCGGGTTTCACAATCTCCTCTATTGCCACATCAAGTCCTTTCTCTATTTCTACTTAGCTTTTCTAACCACTCTCAGCCTTGAAAATGGTGCAGACACACACGCTGTTATACACACTTTTAAATCCCGACGCGACCGGCACGTGTTACTTCTTCCGATCCACGAGGTAAGAAACTACCAGCTAGTCTGGTCGTCTATACACCTGCACCCTCATACGGGGTTTCGGCATGATATTAAAATTTATGACCTTCCGGTCTGGGCGTTCGCACCTTTGTTCAACCGGTTGTTCAACGCTAAAGAGCACCGCGGCTTGTGCGCAGACTGCCACCGCCCGCTTTATATTATTATTTTTTCACTTTTCGTAATGCTTAAGCACTACGGTTGCTTTCCAACCTGCACGTATTCAATTTTTATGACCTTCCGGTCCTGGCGTTCGTACCATTGTTCAACTAGTTGGTCTACGGTACAGAGCACCGCGGTATATACGCATACTGCTACCGCCCGCTTTATATTATTATTATTTTTTCACTTTTCATAATGCTCAAGCGCTACGGTTGGTTCCCAACCGGCACGTTTACCTATACAGACTTCACTTTTACAAGCAGCTCCTGTTTGGTACGCTCCGGCTTTTTTACACATTCATTCCGAGCTCTGATTAAAAGCGATATCTTTGAATTTATATTGTTTACCTACACCGGTTTTAGGGCATCTTAATTGGCTCTTCCCCGGATGCCTATTAATTTGGGGCACTACCACTCAGGCCAACATTTTTCTCGTCACTCATTACCCACCAGGCACTAATTGTTTTATCGCTCTTTATACTCCAGGCTTATCATGGCCACCACTGATCTCTCCAGCGCTAATTGACTGCTCCTAGAGATCCATGACCACCATCAGTTCATTAAATTTATCAACCGAATCTCTGTATGCATTTCGCATATCCTAAGGTACCTTATCCTTACTTTTTATTTACACTTTTTAAATTAATTTTACTCACACAACAGCATACTATGCATCCATGCTTTTACCATTGGAATTACTTGTTCTCTACATTGAGATGCACTTGCACTTTCACAATCCTTTCATCTTTCCCCTATTCTTGAGTCATATCTATGATTATGTTACCACGCATGATGTGCCTGTTGAACCTTACTCCTGGTGGACTCGGCTGTCCCCCTCTTGTAAATCTTATTTGATCAGCTGGTCACGGGACTCTTTTTGGCACTCTTATGTTACATCTATTTTCACATCTGCTTTGCGCATCCCTTTTTCCAATTCACGTCATCATACTAAACACTTTTGCACATATTTTCTGGTTTTCTTTCACCCCACTTTTACAAAAGATTTAGATGTCTGATTACTCCTTGTAAAATGCCCACTTTACCGATTTGTATATATTGTTCATATATTTTTTCACAGCCTTGACAAAGTCTTAAAGACGAAACACGTGTTGGTTGTTTTGCAGTATGGACTGTTGTTGCATGTGGTCATCTGTTTGTAACTTTGACCATTTATTATCATCTGGCTGTTTGGATACATGGACTTATTGTACACGCAGTCTTTGTGATTGAGACTCTGATTACCCACCTACATCTACAATAAATTTCAAAAACATCATCTTCTCTGACCGGACATCTACTTAATTCCTGAACATTATCTGGATCTATGATATGGGTGTGCCCTGGCCACTCTTCTCTCGTTGTATAGGCAACCACCCACTCCTTAGTGTGTGGCCCTCTGACACCTGTGGTGGCAAGTGTTTTGGCTAGCCTGGCACCCATCACTATGTTGTTCACATAAATTACTATTTTCTGATCAAACATCCGGTATACCTGTTGCTGATGTGCGAGCACCTGTTGGCATTCTCCACCTCCTTCGCTTGACACTTTAATTATTATGTACAGCATTGTGCTGTGTGCTGAAATATAGTGTTTTTTCAGTAAAATTACAGGCTGGGCCATGATTTATTAAGTATTATTGTTCTAAGTTTCTAACTCCACACCACCACCCTAAATAAGCCCTAGAGTACTCCATTTCACTATACAAAGAGGGAAGTGTTAAAAGGGTGTAGTGGGTGTTCAGGGTTGATCTCAGTAGTAAGGTAAAACCCAAGGCACAAGCGGTAAAAAGTTATGTTTGTAAGAATCTGAGCCTAGTAACTCCTGTATGCCCTGGGACTCCTGAAAAACATCCCATAACCAATATTAGGTCTCCTATTACAAGAGACTTGGGAAATCTGTGATTCAACAATACAGGGTTACAAGCATACAAGGTTTAGTACAGCTCCTGGTAAGGGAGGCAAAGAAGAGAATGGGTATTGCCATGTATTGTCATTTACAAAACATTTTTCTGGATGGTACTGCCCTTTCTGCCTCTTTCTCTACGTATATGCTGACTGAGCAAATCTGTCTAGAGCAGGATAAGTGCTTTAAAACCAAAATGGATATTGGCAATTGTGATTTTTTCCTAGAGTCTTAGGGGCATATTTATACTTATTGATGCAGAACTGCACTAACGCAGTTTTGCATCAAAACGTTTAGCACCGGGTTGCACTATTCCTGAGCGCCGTCTGGTTAGAGGCAAAAAAATGCCTCTAGCCAGCCCAGCGTCATTTTCTGATGGAAAACCATCCATACCACATGACTACTGTCTTAGAAAAGACAGGAGTCACGCCCAACACCCCAATGGCCAGCATAGGGGATCAGTGTCCCCTGGGCATGGCCACTGCACCCTGTGCCATGCAGGGGACCCCAAGTTGGGCCCCCGATGGCACCTTAATTTAAAAAAGCAATACTTACCTATACTTACCCTACCTACCTGGAATGGGGTCCCCCATCCTCCGGTGTCCCTCTGATGTGGGTGGAGGTGTTCCTGGGGCTTGAGGAGGGCACCTGTGGACCCATTCCATAGTGTTTAACCATGGAAATGGGTCCACAGGTCCGCTAATGCCTGGTCTGACCCAGATGTTAAATAATGGTGCAAAGCAAGATTTGCACCATTATTTAGCACCTCCTCCCACCGTGCTTCATTTACGCACAGGGGATAAATATGGGGGTACGGGGTTAGCACCATTTTTTAGATGGGAACGCCTACCTTGCATCTCATTGACACAAGGTAGGTTCAAGCATCTAAAAAATGGTGCAAACTCCAATATTTTGACGTTCGGCGGGTTGAACATTAAAATATAAATATGGAGCTAGTTTTGTGCCGAATATATGCAAAATAAATGATGCAAATTCGGCACGGATGGAGTATAAATATGCCCCTAAGTTTGATGCCACTTAAGTTCAGCTCTGCAGGCCATTAGGAAGAACAATGCAAAATCAGTGTCAAAGTTAATGCCAAATGTGTTACTACTTACATCTTTAAGGATAAGAATGCACATCATAGCTCTAGAATTAGCAGTTACACTAGGGCAATGGTTATTGTGAATTCAACTACACTACCACCTATAGTTATATGCATGCTAAAACATATGAAATCATAGAGCCCACAAAAGTGATTATCTTGAAAACAACATAGCACTAAAACTCAGAAGATCTGTATCTGCAGAAATTCCTCAAAGAAGTGTTGATAGGTAATGGTACTGTCCACATCTTTGAGGTCATGACAGATAGTAATAATTCAGGGCAATACATGATAAACGGTGGTGATTGGCCGACAGAGATCCAATGATGATGTCCAATGAGCTGACAACTCAAGAAATATGGAAGGAATGTCCTATGTACAGACAGCGAGTTGGAAAATCATATATAAGATCCTTAGTTAAGGGTATGAGAAGTTCTTCTGAGAAACAATTGATAAACAGATTAGAAAGCCTATAAACAAATTGAGAAATATCTTGTGAGTACATCATCTATCAGCCCAATTATATTATGATTCTTAATGTACTCAAGGAAACTCTTGCAATTAGACCCCTCCTCAGCTGAGAATGGATTACATATAGAATTAAAGATGGGTAACAGTAAAAAACAGGGGACGATTCTCAGAATGGGGTTCTGATTGGTATGAAATAGGCAATGATAGTTAAACTCTAGCTGCCTTGATGTCACTCAGAACCCTAAAATCATCTGCCCTTGGTTTCAACTGCTACATATGGGCAGAGGAGTAGTGGGAGAAGCGTAAATATCTTGGCCTCGCTTCTCTGCCCCAAATGTAAATGAAAACTTTGTATCCCGCTCCCCACTCCCATCACCCTCAACCATTTATGCCTTCACTCCTCTTCCCTGCCAGAAGCTGTGCTCTCTGCTCTTCTTCAGCACTGACAGGCTATCACAGAGCCATGGCAGAGCAACCAGAAATTCCATTATGACACAGCATCAAGGGAAAACCACTTTTTGTTTCCCACTATTGCTATGTCATGTCAGACATGTTAGAACCTGATATTCATGACAGTGGCACTCAATGGGAGCATACATTACACTCAGATAAATCAGTTGGTAGATAGCTGCAGGAATTCTTTGCTCTAGAGTTACATAATAAGGGCCTGATTTAGATATTGGTGGATGAGGTACTCCATTACAACAGTGACTGATATCCCGTCTACCAAAATCTAAATCCCATATGATATAATGGGATTTAGATTTCGGCGGACGGGATATCTGTCACTGTTGTGACGGTGTAACTCATCTGCCAATATCTAAATCAGGCCCTTAGTCTTCTCATGTAATTAAAAACCACCAGTATTGGTTTGCCTCTGTGCTCACCTCCATTTTTCTGCTATCTCTAACTGTGGTAGAATTCCACTAATTAGGATGGTGGCTATACCAGTACTGGTACATTAATAAGGATAAGATAGCTGTTTCACCTAATTAGACCTTGCTAGCTGTATTTGTGTTGAGCTATTTGGAAAGGTCTTGAGATCTCATCTTACATTGTAGGTAGGCGAGCACATCATGGGGCCAGATTTAAGGGAAAACGATGTTGCACGTCGCTGCACCAAATTTGGCAGCGTCACACACCCTCATTTTCACAATGCAGGGATGCGCCATATTTAGTAGAATATGGCGCATCCCTGTGTTTCCCCCTGCACTGAATTTGCTACTGTGCACCAATGCAGCAAACCTTGCACCATTGTGCAAGGATGGCTGCGTTGAGGGGGAGATTTATTTTGTGCAGGAAGGAACATCTTCCTGCACAAAAACAATCTTAAATGCCGATTTGCAAAAAAATGTTCTCCTCGTTGTGCCCTGCTAATGCCACCCCGGGGGTGGCGTTAGATTTTGCCACTGCCTCAGGTTTATGAAAACTCATAAATCTGGGGCAGCGTCAAAATGGAATAGGTGTTGCTGTGGAACATCCACAGCAACACCCATTGCATGCCCCTTCCATGCTAAGTGCTGCGTGTGAAGGGACCTTATTTACAAGATGGCATTAAGCCACAAAAAGTGGCTTACCGCCACTAAGTGGCTTGTAAATAGAGTGCAGTGCATAGCGCCACCGGAGTGTCACTAAAAGTGATGCTCTGGTGGCACTAGGGGCTCTTAAATATGCCCCAAAGTCTCTAAAAGTAAGATTAGATTTGGAGTAGAGATGTCCATGATGCGCAAAACAGTGGCCCAAACATTTATGCCCAGCAAATTATGCCCATGCATGCTCTTTGTGCTAGCTAATCCTACTGTATTGTGCATATATGGATTTATTCACAGCATTAGATGAATCATGTAACTTTTTGTTTTAGAATGTTTGACACTGGTCCTTCTCGATGTCTGGTGATGATACTTTACAAAGTACAAGTGGGAGTGTGTAAAGACTACAGGTAGTGCCAAATTGTGTGATCCAATATATGGGATACATGCAGTTTGTTAGGGGTTAATGCTCACCCTCATATTTTGTAACATTTAAATCTGCAACTTTGTGGACATTGGGGTGTGGCAAGGTAGATTCCACCTAACTTGGCAAATGGCAAAGAGCACACCACTGCCACCATATTTGCTGATAAAATGTTCCTCCTACATTTCATTCTAATGAAGCATCAGTCAGGATTTATTCAGCTGAGTAATGCCCCAAGTAACAACCTAGCATAAGTATATGGGAAAGATGATGCATTTTTCTCAAGTAGAATGGATGCTAACCAGTGCTTAATTTGTAAATAAAGAGGTGCTGGTGCTCAAAGCCCTCCTCTTAAACATGCGGCTGCTGCAATTAAATGTGTGAACATGGAGTACTGAAGCGGCATGATCCTGAAGCCATCTCGGCCTTTTCAATCCATATAAAGCCACTCCCTGCCCCTTCAGCTCACTGTTGCAGCTCTCTGCTTTCTCCCTTTGTGACGCTTTTTTGTTTTTCCCTTCATCCATCTTTCCCATATGTGTTGTTTACTCGCAGCAAATGCTTGAGGTTGAAGAATAAGCCCCGGCCCTCAAAAATAAGTGCTGGTGCTCAGCACTGGACACAACAAGCACAAATTAAGCACTGATGCTAACTCTCTTTTGGCTATGATCAGCGAAGAATACAAACACTGACTTCTAGCTATAATTAGAGGCTGCCAGAGCTGGTCTGAGAATGTCTAGAGCAATTATTTTATAAAATAATTGCTCTACGCACTGCAATAACTTAAAATACAATTTTAGGATGTGTCAGATATCCCACTCTGCTTATTACAACTGTGATAAGGTGGACAGGATATCCATCACTTTGGAGACAACCCGTATTCCGTAAATCAGGCCCTAAAATTTTAAGGAACAATAGAATATTCTAGGTGCTAGAAACCTGGATTTACTAATCTTTGCCTTTCTTAAAGGCCATAACCTAAAAGATCATGTGGGCCTTGTTCCTTTACCAAAACACCTTTCAAAAAGCTTGAGGCTTACCCCTGTTGGTGGGCCATTGTAATGTGGGAATTGCATTGTGTGCACCCTGATTGTGGAAACCAAAGAATATGTATATTTTAATATATACATAACCCCTTATATCTTTTTGAGCTGCAGTTCTCATACTTTCACAGCATCAAGTCTACGTCTGGCCTCATTTATATTGGTCAAACAAATCAAACAGTGAAAACAAATGGGCAGCATTGGAGTAGAATCTGCCGTAAGGTTCCAAGCGTGTCCTTGGAATTCCACTTTACAGAACTTAGGGCCAGATGTAGGAAAATTGCAAATTGCGACTTGCAATTTGCAATGCAGAACGGTGTCTCAGACACCGTCTGCGAGTCGGTATGGGGTCGCAGAGACCCACCTCATTAATATTAATGAGGTGGGTCGCAAATTGTGGCCCCATACCGACTATAGGCACTCGCAAACATGGAGGCCTGCTGTAGTCAGCAGACCTCCATGTTTGTGACTGCTTTTAAATAAAGCATTTTTTTTTTTTTAAGTGTAGCCCGTTTTCCTTAAAGGAAAACGAGCTGCACTTAAAAAAAAAACGAAACCTTTAGTTTCGGTATTTTTTCAGGGCAGGTAGTCGTCCCTTGGACCACTACCTGCCCTGAAAAAATAGTTTGGGGTCCATTCACAAAGGGGAAGGGGTCCCATGGGGACCCCTTCCAATTTGCGAGTGGGTTACCATCCACTTCAAGTGGATGGTAACTGCGACACCATTTGCGACCGCATATGCGGTCGCAAATGGTATTGCATACAACTCCGAATCGCAAATAGGAAGGGAACACCCCTTCCTATTTGCGATTCTGAAATGCATTTTGTGAGTCGGTCCCGACTCGCAATATGCATTTCTGAATAGGAAAATGCGATTTGCGAGTCGCAAACAGCAATTTTTGCCGTTTGCGACTCGAAACTGCTTTCCTACATCTGGCCCTTAATCACTCAGGGAATGGCAAGTTGTGGAAGTGCGGCACACTCCACCTAGAGGCAGATATGTCACCAAATTCAATAAAAGAGAACCAAAATGAATTCTTCAGTGCAAACCAGACAATACAGGCCTGAATACATTAGAGGATTGGCACACTCATCTCTCTAGCCTGCGTCAACGACTGCAGCGATTGCTGACTGTGTGCTGATTGCAATTTCTTTAATGTGTCCTTGCACCATAACTAAAGGTTACTTTCACAAAGGTAGTTTTCTGCTTTCCTTTAAAATTAATCTATGAAGCACAACAATTTTTTTCCACTCCTTGTCCAACTTAACATTTTAGAACACTCAACAACAGTTTTGTTGACCCATCCTGAACTTGATTATTGCTCCATTTTGTTTCTCAGCGATTTATGCATAATTTGTTGTGCCCAACTCACAATTTGATTCAGTCTCAGAGGCAATACCATTCTTTAGTATTATATTCGTTAGCAACCCCGGATCGCAATAGCTTCACTGCATTTGTGTCTGCAACTGAACCTCTACGTCGATTCTGGTAAGTCCCTACATTATTCTCTTTCTACTTATGCCTTCACAGTACCGTTTTGTAAATGTATCCTACATTTCTCACCTTTGTTTTCCAAGTAGGCCGAACATGGACATAACTTAAGGGCCACCAGGAGGCGCAGGTGCACCTCCTGGTTTAATCCCTGCCACCTCTAGCACTGTCCTTGCAACCCCTGAGTCCAGGCAGCACAAGGCATCATGTGGGGAGGAGGAAGCAGGACACTTCCATTAGAAAATAAAAGTAGCTTTGGGATTTCCAGGTTGCTGTAGATGGGGACAAGTAACAGTCACAACTTGCGACTGTTTCATTTTGTTCCATCAGCTAAGGGTTTGATTAATGCTCTGCCTAGCAACCCACCCTTCAAAGCCTATCACACCCGAGACTCCACCAGGCAGTAACATACTTTGCCTGCAGGCTTTGGGAGACTGGCAGCATGACGCAATGAGAAGGAGCTATCAGGGGCGTTGTCAATGTCTCTTCTTCTTTTCATGTGCTGTTGGACCCCAGGCCCTTTCAGAATGTATGGAATGTATGAAATGCTCATAGACATCAGTTAGGGGTCGCCCGGAGTTTGGAGCTGTGACCCCAGGCTTGCCCCTTGCAGCCTCTATCTAGTACTGCGTTGTGATACCTGGTCTCAGAAGATGTGAAATTAGTGCCAAGTACATAGGGGATACGCCGTACACCTTATTTTCTGTCCATTTTGTCATACTAATAGTGAAAAATAATGTGTTATTCACTATTCCTGCAATAAAAACTGAAGCACAATTAGCTTGAATGGGATCATTTGGTGGCAGCTAAGGTAAGTAAACAAGCATTTCGTGTTAGAGCCGATCGCGTTGTAAACTCCTAACCCGACTTTTCACCTATCGGTCAAAAGTGCATTTATGCACATAACCCGAAAAAGTTAAATCAAGTAGTTAAAGCGCTCGACTTCTGCCAAGCGAGATCGGGCTCGTAAATTAGTTTTAAAAAAGTCCACGAGCCCAAAGGAAAACAGCGAGCCTCGCATGTTTTCTGTACTTGGTCGCTGCGCTCGAGGAGCCTTCGACTAATGAAAGCAAGCCGATTTAATTAGGGAAGCCCACGAACCAATAAAAAGCACTGACGTGAAGTTGACAGGGCTCGGAGCCCTTTTCTAAATACAAAAGAGTCTCCCTGCTATACGCATGCGCGAGCGCATGCAAAGCAGGCTCGACCCTAAAAATGATTTTAAACGTATACTGTGCACATGATTATGGGTACGAGTGTGTTTATGTGAGAGTGGACATGTGTATGTGTGAGCAAGTGTGAATGTAAGTATCTGTGAGTGAAAGTCCGTGACAGGTAGTGCGTGAGAAATTGTGAGATTGATTAAGTATGAATCCGTAAGTATAAATGAGAGATAATGAGTGGAAATAGTAACTACAAGTATGTGATAATGAATAGGAATGAGTGTAAGGGAGGGTTACAGGATGGAAGCAAGAATGAGTTTAGCGAGAATAAATGAGTGTGAGTGAAAATGCGGTGTTACACTTGCAAGTCTATTATTGGCCCTAGCATAATGAAGGCAATTCTTGCCTTATTAAGACATCTCTGGTAAAATACTGGTGCTGGCGTACTTGAGATAATTCTTAACATGACAGACACCTGTGACAAAATACATGCACTAGCACACTAGAAGTAATTCTTGGCAGAATGGATACCCATGTTAAAAGTATGGTAATGGCATATTAGTGGTAATGTTTGGCATATAGGACACCTGTGGAAAAATGCTGGCACTAACACATTGGCAGTAATTCTTGGTATAAATGATGGCAATCTTACATATGGTAGGGGGACAACGATGACAAAACCCTGGCTTTGACATACTGAAGTAATCTGTGCTTGACATAAGGGCCACTTGTAGTATGTGGGTGGCATAAACGAAATAATTGTGGCACTGGCATACTGAGTGCATCCATTGTATATAGGGACACCCATGGCAAAATGGTTTCCCTGGCACAATTGAGCTAATTTTTGACAAATGGTGGCATTCATGGCACAATTTGAAAACATGTGTTTAACTCCTGAGGAGCATCAGATTTCACTGGCTTAGCCCTCCATGGAAGGATTTGAAAATGTAATGATCCGCCTTTCAGAACCAATGGCATATTAGAAAATGTATGCGAAGATTGTGCTTAAAGATGCACTATTTGACAAAATTATTTTAGAATTTTCTCGGGGAGAAAAACACCGGAGTATGGGCCTGCTTTCTTGCTTTGTTCGCTCACTACAATTGTGGCCAAGTGTTATGTTCCAGAAGTTTCAAAGATCAAGTCAGCCACATAATATAGGTGGTATCTAAAATACACCTTTGTCTATGTTGTGTTATATTAACTATGCATTTATAATGGAACTTCATCATTGTCAGTTATTGTGATGTAATCGGGTCAAGGGCCACTCCCTGTGATGTCATTAATATCAAAGGGAATGTCATATTACTTCCACTACCCCTGGCATTTTGGTGAATCGACACTCATGAGGCAATTGACAATAAAATAAGGAACACTCACACTTGTGTATCAGTGCCATATAAATGTTCACCAACTGATCCTAACCTTGTATTGGTTCTCTGCTTTCCCCAAAATTTGGGACTAATGAATGTCAGAGAAATGTAGCAATTGTTTAAATGAAAATGTGTGTACATTGCTCATGTTGTAGACAAACTGAAGAACTAAATATATTTTTAAGAAATGTGGTCTTCAAGCTCATTCCAGTATTCTATATTACAGCGTGAGATTCAGTCTGGAAAGGGAAGTAGATGTACTGCTCATGATAAATAACAATTACTGCAATTTACACAGACCAAAACAGAAAACAATATAAAGTATTAAATACTGCTTGGTCAATGTGTCACCAAAATAGGACAGCAGTGGTCGTCTATGCTAGTCTAAAAATACCTTGGTGATACCATTCTGTTGCATATTGTTATCAGCGGTACTTCACAAATATCGCTGTGTTAACTTGGTGGCATGAGACCCAACTCTGCGCAGTATGTGATAACATGGGCTAGTGGACTCCGTTAAATGGTGAAAGCTCAAAGTCCCAAGTGGTAAGTGCTTCAAATACAATGACAACAAAAGAAAGTGGTGGGCCTCACCTAAGCCTCACAATCTCAGTGGGTAGACGTAGATGAGCAGCTGAGGTTTAAGTCATGGAAAATGTTTGCGATGAGTAAAGGAAAAGTGCACCAGAGTTATCACAATACTTTAATAATATTCCATAATAAATTAATGTAAAGACGCAAGACTCAATGCAAAACACAACTCCAGATATAATGTGGTAATACCACAATCTTCATTCCACTCAAGAGTAGACTCCACAGATAAACCTATAGATGAAGTGAGAAAGCATTTCTAGAATGCACCTAATTGAGACTAGTGTTTCTTAAATAACAAAACTGTGGAAATTGAAGACAGAAGCAGTTGAAATAGCATATGTATTTATGGTGTACTGGAAAACGCCAAAACGAAAGATTTGGCGGGATTCCTGACTAAACTTGTCTCTGACCTGTGTAACTTTCTCTTCACTACTGGAATTCCAAGGAGCAAACATGATCCTCCCAGAGACACAAATAAATTAGTCAACTTGATGTACTTTCTTCAGCCAAAAGAAGAGAGAAGAGGGGATAGGAGCCATAAAGGTCCAGTGCCCAGACTCTGAAATCTCTAACCTATCAGGTATGGGGGTACTGTTCCTATCCAAAATCAGAAGAAGCAAGAGAGGAGGACAGGGGAAGGGAATCCTAAGAATGCCCTCACACCTCCCTAGGGATATCATACTTCATCACAAGGATTGCTCCCTGTCAGGCCAGCAGTGCAATGCCATACAGATCCCCCAAATGGTCACTTAGTGGAGGGAGACCTTTTTATTTGTGTGCCATATGACAAGAGATGTCTATATTATATTACTAATCAGTAGCCTCAATGTATAAAAAAGTGAGACAAACAAACTAGTACACAGACTACCAGTGCAGCCAAATGGACATAAGTAAGACAGACAAAATAACAATAATCTGTGTTGGTGTCACACAGCGTCTCATGAGTGATAGAGTGACCACAACTGTAAGCAAAGTGTCTTACCCTTTAGATCAGTCAAGAATGCCTCATAGGTGAAGAAGCAGGGGATAGCGCACAAGTGCTAACCGTTGAAACAAGGCAGTGGTGGGCAAATCTTAAGAACAGGCAGTAAAACATGTAGAATGCCATATTGCAGAGCTACATTGGTGCTACTGTATGCATCATCATAAAGAGGAAAATGAGTGCATGTAATTGTTAACCATCCCCCGTAGTGGAATACAGAGATCATCAAATTCATATTTGAAGACAAAGTAAAGAGGCCTACTGACACCCATTCTGGACCGGGATGGGGAAGTGAAAAAGAGTGTAACTAAGATAGTCCTTGAGAATTGACTAATGGAAGTCACAATAACAGACAAAAAGAGTTCCCTATGTGGCACTATAAAGAAATATGTTTCCAATCGCTTGTCCATTTCCCTTAGCATTAGTATTTATGAAAAATGGGGCATTCATAAGGACAGTCACAGCAAAAGAGGATGCAGCCTGCATGATGCTCAACATACCCATCCTCATCTTGTGTGGTGTAAGGATGGAAGGTTTACCCAGGGCAGAAATCTAGCACTGCAGTAGTTGTATCAGGAGATTATATCTTGTACCATGGAATTTTGTCATTTAGACCCAGACTGTTGGTGGGGAGTCAAAAAATCCCCAGCTGCTCTCTTTTGAAAAGGTTGGTATTGCTCCATGGCAGGTTTGCTTTCAAGATAGTCCACCTAAGTTCATCTGGAGAGTGCTTGGAGTCATGAAAATGATTGCACATCTTGGTAGTTTTGTGTCCACAGCGTATGTTACTTTGATGCTCCATTATTCCTATTTTGACAGGTCTCGTAGTCATTTCTACATAATGGAGTCCACAAGAGCATGTAATCAGATAGACACAGTTCCTTCTATTGCAATTAGTGTGACTCTTCTGTATCCAGATGAACTGGGGACCTACCTTAATCTCTCTAGAATGCTGAGTTAGGAAACAGACCCACAGGAACCACGGGGATAGTGTCCTGTACCTGGTGGCAGATCCCACAAGGTTTTTTGCGTGTTGTACTGTTGGTTGTGGGGTCTGATGTCTAGCAGGAGGTCCTTCAGGTTTTGAGTTTGTGTGAAGGCAAAATGTGGCTGTGGAATATCGAGGGACCTGGTGCCTAAAATGCCCCAATGTTTACTGATGATCCATTTGACAGGGTTAGAGCTGGGGGTAAAGGAGATAACACAGGTGATGGCGTCTTCAGTGGGTCTTGTATTGGTCTCCAAGAGGGCTTCCTGATGGTTGTTTCAGGGACCTTTTATCAGCCCGTTTAATCACTCCTAGTGGGTAATTCCATGAGGACAAGTTCCTACTGAGTATTTCAGTTTGTGCATCGTAATCCTTGAGTGAGCTGCAATTCCTCCGATGGCGGTGGATCTGCCCATAGGGCAAATTCTCTCATAAAGACTTTCAATGGTAACTGTCAAGTTGTAAAAGGCTGTTTCAGTCAGCGGTTTTCTTGTATGTCTTGGTACACAAATTACCATCCTCAATGTAAATTAGTAAATACAGGAATGGTATTTCTCTTGTTGAAGTAGACTAGGAAAATTTCAGAAATGGGTTTAAAGTATTCATCCAAAATCCAAATTCCTGGCACATGCTTTTATCGCCCTTCCAGAAAACCAAAATCCCAATGATGTATCATCGCCACGTTAAAATGTTGTCTTTGAAGGGATTCTTCTCTGTGAAGGAATGCAGTTCTTCAAAATAGCCCATACAGAGACAGGCCAGGCTTGGTGCTAATGTACTGCCCATAGACATCCCTTGTTCTGATGGTAGATCTGTGTCTTAAACTTGAAAACGTTGTTCTTCAATGCTGCTGTGGCACATTCAATAATGAAATCAGTAAGTGTGGCACTTGCCCATGTCTGAGCTCTGAGACAGGCCTCAAAGACCTCTAAAGTGGCATCTTGCGGAACTTAAGTGTATAATGCCTCCACATTCAGGGTCACAAGGAGATTGATTTTCTGTTGGTTGTTGGTATCAGAAATCAAATTCAGCACATCCCTGGTGTCTTGAGAAAACGGGGGTTATTTGAGACCAGCGGTTGTAGAAAGTGGTCCCAAAACTTACATAAAGGTTCCAGTATTAAACTGATACCGGAGACTATCAGTCTGCCTCAAAGAGGATTGATTCCCATATGTATAGAAGTAGGGAATTCTAGGTGAGGTGTTCACCAGAAACTCTGCTTCATTTTTGGTGACTGAGCCTAGTGCTTTGTGACTGTGGATTGAATCTTTCTCCTTAGGGCGTGAGTTGGATAAAGAGGGCAGTATTATTTCTCATTTGCTAGCTGGCGTACAGATTCCTGATCGTAATCAGTAGTATCAATCACTACAGTTGCCCCACCTTTGTCTGCTGGTTTGATCATGGTTGAGGGATTGTCAGTCAAAGCCTTGACCGTTCGGTGCTGTCTAGATGGCATATTGTCAAAGGGCCTCTGAATTTTCATCTTTGCAATTTCCTTTAGGATGGCTTTCCCAAAAGTAAAAACCTTATGTGGATAAAGACCCTGGCAGTCAGTCTGCGAGGGTTCCGTCAGCACTGCCAGGAACCATGATCCCAATGGCCTGCCGGTGACGGGGATTGTAATCCGTCAGGGTAGCGCTGCATGCAGCGCTGCCCTCCGGATTACGACCTCGCTCTTTGTCAGCCTTTTCATGGCAGTTCCAGGTTGCAGGGGGCCACAGGTGCATGGGCAGTGCAGGGCAGTCCCCCGCCCAGCACCCTCACAATGTTCACTGTCTGCTTAACAGACAGTGAACATTGCCAGGGTGTTGGTGCACCCTGCGGGCTACAGCATTGCCACTGGCTCGATTACAAGCTGGAGACAATGCTGTAGCTAGTTTCCTGATTGGCTGGCGGGCAGAAATTGAGGTTTCCGTCCGCCGACCTAGCAGGAAACTCCTAATAGGTCCGGCGGGGTGGTCGTCACGAAGGCGGCGGCCACCCTGTTGGGAGTCTAACTCATAATGAGGTCATAGGTGTCATGGCTGCCATGGGTGTGAACCTCGATGGAGTCCTTAATCCCGAATCCTCAAGATCTAAGGTGCTTTTATCCTGGAAAAATGACCAGCGGCGAATTTTGCGAAAGAACTGGTGAAGCTCTGTTGTCAGGCAGAAATGATCTTCTTGTGGGGTCACACAAATCCCAGCCCTCTGCATAAGACCTCAATCTCATCCCCAGTCAAAACCCCCTTTGAGAGGTTGATGGTCAATTTTTCTTGGTCGTCTGACTCCTCGTTTGCATCTAGGTTTCTTATTGCTGCAAATGCTTGCCTCCTCTTCTTCTTCCTCTGCCCTAGTCTCTGCCTAAAAAAGTTTGGGGAAAGAGGTGTTAATAAAAAGGATATTTTGATGTCATCTGGAACCCAGGGTGCCATATCTGTGGTGGTCCAGAGAATGGTGGAATAGGGTAACCATATATAGGTGGTGGTTGAGCCAATCCCCTGCAGCTCTTGTAGCTGTCAGTTTTCTCATTACTCGAAACACAAGATGTGTTCTGCAAGATGTTGGGGAACCATCGACTGAAGGGAGCACACTTTCAGGAGGTTGATAATCTTCTTTTTGCAGGGGAATATCCTCTCTTTATAAAAACTTCTTGATGTCCTTCTGCAGTTTGGATACCGTCTGCTGCAAGAGTTAGTCTTTATGTTTGTATATCTGGGCAATGATCTCAGAGACTTGATTTTAATGCTGTAATACTGATCCCTCTTTTTAAGCCATTCTCTGCAATGTTTATCTTAATAATAAGTGCATCTGATAGACGTTCGCCTGTTTTAATGATAAGAATGAGCCAGTCGTGAGTGCATTTCCAAGTGATTTGTGCCCATTCCTGTCTAAACACCAAATCCTCATGAAATAAGCATGGTGCTGCAGTCACTAAGAGCTTGCCTGTCATCATAGCCCCGTGCATGGCTATCTTGGTTTGTTGTTTTGTTAGAGCAGCAATGGAATTCCAGTCATCTTCGTGGCTCCTTGTCAGTGTACTGCTATCCTCACCTAAGAAGAATGGTGTTCTCAAAATCTCAGCAACTACTTTTCATCAAAGCTTAGGCTTTGGTTGTCATCCATGGTGAAACACAGAGGGTGCCTTCCCTGTAATCTGTGCACTAATTCAGAAGGAGAGGTGTGAAAGGGAAAGTAAAAAGCCCCTTGGCTGATCCGTAGTGCTTTCACGTCAAAAGGGGGAAGGGGATAGGAGCCAATAAAGGTCCAGTACCAGTAAGTCTCTAATCTATCAGGTACAGGGGTAATGTTCCTATCCAAAAGCAGAAGAAGCAAGAGAGGAGGATGAGTAATGGGAATCCTAAGAGTGCTTCTTGGTGCCCTCACACATCCATAGGGATGCCATGCTTCATCAGAGAGTTTGCTCCTTGTCAGGTAGGTAGGAACTCCAATGCCCTTCCAGTCCCTGAAAGGTCACTTTAGCGGAGACCTTTTTATTTGTTTGCCATATGACAAGAGATGTCTATATTAGGGGATGTGAATATGTCAGATGAAGTGAGCGTGTACAGAAAAATAAAAGGAAGCTAAAACATTCTAAAAGATATGACACTAAGGGGGTCATTACAACATTGGCGGTAAAAGGCGCTTTCCGCCTCGCAGAAGACAGCCAATACCCCTCCGCGGCCGTGGAATTCCGCTACAGCTATTATGACACACAGCTCGGAATCCGCCGAAATTCAGACACCCACACAACTCTGCCACACCAAAGGTCAGTGATAAACTGGCGAAAACAAAACCTCCACCTCCACGCCAACAGAAACATGCCCGTGCTATTACGACCCACGAATCCACGCGGCGGTCTTTCAACCGCAGTGTTCCATTGGCGGTACACACTGCCGCGCTCAAAATACACATACATCTCCAAAACACCGCCACATTGGACAATTCAAAATACACACACCTGATACACATACACACACCACTCCCACACACCCAATACTATATAAAACACACACCCACATCACCCACAAACCCCTACGACTGAAAAATCACGAACGAAGGCCAGAGAGAGAGCACAGAATAGACAACCCCATCACACAGAGGCACACAACACCATCACCCACACAACATCCACGCACCAAACACCACACACCACTACACATCACCACACTCATCACCACATACACCACCCCACACATCACACACACCACCCCATGTCACGCCAAAGACACCCCCGCTTCTCCGAGGAGGAGCTCAGGGTCATGGTGGAGGAAATCATCCGGGTAGAGCCACAGCTATTTGGCTCACAGGTACAGCACACATCAATAGCCAGGAAGATGGAGCTATGGCGCAGAATAGTGGACAGGGTCAACGCCGTGGGACAGCACTCAAGAAATAGGGAGGACATCAGGAAGAGGTAACAACATGGGAGGAGCAAGTCTTGACCATCATGAATCCAGAGGGCCTCGGAGGAGTCGGTGGAGGATGGGATACTGGTAAGTCAAATCTTAACTATCATATCCCCCACCCTACCTGCATGCTCTCACACACCCCCACCCTCACCCCCTCCCCTATCACTCCAACTCCTCACTAATGTACTAATAACACAAACCACACATTCCAACACCAAGCCCTGCATGACACAACTAAGCATGGTCACCCCTCACTAAAGCATGCTCACTGCACATACCCAGAACAACCCCCTAACCATCATCACACAAGCCCTCACACAGGAATGCTTGCACTGGGGTACACAGACACCCACCCATTGCACACCATCACACACACATGCAATAATCATGCTCTTATGCCCCTGCAGGAACCCGAAGGACCGTCACCACACCAGAGGGTCCAGACAACACCACTCCACCCCCAGAAGAGGTCCACAGTGATGATAGCAGCTCTGCCCTACTGGATCCTGATGACCAGCCCGGACCATCGTGGGCCTCGGGTTCCCCTTGCACAGGCACAGCCCAACACTGACCTTCCACCCTCTGGTAACACCAGCACAGCACCCACCCAGCGGGCCCAAACCTCCCTACCCAGGACAGGTCAATCAGCGGTGTGTCCACCACTACAGGGAACCCAGGATAACCCACCACCCCAACAACAACAGGGTCCTGGGGGCAGTGGTAGTGGGCACACGGTCCAGGGGACGGAGGCACAGGAACACAGGGGAACTGGGAGGGCTGCTGTGCGACAGGGGGCGGACAGGCCAAGGGAACCCACTCTCCACGAGGCCCTCTCCTCCATCATGGGAGCCTACCACCACTCCCAGGAGACGATGGCGACGGTCCTGGCCAAGTTTCAGGAGACCCTGCGCCTGCAGGAGGAACAGTATTTGGGGTTCAGGGAGGAGCTCAGGACCATCAGCTCCGTCGTGGGCACCATCGTAGGGGTGCTGAAGGACATACAGAACACCATGAGGGACACCGTGGCACTCTAAGGGGCCCCTGACACTAGCCAGGACGATGAACTGCCCACCACCTCCGCCGGCGCTAGTGGACAGGACGCCCGCCACAGGACCAACACACCAGCACCCCACCCTCTGCAGACGGACAACCACCACGCAAGCGGTCCCTGAGATCCAGGAACAGGACAGAGCAAGATGGCAAGACCCCGGCCAGGAAATGAGACCACCCTGTTTGTCCTCCCACTGTACCACCTTGTTACCCTGTCCATACTTAAACTGCCCCAGCTCCACTTCCTATGCCCAGATGGGCAGTGCATCTGTGAGACTAATAGACTGGACTCTGCCATGGACATTCCTACGCCATCACCCATCCTCTTTTTACAACCCCCTCACATTTCTGAGCACTTCAATAAACACCCTTGAAACCCAAAACAATCTTGAGTCAGTCTGTGATTTACTAATTATGTATTATCAATGACAGTGTCATAATGCGTTTCCCATTGTAAGGCTAACATAACTATGTCACAAATCACAAGTCCTTGAAGGATGCAAGCAGATGACACGTTGGTAACCACACCTGTGAAACTGTAATGGAAAGGTACAACTCAGTTACCAAATAGTGTTTGAAATCGACAAACCGGATAGAGGTAGACGTGTGAAAGTTAATGTAATGTTGAACATGAAAATTTTCTCACCTGTGTGTCACTGGAAATATTGCTGTATGACTGACTCCCTGTTGTCGTTGTCTTCTTCCTCAGCTTCCTCCTCATCAATGTCCACAGGCTCCACAGGCTCCACAGCTGCAACAACACCGTCATCTGGATCATCCTCCTGCAGAAAAGGCACCTGCCGTCACAAAGCCAAATTATGGAGCATGGAGCAGGCGATGATGATCTCGCACACCTTCTTCGGTGAGTAGAATAGGGATCCACCTGTCATATGGAGGCACCTGAACCTGGCCTTCAGGAGGCCGAAGGTGCGTTCGATCACCCTCCTAGTCCGCCCATGGGCCTCATTGTAGCGTTCCTCTGCCCTGGTCCTGCGATTCCTCACTGGGGTCAATAGCCAGGAAAGGTTGGGGTAACCAGAGTCCCCCAATAGCCATACACGGTGCCTCTGGAGTTGACCCATCATATCAGGGATGCTGCTATTTCGCAGGATGTAGGCGTCATGCACTGAGCCAGGGAACATAGCATTTACCTGCGAGATGTACTGGTCTGCCAAACATACCATCTGGACATTCATTGAATGATAACTCTTCCTGTTCCTATACACCTGTTCACTCCTGTGGGGGGGGGACCAGAGCTACATGGGTGCCATCAGTGGCACCTATGACGTTGGGGATATGTCCAAGGGCATAGAAGTCACCTTTCACTGTAGGCAAATCTGCCACCTCAGGGAAAATGATGTATCTCCGTACGTGTTTCAGCAGGGCAGACAGCACTCTGGACAACACGTTGGAAAACATAGGCTGGGACATCCCTGATGCCATGGCCACTGTTGTCTGAAAAGACCCACTTGCAAGGAAATGGAGCACTGACAGCACCTGCACGTCAGGGGGGATTCCAGTCGGATGGCGGATTGGTGACATCAGGTCTGGCTCCAACTGGGTACATAGTTCCTGCATTGTGGCACGGTCAAACCGGTAGGTGACGATGACATGTCGCTCTTCCATTGTCAACAGGTCCACCAGCGGTCGGTACACCGGAGGATTCCGCCATCTTCTCAACTGTCCCAGCTGACGGTGCCTACGAAGGACAACAGCGAAGAATCAGTCATTATTCCTCCAGGTATGTACCCACAGTTACACACAAGACTACACCACTCACAGAACCCTTCCTGTGTGTGTGTTGAGTGTAGGCCTTGCTATGTGTGACGCAGAGGTAAATTAAGCCATGTGGGCCCCTGAAATGGCGACTGCCTGACCTCTAAACTGGGACAATGGGATTGTGGGGTAACTGCGCTGGTGTTGCACACCGTCACGGTAGGCGGTCGTAGACCGCGGCGCAATGCTGCATTGGTTAACTTTGGACCCTATGGGTCCCAGGAGCCAATGAACAGGTGCGCCGGCGGTGATGATGCCGCCATTTTCTATCTGTTCAATCACTAGATACCTGACCTTCGACAGGAGAGGACCTACACTGCAAGTGCTGCTGTGACCTCGGTCTGGAAGCGACGATGGCTGCTGCGTCTGGGGAAAGGGCCCCTGCCTTCACTGCACAGGAGTTGGAGAAACTGGTAGACGGGGTCCTCCCCCAGTACACGCTACTCTACGGTCCTCCAAACCAACAGGTTAGTACACAGGGAGCACGTGGTATGGGCTAGGCCTGGGTGGAGAGGGCTGGTTGGAAGAGGGAAGGGGGCAGAGTTCATAGTACATTAATGCATGGGAATGAATGGGCCACATGGCCAGAGTAGGGAGGGGGCCACTCACAACAACGGTGCAGTTGTTAATGACTGTTCCTCTTTCCTTGTGCATGTCATGTAGGTCAGCGCCCACCAGAAGAGGGACATTTGGCGTGCCATCGCCAAGGAGGTCCGGACCCTGGGGCCCCACCAGAGACGGGCACCCACTGCCGTAAGAGATGGGAGGACATTCGCCGCTGCAGCAAGAAGACGGTGGAGGCTCAGCTGGGGATGGCCTCCCAACGTGGGAGGGGTGCCCGTCGCACCATGACCCCCCTGATGTTCCGGATTCTGGCGGTGGCCTACCCGGAGTTGGATGGGCGCTTGAGGGAATCACAGCAGACACAAGGGGGTGAGTACACTCTCATTCTGCGGACTTTGCGCACAGTGGAGGTGTCTGGGTGGGGGAGGTGTGCTGTGGGTGTCCCTAGGCCAGGGCGAGTTCGGTAGGCAAGGCCCCTCCGTAATGTAGGCCATGTGGCACTCTACCCCACCTCAGCAGAGTGCCAAGTCGAGGTATAGTTGCCCCTGTGGCATCGATGTGCGCAGATGTCCACCATTGCCATGTAGGCCATATCCCAGGAATTGCATGTGCAGAGGGCAGGAGCACGGCGTAATGCAGGGGGCTGCTGTGTCTGTCTTGTCCGCCAACGGTAGCGGTATGCCATGCACTAAAACTCTCTTTCTTCTGTCTCCCCCCCCTTTTTCTGCTCTCCCTGTCCTTTTGTACATCAGCATCATCAGGCGGAGGTACAGTGGCACCGGAGCACGAGGGAGCTGCATCCCACATGGCCATGGGGGGCCACACCACGGACTCTGAATGCACCAGTGGGACGGAGGGCGAGGGGAGCTTCACGTCGGCCACCGGATCACCAAGCAGCGACACGGACTCGTCCGCCGATGGGGGCTCCCTTGTGGTGGCGGCACCATCTGTGCGCCCCACTTCTACAGGTACAGCCGCCACCTCCCCTACCAGCACCGCCCTCCCAGCAGCCCCTCAGCGTTCGCCCCGTGCCCGCTCACCCAGGAGGGTGGGCATCACCTTCGCCCCAGGCACCTCAGGCCCTGCCCCAGTCACCCCTGCTGCCCTCAGTGAGAAGGCCATTGACCTCCTCAGGTCACTCACTGTTGGACAGTCTACCATTGTGAATGCCATCCAGGGTGTAGAACGAGAGTTGCAACATGGTAATGCATTACTGGAGGGCATTCATTCTGGTCAGGCTGTCCTTCAGCGAACCCTGCAATCTCTGGCCTCAGCACTGATGGCAGCCATTGTCCCTGTGTCTAGCCTCCCCCTTCCAACCTCCTCCACCCAGACCCAATCTCCTGTACCCCAACCCATCCCAAGCACACCTACAGACCAGCATGCACACAAGTCAGCACACACAGGTAGCTCAAGCAAACATAGGCACCACACAACCCACAGGCACTCACGCAAGCCACACCCACATACAGACACGGCAACATCCACTGCCTCCACTGTGTCCCACTCCTCCTCTTCTCCCTCCTCCCTCCCAGTCTCGTCTACACACACACCTGCATGCACCACATCTACAGGCACCATGAATCGCACAAGGAGACCCAGCACCACAAGCCGCTCACCTGCACTCACCACCTCCACTCCCATTTACACGTCCCCTGTGTCCTCTCCCTGTGTGTCTGTGACACCCCCTCCCAAAGTACACAAACGCCGGCAATCACTCACCCAACATCCATCCACCTCACAACAGCCTCCAGTACCTGCACCTGAACCCAAAACACCTAAAGTGACACCTCCGACAACCACCTCCTCTTCCTCCACTCCCAGGCCCCCTCCAACTACCCATCCCAGTGTTCGTCAGAAACTGTCCCTGTGTAAAGTTGACCTTTTTGCCCCCGCCCCCCCCTCCAATTCATCAGTCTCGTCATAGCGCCTCAGCCAAAAAGCCTCCAATACCAGTGGTGCCTGTTCAAGGTTTGTGGAGTGCACCGGCCACCAAGGCAGGCAGTATGACCCGGAGCCAAGGCACTGGCAGCCCACCCCCTGTAAAGGCTCTAAAATTGGAGAGTGGACGACGGGACCGTGTGAAGACTCCTGGTGGAAAAACAACTCACATGGGTTCCAAGGGGATTGGAGAGTCAGCTGTGACTCCACCAAAGGTGGGGAAGGGCCAGAGGAAGTCTACCCAGCCTGTTGTGAGTGTCACGGCGGAGAAGTGCGCCATCATTTCCGGCGGTCGAGACACAACCGCCAGAACCGTCGTCACTGGTCCAGAGACCACCGCCAGAGTCATTGCCCAGGAGGGCCCAAGTATCGTCAGTGGTCAGGAGACCACCGCCGGAGTCACAGCCTAGGAGGGCACAAGTATCGTCACTGGTCCAGAGACCACCGCCAGAGTCATTTCCCAGGAGGGCAGAAGTATCGTCAGTGGTCAGGAGACCACCGCCGGAGTCACAGCCCTGGAGGACACAAGTATCGTCACTGGTCCAGAGACCACCGCCGGAGTCACAGCCCAGGAGGGCACAAGTATCGTCAGTGGTCAGGAGACCACCACCGGAGTCACAGCCCAGGAGGGCACAAGTATCGTCACTGGTCAGGAGACCACCGCCAGA
The DNA here is from genome assembly GCF_031143425.1 of Pleurodeles waltl. Lineage (NCBI taxonomy): Eukaryota > Metazoa > Chordata > Amphibia > Caudata > Salamandridae > Pleurodeles > Pleurodeles waltl. The sequence continues at coordinate 830,790,638 of NC_090443.1, read as the reverse complement.
GTCATTGCCCAGGAGGGCACAAGTATCGTCACTGGTCCAGAGACCACCGCCGGAGTCACAGCCCAGGAGGGCACAAGTATTGTCACTGGTCAGGAGACCACCACCGGAGTCACAGCCCAGGAGGGCACAAGTATCGTCACTGGTCAGGAGACCACCGCCACTGCCTGAGTCACAGCCCAGGAGGACCCCGGCTGCCACAGCCCAGGTGGGCTATGATGGAACATCATGCCACACACCAATGCCCAGTGTAGGGAACGTCATGCCACGCACCAATGTCCGTACCAGAACCGCCATGGCAAAGCACCGCTGAACAGTCCTGAACCGCCATGTCGAAGCACCGCTGAACAGGGCAAAGACCGCCATGGCAAAGCACCGCTGAACAGTGCAAAGACCGCCATGGCAAAGCACCGCTGAACAGTCCTGAACCGCCATGTCGAAGCACCGCTGAACAGGGCAAAGACCGCCATGGCAAAGCACCGCTGAACAGGGCAAAGACCACCATGGCAAAGCATCGCTGAACAGGGCAAAGACCGCCATGGCAAAGCACCGCTGAACAGTCCTGAACCACCATGTCGAAGCACCGCTGAACAGGGCAAGCACCGGGTAGGAATGAATAGACCGCCACATCAGGCATCCTTATCCCATGTGCAGCTGGGACAGTGACAGGACAGGAACTTTCACGGGGAGACTCATCCAGTCTGGGCACCAGTCCCCCTCCAGAACCAGTGGAGACCTGCATCCACTCTGTCTGTCCTGCACAGGATGAAGCACTCTGGGCACCAGTCCCCCCCAGTACCAGTGGAGACCTGCATCTACTTGAGAGACTGTGGCTTTGCACTCCCCAGGATGGCACAGTGGGCACCCCACCCACTGTAGAGACTTGAGAGACTGTGGCTTTGCACTCCCCAGGATGGCACAGTGGGCACCCCACCCACTGTAGAGACTTGAGAGACTGTGGCTTTGCACTCCCCAGGATGGCACAATGGGCAAGCCACCCACTGTAGAGACTTGAGAGACTGTGGCTTTGCACTCCCCAGGATGGCACAGTGGGCACCCCACCCACTGTAGAGACTTGAAAGACTGTGGCTTTGCACTCCCCAGGATACATAAATGGGCATGGAGCCCCGTTGTGGATTTGGCTTTGCAGTCATCCGGCTGAGGTGCCCCTCCCTTCCCTTCCCCCTGAGGTGCCTGTAGTATTTCTATCTGATGCCCCGGCAGTGTTCTCTCCGATTGTGGTCAGGTATCCTTTGTGGGCCTCACCCATGCATTTTTGGACTGTTGGTGCACGGACATTGTTGTGTACATATCTGCACTACTTCTCGTACTGTATATAATTATGACTGATTTTCATACATATCTGTATATTTTTGTATGACATGTATATTGCCACATTACAATGTTTGACCGAATTTCGCTTAGTCTTTTCATTCTTCCGGGGGGATTGTAGGTTGTTACTGTGATTTTTGTGAATGCATTGGTGTGTATGTTGTATAATGCGAGGTCGGGGGTGGGGGTGGGGGTGGGGGTGTTTGGTGGGTTTCCCCCTAACTTTTGCTTCCCCCCTCCCCCATGTCGTAGGTGCAGTACTCACCGTGGTCTTCGGCGCCTACGTAGATGATGGTCGTAGAGGAGCAGAAACACAAGGGCAGGGAGTATTTGGAGTTCCGGGTCCATGGAGTCCTCGTTCCTCGTGGGATGTGTTCAGGTGAGCGTTTTCCATTGCCAAAGCTGTTTCCGCCGTGTTTTTATCCACGGTGAATCCGCCCCTGAAAAGGTGGCGGATTGGCGCGTTGTGATACTATGGGTGGTACATTGTGTTCCGCCTGTCTGTTGGCGGTGACCGCCGCGCTGCTTGTCTGTACCGCCGTGGCGGGCGGTGTGTTAAAGTGGCTGTCTTTGTTGGCGGCTCCCGCCAGGGTCATAATTCTCTTTTTTTGTCCGCCGGCCTGTTGGCGGTCTTACCGCTGCTTTAACACCGTCTGCCAGGGTTGTAATGACCACCTAAATGTTAATATAGTGGTCGACATGTTTCGCACCCAAGGACCCCAGGAAAGGATCAGCGGCGCTTCTTCAGGACCAAAAACAGCATATGATTCTACTCCACACCAAGAACATGATGTGCACAAGTAGGTATTCCACATGTAAGATTGTTTTTTTAAAAATAAGTATAGTTTGTAATTTGTAATGTATAAATCTTTTTTTTTACATTTCATTAATAATTTATAATTTAGTATGCTGGTTGTTGGGTTGGTGGAGGATAAGGGTGAGAATCGTTTTACTTTTTAAATTGCTGTTTTTATTTTTCATTAATTGTATGCTAAATAATTAAAGATTTAGTTGATACTTGAATATGTAAATCGATTAATTGATAATTTTAATTATTTATGTTTATTTGGGATTTGTAATGCATATTTTATTGTTCAATAGTTACATCAATATATATATATATATATATATATATATATATATATATATATATATATATATATATATATACGTATATATACCGGAAGATGCAGGATCACAAGAAAACAACAGCCAGCCAGGGCAAAAATCTGGATCCCAAAGGATACAAAGAGCCACAAGAAAATGTAATATCCAAGAAAGAAGTGACTCAAACAGATGATCTCACTAAAGAACAAAAATATATTTCTACTACAACGTTTCAGCTTCCGCCTTCCTCAGGTAGTACAAGATGGTTTGCAGCCACTGAGCAAACCATCTTGTACTACCTGAGGATTTTTGTTCTTTAGTGAGATCATCTGTTTGAGTCACTTCTTTCTTGGATATATACATATATATATATATATATATATATATATGTATATATATATATATACATATACATATATATATATATATATATATATATATAAACAAATTGGTCCTCCTTATGGCGCGCTATTTCATGCTGGTGCAGATCTGAGGAATGGACCTTTCCTCCCACAAATTAAAAACAAACAGTTGATAACAACTGCACCACTGCACTCCAGGAGGAATTTTATTTTTCTTTTTTCTTTATTGCAGTCAACGAAAGTCACCATCCATCACCATTTGTGTATTCATTACACTTTTTCACTTTTTAAAATATATTTTATGCTTATTATTGGTTTTAATCCTATTAAATAGTATTTCATGTTAATATTAATTTTTATTTACAATTTAGTATAAGTTTGAGGGGATTTTGATTTTTTGGGAGGTGGTAGGAAGGAGGTGCATTTTTTTAAATGTATTTATTTGCTATTTGTTAACTTATTTTTTGTTATTATTTTACATTAACTTTCATTTAAGAATATAGTATACATCATTTATTTTGAATATTTTTTAATAATGTTAGGTACTTAAATATTTGCTAAAGAATTATTAGGATTTAAAATGGTATATGTATTTGTTAAAGAATGATTAGGATTTGGAATGGCTTATGTTAGAGTGGCAGTAAAAGTAACAACTCCGAAATCCAAAACATTCCCAACTGTTGCATAGAATGGTGTGGGATTAGTAAAGTTAACCCCTCTAAAGTCCAGCACTTTATCTACTGTGACTTTGATTGGTGTGGGAATAGTGAATCTAACTCCTTCAGTGTCCAACACTTTACTTTCTTGGGTTTATGTTAGAGCAGGATTAATGAATCTAACCCCTCTCAAGCCCAAAACATTCCCTACTGTTGCTTACTTTGGATTGGGAATAGAAAATGTAACCCTTCAACAGTCCAACGGTTTTCCTACTGTTGCTTATATTGGAGTTAGATTAGATAATCTGACTCCTTTGAAGTCCAACACTTTTGCTAGTATTTTTTCATTTTTGATTGTTGGTATTTTGTAATACTTTGTATTTTTTTAATGGTATATTATTTTTTTAAATATGTAATTTATTTAAATTTTGCTATTTTATGTAAATTGTAATGTTTGAATTAATTGCAATAGATTATTGGTAATATATGTTTGATGATTTTAATTGTTATGTTATTGATAATATTAATGTATCTTTAATTGTTTAACCACTTTGCTGCTAGGAATTCCTCCTCCCCCCATCCCCCCAGTGCTAAGCGACAGTTTGCACTTAGGCATCCATAACTTTCTGTCCACATAAGCTATCCATGCCAAATTGGCGTCCTTCTTTTCAAACTTCAAAGGGATTCTAAAGGCGCCCAGAGATTGGAGATTCCTAAAAAAGGGACCAAGAAATTAGCCAACATACATTGTGCTTTTTGGGGAAAATGCGAAAAAGTGCTACAGAAGAAATTGTCTGCCTTTTTTCCTGCAAATGGCATCAATGAAAGGTTTGCAGTGCTAAAACCACCAGCTTCCCAACTTTCAGGAACAGACAGACTTGATTCAGAAAACTAAATTTTCTAACACAGTTTTGGCATTTTATTGGAAGACAAACCATTTTTCCTGTTTTTTTGTGCTTTCCACCTTCTTTCAGTTTATGGCAGAAATAGGTGTTAAACTCATGGTGGATTGCAGAAAGCTATACATTGCTGAAAACTTGACAAAATTCTGAATTTCACAAGGGGTCATTCGTGCAAATCCTTCAAGGTTTTCCCAAAGTGATCAAATGTTGAAATAAAACAAATATTGAGAATTAGTTGGACAAAACGGGCATTTGTGACAACATTTTCATTAGTAACGTCTCATCACGATGGCTGATTCATAAAAGCGATATACCATTACATCTGCTAGACCCTTCTGGTTGTGGGGATCTATAGGGTTTGTGAGTCTTCCAAGAACTCAAGGTGTCCAGAGTCAATAACCAAGCTACACCTTACAATGTTTTTTTATTGTGTACCGGGTATAGAGCAATTCATATGGTAAAATATAAATAATGAAAAATAAGTATCACGGAAACTTATGTATTTCCAAAATGGGCAGAGGATATGGAGTTTAGCAGTAGGGGTTATTTGCACATCTCTGAACTTGTGGGTGTCCGTAGTAGCATGTGAATTAGAGGGTTTTTCTCAAAATTACTTTTTTCTTACACATTGTCTCACATTTGGAAGGTGCAAATACAGAGAAATACTATACGTAATAACACGTGTTCTGCTACTATTATGTGCTTCCCTATGTCTCCCAAAAAAATAGTGCAGTGTTAGACCTATCAGCCTTAGGGTGGTCTTCCCCAACGTTATTGCCTTCTTACTCTCATGTTGATTGCTGAAATTCATTTTTGTTGGCCTTAGGACTCTGTGCACTTAGCCACTGCTAACCAGCGCTAAAGTGCTTGTGTTCACTTCCCTAAACATGGTTGGATTAATTGGCATAGACCTGACTGGCATATTTCATTTAATTATAAATCCCTTGTAGCATGGTATACCATATATCCAAAGCTTGGAAATTAAATGCTACTAGTTGGCCAAAAACACTTATTGTGCCACCCAATTAAGTGTAATTCACAAAATACATTTCTAAAGTTACAACAGCCCTAGAATTGTTGAAACCACTTTACATGTATTCCACCTGAACCTTGGAGTAAGTTACACACCATACATGGCCATTCACTGGAACTGCAACACATTCTCATAGAAATCAGGGGAGGCTGGGAATTAAAATAACAACTATTAGGAGTTACTATGAAATTAATTATTTAGACATTTAACTTACAGACAAGCACACATATGTATCTATAAATATATATGTGTGTGTCTGTGTGAATGTTAGATATATACACACACACACACGTATTCCACAATTCTGAATCCTCTCTCAATACTTTGAATATTATTGTGTAACATTAATTCATGGCAGGTTGTAATTAAGTACAAAGCACCAATTTCTTCAGTTTCTTCAAAATAATACAAAGTATAAACATCTCGTCCACAAAAAGTCAGATGGGTAATCCCTTCACCCAATTATAATGACTAACATATAGACAATCCTGCTTTCACAAGCAGTATAACAATGTATCTCAACCCTTTAGTTTCCCACAATGAAGCAAAGTACAAAGAAAATCACAAAGACATTTTAAAATCCAAAAACGCCAGTAAGCGCAATAATAATTAAAGCAAGTAACAAACACCACAAAAGTTGTGACACCCACTGTTTATTTCTTCCACAGAAAAAGAACTAGCCCAAAGAAAACCTAGCTAAAAACATAAGATAAAAGCATATATGTTTCCCTTATACAGCTATCCACACCTTTCCAGGTGGCAATCTGTCAGACATAATATTCCTCAAACAACTTCAATTATTGTAACACACCCATAATAATGACTTCATATTTCTATCAACGAAGAAAGAAATACAGCTAAGCAGACAATACACCAATCTCCTCAAACAATCCTTCATACTAGAAACTCACCATCTCACACTCTCACTATCTCCGTACGACAAACATAGAAAGGGAGAACAGAAACCCCCTTCATGTGGTTTTAATTTTGCAATTAACCAACCAGAATACACATAATCCCCCTCACAGACTGCACTACCTTAAACATCTAGACCATCAACTTACTTCAGACCCAACTAGCGAACATAACTGACACAAACATTTACAATTGCCAACAGTAAGCAGACAAGCAGCATCACTCAGACACAAGCGTGGGGTCTGTGCTGTTTCTCCAGCCCAGCTGTTAAACACAGCCGGCCTGGAGAAACCTAAGTGCGCATGTGTGTTTGGCCAGCCTCAGACGGCTGGCCAAAAACACATGTGAACTCATTGTACTCTCCCCTCCTCTGCCATCCCACCTCCCTGTGACCCAACCCCGCCCCTCTCTGCACCTGCTGGCTGAGCCAGCAGTTGAAAAACAATGAAAAATAAAACAATAGCAGGGTATCGTTTTATTTTTCATCTGCTGGCTCAGCCAGTGGGGCGACGCCCCTCGATAACTGCAGAGGAGCCGCCACTGCACAGTCAAATTCAGTTGGTAATCTGCTTCTGTGTGGTTACCCCTTTATTCGGAACGGATTTCTGACATTAGAGAGAGAGACACACACATACAACACCCCAGAAGTAGTTCAAGAAATGTGTGACAGTCAAAGAATTAATGGAATACACTAATATGTAAAAAATTTACAAACTGAATTTTCACCAGTTTGGAAATTCTGCATGCCTAAATAAAGTGAACAGATGTGGTTGGATGATATCCTTCAAATAAATGTGTCCTAAAAATGGTTTACAAAAATATCACCTACTGAAGTTAATAACAGATAATATTAACAAAGCAGAGACATGCTATTATGACATACATCCCCTCAACCTCCAGGACCGCTACCCCTCAGTCATTAGCTATTAAGTTTTGAAGCAGCTGCTCTGTCTAAATAACTGAAAGTTTTGTTTCGGAGTCAAAAATACCATTATATGCAGGCTGACATACCATAAAACATTTCTGAAAGTTCCATGCAGTCACTGTTTGTCACTTGCTGAACTGCATAGAGTCCCCGGGCCATATCTCTAACGAGAAACCTATGACACTCCTGAAAATTCGAAACTTATTTTAGACAGAATAACCTCAGACTGAACTCAAACCAGATACACTTCACTTCAATGAAGTAAGGCGAAAAGACTAAATAATCCCCCTCCCACCTGTGCTCGAAGGAGTTTCAAACGTGCTTTTAAAACGGAACACGATATACAGCTGCTGAGGTGTTAGAAACTAATAAGTGACACAGTGCAATTCCGAAACCTAAAAACACGTTTTCTCATTCTTCATGGGAGCAGAATGAAGCATCGAGGAAAGAGGCTTGTTTATCTTTAAAAGCATCTGCTGTTAGTTCTGAGAGCCCTGTCATCCAGCGGAGAGACACTCGCAGGAGTCACTGAGAGTGCAAAGGATATAAACCTTGTAAAGAATACCTCATCTTGCGTTTTCCTTCACGGGGCTCAAGGAGTGGCGAGCAGAAACAAATATAAACTCTGGACAATGAAAGCCAAAGAGGGACACTGATGTAATTGTTCCCAGGGAACAATATTCTTACCTCGCTGCCCGAGTGAGCCAAAAACCGTATAAGCTCCAGAGAACCTTTGACACAGGAAGCTATTTATCATAACAAGCATGGCTGATACTGCGCCCATACTGAACCAATTAGGTCGGCCTATTTCGTCATACTTCATAACTTGGGATGATAGGTTTCCAAGCGTGGTACAGTGTAGTAATTGAATTTTGATCAAACACACATGGCCCATAACCCTGTATGGATATTTAAAAGCTGTGAACTGTTCCGAAAATTTCACAGAGTCAACATTTTGCCAAAGTACAGGATGTACTAGATGCAAGTGGGAGAGAAAGGAGGGAGTGCTTAAACTTGGTGCAGCTGCAATCCAAATATTTTTGTACAGATTTTTTTCTTTGTTTTCAGTAAGCTTTGGAGAAAGATAGGAAATGGGAATAATTCATCAATCTTTCTGCAACAAGCTGGATCTGTTAAGGAGAGGAAGTGAGGTATGTGGCGATTGAACATCGAAGTCGGTGAAGGTGGCTTTGCAATTGCATTCCCCTGGAAAGCATTTCTGCGAAGCAAGGGTTACCAGAAAAGTTTCCACGGAGTGGGCTTCATTTGTGGTTGTATATAGCCAATAATGTAACATAAAATGATGCTCCCACTTCTCAGAATGTGTGTAGGGCCCCAGAGTCCCCTATATCTGAAAGACATACATTGAGCTTGGGCTGAATGGGGGCCCCTTGAACGGTTAGAGCCTAGGGTGACCACCTGGCATTGAGGCAAATTCTAGACAGAACTGTAAAAAAATCAGGACATAGGGTCAAAATTCAGGACAAAAATTAAAAAACAAACTGTAGTTTTACAGACACACCCAAGAGAGGCCATACCCCATTACGTTATCAGAGCATTTATTTACTTTTTTTTTAACAGAGCACTATTTATTCACTGTGGTCTTTTTGTGATTGCCTTCTGGTATGCTCCATTCAGGTGTCACTTATGTCCTTGTTCAGTAGTAAATTAATGCCCTTCAGCACTTATATCAAGGTCATCACCCCTACCCAAATCTACCCAATCTTTCCTGGAGAGAAAACAAAGGCAACATTTTGATTATGTTTCTAAACATTTTAAAACCCATGGCAACAGTTTGAGAAACATTAAGGCACAGTTTAAACAAGTTGAACAAAAACATCTGGCTCAACTCAACCTCAACCACCAATCAACTTTCAACCTAAAAAAACAAAATTAAAGAGACAGAGCAAATGGTGTGGGCAACAGTCTCACACCTAATGTCAGGATGTGAGGAACCCACAACTTGTTTGTAGTCTCACAGCACTACAGTGTACGACTCTACAGTTATCTCAGAACCGGAAGCCCAGACTACCAATCAAAGATATAAAAGAGGAGGATTAAATTGAGATCAAATGGGAGATCCACGGCAACTGAATCAAACGTTTGTTGCTAAGAACTGGATAAATAAGGAAGAGAAGAAGAAGGTGGGACAATTCCTAAAATCAGACAAGATGGGTTCACCAAGACTATCGGAAGGTATTGAGTACCTGGGGAGTTATGTCCGCAGACAGGAGAGAAACAGAAGAGGCACTGTCAAGTAGTTGAACAAGCAGCACCAACCCACCTTGGCAAACTCTTCTGGTGCAACGGTCCACACGGTCTGCAGTGTGAAGGGCAAGCAGGGGCCAGACCCCTTGCAAAGTTTTGCAAGGCAATTGCCCACTCTGTCCGCATCTTAAAATGGTTTTGCAATTGAGCAAAAGCCAAACCAGTGAGCTGGGTTATCCCTATGTGTCAAGTACACAAAGAATCTTCGAAATATTTGGGATTTAAATTGCAGAAACAAAATGTAAGAACATGAGAAAGATTTTTCAAATGTAATTGGCGTTTCTTTAACATATGGTACTGTTTTTCCTTTTATATACAATTGGACCTCAGATTGAACTGCGAACCATTTACTTTTCAATACCTAATGATTAATGTCTACCATATCCCCCAATGCTTAATTTGTAAATAAAAAGGTGCAGGTGCCCAAAGCCCTCCTCCTAAACATGCGGCTGCTGCAATTAAATGTGTGAACACAGAATACTGAGGCAGTGTAATCCTGAAGCCATCTCGGGCCTCTTTAATCCATTTACACCCACTCTCTACCCCTCCAGCTCACTCCTGCAGCTTTCACCCATTGCTTTTTTCTCTGTATCCGGCTTTCCCATATGTGTCTTTTGCTGCAGGAAACGCTTGAGGCAGAAAAATAAGTGACGGCCCTCAAAATTAAGTGCTGGTGCTTTGCACCAGAAACAACAAGCACAAATTATGCACTGATTTCCCCACTGATTTGCAGGATTGAAATCTCGGCAGAGCGTCATGGTCCCTCCGAGCTGTTTGCTTTTTGGTCTTCTCTTCTGCTTTCTGTAGTGGGCCATGTGGCACTAGTGAAGATGGTGTGCTACCCCAGTGATAGTATTATTTTGCAAACCTTCATCTGCTTGTCCTTCATTCGTTCTTCAGACACCCCACACATCTGATTTGGTTTCTGGGGCGGAGGCAGGTAGCTCTTTCCTCTTTAAACCTACTCGTGACTGAGGGTGGATTAGGGCTTCTAGACTTAGAATACTTTCAGCTGCACAGGTCCAGTGGGTGGCTCGCTGGCTTTCTGCATGCCCCCCTGCATGAGCTGGGGTTTATCCCTAGAGACTTTTAAGGAGAGCTTACTGCACTGCTCATTGTTTCCTACTGACCATTCTGCGGATCACCATCTGGGGTTATCATGTACAGCTTTCTCATGCCTTGCTAGAACCTGTAAACTCACTGATACGAAGAAACCCTGTGCTCCTGCACTACTTTTGCCAAGCCTGCCCACTCGCACAGGACGGCTGTGCTCAGAGCAAATCCATCAGTATCATGCTGCAGGTATCTTAAAATTGGGGGATTTGTTTCTGGACGGCGAGCTACTAAATTTCCAAACCCTTGTGGCACACTACCATCTTCACCCCAATCAACTCCTTACTTACAACCACCTTAAACAATCATTATATGCCCTATTTCATGTCTGCCACCTAGAACTAACCCTACATGAGGAGTGCCAGAAGCTCTATGCCATAGGGAATGGTGGCAAACTGATGAGATGGGTGTACAGACCTTTCCAGCAACATTGACACCACTCCAGGTCTTCCTGTCATACTACCTGGGTGATTGATGTGGCCAAACCTCTGCAAGATACGGACTGGACTAAAATACTGGACATTCCCCACAAAGTGTCCCACAGCAGTCACTTTAAGTACATTCATAGAGCTTCCTTGGGAATGCATTCCGTCTGTTGCTTGACATTAGCTTTGTGGTTTGTAACTCACATTTGGTTGCTTTCAACTTGCTGGCTTTATTGGTGTTAGTCTATGCAGCTTGAGTCCGTCCTTTCCCCTGCCCAAACCTTTTGTACAGTATCGTTCCGAGTGCTCCCTTTCTGTAAACAGGCCTGTAAATCTTGTTCTTATTTCATCACATTTGCTGTGCATTCAAAGGACAAGATCAAATGTCAGGCTCTGTTCTCCGTGGGAACTTAGGGTCTCATTATGCCACGGCTAACGACCATCCATGGAATTACGACCGTAGCCGGAATTCCGCCAGAAGGCTGGCGGAATTCCGGCTATGGTACGGCCTGGGGGTGTTTTGCTGGCAGACGCTGCTGCTGGCAGCAGCGCGCCTCCCGTCTCCTGACAGAGGACCCCCTGCAAGCAGGTAAGTCGGGTTCTCCAACAGGAGAGGGGGGTGGGGGTGTTGTGTGCATGTGTGGGGGTGTGTATGATTGTGTTTGAATGCATGCATGCGTGTGTAATGCCTGTGTGCATTAGTGGGTGTGTGTGTGTACGTGCATGTTGTGTCGTGTGAGTGTGTGTGTGCCTGCATGTATGTTTGTGAGTGTTGGTGTGAGTGTGTGTGAATGTATGCATTTGTGGGTTGATGTGTGTATGCGTGTGTGTATGGGTGTTTATGTATGTGCATGTATGTGTGTATATGGGGGGTCGGGAGTGGGAGGAGGAGGATGAGGGAGGATTCTGGAGAGAGGGAGGGGGAGGGGGACAGGGGAGACCCCTATCAGGGCCAGGGAAGAAATTCCCTGGTACTGATAGTGCCTACCGCCATGGCTTCCACCGACCGCCGGGGTCATAATGACCCCCTTAGTGTTTACCTTTCTTTCTCTGACTTCAAAGTTAGAGGATTTATGCGACAATCTTGATGGATACTGGTTTTAGGAAATAGTTTTTTCTATCACATGACAACATTTAAATAAACTTCAGATTATATCAGAATTAGGAGTACAAATGAAGCCCATTTTTGTTAATTCTGAACTGTGCTGGAAACAAATACCTTTATATGATTAAAACAAATCATTGCATTAGGTGATGCGATTTCCACACATCATCGTCTGTGCACTGTATAGTTTTATTTGAATAACTGAATGTCTGTGCAATGTAATGGTCAGTTCAATCAAAAACATGTTGTCTGTAATGGCAGTGTGTTACCACACCATGCATAGTCCATGCCACTCTGCTCTGCACCACTCCACACCATTGCACCCTACTCTGCATCACTCCATTTTACACCACTCTATGCCGTGCCACTGTGGGACACTGCACTCTTCTTCACTCTTCTCCACTCCACTCTATGCCACTGCACTCTATGCTACTTCACACCACGCCTCTTTACTATACTCTGTACCACTCTATGCAATACACTTTACGCCTCTCTACACCACTGCACTCTGCGCCTCTGCACACTATACCAGTCTAGGCAACACCAATATAGTCCGCACAACTCCACTTTATGACACTCTGCAACACTGCACTGTATGCCACGGCACTCTATGCTAATACACTCTATGCTAGTTCACTTTACTCTGTAACACTCAACTCTATACCCCTGCACTCTCCATCAATACACTGTGCATCACTCAAATCTACTCTATGCCTCGGCACTCTACACAACTTTCCTCGAAGCTATCACACTCTATGCCACTCTATGCAACTCCACTCTACCCTGCACCTCTCCACTCTATGCCACCTCACTCTACTGTGAAACAATCTAATTTATACCACTGCACTCTGCACCACTGCATTCTATGCCACTGCACTCTACCCTACACCTCTCCACTCTATGCCACTGTATTCTACTCTGAAACAATCTATTCTACGCAACTGTACTGTACACTACTCTGCCCCACTTTGGTGTAAACCACTGCACTCTACTTCAATGCACTCTATGCCAATGCACTCTAAACAACTGCACTATACGCCACTGCACTCTGACAATCTACTCTGTAACACTGCACTGGCTGCCGCTATACTCTACACCACTCTACTCTGTACTACTGCATTCTGCACCAATACACTCTATTTCTCTGCAATTTATACCACCCTACTCTGCATAACTCCTCTCTACGTCACTGCACTTTACAGCACTATACTCTGCTCTGCACCAAACTACGCTACTCCACTTTGCACCACTCTACGCCACTCCACTCTATGCCACTTGAGTCTACTCTGCACTATATGCCACTGCACCACTGTGCACTACTGCACTCTCTGCCACTCTATTGTATGCCACTCTACTCCACTGCACTCTATGCAACTCTATTCTGCCCCATGCCACTCTATGCACTGCACTCTATGCCAATGCACTCTAAACAACTGCACCATCCACCACTGCCCTTTACTCTGTACCACTGTACTCTACGCCACTGCTCTCTGTACCACTTCACACCACTGCACTGACACTCCACTCTGCAACATTGCCCTCTCCGCCACTGTACTCTACACCACTCTACTCTGTACTACTACATTCTAGGCCACAGCATTCCATGCCACTGCACTCTATGCCACTGCACCACTCTACATTACTGCACTCTCTGCCACTCTAGTGTATGCCACTCTACTCCACTGCACTCTATGCCACTCTACTCTACCCACATGCCACTGCCCTCTAAACTATTGCACTATACACTAATGCACTCTAAACAACTGCACTGTACCCCATTGCACTCTACTCTTCACCACTGTGCTCTACACCACTGCCCCTTTGCCATTCTACTCCACTCAACACCACCATGTCACTAACTTTTAGCCATGCTGAACAGCAGCCACTCTGGTGTATAACATGGCTAAAACACATTGGCAAAGCCAATAACTCTTGCATAGACGAGACCTATTGGCTTTGCCAATGTTTGTTAGTACTATGAGGTACCAAGGTCCCTGAAAGAACTGTAAGTGTGTAAGTCCTTATTTTAAACATGCTTTACACACTTCATAATATAGGCTGCTACAAAATGAGCAAATACATTTTGGTTAAATATAAAAAAGTCCTTCTATAATACAGATTTGAATATTATACAGTTTATACCTAGTACTAACAGTTTTTATAACAGACCATTAAAACCACACACTCCACAGCTCACCAAGAAAACACCCTTACAGTACCTCTCTAAAAGAAAATATCTTTGTCACCAGAAAGCTTCAAGTGACTCCTTTGATTAAAGTCAATGCAGGTTTCAAAGTCCCTTTGCATTTGCAGATTTACCAGATGCAAACATTTGTATTTCATTAGGGGAGACACCCTGGCAAGAAGGCATGTGTCTTATCTGTCTGCTCCTCCCTCCCTCAGAGCACAGGAGACTCCCTGCCTTTCAATCCAGCTGGGAAAACTGATCTGTCCTAATTACATTTTGTCCTTTAGGTGAAAGGCTAAAATTACGGACAGATGCTGTCCGTTAAGACTTTCATCATGGACAACGGACAGCAGGGCGAGATTACGGGCAGTCCATGAAAATTACGGACGGTGGTCTCCCTATTGGTGCCATCTTGAGGGTTGTCCCCCAACCCCCCTCCCTGAGCCATGGTGGCTGCTGGGGCCCGTGTTCTCACTCTGTACATAACACACATTAAGGTCTACGTTTCTCCTAGATGTTTCCTTCAAATGTAAGGAATGTACTTCATGTTATCCAGCACCACACAAACAACGTGGAACTCCTTTGAACTGTATATCACATTTTTCTGATATTTAACTGCAAAATTGCAATGTGCTCAGATATAATGGGACCAACGTTGGAACCGTTCGTAGGTGAGAATGGTCTGGAACGACCAAAATGGGACTTGTAAAAGTCAAATGTTAGGAACTTGTGAAAGTCAATCTTTTTTGAGCTGACCACAAAAACAGAAATTTTTTACTAATAATGGAATTAGAAAATTGCATCTCTAATACAACAGAACCCAGACATTTGCTTGGAGACGTCATATAAAATTAGCATTGGCAAAACCAATGGGTATTTTCATTAGGGGAATTGTGTTTGGTATCAGTTGTGCAACTTTGTACATTTTACTCCCAGCTGCTGTAGAAAGGGATCTTTTGCTAAACAGAGTATCTGTACTCAAGAAAAAGAGTGTTGTTTAAATTAATCAGAAAATGTATTGTTTTGAGTTTTGACCTAATTAATATTTTGGTACTGCACAGATACTTCACACATTGCAATAAGTGAAGCCTGTCTGCTCTATGGCATAGCTACAAGGAGGTTGAGCTCAAGTTAGTTTAGTGACTTTGGTGTTCACCCTGACAGGTTAGTGTCGTTATTCCTTAGGTTGGGTGACCGTCTACCCTAAATAATAATTTACTTTCTTACAATACAGAGCAGTTGTAATATAACTTGCATTTATGACTTCATTTAGCTAATGCACTTCAATGAGGGTTGCAATCGCACAAGGACATTAGTATCTGCCTTTTTTGTGCCTAGGTCTACATATACTTTTCGGTTCCACATAACAGCAGAATATTTTACGCAGACAACACCTCTTGTAACTCAGTTTCTAGTTTCTTGGAAATTAATAATGGCAGTCTCCTGTACCCAACCTAAGACTCATGTCATATATAAATGAGCAATGTTAAGAGGAACTTTCTGTGCTAAAGATAAGCCTGGCTAATGTGAAACAATATTGTGTAATTCTTAGATGAAAGCATCATTATATTGTGACTGTCTCTGAGGCCTACAATTCACTATGCTACAAAATCCTATATACGTTCTTGGGTGAATGAATGGGGGGTTTAGCAACTGTTGTGTATTCAATCTAAATGGTTTCACCAGCTGGACGAAGCTACTATGGATAGGTCCAGCCAACCCTTCTGCAACGACAGTAATCTGCAAGGCTACCCAGCGGCCCACAGTATCACTATTCCAGTTCTAGTTCTACAAGCAAACCACGGCAGAGAGTATTCGACAGCACATGTTCAACCTAATGTCAATGGATTACAGAGAAATTTTCACGACAGAGGCTATCTATGGTTGAAGAGTGGTTTTGTATGCGTAAATGGTTCCAAGGGAGAAATGTGAGCAGTGGAGGAGCAAAAACAGAATTATCAGCTAGCCCAGTCCCAGTGGCATATTGATACACCAGGCTCTGCTAGAAAAAGAAGAAACCGTAGTGTTAAGTCAATTCCATTTTCTGTCCCCTCAAAGTAAATGAAGATGCTGGTAAATGAATCCAATAGTTAAAAATGGTAAGAAAAATAGCATGGCCCCAGCACACAGACCATCGAGCAGCAGGCAGCAGAGGGATTCTGCACGTAAAACAAAACACTATGTGGAGAACCCCACTGATGGTCATCCAGAGTGACAACAACATTTGTCGCCAATAACAAATGAAAAAACAGGACAGAATATCAATATTACAGATGCACCTATCATCATTCCTGTTCTGCTACGGGGTTTTGTAGACCAATAGTGTTATTGTAACATTAGGCAATCATGATTTCCTTAATAGTTTGTAGAAAATCCTACGCTTCAAGCAGGAAGTCCTCTTCCCCAAGATAACTGTTTCCTCCTGTTCTGTACTGAAACATCTATTGGAATTTTAAAACTTTTTCGTGCATCATTGTATCTTATTGTCATTATCGCACCAATAAAGCTTTCCCACCACTGCCTGCTTTCACAGCTCCCACAATTAACATGACTTGAATTTACATTCTGATACGTCTTCAGAACTTCCTTTTATCTGTGCAGTCTGCATTCTAGTCTTTGCATTTGATCCCCACCTTCCAGCTCTATACAGCTTCTCCTTTTCGGGCATCTTTTCTTTTGAAGTTGCCCATTTCGGTCATGTGTGCACATGTATCTAATTTTGCCTTCCCCAATAATTTGACAGCTGTGAGCTGCCTTACTGTCCTTCTGCTTTAACTCCAGCCCAGCAATCGCTCTTCAGTTAGAGTACTGTTAATGTTGTGACAACTCCTGCTTCAGCCAGGGTGAGTGCTCTTTTATATTTAAAGATAGTGAGCACTTCTTTTCTTCTAGACACTATTTTTGCATATTTCAAATCCATTTTGATATGTTTAGACCTTTATACAACCGTTTTATTAACAGGTGTCTATACTGAGTGACTCCAATGACACTGAGGGGAATTCTAATGTGAATTCAATTATCCTGGAAAAGGGATCTGAAGACATCCTCGAGGAAAACCTTTATGATTTTATAGAAACTTCTTTGGAACATTCAGTGCTGAATGTCATATTTTCTACTACTAAAAGGCTCTCAAAACAATTGAGCTATTAATATCAGGGTTTTCTTTCATAACTCTTCAACCCCCCACCCCTGGGTTAGTATCATTAGTTCCGCCCCTTCCGTCCATTTCAATTTGGATCCTGCTAGCTTGGCATCCACTTCAACATGCAAAATGAAAGCAAAACTGAGACATGTTAAGCCCTGCTGACTTAGCTAATGATCACCCTCCGCCTGGTTTGACTCAGCTCTCTGAGTTCTCAAATAGTAGTATAATTCCACAATCCACATTACAGAACCTTCAATTAGGAGGTTGGCACATCTAATTTGCTTAAAAGAACATTTCTCTCCTTTAAAGGTTACAGATGATGACGACACCAGTCTGAATGCCAAGAACACAAACATGATATGATGCGGATTCACATTAGTTAGGCTTGCCCAGTTATAGGATAATGTCTCAAAGGTCAGCAATTCTAAATGAGAAACCTTGAGATGGTCAGCCCCCAATCAGGTATTTGACTCTACCTGCAATTTAATGTTTGAACCCACCCAAATTCATCATCCACTTTCACTGTAATGTCTACCCATGTTCCTTGTGATATATTACAAGCATTAAAAATGTTCATTTATCTTTAGAGAAACCAGTTTGTAATGATCTAAAAGCAGAATACTCATTACCTGCTGATCTCATAGAGTGGTACGGACTCTGACAACTGACTCTGAAACTAAGATGTTATCATTTTTGGCAAAATCCGTAAAAAACACTTTAAGAAACGCATTGAAAGGGCATAGACTTGATGCCAGGATTAGATGATTCACTTAGTGGGTCCTTTCATTAAAATTAAGAATTTAGTTGTGGGGGCCTGATTCTTTAGGTCACCTACAGATCCACACATCCTATCCAATGGAACACAGCAGTCAATATGCAAACTATGCAATGTTCTCAGAAAGACACAAAAGTATTGTCATCAAACTGGACACTGCAGTGGGTATCATTTCTTTAAATAAACAGTAAAAATGTATCTGCGGTTGGCTGATAAGGCACAAGTACATCTGAGAAATATTTTCCAACCTTGCAATTTTACCAAGGATGATAGAGGCAAAAGTTGCTCTGCCAGCTGTTTATCCACCTTTTCCCCCAGGTTCCAAACCGATGACAAATTTGACTCTGGTAGACATGAACAAAGAGGAAATTCCTAGCAGCCAAAATTGATGGGTTCCTGCTTCTGTTTCTAAAAGAATTCCAGAGGAGCTAGCTTCACTTGTAAGGTCTTCTTTGTATATTACTCTTTCATTGGCAGAAGGGTGTCTTCATTCTCTCAAAACTGCCTTATACCCATTTCAGCTGCCTGGATCCTACAAATGATAAAAGGTTTTCATACATAATTTTATGATGCTCCAGTTTAACTTTCTCCCACCTTTTCCAGTGTTTTTCTCACCAATGGAGAAAACTTGATTTCATAGGAAATTCAACAACTCTTTTGTAAGTTGACCATAAAACTAACTTATCCTCACCCTCTGAACCACAGAAAAAACAAGAAAGTTAGATCCTTTCATGTATCTCAGAGACTTCAATGCATTTGCCTTTACAGGCATTTTAATGTAAATGAACTCCTTCTTTGGGATGCCCCTTGACCTCACGATTGGTTAGTTCTCAAAGACACATAACTCTCTGTCACAATTTATCATCCTCCTAGGAAGGTTTTTGAATTTCATGGGAAAAGTCTTATTTACCATTTCCCCTCTCTTCCTTTCGTTATTTCTTCAGGTCCATGGTGATAGACAAAGCTCATGAAACCCCTAGTGGCTTTTCTGTCAGAGAGAGAGGAATCTGCATAACTCTGTCATGAGTACCTAAATAACATGCTCTTCATGGATCAGGTTCAGTCTCTCCTTGCTTCTCATCAACGTTGTCTCAACTCAACTCTTCTTCAAAATGTAGGTTTTGTAATCTGTCACAAAGTAAAATACCAGCTCAGGTAATGTTTTTAGACACCAAAAAGACTTTTGATTTGGTATGTTGGGAAAGCCTTTTTATCATTAGCTTCATCCAGATAATATTGTGTTTATGTAAAGGTGCGACAGCACAAATAATTATTAATTCTAGTAAAATTTCCATATGTAAGATGACTAGGGGTACGCGGCAAGGTTGTCCCTTGTCACCCTACTTCATGCCTTGTTCATAGAGCTATAGCTATCAGACTAGCACAATGGCAGCCCGCCTTTAAGCAGAATGACTAGTATTAAACTATATGCTTATTATATAGTCCTGTTTTTTAAACCTGAGATAGAAATACAAAAAAAAGGTTTTTGCGATTTTACCAAGAGCTAGGTGGCTAAAAATTAACAAGACAAAAACAGAGATTTTACTATGTAATTGGACATCAGACACTTTACTTACCAAGTTCCACTCACTAATCAATTTGAGGCCTAAGATATATTTAGGGATCTCTGTTTCAGAAAATATTGACAACTTATATGCACTGAATTAGGTCCCTTTAATTAATAAAATTAAGGCCCTCATTATGAGATTGGTGCTAAATCCGGCCTACAGCCACGGCGACAGCCTCCAAAAGACTGTCGCCGTGGCTACCTACTGTCTGCCAAATTATGACTGTAGCCGGAATTCCACCAGCCTTCTAACGGAATTCCGGCTATGGCCACGCCAGTAGAACGCTGCTGACCGTACCATGACACATGATACGGCCTGGCGGTGTTCTGCTGGCAGATGCTGCTGGCAGAAGCGCCGCGTCCAGTCTCCTGCCAGAGGACCCCCTGCAAGCAGGTAAGTCGGGTTCCCTGACAGGGGAGGGGGATGGGTGTGTTGTGTGTGGGGGGGTATGTGACTGTTTATGTATGCCTGCATGCGGGTGTGAGTCGTGTAGAATGCATGTGTGAAGGAATGGGTGTGGGTGTGAGTGTGCGTGTATGTTTCGTGCGTGTATGTGTACTTGTATGTTTGTCAGTGTGTGTTGCTGTGTGTGTGTGTATGAATGTATGCATGCATGGGTGAGTGTGGGTATGCGTGTGTGTGTCTGTGCGTGTAGGTGTGTGTATGTCAGGGGTTGGAGTGGGAGGGTGAGGGTGAGGGAGGACTCTGGGGAGGGGAAGAGGGGCAGGGAAGCCCTCTATCAGTGCCAGAGAAGAAATTCCTTGGCACTGATACTGCCAACCGCCATGGTTTTCGTGGCGGTACCTTTGCCACGAAAACCATGGCGGTAGGCGGGGTCAAAATCCCGAGGGTGGGATTGTGACAGCCGCCCTGCTGGATACCGAAGTCTCCAGCCCGGCGGCTCTTACCACCTTGGCGGACATTGTGATACATGAGCCAAACTGCCAATGTCATATTTTGGGGAAAGGTACCGCCAGCCTGTTGGCGGTACCATTCTCCAAAATAACGCTGTCAGCCAGGGTCATAATGAGGGCCTAAGTCTTTATTTACTAAATGGATCAGTCTGCCCCTTTCAATCCTGGGCTGCACCGCTTTGATTTGTGTGTCAGTCCTGCCTTTATGCAATGTTTTCTTTGCTGCCATCCCTTGGGCCTTGCAGATGAAATTTTTCAAAGAGGTTGAGGGAATGTTGTCAGCCTTTTTATGGGCTAGCAAGACTTCTAGACTGTCTCTTGATGCATTATTTAGACCAGTGAAAGAAGGGGCAATAGGTCTCCTAGATTTTAGAGATTACTGTTTTGCGAATTTTGCACATGACACATATAGATTCTATAATTCCTCAGGTGCAAACTCAGTTGCAAACTTAGGTGATCTTTTTTTCTTGATTAAATTTTTCAAGAATACATGATTATTGATTTTTTACAGCTCGTGAAAGCTCCTAAGAAAATGAGATATAAGTCCTTACAGTGATTCATAAAGTGTAAGCACAAAAGTCTAAGCCTTATAACGTACCGGTCAACAATGGAGTTACTCTTCTGGTGGATATATTTATTGGGGAAAAAATATTGTTTCTAGATGGGAGAGAAATGGTTTTAGTACAATCATAAATTTTACTATGGGTGGGTGGGGAGCTTTGCTCCGCTGGTGGAGCTAATGGAGTTTTGGGCCCTCCACACTCCATTTGGAGTGTAGAATTCGACCACAACTCTGCCAGCCCCCCCAGCGGAGGGATTCTCACCACCAGCGCACTGCAGCCCAATTATGAGCCACACAGCGCAAGTGCAGACGGTCTGCGCATGCGCTGTGTAGCTCGTAACTGGGTTACAGTGCGCAGATGTCGGCGGCAGAGAGCCAGGCCGCTGCCTAGCAACAAGGATCCCCTGGAAGAGAAGAGAACCCACATAAGTCCTCGATTTTTTCACACTGGTGTACAAGAGTCCTGAAAAAACAGCTTTCGCTGCCTATGGCCCTCTCGTGTATTAGCCCGATCTCGGAAGCTCTAAGCAGGGTCAGACTTGGCTAGCCAGGCTCAACCCTGCTTAGCGCTTCCGAGATCGGACGCATTCAGGACTCGGTGGCTCATGGAACTCCGCCTCCATGGAATTCCACAGAGTTTTTAAGCAACTCTGCTGAATTCCTCTGAGTGGAACTCCATGAATTCCTCCCAGGCATAGATTTTATGCAATCTGAAAGGTGAAAAGTCTTGAACTAAGTCAAGCCTAGTATTAGATATTCCAGCGATAAACTGAAATGGCCTTTCATTCAGATCCAACATTTACTAAGCACGATAGATCCAATTACAATTGTACCTAGTTTAGAATTAGTAGATGACTTGAATCTAGAACTCACATATCTATTTGGCATTAGGTTACTATATTTAGACAGAAGAAGGCTAATGCACTGTATGTGAAGGTGCAGGATAAATGGTGGGCCAAAGAAGATTTTCAGCTCATGATTGCACCCTGGAATAAGATTAACACGTTTAATGCCACTCTATTGCAGGGTGCAAATTTTAGACAATGCAATTTTAAACTAAGTGGTTACTTTACAGAACTCCAGCTTTCCTGGATAAAATTAACCCTCAGACTCCTGGCATTTGTTTTCCGTTCTCAATGGAGGGGGCTGGCTGCTGGACTCACATCATATACAGTAGAGCTGTCCCAAAATAAGACAATTCTGGGGGAGATTGAAAATTATTGCTTCCGCACATTAGAACTGGAACAGTCGATAGATGTTCAGACAGCGGTTCTGGGATATTCAACTGAATCCATTATTGGCCCTTCGCTAAAACATTGTAAGTCAGGGCCTTAAGGCCTTAATTTAAAATACATAGAAACATATAAGTATATATATGTTTTCTTTTAATGTTTTCTCTTAATATATGCCAATGAAGTGTAGGTGTGACAGAAATTGTTTACTCTCAGTCAAAACATATCTAATGTGCAGGTGGTAGGGCCCCTCCCAGGAGAGGATGTCATTCTTACATACAATACTAGCCAAATATTCTCACAAAATCCCATTTCCACTTGCCAGGATAAAAACAAGGTTACGCTGTCAGGACTTGCGCAAGGTACAACCCTGAGCCTTATGGCCTCCAAGACTATTGAAACCATTAAATTTAGCAAGTATTTTCAGTGTCACAAGAAGCTACAAACTAATATGAAATGACAGCTATATTTAGTTAACAGTTGATACATTCAGGGTTTTACCTGTGATTATTAACAGTGCATTACAAAGGACTAAATGAACATGATAACAGACAAGATTTAAGTTTTATTTTGACATTCATATAGTATCTTTTGCCCTTATTTTATGAACCAACCACAGCTATGGCAAACCTCTTTTTCCCAACTCCTCATTTCTTTTCATAAACCTTCCTAACCAGTTGTATCACTGACACTATCCACATTGGTCACGTGATTCTACAATTAGTCGCCACTGACATCTCCTTACTTGTAGCAAAGTGGGCTTTAGGCATTATAACCCCTAAATTATTATTTTCTAGTGCCAAATGTGAAGATATTCTGAAAGCAGCAGATTGGTCCACCAGCACTACCTTTCATACCTTTTATTGTAAGTCGGTTAGTGATGCTTCCACCTCAGTGGTGAATTTGCTGTAAACAAACATAATAGGAACCTTGTTGTCAAGATCTGAGGTCCACGTTCATCCATTTATGCCAGGCGGATAAGTGACTTCTCAGAACTTTTCAGTGTTGGATTCTTGTTGTGAGGCTTCATGGCTGCAGTGCTTGCACTATGTGAAAGCATAAGAAGAGTCAAGAGACACTATGGGCCTCGTTACGACTTTGGCAGTCTTTACGGAAGACCTCTGCGGTGGTGGTTGCCAAAAAGACGACCAAAGTAAGAGTCGCACAGTGAAGACCACCAAAATACAGCCAAAAATTTGATACTGCCAGGACACCGTAGGGTGGGAAAGAGGCGGTTCCACTACCAGCACTGCCAGCCTGACAACTTTCCACCCACCACATTACGAGCCACAAATCACCAAAGTGGTCCTTCCATGGCGAAAACCATTAACTCACTTCAGAAAGAACACCACACCACATTGGACAGTTTGAATACCCCACACCTGACACACATACACAAACCAGACACACCTACTCACTGCACTATTTAACACACCCCCACACAACCCACAATCCTTTGCAACCAAAATGACATTCACTGACACTGGGGAGCCTAAACCTAATGAATAAGCACTGCTACTCCATAGGCACTATACACTTCACACTCAGCACACAGCACACAACTGCACAAACAACACAATACACACATCATGACTACACACAAACATCACAACCAACCATTACACATAATCAAACATCCCCACCACACTAAGCACCCTTACACTGCACCCTTACATACACAACACCCACCCCCACCCACAACACAACCACCACCATGTTCTGTCAAAAGCACCCACGCTTCACAGACTGGAGGGTCATGGTCGATGAAATTGTTAGGATAGAGCCACAACTCTTTAGAGCACAGCTCCAGCAAACCTCCATTGCCAGGAAAATGAAGTTATGGCAGAGAATTGTCGACAGGATGAACTCAATAGGCAACCATCCATGCACAAGGGAGTACATCAGGAAGAGGTCGAACGACCTACAGGGGGAGATGTGTTCCATGACATCGAGACACCAAATTTCCATGCAGAAGACTAGAGGGCCCCCACCGCCTCCCCCAGAGCTCACATTGTGGAAGGAGAAGGTCTTGGACATACTGCATCCAGAGGGCCTCACTGGAATATCCGGAGGACTGGACTCTGGTAAGTAACTACCACTTCCCTGGCACAATCTACTCCTGTCCAGAATACTGCCCCACACCCCAAACACTCCCCAATGCACTCTATCTCCCACTAACCTCCCACCTAATCACCTAATGCCCCTCTCCTGCATGCCACACCACCATGCAGCCCCAATGCCCACATAGTACCTGGCAAGTGCATGGATAGCAGTGCCAATAACAATCTCTATGACTCCCACAATGCACTAGCCCATCTACAACAAAACCTGCTATGTCCACTTCACAGCACAACTCTTGCATATATGACTATTGCAGTAGCTACACCAACTGGATGCTTTGACTGAGGACCACTACATGACAATGACAGCACTGCAATGGCACTACACAATGACAAACAAAGCCAAACATAGCCAAAGCACTGCACCCAACCAAATGGCCACTTATCCAGATATACAACCCTGAAATGGACTGAGCATGGGCTAGAAAGTAAGATGGTAAACCCAATGCACCAAATGCACACACAGGACAAGTTACTATGCATACACACATACCCTCCTCCCACTTGGATCCCGTGCTGCAACATACAGCCATCCCCACTCACATCTAGCAAGCCTGATTTACCACAAACAAACAGGGCACACATGCCATGTGAACTATCACACAGGACCCGATCCCACCCACCCACCAAAAGTTACCTACCCAGATTGACACCAATCGTCGATGGAGCATGGTACAAATCATAATCCACTAACCACGAACAATGTATGCAGTGCTGCATCTGTAATTGCCATTGCTAGGAATCATGTCAAGCCACTGTATGCATCAGACAAAGAGACTACCAATCACACCTCCACCATTTAAATCTCCCTCACTCAATCCACAGGTATCCCTGCCACTGCCACCATGAAGAGGATGCCAGAGACAGCCAGCCTTCCTCAGGATGAAGGCCCCAGTGAGGACCATGCCTCTGGATGTCTGGACATTGATGACGTAACTAGCCCATCTGGGACACCTGGTCAGTCCACCACTCTCTGCCTCACCCTGCCTACATCAACCCCCCCACCCTATGGCATCAACAGCACAGCCAGCCCTTCACCTCCAAACCTGTGTCCTAAGGACAGTTCATTCAATAGTGTGCCCCACAGTACAGGGACCTGAGTCGACCCTTTACACCCAAAAACAATAAAGGTTCTAGTGACACTGGGAGTGGGCACACTGTGTCAGGGGAACAGGCACAGGGGGCAAGGGGCATGGAAGGGAACCTGTGGGCCAGAGGATGGGGCCCCTAAGGGACTCAACTGACCAGGAAACCATCTCTAAGGTCCTGGGAGCATACCAACAATCCCAGGACAGGATGGGCCAGATTATCAACATGTTAGGGGAAAACCATAGGCTGCAGAGAGAATACCACCAGGATGTTATAAAGCAGTGGCAGGCCCACAATGCCACCATGGCCTCCATGGCAGGGGTGCTCAATCAATCAATCAATCACTGCATTTGTAAAGCGCGCTACATACCCGCGAGGGTCTCAAGGCGCTGGGGAGGGAGGGGTGCTACTGGTCGAAGAGCCAGGTCTTGAGGAGTCTTCTGAAGGCCAGCAGGTCCTGGGTCTGTCGTAGGATGGTGGGGAGAGTGTTCCAGGTCTTGGCGGCGAGGTAGGAGAAGGATCTGCCGCCGGCGGTGGTTTTTCGGATGCAGGGGACTGTGGCGAGAGCGAGGTTGGCTGAGCGGAGGCTTCGGGTGGGGGTGTGGAAGCTGAGTCGGTTGTTGCGGTAGGTGGGTCCGGTGTTGTGCAGTGCTTTGTGTGCGTGGATCAGGAGCTTGAAGGTGATCCTTTTGTTGACGAGGAGGCAGTGCAAGCCTCTCAGGTGGAGTGTGATGTGGCTGCGGCGGGGGACATCGAGGATGAGTCGGGCCGAGGCGTTCTGGATGCGTTGGAGTCGTCTCAGGAGCTTGTTTGTAATTCCTGAGTAGAGGGCGTTCCCGTAGTCGAGTCTGTTGGTGATGAGGGCCTGGGTAACGGTTTTTCTCGTGTCAAGGGGGATCCATTTGAAGATCCTGCGGAGCATACGGAGGATGTTGAAGCAGGATGCGGAGACGGCCTTGACTTGCCTGGTCATGGAGAGAGTGGAGTCGAGGATGACCCCCAGGTTGCGTGCGTGGTCCGTGGGTTCCGGGGCTGTGCCTAGTGACGTGGGCCACCAAGAGTCGTCCCAGGCTGATGGGGTGGGTCCGAGAATGAGGACCTCCGTTTTGTCTGAGTTCAGCTTCAGTCTGCTGTCCTTCATCCAGTCGGCTACGGCCTTCATTCCTCGGTGGAGGTTAGCTTTGGCGGTGTGGGGATCTTCGGTGAGGGATATGATCAGCTGGGTGTCGTCGGCGTAGGAGATGATGTTGAGGTTGTGTTGTCGTGCGACGTGGGCGAGGGGGGCCATGTAAATATTGAACAGTGTCGGGCTGAGGGAGGATCCCTGTGGGACGCCGCAGATGATCTCAGTGGTTTTGGAGCAGAAGGGTGGGAGGCGGACGCTCTGGGTTCTGCCGGAAAGGAAGGATGTGGTCCAGGACAGGGCCTTCTCTTGGATACCGGTGTCATGGAGGCGTGCTGATAGGGTGCGGTGGCAGACCATGTCAAAGGCTGCTGATAGGTCCAGGAGGATGAGGGTGGCTGTTTCTCCTTTGTCCATCAGGGTCCGGATGTCGTCGGTGGCTGCGATGAGGGCGGTCTCGGTGCTGTGGTTGCTGCGAAAACCGGATTGGGAAGGGTCCAGGATGTTGTTGACTTCGAGGTAGCGGGTCAGCTGTTTGTTGACAATCTTCTCGGTCACTTTTGCCGGGAAAGGGAGCAGGGAGATGGGCTGGAAGTTCTTGAGGTCCTTGGGGTCCGCCTTGGGCTTCTTCAGAAGGGCGTTGATCTCGGCATGCTTCCAGCTTTCTGGGAAGGTTGCTGTCTCGAAGGAACAGTTGATTGTTTTCCGGAGGTGGGGCGCGATGGCTGCGCTGGCTTTGTTGAAGACGTGGTGAGGGCAGGGGTCCGATGGGGATCCGGAGTGGATGGAGTTCATGGTTTTGATGGTGTCTTCGTCGCTGACGCTGGACCAGACGGTCAGGCGACTGGTGCGAGTGGTAGTCGCAGGGGTGGTGGACTCGGTGGTGAGTGCGGGGGGGTCGGGGTTGAAGCTGTCGTGGATGTCGGTGATCTTGCGGTGGAAGAAGGTGGCCAGGGAGTCGCACAGGTCTTGAGATGGCTGGATGTCGTTGGTGATGGAGCTGGGGTTGGAGAGTTCTTTCACAATGCTGAAGAGCTCTTTGGTGTTGTGTGCATTGTTGTCTAGGCGGTCCTTGAAGGCGGTCTTCTTGGCGGTCCTGATGAGTTGGTGATGTCTGCGGGTGGCGCTCTTGAGGGCTGTGTGGTTGTCTGGTGTTCGGTCGTGGAGCCATTTCTTCTCCAGCTTCCGACAGGTGTGCTTGGAGATCCGGAGGTCCTCGGTGAACCAGGCGGCTTTCTTGTTGGTGTGGTTGGTTGTAAAGGTCTTGAGAGGGGCGAGGGTGTTGGCGCAGTCGTTGATCCACTGTGTGAGGTTGGTCGCGGCGGTGTCTGGGTCGTTGGGGGTCAGTGGGTGGTCTCAGGGCGAGGGCGGTAGTCAGTTGGTCCTCAGTGACCTTGCCCCAGCAGCGGCGTGGTAGCTGTTGGGTGCGGTGGTGTGTGGTGGTGTGTGGTGGGTTTTCTGAAGGTGAAGTGGACGCATCTGTGGTCAGTCCAGTGTGGTTCGGTGGTGTGGTTGAAGGAGACGTGGGGGCTTGCGGAGAAGATGGGGTCGAGCGTGTGTCCAGCGGCGTGAGTGGGTGTCGTTACGAGCTGTTTGAGTCCGAGGTTGGCGAGGTTGTCAATCAGGGCGGTGGAGTTGGCGTCGTTGTTGTTCTCGAGGTGGAAGTTCAGGTCCCCGAGGAGAATGTAGTCCGTGGAAGCGAGGGCGTGGGTGCTGATGAGGTCGGCAAAGGTGCCACTGAACTGTGGGCGGGGTCCTGGAGGTCTGTAGATGAGAGTTCCTCTGAGGGTGGTGTTGGGGTCGGTGTGTATCTGGAAGTGCATGTGCTCGGCGGTGGTGAGGGTGTCATCGGTGTTCGTTGAGATTTTGATAGAGTCTTTGTGGATGATGGCGATTCCTCCTCCCACTCCGTTGGTGCGGTCTCTGCGGGAGATCTTGTAGCCCTGTGGGATGGCTGTGGCATTGTCTGGTGCTGAGGTGGCGTTCAGCCAGGTTTCCGTCAGGAAGGCGACGTCGGGGGCGGTGGAGTCTAGGAGGTCCCAAAGTTTGATGGCGTGCTTGCGAGCGGAGTGGGTGTTGAGGAGGATGCAGCGGAGGTGGTTGGGTCTCTGGCTGGTGGTGTGGAGGGTTGGATGCTGGTGAATCTGCAGTTCCGGCAGGTGAAAGGCCCCTGGGTGCGTTTCGGGGTGGCCCGGTAGCAGGGGTGGTCTCGTCTGGTGTTGAGTGCAGTCTGGTGTTGCGGGGGGTGCGGGTTCCAGGGGTTCTGGTGCTGGGTGCGGTCCAGGCGCGGACGGGCGCAGACGGGCTTGCCTTAGGCACGCCTTCGGCGCGCCAGCGGCGCGTCCGCTGCACGCCCGATTCGCGGCCTCCATATGAGGGCAGAGGGAGGGAGGAGCAGCTGGGAGGTGGGAGCGGGGCGGCCAATGGGAGTGAAGGGGGCGGGGCAGCAGGGGCTCAGCAGCAAGGGAAAAACTCGGGGAAAAACCCGGGGGAAAACCCAGGGAAAAAACGGCGGGAAAAGATGGCGGGAGAGGGACAACAGAGCACAGGGGTACAGAAAGCAAAACACAAGGGCACAGAATGAAAAAACAAAGTGGCACAGAAGCCAAGCGCAGGGGTACAGAAAAAAGGGAGCGAGTAGTCAGGCGGCAAAAGCGGCAACAGAGGTTCAACCCACAGGGGGCTGCGTGGCAGATGGGGGGAGCGACCTGCCTGGTGACAGGGTCAAAGGTCGCTCAGGGACCTCAACACCACCCTGTGTGCTTCCTCCACCCACCAGCAGGCCCCTTCCACTAGCCACATAACAACTGAGCCATCCACATCTGCCACAGCTAGTGAAATGGAGGCCCTGACAGGGCAACCACAGGCCTCTGGCACCCCTCCCTCTGTAGCTGATGAACCCCCTGCAAACGTGGGCATCCACCCAGACATCCGGCTGGAGCTGATGCCAAGACACAACCCAATGTCGGGAAGTGAAACTCTCCTGATTTGTCTCCCTTGTGTGCCACTGAGACACCCTGTTGACTGTTCAATGACATTACCCAATTTTCCCATGTCCCTTGGACACTGGGCCCGTGCTACCTACAAATATGCCAACTACTCTGATGATTTCAACTACCATAACCCCACTCATCACCTGTTTGTCACTCTATGCACTATAGATTGTTTACATACTCCCTGTTTGCCCATTAAACACTATTGTTCACAGCAACTGCATATGTGTCTTCATTCAAACATGTACACTTGTTTTGTCAGCAAAATGTGATGTGGGTATGCCCCCTAAACCAACAGGCAGTGTAATGGACAGCAGAAGGAGGCATCCTCTGCAGGAGACATAGTACAACTAATATGTGCCAGGGCAGATGTAAGGAAGTCACTAGTCCAGGAACACACTGCAATGAAATCACTCATCCAACCTGCAAAAGAGACCATGATACAGAGTAACATCAGGAAAGAAGGCATGGTGCCACACAAAGCACATATGCAGTACACAGTTGTCCAGCCCAGTGTAGATAGCCACCAAATCAGGGCAGAACAAATTACATTTCTACATTCCCAGTCACAGCAAATACCTGGCAATACACTGTAACTGCCATCTGTCATGTGCAAAACTCCATTCTGTGTACAGTTACCAATGGCTACTGAGCATGAATGCCTCAAGCCATAGACAACAGAGGCATTGATTCACAGAACACAGTCAGTGGGTGGAATAACATGAGTAATGGAGAATGCAGGACACATAGCTCAACACAGGTCGGTCTATGGGGATGCGAAACTAGCAACCTGCAGTGAGTACACATGTTAGATAAGATACATGTCAACTGAAGAAAGTGGTGGGAAGACCAGAGATGCTGGGCCCGGAAGACCACGGAGACCTAGCTGGGGATGTCCTCCCAACAAGGGAGGGGTGCCCCTCAGACCCTGACCCACTAATGGCCCTCATTTTGGCAGTGGCCTACCCTGATGTGGATGGACGTTTGAGGGCAGCACAGCTGCCACAAGGGGGTGAGTACAAACTGGATCCTGGCACTAGGCTGGGCTTAATAGGGTAATTGTGCCTCACTATAGGCAAAGTGACACTTTGTAATGACATCCCGTGTATCATCTATTGGAAATGGGTATTATACACCCCGGCTGAGTATAGTTAGTAGATGTATTGGCATCATTTACTGTAAGTGGATGTACTTCTCCCATCAAAATACCTCCCCATGTCTGGAAAGTGGAGATGCTCATATGACATTGCCACGTGTGTGAGACCATCCTACCTATGCAAAGGATGTCTGTATTAGTATCACCCTAAGCATTGAGAATCACCAGCGCCATCCATCTGCATTAGTGTCTCTGAGGTGTCAGTCTACTCCCATCTGTGTAGCATACCTGTATATGCTACTGTGTGGCTCTAGTGTTATCACAGGTACTGAAAATGTCATGTACTGGGAATGTTTTTGACTGATTGTGGGGCTGCCATCTAAGTTCCACTACAGATATGGCCTTCATGGGACAGGATAATTGATGTGATAGCTGTATTGTCATATATAGGTGAACTGTTGACTGTAAGGGATGTGAAGTTAGGCTAACAGCAAAACTGATACATGTGCAATTGATGAGGTCTGGCTGCAGACATTATGCATTCCTAGGTGCAATACCTGTGGGGAAGTTACCGTTAAACTAATGGAATAGTACTAGAGGTGGTAGGTGCCTTGACAGGTCTTGTATATGTCAGCATGGTATGTATATGGGATGGATGACATTGGCCTAGCAATTTATGTGCTGCATTGCAGAGTTATTGCCTACATTATGTCCTAATGGGACATTGGGGGCACATCTTATAGGCTGGGACTTTTCTGCTTGCCTTGGCCAAGCTGAAGTGGCAGATAAGGAAAGGCTGGCCTATTGCATGTCACACGACATGTAGATGTCATTCTATTATTGCGTTTAGTCTCCCCTGGCTGGCTTATGTAGTAGTGGGATGTGTAAGTGGTGTATAGGCAGGGGTCCATTGCATCCTGACATTTACCCTCTGAAATGTGTGTTGTCTGACCTCTGTGACAGGTATTGTCATTTATGGAATGGTGTTTGAGGGTGGAGTTGTCATGTTGCGCAGTCTGACTGGTATGACTGCACCTGTGGTTGCATTGTAAGTAGACCATGATGTAATATGTGTCTTCCTGAAGTACATCTGGTGGTACTGCACTCAGTGATTGAGCATGGATGTGTCATATGTGCTATATGGGACTTTTCAGATGCACTTAGCAGTATAATCAGTTGTGATATATATGTGTTTGGTGCCTGCTGATCTGGCTGTATGATTGGGTCAGACTATTCTATATTCTAATGGCTATAAAACAGACTCTCATTTTACACATCAGATGTCAACTGCGTCCCCTGCGTCCCCGCCCCCCTCACGCCCCCATTTGCCCTCTCCTCCCGCCTCCCGGCTTCTCCTCCCTCCCACCTCCCCTTCTTAATGGCGGCTGCTGCGCGGTGCACAGAGTGACCCCTGACCTGATTTTAGGTCGGGTTTCACTCTTCACGCTGTGCAGCTCCTCCTGACTGCCTCCATGCCCCGACCCCGCCCTCGCTGCTGCTGTGAGTTCGAGGCCCTCCACCACGCGCAGGCACCTGCCTGCGCCTCATCTCTGGTATCTAGTGGTTGCCGTAAGTGTTGTGTGTCTGTCCTGTTATTGTATTTCCTTTGGTGCCTTTTGCCTTTTGCTTTCTGCCTTCGTTCCTCGTGTTTTTTGCCTTTTTTATTGCTTTTTGCCTCTTTTCCCTTGCCTTCACTTATTTGCAGCTTTCAGCCATCCCTCCTTTCCCGCCGAGGCATCCCATTCGGCCCGCTCCCATTGCGTCCCCATTTGCCCACCGCTCCGCCTCCCAGCTGCTCCTCCCTCCCATCTCCCCTACTTAATGGCGGCAGATGCGCGGCTGCGCAACTGGCGCGCCAAGCCCATCTGCGCCTGTCCACGTCTGGACCGTGCCCAGCGCCAGACCTCTTGGCTCACGCACTCCACACGCCGCCAGACGTCACTACAATGCCAAGGAACTCCATGCCCTCAACCCTGGCCGCCCCACCGCCTGCATCCAAGCCACCCCGAGGGCACACCCATGGACCCTTCTCCTGCTGGCTGGCTTCCAGAGATCCTTTCAGGCTCTGGCCACCTCACTGAGGGCAGCCAGTGTCCCTTTGTCTACCGTCCCTCCGCCATCTACCTCTTCCCAATCCCAAACCCCTCTCCCCAAACCCATCTAAAGCACACATACACACAGGCATGCATCCAATTCAACAGACAAGGTTACCACTGACAAGCACAAGCACCACAAGACCCACCACCGGCATGACACAAACAACACCCACCTGCAGGCACAACAACATCAACTACCTGCACTGACTCCCCCACCAACCCCTCCTTCACAGACACTGCACCGACACACCTCCAGCCACCACACCATCATTCACGGATCCAGCCACAACACCTGTCTTACCCACAGTCACCACAATATCAGACAATGATATCCACCCCAGTCACCACATGCAGCACATGTACGATACCTGCAGACGCCACCACAACAGACAGTCACCAATTCAGCATGGCATCTCCCGGCACCTCCTCCCCCACTCCTCCCAAGACACCTAAACGCCCGCACTCACCCACCCAATAGACACCCAGTACCCACAAGCATTCCACACATGCACTTGCACCCAAAACATTCAAACTGACACATCTTACTACCACTCCCTCTCCCTCCACTCCCAAACCATATTGCCATGTGTTAGAGGGAAATCTGTTAATAAAATAAGACAGATCAATTTGACACAATAATATAGGTTTAATTGATTTTCAGCTAGGAACAACAGGCAGTCTCAACATAGAGGCCATGACTGAAGTTCAAAGTTCTAGTTCACAAGCAGTGTGTAAATAAATTTATACTGTAAAAACCACAAAACACTATGCTGACAAGTTCAGCATTGACGTAAGCAAGAACAAGCAGTACAGATAAGATAATAGGGGAGAGGGACCTCTTGACAAGAGCACATGCACAATTACTGGTCACCTCATGGGTGGGTAAGTAACATTGACGTCATTCAGCATCTCTATATTTCCTGCACAACAAGTGATTATATTTTACATGATGCTCACGGTAGCCCTGCCTTGTGCTAATGCTTATCTGACCCTTACACAGTTCCCCTCACCAATATATGAATGACTTGTGGTTTTTAGGACCCTTGTGCTAAAGCAGGATATACCCTTTTGTTCCACCCTGTTCGTGCTAAGTAAACATTTTGAAAGCAACAGTTGGTGCAGCTTTAAAGAAAAACTCTCATTCTAATGTGGCTTGGGCCTCTTGTGTGTTTCAGCACAGCTAACTTAACAATGCAGCATGTGTATAAGTTTCCTAAGTAATAAGTGTTTGTTTGTCCTAAATATGACCTGCCTTTTCTATTGAACCCACAGTCTGTCTTTTTTTAGCATGTCATGTATGAAGCCTTTCACTACTTACATTAGTTTACAACTATCCCTAGCCTAAAATGTTTGTATTGGGATTTGGGAACTTATGTTTGTTTGTATGTGATGTATGTGGTGTGTTCCTATTTTTCCTACATCATTCCCCCCACTAGTTGATTATTCAACTACTTTTCCTACCTTCCCATCTACTAATGAAACTTGGGGAATCACCACATACCCACTACTCTGTCCCTCCCAATTTAGCTGTTATCCTTTTGCAACATGCTATTATTACCTGAAAAATAAGACACATCAAAAGCAACAACACAATAAAAGGCAACAAGGCCTTGAACAACCCCGACATCCAGGACAGCACCCATTCGAACCAGCCCTCGAACCACCCATCAGCGGCACCCCCCTCATCGATCATTTTCTTTTGTAGATCATGCAATGTCTGAATGGCCTGAGTTAATGTCCCATTGTCCGCATCATTGGCCGGCACATAAGTACAACAGGCCGATCCAATCCGCTTACACAACCCTTCTTCCATGGCCGTCATTAAATCAAGTACATATCTGTGTTGCATTACCATCAGCCCAAGGGCTCGGAGTTCTTCCTTGATAG
Source organism: Pleurodeles waltl (assembly GCF_031143425.1). NCBI lineage: Eukaryota > Metazoa > Chordata > Amphibia > Caudata > Salamandridae > Pleurodeles > Pleurodeles waltl. The sequence goes on along the minus strand of NC_090443.1, from coordinate 830,755,710 downwards.
CATTGAACCCATCTTCGGTTGCATTTATGGTCTTCATCAATTCAAAGCGTGTAATCTTCAGCCAGCGTGCAGTTGCCTTTGCCTGAATAAATGGTAGGATGCTACCAAAAAAGATTTGGGCATCATTAAATAGTCTATTTTCCTGTGGAACGTCTCTCCACACTTCAGTACCAAGAAACTCAGCAGCTCGTTTTGTCCGGTAATGGTGAAGCAAGGTTTTTGGACGGCTCATGGGATGGTCATGTAACTGAGAGATGTCAACACCTGGTATCACCAGGGAGGGGGTGTGCAAAGTCACTAGGGAGCAGAGGCCATTCCAGTTCGGGGGTAGTTGCATGTGGAGCCGGGCCCCACACATCCAGTAATGATCCATCAGGCTGGAGGTGCCGCCCTGCATATCAGCGTTGTAGGTGGTGATGTTGCAGTTGAGGTTACTCCCCACCTTCACTGTCCCATTCCCTCTGAAACAAAGAGAAAACTGTGTTAATTTCATTGCTATTCTACGGTGTATGGTAGTTCCTGTCCATGTATATCTCTGTATGTTCGCATCCCACATTTCTTGACATTGGCCTATTATCTTATTAAAACTTAGTGGACCTTTTGTCTCAGTGCCATTCCATAATGATATTGCTCTACATATGACTTTGGCCTCGGTATGCCATTTATCATGGGCAAATACTGATCCTGTGATACTAAGAACTGGCTTGCTTGCACAGGGGGCAGTGGTTTAGCTAAATAGTTACTACATTCAGATGATGGGTAAGACCTTCCAAAAATACCTTGATGTAATACCCCTTTTTCCCAATCTGGGTGAGACCTTTTTTGCCCTGCTTTCTTCATTTTTGATATCTCTTCCATTATCTCTTGTTTTCCTGTCAGGACTTGTAGGACTTCTGGGGTGGTGTCAAATCTAGTTGTGTTGGTTGTAGCTGTGCTCTCATTCTTGGCATCACAATGAACACAAGGTCCTGCTTTAATCCACCTTGAGAATGGGCAGTCTACAACTATAAGATAGCGATAATTATTGCATCTGTCAATCATATCAATGTAGTCAATGTGCAGTTCCTTAAAGGGACCTTGTGGGCGAGGTATTGTGAAGCTAATGCCTTAGAGGTGGGACTTGGTGAATACTGCTGGCACACTGTGCAGGTGTGTATGTACATTGTAATCATCTCATGTAAGTTAGGGACAAACCAATCCTGACGTATTTGGAGGGACATATTGTCTCTAGCAGTATGTGAAGGAAGATGTAGCTGGTTTAGAGCTATCAGTAGCAATGCTTGGGGCATGACAGGCTTTCCTGTTGACATTTGTCTGTATATTAAATCTGTTCCTGTCTGTGTGCATCCTCTGGCTTTCCACAACTGTTTCTCATGCTCTGGGGCCTTTTCTTGTATCTCTCTTATATGCAGATGAGCTGTTTCTGTGTAATGTCTGGATGCATTCAAAGGGTCTGAAGGTGTCAATGTTTCACTAGCTAACAAAACTGTGGTATGTGTGTCACAAAGAGGGCGTGTTGCTGCATCTTTGGCTGCCCAATCACCCAGAGCATTTCCACTGGACACAAAATCCTGACCATTAGTGTGGGCTGCACATTTCACTACTGCAACTGCATGTGGCAGTGTTAAAGCTTGTATCAAGTCCTCTAAGGGGGGTGGTGCATGACAGGGCTTCCATCAGACTTGAGAAATCCTCATCTGTTCCACCGCATAATGCTGGAATGCACTGTTGTAGTGACATAGGCTGAATCAGAGTATACTGTTATTGTTTCTCCTTCTCCTTGTTTGAGGGCTGCCACTAAAGCTATTAATTCAGCAGTCTGGGCTGAATATTGAGATGGCAAAGTTTTCTGTTCAGTTATCTGCAGTGTGTCTGAAGAGTTGTGCTGCATCGCTCTGACCACTGCAGCGCCTGTATGTATTACCCCTGTGTCCTGATCTATTGTGGAAGACCCATCCACAAAATATACAACACTACCTGGAATGGGGTCTTCTGTTGCTTGGCTACACTCATTTGGAGTATATGTGGCACAATCATGGGTATCATCGTCAGTGTCTGAAATGGGGTGTGCAAAGAAGGTAGCAGGATTGACTATGTGGCATTTAACCTACCTTCAAGGATGGTAATGGTAATATTATCTCATAGCCTGATACCCTCTGTGTTGTTAATGTTGTTTTAGCTTTCTGACTTATTGCAAACACACCATGTTCAGCATACAGTGTCAGAGGTGCACCCATGACAATGGGGGCACTTTTCTCTACTGCAAAGGCTGCTGTGACTAGGGCTTGTTCACAAGAGTAATGGCTTTTATTGACAGAATCAAGCTGCCACTAAAATATGCAATTGGTTTGTGGCCTAAAGGATATTTTTAGGTGAGGACAGCCGTCATCACCTGGCCATTACAGTGGCAAAAAAGAAAAAACTATTTGTTGTAATCTGGTGTTCCTAACACTGGCGCATTTGTTATCTCTGTTTTTAGCTTACTGAAGTTTTGTTCCATCTCCGTAGTCCATGTTATCCTGTCTTTCTGTGTTTTCGCCTGTTTGATAGATGCAAGCAGTGGGGATATTAAAGTACTGTAGTCAAAATCCCATTGTCTGACATAATTACATAAGCCTAGGAACTTCTGCATTCCTTTCACAGTCTCAGGCTCTGCCATCTGCCGAATGGATTCTGCTCTCCCAGGCATAATTTGGTGGCCTGATGCTGACAGTAGTTGCCCCAAGTATTGAACTTCTTCCTGGCAGTACTGTAATTTGTCCCTGTCCACCTTGTAACCTCTTTGAGCAAGGGTGCACAACAGGGACACAGTGTCCTTTCTACACTGCTCCTCTGCTGGACTACAGATCAGTAGGTCATCGACATACTGCAAAAATGTGCTATCACATTGAAAATTGGTGAGGTCCTTCTTGACCGTCCTGTTAAATTCACTAGGGGACTCACAGTACCCTTGAGGTAATCGGGAATGAAGGTACTGTGAACCGCGATAGGAAAATGCAGTCAAATAGTGACTGTCTTGGTGCAGGGGAATGCTGAAAAATGCATTCTTCAAGTCTATGACTGAAAAGTATTTAGCATCTTGGGGTATGTTGGTTAGGATGATGGAAGGGTCAGGAACTACAGGGAATTCTGGTATCCCTATGTCATTAAGGGGGCGCAGGTCTTGAATCCTGCGCCACAAATTTCCCTTGGCCTTCCTTATAGGGTAAATTGGGGTGTTGCGGAGGATACACCTGGGTATATGACTCCCTGCTCCAGCAATGCCTGTATAACAGGTGCAATGCCCTCCTCTGCTTCATTGGATAGAGAGTATTGTCTCACTCTTGGTAGTATTGCTCCTTCCTTCAAAATTATTCTGAATGGTACTGCTGTGCGGACGAGGCCTACATCATAAGGGCCTTTTGTCCACAAGTTGGAGGGTACCTGCGCAAGGTCATTATCTTTGATAGGACTGGAGACATTTATTGGTATCACAGGCTTTGTCTCCAGTGTGGTGCGTAGAGGTATACTGTTTTGAAAAACAATCTCTGTCTTTCTAAAGTCCTCAGCAAACAAATGGTCATCTGATATGTCTCCCACCTGTTGGGATCAGAAAAGATGACACATGCCCACATCGCACCAGTGTGGTCACTTGCCATCAGTGTCCCATAGGTGGGGGACACTTCTAGAGCCTCTATTTCCAGAATGAGGTCTTTGTCTAATATTTCAAAATAGGGGCCCTGTCATCTAAAGAGAAAGCTCTTGGGTAATTCAACTATCTTCCCTGTCAGTTCTGGTGTTTCTGCTATGATGGTGTACACTGCTCTAGTAAAAGCTAAAATGTCTACAGGTCTGGCTCTAACTTAGTTACCATCTGGGGTGTGTGTAACCATTGTCATGATGCGTGTACTAGATACTCCAGGTGATGAACAGATCATAGTCCCATCCTCTTCAAAGTGAATAGTCATGTTTAATTTTGCCATGAGATCACGTCCTAACAGATTAGCTGGTGCATTTGGGGAGAATAAGAAACATCCATCAACATACCTTCCCCCTATTTCCATCTCCACAGGTTTAGTGAATGGAACCTTCATTACAGCCCCGGAGAACCCCTGTGTGTCCATTGATAAATTTGATAATGGCAGAACCCTCTCACGGATACAGGACCTTGTGGCCCCAGTGTCAATGAGAAAGGTGTACTCTTTGTCATTTATGGCTACCATCACAGTGGGTTCCTCGTCTGGCCTGTGGGTTACCGATAAGACTGGACACATGGGACTTCTCCTTGGGCACCTTCATTGGGCATATCCTCCCATGTAGTTTTGCTGGAATGGGTTTCCTCCCCTGACAGTTACCCCTCCTTGTAAGTTCTGGTGCTGCAAGGTGGGATGCACTGTCTGCTGTGGCCCATACTGTGTTTGGGGCACTGATTGATGTAACTGCTGAGGCTGTATCTGTGGTTGAGGCTGCAGTTGTATTTGGGGCTGTGGAAGATATATCACATGGGGACTCATGGCAGGTTGTGCAACAATGCCACCAGGCAGTACCATTTGTTGGCCATGATTTGCCCTTGTCTGGTTGCTAAGTTCATATTCCTTTTTAAACCTACAGTCTCTAATGAAATGTCCTGTCATCTTGCAATAGTGGCATGTCTGCCCACTCTGGAATGTGTTTACTCTATTTCCCCCAAACCTTCCTCGCCCTCCTCTTCCATTATTCCTGTTATTGCTTCTCTGGGCATACTGGTAGGGTTGCAACTATCCCTAGCCTAAAATATTTCTATTGGGATTTGGGAACTTATGTTTGTTTGTATGTGATGTGTTCCTATTTTTCCTACATCACATGACCGCCCCTGGGTGTCAAAATTTTTTCCTCTTGGAGTTTTCCTTGTTCCCTACTCCTCTGCCACCCCGTGATACCCCCAAGCATTCCTCCTCCCTCACCAAGTCTGGCCCTTCCACCTCCAAGTCCTCCCATGCCCCTCCCCCTGCCAAGAAGTCCTGCCTCCAAGCCCAGGCCCAAGGACCCCCCTCCCAAACCCAAGTGCAAGGACACCCTCCCAAACCGAAGCCCAAGGACCCCCCCAAACCCAGGCCCAAGGACCCCCTCCCAAATCCAAGCTCATACCCCCCTCCCCTGCAGCATCCCCAATGATCCCTGAGGTGCCTGTCTGTCCCCTTGATGTCCTTCCCATGTGGAGATGATTTTGCAATCAGGTGTCAAGTTGGGGTTGTATTAGGTGCCATTTATGCCTTTGGCATTTCGGACTGGCCATTGGCCTTTTATTTGTACATAGTTTAAAAAAATATTTTCTTGTTTATTATACATCTGCACCAAGCTGTTGTTGGATTCGATGTTTACATACTTGTCCTGCCTTTCTTTCTACATGGCAGTTTGGTGTTTGTGGACTTTGGTTTGTGCGTGTGTGACGTGTGTGTATTGGTTGTGCCAGATGCCTGGGCTGCATGTGTGAGTGTGCCCCTGCCATTTGTCCCGCTGTCATTGCTGTGTAATGTGTGTAAGATATGACTGTGTTGTTATGTGCATGTATGTAGCTGAATTGTGTATTGTTTGTGTAGAGATGTGTAATGGTGGAGTTGTGTATCCCTTGTGTGGTTGTTGTCTGTGCATCCGTGTGTGTGGTGATGGTTCTGTCACATGAGTTGTTTGTGGTGTGGGCGTGTTGCAATGTCTGCTTTGTTGTATGCCAGTGTGAATGTGTTACTTGGTTATCTGGTGTTGTAATGTGTTGTTGTCATTATGTGTAGTCATGTGGAGGTGTGCAATGACATTGCTTGACATAGCGTGTGCGCAGTTGCGGTTGTGTTGTGCGTATCAGTGCTTTTGTGGATGGTTGTGTGGGACAGTGGCGGTGCTGTGTGTGCGGGCTGATGTGTGTATGGCACGTGTGTGTTGGCCGTGATGTGTGTAGTACAGGTGTGCATGTGTGTAGTATGGGTGTGCATGTGTGTATGTCAGTGTGTATATGTGCATACGAGTGTGTGGTTACATGTGTGTGTTACCGTCGCCTGCCATCTCGGATGTGTCTGTTATGAGTGCTTGTGTAGTTTGGGTTACCCTTCAGTGTGAGGTAGGGGTGTGTACTCATTGTTGTTGTCTTTGTCGCTGGTTCCAGGGTCATTGTACAAGAAGGAGCAGTGGGAGGACTTCCATGGCAGCTCCAGTCAGGTATGTGTTCCTGAAGGTGAGTGTCTCCTTTTATAGAGTTGGTTTCCGCCAGGGTTTTCGTAGTGGTGCAACTGCAGCGGAAGCCTTGCCGGTGTGCAGCCTCGTAATATGTCAGGCGGAAACATGGTATCCACCGGTCTGAAGGTGCATAACACCGTCCTTGGCGGCATGTCTACACTGGCAGTACTAGCCGTTGTTTGGCTGTGTTCTGTTGGGAAGACCACCATGCTCATAATTTGGCGGTCTTCACCACTGGGCCATTGGTGGTACAACCGCTGCCGCTAACATGGCGGTCCTGGCACTGCAAAACTTGTAATTGACCCCCCATGTGCCCTAGAGTGCCATGGGACTCCCACAAGACTTGCAATGGTGGCAGCCATCATGGATTCATAGAGTATAATTTTCTCATGTTTTAGAGCATGGCAAGGTAGGCAATCAAAATACATAGTGGCTGCAGCCTGAACCTTACCACCAGGAAATTTCAACTCATTGTGGTTTCATTTGGAGTTATTAAAGACTACTGGATACAGAGAAGTATTATGGTGTAATACTAGAGGTCACGGAATTGGCGTTTGATTTGCACAGTAATACTGGAGCTATCCTTTCCAAGGATTACATACTCCATTACACATAGTATTTAACAAGGGGAGGAAGGGGAATCCTCAACTTGTACAGCTTTTGTTTATGTTACTAAGTCAGGTATTGCACTAAGGTATTGCAAGTGGTGGGGAATAATGTATATTGGCAGGAGGAGAAGCACAACACTAATGTTTATTCATTGTGTCACAACTGATAAATGTGTTACATTAAACATAATGCAGATCACATGCTTGCTTTATAAATCATTGATTGTAGTTATTCATCTAGCAATGAATATAACAGTTTAGGTTATTTTGTACATCTTACATAACAGTTTCATTTATAAACAGCTTTAGGACATCACACAGTTTGAAACAACCAAAAACTGTTGGTCATACAGAGATTGTCACAAGGTATATCACATGCCATACTAGAAATAGTGGAATGAAATGTGCAAACACCCCCCCTTTTTGTTAGATTTTGTGGCAGGTGTATGGACTCTGACACTGGGGCGCTGGCCGATAGTGTCCAGTGTATGTGCTCAGACACCCCAACAAACAAGTAGAATTGGTTAATCCCTGAATGGCATATTTAACTTACCTATAAGCCCCTAATGTATGGTACTCTAGAAGCTAGAACCACTAAGATAAATCTCACTAGTGGACTGGAGCAACTATTATGTCACCACCAAAGTGGTAAAGCATGTCTTCAGGCCTGCCCCTGCAGCCTCAGTGTCTATTTTTAAAACAGTAAATTCGACTTGACAAAATAACCTTTTACCAGACCTAAACCTTCCTTTTTAATACAGACAGCCCTAAGGTATGCCCTAACTGCCCAGAGGGAAGGATGGATGGTGCTTAAAAAGTAGGACATGTGCTCTAACGTTTTACCTGTCCTAGCAGTGAAGAATTTCTGTTTTTAACTTTGTCAAGGCTAGCTCTCCTACGGTAAAGCACTGGGTAATAGTATAACACTTTATAATGCATAATTTCATTTTGAGAATAGATGCAACTAGAGTTCATGGACTCAAATTCATAGGAATTTAAAATCCAATCTGAAGGTCAAGTCAGATCTTAAATTACTATTTTTAAAATGACACTTTAAGAAAGTTGCCATTTTCCTGGCTGGAGCCTCTAGTAGCCTTTTAGAGTTATTTCACAGCTGTCACCTGTGTTAGGACTTGAACTCACACACGCACATTTCTTGCTGCTCCCTCACAAAATAAATCAGCATGTATGAAAAAAGATGAAACGTCACAAATGTGTTTACAGCACAGCGCTTTCCTGTAACTTGTGAGGAAAATGATCTTCAGTCTGAAGGCCGAATATTAGATTGCATGTTTGTTTATCTTGATAAAAGCAAGTGTTGTCCCATTTGTGAACTGTGTGCCAAGTGGTTTATGGAAACATCGAATTCCTTAATATGAGTCATCAGAAGTATTTGATGACTCATTACCAGCGCAACATCCACACCCCTCATGATTGATGACTCATCATCAGCATGTGTCTGATGACTCATCACCAGCGCAGCAGTCTATAAATAGAACTGCGAAGGTGTTTCCTGTGCTTGGCTTCGAGTCTTCCTTAGCTTGCAGGTGTTCCCAGTTTAGCTGGAGTTCCGTAATTCTTTCAGAAGTCATCTTTTCAGTGCTATGCTTCATTGGAGCTTCCTTCTCTGGAGCGGATTACTTTTGCAGCGGCTGGAGAATTTACGAGCAGTATTCAGTGTTCCTCAAATAATCAAAACATTCCAGGAGAAGTCGGTTGGTGAGTAATTCCCGTCTTGTCTCCCTTTTTTCAGCCTTATTGAGGTTAGTGACCTTTTGGTGCATTATGAAAGACATTCGTCCATGCTGAGAAACCTGTGACACAAGACTATTTCCAAAGACAGCTTGAGAAGTATTTTTAAAAGCTGCATTGAAGTTAAGTGTTGTGAACTCCTGAAAGCATTGCTCAATATCTACGCAAACTTAAACATTTATTCTGATTGTTTTGGAGCGAGTCTATTGTGTGAAAACAAATAACAAAAGACAAATTCATAAGTTTGATTTTATAATGTCAACCTAGCAGCCTGATGAAAGGTGTAAATGGCTCTTAGAAAAGGGAACAAAGAGTCTTAGCTGGGAGGAGGTATGACCTCCTCCCGACATGATGGCCTGGGGAATGAGCTCAACTGCACAAGCTTCAAAGGGGCATCCCCTGGCAGATGCAGATGTTACTCAGACCTAGGTCTGCTCTTGCCATTGTCCAAGTTGCCAGAGTGGCATCAATTCCAGTGTGGAGAAAAAAAGTTATCAGAACTGGTTTGCAGGGGGAAGTTCCTCATTTCCCATCAGGGGTATGCCTAGAGTGCTGACCACAGGAGGGAAGATTCTGCCATGTTGTATTTTGGCAGAGCACGGAATGTCTGATTATTTAGGGCAAAACCCCCAGGAAGTGAGGTCAAAGTGGGTAGTGTTACCCTAAGGAACTTTTTCTCTGCTGGACAGAGAGTTTCCCCCCTCCCACAATCTAGTGCTTGTCATTAAACTGGCACCCCTGGATGCATTCTTGAGAACACTGCTGGACCTGAGGAAGAGACAGAAGGGGAAATGTTCCTGCTGTACCTCCTGGGCTTCAGAATGAGGACTGCACCTACCATAACCTGTGGAGATAAATCCCAAGAGCTGCATCAGCTCCCAAGACCCCACAAAGGAGGACTAGACTCCTATCAAACTACAGGGTCACAAAAGCTGCAAGAAACCCACATTCCTGAATAGCCTAGCTTACCAGCACCAAACATACTTGCCCTGTACCTTGCTGGTTGCTGAGCCTGGAGTGAGACCTGACCCCTAAGTTGTATCCCAAAGGTCCTGGACGCTTTGAATAAGTGTCACTGTATACTCCTCCTACCTAACCCTAAAACCTGGGACTTTTTTGCCAAATGGACTAGAGGCTACCACTAGACTGCCACTGAGCTGCAGCTACCAACATTGCATTGCTGCTCAAATTCAATTTGCTGGTTCACCCAGCTGAAATGATCCTGACTTCTAATTAAGTTTTTCATTGGAGGTCTTTTAAATGTGTTTTTCCTCATGCTGCATATCCCAACACCATCTTGGGAGCTACACACTCTAAGGGTTGGAGCCTGGGTGGGGTTACTGGTACTCCGTTGTCTATTCCTTTTCACCTTGTTATTCTTATTTTTAACTTTGCCTGTTGTTAAAATTGGATTTTGCTGGTACTGTGGTGGAGGGTCAGGGGATACATTTTTAATTGGGGGTCTTTTTAATGTGTTTTCTCCTTGTGCGCCATACTGCAATGTCATTTTGGGAGCTGCACAGTCTGGGCGGGGTTACTAGTACTGCTTTGCCCATTTAATGCTGAGATTAGTGCAGACGCATAGCAGGTGCATGAATGCTGCACCAAAGGCATGTCAAAGGCAGTCCCGTCTGCACTCGTCAGTGACCGAAATGTGACCAGTACCTTTTTTAACCACTAAGCCATTGAGGTTAATGTATGGTAAGGAGGCCTTGCAGACACTCCAACCACCTTACTGTGGTGATTTATTGCTTGGTACCCATGATGTCAGTGTTAAGCAAGGTTCTAAGTGTGACTGTGTATTTCAAAAGAGGACAGGCTCTCCTGGGGCCCTCCAAAGGGAATATAACGAGATGTGATCCACTCCATTTAAAAGGGAGCCTAATAAAGGCAGAACCCAGTTAAAATCCTGTCTAATCAATGCCAGATCGTTACCTAAACATAAACTGGAGATGTGGGACATGTTAAATGAAAATGTTTGGGATGTTGTATTTCTAATTGAAACTCAGCTCAATGCCAATTCCGGCCACATATTGCTCTGGCCATAAGCAGTGCATTACGAGAGCACAAGTTATAGTTAGCTCAGGACTCAGGACTCAGGACTCTATCACTGCTATCACTGCTGAATTTCTATGTTTTTTTTTAATTCCATTTTCTAACTATAACCTCTCTGTAACTTCTGTTTTTTTCAGTGAATTTCTAAGGTTTTTCAATTTAATTTCCTAACTATAAAGTCCTTGTAACCTTTGGTTGTTTTCAATGAATTTCTAAGGTTTTTTAAAATTCTATTTCCTAACTATAACGTCCTTGTAACATTTGTTTTTTTCAGTGAATTTCCAAGGTTTTTTAAAATTCTATTTCCTAACTATAACGTCCCTGTAAGCTTTGTTTTTTTCAGTGAATTTCTATGTTTTTTTACATTTTATCTCCTAACTTTAATGCCCCTTTAACCTTGTGTATTTTTATTGAACTTCTAAGGTTTGTTTAAGTGTATTTTAAAACTGTAACATGTGTATAATGTTTGGGTTTTTTAGGTAATTATAATATTTTTTCCATACATACTTAGATATTAACCCCCGGTGTCTGTGGGAAAAAATTTTAGGAATCCTTTCAAAAAGCTCTCTCCCACAATGAAATACACCAACACTGTACAGTGTTATACATTTTAATTGAAGAGGCCCAATCCTTTTATATAATAGTGCTGCTGATGCTGTTTTATAGTTTATTCAGTATTTACACAGTTATGAAGTAGTAGTGTAATATTATTTTTTTAATTAATTTTGGAACCGTGGGACCGTCCGCAGTTCCGCACAGGCAGAGCGGTGAAGCTCTATGGTTTCTGTACTAATCACGTGACCAGAATGGATCCACGGTTTAGATCTGTGAATTCGCAACATTTTTCTTTCTTTAAAAACGATTACAATATACACCCCATTATTTCCTCTATAAACAGAAGGGTGAACATATTTACAACTCACAAACTTATTTTATTTCTTTACAATAGAACACTAAGCTTATATTACAATTTTCATGGAACTGCAGCAAATGTTCAGAACCAGGGAGTTGTTTAATGTGTGAAGAGTAATCTGGCATTTCATTGGTTACTTTTGAACCACACCTAGTTTTTGGTAGAGCCACTCCCTAAACACTTATTATTCTGCTAGCTCTTGAGGGAGAAGAATCTCAGCTGTGATCCTCCTGCCACAGAAGTTTCCACATTGGCTGAAGGGAGTGCTCCACCACCACCTGGAGTCTCAAGATATTCCTGAAGAAGATGATTCTCAACAGGTGCCTTCTTCAACTAGAATAGAGTGTGAGATGTTTGGACATTTTGTTACCATACCTAGTGGGGAAACAGAGTGCAAGAATTGTGAAAGGCAACCTCTGTTTTAAAAAAAAGAACTGTCTTGTGGTATAGCAAAGCAATACAGCCATGGAACAATGAGTATGTGGAAGCATCTGCACACAGTCCATGAACCGACATATCAATGAATAATGAGAGAAAAAGAACCGACACATGTCGATGCAGAACCTGGTACATCATCATCTAGCCAAGCTACTGCTCAGAATATCAGTATGCCAGCCACACGCATTGAATTAGGTCGAATGGTAACATCCTGCAGCATCTGCCATAATCTTGTGGTTGCAAAACTTAAAAATGTCAACAATTTGTTTTTAGGTCAAAAACCACCATTGCTAAAAAACAATCACAATGTTTTTCTTCAAAGTAGCTGTTATTTATTGCACACTGCTGTGCTTTCATAATGCAAAAGTATTGCATTTAAGTTTTTCCTAAGAATCCAATACATTTATTTTCTGGAGAAAAAAAAACAATTTTTTTTTAAAAACTTGTTGTATAAAAAACTTCAATAGAAAACGGTTCTTGTTAGAACCACCACTGAATCAAACAAAGAGCTGTGCTCGAGTCTCTATTACTTATTAGTATTTCCATAACTGGGTTACTGCACATCTATCTTTTCATTTCCATGGCTACTTTTTTTTAATCAGTTTCTGTCTAAGGCCCATATTTATACTTATTGTGCCGTAGATGCGTCATTTTTAGATGCAAAAGTGGCGCAAACTTACAAACTATAATTGTATTTTGTAAGTTAGCACTGCTTTTGCTTGACACAAATGCAGTGCAAAAAAAGTATAAATATGGCCCTAAGTGTCTCAATCCATCCAAAATTGTGTCCCTGTGTGTGTTAGTGTATGTGTACATCCAATCCTGAATATGTCAGTGTATATGATAGTGTCTACCTGTATGTTTGAATGGAAGCATTACTATATAACTGACTTTGTTAGATAATGCATTAGTGTCTGCCTATGCATCTCAATGTATGCATCAGTGTGTATCTCAATGTGTTAGTGTGTGCATTAATGTGTCTCTGGATGTGTTAATCTATACATCAGAGTGCATATCAGTGTGTTAGCGTATGGAATCATGTGGGCCTATGTGTGTCAGTGTGTCAGTGCATGCCTGATTTTGCATTCGGGTGTCTCATTGTATGGCTGTATCAGTGAATGGCCGTATCAGTGATTGCATAAGTTTGTACATGGCTATTGTTGTGTGTGCATGAGTTTCTGCCTGCCTATGACAGTGTCTGCATCGGTTTGTGCTTTTGTGTGTAAGTGTATGTATCAGGATGTATCTGTGTGTTCATCAGTATCCCTGTGGGTTTGTCAGTGTATGCAATAGCATGCACTTGGGTGTGCATGAGAGTGTACCTGGGTGTGTTGATCTATAGATCATTGTGTGTCTGTGTGTATCATTCTATGCATAAAAGTGTCTATGGGTATCTAAGTCTATACACAACAGTGCACCTGTGTGTCTAAATAAATGCATCAATGTGTGACTATATGTTTGAGAGTCTACTCCTGTGTATCCTTCAAGATATGACTCTATGTAATAGTCTTTGTCAAGGTTTCTAAAGTTAACATCAGTGTTTTGAGAGTGACTTAGTAAATACACAATCATATATATATATATATATATATATATATATATATATATATATATAATATATATACATATATATATACACATATATATGTATTTACATTAATGCACTCCTCTATTACTATCATTACCTATCTGTAGCTGAGTATATTTATGGACAGACACAGATGTACTTACTTACCTACATTACTGCAGTGAAATCAACTTTTTACATGTATAAAAATACCAAAATCATAAATATAAGTTCAACTTTGATTATATCAAGTTATCCATTCGACGTTTTCAATTTGTAATAAAAAATAATATAGCAAATTTTAACACGTGACAAATATTTAGCACTATATATAAATTTACAAATATGATTTATACATGTTGAATTTCTTAATCCGCTGTTCTCAGCTTCTATAGTTTCTCACTATATAATAAGTGCATATAGATACTCATCCTTAAAAAGTGGAGGGAGGAAATAGTCAAAGATTTTTTTTAAACAAAAATAACTTCATAGCAAGTTATTTCAAATTAACATTACTACGTGTGGTACTCACTACCAATATTAACCAAACTCTGTCACCTATATTTCTCAAAGTCTATAAAGAATATTACAGGTTTTTAATGCAATTAATGTATATGAATCACACTGCTATTTTAAAAAGTATCTGTAAACTACACCCTTGGTAGGCCGCATGATGTCCGAAACTCCACTCATCCATTAAAGAGGACTATAGTATGTCATCAGTTTTTTTATCTTCAGTAGTTTATTGCAGTTCACCGATTGTAATGTCCATTTTCACTTTAGTAGTATGTGTCCAGTTTCCATCCAATATGAAAAATATTTCTATATTTAAACTCCCTTAGAAAGACATCACCCTTGTTAAGCCATATAAGGCCTTATATTCTACTTTTAAAACTCCCATACATTTACTGTTCTATTCCTCCAGTAGTAATTTTTCTTAGAACTTTGGTTCAGGAAACAGAAGTTAAGAATTTGGTAATTTATATGGAAACCTCTGCTTACGTGTAAGCTTGTTATCATTACACTCTGTCCATCCAGTTGTATTCTTTATGTAAATGGTGTAATATCCAGATGTAACACTTACTCCCTCATGGAAAATAATAGCCGTGCAGATAAATATTTTACAAGAAATTGAGATTTGCCTGCTTTAAAATTTGTGATTTGAGTTTCCAATTTAGTTCCATCTGCTTTACATCACTGTAGCATCAAGATGATATACTTCCCAGTTTTTCTTTTGCTCAAACTTGAAAGGAACTCTGAGTTGCACTTCATGCATGTATTATTTTGTGAAGCATCTTTAAACAACTGTTCAAAACTGACAGTTTTTGAATCTGGTAGAGTTAGGTAGATAAATCGTTCTGGATCTATTTCAGTTGTTGAAGAAAATGATCAATTTTGACAGTCATGCTGCCATGAGTAACCTAGTCCAAACACTTCATCAGTTAGGTACCATCTCTTCTTCTAAAATTCTTAGTAGGTCCATCAAAAAATGATTGTGCATCTTCTTGTGTATTTTGTCTAAACTGTACAGATCCAGAGCACATATCTGCAATATCTCTAAAGAAGATGCAGAGTATGTTTTTGTTCTATCACTCAACAACTGTTATAACAAAGCCAATAGTGCAGAGCATAATTGTTTTTCCCTTTTCTCTTTAAAGTCATGTACCAGAATAGGTAGATGAACAGTGCATTAGCAACTATATTAACGTAGCAGTTGACTCCAGACAAACTTGATAACTGGTAATCTACAATTTCATCATTAATTTTACTCTTTTTGTCTGACACTTCTTTCTTTTCTTTTTTCTTCTTTTTCTCTGGTACATCAGTCACATCTTTTGAATTTTTTCGTTTTGGTAAGAAAAGTAGTTTTTTTTATAAATGGGATACTGCTCTAGTGGGGAGCATTTAGGGTTCTTAAACAGTTGTACTCCAACTTGAATCAGCATTTACTTTACTGTCCTGAAAGTCTAATAGATACAAACCAGACAGACATCTTATGTGTGATAATGCTATATAAGACATACCTTCCTTAAATACAGTGCTATCAATATTAATGAAATCTGCATCTACACTTAAACCTTGAGACATATGTATTGTGACAGCACAAGCTTGAGATATAGGAAAGTGCTTTCTGCATACATACAGGTCTTTCACAAGTATGAAAACGCACAACAGATCTTGCTGTTTTAGATCCTCAAGATCATCAAATTTAATTGCCAGATAATGAACTTCTTTTCTGTATACAGTATACAGAATAAAATCAATTATTTTTCCAATAGCGCCATTAACTAATCCTTCTTCAACATTTAAATTACACTGCAAAATTATTCTATAGTTCTTACAAACATGCAAACATGTTTCTAATACTGCAGTTTTTCCAAAGAATCCAGTTTTGATGTTAGTTTATCATTCAATAGTATTGTTACGCCTTGGTACTCCATTGCATCAATCGATATCAACTCTAATATTTGCTCATTCTGTAGTTGTAGTAATTGCTCATTACATTTGTGCATTCTTGAATGGTAGGCATTAAGCAGAGAATTGACTTTTTTTCTTGAATAAATTCAAACATTAGCTCTATTGTACTTTTCTTGAAGGAAATATGTTCTTTATAAGTCGTGTTTTCAGACAACGGTTTCCTTCTTTTGACAGTATTCCAACTCTAATGTCTTGAAAAATACGTCCATATTCCTTATCAGATGCTTGACACGTTTGTAATCAGTTCCTTGTATTGAAAATGTACTCAAATATTTACATTTCCAATTCTTCCTAAAGAACTATGAGTTTCTTCATGTGATAGAGTCTTAAATATAGGTTGTACTTTCACAGGGATAAGTTGTAACAAATCACCAAATACAATCACATGCTTTCCTCCAAAGAGCACATCATAGTCAGTTTATTAATATCTGTTGCATTCTCAAATGCACGAAGGCAAGCATTAAGTTTGGCACCATGCTCACCTCATTAATATTTAAAAGCTTTAGTTTCTTCAAAACTCTGGAAACCTTGTGCTAAGCTTCACCAGATAAAGTTTGGTATTCAAATGTATTGCTGTGTTCTATAGGAGCATTAGTAGACAATGCAATGTAATTCCTTTGAAATTGTGGGGGCTAATCCTGTAGTAGCTGTTACTATGCACAATGAAATGGAGTCTGTAGTCTTCTAAAGATATGTTGTTAGAATTTGTCCCTCATTATGAACACGGCGGTTGAAACCGCTGTGTTCATGCTGGTGGTCTTCCCAGTGACCTCCATCTCCCCGGAAACCCGCCGGCTGCCCAGAGGAATGCCTGACCAGGACATTGAAGCCGCCACCAATGCCTCTGTGCGGCGGGTGCCCCGGAGCACCCCTTCCGCCAGTCTTTCCCTGGCGGGGAAACCCACCAGGGAAAGGCTGGGGGATTTGGGATTATTATCCGAGGGGCAGTTGCGCTTCCCTGTTGGATAATGGTGCCTTCCACGGCGAAGCTGCCTGACGGAGGCAGCCTGGCAGTGGGTGAGGGCCGCCATAGGGCTTCATTATGTGGCAGTGTGGGACGCCATGCCGGCGGTAGCGGGAAATAGCCGGCATGGCGGCCCACACCGCCATGTTCATAATGAGGGCATTTGTATTAGAAAGCTTTTTCCAGTACCTGGTTGTCCTCTGACATATAAAATATTTGGTTTAAAACTTGAACACTTACATTGATTACTTTCATGCAGATTATTTTTCATTTGACTTCCATATATATTATTTTCTGCTCACTATTGAGTTGGTCGGCTAAATCTTCCAAAATAACATTTTCCTCTCTTACTTGTGGATTTGCTGTCGCCACTTCATTCATTGCTATAGCAGCTTCACTTACTATTACTGGCTGTCCAAGGGGATCCTGACTAAGAGGTGTAGAACTTTGGCTGCTTTGTGAACTTTCCTTTGCAATTTCAGTAGCAATTGTGTCTTCTTGTTTCTTCTTGTTCAATTTCTTCATTTAACATTTTCATGTAGCTTGGAAATATTGCACAGTGAATATTGTCAGTCACAGCATTGAAAGAATCTTCATAGCAGTTTAATTGTCCAAGTAACTCTGTTTCAAATCGCCATGGTTTAAATAGCTGAAGAAGTGGCAAGTAGAAAAATTCTCTTTTTTCAGCAGTTTGACAAGTAAGTTTTCTATGGTTAATTAAGTTACCTTTCACATGCCAACCTAAATAACTATCACAACCAGCTACATTATATTTGCCTTCATCAATGTTTTAAGAAACATTACTTCTATACGTATAGTGTTATAACATTCCATAAACACTCATTTTTTCAGAGGGGTGTACACTTCTTTTTGGATAGCATATGTTTAATATATTTGTTTTTACAATATCTGTACTCACTGGATCAAATTCTGCTAAGTACTGAATTTCCAGAAAAGATTTTAAAACTCTGTTTCGTGTGTTCGCAAGGCCTAGGCAAACTCAAACAATTCCTTCACACTTTGAGAACAAGCTAGCTGAACTCAACCTATCACAGCACTCATGAGAACTTATTCCTCGGTGTGAAAGCATTGTCAAGCTGAAACTGTACAATTTCTTAGACAGATACTTTTCTGCACAAATATCCTCCCATGTTTCCTTCATCTCCTTTTTTTCTGACTTAATGATGCATGAAGTGACATACCAAGCAACAAACTGTATGTCCATATTTGCATTCCATAATTTCAGGATGAGAGGTTTACAATCATTAATATATTTTGAAGCCTCTGCCCTTCTCAGATTGTATCTATTTTTGGTGATTTTCCAGTAAGTGTGTGCCTTACAGCAGACATAAAGCTGTTTACTCTTCCCTTATAAAGGATAGGCTTTGGTAATCCAAAACGACATCTAGTATAAAACTTTCCTTTGCCTCTGTATCTTCAGTAACAATATTTGCTACACCAATGTGTTTGGAAACATAGAACTTTCTGTGTTAAATGTTTGTTGTGATTGTCATCTGGAATACCACATGTAACATACTGCTCTATAAAAGACAGCACATACTCATCAGGGTCCTTTATCCATCATAGCATGTGTATATAAGGGGCTCCTCTTGCTTCGTATTCTTTTCTCCCCCAAAAATCTGCAACTTCTCCAAGGGGAGGATTTGTTTTATTGCATATGAAAGCCAGCATAGCTTGAAAAAATTTGCTGGATCCAAAGAGCAAAGTTCTCCTGCTGTCTTCAAATGAATATCCTTTATAAGAGTTTGCTGCTCTTAGAAATGTTAGTAAATCATCCCATCCATACTCTTCACTACTAAGTGTTATAAACCAAGTCTGAAGACCTAGATTACGTAGCATACATTTAACTTCTCCATGACAACTGTACCAGAATTCTTGAGTTCTACGTTGAAAAGCCATCAAATTGATTAAGTTGTACTCCAGATTTTCATCTTTTACTTGTATCTTATCCACAAAACCTCTTGCAGAAAGATTTTGGAGATTAACTCCTGTTTTAAGAAGATGGTTAACAGCATATGAGAATCCAGACAAATCGCCCTCAAATAACAGATGAAATATATCAGGGATACATTGTTGAAACCTAGGATCCTCTGAATGTAGTCTTGTTGACCTGGTCATCCCAACGTCCACCTACTCCTGTAGGAAATAGATGTGAAAAACAACGAGCTTCTAAACTTTTTTTCCAGACACTCAGAGGACCTCCTCTAGCTTGTGTCATTTGAAACAAATCAATAGAATCCCCTACAACAGTTTTGGAATGTAGTAGATGAATACTATAGTGTTCATATATTTCTTCTGACTTCTGCTTGGCCACTTTTTCAATCTGTCCACTATACTGTACTATTTCATCTTCAACACAGGTTACATCTCCAGTAATATCAACGTTAGTATAAAAAATGATATTTTCTTTCAAGTAAATTGTAGCTTTTTTCACTTTATTGACATCTACTAATTCTTGCCAGTTTTTTTTACTTTTTGTGGGAACTCCATTTACTATAATAATCAGTGCGTCATTTACATCTTTCTCAACACCCACAGTATTAATTTGTTTTTAAATCTAGAGGGAAATATACTACACTTCTCTTTAGACCTTTTTGTAGTTCTGTTGGTGGCAGGTTCCCTGTTTTTGGCTCCATTCAAACAATTGCTTGAAATGGATGTACAATTTCTACTAAAATGTTTTCATACACATTCAATTCATTAAGTTCATCTGGCATAGGTACCAATTCTAATTTTATTCTCTTGTAACTTATCATAACAACACTTTGCTTTGTACCTAAATCAAAGTGTTCTGCTACAAATAGATATGCACCAAATCCCTGCCACTTATCATTACTATTTTCTTCAGTTTGAGAAAATACATCTACATAACAAGTTTGGTTTTTGTAGTAAGTACGTCAACAAGAGACACAAATATACTCAGGTTCCTCAGAACACACTGAATTGAATTTGTCTATTACTTTTCTAAATTTTTCAGTAATAATTTCTGTGTCTATTTCCTGTACAGCTTTAATCAGTACCTGGTCATTTCTCCTATTCTCTTCTTCAGGGCCAAAGAAATTGAACTGAAACAGAAAGAAACAGATCTTCAGAAACTTTCTCAACCTCTGCTATAGTACTGTGTAAGAGAGCTCTATTCAAATCTCCTAAACATAAAGCTGGAGTATCCACATACTAGAGTCTCCTTACCAGATTTCACATTTTTAAATGATGCACAGCTAGCATTCTATAGTGATGAAAATTACTTTGACACACTTCCTTTGAAAGATATGCCAATGAATGCCCTTGTAAGTTACTACATTTTCTAACTCTGCAAGGATCTTTTTTTTGAAGCAGTTACATTTTTTTTTGGACTATTCCATGAAAATTCTCTTAAGAAATGTTTCAATTTATTAATTGACTCCTGACGGATACTACAAATACTACTACACTTCCACTTGTACACAGGAGCCTGTTTATGTCTTCCTTGTAGTTCTTAAGCTATCATTTCTTCTACATTCCTAGCAACTATGTCTTCTTTTTCAATAGGATTACCATCTTTCACTTCACAACAACAACCACTTGTGTCAACTGCATGTACTAATGCATTCTCCTGGAAGAAACTTTCTTCATTAAAAATGGCTCAGTACTAGATGTGTGCATCCATTCACCTTTACAAATTTTGCAAAATTTAATTTTGTTAATAATTCTCTTTCTTAAACTCCTCTTCCTCATGGACATGACTGTTTTATCCACTGTCTTCATTCTATTCAATATTAAAATAAAAAGTTTCCTCTACACAACAAATGCTTTGTCAATTACATTCTCAATATAGTGCTTTTGTTTCATAATAGTACTTCTCCCCTTATACTTCTTCACCTTCTTCAACAAATTTTGAAATACTCTGTTTCAAAACATTTCTACTCTCAACTCCTTAAATTGTTGCCTTCTTATTCAATTTCCTGACTCTTGCAACATTCATATGTTGCAAGTCATCACTACATTCTAAATTTCCACTTTTAATTAATGTCTTCCTATCATTTTGCTTTTTACGGCATATTTGTTTTAAAAAGTCCTTAGTGCTCTTACCAGTATCTCTTTTCTTCTTCTGAACATTTTCCACCTTATTTGTTTTTTACTGTCAGTTTTGAGCAGATAGTATAGTTGTTTCTTTTTTTCCTTGTTTCTCTTTTGTCAGGCATTCACAATCTTCTTACTTAAAAAGAAACAATACTTGTAAGCCAAATAAAGAATACATTTACACATGTAGAAAATGTTAACAATAACATTTTCTAATACAAAATTTACTTTATTCTAAATTTGAAACTATATACTACATCACTTTTTACCGGTATCTGTGACACTATATTTTAGATTGTCTACTACTGCATCATGGAACAGAAGACTTTCTCCTACATCTATGTCAATGTACCACTCTATCTCTATTTGTGTCTCAGTATTCATAAGTGTTACCTTTTCACGCCACTATATGCATCACTGTCTTCTTCAGAGCTTTTCTATATAGATTAATGTCCTCCCACATGTGTCACTTTATGGATATGTGTCTCGCTTAGTCTCTTACTGTATGCATTAATCACTCTCAAGATTTCTGACAGTATTCAGATCTGGGTGCATCAGTATTTACATCACCACATGACTGTGTATATCAGCCTCTACCTCTGCATAGCTGTATACCTGTGTGTATAAGTCTTTCCATTAGTGTGTAGCTACCTGTCTCAGTCTATGCATCAATATGTCCCTCAGTGTATCAGTGTGTACCTACCCATATACCTCTCTATATCACCATGCACCTAAGTGTCTCAGTATATTTACGTGAGTGAATCAGTGTATGCAATGGTGTGTGCTTGTGTGTGGCAGTGTATACAGCAGTGTACCTTTGTGTTCCATTATATCAATTAGTGCATACCTAAGTGTCTCAGTGTGTCTGTCACTGTGTCCCTGGATGTGTCAGTGTAGGATCACTGTCACATAGTTATTATAGTGTATCCATTACAGTGCACTTGGGTGTCTGAGCCAATGCATCACTGTCCATCTGGTTGTGTCAGTGTGTGCAACAGTGCATGCCAGGGTGTGTCGCTCTACTCATTAGTAAGCACCTGGGTATGTTAGTCTATACATCACAGTGCGCATAGGTGTATCAGTGTTCAGATCAGTGTGTGCCGCAGTGTGTCAGTGTATGCATCAGTGTGTCCCTGATTGTGTTATTGAACCTATTAGTGTGATCCTTGGTGCATGGCTTGGTATATAAGTATATTAGTATCTGCATTGGTGAATACACAAGTGACTTTATCACTATTTCACTAGATATAAGACTGACTGTATATTTTCTTTATTAGCTAAATAAGTACCATATATTCTACTAGAGTGCATATATACCTGGACATGGGCCTCTACAAGCATTCACCCCAGTCACTAAAACTCAGATGTTCCATCTTTTAATAAAAATAGAATCTTTTCTATAGTCTACATGCATCTCACTTAAACGGTGATCATATTTAAACCACAATTTATATAAATAAGAATATATATTATCAATATACAAAACTACATATTCAATTCAGTATATTACACCATACATTCATCTCTTACTGCAGTCCATGTACTTAAATTCACTATGTGTACAATATACAAGTGGTTGTTAATGTCTCTAAATGAGTATGTCTCCCTTTATGTTTGTATTATTTTCTATCTGCTTAACTGTATACATTAAACAGTATACATATTACTTAACATAGCAAGTGCACTTTTAACACAATTAAAATTAAAACAATTTTTTTCTCTTCTATAGACACAGCAATCTCCTCTTAAGTCTACCTATAGCATAACTTACCCCTTCACCTGCTACAGCAAAAAAAGTTCAACCTGCTCTCACCCAATCTTTTTTCTTACTTTTTCAAGTAATATACTTCACTCATATCAATGTCTACCTCATAGTGAAATAACCTCTATCTCCTCTCAATACATGTCTGACTCTCTGAATGGATTCAACATTGCTTTTATACATACTCATTTCTGTAGAGACAAACACATTACATTTTTAGAACTCAATATAACATTTGTTACCATTACATTACTCACTAGTGCATTCTCCATACTAGCTTCAGCATACACGAGGATCAATTTTTTTTATTCTGATAGAAACTGAAAACATCCTTATCCAAGCTCAGCTGAATACCTTTCTGATATAATTAATTACTTGTATTAGTCTTTTTGCATAAATCACAAATCTAGTATTTATATTTTTATCACATTTTGTGAGCACAATGCTGACTTCTTTGATCTAATATTAATGTATTCATATACTATCAGTTTGTAAAATAAAGTACATTTCACTTCACATACTTGATGATTCTCTTTCTTGTGCTCTATGTTTCTCTTTCAGAATCACTTAGAATTTGGTCTCACTGAACAAAGCTCAGAAAACCAACCACAAGAATGGAAGTCTACTCTCATAGCAGGCAACCACTAATGGCAACTCCATCAACTCTCCTTTCAAGGTTACTGAGTCAGTTAACCAATCACAATCATGCTCCTGAAAGGTTAGCCGATAGATGTGAGTTTCACCGGATCTGTGGATCCACTGCAGTGCTCAGCGTTGCCCCCATGTAAATTTGCAGGCGGATCCGAGGATCCACGGGGAAGTTCGGAAATCTTTTTTTGATCTTATACAAAAATGTACCGCTATTTAAACACTTTTTTTAGAACACAAAACCAAACCATAACATTAAATAATCATTTTCAATCATTACCGCCTCTATATATATTGGCATATATATATGATAAAGCAAAGTCACATTCTAGTCTTTTTGCTATTCCCTTCCCCCTCATGCGCTTCTAGCTCTGTTACCATGGTTACAAAGTCTGCAAAATTCCACTGCACCAGGTCACAAGTTCATAACAGTTTCTGACTAGAGCAGACTTAGGCCCTCATTCTAACCCCGGCGGTCTCAGACCGCCGGGGCCAGGGTCGGCGGGAGCACCGCCGACAGACCGGCGGTGCCCCGCAGGGCATTCTGACCGCGGCGGTTTGGCCGTGGTCAGAAAGGGTAAACCGGCGGTCTCCCGCCGGTTTACCGCTGCCCTTAGAATCCCCCATGGCGGCGCAGCTTGCTGCGCCGCCATGGGGGATTCTGACACCCCCTACCGCCATCCTGTTCCTGGCGGTTCGCCCGCCAGGAACAGGATGGCGGTAGGGGGTGCCGCGGGGCCCCTGGGGGCCCCTGCCGTGCCCATGCCAATGGCATGGGCACGGCAGGGGCCCCCGTAAGAGGGCCCCACAAAGTATTTCAGCAGTTTGGGGGCTGCAGTCAGTGCAGAGGCTATCTTTGCAAGCAATCTCTGCATGCCAGACATGCAACCATGCTGTATTTGAGAACCAAGCACCTGGATGCCATGCACAACTGCTATCTGGCCTAAAGACTAGCTTCTTCATTGAGCGGACCCGGGGGACAGGGTTGGGGGAGAGGTGCCTGTGGCAAAGGAGACACCACCCCTTGGATGTGGGGGTGGGAGTTTGGCAAACTCGAGGGAAACAAGAGGGAGGGTGGAGATGGAAATCCGGGTGGTGGACAAGGATGCAGATGGGACAGTTCCTGTCTGGTCCACCACCACTAGGGACTGGTCTTGTGTGGAGGCCTCCAAAGATGATGTGGAACTTGTGGCTTCCGTGCCAGTCCCCTCACCCTCCATGCCATTGGCTCCATCAGTGCCAGATGTGTCTGCTCAGGATGCATAGTGGCCAGCTGCTACCCTGCCTTCATGGTCAATGTCTTCTTTACCTGCTGCTGCAGATGCTGAAATGACACATACAACATTTTAACATATCTGTGCAAATCAAAATAGCCATATTAGGGAGCAAATTGCACACCCATTTGCTCATAGTTTATGAAATTACAATTATTTGTGCCATTTCCTTTTAGCTCATTTCACATAAACACTTCAAATTTCTCATGGAATAGTGTAACACCTCTGTATGCTACAGCATTATTGTTTTGAATACTGAACACGTCACAAAAAATAACATGTAGCCAAAACAGATGGTAGCATGTGAATTGTCTGTCTGCAAAAAGACCCTGTCAATAATTCCTGTGCTCCAACATTGACTCATCGTCTGTACATAACAAAGGACATAAAAATGCTGTTTGAGGTATTTGTAACTCTGTCAACAGTATGTAAAAGTTCCTGTCTGGTTCTCTTAATTAAGATTGCCTACTAATATAATGTCTGTAGGAAACAGACTGGCTTACTTGCACCTTTTTGAAGGAGTAAGGCTTCCTGCCAATCTGCTACTATCAACATGAACTGACTTGAATCTTGCAGTAAAAACATGATTATCAAAAGTTGTTGCTAGGAAATGTTGCCATTGTACTCACGTTCCTAGTTATTTTGCACCAGATGCTCAATGTACTTTGGTCATAATACCATTCCCACTCCGCCGGCTCAATTCAGAGCCGGCATCTTAGTGGGAAGGTTGATTTGCCCTGGGCTGGCGGGCGGCCTTTTGGCGGCCGCCCGCCAGCCCAGGGCAAATCCCAAAATACCCTCAGCGGTCTTTCGACCGCGGAGCGGTATTTTGGTGGGCGAACTTCGGCGGGCGGCCTCCGCCGCCCGCCGAAGTTAGAATCACCCCCTTAGTTTCAAAGCACATTTAACATGGGGGGTCGAATCTTTCAGAGTGAACATATCACAGCTATTTTTACTGTTTTCCAATGTTTCTAAACCCAATTCAACATATACCTACAATCCACATAACCTCACTACCTACCTTCACCCCAAAAAGTATCTATAACAGTCAATTGAATCAGTTCTTCCAGACTGTACCTATTACCCTCCATTTCAACTGATTTTCATTTCACACCAGCCTCATTCAGCTGCATCCATCTCAGAGTGAGGATTGTGGGTCACAGCTTTGTGTTTTGAGCCAGACAGAGTGCAAAAAGAAGTGGTATTGACAGGGACATAGGTTTGTCTAATGTGGATATTAATTGGATTGGCCAGAGAGCATTAAAGTGGCATCAATGACTCCCTTTGGTTGAAACTATTAGGGATTGCCAATATCTAGACCTTATGATTATGCACTGTGGTGCCAATGACTTGGGCACAGTCACAGGAGTTGGTTTTGAAATCCTAGTAAAAGAAACATTTGGAAAATGACACTCTGCACACACTGCCTTGGTGTTTTCAAACATTTGCCAAAAGCAGAAGTGGAACTGGTCAACTCAGTTCTGCCCACAAATGAAGAAATCCAGGAAACATGTCAATAAAACTACGTCTGCATTCCTCAGGGACCATAACATGATTTCTATATACCACAACAACTTACGATTTGATATGGAGGGTATATATGAAATGACGGAGTTCACCTAACAGAGAAAGGCAACAAACATTTCCTGCATAACTTGAGAGACTGTATCCTCTACCATGTGTAGTAATCACCCACACATTATAAATACAATGGCTCTTTTCAGAGCCAATCTATTACCCATATAGATATATATTTCTATTTATGTAGGGCTTTTTAAAAAAAAAATCTTGCTTCAATCCTCGAATGGCTTCACAGATTTTATAAAAGGAAAAAAAACACTTTTTTTGATGCAAGGGTTGGGTGTGAAAGTGTCTCTCTGAGTGTCAGAGTGAGTGTGAGACTGTGTAGACGTGAGAGTGTTTCTAACAGTGTCTGACTGAATGTCAGACTGACTGTGAGATTAGCTGTCTGGGTAGGTGTCAGAGTGCATCTCGGGGTTTGACACTACATGAAGAGTCTCTATGTTAGCGGGAGATTGAGCATGAGAGTCTGTGGCTGGGTGTGAGAGGGAGTGTGACAGTGTCTGCCTGGATGCAAGAGTGGGTGTGAGAGTGTCTCTTGGAGTGTAAGAGTGCGGGTGAGAGTGTATGTGTCGATGTGACAGTGGATGTGACAGCATCACTTTAAGTGTAAAGGTGTGTGTGACAGTGTCTGCCTCCATGTCAGACTGGGTGTGAGAATAGCTGTCTTGGTATGATGGTGAGTGTCAGAGTGCATCTCTGGGCTTGACAATACATCTGAGAGTCTCTAAGTTAGTGTGTGGCTAAGCATGAGAATCTGTGTCTGGATGAGAGAGAGAGTGTGACAGTGTCTGCCTGGATGCGAGGGTGGGTGTGAGAGTGTGATGCAGAGTGTGAGAGTGATTGTGGGAGTATCTGTGTAGATGTGACGGTGAATGTAACAGCATCTCTGTAGGTGTGAGAGTGGGTGTGACAGTGCCTGCCTACATCTCAGACTGGCTGTGAGAGTGTCTCTCTGTGTGTAATACTGAGTATGAGAGTATCTCTATTAGAATTTACTCATTTTATTTTAAGTTTCCCGAGCTCCGCGGATCCAACTGCAGCTTTACACCGGGGGCCACATTGAGCCCTTCCCCCTGCCCCCACCCATTTGAGCTGTAGATCTCGCAAAGCGGCAAAAAAAATATTTTCTGCATCTCAAACCCATTATTTGTCTCATCACCATAATTATATCACTCCATCAACCAAATTGTCCCCCCATTTCAGCCCCAGGGACCATTTACCAACAAAAGAACATGGCGGCCGCGACATTTCTCTCAGGCTGCGGGCAGCCAATCAGATTCTTCCTGTAGTGCTTGGATCTGCAGATCCACCCGCAGAGGATCCGCGTCCCCATATATTTACACTTTGTGGACTAAACTTTCTCTGAAACTACTGAACGGATTCACACCAAATCACAAAAAGCATGATCTGCGGAATAGAATCTAGCTTCCTGCCAAATTTGGTGTAGTTCCGTTCAGTGATTCAGGCTGTAGGCCTGTCTAAAGGTTCTATGGAAAAATAAATGGGGAAAACATGCTTTGGGACCCCCCCTTTTTCTCTGCCCCCACTAGACAGATCACCCTGAAACTTTCACAACAGAAGCTGAAGTTAGGAGAGTATACGTTTTGATAATTTCATGAAGATTTGTCAAGCGGTGCCGTAGTTATAAGCAAAACAAAAAACACTTTTTCTATAGAAACTAAGTCCTAACTATAACTACCTACTGGTGACCGCAAGTAGGTAATATACAGGTATATGTATATATAATATTATTCCAACAGTACTTTAGGAATGTAGAATTGTTTTGCACATTATCTTGTGGTTTTACCAGTCCAATAAGCCTGCTATATTTACTGTGCATTTAATAGTGCAAGTCCTTCTACTGTGTTGCTTGCGTGTGTAGGTTCACGGGTTATTTAATGGTGTTTTGTAGCACTTCTTCCCCCCCTCCCCTGTGGATGAACAAGGCTTAGTGCTGAAACGCATTGCTGGGGCTGGATTTTTTGGAATAAACTTAATTTAAAGGATCCTTGAGCGCGCATGTTCATCTGTTTGCAGGTGTTTTTCATATGCATATAATAATAAATATATATATGACGAATCGTCACAAAATTTTCAAAAGTTGTGTACTAGTTAGTTTAACTGCTGTCTGGAAATGTTTGTGGTGATTCATTGGGTGGGGTCTGAGAAAAGGGGGGTCACAAAACATTTTTCCCCTGTGCAATGTCTATGGGGATTTTGCCATTTTTACAAACGACTACAGCCGCTGAACAGAATGACATCAAATTTAGCAGGAAGGTAGATTTTGGCCTAGAAAGAGCGCTTTTCATAATTTGGTGTAACTCTGTTCAGTAGTTTCAGAATAATTAAAGGACATAAAATATAGATATCTAGGGACGCAGATCCTTTGCTGATCTATCTGTGAGGTTGACGTTTTACCCACACAAAACCATAGAAATTCAGTAGTTGTAGTCATACTTCTAGTTATACTCTGAAGAAACTATAGCTTGTGCCAAACCTTTAGGCAACAAGTTATACTTTCTTAACATAAGTATAACTGTAAGTATAACTATACCTGCCAAATTTCTATGGTTTGTGTGGGTAAAATATCAATCTAACTATAATGTCCCTGTGACCCCTGTTATTTAGTGAATATATATATTCACAGAAGAAAACAAAGGATACAGGGATGTTATAGTTAGGTTGGCATTTTAACCCCAATGAGTGAAACCATGAAGCCTAATTGGGAAGTGTTTCTTTTCAATGTTGCTAGGATCCAAAGGTTTGAAGACACCTTTGAATAGGTAAGTCATTTGCTTGAAATGTCATTGATGAGTCAACCACATCACAGAGTTGAAGTGACAGTATTGTACCTTGGCAGAATGTGTCAATTAAATCTAGAGATTCCGAATTGATCCCATGGGCCCCCGGTTTCTGCAGGTAGCCTGCACCTCTACTTCAAAATGTTGTTGATTGTGCAAGATATCACGATTTTGACCCTGTATTCCACTGGGAGTCAGAGAAGCAACATTGATATAGTATGATAACATTTGTCCAAAGCAAGACATATCCAGTCTACCTGGCTCTTTCTCCGTTGTAATTTTTGTATTGCTTTAGGCAAGGCCAATATACACCATGTTGGAGACATTTTAAGATGCAATAATCTTGCAGTCTAGCTGCAGGGAGTGATAAAAGCTTCCACTATTCTGCATATCCAATGTCAACTTTACACTAACAATATTTGTGTTAGAAGTAGACTGGTGCAAAGGAAAATAGGACAAGAGAAAAAAACAGAGACACTGGATATTATCAAGTTGCCTGGTGGCACAGCTGGACTTGGTTCACACTGCAGAAGTGTTGATATCTAAATAAAAGAGAATAATTTTTGCATGCCTATGATATTCATTTTGGCTTCTACCATCACTTATGATATGCCTAAAGGTATTCTCTATGTTTCTAACTCTCTGCTCTGAAATTAAACTATATATTTTTCCTGAGAAGATATAATATTAAAGTTGATATAATAACTGCTCTGTATTTCTAACTCTCCACTTCAGAATGAAACAATCTTTTTTCCTGAGAGGATATAATATTGGAGTTGATATAAAAACTGCAAATGTTATGTGTTCCTTGCTAAAGAGTGCTATTTTCACTATCATGTTATAGCATTCACTGGTTTGAATTATGTTCAATGCAGCAGGTTGATAAAAACAACATGAAAAACTTTCATTGTTCCTCAGTACACTTAGCAATCATATATTTGTTTTATTAACAGTTTGATACTGTAGTGTTCTAACAACAATACGTCTGTGCAATATGTGGTTCCACTGACTTCTCTTGTACAAGAATGAATTGAATATTGAGTTCTCATTTGTAATAAATGACTTCTAAAAGGGAAAGTGAAACAAATAGACTTCATAATCCCAATGTATGACTCTTTTTGAAATCCAATGGACAGTACCTTCAAAATTAAGTGCAAGTCTGTATCCTTATAGAGATTTGTTTTTGCAAGAATACTTTTCTGGTTCGAAAGGTGTATTTCGTCACATCCTCAGAATAAGAGGTTACCAGGATCAAAAACCTATAAGCAGAGAGTCCTGGCTGCAGCAACTAGATTTCACAATGGCCTAGCAAGGACACTATGCACTATGAGGAATGCATACTCTGAGGGGCCTATTCACAACTGCACATAGTAGTACATATAGAATTACTACACTATGCTGTTCACTAACCTGCATGGTGAGGTCCATGCCTCCACCTCTCCTATTATTTATGTGCAGGGCCCTCCCCCCTGATTGAGGAGATCTCCACATACATAGGTATACATTTTAGTAGTAAATGGAAGCAGGATAAAGGTTGGAAAATATTGAATGCTCACTACTAAATGGGAAGGGTTAAGGAATGAGTAAGGAGGGATTTGAGGGGGTTATGGAGGGATTTATGGGAGGATATGCACCCACTTACCTTGCTATTCACAAACTACACTTCTATACTTTCTATAAGCAAAATGGATCTAAAACTTTGGGAAATGTCCCCCAGCTCAGTGCTGCACTATATACAGCACCACATGGCCAACTACTGGTACAGCAATACCCTCTCCTAGAAAATAATGGAGGCAAGAATTGAAATAAAAACTCATTGGCCCTTTTTTTAACCTTTTAAAAATATATATACAATTAATTTCATGTTTTAAAACATGCATATAGATAAAACATAATTATTTGTTTGTTATAAAATATGTCAAACTTTTTAAATGTAAAAATGAATATAACACAGTAGAGAGCACAGGATCATATCTAAAAGACACTAAAGATTTTCTTAAGTTAGAAATTGGTGGTTGTTTCCCAAAACAGAAATTGAACATTTATGGCTGCATACCATATATATCAATTCTCTGTATACTTCAATAGATGCAAGGCAATGGGCACTTTTGAAGGAAGGTAATTTGAGAGCTAATATAAATATCATCATGAAATTGTATCACTTTGCCCTATACCATAGTTACTTCACCTGGAATGAGGAATTCTTTTTACAAAAAAAAAGGAAAAATGCTGTGTTTTTAAGGAGCCCCCAGTTATGTCAAGTATCGATTGTCATTAAACAACCTGAAGAGGGGAGCTTTTACAACTCTATAGATTGTACCACTGATTTGATTATGTATTTAAGGTACATTTTGTGCCATATTTGTGATTTGGCATGGTATTCCTGAGTCTTCAACCAAAAGCATTCTGGAACTAAACACCAAAAAACAATAAATCAAATTCAGCAATAAAATCATCAGCATGGAATTAGCTTTTTTGGGTGTACGTATACATTTCATGCATGGCAACATCAGTACCGATGTGTTCCACACGTCCAGAGATAAAAATAATATGCTACACTTTCAGAGCTTTCACCTGATTCACTAAAAAGACATTTACCATACTCAAAATGTACATGCCTCAAGTGAATCAGCTCTGAACTAGTAAGGTTTGAGAAACTTGTTGAGGAGTACAAAATGAGATTCCAAAACGGAGGGTACGCATACAAGACAACAACTTCCCACTATGTTAAAAAACAAAAATCACATGTCACACTTGTATTGAGGTTCTCTATATACAGTAGGGCCATCCACAGAATTATCAGTAGAAGATGGGGAAGGCTGCAAGTTGAGCAAGATTGTGACACATTACACCAAGAAAGAACTCTGTTTTCATATACGGGATCATTGAATATAA
Organism: Pleurodeles waltl; assembly: GCF_031143425.1. Classification (NCBI taxonomy): domain Eukaryota; kingdom Metazoa; phylum Chordata; class Amphibia; order Caudata; family Salamandridae; genus Pleurodeles; species Pleurodeles waltl. The sequence goes on along the minus strand of NC_090443.1, from coordinate 830,723,705 downwards.
GATCGTGCAGCAAGGCATTACAAGATCAGTAGTCCTGCATTCAAACAATGGCAATAAAACCAACCTAAAAAGCCGTTGAGATTTCAATACTAGAAATTGGATTTCCCCATCATAAATATCCGTGTGGGATGCTCTATACTGGAAAAACAGAGAAAAGGCAAGATGCACTTTACAGAACATAAAAGTAATATTCACAAGCTTAGCATTAAATCCACAGTAGCCGTACATGTTCTTGAACAAAAACACAGTTCCCAGTCAAGATTTAAAATACTGGAAGTAATTGTGTTATAGATTCAGACATAAGAAGAAATCATTTAGATGATGCTTCTGAACACGGTACATCTGAAAGGTTTAAATGACAAAATAGAAGTGTAATGTTCCTTGTAATAGTTTTTGTGGTTAATTTTGTCTATTTTGGAGACACAGAGGGGGTCATTACAACCCTGGCGGACGGTGTTAAAGCTGCGGTAATAGCGCAAACAGGCCGGCGGAAAAAAAAAAGGGAATTATGACCGTGGCGGAATCCACCAACATAGACAGCCATTTTAACACTCCGACCGCCACGGCGGTACAGACAGGCAGCGCGGCGGTCACCGCCAACAGACAGGCGGAAGACAAAGTACCGCCCACAGTATTACAACAGGCCAATCAGCCACCTTTTCCAGGGCGGATTCACCGTGGATCAAAACACGGTGGAAACAGCTTTTGCAATGGGAAAACGCTCACCTTAACACACTCCACGAGGAAGGAGGGCACCAGGAGCCGGAACTCCAAATACTCCCTGCGATTGTCTTCCTGCTCCTCTACGAACATAAGCAACGGCGGCGCCGAAGACAACGGTGAGTACTGCACCTACGACATAGGGGAGGGGGGAGGCAAAAGTCAGGGACACACACACGCAACACCCCCACCCCCACCCCAACCCTCACCCACTACAACACACACAACAATGCATTTCCAAACATCACAGTAACAACCCCCAACCCCCCCCCGGAAGAATGCAAAGACAAAAGGAAATGAGTACAACCATTGTAATGTGTCAAAATAGAGTATGCTCATATATACATAAATATATACACATTCCAAATATATACACCACGATTAGTAGTGCAGGTATGCACAATTCAATATCCGTGGACCACTGGGCCCAAAATGCATGGGCGAGGCCCACACACAATACCTGTCCAGAAACGGAGAGAACACTGCAGGGGCATCAGATATAAATACAACAGGCACCTCAGGGGGAAGGGAAGGGGGGGCACCTCAGCCAGATGACAGCACCACGCCAGATCCACGACGGGGCTCCATGCCCATTGATGTATTCTGGAGAGTGCAAAGCCACAGTCTCTCAAGTTCCTCCAGTGGGTGGTTTGCCCACTGCTTTATCCTGGGGAGTGCAAAGCCACAGTCTCTCAAGTGTCTACAGTGGGTGGTTTGCCCACTGTACCATCCTGGGGAGTGCAAAGCCACAGTCTCTACAGTGGGTGGTTTGCCCACTGTACCATCCGGGGGAGTGCAAAGCCACAGTCTCTCAAGTCTCTACAGTGGGTGGGTTGCCCACTGTAACATCCTGGGGAGTGCAAAGCCACAGTCTCTCAAGTCTCTACAGTGGGTGGTTTGCCCACTGCTTTATCCTGGGGAGTGCAAAGCCACAGTCTCTCGTCTCTACAGTGGGTGGGTTGCCCACTGCTTTATCCTGGGGAGTGCAAAGCCACAGTCTCTCAAGTCTCTACAGTGGGTGGTTTGCCCACTGATTGGTCCTGGGGAGTGCAAAGCCACAGACTCTCAAGTGGAGAACAGTCTCCACTGGGTCTGGAGGGGGACTGGTGCCCAGAGTGCTTCATCCTGTTAAGGACTCAGGTAGTGGATGCTGTTCTCCACTGGTTCTGGAGGGGGACTGGTGCCCAGAGTGCTTCATCCTGTTAAGCACTCAGGTAGTGAATGCTGTTCTCCACTGGTTCTGGAGGGGGACTGGTGCCCAGAGTGCATCACGCTCCCTGTGATGGTCCCAGTTCCGTCACTGTCCCAGCCGCACATGGGCTAACGATGCTTGAGTTGGCGGTGCTTGCCCTGTTCAGCGGTGCTTGCCATGGCGGTCTTTGCCCTGTTCAACGGTGCTTGCCCTGTTCAGCGGTGCTTGCCATGGCGGTCTATGCCCTGTTCAGCGGTGCTTGCCCTGTTCAGCGGGGCTTGACTTTGCTGTCTCTGACCTGTGCAGCGGTGTGTGGCATGGCGGTACCTCATTGGCCAGCGGGGCTGTGGCTGCCGGGGCCCTCCTGGGCACTGATGCTGGCGGGGGTCTCCGGACCAGTGACGATAGTGCTGCCCTCCTGGGAACTGACTCTGGCGGTGGTCTCTGGACCAGTGACGATAGTGCTGCCCTCCTGGGAACTGACTCTGGCGGTGGTCTCCGGACCAGTGACGATAGTGCTGCCCTCCTGGGCACTGACGCTGGTGGTGGTCTCCAGACCAGTGACGATAGTGCTGCCCTCCTGGGCACTGACGCTGGCGGTGGTCTCCGGACCAGTGACGATAGTGCTGGCGTGGCATCCTGGCCAGCGGGGAGGATGGCGGCCTTCTCCGGCGTGCTGCTCCTCCCAGACTTTGGAGACTTCTTCTGCCTCTTCCCCACCTTGGGAGGAGTCACAGCTGACTCGACACTCCCCCCGGAACCCTAGTGAGCGGCTTTGCCGGCAGGAGTCTTCCCCCTCTCCCGTCGGGCACTGTCCAACTTCTGGTGCTTCACAGGGGGTGGACTGGCAGTGCTTTGGCTCTGTGTTACACTGGCTGCCCTGGTGCCCGGTGCACTCCACATACCTCTAACAGGCACAACTGGTACCGGACTTTTTTTGGCTGAGGTGCTAGTACGGGACCTATGAATTGGAGGGGGGGGCGGTGGGACAGAGGTCAAGGCTGCTCAGGAAAAGTTTCTGACGAACAATGGGACGGGTAGCTGGAGGGGGTCTGGGAGTGGAGGAAGAGGAGGTGGTTGTAGGAGGTGTAACTTTAGATGATTTGGGTGCAGGTGCATGTTCTGGAGGCAGTCGTGAGGTGGATGGATGTTGGGTGTGTGTGTGCCCACGTTTGTGTACTTTGGGAGGGGGCGCACAGACACACTGGGAGAGGACACAGGGGACATGTAAATGGTAGTGGGGGTGGTGAGTGCAGGTGATCGGGGTGTGGTGCTGGGTGTTCTGGTGCGAGGCCTAGTGGCTGTAGTGGTAGTGCATGCAGGTGAGAGTGTAGACGACACTGGGAGGGAGGAGGGAGACGACGAGGAGGGGGACACAGTGGAGGCAGTGGATGTTGCTGTGTCTGTATGTGGGTGATGCTTGTGTGAGTGCCTGTGGGATGTGTGGTGCCTATGTTTGCCTGAGCTGCCCTTGTGTGTTGACGTGTGTGCAGGCTGGTCTGATGGTGTGCTTGGGATAGGCTGGGGTACGGGGGATTGGGTCTGGGTGGAGGAAGTTGGAAGGGGGAGGCTAGACACAGGAACAATGGCTGCCATCAGTGCTGAGGCCAGAGATTGCAGGGTTCGATGATGGGCAGCCTGACCAGAATGAATGCCCTCCAGGAATGCATTTGTGTGTTGCAACTCCCTTTCTACACCCTGGATGGCATTCACAATGGTAGACTGCCCAACAGTGAGTGACCTGAGGAGGTCAATGGCCTCCTCACTGAGGGCAGCAGGGGTGACAGGGGCAGGGGTTGAGGTGCCTGGGGCGAAGGTGATGCCCACCCTCCTGGATGAACAGGCACGGAGCGAAGGCTGAGAGGCTGCAGGGAGGGCGGTGCTGGTAGGGGGGGTGGCGGCTGCACCTGTAGAAGTGGGGGCACAGATGGTGCGCCACCACAAGGGAGCTCCCATCGGAGGACGAGTCCGTGTCGCTGGTTGCAGATCCGGTGACCGACATGAAGCTCCCCTCGCCCTCCATCTCACTGGTGTATTCTGAGTCCGTGGTGTGGCCCTCCATGGCCATGTGGGATGCAGCCCCCTCGTGCTCCGGTGCCACTGTACCTCTGCCTGATGATGCTGATGCACAAAAGAACAGGGAGAGCACAAAAAGGGGTGGGGAAACAGAAGAAAGACAGGTTGAGTGCATGGCTTACCGCTACCGTTGGCGGACAATACAGACACAGCAGCCCCCTGCGCTACGCCGTGCTCTTGGCCTCTACAGATGCAGTTCCTGGGATATGGCCTACATGGCTATGAGTGTCATCTGCCCACATAGATGACACAGGGGCATGTATACCTGTACTTGGCACTCTACAGAGATGGGGTGGAGTGGCACATGGCCTGCATTCCGGAGGGGCCTAGCCTACGGAACTCGCCCTGGCCTAGGGAAACCCACAGTCCTCCTCCCCCACCCAGACCCCTCCACTGCGTGCAAAGTCAGCAGAATGAGAGTGTACTCACCCCCTTGTGTCTGCTGTGATGCCCTCATGCGCCCATCCAACTCAGGGTAGGCCACTGCCAGGATCCGGAACATCAGGGGGGTCATGGTGCGACGGGCACCCCTCCCACGTTGGGAGGCCATCCCCAGCTGAGCCTCCGCCGTCTTCTTGCTCCAGCGGCGAATGTCCTCCCATCTTTTACGGCAGTGGGTGCTCCGTCTCTAGTGGACCCCCAGGGTCCGGACGTCCTTGGCGATGGCACGCCAAATATCCTTCTTCTGGTGGGCGCTGACCTACATGACATGTACAGGGGAAGAAGAGAAGTCATTACCATCTGCACCGTCGAAGTGAGTGGCCCACATCCCTGCCCTTGCCATGTGGCACATGCAATCACACTCCTTCATGCTTGCAGAACTCTGCCCCCTTCCTACTTACATCCAGCTCTCTCCACCCAGGCATAGCCCATACAACTTGCACCCTAAGTACTCACCTGTTGGTCTGGAGGACCGTAGAGTAGCGTGTACTGGGGGAGGACCCCGTCCACGAGCTTTTCCAACTCCTGTGCAGTGAAGGCAGGGGCCCTTTCCCCAGACGCACGTGCCATTGTCTTTTCCAGACCGAGGTCACAGCAGCACTTGCAGTGTAGGTCCTCTCCTGTCGAAGATCAGGTATCGAGTGATTAAACAGATAGAAAATGGCGGTCACGTCCGCGGCGGTGATGTCCGCGGCGGTGCGTATCATCACCGCCGGCACACTTCGTCATTGGCTCCTGGGACCCATAGGGTCCAATGTTAACCAATGCAGCATTGCGCCGCGGTCTACGACCGCCTACCGCGACGGTGTACAACGCCAGCGCAGTTACCTCACATCCCATTGTCCCACTTTAGAGGTCAGGCATCCACCATTTCAGTGGCCCACATGGCTTCATTTACAAATGCGTCACACATACCTAAGCCTGGACTCAACACACATACAGGAAGATTTTTGTATTTTGTGTCGTGTTCTGTGTAGCTATGGGTACATACCTCTGAGTTGCTTGACTCTATGGTCGCTGTTGTCCTTCCTAGGCACCGTCAGCTGGGACATGTGAGGAGATGGCAGAATCCTCCGGTGTACCGACCGCTGGTCGACCTGTTGACAATGGAGGAGCGACATTTAATCATCACCTACAGGTTTGACCGTGCCACAATCCAGGAACTGTGTACCCAGTTGGAGCCAGACCTCATGTCACCAATCCGCCACCCACAGGAATCCCCCCTCAAGTGCAGGTGCTATCAGTGCTCCATTTCCTAGCAAGTGGGTCATTTCAAACAACAGTGGCCATGGCATCAGGGATGTCCCAGCCTATGTTTTCCAACGTGTTGTCCAGAGTGTTATCTGCCCTGCTGAAACACGTGAGGAGCTACATTGTTGTCCTCAGGTGGAGGATTTGGCTACAGTTAAAGGTGACTTCTATGCCCTTGGACATATCCCTAACATCATAGGTGCCATTGATGGGACCCATGTGGCTTTGGTCCCCCCCCCACAGGAGTGAACAGGTGTACAGGAACCGGAAGAGTTATCAGATGGTATGTTTGGCAGACCAGTACATCTCGCAGGTAAATGCTATGTTCCCTGGCTCAGTGCATGACGCCTACATGAATAGCAGCATCCCTTATGTGATGGGTCAAGTCCAGAGGCACCGTGTGTGGCTATTAGGGGACTCTGGTTACCCCAACCTGTCATGGCTATTGACCCCAGTGAGGAATCCCAGGACCAGGGCAGAGAAACGCTACAATGAGGCCCATGGGCGGACTAGGAGGGTGATCAAACGCACCTTCGGCCTCCTGAAGGCCAGGTTCAGGTGCCTCCATATGACAGGTGGATCCCTATTCTACTCACCAAGGAAGGTGTGCCAGATCATCATCACCTGCTCTATGCTTCACAATCTTGCTTTGCGACGCCAGGTGCCTTTTCTGCAGGAGGATGGTCCAGATGACGGTGTTGTGGCAGCTGTGGAGCCTGTGGACAGTGATGAGGAGGAAGCAGAGGAAGAAGACATTGACAACAGGGACTCTGTCACACAGCAATATTTCCAATGACACACAGGTGAGAACAATCTTTTTACTATTACATTTACCTTTACACTTCTACCTCTATCCTGTCTGTCAATTTGCAGCAGTATTTGCTAAATGAGTTGTACATTTCCATTACGGTTTCACAGGTGTGGTTACCAACGTGTGTCATCTGCTTGCATCCTTCATGGGCTTGTGATGTGTGACATAGGTATGTTGACATTACATTTTCAAACGGATTTTGTCATTGTCATAGATAATACACATTTTCAAAATCACAGACTGACTCCAGATTGTTTTGTGGTTCAAGGGTGTTTATTGAAGTGCTAATTATTGGAGGGGGTGGCAAAATGGTGATGGGTGATGGTGGAGGAATGTCCATGGCAGAGTCCAGTCTATTAGTCTCACAGGTGCACTGCCCATATGGGCATAGGAAGTGGAGCTGGGGCAGTTCCAATATGGACAGGGTAACAAAGTGGGACAGTGGGATGACAATCAGGGTGGTCTCATTTCCTGGCGGGGGTCTTGCCATCTTGCTCTGTCCTGATCCTGGATCTCAGGGACCGCTTGCGGGGTGCTTCTCCGTCTGCAGGGGGTGGGGTGCTGGTGTGGTGGTCCTGTGGCGGGGCGTCCTGTCCACTAGCGCCGGCAGAGGTGGTGAGCAGTTCATCGTCCAGGCTAGTGTCAGGGGCCCCTTGGAGTGCCACGGTGTCCCTCATGGTCTTCTGTATGTCCTTCAGCACCCCTACGATGGTGCCCAGGTTGGAGCTGATGGTTCTGAGCTCCTCCCTGAAGACCAAATACTGTTCCTTCTGCAGGCGCTGGGTCTCCTGAAACTTGGCCAGGACCGTAGCCATCGTCTCCTGGGAGTGGTGGTATGCTCCCATGATGTTGGAGAGGGCCTCGTGGAGAGTGGGTTCCCTTGGCCTGTCCGCCCCCTGTCGCACAGCAGCCCTCCCAGTTCCCCTGTGTTCCTGTGCCTCCGTCCCCTGGACCGTGTGTCCACTACCACTGCCCCAGGTCCCTGTTGTTGTTGGGGTGGTGGGTTATCCTGGGTTCCCTGTAGTGGTGGACACACAGCTGATTGACGTGTCCTGGGGACGGAGGTATGGGCCCGCTGGGTGGGTGCTGTGCTGGTGTTACCTGAGGGTGGAAGGTCAGTGTTGGGCTGTGCCTGTGCGAGGGGAACCGACTGTCCCGAGGCCCACGATGGTCCGGGCTGGTCATCTGGATCCAGTTGGCCAGAGCTGCTGTCATCACTGTGGGCCTCTTCTGTAGGTGGGGTAGAGATGTCTGGACCCTCCTGTCTGGTGACGTTATGTAGTGGTCCTACAGGGGTATAAAAGCATGATTATTGCATCTGTGTGTGTCATGGTGTGCAATGGGTGGGTGAGCGTGTACCCCAGTGCTAGCATTCCTGTGTGGTGGCTTGTGTGATGATGGTTAGGGGTTGTTATAGGTATGTGCAGTGGGCATGCTTTAGTGCTGGGTGTCCATGCTTTGTTGTGTCATGCAGGGCTTGGTGTTGGGATGGGTGGTTTGTGTTATTAGTACATTAGTGAGGAGTTGGAGTGATAGGGGAGGGGGTGAGGGTGGGGCAGTGTGATAGCATGCAGGTAGGGTGGGGGATATGATAGTTAAGATTTGACTTACCAGTGTCCATTCCTCCACCGACTCCTCCGAGGCCCTCAGGATGCATGATGGTCAAGACCTGCTCCTCCCATGTTGTTAGTTGTGGGGGAGGAGGTGGGGGTCCGCCGCCAGTCCGCTGAATTGCGATGTTGTGCCTGGAGACCACGGAACTCACCTTCCCCCGTAGGTCGTTCCACATCTTCCTGATGTCCTCCCGATTTCTTGGGTGCTGTCCCACTGCGTTGACCCTGTCCACGATTCTCATAGCCATAGCTCCATCTTCCTAGCTATAGAGGTGTGCTGCACCTGTGATCCAAATAGCTGTGGCTCTACCCGTACGATTTCCTCCACCATAACCCTGAGCTCCTCCTCCAAAAACCTGGGGTGTCTTTGGCGTGCCATGGGGTGGTGTAGGTGATGTGTATGTGGTGATGAGTGTGGTGATGTGTAGTGGTGTGGGGTGTTTTGTGCGTGGATGTTGTGTGGGTGATGGTGTTGTGTGCCTCTTTGTGGTGGGGTTGTCTATTGCTGTGCTCTCTCTCTGTCGCCTTCGTCTCTAATTTTTGGTCGTAGGGGTTTGTGGGTGATGTGGGTGTGTGTTTTATATTGTGTTGGGTGTGTGGGAGTGGTGTTTGTATGTGTATCAGGTGTGTGTATTTTGAATTGTCCAATGTGGCGGTGTTTTGGAGATGTGTGTGTATTTTGAGCGCGGCGGTGTGTCCCGCCAATGGAATACCGCGGTTGAAAGACCACCGCGTGGATTCGTGGGTCATAATAGCATGGGCGTGTTTCTGTTGGCCCGAGGGTGGAGGATTTGTTTTCGCCAGTTTATCACTGACCTTTGGTGTGGCGGACTTGTGTGGGTGTCTGAATTTCGGCGGATTCCGAGATGTGGGTCATAATAGTTGTGGCGGAATTCCGCGGCCGCGGCGGTGTATTGCCGGTCTTCTGCATGGCAGTAAGCGGCTTTTACCACCAATGTTGTAATGACCCCCAGAGTCTCCCGATAGACTGCATTATTTTCATTGTTGATTATTATTAGAGTTGAGTGTTTCACCCTCCCCGACAACTTTGCCTAATTACTTATGTGTTTTGCTATAGTTTTCTAGTGTGCAACACAACCATTCTGATATTTTGCAGCAACACCTTACATCATACTATCAGTTTTCCAAGATTTTTCAGACACACAGCAATACCATGCTAGCCCGCATTATAATTTTTGCATTACATTATTCTAGTTCAGTTAAACAAATGGTATCCCATGCTTCTCATTGTGGTTTCTCACGTAGTCTTCATCTCTAGATGTGCTCTAAGATGGCAGCTTCTTTGCCAGACTGTTGTGAACACAAACACTTTCCCGAGATCCATGTGCATATAATGTATTCTACACCAGTACTCTGAAGAGCCACATTTGAATTGAGAACTTGCACAGTTATAAGTAGTTAGTTTAATTTGGGATCCACCTTGCATTCTATAGTTCACATCATGGGTTGCTCACTTGGCCTACAATGTGCAATACACTATGGCGGTCATTCTGACCGCGGCGGTCGCCGCCCGCCAAGCGGTTCCCGCCGAAAGACCGCTCCGCGGTCAAAAGACCGCGGCGGCCATTCTGGCTTTCCCGCGGGGCCGGCGGGCGACCGCCAGAAGACCGCCGGCCGGCCCAGCGGGAAAGCCCCTTCAACAATGAAGCTGGCTCGGAATGGAGCCGGCGGAGTTGCAGGGGTGCGACGGGTGCAGTGGCACCCGTCGCGATTTTCACTGTCTGCAAAGCAGACAGTGAAAATCTTTGTGGGGCCCTATTAGGGGGCCCCTGCACTGCCCATGCCAGTGGCATGGGCGGTGCAGGGGCCCCCAGGGGCCCCACGGCACCCGTTCCCGCCATCCTGGTTCTGGCGGTGGACACCGCCAGAAACAGGCTGGCGGGAAGGCGGTCGGAATCCCCATGGCGGTGCTGCAAGCAGCGCCGCCATGGCGGATACCCTGGGCCAGCGGGAAACCAGCGGGAAACCGCTGGCTCCCCTTTTCTGTCCGCGGCTTTACCACCGCGGTCAGAATCGCCCAGGGTCAGAATGACCCCCTATATGTGTATCATTGATAGACTGTTGTGTCACTTGCTATCACATGATCCAGGCGCACATGAGATAACTTATACAGCAATGCTGGGGAGTCATAGTTGGAAATAAAAATAGGCAAGGATTATGCTTTCTCTTTCTTTACTGACAAAATAACAGCAGCCAATCAACATTAAAACCATACAAAAATTGCTTTTCCCAATATCACTTGAAGTCCATACCATGCCCAAACCCAGGCCTGCTCTCCGTATAAATGTCTCTGAATCCTTAGTTCTTCCTCTTTCTTTGCAATAAAATAACATATCAACCCAAACTCAACAAACTGGATTTCCCTAAGTCCCAACGAGGAACATCGAACTGCAGCCTCTGGCTGAAACTGGCACATCTACCTTGTCCTGTGTGCAACTCTCTGGATCATTCATGCTCCCTTATTGTCTAATCCTAGGAATAAAAGAAATGCGCTAATAAACTGGTATTGATTATGAATTACATGGGTGGGTGCAAAATACAGTACATGAGAAATACACCATGCATATAAATTAAACTGTAATATATATTCTAAATGTATAATTGTTCCAGAACATCGTCTGGATTAATACAATGATAAGGGTGGGATAATCCTCGCCTCCATGTCCTTAATACAATTGAAAATTCTTGACACAATAACTAGATTTTTTTTTATTCTATGTCAGGACCAGAGGCTTCGGATTTTGCGAGTTCAAAACTGATCCACCACTGTAGATGCCACATCAACAATAGTTTTATGATAAAAAAAAACTCTAAAGTAGTGTCAGAAGACCAATCAGAGGCAACCATGATATCTTCTAAACGAGAGCCATCCCCAAAGGACTTGGATGCCATAGCGCCGCGCAATGAATGTGCTCCAAATCTGGTAGAGGATATGGCAGCCTCCCCCAGTAATCATTTGACCCATCTGGTCAATGTGGCTGAGGATACTGATGCAAATTGACTTTGAAGGTATATTAACAATTGCCCAAAGTGCATCACTACGAATTCCCCGAGTACAATCCTTGTAATCCTTTAAACATTTTACAACACATAACTTCTGGTTATGGGGAAATGCTGGATATGAAATACACTTAGTTGCCATCTTTGCATGTCTAGAAATTGTAAAAGAAAATCTAGAAGGAGTAAATACTCTACCTGTTAAATCCAGAGCGCGTACATCAGACATACGTCGACAGGAGATGAAACAGAAGCACAGTGAATTTGGCTGACAATTGCTTACAAGGGAGTTCTTTGTCACATGGCCAGGTTCTCAGAAAACACAGAACAATATCTACATCCCATAAAGTCATATACTTAGGTTGAGGGGGTCTCAGAGGAGGTTTACCCACTGGCTTACCCTTCAGATGAGGATGTTCTGCTGAAATAGCAGATCTAAAATTATTAATGGTCCTATACGCTAAACCCTTGGTTTCCAAATCCAAAAGGAAATTGACAATCATTCTAATGTGGGCCCCCATGGGATCAACACCCCGTTCACTGCACCAACCCACCCATCGTCTCCAGGACGCCCCATTTTGCTTAGGGGTGAAAGGAGTCCTGGAATAGGATAAGAAGAACATTGTGTCTCTTGAAATTCCTGGCACTTGCCAACGTCTCTGGAAAGTTTTCATGCCATGCGCAACAAGTGACCCTATAATATCAGAGTATGAGGAAGATCCAATGGATCCAGAGCAGGGATGGGAAGGGTGGGAATAGAACCACAGAAGCACATGGGTATCCGCCAATTGTCTCTTTACTTGAGAGAGTACTCTCTGAATCATGGAAAATGGGGGAAGGCATAAAGGAGATGCAGGGACCAATCCTGAAGATAAGCATCTGACTCCATGGCTAGGGGATCCAGCCTCCAACTGTAAAACTGTGGGAGCTGAGCATTGAGCCAGGATGCAAAAAGAACCTTTGAGCACTCACCCCACCAGATTTTGAAACTCTGACTGGTGAAGTTTCCAGACGCTGCCATCCCTCAAAAAGCATAAGTTCCAGTCTGCTACCACATTGGAATGTCCCAGAATGTACTCCTCTGTCACCGATATCTGGTGGTGGAGGCAAAAGTGCCAAAATTCTTTGGCAACTTCCACCAGAACACAAGATCTGGTCCCCCCTAGGCGATTTATGTATCTCACCGCTGAAATGTTGTCCACATGTAACAGTATGCAACAACTGGCCTTGTGGGGAGAGACAGTGCGAATCGCAAAATCTCCTGCTAGAAGCTCCACAAAATGATATGGAGACCACCACCCCCCCCCCCCCGTCTCCACTGTTCCGCACCAAGCACCCTAGCCCCATTGGCTGGTGTCCGTCTCTATCACTATCTCCAGAGAGGATGCAAAAATGGCTTTGCCGTTCCACGATTCCAAGTGGTCCAGCCACCAAACTATCTCCTTTCTGGCCTGGCCTGGCCTGGCCTGACAATAGAATCTGCTCTGAATAAGACAGACCCTTACAAAGATGCTGGATTTTCAGAAGCTGAAAGGCCCAATAGTGAAGTGAACCTGGACAAATCGCCTGGATGGAAGAGACTAGATGCCCCACCAGATGAGCAAGGGTCCTCAATGATATTGTCAGGGAGGCAAGGGCTCTCTGAAACTCTCTCTTGATTGAAGCTCGTTTCAGTAGTGGAAGTTTCAACTGAGCTCTGATGGAATCTACTTGAAACCCTTAGAATTCTATACATTGAGAGGGAGTCATGACTGACTTGTTGGAGTTTATCAGAAAACCCAGATCCTGAAGAATCAGGATAGTCCATGATAGATGCAATAGAACCAACTCTTTGCTTTGGGCCATAATCAGGATGTCATCAAGATATGTAATGAGCTGTACGCCCCTTTCAAGAAAGAATTGCACAACTGGTCGCAGTAGTTTGGTGAAACGCCAAAGGGCCGAGAACAGGCCAAAGGGGAGGACAGTGAACTTATACCATTGGTTTTGCCAACATAAATTGAAGAAAATGATGATGCGAAGTGAAAATTGGCACCGTTAATTAGGCGTCTTTGAGATCTAACTGGACAAGCCAATCTCTTTCTTGTAAAAGATGTTTTGACAGATGGATACCCTCCATTTTGAAATGGCGGTACACTATCCAGGAGTTGAATGTTTTAGGTTTAGGACCAGGCGGGAACCCCCGCATTTTTTCTGCACCAAAAAGATTGTGCTGATAAACCCATTCAGGTGTGGAACTGTCTTGATTATCCCCTGTTTGCGCAGAAGCGAACAGATTTCAACATCAATGAAACTGCTCTCTGTTTTTGAAAAAAGGAGCAAAGGAGAAAAACCTTTTTGTTTTGAAGTGGAGTAGAACTCCAGTCTGTAGCCCTGAACTGTTTGCAATATCCAAGGATCTTGAGAAATGTGTTCCCAAGCTACAAGATGCCATTTTAGCCTCCCCCCAGAATTACTCTTGCCTGATGCTGTGGCGTCTGTGGGGTTGAAGCCACCTCAACCTCCACCTCCACCTCCACCTCTGTTGGTGCAACACCGACCTCTCCCGGTCCCTGTGGGGTAGAACCCTGATGCAGCATGGTAATTCCATCAACCCCTCTGGGGGTATCCTGATGAGGCCTGATAGAAGCCTCGTCCTGGCGTTCGGACTCTATAGCGTGCTGCCTTGGTAAAAAAGCCTCCACTGAACATCCTCTTCATAGATTTCTGGGCCTTATAGAGAGCAGAAAAGGTGGAAACATACTTGCCTAAGTACTTTACAAATTTGTCCCCAAATAAGAGACCATTTGCCAGTGTTCCAGGTTCTGAAGGGGCCATTTCTGCCAATATAGGATCTATCCACATTTTAAAAGATTTTCGATGCTCTGTGGATATGACACCGTTGGCATTCCCTAGCAGACACATTGCCATCTGTGCCTATTCTAAAATAGCCCCTGGGTCCAATGGTGCACAGGATTCCTTCTCCTACACCACCAGCTCAAGGATCTTGGTGATAGGTCCTGAGATATCAAGAAGTTTTTCCTGGCAACCTCTCAATGCCCGATGTAAGCCCATCTTCAGGTCCTTAGCAAACCTTTTAAGGAACGTGGCCATGCTAGGGTCTAGTTCCAGAGTATAAGCCACCTTGCCGCTCAGAGAGGCGCGAGGACACTCCGAGCGTACAGTATTACGTACATCTTTCTCAAAACTCTTACGTAATCTCTCTTGCACATAGTGTGCCACTTCCATACATGGATGTATTATGTTCTCTGGATCAAAGAATAACATATTCTGAGTCAAAGGATCATATGTACGAACACATTTTCCCATTGACACAGAATGGGAAACACTCTTTGCTACATCAGGCCTAAAGTCTCTCCCGTGGTTTGACGGATCTTGTGTTTTCACTTGGCAAGTTCTTTGGGTTCTTCCAATGCTTGGTCGGAGTCGGAAGAATGAGAAGAGGAGGAGTGGGATGCCTCACTGTGTGATGCAGAAGGGGCTGAGAAGAGGCCAGAAGAGTCTAAAGAGGCCCTAGGTCTGCACATCAGTGCTCAAGGATCATGAGTACAAATATTTCTGCTGAGGAAGTAGGACCTTTTGAGGCTCTCAGGACAAGGCCCACATCAGACTGACTTTCCTTAGTCAGTGTCTCAGAGGGGGGTCCCCCCATCAATTCTCTTCGTCCAAACCTTACCAGAGGCTGAGTAAAGGGCTTTAGGGCTTTTATTAGAGCCTGGTTAACAGAGTCCTGTACATGGTGACCCAGGGCCTGTACTAATCTCTCCTCCATCTGATGCGGATAGGGCAATTCAGACCCCTCTTGATAGTATTCGTCCTCTTTGGCGTAGTACGCCATGCTGGAGTAGCAAAGGATATGGAGTAGTTCAAAAAGGGGGAAGGGGGCACCAAGTAAATGAGAGACCAAAGCTCTCAAAACAGACAAATTCAGTTTGGACGGAGCACTTGCTAGACAAAATTCCCCTAGGGCAAAGCCCTTAATTGTTTTTGCGCCCCGTTGGCCGTTCTGGGGGATAATTCACTTGGCATGTGAGCCGGTCTCCAAAGCTATCTATGGTTGGAGATAGTCTCACACGCATGTGCGTACATCATGATAGTCCTCACAGCTGAAGCGCTTGTTAGGCTTCCTCTTGGATGTCAGAGAAAAACACATGCGCACAGTGTTAGCTGAGGGGTAGAGTGCGCTACGTGGGTGCTCAGTGATCCAAGAAGCTGTCAAAAGTCAGCGCTGGACACGGGCCAATCCAAAAGAGTTTAGGATTGGTCTTTGTGTGAGTGCGACGGCGTGCAAAAAAGGAGGGAGGACCTGCAAAGCCAAGTGCCACTCAATGCCTGCTCCTGCTCCACGGCCATAAATTTGTATCAAAATCACAAAAGACAATCAAAGTAAATAACAGTATGATGTGAGGTACTTACATCTGGCTGCAAGCAGCAAAGAAAGAGGAAGGACTAAGGAGGCAGAGACATTTATATGGAGAGCAGGCCTGGTATTGGGAATGATATGGACTACAAGTGACATTGGGAAAAGTGTTTTTTGCATTTTTGGATGGTTTTAACGCTGATTGGCTGCTGTCATTTTCTCCGTAAAGAAAGAGAAAGCATAAGCCTCCAGTCCTGACTTAGAATCGGGAACCTGTGCAGTAGGAAGTAATCACACACACCCTCAAAACCCCAGATCCAGGTGTGGCCAGAGGCTATGAAATAAAGGGGCATGGGCCGCACCTCTTCTTCAGCCTGCACCTGAATACTGTGTGTGTGTCTTTTGTCTTGGGGACCCGGGGAGCGTTAGGCCTGACTAATGTGGACACCAGCCCTGCTAGCACCTCTGCTACACTGAGAAGACGGTCATCTAATTCACTCAGTGTAGCTCAAGAAATGTTTTCCTTTGAGCTGCATTAATGCGTTTTAATAGCTAAGCCCATAGGATCAAGCACCAAGGCCCTGAGTTATACTTTTTCATGCAAAACTGCGCTAACGCAGTTTTGCGTGAAAAAGTATACTGCCGGGTAGCGCCATCCCAAGACATCAGCCGGGCGACATATGTATGGTATGACGGCAGCTGGCAGTACGGCCCGGCTAGCATCATAAAAAAGGACGCTGGCCTGGTATGGGCAGAGGCATAAAAATGCCTCTAACCAGACTAGCTTCATCCTTTGACGCACAACCCCCACAGACATGACTCCTGTCTTGGTAAAGACAGGAGTCATGCCGTCCACCCCAATGGCCATGTCCAGGGGACATATGTCCCTTGGGCATGGCCATTGGTCCCAGTGCCATGTAGGGGGGCCCAAGTTAGGCCCCCCTATGGCACTCTTTAACAAAAATAACAATACTTACCTGTACTTACCTTACTCGCCAGAGGATGGGGTCCACCCATCCTCTGGCGTCCCTCTGGTGTGGGTGGGGGTGTACCTGGGGCTAGGGAAGGGCATCTGTGGGCCCATTCCATGCTCTCTGATCATGGAAACAGGCCCACAGGGCCCCTAACGCCTGCCCTGACCCAGGCGTTAAATAATGGCGCTAAGCAAACTTAGCGGCATTAGTTAGGGCCCCCATTGTTGATTTTAGCACGGGGGATAGATGCCGTGCTAAGGCCAAATTATCATTTTTTTGCCCGGGAACGCCTACCTGGCATCTCATTGACGCAAGGTCGTTTCCAGCTAGCAAAAATTACTTTAACTCCAAATCTTTGGCGCTAGACGGGTCTAGCGCCAAAGTATAAATTTGGAGTTAGGTTTGCACAGAATTTGTGTAAAAAAAATGATGCAAATTTGGCGCAAAGCAAGTATAAATATGCCCCCAAATACGTGCAGGTTTCTTCACCACAACAAAAGAGAGTTTAACTTCGTTCCACATTTGCTGTTGCTCATTTGTTACAAGTGGCAACTCCGTATTGTTATCATTGGACATTTCGCATACATTCCCATAGTCTATATTAGTTGTTTATGTCGCCATTTAATCCATACGGCCATCGTAGAGACAATCTTAAACAACAACAAACGCCTCCCTGACAAAAAAGGCATTTTTTGTGGGTTTTTTTTGTTAGTCGGGGCAAATTTATTGTTTATTCGTTGTATATATTACATTTATTTCAGCATATTATAGCTGCAGCTCAATTATCGGTGTTCACGAATTCAAGCTTGGTTGTGTGCACTGTATAGTGCACGAGTTTACTTACTACTACGAATTACACCACAAGTAGTTTGTGGTTTTATCAACCAAGATCTCAAATCATTTGATATAGGCACTCAATTGACGGTCAGTAATTATGTTACGCCGTCATGATTTAGCATCATGTTACTTGTGATGCACCAATGAAGGACACAGAGCAGTTTGAATAATAAGTGAGTTAATTTCCTCTTTCTTTCATCTCTTTTTGATTGTATATTTCTTTTAATTTTCAGTTTTGAGACATTGCATTTGGGAACTAAAATGGAGATTTAATAACCCACTGATGAAGGACATATGCCTGAAATGCATTGGGGATAATAAGACAAATTAACATATGAGAGGACACACTGAACACTGAGTTCATGGTGAAATGAATTTTGCATGTAATTTGTGATAA
The DNA here is from genome assembly GCF_031143425.1 of Pleurodeles waltl. Classification (NCBI taxonomy): domain Eukaryota; kingdom Metazoa; phylum Chordata; class Amphibia; order Caudata; family Salamandridae; genus Pleurodeles; species Pleurodeles waltl. The sequence continues at coordinate 830,706,015 of NC_090443.1, read as the reverse complement.
TAGACTACGTACCGTGTGTTTAATATTAACAAAATTGTGACTCAATAATAAATGAAGTTTCTGAAAGAAATCATTGCAAACATTAAGCGTGTTGGTGCAGAATTTTGCAATGATTGCAGGGCTTCTGTGGGACTACTTATCGAATGTCAGCATGACTGCAATGCATTCCCATGCCTGCACACCTGCTTTTTGATAGAGCCTTTAGATGCATCTGCTTCCTCTTCAACAGTGCCAAAATGGGAGTTTGACAGACAAGAGCATTGAGTTACAGCCCTTAGTGAGTGTTATTCTGTAGAATATAGATCAGAAAAGGGGGTCTCGACCCACCCTTTCCCTCAAATCTGTATAAGCCTAAGTATTCAAACCAATAATGTTTCCTTCAGGATGGCTACCACAAGTACTCTATTTCATCACAATTACCACAGCACATAAAGGAAGGGCTCTTCCATTGAATCAAGCAAATGTCTATGTGTCAACTACTCACTGATTCCAGGAGTACAGTGACTTTCTCAATATCCATGGCATCTCAAAATAGGATTGTGTGACAAGTGTGCTAATGTGGATTGACAACTATTGCTGGTAAGTCCCCATTTCCATTCCTTCAGTCACCGGCACCATCTTTTAGATCAACCAACTAGCTTTTTTATGTGACTATAGATAGCTTTCCGTATTTACTTTTGTGATTTCTATCCCTCAAGCTTAATATCTGAGAAAGGAAGACATAACTTAGCCATTAGGATCTGAATTTGTGAGACCAATTCCAGGTATTATTACCATTACTATATCTCATTTTGACTTTTTAAATCTCTCTCATTCTCTTTGTAACACCCAATGAACCTAACACGTATCTTCAACATAATACATCTTTTTTCTTTATTTCTGTACTGCACTATTACCTTCTCCATCTGCACCACCACTAGATCCCACCGGTGTGCTTCACAGCTTGCAGTGCCACAAAAACACATTTCCACTTAGTAATCAATTGATTTCTATACATTAAAATCTACCTATTGATATTTTCTGCCTTACGAAAGCAACACAGCCGCAGCCAAAATGGGTAAAACACATATTGGCAGTGTAAGGAGATACAATTTTTGGTTTACTTATGGTGGTTTATTAAATATTGCAATGTATGTACTCAGTGATACCATGAAGCCAGTTTTATTAAATCACCTAGAGGCACAAGAAATAAAGAATTCAGACAACACAGTGATGGGAAATCTTGATGCTAGTCTTTAAAACAATTGAAAAACTTACCTCATAAGGTGCAATTTCGGGCCGACTGAGATGGAGCAGAGGCTGTATACAAGCAAGTCATCACAGTCCGAGATTGTAACTTTTGATGTTGTCTCTGAAATGGAAATCAAAATATTCCAGTGGACAAAAGTCCAGGATTGTGGCTGCAAAAGATCCTTGGAACTTTGTATGTCATGGTTGAGCTCTCACTAAAGCTGTTGTTTTGGTGCCAAAAGCTCTGAGTCAGACAAACCTGGATTTTGTAACTACGGATGTCATTTTGAGGGTCAGATAGATTTGCCACCTTGCTTGGTCCACAATTTCATCTTCAGACTTTTTGAGATGTAAAAGCCCTCCAATGCAGCAAGACTGGAAGCTGTAGCAGGGCAGGCTTTCATAAGGATAGATAACTTTGTTACAAGATCTCACAGAACCAGTTTTCAGGGCAGCAAAAAAACTCTTGACTAGCACAACCGTCATTTTCTTGCCTTCCTTTGGTGCAACCTTCCTTGGCAAATCTCAGCATCTTGTGCTATTCCTCTGGCGGTGTAAAAATGACTACGTACTACTTTCCTCAAACTGCTGGGAACGTTCTTTCCAGTCAGTCCTAATGACACCAGCTTTGCAGGACAGCCTTCTAGGTACTATATTATTCTCCAGCCATGACTCCTGAGGGTCCAGTGCTATATGGTTACTTGGGGTTTATTGAAGTCAGGGGTCTTTCTTCTGTTTGTATACCTGGAGCATGCAAACAGTATGTCAGCCACCTGACCCTTGGAAAGCAGTTCCAGGAGTCAGGAGACTTTGAGTCCTTTTCTTTCATCAGAGTCAGGAGACCTTCATTGTTAACTTCTAGGAGGGCCTTATTCTTCAGCTGCAGTCTGCGAAGTTCTGAGGAGGTAATGGTTAAGGTGGTATATGTATCCTGTCTTCTAAACAGCTACTGGAGAAACTCATCCAAACAATTTTCGTACAGTTCTCCGATATCTTTTTTCAAGCACTTCCTATTTGCCTTACCCAATTAGCCAGTAGCCCCTGTTTTAATATGGCAAAATACTTCTGCCACAGGGAGGCCGGTCTTCAACTTCTTCATTACTATCCTATGTAGTTGTGCTTTCCTCCCATCTGAAAGGGCTCAAACTAATACTCCCCACTGTCACTGGAGCCTGGTTGTTTGAGAGGGTCCTGGGAATGAATAGGTTAAACCTTACTTGGCATGCAGTAGTCAGAAGAGGTGTTGCAGAGGTTACTCTTTGTTCTTACCAGATACCTTATCCCTGCTTAGTGGTCAGCAGTTAACACTCATCTGCTCCTCCTGGGCTCGGAGCCAGGCTATTATCCTCTGAGCCTGAAATGTTAGCTCTACCACCTAAAGATGTGTATTCTAGCACTAGTTGCAAAGCTAGTTTAGCCAATTTTGTGATCAGGTAGTACAAACTACTGTTTTATTAAGTTACTTTTCCGCAGCTATCACAAATCAGATTTAATTCTTAAATCATAGTGTAAAAATAATAAAGAAATGACTTTGAAACATTTTACTAGTGTGTCCAAAGTGGAAATACGAAATACATTTTTTAATTCATCAAGTACTTAAGGTAAAATGTAGCAAAGCCTATACAGTTAAGTAACTTCACTGTGAGAGCAGATTAACCCCAATACGTAATGTGTCCTAATTTTATATATTAGCCTGTAGGCTTACAAGGCAGTCTTTGAGAGTGACTTATTAATATATTGAACTGGAATTTTTCCACATGGCAAAGGCGCTTTTCTCTGTCATGTGTCATTGCAGTGCATTTAAACTGCAGCCCAGGCAGATTGCAATGTTGTTCATGGCAGGCATATATTTTGTCATATATGTCAGTAAGAGGTTTAAATACACACTGCAACCCACATATGGCATGTAAGTTTAACGCCTTGGGTGCACTTTCTGTGCTGTCTACAATGGCCTTACCAGACAGTTAAGTAGACCATGTGGGCGAAAGCTATTTTACCAGTACCATTTTAGGACTAGAGCACATACTGTTGCTTTAATTACCAGTGTTACAAGAAGCAGAGTGCTAGTGACAGAAAAACAGTCTATTAAGAGGTGTAAAGAAACAATCTGGAGTGACCTTGCATAGAAGACGAAAAGGTACATTTGTTAAAGTGTCTGATTCCCACTCACTCTTCGTCTGCTCGGACGACGCACTGTCACCTATCACTGGGCCATCAAATTACCTTCTTGGTCGTCTAATGGGCTGCTGCCATTGACACAAACTGGTGGAACTGGAGTGACCAACAGGCAGTGGATTGCTCGTGTGTTCCTCGTGCCACAGGACTAGCTTGAACCCAGCTGCGAATCCAGTTGTGCTGAATCCCTGATTGTGCTGCCTGCGCTGCTGTTCCCCAGCACTCACAAACCGCTCCCACAGTCTGCCTTGTCCACCTCATTTTTTATATTATGGAAACTATAAACCTGAAGAACTGGAAAAACGACTTAACTTGGTTTACCTTGAAATTCTTCCCCAGCGCATACCATTAATTGACATAAATGACATCTTGGGTCAATCAGCACAGAAACTATAATTCTCTCACATGAACTATAAGCTGTTTAGTGTATTATTATTCGTATGCTTGCATTGCACTGTAGGAGGTGCGTTGTTGTTAGGACTATATGGTGAATAATGTTAAAAACGTTTCCCCCCTTCTTTGCACTTGTTCCAGGCACCATTCCATATTTCCACGATGTGCAAACAGACACACACACACAAATCGTTGCCTTGCTAGTGCCCCGTTTACTCTCCGCGGCCTCTCCCTTGGCCGCTGCCCCCTAGCAGACACACACTGACAGTGACATCAAAAACTGCAGCTATCTCAGTGAATCGTCTGGTGGTGTCTGCTTTATGGTCAGATGCCGGTAACACTCAAGCGGCTCGTAATTTGTTTCCAGAACAACCGGGACTGCTGGGACAATAAATACTAAATGAGCACTCTGGCACCCTCATTTAGTAGTCAATACCCTAATAGCCACAATGTGCCTTGTTTGTATTGGCAAGGTTTTACCAACCATGGACCCAAGTATTTGCTAGAATGCATTTGACCCCTTCACCCGCATAATCCCTCCCACAATCTCTGTCTCTGGTGTGTGGGACTGGAAGTATTCGGTTTTCTCTTTTAAGTATAACTCGCAGAACCATCACCAGCATAGGACCTGCTTCCAACTTTAAGCATAGATTTAGCTACGTCATTATGAGTGGCATTACAAAAAAACTTGTGAAACTCCATTGTGCAGAAAATCAAGTGATGTAGCAAGCATAGCCTTTAAACAAGAATGTTACAGTCCTCTGCAGCTCACTGTCAGGATAACCAGTAATAAATAGGTTGTGGTTCTTCACAGGCTATAGGTTAGTGGTTCTGCAGCCTTGTGCGACTTACTCTCGGTGCATCCAGTACAAGCCTGCGGTACTTTTGCCCTATTTTGTTCACTCTACCGACCCCTATCATTGGTTTAGCCAACAGGTATGGCCTTAATGTACTAACACATGCCACATGCAAACGAGATATGTGCCCCCCCCCCTCCTTATTTGCACGTGTTAGCACAATAAAGACAAACATATTGGCAGTGCAAGTGCTTGCTATGAGAGTGCACTGCATGCACATACATCAGACTCAACTGGGATAGAGTGAATTATAATCTGTGTCCATAAACCCTTTAAATGTAATAGACACAATGTAATTATCAGTGTCATCATAGCACTCAGCAATACAAAAGCAATGAGTATAGTTACAGAGAAATCACAGGCTCCATATGGAGCGGATTAAGAATTTTGACTTTGGCAGTAATTGCAACACATGATATCTGCCAGATGTTTACAAAGTCTGGCCTAACACACCAGACCTGGGGAGCTGTATGATGTTTGGATAAAGTGAAATAAAGATGGTCAGGGTACAGTATCTTCAGATTTTGGAAGCAGAGAGTGAAGCATATGGCTTCTGAATTAAGAGAAAGCAAGGGAGGAGTTGAAAGACAAGGCCCTAAAAGCAGATGGTGTCATATTGAACAACAGGGAATAGAGCAATGAGGGAGCTGATCCAAGAGCAAACAGCTGGATGAGATGTACAACTGAGGCCAACCACTCGTAGGTATACACCAAGCAGGTGCGTGTCTCTTAACAAACAACAGCATAAAAAGTCTTCATTTGTTCGTTTTGAAAATCAGTTTGATGTATGTAGGACACCCATCAATTTGGCCTGCGGATTACTGCCTGTCCAACACACATGCTTTATATCTTATTTTGAAAGTGGTATGAAGCGACACCTAACCTGTATGTGATTCACGTACACTGGATTGATCATTCTACTGCAAATAACGTTTTTCCACAAACAGGAAGAAGCTTCACGGTAGTTTGGAATAGCTAAATATATTTTTAATAAAACTGACTAATCGATGATGTTTCTGAAAACAATAATTGCATGGTTCACTTCAGAAAAGGACCTTTCGGGAAAAAATATCGTCAGTTTCATAGGAATGTCGGAAGGGTTGGCAAGTTAGAAAGTCAACCCATAAGTGCAGACTGCAGTAGAGTGCTGCCCAGGAAGAAGTGCAGAGACGGAGGGGCGGAATTAGAAAACTAGGGCCAGATGTAGCAAGGTCCGAGATTGCGACTCGGAAATTGCGGGTCGGTGCGACTCGCAATTTCAGAGTCGCAATCCCGGATGCAGAACGATGTCTCAGACACCGTCTGAGACTCGCTATGGGGTCGCAAAGACCCACCTCATGAATATTAATGAGGTGGGTCGCAATTTGCGACCCCATAGCGAGTCCCTGCACTCACAGGGATGGTGGCCTGCTGGAGACAGCAGACCTCCATGTCTGTGACTGCTTTTTTAATAAAGCAGTTTTTAATTTTTTTTTTAATTGCAGCCCGTTTTCCTTAAAGGAAAACGAGTTGCAAGACAAAAAAATAATGAAACCATTTGGTTTCATTTTTCAGAGTAGGCAGTGGTCCATTGGACCACTGCCTGCTCTGAAAAAATATTTTCAGAGACATTCACAAAGGGGAAGGTGTCCCATGGGTACCCCTTCCTGTTTGCGAATGAGTTACCACCCACTTCAAGTGGGTGTTAACTGCGAATTGCTTTGCGACCGCTTTCGTGGTCACAAAGCAATTCTGCATTGCGGTGCGAGTCGCAAATAGGAAGGGGACACCCCTTCCTATTTGCGAGTCGGATTCACATTTTGCGAGTCGGTACCGACTTGCAAAATGTGAATCAGCCTCGCGGTGGCCGTTTTGCATGTCGCAAACTGCGGTTTTCGCAGTTTGCGACATGCAAAACGGTTCCTACATCTGGCCCCTAGAGACTGACATGTGTCAACTATGACACGTGAAATTCATGTCTATTCCTGTGCCTGGGTTACATCTGTTGGGATATTAAAATACATTTGCTTGATACACACGCGTACAGTTTGCATATCATTATATCCTCTTGTCGTGATCATTCTATGGGGCATGCAGATGTGGAAGCCACTGACCACTTAAAGAAAGGGCCGCTGCTGAGGAGTCTTGGCAATCAGTACCGCAAAAACAAGATGTGCATCCGATGTAGACCTCGCTAAGCCTCATTGACACTCTGGGTAGAGGTGCATGACCAGTAAAGGAATAACTAAATTTCCCTTGTGTCGGGCGAGTTTAGGTATAGGTCTCAGTTCATGGTTAATAGAGGAGGAATGTTTAGCCAAGGCAACGCATAGCAGCACACAGTTACTCAACAATTTTAACAATTTCTGACAATAAATCAAATCTCTTTACAGACCCTTTGTAAATGTATTCACACGTTTATACTGTAAAGAGTAATCGGAAAGTTCACAAATTAAAACACACAAATATAACACAGTAATCACACAATGAAACGGATAATATCATAATGAGAATGGCAATCTCATTTAGAACTCAGCGATCGATCAAACAGAAGTAAGTGGCACTATACAGCAAGAAAATCAGACGCCCTGGCTGAAGACTCTATATAATGCTCCTAAAGATCTAGGGCCAGATGTAGCAAAGGTTTGCGACTCGCAAACGGGCAGAATCGCAATTTGCGACAGTGCAAAATCGGAAATGGGATGCAAAAAGCCCATTTCCGACTCGCAAAAAGCGATGGGACCCGTTTGCGAGTCGCATCCGTTGCGACCCCATTTTACGACCCGCAAATACCAAGTCGCAATTTGCGAGTCGCAAACCTTATGCAATTGCAACTCGCAAATTGCAACTAGTCGCAAAAAGGCCATTTTGCATGTCCCATTTACCACTAACTCAGAGCAGGTGGTAACCATTACCAAAGTATAAAAGGAGACCCAGAAGGCATCTGGGTTACACAAGATGGCGGAGATATACCTGATAGCAGTGAGAAGGAGAGTCCACGCAGCCCAGCAGAGGAGGAGGAGGGGCCACAGACAGGAGAAGATATATAGAACAAGGCAGACTCTTTTTCAGCAAACTGAGGATGAGATCTATGACAAATACCGTCTTAGCAGCGCAGCCATCCTAGAATTAATAGATTTACTCAAACCACAGCTAGAGCACCAAACTCTGCGTGGCTGCGCCATCCCTACGCATGTGCAAGTGCTATGCTCACTGCACCTCTTGGCCTCAGGGAGCTATCAGGGGGTCATTGCTGTGGCAGGTGGGGTATCCCAAAGTGCAGTGTCAAGGTTCCTCAGGGCCTTCCTAGATGCCTTAGTCACGCACATGTCCCACTTCATATACTTACCAAGGAATGAGGCAGAAATGAACAGCACCAAGCTGGACTTTTACCGTATTGCCCACTTTCCCCATGTCATAGGGTGTGTAGATGGGACACACATTCAAATATGCCCCCCTGCTAATCTAGAACACATTTTCCGCAACAGAAAGTGTACCCACTCACTCAATATTCAGGTTGTTTGTGACGCCCATTATGTCATCACTGACATTGTAGCTAAGTTTCCAGGCAGTACCCATGACTCATACATTTTTAGGCATAGTGGGATACATCAACGCCTGGAATGTGGGGAATTCGGAGACGGTTACCTCCTAGGTAGAGCCACAGACACTTGCAGACATACACACAGGTCACTGTGCACGACAATCTGGACTTCCTAACAGTGTACTTTTGTGCCCAACAGGTGACAGTGCATATGCTCTCAGGCCTTGGATCATGACTCCGTTTTTAACACCCAGCAATGATTCAGAGAGGCAATACAACAGTGCACATAAGAGGATCAGGAACCTCATTGAGCGCACCTTCGGACTCCTGAAGGCAAGATTCAGATGCCTCCACCGCAGTGGAGGTGCCCTCCAATACACCCCCATTACCGCATTTAAAATTGTGGTCGCATGCGCCATCCTCCACAACATAGCCACCCGACGTGGGCTACCTCTCACCACTGCAGACCCAGATCCTGATGATGAAGAGCAAGAACAACCACATCGCCATCATGGGGATAGGAGTTTGGCAAATCAAGGCAGACTGAGACGGGAACACATTGCAACACAATATTTTGGACGGTCATACTCACCTATTAACCAAAAACTCCATTTGTTAAGTGGCAAAAAAATAACTGTTTTATTAGTGTATTCAATAAACTATTCACAAGTGAAGATTGTCCATGGGCAGTAAAATGCCAACCAGGCATGTGGCACATTAACGTCATGTGCCACATTTAATGGTCCAGGGTGATCTCTAAGACCTTCTGCCCCTCCTACCAGCCTGGCTGGTCCCTGCTGCTTCCGTGGTGCTCTGCCTGCCACTCCTGAGCACCCTGCTGTCAGTGACAGAGACACTGCTCACTGTTGAGCCCTCCTCACTGTCCTGGGGTGTTTCCCCTGTGGCCCTCGACATTTCCCGTGTCTCCATCAGTTCGATAATGTGGGTGAGACGTCCCAGGCCCCTTGCCACATTCCCAGCGAAATGGCCCATCTCCACTTGCAGCCCAACTGTCCTCCTCGACAGGCCTGTGGTATTCATGGCGAGCCTGCCGATGGATGTGGCCATCCTGTCCAGTCTGTGCATGATCTGCCGATCCCTGCGCCGCCCACCCTCTGCCTGGGCCAGTAGTCCTCCCGCCAGTTCCCTCATGGCAAGGGCAAGGTCCCCAGTGTTACTGCAGATCATGTCCATCCGTGTGTTGAGGTGCTGCATGATGGCATGGTTGTTGCGCACAAAGCGGTGCAGCACACCACTAATTCTGCCCAAAATTCTGTTCTGCAGGCGCTGACCACGCAGCAGATGTGCCTCACTGGTGGTTGGAGGAAGTAGCCCGGATGCAGACTGCAGCCCAGATGGTATTGACCTGCGATGCCTGCGCAGCGGTGGCTGCCCTGTGCTTCCACCTGTCTCCTCCCTGCCTGTTGCTGGGGCAGCCTCTTGCGGAATTGTTGCAGCAGGTGTGGCTACTGCAGGGATGCTGATGACCGTGCAGGTGGGGGTGCTGGGGGGTCCTGGGGTGTCCTCATGGGCCTGGGTGCTTGGAGTGTTGGTGGTGTCTTGCTGGAGACCTGTGGGACATGGGGAACAGACTGTCAGTGTCTACTATCTATTGCACACTTCCTAATAAACATTTGCCTATGAACTGCCTACTTGACTACATTTCCCATAATGCATCATTCTGGCATTTGCTACCCTGTAATGGAGCTATTTTGGTTGTGCATGCCCCTGAGTACATGGTGGGTGGGGGTATGGCATTGATAGGGGTACAGGCATATCACATGGTACTCACTGGTTGATGTGCTGGGCTCTGAGGTGTCCAGGTCCCCAAATCCAGACACTGCCTCCTGCTCCAAGGTTTCTTCCACCCTTTCTTCCAGGGGTGTGGGTGGTGGCACAGACGATGGTCCCCCTCCTGTGCCTCTCATCTCCCGGAACCTTTCAGCCACCCTCTCCTTGGTCCGGGAGCGGAGGTCATACCACCTCTTCTTGATGTCGTCGATGGTCCTATGCCTCACCCCCAGGGAATTGTTCTTGTCCTGGATGTCCTGCCACAGTTGTTTTTTTGTGGCCTCAGGAACATTGTGGGCTGCTCTCCCAAACAAGTCATCATAGTGCTGACAGCATTCCTCTGTCAGCACCTCCAGCTCCCTCTCAGAAAATTTGAGCTTCCTCTTTCTTGGGGTTCCCTCCATGGCAGCTGCTGTTTGTCCTGTGTGAAATTCAGCAGTTATAAAAGGGTGTGGTCCTCCCTCCTCCCAGGTGTATTTGTAAACTTCCTGGCTGTGATGTCATCATCATGTGCCAGGAAGTGTTTCCAGAGTGTTCTGGTGTGGTTTCTGGAGTGTTCTGCTGCACCTGTAAGCAATTTTCAAGGTAATCGCAATTTGCGACACCTACTCGCTAATTGCGAGTTCGTTTTTTGCACACTCGCAAAAAGCGACCTCGCAATCTGCGGACTCGCACACTGCGTTGCGAGTCCGGGTGCGAGTCGCTATTTCGGAACGTTTTTTTTCCTTGCATTACAAATTGCGACTCGCATTTTGCGAGTCGCATAAACTCGCAAAATGCGAGTCGCAATTTTTTGTTTTGCTACATCTGGCCCTTGATGTTCACAAAGATAACGATGTACCTGAATGACAAGGCACATACCAAAATCAATACAATTTGTAATCAGTAACGCAAAATTTCAGGGAACTGAAACAGCTAATGTTCTCACCTTTGGGGATAGATACTGCTTCAAAATGAAGGCTACACTCTTCCTGCATAATACACACTCTTTTACATTAATCAGTACATTTAAAGTTCATGGCCACTGAAGTTTTGCAAACATCTAAATGAATACAGAACAAAGTAAACACCAAGGCAATTCCATAAGAGCGCTGCAGTTACTGATAAAGAAAAGGGGCAAGGTCTCAAAGTTTGCATGTATGCTTAGGTACACTTAAGAGGCACACCCACTCCTGAGTGTAAGGCAGAGATTAAGGCCACAGAGTGCTCGTCTCAGAACACAAAGGTCTCTTCATCCGACCAATTGGTTAGCCAACAATTTGCTGGGCTATCACACAATGCAGGTCCTCCAAAGAAGAGTTAAAATAAGAAATAGTGAGACAGTAAGGAGTGTGCTCTCCAGGAAATCCCCACTCATCCCACTAATATTTGCAGCAGCTGATCTCTTATCAATCCATTTGGGTTGAGAAGCACAAGGAGCCCAGAACATGTTTGCAAATATCAGTTAAAAATCAGTTTGAATCTTCAGGATCCTCCCTCTGGTCTCTTGATGAAGTGTATAGTGGGGTTCATGCCCTAGTGCGTTCTGGGGCGCCTCCATACAGGCACGTTCAGTAGCAGCAGGACCCTCTTCAGGGTTGCCATCAGACTTAGTGTTACCCAGGAGTAAGTAGACAGCATGATTGTTCAGGATGCACAAGAGTTACTGGGTATACAGAGATCCTGGGCCAACCGATGGTCAATGAGTTGAAGGGCAGTTGCAAAGTCATTTTGGTTGGGAAGATGTCCACTGCAAATTATTTTGCAGTGCACCTCACAGTTTCAAATGGGCAGCCTTTTAGGCTAAATTTCCCTCCTCACAGAGATCGCTGCAATGGCTTGTTTTAAATAATCCTCTCCATAACAGCTATGGGTGAAGAAGAGGGGGATGCGGAATCCGTCTTGCAAACACCCTTCTTGTTTTATGCCAAATGTACACAAACAGTTACTTGTAACCCTAACAACATGTATTGTTAGCTAACCCTTTTTCAATTCTTATTAGTTGTAATGCATGTAAAGAGTGATGCATCAATGATTGCAGGTAATGTTCAGAAATATTCATTTCAATCCATAAAAACAAACAATACCAAAGGGCTCGGTCTGTCCCCAACTTCTAGACTTCTAAATATTTCACAGCTGGTAAACAACTCTCCAGGGTGCAGGTAGGGACCTTAAAAACTAGAAAATATTGCCACCAAGCAGGGCTTGCATGCAGGTTTCTAACAGGAGCTCAACTTGGGACTAGATCTTGGAAAGCCCAATTTAGGATCTCCTGTTTCAGGGCTTATGAAAAGGGTGAACCTAAGGAGCGTCAATTCATAGTTTGAGAGGTGTAAAGTATTAGTGGCCACAGAAGCTGCCAAAAAAACAAAAAGACAGGTGGCATGGTGTGCAAATTAACGATAGGCTGGGATGAGGCCCTAGTAATTAACAGAGACTGAGATTATTTGTATATTTCAGTGCAGTGCCCTACGTGGGATGGGTGTGCCCAGATGTGGGTCCTGTGCACGCTGTGCCACTGGGACCAAGCTATAAGCGACTGATGAGTCCTAAAAAGGGTAAAATCTGTCATGGGTTGCTTGTATACTTGTTCAAGGAAGACATGGCCTCACATTTCAGCTGGATTGTTGTGATTGGAGTAGAATCAAGACTGATCTGCACATGGCTGGGTCCAAACTGAATTGGCATGGTGTATAAAATAATGATGGACTGGGATGCAGTTCAAGTAATTAACAGTGGCAGAGATTAATTCAAGCATTCCCTCCATCTCTTTTTCGTGAACTTTCTTTCCTGCAGCATACATAAGGACATGGCAGTCACATATATATACAGTACAAACATACCTATTATTCTGTCACCACTCTATTTTGTACCTTTCGGATGAGCAAAGTTAGGAAACTGTGTAATTATAACATTGTGTGCTTTTTTTTTCTGTAATAATGTGTGTTAGAAATGGCGTCTCTGGTTGACAGTCAGTTCACACTCTGTCCAAGCATGGACCCTCACTCTAGTCAGGGCAATGAAGATACACACTTAGGAAAACCCCTGCTCACCCCCTCGGTAGCTTGGCACAAGCAGTCAAGCTTATCTCAAAGGCAATGTGTAAAGTATTTGTATCAACACACACAGTAATACGGTGAAAACACTACAAAAATGGACACAACACAGGTTTAGAAACATAGCCAATATTTGTCTAAATCAAACAAGACCAAAACAACAAAAATCCAGCATACACCAGTAAAGTTATGAATTTTTAAATTAAAATGAGTCTTACTCCATAGAAAATAATGAATGCGTTGATGTTACACAAAGTATCTGGTTTGCACCAAAAATAAAGTCGCCAGTGCGAGCGTGCATCGGAAAAGTTAGCGATGCGTCAATTCCCTACTCACAAGTGAGGCTGTGCGTCATTTCTTCTGCGGTCGGGTTGCAAGAGAGTGATGCTTCGGTTTCCGGAGGGGAACCTCAGGTCCGCACAGGTTTACATTGGTTTTGACACCTAGTGATGATGCTTGCGAAAACTGGTCGCACAGTGATGAAGAACCAGGCTCTGTGGGGATTACATTGATTTCAGCAGCAGCAAGTGGGTGTTGCGTTGTTTCTCCAGCTGCAATTCAGGTGATGCATCGCTTTCTAAGCCGTGATGCAGGTGGTGCATGTTTTTACAGCCGTGTTGCAGGTGTTGCATCAAATTTTTCCCCACATGGCTTCTGTGAGTGGATTTTGGTCTTGGTTCCTCCAGCTTCAACTTTCAAGGGCCCAGGGACTGAAGTGGGCACCAATTGGCAGGGTAGGAGTCTCAGCAGAGAGTCCAGGTGCTGGCAGAGGAAGTCTTTGATGGCACTGAGACTTCAAAACAGGAGGCAAGCTCAGTCCAAGCACTTGGAGACACTACACCAGTAGGAATATGCCAAAGTCCAGTCTCTGTCCTTTTTCATGCAGAAGCAGCAACTGCAGGCCAACCCAACAAAGCACAGGCAAAGGCAAAGGGGCAGTATTCCCCCACCAGCTCTTCAGCTCTTCTCCTTGGTAGAGATTCCTCTTGACTCCGGAAGTAATCTAAAAGTCTGTGATTTTGGCTCCACTACTTATTTCCCTTTCTGTTGAGAGACCTCCTAACTCCATGTCTCCATCGGGGGGAAACTGCACTTAAAAGATAGTTAAAGGCAGCACCCATGTTAACCTATGAAAGAGATGGGCCTTGCAGGAGTGAAAACCGAACAGAAAATGTAAAACATATCAGGACATGTCCTATGTTTAACATACACTACACCCTGCCCAATGGGCTACCTAGGGCCTATATTAGGGGCACCTTACATGTACAAAAAGGAAAGGTTTGGGTCTGGCAAGTGGGTACAAGTGGCACGTCTGAGCCATGTGTGCAGAACTACTCATGTGGGTGGCACAATCAGTGCTGCAGGCCCACTAGTTGCATTTGATTTACAGGGCATCTCTAGTGCACTTTACTAGGGACTTACTGTTACATCAAATATGGTAATCATGGAAAAGGCAATTACAGAGCACTTGTACTTTAGCACTGGTCAGCAGTGGTAAAGTGCCCAGAGTACCAAAACCAGCAATAGCAAAGTCTGGCACATAGTCAAAAACACAGGAAGCAGAGGCAAAAAGACAGGGGGAACCACGCAAAGGATGACAGGTCTAGCAATGTGACCACTCGACCCTCTTCTTACACGCATCCATAAATAATGGCCAGCTTGGTAAACATTTTGCATTTTTCTCTATCACTCACATCTGTTACATTTTGATTCTACATTTGATAGAGTGGTTTGTGTGGAAAGGGCATTCCTAGATGTTCATGCACATCCAAGATATTACTTTGTTGACAGGTACCGTGTTTGGATTGGAATTCCATGTCCACTCCCTTGGATATTTCCATTTGTAAAACAATGTGTGCATAATGTATAGAAACAGTATGCACAACTAAGTCCAAATAGGGTATATTAAAGATTGATTGAGCACTATGAATCTTGCACAGTGCACAAGCAGATGTTACAACTTTCTTCAGGTTAAAGTGGTTTACTTTGAAGAAATCACTGTGAACCAGAATTACAGATGATGTCGAGAAACGTGACGACGAATTTCGACTCAGACGTATTTTGCATGCCAGTTATAGGGAACCATACAGTGCCTTCATTATGATGTAAAGGTGGGTAGGCCGATCTGACATTAATTCATCTATCTAGGCATCCAATCTGCTTCGATGAAAGCCATGTTCCAGAGAAAATCCTCTAGAGAAATTACTGCAAGGTGGATAAGTAATTATTGTAAACCTCAGTAGGTTCATTGTCTGTGAATATGTCGCATTCTAACCTGGACAGCATCATTCAAGATCAAGCAACATCATTCTAAATCCAACATGGAGTAACAGTCTTAGCTGAATGGATAGGAGACATGTGGCTGCAAGCTGTGTTCTGGTACAGGAGTAAAAATATTTTATTTCTCACTTGTTGTCCATGAACATGAATTATTTCCATTTAGGTCCTGTTGGGATATGAAGAGCTCCACAAAACGCTGCTAAGCAATCTTTTTATTTCATCTGATGTTCAAACTTGGCAATTGGGAAAATACAACTTGAAATCATTTCCTCTAATGTAAAAGCTTTCTTCAAATAGCAAAGATGATAATCTATTTGTTTAGGTAACAATATTTATCTGATGGAAGTACTCCAAGCAGCTTTTATGTTCACATTGTCTTTATGAATAAACCAGACTCTTTTGATAGATCGAGCTGTAGTTATCCATTTGCTCTGCCCCTTCCTGTGAAAGGCCCAAGGAAAGACAATATTTATTGTATGTACTTTACCCCAGTGATCACCTGGGGATAATTTGGAGAACATTTATTTTAAAAAAACTGAAAAATGAATAGAGAAGCACAATGATATTCAGCTTCCAAATAATAAATGAAATGATATTCAGGATCTAGCTCAGCCTACAAGCACTTCAAAAATACTTAGGCCCAGATTTACTAAGGAATGCTGAGTGCATAAGGATTGCATCACTTTTTTGGCGCTCCCAATATAAAACCTATTTTCTGACTTACAAAGCCTGATTTGTGTGGCTTTGTGTGGCTTTGTTTAAAAAAATAAGTAACACAATGCAGCTCACAATGCTGCCGTGCATCAGGTAGTGCATCCCCCCATGTCATTTGACGCAAACCCATATGTACAAACACTTGTAGTCATGGATTTGCGCCAAAATGGTATGTCTCCCTGAGGCTGTTGTACCCAAGACAAATATCTCAAAAGAATTGCCTCAAAGGATAGTTTTTGTAAAGAAAGGGATCTGGGCTGTGATGCATGAACACATTATTACAAGAACATATGATTCCTACTGGTGCAAACAAAAATATCCCAGTGGCATTGAATGATTGTAACCTATAACATAATTTAAACACTCCAGGATAACACAAAACAGATAACAAATGACAACAGCATTTGCAAAGTAAAGTTTTGGCCCACCAGCCCTGGCACTGAAGTGAACGTTCTTTTTAGGTGGATGTGCACAGGTGAACAGCGCAATGATTCACTCATCATGCAAGACTTGTTTTGACTGCAGGGATGAGGAGGGATAACTCAAAGGTTCACTAAGGATGTAGATTTGTTATGATTTGTTTTGATTACATGAGCTGGTCAAACAACTAATACTGTCCTAAGACTAGATCTTTTAAAGGAACCTTGTCTGCTTCGAAGAGGCCCAGGAGGACCGTAAGGGCAAACAACCAGGGAATGAGCAGCACCTTGTGTTTATCAGTAGTTATGTTTTGATATGCAAATGACCTCACAGAATCGGACTACAACTATGGTCTAATTGAAGAAAATAAAGAATATATTGGCTGTCAAACTCTTATAGAACACTTCAGTCAGTTGTACGTAAATCGTAAACACAGATTCTGAATTCGGATGAACATGAATCATTAAATATTTGACAAAAATGTTGTAAATTTTAACTGCAAAAAACAGATCTTCGATTTATAATTTCACATGCAAATGTCGAAACGTTTTCTATGAAAAGGACAGCATTACGCACAGAAAATGCTTTTTGTTTCAGGCCCATATATTGAGTTTTAAATATTGAAATGCAAAATTTCATGAGCAGAATATCTACTAAAAGAATATTGTGATTCTGAGTATATGTAGGTAAGTAAATGTTTGCTATACCCAACTCCACATACCTATGCCTTGGCCTTGGTGATGTATATAATCAATGAAAAAAACTATGGGTAAAGTAATATTATAGTAATGGGGAAATGTTCAGTGACAGCATAACGTTTTAAACTCAAACAACAGTAACTCACCACTTAAAGTTATCTCAAGTAAGCATAACTCCTGTCCTATGGTAACTATAACAAGCGCCCCGGTGTGCACAGTTTTCTCATCAGTAATTTCATTGGGATTTTGAAGTGATATTATCAATGATGTAATTTGAGAGGTCATGGGTGATGTGAATATGTGGGGTAATTAGCAGTGCATGGCAATGGTGCGAGTTATAGCTACATTGGGGCAGGATTTATAGTTACTTGATAAATGTAACTGGTGAATTTCAGTGTTTTGTTGACTTTAAAAGGTTACATTGTTACTGAACATTTCACCTAGCTATAACATTTCTTTAACCTTTGTTTTTTTCACTCAATTTCAAGGTTTTTTTAAGGTAAAGTAATATTCTGTTACCACAATAAAGCCAAACCCCCACCGTGCACGGCATTCAGCCAGGCCCTGCTGTCAAGCCCATCCTGTGATGTGATCATCCCGCCTGCTGGAAGCCAACCCCACCCTAAACACGGCCTTTGGCCAACCCATCCACAGGCAGCCAACCCTACACTGCACATGGCCTTTAGCCATGAGCTGCAGAGCACCTGAAGGCAGCCAAACCTGCCCCCGCAAGCTGCCACCCCCATGCCACGCACACCCTTTGGCAACACTGCCTATGGTTGGCCTTCAGGCCCAGGGGACCCCCTTGCCAAAGGCCAAAACATATATATTAAGTAGAAGGGGCATGCAGCCTTGATAGGCCCTAGGGGCCCCATACCCTAAGGTCACCTTCTAAGGGGAGGGGACATGCAGTTGCCCTCCCCAAGCCTGAGCAGGGCCCAGAGATCCCAATGTGTTCCATGGTATGGTTTGTAGCTGTCTCTCAAGTTCCAATGGAAAAATGAATAGGGGAAACACATTTTGGCATGCCCCTTTTTTCTCCGCCCCTACTTGACAGATTTCTAGTAAAAAAAAAGTAGCACTTTTTGGAAAATTTTATGGAGAGTCATCAAACGGTGCCAAAGTTATTAGCAACACAGAAAAGGCACGTCCAATGGAAACACAATCATAATTATAACTACCCAGTAGCAACCGCCACTAGGTGTGCGTGTATACATCTATATATATATACATATATATGTATATATATATATATATAATTCTTCATCAGATGGACTGATGGCCATCAGACGGCTGCACCGATCCCATCGGATATATCCCAAAAATTCAATACGCTCGTATTCAGTTCAAAGATTTCTTTCCTTCCACAGGTAACACAGAGTCCTGAAATGCAGTGTCTGTCAACGCGTTTCGGCAAAACGCCTTCTACTGGACAGTTTGGCTGCAGAGCCAACATCATTTATATGCAAATTCAAAGTCCTTCATTTCTTTCCATGACACCCTCCATAGTGCTCGTGGTCTGCGTTTCCGGAGCACGGACATTATATATAAGGGAACTATAGTGATATAGTGAATCTATACTTCCACAATATATACTCACCTTCACAATATTGTCGTCAATATTTTGAAAAAAATGTATTTTTGCATGTCAATATTAACGTACTTGCTATTGTGACATAGAAACATTTTATTGGAAGCACTGCAGCTATAGAGCTCTCAGGTTTCCCTGGTACATGTGTGAGGCAAATCAGACAGTTCAGGTTTTTGTCTTGCATTGTAGTTGTGAATATATACCAAGGCAAAGAGAACTACAGGTCTTATACTGCTTAGCAAACACATGGACTAGATGGGCTACTCATGCTTTCTCTTACAGAATGTGTACATAAATATTGCAAAATATTAATTTTTTAAGATGTTGCAACAATGTAACTGCTTATTTTGGTTTCACATCTTGAATTCAGCACTCTGAGTTGAGCATTCACTGTTGAGATCTGATCCATAGCCTGCAGCTTCCAATCCAACCATGGAAAACTGAACCTATCATCCTTCTAAGGTCAGAAAATTGAGTATCATAGAATTGGTCAATCCGATTTGCAGAGTGCTACAGTAATTGCAGTATAAAACACAAATGCCTAATAACCTTCCATTTTCATTGCACGAGTTCAGCAGTTTGTCTCCTTCACAAATTGGTGATTCGCATGTGTCACACCTTTTTGTATTATGGTTGGTAGGTCTTTGAAGCTCTTTGGGGAGGTTGGGAGGATTGAGGTTCCATTCTTCCTCCTTTGGCTCTTGTAGCCCGGTGTAGGGGTTTTGGTTGATAATTGAGCTTCCATTTGTGAAGTACACCCAGCAATACCATACATTATGGTAACATTGTCAAATTAATATCTTTAATCTTTGAAGTACACATTTAAAAGGGATCACTTTGTATGGTACCTGCTAGTTTCCAAAATGTTACATTTGCATTTCTTTTTTAAAGTGTAAAAACATATAAAGGGGGCATGGTCTGTGGTGGGACACACATGGTGTCTTTCTAGTAGCTCCTTGCCCAGACCTAATTCCTTATGCCCCCACACTAAATTTATCTCCCATGGAGTGCCACAGACAGCCACCGAATGCTGTAAGATTGGGGCAGCTACTTAGTAAATGGATACCACTCAGGAGAGCCGTGCTATAGAGCAGCGAATGAGGCAGCCTGATGAGCGAGAAGGAGGCGAGCTGGCCATCTTGAAGCCTGCAGAGGGACCACACTTTTGAAAACGACTCTGCACTCATGAGAGAGTACGAGCTTAAGGGCCGACACACTCCCTGGCAGGAGAAAGGCAGACGCGAAGATATGTCTAGTCAGCCTTGGATCTGAAATTGGACCCTTGCCCGGTGACCTCACAGCAAGAACTCTTGGAGCCCCAGGGTGCAAGAGCATGGATGGTGAGCAACCCACATTTTTTGAAAATGGAAGCGTCTTGTGATCCACACTCTAATTTCAATACAAATACTGTGCAGCTCCGACACCCAGGATGAGGCAGAGACTGAATGGGGGATAGTCGTGAGGGCCATTGGGTTAGACACTGAGAGCTTGACTTGGCCACAGGATGGCAAGGCCTGACAATGACATTGTACTCCAGGGAGAATGACCAGCAAGGGGTCTTCATTAGTGAGCTTGCCCTGGGCCTAAGAGCCAAGTAACATCTTTGGTCCCACAGTTGGCCTTCGATGCCCTTACAGAAAAGAGTGGCCGCCTAGAGTGCCTTTAGTGACAAATGGGTAAACAAGAGAGGAGGTGCACATTCAGTCTCTGATATCATACCGCAGTAACATAAGACCCCTACTCTACAAAAAGGTGTCCTCTTGGAAGAAGACCTGCAGGCCTGCCTAGGAGACCTCAACGATTAATTAGAAAATATGGTGACCACCCAGTTGCTGGCTCTAAAATCGAACATGACCTCCGCTCTTGCGGATATGTCAAAAGACTTACAAGCACTGGGGGACCGAGTCACACAGAATGAGTAGAACTTTGCAGCAATAAGCCAGGACCAGGAGAAATTGCAAGAGGCCCAAGCTAAGATGGAAGACAATATGCAGGCCCTGTAGGGCAAGTGTATGGATCTTGAAAACAGATCACATGAAGACGATATTAGAATCCATCATGTCCATGAAACGAGGGCAAGACATATATCATAGACTTTTGTCAAAAGACTATTCAGTCATATCGTAAATAAATGAAGGTCAGCCAACAGATATTCCCATTGTTTGGGCCCACAGAGGTAGGTAGGAAAGCTAGAACCTAACCCATTGAGAGAACAGAATATCAGTCTTTTCAAAGACATCTTTCAAACTATGTTGAGCAGAAGGAGACTTCTCCTAGAGATCACAGCAGAAATGAGAAGGGGGAAAATTCGATATAGGTGGATCTCTCCTTTTGGCTTGTTGTTCCACTATGAGGAGAAAACACATGTAGTTCACATAGCAGGAAATACTGGGACTGGCGAAAGAAAGCCTGTATGACCCATCTCACAGAGAGGAATGGAGAGACCAATGATAGGGTTGTTATAGGGAAAGATGAGAAACAATGAAACCATTGTGTCATAATACAGACCAAAGAACCACCAGTATTATTAAGGGACTTGTAAAATCTCTGTGGGTGAAGATAAAAAATTATTCTACTGCCTGGGGTAAAGTTGTCAACTCCCACAGAGTCTCCGAGAAGGTAAAGGAGGCTCTTTTCTAAACCAAAATCTATCTCTAGACTAAGTACTAAGTATTGTGCTTAGTTTGGTTCTTACAAAGTAATACATTGTGGTATGGAAGTGGAGAAAGGGATGCGTTGTGAATAGAGATTGTTGTTTATAAATTTGTTTAATGGACGTTTTACAGAGAGGTGAAAAGATTTATTGCTGGATCAGTTAAAGCCGGCTGGAGGCAAGGGGAGTTGCAGACCACAATACATTTACTACTGTTTTGGGATGGATCTGATTTCCCCTCAGAGACAGTCTGTGTTCATGTTTGGGGGGTAGAGAGAGGGTCATGGTGTGCAAAAGAGTATTTTTATGATGGTTATCACAACTTAGGTGTTTTTTATGATTGAGTCTGAAAATTATGGTGTTAAGCATACCAAAGCGAAAGATCTAATGAGTGTTGTTGCTACTTGGGGTTTGGGATTCTACAGGTCATTAGCAATAGTGGTTTAAATAATCGCATGGAATGTCAGTGGTCTTACCGCCACAGTAAAGCGGCATAAGATTTGTAAAGAGGTGACTGATTGACTTGCTGATATTGTGTGTTTGCAGGAGACCTATCTCGGGAAACTACATAGTAAATATATGAATCATATTGCCATCACATGAGGGAGAAGTACTCTCACATCAGAATTAATCAAAAACATGTTAGAAGAAACATATAAAGGTCCATAAAGGCAAACATCATGAAAGAAATGTCATAAAATGTTGGTTCTTTATTTATTGCTTGTAATCAGAAAAAAGTTGAACACAGCCAACATATTTCGTCCCAGAACATTGGGGACTTATTCAGGGCTTAAAAAACATATAAAACACCACTTAAGAAACATACAAAACAAAAACAAGAGTAAACAAAAAATTATAAGCAACTACACAATAATGCAACATGGAAAGCAACAAGTTAAAAGCAACAAAGAACAAACATGGTATAGAAAAAATGTCCAGCGATCTCCATCACTAATTTGGGAGAAAAAACAAACATGAAAAACATTAGCACACATAATTGTTCTCTATAATATCCCAACAAAACCTTGCCTTTTATACATTTCATTGTCATATTATTATAAAATAAAGAAACACTTTTCTGTGATTTTCTTAAAAACATTCAATCAATCTGCACATTTATTTAGATACCGTTATTATCCTGGAAATAGTAATTGTAAACCCAAGAAAGTTCAGTCAACCCCCAGGAAAACGATGTACCAAAGTGTGCTTACCATAACTAATATGGGAAAGTCTTAGAAGCTCGTTGTAGAGTTCAATTGAAATTTCTTATACGAATTCCAAATATCATACAAGGGCTGCATAAAATTTCAGCCCAAAAATTCCCATAGGTATAGCCATTGTCATAAATAATTCAGTTTACAAATTCCTGAGCCTCTGGAAGTGTAACAGGTGGAAAACATGTACATATCCTGTGTCAGCTATGTGGCAAATATAAACAATAACATAACTCATACTATCCTTAAAGGTATCCATACCCCCGGAAAATACTACTTAGAAAATACAGTAGCGCATAGCCAGGATAACACACATCCATTCTTTGAAAAAAAAACACTCACAGACCATCCACTTTATCTCTGATCACACCAATACTCAATTGTACAAACATAACGAGAACCCCACAAAGTCTTCCCTAGGCCGCAATCCCAGTTCAGAGCAACAATATTGGCAGGCCAAATACCCACAAATAAAAACATGCACACCAACTTAACAAACGAACAACACAATCCAAAATGTGCAGTCTTGTCTCTCTATAAAAATAATTTAAACATACAGAAAAGTGCCCACCAATTGATCAGCTTTTGAAGAGACAACAATGCAGACCTAGAAACACAGCGTATCTGTGCCTCCTTGTAGGGTGAGCGCCTCAACCCATGATTCAGTTCAGTCTTGGGGAGGTTGGCATTATAATCACATAAGGGTGCACTTTCGGAGCTAATCAGCTGATGAGGACTAAGGTATACATAATTCATGTTCATTGTGAATGGATGATACAAATACGTACGTTGTACATACTATTATATTTCATTGTACAATGTGTATCATACATCACTATAATGGCCCCAATCAGTTTCAGTGTTCACTAGGGAGTTAAACGTGTTTGCTGAAACTCAGTTTACAATAGAGAGCAATTAGAATAATCTCAAACCATTTGCCTCCAAGTGATTGGTTTCATGTTAAATTCATGCACAATTGGAGTTTTGTGTTGTATTCTAATTTAACAGATGTGAGCCTGAGATGTTGTTTAAAGAAATAACAATAGTCTTTCTAATTTAACTTAAAGAAGAAATGCAACGAGAGGACATACCCATCTAAAAGGAAAATAAATGGTTGGTAGCAACAGGGTAAAGCAAGCAGGCAAGCAGCAGGCAAATGTGAAGAGTACTGGGCTACAATGTATTCAAATATTGATGTAGTCTACAATTTAGTAGAGTCCCTCGTGTCACAAAGGTCATCAAAATGTAACACTGTATGCCTTGTATTAATCAAAGTATTAATAGTAGAACGAAGAAGATGCACTGACACGCATTTTGAATGTGCTTAGTACGATTTAGGTGATATTTGGATTAACTTACATGTTAGAAGGATTACATTGATATTATAATGTTATTTAGACTCTAGATTAACACTACATATTGAAACAATATTGAATTTCTAATGCTTAATGAAGTTAAAATGCGTGCAAAATGAAAAAATGCACTTCTGTGTTATACTTAATGAAATGATGTAACAATGCTTTTTTGCTTGAAATCAAATGCATTATTCATATTAACAAAGTATAATTAATGCTGGATTCATAAGTTTGCATAACACGTTTTTTATCAAACTGTATTAATTGAATGAAATGTCATTATTTCGTGTATTAGCATTACTGAGGGCTCCAGAGGTTGCATTTTGTGACTGTCCCAAAAATATTGATTAATTTACTAACATTAACTATCTTTTAGGTTTTGTTCCCATGGGAAGACTAGATTTTGGTAATAGACCCCATTTTTTAGACATAAAAAGAATGTATCTTATCACCTTGAGAAATGACATTGTGGATCATGAACTGACATTATATACAATTGTTTCTAACTTGTGTAGATTCACCCCGATGGAAGATGTTCTCATGGAAAGCTTGGGAAAGAATGCATAAGTTTCAACTTGGAGCTGTGTAATTGATTATTATTGGATGAGGGTGGAAAGTTACATGGACGAAATTGAGTCACCGTTAGCAAGGCCATTGTATGTGAAATTTCAGTTAGGGATTCTGCCCTTACATACAGTTACTGCTAAATGGCATCAATAAGGCTCTGATCTCAACGAATGTCGCCCGTTTTGCTCTGACGTACCAGAATTTATTGAGCATGTCTTCATCTTTTGTTCCAGGCCTTCTCCCCCTCAGATGGCAGGCCTTTTTTTGGCTATTTGGGGTAGTTCGTGCTTAGGCCCCATAACTTTTTGTCCACATAAGCTACCCACGCCAAACTTGCGCCTTTTTTTCCAACATCCTAGGAATTCTAGAGGTACCCAGAGTTTGTGGGTTCCCCAGGAGGAGACCAAGAAATTAGCCAAAATACAGCGAAAAGTTCAGAAGAAGGCTTGTGGTTTTTCTCCCTGAACATGGCATCAACAAAGGGTTTGCTGTGCTAAAATCACCATCTTCCCAGCTTTCAGGAACAGGCAGACTTGAATCAGAAAACCCAATTTTTCAACACAATTGTGGCATTTTACTGGGACATACTCAATTTTTACTATTTTTTGGTGCTTTCAGCCTCCTTCCAGCTAGTGACAGAAATGGGTGTGAAACCAATGCTGGATCCCAGAAAGCTAAACAGTTCTGAAAAGTAGATTTCAGAATTCTGAATTCAACAAGGGATAATTTGTGTAGATCCTACAAGGTTTTCCTATAGAAAATAACAGCTGAAATAAAAAAATCTTGAAATTGAGGTGAAAAAAACAGCAATTTTTCTCTATGTTTTACTCTGTAACTTTTTCCTGTGATGTCAGATTTTTTAAAGCAATATACTGTTATGTCTGCTGGCCTCTTCTGGTTGTGGGACTATATAGGGCTTGTAGGTTCATCAAGAACCCTAGGTACCCAGAGCCAATAAATGAGCTGCACCTTGCAATGGATTTTCATTCCATACCGGGTATACAGCAAATCATTTGTTAAAATATAAAGAGTGAAAAATAGGTATCAAGAAAACCTTTGTATTTCCAAAATGGTCACAAGATAAGGTGTTGAAAAGCAGTGGTTATTTGCACATCTCTGAATTCCGGGGTGCCCATACTAGCATGTAAATTACAGGGCATTTCTCAAATAGACATCTTTTTTACACACTGTCTTACATTTGGAAGGACAAATGTAGAGAAAGACAAGGGGCAATAACATTAGTTTTGCTATTCTGTGTTCCCCCAAGTCTCCCGATAAAAATGGTACCTCACTTATGTGAGGAGGCCTAATGCTCGCGACAGGAAATGCAACATGCACACATCACATTTTTACATTGAAATCTGACGTGTTTTTTGCAAAGTGCCTAGCTGTAGATTTTGGCCTCTAGCTCAGCCGACACCTAGGGAAACCTACCAAACCTGTAAATCTTTTTAAAAATAGACACCTAGGAGAATCCAGAATGGGGTGACTTGTGGGGCTCTCACCAGATTCTGTTACCCAGAATCCTTTGCAAACCTCAAAAGTTTGCCAAAAAAACACTTTTCCCTCACATTTTGGTGACAGAAAGTTCTGGAATCTGAGAGGAGCCACAAATTTGCTTCCACCCAGCGTTTCCCCAAGCGTCCCAATAAAAACAGTACCTCACTTGTGTGGGTCGGCCTAGCACCTGCAACAGGAAATGCCCTAAAACACAACGTGGACACATCACATTTTCTCAAAGAAAACAGAGGTTTTTTTTTCAAAGTCCCTAGCTGTGGATTTTGGCCTCTAGCTCAACCGGCACCTACGGAAACCTTCCAAACCTGTGCATTTTTTAAAACTAGACACCTAGGGGAATCGAAGATGGGGTGACTTGTGGGGCTCTCACCAGGTTCTGTTACCCAGAATCCCTTGCAAACCTCAAAACTTGGACAAAAAAACACTTTTTTCTCACATTTCGGTGACAGAAAGTTCTGGAATCTGAGAGGAGCCACAAATTTCCTTCCACCCAGCGTTCCCCCAAGTCTCCCAATGGAAATGGTACCTCACTTGTGTGGATAGGCCTAGTGCCGGCGGAAGGAAATGCCCCAAAACACTATCTGGACACATCAAAATTAACAAATACAAAATGACCTATGTTTTTGGTCCTGGGCTCAGCAGCCATACAGGGAAACCTACCAAACCCAGACATTTCTGAAAAGTAAACACCCGAGGGAGTCCAGTGAGGTGTAACGTGCGTTGATCCTCCAGTGTTTTCTTACCCAGAATCGTCAGTAAACCTCAAATTTAGCTAAAAAATCTAATTTTCCCCACATTTCTGTGTGGGTCCACCGCACCGGGACAAATTTCCTACCACCCAACGTTCCCACCAGTCTCCCGGTAAAAATTATACCTCACTTGTGTACGTGGGCCAAGTGCCTGTGACAAGGAGCCAAAAACATGTTGAAATTGAGGGGGACCCAAAGGGCGGTTTGAAAAAAAACATTTTTAGGCTGACACGTGGGGCAGAATTTTTATCGGTATAGATGAGACAATGCTGGGTGATAGGAATTTTGTGGATTCCTGAAGATTCCAGAAGGTTCCACCACAAAAATGTGGAAAAAATGTGTGTGATTTCCAGCAAAGTTGGAGGTTTGCAGGGCATTGTGGGTAAGAAAATGGTGCGGGTGCATGTGAAGCACACAACCCTGTACTCACACAGATGTTTAGTTTTCATATGTGTCCAGGTCTTGTGGATTTTTCTACATGGCAGCATCCCAAAGTCAAAAAAGTGCAGCCCTCACCATTCCTAGTGGGACAATTTTGAGAGTTAGCCAAGCTCTCATGGCCCAAATACAAAACCAAAACCCAAATAATGAAATGTCCTCTTGCTTGCTGCAGGATAACATGTTTTAGTGTGTGGGGGGAGAGCTGAAAGACTGTTACCCTCTTCAGTTGGGGTGGGGGCATAACCATGCCCAGACTGGTTGGTAGCCACCACCACACTATTTTCGTTTTTTTGATTCCCTGGCATCTAGTAGACTCTCTGTCCCCCCGGGTGTGGATCGGGTGTAATTGCCCCATCTGCCCACTGGTGGGCAGAACAACTTTGGCCCCATTTATTTGGGGTGGAGGTATGGCAATAACCCCACCCTCCTATTTTGGGAGCAGATAGGCCTTCCAAAAATAGTCAGATGGCCAAAAGTAATGTGCCCCCATGGGGAGCAACCCTTGCCCAAGGGACTTCCCCCCCAAACAAAACACACACATACACACACACCAATCCCTGGTGCCTCAGTGGTTTCTTCCCCCAAGGGGAGCAGAAATGGTCTAAAATAAATTTGCCCCACCAGAGGAGCAACCCTTGCCTAAGGGGTCACTTCCCTTGCGTGAAATTGGCGCAAAAAAAAAAAATCCTGTTGCTTAGGGGTTTCTGCCCCCCTTGGGGGCAGATCGGCCTAATAATAGGCCGATCTGCCTCCAAGGGGGGCAGAAGTGGCCTAAAATAATTTTGCCCCCCAGGGCAATGACCCTTGCTAAAGGGGTCGCTCCCCCGCGTGAAACTGATGCAAAAAATCCCTGGTGTCCAGTAGTTTCTGCCCCCATTGGGGACAGATTGGCCTAATAAAAATAGGCCGATCTGCCCTCAAGGGGGGCAGAAATGGCATAAATACAATTTTCCCCCCAGGGGAGCGACCCTTGCCTAAGGGGTCGCTCCCCATATATAAAAAAAAAAAAAGTAAACAAAAAAATATATATCCCTAGTGTCTAGGGGTTTCTGCTCCCCCTGGGGGCAGATCGGCCTAATTATAATAGGCCGATCTGCCCCTGGGGGGCAGAAAAGGCCTAAAAATATTTTATCCCCCTGGGGAGTGGCCCTTGCCCACGACACAGCTCCCCTTATGTATAAATATAAATAATAAAAAAATTCCTTGGTGTCTAGTGATTTCTGCCCCCCTTGGGGGCAGATTGGCCTATTAAAAATAGGCCGATCTGGCCTAAAAATAATTTTGCCCCCGGGGAGCTACCCTTGCCTAAGGGGTCGCTCCCCACATATAAAAAATAAATAAATAAACAAAATAAAAATTAGCCCTGGTGTCTTGAGGTTTCTGCACCCCCTGCGGGCACATCAGCCTAATTATAATAGGCCGATCTGCCCCCGGGGGGGGCAGAAATTGCTTAAAAATAAATTGCCTCCCTGGAGAGCAGCCCTTGCCCATGGGGGCGCTCCCCTTATATAATAATAAAAAATAAAAAAATCCCTGGGGTCTAGTGAGCATTTCTGCTGCCCGATTGCATCGCGATCGGGCAGCAGAGATGCAGAGAGAGACATCAAAGGAAAGGAAAGGCCTTGCCTTTCCTTTGATGCATCTCTCGGCCCCTCCACATGATCGGAGGAGAAATACTTTTGCATTTTTCCTCCGATCTGCGCTGGAAGCTGAGCTTCTAGCATGGAGGGGTAGGCCTCTAAATGAGACGCCATGGGGGGGATCAGGTGAGGGCGGAGGTGGAACGGAAATCGATTCCCTTTCGATCCCTGCCCGGGGGGGGGGGGGTGCGAGGCTCCCGGGGGAACGCTAGCGCTTCCCCCAAGGGCCATTATCTGGACGTAACGGTTACCTCCTGGGCACCCGAGCGGTGCTGCCCAGGACGTAAATGTTACTTCCAGGGCACCCAAGGGGTTAAAGGAGGAGGTGGTTTTAGCAACTATGCCAGAACATTAGGGCTAGAGACTTTAAGACTGCCTTGAGATTACCAAGAACTGATACATCGCAACCAGTTTTCTTTGCAGTTTCACATTTCTTATTAAATAGTGGCAAATTTGGCAAAGGAATATAGTTTTATGACTAATGGTGGCTACCTCGTCTTTTTTAGCGATATATGAAGTTCGATTATCTTTTTATGAGTTTATTATGACCTTGCGTCTTTTAGCTTTAAATGTAATTGTATTTTCTGTAATTTATTGATGTTAGCTTGTTTTAAATGTTATTTTAATATTTCTTGTTTGTACTTGTACTTTCATGGCATGTGCCAAAATAAAGAATGATGCCCATTCAATGTGACATGGACCAATACCTTTGGCGAATCAGAATGCTGTGTGACTTTTGATATGACAGTGCCCCGTTGGACTTGGGTCAGAGTTCCCAGTTTCAAAACGCTTGCAGATGCTTTGCTGACCCCAGATGCTTTGCTGATGAAGAGTCCCGGAATGCTGAGCCTCTGGGAGAGGTATCTTCTGCTCTGCTTTGCCCCTTGAGATGTCCCTTTGAGACATGGAAATCTTTTTCAAAACTCCTTCAGACTTTTGATCGAGCTTCTGATTTGCTTATGCTTTCACTTTGTATTTATTTTTGTGCCCGGCTTAGTTAGTAACCTACAGTCCAACATTGTCTTTTTACAACTTATTTTTGCCCTTTTTGTCTTTTTCCTGCATGTCTTTTGCCCCAAGTATGTATTTCCCTGATTTGGCTAGCTGCAGGGTTTACATTACCAGCCTAAATTATTAATTGACTGATGATTGTTAACTCTGAGTAGTGCATTATTTATGTATCTCAGATAATTCTTTTACTAATATGTATTGTCCTTCTTGAATGCTTAGGTTTGTTAATGTTAGTTCGCCTTACTTATTTCACTGCCTTGGACAACCCCTGGTGATTATGTATCCTTATAATTTGATATTTCAAATAGTCTACAGGTCTTTGAGTTTATAATAAAACCCCTTAACTTTATTTATTTCACTAGAACAAACCTTTAAGATCAACCAGAAAATAACATGTGAAACAACTCGTGTAGATTATGTGTTAAAATGAGAATGTGACATGAAATATGTGGGCAGCACAACCTGTAAATTTAAAAAACAAATACTGGAACACATAAGAGCGGTGAATAATACAGATCAGAGGTATGCAATGGTGAAACATGCAAGCCTGCCTCATGAATATGACTGGAAGCCAATGCGATACTTTGGAATAGCCCAGGTCCCTTAGAATGAAAGAGGAGGAAATAGAATCCCTAAACTTCATCACTTGGAATCTAGATATATAATCAGACTAAGGACCAAGATTCCTTTTGGTCTTAACACTGATGAAGAGTTATATATATATTTGTGAAAAAAACTATTTTAGAGGACATGTGTTACATAGTAACATTTGACCTTGCTTTACCGCCATATTTGAAAGAATCATTGATTTTAAAACACAATGGGGATTTAGAGTAACCTTCTTCCTTGATTCCCTTTCTAATATTATAAAGAGGACATTGAATAAAGACCCGTATTTGAGGGAAGGGGTGATATGAAATAACCTTAACTCTT
This sequence comes from Pleurodeles waltl, assembly GCF_031143425.1. Taxonomy (NCBI): domain Eukaryota; kingdom Metazoa; phylum Chordata; class Amphibia; order Caudata; family Salamandridae; genus Pleurodeles; species Pleurodeles waltl. The sequence continues at coordinate 830,675,227 of NC_090443.1, read as the reverse complement.
GGAGGAAATTGCGACCTGGAAAAACATTTTTCTTATGATTAATATTTTTGTTAATTTAAAGGTTAATATAGGACAATAATTCTTACTTGAAGAAAATGATATAAATAATGAAAGTAATGAATATTCAAACATAAATTTATTATTGATTTAATGGTGTAATGATGTAATTATGAACAATCATATAAGTTGAATAAGGTGGGTGTCACCCTGTTTAGGAACACGATCCTTAAACAGAGAAAGGGACAGGATAATCTTTTGCAAATTTTATGAATTCGGATATTTTTAACTCAGAATGTCGCGAATGGAATTACAAAAATGTGAAATGAAGACAAAAAAGAAAAGAATGTCCTGAAAAAAACTACGTTATCCACAATGACATTGGATAAATTGCGGTTCCTTCCATGACTACATTGGTCATGGTGTTTAAATTAATTGATTCTGTATTGCGATTATGTTAGCTGTTCTGCCACACCACTTACTGGGTCCAAAGATTCATTCACCTCGATGACCATTGACTCCACTAAAGGATGAAAATGGTCTAGCAGATCTGGTAGCAGAATGATGGTTTAGTCCCATATGGGGCAAGATACATTTTGTTCAGTAATAGGGATAGATTGACCTCATACAATTGCCAAGTTCAAATACTTTTCACCCCAGAATCTGTCCCATGGTTCAATCTGAAGATTGATGAAGTTCTAGGATTGTGCCTACAAGTGACAGATGAGTGAGTATAAATAGGGTTTCACACTAGCAATGCTTTTGTCTTGAAGATTGCAGTGAAGTGTGATGTCATGAAGTGTTTTGCGGAGTCATCGTACTGAAACTGATTGTGGCGATTTTTGTTAAAAATTTTTTATAGTTGTTGTTGACAGGTCCGTTGTGGCCTAAGATCCCAGGATAACGCACAAGTATAGAAGACACTTGATTAAATTATTTTCTGAAGAGAGATACTTGTCATGAGACATCATTAACATTGTCAATAGTTTCCTTGAGTGAGTTACTTGTTGGTATTTAGTGAATCCTGAGTGCACATGGAGGATCTGTATCAACCGGAGTGAGAATTGCTGGTCAAGTTTCACTCATTGTGGAATTGTGAAAGCTACAGTAGGAGAAGTGTAAGCCCATAGATCTTTGAAGTGTTTGAGTTCCTGCCCATAGAGTACAGACAGGTTGTTGGTTTTTGCTCACAATATTTTGAGTTAGGTGTGTGAGAGAATTGTGAAGTGACTGCAGCTGTTAAGGGAAGTGAGTTTGACGTCATATTGTGCCATGCTGGTATAGGGTGGTTGGTGTGAAGTTGCCCTGGTATTGGTGGACAGTGCTGCGTTGCTATTGGTTGAGAACAGCAAGAGTAAAGAATTTTGAGATTCAAGTTAGGCATTTAAATTAGAAGTGTGTTAAGAGGAGATGTGTTTTTTCCAGTTAGAGAGGGTATAAAAATGCCACCACAAAGAAATGCAGGTCATATTACTAAAGGTTTTCATGCATGTACATGGCTTGAACAATGGTGCACAATTACAGAGAAAGAAGGTGCTTTAGCTTTCCCCCCAATATGAAACACTTAGGGCCTCATTATGAGTTTGGTGGTCCCATGACCGTGATGTGGGCGGTGGCAGTCATACCGCCAACGGGCTGGTGGAGAAGTCAGCCAAATCATGACATTGGCAGTAATCCCTACAGAATACAGCCAATGAACCGCCAGTACCGCCACTGCGGTCAGACCACCATGGAAGACTAAAGGCACCAGCAGGCTGGCGGAGACCATGTTGTTACCGAACATATTATGAGGCTACACACTGCCAAGATTTCCGTCGCAGTCGGACCACCACGGAAACCCAGGCGTAAACAAAATCTCTAAAAGGAGACACTCACCTTCAGGAAGCCATACTCGTCCGGAACCACCATGGAACCAGAACTAGACGTCATCCCGCTGCTGCTGCTCACCGAAAAACTACGGAATCTACCCTGCTGATGACAACAGCAACCGTAAGTACACACACTCACCTGTTACATTTGTAGATTGTCAAAATGTATACACTTACATAACATACCATAGGGAAGTTGGTGCGAGGGCTACACTCAAACATAACAGTACACTGACACCGACATATACACAGCACACACAGTACAGCCACCATACAAACACACATCAAAAACACACACTTATGCACGGCAACACAGCACAGGCCCAGTCTCACACAATACCATACAACACCACAACACTTCACAGCAACACCACAACCGCACCATCGTTAACACATTGGCAAGCACTCACAATAGACACTACTCAGGGACACATTACACAGACCTTCTCCTCCCATAATGTGAAAGTAAGGGGAGAAGGTGAGGGCCCACCACCAGTCTTGAGGACCGCCAGCTAGCCTGGCCGCCATGGAACGGAACTTTCCCCTGAGGTCGTTCCACCTCTTCCTGATGTCCTCCCTTGTGCATGAATAGCTGCCTACAGAATTCACCCTGTTGACTATCCTTTGCCACAACTCAATTTTCCTGGCAATCGATGTTTGATGGACCTGTTCTCCAAAAATGTATTTGTGTACTCTGGTAATTTCATCCACCATGACCCTTAACTCATCATCAGTGAAACATGGATGTTTTTGTGGGGACATGGTGGTGGTGGATGAGATGGTGAGGTAGTGAAAAATGAATAGGTGATGAAGTGTGGGTGCTCTGTTGTGAGTGGGTGATAGTTGTGTATTGCGTTGGGTACTAAATCGTGTTTTGTGCGTGTTGTGCAGATGTGGGATGATTGCTGAGTGGATTGTGTAGGGGTGTCTATTGTGTGCTTTTTAATATTTTCTATTTTGGCTTCTCTCTGGTTGTGTTTGGCGCTTTAGCTGAAAAGGACTTTCGGATGTGAAGGTGTGTGTTATATAGTGCAGGTAGTAGGTGTGTCAGGTGTGGGGTTTTCAAACTATCCAATGTGATGTGGTGCAGAACTGTGGTGACAGCCAACAGCCACGGTTCGCACTGCCAATGGTTTTCCGCCATGGAAGAACCGATCTAGTGAATTGGGGATCATAATATGATTAGAAGTTTTTTGGTGGGCTGGCAGTGCTGGTGGTGGGACTGCTTCTTTCCCGCCCTGCAGTGTCCTGGCAGTTTCAGATTTTTGGCTGTATTTTGGCAGACTTTGCTGTGTGACTCTTAATTAGTCGATCGGATCACCGCCAACATGGTGTTTTTTTGGCTGCTGCCCCCGCAGCATTCTTGCCACAAACCGCCAAACTCAGAATGAGGGCCTTAATTTGAGAATTTTAAACAACTTGAGGTGAATAATGTATGAAATGAAACCGTATCCAAGACTCACACAATTTGAAGCCCTTTGTATTTGAGAAGTTGTTGCTCTGAAAAGAATGTTATCAAAAAATGAGAATAGGATGCAGCAGGCAATTAAGACACCTTTAGAAGCTAGATGGGATGCAGAGCATAAAAGGCAGAAAGCAGATATATTAGATGGAGTCGGAATATTTCTAGCGATTTCAGAGGAAGATGACGAAATTACAAAGCCTATGACTCAAAAGAAATAGACGGAAAAAGCAGAACAAACAGCAGAAGCCGAGAGTCAAAAGACCGTTACCTGTAATAGTGATTCAGATGATGAGTTTATAAATCAGTTATTGATGAATAGTCCACCATTGTATCACTCAGTTGAGGTAGAAGTGAGAAGTTTAGTGGTACAAAATGTAGTCCTGAATGTGGCAAGTGCTTCAGACCCCAAATTATATTGTTCCATGTACACCAGTTAATTCAGTGACACAATTGGCTGTGGTGTATCTACCAGTTCCGAATGTTAGCACAGTTCAGCTCCTATCGAGTCCAGTTGTAAATCAAGTTGTTCCAGATCCCAATGTTAGTCAAACGGTACAGTCATCAAATGTGAATCAGCCTGTTCAAAATTGTGCTCGGCATCAACCTGTGCAAATGCATAGTCCAGTTCAGTCAATGCCAAAATGTTACCCAGAGTCAAACAAGAAAAAGTTTCAGTACTGTCTTAACAGGGCAAAGTGCTGAAATGACAATTCCTCAAAATCAGACAAATCGTATGTGTCTCGATGCTTTAACAGCTCCTGTGACCATAGGTCCAGTTTTTCCCTTGCATGCTTCAGGCAATTATGGAAGCAATGTTCATTCACTGAGTGCCCTGACTTTTTCCTGAAACACCTGCTGGGATATCACCTACTGATATGAAGAGATCTGTATATTCAAAAAATTCAGAGATGAAGAGAACAACTTTCCTTGTTACACCTTTGATTGACCCTTACACATATTGCAGAACGTAATCCGATGTCGAATCAAGCAGGATTTACTCCTGTTGCAAGGTTTCCTCAGGGAAACCTACCTCATCCCATGCTCACACCAGATCAGATCTCAAATGTATATTGGAGTACCCCGTAAGAAGTACCCCCAGCAAAATAATATTAGTTTGCAAGATTTCACAACACAACAATTGACAGTTTGGATAAATAGTTTGTAACAAATTGCAATGACAGAACAGAAGAGACACCAGAGAGAGGCAGATCATTAAATGTGCCCCAACTGAAATTAGAATTAAATTAAATGATTTTAGGAATGCTAGACACAGCTCAATTAGAAACTTACACAGAAGATGAACTACGGTTCATGTGTATGGATGTTACTCAATGAGCAGGACAGGTTTATGAGAGATTAGCTGAAGTGGCCGAGAAATATTACGTGGATTTAGAAAAATCAAAACCCTTAAAGAGAAATTACAGATTAGAGTTCAGTTCAAAAGACATAATTAACATGTGATCTCTTAGAATGAGATTGCATAGTAAGTAATGTGTCACATACATACAGACATGGGGAGCATTAGATAAGTGGGATGGCAGATGGGCAAACAAAAGAGATCAGAAGAAAGCTAAGTCAAACGTGCCTCTGGCAGGAGCAAATCAAGCTGAGGACAATGTGAAAATTATGCCCAAGAGAGAAACACCAGTTGGAGGTTATGTTCATGTATCGTAGAGTTGGAGTGATATATTGTCATTAACAAATTATTAACCAAGACTGAGAGAAAAGCCTGTGGAATGCTACAAGTAGACAGAGAGATTTGTGAACCTTTCAAAATGTCTCTGGTAAGATTTGAATATGGTGTTTGACATTGTGGTTCCAACTGATTTGTGGACAGCATGTAAAGTGTTTGTTGACTGACCTGACAGTGAGACTCAGAGAGATCCAGTAACAGGGGCACCACCTGAGGAGGTCATGAAAATGTATTACAAGGTGATTGAGTTTCTAAAAATAGTGTGTCTCCAAAAGATATTGATTGGCAGAAACTTGACAGAACAGCCCAAGAGTCAAAATATTTGATTTGTGCTTACTATAAGAGATTGTTGCAAGCTTTCCAGCATCACAGTTGCACTGAGACAATAGTAGCTAATGATATGGGTCATTTTGTTTTCAGATTTGTACAGGGATTGAAGCGTAAGACATAAGTGAGATGATTCAGCAGCACCTGAAATGTTGGTAAAATAAATTGATTGATGAGATCCTGCAATATGCCAAATACTGTAGTGACAAAATAGAGTTAAAACAGAAGAAGCTTAAAGAAAAAGTTATGGTTTTGCAATTGAAAGCAGCACAGAAAGCAAATCAGAATTCGCAGATAATGGTGCACACTTGTGCGATGCAAGGAGTACCACAGCTGGTAACAGATATGGTTCAGTCTGGAGGCAGAGGACGTTGGTCTTCGGATAAATCAGATTTTTGGTGTTTTTGATGTCCAGGCTTTGAAGAGAACTAATCCGTGTCATGCGTGTGGAAATTTGGGTCATTGGTGAAGGGAATGCCCACATAATAATGTGAATGTTCAAGTGCAAAATGCTGGAGTTGTTCAGACACAAGGTTCTAATCAGTTTCAGATTCAAAGAGTTCAGAGACCCTAAGTTCAGAGTGAAATGTGTCCCCAGGACAGCAGATGCAGACACCACAGGACTGTTCTTCAGCAAAACATGAATCAAATGCCAAATGCAAAAGTCAACCAGATAGCATCACAATTTCCCCTAATTGACCTAACTGATGATGAATTCACAAAAAACATTCCACAGTGATAGTTCTGGTGATAAGGATTGTATACAAGGTGCAGCCTTATAAGTAGATCAATGTGGTCCCTATGTAAATACAAACGTTATGGGCCAAGATGTGTCATTCTTGGTTGACGCTGGAGCTACACGTTCTACTATTAGAACAGCTGAAGTACCAACTTTGCCCCTTTCAGAAAAAATTATCCAAGTGGAGTTGTAAATAAGCTATTGACGAATCCTGTGGCAGAGCATTTCCCTGTAAAAATAGGTTCATTTGAAGATGAACACCAAATTGTAATTTGCGATTCAAGTCCTGTAAGTTTGCTAGGACGTGATCTGTTGTGTAAACTGAATTGTTCCTTTAGCTGCACACCTAGAAGAATAGTAATACAGACAAATTAGGAATATGTGCCCTGCAAAACTGTAGAAAGGTACCAGAATGCCACATTGCACCCAATAATGACATGTAATGATTTGCACGAAGACTTAAAAAAAACAGTGACACCTGAAGTTTGATTTTTTAGGAAAGGAAATAAGACTCATTAAAGGATTTGAGCCCATTAAAAAAACAGTGAAACCAAATGTAGTGTATCCAAAAGCACCTCCATATATTATGTCCCAGAGTCAATTGGTGGAATACCCCTTTGATTAATTGTCTGATTGAGTAGGGTAGCTTAAAAGAAATTATAGGAAGTCCATGTAACTCTCCCATTGTAGGATTGCGGAAGCTGAATAGAAAGTACTGCTTAGTTGAAGATTTGAGAAAAATGAAGGAGATTGTCGGTACATGTTGTCCTGTGGTACCGAATCCTGCAGTGATTTTGCCCCAAATTCCCTGTGAGGCAGAATGGTTTACAGTCATTGATCTTTGCCAGGCATTCTTTTCCATTCTCCTTCACGAGGATAGCCATTAATAGAAATTAATTTATTTTTCATTTAAATTCGGCAGTCATGTTTTGGCATGGTGCAGAACTCCTCAGGGGCATACCGAGTCACCATCCATTTTCAATCAGATTTTGAAAAAGAATCGGGAATCCCATGAAATGCCATATCATTCAGTCTTAGTGCAGTATATTGATGACTTGTTGGTTGCGTCAGATACCCGAGAAGCATGCAGAAGAGATACAATAGCTCTCTTAAATAATTTAGAAGAGAATGGTCATAAAGGGGGTCATTCTGACCCTGGCGGCCGGTGGCCGCCAGGGCCACCGACCACGGGAGCACCGCCAACAGGCTGGCGGTGCTCCCACGAGCATTCTGACCGCGGCGGTTCAGCCGCGGTCAGAAGCGGAAAGTCGGCGGTCTCCCGCCGACTTCCCGCTGCTCGGGGGAATCCTCCATGGCAGCGCCGTAAGAGGGCCCCACTGTGTATTTCAGTGTCTGCAATGCAGACACTGAAATACGGGACGGGTGCAAACTGCACCCGTCGCACCCCTGCAACTACGCCGGCTCAATTCTGAGCCGGCGTCCTCGTTGCAGGGGCATTTCCTCTGGGCCGGCGGGTGCTCTTTTGGAGAGCGCCCACCGGCCCAGAGGAAATGTTTGAATGGCCGCCGCAGTCTTTTGACCGCGGTGCGGTCATTTGGCGGCGGTACCTTGGTGGACGGCCTCCGCCGTCCGCCAAGGTTAAAATCACCCCCAAAGTGTCCCCTTCAAAATTACAGTATTGCAAGAAAGAAGATCTGTATTTGGGTCACCGCATTGAGAAAGGTGTGAGTAAAGAGTCACAAGAGAGAATCTTCACAATCATAAGAATGAAACCTCCTGCAATACTAAATGAAGCCCAGTGTTTCTGGGAATTGTTGGCTACAGTTGTCAGTGGATTCCTAACTTTTCCATTTTGGCCAAACCTTTACAGAAGCTAACACACAAGGATATGTCTGATCCGGTACCATTGGATGACAACTGCATCCGTGTTTCTACAGAGCTGAGAGAATTCCTATGCTGAGCCCCAGCTCTGGGAATGCCTGATTATAAGTCACATTTTTCTTTGTTTTGTTGCAAAAGAAATGGATGTGCACTCTCAGTTATGACAGTTGCATCACAATGCAAACAAGCCTGTGGCTTATTTTTCTACTACACTTGATCCTGTAGCAGCAGAGCTGCCTGGTTGTTTAAAGGTAGTCGCATCACTCGGTGTTAGACTCGAACAGTGGAAAGGCATTATTAGTGGACACCCACTGAATGTTCTTATTCCCATTTAGTGAAAATTTTGTTGCCGCTTACTAATACACAGTATTTGACAGGAGCGCACTTGACCCATTATGAGCAGACTATACCTGCTTTGTCCAATGTAAACATCAAATGTTGCACTGTGCTTAATCCAGCAAAAATGATGTCTATTCCCGTTGAAAATGCAGGTGACAGTGAAAATGAGGTTGAGCATGACTGTCTTGATTTGATTGAATTGTGCACCAACCCAAGGCGTGATATTCAAGATGTCCCCTTTGACAAAAATGACTATGTCATGTTCGCGGATAGCTCCAGTTTAAGAGATAAATATGGTACCCTGAGAGAAGGTTATGCACTATGCACAGTCTCAAGTGTGATAGCAGCCTCCTGTGATAGCAGTCTTTTCAGGCCAAGTAGACAAATTGATTGCTTTTACTAGAGCATGCTGTGCTTCTGAACAGCTTAAAGTGACGACTTTCACTGATAGTCAGTTTTCACTGATAGTCAATTTGGTTTTGGTGTTGTTCATGATTTCAGGCAGTTATAGTCCCAGAGAGGTTTTAGGACTTTTTCTGGTTCCCCAATCCAAAATGGTGACAAAATGTACCTCTGTTGAATGCATTACAGTTGTCAGCAAAAATTGCTGTTGTAAAATGTATGGTGCACCGGAAATCAACTGATTAAATAATCTTAGGCAATACTTATGCTGAAGAAGTTGCAAGATATTGCAGCCTTAGTTGTACCTCCTTTAATGGAGAGTGGAACAGTGATGTACAAGATGAGGCAAGTCAAAATGTCTTACTGACTTCTGTTGACACATGTGAAGAAGTGAAAAGATTGCAGGAAGAAGTGTCAGAGGAAGAACAGAAAAGTTGGGATAGAGCAGGATGTGTCAAGAGAGATGAAAATTATATTTGGGTTTCAAATGATGGAACAGCAGTGTTGCCAAATAGTTTACTGTCCCCAGTGGAAAGACATTACCATGGACAGGCACACATAGGTTGAGACACAATGGTCAGAACAATCAGACAAACATGGTTTACCCTAGGTTCAGAGTGATTGCTGAAGCCACATGTCACAGATGTGTTACCTGTCAACAAATGAATGTAGAGAAAAGCACAGTTGTTACTTTGAGTCATACAGGTAGGTTAGGAGGAACGTTCAACAGAATGCAGTTGGATTATATCAAGCTACCAGTGTGCAATGGACTGAGATGTGACTTAGTCATTGTATGCATATTCTCCCACTGGGTGGAAGCTTATCCAATGAGGAGAAATGATGATCTCACAGTAGCGAAGTTGTTACTTGATACCGTGTTTTGTCTTCCTGACTTCCCTAGTCTCGGACTGAGTAACTAATTTCAACAGTGAGGTCCTTAAAATGTTGTGTGCAGCATTACAAGTTGAGCAAAGACTGCATTGCAGCTATAGACCAGAAGCCTCCAGACTGGTAATACAGATTAATGGAACTTTGAAGTCCTGATTGGCGAAAGTATGTGCAACACAACACTGAAATGGCCAAATGCATTGCCTCTTGTTCTGATGAGTATACGCAGTACACCTGACAGGAAGACAGGCTTGTCACCTCATGAAATCATCCTGGGGTAAGCTATGAGATTGCCAGTAGTACCTGCAAATGCACTTGTGAACATAATGGTTGACTTGGTGCTGGATTATTGCAAAGGGCTAGCTGATGTGGTTTGTTCTTTGCCTCATCCGTTTGGAGAAGCCCCAGCACAGCCACAGCAGGAACTGTGTCATGACCTAAGTCCCGGTGACTGGGTTATGACAAAAAAGCATTTAAGGAAGACATGCTTGAAACCACACTGGAAAGGCCCTCATCAGGTGGCTCTTGTAACCACTACAGTAAAGTGTGCTAGTCTCCCGAACTGGGTAAATGGGTGCCACATCCGCAAAGTTCCAGGTCCACATGATGAAACAGCACCTGTTCCACAAGAGTCGGTTACAGTGAGTGAGAAGGATCAGGTTAATCAAACTGTTAGGGCTGGACAAGTGGCGGTTTCTGAGCGAGTCGACAAAAGTGGATGGTACAGACGGGTCAAGACAGAATCAGTTGACTCATGCAAGCTTGGATGCTGAAAAAGAGTTGTACCAGGAGACAATTGGCCTAAAGAGAAAACTGTGCCTGCTGTACAACTACCTTCGACTATTGCTGCAGAAACTGAAGAATCGAGTCAAAGTGAAAGTGATGCTGGGAGTCGAGTAAATAGAAAGTGAAAGAGACGCCGAAAGTACTCAGCACCTGAATGGACATAATTATCTGCTGATGATTGGGAACAGGAGTTTGTTATCTTTTGTGCTAACAATTTGAAGCAAGTTAAATATTTTTGAGATTGAAATTCCATTGGAGCTAAATTTTGAAATCTCATTGCCAATTGATGAACAGAGACATGTTTTGGAAGTGACTATCAGTGATTGTGAACTATGCTTTATTAGAGACACTTGAACTTTAAGTAGAAGCTTTTGAACATTTGCAAGTTGAGGAAAAGTTGACGGAAATATTTTCTTTCTAGCTCTCCACGTCGACAAGAAAGTTACAATGGCACAGCTCCACACACAACTCCGTCTAAAGTCATCAGAGCCATAAGTCCAAGCCGGCGTGCTGATGTCAGTTTCACCCACTTTTTTTTACTTCGAGAAGAACAGGTGAACACAAACATCACAAGCATAACATGTGTGAACTCAATCTAAACATTTTATTATTTATATATATATATATATATATATATATATATTATTTCTTCAACAGATGGACTGTTAGCCATCTGACGGCTGCACCGATCCCATCACGTATCTCCCAAATCTCGAAATCAATTAAATCCAGAACGCTCGTATTTAGTTCATGAGTTTATTTTCTTGTGCAGGTAATCCAGAGTCCCAAGTAAAATGTCTGTCAACGCGTTTCGGCAAAACGCCTTCTACTGGACAGTATCCCTATATAAACATACATTATATTGAATTTTCTAGAAATACATATATACAATATATACAACCAAGTTCATTCTTGGCATTACCAGATAGGCCACGTGGAGGCGGTGGGACCATGCTGTAACTCACTTCAGAGGCCCACTGGGCAAAGGCTGGTATTTAAACAGACTAGTCAGGTGCCCGCAATTAAACCAGCTGAAGAGCCGTGTGCTCGGTCTTTAAACAAGGAAAGAGATGTCTGGAACACCTCCAGCAATGGCTGTACCTACGAGGGTGAAATACTTTTTATTTTTTCTCTGCTGATAAAGGGATTAACCCAGAAACACGTGACCAGAGATGAATTAACAACACAATGCTTGGAATAATGAAAATGCTTAAATAATTCACTGTGAGTTGCTGGCTTCGCTATTTTCCTGATTACATAACCTGTTGGGAGTGTGCTCTCACAGAGGACAACCTTGTTTTATTTTGAATATAACATTTTCTAGGCATACATGTATACAAGATATACAACCAATTTCATTCTTGGCATAACCAGATAGGCAACATGGAGGCGAGAGGGACCATGCTGTATCCACTAGAAAAAGTGTTACTAAAGGTAAATAACTTATTCTTCTGATGGATACAGGTGGATTCCGTACCTTTTGAATATAATCCCAAAGCAATCCCGCACTCTGAGGTGGGTGCCTGTCAGGCTATACCAAGAACTTCTGCAGCCCAGAATGGGCAAAACGGCCATCCCTTCTCACTTCTGAAAGGTGTGGAGGGAAGCCCACGTTGCTGCACAATACAGCGAAAATGTTGTTTTTTAAAAACAAATGGGAAAAAAGGGCTGCAGAAGAAGACGTGTGTTTTTTCCCCTGAAAATGGCATCAACAAAGGGTTTGCGGTGCTGAAATCACCAGCTTCCCAGCGTTCAGGAACAGACAGACTTGTATCAGAAAACCCAATTTTTCAACACAATTTTGGCATTTTACCTGGACATACCCCATTTTAACTATTTTTTGTACTTTCAGCCTCCTTCCAGTTAGTGACAGAAATGGATGTGAAACCAATGCTGGATCCTAGAAAGCTAAACATTTCTGAAAAGTAAACAAAATTCAGAATTTAGCAAGGGGTAATTTGCGTAGATCCTACAAGGTTATCCTACAGAAAATAACAGCTGAAATAAAAAATATTGAAACTGAAGTGAAAAAAACAGCCATTTTTCTCAACGTTTTACTCTGTAACATTTTCCTGCAATGTCAGATTTTTGAAAGCAATATACTGTTACGTCTGCTGGACTCTTCTTGTTGCGGGAATACATAGGGCTTGTAGATTCATCAAGGACCATAGGTACCCAGAGCCAATAAATGAGCTGCACCCTGCAATGGGTTTTCATTCTATACCTGGTATACAGCAATTCATTTGAAATATAAAGAATGAAAAATAGGTATCACGATCACCTTTGTATTTCCAAAATGGGCACAAGATAAGGTGTTGAGAAGCAGTGGTTATTTGCGCATCTTGGAATTCTGGGGTGCCCATACTTGTCTTTTTTACACACTCTCTTTCATTTGGAAGGAAAAAATGTAGAGCAAGACAAGGGGCAATAACACTTGTTTTGCTATTCTGTATCCCCCCAAGTCTCCCGAAAATAATGGTCCCTGACTTGCGTGGGTAGGCCTAATGCTCGCGACAGGAAACGCAACATGGACACATCACATTTTTACATTGAAATCTGACGTGTTTTTTGGAAAGTGCCTAGCTGTAGATTTTGGCCTCTAGCTCTGCCAGCACCTACGGAAACCTACCAAACCTGTGCATTTTGAAAACTAGACACCTTGGGGAATCCATGATGGGGTGACTTGTGGGGCTCTCACTAGGTTCTGTAACCCAGAATCCTTTGGAAACCTTAAACTTTGGCCAAGAAAATGTGGAAACAATGTGTGATTTCCAGCTAAGTTGGAGTTTTGCAGGGCATAGTGGGTAAGAAAATGGTGTGGGGTGCATTTGAAGCACACCACCCTGTACTCACCCAGATGTTTAGTTTTCAGATGTGTCTAGGTCTTGTGGATTTTTCTACATGGCAGTGTCCCAAAGTCCAAAAAGTGCAGCCCTCACCATTGCAAGTGGGATGATTTTGAGAGTTAGCCAAGCTCTCATGGCCCAAATGTAAAACCAAAATCCAAAATAATCAAATGTCCTCTTGTTTGCCATGGGATAAGATGTTTTAGTGTGTGGGGGGAGAGCTGAAAGACTGTTACCCCCTTCAGTTGGGGTGGCGGCATAACCATGCCCATACTGGTTGGTAGCCACAACCACACTATTTTTTTTCTTTCTTTTTATTCCCTGGCATCTAGTAGACTTTCTGCCCCCCCGGGTGTGGATCGGGGGTAATTGCCCCATCTGCCCACTGGTAGGCAAAACAACTTTGGCCCCATTTATTTGGGGTGTGGCTATGGTCATACCCCCACCCTCTTATTTTGAAAAAACAATTTTCCCTGGTCTCTGGTGGTCTTTCTGCCCCTCTTGGGAGCAGATGGGCCTTCCAAAAATAGGCCGATGGCCAACAGTAATGTGCCTCCCAAACAAAACACACACACCAATCCCTGGTGCCTAAGTGGTTTCTGCCCCCCCCGTGGGCATAACGGCCTAATAGAAATGGCCTAAAAACAATTTCCCCCCCCGGTCGCTCTCCTTATCAATATAAATTTAAAAAAAATCCCTGGTGTCTAGTGGCTTATAGGCCGATCTGATCCTGAGGGGGGTAGAAAAGGCTTAATAAAAAAATTGCCCCATGGGGAGCAACCCTTGCCTAGAGGGTCACCCCCCTGATCAATATAAAGAAAAATAAATCCCTGGTGTCTTGTGGCATGTGCCCCTTCTGGGGGCAGATTGGCCTAATTATTATAGGTCGATCTGCCACCGGGGGGGGGCAGAAAAGGCCTAATAAAAAAATTGCCCCCCCAGGAGTGACCCTTGCCTAAGGGGTCACTCCCCTTATCAATATATTTAAAAAAAAATCCTTGGTGTCTAATGGCTTCTGCCTCCCCCCCCCCCACAGGGGCAGATCGGCCTAATTAATATAGGCCAATCTGCCCCAAGGGAGGCAGGAAAGGCCTAGTAAAAACAATTGCTCCCCTGGGGAGCGACCCTTGCCTAAGGGGTCGCTCCCGTTATCAATATAAATAAAAATAAAAAATCCCTGGTGCCTAATGGCTTATAGGCCGATCTTCCCCCGGGGGGGCAGAAAAGGTCTAATAAAAAAATTGTCCCCCAGGGAGCGACCCTTGCCTAAGGGGTCGCCCCCCTAATCAATATAAATACAAATAAAAAGAAATACCTGATGTCTAATTAGTATAGGCCGATGTGCCCCCGGGGGGGCAGAAATGGCCTTAAATGAAATTCCCCCCTTGGGGAGCGGCCCTTACCCAAGGGGCCGCTCGCCTTATGACAATTTCAACAAACAAAACAAATCTCTGGTGTCTAATGCACAGAGAGACATGAAAAGGGAAGGAAAAGCCTTTCCTTCCCTTTTCATGCCTCTCTGCCTCCCCTGCCCCCCCGTACCGAGGAGAAACTAATCAGTTTCTCCTCGGGTCACGCTGGAAGCATTGTTTCCAGCACAATGGGAGTTTACCTCTGATGAGGTCAGCGTGCGTTGGCGCACTGATGTCATCAGACGTCACTTTGGGGTGGAAGGGGAAGCGATTCCTCTTCCAGCCCTGCCCTGGGGTGTGATGGTAGGCTCTCGGGGGAGCGCCAGTGCTTCCCCAGAGGGCCTATACCACGACGTAATGGTTACGTCCATGGCGGGGAAGGGATAAAACGTAAGGAACATCAACGGGCAACTATGCAATGGTTCAAACGGTAAACCCATCAAGTATGTTAAAACTCAATTTAACTCCCACTGGTGTATTATCAATGGAGTGGGAGAAAACCTATTAGTCAAACCCTTAAGAAACCTTAGTACTATAGGGGACTTAAAGAATGAGGGTTGATCAGGTAAACAATAAAAGCAGACAGGGAAGCCAGATAACCCTTCACTGTCGCAACTGTGCAGCCTTCCTGCGCCAAGGAGAATGCAAATTGTAAAACATTGGACAAATGGACCTTTAAAGGATCAATGTGCCTCTCCTCACATCATTTAACAAATTTGGCCTGTCTACCAGCATAGACAGTTTTGATGAAGTGTCACCTGGCCCATAATTTAACATCCACCACTTCAGGGGAGAGAGAAAAGGAATTCAGGTTGCCCCATTCAATCTCCAGGCATGTAGGTGCAGGCTTTGGAGGTGGAGGTGTAGAACCTGTCCCTGCAACTGTGAAAGGAGGTTTGCCTTGTGAGGGAGATGGAGTGGAGGGCACAGTTGAAGGAGGTCTGCACCACACCCTTCTAGGCCAATCCGGGGCTATTAATTTGACTTGTGCCAGGTCTTGGCAAATCTTCCTCAAATCCAGAGGAATTAAGGCTATGGGAGGAAACACGTAAAGCAGCTGGTTGCTCCAGCTCAACTGAAACGCGTCCCCAAATGCTCCCTGCATCGGATACTGGAGGCTGCAGAATGACGGGAAGTACACATTCTCGCAAGTGGTAAATAGGTCTATCTGAGGCGTTCCCCACAACTGGAAGACGTGAAGAACCACCTCTGGATGGAGATGCCACTCGTGGTTGGCTGATAAGTGCCGGGTGAGACTGTCCATATAGGAAAGTATCCTCTTTTTGGCACGGTCACCGCCATTTTGTGCCTGATGTCAGCATGATTTCACTGTGTTCACTGGGATCCTGCTAACCAGAGAGACCAGGAAAGAGTCCTCCCAAGATTGGGTAGATTTTGTGGACTGTTCTGTAAAGGCTCTGGAAGGCTGGTTGCATGAATGGAAAGCCAGTGATTATCAGGGCTTGTACAACCTAATCTTAAGAGAGAACATTTTGAATAACTGTGTGTTTGACTTGTTGCATCAGTACCTGGTGGACTCTGAACTGACCTCTCCCAAAGAATTGGGAAAGAAGGCAGACAAGTGGGTCCACACCAGGGTGAGTATGAAAACTTACACAGAGGGTGACCACAAAAAGAAGGAAGCAGGTAAGCAACATGATAAGGGTGAGGACAAGGATAAATCAAAAGAGTCTTCATCCGGCCCACAAAACTCTTCTAGTGGTGGGGCTAAATCCTTTTCCTCGTCTTCCAGTTTTAAAAAGCCTTGGTGCTATGCTTGTAAGAACATAGGCCATAGGCCAGAAGACAGCTCTTGTCCTAAGAAAGGCACCAAGCCAACCACCACTAATAACCCCACCTCTACTCCTAGCGCCCCTAGAAATAGGAGTAATGGCAGGTCTACTAACAGTAGTCAGATCAAGGGTGTAGCTGGGCTCATTTTAGTGTCAGTAGTAGGGTCTGGGTTGGTAAGAGAGACCACTGAGGCAGTGTTAGTCTCTGATGGGGGCATTGACCCTGCCAGCCTTGCTGTCTGTCCACTTAACATGGGTAAGTACAGGCAGCATCCCCTGATAAATGGTGTTGAGGCCTACTGGGACACAGGTGCCAGTGTCACTATGGTGACTGAAAAACTGGTGGTCCCTAAGCAACGCCTACTTGGTCACATGTATCGAGTGACTGATGCTCATAGTGACACTTTGTGCCACCCCATAGCAGTTATTGATTTCAGCTGGGGGGAGGGTTACTGGTCCTACCTGGTCCTACCTGTAGAGTGTCTACTAAGGAATGACTTGGAGATTTCAGCTTGGGCTGAAGTGGGACTGGAGGCCCATGGGGCAATGCTGGGCATCCCAGGGCATATCTTTGCCCTCACAAGAGCACAGGCAAAGAAACAGAAAGAACAAGGAATCTTGGAGCCTGGAACAATGGCCCAGGAGCTTCTTAAACTCAAGAGCAGGAAGGGTAAGAAAGTTCCCCCTGCTCAAATCTCCAGTGAGGATTCACCTCCTGAGAGAGAGGAATCCACTCCTTGGGTGGAACCTACACCAGAGGAGCTGCAAGCTGACACAGCTGAGCTCTTGGTTGCAGCGGGGGCCGCCAGGGAGCAGTTCAGTAGGGAACAACAGATTTATCCCATACTGGAGAGCTTGAGGCAGCAAGCTGCAGCTCAAGAAGCAGGGGATATCAGTGGCACCCATAAGGTATACTGGGAAGACAATTTCCTATATTCAGAATCAAGTCACCCCAAACTTAGTGCCACCAGGAGGTTGGTGGTCCCTCTGAAGTATAGAGCGTTTCTGCTGACCTTAGCCCATGATATTCCCCTGGCAGGTCACTTGGGGCAAAACTTGGCACAGGCTTGTCCCTCCCATTCACTGGCCCCACATGTCTGAAGACACTAAGGAGCTTTGTCGCTCCTGTGTCACCTGTCAAGCCAGTGACAAGACAGGTGGCTCCCCAAAGTCCCCCTTAATTCCACTTCCAGTGGTTGGGGTACCATTTGAGAAGGTTGGGGTGGATATTGTTGGCCCCCTGGACCCTCCAACAGCCTCCGGGAGCAGATTCATACTAGAGGTAGTGGACCATGCCACCAGGTACCCAGAAGCCATTCCTCTTAGGACCACTACAGCTCCTGCAGTGGCCAAAGTCGTTCTTGGTATTTTCTCAAGAGTAGGTTTACCTAAAGAGGTGGAATCAGATAGAGTTGCAATCTTCATGTCTGCTTACCTGAAAGTCATGCGGAAGGAATGTGGTGTTACATATAAGTTCACCACTCCTTACCACCCGCAAACAAATGGCTTAGTAGAGAGGTTTAACAAAACTCTCAATGGGATTATAATGGGACTCTGAAAACTCAGGAGGAGATGGGATGTCCTATTACCATGCCTCTATTCACCTATAGGGAGGTCCCTCAGAAGGGTGTGGACTACAGCCCATTTGATCTTCTGTTTGGGCACCCTGTTAGAGGGACCCCTTGCTCTTGTTAGAGAAGGCTGGGAGCAACCTTTCAAGCCTCCCAAGCCAGACATAGTGGACTATGTGCTGGGCCTCAGATCAAGGATGGCTGAGCATATGAAGAGGGCCACTAAAAACCTTCAGGCCAGTCAGAAGTTGCAGAAACAATGGCATGACCAGAAGGCTATACTGACTGTATACTAGCCAGGACAGAAAGTGTGGGTCCTGGAGCATGTGGCTCACAGGGCACTCCAAGACAAGTGGAGTGGTCCCCACACCATTGTGGAGAAAAAGGTTGAGGTTACCCACCTGATATACCTTGGCACTCCTAGAACCCCCCTCAGGATGCTTCATGTAGACCACCTTAAGCCCTACTATGACAGGGCTGATCTGGCACTGCTCATGGCAACCGATGAGGGACAGGAAGAAGGGAGTGACCCTCTACCTGACCTCTTCTCCCACACTGCAGCTGATGACTCAGTTGATGGGGTAGTACCTGTTGACTACCTCTCTGAGTCCCAGAAAGAGGGCTGCAGAAATCTCCTGGGACAGTTCTCAGAACTGTTCCCACTGACACCTGGTCAAACCACTTGGTGTGAACACACCATTGACACAGGGGACAGTTTGCCTATTAAAATTAAAAATTACAGGCAACCTGACCATGTCAGAGACTGTTTCATTTCTGAAGTTCAGAAGATGCTAGACCTGGGAGTCATAGAGCCCTCAAATAGCCCTTGGGCTAGCCCTGTGGTACCTGCCCCAAAACCCCAATCCCAGAATGGAAAAAGGGAGATTAGGTTTTATGTAGATTAAACACTGTTACCAAAACAGATGCTCATCCTATCCCTAGGGCGTATGAGCTTATAGATACACTGGCATCTGCCAAGTATCTAAGCACATTTGATCTGACTGCTGGATATTGACAGACAGGGCAGGGGAAGGTGGTATATCTGGGCTACCTGATAGATGGAGGCCAGATTCAGCCACTGCAGGGGAAGATCCAAACCATTTTGGATTGGACTCCCCCTACTGCCCAGACCCAGGTTAGAGCCTTTTTAGGCCTCATAGGGTACTATAGGGGGTTCATTAAAAAGCATGGCTCCATGGTAGCCCATCTTAATTACCTCTCCTAAAAAAGGATGCCCAATAAAGTTTTATGGACAGCTAGCTGCCAAAGAGCTTTTGAGGATCTGAAACAGGCCATGTGCTCTGCACCTATTTTAAGAAGCCATGACTACTACAATCAGTTCGTAGTACAGACAGATGCTTCTGAGGTAGGGGTTGGAGCAGTCCTATCACAACTTAATACAGAGGGCCAGGATCAACCTGTAGCTTTTATGAGCAGAAGGTTGACCCCCCAGGGAAAAGCGTTGGGCAGCCATAGAAAGGGAGGCCTTTGCTGTGGTTTGGGATTTGAAGAAGCTGAGGCCATACTTGATTAGCACTCACTTCCTTGTTCAAACAGACCACAAGCCCCTTCTATGGTTAAAACAAATGAAAGGTGAAAATCCCAAACTTTTGAGGTGTTCCATATCCCTTCAGGGAATGGACTTTACAGTGGAACATAGACCTGGGAGTAACCACTCCAATGCAGATGGACTCTCCAGATATGTCCATTTAGGCAATGAAGACTCATCTGGACAAGGTTAGCCTTATTGTCTTTCATTTGAGAAGGGAGGTCATGCAGGAAAGTACCCTCTTTTTGGCATGGTTACCCCCCACTTTTTGCTTGATGTCAGTATGTTTTGACTGTGTTCACTGGGATTCAGCTAACCAGGACCTCTAGTGACTGCACTCTCTTCCTCTAAATTTGGTTTCTGGGACTTCACACACTCCACATTTGGCATACTGGAGCCCCCATATAAGTCCCTAGTGTATGGTACAGGGTTTCCCCATGGGCTGCAGCATGTATTATGCCACCCATGGAAGCCCATGTACAATGTGTCTGCAGGCGTGCTATTGCAGCCTGAGTGAAAAGGTGCATGCACCCTTTCACTTTAGGTCACTGCACCAGGTCACAGTAAGTCACCCTTATTGTAGGCCCTCCTAGCCAAGAGGGCAGGGTGCAGGTACCTGTGTGTGAGGTCACCCCTGCATGAGCAGAGGTGGTCCCACGAACTCCAGCTCCATTTTCCTTGACTTTGTGAGTGCGGGGATGCCATTTTACACATGTAATGGACATAGGTCACTACCTACGTCCAGCTACATAATGGTAACTCCGAACTTGGGCATGTTTGGTATCAAATATGTCAGAATCAAACCCCAATATTGTTGCTAGTATTGATTGCATGATTCCATGCACTCTGGGGGCTCCTTAGACGACCCCCAGCATTGCTCCTACCAGCCTTCTGCAGTTTTCCAGGCAGCCCACGCTGCTGCCACCCCTCAGACGGGTTTCTGCTTGACCAGCTCAAGCCCAGGAAGGCGGAACAAATGATTTCCTTTGGGAGATGGGGGTAACACCCTCTCCCTTTGGAAGTAGGCATTACATGGCTTGGGAGGGGTAGCCTCCCCAAGCCACTGGTATGCCTTTAAGGGCACGTTTGGTGCCCTTCTTGCATAAACCAGTCTGCACCCGTTCAGGGACCTCCAGACCCTGCTCTGGCGCGAAACTGGACAATGGAAAGGGGAGTAACCACCCCCCTGTCCATCACTACCCCAGGGGTGGTGCCCAGAGCTCCTCCAGGAGGCCACTTGGTTCTGCCATCTTGAAACCAAGGTGGGCAGAGGCCTCTGGGAGCATCTGAGTGGCCAGATCAGGCAGGCGATGTCACAGCTTCCTCCTGATAGGTGGCCACCTTGCTAGGTGACTAATCCCCCTTCCAGGGCTATTTAGGGTCTCCCTTTTGGGTGGGTTCTCAGATTCGATGTGCAAGACTCCAGCAGAACACCTCTGCAATGTTTACTTTAACTTCTGGCCACTGGAATCGCAAGTGGACTCCCCAGGAACCTGCAATCTGCAGCTACAGTGATGACCCTGCTCTGCAACATTGTTCTCTGGCTCTTTCCAGCAACTGCAACATTTCCCCAGCTGTGCATCCTCTGAGGGCAGCAAGTCTTCAGTCTCACTTGGAGTGAGGGAGTCACTCCCCTGCATCTGCAGGCACCAACTGCAACAATGACTGACTGCGTGGATCTCCTCTCTTTCTGAGCTGCATAGTTCCTGCATCACAGATGGTGGTCTGGATTGGTCCCCTTGGTCCTCTCTGCCAACTGTCCAGCTTTGGAGACTGGAAGTCCTTGCCTCTGCACGCAGGACTGTACCTTTTGCACCGCATCTCTTGCAGCTACCAAGGCTTGTTGGCATCTCCTCCAAGGAATCTTCAGGCTCCGTGTAGCCCCAGCCCCCAGAACTCTTCCCTGTGATGCACAGCCTCTGCGTTGCTTCTCCTACGACGTGGGACTCCTTTCTAGGTGTGTCCCGACTTCTGTGCTTGCTGCCTGTGGGGTCTGCCTCCTCATCTTCTGGCTCTCGTGGTCGCTGAGGGTCACCCAGGACTCCCTTCAATGGGATGAGTCATCCTGGACCTTGCTGGTCCCCGGTAGCTCCTCTTTTCTTCATTCGTGACATTTGCCTTTGCTAAGGCTTTTTGGTGATGTTCCCACACCACAGACCGACTGCAATTCTTCATCCAGCGTGGCACGTCAACTGCATGACTCAGGAACTCTTCAGTTGCTCCAGGGCTGTATTGCTGCCCTTGTTGGTCTCACCGTCGACCAGATGCTGTATCCAGAGACGGGTGGGTAGTGGCTCCTGCTACCACCAGACACTCCAACATGAACTGGACTTGGTCCCCTTCCAGGTATTCCTCTTGCAGGATCCACCTTTGGTTTCTTGAAGTCTTGTCTGGGTCTTGCAATATCCTTCTCTGAAGTCCTTTTGGTGGGTTTGGGGAGAACCAGTTAATTACCTCCTTTCTCCTGGTCACTGGGGTGCACTCTGGTACTTACCTCGTGAGTTTCATAGTTCTTCCACCTCCTCTCTACCGATTCCACTTCCTTGGATGGGGGCCTGACTTTCACATTCCACTTTCTTAGTATATGGTTTGGTCCCCCCTTGCCCTTCAGTATTGTCTATTGCTGTCACTGTTTTTTATTGCATTCTATGTTAACTCCTGATCGCTACTGTACATATATCAGTGTGTTTTACTTACCTCCAGTTGGGGTATTGCCTAGATAATATTTTAGTATTTGTGTCACTAAAATAAAGTATTTTATTTTTGCAACACTGTGTGGTTCTTTCATGTGAGTAAGTGCTGTGTGACTGTTGTGGTATTGCATACACTTTGCATGTCTCCTAGATAAGTATTGGCTGCTCATCTACACCTACCTCTAGAGAGCCTGGCATCCTAGATACTGACTACACCTCACTAATAGGGAATCTCTGGACCTGGTGTAAGGTGAAAATACCATAGGTACTCACCACACACCAGGCCAGCTTCCTACAGTCCGCACGTACATTGAGAACTCCAGCCAATTGGTTTGCTACCATACAAATATGATGGTCCTGAGCCAAGGACCAGAGTTGCAGAGCCTCTCTGCAGAGAAGGTATGACCCTGCTTCTCCCTGTTTGTTGATGTACCACATCGCTGTAGTGTTGTCTGTCAAGACTTGTACCAACTGACAGTGAATGGATGGGAGAAAGGCCTTGAGAGGCAGACGTATCGCCTGTAACTCCAACAGATTGATGTGAAACATCTGTTTAATTGGAGACCAAAGACCTCTGATCTCCAGATCCCCCAGATGTGTGCCCTACCCTACCCACCAGAGGCGGAAGACAAAACGGCCACCCCTGCGGTTGCCGTCTACACTCCACCATCGAAAATCTGCTGCAGTGTCTCTGGAGACTGTAATGGATTCCTTGAGATTCCCGTTGTGTTGAAACCATTGTTTGCGGAGGCACAACTGGAGAGCCCTCGTGCCAATGTGCGTGAGTGACCAGCAGAATACAGGAAGTGAACAGACCAAATCGGTGAAGGACCTTTGAATAAGGAACAACTACACCAACTTTAAACATTGGAATCATAGCCTGACTGTTCCAAATCCTCTGAAGAGAAGGGTAGGCATGATTCAATGTTGTGTTAAGTACTGCACCTATGAACAGAAGGTGCTGAGAGGGCTCCAGGTGAGATTTGGGCACATTCAACAAAGAGCCCAGGTTGAACAACTGGGTTGTAACCTACAAATGGTGCAGCACTAACTCTGGGGACTTGGCTTTGAGCAGCCAATCATCCAGGTAAGGGATTACCGATATTCCCTTCCTTCTGAGACACACTGCAACCACTGCCATCATCTTCGTGAAGACTTGAGGTGCGGAGTAAGACCAAAAGAAAGGACTGCATAACTTCAACCTTTAACAGCAGATTTTGTACCTCCTTCTTACACAAGAGCAAGTGCTCTTCTGAACAAAAGGATTTTTGGAGAGGGAAGGAAGGGGGAAACTCCCTAATGGGAAGGGCATACCCATTTCCTATAATGTTCAACAACCACAAGTCTAATGTTATTAACTCCCACTCTTGAAGGAAATGAGTTAACCTTCCCCCTGCGGGCAATACATGCTGCTGAAAAGGGGGGAGAACTAGGGCTGCTCCCTGACAGATCCCCAGTGGAAGACACAGAGGAGGAGGAGGAGGAGGAGGAAGAAGGCTGCTAGGTGACACCACATGTTCTAAGTCTTCCACGACCTTTGTGGGACATGTAGAGGGGGTTGGCAAGTTGTTGACCTTGGAATTGCTGCATCCTACGAAAGGAGGAGCTATAGCCAAACCCCCTAAACCTATGTAACGGTCTTTAGGTCGATGAGTGTTTGAAGACCTAAATGCTTAGCTGTGGCATTGCTGTCCTTGAACCTTTCAAGTGCTGAGTCAGCTTTTTCTCCAAACAATTTGAACCCATCAAGCGGGAGGTCCATCAAAGTAGATTGTGCATCCAGGGAAAACCCTGATCCTCTAAGTCTGCTGTAACTTGGACAGATTGAATATTCTGCCTAGCTGCTGCTATCACGCAACAGTTCTTTAAAATGTTCCTGCACATCCTGTGGCAATTTGAGAACAACCTCTCTCGCCGTATCCATTAGCGCATGTAGCTATAACTGACTTTAATGCCATACTACATGAGGAGAAGATCTTCTTTGCAGATTGTTTCAATGCTTTTTGATTCCCTATCCGTGGGAGTTGTAGGGAAGGAACAAGGAGCTACCTAGTTACCTCAAACTGAACTAGGAAAAAACAGAAGTTCTTATCCTCGGCTCCACACCCTCTGCCTAGAATGAGTCCTGGTGGCCCACCGCCATCTCAAACGCCCCTACCCCTACTGACAACACTGCAACTTCAGTATCATCTTAGACTCATCGCTCTCAATGGACTGACAGGTGAGAGCAGCCTCATCGGGTTGCTTCCACACCCTGCGCATGCTTCAAAAATCTACAAGTGGATCCCCACCGAAGCCAGAAGTCACTCAGGCCCTTGTCAGCAGCCATCTCGACTACGGCAATGCACTCTATGCCAGAACCACCGCCAAGACCCGGAAAAAACGACAAAGCATCCAGAACGCCTCTGCCCGTCTCATCAAGAACGCCCCACAACACAGCCACACCTCCACCCTTCTAAGAGACCTACACTGGCTGCCTATCAACAAGAGAATCACCTTCAAGCTCCTGCCCATGCCTACAGGGTCCTACACAATGCCGGACCAGCCTACCTCAACCACAGACACTCCTTTTACACTCCCGCCAGGCAACTCTGCTCCACCGACCAGGCCCTCACCAATGTCCCCCGCATCCGAAAAACCACAGCCGGAGGAAGATCCTTCTTCCACATCACCCGCAAGACCTGGAACACCCTCCCCATCCACCTCAGGCAATTTCCCACCCTGTCACAGTTCAGAAAGGACCTCAAGATCTGGCTCTTTGACTGACCCTCAGCACCAGCTCCCCCAGTGCCTTGAGACCCACACGGATGAGTAGCCGCGTTTTACAAATCCCTGACTGATTGATTGATTGAGCTGCTTTCGAAGAAGAAGCCTGGACCACTAGACTTTCAGGTGAAGGATGCTGAGTGAGAAATTGTGGATCACCTGGCACAGCTCTATATCTCCTGGCAATCACCTTGGACACAGCTGGAATAGTAACCAGTTTGCTCCACAGGTCCAAGACCGGCTCAGTCAAAGTGTCATCAAAAGGAAGCATAGGCTCTGAAGTAGCAAAAAAGGTACTATGTTTGATTTTAACTCTGAAGAGGGTAACAGCAATTCCAAGAATTCAGCCGCCTTCCTTATCACCCCATGGTAACCAGCTATTTCGGGAGAAAGAATACCCCCAGGTGACAACAACTCCCACTCCTGAGAGGTATCCAATCATCTAACCACCTCAATACCTTTCAAAACCTTGAGAAGGTAAAGGAATTTCTCCCTCCTCAAGTTCTTGCTGTTTCTCATAATATTATTGCTTTTCCAAAAGCCTCAAGGCTTCTCTTCTAGATCTCTAGATTCAAGTCTCGGCATTGATAATGCATGCGCCGATGTCGTAGATGTCTTTGTCTGTGCTGGGATGTCACCCTGAAGATGAATGGAGTGACTCGACGTTGAACGAGACTTATCTGACGTCAGTATCGGTGCCATCATCTGCAATGGCATTGGAGCAGTTAGCATGAATGGCAAGAAAGGAGCCTGTTTATATGAGGCCGGGAGCCCTTCAAGATTATAGGCCAAAAGACACATGGGGCCAGAAAGTGAACCAGCAGGGGCCAAATCTCTATTAAAAATGCTAAACACAGCATTTAAAAAGGCAGACGGCTCCATCCCGGAGTCGGTAAAACCAGGTACTCCTGCTGAGGCTGAGCCTGACTTGACTCCTGATTTTCAATCTCCTGATCAATTGCAGTAACAGGAGAGAATTGTGCAGGACTAGCTGGCGATGCTGAAATCTCCACCAAAGACTGCGCCAGGGATATCTCAGGCGACTTCGGCTGAGGAGGTGATAAAGTAGGACTAACCTCCCAAGTCGACCGGCATTGAGACTTAGAAGCCAGAGACAAAGATCTCGGACTAGCATCTAGAGAAGAACAAAACCGTGAGCCATGACAACGCTGCTTATGTGACTTCGAGGACCTGTGTGACGGCGACTTCTCTCAATGTCTCGATCTTCTATGACCACGCTTCTCTCTTTTAGCCTTTGACAGGAACAGTTTAGCTTTTCTTTCTTAAGTGCCTTCGGGTTCATTCTCTGGCAAGAAGAACATCCCTCAATGTCGTGGTCGGAACTCAGACACCAAAGGCAATTTTTGTGCAGCTCAGTGACTGACATACGACCTCCACACTTTCTACAAGGTTTAAAGCCCGACTTCTTTGGTGGTGACATTGTATTACAATGAAAACTTCACAAAGAATCTACTTCAAAACAGTGTAACAAACAGAAGAGCGTCGAAGGCGTGGAAAAAAGGGAACTAATGTCAGCATGCCAGCGAGGACTTCTTATGGCTCCGATGACATCAGACAGAGTTCCATGCGTAGCCGTGTTATTGTGACGTCCTCGTCAACTTGGAGAACTAGAAAGAAAAGATTTCCCCCCGAATGCTGGTGCATTGGGAGAGTTCAGAAGGTGAGAAATCCTCAGGTAGATACTGTATCCACCAGAAAATGCATTACCGAAGATAAGTAACTTGTTCTTTTGGTGCAATAATTCCATCAGTCTTGAATGACCTCAATATTAGAAAGCTGTTAACAATTGTAGATACATTATCTACACAGGTGCCATATTGTTAGTGGACCCAAAGATGGTAGCTATGAGATCAATGGTTTTGAAAAGTCATCTTGCTTTAGACATATTTCTCACAAAAGGTGGAGTTTGAAAAATGTTACATGTGCAACAATGCTGCACGTATATATCTGACAATAATCAAGAGATAAGAAAATAGATTGCAAACATGCAAACAATATCTGAAAGGACTAACAGCAACAGGTGCATGGGAAGCTATAGGTAATGGTTCTACAGCCACTGGTAGATGGTTTGGTAATCTGGGAAGGGGTTATTGTGGGAACCATTTTGAGACCCCTATTGATCATCGTTTTGTGTGCCCTAGTTACAGTTGGATTTACAAGTTACACAAGAAATTGAAGGAGAAAAGAGCTAAGAGTAGACAGAGGAAAGAGGAGACAGAAACAGAGACTAGGAGAAGCCTGTATCACAGTAAAGTCAAGCAGTTAGAGGATTTCAGAAACAAACCACAGAAATGTTAGGCTATTTCACAAAAAATTAGAATGGGAGTATTTTGCGATTGTCATAGTTGTCATCAAAGGGGGGACTGATGTGGTCAAAATTTTAGTAGAGTCCCTCATGTCACAAAGGTCATCAAAATGTGACAGCTTATGCCTTAAGTTAATCAAAGTATTAATATTAAAACGTAGAAGCTGCACTGACATGCAATTTGTTTCTGCATTTGTTTGTACTGCAGAGTTCAACTTAGGTGTTTTTTTAATTAAATTTGATGATTGAAGGATTACATTGATATTATAATGTCGTTTAGACTCTAGACTAACAGTACATATTGAAAGGTATTGAATTTTTAAAGATTAATGAATTTAAAATGCGTGCAAAATGAGAAAAATGAACTTCGCTGTTATACTTAATGAAATTTATTAACAAATCTTTTCCATTTGAAATTAAATGTATTATTCATATTAACAAAGTGTTATTAATTCTGAATTTGTAAGTTTGCATATTAAATGTGTTTTAATAAAACATATTATTTGAATGAAATGTCATGATTTCTTGCATTAGCTTAAGTGAGGCCTGCAGAGCTTGCATTTTGTGACTGTATTAGAAATTTTGATTCTTTTTCTAACATGAACTTTCTTTCAGGTTACGTTCACATTAGAAGACTCAATTTTGGTAATAGACCCCGTTGATTAGCCTTAGATGGAATGTATCTAATAGCCCTTGAGAAAGGACATTGTGGAACATGGAATGACATCATGAAGTATTGTTTCAAAATTGTGTGGAGACACCTGGATGGAGATGTTCTCATGGAAAACGTGGGAAAGAATGCATATGTTTCAACTTGGAGCTGTGTGATCAATAATTATTGGATGATACCTCTTCAATGTAACATGGACCGATACCTTTGGCGAATCAGAATGCTTTGTGACTTTTGATATGACAGTGCCCAGTTGGACTTGGGTCAGAGTCCCCTATTTTGCAGATGCTTTGCTGATGAAGAGTCCCAGAATGTGAAGCCCCTTAGACAGGTATATTCCTCTCTGCTTTGCTACTTGAGATGTCGCTTTGAGGTGTAGAAATCTTTTTCAGTCCCCTTTAGAAGACTCTTGATCGAGCTTCAGATATGCTGGCGCTTTCCCTTTTTACTTATTTTTTTGCCCACCTTAGTTAGTAACCTACAGTCTGACATTGTCTTTTCCAAATTATTTTTGCCCTTTTTGTGCTTTTTGTCTTTTGCCCGCATGTGTTTTGCCCCACACATGTATTTCTCTGATTCGGCTAGCTGTAAGGTTTACATTGCCCAACCTAAATTTTGATTCTGCTAAAATGAATTGACTGATGATTGTTAATTCTGAGCAACACATTATTCCTGTATCTCAGAGAATTATTTTAATAAAATGTATTGCCCTTCTTGAATGCTTAGTTTTGTTAATGTTAGTTCACCTGAACTTATATCATCGCCTTTGACAACTCTTGGTGATTATGTATCTTTATAATTTGATATTATGAATAGTCTATACGACTGAGTTTGTGCTTGTAATAAAAAACCTTTACTTTACTTTGGGCTAGAGTTTCTGTGGCCACATTGGTCACTGTGTTTAAATTAATTGGATTTGTATCGAGATTGTGCTAGCAGTCATAAAACACCACTTATTGGGTCCAGAGAGCCATCCACCTCGATAAGCATTGACTCCTGCAAAGGATGAAAATGTTCCAGCAATGTCAATAACATTTGTGTGCAGTGTGGGATCAACAGTCCTGTCTCTGATGCAGACTCCCACTGTAGCATTGAATTCTGCATCTCAACAATGCCACGGTACATTAACAGTAAAGCTGATGAACCAACCAACACCCACACCTCATCTAGTCACAGCTTTAAGGGTTGGTCTGTCGCCAAAGTTTGTTTCAAGCCAACAAAAGCACTTAGTGGACAGGAGTGAACAGACAACATTTATAGTTGTGCAGTGCAAAACTAATTTCTAAATCCTTTTGCACGTGTGTACTCTAGAGGATATCAACTTACAAAATCACTCCTGTGCAAAGAATCCTAAGCAAGTCCTTCACCACTCCTCAAGTTAAAATGAAAAATATCAGAAGCAGTTGTTCAGCACCTCTCATTAAGTTAATCCAATGGACACAAATGCATAGTGGACATAGTCTTGAACCCACCAAAACAGAAGTGCATCCTATTAGCACCCCAGTGACACAATTTCATTAAACATGCAGAGCTCATGACAAGTGCCTCACTCCAGCAAGATCCATGATCTTGCCTCACTCCAGCAAGATCCATGAAAAATGTCAGCATATATCTTGCGCCAGGCAGCAGTTGCTGTACAGCATCACTGAGAAAACAAATACCACAGACCAGAGTGCCATCCATATTTGTTGGTCTGCAAACATCGCTAGGAAGAAGGGTACCTACAAGCACCACGTTGATTTAGCATCATCAACTGTGAACCACTCTGTTTAACTGGGCACGTGCTTGAGCACTGACATTGTCGCAGCATTTGTTAACTTTATCAGGCTATAGTGAGGTGTAATAGAGTACAATTTTAAGTCTCTTATTTCAGCATTCAATTTCAACTAATGAAACTGTTTTTATGACTGTATGTGTAGCCTCCTCCACAGCCTCGGTACATGGAAGTGATAAAGCCACACAGAGAATGGTACTACATGACTATATTCCTCAGCATGTAACCGCAGTATTCAACATTCTACTTACCACACCTGAACACTTACTTCACAGTTCTACGGAGTCCATCAGGAAGCAAAAGGGTCCAGTCATCTCTAAATCAAAAGACACTACATCTCCCCCTTATTAAATAAAAAGTAGAAATATTACAGATATACATCACAACTCTTCAATACATCATTGTGGACCTCAAATCAGTTGCCCAGAACATGTCCAATGAGGCTATGAAGAGACAGCAGAGGTGTCCATGACTGACACTGGTGATATAGACACAGGTGCAGTCAGTGGTCTGTCAGGAGTCTTAAATGCAAAGAATCATGCGTAATGGATTTTCCAGTACAGTGAGCAGTGATCATTTGTCCTTTACTAGCCACAACTTTAAAGGGTTCAGCATCAAATGGAGCATCAAACTTGTGTTGCCTCCTTTGTCTTACTAGGACGCGATCTCCTTCTGTAAACCCAGTGTTCTGAGCACCTCAGCGCTTGTCTGTGTAGATTTTCATCTTGTGTTTGTGACACAGATTTGTGTGACGAAGTTTAGTATCATTTGTTGATCTTTCATTGGTCTATTGTGACAACGTCCTCATCATGGCTCTCCTGAACAAAAGGGTGGCAGGACTTTCACCTGTCGTTGAATGAGGAGTCAACCGATAGGCATGAAGGGCAGAATGAAGAGCTGATTTGAGATCAAGCTTCTCCAGTACAGCACGTTGAACGGTCTTCTTGAGTGTGCTCATAAAATATTCGACAATGCCATTTGTTTGTGTCCAAAGAGGTGTGCTTATCTGATGCATGGTATTGGGAAGATTACGAAAGACTATGAATTCTCCACTGTTAAAAGGAGGCCATTGTCAGTCTTTAGAATTGAAGGAACACCCCATGTTGCAAAAATGTTATCTAACCTCTTTATAACCTTTTCCTGAGTGATC
This sequence comes from Pleurodeles waltl, assembly GCF_031143425.1. Classification (NCBI taxonomy): domain Eukaryota; kingdom Metazoa; phylum Chordata; class Amphibia; order Caudata; family Salamandridae; genus Pleurodeles; species Pleurodeles waltl. Next base: position 830,644,331 of record NC_090443.1, on the reverse strand, counting down.
AGTCAGAGGTCTTCTCCTAAATGAAAGCAAGAGTACTCATCAATGACCACCCTCAGGTGATGTCCATTGACAAGGGGTCCAAAGAAGTCAACAGCGATTCTCTCCCACACATGCTTTAGAAGTTCAGACATATGCAAAGGATGCTGGGTTGTTTTGGGAGATAAGCAGTTGCACAAATCAGAGGCCTTTAATACCCTTTCAACTCTTTCATCCAGATGAGGAAACCAGACTTGGTCTCGGAGAGCTCATTTAGTGGCAACAATTCCATCACGTTCTTCATGTGCCACTTAAACTACCTGTTGTCATAAACTCTCTGGTATGGTAACCCTTGTACCTCGTAAGACAAGACTTTCCTGAGTAACAGACAGTTCATCTTTCAAATTTGTGAATGTCTGATATTTGTAAGGGGATGAGTGCGCTGTTTCCAGACTGATGTGCAATAATGTCTAAGTGTCAACATGTCACTATCTGTGCTCGTGGCAGTAATGACTTGTTCCAATGGAAAAGCGGTGTATGTATTAGACTTTACTATGAAGATAATGCATGCTTCAGCCACTTTGAAAGTGGTACTAGGACACTGTACTGGCACTTGTGAAACATAGTCATTAGGGTTTTGTTTTGATCTTTCCCTTGTCGATGTACAATAGTGTAGTCATATTACTGTAATCACAAACCCCATTGTTCAATACAAGGAGACAGCTTGGCTTTAGGATTGCCAAAGTTGGTTAGACAATTTTAAGTCTCTTATTTTAGCATTCAATTTCAAGTGATGAAGCTGTTTTTATGACTGTAGGTGTAGCCCAGCCTTGGTACATGTAAATAAATAAAGCCACACACGAAGAATGGTATTACACGTCTTTATTCCTCAGCGTGTAACAGTGAACCCAACATTCTAAACATTAATTCTACTAACCATCCCCAGACACTTACATCACAGTTCTATGGAGTCCATCAGGAACCAAAAAGGACCAGTCATCTCTAACTCAAAAGACTCTACATCTCCCTCCTTTTTAAATTGAAAGTACAAATATTACAAATATACATCACAACTCTTCAATACGTCATCACTGATCTGTGATGAGTGAAATGCTTTCCATATGAAAATATGAGGAAATGTTCACAAGCCCACACCACTGCTAAACTTTTTTTTTCAGGTTGTGGATAGGCACATTCAGTTTGTGACAAACTTCTGCTAGCATATGCCACAATATCCCTGTAAGCATTTGAGTGTCCACTGTGTTGGACAAGAATCAAAACTAACCCTACCAGGCTTGTGCCAACAACAACAACCTCTGTATGTAGCTTCAGATCAAGGTAGGCCACTTCAGTGGCATTCTCAATTGCATGTTTGAGTTTCTTGAAGCTTTGCTCACACTCATGCAACCAGTGAAATTAAGCATTTATTTTTGTTAAGTCTCTTAAGGAAGCACTTACTATGGCAAAGTCACGCATGTACTTAGTACAGTAACTGGCCATGCCAAGAATAGAATGTAACATGGTGACATCATGTGGGGGATAGGTGGCTGACAATGCCTGTACTTTAGCCAGAACTGGAATCATTCCTCCATCAAAGAAAATATGGCCAAAGAAGTTGAGTTTTGTTTGCGGACCTCACACTTCTCTGCATTCAAAGTTAGGGCCTGATTTAGATCTTGGTGGAGTTGGTCGCATTGTCTATTTTCCTTCAGATTCCCGCACGCCACCTTGGTGGTCTACCAGCTCTATTTAGATGTTGTTGGTTATTACATAGATGAAGGTCCGTTGACAAACTGTCGTCACTGCCAAGATTGTACATCTGTGTCAACAGCACCATAGGCAAAATCGTCTGGCAGCAGAACTCCAGTCAATTTTATCGCCAACCCAATCATGATGTGACTTCCCACCAACATAACTGTGCCGGCTAAACTGTCACACCTGCCAATTGACATTGAGAAGGCCTTTGATAGTCTGAGTTGGGAATTCTTGCAGCAAGTAATGACGCAATAGGGGTTCGGTCCTGGGTTTATTTGCTGGATCAGGCTTCTCTACATGCCTTCCATGGTGCAGGTTCACACCGACAGAGCTGTATTTGAACCTTATGACGTCGGGCGAGGAACTGGTCAAGGGTGCCCAATCTCCCCCTTATTATTTGTCATCGCAATAGAGCCCCTTGCCAGCTGTGCCCACGGGAGGGGGATAACCATGGGTTGGAGATCCGTGGGCAATCCCATTTTGCAGCATTATATGCTGAAGATATACTGCTTTTTCCCAGGATGTCGGAGTGGAGTTACCAGGTGCAATAGACTTATCGGAACATTTTGGTGCAGTCTCCGGCCTCCATATTAATGAGCAGATATCCCACTTGTTCCAATTCTGTGGAAATGCTGTCCCTCCTCTCCACCTATACGGACTCTCCTGGAGCCCTACATGTCTTGAATATTTAGGTGTTAAAATATGCCACAACTAGCGGAATCTACCATATGGTAATGTTGGGGAGCCATCCAAGCTCTTTGAACTGGTAGAAAGTTTTGGCCACATTACTATTATCTGTGGCTGGCAGACTAGGGGTGGCCACGTTGGTGACGCTCATTAGATTGCTTTATTACTTCACCACGCTACCGTTGCTGGTGCCTCTTCTGCTGTTCCAGGACCTGGAATCCCTACTTTTAGTATTGATCTGGGGGACAGGTAGGTGTAGGGTGCACTAACTAAATTGCAGCACCCAGTGGCAGAGGGAGGACTGGAGGATCGTGTCCTAGAGCCTTATTACTTGGCAGTGCAGCATGGGAACTTTGGGCTGCAGGCCCAGAACTTGCCTGCTAATTGCACAGCCAAATACAACCTCCTCAGTAAGGGGCATCCTGTGGGCAGAGCAAGCACCTCAATGATGTTTCTTGCGAGGGGTGGGTTTGGGTTTGACAGGGGACATGGCAAGAGTGAAAGCATCAGGAGGAGAAGGGGTAGAAGGTGTGCAAAAGAACGGGGTCTGGGAGGTAGAGTGAGCTGGAGCAGGTTTTATGTGTGTGTCTGTTGCGCAAGTGCATGTGAGTCTGGAGTATGTGGTGGATGTTTTGGTGGTTGTGTCTTGGAAGGCGTTCGGTTTTTAGGTGAGTGCGAGTGTTTGCATGTGAGGGGTGTTAGTGTGTGTGCCTTTGTGTGAACCTGTGTGTTTGGATATGTGTGGTTTGGTAGGTGTACTGTGTTCTGGTGATTGTGAACTTGTGCGCCTGATGGGTGTTGTTTTGCATGACTATGTTTCAATGAGTGTGATGTGGATGATCTTGTGGTGCCGGTGGTGGGGGTGGTTGTGGTGGTGGTGGGGGTGCATGTGTCTGTGGTGGTGGGTGTTGTGTGCGTGGTGGTTGTATTTGTGGTGGTGGGTGTGGTGGGTGTGCTGTGGTGGTGGGTGGCATGGGTGTGGAAGTTGTATCTGATGTGGGTGGTTGTATCTGTGGTGGTGGGTGCTGTGGTGGTTGTGAGTGTGGTGGTGGGTGTTGTGGTGCCTGTGGATTGAGTGTCAGTAATGTGTGTCTGTTGGATGTGTGTATGCTTGTGTTTTTGATGTGTCTGTGGTTATGTCTGGGTGTGCTGCTTTTACCTGCTGTAGTGGGTGCATGCAAGAAAGTGAGCATGCTTGGGATTGGGGTGGGAGGTGAGATTAGGGATGCGGAAGGGACAGGAGTAGGGGCACAAGGTGGGACCAGTTTGGGGGCTGCAGTCAGTGCAGAGGCTATCTTTGCAAGCAATCTCTGCATGCCAGACATGCAACCATGCTGTATTTGAGAACCAAGCACCTGGATGCCATGCACAACTGCTATCTGGCCTAAAGACTAGCTTCTTCATTGAGCGGACCCGGGGGACAGGGTTGGGGGAGAGGTGCCTGTGGCAAAGGAGACACCACCCCTTGGATGTGGGGGTGGGAGTTTGGCAAACTCGAGGGAAACAAGAGGGAGGGTGGAGATGGAAATCCGGGTGGTGGACAAGGATGCAGATGGGACAGTTCCTGTCTGGTCCACCACCACTAGGGACTGGTCTTGTGTGGAGGCCTCCAAAGATGATGTGGAACTTGTGGCTTCCGTGCCAGTCCCCTCACCCTCCATGCCATTGGCTCCATCAGTGCCAGATGTGTCTGCTCAGGATGCATAGTGGCCAGCTGCTACCCTGCCTTCATGGTCAATGTCTTCTTTACCTGCTGCTGCAGATGCTGAAATGACACATACAACATTTTAACATATCTGTGCAAATCAAAATAGCCATATTAGGGAGCAAATTGCACACCCATTTGCTCATAGTTTATGAAATTACAATTATTTGTGCCATTTCCTTTTAGCTCATTTCACATAAACACTTCAAATTTCTCATGGAATAGTGTAACACCTCTGTATGCTACAGCATTATTGTTTTGAATACTGAACACGTCACAAAAAATAACATGTAGCCAAAACAGATGGTAGCATGTGAATTGTCTGTCTGCAAAAAGACCCTGTCAATAATTCCTGTGCTCCAACATTGACTCATCGTCTGTACATAACAAAGGACATAAAAATGCTGTTTGAGGTATTTGTAACTCTGTCAACAGTATGTAAAAGTTCCTGTCTGGTTCTCTTAATTAAGATTGCCTACTAATATAATGTCTGTAGGAAACAGACTGGCTTACTTGCACCTTTTTGAAGGAGTAAGGCTTCCTGCCAATCTGCTACTATCAACATGAACTGACTTGAATCTTGCAGTAAAAACATGATTATCAAAAGTTGTTGCTAGGAAATGTTGCCATTGTACTCACATTCCTAGTTATTTTGCACCAGATGCTCAATGTACTTTGGTCATAATACCATTCACCAATGTGAATTTGGAAACATACACTGTGTCACCAATTTATTGTATGCCATGTCACCTGTATGGTGGCCAATATTACAACCTCACATTTGTGATGGAGCATCACGCCTGACAGAATCCACAATTGTGGCCTGAGTGATAGACATGTCCCTCATTACATAGACAAAATCCAGCTACATTTTTTTTTCTTATGCAGGCATGTGTTTGTTCAAAACAGTTCTTGGGGTGAGATACTGAATTCAGTGGCAACCTTTAACCCATATCATTACACAAAACATGTCATATACCTTTTGCAAAACTTACACTTTCCAGAAATCCTCAAGCGCGTTGGATGTCTGTCCACCGTTATGTTGGTGTCATAAACCATTTGTGTAAGAAAAAACAGTTAACTAACACTAACAATCTGAAAATTAACGTATCCCCTTGATGATGCAGTTGGGCTCTCAACTGCCCATCAAGGTCCAGCTAGGCCATTGCAAGTATGCGGGCCATTAGGGGGGTCAGAGTGTGGCGCATGATCTTCTCACATTGGGATGACTAGCCAAGCTGGTTTTTGGATGACTTTCTGGTCCAGCATCATAGGTCCTCCCACCTCTTACGGTAGTGGATGCTGCAATGCTTACAGAAGGGTCCGAACCTTCTTGGCGATGGCCTTCTATATCGCCTTCTTCTCAAGGGCGTTGACCTGTATCGATAAGCAAAAAAGAAAGGATTCAAAAGTTTTGTGACGTTTTGATTTCTTTATTGCTCCTGCTTCAACACCCTCCACATGCTTCGGAAGATCTACAAATGGATCCCCACTGAAACCAGAGGATGGTCACCCAAGCCCTCGTAAGCAGCAAACTGGACTACGGCAATGCTCTCTACGTAAGAACCACGGCCAAGCTCCAGAAAAGACTGAAAGGCATACAGAACACCTCTGCACGCATCATCCTGGACATCCCCCGACACTGCCACATCACAGCCCACCTGAGAGAGCTACACTGGCTCCCCATCAACAAAAGAATCACGTTCAAACTCCTTATCCACGCTCACAAGGCACTGCACAACACCGGACCAGAATACCTCAACAGACGGCTCTCCTTCTACATCCCGACAGCTTTGCTCCACCAACCTTGCCCTCGCTACCATCCCACACATCCACAGAACGGCCACCGGTGGCATATCGTTCTCCCACCTCGCTGCCAAGACGTGGAACACTCTTCCCACCCACCTGCGACAGACACAGGACCTACTTACCTTCAGGAGACATCTCAAGACATGGCTGTTCGAGCAGTAGCAGCCCCCCTCCTCCCCTCAGCGCCTTGAGACCCTCACAGGTGAGTAGTGCACTTTACAAATACTCTGATTGATTGAGTACAGATTACTTACCAACATTTTATTTTTCCTAAGAAATACTAATTTGTAGCGACCTTTTGAGTACCCTCAACATGTTCAATTTCCTCATATTATTAATCCAGGCCACAAACATCATCTAGTCCAAGGGTCTGAAACCTTTACTGTAGTGAGAGCCACTCCTGAGCATTACACATCATTTTGAGCTACTAGAGGCTAAACAACATGTACAATATTAGCACACCCCCCCCCCCCAAGCACAGCTACATTGGCTTAATGCCAAATGTTTTTACAGGCAGATACTGTGGTTTTTGAAACACATACAATGACTAAGGGCAGTATAAAAGGGCTGCTTTATGTGTAAGTAAGAGCGTGGTTTTTGGTAATGTATGAAAAAGTGTGTGTAGTAATGGGACATACTTGTAAGGGTGAGTGAGAGCATGTGTCATTTCTACTTCCAGCACAGGATATACCTTCCCTGTGTGTTGCACCATGACATGGCTAAAACAAACTTATCCTCATCTTTCAGAATATGGGCTGTAGTTTAAATTGAAACAAAAACATCAGACAACTCCATAACTTGAATGTTTGTTCTTGCACTTTACATTTCTCTCATTTTCACATAGGGCTATATTTTTCACTGGTACAGTGTCTACTGCCCACTGGAACTAAGGGTCATGCACTTTATCAAAGGAAATCTGGATGTGTGAGTAAAACAAACTGAAAAGTCAGCTTATTCATTCAGATGACTTTTCATTTCAATTTACAGACCTTTCAAATATTGCTAAATTATTCAGATCTCTACATTCCAATCACAACACTTCATTCATGAACAAAAAGGGACAAGTTAGCCTGTGTATGAAGAAGAAACAAGTTACTTAGAAAATAATTTCCACATTTAAATATGTACCTGTTCCTCTGGGATCCCATACATCTGGCTGTACAGGGACAGAACCTCTGCGGTGAGGAGTTCCAGCTCCTCAGGAGAGAGGTTAGGGGACCTGTCAGAGGCTTTGTCCGGCATCCTGGGTCCCAGAGGTTGGTAACAACAGCAAAAGTGGAGGAGATTTTGTTGGCTGCAGTGTTAGGAGGCAAGTGAGCTTTGGAGACACTGGCCCTCATTCTGACCTTGGCGGTCTTTTCGCAAGACCGCCGAGTTACCGCCGCGGTAAAGACCGCCGACCGCGGCGGTATGCCGCTGCGCGTATTCCGACCGCTGGGAGCGTTCCGCCGGAATACCGCCAGCAGCCACACTGGCGGTCGGCGGGAAAGTGGAGACTGGTCAACCTCCACCGCCACGCCAGCAGAACACCGCCCCCAGAATTACGACCCACATTTCTGTGTGGCGGTCTTCTGTTGGCGGTCTTCTGTTGGCGGTCACGTCCCTATGGCTCCCGTCGCCTCCCGGAGGACCAACGCACAAGGTAAGTTGATCGTCCGTGAGGGGAGGGGGTGGGGGGGTGTTGTGTGATGTGTGCGTGCATGGGGGTGTGCGTGTGAGTGTGTAGAGGGGGTGTGTGAGTGCGTGCATGCGGGCGGGGATTGCTGCTGTGCCTATGGGCAATGTGTGTAGTTCGGCGGGTGCGCATGTCGGCATGTATGTGTGCGGGTATGTGTCCCCGTTGTGTATGTGTGTGTGTAGGGGGTGTGTATATGTGCATGTTGGGGGTGTGTGCATGTCGGGGTGCGTGTATGTGCATGTCGGGGTGGGGGTGGGGAGGGGGTTCGTACCACCTCTGGGGGGTGGCAGGGGGGTGGAGGGTGTGGGGGGAGGACTCGGGGGGGCAGTGGGGGGTGGGGGAGACCCCTATCAGTGCCAGGGAAGGAATTCCCTGGCCCCGATAGTGCCTACCGCCATGGTTCGCATGGCGGTTCCCGAACGCAAGAAACCGCGGCGGTAAGCAGGGTCATGATAGCGTTGGCGGTCTTGAGTCGACCGCCGGACCGGAGTGCGCAGACTCCAGCCCGTCGGTCATGACCGCCGTGGCTGTCGGAGTGGGGAAGTGGCGGTCGGTCGCGGCGGGGACCGCCGCGGTCAGAATGCCATTTTTAATACCGCCGGTCTGTTCGCGGTCCGACCGCCGCCTCTCCGCCGACCGCCAAGGTCAGAATGAGGGCCACTGTGTACAAGGAAACTAAATAAAAGGGTCCCTATATCTAATATGAAGAGAGAACCAGGGAATAAAGTCTATTTTAAAGGAAAAATCTTCTCTCTTGAATTCTAGTACAAATTATCAAAACATACAAAGATCAAAAAAAAAAAACTAAACTATCACATCACTGAAGAATATTTTTTATAAATTTTTATTGCTAATAATATTGAAAAAAATCTATATACATTCAACATCGGACATGGAAAAACAACCAAACCAAAACCACACAGACAAAACTAAGGACAAAACACATATACACAACAAACTAAACAAATATCAACAAACTACTAGTATTTACATCCTATATCACAAATATATCAAACTTACAAACACATACACAATGTATCAAATAAATAATTATAATTTCTCAAATAATCTATCAGATGTAAAACAATCTATGTCTCAATCTTTCCTTTTGCATAGATATCCACTGACTTTGTTCTTCACAGTCTTTAAATGGTCCTTCACTTGTTAAAGTCTTTGATTCCAATGTGCTTATATAATCTTCAATCAGATATATACCAAAAAGTTTTTTATGTTATATCAACTTCAACCTCGTTGACCATTAAACATGGATAGAAATCTTCTGCCAGCCATCTTATTCCTTGCCGGCGCGCGTTTCGGTGGATCCCAACAACTGCTGATAATTTAAGCCACCTTCCTCAGGGCTGCACACAAACGTGCACATATAGGCTGGAATATTGTCTCTCTTTTAATCACTTTGTGATCGTTGTCCAAATTATGATGAAAATTCTGAATGTAAATACTTAATATCGAAAACGAGGGTGTCGATCTTGTCAAAGAAGTACGTAATGCGCCAATATCCACAGCCGCTTTCAATAAGTGTAAGATGTGTTTTGAAATTTTGTACTAGAATTCAAGAGAGAAGAATTTTCCTTTAAAATAGACACTGTGTACAAGTACACAGAGTAAGTGATCCACAAAGGAGACAGACATAGCCATTGGCTTTCGTACGTAGTCGTCACACACGTGACTGTGTCCATCATGGAGTGTTACACCTACTACGCAGTCAACTTATGCATTCAGATAGCCAATGCCCTGACATCAAGGTCAATTGCCTCCCATTTTAGGATGTGAAGCAGTGTATTTTTTACTTTGTTGTGCATCACCACCACTCAAATTGGGGGCTGGTTTGTTTACCAATGTAAGATACATAAAACACAGTTTTTTTTCAACATTTGACACATTAAAACGTAAACAGTTACTGTGCTTAACATCAATAGTGATGCGTTGTATTTTATATTACCGTTGATTGAGTTGGAAAAAAAAGTAAAAAATAATGTGCAAATAGTACATTTTAAACGTATTTTTTTTTTTTAATATCAGAGGTAAAAAATTGTTATTTGGAGATGCAACATAACACAACAATGATGTGTACATATACGTCACAAAAAGATATGTATTTTTACAAAGACATGAGATGTGCATGGATTACCTAAGTATTGTAGGACCATTTTAAGTGATAATTCGTTTTTCTTAAATACAGACATATGAACCCCTTGAGAGGTAGAAGACAACAGCCTCAAGTCTTCATACCTTTTACAGACCTTGCCACCATGGAGGAGAGGGGCATCATAAAAAAATTCTGATTGAATAGGCAAACTAATCTGGAGTTATGTCACCAGCTGTAGTCTGATCTTCTGCCTCACAATAGGAATACAACAGCAATAACACCAATAGTGAAAATCATGGCAGTACTTCATTTTGTGGCCACAGGGTATTTCCAATACACTGTGGCAGTATCTGGAGGTGTGTCACATCCAACTTTCAGTGGTGTACTAAAAGAAGTCCTTTCTTCGATGATGACAAACATCAACAGCTTCATCCAGTTTCCACAACATCAGCATTTTGCCAATGTGAAGGGAGATTTTTATGCTTTGGGTGGCATAGCACATGTGATTGGAGCAATTGATGGCACACTTATTGCCTTTGTTCCACCACACGTCAAGGAACAGGTCTACCACAACCGGAAGAACTTCCATTCAATCAATGTGCAGTTGTCTGCTTACTTGATTTGTACATCTCAAGTGTGTGGGTGCCAGTTTCCCAGGGTCAACACATGATCCCTTTGTACTACGGAACAGCATGATACCCCAGCAAATGTAACAACTTGAACCTGAGAGGGCCTGGCTTGTTGGTAAGTACTGTATGACATGAGGATCAATTGCTTTATTCATAGTTTAGGGATGTACAATGGGATGAGATATTTTTGCTCAATATAGTTTTTTACTTTCATATAGGAAACTCAGCTTATCCTAACCGACCATGGTTGTTAGCACCACTGAGGAATCCAATAACGTCGAAAGTGTCTGCTTCAATGAGGCCCATGGAAAAACACAGAGGCCAGTGGAGTAGACTTTTAGGCTCCTTAAGGCCAGATTTAGGTGTCTGGACAAGACCAGTGGAACCCTCCCCTACTCACCTGATAAAGTGTGCCAAATCACAGTTGTCTGCTGCATGTTGCACAACATAGCCCTGAGATGGAACATCCCAATCATCACAGAGGATGGAGACCATGAAGAGCCACCAAGTGAGGATGTTGAAATGGCAAATGAAGGTGACAATGGTGACAAGAAAGGAATTTATATATATCAAGATGTTATTGAGAACTTCTTCACCTGAGTGTAAGTTTACCTTTTCATATTGTAACATCAATTGTCAGAACAACTTGTAACACAGTGAACACATCAGTCTTCGATGGAATTTTTGTGTTAATGTTTAGTTCAGGAAAGTTCAGTGCAAAGGTGTTTTTGATCAAAGTTTCCATACATTAACTATTGTTTATAGACATTGATTATCTTTGCCTGTGCTAAGTATCTGTGTTCTCCTAACTTATCATTTGAGTCAATTTTCCTATATGGAATCATTAATTTTCCCTTGTTATTCTGTCTTATCATCCTTCACCATGTCATCTTCATTTGAACATTTCGAAGTTGTGACATTTACAGTGATATGTTGCTGTTGGGAAGTACAAAGGGAATGTGAGTTGACCCTGGGACAGATACACACTTTCGACATACATATCTTGTACGGAGGCAACTTGTACAGTGACTGAATAGAAGTTCTTGGGATTGTATTTTCTGTTGAATGTTGCCACCAAGGCAATATACACTGCTTAACTTGCTCTAATCACATGTATATGTCAAGCCGTAGCATACTGATCTCCCTTCACATTGTCTAAATCCTCATTTTGTGTAAAGTATATGAAGCTGCTGATGTGTCTCATCCTTATAGAAAGAATGTTTTGTAGCACACCACTGATGAGACATGCCTCCTCACCACAGTGTATTGAAATGACCCTTTGGCCACAAAATGTAGTACTTTCATGATTTTCACTATTGGTGCAATTGAAGTGGAACTCCTATTGTGAGGCAGGATGTCTGCCTCCAGCTGATGACATGAATCAACAATAGTTTGCCTATTTAATATGTTGATTTGGATTATTTCCCCTTCTTTCATGGTGTCAAGGTCTTGGAGTGTCATATTTTAAATGGCACAGACTATTTGAGTTATGCACAGGTTGTAAAAATATTCTAAAATTTGGTTTCTGGTTGGCCGTCAGTATGCACTCTGTCCAAGCAGGAACACTCACTCTAGTCAGGGTAAGGGAGATACACACCTCAAATAATCCCTGCTCACTCCCTTGGTAGCTTGGCACAAGCAGTCAGGCTTATCTCAGAGGCAATTTGTACCAACACACACAGTAATACAGTGAAAACACCACAAAAGGACTCAACACCAGTTTAGAAGAATAGCCAATATTTATATGATGAAAACATGACCAAAACAACAAAATTCCAACATACACAAGCAAAGTCATGAATTTTTAAAGAACAATCCAACGCCAATGGTGCCAGTCACAGAGTCACACGGACCCCCAGGTAGAGTACCTTGTGAAAATGAGGATACAAGCCAGTGCACTGAGTTGGGGAAATCAAGGCGTTTCTGGATCCGGTACAGTGTCGGTTCCGGGGCTGTGCTGGGGAGGCATCAGTGTGAGGCATCGGGTCCTTGATGTGGAGCAGTGGAGATAAGACCACATTGGTGCAAAGCGTCGGTTCCTTACACTTCTGGCGGGGTCGCTGTCCGGCCATCAAGACGGGGTGGGTGACCTCACTGGGTCACAGTGACACCACAAGGCTGCAGGTGCTGCGGCAGAGTCAGGAATCACAGACATCGGTGACACAGCACTTCAGAACTCATGCAGTCGTGAACTTCAGCAAGGCTGTGGCACTTCGGGCCTGCGTGGTCATCGCACTCCAGCGGGGACCACAGCTTCAGTCGCAGGCCGCATCATGGGCAGAGGCGTCAGTCCGCGCATTGTCCGAAGTCGGGGCACTGGGTTTTTCACCAACTTCTCCTTTCAAGGGACCAGGGACTCAATTAGGCACCACTTGGCAGAGTAGGAGTCTCAGCAAGAGAGTCCAGGTGCTGCTAGAAGAAGTCTTTTGTGGCCCTGAGACATGGCCCTGAGACTTCAGAACAGGGGGCAAGCTCAGTCCAGCCCTTGGAGAATCTTTTCAAGCAGGATACACAGCAAAGTTCGGTCTTTGCCCTCTCTAAGGCAGAAGCAGCAACTGCAGGCCAACCCAGCACAGCATACACACAGCAAATAGGCAGTACTCCTCCTCCAGCTCTTCAGCTCTTATACTTGGCAGAGGTTTCTGTTGATCCCGAAATGTTCTAACTCTCTGGAGTTTTGGATCCACTGCTTATACCCCTTTCTGCCTTTTAAGTAGGCAAACTTCAAAGGAAAACCTCTGTTGTTGATAAGATCCTACCTTGCCCAGGCCAGGACCCAGACACACACCTGGGGGTTGGAGACTGCATTGTGTGGGGACAGGTATAAGTGTCTACTCCTCCCTTCCCACTCTAGCCTAGGAGACTCATCAGGATAAGCAGGCTAGACCCCAGCTCCCTTTGTGTCACTGTCTAGAGGGAATTCACACCAGCCCAACTGTCAGTCTGACCCAGACATAGAATACACAAGCAGGCAGAGGCACAGAATGGTTAAGCAAAACAATGCCCACTTTCTAAAAGTGGCATTTTCAAACTGACAATCTAAAAACCAACTTTACCAAAAGGTGTATTTTTAAATTGTGAGTTCAGAGACCCCAAACTCCACATCTCCATCTGCTCCCAATAGGAAACTGCGCGTAAAAGATATTTAAAGGCAATCCCCATGTTAACCTATGAGAGAGATAGCAACAGTGAAAACCGAATTTGACAGTATTTTACTGTCAGGATATGTCAAAAACATCAGTACATGTCCTACCTTTAACATACACTGCACCCTGCCCATGGGGCTACCTAGGGCCTACACTAATAGTGCCTTACATGTACAAAAAAGGAAGGTTTGGGCCTGGCAATAGGGTACACTTGCCAGGTCGAATTGGCAGTTTAAAACTACACAAACAGACACTGCAGTGGCAGGTTTGAGTCATGTTTACAGAGCTACTCATGTGGGTGGCACAATCAGTGCTGCAGGCCCACCTAGTAGCATTTGATTTACAGGACCTAGGCACCTCTTGTGCACTTTAGTAGGGACTTACTAGTAAATCAAATATGCCAATCATGGAAAAGCCAATTACACGTATAGTTTACACGGAGAACACTTGCACTTTAGCACTGGTCAGCAGTGGTAAAGTGCCCAGAGTACCAAAACCAACAAAAATAAAGTCCAACACACAGTCAAAAACACAGGAAACAGAGGCAAAAAGGCAGGGAAAACCACGCCAAGAATGCCAAGTCTAAAACCTACAAATGTATGACACCAATACTTTGAGATTTCTGTGTTTTTAACTTTTTTTTTTTAATGGGAAACATATAACTTAATTGTTATATCTTATTTTTGTTTGTATGTTATTGATTAATATTTTTTTTTAATGATGGTGGAAGGAAGACATAAAAAAGAAATATCACAATAAATACAACACCAGTTTTTGACTTTGCGTTATGTGAATTTATTTTATTACCACAAATTAACTGAAGTAGTTTGAAACATAAAAACAAAGGAAAAGAAAAAAGGAATAAAGTCCATCATGGTGGATGAAACTATTTTTGATGAGCTAAAATTTTTGAAGTCCAATGTACAGAACACAACTGTCCTCAAAAAAGGTAAATGTGTCCATTAAATAGTACACAGAGTGAATAGTAGACACACACTCAAAGAAATTAGTTTCAGTGTCTCTTGGCGGTGGTGGTGGAGGTCTTGCCATCCTTTCCTGGTGGTCTGGATGAACGTCCCATCCTGGGGAGGGGCACAGTAGTAGGGACTGGAATGGGAGGAGCAGTTTCGTGTTGTGGCAGGGCCTCCCTGTCTGTGACTGAGGCAGGTGTGTTTTGTCCTGACCCCAGACAGGGGTAGATGGCACAGGAAAAGCCTTGCACTTATGATGGTAAATGTCAAACATCACCATAGTCAGGGAGCACAAATTTAAGTTGAAAATTTTTATCTCTACATTGTGCTTCTGCTGCACTTACTTCATGCCCCGGAGCTCTGTAAGGACCTGGGCCATCATGTCTTAGGACTGCTGAAGTGCTCCCAAGCCTCTGTCGATGGTGGTCTGAGTGACAGTGTTTCCAGTGGCATCACTTTGCTAGCCCACAGATTCCCTCCAACAACTCCTACCCTCACTACCCTGGGCCCTTGTGGCAGTGTGCTTCATCCCACTGGGTCCTGGCAGACTGGAAGTATTGGTGGTGTTTTCTCAACAGCAGCCAGGACTGTGGGCCAAAAGATGGTTGTATTATTCCTCTGGACACGGGAAGTGAAGGTATCCATTGGCCGAGGAGTTGTTGCAGCTGGGCTGGGAGGTGTAGGTGAGGACTGAGTGAGACTTACAGCTCAGACAGACCAGATGAACCAGGCAGCTCCACATCATCCGGACTTGCATGAGTTGTATCTTCACTGGAGGCTTGATCCTGGTCTGGAGTGCAGGTGTTCAGTTGCAGATGGTGGTCTACTGGCTGTGGGTGTTGGACCTAAAATGAATTACAAACAATATGAAATTAAAAGTCTGGACTGTACCCCAAATGTGTCTTCAAATACAAATGGAGCAACCTTAAGGGTGAAAATTATGATTCATGAAATGATTAGGCCTTTCTGTGAGTTTTATTAATTTACACATGCAGGTTAATTTATATAGATGCAAGCTTCCATAAAAATGTTGATAATATATCCTGAAATGAAAAATTTTATTTAGAAAGTGCACACTACATGTACCAGACATTCAACCCAACACAGTAGAGCGGATAATTGAGAACTAAACCCTTCCAAGGGCTAGCAAGTGAAAAAAAAAACTTATTAGAATTAATGGCATTGGTCATTATAAGAACACTGCAAAGTAAATTGTGTATCAATACTACTTATATTCTACATGCCACAGAACGTGAGGAAATCTTTGATTCAACAGACTATGAATTATGTAAGCAATTTCATCAATTAAATGGAGCAAAACAAAAGGTGACAACATACTAGATCAACACAACAAATTACATTTTCATACATAGCACTAAATGGTGAATGACAAATGCATAACACTTTGACATATGTGAAGACATGGAAGAAAGGGAGGCTGAGCAATATCACATTGCACTGTTGTTTTCCAGAGACAAAAACATGGCATCATGGTAGTTGTAGTCATTTTTAAACACCATTGACAAAAATTGGAGTTAAACATACCTATTTAAATATCTATCCCACCATCCCAACGGCAACGGAGTGCTATATGCCAGAAATGGAGTCCATGCGCTGGCTGAGGGATACCACTTGCACGACATAGTACACTCCATTGACAAGGACAGAGGTTAAACTGGTATAGGTCTAAATACGGTGGTTGGAACTCTGGCAGCTTGATGAAGTACTTGGGGCAGTGGCGGGATGGCGTTAGTCCCACCAAGATCTAAATCAGGTCTTTGGACCTGCATCAGCAAGTAATCGACAAACTTGTGTGAGAGCTTTATCATGTTCTTTTCATGTTGCCCCAAAGATCAATTTGTCATCACTGTAATTGAAAGCATTTGTGACAGGCTGTATTATACGTCGAACAACATCTTTAAAAAGTTCTGCAGCTGATGACACACTAAAACGTAGGGTCTGAATTAGATTTCAGCAGACAGGTCACTCCATCACAATGGTGACAGATATCCTGTCTGCCGAAATATGGGATTTAAGTTTTGATAGATGGGATAGCGGTCACTGCTGTGACAGAGCAACCCATCCTCTGAAATCTAAATCAGGCCCTTAATTTTTTTATATCAGAACAAACCAATGTGAGTAGAAAAGGTAGATGTCACCCTTTGTTCAAATTGAGGCGAGAGAAGACTTTGGCACCATTAGGTGTGTGCTCATGTTGACAATGTGTGGACCTGGATGATGTTCCCTTTCAGTTGCCTTGTTAGCTTGACATATATCAAAACAGATGCATACAGCTCCTTCACAGTCCTTTTCGGGTACTACCATTATGGGTGAAACCCATGGTGTCGGGCCAGTAGATCACTCGGTTCTTTTTTAACAGTTTCCTGCAAATGAAATCCAATTTGATGATGTCTTTTAGCAACAGGACGAACATCCTCATTAATATGCAGCTGCCCTTTCATGGCCTTAAGTGTTCCTAATCCATGAAACAACAATGAAAATTGACTCGCTATTTCGTGATGAGCATTTATGTTATAGTTTACAGATATCAGTCCCATTTCAGCAGCAGTACTGAAGCCGAGTATACAAGGACTTGACACAGTACCTTGAAGTACGTGAATGAGTGCTTGTACTTTTGTCTTTTTGTATTTCATGGCTGCTACGAATGAACCTTGACTTTTTAATGTTATAGACGCAGCCCACATATACACTTTAGTCTTCAAGGGTGTGAGACAGTTCTTCTCACAGGCATAATGTTTATCAGCTCAGGCAGAATGTTTATTGGCGCACCACTGTCTATGATAAAAGGTGGGATCAACTATTCAACTTAAGTGTAATTTTAGGACAGTGTATGAATGACATTTGTGATTTGACCGACTATTGTTCCGTTACTTGTCGCACATCCATCTTCTTCACTGTCGCTTGAGAACAACAACAAAGAACTTTTGAATGAAGATTTAGAGAACCATCAACTTTGTTTAGTGGCAATATGCTTCAGATGATGTTGCCACTTGGTCTTGTAGGCGTGAGTAGAACGTCGCTTCTGGAACATTTGGCATCCATTTTGTTTTCTCAGCGAGACTCACTGAGGGGCATATTTTCAACGAATTGGTGTAGGGCAGTGCCACAAGCCTTTCTGCTGCACTGCCCAACTCCAATTTGAAAGTGCAGAAATGCAGCATATTTTCAAGATACAGTGCATTTCTTTCCTTTGCTCCTGCGCTCTCTAGCCCTCACGCAGGCACCCTTGCACCATGGTGCAAGGGTGTCTGTGTTGTTGGCAGGATTGTTTTTGTGTAAGAAGGAACACCTTCCTGCATAAAAACAATCCAGAGAGGCATTTTCCTCTTTCCACATGTGCTGCACAATGCATCAAACATGGAAAGAAGGAACAATGAGGAGAAATTACAATATTTCTCCTCGTTGCCTGCCTGGGGATGCATACAGTTTTGACGCATTCCCTTGTATACAGATTCTTGTAAATCTGGGAATGTGTCAAAAACCGTGTTGCATGGGAACAACTGCCACAACACCAATGGTATGTCTTCCTGGCACAGTGTAAGCAACCTGAGCTGATTTGCCTTACACCATATCCATGTGGCCATGAAAAGCCATGCAAAGTGGCATTGCGTGGCCTTGTAGATATGGGGCTGCACTATGTGCTACTGGTGTGTCACAAAAAGTGACGCACCGGCGGAGCATGGGGCTTGTAAAAATGCCCCTTAAGTTTTTCCTTCACCTTGCAAACCGTTGCAAAATGGTTCTCTTTCCTGCAGCGCTTGCATACTTGTCCAATGGTGAGACAACTACTTTCATGTGAAAACGAAA
Organism: Pleurodeles waltl; assembly: GCF_031143425.1. Classification (NCBI taxonomy): domain Eukaryota; kingdom Metazoa; phylum Chordata; class Amphibia; order Caudata; family Salamandridae; genus Pleurodeles; species Pleurodeles waltl. Next base: position 830,626,040 of record NC_090443.1, on the reverse strand, counting down.
GTCAGCATTTAAAGCCAGTTTATTTTTCTTTGTTTGCTTTGGAGACATCACTTTGTGTCCTTCAGCCATGTGTTTCTGCGTACTTTTAATGTTCATGACTGACTCACTTTAGGCACCGCCGGCCTCAGGTTAGCAGCTTATCGATCTGCACACTATTCAGCTCTGGCAGCCATGAGTACTCACTCCAGACTAAGGGCCTCATTACGACCCTGGTGGTCATGAGACCTCCACGGCTGAAGTGGAGGTCAGACCGCTGCCAAAGCATTGGTCCGGCCTTCACATAACGACCGTGGTGGAGCTGAAATGGTCGGACCACAGACACCGCTCGGTTGCCACCAACCGACAGCCTGGGGGTCTCAATCCGCCAGGGCAGCACTGCTTGCAGTGCTACTTACAGCACTGCCCTGGGGATTACAAGTCCCCTTTCCGCCAGCCTTTGCATGGCAGTAGCCCAGCCATGCAAAGGCTGGCAGAAAGGGGGTGCCAGGGGCCCCTAGTTCATGGGCAGTGCAGGGGCCCACATGGACATCCCTGTTGCGCTTTCCACTGGCTGAATTACGGGCAGTGGAAAGCGCGACGGGTGCTGCTGCACCCACCGCACTACCACATTGCCGCCAGCTCGATTACAAGCCCGCGTCAATGTTAAGGCCCTGTTCACAGCAGGACCGGCATTTCTGCCCGCTGGCCCTGCGATGAACTTGTAATAGGGCTGGCGATGTTCTGGCTGAACTGGCGGTCAGGGGGCGGTACGACTTTGGCGGGTGGCCTCAGCTTGTAATGAGGGCCTAATTGTTTCTTTCAACATTCATTGTCTGAATAATTCTGACAAACAGTTATCTATAACTCTGAAACATATGCCTTCTTCATCATTGAATTCATTGAACTTACAATTTTGACGGGTGTATCAAGTCTTTCAGCAAATTTGTCGATCATTTTAACAGCTCTCTGCCTTTCCTGGTTGAAAATATATCTTTTGTAATCAACATTCGCCATTGGATTGAACTTGATATTTAGCCCTTCTTTGATTTGACAGTATGAGACCTTCATCAGCATATGTTTTTTTTTTGTTAATTACATTCTTTACTCCTTCACCTGCAAGATTCTTCAAATATTTGACAATCCTTATGTCATCTGCTTCTTCCAGTGCATCAATGAAATCAAAGGTTTCTATCCAGGTAGTCCATCTGGTGCTAATATTCTGCTTCTTGGGTGCATCACATGGAAAGGGTGGTTTCAGGAAAGCAGTGGGTGTGTATTTCATGCCTCCTTCTCCAATCAGTGAAAGTATGTGCTACTCAGATAGCGCTTGATGTGCACCTGACTCCTCACCTTTTGGAGGTACTGTCTCAATATTTGAACTTGGGTCGCCGGGCCCGCTCACCATATGCGCTTCTCCTTCTTCCTCTTTTACAGCAAGTACTTGTTTTGTCTCATGCACCTGTTCTTCACCATTCTCACCCATCTACATTGTACCTGGTTTTCACTGCCTTCACGGTTTCTCTGTATCGGGCTATCACTGCTTTCAACACCTCTTTGCACTCAGCTATCGCTGCCTCGGGCACTTCTCTGTACTCAGCTATCGCTGCCTTCAGCGCATTTTGGTACCTGGTTGTGGCTGCTTTTAGTGTTATCATTCAGTATATCGTATAACGCTGTGTTGCACTGTAGCGCAGTATGTCTTTCATGACCTCACAAGCAGGTTTCTGGCCAATAATACTCACATTTCTTTGTAAAGCTTTCATCTTCTTCAAAAGCTTGGCACTGGCTTAAGTGGTGCTTTGAGTACACATGCAACAAACATCGATCTTCACTTCGACTAAGGCATGTGTGTCTTGCACAAGCAGTTTGCTGGATGATGGCAAACTCTCTGGGACGGTACTGTTGGTTCTTTGGGTAATGTATCTCCTATCCCATCACCAGTTGTAGCGTCTTACCCAGCCTCGGGACATGTAAATAATAATGTCACAAACAGAGATTGGTATTACATGTCTTTATTCCTCAGCATGTAACCACAAACTCAACATTCTAAACATGAATCTATTAACAACACCCAAACAGTTATGTCACAGTTTTACATAGGTGGTCATTATGACATTGGCGGTAAAAAACGCCTACCGCCACGGTGACGACCGCCAAAATACCATCCGTCCGGCATATTATGAGCACTGCCTGACTTCCACCACAAGAAGGGCAGAAATCCGGTAGTGTTCATGGTGGCGGACGGTTGTAAGGTGGCGCTGCTACCACCAGCGCCGCCACACCAGTAGAATGCCGCCACCCGTATTATGACAAGTAATATGGCCTGCTGGTGTTCTGATGGCGGGGCGCTGCTGGCGGTAGCAGCGCCCGTTCCCTGCCTGAAGATCTCCTTGCGCAAGGTAAGTCGGGCTTCTGACAGGGGAGGGGTGTTGTGTGTCTGAGTGTGTGCTTGAATGTGTGAGTGAGTGTGTGAATGCGTCTGTGTGTGTTGTGTTGTCTCTGGGGCCTTATGCGTGTGAGTGATTGTGTGTAAGAACATGTGCGAGCATGTCTGGAATTATACATGTATGAATGTGTGTATTCCAGTGTGAGTGATTGTATGCCTGATGAGTGTCTGCGGGTGTGTGCGTGTATGTGTGTGTGTGTGAGACGATCGGAGGGGGTGGTCGGGAGTGTGTGTTTGCATCAGGGTGGGGGAGTCTATTTGAATGTCGGGGGGTCGGGGTTAGTGCGTGTATGGGGATGGGGGGCTTTGGATGGAGGGGGTGGGGAGCGTCAGGTGTGTGTTGGGGGGTGGGGGAGACGCCTACCGGTGACAGGGAAGGAATTCCCTGTCACCAGTAGGACCTACCGCCATGGTTTTCGTGGCGTTGCTAACGCCATGAAAACCATGGTGGTAGGCAGGCTATTGATGCCGCCGGAGGTACTGTGCCGGCCACCGGGCTGGAGATTGATATCTCGGCCCAGCGGCTGATACCGCCATGGCGGTATGAGTGAAGAAGTGGCGGGTTGGCTGCAGCCAACCTGCCATTCTCATAATGGGGTGGTATGTACCGCCAGCCTGTTGGCAGTACTACCGCCCCATTAACACTCACTGCTGGGGTCATAATGACCCTCATAGTCTGTCAGGAACCAAAAGGGTCCAGTCATCACTAACTTACATGACACTACAGTATGGACTTTGTTAATTCCAAAATAACATGCACACAGTAACATGAGCACTATCCCAGCACACACCAATACTTCTGGACTGATATGGTCTGAGTACTTTAGTACCATAGTACAGACTGGGAGAAAACATTAATGCCTCCAAGGGAAATTGCCATGGAGCCCAGCCTCAATCTAATTCAACTAAAAATTCTGAAAAGAGCTTACTATGACAGAACTTGTCCTTATAGTCTGAGGCAAGCAGTGAACCAAACATGTCTGAAGTGTCAGGCAGATGGCTGAGCAATTCAGGTTTTGTGGAATGGGATAATTAAGGAGCTATCTGCCATACTCGGGATTAAGGTCCCCTGAAGTAAAGATGTACTAAGTATAGCAAAACATGTGGATTTATCCAGGTATAATTTAATCCATTACCACTTGGACCTAGCCAAGAGATGGACGAGGGGAAATTATTTTTACCCATCAAGAACTGTGTGATATAAATGCATGAAGTGGTGCATGATATCCGAGAAAGTAATCCATGAGGCAATGGGATGTCCTATAAATTTAAGAAATTTGGGGGGCCATGGGAAAGATATTATAGTTTTGAGATTGGAAGGAGGTGGTGCCTCCTTGGGAACTTACCTTTTTCAGTTGGTTCACTCAAAGAGTTCATTCATCAAACTAAATATGGGGCAATAATCTATGGAAAAGCAGCTCTTCATGCTGGATGGGATCTTGCAGGGAGTGACTGTAGGACAGGATGCATGTCTGCCAATGAAGTCTACTAGCTGACGAACTTGTTGCAATAGTGGTTTGATGTTATGCTTGAAACACCAATAAAATCATTTAAATAAAAGTATGTTGGTACGGAAGTGTACATTTATGAGGTATTCATATAGTGCGAATTGGCCAAAAAGGCAGAAGAGCGCTGTACAGGGTCAAGGTCAAGTGTAAATGACACGAGAAGTAGCTGGGTTCTGGGAGAAGAAGTGTACTGCTACTGCACTGTGGTGTAGCTGTCTTTAAAGAGGTGCATCTTCAGCTCTTTCCTAAATGGAAGAAGCATTGTGATGGCCCAAACAGATATAGGAATGGTGGTCCAGATCCTGGGTGGATAGATGGAAAAGGTCTGACGCGTATTTTGGCCGGGAGAAATGTGCCATTTCACCAACATGGAAGCGTTCTTCTGCCTGAGAAAATAATGGATTGATTCTTACATAATATGTTTCTTAAATGTATACAATACTACAGAAGACAAACATCAGATATGACTGTTAACACTTGTCTAAGAGTTGACAGCAAATCTCGATTGGATTTCATTGTTATATGCTTTTTTGTTCCATAGCTGGCCTGATAAGAACTTTTAGTCGACAGGCAGTGCATATAACATTACCCTGTCGGTATCTAGAATGCATTAGTGTTTAATTCGTGCCCTTTTAGAGATATAATGATTCTTTGACTGGTGTGGCTGCTCGGTTATACATTGATTGTTACTTTGTGAAGATTGTAAACAGTGCTTGGTAGAGCTGGGTTACAGCTTCCATTAAGCTGTTTCCACAAAATTGCTCTTTCAGGTTGTCTTAATAATGTAATTTAGGTCTTGCCTTTTCCCTGACACCTGCTCGAATTTAATTAAATTTCTCTAAATGTTTCGTATTTAGGAGACTATTTGTTTAAATACATTTGTCTCGATTATGGTTCAAAGCATATAGCACAATGATACTGAAAACCCTGCCTGGAGTTATCATGCACTAAAGATGTGTCTTCTATATATAATAATGGCTATACGTGCACCAAATTGTTAATCTGATAGCCAGTCAACTTCTCTTGTGCTTATATAACTGTACTGAAGTTGTGTACAACTTTTGTCTCTACTTATGTGGTTCTGTTGATCAAGTTTTTTGTACACATAAATAAATAGATTTGGTATCATGCAATGAAATAATTTATATAACCAACCTTTCTCACTGTGGCACACTATAATAAATTAGTTATCCATTGGAACCTACGAGAACCTTGTCGGGGCAGGCAGAAGTAAGGGTTACTGAGTTCTGACCGTGGGGGTTGGTCCTTTCATCCCTGATGTCCTGGGTCTGGCCTACTACAGCAATGTAAATTGGGCACCATGTACACTTTCCGCATTTGATTCTCAGGGGAGAGAGGGAGAGCAGTTTGCAGCTTCTCAGGGAGGGAGTGTTGGGATGTAGAGGCTCAGAACTCAGTTAGGGAACATAGACAATCAATGCTGTTCAGCACAGTACTTTTCTTTATCGAAAGAGAGAAGAATTTTAATTACACACCAACATTTAATAATGTACAAAGTAAGCTCAATCAGGCACAGGGTTCTAATAAGGGTGTTACAGAATTATAATCACAAAGAATATAAAGAGGTGAGAATATGGCACAGGTGGCATGCACGAGCAGCCTGTTTGCTCTGTAACTCATAGGTCAATTGAATTGTGTCCCCCTACTAAAACGTTATCTTAGTGCTTCAATGTGTACAGAACAAAAATACTCAATCACTTTAGCGGTAGCGCCAGTCAATGTTCAAGTTCAGCTGGCTGGTTTACTTGCAGTGTTAGGCACTCAGGACTCTTGAGTGCATGGGCCACAGAAGACATCAGCCCGAGAGTGTAGAGTGGGATCATATGAAACACGCGAAGACAGCTCTTGGAGAACGTACACTTTATTATCACACGTGTTACTCCACTCTAAATACCCCGCCCATTTTCCACCTAGTCATTTTATACTATTTGGCTGATGCTACATCAGTCAAAACATTAGGATCCAGTTAGAAAGGGACCCGCAACTACTTTTCCCAAGCTGTGACACGGTGTCGCCCAGTTAAGGGTAACATGACATTCCTCCCCAACTCAAAATGTAAACAAACATATCCCATGATTAAACGAAACAAAACATAACATTAACATGACTGGAACATTGAGGTATGTAGCGGCATCTGAGGAGAACCAGATTCCTGGATCTAGGTGTCGGTGTCATCATTCATTCACTCGGTCAGAAAGTCAGCATACCATCTGGAGGGATAAGGATTGGATCTGAGGTGATAACGCTCCACCCCAGTTGTCTCTGATGGTCTCACTGTGGCCTCATCCACTGACGGTATCTCTGCTGTCGACATGCTTGGTCCACAGGTTGCAGGGACCTCTCGTGGTGTCTGCAACACTGGCATGGACTCCACTGTTGCCGTGCGGACGCTTGTGGTCATGTAGACCGGGTTGGAGTCTGTGGATGAGACATCATCCCACAGTTCATCGCTGAGCAAACATGCAGGCACTGTGGTAGATACAGAGGAGGGTATCCTTTTAAATTGGGACACATTCCTCGTGACGTCGCCTCTCCTCTCAGCTGTCGCCATGGGGCCTTTAACACCGATCACTTCCCACCAAGATGGCGGCCTTTTACTAGCACCTTGTTGCCGGCTTGTATGATGCTCCTCTTAGATCTTAGCCTCTTTGATGCATAGTCATTGTTGTGTGTCCATTTTTCCACTGATTTGTTTGTGGTACACGCCTGTGCGGCCCATGAGGGATGGTGTCGTATGGAATCACTTACCGCTCTCCCAGAACACAGTTGACTGGGGCAATCCCAGTGGTGGCATGGGTGTGAGTTGGTACTCCTGGAGGAAATTGTAGCTAGCTTGTTCGATGTTGCAGGTTTTCGCTACTGCAATACGGATGGTTTTAGGAAGGGTCCTCACAAACCATTACACTTACAGATTAGCCTGAGGCCACCAGGGTGTGACTCGTCGATGTTTTGTGTTCTGGGACTGCAGGAATTCAACCATTTCATGGCTGTTGAATGGGGATCCATTATTGGTGCAAATCTCCCCAAACAGGCCATGAGAAGCCATCATTTTCTCCTGCTTCGGAATGACCCCAGAGGCCAATGTGGTAAAAAAAAATCTTCACTTCTGGGTATTGAGAGTAATCATGCATTACAATCAGCATGTAGGAGCCATTAGGGGTATTCCAGAAATTGGCACAGACAAGGGGCAGTGGCGGCGTCCTCGGTGATGACAGGCGCTGGTGGGTCAGGGTGTCCGCTAGCTTGGCAGACGAGGCAGTCTTTGACAACCTCCTCCACTTGTTGCTCAAGGCCAGGTAAACCTTTCTTTGCTCTGGAGCCTATTCTTTGACTTCCTTACCCCTTGGTGGGCACCATGGGCTAACAGAACTGCACAAGGCCTCAAGCTTGCAGGGAGTATGAGGCAGGGACTTCACAAAAGGCAGCCCTCCTCATTGACAGACAGTTCATGTCGAACATGGTAGAAGTCTTGCAGTGTGAACCTGCCTTTAGCAGTGCGGAAGGTCGCTGGACATTGTTGAGGTCGCCAATCATTGGTTCGGGTGGCCTCAACAGCGAATTGTAAGCAGTCATCCAGTTTGGTAACCGCCACTACTTTGGTGAGAGGTTTGGGAATGGGTTTTGTGTGGTCTAATACAAGATGGACATACTCTTCTGACGCTTGTGCTTCTTGGGTCTCCAGCAGTGTGGCCGAGCTTGCATGTTGTGACAGAAAGTCATTAGGGTTGCATGTGCCTGGCTGATAATCAACTGTAAAATTGAACTCTTGTAATTGAAAAATCAATTTTTCAATCCTCGTGGTGGTTTGCAGGGTGACCCTTTGAAGAGCGAGAGTAGTGTTTTTTGGTTCGTAAGGACTGAACGGTTTCCCATACAGGTACAAGTAGAAATGTTGGCACCCCTAGTGGATGACAATTGCCTCTCTTTCGATCTGGTAGTATCATTGTTCAGTGGGTGTTAGCGTCCTGCTGGCATAGGCCACCAGTACCCACTTACAACAGTCCTGCTTTTGGGCCAGCCCAGCACTTAACCCTGCTGAGCGTGCATTGACTGCCAGTTGAGACTGTGGTGTTTGCTGAAAGAGCATGTTTTGTATTTTGGAAGGAGTCCTCTTGGTCCTCCACCAACACACAGGGTTTGTGGTTTTTGCCAGGTATTGTAAGGGGCCCATGATGTCAGACAAGTTTTTCATAAAACATCCACAGTATGTTACCATGCCCAAAAAACCTTACACTCCTGATATGGATGTTGGGGCTGGTGATTCTTGAATGTCTTTCACCTTGGCGGGCTCAGGGGATTCCTCTCTCAGAAAATTTGTAGACAAAAAAACAAATATAATTCCTCAGAATCTCCCATTTTTCTCCATGGAGGGCCAGGCCCTGTTCTCTCAACCAGAAAATGACTGCTCAAAGATGACTTAGATTCTCCAGTGTGGAGGCATTTATCAGAATGTAGTCGCTTATGTTTAGGACTCCCAGCAGATCATGTAGGAACTCTTTGATGATATGTTGACACTTCTGCCACGCTGGAAATGCCAAATTTTATCGTTCTCCCACCTCGCTACCAAGACGTGGAACACTCTTCCCACCCACCTGCGACAGACACAGGACCTACTTACCTTCAGGAGACATCTCAAGACATGGCTGTTCGAGCAGTAGCAGCCCCCCTCCTCCCCTCAGCGCCTTGAGACCCTCACAGGTGAGTAGTGCACTTTACAAATACTCTGATTGATTGAGTACAGATTACTTACCAACATTTTATTTTTCCTAAGAAATACTAATTTGTAGCGACCTTTTGAGTACCCTCAACATGTTCAATTTCCTCATATTATTAATCCAGGCCACAAACATCATCTAGTCCAAGGGTCTGAAACCTTTACTGTAGTGAGAGCCACTCCTGAGCATTACACATCATTTTGAGCTACTAGAGGCTAAACAACATGTACAATATTAGCACACACACCCCCCCCCCCAAGCACAGCTACATTGGCTTAATGCCAAATGTTTTTACAGGCAGATACTGTGGTTTTTGAAACACATACAATGACTAAGGGCAGTATAAAAGGGCTGCTTTATGTGTAAGTAAGAGCGTGGTTTTTGGTAATGTATGAAAAAGTGTGTGTAGTAATAGGACATACTTGTAAGGGTGAGTGAGAGCATGTGTCATTTCTACTTCCAGCACAGGATATACCTTCCCTGTGTGTTGCACCATGACATGGCTAAAACAAACTTATCCTCATCTTTCAGAATATGGGCTGTAGTTTAAATTGAAACAAAAACATCAGACAACTCCATAACTTGAAAGTTTGTTCTTGCACTTTACATTTCTCTCATTTTCACATAGGGCTATATTTTTCACTGGTACAGTGTCTACTGCCCACTGGAACTAAGGGTCATGCACTTTATCAAAGGAAATCTGGATGTGTGAGTAAAACGAACTGAAAAGTCAGCTTATTCATTCAGATGACTTTTCATTTCAATTTACAGATCTTTCAAATATTGCTAAATTATTCAGATCTCTACATTCCAATCACAACACTTCATTCATGAACAAAAAGGGACAAGTTAGCCTGTGTATGAAGAAGAAACAAGTTACTTAGAAAATAATTTCCACATTTAAATATGTACCTGTTCCTCTGGGATCCCATACATCTGGCTGTACAGGGACAGAACCTCTGCGGTGAGGAGTTCCAGCTCCTCAGGAGAGAGGTTAGGGGACCTGTCACAGGCTTTGTCCGGCATCCTGGGTCCCAGAGGTTGGTAACAACAGCAAAAGTGGAGGAGATTTTGTTGGCTGCAGTGTTAGGAGGCAAGTGAGCTTTGGAGACACTGTGTACAAGGAAACTAAATAAAAGGGTCCCTATATCTAATATGAAGAGAGAACCAGGGAATGAAGTCTATTTTAAAGGAAAAATCTTCTCTCTTGAATTCTAGTACAAATTATCAAAACATACAAAGATAAAAAAAAAACAACTAAACTATCACATCACTGAAGAATATTTTTTATAAATTTTTATTGCTAATAATATTGAAAAAAATCTATATACATTCAACATCGGACATGGAAAAACAACCAAACCAAAACCACACAGACAAAACTAAGGACAAAACACATATACACAACAAACTAAACAAATATCAACAAACTACTAGTATTTACATCCTATATCACAAATATATCAAACTTACAAACACATACACAATGTATCAAATAAATAATTATAATTTCTCAAATAATCTATCAGATGTAAAACAATCTATGTCTCAATCTTTCCTTTTGCATAGATATCCACTGACTTTGTTCTTCACAGTCTTTAAATGGTCCTTCACTTGTTAAAGTCTTTGATTCCAATGTGCTTATATAATCTTCAATCAGATATATACCAAAAAGTTTTTTATATTATATCAACTTCAACCTCGTTGACCATTAAACATGGATAGAAATCTTCTGCCAGCCATCTTATTCCTTGCCGACGCGCGTTTCGGTGGATCCCAACAACTGCTGATAATTTAAGCCACCTTCCTCAGGGCTGCACACAAACGTGCACATATAGGCTGGAATATTGTCTCTCTTTTAATCACTTTGTGATCATTGTCCAAATTATGATGAAAATTCTGAATGTAAATACTTAATATCGAAAACGAGGGTGTCGATCTTGTCAAAGAAGTACGTAATGCGCCGATATCCACAGCCGCTTTCAATAAGTGTAAGATGTGTTTTGAAATTTTGTACTAGAATTCAAGAGAGAAGAATTTTCCTTTAAAATAGACACTGTGTACAAGTACACAGAGTAAGTGATCCACAAAGGAGACAGACATAGCCATTGGCTTTCGTACGTAGTCGTCACACACGTGACTGTGTCCATCATGGAGTGTTACACCTACTACGCAGTCAACTTATGCATTCAGATAGCCAATGCCCTGACATCAAGGTCAATTGCCTCCCATTTTAGGATGTGAAGCAGTGTATTTTTTACTTTGTTGTGCATCACCACCACTCAAATTGGGGGCTGGTTTGTTTACCAATGTAAGATACATAAAACACAGTTTTTTTTCAACATTTGACACATTAAAACGTAAACAGTTACTGTGCTTAACATCAATAGTGATGCGGTGTATTTTATATTACCGTTGATTGAGTTGGAAAAAAAAGTAAAAAATAATGTGCAAATAGTGCATTTTAAACGTTTTTTTTTTTTTAATATCAGAAGTAAAAAATTGTTATTTGGAGATGCAACATAACACAACAATGATGTGTACATATACGTCACAAAAAGATATGTATTTTTACAAAGACATGAGATGTGCATGGATTACCTAAGTATTGTAGGACCATTTTAAGTGATAATTCGTTTTTCTTAAATACAGGCATATGAACCCCTTGAGAGGTAGAAGACAACAGCCTCAAGTCTTCATACCTTTTACAGACCTTGCCACCATGGAGGAGAGGGGCATCATAAAAAAATTCTGATTGAATAGGCAAACTAATCTGGAGTTATGTCACCAGCTGTAGTCTGATCTTCTGCCTCACAATAGGAATACAACAGCAATAACACCAATAGTGAAAATCATGGCAGTACTTCATTTTGTGGCCACAGGGTATTTCCAATACACTGTGGCAGTATCTGGAGGTGTGTCACATCCAACTTTCAGTGGTGTGCTAAAAGAAGTCCTTTCTTCGATGATGACAAACATCAACAGCTTCATCCAGTTTCCACAACATCAGCATTTTGCCAATGTGAAGGGAGATTTTTATGCTTTGGGTGGCATAGCACATGTGATTGGAGCAATTGATGGCACACTTATTGCCTTTGTTCCACAACACGTCAAGGAACAGGTCTACCACAACCGGAAGAACTTCCATTCAATCAATGTGCAGTTGTCTGCTTACTTGATTTGTACATCTCAAGTGTGTGGGTGCCAGTTTCCCAGGGTCAACACATGATCCCTTTGTACTACGGAACAGCATGATACCCCAGCAAATGTAACAACTTGAACCTGAGAGGGCCTGGCTTGTTGGTAAGTACTGTATGACATGAGGATCAATTGCTTTATTCATAGTTTAGGGATGTACAATGGGATGAGATATTTTTGCTCAATATAGTTTTTTACTTTCATATAGGAAACTCAGCTTATCCTAACCGACCATGGTTGTTAGCACCACTGAGGAGTCCAATAACGCTGAAAGTGTCTGCTTCAATGAGGCCCATGGAAAAACACAGAGGCCAGTGGAGTAGACTTTTAGGCTCCTTAAGGCCAGATTTAGGTGTCTGGACAAGACCAGTGGAACCCTCCCCTACTCACCTGATAAAGTGTGCCAAATCACAGTTGTCTGCTGCATGTTGCACAACATAGCCCTGAGATGGAACATCCCAATCATCACAGAGGATGGAGACCATGAAGAGCCACCAAGTGAGGATGTTGAAATGGCAAATGAAGGTGACAGTGGTGACAAGAAAGGAATTTATATATATCAAGATGTTATTGAGAACTTCTTCACCTGAGTGTAAGTTTACCTTTTCATATTGTAACATCAATTGTCAGAACAACTTGTAACACAGTGAACACATCAGTCTTCGATGGAATTTTTGTGTTAATGTTTAGTTCAGGAAAGTTCAGTGCAAAGGTGTTTTTGATCAAAGTTTCCATACATTAACTATTGTTTATAGACATTGATTATCTTTGCCTGTGCTAAGTATCTGTGTTCTCCTAACTTATCATTTGAGTCAATTTTCCTATATGGAATCATTAATTTTCCCTTGTTATTCTGTCTTATCATCCTTCACCATGTCATCTTCATTTGAACATTTCGAAGTTGTGACATTTACAGTGATATGTTGCTGTTGGGAAGTACAAAGGGAATGTGAGTTGACCCTGGGACAGATACACACTTTCGACATACATATCTTGTACGGAGGCAACTTGTACAGTGACTGAATAGAAGTTCTTGGGATTGTATTTTCTGTTGAATGTTGCCACCAAGGCAATATACACTGCTTAACTTGCTCTAATCACATGTATATGTCAAGCCGTAGCATACTGATCTCCCTTCACATTGTCTAAATCCTCATTTTGTGTAAAGTATATGAAGCTGTTGATGTGTCTCATCCTTATAGAAAGAATGTTTTGTAGCACACCACTGATGTGACATGCCTCCTCACCACAGTGTATTGAAATGACCCTTTTGCCACAAAATGTAGTACTTTCATGATTTTCACTATTGGTGCAATTGAAGTGGAACTCCTATTGTGAGGCAGGATGTCTGCCTCCAGCTGATGACATGAATCAACAATAGTTTGCCTATTTAATATGTTGATTTGGATTATTTCCCCTTCTTCCATGGTGTCAAGGTCTTGGAGTGTCATATTTTAAATGGCACAGACTATTTGAGTTATGCACAGGTTGTAAAAATATTCTAAAATTTGGTTTCTGGTTGGCCGTCAGTATGCACTCTGTCCAAGCAGGAACACTCACTCTAGTCAGGGTTAGGGAGATACACACCTCAAATAATCCATGCTCACTCCCTTGGTAGCTTGGCACAAGCAGTCAGGCTTATCTCAGAGGCAATTTGTACCAACACACACAGTAATACAGTGAAAACACCACAAAAGGACTCAACACCAGTTTAGAAGAATAGCCAATATTTATATGATGAAAACATGACCAAAACAACAAAATTCCAACATACACAAGCAAAGTCATGAATTTTTAAAGAACAATCCAACACCAATGGTGCCAGTCACAGAGTCACACGGACCCCCAGCTAGAGTACTTTGTGAAAATTAGGATACAAGCCAGTGCACTGAGTTGGGGAAATCAAGGCGTTTCTGGATCCGGTACAGTGTCGGTTCCGGGGCTGTGCTGGGGAGGCATCAGTGTGAGGCATCGGGTCCTTGATGTGGAGCAGTGGAGATAAGACCACATTGGTGCAAAGCGTTGGTTCCTTACACTTCTGGCGGGGTCGCTGTCCGGCCATTAAGACGGGGTGGGTGACCTCACTGGGTCACAGTGACACCACAAGGCTGCAGGTGCTGCGGCAGAGTCAGGAATCACAGACATCGGTGACACAGCACTTCAGAACTCATGCAGTCGTGAACTTCAGTAAGGCTGTGGCACTTCGGGCCTGCGTGGTCATCGCACTCCAGCGGGGACCACAGCTTCAGTCGCAGGCCGCATCATGGGCAGAGGCGTCAGTCCACGCATTGTCCGAAGTCGGGGCACTTGGTTTTTCACCAACTTCTCCTTTCAAGGGACCAGGGACTCAATTAGGCACCACTTGGCAGAGTAGGAGTCTCAGCAAGAGAGTCCAGGTGCTGCTAGAAGAAGTCTTTTGTGGCCCTGAGACATGGCCCTGAGACTTCAGAACAGGGGGCAAGCTCAGTCCAGCCCTTGGAGAATCTTTTCAAGCAGGATACACAGCAAAGTTCGGTCTTTGCCCTCTCTAAGGCAGAAGCAGCAACTGCAGGCCAACCCAGCACAGCATACACACAGCAAATAGGCAGTACTCCTCCTCCAGCTCTTCAGCTCTTATACTTGGCAGAGGTTTCTGTTGATCCAGATGTGTTCTAACTCTCTGGAGTTTTGGATCCACTGCTTATACCCCTTTCTGCCTTTTAAGTAGGCAAACTTCAAAGGAAAACCTCTGTTGTTGATAAGATCCTACCTTGCCCAGGCCAGGCCCCAGACACACACCTGGGGGTTGGAGACTGCATTGTGTGGGGACAGGTATAAGTGTCTACTCCTCCCTTCCCACTCTAGCCTAGGAGACTCATCAGGATAAGCAGGCTAGACCCCAGCTCCCTTTGTGTCACTGTCTAGAGGGAATTCACACCAGCCCAACTGTCAGTCTGACCCAGACATAGAATACACAAGCAGGCAGAGGCACAGAATGGTTAGGCAAAAAAATGCCCACTTTCTAAAAGTGGCATTTTCAAACTGACAATCTAAAAACCAACTTTACCAAAAGGTGTATTTTTAAATTGTGAGTTCCGAGACCCCAAACTCCACATCTCCATCTGCTCCCAATAGGAAACTGCACGTAAAAGATATTTAAAGGCAATCCCCATGTTAACCTATGAGAGAGATAGCAACAGTGAAAACCGAATTTGACAGTATTTTACTGTCAGGATATGTCAAAAACATCAGTACATGTCCTACCTTTAACATACACTGCACCCTGCCCATGGGGCTACCTAGGGCCTACCCTAATAGTGCCTTACATGTACAAAAAAGGAAGATTTGGGCCTGGCAATAGGGTACACTTGCCAGGTCGAATTGGCAGTTTAAAACTACACAAACAGACACTGCAGTGGCAGGTTTGAGTCATGTTTACAGAGCTACTCATGTGGGTGGCACAATCAGTGCTGCAGGCCCACCTAGTAGCATTTGATTTACAGGCCCTAGGCACCTCTTGTGCACTTTAGTAGGGACTTACTAGTAAATCAAATATGCCAATCATGGAAAAGCCAATTACACGTATAGTTTACACGGAGAACACTTGCACTTTAGCACTGGTCAGCAGTGGTAAAGTGCCCAGAGTACCAAAACCAACAAAAATAAAGTCCAACACACAGTCAAAAACACAGCAAACAGAGGCAAAAAGGCAGGGAAAACCACGCCAAGAATGCCAAGTCTAAAACCTACAAATGTATGACACCAATACTTTGAGATTTCTGTGTTTTTAACTTTTTTTTTTTAATGGGAAACATATAACTTAATTGTTATATCTTATTTTTGTTTGTATGTTATTGATTAATAATTTTTTTTAATGATGGTGGAAGGAAGACATAAAAAAGAAATATCACAATAAATACAACACCAGTTTTTGACTTTGCGTTATGTGAATTTATTTTATTACCACAAATTAACTGAAGTAGTTTGAAACATAAAAACAAAGGAAAAGAAAAAAGGAATAAAGTCCATCATGGTGGATGAAACTATTTTTGATGAGCTAAAATTTTTGAAGTCCAATGTACAGAACACAACTGTCCTCAAAAAAGGTAAATGTGTCCATTAAATAGTACACAGAGTGAATAGTAGACACACACTCAAAGAAATTAGTTTCAGTGTCTCTTGGCGGTGGTGGTGGAGGTCTTGCCATCCTTTCCTGGTGGTCTGGATGAACGTCCCATCCTGGGGGGGGGCACAGTAGTAGGGACTGGAATGGGAGGAGCAGTTTCGTGTTGTGGCAGGGCCTCCCTGTCTGTGACTGAGGCAGGTGTGTTTTGTCCTGACCCCAGGCAGGGGTAGATGGCACAGGAAAAGCCTTGCACTTATGATGGTAAATGTCAAACATCACCATAGTCAGGGAGCACAAATTTGGGTTGAAATTTTTTATCTCTACATTGTGCTTCTGCTGCACTTACTTCATGCCCCGGAGCTCTGTAAGGACCTGGGCCATCATGTCTTAGGACTGCTGAAGTGCTCCCAAGCCTCTGTCGATGGTGGTCTGAATGACAGTGTTTCCAGTGGCATCACTTTGCTAGCCCACAGATTCCCTCCAACAACTCCTACCCTCACTACCCTGGGCCCTTGTGGCAGTGTGCTTCATCCCACTGGGTCCTGGCAGACTGGAGGTATTGGTGGTGTTTTCTCAACAGCAGCCAGGACTGTGGGCCAAAAGATGGTTGTATTATTCCTCTGGACACGGGAAGTGAAGGTATCCATTGGCCGAGGAGTTGTTGCAGCTGGGCTGGGAGGTGTAGGTGAGGACTGAGTGAGACTTACAGCTCAGACAGAGCAGATGAACTAGGCAGCTCCACATCATCCGGACTTGCATGAGTTGTATCTTCACTGGAGGCTTGATCCTGGTCTGGAGTGCAGGTGTTCAGTTGCAGATGGTGGTCTACTGGCTGTGGGTGTTGGACCTAAAATGAATTACAAACAATATGAAATTAAAAGTCTGGACTGTACCCCAAATGTGTCTTCAGCTACAAATGGAGCAACCTTAAGGGTGAAAATTATGATTCATGAAATGATTAGGCCTTTCTGTGAGTTTTATTAATTTACACATGCAGGTTAATTTATATAGATGCAAGCTTCCATAAAAATGTTGATGATATATCCTGAAATGAAAAATTTTATTTAGAAAGTGCACACTACATGTACCAGACATTCAACCCAACACAGTAGAGCGGATAATTGAGAACTAAACCCTTCCAAGGGCTAGCAAGTGAAAAAAAAAACTTATAAGAATTAATGGCATTGGTCATTATAAGAACACTGCAAAGTAAATTGTGTATCAATACTACTTATATTCTACATGCCGCAGAACGTGAGGAAATCTTTGATTCAACAGACTATGAATTATGTAAGCAATTTCATCAATTAAATGGAGCAAAACAAAAGGTGACAACATACTACATCAACACAACAAATTACATTTTCATACATAGCACTAAATGGTGAATGACAAATGCATAACACTTTGACATATGTGTAGACATGGAAGAAAGGGAGGCTGAGCAATATCACATTGCACTGTTGTTTTACAGAGACAAAAACATGGCATCATGGTAGTTGTAGTCATTTTTAAACACCATTGACAAAAATTGGAGTTAAACATACCTATTTAAATATCTATCCCACCATCCCAACGGCAACGGAGTGCTATATGCCAGAAATGGAGTCCACTGCGCTGGCTGAGGGATACCACTTGCACGACATAGTACACTCCATTGACAAGGACAGAGGTTAAACTGGTATAGGTCTAAATACGGCGGTTGGAACTCTGGCAGCTTGATGAAGTACTTGGGGCAGTGGCGGGATGGCGTTAGTCCCACCAAGATCTAAATCAGGTCTTTGGACCTGCATCAGCAAGTAATCGACAAACTTGTGTGAGAGCTTTATCATGTTCTTTTCATGTTGCCCCAAAGATCAATTTGTCATCACTGTAATTGAAAGCATTTGTGACAGGTTGTATTATACGTCGAACAACATCTTTAAAAAGTTCTGCAGCTGATGACACACTAAAATGTAGGGTCTGAATTAGATTTCAGCAGACAGGTCACTCCATCACAATGGTGACAGATATCCTGTCTGCCGAAATATGGGATTTAAGTTTTGATAGATGGGATAGCGGTCACTGTTGTGACAGAGCAACCCATCCTCTGAAATCTAAATCAGGCCCTTAATTTTTTTATATCAGAACAAACCAATGTGAGTAGAAAAGGTAGATGTCACCCTTTGTTCAAATTGAGGCGAGAGAAGACTTTGGCACCATTAGGTGTGTGCTCATGTTGACAATGTGTGGACCTGGATGATGTTCCCTTTCAGTTGCCTTGTTAGCTTGACATATATCAACACAGATGCATACAGCTCCTTCACAGTCCTTTTCGGGTACTACCATTATGGGTGAAACCCATGGTGTCGGGCCAGTAGATCACTCGGTTCTTTTTTAACAGTTTCCTGCAAATGAAATGCAATTTGATGATGTCTTTTAGCAACAGGACGAACATCCTCATTAATATGCAGCTGCCCTTTCATGGCCTTAAGTGTTCCTAATCCATGAAACAACAATGAAAATTGACTCGCTATTTCGTGATGAGCATTTATGTTATAGTTTACAGATATCAGTCCCATTTCAGCAGCAGTACTGAAGCCGAGTATACAAGGACTTGACACAGTACCTTGAAGTACGTGAATGAGTGCTTGTACTTTTGTCTTTTTGTATTTCATGGTTGCTACGAATGAACCTTGACTTTTTAATGTTATCGACGCAGCCCACATATACACTTTAGTCTTCAAGGGTGTGAGACAGTTCTTCTCACAGGCATAATGTTTATCAGCTCAGGCAGAATGTTTATTGGCGCACCACTGTCTATGATAAAAGGTGGGATCAACTATTCAACTTAAGTGTAATTTTAGGACAGTGTATGAATGACATTTGTGATTTGACCGTCTATTGTTCCGTTACTTGTCGCACATCCATCTTCTTCACTGTCGCTTGAGAACAACAACAAAGAACTTTTGAATGAAGATTTAGAGAACCATCAACTTTGTTTAGTGGCAATATGCTTCAGATGATGTTGCCACTTGGTCTTGTAGGCGTGAGTAGAACGTCGCTTCTGGAACATTTGGCATCCATTTTGTTTTCTCAGCGAGACTCACTGAGGGGCATATTTTCAACGAATTGGTGTAGGGCAGTGCCACAAGCCTTTCTGCTGCACTGCCCAGCTCCAATTTGAAAGTGCAGAAATGCAGCATATTTTCAAGATACAGTGCATTTCTTTCCTTTGCTCCTGCGCTCTCTAGCCCTCACGCAGGCACCCTTGCACCATGGTGCAAGGGTGTCTGTGTTGTTGGCAGGATTGTTTTTGTGTAAGAAGGAACACCTTCCTGCATAAAAACAATCCAGAGAGGCATTTTCCTCTTTCCACATGTGCTGCACAATGCATCAAACATGGAAAGAAGGAACAATGAGGAGAAATTACAATATTTCTCCTCGTTGCCTGCCTGGGGATGCATACAGTTTTGACGCATTCCCCTGTATACAGATTCTTGTAAATCTGGGAATGTGTCAAAAACCGTGTTGCATGGGAACAACTGCCACAACACCAATGGTATGTCTTCCTGGCACAGTGTAAGCGACCTGAGCTGATTTGCCTTACACCATATCCATGTGGCCATGAAAAGCCATGCAAAGTGGCATTGCGTGGCCTTGTAGATATGGGGCTGCACTATGTGCTACTGGTGTGTCACAAAAAGTGACGCACCGGCGGAGCATGGGGCTTGTAAAAATGCCCCTTAAGTTTTTCCTTCACCTTGCAAACCGTTGCAAAATGGTTCTCTTTCCTGCAGCGCTTGCATACTTGTCCAATGGTGAGACAACTACTTTCATGTGAAAACAAAAGTCAGCATTTAAAGCCAGTTTATTTTTCTTTGTTTGCTTTGGAGACATCACTTTGTGTCCTTCAGCCATGTGTTTCTGCGTACTTTTAATGTTCATGACTGACTCACTTTAGGCACCGCCGGCCTCAGGTTAGCAGCTTATCGATCTGCACACTATTCAGCTCTGGCAGCCATGAGTACTCACTCCAGACTAAGGGCCTCATTACGACCCTGGTGGTCATGAGACCTCCACGGCTGAAGTGGAGGTCGGACCGCTGCCAAAGCATTGGTCCGGCCTTCACATAACGACCGTGGTGGAGCTGAAATGGTCGGACCACAGACACCGCTCGGTTGCCACCAACCGACAGCCTGGGGGTCTCAATCCGCCAGGGCAGCACTGCTTGCAGTGCTACTTACAGCACTGCCCTGGGGATTACAAGTCCCCTTTCCGCCAGCCTTTGCATGGCAGTAGCCCAGCCATGCAAAGGCTGGCAGAAAGGGGGTGCCAGGGGCCCCTAGTTCATGGGCAGTGCAGGGGCCCACATGGACATCCCTGTTGCGCTTTCCACTGGCTGAATTACGGGCAGTGGAAAGCGCGACGGGTGCTGCTGCACCCACCGCACTACCACATTGCCGCCAGCTCGATTACAAGCCCGCGTCAATGTTAAGGCCCTGTTCACAGCAGGACCGGCATTTCTGCCCGCTGGACCTGCGATGAACTTGTAATAGGGCTGGCGATGTTCTGGCTGAACTGGCGGTCAGGGGGCGGTACGACTTTGGCGGGTGGCCTCAGCTTGTAATGAGGGCCTAATTGTTTCTTTCAGCATTCATTGTCTGAATAATTCTGACAAACAGTTATCTATAACTCTGAAACATATGCCTTCTTCATCATTGAATTCATTGAACTTACAATTTTGACGAGTGTATCAAGTCTTTCAGCAAATTTGTCGATCATTTTAACAGCTCTCTGCCTTTCCTGGTTGAAAATATATCTTTTGTAATCAACATTCGCCATTGGAATGAACTTGATATTTAGCCCTCCTTTGATTTGACAGTATGAGACCTTCATCAGCATATGTTTTTTTTTTGTTAATTACATTCTTTACTCCTTCACCTGCAAGATTCTTCAAATATTTGACAATCCTTATGTCATCTGCTTCTTCCAGTGCATCAATGAAATCAAAGGTTTCTATCCAGGTAGTCCATCTGGTGCTAATATTCTGCTTCTTGGGTGCATCACATGGAAAGGGTGGTTTCAGGAAAGCAGTGGGTGTGTATTTCATGCCTCCTTCTCCAATCAGTGAAAGTATGTGCTACTCAGATAGCGCTTGATGTGCACCTGACTCCTCACCTTTTGGAGGTACTGTCTCAATATTTGAACTTGGGTCGCCGGGCCCGCTCACCATATGCGCTTCTCCTTCTTCCTCTTTTACAGCAAGTACTTGTTTTGTCTCATGCACCTGTTCTTCACCATTCTCACCCATCTACATTGTACCTGGTTTTCACTGCCTTCACGGTTTCTCTGTATCGGGCTATCACTGCTTTCAACACCTCTTTGCACTCAGCTATCGCTGCCTCGGGCACTTCTCTGTACTCAGCTATCGCTGCCTTCAGCGCATTTTGGTACCTGGTTGTGGCTGCTTTTAGTGTTATCATTCAGTATATCGTATAACGCTGTGTTGCACTGTAGCGCAGTATGTCTTTCATGACCTCACAAGCAGGTTTCTGGCCAATAATACTCACATTTCTTTGTAAAGCTTTCATCTTCTTCAAAAGCTTGGCACTGGCTTAAGTGGTGCTTTGAGTACACATGCAACAAACATCGATCTTCACTTCGACTAAGGCATGTGTGTCTTGCACAAGCAGTTTGCTGGATGATGGCAAACTCTCTGGGACGGTACTGTTGGTTCTTTGGGTAATGTATCTCCTATCCCATCACCAGTTGTAGCGTCTTACCCAGCCTCGGGACATGTAAATAATAATGTCACAAACAGAGATTGGTATTACAAGTCTTTATTCCTCAGCATGTAACCACAAACTCAACATTCTAAACATGAATCTATTAACAACACCCAGTTATGTCACAGTTTTACATAGGTGGTCATTATGACATTGGCGGTAAAAAACGCCTACCGCCACGGTGACGACCGCCAAAATACCATCCGTCCGGCATATTATGAGCACTGCCTGACTTCCACCACAAGAAGGGCAGAAATCCGGTAGTGTTCATGGTGGCGGACGGTTGTAAGGTGGCGCTGCTACCACCAGCGCCGCCACACCAGTAGAATGCCGCCACCCGTATTATGACAAGTAATATGGCCTGCTGGTGTTCTGATGGCGGGGCGCTGCTGGCGGTAGCAGCGCCCGTTCCCTGCCTGAAGATCTCCTTGCGCAAGGTAAGTCGGGCTTCTGACAGGGGAGGGGTGTTGTGTGTCTGAGTGTGTGCTTGAATGTGTGAGTGAGTGTGTGAATGCGTCTGTGTGTGTTGTGTTGTCTCTGGGGCCTTATGCATGTGAGTGATTGTGTGTAAGAACATGTGCGAGCATGTCTGGAATTATACATGTATGAATGTGTGTATTCCAGTGTGAGTGATTGTATGCCTGATGAGTGTCTGCGGGTGTGTGCGTGTATGTGTGTGTGTGTGAGACGATCGGAGGGGGTGGTCGGGAGTGTGTGTTTGCATCAGGGTGGGGGAGTCTATTTGAATGTCGGGGGGTCGGGGTTAGTGCGTATATGGGGATGGGGGGCTTTGGATGGAGGGGGTGGGGAGCGTCAGGTGTGTGTTGGGGGGTGGGGGAGACGCCTACCGGTGACAGGGAAGGAATTCCCTGTCACCAGTAGGACCTACCGCCATGGTTTTCGTGGCGTTGCTAACGCCATGAAAACCATGGTGGTAGGCAGGCTATTGATGCCGCCGGAGGTTCTGTGCCGGCCACCGGGCTGGAGATTGATATCTCGGCCCAGCGGCTGATACCGCCATGGCGGTAGGAGTGAAGAAGTGTCGGGTTGGCTGCACCCAACCTGCCATTCTCATAATGGGGTGGTATGTACCGCCAGCCTGTTGGCAGTACTACCGCCCCATTAACACTCACTGCTGGGGTCATAATGACCCTCATAGTCTGTCAGGAACCAAAAGGGTCCAGTCATCACTAACTTACATGACACTACAGTATGGACTTTGTTAATTCCAAAATAACATGCACACAGTAACAAGAGCACTATCCCAGCAAACACCAATACTTCTGGACTGATATGGTCTGAGTACTTTAGTACCATAGTATAGACTGGGAGAAAACATTAATGCCTCCAAGGGAAATTGCCATGGAGCCCAGCCTCAATCTAATTCAACTAAAAATTCTGAAAAGAGCTTACTATGACAGAACTTGTCCTTATAGTCTGAGGCAAGCAGTGAACCAAACATGTCTGAAGTGTCAGGCAGATGGCTGAGCAATTCAGGTTTTGTGGAATGGGATAATTAAGGAGCTATCTGCCATACTCGGGATTAAGGTCCCCTGAAGTAAAGATGTACTAAGTATAGCAAAACATGTGGATTTATCCAGGTATAATTTAATCCATTACCACTTGGACCTAGCCAAGAGATGGACGAGGGGAAATTATTTTTACCCATCAAGAACTGTGTGATATAAATGCATGAAGTGGTGCATGATATCCGAGAAAGTAATCCATGAGGCAATGGGATGTCCTATAAATTTAAGAAATTTGGGTGGCCATGGGAAAGATATTATAGTTTTGAGATTGGAAGGAGGTGGTGCCTCCTTGGGAACTTACCTTTTTCAGTTGGTTCACTCAAAGAGTTCATTCATCAAACTAAATATGGGGCAATAATCTATGGAAAAGCAGCTCTTCAAGCTGGATGGGATCTTGCAGGGAGTGACTGTAGGACAGGATGCATGTCTGCCAATGAAGTCTACTAGCTGACGAACTTGTTGCAATAGTGGTTTGATGTTATGCTTGAAACACCAATAAAATCATTTAAATAAAAGTATGTTGGTACGGAAGTGTACATTTATGAGGTATTCATATAGTGCGAATTGGCCAAAAAGGCAGAAGAGCGCTGTACAGGGTCAAGGTCAAAGTAAGTGACACGAGCAGTAGCTGGGTTCTGGGAGAAGAAGTGTACTGCTACTGCACTGTGGTGTAGCTGTCTTTAAAGAGGTGCATCTTCAGCTCTTTCCTAAATGGAAGAAGCATTGTGATGGCCCAAACAGATATAGGAATGGTGGTCCAGATCCTGGGTGGATAGATGGAAAAGGTCTGACGCGTATTTTGGCCGGGAGAAATGTGCCATTTCACCAACATGGAAGCGTTCTTCTGCCTGAGAAAATAATGGATTGATTCTTACATAATATGTTTCTTAAATGTATACAATACTACAGAAGACAAACATCAGATATGACTGTTAACACTTGTCTAAGAGTTGACAGCAAATCTCGATTGGATGTCATTGTTATATGCTTTTTTGTTCCATAGCTGGCCTGATAAGTAGTTTTAGTCGACAGGCAGTGCATATAACATTACCCTGTCGGTATCTAGAATGCATTAGTGTTTAATTCGTGCCCGTTTAGAGATATAATGATTCTTTGACTGGTGTGGCTGCTCGGTTATACATTGATTGTTACTTTGTGAAGATTGTAAACAGTGCTTGGTAGAGCTGGGTTACAGCTTCCATTAAGCTGTTTCCACAAAATTGCTCTTTCAGGTTGTCTTAATAATGTAATTTAGGTCTTGCCTTTTCCCTGACACCTGCTCGAATTTAATTAAATTTCTCTAAATGTTTCGTATTTAGGAGACTATTTGTTTAAATATATTTGTCTCGATTATGGTTCAAAGCATATAGCACAATGATACTGAAAACCCTGCCTGGAGTTATCATGCACTAAAGATGTGTCTTCCATATATAATAATGGCTATACGTGCACCAAATTGTTAATCTGATAGCCAGTCAACGTCTCTTGTGCTTATATAACTGTACTGAAGTTGTGTACAACTTTTGTCTCTACTTATGTGGTTGTGTTGATCAAGTTTTTTGTACACATAAATAAATAGATTTGGTATCATGCAATGAAATAATTTATATAACCAACATCTGTAAATAGTTTTTATCCGCGTGGGATTCCTACAATTAAATAAGAATTAGGTACCTTTTCACTATTTAAAGTTCTATGTTTAGACTTAGATATAACAGTGAAACTGTTAGAAAGGACTAGCTAAATATTTTCCTTATGAGGTCATTTGTGTTTATGATGTAATTGCGTCCAAATGCCTAAGGGGATACCGGGTTGCTTGTCATTGCTTAGCTATTTAGCTAAACAAGGCATGGTGCGAAATATTCTACAATATTTTCTTGTTTTAGGTTATCTCCAGTTGGTACTATTTGTCAAAATTCTTCATAGCTACCTTCTAACGAGGAAAGAAAAGGGAGGGGATGGTGGAGAAGGAAGCGAAGAGTAACCATCGCCATTAGTCTACCTGGTAGCTAACTGGTGCATTAGGATCAGTTTGTCATAACTGGATGTAGACAGTGGAGAGTGACAAAGCATGAATCTGAAGACAGGAATACATCAGGAGAAAACAAATATTAGTAGCAACAATAATCAGACCTCTTACAGACCACAGTGAAAGAACTAATACCTAGATGTGCATACCTTTCTCACTGTGGCACACTATAATAAATTAGTTATCCATTGGAACCTACGAGAACCTTGTCGGGGCAGGCAGAAGCAAGGGTTACTGAGTTCTGACCGTGGGGGTTGGTCCTTTCATCCCTGATGTCCTGGGTCTGGCCTACTACAGCAATGTAAATTGGGCACCATGTACACTTTCCGCATTTGATTCTCAGGGGAGAGAGGAAGAGCAGTTTGCAGCTTCTCAGGGAGGGAGTGTTGGGATGTAGAGGCTCAGAACTCAGTTAGGGAACATAGACAATCAATGCTGTTCAGCACAGTACTTTTCTTTATAGAAAGAGAGAAGAATTTTAATTACACACCAACATTTAATAATGTACAAAGTAAGCTCAATCAGGCACAGGGTTCTAATAAGGGTGTTACAGAATTATAATCACAAAGAATATAAAGAGGTGAGAATATGGCACAGGTGGCATGCACGAGCAGCCTGTTTGCTCTGTAACTCATAGGTCAATTGAATTGTGTCCCCCTACTAAAACGTTATCTTAGTGCTTCAATGTGTACAGAACAAAAATACTCAATCACTTTAGCGGTAGCGCCAGTCAATGTTCAAGTTCAGCTGGCTGGTTTACTTGCAGTGTTAGGCACTCGGGACTCTTGAGTGCATGGGCCACAGAAGACATCAGCCCGAGAGTTTAGAGTGGGATCATATGAAACACGCGAAGACAGCTCTTGGAGAACGTACACTTTATTATCACACGTGTTACTCCACTCTAAATACCCCGCCCATTTTTCACCTAGTCATTTTATACTATTTGGCTGATGCTACATCAGTCAAAACATTAGGATCCAGTTACAAAGGGACCCGCAACTACTTTTCCCAAGCTGTGACATGGTGTCGCCCAGTTAAGGGTAACATGACATTCCTCCCCAACTCAAAATGTAAACAAACATATCCCATGATAAAACGAAACAAAACATAACATTAACATGACTGGAACATTGAGGTATGTAGCAGCATCTGAGGAGAGCCAGATTCCTGGATCTAGGTGTCGGTGTCATCATTCATTCACTCGTTCAGAAAGTCAGCATACCATCTGGAGGGATAAGGATTGGATCTGAGGTGATAACGCTCCACCCCAGTTGTCTCTGATGGTCTCACTGTGGCCTCATCCACTGACGGTATCTCTGCTGTCGACAGGCATGGTCCACAGGTTTCTGTTGCAGGGACCTCTCGTGGTGTCTGCAACACCGGCATGGACTCCACTGTTGAGGTGCGGACGCTTGTGGTCGTGTAGACCGGGTAGGAGTCTGTGGATGAGACATCATCCCACAGTTCATCGCTGAGCAAACATGCAGGCACTGTGGTAGATACAGAGGAGGGTATCCTTTTAAATTGGGACACATTCCTCGTGACGTCGCCTCTCCTCTCAGCTGTCGCCATGGGGCCTTTAACACCGATCACTTCCCACCCAGATGGCGGCGTTTTACTAGCACCTTGTTGCCGGCTTGTATGATGCTCCTCTTAGATCTTAGCCTCTTTGATGCATAGTCATTGTTGTGTGTCCATTTTTCCACTTATTTGTTTGTGGTACACGCCTGTGCGGCCCATGAGGGATGGTGTGGTATGGAATCACTTACCGCTCTCCCAGAACACAGTTGACTGGGGCAATCCCAGTGGTGGCATGGGTGTGAGTTGGTACTCCTGGAGGAAATTGTAGCTAGCTTGTTGGATGTTGCGGGTTTTCGCAACTGCAATACGGATGGTTTTAGTAAGGGTCCTCACAAACCATTCCACTTACAGATTAGCCTGAGGCCACCAGGGTGTGACTCGTCGATGTTTTGTGTTCTGGGACTGCAGGAATTCAACCATTTCATGGCTGTTGAATGGGGATCCATTATTGGTGCAAATCTCCCCAAACAGGCCATGAGAAGCCATCATTTTCTCCTGCTTCGGAATGAACCCAGAGGCCAATGTGGTAAAAAATAATCTTCACTTCTGGGTATTGAGAGTAATCATGCATTACAATCAGCATGTAGGAGCCATTAGGGGTATTCCAGAAATTGGCACAGACAAGGGGAAGTGGCGGCGTCCTCGGTGATGACAGGCGCTGGTGGGTCAGGGTGTCCGCTAGCTTGGCAGACGAGGCAGTCTTTGACAACCTCCTCCACTTGTTGCTCAAGGCCAGGTAAACCTTCCTTTGCTCTGGAGCCTATTCTTTGACTTCATTACCCCTTGGTGGGCACCATGGGCTAACAGAACTGCACAAGGTCTCAAGCTTGCAGGGAGTATGAGGCAGGGACTTCACAAAAGGCAGCCCTCCTCATTGACAGACAGTTCATGTCGAACATGGTAGAAGTCTTGCAGTGTGAACCTGCCTTTAGCAGTGCAGAAGGTCGCTGGACATTGTTGAGGTTGCCAATCATTGGTTCGGGTGGCCTCAACAGCCAATTGTAAGCAGTCATCCAGTTTGGTAACCGCCACTACTTTGGTGAGAGGTTTGGGAATGGGTTTTGTGTGGTCTAATACAAGATGGACATACTCTTCTGACGCTTGTGCTTCTTGGGTCTCCAGCAGTGTGGCCGAGCTTGCATGTTGTGACAGAAAGTAATTAGGGTTGCATGTGCCTGGCTGATAATCAACTGTAAAATTGAACTCTTGTAATTGAAAAATCTAATTTTCAATCCTCGTGGTGGTTTGCAGGGTGACCCTTTGAAGAGCGAGAGTAGTGTTTTTTGGTTCGTAAGGACTGAACGGTTTCCCATACAGGTACAAGTAGAAATGTTGGCACCCCTAGTGGATGACAATTGCCTCTCTTTCGATCTGGTAGTATCATTGTTCAGTGGGTGTTAGCGTCCTGCTGGCATAGGCCACCAGTACCCACTTACAACAGTCCTGCTTTTGGGCCAGCACAGCACTTAACCCTGCTGAGCGTGCATTGACTGCCAGTTGAGACTGTGGTGTTTGCTGAAAGAGCATGTTTTGTATTTTGGAAGGAGTCTTCTTGGTCCTCCACCAACACACAGGGTTTGTGGTTTTTGCCAGGTATTGTAAGGGGCCCATGATGTCAGACAAGTTTTTCATAAAACATCCACAGTATGGTACCATGCCCAAAAAACCTTACACTCCTGATATGGATGTTGGGGCTGGTGATTCTTGAATGTCTTTCACCTTGGCGGGCTCAGGGCTGATTCCTCTCTCAGAAAGTTTGTAGACAAAAAAACAAATATCATTCCTCAGAATCTCCCATTTTTCTCCATGGAGGGCCAGGCCCTGTTCTCTCAACCAGAAAAAGACTGCTCAAAGATGACTTAGATTCTCCAGTGTGGAGGCATTTATCAGAATGTAGTCGCTTATGTTTAGGACTCCCAGCAGATCATGTAGGAACTCTTTGATGATATATTGACACTTCTGCCGCACTGGAAATGCCAAAATTTAACCCAGTTAGCATCCATAGGTCAGTGTGGGTAGAGGAGGTTGTGATGAGCTGGGAGTTGGGGTGCAATGGGATCTGGTGATAGCCAGACCAAAGGTCCATCTTCGAGATCCATTTCAAGCCTGAGAGCTCCCCAATGATGTCATTGATGGTCGAGATCAGCTACCTCTCGTGGTTGATAGCCAGATTTGGCAGCCTCATGTCCATGGAGATGCGCACTGCATCTGTCTGCTTTGGTTTTTTGGCAACTACTATTGGGTATACCCATGGCTTGGACCCAAACACCTTTTCAATGATGCCTGATTGCTCCAGGAGTGTGCTGCAAACTCTCATATTAGCTCTTTCAGGTTGCCAGAGAGGACACTAAATGCAAATTGGACCAAGTTCAAGTTTTGTGCAGCCTGGCAGACAAGTAAAAACCCAGATCCTTCCTGTGACACATAGTTTGGAGGTAAGGCTTGTGGTGTCAAGGGTAATCTTTGTTCTGAAGACACCAGCTAACTGCAGTGTTTGAGCATTCCTGAAAGCGTAGACCTGCACCCTGCTGGTTCAAAGGGCAGGTGGATTTGGTAGGTGGCGGCACACCTCTGCGGTCATGAGGTTGATCAGGGCCCCTGAGTCAATGAGAGCTGAGATGAGGTGTTCGTGTACCTCTACTTGGCATTTGGTTAGATTCCATTGATTGATTCCACTGGAGCCAACTGTTCTCACCATGTGGACCATTTCTTGGTCATCTTCCATGTCACCGTCTGGGGACCTGCTGGGGAGGATGGCAACTGCCCTAACTGACTTCTTGGAGCTAGTTGTCACTGTCCTGGGTGTCCAGCAACACACTTTAGAAAAGAGATTCTGTTTTCCATAGGCACTGCAAGTCTTTCTTCTAGCTGGGCAGTCCCTCAGATGGGGAAAAGGGCCTCCACACAGCCTGCAGAGTCTGCTCCTCGGTCTTGTTTTGGGATGTCCAGTCTTGGGTTTGTTAAAATGTTCTGTCTTTGGTTTGGTGGCTTCTTTGAGAACAGCATTGATAGGCTCATTCTTAACTAGAACAGGTGGCATATGTTCCATGTGTGCTTCACATGCTTTTGACAGCTCTTTTGATCGCCCTAGGGTGAGAATGTCCCTCATAACGATGTTCGGTTCCTGGAGGATGCGCTTGATGAATTGAGATCTTACTTCATCTTCCTCATTCATCAGGTAGTGTGCATGTGCTGGCCAGTTCTTTTAAGCGGGTATGAAAAACATCCACCAATTCATCGGAGTGCTGGCATGCCTGTTGCACTAAGAACCTCTCATAGTCGGGGTTGGCATAGGGTTCAATATGTGCTGTGATGGCAATCTTTAGTGAGGTGTATGTATGGCGGAGTAGCCTATAGTACCGTTTTGGAGATTTTGTAAAGGTCCACTACCCCTAGGTGCAGTAGCTGTGGGCGTTTCCTCTTGTCTTCCATGCCAAGAGCCTTGAAGTAGGTCTTGAGGCATTCAAACCAGGATTTCCAACAGGCAGCCTGCATGGACGGCCTCCTGTGGTCTCAAACGGTTCGATGGTGGGGATACTGGACAACGAAGACTGCCAGTGGCTGCCAAGGATGCTAACTGGGCAAATGGGCTAAGCGCAGTGGTGGATGTCGCGGGGCGCTGGAAGTGGCTCGCTGTTACAAACACTGCACAGTCTTATTAATATGTCTCTTTTGTCCTTTATGAATACCTTGTAAGCTTCTTTGCTGTTCTTCAAAGTAATGGTGGTGTAGCTGTGAGGTGGTGTGCATGTGGCTGGGCTGTTATTATTGTGGCAGCAGGCATGTGGTGTGCTTACTTAAGTCAGCTTTTCCTACCATGGAGGTGGTCGATGTGGAGCTAACTGGTAGGCACAATTTCAGGGGTGGCCGACACAAAATCAAGGAGGGGGTAGGGGTGACAACGGGGACTGGGGAAAACAATTACAAATTACAATTACAAATTAATTGCCGTTTGCGCCGACTTCTGCCACCTTGCTCCTCTTCTGGTGTCCCAGCATTTACTGGCACACTAGCACAGGCTCCCCAGCAATCCTGGTGCTGCTTTCAAGCTAAACACAGCAAGAAAGCATCATCAGGATTGGTCTGAGCGGCAGTGATTGCCGCTCAGACACAACCCTGGGGTCTGTGCAGTTTCTCCAGCCCAGCTGTGTAGCACCTTAGTGCGCATGTGTGTTTGGCCTGCCTCAGACAGCCAGCCAAACACACATGCTCACTTAGTGCACTGTCTCCTCTCTACCCATCCTGTGGCCCAGTCCCGCCCATCCCTGCACTGCTGGCTGAGCCAGCAGATGAAAAATAAAACAATAGTGGAACTATTGTTTTATTTTTCATCTCCTGGCTCTTGGCCAGGGGGGCAGTGCTCCTCCTTCATTGCGGAGGAGCCATCCCTGCACAGTCTGCAGGCAAGGAGGTGCTTCTTTAAGACCTGGAGGCAGGAAGCGGCTGGCAGGCATGAGGTGAGATCCCGCACATGTGAAAGCAATCTGCCGGTTGTGCAAGCTGGTATTGCTGCTGGGCCCCGGGGGCCATGGCCAGGAGGCTTCAGAAGGCGTAGCTGCTCTCAGGCACAATGTAGCCAGGCTTTGCAAGTCTGTCTTCAGAAAAGCACGTGGCCTAGACACACACAGAGGCAAGAAGAGTGAGCTGCTACCGCAGTTAAGGTTGTCCCAGCGCTGTGTAGACTTTGGCAGGAAGCAGGCTCAGCAGGAGACGGGTGTTGGCACTTCAGCAGTGCAGGGCCACTGCTGAGGGCCGCCAAGCAGGAAATGCAGGTGTGGTCAGAGGTGCCAGGGACATGGTCTGCACAGGGCCGCTGGGACAACAGGTCTGTGTTTACAGGCTGCTCTCAACTGCACAGCTTGGACCGGGAACACTGTGGGTGTCGGAAGCACGTGATGGCGAATGCCTGGCCCTCTCTTTGCCAATGTAGAGTGGGCCCAAATCAAACATGCAAAGGCAATTCTTGGAGAACATACACTTTATCATCACACAGTTACTCCACTCTAAAAACCCTGCCCGTTTCCCACCTAGTCATTTCATACTATGTGGCTGATGCTACATCAGTCAAATCATTAGTGTCCAGTTAGTGAGCGGTGGATAACTACTTCCCCCTCTAACAAGCTGTGACTTAGGCAGGCAGAGGACAGACCCACCTCCTTTCCTTGTGGCAGTCAAGTAGTGTGGCAGCTCTGGGGCAGTCTTCCCACATCGTTGCTAGCACCCTTCCCTCCTCCCACGCACCAACCTCATTGCATAGTCCTCTGTTGTCGCTGCTCCTAAAAAGCAAGGTGACCATCCTCCTGCGCAGCATTAACTGCCAGCTCCTCTTCTGTTGTCATAGGCACCACACTGGGAGCATGCATTGCCCATTCTTGCACAGTGCTCAGTGGGAGTCACATGCGGTGTTCATAGTCTGGGCAGGGTTGCTTTTCCCCTGTTCAGTGGACTTTGTCTGTCTTTGGTGTGAGGCGCTGCCAGCACCTTGTTTTTAGTTAAGTGGTCTTTGCCCGCAGGAGTACCTAGTGTAAGACACAACATTTTCAGAGAACATAATATGCAAACCATCAAATTACTGAATATCTCAGATTCACTCAGAGGGTCTGGACAAGTGGGCCCAATGACGGACTCAGGTTCTTGAACACTTCAATGCCCCTCCCTGCATGTCCAATTACCCCAATGGGAGAGCTGGCAGCCTGAGGGAAGGCAAATGGCATCCGAGGCATTCCACATGTCAGACATAGCCAGCAGCTCCAAACTTCTCCCAGCTCCAGTGACTGTTTACTCAAACACACACGTCGAAGGACAAGAGTCTCCATGCCATTGTCTCAGACACTTTGCATCTAAACTGTAGCATGCCCAGGCACTGGACACATGCAAAATCCCAACTTTGCCTCAGGTGGCATAGTGTACCCTCTAAGCCACACCAGCAGCAAGCTTCTCTTCCCACCTATCTGGCACTGCACATTTTCTCCTTGCCCGTGCCTCTGTGGTCTCAATGCTTAGGCCTAACATCAGTTCTCATTGCCCCATCCCGATCCATTCCCTAATCAATAAGATGCCTATCTTATAAAGTAATTTTGCATCTTATCTTGTGTGCTGTGCAACATGTAAAAAATACATGGACAAAGTCAATAAGGAAACCTATTTACCAATATTTGTTTTGCATTTGGGATCATGATCACTTATGCATTGTGAATGTTAAATCGTGTGCAGATTTTCTGTCAAATTTCACTTTGCTGTATTGCCTTTTCTCTCACTAGCATTTCTAACTTTCTAATGACCCCAAAACATGTCTCTTTTTGTATTAGGTTTTACTTAATGCAGTGGTGGTAGATTGCATGCTTTGGATGCTAGTGTTGTGACATTGCATTATAATGCTTTTTTTGGAGGGGACTGTTTAGAGGTACCTGATTCAAGCGAGCAAAGGACAGTGTGTCATTGCTTCCTGTGGCGCCTAGAAATTAAAGCTACATTTTGCAAATCCAGTGGCAGATTGATCTCTTCCACCTCCACACCGATTGTATAGGCAGTTTGTTTTTACTGGATTGGAGTTGCAACTTTTCTGTGAGGGTTTCGCTCCTGTCTGCATACTGCTTGTCTCTCCTCCATTTAGTAGGATTAGTGCAATGTCTTGGCATTACATTTAACCCTAGTTGTTTTGTGAACATGTTTGTGGGGCGGTTCCTTGTGCCACAGACAAGCACCAACTACTGTACCACCAAAGAACAAACTGAGTGCTATTGAGATTTGCTTTTTTCCCAAATACTATGATTGTAGTTTTTTTTAATTACCCCCAGGGCTCACATTTTGCAGATTTCTTATAGGCAGCTTGGGTTTGTGCTGGGGCGACTACGTCATCGGCATTGAATAATTATTTCACTCCTGATCGATTCATCATCAGATAGGCAGCTTGGATTGCGCTGGGATGACTAAGTCATTGGCACTGAATATTTATTTTACTCCTGATTGATTCACCATCAGATGGAGAATGGCATTCCTCTAACAGAGTTGCATGGCATTGATACAGATGTGGAACTAGGGTGTGCTGAGCTTTCACCCTATTTGAAGACCAAACCCAGGTAGAAGACCAGTTTTCATGCGATTTCTGTTCAGCCAATTGACGAGGACACAGATTTTATTATATCACAGGGCGCTCATCCCAGTTCTATCCTTCAGTATGTTTACTGCTAGGTCCCAGTAGGACCCAAAGAATCTGCTGAAGTTCAAAAAGAAAGCAAAAATTCTCCATGTGTGGTACATGCTTCTGGAAGTTCGTAAGTAATCCTTGTTCATGCATGCATCAATGTTGTCGATTGAGAGAGTTGGCATTCTCTCATTCAGAATAATGCACAGAGGTTTACCAGCGCTAACGTCAGCACAGACCCTGTGCAGCTATTTAGATCTAAGAATTTATGTATGTGGGAATTCCACGAGGTGCACCAAGTGCAATCAGGAACAGTGCACCATATTCACATGAATACATTGCCCTCAGGGCAGCCATGTTGTTTCTCTGTGCAGGATGCTTGCCGCCTTCACTTTCAAGAGGGATTAGAGATTCCCTTTCAGGTGGATGGAGTGAGTGGCTCACGTGGGGCCCCCATTCTCCCCATCCAGAAGGCAGCTCTTAGGGGGCACACAGAGTACATCACCTTTTTTGTGGGGCACTTTCAGTGCACCTCTTAAGGGCATGTTTGCCTCTGCGCCCGTATTGGTAACATGATGCAGAGGCAAAGTGATTCCCTCATTTGCATGGGGCCTGCCCTCTAATGATAGCGCTGGGGCTGCATGTGCATCAGTACTGCAGAAGGGGATGCACAAGTGTCTACAGACCCTTCTGTAATATCTGTGTGCCCTAGCGGCACACAGGTAAGTTGATCCCCTAGGACACAATGCATACACAGACTCATGGATCATCTTGACCTCTTCTCTGTTGTGCTGGAAGAGTTGCTCTTCAGCTACTAAGCAAATATCAATGTCTTGTTGGAAACACTATAGAGATGTGTTTACATCCACTTCTCATGGGTGGATAAAGGTGGATTATAATTATTGGCACCATTTACATTCTTTCAGCCTTTATTAACAAATTAAACACTTAATGTACCTGATTATCCCTCAAGAATATTCTCCAGCTCAACACTATCTTTTTTGGCAACGTTAAACAACATCGAACATACTACTCTAAATGTTTTAACCCCAATATAAAACTTTAAAGACCCAAACTCTAACACATTTGGTATCTGGAAATTGGCTATAGGCTTGAGACCCCAAATATTTTTCATCTGTCAAGCAGCCAGACAGGCTGTGTGAGGAGGAGAAGCTTGGCAGGACTTGTGCCTGTGCCCAGGAGAGGGGGGTCAAGGCCTGCTAGTCTCCCTACGGGGGAGGGTACATCACTCAGGGAAACCAAGACCAAATGCTTCCGGGCCTGGGGCACTAGCGCCTGCCTGCTTGCCAAGACCAGTGTGAGGAAGAGGAGAGTCATGGAGGAAGTGAGGTCCAGTTGGGAGATCAGTCGAGTTGACTCAAGGTGGGAGGAAACTGCTTCTGCACTGAGCAGGCCATTGACTGTGTGCAGATTCCAGTTGGCGACTCCTGTATGGCAGGAGAGGGCCACCATGAAGAAAGCAGAGAACGGAGAGCTGTGTGATGCAAGTGAAGCCTGTGCAGTGCTGGTTGAGGTGACCCCTTTATGTCAGGAGGGGCTGCAGTGAAAGGTTATTGCCAGGTATGAAGGGCATAAGCCTCTGAGGGCCCTAGCAGCAACTTCGTATGCCAGGGGGTGCCACTGTGGTACGGACTACGGTGTGGTGAGGGCCGCTGCCTTGGCTGGTAGCATTGCAGCAACCCCGTATACCTGGAAGGGGTGCTGATATTTAAGGTCTTGCAAGGATCTTGCAAGGATCGGGCTGTAACCCAAAACTGTGAGCTGTGACTCATGGTCATCGCGAAGTATTGAGGATGGAGCCAGAGTTGACCCCTGTGAACGGAGGACACCACCAGTGCATCGCCACATCACCAAGACCCCAGCTGGGAGCATGGGAATCCAATCCCCTCCCCCTTATATTGGCATGTGCAAAACTTGCCATGCAGGAGGACAACAGGAGCACCTCTGATCACTGCTGGGGCCAGCCGCAAATGCTCAGGAGATAGTCTGCGCACACCTAACCCTCTAAACAGGATTGGATCATGTAAGTGCTCACGGTAGGGCCACTCACTGGGACATTGCAAGCCTCCTCACTGTTGGAGTGGGTAAAACTGGTTACGGGGCAATTGGACCCCATGGAACTCGCTGCTATGGGAGCTGGGGCGCCAAGACATTCTTGACTATTTTGCTAAGAGTTGGAGTGGACTCTAGTTGAGGCCTACTAGTGAGCATTCCCTTGATGTGGCCATCAGTGGACGGGTAATAACCTCTACCACATTACAAACTGCAGGTCGGACAGGGACTTTCTAATGAAACGTTCAAGCCCAACCTCAAGGGGAAATGTGTTATTGTCAATATATGTCGTAACACTGCTTTGAATGCACGAAGTTAGAACTAAAAGACTTTGTTTTATTATAAAAATACGTTTTTGGCTGGAGATTGCTTTATTGACACTGCTGTGCGCACTTTGATTTCTGACTCGTGTTCACTGACCTATATTCACACTTTTCCCCTGAAGAAGCCTTGGACTGCTGGACAATACTGAGAGTCAAGAGCAGAAAGGGTACTTGGTCCAGCTGCTCAGGATCCATAGTAGGTTGGGCCCTGCGACATCAAGAGTGAAAGGACTCAACCCTCAAGGTTGGGCCCACTGACCCCTGCGTTCCCCGTGGCCCTCTGAAATGGGTTCTGACAATTGTCTTCTCTATTGATTTGTCAACAAGTGATTTCCTAACACAGACTGGAGTACTGACTCCTAAGTAAGTCAAATTGTAACCATCTTCCATTCTTAAGCAACTTCATTATATATGTAGTTACACACTAATCCTTCATGCATATCATAATAAGCTGTTGCTCTATACAGTTTCAGACCTTCTACAGAAAAAAGGGAATGGTACCCATACATCTACAAGACTTCTTATATGCAAAAAATGCAGTTCCAGACCTTCTACAGAATGAAGCCTATAAATCTGCAGGATTATGAGTGCCAAAGAACTAAGAACCTTAGGTAAGAAAGGAGAGGCAACCATGTTAACTTTCCGATGGGGATGAACTCAAGAGCCTAGCTGGGGTGTGGGCATAGAAGACCTGGATAGAATGGCAAAATGTCATTAATTTGTTAATCATGTGTTAATTTAAATGGAAAAGCATCATTCTGTTTCCATTATTCTCATTTAAAAATTCGGATAAACTAAACATACCAGCACATCTAAACATTGATTTGCACTCCTTTAGCTACTTGAGGGTCCACGTTTCCTTGAAGTTTCCATACAACACACTCAGGGGGTCATTCTGACCCCGGCGGGCGGCAGTCGCCGCCCGCCTGGCGGGAACCGCCATTTGACCGCTCTGCGGTCAAAAGACCGCTGGCGGCATTCCGACCTTCCCGCTGGGCCAGCGGGCGCTAACAATGTTAGAGCCCGCCAGCCCAGCGGGAAGGGGGCCTGCAACATTGAAGCCGGCTCCGAATGGAGCCGGCGGTGTAGCAGGTGTGCGACGGGTGCAGTTGCACCCGTCGCGCTTTTCACTGTCTGCTAGGCAGACAGTGAAAAGCAGGCTGGGGCCCTGTTAGGGGGCCCCAGGACACCCATTCCCGCCAGCCTCTTCCTGGCGGTGTAAACCGCCAGAAACAGGCTGGCGGGAAGGGGGTCAGAATCCCCTGGGCAGCACTGCTTGCAGCGCTGCCCTGACGGATTCGCCCAGCCGGGGGAAATCCGGTGGGAAACCGCCTGACCCGGTTTTCTGACCGCGGCGGTAAGAATGGGCAGGGAAGCACCGCCAGCCTGTTGGCGGTGCTTCCTCCATTCGCGGCCCTGGCGGTCTTTGACCGCCAGGGTCGGAATGACCCCCTCAGTTTCTATCCCTACGTGATCTCACTATATGCAACACGCTTACCTCACACCACAAATGGCAATCCTTTCCGAAACCTTAAAAAATCAGTACCTCAGACCAACGCAAATAAAAAAAATAATAACAGAACAAGTCCCTTTAATTATCAGTATGATATAAAAAATAAACGTATAGCTACCGGGTGCCGGAATAGGTGAGGTAAACATAAAGAGGAGGACAATATGTATTCTTTGGAGTTCAACTTTGAAAGCACAATACTTGGTGCACTTAGAATGTGGTGCACATTTTTTACAATGCTGCCGTTAGTGGTGAGATGCTCAAAAAGCAAATCTGCCAATACGCCCTGTTCTGACGTCATTTAAGTTGTTAGTAGGTTTCTGGGCCAAATAACCCCTGGCTACCACGGGAAGGACTGTACTATCAAAAATGGTCATTCTACTCTGCCTCCTGTACTACTTCACTAACATATCAGTGATTCCACCATGCACCTTTTTCGGGATCTTGACTCCTTGCTTGTTGAGCTTATCTGGGGAAGTGGCCATCGCCAAGTGGCAACGGGGAAACTGCAGGGAGGACTGGGCGCCCCTTCTTTTGAGATGTATTTCCTCGTAGCCCAACTTCAATGGGTGGCCAGATGGGTCGCCCGCCAAACATGGGTGTAACCTGCTACCACTAACCCCACCTGCTATAATCAGAAATCTCTTCCTCCCTCGGAAGTCACCAGATACCTCCCATTCACTCCAAGTCGGTGTCGCCACCAAATGCATCAACGGAACCAGCGCCCTCACATGCCAGGTCCTTCCATATGCACCATAAATACCCCTTGCAGGATTACACGACTGCTCTATTAGTACGATCAGAGATCTATTCTCTGAGGGCCACCATCTTACAATTCGGACTGCCAGTAGGGCAATTACTAATTTGCCGTCAATTGCACAATACTTGTCTCCAGTTGTGGCACACTCGGAATGCAGAACCCCCCAGTGCATTTACTGCTCCAAACCATAATTACCATAGGTGAGGGATGAGGGCTTATCACACTGTTATACAAAGCCCTCCGAACTCACACTGGATCTCCCTGTACTCTCTACACACCAAATGGGAAGATGATGTTTAGAGGGTATTCCATGATAAAGAATGGACACAAGCTTTAACCTTTCCTCACTAAGGGGGTCATTACGAACCCCGGCGGTTCAGCCCGCCATGCCAGCAGCGGCTGATAAGCCGCCACCGGCATGGCGGGCTGAACCGCCATATAATGAACACCTTGAGGGCCGACAGGCAGCCTGACAGTGAGGGAATCATTATCCGACAGGGCAGCACTGCTTCCCTTAGGAAAATGATCCCTACTGCCCCCAGCCTTTCCCTGGCGGGTTCCCCTGCCACGGAAAGGCTGGCAGGAGGGGTGCTCCGTGGTCCCCTAGGGGAAACAATGGGCGGGATTCCCAGGGGGGCTGGCGGTCAGCAGAATGACCGCTGGCCTGAACACAGCGGTGAAAACCGCTGTGTTCATAATGAAGGCGTAAGTCTCCAGAAATGCGAGATTTAAAAACATACATTTTCACATTTTACACCAGGCATGCCGTACCCCAGTGCAACTTAACTGCCATTTCCCAACAGTGAACCTAACCTGCCCTAGATGTCAGGCATATGTTATGGGCATGCCCCGCCCGTTACGATTACTGGCATATACACCAATCTGCAGGACGTCACCACACTCACAAATTTAAATTCTTGGGAGGCCTGTGTCATTGGGATTTTCAAATGAAGGTAAAGACATGAAGTTCACATATTATTTGCCAGTCTAGCCCTTCTCTTAGCTAAAAAAAACACTTAGGCTACATTAGAAGGACCTACAAGCCCCATCATTGAAGGCATGAGAGGGCAGGGTCAAAAAATGGGTGATTGTGGAGGGCACAGCTCTTCATTGTAATGAGGCACGCAGTATCCGTAGATGACTCATCTATCCGGAATGGGATACCTTGAACTTGGAGTTTGTCCAACTCACCACGCCCACAAGACTCTCTAGCACCAACACGCACTGCTTGAGCCTCCATTACACACGCTTCTTTCCAACCCGACTAACTCTCCAACACATGGGCAGCCACAGTACTCCACCACCTCGTTAGGTGCTCGCAATCATCTGTGATGGGGGGTCGCCCTCAGTCACTTCTCCCCCGTCCTTTATTAACTCTCCAGATGAACCTGCTCCACCCTACTTCACCCCCATGATGTCACAGTTTTTTCCCCTTCTTGTGCCTATTCTATTGGGGAGGCATACTTTGTTATTGGCTCTACAGACCGACGAAATTACTGTCTCTACTCAACTCTCCTTTACTTTCTTGCAAGTGAACACTGTATATCAGTGGCAGCTAGTAATTTTAGGAGGGAGGGGGACGGGCGGGAAGCACACCCACCAAACATTCATTAAAAAACACACACTTACCTTCAGCGTGGAGGTCCCAGAAGGGTTGGGACTGCTGCCTTCCCTCTCTGGCTGACCTTAGGTCAGCCAGAGAGGGAAGACAGCAGTCCCAACTTCGTCACAGAGTGGGATGGGGACAGTAAGACTTCGGACCCCTCCCCACTCTGTGACGAGGTGTCACTGATTGGCACTCGCCCTGGGCGCTTCAGGGCTTAAACCTGAAGCGCCCAGGTCAAAGTCAATGAGTGGCGCTTCCCCTCGTCACCGAGGGGAAGGGCCTCGGGGCACCTTTGCTGAGCTGAGGAGGTCACACCCATAGGAGATGTGACCTCTTCAGCCCAGCAAAGTCAAGCTCAGGCAGCCAGGAGCTTGCGCAAATCGCACATGTCTCGCTCCTGGCTGCCTGATCTGAACATGAAGAGTGTCTGTCTGGCTGACCTTTGCTCAGTCTGACAGACACTCTTCATGAGGGGCAAAAGGTGGGGGGGAGTGGCCCCCCCGCACTAAAGGACTGGCCGCCGCGGCTGTATATTGTTATTGTGATTCTCTGTATTTAAAGAAAAACCCAATAAATACAATCTTTAAAAAAAAGCAAATCTGCCAACGAGCAGTGTTATGTCTGGAACTGCTCTGTAATGTGCAGCACCTAGTCTTTTTAGTAAAACTTGCCA
This sequence comes from Pleurodeles waltl, assembly GCF_031143425.1. NCBI lineage: Eukaryota > Metazoa > Chordata > Amphibia > Caudata > Salamandridae > Pleurodeles > Pleurodeles waltl. The sequence goes on along the minus strand of NC_090443.1, from coordinate 830,585,072 downwards.
CTTTACCCAAATGTTTCCGATATTTGGTGAATTTGTCCCCAAATAGGGAGTCTGTCTGTGGCAGGAAAATGTAGAAAATACCATGCTCTTTTCACATATTGTGGAGCCCAAGGAAGCAAGTAAAAAATGTGTTATAAATTTGTTATCAACACTTTTCTTGTAATAACTGAAATTTGGTAATTTCTTGTACATCATCTGACAACATAATTCACACATAATATCCTAAACTGATTAACTATACAGCAACACGTACAAAAACGTTTTCTGGCTTTAGGAATAAGTTACTTACCTTTGGTGACAATCTTTCTGGTCGATACTTCAACTACAGATTCTTCACATAGTGAATATTTTCCAGGCATCAGGCTGGATACAGACACTTTAAAGTAGAACTCTTGTGCCCGAGTAGGTTGCATTGTGCAGCTCATCTCCAACTTCGTTCCACTTCAGAAGTGTGAAACGAAGCCCATATAAGTGCCACCTATGTATGCTGACATCACTTGCTTTCTTAGGTTTTCTGTGCCCTCCAATGCATAGTCCATCGGTAGATTGGCCCCGACCAGTGTGCAGATCTCTAAAGTGGGACCTTTTTTAGATGGAAAAGGAGCACAGTTTACCAAATGGGGAGGGGGAAGTGTTGGTGAGGTAATCTTCAGTTAGAGTATTCACCAGAGAGATCATTGATGAACTAAGGCCCATATTTATACTTTTTGACGCAAAACTGCGCCAACGCAGTTTTGCGTCAAAAAAATTAGCGCCGGCTAACGCCATTCTGAAGCACCATGCGGGCGCGTATTTATTGAATGACGATAGCCGCCGGCGCTGTCTGGTGTGCGTTAAAAAAAACGACGTACACCAGGCAGCGCCGGCGTAGGGGGAAAATGGCGTATGGGTGTCCAGAAATGGTGCAAGTCAGGCTGAGGCAAAAAAATCGCCACAACCCGATTTGCGCCATTTTTTTATGACGCCCATCCCCCATTGAAATGACTCCTGTCTTAGCAAAGACAGGAGTCATGCCCCCTTGCCCAATGGCCATGCCCAGGGGACTTGTGTCCCCTGGGCATGGTCATTGGGCATAGTGGCATGTAGGGGGGCACAAATCAGGCCCCCCTATGCCACAAAAAAAAAAAAAAAATACTTACCTGGACTTACCTTAATGTCCCTGGGGTGGGTCCCTCCATCCTTGGGTGTCCTCCTGGGGTGGGCAAGGGTGGCAGGGGGTGTCCCTGGGGGCAGGGGAGGGCACCTCTGGGCTCATTCTGAGCCCACAGGTCCCTTAACGCCTGCCCTGACCCAGGCGCTAAAATCCAGCGCAAATGCGGGTTTTTTAGACCCGCCCACTCCCGGGTGTCATTTTTGCCCGGGAGTATAAATCCGACGCAATAGCATCGGAGTCATTTTTTAAGACGGGAACGCCTACCTTGCATATCATTAACGCAAGGAAGGTGTTCACGCAAAAAAATGACGCTAACTCCATGAACTTTGGCGCTAGACGCGTCTAACGCCAAAGTATAAATATGGAGTTAGTTTTGCGTCGAATTTGCGTCGAAAAAAACAACGCAAATTCGGCGCAAACGGAGTATAAATATGCCCCTAAGTAACTTGCTCTTCTGATGGATTCTTCTATCCACAGACGCCTCATCTTGCAAATAGACACAATAGTAATACCTCCCACTGTGGTAGGTCTGTGAACTTGCTCAGATCAAAAAGTCTTGAAGGACAGAGCAGGCAAAACTTCCCTCAACATGGACCTGCGTGTCGAGACAACAGTGCTTCAGGAATGTGTGTGCCGATTCCCACGTAACCCAGACAAACGCAGTGGCGCCAGCTTTGGCCCTGGTGGAAAAAGCCCATCAGTCTTCGGGGTTGTTTTTTAGCCAATGTGTAGCAGATCTTTATGCAAAGAACAGTCCATCGAGAGGTGGTCCATTTTTGATCTTTCTTGTCCTTCTTTGCTCCAGAAAACGTATAAAGATCTGGTGTGATCAGAATATGAAAGCTTAGTGCCTTCTTGGGTCCAAATGATGGAGTGTTTCTTTCTCCTTACAGGGATGCGGTGGGGCAAAGATTGCTGGAAGAGTGATAACTTGCCTGACATGAAAGAAGGGACCACCTTCTGCAGAAATTAAAATCAGGAACTCAACACCAACTTATCTGGAAAGAATGCTGTATAATGTTAGATGACAGAAAGCCTGCAGTTCACTTGCATGTCCAGTGGATGTTATTGGGAGTCTTAATGGACAACTGTGCAGTGGCTCAAAAAGGGTCCACATCAAAAAAGTGAGAATTAAATTCAAGTCCACTACGGCATCACAAAGAGTTGTGGCTGAAACAAGTGTTGCAAACCTTTAACAGAATCTCATCACAACAGGTGATTTAAATTAATAGGGTGTGACATAACACCCTCCACCACCGGGACTTACCTCCAACTCCGATGCAGGATCTTCCAACTGTGCCTCCGTCACGACACCTGGGAGAAAACAACCAGAGGACTATTACAAAGAGGCCGGACTTGACAATGGATGTTCTTTTGCAGCACCTGTGGAGAACTGAGAAACAGGATGACGACCTAAAAGCAAACACCGGCCAAGCTGAAAAGAAACCCAGAAAGAGAGGAAGGACAACAAACATAGGGGAGAAGGAAGGAGGCAAATGGGAGGAGGAGGCCGCCACAGAGGGGACGAGGAGAGGCAGGGACGAGAAGTAGACGAGACACGAGGACGAGAAGCAGATGAGACACATGGATGGAGCAGATCAGACACGAGAAGTAGACGGGAAACGTGGAGGAGAACTAGACGCAAGACTAGGCAAGGATAAGAAGGAGGATGGCGAGGACGAGAGGTTTATAGCCAATTGAGGCCACCACCAGAGACGCCTTATTTAAAGCCACAGCTCCAGAGAGCTGTGGCTCCTGCGGTGAGTGATGGGATTGAGAGAGCGTAGTTTATATAACCTATATTAGAGCAAAATATCTATATTAATATTTGACGATACTGCATAGAAAACTATAATAATAGCGATTTTGCTTAAACGAGCACCTGAATTATGACCACGGTAAATTACCACTAATGTATACGCAAACTAATAATGATGAATAAAATTTTTATGTTATGATTAATTAAGCTTAACATTCATAATCTTAATAGGCCTTAAGTTAGCGTGAGCTGCAAGATTTAGCTGCCCAGCTCTCATATTAAATGCATTTTTAAGTTTTTTCAGTGTGCTGGCTCGCAAAGGGCCATGACCCTGCAAATGTTCTTTCTCTTCAACTTGGAAGACGAATGTATCTATGTTAACACTGTTCCCAAGCGCATATTCAGTGCCTTGGTTTAAAAAGTATGGGCAAATTGAAACAAATGTAGATTAATGTTATGTACAAGGTCACTTAGACCGATGGACAATGAATCTGCTGACCCAAAAGACGTGCCAAAGAGTGAAGTAACGTCGGATGAGCCACCTCCGAAGACGTCAATTATGAAGACCAATCAAAGAACCATGAAATAATGTGGGGTGACAATTGGGATTACCAAATGCTAAATTTGATAGGTTCAAGATAGTGGGGTATAGTAAGTGTCTAATAGAATTTTGGGGGAATGTACTCCGAAAAAGGGATAAAAACCCATGTCACAGAAGGGCCATTAGAATTAGGTAGGGAATGCTATTGATTTTATCCAGAAACTCTGTCACTCTGTTTGGTGACTTTGAGACTTATTAAAACCATCCTCACCCATAGACGACCCATTTACTCTTTTCCTCCTTAAGAGGAAAGAGCCCCTTATGCCCTTTAGTTGAAATTTGGTTCATGGCGTTTTGACTGATGTCCTGAAGACGAAGACTGAACCTGTGCGCTGACCTAATCTTTGGAGGGTAATTATGACAATGCAATTTGTAATTTGTCTGTTTGCTTTTCCTTTCTAGGTACCAACTGCTTAAATTTTGACAGAGACCATAGCTAGATGTTTTCCAAATTGGTGTTCTAAATTGTTTTGGATAAAGCCCAACATGCCAATGCTAATTAGTGGTTAGGACAGGTGATCACTAAATTGACGCAAATAGACAAACGACTGACGTTATGCTATGTTGAACTGACATGTATTTGACACTTTGCTGTATTCAGATCTATGTTTGCGCCGTGTTATACTCTGATGTTTATGATTCTTGCCTTATTGAAATCTTACCAAAGTTGCCAAATCGTATCTATGCTGTTGTGTTTCTTGGCTTTGAGATTGATGCACCTACATTTAGATTGTAACTAATAGGGAATAAAACTTCATAAAATGTTATCAAAGGTGTGGTTATTCATGGCTGAAAGGTCATGGTTGCGTCATCAATTTGATTAATGACTTTGACCAAAGTGAAATGTATTGTGGTGATAAATATTGATGACATTATTGATATATTGATTGACATATTGATCAGCTATCACGTTCTACGGTGTCTCTCAACTGGGTCAAAAGATTCATTGGCCTAAAACGAGTCCTAATGTGTAATAAATTAACATAAAAGGACGCGTTAACACGATCGTAATTCACAAAAAGGGGGGAGGTCAGCAAAGGAAAATAGAATCAGTGGGAGAAGTGCACGGGTGGCATACTATTACTGTGAGGCTCAACTGGTGCATCAGCACCACTTCACTTCATAGGGAGCACTTGAATATTTTGAATATTGTTCCAAAAGGAAACTAATTACCATACAGTAGAAAAGATGGAAAACCCAACATAAGAATGTGACGTGTCGGTATCCTGGTAACATCCGCACCAAGTGGAATATCGAATGTGAAAACATTTTTTTTGTCATATCACCCTCTCTTCATGGATTCACGTGAGAGGCATTTAGCATTTTTTTAATCCGCAGTATCATACTAGCCAAGTAATAAGCACACCATCAGGATTTGGTGAAGGGAAAAATCTCTCGGATAGACCAGTATACTTACTTGTGGTTATTGTGCTTTTTTCTCTCCGCTTATATATACGGGGAGCCCTCTGGCCATCATCAATTCTCCTAAACAACTACTTAGGGGAAGAAAGGAGAACATGAGAAGAAAGAAGTAAGCAGAGTTGTCATCATCACCCACCGGGACCCCCTGGTCTCCAAATCAAATGCCTTCCATACAAGAATAATTACCCTGTATAACCCATGTTGTTTTGTTATTAAATATTTCCAATAAATCCTGCCAGAATTATTCCCAAATCAAGCCTCCGAAGTTTTATTTCCAACCCGGTCTCCGACAAGTGGTTTCAGAAGTCGGATTGGAGGAAATAGAGGCACTCATGTCCAGAGTGGTAGAAGGCCAACAGAACCTTGAGAAAGTAATTAAAAGCTTTGTGATGGCAGCGTAGGAGGACCAGAAGTCCATCCAGGCAGCCATCACAGGACAGGCGGAATGATTGGATAAATTAGCACAAACTCAAAGGACTACAGTAGGAAGACTGACAGAAATATTAGGACAGCAGAGGGGACATGCCGGACTACCCTTCGTCATCCTACAGAAGTATGAGGAAGGGGAAGACCCGGACTATTTCTTTAATAATTTTGAGCAGTTAGCAGGCGCAGCCACGTGGCTTTGTGATAAATTGGGCCAGTATTTGGGGCCCCTACTATCTGCAGGTTTGCAAGCTGCTTACCAAGCAGCGAATCCTCCAGGTACAACTCCCTATGAGGACATTAAGAAAAGTGTTTTAGAACGTGTGGGGATAGACAACGAAACCTATAGATTAAGGTTGAGACAAATAAAGGAAGGGCTGAATGAGAAGCCAGCAGCCCTATACTTCAGCATCAAAGATCTGGTGGAGCAATGGTTACAACCTGAGACTACAACAAAGGAAGAGCTGATTGAAAAGATAGGCCTGGAACAGTTTCTCAATTCTCTGCACCCTCCCAGCCAAAGATGGGTAAGACAACACCAGAACCTTACTGTGGAGGCAGCAGTTGAAATAGCCAGCGCATACAGCCGGACTCAGGAACTGACTAAAGGGAGAGAAGAATCTTCAGTGAGAAGTAAGAACCCACCTCCTAGTTGGATTGTAAAATTCCAATCCTTTCTTAGGAAGACAGATCCCATACTGATTGATGTTACTTTGAGTGCCAGGCCAGTCAATGCAGGGCCTCAGTATTAACAGTGTGAGTGTTGGGGTCATATAGCTAGGGTGTGTCCACAAAAAGAAGAACCTATGGACATTGGGATGACCCGGGCCTCGCATTACACCATTGGGGATAGGAAGCTGAGGTATCACTGCACAATGAAGTCAATGGCAAACTTGTATCTGCTCCTCTGGACACAGGTTGTCGACAAAGCATCATCCAACTGCAGGTAATACCAGGCCCGGTGGTGCAACCCTAAGAAGAAATTACCATTCAATGCGTCCATGGAGATAGGGAAAAATATGCAACCACCACAGTTAACTTACAACACGAAGAAGAGCCTGTGGTCCCTTTGCAAGAAGGATTAGCACCACGCCTCCTCGTAGTAGAATCAGATCATCCTGATCTAGAACGGTTGGTGAAGCAATCCAAAGAAGTAGAAGATAAGTGGTGGAGCGCAGCTCCTATTGTACAAGTAGAGAATATAGAACAACCAACTTCAAAGACAAGAAAGAGTAAACAAATCAGAAGAAAGGAGAAACATAGGTTCTCCAAAGGATTCCCAGCATATCAAGAAGAGTTTGTATGGGAAGCTGACAGAAACGTAAGACCCACTCAAATAGAGGAAATGTAATTCCGAGAAGCATGGGCCCAAGCCAAACCCAAGGAAGACCCCCAAAGGGGTATGTCCCTATCTTTTCACATATAATGGGTTGTTATAGCTGAAGGCGGGGTCCCTTCAGGGGAAACAATTACTTGTTCCTACTCCTTTCCATTAAAAGGTACTCTACTTGGCACATAGCCATTTATTAGGGGGACATTTCAGGTCCAAAAAAGACAGGGAAAATAATTATCATGGACAGGTTCTACTGGCCAGGGATTCATAGTCAGGTACAGAAATACTGTAGGGAATGTCAAGTCCGCCAGCTCCACAATTGTACAACCCCCTGAAAAGCTCCATTAAACCCTCTACCATTGATAGAAGAACTCTTCTTGCGTGTAGTGATATCATAGGTCTGTTGATCCCTTCACGTAGCAGATATAGGCATGTGCTTGTAATACTTGACTATGCCACCCGTTATCCAGAAGTGTTTCTACTCAGACACCTAAACACACAAGAAGTAGCCGAGACCATGATAGAACTCTTTTCCAAAGTAGGCTTTCCTCTGGAAATCATCACTGATAAGGGTACACCCTTTACCTCCAGGACATTACCTGCTGCTGTGACAGAAGATCCTCCCAAAGGGGTAGCTTGAGCAGAGGACAGATGCTCATGCTCAGGACTTCCGTGCACCACAGTCTCCTGGCCTAATCCAGTGTCTGCAATGACTTGGGCACAGTTGTTTCTGATCTTCTTTAGAACTTGGGCAAGGAGAGGGAGTGGCAGGAAAGCATACAGGACTCCCAAGCACCACTCTAGATTGAAGGCATCTCCAAGAGAGCTGCTTTGGAAACTTCAATGCAAAAAAGTGGTGACATTGCAAAAAGATTGAGCCATGGTTCTCCCCATTGCTGGACGATACCCAGGGCCATCTCCAGGTGAAACTGCACTTCATGATTTACTAAGTGTCAGTGGCTGAGTTTGCCCATCCATGCGTTTCGAGATGCCACCAGGTGGTTTACCACCAGAGAGATTCCTTGTTGGTCCAGCAACTTCCAGAGGTGCAGAGCCTCTTGACTTTGACACAGGACCCAAGCCCTCACCACACCCTGCTTTTTGCAGTATCAAATGGCAGTGATTGCCCATGAGCACCTTCATCAGACTTCCTCTGATTGAGGGCAGGAAGGTCTTCAACACCAAGACAATCACCCTCAATTCCAACAAAGTCTTGTCTTTGCCAGAGACTAATGGTCTTTGATTCCCAGCACCTCTCCCAGTGGGCCTCCCCATCTCAGAAGTGTTGTATCTGTGATGTGGTAAGTATAGGGGTCTGCCACTGACCCAAAAGTTGTCCAGTAACCACTACTGCAGATCTTTTATAGTCTTCAATTAAATCTGGAGACAATCCGATAGGTTTCTCTGATGCTGTGCCCACTGGGATCTGAGGTCCCACTGCAGAGCTGCATGTGCTACCGGGTATGTTTGGCCAGCTGGATACAGGAGGCCAAGAAGCCTCAATCGGCATTGAAATTCAGGACTGAGGCTGAAACATCAGTATCCCAGCCTGAATGTCCTTGCCTCTCCTATGGAAAAATGCATGAAGACATACTCTATCCAGAAGAGCTCTAAGGAATGGGAGCATCTGGGAAAGAATCAGGAGTGACTTCAGCATTTTGAAAGTGAAACCCAACGATGTTAGGAGGTTCTCTTTCATCCAAGGTGGTTAACAACTACCTTGGGTAGCCTGCTATAAGCAGCTAGTTCTCGAGGTAGGGGAAGACTAATTTCCTGAAGGAGTGCTGCAACCACCATCAATTCAATGAATACCCAAGAGACACTGGCAGGGCCAAAATGAAGCTTTGCAGAATAAAAATGCTCCTAGCCTATTGTGAACCATAGGTAGTGCCTGTGGGCTTGCAGGGTGAGGATATGTCATGTAGGTCCAATACCACCATTCAGTCTCCAGGGCCTAAGGTACACCGAACCTAGGCTAGCATGATCATCTTGAATTTGTCCTTTTGCAGGAAGGTCATTGAGAAGAAGATCTAAAATGTGACAGAGGCCTCTGTCCTTCTTCAGGACAAGGAAATAGCAGGAGTAACACCAAGTTCCTACTTCTGAGGCCAGAACCCTCTCTACAGACCCTTTGGCCAAAAGGGACTGCACTTCCAGGTACAAGACCAACAGCTGCTCCTCTGTCATTTGCCTGACAGTGATGGAAGGTGTGGTGAGGTAGAAAGAAATGGGAGGGCGTTGCCTTGATGGACAATTTGCAGGACTCACTTGTCTGAAGAGATGGTCTGCAACCTCTGGAGGTAACATTGGATCTTGCATCAGACAGGGTGACTGGCTGCATGCCAGCAAAAATGCACAAAAGCGTTTTTGCTGTGACAGATGCTGAATGGGTGGGAGGCTGAGCTGCACATTGTTCCTACTGTCCTTGGTGTTGTCTCTGTGAACCACTGCCTCAGCTACAAATGGGCTAAAAGGCCTGCTGGGTTGGTGGAGTCTGGCATTGGTGAAACTGAAAACCCCAACCATAGCCACAGGAAGGGCAACAGTGTTGGTGGAATTGTGCGAAGGAAGCAGAAGGACCCAAAGAAGTTCCTGTGGCCCTACTATCCTTAAACTGTTCCAGAGTAGAGTCCACTTTTGCGTCAAAGGGGCAAAAGCCATCAAACTGCATGTTCATCAGGGATGCTGGACATCCCCCAAGAACCATGTGTATAATAAGGGGACTGAGCTGCATGTTGTTCCTGCTGTCCTGGGCTTTGTCTCTGAGAACCATAGCCTCAATCCAAAAAGGGTTGAAAGGCCTGCTGGACTGGGGGAGAGGGGGAGAGGTCTGGCATTAGCCAAACTGAAAACCTTAGCAGTAGCCACAAAGAGGTCAAAATTGTTGGTGAAAATGTCTGGAAGGCGCAGAAGGATACAAGGATCGTGCTATGCCATTTACTATCCATATACCGGTACAGAGGAGGCAAAGCCATCAAATTGTATGTACATCAGGGACACTAGACATACCCAGAGAAGCTTGTGCAACTCATCCAGGCATGACATCAATATGACATGCTGGTGCTAAGCTGTTGAAAGTGTCCATGCCAGAACCTATTACAAATTTTCTACATTGTGACCATCCAGGGTAGTTTGAGTAAGGGCTGCTCAAAAGTAATCTGGAACAGCCTTTAAAACATGTGTCACTGTTTCGAAAGGGCATGAGAAGGGCTGAGAAGACAGCGAGCATTTACTGACCTCAGAGCAAAGTTTGCAGAGGAGAATAGATGCTTGTCAAATGTCCATCCATTTAAGCTCATGATCGGGTAGAGTGATAGGAACGCTTTGGGATTTACTTGGCTGGTGGATGCTGTACCACCAAAATCTCGGATATCGGATGTTGTGTAACAAAGTCTGGGTTGCCTGGTGCAGGACAATGGTGACAAACAACCTGCCTGTTAATGGGTGAGCTTAAGTATGGTTTCGTCCAAGTGCCCAAAAGGGTGCCCCTAAGGGCCTCGTTAAATGGTAATAGAGGTTCTGTAGGGCTCTGACTTAGCTGTAGTACCGCAGAACATCAATCCTGATGTCTATAGAAGAGATCTGTGGGTCTAAGACTTTTGCAGCCCTACACATGACAACTGAAAAGAAGGCTCTTGAATCAGTAGCATTACTACGGGGAAACAGGGGCGTCATCTGGAGAAATATCCAGACCATAGGCATCTTAGAGTTCTTCATACTAGGTATCCTCATCATATTGTGGGATATAATCATCCTCTTCATCATAATTGCTACTGCTCAAGCCAGTGCTGAAAAGATTGTGTGAAATTTGGGCCTACCGCTTGGTAAGAACAAAGTGCCAGAATTTGAGGGATTGTGTGTTGGCAGCGTGCTGGTCATAGCCGGGTGCAGCCTCGGTTGAGGAAGTGGCAGATTCTGCTTGGAGTCAGATAGCACAATGTGCTGTCAACATTAGTACTGATACAAAGGGAACCGGCACAGAAGGTGGTGTTGGAACCAAAGTCAGCACTGGCATCAGAGGCTGATGCCAATTTGGCTTTAAGAGACACAGTTGTGGAGAAGGGGTTCTTACTAGCAGGAGTCAAGCTGGAAGCCTCTGAAGATACTTGAGTCCCGAAGGTGTGCCAGAGGAAACTGGTAAAATGCTGAAAATGCACAGTATGGTTGATCTGAAGGCTTCTACCTGCAGCAACATTGTAAATGGATCCAGAAATCAAGGTGTATGATGACAAGACTTGGAATCTGCTCTGATGGAGATCAAGAGCGAGATCAGGAGACAAGTTGATGCTCCCAGTTCAAGAGTAGCTGGAAGGGGCCGACTCCCATTTTCATGTCTGATGCTTTTTCTTTGGTTTACCCAAAGGCATTGACCATGATGATGATGTGCCATGGGAACGACTTCGGGAGCGGGAACAAGATTATCCTTTCAACTTTGATTGGTTGTGTTGTGGAGTCTTATGTTTGGTGACGTAAAGTTTGGCCTCCTATTCATGTCTGCCTTTGGATAAATTTGGGAGCAGCTATTATAGGATCTGCAGTGGTGTTCTTACCCAAGGTACGAAAGACTCACTTCATGATGATCCATCACAGACATCTGTTGATGACAGTCCCAGCACCGGTAGAGGGTTACATTTTGCCTCTCATACTGGGCTATTATGACAAATCAATCAATCAATCAGAGCATTTGTAGAGTGCACTACTCACCCGTGAGGGTCTCAAGGCGCTGATGGGAGGGGGGGCTGCTACTGCTCGAACAGCCATGTCTTGAGGTGTCTTCTGAAGGTAAGTAGGTCCTGTGTCTGTCGCAGGTGGGTGGGAGGAGTGTTCCACGTCTTGGCGGGGAGGTGGGAGAACGATCTGCCACTGGTGGTGTGGATGTGTGGGATGGTGGCGAGGGCAAGGTCGGCAGTGTGAAGCTGTCTGGTCGGGGTATAGGAGGAGAGCCTCCTGTTGAGGTATTCTGGTCTGGTGTTGTGCAGTGCCTTGTGAGCATGGGAGAGGAGTTTGAACGTGACTCTTGTTGATTGGGGGGCAGTGTAGGTCTCTCAGGTGGGCTGTAATGTGGCAGTGGCGGGGATGTCCAGGATGAGGCGTGCCGAGGCGTTCAGCATGCGTTGCAGTCTTTTCTGGAGCTTGGCTGTGGTTCCTGCGTAGAGGGCATTGCCGTAGTCCAGTTCGCTGCTTACGAGGGCTTGAGTGACTGTCCTTCTGGTTTCAGTGAGGATCCATTTGTAGATCTTATGAAGCATGCACAGGGTGTTGAAGCGGGAGGAAGAGATGGCGTTGACTTGCCGGGTCATTGATAGTGATGAGTCCAGGATGAATCCTAGGTTGCGTGCGTGGTCGGTGGGTGTCGGTGCGTTTCCAGTGTAGCAGGCCACCAGGAGTCGTCCCATGCGGAGGGGGTGGAGCCGAAGATCAGGACCTCAGTTTTGTTGGAATTCAGTTTCAGGCAGCTGTTCTTCATCCATTCAGCGATGGCCTTCGTTCCTTCGTGGAGGTTGGTTTTAGCGATGATGGGGTCCTTGGTGAGGGAGAGGATCAGCTGGGTGTCATTGTCGTATGAGACGATATTGAGGTTGTGACATTGGGCAATGTTTGCGAGCGGAGCCATGTAGACGTTAAAGAGGGTCGGGCTGAGGAACGATCCCTGGGGTACACCGCAGATGATTTTGGTATCTTCATAGCGGAATGGAGGGAGGCGGACTCTCTGAGTTCTGCCGGTGAGGAAGGAGGTGATCCTGTCCAGGCCTCTGTCGTGGATCCCTGCGTCGTTGAGGCGTGTGCGTAGGGTGTGATGGCAGACGGTGTGGCACGCGGCTGAGTGGTCCAGGAGCTTCAGGATGAGGATCAAGTAGTCTTCAAGGCCTCGGAATGGAGCTGCACAATGTTACCTACAGGTGTGCAGGAGTACTGTTTTAAAGTTTCTGGATCCAGTCCGATGCTCAGAGAATATTCACATGGTAAGAAATCTGCAGTTAGAATTATGCATCAAATAACCTGAATTCCACTATTAAATTGATCAATTTGTACACTTATTTAATACCCAAATATTTTAGAATCCATTTGTTCTAAACTACTGGAAGGCCTCGGGTGACTTCAAATGGTCGTCGAGCCGTGTAACACACTCAACTAAGTGTGATGATCTGTGTCCAAAGGAACACCCACAAAACCAGTGCCTGGAGGGTTGCCCAGGTCTTGGGACATATTGTCAGCAAAAGTGTGATGGCCAACAATGGAATATATAAGGAAATATTTTTAAAGTGCTCTTTTAAAACTCACTGAAGCTACAAAATACAAAGATGTTTCAATTAAGATGGCCAAGCATAGAGATTTTTCAAAAACTAAAAACTAAAATTTGCTTTTAAGGGAGACAAACTAACTGTTCCACATACACACTGTACGTCAATAAGAGAAAACAGTTTTTTAGATTTGCCTGTAACAAATAAAACAATAGAGTAGTGGTAAAATGATGTCTCAGATAAACACTTGTTAGAAATGGGGTCTCTAGTTGGCAGAGGTATACACCCTTGTCCAAGTAGGGACCACAATCCTAGACAGGATAAGTCACACACAATCCAAATTATCCTGTACCTACCCTCTGGTACCTTGGCACTGAGCAGTCAGGTTTAACTTAGAAGGCAATGTGTTAAGTATTTGTGCAATAAATCATACAGTAACACAGTGAAAACACCACAAAAATACACCACACAGGTTTAAAAGAACAGTTAATAGTTATCTGAATAAAATAAGGTAAAAAAAACAAAGGTCCAATAAACATAAGTTGAAATATCACTATTAAAAGGTTTAAAAGAGTCCTCATTATAACCCTGACAGTCGGTGATAAAGTGGCGTTAATATCTCCAACAGTCCGGCGGTAATAACTTTGAAATTATGACCACGGCGGACACCGCTCAGACAGACTGCCACTTTAACACACCGACCGTCAGGGCGAAATCAACAGGCGCCACAGCGGTAACCCCCTACAGCCAGACGGAAGACAATGTTCTGCCCACTGTATTATGAGACACCAATCCGCCACCTTTTCCGGGGCGGTAATAACGACATCAAAAGCCTGGCGGAAACACTGCATAGAAGGGAAGCGACTCACCTCTGGAGACTCAAGGAAGAACCATGCCGCCATGGAGCCCGAGTTTTATGTCTTTCCCATGCTCTTCTACGTGCTGCTCCACTACGAACACTTACGCCAGTGAAGATGACCACAGTGAGTACTGCCGCCTCGCACACAGGGGAGGGAGGAGGAAAAAGAGAGTGACACACACATGCAACACGCAACACCCCCACCCCCAACACCATACACACAAGCAGATGCAGTAACATAACATATTTACCCTGTACCCCCCCAGGAATAATGCAAGGACAACTACTACTAGAGGATGGGGTTAGTGGATGGCTTCTCCACTGGTTCTGGAGGGGGCATCGTGGCCTGTGATCTTCATCCTGGAGAGGATGGGGTGAGTGGATGGCTTCTCCACTGGTTCTGGAGGGGGCATCGTGCCCTGTGAGCTTCATCCTGGGGAGGATGGGGTGAGTGGATGGCTTCTCCACTAGTTCTGGAGGGGGCATCGTGGCCTGTGATCTTCATCCTGGAGAGGATGGGGTGAGTGGATGGCTTCTCCACTGGTTCTGGAGGGGGCATTGTGCCCTGTGAGCTTCATCCTGGGGAGGATGGGGTGAGTGGATGGCTTCTCCACTGGTTCTGGAGGGGGCATTGTGCCCTGTGATGCAGATCTTGATGATTGCAAGGTCACAGTCACTCAGCTGGGTGTCAGACCCACAGGATTTGCAGGGGCCAGGCCTTACAACAGCCCATGGACACAGGACGGCGCACTGTCCACCGGGGTGATGGCTGCTCAGTGGTGGTGATGCTGGTGGAGCTGGCAGTGGTGGGGGGAGGCTCCAGCCCATCCTCTGCAACCTTGGACGGCTGCCCACTGGGGCTGCTGCTGCTGGTGGCGGTGCTGACAGTGGTGGGGGGAGGCTCCAGCCCATCCCCTGCAGCCTCGGCGGCTGCCCGCTAGGGCTGCTGCTGCTGGTGGCGGTGCTGGCAGTGGTAGGGGGAGGCTCCAGCCCATCCCCAGCAGCCTCGGACAGCTGCCCATTGGAGCTGCTGGTGGCGGTGCTGGTGGCAGTACTGCAGTGGTGGGGGGAGGCTCCAGCCCATCCCCTGCAGCCTCAGATGGCTGCCCACTAGGGCAGGCGGCAGTACTGGCAGTGGTGGGGGGAGGCTCCAGCCCATCCCCTGCAGCCTCAGACGGCTGCACCACCATGGTTGGTGGTGGGGGCTATGACTGAGTCCCAGCACCAGGCTCCTTGTCTCTACTGCGTGCTGCTGCAGGCCCCTTGCCCTTCCTTCCAGAAGCTGGGGCTGCCTCTTTGCCCTTCCTTCCAGCAACTGGGCCTGCCTCCCTGCCCTTCCTTCCTGCAGCTGGGGCTGCCTCCTTGCCCTTCCTTCCTGCAGCGGGGGCTGCCTCCTCGCCCTTCCTTCCTGCAGCTGGGGCTGACTCCTTGCCCTTCCTTCCTGCAGCTGGGGCTGGCTCCTTGCCCTTCCTTAAAGCACTTGGGGCAGGCACCCTTTCCGTCTTGCTGGCTGGTGGCTGGGATCCTTTCCCATCTGGGGTTGCTAGGGACACTACTGTGCCCGTGGACTGGGTGGCTGAGCTGCTTGCTTGAGTTTTGACCACCCTGGCCTGAAGTGAGGGATGGGGGGAGGAGTAGGAAAGAGGTCAATGTTGGCGAGGAATAGTTTCTTAGGTACATTGGGGCGGGAAGAGGGAGATGGTTTGGGAGTGGAGGAAGAGGGAGTGGAGGAAGAGGGAGTGGTGGTAGGAGGGCTCAGTCTGCTTTGTTTGGGTGCATGGGCTGGATGTGAGGTAGTTGGCTTTTGGGTGTCTGAGTGCTCGAGTTTGTGTGCTTTAGGAGGAGGGGCAGACACAGTGGGAGAGGACACAGGGGACGTGTGCATGGATGTGGAGGTGGTGATTGCCAGTGAGGGGTGTGTACTGATAGGTGTCCTGGTGATGGTGGTGATGGATGAGGATGTATTGCATGCAGGTGTGAGTGGAGATGCAACTGGGAGGGAGGTGAACGACGATGAGGAGGGGGCCACACTGGAGGCAGTGGATGTTGGTATGTCTGCTTCTGGATGGTGTTTGTGTGAGGGCCTGTGGGATGAAGTGTGATGCTTGTGTTTGCCATGTCCACTCTTGTGTGTTGTTCTGGGTGCCTGCTTGTCTGCCTGTGTGATTGGGATAGGTTGGGGTTGAGGGGAATGGGATTCGGAAGAAGAAGTTGGAGGGGGAGGGTGGAAACTGGGACATTGGCTGCCATCAGAGAGGAGGCCAGAGCCTGGATTCATCTCTGTTGGCAGCAAAGCCAGTATGAATGCCCTCCAGAAATGCATTGGACTGTTGCATTTGGGCTGCCAGCCCCTGAATGGCATTCACAATGGTTGACTGCCCAACAGAGATGGATCGCAGGAGGTCAATAGCCTCCTCACTCAGGGCAGCAGGGCTAACTGGGGCAGGGCCTGAGGTGCCTGGGGCGCAGGAGATGCCCACCCTCCTGGGTGAGCGGGCACGGGAAACTCAGTGAGGGGCTGCTAAGAGGGCGGTGCTGGTACAGGGGGTGGCGGCTGTACCTGTAGCTAGGGGGGGCACAGAGGTGTCGGCTACCACCAGGGAGCTTCCATCGGAGGAGGTATCCATGTCCGAACTGTCCTCTCCAGTCTCCTCTGTGGTGTTCCCCTCGCCCTCAGTCCTACTGGTGCCCTCACCGTCGGTGGATTCGGCCTCCTGGGTCCTGTGGGATGCAGCGCCCTCCGTCGCCGGTGCCTCTGCTCCTCCACCAGGTGATGCTAATGCACATAAGGACAGGGTGACAAGACAAAAAAGGAGGGGGGAAGACACAAAGGATACACTTGGTAAATGGTGGCACCAACACCACCGTTGGCGTACACAACACACTCACACACACAGAACAGCCCTACACATTAGGCAATGCACTACCAGTCACAATGCTAGTCACCAGCCTATGGGTAGGGACACCTAACGCAAATGACTGCATACCTGAGACCCACAGACCCCTGCCCATTAGTGGATGCCTACTAGCTTGGTTGGAGGACTTTCACATCAGGATCCTGCCCAACATGGGACCTACTCTGCACTGACAGGCCTGGCCTAGGGGCACACACAGGGCCCACATCCCCACCTGGATACCACCACACCAGGTGTAAGTTGTAAATTAGGGAACTGTACTCACCCCCTTGTGGCTGCTGTGATGCCCCCAAGCGCCCATCTAGCTCCGGATAGGCCACCGCCAGTATGCGGGACATCAGGGGGGTCAGGGTTCGACGGGCACCCCTTCCTCGTTGGGAGGCCATCCACAGCTGGGCCTCCACCGTCTTCCTTGCCCGGCGTCTCAGGTCCTCCCACTGTTTCCGACAGTGGGTGCTCCGCCTGCCGTAGACCCCCAGGGTCCACACGTCCTTGGCGATGGCACGCCATATACCCTTTTTTTGATGGGCGCTGACCTGCATGGAAATAGACACAGGGAAAGGTATTAGTCCGACCGTCTTGCCTGTTACACTTATGGCCCACCATGCCCCTTCCCATCCCCATTAGCACAGACATGGCCCAGCATACATGCTGCACGCTGCCCAGGGCCCATCCACCAACCCCCCCACCTGAGGCCTTCACACACAGCACTCCATGTATTCACGCCCCATGCATCGTACTCACGGTGTACTCACCTGTTGGCCTGGAAGCCCATACAGCAGTCGGTACTGGGGTAGGACACCATCCACCAGTCGCTCCAACTCTGTCGAGGTGAAGGCAGGGGCCCTTTCTCCAGCAACACGAGCCATGGTCGGTTCCAGACACAGGTCACAGCAGCACTTGCAGTGTAGGTCCTCTCCCGTTGAAGGTCAGGTAGCAAGTGAGTGAACAGATAGTAAATGGCAGTCACGTCCGTGGCAGTGCGCACCGTCACCGCCGGCGTACATCACCATTGGCCACTGTACCCCATAGGGCCCAATGATAACCAATGAGGAGTTGCACAGCGGTTCTCGGCCGCCTCCTGCAACGGTGCACAACGTCAGAGGAATTACCTCATTTCCACCTGTCTCTCCCTACAGGACAGGCGGACGCCATTTCAGGGGGGGTGCAGGCCATGGATTCTAACTGCGTCACAGTACACAAATGCACTATTTGGACATCTCCCAAAAAAAATAATGTTACAATCGCAATATTCATTGAACTGTATGCTTAGAAGGTACAGATAATGACCAGCTTCTCACTCTTTTGCCCCATAGATTGCAACCGCTGCGGATGAATAGGAGATAGAGACATCCCCCCGTGTACAGACCCTGGTGGACTTGACAACACTGGAGGACAGGCACATTATTCTCAGCTATGGGCTTGACAGGGCCACAATCACAGAGCTGTGTGCCCAATTGGAACCTGACCTGATATCAGCTATCCGTCATCCCACTGGGATCCCCCCTCTTGTGCAAGTGCTATCAGTGCTCCATTTCCTGGCAACTGGTTCTTTCCAAGTGACACTTGGCTTGGCAGCAGGAATGTTACAGCCAATGTTCTCAATAGGGCTGATCAGAATGTTGTTTGCCCTGATTAAACACATGTGCAGCTACATCGTTTTCCCCCAGGTGGAGGATTTGGTCACAGTGAAAGCTGACTTCTATGCAATGGGACAGTTCCCCAACATCATTGGGGCAATCGATGGAACACATATTGCATTTGTCGCCCCCCCCCCCCCGGCGAAATGAACAGGTGTTCAGAAATCAAAAGAGTTTTCACACCATAAATGTCCAGATGGTATGCCTGACGGACCAGTACATCTCCCACTTCAATGCAAAATATCCTGGTTCTGTGCATGATGCACCATTGGCCACTGTACCCCATAGGGCCCAATGATAACCAATGAGGAGTTGCACAGCGGTTCTCGGCCGCCTCCTGCAACGGTGCACAACGTCAGAGGAATTAACTCATTTCCACCTGTCTCTCCCTACAGGACAGGCAGACGCCATTTCAGGGGGGTTGCAGGCCATGGATCCTAACTGCGTCACAGTACACAAATGCACTATTTGGACATCTCCAAAAAAATAATGTTACAATCGCAATATTCATTGAACTGTATGCTTAGAAGGTACAGATAATGACCAGCTTCTCACTCTTTTGCCCCATAGATTGCAACCGCTGCGGATGAATAGGAGATAGAGACATCCCCCCGTGTACAGACCCTGGTGGACTTGACAACACTGGAGGACAGGCACATTATTCTCAGCTATAGGCTTGACAGGGCCACAATCACAGAGCTGTGTGCCCAATTGGAACCTGACCTGATATCAGCTATCCGTCATCCCACTGGGATCCCCCCTCTTGTGCAAGTGTTATCAGTGCTCCATTTCCTGGCAACTGATTCTTTCCAAGTGACACTTGGCTTGGCAGCAGGAATGTTACAGCCAATGTTCTCAATAGGGCTGATCAGAATGTTGTTTGCCCTGATTAAACACATGTGCAGCTACATCGTTTTCCCCCAGGTGGAGGATTTGGTCACAGTGAAAGCTGACTTCTATGCAATGGGACATTTCCCCAACATCATTGGGGCAATCGATGGAACACATATTGCATTTGTCGCCCCCCCCCCGGCGAAATGAACAGGTGTTCAGAAATCAAAAGAGTTTTCACACCATGAATGTCCAGATGGTGTGCCTGACGGACCAGTACATCTCCCACTTCAATGCAAAGTATCCTGGTTCTGTGCATGATGCCTTTATCCTGAGGAATAGCAGCATCCCAAATGTGATGGCCCAACTCCAGGGGCACAGGGTGTGGCTAATAGGTGAGCCCTGGTTCCCACCCAGTGGATGTTGGTGTATGGGTATGGTGTGGGCCCTAAGGGTGAGTGTGTGGCTAACAGTTGTCCCTCGATATTTGCAGGTGACTCTGGTTACCCCAACCTCTCATGGCTACTGACCCCTGTCAGGAATGCCAGGACAAGGGCAGAGGAACTTTACAATGAGGCACATAGGCGAACAAGAAGGATTATAGAAAGGACCTTTGGCCTCCTGAAGGCCAGGTTTTGTTGCCTCCATTTTCATGTGGATCCCTGTGCTACTCACCCAAGAAGGTCTGCCAGATCATCGTGGCATGCTGTATGTTACACAACCTTGCCTTGTGATGCCATGTGCCTTTTCTGCAGGAGGAGGAGGCTGGAGATGGCCGTGTGGCAGCAGTGGACCCTGTGCACAGTGAAGATGAGGAGGAAGAGGACGAGGATGAGGACAACAGAAGTGCAATTATTCATCAATACTTCCAATGAGACACAGGTAAGACAGTGTTAATACACATATAATTGACAGTTTGATGTGTGACATTGTCACTGGCAGGCTGTGTATTCCTACATCTATGGCCACTCACTGTACCGTTTGGCATCTCTTTTTTCAGATGTTGGTGCCCCACTATTGCTCCTGGTGTGTTCAGTGCAGCCAACTACAGGTCTTTCCTATGTAAACATTACTGTACAGTTGAATTGCAATGTTTGAACCTGTTTAAATGAATACATTTTGAAAACATTTGAGATACACCATAATTGCATTTTGCTCAAAGTGTGTTTATTGCAGTGCTCTGAAGAGGAGGGGGTAGTGCAATGGGCTGGGATGATGATGGAGTAAAGTCCAGGTTAGAGTCCAGTCTATTTGTATCACAGGTGCATTGTCCAAGGGGGCATAGGAAGAGGAGAAATGGCAGTACAAGGTGGACAGGGTGACAGAGTGGGACACAAGGGTGACATTCAGGAGAGTCTTATTTCCTGGTGGGGGTGTTGGCAATAGTCTCTGGCTTCTGCCTGGACCACCGGGAATGTTTGCGGGGTGGTTCTCATTCTGCAGGGGGAGGGGTGCTGGTGGCCTGTTGGTCCTGTGGCGGGGCCTCCAGTCCACTAGCGGCAGCAGAGGTGGAGGGCTGTTCACTGGTTTGGCTAGTGTCAGGGGCCCGCTGTTGTGCCACTGCCTCCCTCATACTGTTGGCTATGTCTGCCAGCACCCCTGCAATGGAGACCAGGGTGGTGTTGATGTCCTTCAAGTCCTCCCTCATCCCCAGGTACTGTCCCTCCTGAAGCCGCATGTTCTCCTGCAACTTGTCCAAGATCTTGCCCAGCATGTCCTGGGAATCTTGGTATGCTTCCAGGATCGCGTTGAGTGCCTCCTGGAGGGTCGGTTCCCTGGGCCTGTCCTCCCCCGTCGCACAGCAGTCCTCCCAGCTTCCCTGTTGTCCTCTGCCTCTGTCCCCTGAACCGTTTGGCGACTGCCACTGACCCCAGGTCTCTGATTGTCCTGTTTTTGTGGGGTGGCCTGCGGTCCCTGTATTGGTGGACATACTGCTGATTGACGTGTCCTTGGGACAGAGGTATGGGCCTGCTGGGTGGGTACTGTAGTGGTGTTTCTTGACGGGGAAGGCACTGTGGTGGTGTAAGAGTGTGCCTGGGTAACGGACTGTCTGGAGGTGCCTGATGGTCCAGGTTGGTCATCCAGATCCAGGCGAGCAGAGCTGCTGTCATCACTGTGGGCCTCTTCTGTGGGGGGACTGGATGTTGCTGGCACCTCTTCGCCGGTGACATTGGCGTGGTTACCTCTGGGGATGTAAATGTAGTGTTATTGTTTAGGCGTGTGACATATTGTGCAGGGGTGTGTTGCCCTCTATGGTTGTTATTGCCCTGGCAGCTTTGCCTTGTGCGAGTTGTTATTTGGTGGGCTAGGTGATTCTCTCTAGTGTGCATACTGTGGTAATAGGTGTCCATGCAGGTCTGTGAGAGGTCTCCATGCATTTGTGTTGCATGCAGGGCTTGGCATTGGAACAAGTGAGATGTGATGGTGGGGTGTGTGGGAGGTGGTGGAGTGAGGGTGAGGGTGGGGTATGTGATGGCATGCAGGTAGGGGGGTGATAGTAATAGAGAATTGACTTACCAGAGTCCAGTCCTCCTGCTACTCCTGCCAGGCCCTCAGGATGCATGATTGCCAAGACTTGCTCCTCCCATGTTGTTAGTTGTGGGCCTTGTTGTGGGGAGGAGGCGGGGGTCCACCGCCAGTCCTCTGTACAGCGAGTTGGTGTCTTGCTGCCACGGAATGCACCTTCCCCCGTAGGTCATTCCACCTCTTCCTGATGTTATCCATTGTTATGGAGTGCTGTCCCACGGCGTTGACCCTGTTCACCATTTCCCGCCATAGCTCCATCTTCCTTGCAATGGATATCTGCTGTACCTGTGATCCGAATAGCTGAGGCTCTTCCCAGATGATTTCCTCCACCAAGACCCTTAGCTCCTCCTCAGAGAACCTGGGGTGTCTCTGTGGTGCCATGAGTGTGGTGTGCGTAGTGTGTGTGATGGTGTTTACGGTGATGTGTTGGGGTGTGTGATGTATGGTGCTTGGGTGGTGTATAGGTGATGGCGGTATGTGGCTCTGGTTTTGTGAGTGCTCTTGCTGTCTCTCTCTGCTGGCAATTATTTCTAGTCTTAAAGGGTTGTGGGTACTGTCGTGTGTTTTATAGTGGTGTGGGTGTGTGGGTGTGGTGTGTGCATGTGTGTCCGGTGTGTGTAGTTTGAATTGACTAATGTAGTGTTGTTTTCTTAGGTTGTGTGTATTTTGAGCTCGGCGGTATGTACCGCCAATGGTTTACCACCAATGAATGTTTGCCGCGGTGATTCGTGGGTCATAATGTTGTGGGTGTTGTTCTGTTGGCGTAACGGTGTGGGTTTTGATGCCACCAGTTTATCACTGACGTTTGGGCTGGCGGACATGTGTGTGTGGCTGTATAGTGACAGATTGGTATGTGTGTGTCATAATATAGTTGGCGGATATCCGCGGCGGTATGTTGGTGGCAGTCGGCATGGCGGTAAGTGGGATTTACAGTCAATGTCATAATGAGGGCCTTAATCCTTCAAAATAAACAGTTGTCTTTTCGTTACACACAGTACCTGGAATGCATCTAAACTAACGGCGCATGGAGACCACAGAGGAGGATATGTGTGGAAAAATAGGGGGTTGCGTTGAATTTTCCAGCGTGACACAGACAATGTGTCGTTTTTTTCCATGCTGCAAGGGATTTGTACAGTTTTACGGTGCACAGTCTTGATCGTGGTGCGGGAATATTTGACACCCAGGTATGATGCAGAAAAAATCCTTGACACGCTGGAAGAAGACACAGGTGCTGTGTCGATCCAGTAGGTGATGCATCGAATTTTCCGTCGCAAGGCAGATGGTGCGTTTCCTGAAGAGATGAAGTTTATTTGGCCCTGAGACTTCAGAAAACAGGAGGCAAGCTCAAGCCAAGCCCTTGGAGAGCACTTTTGGGAAAGGCAGAAACCTCAGCAAAGTCAGAGGCCAGCAGGGCAACAACAGGGCAGCAGTCTTTCTCAGCAAAACAGTCCAGATGAGTCCTTGGGCAGCAAGGCAGCTCCTCTGACAGGGTGCAGGTGTAGGTCCAGAAGTGTCTGAGTTGGTGGGGTCAGAGACCCAGTTTCTGAACCCAAAAATGCCTTTGAAGTAGGGGAGACTTCAAAGAGTGTTTTTGAAGTGCACAAGCTCCCCTTTCAGTTCAGTCCTGTGTGCCAGGGTCCCAGTAGGGGGTTTGGCAGTCCATTGTGTGAGGGCAGGCCACTGGCCTTTGAAATGTAAGTGTCAAGCCCTCCACCCTTCCAGGTCAGGAAGACCCATTCAATATGCAGACAAGTGCAGGTGTGACTGAGTGTCCTATGTTTGTCGTTGTCCAGGTAAAAGGCACAAGGGAGCTGTCAACCAGCTGAGCCCAGGCGTTGACTGGAGACAGGCTGTGAGGCACAGATGGTTTTTAAGAGCAGAGAAATGCTCCCTTTCTAAAAGTGGCATTTCTAAAATAGTTTAAAAAATCCAACCTCAGAAAAAAGCAGGACTTTCCATTACCATTCTGGCCATACTAAATATGACTTGGTTACCCCTTTCAGATCAGAATCTACCACTCAAAAAGTATATGAGGGCAAATTTAATGCTAGTCTATGAAAGAGCAGGCCTCACAGTAGTATAAAACTAATTTAGGAGTTTTTCACTACCATGACATATGAAACACCTGTACATGTCCTTCTTTCTACATACATAGCACCCTGCCTAATGAATTACCTAGGGCCTACCTTAGGGGTGATTTAGATGTAGGAAAAGGAGAGTTTAAGGCTTGGCAAGTACTTTTAAATGCCTAGTCGAAGTGGCAGTGAAACTACACACACAGACTTTCCAATGGCAGGCGTGAGACATGGTTAAGGGGCTACTTATGTGGTTGGCACAATCAGTGCTCCAGGCCCACTAGTAGCATTTAATTTACAGGCCCTGGGCACATGCAGTGCACTTTACTAGGGACTTATAAGTAAATCAAACATGCCAATTGGGGATGAACCAAGGTTACCATGTTTAAGGGAGAGAGCATATGCACTTTAACACTGGTTAGCAGTGGTAAAGTGCACAGAGTCCTAAAACCAGCAAAAACAGTGTCAGAAAAGTAGAGAGAAGTAGGCAAAAGGTTGGGGGTGACCACCCTAAGGCTGTCAGGTCTAACGTGTTCCCCCAGCTGAAAGTGGGGAGAGCTACCCAACCCCTTGGGAGCTCTCATCACTAAGGCAGAAGAATCGGGAGAGACCATCAGCATTGGCGTGGTCAGTCCACAGGCAATGCTCCACCATAAAGTCCACTCCCTGTAGAGAAATGAACCACCTCAAGAGTTTAGGATTTTCACCCCTCATCTGCATGAGCCATTTGAGGGGCCTGTGGTCTGTCTGAACCCGGAAGTGAGTCCCAAACAGGTATGGTCTCAGCCTCTTCAGTGCCAAGATGATGGCAAATGCTTCTCTTTCAATGGCACTCCACCTCTGTTCCTGTGGTAATAGCCTTCGGCTAATAAAGGCTACTGGTTGGTCTAGGAGCTCAGCTGTGCTAGAACCACCCCTATGCCATGCTCTGGAGCATCTGTCTGCATGATAAACTCCTTGGAGTAGTCAGGGGCCCTGAGCATGGGTACTGTGCACATGGCTTTCTTTATGGAGTCAAAGGCTTTCTGACAAGCCTCTGTCCAAATCACCAACCTAGGTTGCTTTTCGGAAATGAGTTCTATTAAGGGGCCACCATGGTGCCATAACCCTTAACAAACCTACAGTAGTACCCAGTGAGGCCTAGGAAGTCTCTCACCTCTGTTTGGGTTCTACGTGGTTGCTAGGCCTTGGTTGTCTCAATCTTGGCCTGCAGGGGCTGCACCTTGCCACCACCCACTAGTTGTCCCAAGTACACCACGGAACCCTGCCCAATCTGGCACTTACTGGCCTTGATTGTCAGGCCTGCCTGTTGCAGGGCCTGGGGCACTTCTTGGAGGTGGAACAGGTGTTCCTCCCAGATGGAACTGTGGACGGTAATGTTGTCTAGAAAGGTGGGGCAGAACACATCCTTATGAGCCAGGACCCTGTTGAACAGCCGCTGGAAGGTAGCGGGGGCATTTTTCTAACCAAACTGCATCACTCTGAACAGGTATTGTCCCTCAGGAGTGTAAAAAGCAGATCTCTCATTAGCCCACTCAGTCAAGGCAGTCTGCCAGTGCCTTGATGTGAGATCAAAAGTACTGATGAATTTGGCAGTGCCTAGCCTGTCTATGAGCTCTTCAGCTCAGGGGATGGGGTGAGCATCAGTTTTAGTGACTGAATTGAGACCCCGGTAATCCACGCAGAACCTAAGTTCTGGCTTGGCACCAGGTGCGGCAGCCTTTGGTACCAGCACCACAGAGCTGCACCAGGGACTGCTGGATTTCTCAATTACCTCTAGAGCCTGCATCCTGGCAACTTCCTCCTTGATGCTGGCCTTCATCCTGTCTGACAACCTGTACATTTTATTCTTTACAGGGGGACTGTCTCCCGTGTCAATATCATGGACACACAAGTGTGTGAGTCCAGGGGTGGGGTAAAAGAGGGAGGTGTACTGCTCAAGCTGCTGGTAGCAGTCTCCTCGCTGGTCCAGGGTCAGGGAGTCAGAGAAATGACACCCTCCACTGACCCATCTCCTTCTTGGGCAGAGAGGAGGTCAGGGAGAGGTTTACTC
The DNA here is from genome assembly GCF_031143425.1 of Pleurodeles waltl. Classification (NCBI taxonomy): domain Eukaryota; kingdom Metazoa; phylum Chordata; class Amphibia; order Caudata; family Salamandridae; genus Pleurodeles; species Pleurodeles waltl. The sequence goes on along the minus strand of NC_090443.1, from coordinate 830,559,237 downwards.
TCCTCCTCCACACCCTGATCTGTCACCAGAAGCATGTTGACTTCAGTCCTTTCAAAATGAGGCTTCAGTCTATTCACATCGAGCACCCTTAGGTGGTCCTAGGGGAATGGAGATCCACTAAGTAAGTGGCCTACCATTTGCGCTCCTTTATCTCATATGGGCCAGTACAACGGTCCTGGAGAGCTCTAGGCTCTACTGGGTCCATCACACATATTTTGTGTCCAGGCTGAAACTCTACCATCGTGGTCTTCTGGTCAAACCAGAGTTTCATAACCTCTTGACTGGCCTTGAGGTTGTTTTTGGCCTTCTTCCAGAAGTGGTGCATCTGGTTGTGGAGAGCCAACATGTAACTGACCACATCCTGGGGGTGTTTCTTGGGAGCTTTCTCCTACCCCTCTTTGACAATGCTTAGGGGTCCCCTGACAGTGTACCCATAGAGAAACTCAAAGGGGCTGAACCCCACCCCCTTCTGGGGTACCTCTCTATTAGCAAAGAGAAGCCATGGTAAGAGGACATCCCAGTTACGCCTCATGGCGTCAGGAAGGCCTGTGATCATGCCCTTGAAGGTCTTGTTGAATCTCTCCACAAGACCATTAGATTAAGGACGATTGGGTGTGGTGAACTTGTAGGTCATGACACATGCATCCCACGTGGACTTCATGTGTGCAGACATAAAGTGTGTGCCACTATCAGACATAGGCCCTCATTCTAACCCCGGCGGTCTCAGACCGCCGGGGCCAGGGTCGGCGGGAGCACCGCCGACAGACCGGCGGTGCCCCGCAGGGCATTCTGACCGCAGCGGTTTGGCCGCGGTCAGAAAGGGTAAACCGGCGGTCTCCCGCCGGTTTACCGCTGCCCTTAGAATCCCCCATGGCGGCGCAGCTTGCTGCGCCGCCATGGGGGATTCTGACACCCCCTACCGCCATCCTGTTCCTGGCGGTTCGCCCGCCAGGAACAGGATGGCGGTAGGGGGTGCCGCGGGGCCCCTGGGGGCCCCTGCCGTGCCCATGCCAATGGCATGGGCACGGCAGGGGCCCCCGTAAGAGGGCCCCACAAAGTATTTCAGTGTCTGCCTAGCAGACACTGAAATACGCGACGGGTGCAACTGCACCCGTCGCACCTTCCCACTCCGCCGGCTCAATTCTGAGCCGGCATCTTAGTGGGAAGGTTGATTTGCCCTGGGCTGGCGGGCGGCCTTTTGGCGGCCGCCCGCCAGCCCAGGGCAAATCCCAAAATACCCTCAGCGGTCTTTCGACCGCGGAGCGGTATTTTGGTGGGGGAACTTCGGCGGGCGGCCTCCGCCGCCCGCCGAAGTTAGAATCACCCCCATAATCTCCTTTGAGAATCCCACACAGGTAAAAATCCTCATCAGAGTTCTGGTCACCACCGGTGCAGTCACCATTCTCAGAGGGATTGCCTCTGGGTAGCGAGAGGCATGGTCCACAAAAACCAGGATAAACATGTTCCCTAGGGCAGTTTTAGGGTCCAATGGATCAATGACGTTGATGCCCACCCTTTCAAAAGGGGTGCCAATGACAGGGAGTGGGATCAGAGGGGCCTTTTCCTTGTCTTCCCACTGGCCTGGCAGGTGGGATAGAACCTACAGAATGCATCAAATGCCGTCCACATTCGGGCCAATAGAAGTGGGTGACAAGCCTGGCAAAGGTCTTGTGTGGCCCTAAATGTCCTGCCACGGAAATGCCGTGAACGAGGCCCAGTAGGAAGGCCCAGTAACACTGGGGGACCACCAGCATACATGCTAACCCAACCTCCGGTACCTTAGGCTCACTGTAAAGGAGATAATTCTCCCAACAGATAAGGTTCAACTGCTTCACCTGCTGCGTGGGCTGAGGCCTGTTGCCTCAAGCCCACAAGAATGGGACACTCTTTCTGCCTCTTTCAGAATTCTTCCCTGGTTGGTCCACCTTCAACTTGCCAGCTAGCAAGCTCAGGTAGGTCACCCAGGAGTACAATGTCCTCCCCAGTTGGCTCAGGGGCTTCCTTTTCAGAGACCCGCCAACCACCGCGTGAACTTCTGGGACCGGGTTCCTGCAGCCCTCGCCCCTCTACTTGGCAGCTGTCTGGGCCATTCTTCCAGGCTCCAGATGCCCTTAACTCCCCTCCCAGGCAGCCATGGACCTTGTGGTCATGCAGACCTACTCAGGCAATCTCAACATCTCCAAGTGAGACCCCAGCTATACCTCCCTCCAGGTAGTGTGCTCAAGGTCATTGCCTAAGAGACAATCTACAGGCATGGCAGGAGGTACAGCTACTTTTAGAGTACCAGAGACCCCTTTCATTCAAAAGGAACCACAGTTACCGGTAGGTGGCTCTCACGATTGTCGGTGACTATGCCTTGGTGGAATGTGTTTGGTAGGATCTGCTTTGCTGACACAGAGCATCCACTGATTGCCCATTAATGGTGACACACTGCCTATACTTGGAAGTACTGGCAGACATGTAGACTTTTGGCATCATTTCTGCATCCCCTAGGGTTACCTCTGTCTGTTCCCCAAAACTAACTGGGACTACCTTCTCCCAGAGTGCTACACTAGCCAACCCAGGTGGCTGCCATCTAGTGGGGGGCTGTGCTCTCTTTGGATATTTGGGGTCACACTTAGAGTGACCATACTTAGAGCAGTCTATGCATTGGGGTACAAACCTCCCTGTCTTACTGTCAAAGAACCCTTTCTTTTTAGACTCAGACGGGGACTGGGACTGGTTACCACTATTCCCTTGACAATTATTTTAGGGGCTTTTTGAGAACTCATTATTTTTAAGTTTTTCTCCCCCCTCCTTCTTCTGTTGAGGAGCCTGACCACCTTTGAGGGCGTCCCCCCCATCGCCTCTCAGATACCTTTTTGGACACTGTGGTGCTAGCCCAGAGGCCCCCCCACCTCAGCAAGCTTCCTGGGACCAGTCAACTTACTGTCAACTAGGTGCTGGCACAACTCTGTAAAACAAATGCTGAGCATATGCTTTCTCAGGATCAAATTGTACAAACCTGTGTAATCATTTTCCTTACTGCCCCGCACGCAGCCATTCAGTGCCTTGCTGGAAAAATCAATAAAATCTACCCAGACCCAGTTTGGTTGAGGAGTTTGCTACTCTCCCTGAATCTTTGGCTGCATTTTTCAGGGGTCATTCCAAATTTGGCCTTCAAAATGGCTTTCATAGGGGCATACTTGTTCAGGTCCTCAACCTCTAGTGTAAGAAGTGTGTCTCTCCCACGTATTGCCATGTGTTTCCACAAGCCCACCCCCCCCCATTGCTCTTTAGGACTCCCATGAGCCCTTAGTGCAACTTCATATGCATAAAACCACTTATCAATGTCATCTCCCACCACAAAACTTGGCACCACATTCTTGGGTATACAAACCTTCTTGTCTCCAGCAGTTCCTGTATGTATGCTGCCGCCATCACTGCTGGGCTCAGACTGCCTAGATTTGAGCTCCAGCTCTTTCAGACTCAGTTCATGAGCCAAGATGAGTTTCTTTTCAGCCAGGGCCCTTCCAGCCTCCGCTTGTTTGGCTTCTCTCTCAGCTTTCCTCTCCTCTGCCTCCATCTTTAATCCTGCCAACTGCAGCCTGAATTCTCTCTCCTCTCTCCTTTCCTCTGGGGTCAGGCCGTAACTTCACACACTGCTCCCTGGTTTAGCAGGGGGCATAAATCCAGGGATGTCATCCCCCACTCCTGTTGGCAAGTCCTCAGGAGAGCCATCCACTAGCTCTTGTGAACGGGCTTCTGCCCAGGCCTTCAGCGCCTTTTGGTACTCCTCCTTCTTGGATGCTCCCCGGGTCGGTACTCCCATTCCCTTGAAGAACTCTTTCAGCTGGCAGACAGTGTATGCCTCCAGCTTGGCCAGGTCAAACCCTCCAGCTCCACTTGTGGACCCAGCCAGAGACATGATGTATAGGACTGATTAAAGAATGGCAAGCAGGGAAATTACAGCAAAAAGAAAACAAATAAAATTGACCTTTAACTGTGGGTAGGTAATGGACACGTAGCTATTGTATGGAAATTCACAAACACAAGTCCTATCCTCACTGCTGATCACCAATGTTAGAAATGGGGTCTCTAGTTGGCAGAGGTATACACCCTTGTCACAAGCAGGGACCACAATCCTAGTCAGGGTGAGTCACACACAATCCAAATGATCCTGTTCCCACCCCCTGGTAGCTTGGCACTGAGCAGTCAGGCTTAACTTAGAAGGCAATGTGTAAAGTATGTGTGCAATAAATCATACAGTAACACAGTGAAAACACCACAAAAATACCCAACACAGTTTTAAAAAAATAGATAATATTTATCTGAATAAAATAAGGTCAAAACAACACAGTTTGCACAATAAGTACAAGTTGAAATATCACTTTTATAAGGCTTAATCCTTATAAAAAACGGTTATCTCTTTGTTACACACAGTATCTGGTATGCGTAAAAAATAACAATGCACAGATACCGCAGAGGAGGAGATGTGTGGAAAAATAGCGTGTTGCGTTGAATTTTCTGGGGCGACCCAGACGATGCATTGTTTGTTTTCACGCTGCAAGGGGTTTATGTCGTTTTTTGGCACGCAGTCTTGGTTCCTCACTGGGTTGAAGGATATTTTGATGCCCATGGACGATGTGGGGAAAATCCTTGATGTGCTGGAAGAAGGCACGGCCGCTGCATCGATCTGGTAGGCGATGCGTCAAATTTTCTGTCAGAAGGCAGGTGAATTTCCAGTCGGGAAGTTGGGTCTGCATCGTTCTGGTCGGCTGTGCAGCAATTTCTCAGTCACTAGGCAGGCTTTGCGTTGATTTCAGCAGGCGGTGCATCGATTTTCAACACACAAGGAGTTTCCTAAAGAGATGAAGTCTTTTTGGCCCTGAGTCTTCAGAAAACAGGAGGCAAGCTCAATCCAAGCCCTCGGAGAGCACTTTTGGGGAAGGCATAGCCATTTTCAGCAAAGTCAGAGGCCAGCAGGGCAACTGCAGGACAGCAGTCCTTCTCAGCAAAGCAGTCCAGATGAGCCCTTTGGGCAGCCAAGCAGCTCTTCTGTCAGGGTACAGGTGTAGGTCCAGACGTGTCTGAGTTGGTGGGGTAAGAGACCCAGTTTATATACTGAAAAATGCCTTTGCAGTTGGGGAGACTTCAAAGAGTGGTTTTGAAGTGCACAGGTTCCCCTTTCAGTTTAGTCCTGTCTGCCAGGGTCCTGTGAGGACAGGCCACTGGCCTTTGAAATGGCAAGCCCTCCACCCCTCCAGCCCAGGAAGACCCATTCAATATGCAGATGAATGCAGGTGTGACTGAGTGTCATATGTTTGTGGCTGTCTGGGTGAAAGGCACAAGGGAGCTGTCAGCCAGCCCAGCACAGATATTGACTGGAGACAGGCTGTGAGGCACAGAAGGTTTTTAAGTGCTGAGAAATGCTCACTTTCTAAAAGTGGCATTTCTAAAATAGTAATATAAAATCTAACCTCACCAATAAGCATGATTTTCCATTACCGTTCTGCCAATATTAAATATGACCTGGTTACCCCCTTCAGATCAGAATCTACCACTCAAAAAGTATATGAGGGCTAATCTAATGCTAATCTATGAAAGGAGCAGGCCTCACAGTAGTGGAAAACGAATTTAGGAGTTCTTCACTACCAGGACATATAAAACACATGTGTACATGTCGTGCCTTCTACCTACATAGCACCTTGCCCGATGGGTTACCTAGGGCCTTCCTTAGGGGTGACTTAGATGTAGGAAAAAGGAGAGTTTAAGGTTGGCAAGTACTTTTAAATGCCAAGCCGAAGTGGCAGTGAAACTGCACACACACACCTTGCAATGGGGGCTACTAATGTGGGTGGCACAATCAGTGCTGCAGGCCCACAGGTAGCATTTAATTTTCAGGCCCTGGGCACATGTAGTGCACTTTACTAGGGACTTATAAGTAAATCAAATATGCCAATTGGAGATGAACCAATGTTACCATGGTTGAGGGAGAGAGCATATGCACTTTAGCACTGGTTAGCAGCGGTAAAGTGCACAGAGTCCTAAAACCAGCAAAAACAGTGTCAGAAAAGTGGAGGGAGGGAGGCAAAAAGTTGGGGGTGACTACCCGAAGGCTGCCACGTCTAACAACACTCCTACTTCATTTATATTCTGATGATGATAGTTGAGAGTGATGGGGAACCCTCGAAGAGGCAGTGCCATTGGGAGGCATAGAGAATAGTCCATGTGGCAATCCTACAAATGTTTCTGAAAGGTGAAGATGTCACATACACCTTTAGGCTGATCACCAGATATAACTTAGACTCTGTCCAAAACCAACACTGGGTGAGCCGCGAAGTTCTCCATTTGGCAATGGTGGCCTCAGTCAAGGATGTATATGGAGGAAAAAAAGAAATTGTGAGAACAATCCCCTAGTTCGTATGGTAATTCGACTGTACTTTTAGGATAATCAAGAGACTAGCCTGTGTTGTTGCAAATGTGTGCAATGCTCTTAAGTCTAAGGGCTTGCAGATTACTTATGCTCCTGCCAAAAGACTACCAAAATGCCATAACTGTAAAGTGAAATTTTCTGGTCATTCCATTATCTCAGTGATAAGCGGCCCTCCTGACCTTTACATCAGTCGCACTGGGCTGCTCTTAACTAGACTCAGCACTAACATTAAAAACATGTAAATAAACAGGCAAGCATTTATTTAAGGTGAGTTGAAGGTAAAGAAAATAGATAAAAGAGGGGTTCTGTACACTGTAACATCAGAAACACCTTAATTTTTAAAGACATATTTGAAGCAAAAATGTAAAAGCACGATCAAGTCTGCTCAAAATTCAAAAAGTGTATTTCATTAACATGCAGAAACGTCACCTTAGTACACCAGATTATATCAGTGCATTGAAGAAATATATTTTTTCAAAGTGATAATTTTTTAACCTGAATTTAGAAACATTCACTCCCCCATCCCCCACCCCGACAACAATTCCTTTGGTGAGCTAAGAGGCAAGTCAGCTATGTGCACTCTTTGGGTGGCCTAGGTTTCAATTATACAAAAACATTATAGTTTATTAAATCAAACACAAAAAGGTTTTGTGCAGCACACATCCTGAAGTCATGCGAGGTCCTCATATGTGATAATGAACAAAAAGCAGGGAAAGTGAAATAAAACATTTGCTTAGGATCACACAGGTTGGTTAAGTGGAGAAGCTGTGAGTATTCCCAAGTTTATGGTTTTATGTTGTGCAATTCAGACACTAGAAGTATATCTTACACCCACTTTACTGCCAACCCCCAACTGCCACCCTGGTGCCATCAGTGCGGCCCTCGGTCACATCACAGACCAAACTCTGTGGCCCCCGTGAAAATGTTTGTGAGTACCCATGCATTATCTAATACTTAAGCAAACCCTAAACAACTTGAAAATAGGGACAAAGCAAAAATAGCATATGAACAACCTAGGTGGAAATTGGTCAACAAGACAACCCCCTTCAGAATATAGTTGTCGATTAATCTTCAGGGGCTTCTGCCTCTTGGGGCTACCCAACAAAGATCATGACGGCAGAGGAGGGAATATGCTTATGGCTATTAGGGTGAGTATCAGATGTTCCCCTGTTTGAGGTTAAGCCATCCAAGAAGTTTGCAGTTGTAAGTCTCATTTGGACTCATGCCTGCAATGGAATAAAGGATATAACTACTATGTCAGAAAAAGAACAGGTGGAAGGGGAGGTGAATGAAGAATAGGAACCAACTGCATCTAGCAAATGTTCTAAATATTCCATTTCACAGAAGCGTGTAGTAACTCTAACAGAAAACCATAATATTAAGGCTAAGCATACTCCCTCTATGCATGTACTCAGTAAAAGTTTGGATGTGTTTGGCAAAAAAGAGCCCAATACGTTTTAAAGGTTAGGAACATTGAAGGCAGACCAACAATGCTCCAAATAAATATGGCTAAATAATTTACCAAATCAAAAGCTATCAGAAAATTGCAAATTAAGACATAAGAGCTTGACAACAGGACTTGATAACCTATCCCAGTGTGTAAACAAAAGGAGTAAAGCCTGATACAGCCACTAAGACATTTGTTTACTAATGTGGTTTGCAAGACCATGCTGAAAGAAACACTGAGATATCACCATCTCACTGGCTCTTAAAGTACCATTCACTAAACATAAACTATGTTCCCACAGTGCTTTCTTTCAGGAGTTTACAATAAAGGAGCTGGTTCTAAAGAAGGGGCTGGAATTTTCCGCTGTCATTTAATTAGGGTTCCACTTATTGAATCATCTCAACCGTACTGGCCTCCAAGGCTCTGGAACGGTAACAAAAAATAGCATGAGTTGGAAACAATAAGAACTTTTCAGATTGAGCAACTCCCCAAGATTTATAATCTACGGAAGGGGAAATCTACAATTTACAAAGGATAACTACAGTTGAATAATTAATAGTAATAATTGCCTTAAAAAACTTTGCAAACTTTACAAACCTTGTAAAATTTAAAAAAAGAGGAAGAAAACGAGGTGTGAGTTAGTCAGCAACTTCTCACATCCCTAGTTACAACCGAGATTTTGCTGCCAGGAAAACCACTGGTCTCAAGACATTTTATTCTCTCTCTGCTTCACTGGATTTCTGCCAGACCAAGAGATCAATTCAATATCCTTTGCTTGATGCATAGGATCATTTAACGGTGGGACCGTTATGCAGGCACTTTCCCACGAGGCACCTGTTGTAAGATGCTAATTCCAAGGTTCCAGTTGATCTGGGTGGGTGAGACTTTGAGTAGGCATCTTGGTCCTAATGAACATCTATTATGCATGAGCGGTGTGGAGAACAATCTTGTGTTCAGCAAGGATGTTAAAATTCTGATATTCTGCTAATGCCAGTTTGTAGTCAGTTGTCCTCAGCGCCAAGATGCTCCATTGACTGCATGAGTGATTTACAAACAAATAACTGAAAACAAAATGAGGGTGACAATATTCCCATGCTTTAAGATACCCATATTCCGAAATAAGATACAAGGAACGTTGATAATCAAGCTCTGTAGCAAAATGGCCCTTTTTGCGTGATCACGCCCATTTTTTGCTAGATTTTATTGTTTTGTTTTCTTTACTCTACACACGGGGACACTGCTGTCCAGTGAATGTGCTCTGACCCTTCATGTCGAAATTGGTTACACTCCTAATATTGATACTTACCTTACATATAAGTCCCTAGTATATTCTACAAAGTCTACATAGGGCCTCTATGTCAAATGTCACTAGTGGGTAGCAGCCCATATTGTGACACGTCTAAGGTGACAATGCAAAGCAATTCTACAGGCCTGCCCTTGCAGCCCAAGTATGCAGCTTAAAACTGCCAATTCGACCTGTCAAAATAAACCTCACTAGGTCAAAACTTTTATTTTTAATAATTATATGATACCTTAAGATAGGCCTGCATGCTAATTGTTGGACCTGGCTTTTTGACAGGGACATCCCCAAACTTTTTGCCTCCTTCCTCCTATTTTTTCTGACCTGTTGTTGTTGGCTTTTGACCTCTGGGCACTTTACCACTGCTAACCAGTGCTAAAGTGCATATGCTCTCTGGGTAACTTGTACTACTGATTGGTTTATCCATGATTGACTATTTAATTTACTTGTAAGTCCCTGGTAGAGTGCACTACATGTGCCTAGGGCAGGTAGATTAAATGCTACTAGTGGGCCTGCAGCACTGGTTGTGCCACCCACCTCAGTAGCCCCTTAAACCTGTCTCAGGCCTGCCATTGCAAGGCCTGTGTGTGCAGTTTCACTGCCACTTCGACTTGGCATTTAAAAGTACTTGCCAAGCCTAGAACTCCCCTTTTACTACATATGTCATCCCTAATGTGTGCCCTAGGTAACCCCTAGAGCAGGGTGCTGTGTAGGTAAAAGGCAGGACATGTACCTGTGTAGTTATATGTCCTGGTAGTGTGAAACTCCTAAATTCGTTTTTACACTACTGTGAGGCCTGCTCCTTTCGTAGGCTAACATTGGGGCTGCCCTCATACACTGTTGAAGTGGCAGCTGCTAATCTGAAAGGAGCAGGAAGGTCATATTTAGTATGGCCAGAATGGTAATACAAAATCCTGCTGACTGGTGAAGTCGGATTTAATATTACTATTCTACAAATGCCACTTTTAGAAAGTGAGCATTTCTTTGCACTAAAAACTTGTTGTGCCCTTCAATCCACGTCTGGCTAGGTTTAGTTGACAGCTCCTTGTGCATTCACTCAGACACACCCCAAACACAGGGTACTCAGCCTCACTTGCATACATCTGCATTTTGAATGGGTCTTCCTGGGCTGGGAGGGTGGAGGGCCTGCCCTCACACAAAGGACTGCCACACCCCCTACTGGGACTCTGGCAGACAGGATTGAGCTGAAAGGGAACTTGGTGCATTTCTTAGAGACTCTTTGAAGTCACCCCCACTTCAAAGGCACAACTTAGTATAAAACAGGGCCTCTGCCCTACCTCATCAGACACTTGCTGGAGAAGAAACCTGAACCAGAAACTACATCCTGCCAAGAAGAACTGCCTGGCTGCTCAAAGGACTCACCTGTCTGCTTTTCTACAAAGGACTGCTGCCTTGCTGTTGGCCTGCTGCCTTGCTGAACTCTTGCCTGGCTGTAAAAGTGCTCTCCAAGGGCTTGGATAGAGCTTGCCTCCTGTTCCCTGAAGTCTCAGGACCAAAAAGACTTCACTCTTCCTCTTGGACGCTCCGTGCGCCGAACTTTTCGACGCACAGCTTGTTCCGCGGCAAGAAAAACGCCGCACACCGACGCTGATCAACGCGACGCCTTCGGGACGACCGAAACTTTGACGCACGGCCTCGCAAGGACAACGCCGCCCGACTTCCCGGGAGAAATCGACGCGACGCCTGCCGTGAGATCAAAACTTTGACGCACGGCCTCGCAAGGACAATGCCGCCCGACTCCGCAGGAGAAATCGACGCGACGCCTGCCGTGAGATCAAAACTTTGACGCACGGCCTCGCAAGGACAACGCCGCCCGACTCCGCAGGAGAAATCGACGCGACGCCTGCCGTGAGATCAAAACTTTGACGCACGGCCTCGCAAGGACAACGCCGCCCGACTCCGCAGGAGAAATCGACGCAACGCCTGCCGTGAGATCGAAACTTCGACGCGCAGCCCCGCAGAACGACGCGCAGCCGGAAAACAAGCAGGAAAATCCACGCACAGACCCGGGACATCTGGTAATCCCCGCGACCCACAGAAAGAGACTGTCCGCGCGCCGGAAAACGACGCCCGACTTCCCCGCGTGGAAAATAACGACGCGAGTCCGTGTGTGCTGGGGAGAAATCGACGCACACACCCTTTTTCCACGCACCTCTTCCTTTGTGGCCCTCTGAGGAGATTTTCCACCAGAAACCAGGTACTTTGTGTTTGAAAGAGACTCTGTTTACTTTCTAAAGACTTAAGACACTTTATATCACTTTTCAGTGATATCTTTACAAATTCATATTGCATCTTTGATCGTTTTGACCTGAAGATACCCAGATAAATATTATATATTTTTCTAAATACTGTGTGGTGTATTTTTGTGGTGTTATGCTATGGTGTTGTATGATTTATTGCACAAATGCTTTACACATTGCCTTCTAAGTTAAGCCTGACTGCTCGTGCCAAGCTACCGGAGGGTGAGCACAGGCTGATTTTGGATTGTGTGTGACTTACCCTGACTAGAGTGAGGGTTCTTGCTTGGACAGAGGGCAACCTAACTGCCAACCAAAAACCCCATTTCTAACACTAATTAAAACATAGGACATGTATATTGTATGTTTTATATGCCCTGGCACTGAAAACCCTCCAAAGTCGTTTTTTATTGTGGTGGGACTTGGTTACATTATAGCACCTTATAATGTGTAACTTAAGTTTGGGAGTAGCTAGAAAAATGATGCTTGGACTTATTTTCTTAGTCATTCAAAATCTCACGTAATGTTCAAGTCATATTTTATTTTCCTATTCTGAAATTGCCACTTATAGAAAGGTGTCACTTTCATGCCTGAGCCAAATGTCCCTTTCTGCCAGTGTTCACTGTCACCTAGGAGCGGAATGGTTCCTTGATTAGGTGTAAAGTGTCTCAACGTGCTAAGATAAAGAGAGAGGGTCTCCCCTTCCCCTGACAGGGTGGCCATCTGAGATGTGCCTAGAAACTTAATCTACTCCAAAGGATGAGCACCCTGTCACAGACAGACAAATTATTTAACTTTACAAGGCTATTGGGTGCAATAACTTCACATCATAGAACAGGGCTCTTTATGAGGACAGGTGGCTCGATACAGTATTTGGTGTGGTGCTCTTTCAATTTAAAATGGGTACTGTAATCAGACATTCAGACATTGACACCTTTGGTAAAACGTTGATGAAAGGAATTATGTAATGGTGATTATGTCTCCTCAATACTTTCAACAGTAAGAATCATTTCAGCTTTGTCTTCAAAGTGCATCAGTTCATTAAATGTTTTCCCTTATCATTTAGATGCACAAGAACTAAACCCTAGAGAACTCGTATGAACCACGGCACTGACAAAGCTCCAGTCATTTAGGCTAGAAGTCCAAACCAGATTGACCTTGTAACTCTTCTGATGGAACATACACGATGGTCTTACACATTATCCCCCTGCAACACATGTGAGTACTCTTGTTGACGAACTGAGGCTGACGGATGTGACCCCTTTAATTTGGTTAAATGACAAACTGTGTGTACCTGGGAGTGCATGCGTAAGAAGACATTAATAAGTATGATGAGTGCCTTGTAAGTAGAATTCTAAGAAATACAGGACTGCACCCTTTGCTTTCACTGGCGTCATCACGGACTTTGTTTTTTTATCAATAAACTCTAAAGAATCTCAGTACTTTGTAACATTTCTTTCGTGATTGGCGTTATTCACAAACAGACGTAAATAACAGTTGGACAGTGGAAAATGGTGTGCATAATGTAATGAAGTGGCACAGAATATACTTGTGATGATTTATCCCACTGTGTTGTTACATTTGTACTAGACAATGGCAATAACTATTCTTGAGTGACGTCTATGTGTTGTGCAACATCTAAATTAAGGAAGAGGATATACCCTGGTACTTTAAGCCATCCCAAAGTTCACAAAAAGAGACTATTTCAGCACTGGACCCATTTACTCAATGTCACCCACCAGACCAAATCAGATAAATCAGCTCTCACAAGAAAAAGCAAGTAAGAACCAAATGACATGGACACATCTTATTCAAGCACATGCTAGACCTTCAAGGCAAGATTATCTCAATAATTGTTTCCTGAAGATAGAAAATATAGGCAGTACCTCAGCTCAGGGACGAAATGCAACAGTGGTTGAATGGTTCTTTCTATCAAAATGGCACAACATATTTTATTAAAAGAAATTAACAGAGCTTCAAGATCTAAAAGGCTTAATAAAGAATAATCAAGCTTTCACAGAAAGTAAGGTGCTTTGAGTAAAAATGGATAAGTCAGTGAATTGAAATAAAACCACAAAAAGAAAGCAAAAACGGAATAAAGACATTTACAAACCGGACAAAACGTACACATACATTAGTTCAGAATTATACGTAAGAACAAAGAGCCACAGAATCTACTAAGCAATAATGAGAAACTTGTTGGCGACATCCTCATCAGCCTCCAGCATGGAAAGACCATAAACATACATACAGCCACCCAATATTGACCAAGGAAGGAACACACCAGTAACAATACATTTTTGGGAAGAGCATGCAAATGAAAGTATCAGTATAACTACAGTGCTGTTGATACCCATTTACAGAGGGATAACCCAAACCAATCTGTAATCTACCAGATCACCAACTCGACCTGCTGTCACACCCGAAAACTCATCTCTTAGAGCTGAAACTGTTACTTCTTGAATACTTAAGAAAAATTCACCTGTGCTCTACATGCTTCAGTGCACAAAGGCGAGCAAAAGCCAATGGATGTCAGAAGTAAGTAGACACCCACTTGCGCCATTCCACCACAGGTCATTGTATTCTAAACAACAATAACGGTCCAGTTGGAACAAACTGAACAGGACACAAAACACTGGATCTGTACAAGGCACAAGGAAGAACAATATAGTGTCCTAAAGAAGACCTCTCAGTAGTACTAAAAACCAGCAGATAAAGGGTAGGATTGTACAGCGTTCTTTGCCGCCAGCTAGGTTTGCGCTATGGAAATGCTTATTTATACAGTCAACCTTCAAAACCAAATACAGGGATCATCTTTGAAACAAACCTCTCTATCATCCACTAATCAAAGCTGCTGTTAAGTCCATCAAAATTCCACTCTCCAGGCTCTGCAAAAGTTCCCCCCTCCTTCAAAACTTGTCATGGGACGCTTAGACCATTAAACTGTGAGTTATAAGAGTCTCTCTTGAAAAATAAGATCAATAATTTTCAAAGACTCAAGTAAAACTGCCTACATATGCCTGAATTTGAATAGGGTAAACCATACTTTGTGGGTATCACTATTGAACAAAGAAGATTGACTACCTACTCCCACTGCTGGCATAGGTCTGTACAAAATCTTTACGAAGTTATCACAAGCTGATAAACAGTGTTTTACAAAACAGCTAAATAAACAGAAGTAGTACTACCAGAGGTGATTTCAAGCAATGGAGCCACTCTCCAACGAGGCTGAATATGGGAGATAGTGAAATGAGGCCTGGTGATCTCTCTGGGTACAGAGCTGTCATAGTTCATGTCCTGCCTGTAAAATCAAACACATCAAACAGAATTAGGGTCACCCCCTCTGTAACAAACAACATTAAATGTAAAAATAGTTCCCAGTCTTCGCCACATACCGTTGCACTATACTTTGCCGTTCAGTTTGGAATAGGTCAGTCCACTTTCTCCACTCAAAGTGGAGGCTGATGGTCCAGTTGATGTACATTCAGCGCAGCCACCTAATATCAGAAATGCTCACTCAGCTCACAATGTGACAGACATCACGCCCACTTTATTACAAGTACATTATATCCTAAGTCCCCTGACCTGGCAATGAAACTGGCGCTATCCTTGCCCATCCAGCACTAGAAATGCCTCTGGACAGATTGAGTGGAGATAGGATTTCCTGAAGTTACAGTGGCTTCAAATGAACATGTTACTTATCTGGGGTTGCACTGTTTCTGGTGGATACTCCACCGAACTTGAGATTCCTCACCTATTGGATTTACTCAGTCATCAACCGGATCCAGAACAGTTTCCAGCAATTGCTCCCACGCATTAAAAGGAAGCATCATTAGACCCCGCAGTGGCTTGTCCTGCCTCAAGAATGGATGGAATGTAACCATATATAGGCACTACCATTTCCACTTATATTACTTTACAACAAATCATTCTGTGCCGCTAGACACAGAGCATCAGACACGTACTCAGAACCTCAACAGTATGCATGGACTAACATGGGACTATATTCACTTCCAGAAGACCACTACACAGAATGGGGAAGAAAGTGGGTAGTGAGGAATCTGCAGTGTACTAAAGTATCCAAAAGAAAAGGTGCTACCAAAGCTAAGTAACTTGTTCTTCCAACTGAAACTTCTAACTACAGACTCCTCACCTTTTGAATAAATCCTAAAGCAGAACTCCCTAAAAGGTGGAGGGTCTGAGGAGTGACTTCACATCAGGAAAACCTGCAGGGCAGAGATAGTGAAATCACCCTTCATACAGTCCTGAGTCTCGCTACAGTAATGCCTTGCGAAGGAGTGGACACCCCTGGGTAAGGACATAATGGTGGCCTTAACTCCAGTATACCAAGCCAGTTTCTGGAATTCTTTCCATTCTTAACACAATAAAACCCCCAAAAAGTTTGTCATCTACTCGGTGCTCTTTAGTACAGTCAAATTAACAGCAAAGAGGTCTTTAGAGGTCCAACAGGTGCAATCTCTCCCACTTAGAGGGATGTGGCGAAGAGAAAAAACCTGGAAGCGTGATGGACTGCATCTCATGGAAATGCCACACCACTTTTGCCCCCCTGCTGTCTGTATTTAACACTAAGGCCCTCATTACAACCCTGGCGGTTAGTGGTAAAGCGGCGGTAACACCGCCAACAGGCCGGCGGTAAAAAAAAATGCAATCATGACCACGGCGGAAACCGCCAACACATACAGCCACTTTAACACACCGACCACCGCAGCGGTAGTGACAAACACCATGGTGGTAACAGCCAACAGCCAGGCGGAAGACAATGTACCGCCCACAGCATAACAACAGGCCTATCTGCCAGCTTTTCCAGGGCAGTACTGATGCCATCAAAAGCACAGCGTAAACAGAACACTGAAGGGAAATGACTCACCACGACACCATGGAGCCCAAGCTGCCCTTTTTTCCAATGCTGGTGTACCTTCTCATACACCAGGAACACGAACGCCGGCGAAGACGACCACAGTGAGTACTGCACCTAGCACATAAGGGAGGGGAGGAGGAAAAAGAGAGTGACACACACATGCAACACCCTCACCCCCAACAACATACACACAAACAGATGCAACAACATTACATATACACCCCATAACCCTCAGGAATAACGCAAGGACAAAAGGAATGGAGTAAAATTAGTGTAATAGTACAGTTTTAGATATATACGTCCTTAACCAATAAACAGTATGTACAAGACCACACTTGACTCCTGCCTCAATACGAAGAGAACACAGCAGGGGCATCTGGTAAAAAAAACAGGCACCTCAGGGGGACAGGGAATGGGGGGGCACCTCAGCCGGAAGATGGCACAACGCCACTGGCCTGGAGGGGGCTCCATGCCCACTGCTTGCTCCCGGGGAGTGCAAAGCCACAGTCTCTCAAGTGGGTGGTTTGCCAACTGCTGGGTCCTGGGGAGTGCAAAGCCACAGTCTCTCTAGTGGGTGGGTTGCCCACTGCTTGTTCCTGGGTAGTGCAAAGCCACAGTCTCTCTGGTGGGTAGGTTGCCCACTGCTTGGTCCTGGGGAGTGCAAAGCCAGTCTCTCAAGTGGATGCCTTCTTCCACTGGTTCTGGAGGTGGCCTTATGCCCAGTGTGCTTCATCCTGGCAAGGAGGGGCTGAGTGGATGCCTTCTTCCACTGGTGCTGGAGGAGGCCTTGTGCCCAGTGTGCTTCATCCTAGCAAGAAGGGGCTGAGTGGATGCCTTCTTCCACTGGTGCTGTAGGAGGCCTTGTGCCCAGTGTGCTTCATCCTGGCAAGGAGGGGCTGAGTAAATGCTTTCTTCCACTGGTGCTGGAGGGGGCCTTGTGCCCAGTGTGCTTCATCCTGGCAAAGAGGGGCTGAGTGGATGCCTTCTTCCACTGGTGCTAGAGAGGGGCTTGTGCCCAGTGTGCTTCATCCTGGATGGGGCAAGGTCACAGTCTCTCACCTGTGTGTCACACCGACAGGTGTTGCAGGGGCCGGGACGCACTGCAGCCCATGTAGTCACCACTACACACTGCTCGCCGGCGGTGACGGCTGCTCAGTGGATGCCAGTTGCGCTGCAGGTGGCGGTGCTAGCCTCCAGGCCTTCACCTGCAGCCTCGGACGGCTGCCCACTGGGGCTGCTGCTGCTGGCAGTGATGTTGCTGGCGGCTCTGCAGGTGGTGGTGCTGTCAGTGGTGGTGGTAGCCTCCAGGCCTTCACCTGCAGCCTCAGACGGCTGCCCACTGGGGCCGTTGCTGCTGGCAGTGGTGCTGCTGGCGGCGGTGCAGGGGGCGGTGCTGGCCGCAGTGCAGTTGGCGGTGCTGGCCGCAGTGCAGGTGGCGGTGCTGTCAGTGGTGGTGGTAGCCTCCAGGCCTTCACCTGCAGCCTCGGACAGCTGAAGTGCCATGGCTGGTGTTGTGTGCCCCTTCCTGCCCTTGGCAGATGGTGGTGCCTCCTTGCTTCTGCCAGCTGGTGTCTTTTTCTTGCCCTTGCTGGCTGGTGGTGCCTCCTTCACCGTGCTGGCTGGTGTCCCCTTCTTGCCCTTGCTAGGTGACGGACCCTTCTTGGCCTTGGCAGGTGGTGCTGGCACACTGGCTGGGCTGACGGGTGCCTCCTTGGAGCCTCTCACACCTGCAGTTGCTGCAGAAACCACAGTGGCCGTGGACTGGGTGGCTGAGGTGCTGGGCTGGGTTCCGGCCACCCTGGCCTGAAGTGAAGGACAGGGGGTAGGGAACAGGTCAATGTTGGTGAGGAAAAGCTTCTTAGGGACACTGGGACGGGAAGAGGGTGAAGGTTTGGGTGTGGAGGAAGAGGGAGTGGCTGTAGGAGGTGTCAGTCTGCTGTGTTTGGGTGCAGGTGCATGGGCTGGATGCTGTTATGAGGAGGATGGTTGTTGGGTGTCTGAGTGCTTGCATTTGTGTACTTTGGAAGGAGGGGGTCACAGACACAGTGGGAGAGGGACAGGGGACGTGTGCATGGATGTGGGGGCGGTGACTGCCAGTGAGGGTGAGGCAGTGGATGTTGGTCTGTCTGCATGTGGATGGTGCTTGTGTGAGTGCCTGTGAGATGAAGTGTGGTGCTTGTGTTTTCCTGAGCCACTTCTGTGTGTTGATTTGGGTGATTGCTGGTCTGAAGGTGTGCTTGGGATAGGCTGGGGTTGAGGGGATTGGGACTGGGTAGAGCAAGTTGGAGGGGGAGGCTGGAGACAGAGACAATGGCTATCATCAGTGAGTTGGCCAGAGCCAGGAATGCTCTCTATTGAGCAGCCACGCCAGAGTGAATGCCCTCCAATTATGCATTTGTTTGTTGCAAATGCCCAGCTAGACCCTGGATGGCATTCAGTATGATTGACTGCCCAACAGAGAGGGATCTCAGGAGGTCAATGGCCTCCTCACTGAGGACAGCAGGGTTGACTGGGGCAGGGCCTGAGGTGCCTGGGGCGAAGGAGATGCCCACTCTCCTGGGTGAGCGGGCATGGGAAACAGGCTGAGGGGCTGCTGGGAGGGCAGTGCTGGTACGGGGGTGGCGGCTGTACCTGTTGTTGGGGTGGGCACAGAGGTGTCCACCACCACCAGGGAGCTTCCATCGGAGGAGGTGTCGCTGTCGGTACTGTCCCCTCCTGTCTCCGTCATGGTGCTCCCCTCGCCCTCCGTCCCACCTGTCAAAGATCCCCAAGGTCCGCACCTCCTTGGCGATGGCACGCCAAATACCCTTTTGCTGATGGGCACTGACCTGCAGAAAAAATAAAGCAGAAAAGGTATTAGTCATACCGTCCGGACTGTCATATTCATGGCCCACCATATCCCCTGATCCTCTTACACACATACATTGACCACCATACATGCAGCACTCTGCCCAGGACCCCTCAGACCCCCCCCACACGTGGCTTACACACACAGCAATCCATACATTCATGCCCCACGCATCATGCTCACAGTGTACTCACTTGTTTGTCTGGAGGACCATAGAGTAAAGGGTACTGGGGTAGGACCCCATCCACCAGTCTCTCCAACTCCTCTGAAGTGAAGGCAGGGGCCCTTTCCCCAGAAACTCGAGCCATTGTCGCTTCTAGACACAGGTCACAGCAGCTCTTGCAGTGTAGGTCCTCTCCTGTTGAAGGTCAGGTAGCATGTGAGTGAACAGGTAGTAAATGGCGGTCACGTACGCGGCGGTGCGTACCGTCACCGCCAGCGTACACCGCCATTGGCTCCTTGAACCCATAGGCCCCAATGATAACCAATGCAGTGTTGCACAGCGGTCATCGACCGCCGACCGCAATGGCGCACAACGCCAGCGGAATTACCTCATTTCCACTTGTCCCTCCTCACAGGTCAGGCAGCCGCCATTTCAGGTGGGCACAGGCCATGGCACCTAACTACGTCACAGCAGACACTGGCACATCAACTGACTTACAAGTTCGCATACTGTTTCTGTAAAGCAAAAATTTAATATTAATCTGAGAATATGTTTGAATATGACCTTCTGCTCACTGTTTTTCACCCTAGAGTTCAACCACTGAGGATGAATAGGAGATGGAGACATCCCCCCGTGTACAGACCCCTGGTGGACCTGGCGACAATGGAGGACAGGCACATTATCCAGACCTACAGACTTGATAGGGCCACAATCCAAGAACTGTGTGCCCAATTGGAGCTAGACCTGATTTCAGCTATCCGCCACCCCACAGGTATCCCCCATCTAGTGCAGGTCCTGTCAGTGGTCCATGTCCTGGCAAGTGGTTCCTTCCAAGTGACAGTGGCCATGGCATCAGGGATGTGACAGTGGCCATGGCATCAGGGATGTCACAGTCTATGTTCTTAAACATGCTGACCAGAGTGTTGTCTGCTCTGATGAAACACATGCGCAGCTACATCGTATTCCCACAGGTGGAGGATTTGGCCACAGTGAAGGCTGACTTCTATGCTCTGCGACATATCTCCAACATCATTGGTGCCATTGATGGTACACATATTGCATTTGTCCCCCCCCAGACCCCCCTGGAGAAATGAACAAGTGTTCAGAAATAGAAAAAGCTTTCACTCTCTGAATGTGCAGATGGTGTGTTTGGCGGACCAGTACATCTCCCATGTCAATCCAAAGTATCCTGGCTCTGTGTATGATGCCTTTATCTTGAGGAATAGCAGCATCCCATATGTGATGGCTCACCTCCAGAGGCACAGGGTGTGGCTAATAGGTGAGCCCATGGTCCCCACCCAGTTGATGTAGGTATAAGGGTGTGGGTTTGGCCCTAAGGGTGAGTGTGTGGCTAACAGGTATCCCTCGATATTTGCAGGTGACTGGTTACCCCAACCTCTCATGGCTACTGACCCCAATGAGGAATGCCAGGACAAGGGCAGAGGATTGTTACAATGAGGCACATGGAAGAACAAGGAGGATCAATGAGCGAACCTTTGGCCTCCTGAAGGCCAGATCCTGGTGCCTCCATCTGACAGGTGGATCCCTGTACTACTCACCCAAGAAGGTGTGCCAGATCATCGTTGCATGTTGCACAACATAGCCTTGAGACGCCAGGTGCCTTTTCTGCAGGGGGATGAGTCTGGGGATGGTCATGTGGCAGCGGTGGAGCCTGTGGACAGTGACAAAGAGGAGGCAGAGGAAGAGGATGAGGACAACAGAACTACACTAATTCAACAGTACTTCCCGTGACACACAGGTAAAACACTGTAACTTCACCTTCCATTGCAGTTTTGTGTTGGATATTGAACATGACAGCCTGATTTCCCTATTTCTATGGCCACTTACTGTACCCTTTGGCATCTCTATTTTCAGATCTCTGTGCCCCACACTGGCTCATGGTGTGTTTACTGCTGCCCACTACAGGTCGTACCTATGTAAATATTACAGTACATTTGAATTGCAATGTTTACAGTTTGTTCAACTAATACATATGTCAAACAATTGACAGACTCCATACTTCTAATAGTTCCAAGGGTGTTTATTTCAGTGCTGAACAGTAAATGGGGATGTGCAATGGGCTGGGTTGATGATGGAGGAAAGTCCAGGATAGAGTTCAGTCTATTTGTATCACAGGTGCATTGTCCAAAGTGGCATAGGAAGTGGAGCAATGGCAGTTCAAGGTGGACAGGGTGACAGAGTGGGACACAAGGTTGACAATCAGGAGAGTCTTATTTCCTGGCGGGGGTCTTGGCAATGTTCTCTGGCTTCTGCCTGGATCGCAGGGACAGTTTGCGGGGTGGTTTTCCTTCTGCAGGGGGTGGGGTGCTGGTGGCCTGTTGTTCCTGTGGCGGGTCCTCCTGTCCACTAGCATCGGCGGAGGTGGAGGGCTTCGGTGTGGCTAGTGTCAGGGGCCCATTGGTGTGCCACTGCCTCCCTCATGGTGTTGGCCATGTCTTTCAGCAACCCTGCAATGGTGACCAGGGTGGTGTGGATGTCCCTCAGGTCCTCCCTGATCCCCAGGTACTGTCCCTCCTGCAGCCGCTGGGTCTACTGCAACTTGGCCGGTATCTGGCCCATGGTCTCCTGGGAATGGTGGTATGCTCCCAGGATATTGGTGCCTGCCTCGTGGAGAGGGGGTTCCCTGCGCCTGTCCTCCCCCTGTCGCACAGCAGTCGTCCCAGCATCCCTGTTGTCCTGTGCCTCTATCCCCTGAACCGTGTACCCACTGCCCCTGATCCCAGGTCCTTGATCGTCCTGTGTTTGTGGGATTGCCTGGGTTCTCTGTAGTGGTGGACACACTGCTGATTGGCGTGTCCTGGGGACAGAAGGATGGGCCCGCTGGGTGGGTGCTGTGGTGGTGTTTCCTGAGGGGGGAGGCTCTGTGGTGGGTTGGGACTGTGCCTGGGGAACTGACTGTCCAGAGGTCCCTGATGGGCCAGGTTGGTCATCGTGATCCAGGCCTGCAGAGGTGCTGTCATCACTGTGGGCCTCTTCTTGGGGGGGGACTGGATGTGGCTGGCACCTCCTCTCCGGTGATGTTGATTGGGGTCCTGTGGGGATGTAAATGCAGTGTTATTGTTTCTGCGTGTGCATGGGTATTTTTCCCTCTATGGTTGTTATTAGCAAGGCAGCTCTGGCTGCCTTGCTAATGACAGCAAGGCAGCTTTGGCTTGTGTGAGTTGTGATGTGTTTGGCTAAGTGATTGTCACTAGTGTGCATGTTGTGGTGATGGGTGTCCATGCAGGTCTCTGATGGGGGTCGATGCATTGGTGTTGCATGCAGGGCTTGGTATTGGGATGGGTGGGGTGTGATGGTGGGGGGTATGTGAGGTGGTGGGGTGATGGGGGTGAGAGGAGGGGTAGGTGTTTGTGATGGCATGCAGGAAGGGTGGGGGATAGAGTAGTAAAGATTTGACTTACCATAGTCCAGTCCTCCTGCTACTCCTGCCAGGCCCTCAGGATGCATGATCGCCAAGACGTGCTCCTCCCATGTTGTTAGTTGAGGGGGAGGAGGTGGGGGTCCAACGTCAGTCCTCTGTACTGCTATCTGGTGTCTTGCAACCACGGAACTCACCTTCCCCCGTAGGTCGTTCCACCTCTTCCTGATGTCATCCCTTGTTCTTGGGTGCTGTCCCACGGCGTTGGCCCTGTCCACGACTCTCCGCCATAGCTCCATCTTCCTTGCAATAGATGTCTGCTGCACCTGTGATCCGAATAACTGTGGCTCTACCCGGATGATTTCCTCCACCATGACCCTTAGCTACTCCTCTGAGAACCTGGGGTGTCTTTGTGGTGCCATGGGTGTAGTGTGAGTGGTGTGTGTGAGGGTGTGTGGGGTGATGTGTTGGGGTTGTGTGCTGTGAGGTGCCTGGATGGTGTTTTGTGGCTCAGATTCAGTGGGTGCTCCTGGCTTGTCTCTCACTTGCCAAAATCTTTGGGTCGTAAATGGCTGTGGGTAGTGCGGATGTGTGTATGTGTCAAGTGTATGTAGTTTGAATTGTCCAATGTGGTGTAGTTTTGTATGTGTGTGTGTATTTTGAGTGTGTTGGTCTGTACCGCCACTGGTTTACCATGGTTGAATGACCGCCACAGTGATTCGTGGGTCATGATGCTGTGGGCGTATTTCTGTTGGCGTAACGGTGTGGGTTTTGTTACCGCCAGTTTATCACTAACCTTTGGGCTGGCGAACTTCTGTGTGTGTCTGTATAGTGGCGGATTTCTATATGTGGGTCATAATATGGGTAGCAGTACACCGCCACGGTTGCGGTATGTTGGGGGCAGTCAGCATGGCAGCAGCACTTACCGCCAATGTTGTAATGACCTTCACAATTCCTTCTCTTCTTCCACCAGAGGGAACAATGCCTGCTGGCCTGCACTGTTGTCAACACTTCGCTCTATCGTTCAGTCACTTAAACTTCACTCTTAAAAATTTGAAGTTGATCCCTTAAACACCTTGGCGGTGTTTGTGTCAGGGACAGATGACAAGTTGAACAAGCTCAACAACCTCAGTGTGCGAGCGCAAGGGACATTAACGGCGTTGGACTACCCTGATGCTTCCAGAGCCAGGAAAATGCATCTGCTCACCAAGTGTTAATAAATTGCCAACGCTGCCAGAAGTTCTTTAATCTATTATCACAGATTAAAGACTCAAACAAACAGCATTGCCATCTGTGCGTAGCGACAGAAGTAAGTCTGCGGAAGAACTTACTAATTCAGTCCCAAATGTCTTCTCTTCCCCAAGTTGCATCACAAGCACCCATTTAGACAGCCAAAACAACAAGATGTTGCATAGGCTCTCATTATCCTAATGAGACTACTGGATTTGGGTGGCAGAATCACTTGCACTGTGGGAGACTGAGTCTGAACCCTCTATGGGTGACACCTGTCAGCCTAATCCGGGTTTTGCTCCAACTAACTAGCAGTGCTTCATCTCTACCCAAGAGCAGGGATGATTGGGCAGCCGAGTGCATGACACAATTGATTCCTCAGGGAAATTGTGGTCACTCAGGTTTCATCCTAAGGAATATATATAAGAATGTCAATAATGACAGGTTAAAAAGACACTTGAGCATGTGTAAAAAGGACAATTTAAAATGTTAACTGTGGTGTAAAAAAGGGCGAATTTCAAGTCAGAGTTATTTTGGAAGTTGCCAATCGAATCCCGGATAATTGAAGACAGGAAATCTTCCACTTCGGCAGGTGGTAAAGTAGGAAGTTCCTCGCCAAAGAAAAACAAGGAGCATTCGTGTTCCAAAGCCTGAGCTCCAGCCAAGGCAGCAGCATTCCGTGGTGTTGCCAACAATAAGTTTAGAGCTGCACCCTCTATGAAGGGCAACTCATAAGCAACTTCCCGTAGCAAACGCACCCTCAATGTGGATGTCTGGTAATGAACCCTCAGCGAGAACATCAACAGATCAGTGTCAAATGAAAGCAACCGCTGAGTAGAAAGACAAACTTTCAGTGCATGTTCGAATGAGCACCAGAGGCACAGAAACACGGGCTGCACACAATGAATGGCAGGAACCAGTCACACTCCAATTGCTCCAGGCGTGTTGACGTTTTTTCTATTCATTAGTATTATTTATATTTATTTTTATTTATATTAATGTAGGAGAGTTGCTCTTGTTACTTAATTGCGGGACAGCCATTGTGCAGAAAAAGTAGCAATTGCAAAATGCCACCTATTATAGCCAAAGTTATCGGAAATCCTCCAAAAATACTGGAGAATATTGAGTGGATGGCTGAAGGTATTAAGCTGAATATAGAGGAGAAAGTGTTAACGAAACCAGAACCAACAGCCTTAAAGAAATTTGCGATTCCAGTAGAACTGGACGCATAAAATATATGTACCACGAGCTCACAAAAGTGTCTCAGAAAGTTAATACTTAAAAGGGACTGTATCTCTGCTGATGACCTTGCAACCTGAAGTGCATAGGTTTTGCGTGCAGATGTGAGCGCCACATGTTTTTGGAACAATAAAGCCTTGAGTCTGCTCAACTTGTCAAAATTCACATTTGAAGTAGCAATATGGGGCCAAATTTCAGCTACTTCCCTCTGTCATGTAGGAGGAAAAAGTACATTCATGCAGCATGTAACAATCTTAGAGACCGAAACGACAAACTATTCCTGCTCACATCCCACAACAGTTTTCACTACTGAGGAGGACATAGCTGCCATTCGAGAGCACCTGGAACACAAGTCTAATCAAGGGGACTGGAACTCCCTTCAGATAACAAGCCAAGTTCGCTGCCGAAGCACTACATGCCCCTGCAAGGACAGCTGTTTACAAACCCTCGAATGACTGACAGAAGTCTTGCATTCACTACTGCTGAGAAAGACCTCTTTCATGCCACTGAGACAATTGTACAAGAAGGGTAGCTCCCACACCTCATGGACGTAACTATCTCCTAGCCTTTCATATCTGCCTACGGGATGTCTTTTAAGCAGGACGTGAATTGAAGTGTTGAAATAGGCAGATTGATGACCCCGTGTATTAACCACTCAGCAGATGGTATTTCAGCCACAGTAAAAGGCAACTTTTCTAATTTTTCAATATTCAACATGACCTGATCTATTTGCCTTAACCAGGCAGCAGCTTCTTGTTGGGAAAGCTTCCAAATTTCATTATAGACTGAATATAAGAAGCACTTTCTGCATTGTTTTCTGTGGCCTAACAGGAAATACTGTAAATCAGTGATATTAGACAGGAGACTGAGGTGTTCTCTAACAGCATCTAGTGAGGAACTCTTCAACCATTGCTGGCATAGTTTCCCTCCACTGTATGTTGTTCCTATACCCCCATGTTCAGATGACACATAGCGAGGGTCTGGCCTACTTGTTCTAAAAAACCCTGTGGAGTTTATAAAACATTTATGACACACATTGGTATCTATTGCCACAATAACCACCCACCAGGATGTGAAAGTGAAGCATTAAACGTGCCAATCTGGACCCATTCATCAAGCTGATCCTCAGTTGCATTTATATACTTTTGCCATTTGTAAAATTTTGCAGGGGCAAGAATACGGGGCACATTTAATTCCTTAATTTTTGCTACAGCTAAACAGCTTGTCTGCTCTACAGTTTAATTTAAAAATATAATTTGAACAGGTATTAAGCATGCTCTAAATAAAACTTCCTTTCCCCTTATTTGCCAATTTTTTGTTCCCAACACACCTTTTAAGTCAATCGACTTCAACCAATATTCATAGCCTTCTATAGCCAACCGGCAAACAAACGAATCCAAATAAATGAATTTCGTATCTGTCAATAGTAAGTGTAAATTTTCCATCAATGGTAATTTGAAATAATATCAGCATTTTTAACATTGTGCTAAAAAAAATATGCACATTTTTCAGAATACGTTTTAGAACTCCCTCATGGTGGAGTTGGACAATGTTCCCATTGTGTGTGATTAAAAATCGTCTTTGGGCTACTCGCCTGGTGAATGAAATGGTGTCATAATAATTATAGCAAAACATGTCACAATAATTTTCTTTAGATTGATAAACATCCTCACTTTCAAATACTGTAAAATACTGCAATTCAGTCATCGTAAAATCAACTGTTTTGACATCTAAGTCATCAGAAACAACTCTGGGTATTATTACATCGTTCATTGAAAGTTTAAACACATATGGTATTTGAATGACCTCCGCAGACCGTATATATCAAATGTGACTTTATCCCAAACAATCCCATAAGGAATTGGTATAGCGAAATGTTCAGGAAAGACAAGTCTCTGCGGACCTTGTGAGAAGAAAAATGGGGTTTAAGGACCTCATCCACCAGTTCAAATTTTTATCTTTCAAGAAGGTAATGACCATGTATTAATAGAAAGAATGTTATGACAATGCCAATCCAAAGGAGGAAAGCTAATACAGTCAAGGAAAGCCACAGATAGTTCCATGGGAAAATAAAGTAATTTGTTTTGAGCAGGTTTATCAGCTTGCTTGTTTTTGGCAGTTCAGATGTAGAAGAGGCAAATGAGTCCGAGAAAGTGTTGTTGATGTCGGCAAAGTATCCAGAAGCAGTTTGTGCAAAAGCTGGAGCCATATTTGAAGGAGGAGAACTGGTAGGGGTCTCCCGCGGTGGTTCACAGTAAACAACACCACGCGTCTGTGTAGAAGTTGTGTCAAAATCGATCAGTGATCTCTATATCGTTTGTTGTAACAGATGTTAGAGGAACTAATGCAAGATTATTTTCCACCCTCCCCAAGCTCGGAGAGGTGTCAGCGTTGCAACTGGGTGGCAGAATCACTTGTACTGTGGGAGTGTCAGAGTCACCAGATCCTCGGGGTCTGCGCACGTTCCCAACATGTCCACCACTGAACAGCTCCAAGACTCTGATAGATAAATCACAGAGGCTAAGAGAGTTCAAGAGGGGAAGAGGGGATTAGGAAGGGAAACAGCTGGGAAGGAGACTTGTAGTAAGAAAAAGGTTAGAACACACAATATGAAAATTATATCTCCTGAAATCAATACTAGACTGATTCTAAGCATAGTCGTTCTGAAAACATGAACCATCTAAGAATTAAGTTTAAAATGACTAAGTTTCAAGACGGCTGGATACCTGTAAGGGAATCAAGATGGATTAAATGAAAACTTTCTTATTCAAGTACTTTCCTTTACATGAGAATCAGAAAAACGTTCTGACTAAATTTTAAACCAGTCATATAAATCCTTTTTTGAGAATGCATACTAGGACCATACCACATTGCATCTAGACACTCTGATCTTCTGTGTACTCTTAAAATGTTTCAACACAAATTGCGCATATTGTAGATTTATATATATATATATATATATATATACATATATATAGTAAACACCATAAAAGGATTGTGCACCATGAATAACACAATATGGGTTCAGGAAAAACAAATCACATAACTTGTCAACTCGAATATTACATGATAAATATCTTAGAATAGTGGCATACAATAAACAAAATGAATTAAAATCGAGGAGAGAATCATGTGTCTTGCCGATTCGTGAACCACAATGTAAATGCCAAGAAATAACAGCTCACACTGAATAACAAGATCAAAGTACAAAAATGAAAGTGAAACGAACCGCGCGTCTTTTGCTGATTCTTAAGCCACCATGTAAATGTCAAGAAATGGTAGCGCGCAATAATGAACAAGATTAAATTATCATGAAACGAATCGTGCGTCTTGCCGATTCGCAAGTCACCCTGCAAATGTCACAAACACTCAAGCACTCACACACGCAAAGTACTCTGTCAAATCATAAAAGAATTAGGCCCAAGAACATGAGAGTTCTCGATAACGGCGTCAGGAGGCCAGCCCAACCACCGTCTTACCGCCCAGAACAAGGATCGCCAAATGAAGAATGAAAGTCAGATATCTGGAAGATCAAATAGGCCACCGGGACAGGAGCTCAGGAAGTAGCTGCTGCTCTGCACCGGGACCTCTGAGCACTTGGAGCTGGGCTGGCTCTTTTTTTATACAGTCTTGGCCCAGCCCACAACCACACCCAGGCATGTTGCAGGGAAAGTCTCTAGAAGGCCCTGGAAAGAGACCACACCCTAACACACTCTGAAAAGCCTGCAGCAATACATTGCAAATGAACAGCATTTGTAAGCACATTACAAATAAGGGGGTCATTCCTACCCTGGCAGTCCGAGACCGCCAGGGTAGGGGACCGCGGATGCACCGCCAACAGGCTGGCGGTTAATCCAGGCCCATTCTGACCACGGCGGTAAAGCCGCGGTCAGAAAAGGGAAACCGGCGGTTTCCCGCCGGTTTTCCCCTGGCCTGCAGAATCCTCCATGGCGGCGCTGCAGGCAGCGCCACCATGGGGATTCTGACCCCCCTTCCCGCCAGCCTGGTTCTGGCGGTTTTGACCGCCAGAACCAGGCTGGCGGGAACGGGTGTCGTGGGGCCCCTGGGGGCCCCTGCAGTGCCCATGCCAATGGCATGGGCACTGCAGGGGCCCCCTAACAGGGCCCCACATTGATTTTCAGTGTCTGCATAGCAGACACTGAAAATCGCGACGGGTGCAACTGCACCCGTCGCACAAAAGCAACTCCGCCGGCTTCATTCGGAGCCGGCTTCATCGTTGCTGTGGCTTTCCTGCTGGGCGGGCGGGCGGCCTTTTGGCGGTCGCCCGCCCGCCCGCCCAGCGGGAAAGTCATAATGACCGCCGCGGTCTTTTGACCGCGGTACGGTCATCTGGCGGTTCCCGTCAGGCGGGCGGCTACCGCCGCCCGCGGGGTTCGGAATGACCCCCTAAGTCTTCAGGATTGAAATCTGCAATGCAAAAGGTTAAACAACAACATATCAGCACAATGCATAAATTACATTGTTTTGAGAGTGCTAGGTTTTTGCATTCTAGTCGCCAATAGAGCGCGCACTGCCCTGCTGTTGACAGGGAGACTGCGTCTGAACCCACTACAGGTGACACCTGTTGGCCTAATCCAGGTTTTGCTCTGGCTAACTAGCAGTGCCTCATCTCCACGCAAGAGCAGGGATGATTCGGCATCCGAGCGCAGGAAACAATTGACTCCTCAGGGAAATGATGGTCACTCAGATCTCATCCGTTTCTCTCAGTTACATTAGTCTCACATATACAAGGACAATCAGAGGCAGAATAAAGTTCAATAAGGTTTTATTGAAATGAAGCATGACAGGATTAAAATTGTGACAAGGAGAGTAAAGCATAAAAATAACACCACTCATCCCTGACCAAGAGGCCTATAGTCTACATAAGTAGCTGCAGTGAAGCACTCGGCAATCAGCATACAGTTGTGGTCATCTGGCTGGAATCTCCCTCTAACGTACAGGGGTCAAAGTAGTGTTTTTATAATAAAACAGCTGATGTTCCAAGAAAGGATCCCCACGTAAGAGTGTGTATGTTTCTATGAGCACTAGAGACAAAGCATTACTACGTTTGCCGGAAACCTATCTTACTGCAGCCATGAGAAAAGCACAGAGTGAAAGAAATGTTTTGTTTAAGAACGCAGTGCTGGCCTAAGCAAAGAACAGCTAGATAGAGAAAATAAAATAAGACCGCAAATGTGGCTATTGTTAAAATAATAAAACGAAGCTGAATAGAATATGTCTAGGTTAAAGTGCACAATGGCAGGCCTAGTTTGCTAAAATAATGTGTATGAAGCTATAACTAAAATGGCTAGACAACAAAGGTGAGGTCTCAAAAACACCCCCACAGGCCTCAACGTTTTTGCTTACCTCAAAGGGCACTCAGTGCTCTGAACAAGAGAATCCCCTCCAACTGTTGCATACAACATGGGGCTCACGCAAAGTTGCTTGTATAGTGTAGATACAGCAGAACCTGAGACTGGATACATTGCCAAAATAGACAACCGCGTGGGTGCAGTAACACTGGACATGGAAACCTCAAAAACCACAAAGTGGTGAGTGCATAGCCCATGCTACAACTCAGTACATCTGGAGAAAGCCCTCCAACATCAGCATTAACTACTCTTGCCCATAGGAAAGCTCTGGAAAAAAAGAAAGTAAGAGCCCAAAAGACTGAGGAAAGCTAGGAATAAACAGACAATTATGCAGTCAATGGCCAGTGATCATAGACTTATCGATATAACTAACAAAACAAACCCAATCTTTGAGAAAAAGAGATGCCCCTAAAGGCACACCTCAGGCTCCAGCTCCAATAGTTGAAGACTTTCCTCAGAGCTAAATCTCTTCCACTGGCTTCAAAATAGTTTCACTGCAGGAGGCTTAGGCACAGGCTTCCACCAATATGGCTAGCCCACAAAAATTGACCTCACAAAATAGTAACTCTTCCATTGAGCGCCAAAAGCCTGAGGCAATCGCCATCAATGTTACCACAATGGCAGGGAAGGATAACGCCTTACCTCCTCATATTGTACAACTCTAAATGACAAGGCAACTGACATGACCTTGTATTAAATTTAGAGCCTGCTGTCACAACTCCTTACTTAAAACTGATGAACTCAACAACAGCAACCGGCCACATAAGTAACATGGGGATCTCCCAATTTACAGTGGGAAAACGATCACCATAAGCACCATGTAGCCATTAGACTTGTAACAATCCAAATATTGGGCAGTCGTCTTCCATCTCCAGGCATTGTGTCCCCCCTCCCCTGATGGAATAATCTATGCGTGAATGCACAACTGTTAAATACAGATGCAATCAGTAAGAGTACACAGGGCACTGCATCAATTAAATGCACAAGCCCATCGCATCAATCCAGCAACATGTTCCTTATCTATGCTGAATGTGCTTCAAGAGTACCCCAAGACATTCTAAACAAGGGTAATATTGTAAAACTATTGGGAAGTCAGTCACCTTTGGCTCGTTTTACCAGCATAGATATACTATCAATAGCGTTCCTACAGCCAAAAGGCAAGCAACCAAAGGAACCAACTTTAATAACACTGTCCATGTCTGAACAAGCGACTCAAATGTGGCATGAAAGGGTCCACTTGAACTGGGAATAGGCTGAACCAATACAGGAATGAAGTGTATCCAGCACAGTTCTAGAATCCTGTTATGACTACCAATTACAACAGAGACCGTCCGCATTAAACCTCCATCCTGAGAAATGCAACAGGTGGTAGCAGCCAACCCAACGAAACAATCAGGCTGGAAAGCATGCCAGGGAGGTACCGTAGGCAGCATCAAGTTTGAATCAGATTGATTGTGGTTGCCATCGGTCTTAACTAAACAAACAGGAAAATTACCTCCTGGCTTGCATTTACCTAGTCTCCCCAGTTCACACGTTAGTTAAAAAATAAGCTCCTGGAATGCAAGAACAGTGAGTAGCTTAGTCAATGATTTAGAAGTGGTAATGTACTGGTAAGAAATGTAATGTAATCATGCTACAGGAGCATCACCTCAATCCCCCTGATTGGGTTACTTGTAGTTTCGAACAGCCCTAATCCAAACCTCATGCACCCTTTATATTAATAAATATTTAATCTCACTCAAACCCTCACTCACAACAGAAGATTATACCATAGCTGAAATCAATAATAACCAACTTAAGCAAAAAGTACAGTGTGGCCACATGATTCTCTTCAGAGATTTTAACTCAAATCTACTAATCAAAAGCCATGGAAATGAGACCATATTGCTACAAGATGATCTATGGAACATCCCCAATCAAGTGATTCCATCCACTATATATAAATAACGTTATTTCGGCTAAAAGCCATCAAAGCAATGCAACAATAAATACATATGTTCATAAATTTCAGAAAAGACATAAAATATTATTAAAATCGATCCATGGTATCACACAATTAATTAACCTGTCACATATGGCTTGTGCTGGCAATCTCTCTAATAAGTCCATAACTGTTCTGTAGATCTCATGAATCACAGTTCCAACCAGGTGTCTTGGTGGAATTACAAAAATATCAAATATGGACTCTCCCTAGATCTCACCGCCCAGGCACATTGAAGGTATCTTGTAACTGCAAACACAACCTTGTCACTAGGGTCACTTGTCAATATGTGAAGCAATTCCCTATTGTTTCTTACTCCAAGGAGCCTGCATAAGGGAATAATCCACTTCTTCCTGGGAATTGAGTATTTTGGACAAAAAAAACTTACAAAATGGGCCAGTGTCTCAACTTGCGTCGGGCAGTAGTAACAAAAGCTGGAGATACAATTAGTCTTCCATCCACTAAGAGACGTGATGGTTTTGAGGAAAAGATTCCCGGTGTATGCTTGCAAGCCGGCCTCAGATCACTGAATGGTACAGCAAGCGAGGATCAGCCCCAGGAACCAATTTATATTGCTTGAAGTCATGCTCTGCTATAGACTACACCTTTATGAGCTTCTCTCTTAATAGATACCTGCTGCAAATTAAGATCAATGTTCGCCCAGAAAGTGACCATAACCCACAGGTCCTGGATTTAAGTAATACTTGCCTGCTCCTGCCCAAAAGCCTTGACTCTGGCTCTATCACCAAACACAAGCCTGAAGAGACTAAAATACAAAGGCATCTCCGCAAATGATATTGAGAAGCACTGTTGACAGTTCATGGAAAAGCTGGTTTCAAATGGCCTGAGACCAAGTACAGCCTGGGAACTGGTTGCTAAAAATATGATTGAGGAGTCCACTTCTCAGACACTGAGTGCGGGTTCTTACATGAAAAGAAAAGATTCGGCGATAGGCTATGGCCCATAAAAATGAACTATGCAAACTGCTTAAAACCCTTTAAAGCAGCCCAACTGAGACTGGCCTAGCAGCAAAAATTGCACCTACCAGGAAACTTTACAAAAAGGAAGTATAGGCACTCAAACAAGCTGCTCATGATAACTTCTGGGCGACCCTCCTCCTTACTAGTAAATTTAGAAATGCGAAAAAGTTCTGCAAGATCTTAAACAATAGCCAAAAAGATCTCCCAGTGGCAAACTCCGCAAACATAGCAGCACACCAATGGGAAGACGACATCACCATGGCCCAAAGAACCCATTCAATGGTTTACAAAAAACTTCCAGCACTAAGAATTATTGAGGCTGAAACCTTACACAGAAAATGGTACATCCAACAGTGAAAAGCATAAAGCTCACATCAGCAGGAATTCCTGGGGCAGAATGTGGCGCAGAAATGGGAGACCTAAATCAGTCGAGCACAGTTGCCTGTACCCCCTATCAATTGAACAGGTAGGCTACTCCTGCAAGCAGGTAATTGATATAATAACTAGGGACAGACATGAAGGTGCCCCAGGACCAAATTGCCTACCGCAACAACTCCGCAAAGACAACCCAAAATAGTGGGTGTCCCTTGTATTTCCACAGAACAAATTCCCGAGGCATGGCGAGGGGCGATAATTCACCCCTTATATAAAAGAGGGAAGTTCTCTGGTCCAGGAAATGATCAACGGATTCCCCCTAGTAGGACAATGAGGCCAAGTAATATGCAGATCTCCTATTAGTAGGCTTGGAGTTGTGGGCAGACGAAAACAGCATTGTCCACCCCGATCAAACAGGGTTTAAAAAGGGGCTGGGAACTACTGCAACCCTTATGCTAACACTTGCGGCGGATGAAACAATCAAGAACAAATCCTTGTATGCATGTTTTGTGAACTTTAAAAGTAGCTTTTGATTCAGTCCCACGCAACATATTATTACAGAAGCTCGCACCAAGGAACATACTACCCCTCCTACTGAAAAGCATCATTACCCTGTATTCAAACACCTGGCTGCAAGTAAAACTGGGGGAATGGCACATTCCTGGCTCGAAAAATACAGACATCAACAGGGATCAAACAAGGGTTGGTCCTTACTCCTCTACTTTTTAATTTATTCTTGGCAGATCTTTCTACAGCCATTGGTGAAGTGAATGCACACGCCTCCAAATTAAGAGAGAAACCAACATGCTGCCTACTTTATGCAAATGAGACCCTCTTATTATTCAGACCCAGAGTGAGGCTACAGCGGCTTTTGGACACACTATTTTTGTACAAACCAAAATGGCCTAACCATCAACCTTGAGAACACAAGGATAATCATTGGCAGAAGATATATATACCAGGCGGTTTACACCTAAACGTTCCTGCTGTCAGCACCACTGTGTAATACAAGTATCTGAGCATGGTCATGGATAATCACTGAACCTTTCAACCCCACGAGCACAAGGAGACTTTAAAGTCGAAATCAGCCTGTCAGCTACACACATTTCTTAGGCTCTCCAAAAAGCTTCACCAACACTCATTTGATCCGCTAATGAAGGGGATCCCTACTAAGCTACTACCCACCATAACTTACAGTTCGGAGGTCCTGTATCGAAAGGGCTCTCTCCTGATGGACAAACTTGTAGTGAGTACTTATAAAAAGGCATTTTGCCTACCAAAACACGCCTCTCCTGCTTAATTTGGCCTATATTGCCAAGTTCTGGAAAAACAAGCCACCTTCTTGAGAATATGTTTCAAGCAGTGCACAGCTGGCTCTGACACACTGGAAAACCAACTCTAGATAGAGATATCCAAAACAGCCAGCCACTCCGCCGCTCGGCCCTATTTAGAAAAATCGGTCCAGAATCTTCAGGCATCCACACTGTGGGCGGCTCCCACCTCCTTTGACAACTTCAAAAGGATAATCATCAAAATGGCGTATCAGATACAATGGCCACCCGCACAAAGAAGAGAAAGCCCAAACAGCCTATGCATGCGTCCCCTCCAGCAAAGAGAGCCTTGTGCACACCATCTGTATCTGTCCTGTCCTCCTGAACAAAAGACAGGCTCTTCTAAAACCTCAGTTCTTGGCACTGGGTATAAGCTCCTGCAGACCAGCCATAAGCACCTTTCTCTTTGCTGAACATCCCATCCCGGCAGGGAGATTAGTGACATTTATGCAGCTGCTTGAGGGGACATTAAATAACATAACTGATCATAGCTAGTACGTCCACCAGGCACTCACTTTTTTTAGTGAGACTTGTGCCTGTGATACGCAAAACAGCAGCCAAGAAAGCAAGACAGTAACTTCTTTACTGCATGCACAATGTGTGTGTGGGGGGTAGGGGGACTGTTGGTTCAGTGAGGTTTGTGAAACATTCACAATGTAACCATCTAGATAGCGCCTTATTTATTTATTTATTTATTATTTTTAATATGCATTTTCAGGGTTGTCAATTGAGTGCGATATGAATTACGACCTTACTAGAGATAATGTTTGATGTTAGGATCACACACAGTGTATGGGTGGCACTAATGGCAAAATTCTGGCAGTGGCATATTGTATTTAATTTTGGACTTAAGGGTCACATATGGCATATGCAGAGCAGCTATGACAATATGCTGTAACTGGCACAATAGAGGTACTTTTAGTTGTATGGGGTCACCTCTAGCACATTTTGGAAAAATGGGGATGAACTCCTGGGAGTATCAGGTTAAATGGTCTGGCACATCAGGAAAGACTTGAATATTTAATGAGAGCAGAGCCTATGGCTTTTTTTTTTTTTTTTTTTTTTACAAATTCATGTGAAAACTCTCCTTTAAAATGCACTATCTGTCCCATTTTTTCAAAATGTTTATCTGGGAAGACCCCGAGAACCCTCCCTAGAAGATGTCAGGCTTCCTTGCTTCACTCTCTACAATTCAGGGCAAGTATTATGACTCACCAATTTAAAATAATCACCAGCGTGACTCCAATAACAGCACGCAAACAGTGTCTTCCTGAGCACAGTTCACTTTAGCAGCTTCCTCGGTGACTAGGATATTGCACATTAGATTTTGGTAAATTAATAAATCCAGCAGGGCAACGTGCACTGTTCTGATTAAATTAAAAAATAAACTAAAGAAAAAACTTTTTTAAACAATTTGTTGCAATGTTTCATTTTTGTGAATACATGAAAAATGAAGTGTCTTACTTAAAACGTTACCTTTGTGCTTCATGAGAGACCGAACTTGCAGATGACCTCAAATCAAATTGTATTAATAGTAGAGAACAAATTAGGATAATAATATAGTTTAAATTCAATATATGGTCAACTCTACATAAATTACACATGTGGACACAACTACTATTGTTTTATTTAAATCTCTTTTTCTCTCCCTATGATTTATCAATACATTTCTCATTGCTGTTTCAAGTAGAGCAACATTTAAATAATGACAGTTTGTGGTATAAAACATGTAGGTTCCCAGTGCTGTTTTGGTACTCTATGCTGTTCAGATGAAAACATAATTTTTCATATAATACTAACAGAAACGATTAATGATCTCTTTGCATATCACGTCAGCAACCTAACACAAGTGGTTTCTCTATGTTATGTTATTATATAAAAGTCATGATTTTATGATGGCTTTAATTATAACTTCAGCGGTGTCAATTGTTGTGCAGTCATCAGGGTTAAGGTCATGTGACATTACTTCATAGGATAATTGAGGGTAAAAGGTCCTATGATGTCACTTCTTGTGATGCCGTTATGTTCAAGGATGTGTGATGTCCTTTCCACTATGACGTACAAGGGTAAATCTAGGGCTTGTAGGCGATTTCCAGAACTGACATAAATTGGGCCCGCTGTGGCCCACCCGAACACACCTTTGGCCCATCCAGAGAAAAATTCCTGGTACTGGGCCTGATTGTTGTCATCTGGGCCTTTGACTTTGTGTACAGCATACTTGTTTTATTTTTAGTTTCACACTCCGTTAGAGGGCATGTGCAGGGCCTCTCTATGTCCCTCCCATCCACTCCTTATTTCCTTTATAATTTTTCAGCATGTCTACTGGATGTCAGTGCAGCAACAGCCATTGCGCTGCCGAAAGAGAGAGCCACGCTCCAAGAATGTTTTCATTCAGATAATGCTTTTTTCAGTGGGTGTGAAAGCATGGAAATCTTCCAGTAAACAAGGTGAGGTTTACATACATAAGAACTCCTCACAACTTCCCATCGACTCCACCGTTGTGAGCTGCTGTGCCAGATGAAGAATTGCATTTTCCAACCACAGACTTATCCCGCCCATCTGGAACGCTTTTGTTTCACTTTGTTGTAGCATTGTCAGTATAAAAATCGATGGTGCATTAGGAGGTATGTAATCTGGTGGGTCTTCAGAAAGTCAAATGAAAAGCATATGTTTTATAATACATCGTGTATTTGTTTATAAGCAGCTATACATTGTGAAATGACGCTACTGCAGTTTTACATTCCCCAGAGGGGAATGCTGTTTCATCATTTCCTTGACAAGAGCCGAGTAACCTGTTAATTGCTGTGATCCTTCTTGCTGGGAGATGGTGCCTTCTATCTGCTGGTGGAGTTCACAGTGTAATGTCTAAAGGGGTAAGTGCCATGGGGCTTCTCGGCCTTCACCCCTGGTATGGGCTGCACGCACGTTCATGTTAGACACTGCCCAGAAGATACCTCCAAATTGGGCAGTTTGAATAGTAATGCTGTAATGAGATTAGGCTTCTGGCAGGTTGATGTGGTGCACGATGCGACGCATACAACACAGGCCTGGAACATGCATGCATCCCTGCAGCTGCTAAAATACAGCCACAACCCTTGGCCCTACAAATGAATGGGAAAGCATGCAACTAACACAACTGTACCTTTTAGGAAGAAAACTCAATTTCAAGAGGACCTCACCTTTTATGACATAGGGTTCGTCCTTTGGGAACAAAAGCTACTCTTAGTTTGTGTTTTATGCTTCATACACATCTGTTCTACATGCAGTTCCAAAGTGTCACACAAAGCCCCTTTTTAGGTCGGCATAGCAGTTGTAATGTATTTGTGAGGTTTCAACACCACCACCTCATACTCATCACTTTCATTTGTTCTTTTCTTGCCCTGCAAAAAATCCCTTGTGGTTGGTAAACGATTTATGTGCCTTGAGGCTCTTTTGTTAGGCCTTACAGACTGACCCTGTAACATGGACAGTTGCACCATTGTCGATATTCCTTCGAGTGGGGCACTACTTTTCTTCTGTCTCTCCCCTTCGAGCTTTGAAATTTCATACAGATCGAACTCGATTGGCGGGAACCAGCCTTCCTTCCCACAGTGAAAAACAGACCCGCAGCATGAGATTTGTTGTTCGAATTAAAATGTTGTCAGCATTAGCAGAGCGCGCGGTTACTCAAAGGTGTCTGCACCTTTTAAGCATTAGAGATATGCTTAAAAGGTGCAGACAACAATACTATATTGACTTTATAATTACATTTGTCATGCAATGAGGTTGTGATGCACAATACAGTGTCCGCATATTTCACTGGATTGAAGGAAAGCGCTTGGATCATACATGCAAACTGTTCGCATATAAGCGCTATAACATAATGAAAAATCAAAACCCCATGAACGAAACGATCATAGTGGTGTTCAGAGGTAGAAAGACGTTCTAATACAGTGAATAGTGGCGCCAACGTCAGTGTAGCCGCTACTAATGACATACGCAGTGATCACATACGTTTAGGTAAAACTCACTTTCAGGTGAAGTTTCGAGTGCTGGAAAGACTGGATTGTTGTCTCTCCACCCAGACAACATCCCCATATAACTGAAAATTAAGTCTCAATAAAACCTAGAATTAGAAATAATTAGCAGACAGCTATGTGGTGACTAGGATCTCATGACGCGGGGCAGGCTCGAGTGTGAAAGAGCCCTTTTTCGTCCCTGCCTGGAAGGCCACACAGCCTTCACCCTGCAGATAATGTGGCCTTCCCAGAGTGGGCAGACACGGTTATGGCGAGGCTGCACCCCAGGTGACACTTCGGATCCAGCAACAGGGGCCAACTAGGGCCACGCCGCGCTGAAGCAGGCCACAACAGAAAAGTGTGTACAACTTGGACATGTAACTTGGTGACTTGCACTCTAATCAAAGTTTCGGAAATGAGAAAATGGTGCACAATCGTAAAACTTTGGAGGACTTTTTTCTATTTGTTTTATAAGGTTCATGAACTTTAACCATGATATGTTCAAACTGGTTCAGACAGAAAGATGAGGTATAAAGCTCAGGAGAAAAGGCACTCTGCAAAAATATAAAATATCTAGAAAAAAATCATATGTGAAAAATGGGTGAATACTCGTCAACTAGGCCAACTGGATAGTGCTCCACCGTTATTGTTCCTACTATGTGTATGAACAATATTTTTGTTTGGCTTTCAATGAATTACCTTTATTTAATCTACTAGGCTTTAACATATGAACTAAAAAACACGCGCTTACAAAGCTTAAATTTAACAACAAAGTACAAAACTACTGAAAGTATAACTGCTGTCACTTTATAGAACTGTCTTCAAATATTTCAGTTTTTCTCCTGCAACTTTCGCCTAACATGCTGCAAGTACTCATTTTTATAAGCTGGACTCAAAGGGGTATAGCACTAAAAAAGAGGGGCAGAGTTCAAATTCAAGTCTGCGCCATGAATATCAGTGGAACTGTGCACTTTGAAGAAAACCATTTATAATATTTACATTAAGTTTTTGGCATAAACTTACCATTGATTAACATACATGCACAGGACCATATGTGCTCTTCCCATTCGCAATGAAGGAAAGTGCGATCAGCACACTGACTGGTTTGCGAATGCAATAGCGATGCAATCTATGAAGTAATAGCTCATACTGAAAGTTAGTATTAGAATGAGTCACAAAATGCCCTGCTTAATGAACATTAAAGAGGCAGACTGCAATTTGTGACCCTCTCTATTTGGTTGTCAATGAAGAGATGAAGGCCTGCAAGGCACAGCACAATTCAGACATTGCATTTGCTTTCCCAATTTTATTTTTATTTTTTATTAGCTTGCATTCCTTAAAGGCTACTTTTTAAAAATATGTTTTCAATTTGGAAAGAGACTGGAAGAAGTAGGAAGGGCCACTGCTTGCACCCCACAAGTACAGCTACATGATTATTTGCAAAATAACTTACCACCTCAATTCGGGGTTGGTAGCTCACCAATGGTTTGCAACTGCATGTTACAAACTACCCATACGTTCCTTTCCGAATCAGAAATAAGTAGGGAAGCCATTTTCACACCTTCAATGTTTGGGACCACAAAAAGGATTTGTACACCTGGCTGTAATCTATAAACTGCAACTCAGAAACTACAATTGTCCCAAACAATTTGAATGCACAAAGAATGTTCAATTTGTGGTGCAGTTTTGCCAGCTAATGTAGGTACACAAACA
Organism: Pleurodeles waltl; assembly: GCF_031143425.1. NCBI lineage: Eukaryota > Metazoa > Chordata > Amphibia > Caudata > Salamandridae > Pleurodeles > Pleurodeles waltl. The sequence goes on along the minus strand of NC_090443.1, from coordinate 830,518,329 downwards.
ATATCACGTCTCGAAATCTTATTTATTAACAGCAAGACACAATACAGCAGTGCACACCTATAAACAATATATACACAAGTGAAAAGATGGTAGAGTACATTAAATTATGTACATATTCACAGCATTGTTATGTTAGTCAGTTGATTCCCAAACCTTAAAATAAACAAATGTTTATGCTTGGGCCCACACAATGAAGGTAACTGATACGTAGTATGCATTCAAGTTGACAGAGTGGAACCCTGCGAACAAGAACATACATTATTTGGCATTAGTTCTTACGGATTCTGAAACTGCCATTTTGAAAAAGAATGTCATATTCTACCAATACTCCTCAGTAATGTTTTTTTCAATGACCGCTCCTTTAAAGAACAAAAAATCATCTCTTCACACCGAGTGCTTCTGCCGAAGAAACAAACGTAAGAACTTCCGTTTTCCTGGCGAAGCTGCTCTTGCGTGGTTTTGAGACCCCTGAAGAAGAAAAAAAAAAATACACATTTACCATCGATAAAATATTCACTGCCGTGTGACAATTTAGGAGATTGACCTGGCATCATAGAATGAATACATTTCTGGTTAGCTTTTCAACTGTGCACACACCTGTGGTGAGCATCAGCACATAACTATATTTGGCAAATCTACACAATTAAGTGTAGACCATTTACTGTGGTGTGGACACTGAAGAAAGATTTCTATCTGAACTGGCAGCAACTCACAGAGCCCAACAGCATAAAACGTAAACTGCCTAGCAGATCCTGTTTCTGCACTCGATGACCACCTAACTGTTGGAAATTATGTTTCAAAACAACCAACTGGACATCAAAGTCAATTAATGAAACCAGTAACACAATATGAGGAAATACACGTTAAATAATAAGAACACAAACGACATTGTGTGAAAGTAGCAGGTACCAATGTGCACACTGCAGATCAATACAATGTTCTGCGGTAATCTAATGACCGAACAGTGTTTCACTAACGTAATACAAACTGTTCTGAATCCAATTCACTCCTCATGTCTTAGCCTTGATATTCTTGGCAGACATGGGAGAAGGCTAAAATAGATTAAAGGCAATGTTCTGTTCTTCGTTCATTACCCTCTGCGAGGAAACAACATCTAGATAAAACCCAGTTCTTTTCTTTTTTCTTAAAGTGCTGTCTCACAACCTCACAGAAAACAGTTTTGAAGGTCTTTCTTACTAAGTATTAAACAATTGAGTTCAAATGTCATTTAGACATCTGGTGGCTGATCACAACCCCCAGATTATCTAGGACGGCCGTGTCATTTCTTTTTTTCAGTGAAGTAATTTTTGGTGAAATTATATCTCTTAAATGACACATTTCGCTAGTATTTCAAGTAACTTTACTCTGAGCGTATGCATCGCATATAAAAGTCATGCAAGATAAATGTTAGTTGTTACTTCGAAGGCGATTACATTATGATTCATTCATCATGGTAATAGATCGTGAGTACAATTACATCACAATACATTACATCAGGATTACTTTACATACAAGTTGGTAAATATTGTTTGGCATAAACGTATACATATATTCTTACGAATATTTAAATAATCTAATTAGACTATATATGAAGTAATTACATTTAAATATTAAATCTATTTAATTAAATGTTATTTTAAATATAGACTATTTCCATTAATTTTAATTCACACCTCTGTACCGTAAAATCCCTTTACTGCCCCTGTGGAGAACCCAACCCAACCCTAAAGACCCCTTACCACCCCTATACACTACCCATCCCCTGAACAATAAAAGACAAGTTACTTACCTTGGTAATGGTCTATCTGGTGGCCCCGGGCCAAGAGACACTGTGGAGGAAAGGAGTCCTAATCTCCATTGCAGACGGAATGCATATTCAAGAGTGCAGTCTTGGGAACTCCAACGCACAAAAATGCTGACATGGCATCTTCTCAGGGGTGCTGAAAAGACTGACCCAAAGTTCCTTCCCTTCGTAGAAGAGCGACAGCACCAGTTTTGTGTGTAGCTTCCATTCGTGATTCACCAAGAGGCAGCCTGGTTTGTCTGCACTGGTGCTTCAAGATTCTGTCAGGTGGAGTGCTACCAAGAAAATCCCCTGGTGATCCAGTCACCTTAAGAGATGCAGTGCTTTCTGACACATGGTCCATGACCCCCCACCCTGTCTTGTTTATTGCAGTACCACATGGTGGTGGTGTTGTCCATGAAACACCTGCACCATTCTATATTATGGATAGCAGGAAGGCTTTCAATGCCAAACAAGAGGGTTCACAGCTCTGATAAACTGATGTGGACCAGAACCACCACCAAGGACCAAATGCCTCTGATCTCCATCTCTCCCAGATGGCCATAGAAGAGAACATGAGCTTGCCCCGTGCTTAATTAGTAAAACCTTTAAGTGCTAGGGCCAAAGGTATTTCTTGGAAAGCCACTGTGGTTGGCGCTATCCGCAGTTCATCCCAGCACTGCCAAATGCTACTCAGTCATCTAATCTTGTAAATATTTCCTGGACCCACATCCTTTAAACCTTTTTAACAAATACTGAATATGCTGTTAATAAGCTGAGCTAAAAATGAAAATGTCACTTACCCAGTGTACATCTGTTCGTGGCATTAGTCGCTGCAGATTCACATGCTGTGCATAGTCCGCCGTCTGGTGTTGGGTCGGAGTGTTACAAGTTGTTTTTCTTCGAAGAAGTCTTTTCGAGACACGAGACCGAGGGACTCCTCCTCCTTTGTTTCCATTGCGCATGGGCGTCAACTCCTTCTTCGATTGTTTTCCCCGCAGAGGGTGAGGTAGGAGTTGTGTATGTTAGTAATAGTGCCCATGCAATGGAATGAATAAGTATGTACAAAATAAAGTTTAAGTAATATACTTACAAATGTACAAATATTGAAGATTACTTCCAAACGGCTACAGGCTCCCGGGGAGGCGGGTGGGCGCATGTGAATCTGCAGCGACTAATGCCACGAACAGATGTACACTGGGTAAGTGACATTTTCAGTTCGGTGGCATGTAGCTGCAGATACACATGCTGTGCATAGACTAGTAAGCAGTTATCTCCCCAAAAGCGGTGGCTCAGCCTGTAGGAGTGGAAGTAGTTTGAAATAAAGTTCTTAGTACGGCTTGACCTACTGTGGCTTGTTGTGCGGATAGCACGTCTACACAGTAGTGCTTAGTAAATGTGTGAGGCGTAGACCATGTGGCTGCCTTACATATTTCATTCATTGGGATATTTCCTAGGAAGGCTATGGTAGCGCCTTTCTTTCTGGTTGAGTGTGCCTTTGGTGTAATGGGCAGCTCTCTCTTTGCTTTAAGGTAGCAGGTTTGGATACACTTAACTATCCATCTGGCTATACCCTGTTTTGATATTGGGTTTCCTGTATGAGGTTTTTGAAATGCAATAAACAGTTGTTTTGTTTTTCTAATTAGTTTTGTTCTGTCAATGTAGTACATTAGTGCTCTTCTGATGTCTAATGTATGTAGTGCCCTTTCAGCTACTGAGTGTGGCTGTGGAAAGAACACTGGTAGTTCTACTGTTTGATTTAAGTGGAACGGTGAAATAACTTTTGGTAAAAATTTAGGATTAGTTCTTAGAACTACCTTATTTTTGTGTATTTGAATAAAAGGTTCCTGTATAGTAAACGCTTGAATTTCGCTTACTCTTCTTAGAGATGTAATGGCAACGAGAAATGCAACCTTCCACGTTAAGAATTGCATTTCGCAAGAATGCATGGGTTCGAAAGGTGGACCCATGAGTCTTGTTAAGACGATGTTGAGGTTCCATGAAGGAACAGGTGGTGTTCTTGGTGGTATAATTCTTTTTAGGCCTTCCATAAACGCTTTAATGACAGGTATCCTAAAGAGTGAAGTTGAATGGGTAATCTGCAGGTATGCAGAGATTGCCGCGAGGTGTATCATTATGGAAGAGAAGGCCAGATTTGATTTCTGCAAATGTAGTAAGTATCCTACTACATCCTTTGGAGATGCATGTAATGGTTGAACTTGATTACTATGGCAGTAGCAAACAAACCTTTTCCATTTACTTGCATAGCAGTGTCTAGTGGATGGCCTTCTAGCCTGTTTTATGACCTCCATACATTCTTGGGTGAGGTTTAAATGTCTGAATTCTAGGATTTCAGGAGCCAGATTGCTAGATTCAGCGATGCTGGGTTTGGATGCCTGATCTGTTGTTTGTGTTGTGTTAGCAGATCTGGCCTGTTGGGTAGCTTGACATGGGGTACTACTGACATAGTAGTGTTGTGTACCAGGGTTGTCTTGCCCATGTTGGTGCTATTAGTATGAGTTTGAGTTTGTTTTGACTCAATTTGTTTACCAGATATGGAAGGAGAGGGAGAGGGGGAAAAGCGTATGCAAATATCCCTGACCAATTCATCCATAGAGCATTGCCTTGAGACTGCCTGTGTGGGTACCTGGATGCGAAGTTTTGGCATTTTGCGTTCTCCTTTGTTGCAAATGGGTCTATTTGAGGTGTTCCCCAAATGTGGAAGTAAGTGTTTAGAATTTGGGGGTGAATCTCCCATTCGTGGACTTGTTGGTGATCTCGAGAGAGGTTGTCTGCTAGTTGATTCTGGATCCCTGGAATAAACTGTGCTATTAGGCGAATGTGGTTGTGAATCGCCCATTGCCATATCTTTTGTGCCAGGAGGCACAGCTGTGTCGAGTGTGTTCCCCCGTTTGTTTAGATAATACATTGTTGTCATGTTGTCTGTTTTGACAAGAATGTATTTGTGGGTTATGATGGGTTGAAATGCTTTCAACGCTAGGAATACTGCTAACAATTCGAGGTGATTTATATGCAACTTTGTTTGATGTACGTCCCATTGTCCTTGGATGCTGTGTTGATTGAGGTGTGCTCCCCACCCTGTCATGGAAGCATCTGTTGTTATCACGTATTGTGGCACTGGGTTTTGGAAAGGCCGCCCTTTGTTTAAATTTATACTGTTCCACCATAGAAGCGAGATGTATGTTTGGCGGTCTATCAACACCAGATCTAGAAGGTGACCCTGTGCCTGTGACCATTGCGATGCTAGGCACTGTTGTAAGGGCCTCATGTGCAGTCTTGCGTTTGGGACAATGGCTATGCATGAAGACATCATGCCTAGGAGTTTTAATACCATCTTTGCATGTATTTTTTGTGTCAGATACATGGCTTGTATAACCGTGTAAAAATGTTGAACCCTTTGTGGACTTGGAGTGGCTATCCCCTTTGTTGTGTTGATTGTCGCTCCTAAGTATTGCTGTGTTTTGCACAGCAGAATGTGTGATTTTGCATAGTTGATGGAGAAACCGAGTTTGTAGAGGGTTTGTATGACATACTCTGTGTGGTGTGAACACTTTGTTAGGGAGTTGGTTTTGATTAGCCAATCGTCTAGGTAGGGGAACACGTGTATTTGCTGCCTTCTGATATGTGCAGCTACTACTGCTAGGCATTTTGTAAATACTCTTGGTGCGGTTGTTATACCGAACGGCAACACTTTGAATTGGTAATGTATTCCCTTGAATACGAACCTTAGGTATTTCCTGTGCGAGGGATGTATCGGTATGTGGAAATACGCGTCCTTTAGATCTAAGGTTGTCATATAGTCTTGTTGTTTTAGCAGTGGTAATACGTCTTGTAGCGTGACCATGTGAAAGTGTTCCGATTTGATGTAGATGTTTAGTGTTCTGAGATCTAAGATTGGTCTCAGTGTTTTGTCTTTTTTTGGTATTAGAAAGTACAGTGAGTATACTCCTGTGTTCCTTTGTGTACGTGGTACAAGTTCTATTGCGTCCTTTTGCAGTAATGCCTGAACTTCTAATTCCAGAAGGTCTAAATGCTGTTTTGACATGTTTTGTGTTTTTGGTGGGACATTTGGAGGGATTTGGAGAAATTCTATGCAATAACCATGTTGGATAATTGCTAAGACCCAAGTGTCTGTTGTTATCTCCTCCCAAGCTTTGTAAAATTGGCTTAGTCTTCCCCCCACTGGTGTTGTGTGAAGGGGTTGAGTGACTTGTGAGTCACTGTTTGGTTGTAGGGGTTTTGGGACCTTGAAATTTTCCCCGGTTCCTAGGGAATTGTCCCCCTCTGTACTGGCCCCGAAAGCCTCCCCTTTGGTACTGTCCCTGGTAGGTAGACGGTGTTGATTGTGAGGTGCTGGCTTGTGTGGCTTGACCCCGAAACCCCCCTCTGAAGGGTGTTCTGCGAAATGTGCCAAAAGTGCCTCTGCCCTGCGGGGAATAGAGTGCGCCCATGGCCTTGGCTGCGTCAGTGTCCTTTTTCAATTTCTCAATTGCCGTGTCCACATCGGGTCCAAACAATTGTTGTTCGTTGAACGGCATATTGAGCACTGCCTGTTGGATCTCGGGTTTAAACCCGGATGTGCGCAACCATGCGTGCCTTCTTATGGTTACTGCGGTATTTATTGTTCTTGCAGCTGTATCCGCTGCATCCATAGAGGAGCCTATTTGGTTATTAGAGATATTTTGTCCCTCCTCAACTACTTGTTTTGCCCGTTTCTGTAATTCTTTGGGCAGATGCTCGATGAGATGCTGCATCTCATCCCAATGGCCTCTGTCATATCGCGCTAGGAGCGCCTGAGAGTTCGCGATGCGCCACTGGTTTGCAGCTTGTACAGCAACCCTTTTTCCAGCTGCGTCGAACTTGCGGCTCTCTTTGTCCGGAGGTGGGGCGTCGCCTGATGTGTGCGAGTTGGCTCTCTTGCGAGCTGACCCTACTACAACTGAATCTGGTGGCAGTTGTGATGTGAGAAAAGCAGGGTCCGTGGGCGGTGCTTTATATTTTTTCTCCACCCGTGGAGTTATCGCTCTGCTTTTGACAGGTTCTTTAAAGATCTGTTTTGCGTGCCTTAGCATTCCCGGGAGCGTAGGCAGGCTTTGATAGGTGCTATGGGTGGAGGAGAGGGTGTTTAAAAGGAAGTCATCCTCGACAGGTTCTGAGTGTAACGACACGTTATGGAACTCTGCTGCCCTAGCTACCACCTGTGCATACGCTGTGCTGTCCTCAGGTGGTGAGGGCTTGGTAGGGTACGACTCAGGACTATTGTCTGATACTGGGGCGTCGTATAGGTCCCAAGCGTCCTGGTCATCTTGGCTCATGGTGGTATGAGCTGGTGAATGTGACGGAGTTTGTGCCGGTGATGTATGAGTTACAGGTGGAGGAGAGGGTGGTGGAGTTACTTTCTTCACCACTTTTGCTTGTGGTGTTTGTTCTTGTGTTTGGAACTAGAGTCTCCTTTTCCTCCTGATTGGGGGAAGTGTGCTGATCTTCCCTGTCCCACTCTGTATGAAGATCCGCTTCTGGGTGTGGTCTACGTCAGTGGTTTGTAACTCTTCTTCAAATCTGTGTTTGCGCATTTGAGAGGACAGTGATTGTTCCTCTGAATACGAGCTGGCAGTCGGTTCGGTTGCTGGGCGTTTTGGCACCGAAACTGTGTCTTCGCTTGTTTTCGGCTCCGAGGAGAATTTTCTCTTTTTTGTAGTCGAGCCTTCTCGGCGTCGATCATCCTCGGTGCCGCTGTCTCTGCGTCGAGCAGCTTCGGTTCCGCTGTCTCGGCGTCAACCCTTTTCGGCAGCACTTTCTCGGTCCCGAGATTGCTGCGTGCCTGTGTCTCGAGCCGAGTCGGACGATCTCGGCACCGGTTCGCCCTTTTTCGGTGCCGATGGACGGTCACCTATTTTATGGGTTGAGCCATGGCCTGTTGGCAGTGGCGTCCCCTGGGCCTTGTCTGTTCCCGTGTGGTGCTTGTTTCGACGTCTTACTCACGGTTTCTTCGACGTCGAATTCCTCCGAGTCCGATTCATGGATGGAGAAGGCTTCCTCTTCTTCTCCTTGTTCCTCGAACCCTCGTTGTCCTGTCGGCGTGGACGCCATTTGAATCCTTCTGGCTCTTCGGTCACGGAGCGTCTTTCGGGACCGAAACGCACGACAGGCCTCACACGTTTCTTCCTTGTGCTCGGGCGACAGGCACAAGTTACAGACCAAATGTTGGTCTGTATATGGGTATTTGCTGTGGCATTTAGGACAGAATCGGAACGGGGTCCGTTCCATCGGTGTCGATGTTACATGCGGTCGGGCCGACCAGGCCCAGACGGGGGGGGTCGAAGTTACCCCGAAGGGCTACCGGAGCTCTTCACGATTCGGTGTCGATTCTATCTAACCCGATACCGAACGAAACAATACCGACGCAGTTTTCCGAAGTTTTGACTATCTTTCCGTCCCGAAACCCGGAGCGAAAAGGAACACGTCCGAACCCGATGGCGGAAAAAAAAACAATCGAAGATGGAGTCGACGCCCATGCGCAATGGAAACAAAGGAGGAGGAGTCCCTCGGTCTCGTGACTCGAAAAGACTTCTTCGAAGAAAAACAACTTGTAACACTCCGACCCAACACCAGACGGCGGACTATGCACAGCATGTGTATCTGCAGCTACACATGCCACCGAACATATACAGGCAGCACCACCATCTGGTAGACTGTCATAAATAAGTGCTGGTGTTTACGAATAAGTGCCAATGCCAAGCACCGCCATAAATTAAGCACTGAGTTGCCAAAGTCCTCAATGTGCTTTGACTTGTGGTCCAGCAGAGTAGCAGGGAACACGTTCATATTGACTCTACTGGCGGATGCTTGCACCACTAAGCTTTCCGACATCAGATGCTGAGTTAGAAAAGCCAGACCCCTGGGAGCAGGATAATGGGGGATAGGCAATTTGCAGACAGATAGGTGATCCAGAGAAAATGCCCCAGTATACTATACGTTAGAGCTTCATTAAAGGGGAGCAAAAAGACTATACAAGTCTGACCCGGCTGAGGGCCTTCAGTCAAGACATTTTTTTTTACGTCTATGGTTGATAAATGGAGGTCCAGTACTTCTGCTGCCCTTCACACTACCACATCAAAGGAGGCACTTTATCCAGTGTCAGGGTTAGAAGAAGAGACCAATCAATGTCTGGTGAAGTGTCTAGCTCACTGGCTTCCTGAAAATCCTCATACCAATTATCATCAGTACATAGAGACTAAAAAGCAACCGGTCATCATATTGATAGCTATCAGAGTCCTAACTGGACTTTTCTTGCCACATAAATTGAAAATTAAACTAAAACAGTTGTCATTAGCAAGTTAATTCAAAGTGCCATGGCCGCCATGAGTGCGAAGGAGAGACACTAAAGGAAAAAGAAGTCTGCTCCCAGCCAAACGAATCGGCAAAAGAGCAATTATCCATGTAACAGGGTCAATGATGACCACGGCTGTAACAAAACTGCCCCAAGGAGGTACAAACAAAGCATTTACTAAGGATAACAAAGGATTTTTGAAAGGCAAGCTCATGAATGAGCAATAGCGATGGGCATGTGGTGGGCGTGGTTAAAAGCCCACAGATAGATTACAACACATCAGAGCGCTTGCCCTAAAAAGTTACTAACCAATCGAAGGTGACACTATCCTGTCAACCATCGATATGTCAGAGTGGAAACTCAAACGCTACGTTGTATGAGGAACTCAAAGTTGGAAATCCCAGTAGTAATCCTCAGCGTGGGAAACTGCAACAGTGGGTCATTACGAGGAAGAGGTTTGATTTTCCAGCTAAAAGGTATTTAGGTACACAACTGCTATTTTACTTAAAATTCGTTGAAAGCTTTAATGTCTGAATCCCTTCATTTACATTCCAGTAAACGTTTTACAATTTATAGCTAGCATTCTTGTTGAGTTGCATGCTTAATAAATATTACCTTATTTTCAAAACTGTTGCCCTGAAAAAACATTATCTTTAACTTCACATACTGTCAACCTTCACTCAGCGTAAAGGGCCAATGCAGCTTGTATCATAAATAGGGGACAGGCTGATACTAAGCTTCTGAAATTCGAGTGGGTTGTGAAATCTTTAGCTGCATGTTCCCTGTTAGTTTTCGGTTACCCACACTTACAAGCAGTGAACAGATCAAGTTCCATCCACCATATTAAAAACAAATCTGTATAACGTTGCCCTGTCTGCGGTACAAAGTATTATCACTTCATATCACCTTTGTTGTTGCCTTGGGACTACTACGAAACCACGGTGGCTATCTCAGTCCTCGATTTCCCCTTTAGCCCAGAAATATTCTGCAGGGCTGCTGATAAGAACTGGTCGTCGATGGCAGGAGACAATACATCTGAAGACAACTGAATTAACAGGCCTTTATGTGCTGTTGGTGCCACGAAAGATCTGCAAGCTCCTCCTCTGACACCAACCAGGGACGGCAGGTGAATGTAAAATGTAGATCTTAGAATTCCAAAATCTATAGAAAGATAGCACCAGAATGGGGTGTTTAGGGCGAGTAAATACATCTTTCTGAGTGAAATCCTGGACATCTGTAAGGGAGGAAAAGGAAATTACTCTAGAAGCTGAGTCAATAGGCACTACTAGAGATCTCTGCCCATTTATGTGAATATGACTGGCATTTGGAGTCATGTTAAGGTGCAAAAAAGTTGACTATACCATGGGTCAACCACTGAGACTCAGCACCTGCTGTGATTAGTGTGTGGATTTGGAACGGAATGTGAGCTTATTCAACATCTTCGGGGAGAGGTTGCTTCCTCGCGTTTTCATGCAAGCAGGAGAGGTAAAAAGGGAATGTCTGTTTTTGAGGAAGGGTGTAAGATTTAGGGGGCTTCCATACCAACAAAAACTAATGTATAAGAGGATAGTTAGACAGGGGTGCTTTCAGAGATTCATGTTTGCCCTGTTTTCTAAGCCAGTCTGGGTTTCCGGTTTTCGATCTGCACTCCTGAACCTACTTTTGGATTCTTTGCAGAGTTCCTGGTGCTGATCCTGAGCAAAGCATTGCATTAGTAGGACTGAATGATTCTTGAGACCGAGTGTTCGGTGTGGTAGGGATGTATTGTGTAGTTGAGTGTGAAGTTTGTGTTGAGTGATGGATTTTTATGCTACATGTGAAGTTTTTGGTTATGCAGTGTCGATTCTTGGTTCAGTTGGAGGTTTAATTATTGTGATTTTGATGTGCTTGCCATATTTGTGATCTGGGTCAAAAAAGGTTTGGTTCAATATTGGTTGGCCCTCTGACGGGGGAGGAGGGAAGTCCATGTGTAAATCTATTAAATCTTTCACACATTCACATGCTTGAATCAGAATAGCAAGCACTACAGTAAATATAAATACAGTGGGAAGCATGCTCATCTTTACCTGAACAGGTTACTTAGAAATACTTGTTCCGGGGGCGTGGCTTGAGGTCACGCAAGATGGCCGTTGCTGTTTAGAGCTCCATGAGGCTTCAGCACTTCCTGGCAGGAACAGGATGTTTTCACATCAAAATGTTTAATTTCTCCAGCATTTTTGAGCACCAGAGCTGTGCTGCTGCACAAATATGTCTGTATCTTACACAGACATCCAGTTTTGAAGTCATTTCAGAGACTTCATGTGAGGGCCTGGGGTAATTATTTATCTACATCATTTGTGTTCCACTTCATAAGCTTCAGCACAAACCTAAACTTTCACAGAGATCTTTCTATTTGATTTTTAACTGCTTGCCTGGATGTCATTCTACAAATCGAATTTCCTCTGCAATGGGAATATTTATTATCTTCTGACAGCCAGCTGAACTTTTGACCTCGCTCTTCAAACACATTTAGCTGAGGTTTTCAACTTTCAGTATTCACTGGCAGCTCGTTATCAAGGAGCTCTTTCAAATTGCTCTTCATAACATGGTAAATGCTTTACTTTGATGGAGGGGATTTTTTCTCTTCAGAAGGTTCCCTTAAAACTAGTCAACAATTGTTTGACTATGGGCAGTAAAGTGCTTTGCTCTTGTGGTATTCTGCCATGCCTGCTCTGAGAGAATAATTTAGAATTTTTTATGTATTTATTACTATATTTTGCTCTGTTGTTGGATACTTCTCACATCAGTTTCTCATCACAATAAAGTTTCATCATCACCTCACATTGCTGGCTTCCTACTACCAAACTGCTGCTGGCTTTTATGGGGAGAACACACAATTCTCAGATCAGCAGCCAGTCATCCTCTTCCTCCGCGTCTAATAATCCTCTTTGAGTGTTGCACACACATATAATTAAATCTTCTCTACATCAGCTTTAACAATGGATAGTGCTACAGACTTTTTGAATGATAGCACCTCTTCATCTCATGCTGCTGGCGCAATTGCGAAAAAAATCATCTAACACCTTCTTCGTCAAGCACCCAAAAAAAGACCTTGAATCTCCCTCAAAATCACCCACACAATCTTACTCTAGATGATGTAATGGAGGAATTGCGTGCATTAAAGTCCTTTATGATGGACACTAATGCCTCTTTGCAACGTATTGAGGAGCAATGGTCCCAACACGAACAACAAATTTGTACTCTGGAACAGAGTCAGTAACCTTGAAGATTATAACACTGTCAATCCTCAGATCTCCAAGGACACAGCTCAACTCAAAAAGCTTACAGGAAAATTAGAAAATAGAAATAGGTGAAATAATCTTCGCCTTTTTGGGATTCCAGAAGGTTCGGAAGGCTCTAGTATGATTGCATTCCTTCTAACAGCAATAACTTCAATTCTTCGCTTGCCTTCAACCTCACCACCTCTCTATCCAATGAGCATATTGTTTAGGTCCACAGACTTCAACTGGCCCTTGTGCACATCCTAGAGGCATTATTATTATCTTTCTCCAATTTACTGACTTGATTCAAATACTCTTGGAAGACAAAAAGGTGGGATCTTTGCAATGGTCAGGTCATAAAGCATTTTTCACACAAGACTTCTCTCCTGCTACAGCTACACGTCGTAAACAGTTTTTGGACTTACGTCCACAACTCAAATCCTTGAATATTCGATACGGCCTTCCTCAACCATGCCTTTTCAAAATTACATTCAAGGACAAATCTTACTCATTCGAGGAACGTTCAACACTAAACGTTTATTAACCAACACAAAACAGAAGCAATGGAACTAGGAGCATCTGCAATTACTTGAAGATAAAAATTTAATTTGTCTTTAATGTCCTTTCTTTTTTCTGGGCAGTTTGATAGTGATGGTTATGTTCAGTATTTATATCCATGGTGTCCCTTCTCTGTGGCTTCTTATCTTCTTCTTTTTTTCTTTCCTTTAGATAGTGTTCTTCGTGCAATCCTCATGTTCCTTTCCCGACCGTATCCCTTTTCTCACCATCCAATTTATTCTCCTACACGTTCCAAAGTTTTGATTTTTACTGTTCTTCATGTCACACTCCTTTACTGTAGTTATTATGTTATTTGGTCTCCTTAAATGGTACATTTGTCGTTTGTATAATGTTTTTTTCTTCCATAAAACTCGCCTTCATATGTTTTAATATCTAATCTCACTTTTCTTGTGCTGATTCCACTCTTGCCTGTCTTTTCAGGTGCTCTGCTGTCCCTCTACCTTTCGGGGTATTCACTTTTTATCTTGTCTTCTTTAGCTTTCGTGGACTTTGGTCCCTGTATTGCCACATCCATGTATATACATCTTCCTCCTTCTATTTTTCTTTACTATCTTGTTTCTTTTCCATTTCTTGGCTTTCACAAAATTGATATGCCTATTTTTTTCCGTGTTACAGCAGTTGTTTATTAATACTTCTTGCTATGCAACTTAAAACTATTAGTTGGAATGTTAAGGGGTTTAAGCACCCCATTAAACGTCAGCATGTCTTATCTGACCTAGCTCGTTTGAAACGCCACTGTCAACACCAGAGCAGTACACGTTCTATTGGCAACAAAAATGCAAAAAAACAGCACTCTCAAAACAACGTAATTTATGCATTGTGCTGATATGTTGTGGTTTAACCTTTTGCATTGCAGAGTTCAATCCTGAAAACTTATTTTTAATATGCTTACAAATACTGTTCCTTTGCAATGTATTGCTGCAGGTTTTCAGAGTGTGTTAGGGTGTGGCCCCTTTCCAGGGCCTTCCAGAGACTTTCCCTGCAACATGCCTGGGCGTGGTTCTGGGCTGGGCCAAGACTCTATAAAAGAGAGCCAGCCCAACTCCCAGTGCTCACTATTCAGAGGTCCCGGTGCAGAGCAGCAGCTTCTTCCGGAGCTCCTTTCCCGGCGGCCTATTTGGATCTTCCAGTCTTCTGCCCTTCATCCTTCATTGGTGATCATTGTTCCAGGCGGTAAGACAGTGGTTGGACTGTTCCGACACCGTTATTGAGAATTTTCATATTCTTGGTTTAATTCTTAAATGAGCAACAGATTACCTGCGCGCTACCATTTCTTGACATTTATATGGCAGTTTACAAATAGGCAAGACGCGCGATTTGTTTCATAAAGGTTTGACTTTGTTATTCATTGCGTGCTACCATTTCTTGACATTGGCATGGGGCTTAAGAATCGGCAAGACGCGCGATTCGTTTTATGGTGTTTAAACATTGTTGTCCATTGCGCGCTACTATTTCTTGACATTTATATGATGTTTTACGAATTGGCAAGACGCGCAACTCGTTTCATGAGGATTTAACTTTGTTGTTCATTGCGCGCTTCCATTTCTTGACATTTACATGGTGGCTTAAGAATCGGCAAAAGAAGCGCGATTCGTTTCATTGTACTTTGATCTTGTTATTTATTGTGAGCTGTTATTTTTTGACATTTACATCGTGTTTTACGAATCGGCAAGACGCGCGATTCGATTAATAATAATTTGACTTTGATATTCATTGCGTGCTACCATTTCTTGGTATTTTACATGGTGGCACTCAAATCGGCAAGACGCACGATTCTCTCCTCGAGTTTATTTCATGTTGTTTATTGTATGCCACTATTCTAAGATATTTATTATGTAATATTCGAGTTGACAAGTTATGTGATTTGGTTCCTGAATCCATATTGTGTTATTCATGGTGCACAATCCTTTTATGGTGTTTACTATATATATCTGCAATATGCACAATTTGTGTTGAAACATTTTAAGAGTACACAGAAGGCCAGAGTTTCTAGATGCAATATTGTATGGTCCTAGTATACATTCTCAAAACAGGATTTATATGACTGGTTTAAAATTTAGTCAGAATGTTTTTTCTGATTCTCATGTAAAGGAAAGTACTTGAATAAGAAAGTTTTCATTTAATTCATCTTGATTCCCTTACAGGTATCCGGCCATCTTGAAACTTAGTCATTTTAAACTTAACTCTCAGATTGTTCATGTTTTCAGAGTGACTAGGCTTAGAATCATAGTCTAGTATTGATTTCAGGAGATATAATTTTCATATCGTGTGTTCTAACCTTTTTCTTACTACAGGTCTCCTTCCCAGCTGTTCCCTTCCTAATCCCCTCTTCCCCTCTTGAACTGTCTACGTCTCTGTGATTTATCTATCAGAGTCTTGGAGCTGTTCAGTGGTGGACGTGTTGGGAACGTGCACAGACCCCGAGGATCTGGTGACTCTGACAGTCACATTGCTTTACTGCAGGACACTCACTTCAACAACTCTGAGGTAATTAAGCTAAAACAATAGGTGGGGGACATTTTCTACTCCTCTTCCACCACAAACAAAAATGGGGTAATTATACTCTGTCATAAGTAACTCAAAACTACCATAATTTCAAACATCAAGATACAGAAGGCCGCTGGGTACTTGTTACATTTACAATTGACAATATTTCTCTTACTATTCTAAACATATATGGCCCCACACATCCAGATCCAAATTTTTGGAAGAATCTTTCATATATTGTCTCTGAACATTCCTAAAACAATTTACTAATAGGTGGTGACTGCAACCAAATTCTCGATCCATTTTTGGGCAGATGTTCTACGTCACATTTGTTCCACATGCCTCCCACAAAGCTTTTAAAAACTTTATTTTACAACATTCTCTCTCGGATTCCTGGAGAATATACAATCCCGACCTCTTGGAATACTCTTTTCATTCTCCTACCCATCAATCCCATTCTAGGCTTAATTATATATTTCTGAGTAAAGGCTTATTGCAACATATGGTCAACTCTGAAATCGGTGCTATTTTGATGTCAGATCACGCACCTGTGATTACTGACCTTGATTTTTTTCTTAATTGTTCTAAAACATTTTCATGGAGGTTGAATAACGCTCTACTTTCAGATGCTACTTTTATCACTTTATAGAAGAATACTTCCACATCAACAATAGTGATCAACTATCATTTCATTTAGTGTGGGATGCATTCAAAGCAGCCTCGAGGGGTTTTATCATAAGATACGCTCACTGAAAAAAAAAGTCTGCTCAACAAAAATAGACGTCCGTCTTTAAAAATAAAAAGTCCCTTGAACATGAATACTATACTCCCAAAACTAGTAAATTACATCTTGAAGCACTAGTCTCAGCTAAAATGGAGTTTAACCAATATGCCACTGAACAAGCATACAGTACCTTCCTGAAAATAAACGCCAGATATTATGGTGGTAATAATAAAGCTGGTTCCCTTCTAGCTCAATATTTGAAACAAAGAAAAGAAAAAACAACTATTAAATCTATCACAGACAACAATGGTCTTAAACACTTTAGAGATAAAGATATAGCATTGTGTTTCCCTTCTTACTATAAGGACCTATACACTCCAGAACACACACAATCAGTTGAATCTATCAACCAATATTTCTCTAATCTCAAACCAAGAGACCCATTGCAGACTGACCTCTCATCTTTAGACCAAACCCTTCAACTTACAGAACTATATTCAGCTTTACAATCTCTCCCCAAGGGTATGGCTCCAAGCCCAGATGGTGTCTCAGTAGAATTCTTTATTCAGTTTGCTAAGTCTCTCTTCCCCAAACTCTTTCAATTGCTTAATCACTTTTTAAAGTCAGGTTCTGCATCTGGCTCATTTACGGAGGCCATGATTTGTCTTATTTCGAAAAAAAAATCGGGATGCTACTGAATGTAAAAACTATAGACCCGTATCTTTAATTAATACCAATTGTAAACTCTATGCCAAAGTTTTAGCTCTCTGTTTACTCCAATACATACCTGACCTTATGGATTCCCATCAATCTGGCTTTATTCCTAATGCAAATGGAGCAGATAATTCTCATACTTTTAAAAATAATATTAACAAGGCTTCTAAACTTAAGATTCCTCTGGCAGCTGTATCATTGGAGGCGGAAAAGGCCTTCAGTAGGGTATACTAGGGTTTCTTGTCGAAGGCACGGGAATGGCATGGACTAGGTGGACATTTTATGTACATTCTTTATTCCTCACCTCGTTTCTCGGTTATAACAAATGGTATCCAATCTCCTTTTTTCCCCCTCTCTTAAAAAGGGGTACTTTTCAGGGATGCCCACTATTTACTTTACTATTTATTTTGGCGCTTGAACCTTTTCTGTACCAATTAAAAACTCATGAACAATTTACGGGGTTTCAAATTAATAATACGCACATCAAATGTATGTCATATGCTGATGATATTCTTTTGTTCATGTGTCACCCTGATACTTCTCTTTCAGCACTCCTGCATGAGGTCAACTTATATTGTGATGTATCTGGCTATAAACATAATATAGACAAAAGAGTGGTCTTACCACTTAATGCTCATTGCACTGGCTCTGCATTCCTTGATGTAGGATTATCTTGGCATTAAATGCCTAATGGTATGGTACTGCAATACGCTCAAGGATACACTAAAGACTAATTCAGAAATCTTATCTGCAAAGCTTGTAGATCTCACATAGAAATGGTCTCCATTATTTCGCACGTGGTCGAGCCGCATGGACACCATTAAGATGATGCTTCTCCCTACCATTAACTTCTTCCTTATGATGCTTCCTATTAAGATACCTAAACTTTTTTTTAGTTCAATTGATAAAATTCTATCCAAGTTCCTGTGGCACGGTAAACAACCCCGAATCTTTCTCTCAAAATTAAAACTTCCTAAAGTACAAGGTGGAGTTATTTTCCCTGACTTTTTAACTTATCACAAAGCTTTTGGCATTAAGCAAATACAACCCTATTTATCTACACTCCTCAATGATGCACCTCAAAAGCAGTGGTTCTCTTAGGAAGAAACATTTGTTTCTCCCTTTTCCCATAAACACATTATATTTATGTCTAACCATCCCCCCCCCCCCCGCCCAAAAAAAAAAAAATAACAATTCTGGTTGCCCAGAACTATTTCCCATTCAATCAACTTACTGAAACCTTTTTTTTATTTTGCATCTTACCCCCATTAATCAATTCTTTAACAGTCCCATTAGACACAATGGTTCTCTTGGGAAACAAGGTAAAACCTTGTGTTGGAAGGCTTGGATGTCTAAAGTTATATTTCTCATTTCCAAATTATATCATAAAGACTCTCTCGTCCCTTTTAATACTCTCTCATCAACTTATAATCTCCCTATTCGCATGAAATCCCAATATTTCATTCTTTCTACTCTGGTCCAAGAGGCCGTCAATAAACGTATACATCACAATCATTCTTCTCTTGCATCATCGCCACACCCGATCGTAACTTCTAATTATCGTAGGGCAGCTGTAATTTATAAACTTTTAAGAATGTCTGTTCCACTTAGACTCAAATCACCTATTTCGACATTGTTGGAATCAAATCTTGGTCTTGTTTGGCCTACTTTTTTACGGGATAGAATATGGTATAAGATACTTTCCACTGCACAAACTGCAAGCCTCACACAGACCCTAAATGTTTTTTATAATAGAGTTTGACACTCCTGTACGCATTTACAAACTCAAACTTACACAAAATGACAATTTGTGGTGCTGCCACACTCAGCAGGGTACTGACTTTCACATGTTTTTTTCTTGTCCCTCACCATCTACTTTTCTGTCCTCAATATGGTCCTGCATTTCAGCAATAGCTGAGATCTCCTTACCAATGTTATATGAATGACTGTTTTTGGGTGGCATACACGAAATTTGGAGTTTACTCAAGCCTACTGGAAAACTGGTGGACCTCTTGCTTTCTATTGCAATCTCTATTATTACTTCTAAAGGGAAATCTTCGGCGAACATTACTCTCAGACAGTGGTGGAATTCTGTATGTTCTCATCATAGACTTGACAGCTACAAGATTGATTCAACAGGAACGTTCTTCAAACGTCATCAACTATGGTTGCATTAAGTAACCATCTCTCACCCACTGCGAAGGAAATTGATTTTTTGCCTTCTTTTTAAAAATGTCAATATATTTCCCGTTTTTCCTCCTATATATACCTATTTCATCTTAGATTCACTGTAACTATTATTTATTACCCTCTCTCCACATGGCTATCACTTGATTCCCTTTTCCATCCCTAGAGCTCTTCTCCCTCTCCCTTTCTTTTCTTTATTCAAACTTGGAGTCTTTGATACTATATTGCTGTATATGCCTAATTCATTTACATGTTTAATATGCATTTATAAGTACAATATTCTTTATTCATATATATCCACAACTGCATATCTTGTTCTGGCAAAGTTAAGTTAATGTTTTTGTATTTGACTCAATAAAAACATCTTTTAAAAAATAAATAAATAAATAAATAAATACTTGTTCCACTGAAATGCAAGCTGCCCCATTCACATCCAGGAAGCAGTCCTTGGGGAAAGTATTACTGCTTGTCCACATGCCTGTGCTGCAAAGCTTTCATACAGGTACCTCATTACACAGTGTACGTGGCACTAAAAAAAAGGCCCCTTACAAATAGCTCAATTACTCTTTGAGAGAATTATGATGGTGTATAATTATTTCTCCAGCGATCAAGTAAACTGTGACCAATGAGTATTTAATATTTAAGACATTACTAGACCAGATACAGCAAACACAGCAGTAGTTGATTGGGTTGTATCAATACAGGATTAAATCCCTTCTCCTTGCACCACATACAGAAGCACCTCCATTTAGTGCTCTAAATCTTTGTTGTACTAGATGTTCGTGTTTTCGCTAATATCTCTCTAAAACCAGCAGGGATGCAGAGATGACCAAACTAAGTCACTAGAAACCAAGCTGCCAGTGTGAATGACTTCATGTTGTGCTGATAAGTCTGCCTCCTATTCATAGAGAACAGCATGGGATGGGTCAGTAGATATTGTGACAGTCTCAGTAATTCAATGTAGCAGAGCTGGTGCAGCTATGCTGGGGCAATCAGAATCAAAGAAATGTGGTCTGCTTTGGTCTTCCTGGTAACGAGAGGAAAGGGCAGAAACAGTTAAGCAAAGAACTTCCACCAGATCATAGGGAAGGCCCTGCCCTTGTATCCCAGTTGCCAGTACCTTCTGGCATAGTATTGGCATTTCTTTCTTTGCAAGGTGGCAAATAGGACTGGAGTGGGATAACCATTTTTGGAAGATCTACTGCAGTTAGTGGAGCTCCATTTGTGGCAGTCTGACATGGTGCAACTGAGTGCATCAGCCTGGTCATTCTGGGCTGCTGACAGATGTTCCATTGCAATATCCATCCTGCCCGGCTTGGCACAGTCCAACAACTTCTGTACTTTCTCTAGAAGTGAAAGATGTCAGTGTCTCTCGGTTTGGTGATGTGGCACATTGAGGTTGTGTTATCTGTCTTGATCAGCATAGCATGGCCTGCTAGTCTAGGCAGGAATGCTTATAGGCCTAATCTGATGGCCTACAGCTCCAAAATATTTATGTAGAGTGCCTTTCTCTACCAACCAGTAGCCTCCTGTAGACAGTTCCTGCGTGTGAGCTCCCAATCTCTCTAACAAAGCATAATTGTGAAAGTAATTCCGTCTGTGGTGGATTGGAATGGAATGGATGAGAGTGCCTCACCACAGGCAGAGCCTGCTTTAGCGTTTTGAAGACAAGTAGTGTTTTGTTTCAAGATCCTGGTGCTCTCCAATGCTCCAATCATCTGCCTGGATCAGCCTCCTCCTCATCCTACAGTAGGGCTCTAAACCAATGATTGATGACAATAAGCCCAGCAATCGTTTATAGGTCCTGAATAGGGCACTGGGAAATTGTAGCTGTGTCATGAGACAGATAGACGATTTTTGTACATTTAGTTCTAGACTCTATGATAAAAAAGGTAAAATAGAAGCTGCTGTGGAGACGCATGCCGCTTTGTCTGATGAAGCTTTGACGAGTCCCAGTGCCCTTGAATATCTGAGGAGAGGACATTAGTCTAAAAGAAAGTGATTTGAAGTCGCAGCGGAAGTGCTCCCCCACCCCCAAATGAGAATCAGCGATAATGTCTGTGATTCGGGTTTTCTGGAACTTGAGAACATTTTCCTACTGCATTTCTTGCAAGTGCAGATGGTGCTACTTCTAGGAAGGATGATTAGGAGGCATTTCTAGACATTACAGAGCATGCCTAGACTGTACGCTTCGGAGCACCAAGCAAAACAACCTGTGGAAACCTGCTTCCAAGCTGTAGCAAAACAGGAAATTCTTCTCCCTACAGGTTGCATTAAGTCAGCGGGGAAGGAGGGAGTGGTCATAATTCAGGCTTGGTTTGGATTATTTTAGGAGTGCGACAAGGCAATGCCACTCTTCTCTGATGCTGATTTGTGATAGCCCCACCATTGGCCCCTGTTAAAGGAGTAACCCGAGTTGTATCCACCTTGTCTGGGGGATAATACTGTCACTCATGTAGGCCTGAGGGCGTGTGGAGCCACAAACCTATGTCTAAGGGTCATGTCTTTTATTGCAGGACTTCTAGAAAGCATGCTATATAGGTAACTGTTTTTATACTTTGCAATGCAGTGCCCACGTGCTTACCAAACAGGGTTGGTCTGTCAAAAGACATGTGCAGGATCTTAGCCTGAACTTCAGGATGAACAACATGGACCACAGTCAACTGTCTTCTCAATAAAGCTGCACCTTCAAGCTGTTAAAAGGCAGTATTCGAGACATACACTACACTTCTGCAGCTATGATGGAAGCTATATTCGCCCCTTCCTACATAAGGGTCTTTATTCCTGTCCTCTGGGATTAGATATGATAGGTAAGATTTCACACTACATTTGGCAGTCGCAGGAGCCTAAACAGGAAAAGGCATTTTGTGCTTTGATGGATGCTGCATGCATGAAACTGGCTCTGTGCTCCAAGTCATCAAGGAGTCTCTCATCTCTGTCTTAGCAAAGGCTGGAGTTACATAACTCTTCGATCACCTTTGCCACAAAAGAGGAATGCAGCCCTGGATGACAAGTTGAGCGTGCCAGTGCAGACTCAGAAGCACTTAATGTCTTTTTGAGATACAGTACCTCTGCCTGTATAGTGACCAGTGTCAGCATAAGTTTTAGCTCTTCTTTCCAGAAATGATCTAGGATAGGGATGGACTTAGTGTTTCTCTACTGTGTTGTATCCTAAAAACAGAGGAAGCACTGCTGCTGTAACTGGGCTACATAATTGGTCCGAGAGTCTGGTTATGAAGGGTTCTTGGTGCTTTCTCTGGGCAGAATAAAGTCCTTTCATTTTTCCTCTTTTTGGCAATCACCTTCCTCCTTCTGTCCTTCCATGCCATTTCCACCCTCCTCATCTAGGCCTGGTTCTTGATTGCCATCAGGAAAATACTCTTCCCCCATGTCTATAAGTGTTTGATTTATAGGATGTGGTGCTGGGGGCAGCAGCAGTGGACATGGCACAGTAGGTTGAGGTTGCAGAGGAGGTGGCATGGCCAGTGGTTGCAGTCCTGACTTTGGGCGGGGAGGGGACCAAGATGAGGGCAGAGATGTTATGGTTGAGGAACTGGTCTTAGGAAAGTGTGGAACCTGTTGCAACAGACATGAAGGCAACTGGTACCTGCACAACCAGAGGTTCAATAGAATTGCACTGGAGCTCAAACTGAGGCTCACAGCATCTTGAACGGCCTTCACAGGGAAACTTAGGGGTTCATAAATATCATAATTCTGCTGATAGTCTGCTTCTACTTCCCTCTCATACTGCTCCTCGACTTACTGTGGAACGTAGCATACAACCAGCTGTGCGGGACTATGCTTTGTGCTTGCTCGCTGACACCTACCGTTAGCTCAGAAGCCAAAATATGCTCTAGCAATTGAACCAAAACCTTCAAAGTTGAATGGGAATAAGTTGCTTGTGCTGCTAACACTGCTTACAAAAAAAAAAAAAAAAAAAAAAAAAAAAGGTAATTTGGTTGTCAATGGGACTGTTGATGTTAAACTGTTGTAAACGTTCAGTCGCTGTCTAAGCAGACAAAGGTTCACTGAAGCCTGGTATGTGAAATGATTCTCGACAATGTGGTTGGTGTAGACAGTTGCTTTTTCATCATTTATATTATTGATTTTGGAAGGACTACAGATATGCTGTTAGAGGAGCTTGAGTTTTGTGCTAATTGCAGTGAAATTTGTTGCTCTCCTTTTTTCAACACCTTCTCTGATGAAGGTTTGATCTTGTCCCTGGAGGAGGCAGATGCAGGGGTATGAAGTAAAGTTCAGCTGAGGAACTTTTATATGCTTCCTTATTTGTGCTGCCTTCTTGGAAGTGCCTGGAGTGGCACCTTGCATTTAACCATTCCCAGATGAGGGGGCATATCCCTTTGTAAAGGAGAATTTTACTCTTCTCCAGAGGATAAAAGAGTCAAGAACATTTCCCTGTTCTTAAGTGTTTTGAAGGGGAATATCTTACAGATGTTTCAGTGTGTTGCCTTGTGAGAAGGATAACAACAATTAATACACAGATTTTGAAGATCGTCTGTATAAATCTTTTGTCCGCATTCTAGCAGGACATCGAGATCTTTTGTATTCTGCTGCAACAGAAACAGATGGGAATGTGCCTTTGTCAGAAGGTGAAAAGCCAAAAAATACCTGTGAACCAAGTGATAGCTTGGCTTAAGGCTGGATGAAATCCAATGATGACATGGTGTAAGTCAGGATGTGGCAAATAAAAGATCAAAGATATGTGAGAGCTGAGCTCTTGCAGAGGACTCCCTCACATACGAAATGTAAAGAACCCTGAACTATGGTGGCCTTTAGGGAGGAGTAGAGAGCCTAGCACCTCCACCACGATGGCTGAAATTTGGGCTATTCCACATAATGCAGATATGCTACTAAACGAATTATGCTGTATGGCCTATGGCCATTATAATACTATTGATTGCTATTTGAGGGTATCGGTATTTCACAGCTTGACGATGGAGAAAATGTGAAGCCTGTAAATGTATGAAAGATCCAGTGCTGGAGAAAGATTATTATCCTTGTTCCTGGATTATCTTGTGTTACAACAAGTAGTGTGTTACTGATTTAATGCTTCCATTAGACCTTTGCTCTCAGTTCAACTTGTTTTCTCCAAAACACAAAGTGTCCATTTGTATCTTTGGTCAGTTATTTTATTATGCCCACCAAAATATACACTTATAGGACACATCTCGTAATTTTCAATATTTGTAATTAACTACTGCTTTACACTTAGGGCTTCCATTCATTTTTTTAACTCTTGGGGGGGGGGGGGGGAAGATGGAAAGTCTACATATCATAATGCATTAGGAACCACATCATGAAAATGACCCATTGGCACAACAAAGCTGCCAAGTTACATGCATCTTCTGGCACTGCATTAACATGCTTTTGGAACTCTGCCATTTAAGAAAAGGGAAATGATAGGAAACTGGGAGCAGAATTCCAGGATTACACATTAACCTAATTTTTCATAGATCAGGTAGTGCTTAATATGTAAAAGAAAGAGTACTGGTGCCCGAAGCTCTACTCACAAGGCTGCACATGGAGGAATTATATATGTTAGCAAGCCCAATGCCAAGGCTCCATAGTTGTGAATCCACCGTCAGGCTCTCCCTGAGCCTTTATCTTACTCTAGCAGGATCCTGTTTTCTCATTTTGTGTCAGTTTAACAGTCTTTTTCTTCCTTCATCTTTTTGATTTGTGTATTTTCCATCTGCTACCCTTGGGAAATTTCAGATGCTGAAAAAGAAGTGCTGGTGCAAAATAAAATGGGTGCCGGTGGCCTCCACCAGCTCAAATTAAGCTCTGCAAACCCATTCATGTAATGTAGTACTGTCAAGAAAGGAGCATTTACAAAGGCCTCTGAATTGACCACAGTGAGGTGCTGAGCTAAAGAAAACTCATGAACAGATCAATAAATAAATAAGGGGGCCAGCTAAGATGAAGGTAGGAAATATTAAGCTGTAAGACCTCCCATTTGAAGCATGTGTACACACAAATACTTTATTAGTTCAGAAGATGGTTCAGTTACAATAAAACGGACACAAGTATTCAACAAATGCAGAATATGAAGTACTGATTTAAAATTGATTTCAAATTAAAATAGAAACAGTCTTTGAGAACTGATGTAACTATCAAACCTTCACAGTGACAAAAATTTGTGAGGCTGAAATAGGAGTTTCTTTATATCATATTTCTTTTGCCCCACTACCTTTAAATCCTATATGGAGTTCTTCATGGAGTCAATCACAATTTTAAAAATTGCAAACCCAAACCACATTCATCAAGCAAGATTGTAATGTACAGAAAACATGATAAAAATGTTTATTTATTTAGATGTATTAAAAAGCTATTTTTTTTAGGCCCATCTGCCCCCAAGGGGGGCAGAAGCCACTTAGACACCAGGGATAGTGTGTGTGTGTTTTTTTTGTTTGGGGAGTGGCCCCTTGGGGACACACTACTAAAGGTATTTTCTGCCCCCCTTGGGGCAGATAGGCCTATTTGTTTGTCGGCCCATCTGCCCCTATGGGGGGCAGAATCCACTTAGGCACCAATTTCTAAATGCTTGATGGTGGGGTGTTTGTCAACTGGCGAAGTATTTGCATTGGTGATAATTGCTTTTTCTCCTTTTTGTTCTAGTCCAATGCTTTTGCTTTCTTTCCTGTGGCTCCTTGTGGTTTTGGCGGTGGTTGACCTGCGGTTTGCATAGTTGCATGTTTTAGGTAAGTAAAAACAATTTACTCCAAAGGAGTATTGTTGCCATGCATGAATGACATGTTTGTGGGTGGTGTACTAAATGCAGGATTAGGTGTAAAATTGTCCCTAGATTTGTGCACAATGATATTTGTGTTGTCTTATTTCTAATTTGCTTTTCTTTCTTTTTAGTGGGATATCATTGGTGATTGCTGTGTCTGAGCAGAGTAGTTGCTTGTGAGTCAAGCTTTTTCAGGCAAGTGAGCGGTATAGTTTTTGAGTTTATAACTCTTACTGATAAAGCTACACTTTATTACTTATCTTACACAGTGCTGGTTGTTGGTGGTGCATTTGTCCAGTTACTTTTCGTAGGAAAGATCATGGCTAGCCACAGGATGACCGCTCAGCAGGTGGCTGGTATGCTTTTTGAGTCATTGTCTGATTATGATTATGAGACGGACTCTGCATCTGAGGCAGAGGAGGAAGTGAGAGATTCTGCCAGTGAAGTTTCTGTCGGAGAGGAATCTTCTGATGAGGAAGCCACTCTCAGTGCAGATGAAGGGTCTGTTTTAGAGGAGGACACTGATGTGCCATTAGTGCAGCAACCTGGGGCTGAAAGGTTTCCCGTTAGAAGACCTGAACTCTGGGTTGCCTCAAACATGGAGCAGCCAGAGTTGCCTGCCTTTGCTGGTCTCCCGGGGTGTAGAATTAATATAGAGAACTTTTTTGCCTGTCAATTCCTTGGAGTTATTTGTGGATGATGTGTTTTTGGAAGAGATTGTTGAGCAGACTAATTTGTATGCGGAGCAGTATTTGAGGGACAACGCTGCTAGACTTAGGCCACACCCTAGAGCTACCCAGTGGATTCCCACAAATTTGGAGGAAATGAAAAGGTTTTTGGGTTTGACTCTTTTGATGGGGTTGATAAGGAAGCCGTCACTGTCTTCTTATTGGTCTACTAGTGCCTTGATGGCAACAGCTATATTTCCTGCAACCATGAGTCGTAATCGGTATATGCTTCTTAGGATGCTGCATTATGTTGACAATGCAATAGCCTTGCCATGATTCTGATCGTCTTTTTAAGATTAGGCCTGTCCTTGATCATTTTGTAAATCAGTTTTCAGAGGTCTATGTTCCAGGAAAAGAAATAGGTGTGGACGAGTCTTTGGTCCTCTTCAAAGGTTGCTTGGTTTTTAGGCAGTACATTCCTAACAAGAGGGCATGATATGGAATTAAACTGTATATGCTGTCTGAAAGTAGTACAGGATATGTGTATAGTTTCCATGTCTACACTGGTAGGGATTCCAGTATTGACCCCCCCCTGGTTGTCTTCCCTCTTTTGGAGTTACTGAGAAAATTGTGTGGGAACTTGGTAGACGACTGTTCAACAAAGGTCACCATTTGTATGTAGATAACTTCTACACTGGAGTGCAGTTGTTCAAGGAATTGTTTAGAGTGGACACTGTTGCTTGTGGCACAATACATTGTAACCGGAAAGGCTATCCAAGGGAGCTTGTCTGCAAAAACCTTGAGAGGGGACAGTGCAGTGCCTTGCGGAATGATGAGCTGCTAGCTTTGAAATTTTCAGACAAAAGGGATGTCTACTTGCTAAGTACCATCTATGATGAGAGTACTTCCCCCCGTGACTGTTTGGGGCCAGGTTGCTGCGCAAACCTGTGCGCATTTTAGATTATAATAAGCACATGGGAGGTGTAGATAGAGATGATCAGAGGTTGGAACCTTATACTGCTATTCGTAAGTCTTACGTTTGGTATAAGACGTTAGCAATTCACCTCTTCCACTTGGCAACTTTTAATGCTTTTATTGTATTTAAGGATAGGTCTCAGGAGTCAAAGACGACATTTGTGAAATTTCAGGAGTCAGTGATAGAGAGCATTATTGTGGTGGAACAGGCAAGAGTTCCTAGAGAAGCAGTGGTGGAGGATACAGCTAGATTGAAAGATCGCCACTTTGCTGAGCACATTCCTCCCACGCCCAAAAAAGACTTTCCAGCTAAGAAATGTAGTCTGTGCTCGAAGAGGTATCCGGAGGGAGACTCGAATGTACTGCCCTGATTGTCCTTCGGAGCCTGTGTGGGTGGTTGTTTCAAGAATTACCACACCCAGAAGAATTACTGGGAACTACCATGAGTGTAAACTGTCTGTTTCATATTTTCATGTGTTCAGTTTCATGGTTGGCATTTCTGTCATGTACTTAGTTAGAGCTTTTGTGTTTGTGGTTTTGTAATTATTTCTTATTAGTTAGTGGTTTCTTTGGTTTAAAAAAAAAATGATGCCATTGTGATGACTGTGTACATATTGACTTGCTGTTGGTTACTGCAACACACTGCCAGCCAAACGCCTGTCCACACACTCCCATACGCTGGTGTGATTGCTGTATCAGGCAGTGGGTGTATGTAAGTGATGGGCCCTTGAGTGGTGCGGTCTGTCGATGCAAGTGTTGCAATATGCTGGGCCCGTGGCTGGCGGCGTGAATGGTCTTGTGCATGTCATGTATGAAAGGTGTGTGAATGGACTGTGAAGTGGTTGGTGCCTTGCCGTGGCTTTACAGCTCATGAGCTGTGAGTCATTGGTTCAGTTTTTTGGCCTTTCAGTTATTAACAGTGCATTTCATTTTTGTGTAATCTCTTGTTAATAAAATTTGATCCACTGAACCATCACTCACCCTCGTGCCAAATCCAACCAGTATGTGTGGTATAAATGTCAAAACCTGCTCCGCTGTGATCAGGCGTCGCAGCACACCTGTGACACGCTAGGTGTCTCGGGTGGGACCCCGATGATGAAGAATGCCACCAACTTGGTTTGTGGGTGAGGAGTCTTTTTAACATAACCTAAGTGTGTTTCCTTTCACAATGTTAGTGTTTGGAACATCACATAAGTATGTGGACACACCAAAATGATCTATTGCAAAACTACCTGTGTTTGGGGAGAGTGGGGGCGGGGGCACCTATGTTTTTGGTCCCGGGTGCGGCTTTCATCTAGGGAAACCTACCAAACCCAAACATGTTTCAAAAGTAGACACCCCAAGGAGTCCAAGGAGGTGTGGCTTGCCTGGATCCCCCAACATTTTCTTACCCAGACTCCTCGGCAAACCTCAAAATTTGCTTTAAAAGAAATCATATTTGCCTCACTTTTCTTTGTAGGATCACCGTTGCGGCAGAAATTTCCTACCACCCAGCGTTCCCCCTCAGTCTTCCAAGTAAAATGATACCTCACTTGTGTGGGTCCCCAAAGCAGAGTCAGCCTAAAAGATGTATAAAAGAAAAATATGTGCTTATCAACTAGCTGTGCTATCCCTTCGATCTCTACAGGTTGTGGGCATTTTTCTGTTGCAGGCACCTGGGCCACCCACACAAGTGAGGTATCATTTTTATCAGGAGACTTGGGGGAACGCTGGGTGGAAGGACAATTGTGGCTCCTCTCAGATTCCAGAACTTTCTGTCACCGAAATGAGAGGCAAAAGTGTTTTTTTGGCCAAATTTGTAGGTTTGCAAAGGATTCTGGGTTACAGAACCTGGTCAGAGCCCCACAAGTCACCCCATCTTAGATTCCCATAGGTGTCTAGTTTTAAAAAATCTGCAGGTTTGCTAGGTTTCCCCAGCTGCCGGCTGAGCTAGAGGCCAAAATCCACAGCTAGGCACTTTGCAAAAAACACCTCTGTTTTCTTTGTGAAAATGTGATGAGTCCATTTTGTGTTTCCTGTTGCGGCGCTAGGCCTACCCACGCAAGTGAGGTACCATTTTTATCAGGAGACTTGGGGAAACACAGAATCGAAGAACAAGTGTTATTGCCCCTTGTCTTTCTCTAAATTTTTTCCTTCCAAATGTAAGACAGAGTGTAAAAAAAAGACGTCTATTTGAGAAATGCCCTGTAATTCACATGCTAGTATAGGCACCGCGGAATTCAGAGATGTGCAAATAGCCATTGCTTCTCAACACCTTATCTTGTGCCCATTTTGGAAATACAAAGGTTTTCTTGATACCTATTTTTCACTTTTTATATTTCAGCAAATGAATTGCTGTATGCCCGGTATACAATGAAAACCCCTTGCAAGGTGCAGCTCATTTATTGGCTCTGGGTACCTAGGGTTCTTCATGAACCTACAGGCCCTATATATCCCGCAACCAGAAGAGTCTAGCTGAAGGAACGGTATATTGATTTAAAAAATCTGACATCACAGGAAAAAGTTACAGAGTAAAACGTGGAGAAAAATGGCTGTTTTTTCACCTCAATTTCAATATTCTTTTATTTCAGCAGTTATTTTCTGTAGGAAACCCTTGTAGGATCTACACAAATTACCCCTTGCTGAATTCAGAGTTCTGTTTACTTTTTAGAAATGTTTACCTTTCTGGGATCCAGCATTGGTTTCACACCCGTTTGTCACTAACTGGAAGGAGGCTGAAAGCACAAAAAATAGTAAAAATGGGGTATGTCTCAGTAAAATGTCAAAATTGTGTTGAAAAATTGGGTTTTATAATTCAAGTCTGCCTTTTCCTGAAAGCTGGGAAGATGGTGATTTTACCACTGCAAACCCTTTTTTGATGCCATTTTCAGGGAAAACACCACAAGCCTTCTTTCTGCAGCCCTTTTTCCCATTTAAAAAAAAAAAAAACATTTTTGCTGTATTTTGGCAAATTTATTGGTCTCCTTCAGGGGAACCCACAAAGTTTGGGTACCTCTAGAATCCCTAGGATGTTGGAAAAAAAGGACGCAAATTTGGCGTGGGTAGCTTATGTGAACAAAAAGTTATGAGGGCTTAAGCGCGAACTGCCACAAATAGCCAAAAAAAAGGCTCGGCACAGGAGGGGGAAAAGGCCTGGCAGGGAAGGGATTAACATATGGTTAAAGTGGTTGTGTTTGTAAGCTCTCATGCAAATTCTCACTGCATAGTTTATAACCCCTTTTAGCCTGTCAATTTAAGTTTCTTTAAAGTCACTGCAGAAATACTCAGTCACATGTAGAGGATATGGTATTACAGTTTTGCAGTATGAATCCTTTTCTTGAACCCACATGCTGTGCATTATTCCACCATCTACTGGTTCTGTCTGGAATTATCTTTCTTTTTTTTCTTTTTCTCGGGCATCGACCACCATTTGGTGGTATGTCCAGCCCCTATGTGATGTCTGCACCACAAATGTACCTGTGCGTAGTTGCCATCTTCAGATTCTATTTTCCACCATTGGGTCTGGAAGCAAAGGAGGCGCTTCAAATTTTTTTTTTTTTTTTTTATTTTTTTTTTAGAAAACTCCACGTTTTTCAAGGAAAACATCAAATTGCTGAAGACCGCAGGGGAATCTTCTCTCCCCTTCCAATGGGGGACCCTGCCGGAAACAACTACGTGGTCTTGAGAATGAGCCAAGGTAGGGGATATGGACAAAACCCCCTTTAAATTTTGCCTGAACTGCTACTACAGTGACCCCCACGAGACCTGCAGGCCCTGTCTGCCAAAAGATCACAGAGACAAGGACTGTGAAGTCTGCTCTTTATTTGTACCGAAAACCTTGAGGCTATGCAGGAGACAGAGGTTAGAATTCTACCATGCTGGGGCCAGCACTAGCACGGCAGAGATGGCCCACAGAGATCAGGAAAGGGACAACAATGTGAAGGGGGCCGAGACAGCCGACCTAGGTTCAGACATCGAGATCCTCAAAACTGACCTGAGAAAAAACTGGCAGAGGGGAAAAATAAAAATACAGAAGGTAACAAAAGAGCCAAAAGGCCCAGAGCATAAAACATCTGAGAAAAAACACCAAAAGGCAGCCTTCGCATCAAGAAAAACATAGATCGAAGGTCAGCATAAAGCAAAAGATGTCCACGGATCCCTAGACATTGAAGACATTGACAGTTCCAACTGCTTGAGAGCACGCGAAGGGGAAGAGAAAAAAGACAAAACCGCCAAAAAAAGGCTACTGCCGATGCTCGATGCTGAACAGAGGGCGAAGGAGGTCGAGAGGAAAAAAGAGAAAGCTTGAGGCAGAAAGGGTGGCACTACATCAGCAGAAGGAGGAGTTTGACTACTCCTTAAAACAGTGGTTCCCAACCTGTGGTCCGGGGACCCCTGGGGGTCCGTGAAGCCTACTCAGGGGGTCCACGACTGCTCAGAAAATTAAATAATATCAACAGTTTAGGTCCCCAATGACTCACTGGAGGGTCCCTGGATTCCAGTAATGATTCAGTGGGGGTCCCCAGGTTCTAGTAATGATAAAATGGGGGTCCACGGAAGTCAAAAGGTTGAGAACCACTGCCTTAAAAGATTACCATATTCTGACAAAACCTTTCATGACCTTCAAGGGCGAAGAGGAAAATGCAGCACAGGAGGAGCCAACAACACCTGAACCCCATGAGGAAGAACTCAAAGGGGAGTTCAATGAACCCAAGGAGCCTGAAATAGGAACAAGGTTAGACAATGAATGATGGGTCCACCTCGAAATGGACTCCCCCAAAGAGGAGATGGAGAATTACCCCTCTAGACCATCACCACCTGATGACCTTGTGATGTATAACAATGTCATCAGAAGGGCTGCCGAAATTTGTATGGGGTACAGTTAAAAGAGGAGAAAGGAGAAATAGGTTTCCTGTTGACATTTTTAGATCAAGGCAGGGAAGTTTTCTGAGGGCCAGCAACTACTAAAGTGGTAACTGCAAGAGTCGAAAAGAAGTACAAGCCCTCGACACAAGACACAAAATACATTCAGGGTAAGGTGCCCATGGACTCCATCATTGTAGCTACAGCCAGATGGCACAATAACGCTTATAGCTCCACAGGACCACCGCCTAAGAATGAAAGCAAGAGGCTGGATTTGATGGGTAGGAAAATGGAGAAAGAAGCAGCAACAAAGTGATGTACTGCCAACTGTAACACCCTCTTGCACAGATATGGACACTATCAATGGGGTGAGATGGAATCTCTCATGCAACACCTTCCTGAGAAATACAGGAAAAGAGCAAAGGCAGTCATGCAGGAAGGGCAAAATGTGGACAACATTGGCTAAAGTGAGCAGCAGGCAGATGTGCACTTAAAAACACCTCAGGAGGCATGCCTGGTTGAGAATTTCAGAATTTAAACCAGAGGATCAGGCATCTATCATCAACAAACCTACCGTAATCAGGAAGTCAGTTGACAAGACCTTACAGCAAATTAGGAAGGACAATGAGACAGCAAAGGCTATGGGAGCCCTGCAATACAGAGGCTCCTTCTGGTGAGGTGGAGACATATCCAGCAGACCAACAGGTAGAATGTACTCCCCATCGGGCCAACAGGAGCAGCCAGTACAGAGCAGCTCAAAACAAGCTTTGCAACAAATCACATACAGAAAGTGGTAACATCCAGCAAGACATCCTTTTCGTGCACGAGGAGATGTGCCTGGCAGGGGGTGGGGGGGGGGGGGGGGGGGGGGGGGGAGGGAGGGGTGACAAGCCCCCTGGGGAGGAGCCTCCTGTAAGCGACTTATTCACAGTCCCAGAACCCCACAAAACACCAGTGCGGGGGGGGGGTGGGTGGAGGGGAGGGGTAGGGAACTATCCACAGGAGTGGGAAAAGATCACCACCGACAACTGGATTGTAAACATGTTAAGTCACGGATATTGCATAGAACTGGTCTGGAAACCACCTCAAATGCCCCCAAAACCAAAGAAAGTTCAAGGACAATAAATAACACAGCTCAGAAATGAGGTCAAGGAACTCCTACTAAAAAGAGCCATCAAATGGGCACCCAAAAAAGAGAGAAACCAAAGAGGCTATTTGCTCTACTTCATAGTACCAAAAGACGATCTTCCCCCAAAGACCAATCTTGGACCTCAGAATGATAAACATGTTTATCCGCACACAGCACTTTAGAATGACAACCCTGCAGTAAGTGATAGCACTCCTAAACAAGCACTGGTAAAGCCAACAGGTCTCACCTATACAAGAGCTACTGGCTTTGGCAATGTGTTTCTGCCATGTTGTACATCAGTTTGGCTGTTGTTCAGCATGGCTAAATGTTAGTGTTGGGGGAGTGAAGAAGGGGGGAGCATAGTGTAGCAGAGTTGAGTGTAGGAAAGTAGAGTTCAATGGTTCAGTGGCAGAGTGTCGAGAAATGGGATGGAATAGGAAGGAATAGCTTGAGGTAGTGGGGTGGATTGGAGCTGAGTGGGGAGAATTGGAATGGGAGTGATAGGACTAGGGTAGGGTAACAGGGAGTGGGGTGGTTTTGAGTGGGGTGAATTGGAATGGGGTGGATCAGACTGGAGTGGGGTGGATTGGACTGTAGTGGATGGAGTTGAGTGGGGTGGACTGAACTGGGGCGGGGTGGATTAGATTGGGGTAGAGTGGGGTTAGGTGGATTGGAGTGGGATGGAGTGGATTTGAGTGGGGTAGATTGGACTGCACTGAGGTGGGGTGGATTGCACTTAGGTGGGGTGAATTGGAGTGGAGTGCGTGAGGTGGATTGGACTGGAGTGGGTAGGTAGTACTGTAATGGGGTGGATTGCGATGGAATTGAGTAGGGTGGAATAGAGTGGGTGGATGGGATTGGGATAAACTGGATTGAGGTGGATTGGATTGGAGTGGGTTGGGGGATGGTGGATTGGATTTTTTGTAGTGGGGTGGAATGAACTGGGATTAACTAGAAGTGAGTCAAGTGGATCAGACTGATTGGAGTGGATTACATTAGTGTGGGTTGGGTGGTTTTGACTGGAGTGAACTGAATTGGGATTGAATTGAGTGGGGTGGAATGGACTGGATTGTGGTGGATTGGATTGAGATGGATTGGTTTGGGGTTGGGTGGACTGGAGTGGGTTGGGGTAGGGTGGATTGGAGTGGGATGGATTTGGTGGAATAGGGTGGATTGGCGTGAACTGAAGGCGAGTGGAGTGGACCGGAGTGGGTTTGATGGGATTGGAGTGGGGTGGATTGGATTGGATGGACTGGGGTTGATTGAAGTTAATTTGATTGGTGTGGGTGGACTGGATTGGTGCGCTGTGGATTAGATTAGTGTGGGTTTGATTAGGAAGGTTTGGAGTGGAGTAGATTGGACAGGAGTGGGGTGGCTTAAGGTTGGCTGTATTGAAGTGGGGTGGGTTAAGGTGAATTGGGTTGGAGTGGGATGAATTGGAGGAGGTGGATTGAACGGGGTGGTGTGGACTGGAGTAGAGTGGGGTGGACTGGAGTAGAACGGGGTGGATAGAAGTGAAGTGGGTAGGATTGGATTAGAGTGGGTGGACTGGAGTAGCGTGGGGAGGTGGAATGGATTGGATTTGAGGGGGGATTGAAATGGGGTGGGTGGACTGGTTGGAGGGGAGTGAGTGGATTGGGGTGTGGTAGGAAGGATGAAGTGGGGTGGAATGCACTGGGGTGGATTGGAGTGGGGTGACGAGGATTGAGTGAGGTGAATTGGACTGGAGTGGGGTGGAGTGGACAGGAATGGAGGGATGTGGTGGGTTGGAGTGGGGTGAAGTTGGTGGGGTAAACTGGGGTGCGGTGGATTGGACTGAGGAGGGGTGGATTGGATTGGAGTGGGGTAGACTGGAGTGGGATGAATTGGATTGGAGTGAGGTGGGTTAGATTGGTGTGGAGTGCGGTGGATCGGAGTGGGATGGGGTAGATTAAAGTGAACTGGACTGGGGAGGCTTAATGTGGATTGGATCAGAGTGGGATGGACTGGAGTAAGGTGGGTGATTGAAATGGGGTGGAACCGGTTAGATTGGATTGGGGCTGACTGGATTGGAGTTGGGTGGATTGGGGTGTACTGCACAATTATGTCTTTTAGCATAATTTCGAAAATTGCACATAAGAAAAAAAACAATGTTCCGTTGCAATATTTTGAACAAGTCATCTTTTGGCCCACGAGCAAAATGAAAACAAACAAAACATGAGTGCAAAGTGAAAAAAGAAGACTTTGCAAAATAAAACAAAAAATTAACTGTAACAATTATAACTTTGTGTTTGTCCTGGTGAGCAAGTTTTTTGCCAGTCACACCCCTTCTGTTTGCAGGGCAGAAGTTGCAAAGAACAAAATAGTACTTCAATCACGTCGGGAGCAGGAGACGGGAACTGATTACGTTGCATCAATCAGTGCTTGGTCCCTGAGCCATTGACATGAATGGAAATGATGAAATGCCAGCCATGGCCAACTGCAAGGCTATGAAGAAAAGTGCCACGTAAAACCACCAAATGAAAAGTGACCAAAGTCGGGATCAAAGCCCTTTTCTAACCACAACTGTCTCTAGCAAGCTCGCAGGCTCGACCCTAAAAAAGGGAGATTATATGGCCACCTTAGACCTAAAGGATGCTTACCTACACATCCCTATGAATCAGAACCACAATAAATACCTAACATTTGTACTGTAAAAAGTGCACTACCAATTCAGATTACTACCAGTTGGAATAAAGTCAGAACCAAGGGTGTTTACAAAATGCATTGCAGCAGTCGCAGCATACCTACGAAGGAAGGGATTACACATACATCCATACCTAGATGACTGGCTGGTGAAGGGAGGGAGCAAAACAAAGTGCAATAGGGATATTCCAACTGTATTGTCTACATTACTGTGCCTGGGTTTCTCCAGAAACCACAAAAAGTCATCAACACAAACAAACAGGTAAAGGTGTTCCTAGGTACAACACTGACCTCGAAGACAGCACAAGCGTTCCCTGTGCAGAAAAGGGTAGCGACAATGGCAGAGCAAACTCACCTTTACCAGAAGGGACAGTCTCTGACCGTGAGGACAGTTATGAAGCTGATGGGGTTGATAGAATCATGCATACGAGCAAGATTACACATGCGCCCCTTGGTAACAATCCACTGGAAATTGGGAGGATATACTGGTAATCACAGCAGAGGTACACAATGAGATACAAGGGTGGCTATCAACGTGACATTAGGGAGACCATTCAAAACACCAACTCGAACAGTGACCTTTGCAACAAATGTAACCCACAAGGGGTGGGGAGCACACATGAGAACACTGAAAGTGCACGGACAATGGAACAATACAGATGTGCTGAAGCACAAATGTTCTGGAGATGGGAGACAGTGTTATGCTGTTAAATGGAAAAGATATGAACATTAGTGCAGAAAAAATGGTTATATGGACTCACGAATAAAACAAAGGACTGTTTTAACATACTTAATTCATCTGCTAGATAATGGGCTAAATCAGTGGTTCCCAACCTTTTGACTTCTGTGGACCCCCATTTTATCAATACTGGGGCCCGGGGACCCCCACTGAATCATTATTGGAATCCGGGGACCCCCACTGAGTCATTACTGATAGTTGGAACCTAATATTATTACATTTTCTGAGCAGTCACGGACCCCCTGAGGAGACTTCGCGGACCCCCAGGGGTTCCCGGCCCACAGGTTGGGAACCACTGGGCTAAATCATTCATCTTTAAAAGTACACTTAGCAGACATGGTAGCATACACCAGGGATACATCATACAACAGCTTCTTCACAACACCAGTTGTAAAATGATTCCTAGAGAGGGCAAAAAAGATTGCCCCACCAAGAGCAGTACCAGAACCACTGTGGAACCTCAATACAGTTCTTACTCACATTTATGGCCAACCCATTCAAACCTATGCATGTCGGACCTAAAATCACTCACACTAAAATTAGCCTTTCTGATTGCAATCACATCGCTATGCAGAGTGAGTGAACGGCAAGCTCTATCAATACAGGAACCATATCTACAAACACACAAGGACAAGGTAGTTCTAAGAACCAACTCACAGTTCCTATGATAGTCACCAACTTTCATGTCAATCAGAACACTCAGTTGACTACCTTCTTTAAAAATAAAAGGCTGAGACAGAAAGAGCATTATACAGTCTAAATGTAAGAAGGACCTTGATGTACTACTTGCAAGAAACAAAGGGGTTCCGCAAAGGAGACCAGTTATTTGTCTTGTCTGCAAAAGGAACCAAAGTGAAACCAGTTACCAAAGGGACAATCTCAAGATGGATTGCGGAGATGGAGTGTTATAACACCTGTTTGCTAATACTTACTCATTTCATCCCAATTAACCTGCAGGAGGGGATACTGCTAAATAATCTGATGCGCAGCATGTGAATCCAGAAAAAGATTCAAGCTGCAAAGCAAAATGGTTACTTGCCAGTAAGAGTAGTTTTGCAGCTTAAAGAATTCACAAGCTACCCACCCACCTCCCCAGAAATGGGAGATATAGCAATCAGGTGGGAAAAAAAACTGATAAGCTAAGGAAGTATACTACCACTAGGCAAAAGAAAAAAAGAATCTGAAGATGGCGACTACTCACAGAAACATTCGTCGCACCGTCTGACATCACACAAGGACGGACATATTAAAAAAATGGTGGTTGCGACACCCAGGGGAAAAAAAAAAAAAAAAAAAAAAAAGACTGTTCCAGACTCAGACCCTAGATGTCAGAATAATGCGCATCATGTGAAGCCAGAAAGCTGCAAAACTACTCCTACTGATAAGTACAGGGCAAACATTTAATATGCAACAAAAGAGGCAGAATGAAACAGGCAATGGTACATAATGCGTATAGCACAGGTGCACGTTATTGTCCAAACTTATAAGGAGAAGTACTATTTCTTAGTAGTAGTGTATCAATTCAGTTAACTGAGAAAACACTCTGTGTCATCCAACAGAACCATCCAGGAGAAAGCATGCTCATAACACTCAGATTTTGGCTTATTTTTAAGCCATGAAAACTGTGTGGAGTTCCAACTCCTTGACCTAAGATAAACCTACCTGTTTTTGCATAGACATGTTTAGACTTTTCATGGATACATCTGTGTTTTTCTAAACGTTTCATTGGTAATAGTCAGTTGATTAAGTCTTGCACCGTAGTAATCAATGATATAACTTGAGCCATCAGAAGGTCCAACAATCTACGAGACAAAGGTAATTGTTTTGGTAAGAGTCAGTACTTCAAAAGAAATACTAGGTGTTCATATTTAATGGCATATAAATACATTGTCAGATCTAGACGTTTTAAGTTGAAATACTAAACACCAGTGCATCTGTACATCATCAATGCTTATTAAAACATATTTAAAAATGGTTCAAGTAGATAACTAAGTGACAAGATGGCACTTCTTACATCAACAGTAAAACTGAGTCTGTTTTGTGCGTCCTAAAATATGTCCAATGATGACCAGTCCATATCAGTAATGTGTCCGTTTCTGTGGTATAAAAAAAAAAACAAAGGCATTCTACAACAAAAGGAGTGGGAAGTAGTACTTAACTGGAAGTAGCACTGAACAGTAAGCAGGGAAGGCGGAGACTCAAGATTTGAGAAAAGGGAATTTCTTAGGTTTTCTGGTTGCTGGATTATCAAATTAGTGACTATATAAATATGTAGGAAAGATGGGAAAGACCTTCACAGAAGCAAAGGACTGATTCATCCTTTCAACTGTAAATACAGAGTATTGACTTTTGTTGTTCACATGATACATGTACCTTTTACCACTAGACCAGTTATAAAGAGAGCAAGGGAAGGACTATCAAATGATGAAAAAAATGGTCTTTATACCTCAATGAGAGACAATACTTGTAAAAAAGCTTGGAAGCAGCTGTGCTCTATGCATGTTAGTCTAGAACGATTCTACAGCGCACAGAAGACTAATAATTGAATAGATGTCTTGTGAGGTGGGTGAGGAGGAGTTGCGTATTAAAGAACAGCTGGTTTAATTTGATTTGTTAAGCACACTATGCTAACTCCTTCTCACAGAGGCCTATGCATCAACAATGAGCTAATGTAAGGTTAATAAATGTATAGCAAATAGAACACAAATACACCCAAGGCGCTTTTTAGCAATCAAAAAGCACTTTTATAAGGAGCCATTTGGACTTGCTTTTTGCAAGGACTGGAGGGGTGTTTATGAACCTTGTGGCATGGAAAATACAGCAACAACTCCAAAGGATACTGTTCTTAGAGTAGCACCTACACGGATTAAAAACTCGCCAACAGCAGTACTGAGGGAAGGCGTAAATCATTCATAAGCACATCTGAAGTTGTAGATGTAAGTAAAAGAAGCACAGATAAAACCAATGGGTCTGGCCTTCATTTTAATTTATAAGCCAGACCTTTTGGCTTTACCAAAGCCAGTGCTTTAAAGAAGAAATGAAACATCTGTAAATTTAAATCTCACATAGTTGGGATTTAGGTCACTATACTTCATAATGCAGACAGCTTTGCCAAAGATAGGAGTATTGCCATTTCCTTCAAGACCATTATATCCTCTTATCAGCACACAAAGCCTCTTGCATTGCTCTAGACAAGCAACCGTATGAAACATGTAGCCAACACTGTTAGTTAGTCAGTCAGCCTACCTGCCCCAGTATACACAATCCATAGTCCTTTACAACATGGTGATTACTCAACAGCCTGGGAGAGATGCTGGATACATATATTTAGGCTATCCTGTTTTAGTTTTAAACCTATGAGAAGTGATAAAACCCCACAGAAAGGGAAACAAGCCTTCATGAATCTAAACACTGATAAACATCTACACAACCACAAACTAAAATGCTAATTAAAAAAACAGGAAGTGAGAGAGAATGGGTAGATGTTATTTCATCCTGAAGGGCCCAATACAATGGAATTCTAAAATAAAAAGTAGCAGCAAGAAAGGCTAGTCTAAGATTGTTCTGCTTAAGTTTGTTGTTTAGTGAGGTCACTAAAGGAATATGTTACTTACCATGTAAGCATCTGTTTATGGCATGTTGTGCAGTAGGGTCACATGCTCTGCATACTCCTGCCATGTAGCGTTGGGTATAAAGTTGTGCAAGTTGTTTTTCTTTGAAGAAGTCTTTCGAGTCATGAGGTCGAGTGACTCCTCTTCTCGCTGATAGTGCGCATTGGCTCCACTGTTAGATTGTTTTCCCACAGGTGTGAGATAAAGGGGTGTAGAGTACGTGTAAGTAAAGCGATGACCATGCTAAATGTATATATATATATATATATATATATATATATATATATATATATATATATATATATATGAGTCAAGGGATCGAGTGACTCCTCCTCTTCGGTTCCGTTGCGCGTGGGCATTGACTCCATTGTTAGATTTTTTCCCGCAGAGGGTAAAGGAAGGAGTGAGAGTATATAGGTATAAAGTAAGAGATGTCCATGCAAATGTAAATGTATAAACTAATAATGTGTTAACTTAAACAACTACAGGCATCCGGGGAGGAGGGAGGGTGCATGTGAATCTGCAGCAGAACATGCCACGAACAGATGTACACTAGGTAAGTGATATTTTCAGTTCAATGGCATGTATAGCTGCAGATGCACATGCTGTGCATAGACTACATAGTAGTTTGTCCTCCCAAACAAATAGCAGTGGCTAGCCTGTAGGAGTTGAAGTTGTTTGAAATAATATTCTTAGAACAGCTTGACCTACTGTGGCTTGTTGTTGTGATAATTTGTCTACACAGTAGTGTTTAGTGAATGTATGGGATGTTGACCATGTAGCTGCTTTACATATTTCAGCCATTGGTATATTCCCTAAAAAAACAATTGGTGCTCCTTTCTTTCGTGTAGAATGTGCTTTGGAGTAATTAAAAGCTGTCTTTTTGCTTTGATATACATGCTTTGACGCACCTTACAATCCATCTTGCTAAACCTTGTTTTGATATAGGATTGCCTGTATGTGGTTTTTCGGAAAGCCACAAAGTTGTTTAGTCTTTCTAAATGGTTGAGTTCTGTCTACATAGTACATTAAAGCTCTTCTGACATCCAATGTATGTAGAGCTCTTTCTGCCACAGAATCTGGCTGTGGAAAGAAGACTGGCAGTTCCACTGTTTGATTTATATGAAATGGTGATACAACTTTTGGTAGAAACTTTGGATTTGTTCTTAGAACAACTTTATGTTTGTGTACTTGGAAGAAAGGTTCTTCTAGTGTAAAGGCTTAGATTTCACTTACTCTTTTTAAAGAAGTAATTGCCACTAGGAAAGCAACTTTCCGTGTTAGATATTGAATTTGACACGAGTGTATTGGCTCAAATGGTTGACCCACAAGTCTTGTAAGCACTATATTTAGATTCCAAGATGGAACTGGTGGTGTTTTGGGTGGAATGATGCGTTTTAAGCCTTCCATGAAATCTTTACTGACAGGAACTCTAAATTAAGAGCTATGTTGTATATTTTGTAAATATGCAGAGATTGCAGGAAGATGTATTTTTATTGAAGAAAATGCTAAATTTGATTTTGTAAATGAAGTAAATAGCATACAATATATTGTATTGATGCTGTAAGAGGGTCTATATTTTTAGATTGACAGTAATATACAAATCGTTTCTATTTGTTTGCATAGCACTGTCTAGTAGTGGG
This sequence comes from Pleurodeles waltl, assembly GCF_031143425.1. Taxonomy (NCBI): domain Eukaryota; kingdom Metazoa; phylum Chordata; class Amphibia; order Caudata; family Salamandridae; genus Pleurodeles; species Pleurodeles waltl. The sequence goes on along the minus strand of NC_090443.1, from coordinate 830,476,219 downwards.
TTTTCTTGCTTGTTTAGTAACTTCCATACATTATGATGGAGTTGTAAATATCCAAACTCTATGATCTCAGGAGCCAAATGGCTAGATTGACAGCTTTGGGATTTGGATGTCTGATTTGACCTCTGTTTTGAGTCAACAGATCTGGTCTGAATGGGAGTTGGGAGTGTGGTACTACAGATCGATCTAATAATGTTGTGTACCATGGGTGACGTGCCCATATTGGTGCTATGAGTATCATGTTGAGTGAAGTTTGACGCAACTTGTTTACTAGAAACGGGAGGAGTGGGAAAGCGTACGCAAATATCCCTGACTAATCGATCCATAGAGCATTGCCCTTGGATAGGGGATGTGGGTGTCTGGATGCGAAATATTGGCATTTTGTGTTTTCGCTTGTTGCGAACAGGTCTATGTTTGTTGTTCCCCACTTTTGAAAGTACTTTTGAAGTACATGAGGATGAATCTCCCATTCGTGAATTTGTTGGTGATTTCTGCTGAGGATGTCTGCCAACTGATTGTCTATCCCTGGGATGTACTGTGCTAATAGATTAATTTGGTTGTGGGTTGCCCATTTCCAAATTTTTGGGGCTAGAAGGGACGGTTGGGATGAATGTGTCCCTCGCTGTTTGTTGAGATAATACATGATTGTCATGTTGTCTGTTTTGATAAGAACATTCTTCTGTGTGAGAAGAGGTTGAAAAGCTTTGAGGACTAGAAAGACAGCTAATAACTCCAAGTGGTTTATATGTAGCTGTTTCTGTTTGACATCCCATTGTCCTTGAATGTTGTGATTGTTTAGGTGAGCTCCCCAACCAATCATTGATGCATCTGTTGTAATTATGGTCTGAGGCACAGGGTCTTGAAATGACCGCCCCTTGATTAGATTGGTAGAATTCCACCACTGAAGGAACATATATGTTTGGCGGTCTATCAACACGAGATCTTGGAGTTGACCGTGTGCCTGTGACCATTGTTATGCAAGGCATTGTTGTAAGGGCCACATGTTTAATCTTGCGTGTGGAACAATTGCAATGCAGGATGCCGCCATTTCTAGACTTTTCATGACAAATCTTACAGTGTATTGTTGATTTGGTTGTATTTGTGGAATTAGATTTTGGAAAGCTTGTATCCTTTGTGTGTTTGGATACGGTAGAGCTTGTTGAGAATTTAGTATCGCGCACCTAAATATGGTTGTAGTTGTGCTGGTTGGATGTGTGATTTTTGGTAGTTCATTGAGAAACCTAGTGTGTGTAAGGTCTGTATTACATAACGTGTATGATTTTGGCACTGTGTACAACTGCTTGATTTTATTAGCCAATCGTCTAGATATGGAAAGACTTGTATATGTTGTCTTCTTAGGTAAGCTGCCACTACTGACAAGCACTTTGTGAATACCCTTGGCGCTGTTGTTATGCCAAAGTGTAACACTTTGAATTGGTAGTGTTTTCCCTGAATGACAAACCTGAGGTATTTTCTGTGGATGGATGGATATGTGGAAATACGCATCCTTGAGGTCTAAAGCTGTCATAAAATCTCGTTTTTATAGCAGTGGGATAACATCGTGTAAAGTTACCATGTAAAAATGTTCTGACAGGATGTAAAGATTGAAGGGCCTGAGGTCTAATATTCGCTTGAGGGTGCCATCTTTTCGGGGAATTAGAAAGTATAGTGAATAAACACCTGTTCCTATTTGAGACTGTGGAATTAACTCTACTGCTTGTTTGAGTAGTAGAGATTGGACCTCTTCTTGTAACAGAATTGTGTGTTCTGTGGTTAGTTTGTGAAACCTTGGTGGAATAGTTGGAGGAGTGTATCAATTCTAGGCAATAACCACTGCGGATAATTGATAGCACCCAGTTGTCTGTGGTGATATTTTGCCAATGTGTGTGGAACTGCTGTAGTCTTCCCCCCCCACAGGAGAGGTGTGGAGTGGAATGGAGTGAGGGAAGTCACTGTTTTGGGTGTGTTGCAGGCTGCTTAGAGGTCTGGAATTTCCCTCTATTCCTGGAGTATTGTCCTCTATATGCGTCTCTAAATCCACCTCGTTGGTACTGTGTTTGGTAGGCTGGTTTTGTTTGGGAGGCTGATGCCTCAGAGCTGTGGTCTGAAACTACCTCGAAATTGAGGTTTACAAAATGACCCTCTATATGGTGTAGAATAGAGATTTTCTATTGATGTGTCTACCTCTGGCCCAAAAAGATGTGTTTTATCGAAGGGCATGGTTAACACAGCCTGTTGTATTTCTGGCTTGAATCCAGAAGATCGGGGCCATGCATGTCTACGAATAGTGACTGCTGAGTTGACACTCCTTGCAGCGGTATCTGCTGCATCTAGGGCAGATCTTATTTGGTTATTTGTGATAGCTTGCCCTTCTTCCACTACCTGTTTAGCCCTTTTTTGGTGTTCTTTGGGGAGATGCTGTATTAGATCTTGCATCTCGTCCCAATGGGCTCTATCATACTGAGCTAGTAGTGCTTGTGAGTTTGCTATTCTCCATTGGTTTGCCAACTTGGGATGCAACCCTTTTCCCCGCAGCATCGAATTTCCTGCTTTCCTTATCAGGAGGGGGTGCATCTCCTTAGGACTGACTATTTGCTCTCTTCCTGGCAGCACTAACCACAATAGAATCAGGTGGTACCTGATGGGTGATATAATCAGGGTCAGAAGGTGTAGGTTTGTACTTCTTTTCTATACCAGGTGTTATAATGCGTGCTTTTACCGGCTTGTTAAAAATTTGATCTGCATGTTTTACCATGCCTGGGAGCATCGAGAGGCATTGGTATCTAGAATGAGTTGAGGATAATGTGTTGAATAAAAATACAGTAGTATCCTCAGGTGGCGATGGTTTAGAGGGGTAGCTGTCTGGATCGTTTCTTGGGATGGGATCCAGGTCATAAAGATCCCATGGATCAACAGTGTCTTGTTGTGAGTCATAGGAATGAGTTGGCGAATGTATTGGTGTAGGGCTGTTGTGAGGAGGGGTAGGTAGGTGCGGAGAATGAGGAGTACAATGAGGAAGAGAAGACTGGGGAGGTGTGGCTTCTCTTTCTGTTTTGCCACTTTAGCTGGGGGCTGCATAGTGTCCAATTCCTCCTGAAATGTTAGCTTCCTCTTTGTTTTTAAAGATGGTGCTGTGATAATTCTCCCTGTTTCTTTATGGATGTGGATCCTTGACTGCCTCTCATCCATAATTTGAACTATGGGTTTGACCTTTGTCTCCTCCTCAGAGGTTTTGTGGCTCTCTAAGTCTTTTAGAAAGTCTGTGTTCCTCTGTATATGCCGTTTTTTTCAGCTTCGAAATGTGTTTTTTGTGGATCGAAAAGGATGAGGAAGGTCTCGGCTCCGAAACAGGTTCTTATTTTTGACACTGAAAATTGCTGTTTACTGGAGTCTGAAATTGAGCTTTTTGTAAACTCCAAGGATTTCGGAGGGGTAGCCTTTTTCGGTGCCGAACTGGGGGGGGTCTTTTTTCAGGCCGAGCCATGGCCTTCCGGCAGTGGCGTACCCAAGGCCTTCTGTTTTTTTCTTATGTGAGGGTGCAGGGGCAGACGTACTCACATGCTGGCCGGTTGTGACGGCTCTGTCTTCCTCAGATTCTTGCTCTGACTCAGAATCTTGGACTTAGACCGCTGTCTGCAGTAGTTGTTCTTCTTCTAGGTCGAAATGTTCTCCACTCTTCGATGCCATTTCGAGCCTTCTTGCTCTTCTGTCTCAGAGTTTTTTTTCGATCGGAAGGATCGACAGGCCTCGCAGTTTTCCTCCCGATGGTCTGGAGAAAGACAGAGGTTGCAAACCAGATGCTGGTCTGTGTATGGGTACTTCCGGTGGAACCGAGGGCAGAATCGGAATGGAGTCCGATCCATGAGGCTCTCCACGCGGTCGGCCCGAGTTGGGCGCGCGCCCTGCAGGGCGAAAAAAGTTGTTTCCCGACGGTACTGCTGTGTCGATGGAAGATTATAAACGCAATCAATACAATACCGACGCAAAGAAAGTTTTGAAAAGTTTTCCGAATCAAAATCTCGGAGCGAGGAAACACGTCCGAACCCAACTGTGGAAAGAAAAACAATCTAACAATGGAGTTGATGCCCATGCACAATGGAACCAAAGAGGAGGAGTCACTCGATCCTGTGACTCTAAAAGACTTCTTCAAAGGAAAACAACTTGTAACACTCTGAGCCCAATACTAGATGTCGGAATCCATATGCACAGCATGTGTGTCTGCAGCTACACATGCCATCGAACATATATATATATAGTGAAAATAGAAAATGTAAAAAACTGCAACCACCACAGGAGGAGGGTGGCGTATGTGAATCTACAGCACTACATGCCACGAACAGATGCTTACAGGGTAAGTAACATATTCCGTTCGACGGCATGTGTGGCTGTAGATACACATGTTCTGCATAGACTGTAAAGCAGTCCCCCTCAAAAGCAGTAGCTAACCTGTGGGTCATGTAGTTTGGACAAGGGTGCGTAGAGCTGCCTGTCCTACATTGGCTTGGAACCTGTTAATACATCCACACAATAATGTTTGGTAAAAGTGTGTGGTGTGGACCATGTAGCTGCTTTACATATGTCAGCAGGGAATGTTTCCTAGAAAGGCCGTGGACACTCCTTTCAGTCTTAACATAATAAGTCTGTATGCATTTCACTATCCATCTGGCTATGCTTGATTTGGATATAGGGTTGCCTTTGTGTGGAGGTGAAAAAGCAATAAAAAGTTGCTTAGACTTTCTGAAGGTCTTAGTTATAGCAATTTAGAACTTGAGTGCCCTTGTAACATCCAATGTTTGCAGAGCTCCTTCTGCAACAGATTCTGGTTGTGGGAATAAAAAGTGGCAATGAAACTGACTGATTAAGGTGGAATTGAGATACTACTTTAGGGGCAAATTTTGGATTGGTATGGAGCACCACTCTGTCTCTATGTATTTGGAAAAAAGGCTCTTCCAGGGTTAAAGCCTGGAGCTCACTTTCTCTGTTTAACACTGTCTGAGTGAAGTGATAGCTACTAAAAATGCCACCTTCCAAGAGAGGGACTGAAGAGGGCATGAGTGTAGGGATCCAAAAGGGGGACCAATGACTATTCTAACGACAATATTGACATTCCAGGAAGGTGTAGGTGGAACCCGGGGTGGAATAAATCTTTTTAGCTCCTCCATAAAGGATTTAATGACTGGGACCTTAAACAGAGAAAGGTGTTGTCTGTTTTGGAGACAGGAAGCCATTGCAGTGAGATGTAACCTTGTACATGTGAATGGCAACCCAGCCTTCTGTAGGTGAAGTAGGTAGCAGAGAATGTCTTGTACCATTGCTTTGAAGGGGTCAATTTGTTTTTTTTAAATGTTTCCACTTTGCTGCATAGCAAGCTACAGTGGTGGGTCTATGAGCTTCTTTAAGAAAGTTCATACATTAGGGTGCTAAGTGAAGGTAACCAAACACCATGACTTTAGGACCCAAATTGCTAGGTTCAGAGTTTTAGGTGTCTGATTTGACTGTGGCTCTCAGTGAGAAGTTCCAGCCTGTTGGGGAGTTTCTCATGTGGAACCACAGAGGTTGAGCAGTATTGTGAACCAGGGCTGACAAGCCCACATGGGAGCCACTAGGATCATTGTTAGAGAGGTTTGCCTGAGCTTCCGACCAAGAAATGGAAGAAGAGGGAGAGGTGGAAAAGCGTAGGCAAATATCCCTGACCAACTCGTCCACAGTGCAATGCCCTTGGATAGTGGGAGTGGAGGTGAAGTTTGGGCATTTAGCGTTTTCTGGGGTTGCAAAAATATCTATGAGGGAATACCCACCTGTGGAAGTATGGAAGGAGGACTTGTGGGTTAAGTTCCCATTCGTGGACTTGTGCATCCTGCTGAGCAGGTCTGCAAAGTCGCTGTCTGTTCCCAGAAGGTATTCCGCTAACAGATGAATGTTGTTATGTACAGTCCAGTTCCAGATGGTCCGAGACAGGTGAGACAGTTGTGGAGACTGTGCCCCCTCCCCCCCCCCCCTTTGTTTTTGTAGTTAATACAATGGCTGTTATATTGTCTGTCCGGACTAGGACACAACCTTGTGAGTGAGGTGTGGTAGGAATGCTTTCAATGCTAGGTGAAAAGCTTGAAAATCTAGGTAGCTGGAGACATTGGTGCTTGGCATCCCAAAGGCTCTACACTATGAGGTCCTGTAGGTGTCCATCCCATCCACTTTGTGATGCGTCCATTGTGAGAGTGTGGTGGGGAACAGGGTCAAGAAAAATCTCCTCTTTCAACAGGTTGATGGTGTTCCACCACTGCAGAGATTGGTGGGTGTGGAAGTCTATGAACACTAGATCCTCCAACTGACCCTGTGACTGAGACCACTGTCGAGCTAGACACTCTTGTAACTGACGCATGTGTAATCATGCATGGAGAACTATGGCAATGCAAGAAGTCATCATTCCTAAAAGCCGCATGACCATTCTCACTGTGAGTTGTAGGTCCGTTTGAAATTGGGGCAGTATTGCCTGAAAAGTTTGTATTTGGGCGGGACCGGGGTAGGCTAATCCTAGTTGTGTGTTCATGATTGCCCCTAAATATGGCTGAATCTGCAACAGATGCAGGTGAGACTTGATAATGTTGATAGTAAACTCTAAGCTGTGGAGAAGATGTATTATCATGTGAGTGTTTTACTGGCACTGCTGATCGGTGCTGTCTTTGATAAGCTAGTCGTGCAGATAAGGGAATATGTGGATACTTTGTCTCTGTAGATGAGCTGCTACCACTGCTAGGCATTTGGTAAACCACTCAGGGTGTGGTCGTGATCCCAAATGGGAGAACTTAGAATTTGTAATGTTTGCCTGCTATGACAAACTTTAGGTATCTGCGATGAGCTGGGTGTATTGGTATGTGGAAGGAGTGGTCTATTGGGTCTGGTGTTGCCATAAATCGCCCTGTTGAAGAAGTGGAATGACATCCTGTAAGGTGACCATGTGGAAGTGCTCTGATAAAATGCATTTTTTTTTTTTAAGGATCTGAGATCTAAGATTGGCCTTAAAGACCCATTCTTTCCGGGGATTAAGAAGTACAGATTTTGGGGAGAGACAGGTTCGATAATTCCTCTGATGAGAAGAGCTTGTATTTTTTGCTTGAGTAACATCTGATGTTCCTGCGTTAGCCTGTAGGCATAAGGTGGAATATTGGGAGGTGTGCTAATATGCTCCAGACAACAGCCATGTTGGATAATGGCTAATATCCGCTTGTCTGTTGTGACGGAATGCCAGGTTGGAAGGAAATGCTATAGTCTGCTCCCAAAAGGTGTTATGTGATGGAGGGATAGAATAGTATAGTCACTGCTTGGTGGAGCGTGTGGCATCACAGGGGGAGGCACCCTTACCTCTAGCTTTTGAGCCATGGGTGTAGTCCTTTGAGGAGGAATCTTGAGGTTGTTTTTGTTGGGAGGTGGATGCCTCTGAAGAGCTAGATTTGTAGGCTCCATGGTAAGGTGGGTGACGAAAAGTCTCACGGGAAGTGGGTGTTTGAAGCACTCCAATTGCTTTTGCTGTTTCAGTGTGGTAGGAGAGCTTGTGAGCTGGCAGCACGCCAGTGGTTGGCAGCTCGTGCTGCCACTCTTTTCTGCAGTGTCAATTTTTTTGCTCTCCTTGTCTGCAGGCGGGGTGTCTCCAATAGCTTGGGAGGTGACTCTCTTGCGTGCTGAGGTGGCAACTAACGAGTCTGGTGGCAGTTGTCCTTTAATGTAAATATGGTAAAATGGCACAACTTTATATATATTTTTTTATCTGCCCTGGGTGTTATAACCTTCGCTATAATAAGGTCTTTAAATATGTCATCGGTATGCCGAGGCATATCTTTTAACAAAGGTAGATATTGGGTAGCCCTGTGTGTAGTGGGCAGCGTATCAAAGAGAAGGTCATCCTCTAGTGGCTCTTTATGCAGCTCTACATTGTGAAAAGGTGCAGCCCTAGCTATAACCTCTTCAGAAGAGACTGCATCCTCAGGGGGTGACTGCGAGCAGGATAAAGGTCAGGATCCGTATCCGCATGGGGATCCGTGTCGTTAGTGTCCCAGGGATCATCTCCTTGCGGCCCCACCCCCATGGGTATCTGTGTGTGGTGACCCCCTGTGGTAAAATGTCTAGCAGGTCTCCTATGGGAGAAGGTACTGAAGGAGAGTCTGGCAATGGTAGCGGTGAAGAAGGTGGAGATGGAGAGGGACGTGGAAGGGAGGCAGGGCTGATAGCATTATCCATAGCCTTCCTTTTAGGACTGGCCTGTCCAACACCTCTTCAAAAGGTAAGCTTCCTTTACGGTGGTGGAGGAGGAGAGGAAGCTTCAGCAAAGATCCATCCAATCCCAATTTGGAGGTGGATCTTTTTCTGCTGAGTATCTAATTTTTCCTGCCGCCTGAGCAGAATAAGTTCCACCGGTGGATTAGGAGCTGGCTTGGAACTCGATTTTTATATTTTTGGCTCCGAAGATTTCAGCTTGCAGGTGGAAGGTGCTGTCGGCATCAAGGTGGTCGAAGTCGACTGCCAGATAGCACCAAAGGTCGAGACGGTGAAGATTGCTGGGTTTACTGGGTTGCTGGGCTGGAAAGAGCCTGCACATTCGTGTTTGGTTCAGGCTGTTGCTGGGCTTGAGAGAGCCCTGTGCACATGTGTGTTTGGCCGGCCCAATACAGCCGGCGAAACACACATGCGCTCTGAGTGGGTAGTGCAGTGCACTCCCTCTCATTGCTAGTCACCCCCCTTGCCCCGCCCCTTTCCCCAAAAAACAATATTGCTGGCGTGGGTGGGGGGGGATACTACTCCGCCTTTATGGAGGAGCCGCCCCTGTCCAGTAACCGTCCTGTAAACCAGAGTGCTGAGATGTGAGAGAGGATTACAAGATGCACGTGTGAATAAGCATTGAATATCTGTATATTGCACTATTATAAGTCCATCAGACACAATGCCATTGGGAAGATACTACATACCCTGTATTACTTCTCCTTTACGTGAAATATGTACTTTATAACAATCACTACAAAAGCAAAATGTTTTGAGTACACTAGAAAAACATATTTATCTATTTTTGGGGTTAAGCAGCTGAATAAATACAGCTAAGCCCTGATATCAAAAGGTTTGGAAAACACCAATGAACTCCACAGAATATAAACACTGCAACAGTACAGCCTGTATCATATTATTATCTGGTATCTGCACCCCAAAAAGGATATGTAGTATGTAGCAATACACAAAGTATTTATTCGCATGACAGGCATTTAAATTACACAGCACAAAAATGGAGCAACTAGGCTTCATATATACCTCAAAGGGACTGTTAACCCCACCAGTTGTGCAGCAATGCAATAAGTTTTTTTTTATTTATTATTTTATTACTGTGCAGCAAGAATAGAATTCCTGTAAGGTGTGTGCCTATGAGGCTTCACCCACGAGTAGCTTGTAAGATACTGGTAGCTTTCCAGCTGTTAGTAGCTCTCCTACGTGCATCCCAGCCTACCAAATTGGAACCTTTTTGCGAGGTAGAACTAATATAAGTCTGCCAAATTTGTGTATTCAAGACAAAATTAGTGTATTTTCAGACCTCAGAAGCTGATGTAAGGAGAAAAAATGGAATTTCCAAAATATATATTAAACTGTTTTTTCTGTGATAAATCATGTGGGAAGATTAATCACTAAAATTATTACTTTTGTGCGAGGCACTGCACCTGCGGCTGGCAAGTATTAACTTCGTAGAGGCATTCCAAATTGCCAAAGCTTTTTTGCATTACTGCCTTCACCCCTGCCTAATACACGGAGGTGATCAATTTTGGTAATCTTGCATACGGACATCGCTAATGTAATATTTTATGATTTGTTCACTATGACAACATTAATAATATCATTAACTCACAATCATTTTCACTGAACATAAGTAGGACTTTTTACACAAACGTTTGGAGACCTCTGGTGTATATAGTGAGAATCCTGTGTTGATTTACAGTGTGAACTGAGTTGAATCCCTGTAAGACTTAAATGCAACACAAACGTGTGCCTTGCAGAGTGGAAGGAGGTCATTAATGTTCATGCCATTGGAAAGAATTTAGAAAATGCCCAACGCTCAAAACATCAGGAAAGACAATGTGAAACACAATGAAGAACAAACTGCACTGTTCTATTTGGTTTCACTCCCAGCCAAAGCTCTTCAATGGAGTATAACAGGAAATGGATGTGTCAATCTGTCTGGTTGTTCCCCCCTTTTGTTAACCCCTTAGCTGCTGGCCCTTTTTTGGCTATTTGGGGTAGTTCGCGCTTAGGCCTTCATAACTTTTTGTCCACATAAGCTATCCACGCCATATTTGCGTCCTTTTTTTCCAACATCCTAGGGATTCTAACGGTACCCAGAGTTTGTGGTTTCCCCTGGAGGAGACCAAGAAAGTAGCCAAAATACAGTTAAAATTTCGTTTTTTTCCAAAATAATTGGAAAAAAGGGCTGCCGAAGAAGGCTTGTGGTTTTTTTTTTTCCCTGAAAATGGCATCAGCAAAGGGTTTTTGATGCTAAAATCACCATCTTCCCACCTATCAGGAACGGGCAGACTTGAATCAGAAAACCACATTTTTCAACACAAATTTGGCATTTTACTGGGACATACCCCATTTTTACTATTTTTGGTGCTTTCAGCCTCCTTCCAGTTAGTGACAGGAATGGGTGTGAAACCAATGCTGGATCCCGGAAAGCTAAAGATTTCTGAAAACTAGACAAAATTCTGAATTCAGCAAGGGGTCATTTGTGTAGATCCTACAAGGTTTTCCTACAGAAAATAACAGCTGAAATAAAAAAAGATTGAAATGGAGCTGAAAACAACAGCCATTTTTCTTTATGTTTTACTCTAACTTTTTCCTGCGATGTCAGATTTTTTAAAGCAATATACCGCTATGTCTGCTGGACTCTTCTGGTTGCGGGGATATAAAGGGCTTGTAGGTTCATCAAGAACCCTAGGTACCCAGAGCCAATAAATGAGCTGCACCCTGCAGTTGGTTTTCATTCTATACTGAGTATACAGCAATTCATTTGCTGAAATATAAAGAGTGAAAAACAGGTATCAAGAAAACTTTTGCATTTCCAAAATGGGCTCAAGATAAGGTTTTGAGGAGCAGTGGTTATTTGCACATCTCTGAATTCTGGGGTGCCCATACTAGCATGTGAATTGCAGGGCATTTCTCAAATAGACGTCTTTTTTTTATTATATTTGGAAGGAAAAAATGTAGAGAAAGATAAGGGGCAATAACACTTGTTATGCTATTCTATGTTCCCACAAGTCTCCCGATAAAAATTATACCTCACTTGTGTGGGTAAGCCTAGCGCCCGCGACAGGAAATGCCCCGAAACACAACGTGGACGCATCCCATTTTGACAGAAAACAGAGCTGTTTTTTGCAAAGTGCCTACCTGTAGATTTTGGCCTCTAGCTCAGCCGGCACCTAGGGAAACCTACCAAACCTGTGCAGTTTTGAAAACTAGAGACCTAGGGGAATCCAAGATGGGGTGACTTGTGGGGCTCTGACCAGGTTCTGTTACCCAGAATCCTTTGCAAACCTAAACCTAAAAATGTGGCTAAAAAAAAAAAAAAAAAAAAAAAAAAACATTTTCCTCACATTTCGGTGACAGAAAGTTCTGGAATCTGAGAGGAGCCACAAATTTCCTTCCACCCAGCGTTCCCCCAAGTCTCCCGATAAAAATGATACCTCACTTGTGTGGGTAGGCCTAGCGCCCCGACAGGAAATGCCCCAAGACACAACGTGGACACATCACATTTTTTCATAGAAAACAGTGACTACCTGTGGATTTTGGGCTCTAGCTCAGCCGGCACCTGGGGAAACCTAGCAAACCAGCGCATTTTTGAAAACTAGAAACCCAGGGGAATCCAAGATGGGGTGACTTGTGGGGCTCTGACCAGGTTCTGTTACCCAGAATCCTCTGCAAACATCAAAATTTGTCCCAAAAAACACTTTTTCCTCTCATTTCGGTGACAGAAAGTTCTGGAATCTGAGAGGAGCCACAAATTTCCTTCCACCCAGCATTCCCCCAAGACTCCCGATAAAAATGGTACCTCACTTGTGTGGGTAGGCCTGGTGCCCGCGACAGGAATAGATCACACAACGGTCAATGTTGGTCCTTACATGAGGCAGCTGTTGACCCTGGGGTGATCCATTCCTGACGCAGGCACTAGGTGTAGGCACTCAAGTGAGGTAGTGTTTTTATCAGGACAGGTGAGGAATCACTGGGTGGTAGGAATTTTGTGGATCCCAGCATATTCCTGTAGTTTGTGTGACAGAAATGCGAGAAACAGAGTTTTTATTCAACATTTCAGCTTTGCAGGGTATTCTGGGTAAGAAAACTTTGGGGAATCCACACAAATCACACCTCTGTGGACTCCCCCGAATGTCTAGTTTCCAGAAATGTTTGGGTTTAGTGTGTTTCTCGATATGGCCGCCGAACCCAGGACCCAAAACACAGGTGCCTGCCTTACAAAACCAGTTTGTTTTGCCATAGATAATTTTGATGTCTCCACAATACGATTTGGGCGGTGGAATTTGGGGCTGAGCTAAATTGGGGAGCTCCCAAGAGAGCACTCTCTCTCGCTCTCTCTGCTAGCCGCCGCATTCACCTGCTCTATGGGTTGGGCTAACCCACTATTACCCAGTTGCAAATACTGCTTGCGAAGGGACAGCAGGACTGTCCTCATCACCTCCCTTATAATGTGCTGGAAGAGGAGTTATCGAATGGGACTCCTCCGACTGAAAAATCACTCCCAGAGTCTGCGCCATTGTCCTATCCCTCAGATGCTGTCTCAGTATCTGATGTCTCAGTCTCTGATCCTATTTCAGAGCTGTCCTCTATAACCCGAGTGACGGCAGCAGTCATCCATCAAGATGCCATCTCTGCTATTGGCTAAACTGTTGCTCTAAAACACTACCCTACGTAGACAGTCACAAAATCGATGGTGTGTGTGAGATACGTGCAACAGTAGAGGCCACCTTACCTGCGCTTCTTCCCTCAATCAGCACGTTCTTTCAAGACACTCAAAAAACACCTTGTCACATACCATTCGTCACAGTATTTAGCACCTCCTGCGCCCAGTCCAACAATCATTATTGGTGCTCCCACTCCCTCCTCCTCGGATTCCCTCATTACCACCCAGCAAAAGTGCCCTTCATCTCTCCAAAGCTGCCCTCCACCCCGCACATACATTTCATTTGTATTATAGCGCAGGTAATGGCTGACTTTACTAATGTACTCAGCTATTTACATAAAATACAGATTTGCTCTTTGCAGTAGGCATATAAACCTTCTGTGCTTCTTTATGGCACTAAAACTGCCACTAGACAAGTCTGATCCTTTTGTAGCAGAAACATATTCACAATACTTACTTGACTTTTTTATTGCTGCCTAAAAGCTACAGGTGAAAAGCGTCAGTTGAAGTATGTGCATTGCTTTGAAGACGCAAGCTGCAACTGCAAGACAACTGGTGGCAAATCTATATTTTATATATATATATATATATATATATATCTCACTTTTATATGTGGGTCTGGTTTTTCATCGCAGCCCCCAGGGAAACCACACACATATTGATAAAAGTGATATATATATATATATATATATATATATATATATATATATATATATATATATATATATATCTCTCTCTCTCTCTCTCTCTCTCTCTCTCTCTCTCTCTCTCTCTCTCTCTCTCTCTCTCTCTCTCTCTCTCTCTCTCTCTCTCTCTCTCTCTCTATATATATATATATATATATATATATATAGAGAGAGAGAGAGAGAGAGATCTATTTTTATTTAGTTGCTGTATGGTTTCCTTGGGGGCCAAAATGGCCCCCAGGGAAACCCTACAACAACTAAAAAAAATATTGCCCCCACAGGGCGTCGCCCTGCCCACTGGCGACCCCCTGTCCATTTATTTATTTATTTTTTTAAAGAAAAAAAATATATATATTTGCTCCTGGGGGGGGGGGGGGGGGGGGGGGGAGGCCGACCCCCCCAAGTGAAATCCCTGGTGTCTAGTGTCTTTCAGAAGGCCTTGTAAGAAAGGGGAGACTCTCCCCTTTCTTACGAGGCCTTCCCGAACGTGGGGAAGGCCGTTTGTGGCTGTTTTCCCCATCGGAGCAGGAAGCGGCTGCAAGGCTGCTTCCTGCTCCGATGGGGAAATCAACATTGTAACGTCAGCACGCCTCGCGGCGCACTGATGTGACAAAGGGGCGGGTAGGTGGCGGGGGGAAGACACGGAAGAGCTTCCGTGTCTCCCAGGGATAAAAAAAAAAAAAAAAAAAATCCTTGGGTGCGACGCACCCGAGGATTTATTAACCCCCTCACTGGTGTCGGCCACTGGTCGTGACCCGCACCAGGGAGGTAGTGTGGATGTCGGCCAGTGGCCGACGCCCGCACTTAAGCGGTTAATGGCTATCACATCAGAGAAAGGTTGATTCATTATCTATAAATGCAGTACGTGATTGCATACCAAACATCAGTCTCATTACAGCATGCAGAACTCTAAAAAGGGAACTTTTTAGATGGTGAAAACAGGTCACCCCACAGAACAAGGCACTGGAAAGGCAGTGAAGGTGAAGAATTTGCAGTTAGTTTATCAACCAGGAAGGCTGTTACCAAAGGTAAGTAACCTTTTCTTCTGATGGATTTATGTAACTGCAGATTCATCACCTTTAGCATATATACCCAACAGTACTTTACAACAGCAGAGTGTCTGTATAGTGGGCTCGGACCAAAAGGTCTTTCAGGACCAAACTGGCAACATGCCCTCCCATTGGATCTGGCTGTCAAGGCAGTAGTGCTTTTCAAGGACAGGCAATTTGCTTGCCAATACACTGGTAGCAGCCTCAGTGCTGGTGAGAAGTCTCTCCAGAGTTTGCATAGCAGACCTTAATACAAAAGGACCATCCGCCTTCAGACAGTTTGCCCCACAGAACCCCACAAAAAGCTGATGGCCCACCCCATGGTCTTTGGTACCATCAATGTACAGTAAAAGCTTAAGGCTCTTTTGGGGTCCAACTGGTTCAGCCTCTCTTCCTATTTCAAGGGGTGAGACAGGGTGAAAAGCATTGGGAGTGTGAAGGATTGCCCAGCAGGAAAAGAAGTCACAACTTTAAGCAAAAAGTCCTCTATTGCCCTCAACTAGTTTGTCCAGAATAAAATATGGTGTAAGGTGGCGGCACCAAGAGAGCCTGGAGCACACTCATGTAACGAGCTGAAGGGACTGCAACAAATAAAGACAGTATTCAGAGTCAGAAGGTGCAGGGAGCAGCTGTGGTTCTGCTCAAAGAGAGTACACAAGAGAAATGTCAGGACCAACTTTAGGTCTCATTTTGGCATTACAAACTGCCTGGAAGGAAACATGTGCACCACACCTTTGAAAAAATAGAGCATAACAGGTGATCTAAACACTGGAGGTTGGTATAGTAAACACAGAAAAGAAGAAAAGGGTGATACGTAACCTTTTAGAGGACCCACTGCAAAGTCTTCCTGGATCAAAGGAAAAACAAATCAAAATATTAGACAATTTGGCCTACAGAAGGCCTGTGCAGTGTAAATTTGTGGAATAGTGCCTGGCAGTCAAGATGACCTTCTCAACTTTGTTTGGCATGCCAAATGCTATTGGGCTGCCTTTGCTGAATCTCTATGCATGGAGGCGGAGAATGCACTGGTTCGGGAGCAGCACCTTGCCTTGCTGCTGTAACTGAAGATCTTCCCAAAGTGGTAGCCTGATCAGGGGCTGACACACATGCTTAGAAGCTCCAGGTACCACACTCTCCTCACCCAATCCGGAGCCACTAGGATGACTTAGGCCTGGTCAGTACCGATCTTCTGGGCAGGAGAGGCATTCACGGGTCCAGTGTTCCACTCCAGGCGAAATGAGTATCCCAGGCAGGACCTTCCCGGAACTCCAAAGCACAAAGGTTTGGACTTGTGTCCTTCACCATTTGTGATCAACAAGGTTCTGTAGCATGAGCCTGTCCGTTCTGGTGTTCAACAATCATGCTTGGTGGTTCACAATCAGGGAGATGCCCCGACGTTCTAACCATCTCAATAAGGGCAGCATCTTCTAGGACAGGAGCCCACTCAAGCCCGCTTGCTGAGGTACCAAATAGCGGTGTTGTTCATGAGAACTGTACCAGCCTCCCCTTGAACCATTGGCAGGCCTTCGGCGACAAGGGAATGGTTCTTAATGCCCAACAGGTTGATATGGAGGCAGCTTTCTACTGGAGACCAGTATCCTCTGATCACTACCTCTCACAGATGATCTCCCAAACTCGGCAATGGTGCATTTGTCACCACTGTCTGCTCTAGGTGGGGAAGGGGTCGGCCGGTGGTCAGGATGCGCTTGAGCACCCACCAATGCAGATTTTGTGGATGAGACTTGAGCTCACACTGCAGAGCCAACAGGTGCCACTTGGTGAAGTGGAGAAGCAGGATGCATGAAGTCAACAAGCCTGGAATCCTCAGACCCGCTTTCAGTGAGATACAGGAGTGAGGTTGAAACTTTATGACTGTATCCAAAATGCCCTGGGTTTTATGCAGCAGTGGAAAGACCTTGACTTGCACTGTGTCCAAGACAGCTCTTACAAAAGAAAGCATTTGTGAAGGAGTCAATTTGAGTTCTCAGTCAACAAACTGAAATCACACTTATGTCAGAAGGTTCACAGTCGTCTGGAGGTAGCCTACGACTGTCAATGGTGAGACTGCCTTCAACAGTCAGCTGTGAAGGCAGACGAAAACTAGTATCCTCAAGCTCCGAAGAAGTGTGGTGACCCTGGCCATCACATTCATGAACACCCGAGGGGCACTGGTAAGGCTGCAGGAGAGCACAGTAAACTCAAAATGCTCTTGGCCAACCATGAACCACATGTAATGTCTTTGATACTGTGTGACAACTTTATGAAAATATGTGTCCTGCAGGACCCAAGGTTACCATCCAGTCTACCCTGTTCCAGGGCAGACAGAGCCTGGGCCAGAATGAGCATTTCAATTTGTCATTCAGCAGTAAGGTGCTCAGAGGACAACAATCTAAGGCCTCCATCCTTCTTCAACACAAGGAAAAAACAGGCGTAACATCCTGTCCTAATTTCCGAGTCGAGAACCCTCTCAATAACCACTTTAGAAAGTCGATCTCACACCTCTCTAGATGAGATGGATAGATGCTCTTCTGGAAGCTGCTCTGATGTGGGCCGAAGCTGTGGCGGGTCAGAAAGGAACAGAATGGCATAGCCCTGTGGAACTATCTGAAGGATGTGATGAATTGCCATCACAGGAGAAAATATTTGATCCCACCAGGCACAGGGTGGTTGTGACCCACTAAGGGCAAACTATAGCAGCTTGGGGCTGACGCAACATGGAAGATAGCCAGAGAAAATACCCTGCACAGTCTGCTTATTTCCTGTCCCTAACCAAAAAAATTCTTTGGTAACTTTTGCAGAGGTGCAGGGGCCTGGAGTAGCCTAGAAAGGGTCAAAACTGATGAGGGAACTATCTAGAGAAGTGTTGAAAGGCAAAAATAACGTGCTGTGGCTCTATTTTCATCAAAGCTTTTGACAGCTAAATCAGTCTTTTCACCTCACCAAAGAGGCATGATCCAACAAAAGGCATATCCATGTGTGATTCCTGCACACCTCCAAAAAAAAAAAAAAAAAAAAAAAAAAAAAAAAACTGTGATCCCATCCAAGCAAGACAATGGGACATCACAATACTGCCAACCTCTCACCTCAAGCAAACAATAGTATCCAGACCCGCACAAATCACAGATTTGGCTGAGTCTTGGTCCTCTTGAATGATGTAATCAAACTCCTCTGAGACTGTATGCAAGATCTAGCTGGTGATGTCCAAGGAGGCATTCATATAACAGCTAGAAGGCAGAGTGCACTGACAGATCTCAAGCTAGGTTGGTAGAACAGAATATGTTTCCTAAAAGCCTAAATTCTTTTCGACTCCAAAATCAGGGTCACTGGGTGCCGGCCAGTAGAATCTGGCCATCTGCCTGTTCACCGGTGGGCAGAAGAGAGGTTTAGAGCCCATAAGGATGTCAGCTAGAACTTAATTAAGTTTAGGTAGGGCTCAGAGGGGGCAGGGCCAGGTTGCAGAACTTCTGTAAGGACATTTGTCAAACCTCAACAGAAGGTAGTTGGAGGTCATCATCATAAAGTGGGGTGAATCATCCCAGTCTTTACTATTGTCACCTCCAAGTGGTAGAAAACTCTGGGCAGAATCAGAACCAAAAATATGATGGAGGTTCTAAGCAGTACTAGTGTATTATCTTAGTCAGACTGTACAGATATCAGGCGCCTTGGAGTGGAGTTAGAGTCCTACAGCGGATGGGTTCAAGAAGTATTTGGCTTCAGGGTCAGACATCGGTGGTCGATCCTCTCAGGAGCCGGTGACATCTGGACCAGAATTGAAGGAAGAGGGACCAGTGTGTCCTGTGGAGCTGAAATGGAAGTTAGCACCAGAGTTAGTGCAGAACCCGATGCAGGTTCTAGGTGCTCAGATAGCACGGAGAACTGATCCACCAGTGATAACCCAAATGGAGGCCCCTGTAGATCCCTGGAGCCCGAAACACACCAGAAAGAGCGGTGAGAGTGCCAAAATACACAGAATTGCCTCTCCTTAAAAGGCTCAACATGCTGCAGAGACTTTGATCGCCTGGGAAATTAGGGACTTATTGGGACCAACTGTAGAATCTGTTCCTCAGTCAAGGATTGGCAGCGAAATTGATTAGCACTTTGACATTCCTGCAAACTTTCTTCCGACAGAAAGGGGTGGGATGGGTTTGACTCCCGATTTGACTTCTTATGCTTCTTTCTTAACTTGGACTTTGACTTCGCAGACGACTTCAACCGTGAAGAAGACCAGTCGCATGAACAGCTTTGAGAACGGGAGCGGGAGCACATCCGTGACCTGAAGCACAAGAGCAAATTATGCGAGGTCTGTGACTATCTTCGATATTCAGAGGCATACAGCTTTGATTCCCGGTCCCAGACGCCTATGCGTGCTTGACAGCACATTCCTTCCATGACTGGGAGTCGAGACCAAACATCAATGTCACTCCTTGTGCAGGTCAGTTTCAGACATCCCTTCCAAACAGTCACGCCTGGTTTGAACTTTTGAAAAAAGGGAGCAGAGCTCTAGATCTGGGTTTGAAGGAATTGACATTGGTGCACAAGGGTGAAGACTTTATGTGGATTCAGGGCAGAACAAGGTGAGCCACATCCCACCATTTAGTGATGCATGGGATCACTGCTGTGATATCTGAATCCAGTCTGGCACCTGGGGGGGAATATAAGGGTGATGAATCTGTGGTTAGAAGTCTCCATCAGAACTATAACATTTTAACAGCTATTGTTAAAAGCATTGTACTCTTTAGTAAACACTCATACTAAGCTATATACCACAAAATGTGTGGCAGGCCCCAGGGCTGGCTTTAGCGCTGAAGGTGCCCTGTGCAATCGTCTTTTTTGGCACCCCACATGACCACCTCCTGGGTTTCCCCAACTACCACCCGGAAAATGTGCCCCTCATCGCTCCATAGCAACCCCATCTCTCACCTACATTTGTTTGTTTTAAAGCACTTGTAAAGGCTGGCTTTACTGATCCAATCCACGATCAACATAAAATATAGTTCTGTTCTTTGCAGCAGGCATATTAACCCTCTGAGCTAGTTTATTGAGTCAAAGTTGCTACTAGACAAAACACATCTCTCACTAGCAGGAACATTAATCACAAGAGTTATCTTGACATTTTAATTGGTTCCTGAAGGCTGGACGTGCAAGGAACTTTTCAGCAGGTGCTTTCAAATATTAAGTTTCTAAGTTATTGCTAAACACAGTGCTCCCCCTAAGGTTAACACCCCTCAATCCAGGTCACCATGCAGTGCGGCCGCCCTAAAGCCGGCCCTGGCTGCCCCCAACGGACAGTTCACTTGCAAAGAATGACTGTCTATATAGTCACTACAGCTATACAGCTACATCTACGGTAGCAAGATGGTGGTAGATAACCATTTTATCTCATTTCGAACCTACAGTGTTTATATAGATGGGTATAGGTCTGTGCTTACTCTGAGGACCACTTTTTGGATGCACAACCTATCCTATTTGCTACCACTGTAATAGGTGATAGTAATTAGTTGTTGTCTGCTTATTGAAGGGACAATTCTGCAACTTGCATGCAGTTTATGTAGGTTTGTTAGACCATGAGATGGCACTCTGTCAACTCAGCTGGCCAGAGCACTTGAAAAGTAGTGTATTCAAAGTATTATTGCAAATCTGCCAATAAACAGAACATGACTGTGCAAGACACAATCAACAATCTTCACATAGTCAAAATGCGGAAATGTTCCCTCACATAAGCAAGAACAAATGTTATACCGAGCCTTGCATGTGGAGGGTTGTGTAGGAAGGTTGCATGGGCCCTCATGCACAAAAGGAACATGGCCCGCTCTTCCCCCAGTGTCAGTGGTAAGATCAGTTAAAGAGTGCCTTGTGCCCTTCCCCATGGGCCCTGCCGTCACTGCATCCGCTGGTGTGTGCGTCCCCCCACCCCCCATCTTTCCCAGTACATTGGACGCGTAATTCAGAATGTTAAACGCCCTTTTTGTGCTGCTTGGAGAGGGCAGGCAGGGTTAAATCATTTTTGTCGAATTGCATCATGGATAGAAGGTGTCAGGATTTATAAGAAGACACTTTCAAGACTTTCCATCACGATAAGAGGGGCAAACGGTTAATGGGAATGCCACAATAAATAAAACCACATGGTCAGACTCTTGAGAATAAACAAAAATCTGAAGTGACAAGTATCGGATCTCCAGGTTCCTGAAAGTTTAATGTTGCAATGCACTTGTTAAACACGTTTGCCAGGTCTTAGCCAGTCATTAAGTGCTCTCATTTTATGCAGCTCTTATAGTACAAGGAATACACTGTTTAATTAGAACCACGTTTTTCAACTGTGTAAACTACTAACTGCATGCAGTCAGTGTTTCTACTGAGTGCGTATTTTCCTTGCGAGTATTGCACACACTAGGTGATGCACTTGAGAAATAACGACCCTCAGTACTGTGCCAGAACCTGAAGTATTCTAATATTCCAGGAGCTCATTTTCAGAAAAGCCATCAAGACATCGTTTTTTTTAGTCAACGTTATTTGAAATATACTACTGTAAAATACATAATACAGCGGCTTTTATTACAACTATGACAAAACACCCCACCCTCCCTTCTGGGTTTTAGCTCATCCGCTACTTTGCTCTAAAGCAACACACAAATCTGCAAAAGTGTCAGACTGAGAATACTGTTCCAAAGTTGACAACATCGAAGGAAATTGAGAACTGAGCCACAAACACCAGGGTTGCTGAAGGCTGAACGGTAGACTTAGCCATATGGAGTTATTTTCAGGCACTGTTTCGTGCTACATACACTTTTCTTGCTTGTATTTAGGAGTTTCACCTCTTTCTACTATGTGTTCCTTTAATATTTCAGTCACTCCCAATTTGAAACTCGGGGTTATTTAACTAAGGTTGAAAGGTGAGATCTGCCCACCTAGTAGTCACATTCAGCAGCTCTTTCTGCTGCTCAACAGTTTTCGCTGCAGCTTTCCCATAACTTTGAAAGCTGTGCTCCCACACCAAGGGCAAGTTGGGAGCTCCACTAGAGTTTTTGTGGGAAGACCATGGAGATCATTGCTTCTACTTAAGCGCACATTCCCTGCCCGGCAGCATGTATTCACCTTGACATTACTCATACCAGTCACCGAGTCATTCACAGAGCACTGAAAACGAAGCTCCTCCTGACTGACAAACACAGCACTTCTTGTGGCACACTGCTACTAACTGCAGCTGTTCCTAAACCTTGAGATCCCCTCTCTGACAAATGGACATACTCCCAGCCTCTGAGCACTTTTGGACTTCCAGACTTCTCATTATTGCTTACAGTATCTTTGGCAGCAAGAGTACTACATACGGCCAGGCTATCCTCCACAACACGCTAGCTTAAGTGTTTTTGTGGCAAACTAACAGAATTGAATACATTTGATTTTCTGCAAGAACTCCAATAGGAACGCACTCCAAATTAATTCTACAGTTCTGAACCTCTTAGTTTGAGAGAAAGTGTGAATGTGTAAGGCTTTAGGCCTAAGGAAATAACCATTAGTGAGGCTAAAAGTGAGAGCTGCATTGTCATTATTTCACCTGCAGGTTGACATTAGTCTCACTAAAAAACATAGAAGAACCCAAATATAAAAGTGTAGGAAGCGGGCTTGGTGTGTGATGCACACCTATGGTGTTTGCACCTCATACCAGGTCCAGGCAACCCCTATTAGTGAGTAAACAATGTCTAGGAAGCCAGGGCTCTCTAGTGGTAGCTGTGGTGAGCAGCCAAGACGTATCTAGGAGGAGTGTAAAGCACTTGCAATACCACAGTAGTCACAGAGTAACATAACATGAAAGGAACCACACAGCATTGCAAAAATAAAGGTACTTTATTACAGTAACCCAGGACTACATTACTTATAGGCAGACCCCTAACTGGAGGCAAGTATACACTATATATATACACTGTAAGTACTAGAAATTAGCATAGAAAAACAACAAGCATCAGTAAGAAATAGCAGAAAATAGCTAGGGCCCTATAGAGTGGCCAAACCATGTACTAAAACATTGGAATGCAAAGTTAGGTCCCTCACCCAAGAATATGGAGTAGGTAGTAGGTAGCTGGGAATACTTGGAACCCCAAAAGGTGAGTAGCTCGACAACCCCCAGTGACCAGGAGAGCAGAGGTAAGTTACCTGGTCTCCCCAGAGACTAACAAGGGGACTTGGAAAAGGAAGTTTGAAAGAATAGGACCAGTCTGGAGGAACCAAACGGTGGATTCTGGATGAAGAGGACCTGCAAGAGAAGGGGACAGAGTCCAGTCAATGCAGGAGTGTCCAGGTGGGGCAGGAGCCAGTGCCCACCCTTCTGTGGAAGAAGATCAGGGTCAACAAAGGAAAAGACGAAGGTCAGCTGTGGAGCCCAGGAGCTTCAGAGGAGTCCCTAAAGTCATGCAGAAGCTGTCCCACGCCGGCTGCCGCATCGCAGGTGGGTCAGTAGTCAGGAGGACTACTAACAAGCCTTGATAAACGCAAATCCAGGCAGAAGAGGATTTGCAGAGCTGAAGAGGACCAGCAAGGCCCAGGGGACTTGACCCTTGGAGGGGAGTCCAGGCTGACCCTCCTCAGTCAGGAGAGTCAGCGGAAGCAATCGTTACCCCCACAGGCAACCCACTGGCAGCAGGCACAGTAAGTTGCAGTGAGGCCCAATCAGCACACCTGGAGTCCCATGTCACTGGAGCAGCAGAGAGGAGACTGTCCTTGCAAGGAAGAAATGCTGGAGGGCTCACTGTCTCCCAAGTTGGACAGAAGGCAAAGAGGACCCATGGGACCCCTCAGAACCACCACCTGTGTTGGAGAATCTTCACAGATCCAGAAGAAATAATATCTCAGCAGCCGGATGTTGTTGCCTTAGGCACCTAAGGATGCAGGGAAGTGATTCCTTACCTCCAAGGGAGAGTCCTTCTTGCTTCTTTGGTGCAGCTGAAGTCTTGCCGACACTCCAGAGGATGCATAGCTGTGGAAATGTTGCAATTGCTTGAAGGAGCCGGAGAAACAATGTTGCAAGGCAAGGTCGTCTTGGGAGTTGCAGGCTTGTTTGCTTCCTGTGAGGTCCAGCAGCAGTTCTGGTAGCCAGGAGCAGAACAGGTCGATGTAGAGGAGTCCTGGTGGAGACTGGCACTCCGGATCTGGGGACCCGCTGGCACGGGAGTCTCTAAATAGCCCTAACAGGGGGCTTGGACACTCTGCAGGGTGACCACCTATCAAAGGGGGTCACTGACATCAGATAACGGTCCTAACCAACGAGATGCTACCAGGGGCCTCTGCACATCTTGTTTCCAAGGTGGCAGAATCAAGTGGCTACCTGGAGGTGCTCTGGGCACCACCCTTGGGGTGGTGATGGACAGGATAGTGGTCACTCCCCTTTCCTTTGTGCAGTTTCGCGCCAGAGCAGGGACCCGGGGTCCCTGGACTGGTGCAAACCGGATTAGTTAAGGAAGGCACCAATTGTGCCCTTTAAAGCAGTCTGGTGTCACGGGGAGGCTACCCCTACTCAGCCCAGTAACACCTATTTCCAAGGGAGAGGGTGTTGCATCACCTCTCCCACAGGAAATCCTTTCTTCTGCCCATCCCTTGCTTGAAATGGTCAAGCAGCAGGAGGGCAGAAACCTGTCTGAAGGACTGCAGCAGGGTGGGCTGCTTCCAAACCTTGGAAGACTGGTAGGAGCAATGCTTTGGAGGTCCTCTAAGGAGCCCCCAGGGTGTATGGAATAATGCCACCAATACTGGCATTGGTACTGGGGTATGATTCCAACATGTTTGATACTAAACATGCCTAGGTTTGGAGTTGCCATTATGTATATGGCCAGTACATGGGTAAAATGACTTCACTGCACTTACGAAGTCCAGTGCATTGGAACTGAACTTCGTAGGGGCACCTCTGCTCGTGCAGGGGTGCCTTCACACACAAGAATCTGAACCCTGCCATTTGGGCTGAAAGGGCCTACAATAGGGATGACTTACAGTAAACCTGGTGTACTGACCAGTAGTGAAAGGGTGCATGCACCTTTTCATGAGGATGCAATGGCAGGCCTTCAGACACATTTTGCATGGGCTCCCATGGGTGGCTAAATTCATGCTGCGGTCCACGGGAGACCCCTGGTGTACCAGTGCCCTGGGTATCAAAGTTCCATGTACTTATAAGGGTGCACCAGTATGCCAATTGTGTGGTGTACAAAGTACTAAGGCAACCAAACTCGGAGGGAGACAGCACAATCACTGGGGTCCTGGTCAGCAGGATCCCAGTGAAAACAGTCTAAGCACACTGATAACAGGCAACAAGTGGGGGTAACCACGACAAAAAGAGGGTACTTTCCTACAAAACGATTCTGCCCTTCTCCAGTCCAGAGGACTACGTGTAGTGATTAGCACTGCAAGGCCATCCATCCTCACATGAACTAGCTTAGAAGGAAGCAGAACTGTTTACACCTGCCTGCCTTTTGCACTAGTCTCTAGAAGAGGCATTGCTCACATTCTGAAGTGCAAATAGGACAGGCTGTGCAAGAACTCTCCCTCCCCTCTCGAATGGAGAGAAAGGTATAGAGACATGAGAATCTGAGTGGGGAGACACAGACTGAACACAAAAAGGGAACATGCTAGAGGAAATTACCCAACTGCAGGCCACGTAGCTTTCTAAGGAATGCAGGGATAGTTACATGGCTAACGAGATTACTAATAACTCACCTAATACAGTAAGCATAAAACATATGTATGTATAGGTGTCAGGGAGGGATTAGACTAATCTATTAGGGGAAGTATGGATTTGTGATGTAAAATGCTCTGGGATTTCCTAATGTTCATTTTGTTTTATACAATGATTGTTGAGATTACCACTATAATTACCATCATTGGGATACTTCAGATGCATGGGCTGATAGTACATAATGAATAACCTACTGTAAAATACCAACAGCTGTGTGTGTCTGTTTCTGTGAATACATGTATATATCGCCTGCAGATAAGAGTTTTTCTGGCAGGGTTATCTGACTCATTGCACTCTGAATCTGAATGAGCCTAACTCGTCATAACTAAGGATGTCCCCTATTTCACCATAGGGGGGTGCAACATGCATTGTAAATGTGGCCAAGGAGACGTAACAGGGTATGGCCCCAAACTAGGAGTTTCACAACACAATCACAGGACATTTCAGACTTGAAACCTTCAAAGCTGTATCCTCCTTACTCCCTCTTCGCTGAGTAACAACACATGTCGTAGTCTTTAAGTACAATAGCGACAGCACTAAGATTTCACTATCTGTGTTTTCTTAGCAGAAAGAGGTCCACAGTTTTATTGCTGAAATTCGAACTACTTATCTTAAAACTACTTTAATGAAGGTGTTCTGTTCTGCTGGCATAAAAAAATGTTGGGCATAGTCTTATTATTCCCTCTGATTACACTGGTTTCTAAAAATGGACGCGGGTTGTGGAAAATTACTGAAATGCTACAGTATAGTTGTCCTCAGTGTTCTTCTGACGTCTATATATAGGACCTGGGAATGGAAAAGGTTAACTTACTTGATGTGGTACCAAAGTATGGGCAACCTCCAGGCAGTTTAAGGGCCTCAGTAATAAGGGGTTTAAAACCATTATATCCAATGCTATTGATCCCTTCTGACATCATCAGAGCAGATTTTAATTTTTAGGCCTGCTTAAGAGACATGTTTAGCTCATGGTTAAAAAAAATACAATTAAAATACAAATATACACATAGAGAACTTCATCCATTGGTCTGTTCAAGTGTCATTCACATTTTGTTTCCACCAATCATAGACTACAGTATGGGGCAAAGGGTGGGCGAGTTACGCCATTGGCTCAGTTCATTGTAGGCAACAGCATTTTTACTCTTGCACATGTGCACCTCGACCTAGAAAGCAGTCCACTTCGGTAGCAGAGCTCCAACGTCTGTTTCTGGTTTACTTTCTACTTCATGTTTTATTTACTTTTTTTGTACTATATCAATTTTTACTTTTTTTGCAGAGTCAGGAACGCCACCTTCAGACAGAAGCAGTTTAATTTTCTATTACTTTTACAGTTTGAATGTATATATATTTGCAACAACAAAAAAAAAAATGCCTAGGCTAGACTTATTGGCTTTGCTGATGTTTGCTTATGTTTGGCATACTGGTGTTCTAGTGATAAAAAGGGAGAACATTCTTGTAGTCGTATGGAGTGAAAGCTGAAGAAAGCTTTACATTGTGTTTCAACATTCTAAGTGTGCATCGTACAGCTTTCCCTATAAATGCAACCGTAGCACACAGTATTATTTTAAGAAAGATTAACTTTGCTAACTTGTGATAGGCTACTGCACTGCTATTAAGTAGCGATATTGAAACTGAACTTTTCCTACAACATCAGTCATTCATGTGAAAAAGTGAAACTATCTTGCAAAAGTTTCAGTTTTCACTATGTGTGTTAGCTGCATAACTGCTACAAGGACGCACCAAATACTGACGGTCATAAAAGCTTATTTATGTATCATTTAGCTACAGAATCGGATTATTTCCAAAGCTGTTAAAGCGTTATAAATGCGGAGTAGCATGTTAGGTGAAAATAACTGCTTGAACAAACATAATTTGCCCGGTAATTACAGCAAGCAAGATCAGTGTTTGTAATACCACTGCGATAGAACCGTTCAATGAAGAGTCTGAAAGCTGGAACCCTTTCATTGCGTCTGGCACCGGTCGTAGCGGCTGCACGCCAACTACCCACCATCTGGGCCCCAGTGACGCAAGCACAGAGATATGTGCCCTTCCTTAGTAGGTGCGCCTCAAGACGGGAGCCTAGAAATGCGGACTCTACTGGGTGAACCCCTACGCCCTCTGTCTGCCCCGTTTTTGTCCATCTCAGTGAGAGAGCATCATGTCTAACTAAGCCAGCTGGAAGACGACACCGAACCTCTCGTTCCGAAAATGGATCCAGACTGCTTAGCAATGCAGCGGCTTCTGTGGAACGATCTGGTGCCTCCAGTCACAAGGACTGTATACCACTTCACGAGCGTGGGGCCCCTCCTGTGACCCCCGCAGCCGCACACCCACCCCATACTCCCGATTCCCCACAACTCCCCATCTGGGCATGAATGGCAAGACCTGTTAACGCCACGGAGCACTCCTTGTGTGCTCTGCGCCCGGACAGAAACGGACTCCATCATGGATGGCCCCTCTGCAGATTCTATAAAAAGTCTCTCTGTCACCGATGGCGCTGGCCGTAACTGCTACAAGGGCTGTGAGGGCGACTAATAACTCATTCAGCGAGGGGGGCTATTCACGTGCAAGCATCTGCTCTTGCTTTTGCCATAATGGTCCTTTGTGGAATGAAGCTTGCAGCGCTACTGCGTAAACTCGATCCGTTTGTATGAGGGTAGCTGCGTTTGCTGTAGCGAGAGTGCCTGTTCTAGTGAGATGTAAGGGAGGACGGGCAGCCGCACTTGTAATAAGTAATGCCTCCACCTTGCACGAACAGATGGTCAGTATCACTGAGATTCTGCCATCTTCACCATAAGTCTGGACTCCTTAAAACCCTATGGTTCCCACTTCATTGCACTGATCCTGTGCCCCAATACCCCCTTCTACCTTGAGCCCACCCCCTGTCGGCCCCATAAGCTTGCGTTTTATGTGCACCCTGAGCATCCACCGTGCACTATACACTACAAGCCATTCTCTGCCCTGTCCTGCACCACCTCCCACCCTTTCACCCCATCACCGATTATCATTTAGTTTTGTAGATTTTGAAAAGGTGGTTAACAACCTACAGTCACTTGCCACAAAGGCAGCAGTGCAAACGTCCCTGACTACATTAAGAGCTACAAGACGGTGAGAGCAGTGTAATACCTTGCACACACAGTACAGGTGCAACATGTGCAGCACCAGTGCAAGACTTCCTTGTATGGGAAAAAAATATATGTTACTGTTCCACCCTGTGATACATACTCTGTGTATCGGCCTAAGTACAGGGCATTACCAATTCTCATTTAAGTGGGCACTAGGCCTTTAGGACGCAGGAATTAAAGAATCAAGCGAAAGAAACCTTAGCCATAACTCAGCGAGTGTCTGTAAACCCACCCACCCCACCCTCCCCCCTGAAATATCTAACCATAAAAAGCCTCTTCTGATGCATACCAGAGCATTTGAGATGTGTTTGATTAGAAGCGAGAGCCTGTAGGAAATGATCTTCAGAGTGTATGTGAAGTGCAACTAGGAGCCGAGTCCGACTTAGAGAGTTGGTGGCTATTGATATAAACTTCTGTTTGGGCAAGAGAAGACAAGCGATCATAAAACCATCGAACCACTGCAATCAGGGGTTCCTAAGATGAGGTACCTGGAATGCGAAGCATCTGCCTACTTTTGCACTACAGTGCCTTCTTTGCATGGGGAGTAGGCTCTGGCTGAATTATCTGTTAAGTGTCCATTGGCTCAGTATTTAATTTTGTACCGTTTTGTGAACATATTCATAAAGGAAGGTCAACAAGTACTAACAAGACATGCAAAATACTGCGCTCCAGCACTGCATAAATCATACGTGTACCTTGCCCCAAGATATATAGTTTATGATCTGCAGTACAGACATAAATTGTAGGAAATTTCTCTCCCCTTCTCGGAACATCTGCCTGAGACTGGAAGACTAGAACCCGAGGTGGCACAGGACAATTTACTTGATAATCCAGCAACAACGGGCCATTGACTCCTTGCAGAGAATCCATGACTTTGTACCTACACTCCTGTAGTTCTCATTACATAGGCTTTAAGAAAAAAACATTCCGTGCTACTAAAGCAAGGAGGACATGCCAGGAAAGAATTTTAGTTGTATGCAAAAGAGCAAATATGTATGGCAAGCACAGGATAAAATATTTATAGTTGATCACACAAAAGTTTGCCAGATTTTCAATAAAATATCTTTTAACCACTATCATGAGCTACCGGAAAACATATTGTACCTGAAGAGGATTAGGTAAATTGAATAAAATTTTTTTGCACTAGTGTGTTCCTAAAGATTATTTTTTGTCTCGCACTATAGAACATTTTCTCTGCAACCATGGTGCATGGAGAGAATTCAACAAGCACTGGCAAGGCCAATAGCTCTGGATTTAACTTGCTACATCAGGCAAAAGGCACTAGTGTATGCCTCTATTTCGTTGCATAAGCACACTAAAGTTGGCGTACTAGCTTTGCCATTGTTTGTGAACCTTGAGTGGTACTATCGCAAGATCTTCAAATTATCACTCATGGAACAAAAATATCAAGTTACAACTTCATGCAAGATGGCAGCACAGCAGCTGGGTCTTCTCCAGTGAGCAGAGCAGAGGCCTGGGGGTAAACCGAACACTGTCAACAAAAGTTACAAAAAAAAAAAAGAGACGTGGAGAATATAGAGGACCGATGCACCTGGTAACAACACAGCAACAAAGCTGTCCCACATGAGCATTGAGGGACGGGACAGACATGATTGGCGGAGGCAGGTCCTCCTGAAGACCAAAGCAAAACAAGGAGGAAGAAGAGATCTGTGAAGTGGTGATGCTATAGGCTACAGGCCCCACAAAGCAGCCAACCTGGAGCAGGATCACATCACTGTGCAGCAGGCTGCGTGGTGGGCGGAGTTTAAACAACTCTCAGGCGTTGCCTTAGCTGGGGTTAACTGCTCTGTAAGACGGCATTCTTTGTACTGTAGTTGTACAGGAGTTAGGAAAAGGGTGTGGTGAGGCTTGCCCGACCTAAGTAATGGAGCATGCACCCAGCACTGGTTGAACTGATTACTCCAGGGCGAACTTTGCAAATCGGTAAAATCTTACTGAATCCAGCTAACCATGGGATTGCGTACATTTCTGAACATGTCAGTATCCTCAGACTGAGCAAAAGCCATTGGAAAGAAGTGTTTACTTGCTTCAATTAATGTGGAAAACACTTCAATGTCTACACCTACAGCTGCAAGACAGGTTCCTTGGAGGATAGTATACTATCAAATAGCAGATACTTCAAAAACAAGTGTCAGACGACTCAGAGAAGTGAAAGTCTTAGGGCTTGGAAACATCAATGTGTTCAAAATTATTGCATTGCCCGGATTGTTATACTTATTTGAGTCGCTGCATGTCATTACATACACAACAGATGTGCGAGCCAGTTTGAAAATATGCAACGTATACGGTCTAGTACTCATGTAAAGGTCTTTACTGCCCTTGGGCTAAGTTTCTCGTATAAAAACACTGAAAAAAATTAAGACACATGGGCATGCAAGAATACAAAAAATATTTACTAACCAAAACTAGGGCGAGGGGAAAAACGTCATGGCTAAAAATACTACCTGGCATCGTGTTATACGATTGTGGCAGAATGGACTGCCAAAGTCAGCAAAAAAGTTGAGAAAAATGGACCAAGCAAAGGCTGCAATGTCTGCAAATGTGAGATGAGACCCTGCTCCCAATGAACAAGGAAATGTCTAGTATATGCAAGGAACCTTGAGAAGTATGGTATAAAATTCAAAGATGCACAACACTTAATCCCTGACATATATACGACCCTACTAACAAGTCGATCAGCAGGTAGGTAGGGATACCAGGAATGACAGAACACAATAACCTTATCATTTTGGCAGAAGTGGTATGGCTTGTGCTCAGATACTGCGAAAATCTACAGAAGTATTCACTTTAGTTAATCAGAGTAAAGGTTATGTTTCAGTGGTAATTGACCCTACAGTACTTGTACCACTATGGACATTTTTTAGGATATGTGGACTATACTTGGGAGGGAAAAGGAGGGGTGCTAGTACCTTTTATGCAAGTAATATCAAAATCTTTCCTTAAAAAAAAATTGTAATAATTTCACAATGCTCTTCTACAGATATGCAGCTCACTTCTATTTTTCCTCAGGCTTCATCGCTATTGAGTCTAGTCTTCTCTTTATGGTTCTACGTATTATGATGTCTGGGCTTCCGTAGTCAGAAGACAGTGAAGACACACCAATCTGCTTCTATGTTTTAGATCAGTGGTTCCCAACATTTTGACTTCTGTGGACCCCCACTTTATCAATACTAGAACCCGGGGACGCTCACAGTCTTTACTGAAATGAGGGTACCCCACCCACTGAGTCATTACTCAAAGCTGGGGACCTAATCTGTTAAAATTATTACATTTTCTAAGCAGTCGCAGACCCTCTGAGGGGGCTTTGTGGACCCCCAGGGGTCTCCTGAACCACAGGTTGGGAACCACTGTTTTAGATGGAGAGGAGCAGTCAGATGAAATCAGAAGGCACAGAAGCCATTTAGTTATGGTGGCTTTTCACTAAGAGCAACATAAAACACATAATAAATAAAGTTTTCATTTGAAACAATTGAAATCTGTATATTAATCCAGCAGAGTTAACAATATTTTTTACAACTCATCTGTTTTCCATTTTGGAGACAGCATTTCCCATAAAAATATTTTCATGAAAAACATAATCTGACGAAGATTACAGAGCATTTACACAATTATTTAGACCATTCTTCCTTTCAAGGTGGCTTTTCTGTTAATTAAATAGCCCCTGTCAGCTGCTGCTCAAAATCATGAATTGCAAATACATGCTTTCTGAAGGAAACATCAATGGAGGCACAGTAATATAACATAGTACTAAAGTGAGAAAGTCGTTTGGACTGATCCCAGATATGAATCATACCGTCAGGACACTTGCCTAGTCAACAACTTCAAGCTGGTATAATTGGTCTAAAGTGCCAGGTCTTAACTGTGTTGGTCTGCTAGAAGCTCCTTTTAAGTAGCCATGTTGCCACTGATGCCAGATTGTGCCCAAGAAGATAATTACCCACAAGAAGGAGCGCCGAATGGTGGAACAAGTCAGAGGGCAAAAATCCTCCAAAGTGGCAGGCAGAGCTCCAGATGACTGAGGGAGGACTGCAAGGGAGGACTAGGCTCAACACGAAAGCAGGATCAACAGGGAATTATGGAAACAGGAAAGATACTGGCAAGACACTGGAACCAATAGCGTCAAAAGCGATGCAAACTTGGACAGGACAGCATGGAGCTGTGATGAAATGCATGAAGAAAAACATCCTCCTTATATAAATAAGGAAACAGGAAATTCAAGAATTGCCATCTCGGAATGTGAATGCTTGTTTGGAATTAACTAGATGGAGCCATCTTAGAACACGTAGAATAACTTACTAAGGAACTCTGCAAGAAAGAAGGCTATACTATGGAAGCACATAGATCTCTTTTCAACAAACGTCCATCCCCCAAAGGAGAAGACTACACCTTCTGCTGCAAGGTAGGTGTAGGAAAGCAACTTTTCTGACACAGTTAGCCCTCACTGTTTGCATAGTTTCTTATGTGGCTTTGACTGTTAGTGCACTGGGTCCCTGCTAACCAGGTCCCCAGAGCCAGATCTGTTACCTCAAAACTGCACAGTTGTTTTGCACAACTGGCAAACTCCTTAGTTACCACTTCAAGTTCCTAGTAAATAGTACCCCTGGCCCCTAGGGCCTGGGTTACTAAGGATGGTCTCTGAGAGCTGCAGCACCGAGGACCACTCACCATACCCACACTGTGCTGCCACTACAGACTGCCTCTGTTGGTGCAGGCTAAATTGAAAACACGACCTGTCACACACCCCTGTGTGCCAGCTCCCCTACCACTGCATGTGCCAGGTGTAAGTCACCCTTAAAGAAGGGTGCATCAGGGTGCACGTGAGAGGATATATGCACAAGCAGATATGACCCTGCTATGTCTCTGTCAATTCTGAGACAGTAAATGAACAGGGAAGCAACTTTAAAATGATGTGTTGGACACTGGTCATCATGCGTTCCCCAGCTACATGATGGCTTCTCTGAATCCTGGGATGTTTGGTATCAAACATCTCAGAATAATAAACCCTCACTGATCCCGGTAATGGATGCAACAATAAATGCATACAGAGGGCACGTTAGACTTGCCCACTGAAAGCCTACCAACTACTAGTGTGTTGACTGACTGGTCCTGGCCAGTTCAGCCACCACAGATGCTTTTCTAGCACACCCAGCCCCCAAAGGTGAGAGTCAGCGCTCTCGAAGGCCTGGGACAAAAACCTACACTGGGCTGAAGTGTTGTCACATCTCTCAGGCAGGAAGGACATCCCAGAGCAGGAAGCTTCCAAGGCCTTGCTGCCTTTGTAATGCAACCCAAGTAATGGTGAAGATGACCAACCCCTCTGACCTGACCCCACTTTTGGCAGCTCACTGGAAGAAAAATTAGGCAGATTAGGAGGTGTGACCACTTCATGTTAGTCCCTCCCCTAAGGTGGACGAGCTGAAGTGGACACCCCTTTTCAAATTCCTCCATCTTGTTTGGAAAGAATTAGACCACCTGGGTTAGGGTTAGGCCCACTTCCCATGGGAAGTGCTATAAGAAGGGTGTAGTCACCCTAAAGGTGGTCAGCCCATTAGCTACCGCCTGCCACTACCTGTAACACCCCTAAAGTGAGTATTTAGTGGCACCCTAGAACTCAGATCCTGACAACCTAAGAGGACAAAGAAGAGTTGCACCCGCAGAAGAGGAAAAGACGAAGCAGCTGACCACATTGAACTGCCTGCTTACCTCAAAGAACTCTACCCAAGAAGCCAACTTGTCCAGCCTTCAGTAAAGACTCAAGTCTCCTGTGAGGAGCGGACCTGCTCTGCAACAAAAAAACTCCAAGGAAAAGGCTCTGCAGCTGCTGGAACGCCAAAGACCCGACACCTGAAGTGCCTACTGCACCTGACATTCATGACCCAAGCCGAATCCAACCAAAGGTGCCAACGCAGGTCTCCAGCTGCACAGAGACCTAGTCCAGTGTGGTCTCAATCATCTTGGGCACACCTGAGATGCCTGCAGCCTCTGCATGCAGAACCCTTCTCCTGCAGCCTTGTGGTGAGAGAAAACCAGACACCTCCAGCAACCACTGCACCCCTCGCCCATGACCCCATCTGAGGGGAGTCACTGGTGCCAACCCCTGGCTCCTAAGAGCTCGAGTACACTCTGACCTCAACATGTCAGATCCCCTGACCGTAAAACTGTAAACTGTGTACTTGTATAGCGCACTACTCACCCGTTAGGGTCTCAAGGCGCTGTACGCATACCGCTGTGGAACCCCTCCTGGCTTTTCCCTGTGAGGTGCCCACTCCTGGGCAACCTCCAAGGTGAAGCCAGGCATCCCAGCGCTGTTGGGGCCGTTGTGGAGATTAAGCAAGCTATTGCCCAGAGTTACAGGGTGGGACCCATGAATTAGATTAGGCACCGATGCGAGAATTATCAGATCCAAGGAAATTGAGCCCAAGACCCGCCGAGGAGGGAATTGAACCCTGGTCCCGGGCCAGATTTCTGCATCAGGGTCTGCCGCTCTAACCATTGAGCCACACTTCTCCACCGTGAGTGCTCCTGAATGAGAAAACCCCAAGTCCTGTAGACACCTCTGTGTCTGTAGCCCCTAGGCACAGGAGAAGAGGACCAAAAGTGCACCTATGTCCCCAAGCATCCCAAGTCTAATACCTACCTGCTTGTTGTCCCCAACAGGCTTCCTGGCCAGAGCCTGCAGCCTGTTTGTCACGAGGTCCAACTCCCATAGAGAACCACCGGGAACACCCAAGTGCTGCCCGGTGAGATCTGTTGGTGTGGTACTGATCAGTGCCCTTTGCTCCCTAAGCTTGACCTCATAAGTAATTGCAAAACCTGTGTTTGCTGAACATTGTTTTTCCTCCATAGGATAACATTGAGAGAACTCTGAAAATTGAGCTAAGGGTTGATTTCTGAAACTGCAAAGTACTTATGCTTAAAAGTCTACTCACCTGATTACGAAGTTCCTGGGTTACAAAACTACATAAAAAGAATTGTTATTTTTCTAATTTGGTCTCAGATTTAATCTTTGAGTGAGTGTAGAATTTACTGCCTCGGAGTTCCATAAATACTTAGCACCACCCTCTGATAAGCCTAACTTCTCGTCTACACTACGACAAAATAAAGCATTAGTCCTATCTACTTTTGCGTCCACAAAACCAATTGGGGATCGACTGGACTCCAAGTACAGTGTACTTCATTCTAGTGCGCTGTATAAAGAGACAGCTTCCTACACTGGTGGAACAGCGGTGGTGTCTGTGACTTTGCATTTGCTGATACCATTTGATTTATAAATGACTACACGAGTAAATAAAAAAAAAAACTGCCTTTAATTAAATTGCATTTTTTTAATTGGCATTTTTCCAAATTCTTAAAAGTACTGTTAGGGCCCTGGTTAGGTGCATGTAGTTTAACAGTAAAAGTTTTTTTTAACTTACTTTAGTTAGGACTGCAAAAAATGGTTAGGATTTTTTTCTCTAGCTCACAAAGGTCCCAACATTGGTAAAATAATGAGTATGTCAGAGGACAGGGTTGTGGAGCTGACCTCACCCCTTACCTTAAGCTTTCCTACAAGCAGTTAAGGGCCATCTGTAAAGGGTACGAAATAAAAAACAGGCTCAAATCCTACCAGTAAAGCTCCAGGAGCTACTAGCAGGGTATGAGCAGGCCAATCCTACCAATGAAACTACTGATCCTGTAGATCAGGCCAGTGTAAGTGAGGAGAGGAGGAACTGGACCCTCCATCACTTCAAAGAGTGGAACGTGTATCCCAAGTGTATAGGACACTTCCCTCTAGTGGGGATGAATCAGGGTACTCCGTAGAGGAGATTCTTTTAGAGAGACTAGCTAGGAGAATTGCCCTGGCAATAGAGAAGGAAAGAAAAGAAATGGTGTTAGCACCCATGAATGATGGCAGCAATTTCATAAGTAGCGAGAGTGGGACACTTTGACCCTAAAATCTCTAAAGGGATTATCCCCAAATGGTTCACAGCCTATGAGAGGGCCTGTGTTGCCAGAAAACGTGACTACCAGCATTGGGATAGTGCAGGGATAGACTCCGGACACTGAATGAGGAACATGCAAGGTCTTATGACTTCATGAAAGATACCCTGATTGAGGGATTTGGGATCACTCCTGACTAGTACAGAATCAAATTCAGGGAGACTCGAAAAACCCAGTCAGTCCTGGGTTGATTTTGTGTACTTCTCAACAAAGACACCAGGTGGTTGGTTAAAAAGGTAACAATGTGCATGATTATGAAGGGCTTTATAATTTACTAATGAAAGAGCATCTGTTGAGTAATTGTGCACAGGAGATGTTACATCAGTACGTGGCAGACCTAGGTCCAATTCCACCAAGAATTGGGGAAGAAGGAAGACCACTGGGTCAAACAAGGGTGACCAAAACTTCCACTGGTGGAGAGACCACAAAAATGAGGCAAAAATGCCCCAGTGGAAAGAGGGTAACCAAAACAAAGATAAAAACTTCTAAAGGCCCCAAAAACCTTCACAGGAGGGTGGACCCCAAGACTCTTCCCAACCTAAGGGTGGTTAACAAGGGAAAAAAACTGGGATCTCAGAAAGGCTTAGTGCCATAACTGCAAAACCAAGAGACACCAAACTGGAGATTTTACATGTACCAACAAAAAAATGCCACTAGTGCACCTGCATTAAATGCAGTGGTAAGTTTCCAGATTAGATTCCAAGGAGTTCCTCTGCTATCCGCAAGGAGCTGTAAAAGTACCGCTCCAATCGCTCAAAAAGAAGCGTCAGTCTCAACAGCAAATTTCTTTGTGGCTCCAGAGGTGCAAAAAAATTGGAGTCTGTGTAAAGGCTTTCTTCCATTTAGAATTTTCAGCTTGAGCATCCCACTGGAAACTTTTACTGAACATATCTTTCTTTAAAATTCAGGTAATATATCTGTTTTTTCAAACTAAGTCTCAGATGAACTGCTGGTATAAGTAGGCAAATCCCAGAAAATACTGGGTCTCCTTGATGTTGGAAGGGGTGGGCCAATCTAGAATGGCAGACATCTTCTGCTGGTCCATAGCGATTCCAGTGTTGTTAAAATGGAAACCTTTATATTCCACCTTGGTTTAATCAAACTTGCATTTTTCAGGTTCACAAGACAGTTGATTCTGGTCAAGTCTATCTAGCATTTGCAATAGGTGTTGGTGATTCGAACGGGAATCTTTAAAAGACCAAAAAGTCAAAGAGGTAATTGACGACAAATTGGTTTATCATGTCAGAGAAAATATGATCCATACAGCGCTGAAAAACTGCTTATGCGCTGCTCAGTCAAAGGGCATCAAACATTACTCAAAGTGACACATAGGTGTTCTAAAGAACAAATTACTTACATTCGGTAATATACTATCTGCTAGAGACACTATCTGCTAGAGACAACATCTAGCTGCAGATTCCTCACCTTAGAATTACCCAGGCGTCAGACTGGATCCGTAAAATGTTTGCGTGAGCAGTACCCATGCGCGCTGTCGGGTGGCTTTGTTCACTGTCACCTATATAGGTGCCTCCCAGGCATACAGATGGTGCAAGCAGCTTTAGGGGCAGCTTCCTCAAAGCGTTCGGTGCCATGGCCCAGCAGTCCTAGAACAACTGAGTTGTGGTAACGCTCGGGACACCATAAGCACACCATGGGCAGGCCTGTTACCGACATGGCGCAGTGACAGGCACCACATAATTTAAACCCTACCTTTCTAGATTACATTCTTAACACACTTCGCAAAAAATATTCAACATAATGTTAAAACAAGCCTGTCAAAAAGAGTCAGAGGGGTAGCTCTTCTCTGAATCAGCACTAACTGGCACGGAAAGGAAAGAACTGACGCCAACGTGCCTGGGTGGCACCTATATAGGTGACTGTGATGTCACGGTGCCAACGATAATGCCGCGCTGAACCGAATGAACCCTTCCGAATCCAGTCTGAAGCCTGGGAAAATCAAAGGGAGGGAATCTGCAACTAGAAATCTCTAACAGATGACTGTTTTCTACTTGTCACCCTCCTTGATTCGGAGGAGATGATATGCCCTACAAGGGCTAAACTTAGTATAAATTCTGGAGAGCTGAACAGACTCCTAAATATGCTTAAGGGTGCAGGGTATCTGTCCTTTATTGTGATCT
The DNA here is from genome assembly GCF_031143425.1 of Pleurodeles waltl. Lineage (NCBI taxonomy): Eukaryota > Metazoa > Chordata > Amphibia > Caudata > Salamandridae > Pleurodeles > Pleurodeles waltl. The sequence goes on along the minus strand of NC_090443.1, from coordinate 830,437,575 downwards.
CTTTCAGACCTCTGAAGTCGATACTGGGACTCAATGCTGTAGACTTCGTTGGGACACAGAACACTGAGTCACAAGTAGGAGAAGTGGATTGGGTAATTCACCCATTTTGAATTTTTTCCCCCAGATATTGTCTGAAAGCCTCCTTTTCAGACCCAGAGAGGGAGTAAATTCTTCAAAAAGACAAAGGTAGCTCCTGGTTCAATGGGAATGGCACAGTCAGATTCTCAGTGAGGAGGCAACTGCACTTTCTTTTTTTCAAAAAGTTCAGTAAAGTCTTGTAATGAGCTGCAATGCCTTGCACTAGAATCTACCGTACAGTCCTTCGGAGCCTTCTCGGAAACCTAGTAATCTCCTAAAGAGTATTTATGGTAGCGCTGACAGCACTTTCCAACAAACGCCCCCCAACGCCCCCCCCCCACCCCCCCACCGGATAAATCTGAGAAAGGAGATTAATGCACCAGCAGACCAGCCACCACAAGGTAGGTGTATGCACGCAGCATGGTGACCTGCTGGCATCTAATTCCTTCTCCTTGCAGAAAGCTGCCTGCCCTTACCGAGATGAACTCGGATTTAGGTATTGGGTGGGACGCTGGTGGAAGAGACATAGTTTTCAAGCAATTTCTGAAGGGACTAACCAAAGCCCACTGTGAATTTTGCACAAAGTAACGATATTGGCTCCACTAGACCTAAAAAAAAGTGTAGTGCAGATCAGATGGCTTTATCATGGAAGAGCAGACTCATTAGCGCCCACCCCTTGGGCACATTATTTTTTTTTTAAGTAGGTTTCAAAATAAAAAAAAAAAAAGAAATTGATTGGGGGGGGGGGTAGGTTGTCAGTGAGCAGGGCAATATATATATATTTTTTTTTTAAATAGTTGAATATTTCCTTGGGGGCCACTAGATAGATAGATAGATAGATAGATAGATAGATAGATAGATAGATAGATAGATACAGCAATCACCTTTGTCAACTTGTGTGTGGTTTCCCTGGGGGCTGCAATCGGTCCCCAGGAAAAACACACCCACATATAAAAGTGATCTCTATATATCTATATATATACACGTCACCAGTCCTCTTGCAGTTGAGGCTTGCGTCTTCAAAGCAATACACATACTTCAACTGACGCGTTTCAACTGTAGCTTTTAGGCAGCAATACAAAAGTCAAGTAAGTCTTGTGATTATGTTTCTGCTACAAAAGGATCTGACTTTTGTCTAGTGGCAGTTTTGATGCCATAAAGTAGCGTGGAAGGTTTATATGCCTACTGCAAAGATCAAATCTGTATTTTATGTAAATAGCTGAGTAGATTAGTAAAGTCATCCATTACCTGCGCTATAATACAAATGAAATGTGCGTGCGGGGGCTATGCAGAGATGAAGGGTACTTTTGCGGTGTGGTAATGAGAGAATCTGAGGAGGAGGTCATGGGAGTGGGAGCACCAATAATGATGGTTGGACTGAGCGCTAAAGACTGTGACGATTAGTATGTGACAAGGTGAAGTAATAGTGTATAATTTTGTGAGTGTATTGAAAGAAGGTAAGGTGACCTCTGCTGTTGCACGTATCACACACTCACACCCACCAGCAATTTTGTGACTGTCTACGTAGGCTAGTGTTTTAGAGCAACATTTTAGCCAGTAGTAGAAATGGCATCTTGTTGGATGACTGCTGCTCAAGCCCTCACTCGGGTTATAGAGGACAGCTCTGACATAGGATCAGAGACTGAGACAGTATCTAAAGGATAGGACAATGGCGCAAACTCTGGGAGTGATTTTTCAGTCAGAGGAGTCCCATTTGATAACTCCTCTTCCATTGATTATGAGGGAGGTGATGAGGACAGTCCTGCTGTCCCTTCGCAAGCAGTCTGTGCAGCTGGACTATAGCAGGTTAGCCCAACCCAGAGAGCAGGTGCATGCAGCGGCAAGCACAGAGTGAGTGCTCTCTTGGGAGCCCCCCAATTTAGTTCAGCCCCAAATTCCACCGCCCACGTCATATTGTGGAGACATCAAAATTATCCATAAAAAAAAACCAGGTTTTCCAAGGCAGGCACCTGCGTTTTTGGTCCTGGGCTCAGCAGGCATATAGGGAAACCTACCAAACCCAGAGATTTCTGTAAACTAGACATCCGGGGGAGTCCACAGAGGTGTGACTTGTGTGGATCCTCCAACGTTTTCTTTACCCAGAATACCCTGTAAAGGTGAAATGTTGAATAAAAACTCAATTTCAATTTTTTCTTGCATTTCTGTCACACAAACTACAGGAATATGCTGGGATCCACAAAATTCCTACAACCCAGTGTTTCCCCAACTGACCTGATAAAAACGCTACCCCACTTGAGTGCCCGTACCTAGTGCCTGCATCAGGAATGGATCACCCCATGGTCACTAGTTGCCCTCATGTAGGGATCAACATTGACCCTTGTGTAATCTATTCCTGTCGCGGGCACAAGGCCTACCCACACAAGTGAAGTACCATTTTTATCAGGAGACTTGGAGGAATGCTGGGTAGAAGGACATTTGTGGCTCCTCTCAGATTCCAGAACTTTCTACCAAAATGTGAGGAAAAAGTGGTTATTTTGCCAAATATTGAGGCTTGCAAAGGATTCTAAGTAACAGAACTTGGCGAGAGCGTCACAAGTTACCCAATCCTGGGTTCCTCTGGGTGTCTAGTTTTTAAAAAATGAATAGGTTTGGTAGGTTTTTGATAGGTTCTGGCTGAGCTAAAGACCAAAATCCACAGCTAGGCATTTTGCAAAAAACAAGTGCATTTTCAATTAAAAAAATGTGATGTGTACATGTTGCGTTCTGGGGCATTTCCTGTAGCGGGCACTAGGCTTACCCACACAAGTGGGCTACCATTTTTATCGGGAGACTAAGGGGAATGCTGGGTGGAAGGAAGTTTGCGGCTCCTCTCAGATTTCAGAACTTTGCAGCACCGCTATCTGAGGAAAAAGTGTTTTTTTTTTGTGCCAAATCTTGAGGTTTGCAAAGGATTCTGGGTAACAGAACCTGGTGAGAGGCGCACAAGTCACCCCATCCTGGATTCCCCCAGGTGTCTAGTTTTCAAACGTGCACATGTTTGGTAGGTTTCCCTAGGTGCCGGCTGAGCTACAGCTCAAAGTCCACAGCTAGGCACTTTCCAAAAAGCACGTCAGATTTCAATGTAAAAATGTGAATTGTCCATGTTGCATTTCCTGGCACGGGCATTAGGCCTACCCAACACAAGTGAGGTACCATTTTTAGTGGGAGACTGGAGGGGAAATAGCAGAACAAGGGTTATTGCCCCTTGTCTTTCTCTACATTTTTTCCTTCCAAATGTGAGACAGTGTGTAAAAAAATAAGTTTATTTGAGAAATGCCCATTTACATGCTAGTCTGGGCACCCCGGAATTCAGAGATGTACAAATAACCACTGCTTCTCAACACCTTATCATGTGCCTATTTTAGGAATACAAAGGTTTCCTTGATACCCATTTTTCACTCTTTATATTTCACCAAATGAATTGCTGTACACCCGGTATACAATGAAAACCCACTGCAAGGTGTAGCTCCTTTATTGGCTTTGGGTACCTAGGGTCTTGATGAACCTACAAACCCTATATATCCCTGCAAGCAGAAGAGTCTAGCAGACGTAACGGTATATTACTTTTGAAAATATCACACAGCAGGAAAAAGTTAGAGTAAAATGTTGAGAAAAATGGCTGTTTTTTTAACCTCAATTTCAATATTTTTTTCTTTCAGCTGTTATTTTCTGTAGGAATCTACACAAATGACCCTTGCTGAATTCAGAATTTTGTCTACTTTTCAGAAATATTTAGCTGTCCGGGACCCAGCACTGATTTCAAACCCATTTCTGTCACTAACTGGAAGGAGGCTAAAAGCACAAACAAATAGTAAAAATGGGGTATGTCCCAGTAAAATGCCACAATTGTGTTGAAAAATGTGTTTTTCTGATTCAAGTCTGCCTGTTCCTGAAAGCTGGGAAAATAGTGATTTTAGCACCGCAAACCCTTTGTTGATGCCACTTTCAGGGGGAAAAACATATGCTTTGTTCTGCAGCCCTTTTTCCCATTTTTCTGAAAAATAAACAACTAAATTTTAGCTGTATTTTGGCTAATTTCTTGGTCTCCCACAGGGGAACCCACAAACTCTGGGTACCTTTAGAATCCCTAGAATGATGGGAAAAAAAGGACGCAAATTTGGCATGGATAGCTTATGTGGACAAAGGGTTATGAAAACCTAAGCGCGAACAACCCCAAATAGCCAAAAAAGGTCTCGGCACCGGCAGGGGTGGTGGCGGAGGCCCAGCAGCTAAGGGGTTAAAAAAGGCCTGACAAACTAACGGTAGGCCAGACTGCTAAAGTTTCATTAAGCACAAACGCCTTTTATGAGATAAAAATAAGCAGTGCAGGCCATCAACTGATGTGGTAAGAAACTACATATTTTCACACAAGTATGTCTCATGCAAAACATAATTTATCAGGATGTGTCCATGTAGCAATTCATGTGAGAGGAAACCATGCAGGATTTTCCTAAGTGTAGGAAAATGTGACTGTTGACATGGTTACCCCCTCACTTTTTGCCTAGTGTTGATGCCAGCTTTGATTGGAAGGGTGCTGGGACCCTGCTAACCAGGACCCCGTACCAGTGTTCTTTCCCAATAACTGTACCTTTGTTACTCAATTGGCACAGCCCTGGCACACTGTTAAGTCCCCTGTAAAAGGTACCCCTGTTACCAAGGGCCCTGTGGCCAAGGAAGGTCCCCAAGGGCTGCAGCATGTATTATGCCACCCTAAGGGACCCCTCATTCAGTACATGCACACTGCCTTGCAGCTTGTGTGTGCTGGTGAGAAGAAAAGACAAAGTCGACATGGCACTCCCCTCAGAGTGCCATGCCCACAAACCACTGTCTGTGGCATAGGTAAGTCGCCCCTTTAGCAGGCCTTACAGCCCTAGACAGGGTGCACTATACCACAGGTGAGGGCATAGCTGCATGAGCAATATGCCCCTACAGTGTCTAAGTCAATTCTTAGACATTGCAAGTGCAGAGAAGCCATACTGAGTATATGGTCTGGGAGTTCCTCATTACAAACTCCACAGCACCATAATGGCCTCACTGAATACTGGGAAGTTTCGTATCAAACTTCTCAGCACAATAAACCCACACTGATGCCAGTGTGGGATTTATTGAAACATGCACACAGAGGGCATCTTACAGATGTCCCTCTGTATGTCAGCCAGCCTAGGAGTGCAGGACTGACCGGTCTATGCCAGCCTGCCACTTCCAGACGAGTTTCTGACCACATGGGGTGAGTGCCTTGGTGCACTCTGTGGTCAGAAACAAAGCCTGTCCTGGGTGGAGGTGCTTCACATCCCTCCTTGCAGGAACTGTAACATCTAGTGGTGTGCATCAAAAGCTCAGGCCTCGTGTTACAGTGCCCCTGGGCACTCCAGCTAGTAGAGATGACTGCCCCATGGACAAGCCCCCACTTTTGGCAGCAAGTCCAGAGGGATAATAAGGAAAAACAAGGAGGAGTCACGCCCTCAACCAGGACAACCCCTAAAGTGTCCAGAGCTGAAGTGACCCTCTCCATGAGAAAGCGTCCATCTTGCTTTGGAGGATTAGGATCAATAGGGATAGGAATGTGCCCCCTCCCCAAAATGAGTGGGCACAAGGAGGGTGTAGCCACCCTCAAGGACAGTAGCTATTGGCTATTGCCCACTAACCCTAAAAACGCCCCTAAATCTTGTATTTAAGGGCTCCCTGAACCAAGAGACTTAGATTCATGACGACCTCAAGATAAGAAAGACTGCTGAGCTGAAAGCCCTGCAGAGAAGAGAAGGAGACAACAGCTGACTTGGCCCCAGCCCTACCAGCCTGTCTCCTGCTTTAAAGTCCCTGCAAAAGAAAAGTGACGCGTTCTACAGGACCAGCAACCCCTGAAAAGCCTCCAGGAGACGACCTGCATCACTGAAGATCAAGTAACTCCCATGGATGGCGGACCTGTCCAACAAGAAGAAAAAGCAACCATATTTAAAGGGACTCCCACCTCACTCCAGAAGCGAGAGTCCATAACTACTCTGCACCAGACCTCCCTGGCCCGTGTCCAGAGGAACCAACCATCCAGAGAGGACCCCCAGGCGATTCCAACCAAGTGTCCAGCCTCAGCTGACCTCTCCACCCCTCCATGATGACGCCTACAGAGGGAATCCTGAGGACTCCCCTGACCGCGACTGCCTGGGACAAAGATTTCCGACACCTGAAGAAGCACTGCATCCGCAGCCCCAGACTTGAGAGATCGACCACTGGTGCAGCAGTGACCAGCATGCAGCCCTCCTCCCTGTCCAGTCAGTGCTTTGCCCGAGAAGCCCCCCTGTGCCTCACCTGCAGCACCCAAGTGTTACCTGGGATCCTCCCATTGGAAACCCGACGCCCTGTTTGTACCCTGAACCCGGCTGCCCCCGTGCCACTGAGGGTGTGTGTTTGGTGCCTACTTGCCCCCCCCCCCCCCCCCCCAGTGCTCCTCTAAACCCCCTGGTCTGCCCTCTGACAATACGGGTACTTACCTGCAAGCAGACCGGAACCGGAGTACCCCCTGTCTCCATAGGCGCCCATGTTATTTTGGCTCCTGTTTGACCTCTGCACCTAACCGGCCCTATGTTGCTGGTCCTGGGTGTTTGGTGTTAACTTGAACCCCCAACGGAGGGCTACCTATGCCCAGGAGATTGAACCTGTAAGTTTGTTACTTACCTCAAAAACTGAACTTTACTTACCTCACCAAGGAACAGTTGCAAATTGCAGTGTCCACTTTTGAAAAAACTTTTTGCCATTTTAAAGAAAACTGGGTACATTGTTGATTCAATTCAGAGTTCTCAGTATTACTGTTAAAGTACCTTTCATTTAATGTACTTACCTGCTAAATGAATCTTGTGGCTCTAGAAATAAATTAACAAAATAATATTTTTGTATATAAAACCCTGTTAGTCTGGAGTTAAGTCATTGAGTGTGTGTTTTCACTTATTGCTTGTGTGTGTGCAACAAATGCTTAACACTACCCTCTGATAAGCCTAACTGCTCGACCACACTACCACAAATAAAGGGGGGTGGAATTTAATAAAACATCTACTTGTCCATGGGACAGGTTGTTGCTTAAATCTACTCGTCCAATAAAAAAAAAAAATCTACTTGTCCCTTTGGTACCATGTAGTGTAGCCACAAATTATGGCAACAATCTCATTATGTAAGAGCTCCGATAATAGCCTCTCTGATTATGGCAGGGCTACTACTATAGTAGGGCTTGAATGCATGCAATTTCAATCCCTACTATAGCAAGTTCCTTATTTTGCCACCTTTCTGCAGATCTACATACTGAGGCTGGAGGAAGCAGTAAGCAATAGTTCCAGGGCTGGAATGCCTTTAAGCCTGAAAACCTACTAACTTGCATGTTTTAAGGATTTTCAGCAGCTCTTCTCTGATCTTTTCCCACAATTAGAAAGGCTGGAAATTTACTCTTGACAATGGCAGAAGCAAAAGTTATTTCGGGTTGGGAAAAAAGTGGTTGGAGGGAAAGTGAACTTGTAAACGCTAAATAGATTTTCACATGAGCAAATCTACACATGCATATTTGTTCGGCCTAAAATACAGTTCACAAATATTTTCTAGGAGTGCTCTTTCCTGGACTACTTCTGTAAATTCTTGTGAACTCATAAAAGCCACTAATTCAAAGACATATACCATGGGTGCCCTATTGTGACTTTCTTTAAGAATAGGGTCTCTAATTAAGTCTGGGGTTGATAAAGACATTTTGCTTTTATTAAACTTCTATTTCTTTATCTATCGGCTGGCTTTACTGTGAGTAATCGTATTTGCTCCTCTACAAGGAGCACAATGGCACACAAAGTAGTTGTGTTCAGTGCCAGGAACTACTGTGGCAATCACTGGCATAACGAAACTGGGGGGGACCCCTCCAGACTCACTCAAGGCAGGTACTGTGCTAAGGGGGTCCCACTGAGGCGGCCTGCGGGGCCTTTGGTACGCCACTGATGGCAATGTGCGCTTTTTGAGACCAAAAACGTGTTTTTTTTCTTTTTGTCAGTGTTTGTTCCAATGGTGAGGGCCTGGCAGCTCCCACAACAACAACACGTTACAAAAGCCATGTCAAAACAAGGCACACATTGACAAAACCAAAAGACTCACAAGAAATGTCGGATCTGTTGGCTTTGCCAATGCTTCTTTATTTTCATGCTTCCCATAATTTTGTTGGAAATGGTCACAGTGATTTTCCACTAGGAATATTTTTGGGAAATACAAGCATGCATCAACACATTTAACTAAGTGATGCTTCAAAGAAATAGCACTAAAATGTCCTAATTGCATTTTTTCTGAACATTTCATTTTGAAAGCAAAGAATCATAACTCTTGCTTAAAAGCTTCTGCAAACATTTGCATCTAATCAGAGAGCATTCCAGGAGCATTATACTTAGCCACATATTGTTAAACTTTTCAAACGTGTGTACACCTTTTTTTTTTTTTTTTAAATGGAACCACTGTCAGTGGTGCAGTGCGACATTAAAACCTTTATTTACAGTGCTCACCCTAATAATGAAGTCTTTTCATAAATGAACCGTAAATACAAGTTTGAACAGGATTAACAAATGGATACACGTTACATGTCAGTCAGTCAGTCAGTCAGTCAAATAACTTTATTCGGCAATTGCCATAAAAGTAGAAACCAAGACACATTTACCGATCTATAAATAGTAAAAAATAAAACTTAAAACCATTGCTGAAAACACCACATGAGCATCCATTCTGAAACCCCTTGACATACATAGATAAATATACAAGACATGATTAAAAATCACAAAGTCAGAAAAGTACAAATATTAGCTTTAAAATGATATACTATACGTACATAAAATTTTAAAAAGGAGTAGGCCTTTTCCTAATACTTAAAGAAGCTGTGACGAAGTCTAATACATGATGACAAATTTGAATATCAGGCAATCTCTGAAGATATAGTAGGGCTTCCTTAAAATGAATGGGTCTAAGAAGGCGTAACGTGGGTAAAATAAAGGCCCCTCTAGGAGCAGCGTATAAAGGGCAAAAAAGAAAAACATGCAAAGTGCTCTGAGTTGATTTGGAGTCACAGGGACAAAGTGGTAAGTCCTTTTTCCAGAAACATGGTTCGGGGAAAAGCTACCTTAAAATGAATTAAATTAAGTCTAAAAAGTGTTAAAAAGGAAATTGTTCTAAAACTTGAAAACCAAGTCAAATAGGGTTCAAGGCATGGAACAGTCACAATCCGAGAGTAGGAATCAAAAGATTTCAATTTCAGGGAACTATAAAATCTCTGCTCTGATATGTGCTTGGAGTAAGTAGACTTCAAGACAGACCTAGAGTTTGTGGTTAACAAATGAGGATCATCAAACATGTATCTAAGCCCTAGGTTACATGTCAACTGCAGACAGTTCTCTTTTCTGTAAACTGCCAGCCAAAGGGTTTGTGCTGCAGGGGGTGGGGCCTACTTGTCCCAAGGACAAAAACATGAAAACTTGTTGCCCTTGACCCCAAACAATATGTCTCGGGCATCGGGCAATAGGAATTCCACATCCTTGCAAATAGAGCATTAGTATTATCTATTATTGCCTCTGTCAAGCCTCTTGGGGAACCCCTGGACTCTGTACACATTATATCTCATTTTGATATAGTATATAGAGAGCCAGCTTCCTACACAAAGGAAACCCAAATTCTCAATGCAGGTTTTGCAAGAAAGGCAAGTGAAACCTGGCAAAGTCCATGATTTGTATTGGAACACTACATAATAGTTTGACTGCTTTAGAGAACGAAAAATTGGATTTAACTCAGTGGCCTTCCAGTAAACCTAATAAAATGTTTCCTTTCAAAATAAAAGTTGCACGATTGTTTTGTTTTAAGGTAAACTTCTTACAGAAGATTGGAAATAAAGTTATTGCAAACTGAATCAGATGGCAAAATTAATCTGAGCGATTAAAAGTCACCTTTTTAAAAAAAATATGTTTTCATTAATACAGTAAATGTACTGCCAAAAGGTCCTTAATCGATCTACTCCTAGGCTCCACGAACACCATCGCCGACAATCGCTTTCCATCCTTACTTGGGACTATGAAGAGCAAAGGGAGGCGCACATCAGCATTTTATTTAATTCAAGACAGTTCGACCTTTAAACCATACCACGACCACTGAGATAGTAAAAGCCCCTCTCCTATGGTCACCTGAACTCAGACTACTTTTAGGTCTGTGAAACCTCTTTTCAAAGTAATCTCTTTGGAACTGCATTGTAGGCCCGACGTTCTAGACACGCCTGTTGCTGTGCACTAAGACTATTTAAATCTGTGTAATTTTAAATAATTTCCATCTTCTTTCTGCTGCTGGATACTGTGTTTTGCCTTCACTTCTAAAAACATATATTTGCCTCAAGCAAAGTTTGGTTAGTAAGAGCAGGGAAGTTTGAAAAGTCTAGATAAATGTGAGGGGGTCCGTCCCTGGAACTAGATGCAAGAGGTCAAGGGCTGGAGACACATCCGACAAGTGCCCAAGCAGGTGGAAAAATTGAGACATGGGGCCCTTTAACGTTATCTCCAACACAGTGAGGTTCGAGTGACATTTAAGGAGAACATATACACACACATTAAAAACAAATACTTCATCAAAAGACAATGTATGTGAATTGTGGGAATAAGGACAAACACACACACACACAGGAGCGACATGTTAAGCAATAGTGCAAACTTTTTGTGGCTCTCCCCATCTGGTGCAGGAGTGCGAGGTGTGGGCTGCAGTAAATAGCTCACTGATACAATGGGTTTCATGACAGTCACACAGCCTTATGTGCGAGTTTCTCTTAGGCATACCACGTCTGTTACTGTGCCCAATATGGATAAAGGTAAGGGGAGAGGCGCCCAACTCTGCCCTCTTCCGCAAAGGTGGGCCTGAGTGCACAGCAAGCTGCAAGATAGAGGGCGGGTAGCACCCCAACTCACTCTTAGAAGGATGCCTGGGTTCATTTGAGAGTCAAAATGAGGGACGTCGATGGGTGGCAAGCCATGTGGCAAAGTGGCAGAATGGGATGCTGGGGAAATGGTGAAAAAGACGCAGGCAGAGGAAGTGCACCATGAGGCCGAAAGAGAGACGGAGTGCCAACTATCAGATGAGGCAAAGGAGGGGAAGAAGGGACACTCAAAGCAAAGAAAGAGCACAACCAGACACAAACGGGGGAAAGGAACACTGTGGTAATGAATGTTGTCCCACATCATATCACTACAGACACGCTTCGAGCACTTGCCAGTGAGGGTGATGCGGCTGAGAGACCACATTCAGCCATAGTGCAGAAGACCATATCACAAAGGGGAAGCCCGTGCAGCACAAGAATTAAGCAATGATCTAGCTGCTTATACTAGATGGCAAGACAGTCATGAAATATGCGTATCAGTGCACCATCAATATACTGAAGAGATGCGTCACCGTCGATGCAAAGCAATGAAAGGTCTGCTTTGCCAACGAAAAGCTAAGCAATGGCTCCAGATACTTTAGTCATAGAGTATGTTTTTAAAACTGCTATCTAAATAGTTTTCCAACTATGCAAAGATAGAAATAAAAAATGAGCTCTCCAATGTTTCCTCTTTATAGATAGAACGAATAAAGAACGAAACACTGTTCCAACAGCAACACTATTTTTCCTCTTAAATTTAGTGGCACGCAATTCATGCCAAGCAAAAAAAAAAAAAAGCAAATCCTATTTCAGGTAAACAGTACATGAATTGGGTCAGTAGAATACCATCCATGCCTACAAGAAAGATAAGAACTCTTGACATGTGTTTCACTCACGGAGCTCTCTCAAAGCTCAGAGGAGTATAGCTGACTTCAGTCAAACACAGTATATAACATCCAGTGCTGAATATTTCCAACTGAGTAATTTGGCATTCTACGCCATCCCCAGAGATCAACAACAAATCTGACCAGATTAGGAATAGCAGATCCTGCATAACATAGGAATAGGAACGACCTGCTACACGGCCACTTCTTCTGAAGAGTAGTCAATTATTTATCCTGCTACCGAAAAGAGCAAAGGCGGCTTCAGGAAAAAAAGATTCCATCTTTGTGCACGAGTAGTGTGATATGCATTAGTGTAAACTATGGTATTGTGCCCAACTAACCCACTATCGATGTACCTTGTGACTGAAGGCTTTGGAAAAACCGTCCGATATGTTTCACTTTGTATGGTTTCTATCCAAAATAGAAGCACCCGAAAAGTGCTTTATAATTTTGCCAAATTTGAAGCACTTTACGCTTTCAAGAACTTTGGTTTCCTTTGCTCCGGGTGCATTGCTCGTTTCTGGACTAATCCAGATTCCTTGATAAACTGAAGTAAGAGGGGAAAGCATGTCACGAGGCATCCCTGTTTTACTCCTACATGTGTCTGAGACAATCACCCATGCTGTGGTGGCAGATAAGGCCTTTGCTATGGTCCTTGGCATAGTGGCAGCTGTTGTTGCTACTGCTGGCTCTGCTGCGCTTTGTTGCTGCTGTGGTTAAAGTAGCCGTCACCACAGTTGTTCCTGTAAAGGTGGAAGCCACGGAGTCTACGGTCTTGCACACAGCAGTGGATGCTGCAGTTATACCTGGCCGGGTGGTAGCTTTGGTCCCCACTGGGGTCTTTGATGTGGTTCAGCTGTGGACGTTTTTGTCAATGCTGTGGTCCCTACTTTGCCTGCCATTGTTCTAGCAGCTATAGTTGCTACTGAGGTGGGGGCTGTGGTCATAACTGCTGGGGCTACGCCTGAGTTGCTGCTTCTGACGTCTTCCGGGCCCTGCAATGGTAACCGCTTGTGTTGCTCTTGCTCCCATGGAGGCCGCTGTGATTGATGTTGTTCTTTGGAGTTGCTGCTGTAATCACTACTCTCTAAGCGACCTCACACAATTAATGGCCTATCAGACTAGCAGCACCCGGTAAGGAGGGTAATCAACACCCCATGCCCATCTCTCTCTCGCTTTTAAATGAAGTGAACTGTGGCAGCAGGTAAATGATTCTCTAGTGAGACGTAACAAAAAGTGAGTGCAAAAAGCGGCAGGTACACGGAAACCCCATACCTCACTGATTACCCGCCCACGCCCCACCTGAAACAAAAACAAAAAACAAAAAAAAAAATCTGGTGCAGTTTACACTGCAGAGTGGGCACGGCTCACCGTACAGAGGGAGGAACACATTCGATGTATCTGCGCGCTGTTTTGGGATATGATTATATGAGAAGTAGAACGATATCTTGTGCAAACATTTCAGGGAAAACAGAATTTCATTTTCAACTAGCAAAAACACACATAGCCTCTTGTCATTCATCGCTGAACAGTTACCGGTCTGAAAAAACGTTTTTTTTTGCTGATAAAGCACTCTAGTTATATAGCATCCAAATCTGTGTAAGTTCTAGCAGGGCTCCCTAATTTTAGGCATACTTACCATTTTCTCTGTTCTGCCCATCAATTAATTAGATCGTGAACATCAGTTGAAAAAAACAATTAAAGTAAATTTCCTCATAAAAATCTTTACGAGTAAGATGCAAAAAGTAAGTGTGTATATATATATTTAAATAACTGATGGTGAGCCAATGAGCAGTAAGGTGAACATAAATAGTTTAAGGTGAACACATGCTGGATGTAGACAAAATAAAAAGTTTATTGGGAGTTGGTGCACTTGGTGTGTTCAAAGTGAAAATTTATAATAGGAATGTCAAGTGAGAAGCATGAAAAACTTTCTCCAATTAGAATTTTGGTTAGATTGTTAAAAGGCGCACCACATATTGTGGATGTTTAATTTGACTGACTAACTTTTGTTTTATAAACGTTAAGACTACTCATTTAAATTCGAAGTATGTAATTCGTTTTTTTGGGTAACATGGAAATTCAAAGTGGTCACAGGCAGTGGCAACACAGCTAAATCATGCTTAGTGTCCTTTATGGTAACAGAGGGACCAGGACGTAGGTTAACGACCAGAGCTACCGACTTTGGCGCTGAGGAACCAGGTTCGAAACTCGGTGCCAGCTCAACATCCAGTGATCTAGGGCAAATTATTCAATCTTCCTCTGCCAAACAAAAAATGATCACACGCCCTTGTTTTTTTCCAACATCTGCTCGCCAGCAGAAGCCCAATTCATGTTTTTTTTGCAGAGTAACAGGAGAAACGAGGGCATCTCACGGGCAGGCATCACTCTGCCTACAGTGACGTCTAGGTTTTAGAAGTACCACTCAACCACAATGTCAAGAGAGGTAAATGTCGCAGTGCTGGGAAAGGCAACTGAAGTGCTTCTAGGGTTGCTGATGACAGGTTTGTCTGCAGAAGCAAGCAAAAGTAGAGCGAAACAGAGGGTGTAAAAAAGTCAGTCATGAGGAAGAGACACAGCAACTATAGGAAGAGTGACCACAACTAAAAACAAGCATTGGTAACTAAAAGCAAGCATTGTAGTCATGGTTGTCTCCAGCGAGAGCGGTGCTGATCTGTTTCAGAGAAAGGAAAGAAGGAGGGAGTGGTCCTCCCCCAGGTGGGAGAGTAAAGCCATGTCCACGCTATGGCCGGATGAGGCGAGGACCAGTATCCTAGCAGAGCCACTAGCTCCAAGACCACTGAGGGACAAGGGCATAAGCTCTTGAGAGGATAGTATATTTAGGCAGTGAGGTAAAATAATAATAATAATAATAATAATAATAAAACAAGCACTTGCAATGCAATGGGTCTCCCATTTGCTCGTGTTAGAGCTGTTAGCGTTGTAAACTCCTAACCGGACTTTTCGTGCCACATACATTGAAAATGAAAAGTAAAACAGTTTCACATAAGTGAGCCGATTCAATACGCCACGACATCAGTGTGAGGCCGCACACAAAAGGAAAAGAAAGTTTGCTCGCAGTCAAACGTATCAGCAAAAGTGCAATTAGTCACCTAACAGGGGCGATGTCCAAGGGCTTACCTAAACCGCGCCAAGGAGGGACAAACTAGAGCATTCATCAAGGAAAATAAAGTATTTTTGAAGGGCAAGCCCTTGAACGAGTGATAGTGATGGGCGTGCAGTGGGCGTGGTTAAAATCCCAGGTACATACCATCACGTCGGAAAAGCAGCGCGCTGCTCAACCTAAAAATGGGGGTGGGGTCTCTCAAGAAGTGTGGGGCCAGGTTTCGGCTCCCTGATCCGAACCTAGGGTGGGCACGGCTTCCTGCAGGCAATTGGCGTGCAAGCCCCGAGTTTTTGGGCAGCCGCTGCTGTGGAATACCCCAGCAAACCTCGGTAACTCAGAGCCTGTCAGCAGAGCCCCCGACCCAACGGAAATAAGCGTACTTCAAAAGGGGGTCTGCTCTGCCCCAAGCAGGCTCTGGTGCCGATTCCCCATCTGTCCTTGGGGAGGTCGGTCTGGTGACACTGGGCGCACTAACTGCCACATGGGGCCTTTTGCCCCCATTACATTCCAGCAGGGTTTAGCTCAGGCGGTAATTACCAGGTGCGACAAACAGTGCACCAATCACAACTGCGATGTTTGTGCAGGAACCGCAATTTAACGGGGCACTTGTAATTTGGACCCAAGAGATTTGCTTTCTCTGAATTCTGGGAATACACTTTCCACCAGATAACAAAATAATGGATCCAATAACACCCGCTGCGAATTCACTGAAACAAAAACGGAACCAGAAATAATTAAAAGTACAGTTCGCACCTACTTCCAAAATTATTCATACGAATGTAATGTAACAGTGGAGAAGCTATCAAACTGGCATAAAACAGCATAGAGTGTTATTTTCAAGGCAATAAACGAACCTGCATGATTATGAGAACGAAATCAATCAGGCATCCGATACCACAAAACCCAACCGTGCAGAACTTCAACATGCCTGTGGGGAAAATAAACACACACAAAGGTTAACTGCAATTGAAACGAATTCTCAGTGGAACTTGTTAACAGTCATTGCTACGATTTTCAAAGTCAACAAAATTAGTAAACTGGGATCAGTGTTTTTCTGAAGAAAGTGTACAGCAGTACAAGTATCTTTCACTGAAACAAAGTCCACGCTAAATGGAGTTAGGAGGGAATGGCTCCTCTTCACAGAAGGTTGCCTGATGCTACTCAACCAGCTCGAGGTCATAACTTCAAGCAGTGGATCTTTAATTGTTATTATGTGTTAATATCAACTCCATTTCAGATATGACGTGTTAAACAGACCTAAGTTGGCACCATACACATCTATTCTCCTCTTTTTATTTGTGAACAGAGTCCTCTCTCTTAGGCATTTCCCACATGTACATAAAATGCGCTGGGTTTCCGGGTGTAGTTTAAAAGGCATACCTTTAAACACCGTCAAGGCCACATCACAGAAAATGGGAGTTCTATTGTAGGGTATTACTCACGTGACAAACTTGTGCTGTGCGCATGAACCACTCGTGGTCTGCAGATCGAGGTCAATTATATCTTCCTGTAGAGGGCATTACCTTGCTGCGCCCAACACACGAACAAGGTTTTCAAAAAGGTATTATACATAAAGGGCCACACATGGAAAGGTACAGGAAGTGAAAGAAACTTGTGTCACCATCAAACTGAATTTCTGTTTAATGCACCCACCAATCTAGATGAAGAATCTCCACCATTTTCAAATCTAGTCAAAACAACCACTGGCATATCCAACTTAGACCTCAAATGCTTCCAAAAACACAGATGGTGTTGTGTCAGATGCTTGTCAGAATCATGGAACACAACTCATTTGTATCTGGATGAAAACTCGAATTAGGGTCGTTAAACTGTAGAGACAAGATAACTGACAACTGGGATTTGCCAGATGGGCTGCGAGCACAAGCAGAAAAGTGGCAACCAATTCCTATGTTCTAATCCTTACGTCTGTAAAAGACTGACGTTTCAAGGCAGTACACCCCCCACCTCCACCAGTCAACTTACTCATTTCCTTTTGCAAGTGTTCCATGTTTAACAACCAGCAAGCACAGCAGATGAAATCCTCTAAATTATGAATGATGAGGATTTACCAGAAAATACAAATCATCCTTTCAATTTACTTGAAGCCAATTATCATATACAGCTTGAGCAATGTGTCTAAACACACATTTGTCTCAGACAATACTGTCAGGTATAATAGAGCTTGAAGATTGCACGCTTTCAAACGGCGGCCGGATGGATACTATGCACCAGAGCTCTGTACTTTATACAACATGTACAGCAATTGTCCATATTCAAGAATCAGTTCGCCAAGAAGCAGACATGTGCTCAATGGAATTTAAAAGAGGAGTTAATAAAAGGATAAACTATTAATTTGGTGATTACCTATAAGTTTTCTCCTCCCTACATAAATTCAGCCTATTTAGTTGCTTTGAAATTATGATTCATTAAACACGCTTAGCTTCGCCTGTAGAGTGAAGGTTCTGCCAAGTCTTTCAGCGAGGAAAAAGATTTTGTGTTCACACTAAGACTCATCATGAGTGAGCTTCCAATTCTGATGGGTAGCAGCCATTACCAGTCCCATCGGAATTAGAAGTCTGCGGAAACACTGGAGATCTCTTTAAGTTTACTTTTAGATGGAGGAATTTGGGGATGTGGGTCTGGTGGGCATGGGATCTGACTTGGGACTAACTATTCCCCATATAACCCCTCATTTCGTCAGGTTTAGACTCCAACTAAACCGACTGCTCTTCAAAGACAGCGCTATGCAGCTGTCACTGCATAACTAATCCACTAACTTCAGCATCCCAGTATGGTGGTTTCTGGTTACTCTCCAATATTCTACAAGAGTCCTATTCACATGAAGTCTTAGAGATTGAGGAGGCTGATCACTTAAATGTTTCTTTCTAACTCTGAAAGGAAAAAACAACTGAAACACTAATTACCAAAACATGGATTTGCTGCCACTGAAGAGGCTTTTATCAGCATTCTGAAAACAAGAAAGGGTAGGTACAAAAAGAGCGCAAGTTGTAGTTCACTAAAGCATGACGGCACCGGGATCGGACCGTCAGCATATGCCGAGAATTTAGCCGCAGGCTAATGACATTTCCTACCAAATTACCACTGCTTATTGATTAGTGACAAAGGCAAAAAAACGCAGAACACCAGCACTGCCTCCGGAGAGAACTGTGAGAATCTATTGCAAACTACTAAATGTTTGTCGAAGAGGCCGACTCTGGCAGCTGGGGACTTTTAATCTTGCAAGACATTGCAAGGTTTAAGACAAACCATTTGGGGCCCTATTACAAGGTTAGTTCTAATTCCGATTCATTCAGTAACTGGACATAGCAGTTGTTAGCAGCACCCCAAGCTCGACATTCTCAGTGTCATAAATTTCACTTTCTGAAAGTCGTCAAAATATGCAAGAGGAAAAAAGCGGAGACTGGTGGATATCACTGTGGAAAACCATTATTACATATCACTCCAATTTTTTAGGGGAAATCACATAATAGCCCAGTGGGGTCTAGCAACCAGAAAGAAATAATACCCATAGCATCGGTATTCCCACATTGCTCAGAGGTAGACCCAAATCTCCTTGTCCTTCTTGTTTGCGCGAATGAGGTACTGAATAAATAAATGTAATGCAATTATGAAAACAAGTAATTGATGTATACAATTTTATATCACTGTCCAAACCACAGCCACTGTAGAACAGCACAGTGTGCCACCCACCTTGGTTTGCAATTGAATTTTCAAAGATGGAGGCAGAGAGAGTAAAGAGATTATGACTGAATACTTAATTTAATAGATTTTTAAATTCAAGACACCAACGTTCAGTTATGTCACGTTTAACAGCCAATATGTATTTCGTGACTGTCACTTCCTCAGGACTGTTAAGATAAAATATCAAGAAAAACAATGACACTTACGTAAGCCATGATTGAATTTGAATGTTGGGACTTGTTTTGTTTGGAAAAAAATAAAATTAAGAAATTAATCTTAATACTCTGGATTATCAGTGCATCCCTCTTAAAATTGTATCAGAAGTAAATTAAAAAAATGGGGTATAAAAGGTGGAAATCTGGAGAGTACACCATGTGTGATTGACCATACCTTCTTTCCCCTATGAAATCCCAATTTTCACAATGAGTTAATGGTTAGGGCAGCCATACAGTATCATCTTGTTTTTTTCATAACATTTTCGACCTCATGTTTAAGCACAAACACCTAGTTGATTTTGGAAAAACACTTTTAATAATCAAGTTTACTTAATATCACATTTTCTTCAGGCTAAACTGAAGGAGCATCTTTCTTTTAGAAATTTGTGACCAAGATGGATAGTCTGGGCCTAGAAGACTGCTGGTTATTCTGTGCACCTAGTTCTATCAGAATGATAATAATACTAAGAAATATTTATTGGGAAATAGGCTACAAGATAAATAATCTTTAAAAAAAAGCCCACTATTTCAGAGATTTTGAAAATATCAGCTTTAAGATAATTTAGTAAGCGCTTTTTTACTTTTAAGCCTTGCATAGTTTGGAGTTTGTTCCCAAGTTTTCTTCACATTGGTTGTGTCTACATGTTTTAATAAATCAAGTTTAACAGATTACAGACTAAAACCAACTTTGGTATTCAACTTCCACAATTATATTTTCTACTTTATTGCTACTATCAAGATTACTCATGATCAGAACTGTCTTCTTCGTTGCTTGAGAAAGCATAGTGCTGTAGAGAAGCACAGCTCAATCATAGATAGAAGAGCAGTAAGATAATGGGGAATAGGCACAAAGCGTAAGCATATATTTGAGAGTTGGTTGGGCTGCAAGTATGGAAGTAGCTTTGAGACCTAAAAAAAGGCATATAAGATGTCTAATATTTGCAGTGGAATAAGACTGCTGCTACGGTAGCAGGGAAAACATTTATTACAGTCAGATTCTTTGATATCCAGCAAGCCATCAAAAACGTCACTTGCTGGACCTCCAACGGCGCCAACAAAGTTGCCCCCAGCAAAACAACAAATAGAACAGACCTGACAAAAATGCCAGCTGGTACCCCCTGGAACCAAGGACCTCGAAATGCAACTGGAAAGGAGGTGGCGTACCACCAAGGAGGCCACCGACTGAGCCACCTTCAAGAACTCACTCAGCCGGTACCACAGACTCCCGAAAGACACCAAAAGGAGCGCCTTGGCCAACCGTATCCAAGCCAGCTCCAACCACAGCAAAGAACTCTCCAGCATCATCAAGAAAGTCTCCAATCCCTCAGCGTTGGAAAATAGCATCACCCCCCTCCCAAGACCTCTGTAACGCTCTCGCTGACTACTTCCAGGACAAGATATCCATCACCTACTAAAATTGTGCACCCCAACCGGCCACCGCCGACACCCTTAAAGGCACCCCCAGCAGCCACAAGATCACCAGATGGAACCAGATCACCATCCAAAACACCACAAACATCATGTGCTCTGTTCACTCAGGATCTCCCGCAGACCCGTCGCCACCACATGGTCAACCTCGGAATCAACAGAATCATCAGCAAACTCACTGACATCTTCAACACATCCATCTCCCAATACATCCATCTCCCACCACACCCTAGTCAAAAGGCTCCACCAGGTCGGCATCCAAGACGACGCCCTCAAATGGATTGCATCCTTCCTATCCGACCGAATTCAAGGAGTCCTCCTTCCTCCCTTCTAATCAAAACCCATGAACATCATCATCAGCATCCCCCATGGCTCAACCCTCAATCCCACCCTCTTCAACGCCTACATAACCACCTTGGCCAACATTGTCAGGAACAACAGACTCAACATCATCTCATAGGCTGACGGCACTCAGCTTATCTTGCTATCTAAAGACCCCTCCACTGCGAAGGGCAACTTCCACCCCTGCATGACTAGCATTGCCAAATGGATGCAAGACACCTGCCTCATACTCAACACAGACAAAACTGAAGTCATGATCTTTGGAAGCACCACCTCACCATGGGATGACTCTTGGTGGCCTGCTAACCTGGAACCCTCCCATGGTCAGAGCATGAAACCTCAGCATTATTGTGGACAACAAACTTGCCTCGAAGAGCCAGATCAATGCAGTCTCCTCTGCCTACATCCTCACCTTCTGCATGCTACGCAAGAGTTTTAAGTGGCTCCTGGTCTCCACGAGCTGCACCATCAGACACACCCTCGTTACCAGCCACCTGGACTATGGCAACACTATATGCTGGAATCCATATCCAATACAAAACAATCTGCCCCACTCCAATCCAAAACAATCTGCTCTATCCCACTCAAATCCAATCCACTCCAACTCAAATCCAATCCACCCCCACTCAAATCCAATCCAACCCACCCCGCTCTAATTCACCCCACCCCGCTCTAATTCACCCCCACTCCAATACAATCCAACCCATATCACCCACTCCAATCCAATCCACCCCAATCGCAGTCCAGTCCAATCCAATCCACCCCACTCAGTCCAATCCAATCCAAACCACCCCACTCGCAGTCCAATCCAATCCACCCCCCTCTAATTCACCCCCACTCCAGTACAATCCACCGCAATCACCCACTCCACTCAAATCCACCCCAATTCAGTCCACCCACCCGCTTTCAATCCTCTCCACCCTATTCCAATTCATCCTACTCAATCCATTTCTTCCCACTCCAATTCAATCTACCGAATCCAATCCACCCTACTCTAATCCAATCCACCCCGCCCCATTTCAATCCACCCACTCCACTCCAGTCCATCCCGCCCCAGTCAATCTCTCAATCCAATCCACGCAGGGCACCTCACTCCAATCCACCCACTCCACTCCAGTCCACCCCGCCCCAGTCAATCTCTCAATCCAATCCACGCAGGGCACCTCACTCCAATCCCCCCACGCCACTCAAGTCAAACCACCAACCCCAATCCAATCCAATCCACTCCACTCCAATCCACCCACTCCAGTCCATCCCGCCCCAGTCAATCTCTCAATCCAATCCACGCAGGGCACCTCACTCCAATCCCCCCACGCCACTCAAGTCAAACCACCAACCCCAATCCAATCCAATCCAATCCACTCCAATCCAATCCACCCACTCCAGTCCATCCCGCCCCAGTCAATCTCTCAATCCAATCCACGCAGGGCACCTCACTCCAATCCCCCCACGCCACTCAAGTCAAACCACCAACCCCAGTCCAGTCCAGTCCAGTCCAGTCCAGTCCACACCCCACCCCACCCCACCCCAGTCCAGTCCAGTCCAGTCCAGTGCAATCCAATCTACTCGCAGTCCAGTCCAGTCCAGTCCAGTCCCCCTCGCAGTCCAGTCCAATCCAATCCAATCCAATCCTCCTTGCAGTCCAGTTCAATCCAATACAGTCCAGTCCAATCCAATCCACCCCACTCACAGTCCAGTCCCACTCACAGTCCAATCCAATCCAATCCACTTGCAGTCCAGTCCCACTCACAGTCCAGTCCAATCCAATCCAATCCAATCCACCCCACTCGCAGTGCAGTCCAGTCCAGTCCAATCCAATCCACCCCACTCACAGTCCAGTCCAATCCACCCCACTCACAGTCCAGTCCAGTCCAATCCACTCAGTCCAGTCCAGTCCACTCACAGTCCAATCCACTCCACTCCAAGTCCAGTCCAATCCACTCCACTCACAGTCCACCCCACTCACAGTCCAGTCCACCCCACTCACAGTCCAGTCCAGTCCACCCCACCCCACCCGCCGTCCAGTCCACCCCACTCGCGGTCCAGTCCAGTCCATCCCACTCGCGGTCCGGTCCAGTCTAGTCCATCCCACTCGCGGTCCGGTCCAGTCTAGTCCATCCCACTCGCGGTCCGGTCCAGTCTAGTCCATCCCACTCGCGGTCCGGTCCAGTCCATCCCACTCACAGTCCAGTCCAGTCCATCCCACTCACAGTCCAGTCCAGTCCATCCCACTCACAGTCCAGTCCAGTCCAGTCCATCCCACACACAGTCCAGTCCATCCCACACACAGTCCAGTCCATCCCACACACAGTCCAGTCCATCCCACACACAGTCCAGTCCATCCCACACACAGTCCAGTCCATCCCACACACAGTCCAGTCCATCCCACACACAGTCCAGTCCAGTCCATCCCACTCACAGTCCAGTCCAGTCCAGTCCAGTCCAGTCCAGTCCATCCCACTCGCGGTCCGGTCCAGTCTAGTCCATCCCACTCGCGGTCCGGTCCAGTCTAGTCCATCCCACTCGCGGTCCAGCCCAGTCTAGTCCATCCCACTCGCGGTCCAGTCCATCCCACTCACAGTCCAGTCCAGTCCATCCCACTCACAGTCCAGTCCAGTCCATCCCACACACAGTCCAGTCCATCCCACACACAGTCCAGTCCATCCCACACACAGTCCAGTCCATCCCACACACAGTCCAGTCCATCCCACACACAGTCCAGTCCATCCCACACACAGTCCAGTCCATCCCACACACAGTCCAGTCCATCCCACACACAGTCCAGTCCATCCCACTCACAGTCCAGTCCATCCCACTCACAGTCCAGTCCAGTCCATCCCACTCACAGTCCAGTCCAGTCCATCCCACTCACAGTCCAGTCCAGTCCATCCCACTCACAGTCCAGTCCATCCCACTCACAGTCCATCCCACTCACAGTCCAGTCCATCCCACTCACAGACCAATCCAGTCCAGTCCATCCCACTCACAGACCAATCCAGTCCAGTCCATCCCACTCACAGACCAATCCAGTCCATCCCACTCACAGTGCAATCCAGTCCAGTCCATATTACAGTCCAATCCAATACAATCCACCCCACTCACAGTCCAGTCCAATCCAATACAATGCACCCCACTCACAGTCCAATCCAATACAATACAATCCACCCCCTTGCAGTCCAGTCTAGTCCAGTCCAGTCCAATCCACCCCCCTTTCAGTCCAGTCCAGTCCAATCCAATCCCCCCCCCTTTCAGTCCAGTCCAGTCCAATCCAATCCAATCCCCCCCCTTTCAGTCCAGTCCAATCCAATCCAATCCACCCCCCTTTCAGTCCAGTCCAGTCTAATCCAATCCAATCCACCCCCCTTTCAGTCCAGTCCAGTCTAATCCAATCCAATCCACCCCCCTTTCAGTCCAGTCCAATCCAATCCAATCCAATCCACCCCCCTTTCAGTCCAGTCCAGTCCAGTCCAGTCCAATCCAATCCAATCCAATCCACCCCCCTTTCAGTCCAGTCCAGTCCAATCCAATCCAATCCACCCCCCTTTCAGTCCAGTCCAATCCAATCCAATCCACCCCCCTTTCAGTCCAGTCCAGTCCACCCCCTTTCAGTCCAGTCCAGTCCAATCCACCCCCCCTTTCAGTCCAGTCCAATCCACCCCCCCTTTCAGTCCAGTCCAATCCAATCCACCCCCCCCTTTCAGTCCAGTCCAATCCAATCCACCCCCCCTTTCAGTCCAGTCCAATCCAATCCACCCCCCCCTTTCAGTCCAGTCCACCCCCCCTTTCAGTCCAGTCCAATCCACCCCCCCCCTTTCAGTCCAGTCCAATCCACCCCCCTCGCAGTCCAATCCACCCCACTCGCAGTCCAATCCACCCCACTCGCAGTCCAATCCACCCCACTCGCAGTCCAATCCACCCCACTCGCAGTCCAATCCACCCCACTCGCAGTCCAATCCACCCCACTCGCAGTCCAATCCACCCCACTCGCAGTCCAATCCACCCCACTCGCAGTCCAATCCAATCCACTCGCAGTCCAATCCAATCCACTCGCAGTCCAGTCCAATCCAATCCAATCCACCCCACTCGCAATCCAATCCAATCCAATCCACCCCACTCTCAGTCCAATCCAATCCAATCCACCCCACTCGCAGTCCAGTCCAATCCAATCCAATCCAATCCACCCCACTCGCAGTCCAGTCCAGTCCAGTCCAGTCCAGTCCAGTCCAAACCAAACCAAACCAAACCACCCCACTCGCAGTCCGGTCCGGTCCAATCCACCCCACTCGCAGTCCGGTCCAATCCAATCCACCCCACTCGCAGTCCGGTCCAATACAATCCACCCCACTCGCAGTCCAGTCCAATCCAATCCACCCCCGCAGTGCAGTCCAGTCCAATCCAATCCAATTCACCCCCGCAGTGCAGTGCAGTCCAATCCAATCCAATCCAATCCAATCCACCCCCGCAGTGCAGTCCAGTCCAATCCAATCCAATCCACCCCCGCAGTGCAGTCCAGTCCAATCCAATCCACCCCCGCAGTGCAGTGCAGTCCAATCCAATCCAATCCAATCCACCCCCGCAGTGCAGTGCAGTCCAGTCCAATCCACCCCCCCTTTCAGTCCAGTCCAGTCCAGTCCAGTCCAGTCCAATCCACCCCCCCTTTCAGTCCAGTCCAGTCCAATCCAATACACCCCCCCCCCTTTCAGTCCAGTCCAATCCACCCCCCCTTTCAGTCCAGTCCAATCCAATCCAATCCACCCCCCCTTTCAGTCCAGTCCAATCCAATCCAATCCACCCCCCCTTTCAGTCCAGTCCAGTCCACCCCCCCTTTCAGTCCAGTCCACCCCACTCGCAGTCCAGTCCAGTCCAATCCAATCCACCCCACTCGCAGTCCAGTCCAGTCCAATCCAATCCACCCCACTCGCAGTCCAGTCCAGTCCAATCCACCCCACTCGCAGTCCACCCCACTCGCAGTCCAGTCCAACCGTCCAATCCACCCCACTCGCAGTCCAATCCACCCCACTCGCAGTCCAATCCACCCCACTCGCAGTCCAATCCACCCCACTCGCAGTCCAATCCACCCCACTCGCAGTCCAATCCACCCCACTCGCAGTCCAGTCCAGTCCAATCCACCCCACTCGCAGTACACTCGCAGTCCAATCCACCCCACTCGCAGTCCAATCCACCCCACTCGCAGTCCAATCCACCCCACCCCACTCGCATTCCAGTCCAATCCAATCCACCCCACTCGCAGTCCAGTCCAATCCAATCCAATCCAGTCCAGTCCAGTCCAGTCCAGTCCAGTCCACCCCACTCGCAGTCCAGTCCAATCCAATCCAATCCAATCGCAGTCCAGTCCAGTCCAGTCCAGTCCAGTCCAGTCCAATCCACCCCACTCTCAGTCCAGCCCAATCCAATCCAATCCAATCCACCCAACTCGCAGTCCGGTCCAATCCAATCCACCCAACTCGCAGTCCGGTCCAATCCAATCCACCCAACTCGCAGTCCGGTCCAATCCAATCCAATCCACCCCACTCGCAGTCCGGTCCAATCCAATCCAATCCACCCCACTCGCAGTCCAGTCCAACCCACTCGCAGTCCAGTCCAATCCAATCCAAACCAAACCACCCCACTCGCAGTCCAGTCCAGTCCAATCCAATCCAAACCAAACCACCCCACTCGCAGTCCAGTCCAATCCAATCCAATCCAATCCAATCCAATCCACCCCACTCGCAGTCCAGTCCAGTCCAATCCAATCCAATACAAACCACTCGCAGTCCGGCCCAATCCAATCCAAACCACTCGCAGTCCGGCCCAATCCAATCCACCCAACTCGCAGTCCGGCCCAATCCAATCCACCCAACTCGCAGTCCGGCCCAATCCAATCCACCCAACTCGCAGTCCAGTCCACCCCACCCGCAGTCCAGTCCACCCCACCCGCAGTCCAGTCCACCCCACCCGCAGTCCAGTCCACCCCACCCGCAGTCCAGTCCACCCCACCCGCAGTCCACCCCACTCGCAGTCCAGTCCACCCCACTCGCAGTCCAGTCCAGTCCACCCCACTCGCAGTCCAGTCCAGTCCACCCCACTCGCAGTCAAATCCAATCCAATCCACCCCACTCGCAGTCCAGTCCAGTCCAGTCCAGTCCAATCCAATCCAATCCACTCGCAGTCCAGTCCAGTCCAATCCAATCCACCCCACTCGCAGTCCAGTCCAGTCCAGTCCAGTCCAATCCACCCCACTTGCAGTCCAGTCCAGTCCAATCCAATCCAATCCACCCAACTCGCAGTCCGGTCCAATCCAGTCCAATCCAATCCACCCAACTCTGTCCGGTGCAGTGCAGTCCACCCCACTCGCAGTCCAGTCCACCCCACTCGCAGTCCAGTCCACCCCACTCGCAGTCCAATCCAAACCACCCCACTCGCAGTCCAGCCCAATCCAATCCACCCAACTCGCAGTCCAGCCCAATCTAATCCACGCAACTCGCAGTCCAGCCCAATCCAATCCACCCAACTCGCAGTCCAGCCCAATCCAATCCACCCAACTCGCAGTCCAGCCCAATCCAATCCACCCAACTCGCAGTCCAGCCCAATCCAATCCACCCAACTCGCAGTCCAGCCCAATCCAATTCACCCAACTCGCAGTCCAGCCCAATCCAATTCACCCAACTCGCAGTCCAGCCCAATCCAATTCACCCAACTCGCAGTCCGGTCCAGTCCAGTCCAGTCCAGTCCACCCCACTTGCAGTCCAGTCCACCCCACTCGCAGTCCAGTCCACCCCACTCGCAGTCCAGTCCAATCCACCCCATTCCACTCCACTCCACTCCACTCCAATCCACCTCAGTCCTCTTACTCCGTTCCAATCCACCTACCTAATCCGATCTAATCCACCCCACTCCAATCTACCTTATCCATCCCACACACTCCAATCCACCCCACCCATTTAACCTCACTCAATCCACCCACTCTACACCAATCCACTCTACCCCACTTTACTCTACTCCAATCCAGTCCACCCCTCAATCTACTCCACAACACTGCAGTCTACCACACTCTGCCAATGAACTCTACTCAACTCAACTCCACGACGCTGTATTACTCCCTACTCCACTCTACACCAGCAAATCCACTCCACAACACTCTACTCGGACACTCCACACCAACCTTTAGCCATGCTGAACAGCAACTACACTGGTGTACAATATGGCAAAAACACATTGCAAAGCCAATAGTTCTTGTATAGGCAAGATCTATTGGATTTACCAATGCTTGTCTACACTTATTAGCATTCCAGTGCTAGCTTCAGTTTGCAAGTAACATAATTATGATCCAAAAGAAATAGGAAATATGTACCATTGTAGGCACGCACAAATGCGGACATGTAGGACTGGCAGGAAGAAAAGATTTTCTGAGTGAAAAAATAGTCTACACTGTTACAGGTGCTTTATTCTTAGCATGGACTGTTTATAGGGCTAGGACAACATCACCTTTGACCTCCTAAGATTAAAGCATACCACATGGGACGTTAAGACAACAGCGAATAAATGTTGCATAGCTGTTTCAAACCATATTACTCCTATCGCTTTACACTGTTTGTTACGGCGCTGAATGTCAGGCGAGTTCTCCACACAGCACCCTAGTACTCTTGGTGATACAGGAGAGCCTTATAAAAATGTCAAATAAAATAAAAGAACTGCACATTCTGGTCAGTTATGAAAACGTTAATCCTACACTACACAGCAATACAACGGGAATGTTTTTTCCTTTGTTTCAGTAGATCCATGGTAGTCCTGAAAACACGAGCTGTTTTAATTCCACTCATATTCACAGTGTAGGCAGAGGTACTCACCTAGAGCTGGGTATCCTAGATAAAATCTATCAGCTCCCAACCACCCAAGGAATAAGGATAGTGCCACTGCCACCTTGTAGGAGTAACCATTTCTGCATTAAAAGAGAACAGTGAAACATTAACAAATTGCACATAAATGTTAAACAAAAAGATTCAAATTTTACAACAGACGTGGGATATAGCCATTTAAAGTATTATGTTTATTTTTTAAATAAACCTTTCTGAAAAAAACATAAAAAGGGGCAATCAATTCTGCAACCGAAATGAATATTTCTAGTAAGAAGGTTATGCTTCTTATGCTTTACACTTCTATGATTTCAGAGATGCTCACAGAACTGCCTCCGAGTTCCTAATCATTTACAACTATAATAATTTAATTTAACATTTCGGACCACATGTATCAAACGTTTTTCCATTCACAAACTGTGCCAACTGCTAAATCCCACTGTTTGCAAATGCAAAAGTGCCTTTTCAAATGTATGAAAGGCATTGGCAGTCACATTTTAGGGAACCACAATTTTTTTGCGATTCCCTAAAATTGCGACTCCAAATAGGGAATCGCAATTAGCGATTCCCTGAATAGGAAATCGCAAATAGGGATTTCCTATTTGCGATTCCCTAAGCACATGTAACAAGCATTTCTTAAATGTGAAATGGGCATTTAGGGAATGCGGTTACCACCAACCCTAAGTTGGTGGTAACCATGTGCAATTTAAAAAAAAAATATTTTTTGTTTTTTAAAGTGCCATGTAATGTGTACTTTACATGTGCACAAATTATTTTCGCTGTGCATCAAAAGGGGCCTTAGGAAATCGCAATTTGGTAATGCAAAATCATTCGCACCTATGGGCCTTCAACCCTAAAGGAATGAATGGAGTCATGATCCCAAATAGTGATTCCCTAACAGCGATGTGATTTTGTAGGAATCTCTAGTAGGGATTCGCTATTTTGTTACATACTATGTTGCATTCCCTAAATAGAGACTTCTTAAAATTTGCTATTTAGGGAATGCAAATTGGGATTTTGATACATCTGGCTCTTAATTTCATGTTTTGCTGGGATACAAATCACCTATAGGCTAGGCATCAAAACACATTTACAAGATTTACGTTGTAACAAACAAACAGGAGATGAATATATACAATCAGAGAAATACTTCTGGCTTTGAAGCATTCCACAAAGTTTAACAGTAGAAGTCTGGTTCTAACGCTGGGCCATAGAAAAGCTTTTTGAAGCATGAGAGAAAGTAGAACAGTTGCAGGACAGGGGAAATGTTAATATAAAAGAGAATGTTTAACCATGTGTCCTAATAAAAAGACCTACTTACGTAAGACGACCCATAAAAATTAGTGATTGGGTAAAAAATCATAGATTATGAAAACACTTCACTAAAATAACTAGCTGTGACAGGAAGTAGACACATTAACTTTTTCAGGTTATTTCTAAAAACCACCAGAAATACTAAACATCAGTTTATGAATTGCCAATTATTTTACTGTTGTACCACAACTGGTATACATTTTTTTTTAAAGAAGTCTGACCCTATACTTGTAGTGATTTGGGACCAAATTGAAAATAAAACAGATACTAAACAACACTTGATACAAAATGCCGCTACAAGCACACAACCAGACATCCTTCTGTCTGTTTTTTACATACAGATCACATACTACTTGGGGAGGCACCAGTAACGTTCAAAGTTAAATAGAAGCTGCACAATTCAGACTGATGTGCACATATTTCACAAGCAAAGGAGACCCAGTATATGTACATATGAGCATGTACTGCAATGCATTACTGAGAAAGCTCCTAGCGCTAGTCGCTACAACTGAAAAATGGGTTGGTTCCATATAAAATTTTGAATGATCAGCAAGTGGATTCAAAATAACTGAAAAGAATGTCTGTAAGAAATTGGGTTATTGGTGAGGGGTGGATTCCCCTCTCAGGCAACAACCACAATCCTTGTCAGGGTAAATAACAAAAGTCACTAAATAGAACTTGCGCCTAACTCCATGGTAGCTTGGCACAAAGCTGTCAGACTCAACTTGGAGGCAATGTGTAAAGTATTTATGCAGCACACAAAACAGAAACAAAGTGAAAACACAACACAAGAAAAATGTTAAACCAATTTAGAAAAGTAGAGTACATTAAATAAATAAAACAATACGAGAATGATAAAAGTCCAATCAGTAGAACAGGAGATATACAATTTCAAAGATTTAGGTAGATATAGCCCCGAACAGCACAAAGTACCACTAGCGGCCATTTGGTCATGCTAGACTAGGGGAAAGTCACAAGTTCAGGACGACTGTGGGTCAGGTACAAGAACCGGGTTAATCCTGCTAAAAAAGTTACCTTTCCACAGTATGGTTCCAAGAGTTCCATTTGTGGTGGAGAAGGCCTTGAATAGCAGGGAGAGCATCGCAAATGTTCATCGCTGTAGTGTGAAGAGGAGGCCTGCATCACTGATTATTGAAGCACGAAGAGCCAGCTGAGTATTGCAGACAGGAGCTTCGCATTGGCAGTCACCACAGGCTTTTGCTACTGTAGCACGAAGTGCAGATCTCACGCTGCTGATCGTTGCTGGCGGTTGCTGTAACGGGCAGGGTCAGGTTGAGAAGAGCTTCACATTGGCTGCTGTCACGGGTGGTACAGTCTCAGCGGGAGCTCGCATGTTCGCGGTTGCAGAGCCTAAACAGGATGAGCTCAACTGATGCCAATCAAGGGTCTAGGACCTGGGGAGCACCTCTTGGATCTGGAACTCACTCCAGCAGAAGCCAGTAGGGTTCAGTTAGGTCATTTTCAGGTCCAGTGCAGCAGGTCAGTAGGCAGATGAGGGAAGCCTCTGGAGTTTGTTGTATCCCTGTAGTTCAGACACGTGGTCAGGCAACTGACCCTTTAAGTCACTTAAGTAAGTCTGGGATGAAGGGAGCAGGTCCAGTCTTCTTTCTCACAAAACAAGGCAGTCCTCAGGTAGCAGGGCAGACTTCTGGTAGCAGTAGGGCAGTTCTCATACTGTGGTGTTGGGGGGGGGGGGGGGGGGGGGGGGGGTGAAGGGGAAGCAAGGCAGTCCTTCGGCAATTTCCACAGGCCCAGGACTGTACGGATGAGTGGCTCTCGGGATCCAATATTTATACCTGGTGCAAGCCTTTGAAGTGGGTGGATTCCCTATACAATTTAAACCTGACAAAAGGTTTATTTTGCCAGGTCAAAGAGGCAGTTTAAAATTGCACTACAATACTGCACTGGCATGCCTGAGACCTGTTTTAAAAGGCTACTTCATTGGGTGCCACAATGAGTGCTGTAGGCCCACTAGAACCATTTAATGTATAGGCCCTAGGCAGATGGAGCACCATTTATTAGGGACATACAAGTAAATCAAAGGAACCAATTAAGTGTAAGGCAATTTTTAACATGTTTTAAGGGGAGGGCACCAGCACTCCTAGCACTGGTTAGCAGTGGTAAAGTTCCCAGAGTGCTAAGGCCAACAAAACTAAGTTCAGGAAAAACAGGAGGAGTAAAGGTAAAACGGTTGGGGGAATACCATGCCAAGGATGTCGGGTCTAACAGACAACTCAGAAACAAGGATACATGACTTTTCATAATATTTCCTGCTAAACGAAATTGGGAATTAAATTCTAGGGATAAGGATTGGAATTTGTCATATACGCTCCCTTACTCACTCAGTACAAATTAAGATCAAGCAAGGAAAGGGTGAAAAGGCACAGCGTTAACTCAAACAAAAGACTAATCTTGGCATTCAGAATCACTTTCAATACCGTATTTACTGCAATCATCCTACATAAATATACACTATTGTGTGGCTGTCTCCAACAACATAACATAAATATGAACCAACTGGTTTAGAATCCAGTCATTACACTATCAATGTTTTAGAAGTGCACTGTGCAAAGTTATGTACATGGTTAAAAATAAAACAAATAATCCCATTTAAGGATTCAAGTGTGCGATGTTAAAATCTTGCATTCTTCAGCCAAGGCAAAATGTCAGTAGAATGGACGATTCCAGGATGTTCCATTAAGGCTTGACTGTAACATTTCTAACTCCACATAAAGATACAAGATTGAGGTATGGATGAGAATCAACCTTAATTTCCCTAGTACTAAGCAGTAATTATCTGATGGGAAAACAACTTCAGTGGAAGGAAAAGTATGCCATCAAATCAGACACAGAATTGGAATCTACTCTTTAAGACGGGAAGAGGGTTAGGACACTGATTTAGGTCGGTCACAGAAGTGTTAATTTCCCTTGCTCTAATATCTGAAAGGGCAAAGGCAGGTACCCAGATTTACCAACATGTTTTCATGTAGCCTGTTTTCTAGCTGGGACTTCAAAATTGAGACATACAAGAAGGGAGGCTTTCTTGCAGAATGATTTTTTTTTTTTTTTTTTTTACTGGGAGGGTGATTCATTTCAGGGAGTTTAAGATTAATGCCATTAGGCCACCAATTATACATAGATATTGAACTTTGTCAAGCTGTGGACCTCTTTATTTGGCCAATGTTTGCAGTGCATAAACCCTGTTGTGAAATGATGCAGCTTCTGCTTGTCAAGTGTCCATGCAAGAGTGAAGAATGCAATCATCACAGCTCTGCCTGCTTCCTCAACAGACTCTCAAAACTAGTGGCATCTCTACCTCAACATTGGACTGATGAGCTACGGTGATCTGGTGGAAGAAAGTGCATGGTAGCTTGAACACCAACTCTTAGAAACACTGTTAGAGCAGCTGTTGTAGTTTGGGTAAGAGACAGGCTGGATCATCCCTGGAGACCTCAGAGTCCAGCAAATGATGTCAAGTGTGAAACTCAAGGTGCTGTGCCTCAAACTAGAGCTCAAAGTTTTAGCGAACAGCAAACCTTTGCTGGACCACAATTGCAATCATCATACTTTAGAATGCTCAAAAAAGTTGAAAGAACGAATGAGACACAAGGAACAGGATTAGAAGCTGTGGAACTCTACAGAGACCAGCAGCAACTCACTTGATGGAGTGCATATTTCTACATAAATAAGTCTCTGGGAGAACGGAGTGGGCCAAAGTTCCTGCTTCCAGCAAAGTCTTCTCCCAATAAAGCTTTTCCTTCCTTCAATTTAAGAATGTACCACAGTGTGCTCCTGTCTAGCCAAGCTGAGGCAGAGAAACGTATCGGCTATTCTCGTTTGGAAAAAAAACAACAACAAAAAAACTGTAATTAGGTATATACCAGTTCTTATTATTAATTGTTTCTATACTTATATTTCTGATAGTTAAACCCATATTTGTCACTACATATTTTTCCAGCATGTAAAGCTATACCACAGCATACACAGAGATGATGGCTGGGCTGGGGTTACAAAGAAAGGATAATGAAGAAGCAGAACACCAAGCTCACCAGAAGTTAACTGCTTCCTACTCCTCAACGATTTTCTCCCCGTCAACTGAATTAGAATCTGGTTTGAATGTTAACACCAGGAGGAGACCGAAGCATTCAACTATATTTTTCCCAGAAAATGTGACCAGAGAGTACAATTTAAAGTAAGCATGCAGAGTAACCCCGACTCTCTTGCTGTCTTACAAATGCCTGAATTAGGACAGGCTCCTTAGAACTCTGCCACTGTTGTTCAAGTAAACTGACACTCCTCCAATGTGAGAGAATTGTAAAGGCAAGACTATGGAAGAAATATTCACCAGGCAATAGCGACTCTAACCACTCTACTGCCTAGTAAAAAACGATTACATTGTGCACATTTGTCTTGATGAAGAACATTTTGGACACTTTAAATGGATCAAATATCTGCCCCAAGGAGGGGTGCATCCTACTGCCAAAGCACCAGACAGTTCAACTAGAGATTCCTGTGGACCTTGGCAACTATTATGTGGTGGGGTTTCCTAATACCTGGAGTAATATGTCATCTGGCTGCAGTAGCGCCCTCAAAGAACTGCTTGACTGAGTCACGAAATTACCAAAACAAAAACATAAAGGGAACAACGGAGTATACTGCAACATGCGCTGCTCAGCACAGCTTATATACAGTTTGCATTCTACAACCAACAGGCTGAGGCAGTTGGCGACTAATATAAGCGATAGGCACCAACAGAATCTAACATATCAACAGTGCTGCAGAAGTTCACAGCACTTACATGATTCTGGCATTTGTCTTCAAGGATAGGACAGGATTCTGCTAGTTGCACCCACTCTCAGCACACACCTGAACCAGTGTATTGCCCCTGCCCATTGCGTACAAGCTGTATTCACTTCTTCAGGCATCCAACCTGCCTGCTACCTGTGTCCTGCTTCTGTACAATAACCAATGTCCAACGTCTTTCCAGCAGCTGCTTTCCACCACCTCTAGGCCACGCTTAGTAACACACATGGCCCCAGAGCTGCCTTTTCAACTCCCAAGTTTCCACCCTCCCATGCAATGTATCAAATGTAGGCCACGGGGGTGGGTAGAGAAGAAAAAAAACAAAGAAGAAACAAAGAAGAAACAAAGAAGAAACAAAGAAGAAACAAAGAAGAAACAAAGAAGAAACAAAGAAGAAGAAGAGGAGGAAGAAGAGATGGAGGAGGAGGAGGAGGAGGAGGAGGAGGAGGAGGAGGAGGAGGAGCCGGAGCCTTTCTCCAATGCAGCCATCTTGGGCCTGGCTGAATTGAAAATGCTAGACATAACATTACTGAAACCTACTACTATTCTGGAAAGCAATGACTTATACTCAGGAAAATTGTCATATGAAATCTTCAATGAACTCATTGGGCAGGCATAATCATGAATTATAAACTTTTACACCTTTGGCTTTCCAGTAAAATACACAGAAAGCAAACACACAACTGTGGATCCTTTTCTGCAGAAGAGGTCAGCTAGATTGTGAAATGGGCACTTGTATAACACAACATTGACAATTTTATATATTTTTTTATTCAAGGTTTTTATTTGGTAAGTACAACAAGAAGAGTACAAGAAAAAGAAAACAGGCAGTGCAAAACATACCATCAGGGCTGATGAGGGAGAAAAATTGGCAGACAATGCTGCAAGACTATCAGCAATTATAACACAGCACATTCAAAGTTCAAATTGATATAGCCACAAGAAGCCACAAGGTTCAGGGGACCATGTGTCTTTGTGACCAGTGGAGCGTGTCTCAGCTAGGGTTCGCATTGGCTAGGAAGTAGATGGCGCTGCGTAAAGGTGGTGTCACTCTCAGGGGACAACCCTCATGTGTTTAAGGGCCGGGGTATTTTAGAATACTGATAGAGTCCAAGCTAGAGGGAAGATAAAAGATGAAGGGGGCAGGGCGGGGGGCAGTTATTCACCTGACGGGGTTCCTGGAGTATCAATTCCCAGTATGCAAAAAGTTGTACTTGACAGTAAGTCCCATCACATATCCAGCTACATATATGGGGTGCCCCCAGTATATCGCATCTCCACATTTGCTAGGAGGAGCAGCATCACAGTCGGGAGTTTCACTCCGCTGGGAACGTCCTTAACATGGCCATCATTCGGGACCTCTAGGGTCAGTAATGAGTGATCAAGGTAATGGCATCATACACTGAGGTACAAAAGCAGGCCACTGCAGGGCGCTCACAGCAGTGAGAGGAAAAAGAAATTGCTTGGACCAGCTTGTATGAATATAAAGGAGGCCACCAAAGTGAATGACTTTGCAAATCACGAGGGATAGGTTAGTGTGAGGATCCTGCAGATAAAGGGTAACATCTGTGTTCATTGAGACGAAAATACTTCTGATGCAGAAGGTGAGTCCCCTATGTAAATGATGTTGGCATAAGAGGGCCGTCAAGGGCTCTATTGCAATAGCAATAAGGATAGGTGATAGGGAGTATCTTTGTCTGGTTACCCTAGATATCAAGGGGGGGGGGGTGGGGGGAGGAGCATAAGTTTTCCATTGATGCACAACCTAGCTTACAGTGACGTATAGAGGAGTTTTATCCAGCTAATAAAGAGGTGGATAAGGCCAAGTCGTCACAGCACCTGAAATACGAAGGGCCACTCCAAGGAGTTGAACGCCTTGGAGGCGTCAAGCAGGATCAACACTGCACGTAAATCATGGGACATATGTCCGGGCAGAAGTCCCTATTGGTCTGGGCAGATGATGTTGGGCATCAGAGGGATCAATCGAGTTGCAGGTAATTTAGCGGGAATTTCATTGTCCAGATTGATCTTTGGCAGAGTGAGGTAGGGGATGCACAGATTGGGGGCTTCCCATGTTTCAGAACAGTGTTGATAACTACCTCGCGCATTGCAGGGGGTAGACTTCCCAACCAGAGAACACTGTCGTAAACAGCCAATACGAGAGGGGCAAAAGATCTGGGTATACTGTGTGTTAAATGACATAGTGAGGCCGTCCAATCCTGGAGCCCTGTCTCCAGGGATACTTTGTATCGCATGCACTATATTAACAGGGAACGGGACATCGAGGTACTACCAGTGGGCATTCTTCAGCCAGAAGAGTTGAATGGAAGTCAGATACTCACCCAATTGTGCTGGGTGATAGGCTATTCCTGAACTATAGAGTCTGGGTGTACAAGGTGGTCATGGTATGTTCCAGGGCATCTGGATCTGAATGTAGGATTGGACAGTAATCTAGTAATTCCATAATATAGTCACTGGAAGAGGGTCGGCTAAGCAGTTTAGTTGGCACCTGACCCAATCTGTCCCCCTCCCCATAGCGCTGAACCACTGCCTCCTTACCGAGATAATGTTTCTCAAATTGCTTACTCATCATATTCACTGAGCTTTTACCTGATTGAGGCTACGATGCCTAT
Organism: Pleurodeles waltl; assembly: GCF_031143425.1. Classification (NCBI taxonomy): domain Eukaryota; kingdom Metazoa; phylum Chordata; class Amphibia; order Caudata; family Salamandridae; genus Pleurodeles; species Pleurodeles waltl. The sequence continues at coordinate 830,400,287 of NC_090443.1, read as the reverse complement.
GTCTCCTGAGGCGAAGAAGGCAAACTAAAGGGCGCAAATGTCAGATTTGAGCCTGGCAAGCTGCACTCATCACCTGCAGTACCCCTGCCTGCTTGGCTATACACATGCGGCGGATGACAACCTTGAATGCCTCCCTCAGTGTGAAGGTAGAGATCACAGATTAGAATTATGAAAAAAGTACTCTATGTATGATCGGACCTCATCTGAAATATCGAGTTACAGAGGGTATTTGAAGGAAGTCGCCAGGTGTGAGCCGAGTCTCACGTGTCTAGTGGAGGGCGAGTTCAAAGAGGACCAGTGCATGAATGAGCGTTTACTGGAGAGGTGTTTGTCGTCAACCAGGGGACTGCATCTCTTATTGCCAGCTAGTGGTCCATCCATGGGCCAGTGCTGTGTGTGCTGTTCATGCAAGTAATCTGTGTCTTGGGAGTGCCTGTACCTCCACAGGTCAATGAGCCTGTGATCTGTCATAAAGAAGCACAACAGAGCCGCTGCTCCTGCGGCCATCTCATATCATCTGACCGGTCAAAAAGGTGGTCCAGTATAACATTAAAGTGATCCCCCACAGGAGAGTTTTAGGTCCTACACTAGGGATTTGGTGCCATATTTCTTCAAAGAGACCAGGCAAGATAGTCAATATTAGGTCTATAGACAGAGCAAATGGTTGGCCTAGAAGTGTGCCATGCAGGACAATGTATCTACCCTGTATTATCACACAAGGACGTGTTTGAGCGCCACTGGAGATGTTTGTGAATCAGAATGGTGAACCTGCATGCTAGTTAGAGTAGACTTCTGTATGTGTTTCTGTGAGTGGACAAAAATAATTAACCTGTTTCACTTAATGCACCAAACAAGGCAATACGTTAATATTAATCATGAGTCTCTATGATGGCGCACTGGCTGCAGAATTATCAAGAAAGTAAGGGGTATGGGGCTCTCTAACCAAATACCAAGGCATCAAATCCATTAGCCCAATCATAGCTGAGCAGTTAAGTCAAGCCTTCCTAACACATAATCTTTAAAGCCAACATGCTTTGTTGCTTTAGTAGTAATTTTTATCCTAAAGTACCATATGTCCTTCCACAAAATGGACAGCCCGGCGGTCATAAACACACACTGATATTCACAGCCAGCAAACTCAGATATCAAGGGGTTCGCTCAAATGTTGGCTAAAATCGGCCTAGCATTAGCAAGGTCATCAGTAAAAGGAAGAACTAACAAAAATGTGATCATTAACATCCTGTGAAAATGATGTATGAGTCACATATTGCTTAACAGCCACTTTCACATGAAAAGCCGACAGAAGGTAGGGACGGGAGTCAGGAGTGAAGTAACATTCAAATGCATTTATTTCTCTTTCAGATCTGAAAAAGTGCCTGGAGGTGAACATGTTATCAGAGCTTCTGCTGTTTGGTATTTTTTTTTTTTCAGATCTCATTTACATGTCAGATCATCCACAAATACTACCCATCAGTTGGCTTCCAACGCAGTCTCAAATGGCCCAGCACCAAGGGGGCCAGACAGAAATCCAATGCCAGACCGAAAGGCGCGGCAAATGAGAAAATGAGCTGTCAATGTGACTTCTCAAAGTCATAGGCTCATTTGGAAGAAGGGGCAGCACTCAAAGCTCTCTGTGTGCTATGTAGTAGAAAATCCTTACTCCCCATCGTCTGAACAACAACCTGACTATTATGCCTGGTCTTCAAAGTTGTATCTAGAAGGAAGCATCACTGGTGTCAACACCTAGTAAGTGACACATACTGTTCAATATGCTGGAGGCCTACTCTAGTGTCGCTCTACTGAATGTACGTGCACAAGGGCACTTTAAGGCACTGCTGTACTCAACAAGACGAACAAAAAAAAGTACTTGAGGAATACCGGCACAGTTTCAGACTCTACAGCGTCATCATGAAACTACATATAAACAAGAGACTATATTTTTTCAGTTCAATTTTAACTAATCCTTTCAATTAGAAAACTATTGAATATTTGATTTTATTCCCCCACACAAGAAAATCTGCTTCCACAGTGGCTGAATTCACTATGCTATATTATCAACCGTAGCATTCACCAGTTTGAAGCATCTTCGGTTTACAATAATCGTAAAGGTTGGAGAGACAACATACCACAAATAGAAAACAGCAATGAGGATCATTCTGTGATTGACTTTTCATAAGTCATGAAACCTTAGGGGAATCTGGAATCCTTCAAATATAACAAAGCAAAGAGAATGAGGTCCTTCAAGGCCAGCTTGATGCATTTGACTTTTAAGGGTGGATTTCTACCGGAGTTCTGTCCCTTCGCCCCATACACTCACTTTGGGAGTGTGTAATAACCTACGGTTCTGAAGAAACAGTTGTATACAAGACTGCAGGATGCGCCCTGGATGCAATGAGGGGACTGAAAACGGAAATTCCCCAGATGCATCTAATGAGGGTGCTTGGCCCAGCAAACCATGGAGAACAAGTTCACAGACCAAGCACTTCTACTGGGAGGTGATTAGGGACAGGAATGTTGAAACTGATGAGGGTGTTGTCTGTCCTGGTCACTAGGGCTGGCTTGTTAACTGTGATGTTGCTGAAGATGATGAATATTGGGATCAGGGGGTATCCGGTGGCGTGGGTGAGAAGGATAACGTGCTGAGTGAGGCCTAGGTTTCCAAGATTTCTATCAGGGCTGTAGAGTCTGGGTTAGTGAGGTCTTCTAGGTGGAAGTGGAGATCTCTGAGGATAATGAGGGTGCTGGAGCCAATAATGAAAGGTGCAAGGAAGTCTGTGATGTAGCTAGCTAAGGTGGTGCAGAGTCCCAGAGGTCTGTATACGAGGGATCCCCATAGAATGAAACTGGCTGTAATGTACAACTTGAAGGTGAGGTGTTCCATGTAGCTAGTAGTGGTGTTCGTGAAGGTGGTACAGCAGATTGTATCCTTGAATATAATGGCAACTGCACCTCCAGGCTTGTGCCAGAGATGGATGAGAGATGTGCAGGGTAGAGGTTGGATTCAGCAATGTTTCCATGAGGAAAAACGGATCTGGAGTGTGATTATTTAGCCGGTCCTAGATGTCTGTGGCATGTTTGGTGAGCAAGCAGATGTTCATTAGCATGCATGTGAATGTGGAGTGGTGTGCAGGTGGTGACTGGTATGCATACGTGCAGGGAAGTGGTTGCTTTGGTTGGAAGTGGGAGACTGGGGTATTTGGTGTTGTTGGTGCAGGAGTGTGGATGAGAACTTACACGAGGCACAGTTAAAGGCATCCTCTGTGTGGCAAGTAACAGGTGGGGTGTTTAGCTCCTAGAGGAACAGGATGGGGGTAGTGGTGGGTTGAGAGGGACCAGGATTTCTGGCGCTGGGCCCAGGCCAGGTGCGGACAGACACAGTTGGGCTTGCCTTTCCAGAAATGTCTGTGTTTAGTAGATTTCCCTTGTTGTCAGCTGACCCAGTTCCCAAACAGCGTAGATATTCAGCAGGGCAAGTGAGAGCAAATGTGGATTTACTTTCACTCCGCTGGCCAATATGCCAAAACTACTGCCAAAAGAATTTACATTTCTTCTTGCTTGCCATGGGGATCATAAATGTCTAGTCCTGTGGTGTAGCCGGTTGTCAAGACAGGTTGGGCCACTATTTAATAATTTCTTTAAACAAAAATACTACTGGCATTTAATGGGCTTTATGCCCCTTCTAACCTGGAGCAGGACAATCTGGGATATCACCCAATCAGGGCCAAAGTTTGGAGGGGGAGGGTGTTGGATGAAAGACAGTTAGGCACGTTCTAGGGTGGGGCTATACCCTGATGCTAGGGTGGACAGCCACCACAATTTCCAAAAAAATAAATAATGCCTGGTATCTACTTGGTTTTCAGCCCCCTGCGGATAGGTTGGGGTAGAACTACCCAATCTGACTCTTCCTCCTGTGGAGTAGGGTAGGACTATATTACCCATTCTGGGATGGGGGACATGGCCCGACGCCCGGGTGGACCGCCCCCACGCCTCTGTGCTAATGCTAAAATCTTGGTGCCTAGTGGGATTTATGACCAATATGGGGGTCAGATTGGGGTAAACATCCCCTATCACCCCCCCCGGGGTGGGGGAGTAGCAATACTGTCTTCCCCATCCTTTTTCAGCACCAATGCTAAATGTATGGTGTTTAATGGGCTTTCTTTATTCCACCCTGGGGGCTAGGAATGCAGGCTGGAGGAAAACACCCCCTATTTGTCCCCTGTGGTAGTGGGCTTATTTCCAATGGGGCGAGCATGGAATCGAGGGTGGGAGGAAGGGCGAGGGACGGGGTAATGGGAGTGAATCCAACCCTCAAACAGTAATCCCAGGGGTCAAGCAGGCAAATCCCTCTTTGGGGAACACCTTCTCACAGTGATTCTCAAGAAGGATCCACTAGAGAGACAGCACTGGAAGGAAACATTGTCCCTCTGCCACCACTACCTCTACCAAATAGTTTGGTGCTCATGGGCAGGGTTGTGTATTCCCCGTCACCGATCAAAAGTGAAAGCATAGTGCAACATTTGCACCATCTACGTTCACTTTCTTTGCTGACGTCAGCACACTCGTGTTACAGTAAATTAAAAAAATATATATATATATATATATAGGCAGGCAAGGTAGATTTTGCCTTTGCGCCTAGACTTTGATTTTTTTTCACAAGGAAAGGTTTCTGGTGTCGTCACCAAAAACATTTTCTATTCAAGCTTGGTTGTTGATTCGTTCTCATCATCTGCACTACAAAGATAGTGTAACGCCTCGACATCCCTGCTGAAGCAGTTCATGAGATGCATTATTGAGGTAGAATTGTTGTGTCCTAGATTCTACGTGCATTTACCTGGTTTCTTTGGTAATGTGCTTTGCAATGGACTTATTGTATGTAAAGCATTGTTTGTATGTGTTTTTTTTTTTTTTTTTTAATCTGGAATGCGCACACACACACACATATATATATCATCTAATGTGCCCACCTAAACAATATAGTTTCTATTTATCATCAATAAACACTAAACCAACAGTAAACAAGCACATCTAATCTCAAGTCATGAAGTAAAGCAGGACCACCTTACGGCTGAATGTGTCAAAGGTCACAAATCAAACAGTATCATGTGATTGACACCCGGTATCATCGTAAAGTCATGGTTGTGGTCAGCATCTAGCAGAACAGATGGAGTCCTCCCCTTCCTGGGTAAAAGCCTATTTGATGTTGGTCAATGAGTTTGATCTTCCACAAATACCTAGAGCAAGCCAATATTATTGCTTTCAAAAAGCTTCGTCAGGTAAGGAGTTATAAAAGATTGCATTAGCATAGTCAAGATTAAGGGCCTGATTTAGATCTCGGTGGACGGGTTACTCTGTAACAACGGTGACGGATATCCCATCCGCCAACAAATAAATCCCATTATAGCCTATGGGATTTATATTTCGGTGGACGGGATATCCGTCACCGGTGGACTAGTAACTGTGACCATCTAGTGCTTTGCATTCCAAACTATTAACAACCGATTGGACTCCTAGCTTCTTCCTTCACCTGCTCCTTTTGTTGTTTCCCAAGGTTATTTGCATATAACTCCAGCTCCGTTTCTTGCTATATCTTAAAGAATCTATTGATATTTGTATGCTTCAATGACAATGTTGGCTAGATCTCAGTTAAAGTGGTGATGGATCCAAAATAAGAGTTGGCAGTTCTATAAAAATAAAACCTTTTATTTTAATTCTCTTGTTTTTAAGTCTTCCATTTGTTCCCATGTTTTGGCAATCTAACCTAGCATCTGAACATGGAGATGGTCACAGATTGGGCAACCCGGAGGCTAAACATCTGGGGTACGCTTTTCTTAAGCATTTATTTGGAAAGGAAGAGTAACCAAGATGCACATGATGAAACTTTTAAATTTACATAAGAGTGAGTCATTTTTATTGGTTTCCTTTGTTAAGTGTCATTCTCCAAATATCACCACCAGTGTCAGAAACATTGATCTTTGATCCTTCGTAAAGAAGGTTCTGTTCATTAAGCTAAAGAATGGGTAAAACCTGAAGGACAGACCTTCTTCACCACCCAACAATGCCAAAAAGCATGCAAATCCACTACAGCTAAGGCAAATCTCTTGTTGGAATACCATGTGGAACAGGAGATCACATTCCATGTTGGTAGATAAAGAGATGAGGCAGCTAAGACAAATGTAAAAACTATTTGCCTAGATGACATCAACATCAGATTTCAAGGGGAGCGACCCCTAAGGCAAGAGTCGCTACCCTGGCGGGCAAACTGTATTTAGGCCATTTCTGCCCCCCTTGGAGGCAGATCGGCCTATTTTTATTAGGCCTTGGACAGAGATTTTTTTTTGTCAGTTTCAGTTGAGCAGAGCGACTCCTTAGGCAAGGGTTGCTCCCCTGGGGAGGGGGGGGGGGAGGGAAATGAAGAGAGGGGGGTAATTTGCTTGCCCTTGGGGGCAGATCAGCCTATTGTAATTAGACAGCAGTTTTTTTTTTTTTTTTATATGTGGGGAGCGACCCTTTAGGCACTGGACGTTCCTCTGGGGGGGAAAATTTATTTTAGGTTATTTAGATCGGCCTAATAAAAATAGGCTGATCTGCCCCCAAGGCGGCCAGAAACCACTTGGCACCAGGGACTTTTTTTGTGCCAATTTCACGCAAGGGGAGCGACCCCTTAGGCAAGGTTTGCTCCCCTTGAGGAGGAGGGGGCGGGGGGAGGCAGTTAGACCTATTTTTGAAAGGCCAGGGAAGATTTTTTTCTCCAAAATAAGAGGGTAGGGTTATGGCCATACCCCCACCCCAGAAAATGGGGACAAATTTGTTCTGCCCACTAGTTGGCAGATGGGACAATTACCCCTGATCCACACGGGGTGAAATGCAGAAAGTCAACTAGATGCCAGGGAATTTAAAAAAAAAGAAAATAAATAAATAAGTTAGGTGGTGGCTACCAACCAGTATGGGCCTGGTTATGTCCCCACCCCAAATGAAGGGGGTAACAGTCTTTCAGCTCCCCCACACACTAAAACATCTTATCGCACAAGAGGACATTTGATTATTTTGGGTTTTGGATTTACATTTGGGACATTAGAGCTTGGCTAAATCTCAAAATCGTCCTACTTGGAATGGTGAGAGCTGCACTTTTTTAACTTTGGGACGCTGCCATGTAGGAAAATCCACAAGACCTAGACTCATCTGAAAACTTAACATCTGGGTGATTCCAGGGTGGTGTGCTTCACATGCACCCGCACCATTTTCTTACCCACAATGCCCTACAATCCTCCAAATTTGCTGGAAATCACATATTTTTCCCAACTTTTTGTGATGGAACCTTCCGGAATCTGCAGGAATCCACAAAATTCCTACCACCCAGCATTATCTCATCTATACCAATAAAAATTCGGCTGCACTTGTCAGCCTAAAAATGTTTTTTTTTTTTCCAAGCTGCCCTTTTGGTTCCGCTTTGGGTCTCCCTCAATTTCGTCATGTTTTTGGCTCTTCCCAGTCACAGGCACTTGGCCCACCTACACAAGTGAGGTATAATGTTAACGGGGAGACTGAGGGGAACATTGGGTGGTAGGAAATTGGTCCCCGTGAAGTGATCCCACACAGAAATGTGGGAAAATTTTGATTTTTTAAGCTAAATTTGAGGTCTGCTGAGGATTCTGGGTAAGGAAACATTGGGGGATCCACGCAAGTCACACCACCCTGGACTCCCTCAGGGGTCTAGTTTTCAGAAATGTCTGGGTTTGGTAGGTTTCCCTAGATGGCTGCTGAGCCCAACCAAAAACACAGGTGCCCCCTCCGCAAAAACAGAGAGTTTTGTATTTGATAATTTTGATGTGTCCAGATAGTGTTTGGGGGCATTTCCTTTTGTGGGCACTAGGCCTACCCACACAAGTGAGATACCATTTTTTATTGGGTGACTTGGGGGAACGGTGGGTGGAAGAAAATTTGTGGATCCTCTCAGATTCCAGAACTTCTGTCACCAAAATGTGAGGAAAAATATTTTTTGGGGGCCAAATTTTGAAGTTTACAAAGGATTCTGGGTAAGGAAACGTGGTGAGAGCCCCACAAGTCACCCCATCTTGGATTCCAATAGGCGTCTAGTTTTCAAAAATGCGCAGGTTTGGTAGGTTTTCCTAGGTGCCGGCTGAGTTGGAGGCCAAAATCTACAGCTATGACCTTTTAAAAAAAACACATCAGATTTCAATGTAAAAATGTGATGTGTCCATGTTGCGTTTCCTGTCGCAAGCATTAGGCCTACCCACGCAAGTGAGGTACCATTTTTATCAGGAGACTTGGGGTAACACAGAATAGCAAACCAGGTGTTATTGCCCCTGGTGTCTCACTACATTTTTTCCTTCCAAATGTAAGAAAGTGTGTAAAAAAAAGACTAGTATGGGCACCCCGGAATTCCGAGATATGCAAATATCCACTGCTTCTCAACACCTTATCTTGTACCCATTTTGGAAATACAAAGATTTTCTGGATACCTATTCTTCACTCTTTATATTTCAGGAAATGAATTGCTGTATACCCAGTACAGAATGAAAACCCATTGCACGGTGTAGCTCCTTTATTGGCTCTGGGTGCCTAGGGCTCTTGATGAACCTACAAGCCCTATATATCCCCGCAACCAGAAGAGTCCAGCAGACGTAACGGTATATTGCTTTAAAAAATCTGACATCACATGAAAAAGTTAGAGGAAAAGGGAAAAATGGCTGGGTTTTTTTCACCTCCATTTCAATATTTTTTTCATTTCAGCTGTTATTTTCTGTAGGAAACCCTTGTAGGATCTACACAAATGTCCCCTTGCTGAATTCAGAATTTTGTCTACTTTTCAGAAATGTTTAGCTTTCTGGGATTCAGCATTGGTTTCACACCCATTTCTGTCACTAAGTGGAAGGAGGCTGAAAGCACAAAAAAAAATATATATATATTGAAATGGGTTATGTCCCCGTAAAATACCAAAATTGTGTTGAAAAATTTCTGATTCAAGTCTGCCTGTTCCTGAAAGCTGGGAAGATGGTGATTTTAGCACTGTAAACCTTTTGTTGATGACATTTTCAGGGCAAAAAAAACACAAGCCTTCTTCTGCAGTCCTTTTTTCCCCATTTGTTTTTTTAAAAAAAGGACATTTTCGCTGTATTTGGCTAATTTCTTAGTCTCCTTCATGGGAACCCACAAAGTCTGGGTACCTCTAGAATCCCTAGGATGTTGGAAAAAAGGACACAAATTTGGCGTGGGTAGCTTATGTGGACAAAAAGTTGCGAAGTGCAAACTGCCCCAAACAGCAAAAAAACCAGGCTTGGCACTGGAGGGAGAACGGCCTGGCTGCGAAGGGGTTAATTTTTTCCAAAAATACTGTAAAAAAAAACAAAAGCATTAAAGTGACAAAGCTAAAGTTTTCCTTCTCACCACAAATGTTTAAAATACCACTTACGTCAAAGAAGTCATGAAGAGTCAAACAGCTTTACATTCCAAATTGTAATTAAAGAGAATATACACCCATAATACACATAGGCATCCCTGTATCAAACAATGCTGTACTTACACGTTACGGCATGGTATGGGCCTGTAAAATCCAATTTCTTTCCCCGTGAAACGTGTCTCGTTGCCATTTGGATCCTTACAAGTAATATTCGGAGCTGGATAACATGGAGCTAAAAGCATAGAAGTTAGACAATTTGAGAACGGCATACTTCTGTAAAGTCACACAAAACTTAATTGTGCAATATGAAAAATGCTGGCAACGTTTTCGTGAAATTAAAAAAATCTGTAAAAATGGCTGAAGAAAAATGATGTGGCTAGTGTACTAATCATAAATAAATCAAGACTAGACAGGCAAAAATAGTACATGTCTCAAAATATCTCATTTGTATAAATTCATAATACAGGAAGAAGCTTGAGAACAAATTAAGAGATGTGAGTATAAGGATTTCCCAAGCAGAGAGATTCCACAACCCCAACATACAATCATGGCATGGTAAAGCACTCTGAAGTTAGAGAGATTTTTGGACAGGGGTGGTTTCTAAAAATGTTCCACGATACTGAACTTAAAGAAAGGCACACTTTTAGCGCAGGTTCTGCTAGCTAAATTCTTAGGATGCCAACTGGGGCTCCCTCCTAAAAAGACGCCTTGGGTGATATGGGCATGTAATCAAAGAGTAAGAGAAAAAAAGCCAAACATGCTTGATCATGAGTAACAATAATTGAATTGGGTGTAGGGTAACCAACGACAGAGTAATAAGCCAATTTTGCCAAAGTGCTTCATATGAAGGGAATAGTTTGAAGACATAAGGTACACAGCAAACAGTTCAGAATGTTTGTAAGTGAAAAGAAGGGAACTAGAAAAAACAACATTCAGAAAGCGAAAGTAAAGTATTTCAGAAACTAATTATAGAGACCATTCCAATGTCTGTGTGCATCTGAAACAAACAAAAGAACATTTGGGCACACTGTGGAGTTGGGTATAGGGACGCAAAGCGTTACCAAAACAAAGAGGTACAAAGGAGGAAGAACAGAGATATATAGAAAACAGAAGTATGGTCAGATATTTTAAACTAGACTTATTTTCCCCAGCTGCAGTACAGAGCAGGGACCCCAAGGTCCTAGAGGTACATGGCATATGAATGCTTTTTGGAACCAGGCCTGTATTAAGTCAGAGGCAGCCAGGGAGTAATGTGCCTGTAACTACAGACAAGTGCTTTGCGAATAATGTAGCAGAATTCTTTCAAAATGTATTTTTCGCTTACAGTAGAAAGGAAATGCACCTGGGTATGCCTGACTTCTTCTGCCAGGTACTGCTTAGGAAACTTTCCCAAGCACAAGGGATATGGTTGAGGGTGCACTCAAGTAAATGGGTTGCTCCAATTGGGGAAAGCCGTGGACCACAACGTCCAACTGTTCCAATTATTCATGATACTCCATACCCGCCAGGACAGACTGACCAACTTTGCCCTATTACGGACAGAAAAATGGTTATCTCAAAGACTTGCATAGTGCTGTGCATCGTATAGGCCTGTCTCACTTATTTAGGGAGAAACGAAAAAAAAAAACGAAAAAAAAACAAACAAAAAAAAAAAACACCAGTGGCCTTTACTCACTTTGTTTGATTTGCCTTTTTCTTTGAATACATTCCTTACCGAGACAACCCACTCAGGGGCTAAACAGTAACAACCGATTCAGACAATACAATCTATGCCTGTACAAGAGAAACTGTGGGACAGAGAGGCGACAGTCCAGTCAATCCAGATTATTTTTATTTCAATAAAGATAAATTATTCTTTACAGTAAGTAATGACATTGTGACATAAAGAGACTTTGAGGCTGCAGTGGTCACACACCAGTCTTTCTTTTAGCACTGGGTATCTCCCAAAAAAACTGAAATTAAAGCGTGCACCTTCCTAGACAAAACAAACTGCTCAAACTTTATTTCACAAGACTTCAGAATGAGTACCACTGTGCCTGTCACTCATAGGCAATAGAGTTCCCCAGTAAGACCACTCCTCCTGTGCCCGAATATGAAACTCTGATGTGAAAGGGAGATTGTGTGACACTGGGTACAGTATCTAGGCACTCCAAGCACATTTCCTTTGCATAGCAGGGCGAAAAATAAAGTTAATTGAAAAACTTGAACTTCCCCCTCCCCCGTTATGACCCTCAACTTTGAGAGGTAAATACAACGTCATTTTAATGCTACCTCAGTATTTGATAATGGAGAAGGGGAAAAGTGCTTTAACGTGGATGTACTTCCACCTAAGAAGGAAAGTTTGATACAATGACATCAGAATACCCCTCATCAGCCACTGAATCCTAGTTCTTGTTGCTCCACGTGTTGTGTTATGTCCAATGATTTCCCTGGGAAGCAGCAGAGACGTCTATGCGCCATGGCCTATAGAGACTTGAGTAGGATGATGCAGTGTGTGTTAATTGTAGTGTGCAGGCAGCAGAGGATGGCTGAGGCACCCTTCCAATTTTTCCCTGGATAGTGAGACCATTCACCTCCCCCTATATGTTCTCCTTTGTCAAACGTTTTGGTGAGTGACCAGACCTGCTTTTTCCCAAATGGTCATTACTTCAATACTACTGACTGAAGTATTACAATCCAAGATGGCTCTTACTAAGTTCCACCTACATAACTTCGAGTTGAAATTATGTAAAGAAGCTGGGTCAAAGGAAGGTGCGTTGCTATGCATTTTGTTTTTTATTTTTTATTTTTTTTAATGGTATTCATCTTCAAGTTGCTACAATTTTTCTCCTGATTCCCAGCAGTTATTTCTTGTTGGACTCCAAACTCCTTGCTTGCAGTTTCCTACTCAGATTTGTGAGATTTGTCTTTTTGAACATTTCTTCAAATATTAAACAGGAATTTTCCCTACCTTTTCCTACCTATTGGCCGGATGCCCCTATATGGGACTAAATCTAATTGACAAAAGATTATATTCAAGAAATCAGTTGCGGCTTCTAGCAAGACTTACTCTATCGATCATACCATGAAGGATGTTGTTCCAGAAAGGTGTCTCGTTCATGCCCATAGTTAACCAAAGAAAAGAACCCACTGAACTTTGTATAGTTTTCAAATGTGTAGAAATGCTTCTGTTCACTACAGCACAGCTGTTAACCGGGTCATAGTCTGAGCAGGCCCTTCTGTCTGTTGGCGTTTTTTAGGTGCCTCTGAGAGAGGTGACAAGCAATCCTCCTGGGTAGCAGATGGCACAGCTCCAGGCATCTAAATAACCACATGGCATGTTGAATACCAACCAAGGGCTTCTTAGTATCATGGACACCCCGAGTTCACTGTGAAAGTCGGAGCTTGACTATTTAAAGTATCCAATCCAAAATTGTGGTTTCTCCAGGATGTGGCAAAGTGATTATTACTCCAGGGTCGGTTTCTGTTTTTGGCATATAAAAGGCATCACTTGGGAAGGGTAGATATGTCGCAGCCTATTTAGTTTTATGATTTTTAGTCATGCTCAGTATTCCCTTGCCACACATTCTTGCCCCTGATTGTTATCAGCAGATTTGGATTATTCCCTGTGCATCTTCTCTTTGTTGTTCCCTTGTGCAACTTCTCCGGATATTGAGGGGTATTATCACCAACGCAATTTACATGAGCCAAAGAACCACACAGACTGCCAAAGGTGGGGCTCTCCTCCTAGTTGTGACAACTTAAGGAGAAATTATCACCTTTCACATATGTTATGTTCTGGGTGACACTATGGCTACCTGGAGGCATCACCTTCAATATTTTTAAGTGATCATGTAGTTTGGGATTCAGTAAACTAGGTCAATGATGGCACTTGTATGCTTACTTCACAATAGTGGTTTTCCTCCTAGCCAAAGTGGTGGAGTTGTATGACTTCACTGTGCATTTAAATCCCAGTTTCTCATGGTTCTTACTGCCACTTCTTATTTTGAAGGATTCAATTCCCGAAACTGTCCTTATAAAGATACACAGAGCTGTAGTGAGATGTAATTCCATAACTGAAGAAGAGTATTTGATTAAAATCAGCTTCTGAAATGGTTTATATCTCCAAAGTAGAAACCCAACCGGAAAAAGAAATACCTGCTCAAACAAGGAAGGACTTCTGCAAGAGGTAGTAAAATGCTTTGTGCCTTGAACTTCACATGCTAGAATCATTCGACCTGTACTCCTTAATATATGGTCCCTTGTCCCCAGTGCAATGCTGTCAAACAACAAAGTCCGAAACACACTGGCTGGAGTGGCAAGGATTTAAAAGAGGACATCCACCCCCTCAGCCCTCCCACCCCCCGGCCCCCAAAGCCCCTGCATGAAATATTGCTTGGGCAGGTGACTAGGTTGCGAGACATGACATCCACACTGGTACTTCCAGACTTGGTGAAGTATGAGTCGCATTTTAAATATTTTAAACAAATGACAACAGAGTTTGCCATCCAGTATCTCTAAATTCACCATGTACTAATTTCCCCTGTGACTGACCTAGAGACAGTGCCAGAAATGAATTCTCTAAAGGTTAAAATAATAGCGCAAACTGAGAAGAAAGGCTTCTCCAGAATTTACAGGTCACTCATAATAAACTCACCTGACCCATTCCTAAACCTTAAGGAAAGGTGAAAAGACAAGCAATGAACGGGAGAGAGGATGGCCCATTTCCTCTAGTCTTCAACTCATACAATTTAAATACCTGCACAGACAGTATTATTACTCACATAGGCTGTGTCGAATGGGAAGAGCCCCTTCGGCCCCAAGTGTGTGGTAATGCATACATTTCGTTTTTGCATATAATTTGGGGGCGCCAGGTTATCACATGATTCTAGAGAGGATGCATACTTAGGGGTCTGGTAAACCATGCTATTCCTCTTGAACCCAAGCTGGATGGCTGGATTGTTCCTCCTGACAGTAAACCAAGATATTGTAAGGAAATGGAGAAGTGCTGACCCCTCCATCATTAAGTGAGTGGCTGGGAAATGGACTGATAATCTGCTGCAGTGGAGGTGGTGCATTGGGCAAGAAGCTGTCCAGCCAAATATCACAGGTTCTGGCCAAGATGGAAACAATAGTCAGACACTGCCGGAACAGAGTTGTAGAATTCATACTTTGTAATATCTATCGTGAATAAAGGGTCTGTATACTATGTGATAATACTACGCTTTACTTGACCGGCAGCAGGTTTAACAAGGAACGTGGTTACGATTTTCTAATCATTTGGTGATATTGGATTTTTTTAAAAATAATAAATAACATTGCTTAACTGATCTTTTATATTTTATGTACATATATGTCTTGACTCTTAATATTAGAAAAAAAGAAAACAAAAAACATAGTGAGGGTGGTGACATGCCCTACAACATTCTAGTTCTTGCCGCAGACCAATCTAAGGTCAGAAAATGTCTTCACGTTTTTCCCTTCCATTTACACTATTTTCCTTGAGTTTATGCGTGGATAGTAAAAAAAGACAAGCATTGGCATAGCTAATACGTCTCACCTTTGGGACCTTGTAAGTATTTAGCCATGTAGGGGATAATCCTGGGTGCTCCAACACCTACTGTTCTTTAACTTGGAAGCTTTGACACCAACAGGCACATTAGAGCACTGCATTGCAAAGAACTTATTTAAAGTGTTATTTTTGTACAACTGCTTTCTGAACTCACCTATCTGAAAGTGCATTCATATGTGAAGATGGCAGGATGCGGTGGAAGTGCTGCTGTGTGTGATCAATGGGGTGGGAGGGCCTGGATGCCAATAAGGGGGCTGGTAATCATGATTCATTCTCTGAAAATCTGAGCTCCCGCAATCCGAAAGCTGAGCCAATCAGCAAATTTTTAGAAGCAGATAGTGGAGGGCTCAGAAAGGAAGGGAGGGAAGGAGGCTGCACAAGTACTGTGATGGTAGGCCATGGTGGGGAATGAATAGGCAGGGGTGTTTAAAAACAACAGACAGTGGGAGAAGGGCGGGGATGAAGTAAACTGCCCTAAAACAAAGATTTTAATATAACAGAGATGGGATGGGGTGGGATTAAAAACAACTAAAGTGGAAGGAGGGTGGGGATAAAGAAAACTAAAACTAATAAAACAACATTGATAAACAAGGTGACTGCTGTAGCCAATGATCTCGCTGTGACACAAGACAAACAAGTGAAAAAGAAAATTAAATACCTACTGCAACATAATGATTTGGTGAGATCACCTTGGGGCAGTCGGTGCAGAGGGCAGGTACACAAATCAAACCAAGTCAGTGCTTTAGCGATACCCTGCTTAGGTGTCCCTGGTAGGAGAGTGACAGGTGTATCTTGTAGCAGCAGAACGCTCGGAGTGCTGCTGCTTCTGTCTGCCTATCCCAAGGCACCGCAGGGGTAAGGTTTGCTTCACCTTGCGTGGGTGAGCTTTCAGAGGAGTCATTAGATCTGTCCAATTGTGCAGAGGTCCCAAGAGCAGGGATATACATTTTCCAAAAGAACTATATTGTTTCTAAACCACATTGGTTCTCGAGTTTAACCCTCACAGATTAATTTGTTTCAGTGACTCAGCCATGCATCAAAATAGAGAATTGGTTGTATGTATCCCGTACATCTAAATTTATCTTCCGTCATAGTATCTGATTGGCTGTTAATCTAACGTTTTCTGTGATATCGCTGATTTGGATACTAAATCCATCTCCATGGAAACACGAACAGATTGCCAGTTTAACTTTCTTTTATGCTACATGTGGGCAACAGCCTGTACGTTGTGACGTCCTCTATAAACTTAGCAGATGCTCTAGTCCCCGCCCCAAACCATCTGCCCAAAGCAGGCATCAATTATGGATGAGGGTGTGAATGCGTGAGAACCAGCAGGACGGGAGGGTGGAGGGACATCGCTGTGGCATGATCTCTCTGTATTTGCTTTTTTCTCAGCCCCCTTGCTGCCAAGCTTGCAGCTTTGAGAAGGCAACTGTGAAAGTGAAGCATATATGAGCAACAGCCCACAGGAGGAGTGCTTACAGCAAACTGTTCAAATTAAACGGGGGGGGGGGGTGAATGAAGTTGTGTAAAGAAATGTGAAACAAATTCAGAGGAACATAATGAGACAAGAGAGCGGATTGAAAAAAGTAGTGAGCAGAAAGAAAAAAAGTCGTGCGCCCAAAATAAAAAATAAAAATAAAAAAAAACACATACACATGGCTGCTAGTGAAGGTCTTTCAGGAGAAGCTTCCGAGTTACACCATGAGTCATGGGCGCTAGGAACAAGATAGAGTGGTTAGGGGGGGGGGGGGGGGGTGGTTAAGACACATGGAATGTCTGGGTATGTTGGTGCTTGGGAAGGGATGTGGATCTTGTGGAAGCTGATGAAGTGGAGGCTGCAAATGTTTAGCAGAATTGTTTTAAAAGGTTTTTCTTACAGACATGTTAGTTGTTGCAGGTCCGCCAGAGTGGCAGGTCATTCTTTGATCAATGGTTTATTGTTTGTTAAAAGCCCTGTGATATGTTGAGTTTTGAAAGGGAATTGACTAAACAGACCTCCTGAATTCTGTTATGAAAGTGTTTGGGATATCAATTTGGTATTGAAAAAGTTTGGTATTCAACCTTAAGAGAACTTAGCAATTTTACTTTGTCTGGTTTCTTTTATACAGGTTTCAGTGGTTGAAGCTTTAGATACTTCCAGTAGATTTTACCAACCATACAGGGTGTTTTTTGAGATTTGGAAGATAACAAAGATGATATCAGAACAAATTTTCTTTTTATCCAAAAACTGAGGCGTATCCTAAGTTTTGTGTTGTAGAATGCTCAGAGTATGAGTCTAGAATGATGTTGGTGCCACTCAATTACTGATTTCTTATGTAAAGCCATACTGAAATGTTAATACTATTGCAAGATGGGTGAACGACGATAAAATAATCTGGTCTTGACATAAACAGGTTTAAATCTCATTCTGTAAGAGAGTCTATGGCTTCTAAGGTCTATTCGGCAGGAGGAAGGTTGGAAGAGGTGATGAAGGTAGCAGATTGATCAAATGCGGGGTTTTTTATTTTAAATATGTTGTGCATGTTTTGACTGTTCCTTTTAGAGGCTTTGAACATGGATCATGCCAGTCCCAGCCTTGCCAAAAAAATTTGATTCTCATAGCTTTAGTGACAAGAGAATCAGGATTTTAGTAAAGACAAGGGGCTAGGATTATCCCTCCCACCCTTCCCGCTTTAGTAGGTGGAAATTATAGGGAATGAAAGGGGCTGTTTCAGTTTTTGAATTTTAGAATTTAAAATAAATCAATGTGAATTATTTTTAGCCTGTAAAATTGATATTTTCAAGGAGTGTTTTCATTTTAGGCTATGTAGATATGTAATTGCTATATTTTTTCTACAGCTTATTGAAGAGAATCTTCCACTGTTACAAAGAGAAGAGAGCAGAGCGAAAAGAGGAAGAAGATAGAATGTTGTGAAGTTTTAGTTTTACAGACAGAATGTTCTAAGGTTATCTAGGAGTCTTGCAAAGTTCTTGGTTTGAAATTTTGAAGTATTGGTGCTTGGAGGCGGTAAATAAAACTTAATGCATAATGCTAGCCTCCTGTTTTAATTTAAAAAAAAAAAAAAAAAAAAAAAAAAAAAAAACAACTGGTAAAACAAATAGGTCTGGCTTGGCAAGCTGATGCAACGGATGGTTCAAATTGTTTTAGTCCATGCAAATGCCACAGAAAAGGAATAAAAGAAAACATACCACTGCCAAATAGTACCAATAATATACTTGCAAAAATAGTTTAAAAATACTCGCAACACATAATATTAATAGAACAGTAAGGGTACAATTTACAAGCAGGTGTACATAGAAGAGGGACAGAAATGTGTTTCAGTTTTACAGCACATCACAGGAAAATAAGAATATTATTGGTTCAAATTAAAAAAGGTACAATTGTCTGAACTATGATAACATTAACACAGTTTAAACACAATGATGGGAAAAACAAAATGGAAAGAAAGGCAATGGTAAAGTATACAATTGATCCAACAGCACTGGCACTGAAATAAACTTATTTTTAGGAGCTATGCATTTAATCAGACAAGATGCCATCAACAACCCTGCAAAAGAGCCAGTGGCTGAAACAGGACGATCCATTTTCCCACTGTGTAGGCTGCTGTGGGCAGAAACAAATTATGATTGACTGTTGAACTGACTAATGGATAAAGATGGCTGACCCAAATCTCTATGTATGTATATATGTACTTTTATATTAAACAGAGCATCTAAAGTGGTCTCAAGGCCAGACATAAAAAGGGGAGTGCATATGTGCACATTTTCTTCTGCCCCCTGCCAGATTTTGAGCTCCTAAAATGGGCACCTCTACCAATAAGAGAACTGACAGAAAAGGTTACTTCTATGGCCCTCTGGCAATACCAAAAGCTGCACTTTTCTTCTTCTAGGACAATGCAGTTTTTTTTTCTTAATATAAATTCAGGCTCACCATTTGTAAGTAATGCCTCATCTTAAGATGGGTGGATTGCACAAGTTACTATACCTACTTTCTGAACTGAAAGACTACTGCAATATTGGATTTTCTTGGTGAAGGTTGAAAAAGGGCTGCAATAATAAATCGCTCTGTGTTCTTCTCTCAACACTGAAGAGCTCAAAGAATTCAGATTCCTAACCTATACCTATATTCCTCCTTTCTATCTTCTGTTTAGCTACAACCTAAAATTTCTCTCATCTGCATAGTTACGACTTAGACTAGCAGTCTCTGCTTACAGCATGCTTCAGATGTAATTAGAGTGAACTAATTTCACCCACTTGCAGACGAGTTGTCCTAAGACAATCATATTTCCTCAGGGCTTACCTAGGAAGCTTTGCAATTTGAAACTTCTAAACGACAGGAATTCACTTTACACTCTACAAGTAATATGCATTTCTCACCCATCAGTAGCAGAGCTGTGAGCAGAGTTTTGTTTATCTCTCTTTCCAACAAAAAGAAAATATTTTGTGTGACACTGGTTACATTCACTGCTTCTCTCCAGCAGTAAGCCCTCACCCATGTCTCATTAATTCCTCCTTCTACATATCAGAAGCTGTTCCTTACTTATACTGTTATGGACGCATGTGTTCATACACAAAATTGTTACTATGGGGACAGAGGCTTCTTCTGGTGCTGCCTTATCAGAGCGTAATAAGACTATTCTCACTGCCCTAATAAATTTGACTTGTTATTCCTTTTTCATGAACATTCAGCCTTCTATGAAAAAAATAAAAATAAAAATAAAAAAATACATTAAACATATAAAAAGATAAACATAACAAAAAACTACCAGTCTGCATATAGCAGGTAGGTTTTTAAATCTCCAGTTAACAGACTTATTTCCATTTATTTCCTAATGCCACTTTATCCATCTGTATTGGATACAGTGTAATTTACCAAATGAGGTATGTATTGGTCTACGTGGTTCTGAGTCCACCAGTAATTGACAGCATAATGTTTATCTCTTTTAGAGGTACACAAAAAAGGTTGTTCACCATGAATCCCCGATACGCTCAACAGCAGTATCTTACAATTAAAAAACGTTGGCCTTGCACAAAAGGTTCCTCCCAGCGGTTTTGTGACTTGGTGGAGTATTTTCCCTATATAACACTTGGAAAATTATAACAAAAAAAAGGTATAAACGTCCATTGATGGATTAGAGCAGCTCAGACATTTTTGCCACGCGCATACGCAATGATGGAAGGGGCAAAAAGGCTGGGTGAGACTTTGTCCATAAAAGGTTCCTTGTGTCCAAAGTTGACTCACAGGTAGTCCAGTTTGCCTCTAGAAATATAGGTTTCAATTGCTCATTAGATCATTCTGGTTAATTTTCTATTCCTTATATTCTAAAACGCTCTGCCGCTTCCAAGAAACCAAAAAGTTTGCTACTGTACTCTATAAATATTAAGAAAGCTCCACTGGTGGAAAATATTACTTATCAGTAACATCACTGTTAACTTCATTAAATTTATTAACAACCACAGGGGCACCAGAAGGAACACAGGGTTCTGTGATCTTTCCAATTCATTCACTAGCATGTCAAATAAACTCACCAACTGCAGCTTGCATGCAAAGTGGGAGTCTGGTGGGTCTTAGTTGGATAAAGTAATGGAACCCTTTTTCTTTTAAGTAACATGATATGCCTAGGGTAGTAACTTCCTTAAATGTAATTCTCGTTTAAAGGGAGATAATAAAAAAGTGACAGAAGCAATGAAGCACCACATATAATAAGCCACCCAGCTGTATTGTTCTCTCCCTCTCTTTTTACAAAGAGAAATAAATGGAGACTGGACGTTTATGTACCTATAAAGATTACCCCTTCTAGCAGATAAAGATTCTCCACTGTCAAGACATCCCCATAATTTAATCCATCATAAATGAAAGCATGCATCTATGTGTGGTACTTACACAACATAATTCTTCCTACAAGCTAAAGTAAATATTTATTGCAAACAGTACAACATTTATTGCACATATTGGAGACAAAAGAATTACATTATTAATCCATAAAAAGGAAGAAAGGAGTGGGTAGTGGAGGATTCTCCAATGCTGCATAATTAACAATCAAGTTTCTCATAGTAAGTGTGCAGTCAACTTCTCATAAAAGATCGTAATGGGTTGTTCAAACTGCCATTGCCCCTATCATCAATAGTAAAGGGTCCATTGAGATTTGCATACTCCAATCCCATTTTAATTTAGTCCAGTGGAGACAAGTTTTAAAGTGCACTCTCTCTCAAAGCGATTCTACAAAGGGTACAATGCCACCCAACCTGGCAATAGATACTGAGCATATAGTACTTTACAAGGTTTTATATTGTTCGTATGCACCATGATTATTTATCCACTCTTCCAGTAGACTGATTTCAGTCATTCTTTAAGAACTTTCTTCCCTCCAATTAAGTTTCCCACTTTGACTAGCGAAGTTTTCATCTGGTGTTTCTAAGTCCAACAGTTAAAACATACTAGAGGTTAAACTGTCTATTTGCACTTGCTCACAAACCATTTGCTCTCAAAATATGGTAGTTTAGCAGGAGCTCAAATTTTAATATGTGGCTTGCATAACTGTGTCAGCATTGGGTGAACTGAGAACTCCCCTGTTAGGATTTTTTAATTATCTTACAAATCTTTTGCATCAACTTTAGACTCGTGTTTTCTTTATCATATTGTCACCGACATAACTAACCCTCAGCTGTAACCATGACATTCAACAAGCCCGCTCCTCCCTACAATCTACCATCCTTTACACATGGATACATTTGCACTGCAATTCTCCCCTAGGACCCCCACCAAATCCCATTTCCACCCCATCCCTTTCATCGCCTTGGATAGCTAGCTTCAGAGAATGACTCAGCATTAATCACCCAATTCTCATTTTCCTTTTCAGTTGGATACTCTCAATATATTCTCCAACAGAATTGCTACTAATGTACGGTTGTGAGAACTGTATGTGAATAGTAACTGGGGTTTTCATACAGTAGAAAACTATTATTGTTTGCATTTGATACACTTAAAATGTAAAATACGTTTCCAAAAAATAACATTTCAAATTCTCACATTTCTAGAACAGCGCAAATACTTCTGATGTGCTCAAATGCTCGATTGGAGAAAAAAAAAAAAACAACAACAATACAACATCC
The DNA here is from genome assembly GCF_031143425.1 of Pleurodeles waltl. Lineage (NCBI taxonomy): Eukaryota > Metazoa > Chordata > Amphibia > Caudata > Salamandridae > Pleurodeles > Pleurodeles waltl. The sequence goes on along the minus strand of NC_090443.1, from coordinate 830,378,202 downwards.
AGTTTTAACAACTTGGAATTTCAGGCACAAATGAAAATATGAAATCGGAAAGCTTACCATATGCTGTGTAATTTGAGCATTTAACTGGTTCTTGTGTTGTATAACTTATTTCCGGATCTTTGCAAATATACGTTGGAAGAATTAAGGAAAATAATTACAACTTTGATTTTTCGATATCTATAATATCATAATTCCTTAGTTTTGTTATATGTTTACATACACAGATGTGTCAGTGCTCTTAAGTACAGCAGGGAGCCCTGCCCCTGCAGAATTATGCAGTAAAAGAAACAGGAACATGCACATTTAAGCTATATATATATATATATATATATACACATATACATATACACACATATATATATATATATATACACACACACACACACACACACATATATATACACACACATACATACACACACACTGTATTAATTAAGTAAAAGGGGTAAAAAATAAAATAAAAAATAAAAAGAGTAGTATGACTTCAAAAGCAGGTTGAAGGAATCTTCAGTAGAGAACATTTGGTAATTTTCTCAATGTGAAAAATCTGGACAAGTACTTAATTAGTGGTAAGCGCCAGCACAATTTTTTTTTTTTTAGTACTGGGACTTTTTTCGTCGTCAGGCTTTGACACACAGTAATAAAGTGAAAAGCAGAAAAAAAGAAGGAAAGATGTAGTAAAACCAGCAGAAGTGAGAGACAGGATTTTTAGAGTGATGGAAGAAAAGCATGAATGGAATAAAGACTAGCATCACCTTGATATTCGTCACCTTCAGCAGTTAAAAAAAAAGCCTCAAGATTTTTTTTTTTTTTTAATTACGCGCCGATTAGGGCCCTCATATTTCATGTTTTTGGTACATTAATTGGCTTCCAGCAAACACTACCACCATTTATAACTGAACTAAAGTAGAGGAACAAGAACTCAAACTCCCAGAAGGATATTGTCCAAGCCTGAGCTCCTCGCACTTGAATGACTCTGTGGCTGCAACAGGTGCTAAAATTAAACAGAAAAAACACAAGATTTTTACCACTGGCTGCCTCCAGGCGATGGCCATGGTGGGCTGTACAAAGTATGCAGGCAGCTCCGATCTCATTTCAGCTTCTGGTTTGTCAGCCACAACGTGCCATTCCAAAGATGTCTGACGCAATGGCTATAACAAAAATAAATAAATAAATTTAAAATAAAGATAGGCTGTCAATAAACACTCCTTACTGCCACTAAACTGTTGACTTTAACATCACGAGAGATCCACATTATTTCTTTATTAAAAATGTATATCACCTGAACTTCAACTTTGAGAGATGGTGATATTATATTATCAAGCTGTGAAAATCAGGTTGAATTCAAAACGTTTATAAACCAGATGTACAAATTAAGGTAGCAAAAGGGAAGTGATTGCAACTTGTCACCTGTATTTTTGTGACCAATAGAGAACTTTACAAACTAAACTATGTACTAACAGGCAATTTTGTGAAATACTGATTTGGACTTTGTCGTAATCCAACCTACCACTTTAATAATAATAATAATAAGGTAGGTAGTAAACTGTGCCCCACTCTAACTGGTGGCTATAGCGGGTATGGTGGCCTGCTACGGTCAGCAGACCACCATATTTATGATACCCCTTTAATATAGTAAACTTTTTATTTTTTCTTCAAATACGGCCCGTTTTGCTTTAAGGAAACAGGGCTGCATTTGAAAAAGAAAGCTTTTTTTTATGTTTAAGATAGAGAGTTCTTAAATACAGATAAGAGTAATTAAAATATCCATTAGAACAACACTTCACAACAGCACAATACAAGATAAAAACAAACAATAATACCACCAGCAATATACAGAAACCTTTAAACATAAAAGCTACTTAAGTATTAAAGAGGAAGCATAAATACTGGCAACGCTGTCCCCCAGCTTATCCCTAGTGGCTACTTGCCAGAACATCGAGATATAAGCCAGTGCCTAATTTTCGGCCACATTACCCATACATTTAAAAAAAAAAAAAAAAAAAAAAAAAGAGAGTTGAAAGTACAATTAATTCCTCATCAGTTTTCAGGCAACGGGTCTTGCTTTTTCTGTGGTTTGAATAACTTTTAGCATAAATACCAGAAGTAGACAAAGTCTACCTACCCAAACACACTTCCTGTAAAGTAGAGCAAAGCGCAAATGGATTCTCCCCTATTCCCATCCCACAATGAGCAATCAAAAACAATGCTCTTTTGATTTCTATTTGAACAGGGATAAATAGACCTGAATTAGAAAGATCCACAATCTAAACCAGCCCTCTACTAGACCTACCTGTCGAGGAACTTGAATAATCTACATGACCTAATTGTAAAGTACTTGATCCATAAACAGGTCTTAAGTTGTGTGATCCTATGCAAATATTTTATTTTGCATAGTTGCCTTTTCTTCATTGTCACGAGTGCACCTTCAAATATGTGAGTTCAGCATTTCTGCTGTACAAAAAAAGAACAAAAAAAAAGTTTGCGCCATGTATATATAGGGTACGTATGATTCATGACGTGCCTCTTAGTTTACTAACAGCATTGCCATCACAGCAGGAGTGTTTCTAAGTTTATGTTTAAACACTCACTTTTAATAAATATGTTACTAAAGCATGGTTTAGTAGCACACTGTCATTTACAGACAATACGTTTCCAGGAAATGTCCAAAAACCTTCCCGCCACATGAAGCTTTACTGATAAAACTATATTGTGTATTTCCAATCTTTGAAAATTGGGTTTCAGAAAACATTTATCATAAGCACATCAAAGAAAGTGTTCTGTTTTGCTTTCATCCTTTTAAAATATTTTTTTTTCATCACACAGAAGTGCAGGAAATTGGCTTTCATACCTACTGAAATCTATTTTGAGCTGTTTGTACAGTTAACATAGATTTTTAAATGTTGTGTGTAAGGAAAGACCAGGCACTCCACATTTCACACTCTGTAAAGCAGGTTAGACAATTCACCTTAAAAAATCCTGGAACTCTGCAGTCACAAGGAAAAAGTAATTGTAAGTAGACAAACTGACTTTTGACCTCGGTCTGAACACAGTGACAATTTGACAAAATAAGAACAAGACTGAAAGGCATCTTTATCACTCCTTCACATTCTGACTGAACAGAACACCTGTTCTTTGTCAACTCACCAGAAGGGATGAGTAGATTCTAAAAATAGCTCGACCTGATAAAATATGACTCGCCATAGGGAGTGGGTGAGCAGATTTTTCAAGGCATGTAAATATTTAGCAATTCATAAAGATTTTTAGCCCTGCTTCAGCTGTAATGGAAAGATATTCCCAACTCAAAGTGAGGTAGAATCAATGGAGTTCCGTGGCTCAAAGCTAGTAGTGATCAGAGGAATGAGTTTTCTTTCCGTTGGAGCTTCCTTAGGTTTGCAAAACCCCATAGTTCTGCCCTGTACAGTGCCGCTGCCACTGCCTTCTGCTGGTAAATTTGCAGGATTACACTCAATGATCTGCCAAGAAATTGCGTTCCACTTCAAGGATTGCCCTTGCAGTGTGTAAAAGTTAAATAGATCCCTGAGCTATCTATGCTCACCTTCTCATTTTCGCCTCGAAGCAGATCCCCACGTAATAATACCTGGGAACAATCTCCAAGGGAGCACTATGTACATGTCTTTACTCTTTAACCTAACTATGGGGGTCATTACAACATTGGCGGTATAAGGTGCTTACCGCCGTGCAGAAGACCGCCAACACACCGCCGCGGCATTCCGCCACAGCTATTATGACACACATCACAGAATCTGCCGAAATTCAGACACCCACACAAGTCCGCCACACCAAAGGTCAGCGATAAACATGCGGAAACAAATCCTCCACCTCCACGCCAACAGAAACACGCCCATGCTATTACGACCCACGAATCCACGTGGCGGTCTTTCAAACGCGGTATTCCATTGGCGGTACACACCGCCGCACTCAAAATACACACACAGCTACAAAACACCGCCACATTGGACAATTACAAGTACACACACCTGAAACACATACAAACAACACTCCCACACACCCAACTCAATATAAAACACACACCCACATCACACACAAACCCCTACGACCAGAATTTCTGAGAGAAGGCCAGAGAGAGACAGCACAGAATAGAGAACCCCATCACAAAGAGGCACACTACACCATCACCCACACAACATCCACGTACAAAACACCACATACCACTACACTCACCACACTCATCAACACATACACCACCCAACACCTCACACACATCACCCCATGGCACGCCAAAGACACCCCCGCTTCTCCGAGTAGGAGCTAAGGGTCATGGTGGAGGAAATCATCCGGGTAGAGCCACAGCTATTTGGCTCACAGGTACAGCACACATCCATAGCCAGGAAGATGGAGGTATGGCAAAGAATAGTCGACAGGGTCAACGCAGTGGGACAGCACCCAAGAAATAGGGAGGACATCAGGAAGAGGTGGAACGACCTACGGGGGAAGGTGCGCTCCACGGTCTCCAGGCACCACATCGCGGTACAGCAGACTGGCGGCGGACCCCCACCTCCTCCCCCACAACTAACCACATGGGAGGAGCAAGTCTTGTCCATCTTGCATCCTGAGGGTCTCGCAGGAGTCGCTGGAGGAACGGACACTGGTAAGTTAAATCTTAAATATCACATCCCCACCCTACCTGCATGCTATCACACACCCCCACCCTCACACCCTCCCCTATCACCCCAAATCCTCAACTATCTACCCATGACACCAACCACCCATCCCAACCCCAAGACCTGCATGACATAACTAAGCATGGATACCCATCACTAAAGCATGCCCACTGCACAGACCCACAACACCCCCCAAACAACAGCACACAAGCCCCCACACAGGAATGCCTGCACTGGTGTACACGCACACCCAACCATTGCACACCATGAAAAACACAAATGCAATAATCATGTACTTATACCCCCGAAGGAACGTCACCACACCAGAGGGTCCAGACAACACCACTCCACCCCCAGAAGAGGCCCACAGTGACGACAGCAGCTCTGCCCTACTGGATCCTGATGACCAGCCCGGACCATCGTGGGCCTCAGGACAGTCGGTTCCCCTTGCCCAGCCACAGCCCAACACCGAACTTCCACCCTCTGGGAACACCAGCACAGCACCCACCCAGCGGGCCCATACCTCCCTACCCAGGACAGGTCAATCAGCGGTGTGTCCACCACTACAGGGCACCCAGGCTAACCCACCACCCCAACAACAACAGGGACCTGGGGGCAGTGGTAGTGGGCACACGGTCCAAGGGACAGAGGCACAGGAACACAGGGGAACTGGGAGGGCAGCTGTGCGACAGTGGGAGGACAGGCCAAGGGAACCTACTCTCCACGAGGCCCTCTCCTCCATCATGGGAGCATACCACCACTCCCAGGAGACGATGGCAACGGTACTGGGCAAGTTGCAGGAGACCCTGCGTCTGCAGGAGGAGCAGTATTTGGGGTTCAGGGAGGAGCTCAGGACCATCGGCTCTGCCCTGGGCACCATTGTAGGGGTGCTGACGGACATTCAAAAGACCTTGAGGGACACCGTGGCACTCCAAGGGGCCCCTGACACTAGCCAGGACGATGAAATGCCCACCACCTCCGCCAGCGCTAGTGGACAGGACGCCCGCCACAGGACCAACACACCAGCACCCCACCCCCTGCAGAACGGACAACCACCACGAAAGCGGTCCCTGAGATCCAGGAACAGGACAGAGCAAGATGGCAAGACCCCTGCCAGGAAATAAGACCACCCTGATTGTCCCCCCACTGTACCACTTTGTTACTCTGTCCAAATCGGAACTGCCCCAGCTCCACTTCCAATGGCCAGATGTGCAATGTACCTGTGAGACTAATAGACTGGACTCTGCCATGGACATTCTTCCACCATAACCCATCCCCATTTCACAACCCCCATTCATTGTTATGCACTAAAATAAACACCCTTGAAACACTAATAAAACTTGAGTCAGTCAATGATTTTGAACTTTGTATTGTCAATTAGTGTCAAAAATGGTTACCAATTGGAAGGCCAACATACCAATGTCACACATCACAAGCCTTTCAAGGGTGCAAGGTGTTGACACGTAGGTTACCGCATTTGTGAAACTGAAATGGAAGGGGACAACTCAGTTAACAAATAGTGAGTGAAATGTAGGTACAGGACAGAGGTAGACATATGTAAGTTATTATTATGTTAAACATGAAAATGTACTCACCTGTGTCTCACTGAAAATATTGCTGTATGACTGACTCCCTGTTGTCGTTTTCTTCTTCATCAGCTTCATCCTCATCACTGTCCACAGGCTCCACAGCTGCTACAACACAGTCATCTGGATCATCCTCCTGCAGAAAAGGCACCTGGCGTCGCAATGCCAAGTTATGGAGCATGGAGCAGGCGATGATGATGTCGCACACCTTCTTCGGTGAGTAGAATAGTGACCCACCTGTCATATGGAGGCACCTGAACCTGGCCTTAAGGAGGCCGAAGGTGCGTTCGATCACCCTCCTAGTCCGCCCATGGGCCTCATTGTACCGTTCCTCTGCCCTGGTCCTGGGATTCCTCACTGGGGTCAATAGCCAGGACAGGTTGGGGTAGCCAGAGTCCCCCAATAGCCATACACGGTGCCTCTGGAGTTGACCCATCATATCAGGGATGCTGCTATTCCGCAGGATGTAGGCGTCATGCACCGAGCCAGGGAACATAGCATTTACCTGCGAGATGTACTGGTCTGCCAAACAGACCATCTGGACATTCATCGAATAATAACTCTTCCTGTTCCTGTACACCTGTTCACTCCTGCGGGGGGGACCAGAGCTACATGGGTCCTATCAATGGCACCTATGACGTTGGGGATATGTCCAAGGGCATAGAAGTCACCTTTCACTGTAGGCAAATCTGCCACCTCAGGGAAAATGATGTATCTCCTTACGTGTTTCAGCAAGGCAGACAACACTCGGGACAACACGTTGGAAAACATAGGCTAAGACATCCCTGATGCCATGGCCACTGTTGTCTGAAAAGAGCCACTTGCAAGGATATGGAGCACTGACAGCACCTGCACGTCAGGGGGGATTCCAGTCGGATGGCGGATTGGTGACATCAGGTCTGGCTCCAACTGGGTACATAGTTCCTGGATTGTGGCACGGTCAAACCGGTAGGTCACGATCAAATGTCTCTCTTCCATTGTCAACAGGTCCACCAGCGGTCGGTACACCGGCGGATTCCGCCATCTTCCAATATGTCCCAACTGTCGGTGCCTAAGAAGGACAACAGCGAAGAAACTGTCAGCATTCCTCCAGGTATGTACCCACAGTCACACACAAGACTACAACAGACAATTAACCCATCCGGGAAATGTTTTGAGTGTAGGCCTCGGTATGTGTGACGCAGTAGTAAATTAAGCCATGTGGGCCCCTGAAATGGCGGGTGCCTGACCTCTAAACTGGGACAATGGAATTGTGGGGTAACTGCGCTGGCGTTGCACACCGTTGCGGTAGGCGGTCGTAGAGCGCGGCGCAATGCTGCATTGGTTAACATTGGACCCTATGGGTCCCAGGAGCCAATGAACAGGTGCGCTGGCGGTGATGATGCACCCCGCCGCGGACGTCACCACCATTTTCTATCTGTTGAATCACTAGATACCTGACCTTCGACAGGAGAGGACCTACACTGCTAGTGCTGCTGTGACCTCGGTCTGGAAGAGATGATGGCTGCTGCGTCTGGGGAAAGGGCCCCTGCCTTCACTGCACAGGAGTTGGAGAAACTTGTGGATGGGGTCTTCCCCCAGTACACGCTACTCTACGGTCCTCCAGACCAACAGGTTAGTACTGAGGGAGCATGATGTATGGGCTAGGCCTGGGTGGAAGAGGGAAGGGGGCAGAGTACATAGAACAGTTATGCATGGGGATGAATGGGCCACATGGACAGAGTTGGGAGGGGGCCACTCACATTGACGGTGCAGTAGGTAATGACTGTTCCTCTTTCCTTGTGCATGTTATGTAGGTCAGCGCCCACCAGAAGAGGGACATTTGGCGTGTCATCGCCAAGGAAGTCCGGATCCTGGGGGCCCACCAGAGACGGGGCACCCACTGCCGTAAGAGATAGGAGGACATTTGCCGCTGCAGCAAGAAGACGGCGGAGGCTCAGCAGGGGATGGCCTCCCAATGTGGGAGGGGTGCTCGTCGCACCATGACCCCCCTGATGTTCCGGATCCTGGCGGTGGCCTACATGGAGTTGGATGGGCGCTTGAGGGCATCACAGCAGACACAAGGGGGTGAGTACAACCTCATTCTGTGGACTTTGCGTGCAGTGGACGTGCCTGGGTGGGGGAGGTGGGCTGTGGGTGTCCCTAGGCCAGGGCGAGTTAGGTAGGCAAGGCCCCTCCGTAATGTAGGCCATGTGGGACTCTACCCCAGATCAGAACAGAGGCAAGTTGAGGTGTAGTTGCCCCTTTGCCATCCATGTGCGCTGATTTCTACCATTGCCATGTAGGCCATATCCCAGAAATTGCATGTGCGGAGGGCAGGAGCATGGCGTAATGCATGGGGCTGCTGCGTCTGTCTTGTCCGCCAACAGTAGCGGTATGCCATGCACTAAAACTCTCTTTCTTCTGTCTCCCCCCCTTTTCCTGATCTCCCTGTCCTTTTGTACATCAGCATCATCAGGCGGAGGTACACTGGCACCGGAGCACGAGGGAGCTGCATCCCACATGGCCATGGAGGGCCACACCACAGACTCTGAATGCACCAGTGGGACGGAGGGCGAGGGGAGCTTCACGTCGGCCAGAGGATCACCAACCAGCGACACTGACTCGTCCGCCGATGTGAGCTCCCCTGTGGTGGCGGCACCATCTGTGCGCCCCACTTCTACAGGTACAGCCGCCACCTCCCCTACCAGCACCGCCTTCCCAGCAGCCCCTCAGCGTGTGTCCCGTGCCCGCTCACCCAGGAGGGTGGGCATCACCTTTGCCCCAGGCACCTCAGGCCCTGCCCCAGTCACCCCTGCTGCCCTCAGTGAGGAGGCCTTTGACCTCCTCAGGTCACTCACTGTTGGGCAGTCTACCATTGTGAATGCCATCCAGGGTGTAGAACGAGAGTTGAAACACGGTAATGCATTCCTGGAAGACATTCATTCTGGTCAGGCTGTCCTTCAGCGAACCCTGCAATCTCTGGCCTCAGCACTGATGGCAGCCATTGTCCCTGTGTCCAGCCTCCCCCCTCCAACTTCCTCCACCCAGACCCAATCCCCTGTACCCCAGCCCATCCCAAGCACACCTACAGACCAGCATGCACACAAGTCAACACCCAAAAGTAGCTCAAGCAAACATAGGCACCACACACACACACCACAGGCACTCACACAAGCATCACACCCTTACAGACACAGCAACATCCACTGTCTCCACTGTGTCCCCCTCCTCCTCTTCTCCCTCCTCCCTCCCAGTCTCATCTACACACACACCTGCATGCACTACATCTACAGGCACTAGGACTCGCACCAGGACATCCAGCACCACAAGCCGCTCACCTGCACTCACCACCTCCACTCCCATTTACACGTCCTCTGTGTCCTCTCCCAGTGTGTCTGTGACGCCCCCCTCCCAAAATACCCAAACGCCGGCAATCACTCACCCAACATCCATCCACCTCACGACAGCCTCCAGTACTTGCACCTGCACCCAAAACAGCTAAAGTGACACCTCCTACAACCACCTCCTCTACCTCCACTCCCAGACCCCCTCCAACTACCCATCCCAGTGTCCGTCAGAAACTGTCCCTCTGTCAAATTGACCTGTTTGCCCACCCCCCCCCCCCTCCAGTTCATCAGTCCCGTCGTAGCGCCTCAGCCAAAAAGCCTCCAGTGCCAGTGGTGCGTGTTCCAGGTTTTTGGAGTGCACAGTCCACCAGGGCAGGCGGTAGGACCCGGAGCCAAGGCACTGGCAGCCCACCTCCTGTAAAGGCTCCGAAACTGGAGAGTGGATGACGGGACTGTGTCAAGACTCCTGGTGGGACAACAACTGAAATGGGATCGAAGGTGATTGGTGAGTCAGCTGTAACTCCAAAGAAGGTGGGGAAGGTCCAGAGGAAGTCTCCCCAGCCTGTTGTGAGTGTCACGGCGGAGAAGTGCGCCATCATTTCCGGCGGTCCAGACACAACCGCCAGCACCGTCGTTACTGGTCAGGAGACCACCGCCGGAGTCATTGCCCAGGAGAGCCCAAGTATCGTTACTGGTCAGGAGACCACCGCCGGAGTCATTGCCCAGGAGGGCCCAAGTATCGTTACTGGTCAGGAGACCACCGCCGGAGTCAGTGCCCAGGAGGGCCCAAGTATCGTTACTGGTCAGGAGACCAAGTATTGTATTGTTACTGGTCAGGAGACCACCGCCGGAGTCAGTGCCCAGGAGGGACCAGGATCCCACAGCCCCGCTGGGCGATGATGGAATGTCATGCCACACACCAATGTCCAGTGTGGAGTTCGTCATGCCACACACCAATGTCCAGTGTGGAGTTCGTCATGCCACACACCAATGTCCAGTGTGGAGTTCGTCATGCCACACACCAATGTCAGTATCCGAACCGCCATGTCAGAGCACCGCTGAACAGTCCATAGACCGCCATGTCAAAGCACTGCTGAACAAGGCAAAGAACGCCATGGTGAAGACCGCTAAACAGGGCAAAGACTGCCACGGCTAAGCACCGCTGAACAGGGCAAAGACCGCCATGGTGAAGACCGCTGAACAGGGCAAAGACTGCCATGGCTAAGCACCGCTGAACAGGGCAAAGACCGCCATGGTGAAGACCGCTGAACAGGGCAAAGACCGCCATGGCTAAGCACCGCTGAACAGGGCAAAGACCGCCAGGGCGAAGAGCGCTGAACAGGGCAAAGACCGCCATGGTGAAGACCGCTGAACAGGGCAAACACCGTGTGGGTATGAATAGGCAGCCACATCAGGCATCCTTATCCCATGTGCAGCTGGGACAGTGACAGGACATGAACTTTCACGGGGAGACTCATCCAGTCTGGGCACCAGTCCCACCCAGTACCAGTTGAGAACTGCATCTACTTGCGATAATGTGGCTTTGCACTCCCCAGGATGTAACAGTGGGCAAACCACCCACTGTAAAGACTTGAGAGACTGTGGCTTTGCACTCCCCAGGATGTAACAGTGGGAAAACCACCCACTGCAAAGACTTGTGAGACTGTGGCTTTGCACTCCCCTGGATACATCAATGGGCATGGAGCTCCGTCGTGGATCTGGCTTTGCATTCATCCGGCAGAGGTGCCCCCCCCTTTCCTTCCCCCTGAGGTGCATGTAGTATTTCTATCTGATGCCCCGGCAGTGTTCTCTCCGATTGTGGTCAGGTATCTTTTGTGGGCCTCGCCCATGCATTTTTGGACTGTTGGTGCACGGACATTGTTGTGTACATATCTGCACTACTTCTTGTATTGTATATATAATTATGACAGATTTCAATATATTATTCTGTATATTTTTATGACATGTATATTGGCACATTACAATGTTTGACCAAAATTCGCTTTGTCTTTGCATTCTTCCGGGGGAATTGTGGGTTGTTCATGTGATATTTTTGACTGCATTGGTGTGTATGTTGTGATATGCGAGGGTGGGGGTGTTTAGTGGGTGTCCCCCTAACTTTTGCCTCCCCCCTCCCAGTGTCGTAGATGCAGTACTCACCGGTATGTTCTGCGCCTACGTCGCTGTTGTTCGTACAGGAGCAGAAAGACAAGGGCAGGTAGGATTTGGAGTTCCGGCTCCATGGAGTCGTCGATCTTTGTGGGATGTGTTCAGGTGAGCGTTTTCCCATAGCAAAAGCGGTTTCCGCCGTGTTTTTATCCACGGAGAATCCGCCCCGGAAAAGGTGGCGGATTGGTAGGTTATAATACTGTGGGCGGTACATTGTCTTCCGCCTGTCTGTTTGCGGTGACCGCCACGCTGTTTGTCTGTACCGCCGTGGCGGGCGAAGTGTTAAAGTGGCTGTCTTTGTTGGCGGTTACCGCCAGGGTCGTAATTCCCTTTTTTTGTCCGCCGGCCTGTTTGCGGTATTTCCGCAGCTTTAACACCGTCCGCCAGGGTTGTAATGACCCCCTATGTCTTTTACATGTGTTTTGGGTGTGTAACCCCTTGTGACTCCCCCCCTCCTTTTTCTCATCCCTGCTTGATCAATCACCCTGAAAGTTTCCATGAAGTAACTAAGCACTGAAAGTGCACTTTCTGGGAAAGTTTTGTGAAGATTCGTCTGACAGTGGAGTTATTAGCAAGCCGAAAAGACACTTCCTGTGGAAACATCATACCTATAAATACAGAGTGATAGTTCCAGGGATACCACAATGTGACCCCGTAGTTTGACACATTTTCTTTGTTGGTACCTCACTGAAACAGGTCTGCCTGACCTGAATCTTAAGCAGCAGTCCTGGATGCCTGTTTAAGCTGTAATTTTATTAGGGAAAAAATGCAAAAGGAAAAGACAAAGGCTGACACGTTTCGACTGTTAATGGTCTTGGTCCACAGGACGGATTAAAATATGCTATGCCACCAGATTCAAGCTAGCCCGGCTGATGAAGGGAGATACCCCGACACTGGTTCCAGGATGCTTGTTTCTGGTCCAGGGAAGACCTGGCCTAGCAGATCGGGCTGGACTGTTCCCATTGGGAACAGGGTCAAGACTGATTTGCATATGGCTGGGTCTAAACTGGAATGTATGGCAAGCAAAAAAACTGATGGATTAAACCCAGATCCGTGACTGGGGGGGTGAATGTTTGATTTGTTCTGCATTCCGTCCATCATCTGTTGTTTTTGGATTAAAATATGTTGGCAGCACAACATGTCCTCTCTGTAAGAGGATTCCAGAACACACAAGAGCATTTTGCAACAGTGACAACCTATGCAATGATGAAGCATTACAACAAAGATCACATAGATGATTGGAAAAGTTTGAAAGTCTATGGCATAGACATGGTGCCAAGAAGTGAAAGAGGTGGAGATCGAACTTTGGAACTGAGAGGAAAAAAAAAAAAAAAAATCTATCTAAATATATCTAATCACATATCATGATACCATAACACTGCTGAAGAATTACATGTGTATCTGTAATGTGGAATGCTTTAAGCTATAAGACTTCTCTCATAATCATAAGATGCGAAAATATTGCAAATGATGAGCATCTGACCAAAAAAATAACAAATCAAACACAATTTAAAGGTATTAAAAGAAACTGGAGTGTTCCAAACTGAACGGCAACAGCTGACAAAAACAAACTGAAATTATTATGTATAGAATATAAAAATATGCATTTTTAAATCCCCCTCTGTGGGTTTATTTCGGGTGAGTAAAAGGTACTGCAATACCGCAAGCAAGAATAAAAATGACTAAGGTGCAACAATTGCAAAAAACAATGTGAAAGTTGCTCGCTATACAGGAATGCACTACATTTCCCAGAAAGGCAGCTGATTGAAGCATACAACAAGAGAGAATTGATAAATAATGAATTTTAATGACTTAAACAAAAAACAATACATGCCCCCCCAAAAGATTGTTTAAAAACAAATATCTCCATACAAAGGCAGTAACAATGAATTTATAAATCAATTATATATTTTCACTTTTATTTATACTGTATCAATTTTAACACTATGTATCCCACAAGGATAAGGGTCAACTTGATGTGAACTTGGAGACATTTCGAAAGGACTCAAGCATATCCCTTGACCAAGACCAATAACTGTCAAAACATGTCAGCTTAATAAGGCATCCAGGAGTGCTGCTTACTTTTGCACAATAATATCTATATATATATCTATATATATCTATATATATATACATACACACACACACACACACACAAATACACATAAAGGTTTCAATTATGTTATACTAAGAGTAAAATTTTAGTGATAACGTAATGTTTTAAACTATAAAGAAAACACTGAAATTCACCAGTGGCCCACAGTCTTCTCATCAATTATATTTCAAATGTTGCAGTGATATTATCAATGATGTCATAGAAGCTGTCATGAGTGTTGTAATGTGTGGTAACTGGCAACCCCCCACCAGTGGGCATCCTTTATGTTTTATACATACATACCTTGTGGCGGTGGCCACCAGGAGGAGCCAGAGTGTGAGGTCAGGGTGTTGAAAAATAAATTTCAGAAAAGCCAGTCTGTGAGGGGTAGGTTAAGCAGTGGAAGAGCTGGGTTAAAGGGTGGCAACAACAGAGAGCAAGCAGGATCGGTTTGAGGGAGGAAGTAGCACACACGAGTGAGACCAACAGAACAGATGCTTTTCTTGGAATACTCAAAGCAAAAGACAAAAAAGTAGTTCCCACACTGATAGCAGAAGTATAAATATCAATCAAATCAAAATGATGGTAAACAAGCTATGCTTCAAGGAAGAGGAGACGAGACAAACACAAGAAGGGAAATGAAAGTCACTGAATAAAAAGCCAGCAAAAAAAAAAAAAGTGAAAAAACCAACCAATGGCATTCAATGATCTGTTCGATGCCCAATGTAGGCATTGGTATTATACAATTTACAATTTAGCAGCATCACTTAGATCTTTTAACACATCTTAGCTATATTTTCTTACCTGGAGCATAACAGTTGTGTTCATCCTTCATTTTTTGGAATGGGCAGGGTGCAAGGAATGTTTCCATCTTGGGAGCCACAATATTCAAGATTTACTTTAACTAGTCTATTATATTTTTCTTAAATAAAACAGCATTTTATTTTGTTATGTATGAATTCTCCTTAACACAGTGCACTTCACAGTAACGATGTAGATGAAATGTTCATGACTGTATAGAAAGAAAAGGCATCTTTCTCTGGTACACCAGCAAGAAAAGATTTATCAGAAGTCTCCTATTAAAGTAACCAGAAGTGTGCAGTCAAACACGTTGGCGACTCTGCTATGAAGCCAAAATAATATAACAGATGGACTCCTCACTACAAAAATAAGGATTTCACCAGTCAATTGTACTATCACATACAAAACACAGCACCTAACATAGCCCTGTCTAACAAACAAATAATGTGGATTACGTATACTGTTTTGCATCTTCAGGTTGCACGCAATCTCAAACAAGCACTGGCAATGTCAACAGATCTAGCCTTAAAGAAACGTTGTATGGTCATGTGAAGCCATTACCAGTAGATAGCCTGGGAATGGATTTGTATTTATGTGGAAGCAAATAGCTCTACAAAACTATTGGTGTAAGTTAAGAGGTCAGGTGACAGTTGCACTGCCAAGTCAGACCTAGAAATATGTGTAGGTTAATAAAGACTCTCCTTCACATCTGTGCTAGTGCAAGAGAAAAAAAGACCATAAACCATCTATTTCTATAAGACATTTTAATATCATTACAATATAGTATGTGTGACCCTGAAGATTCAAAATGAGGCAGCTGGATAAAGAAGAAAAATAAAGCCGTGGGGAGATCAAGTGTTTTTTTTTGTGGAAGCACAGAACGTCTGCCCAATAAAAATATGTACTCCTGGCTCCCAACAAGAGGGCACAGTCAAAACCCCTCTCCTGGCGATTCTCACACAATTTTCTGGTGACAGCAATTTTTTATCTTGCCTTAATCTCTAATGTTGTATTTCTGCCAACTGCCCACTCGTGATTTCAAAGATCACAACCTCTCCTTTAAAAGTGATAACCATGCAACTTAACTGTAACTAATCTCCTGTTGCTCATCTATTAATGTTACCAATCATGCGCATGGATTGACATACTTCTCTCACTAAAGATCATACCTAACTCCCATTAATATATTCTAACACACACAAAACTGGAGTAAGTGCAAGGAACAGTTTTCTTAAGACCACAGGACTAATTCCAATAATCTCTAATACTGTATTTCTGCCAACAACCCACTGCTCATTTCAAAGATCACAATCTCGCCTTTAAAAAAGTGATACCCGTGCAACTTAACAGTAACTAATCTTCCGCTGCTGATCTATTAATATTACTGTAGATTTAGGTGGTGTAGAGTGCATTGTTGCCAAGTGAATTGGCAGAGAGTAGAGTGGTGCAGAGAAGAGTGCAGTGGCACAGAGTACAGTGACGTGGCACAGTGGCATAGAGTAGAGTGGCATAAAGGGGTGCAGAGTAAAATGACGTAGACAGAGGAGAGTAGCAAAGAAGAGTACAGTGGTGTACAGTGCAGTGGTGCAGAGTAGACTGGGGTGGAGTGTATAGGTTTTGAATAAAGTGGCATAGAGCGCCTTGATGTTGAGTGCAGTGGTGCAGAGTGCAGCAGGAACAATAGAGTGGTGTGGAGTGCTGCAGTGGCATAGAGTGGAACTGACTAGCATTGAGTGCAGTGGTGTGAAGCGTTTCAGAGTAGAGGGTAGTGTAGTAGAGTGCAGCGTCGTAGAGTGCAGTGTAGATTAGAGAGGCTTGGTGTAGAGTGCAGTGGCATAGAGTGAAGCAATATAGAGTAGTATAGTGGCGTACAGTGCATTGGATTAGAGCGGCCTAAACTAGAGTAGTGCAGAGTATAGTGCAGTGAAGAGTGGCAGAGAGTAGAGTGGAGTGGTGCAGGGAAGAGTGCAGTGACGCAGAGTGAAGTGGTGTATAGTAAAGTGGCGTGCACTGCATTGCCATGGAGTGCAGCGACGTAGAGTACAGTGGTGCACAGAAGAATAGAGGCGTGAGGTGCAGTGATGCAGTGTAGAATGGCGTAGAGTGTAGTGGCATGAAGAGTTGCAGAGTAGAGTAGTTTTGGAGAATGCACTTGCATTGAGTGCTGTGGAGTAGAGAGCAATGGCACAGAGTGGAGTGGCACAGAGTAGAGTGGAGTGGCGCTGAGTGGAGTGTTTCAAAGTAGAGTGGAGAGGTGCACTGTAAAGTGCAGTAGCATGGAATGGCAGAGTGCAGAGGGGGATTAGAGTAGTGTGAAGTGGATTGGCATAGAGTAGTATAGAGTAGGGTGCACTGGCGTGGAGTGGTCTAGAGTGCAGTGGAGTGGCGCAAAGTGGAGCGGCGGAGAGTTGAGTGCAGCAGTGCCGAGTAGAGGGTTTTGACATAACGTAGAGTAGTGTAACGTAAAGAAGCTTTGACTGTGATGCCGTATAGTGGAGTTGTGTGAAGTAGAATGGAGTGGTTTTGAGTGACACACTGTGGAGAGGTGCAGAGTACAGTGGAGCAGGGTAAAGTGGAGTATGCATGATGTGGTAGTGTGCTACCATTACAGACAACTCAATTTTAATTGAAATTACGATTATATTTGCACAGACACACAGGTTTACTGATTAAAAGTAGACAGCGTACAAACCACGTGTGGAGATATCATCTAGTGTATTGATTTGTTATGATATGTTTCCACCACACTTCAGAATTACCAAAAACGTGCTTCATTTGAGCTTTTCTAAATCTGACATATTATACAATACCTAACAGTTTCTTTGCAGATATTTAAATGTTGTTGTGTGCTATAAATAAAAAATAACTCTGTACAGCCTTTCTCAAACACAACCAAGTAGCAAGCATGATTGCCACATAACCTCTCTCAATTTGAAGTCAGAGAAAGAAAGTAAACACTAAGCTCCCTGGATGACAGAGCCTGACATCTGATCCTCTGCCTCCGAATACTTAGCAAATGTAACAAGATAAGAACAAGATTGAAAGGCCTGGTTAGAGAAATCCAGTACTGGTGGAAGAATACAGTAAATAGGTTTGGGCAACAGAAAGGACAAACTCAAGCTGAACACCCTAAAACAAACGGAGCCAGCAACTAGAAAGCAAGCAAATGTGAGTTACAAACCACAAAGTCAATGGTAAACTATGGGCTGAATGCACTTCCAGAGGAGCTTTCCGAATATCCCCAAGATGTTGTTAGTCAACCAGCTGTCTGGTAGGCTTCGACTTAAAAACAAATCTTGGGTTCTGGAGCAGCATCCTGTCTGGCATAAAGCACTTTAATGCCTCGTCAAGCTTGGTACATGCAACTACAATCCACTATATAACTCTACTGGTCCACAATCACAGGACGGATGTAGGAAGACAGCTATTTATATAGTGTACCGAATGTAAAGGGACATTATGCAGATAGTCCAGATGACCCTTATTGAATTACAGGGGTTAAAATAACAATCCCAAATGCTCTCTTGTGGTAGTTTGGGCGAGCAGTTTAGGCTAATCAGAGTGTAGTGCTAAGCATTTGTTGAACACACAGAGTCAATAAATGATAAACACTCAAGATGAAACTGAAGGCCAATTTGTTGAAAAACGCAACACTAAAAAAAACTTCAAAAGAAGGCAAGTACTATTGCAGTGTATCAATTTTTGCAGAGGAGTAACAGTGTCACTCAAATGCATTTTCACACGGTATAGACTTTTGTTGGTCTAAGTACATTTACTACAAAGTAGTCTTTACAGACGGGTCTCGGGGTCCCCTGTTGGTCATAGGATGCTAGGGGGACAAGGTCACAAGAAGCACCAGCAGGTCAATTTTACCTGCGCTAGGTCACCCAGGTGCAGAGGTGTCAGATGGTTTGGGTGCCCTGCGCACTGCACGGCTGGTGCAGAGGGGGGCCACCTAGAATCAGGCTGCAAAGTGGCCCTTGCAAACAAGTCTGTGAGTCCCCAGGTGCAGGGTTTGGTTTGGGGACTTATTCAGTGGGGGCCCTGGGGCCAGGGGAACACCATCGGCTGATGTGGACCTGTGCCGAGAAGTTCGGGTGCAGTGGGTTTTAGTCTTCGGGTGCTCTTTTGCCAAGGCGCAGACGGTTCTCGGTTGGACCTGCAAGAAGGGGACAAAACAGGGCAACTGGTCCACTCTCAGTACTAGCCTCTGCGATGCGGACATTCCTCAACTACTGTTCTCTAGCTGAATCGCTGAAGTCTTGGTTGGACTCAAACAAGCATTAGTTGCTACAAGGGGTCTAGTACCCCGGATATTGGTTCAGGATTGCTCCAGTGGGTACTGGTATCTTCTCATTTGGTGGGGAGACAGATCAGACCTCCTGCAGTATGGTGACCTCCTTGTGGGTGGCTGCTGCATAGGTGGGCCCGATGGTCAGTAGAACAGTGAGCTGGACATTGCAGATGGTGCCTGCAGGGTGCCAAAAGTGGCACCTCCACTTCAAGGGAGATGCTGACTGCTTGGTGAAGGGCTGAAGGCCCTCCGAGGCTTTTGGAGGGTGCACATCTGGAGGATGAGTCAGGTTGTCACAGTTGTCGGGACAGGAGCAGGTAGGTAGGCATGGTTTCTTGTCAAATTCCACAAGCAGTCTGCAGTTCTAGCTTCTTCAGCTCTTCTTGGTACTTTTTCTTCTTCTGTCAGACAAATATATACTTCTGGTGAATGGGGGCCTCCTAAATACTCAATTTAGTGGTGTTAAGGGGAGTGTAGGGTAGTAGCCAATGGGATACTTACAACTTGGTTGACTACACCACCTATATGACCATTCCCTGTGGGGAGTGGGCATAACCCTGTCCCAGAGTTCCACCAAAACCTGAGATGGTAGAATCCTTAATTTGCAGAGCACATTCAGCTGCTCACCATAGGACCTGGTAGTGCAACACGCCTACTTGCATAGCTAATTTCCCATCTGTCCTGATTGCAAATGGGCCTCATGACAGGGGGTGGCAACTCCCAGGTCTGGGGAAGCCAGGGTCGCAGAGCAAAGGCAGCAGGATCTTAAAGTCCCTAGCCTTGGTATGCAGATTCCCTAACCCAGTGTTTTTCAACCACTGTTCCGCGGCACACTAGTGTGCCGCGAGATGTTGCCTGGTGTGCCGTGGGAAAAATTGAAAAATTCGAAAGATTAAAAAAAAAAAAAAATGTCACATTTTCGCCCACTAGGTGGGCGCCGGACTGTGTCCTGGGTATGGGGGGGGTGGGGTTTTTGACCCCACCCTCGGCCAGCAGGGGTGCCGATTGGCGCTCCTCAGGGGGACACCCTCCACTTTTCTGATGTCCGGGCTGTGATTGGTCCAGACTCCAGCCTGGACCTATCACAGTAGGACATTGTGAACGGGTCGTTACGACCACGTCCACGCCAGCGCCAACCAGCTTCTCGCCAGGAAAGCCCGATGAGTCAGTTCCGCGTTCCCATGTCTCCATGGGAACGCTCCGGGCGTCGATGACGCGTTTCCCTGTTTCCAGGGAAACGCTTGAGGACTTCCGGGGCAGCAACGGTGAAAAGGGGCCGGAGCCGAAAGACGCGGAGAGGGAGAGCGCGACGAGGTCAGGACGAGACGAAGGAGTGAAGGAGGTCAAGTCAGGAAGAACTGGAGTCGAGGAGCGGGACGAGGAGGACGAGAGAGCGGCAGTAACGAGAGACAAGGAGAAGGAGGTCTACCACGGAGAAGAGCCGGAGCAGAACAGCCGAGGTGCCAGCCACGACCCAGGAGGGTCGTGGCTTGCAAAGGTAAGGTCCCTCCTGGGGACGCCGGAACCTAGAGGGAAAAGGGCACTGGGGAAGGAAATAGGGGAGCTGGGAGAGGAGAAAGGGTAGGGGCAC
This sequence comes from Pleurodeles waltl, assembly GCF_031143425.1. NCBI lineage: Eukaryota > Metazoa > Chordata > Amphibia > Caudata > Salamandridae > Pleurodeles > Pleurodeles waltl. Next base: position 830,357,691 of record NC_090443.1, on the reverse strand, counting down.
AATAACAGCAACCGAGGACAGTCTTGTTTTCCTGTCCACTTGGGAGCACGATGCACTAAATTAGAGACCCCTCACCATTACCCGTTCAGCCAAACAGGCCCAGGTTGCGCACTGAATAAAGTATTTTATAATTTTTCATATTTCTGTTTACTTACTATTTCATAATAAAGTAATTATAAAATACTTTCTTTGCGTTTATTTGATTCCTATTCAAGAGAATTACTTTATATATAGCCAATATAAGCACAGAGTTAAATTTTGTAACATTTTCTAATGGTGGTGTGCCTCGTGATTTTTTTTCATGAAACAAGTGTGCCTTTGCCCAAAAAAGGTTGAAAAACACTGCCCTAGCCATCCTGCTGGAGGAGGTGACAACACCTTCCTCCAGAGTAGGCATTGTTTCTGGCCTTGGAGAGTGTGGGCTCTTTCCTCCAGGGGGAAGGAGGGGTGAGATTAGAAAAATGCCTGCAGTAGCAGGCTGGTTGATACCAATCTACCAGCACACTAAGGGTCTGGAAGGTTTCAGGGGGCACCTCTATGGTGCTCTCTGCTTGCATGTCATATTAAATCCAAGGTGTTTGATACTAAACAGCATAGGCTTCAGTGAAGCCATTACATAGTTGGCTAACTCGTAATGACGAGTGTCCAGTACATACCTTAACATGGCCTCCTTGTTCACTTTTAACATCTAGTAATCAAATTAGACATCACAGGGGCATAGCTGCTTTAGCAGATATGCCCTCACATCAAATATAATGCACCATGCCTTAGGGATCTACTTACATATATTAGATGTAGTGATTTGGGGCACTGCACAAAATGTGTACCATGTTGTGTTTTCTCATGCCTGTGCAATTTTTAAGGGGGTCTCTTAGGGTGGCACAGCAACCTCCTCTAGCACCCAGGTCATAGGTACCGGGGGTATCATCTGCTAGGGACTTACAGAGGTACTAAAACGTGTGCCAACTGTACACAATTAGACATTTTAGGTTGTTTTAGGGAAAGAGCACTGGCACTGGAGACCGGTTTAGCAGGAACCCAGTGTACCTTCAGCCGAAAAACCTCAGTACCAATGGCAAAAAAGTGGGGGTGCCCATTCCAAAAGGGGCACTTTCGTACAACAGGGAGCCAACTTTGGGCCACACATGCTGCAAAAATAATAATCCCCTTATACTACCTGACGTTCTCACACGCCCAGAATAAAAAAAATAGCTTTTTTTTATATTTTTAAATCACCCAGTGTTCAGTCAAAAACTGCAATGTGAACCTGCCGGTCTGCTCTCTGATGCTATGCCTAAAGCATTAAACCTCACATTAGAAAATAAACAGGCATGGAACAAGGGAAGTGATTCTCTACACACTGCTGCCCAATGGAGGACTTTAATTTAGTCCACCACTGTAAGTCCCAAAAAGCTACATACTACAACAGCTTCTTGACACCTCACAATGACAATCAGGTATGGGATATTAACAAAGGCTAACCCAGTAGATCCCTATACTGTTTCTCCCTCCAACCTATGCCTGCTCGGGGCCCTAAACCTTGAACAAAATATCTAAGAATGGACAAACCAAATAAGTAAACAGCTAAGTGAACTATGATCAGAAGAGCTGCCATAAGTGGATCTGTAGAGCTGCTTAAAGCTGCCAGCTTAACAGAAAACTAGAAACTGCATGCCCTTCTCTCACGTTGCTTCATTCATCACACTGCTAAGCACTGTGTCCCATAAAACAGTGACCGCACCTTGGAGGTCATTACGCAAGCCACTTAAACATTTCCCACATAGAAACAAAGAAGACAACATAGTTCCAACCACATACCTCATGCAGTGTAGGGTGTTAACCATGTAGAAAAGTGTTTCAGCAACACACATGGGGTAGTAAGCGCTATATACATGTTGCAATACAATACAATTCTTTAACCTGCAGCACCTATGATATTTAGGAAGGTCATTTTTGCTTAAACTCCATTTCTGATCGACAATATGCCTATATGTTTGAGCACAATGGCCTCTTTAGTAAGTGATGCACAGCTTCTGGAGTCAAATATTGCAAAGATGTGCAACACAATGCATAGTTCTGCAAGCCACATAGAAGGAGAAAAAAAAAAAAAAATAAAGGGACATCCTCACCAATAGGATACCACAATACACGAACTGTAAATACCCATTGATTCCAAAATGTCCATACATATTTTGAAATTTAATAAACCACGATGTAAAAAAATATCTACGTACAGCACTCTGGAAACGGAATACTGGACACCTCAGATTATGTGTAGCTTTATAACATCTATACAATGCATAGCTGCCAAGTGGATTAATAATCTGTGGCTTTGTCAACCACCTATGGCTGTTTAGCCCACAGCACTTCACATTCCCAGATTTCGAGACTATAACTACGTCCACAGCAAAAATACATATACAAGAATACAACATGCTGTGGGATAAACTGTCAGAACTGGCTAATATTGCGAAGTCGGTCTGGGAGACAGGCCAATACTTACCGTTGAGGGTTTGTTGGTGGTACTCTCCTCCTTGACAGACATACATGCCTATGACAGTTTGAGATGCGCATCAACCCAACATCTGATTATGTGCCTTTTGGCCACAAAAAGTACTGCACCCTGCAATCTTGAATTAAACACATCCTCAATTACTTTCGGGCGCTGTGCTGAAAAATGAAGCGCAGCGCCAGTTTGACCCTCTGCATTCATGTTATGAGGGAGAGGAGACAAGAGTAATATACTGTTTGAAAATAAAAATAAGTATGGGGTCGTGCTATATTTAACTTCACGTAGTGATGGAAAGCGCTCTTCTGATCAAGTTTGCGCTATATAAAAACTTCACGTCCTCATGTAAAGCGCTCAGAAACCACACAGAAACAGCAGCATGCCAAAACAAGGAAGAGGAAGAAACAACATATGGCTGCGAAGTGGCAAGACAAAAGAAAACAAATAGTGCACCATATTAAGCTATATGGCCGATCGTGCAATCATCCATGTAACAGGGTCAGTCTGCAAAGCAGTAACAAAGCAGCCTCAAAGCGGGACAAACGTGAAGCATTTTTCTATGAAATCAAGGGAATTTTCAAAGGCAGACCAAAAAACAAATGAAAGTGATGGGCATGATTAAAGCCCATAGATGTAGATTACAACGTGTTGCGAGACAGTGCTTACGTGCTGCCTAGGCTCAACCTAAGTGACTTGCATCCTACAGTCCCTATCTGTAATTCTTGCAATGGCACACAGCTGAGCCACTCAGTCTGTACAGTACGTTAAGAACATATTGCATTACACAATCCCTTCTTCCTGTTTAACCTCACTCTGCCACCTCTGTAACGTCACCTATTGTCACTGGTGTGCGCTGCCATGACAGTGGGCGATGTACTGTCCCTCCCTGGGTAAATAGCCAAGTTTACTAGGTCCATGCGTGACAAGTTAGGCCAGTCCGTTTTTTTCCCTTAAATTTCTGGAACTTATAGTCTTAGTTAACCTAGTGTAAAGTCTGCAAATCTCAGAATTCTAAGAAAAAAAACAGGGATGGACCATCTAGTCACATGCAGACCAGGGACACTTGGTAGCTATTTCGTGTGAGATATACAAAGCTGGGCTTCGCATCAGCTGTTTGCAATGGCATGGATGAAGTGCCCCGATCAGTACCCACTACTGCTCGTGATTTAATGCTGGTGGTTTATCTTGACTTTTTAAATATTTTTATTTCCACAGATATGCACGGGCAAAAGGTGGATCACACTTCATACTGCTACAAAGGTCACCACTCACTAGTTCTTACATATCGTTAGAGTGGAGATTTTGGTAATGCTTTAGTTGCACAGAAGTCAGCATTAGGTGGTTTGTATTTACATTTAAAAGCCCAATTGAGATGCACTAATATGTATTTTAAAGTGTACATGTTTGTCCTATGGTGAGCACTGTGCCTACCATAGGTGGGTGACGTATTTACCATGGCAGATGCTGTCCCCACTTGCGTTTATTAAATGCTAGCCTGATTTATAACAGTGTTTGAGATATATTCACGAGTTTTCATACTTGTGTCTTTTATTTAGTGATCATATTAATGCAGTTATTTCTTGTGTTAGCATAACTAGTCCTGAACTTTCATATTCGCAGCAGTAAAGAAAAAGCTGAATCATTTCTTTATCTTTAACCCAAATTCTTCCATTAGGCTCTTTCACATGTTTAGTAAAGAGTTCTATTGCATTGTATGCAAGTTCATTTTGCACTAACCTTGAATTGTTGCAACGCTGGCACATGAGGACTGGAAAGTGAAGCAGTACCATTGTTTAAAATGCTTGGCCTCATGTGAAAGGAGCCATGGGAAGATTTTGGAATTTATCAACTAATGTACAGAGTTACTAGTTACTGCCGGTGTCACACGGAAGGAGAGATGACTTCACACCTACCCGAGAGTCTAGAGATGTTGCAAACCTAATGAGCGTTCTAAATTTCATTAGACATTTGTCATTTAATGAAATATGGTTCTGCACAGTGGACAAATTACATTGCACTGGGCATTTCTTGTTAGGAGGAGATATCTGAAACTTTTAGTCTGCCTCCATTTGAGCCCCACGCTGTTAGGTCCCATCTTGCTTCTCTTGCTGTTAAGTCCTCTTGCTAAGTCCCTTCCCTTTCAGAAGCCTTGTGATTTTAGTGTTGTATGCCACAGACTAGCATCCCATTCTGAAAAGTGTTCCAGCTCCAGAATCCAGTGCAGTTCTCCATGTGCCACATATAATTGAACCCATTTATGGGGAGACCAATATCTTGGGCAATGTCATCACTTTTATAAGCAATAGCTGTTAATAAGATAAATTCATCTCTCTCTCAAGTGTCCATTAAAGCTATGTGGTTCGCAAATGTTTGAAGTTCTAAAAAACGAAAATGGGGTGTGGTTCTAAAAACTTAGGGAAGCACTAGGCTACAGCATTACAGTTTGTGTTAACAAAAGTAGATTAGCCTTTTGTGAGCAGAATTCGGGGGTGGTGGTGAAGGGCTACAAGGAGTCTGTCATTATTGATTATATGAGTGTTTCAGGGAGGCATGCCAGCATATCCTATGTAGCAAAGCTAAGCCCATCAACTGTGGATCGATTTGGTTTATGATCATTAGGTCTAGAGGCACACTCGGACCGACGCCCGGGACATCTTGTTTGGGGTCAAGGGCAACAAGTTTTTATGTTTACTTTGTCCTTGGGACAAGTAGGCCCAACCCTCTGCAGCACAAACCCTTTGGCTGACTGTTTACAGAGAGTGGAACTCTCTACAGTTGAGGTAATGCGTTTCCAAAAGATAATACTGTTCGAACTTGTATTTATGGTTCATTATTTGAAAACTTTCATTATTAGGGTGAGTGCTGTAAATAAATGTTTTAAGGTCACACTTCACTACTGACAATGGTTCCAGTACAAAAAAAAAAACGTGTATACACATGTTTGAAAAGTTTAGGCTATGAGGCTAAGTATAATGCTCCCAGAATGCTCTCTGATTAGATGCAAATGAAGTGTCATTTAGTAAAATGTTTTGATGCATGCTAGTATTTCCCAAAAATATTTCTAATGGAAAATCAGTGTAACCATTTTCAACACGATTATGGGAAGCATGAAAATAAACAAAACACTGACAAAGCCAACTGATCTGACATATTTTTATAAGTCTTTTAGTTTCATCAATGCGTGTCTTGTTTTGACATGGCTTTTGTAACACTTTATTGTTGTGGGAGCTACCAGGCCCTCAACATTGTAACAAACACTGGCAAAAAAAACCCAAAACGTTTTTGAACTCTAAAAGCACACGTTGCCACCAGTGGCATAACAAAGGCCCCGCAGCCGCCCTCCAGGGGGCCCCTTCAGCACAGCACCTGCCCTGAGTGAGTCTGGAGAGGGGGCTCCTCCATGTTCTTTGTAAAGGGGCACCCTCCAGGTCGTTACGTCACTGATTGCCACTGTAGTTCCTGACACTGAACAAAACTACTTTGTGTGCCAATATGCTCCTTGTGGAAGAGAAGAATGCGATCACTCACAGTAAAGCCAGCCGAAAGAGAGAGAAATAGAAGTTTAATAAAAACAAAATGTCTTTAACACCAGACCTAATTAGGGACCAAGACCCACATGTAGGTAGCTTTTTGCATGTTGCAAACAGCGACTTTCGCTGTTTGCGACGTGCAAAAAGCACATTGCGATGCACAAACCCAGTTTTGCGATTCGGTAACCTGGTTACCAAATCGCAAAACGGGTTTGCGACTCGCAATTAGGAAGGGGTGTCCCCTTCCTAATTGCGACTCGCAGTGCAATGTAGGATTGTTTTGCGAACGCGGGCGCAAACCAATCGCAGTTTGCACCCATTTCAAATGGATGCTAACACTTTCACAAAAGATACCCCTTCCCCATTGTGAATGTCACTGTAAACATTTTTTCAGAGCAGGCAGTGGTCCGCAGGACCACTGCCTGCTCTGAAAAAATGAAACAAAAACGTTTCATTTTTCGTTTTTGTAATGCATCTCGTTTTCCTTTAAGGAAAATGGGCTGCATTACAAAAACAAAAAAAACTGCTTTATTGAAAAGCAGTCACAGACATGTTGGTCTGCTGTCTCCAGCAGGCCACCATCCCTGTGAGGCCGCCATTCGCAAGGGGGTCGCAAATTGCGACCCACCTCATGATTATTCAGGAGGTGTGCATTTGCGAAGCCCTTGCGAATCACAGATGGTGTCAGGGACACCATCCTAAATTCGGATTTGCGACTTGCAATTTGCGGGTCGCAAATCTGAACCTACCTACATGTGGCCCCAAATTCTTAAAGAAAGTCACAGAAGTGCACCCATGGTATATGTCGTACCCCTATAAAATATTTGTGAACTGTATTTTAGCATGGGTAAAAACGCATGTGTAGATTTGCTCATGTGAAAATCTATTGAGCATTTGCAAATTTATTTTCCCTCCAGCCACTTTCTTCCCAACCCTGGGAGAAGTTCTAATTCTGCCATTGTCAGGAGTAAATGTCCAACCTTTCTTATTATGGGAAAATATTAGAGAGAAGCTGGTGAAAATCTTTAAAACATGCAGGTTAGTAGGTTTGCAGACTCAAAGGCATTCCAGCCCTGGAACTATTGCTTACTGCTTCCTCCAGCCCCAGTATGCAGATTTGCAGAAAGGTGGAAAAATAAGGAAATTGCTACAGTAGGGATTGAAACTGCAAGTATTCAAGCCCTACTATGGTAGTAGCCCTGGCATAATCAGAGAGGCTATTATAAGAGCTCTTACATAATGAGATTGCTGCCATAATTTGTCGCCACACTACATGGCACCAAAGGGACAAGTAGATTTTTTTACAGGACAAGTAGATTTGAGAAGCAACCTGTCCCGTGGACAAGTAGATATTTTAATAAATTCCACACCCCTGCTGCCTGCGTAGCTTTCTTGGAGTTAGCAAAATTTGGGGATAGTTGTTTCTATGTATACTTGACAAGAAGTGGCCCATTTTGTTTTTTAGAACTTGCTTAACATATTAGGTAGATAAGGACATTGTATGGAAAGGGCACAAGGTTTGTGTTGGATTTCTGACAAAGCATAAGGCGATTTAGAAGGCCTTACATTGTCAATTACTCGAATGGCTTTGTTCACCCAGTATGCCCAGGACAAATGTATTTACCATATATTTTTTCTTAGTACTTCAAGAAGACAGCATATAAATGTATTCTTCCGATATTCTAGATTCTTATCTATTATTATCATGGCTTGAAATGTCTATGTTAGGATATATCTAGAATGGGGTCAAAAGGTGTGTGAAAGTTAGGGATGGTTAAGGTGGATACTATGGAGCTAGGTGGGACTAGATCTTTTCTACTGCTAGCCATATTGGTGGGGTAGGTATTGTGTCTGTGAACCAAGGACCTCCTCCAGGTGTGAGAAGACATTTTGCAAAGTCATGCTCCAAGTGTCTTTATAAATTTCAGTATATTCAGGGAGAATCTTTTTGTTTCATTCATTGTCATAGGAAGGAGAACACTACATCCAAGTTCCTGAAGAATTTGTTTGAGAATCTGATTGGGAACATGCTTAAAGTTTAATTGACAAGAGGAGTTATTGTTTGATTTTTTTTGGCTCCGCCCAGCAGATCATGACATTTATGGACCGAGCATCAAAGTCTTTTGACTTTGACTGTGGTGATTTTCTTTTTTTGTTTTGCTGACTCACAAATGTCATCAGTGGACCAAATCCCTACATATTTTAAGCAAGAAGGTTGCCATTTAAGGCCTCAGCTATCAATCATGTCAGGTGTGCAAAACGTATTTATCAAATGTACAAATGTTTGAAACTAGTATGGATTTTTAGCATTACACAATTCATCTGATCAAGGGCAAAGCTCTGGTCATTTGAAACGGCAACTGCTTTGTATTATTTTTTGACTGCTTACTTGTTATTTAACATTAAACACATTTGGCTATCCGAGTATTGTGTTTTCTATTATAGAACCTGGTGAGCTGTGTGTTGTGAATCGTCTTTATTAGGCAAACAGGAGGGGCTGGACAGGCTTCACACAGACTAGAGGCCCAGGAAGCTGGGAGAATTGGGCTTTGCTTGCGGTCAACTGGGGCACTAGAAAAGAGATTGCCCAAATAGGGTCATATGTGCCCGGTCTTGCTGATGTACCTAAACTTCACCAAGTTAGGCATAATTCTTATCCTTGGAGAGACAGAGTTTCCAACTGTGTTATTAACATCCTAGTTCTGGTAGATCAGAAAGGTCCCTTTGTTGATTGTTGGATAAATGGTAACTGCGCCATTTGCCTTATTGACGCTCTGCCCTAACAACTTCTAAGATTAACTCTCCTGGGCTTATCCATAGGCACAGGCGATATTTCCAACTCATGAACTCCCCATCAGATATCTAAGCAGGTCTCGGTCTTCCATGGCCTATCATAGGTAAGCATTCCTTTCTTTTCACTCAGCTCTACTTCACTAGCTAATCTTTTGGGATGAGACATCTTATACAAATGTAACTGTACTGTGTTTTGCACGCCATACAAATTCTACCTCAATATACCCAAGCATTGCAAAAACGAAGTGCAGGCTCTTTTCTATGAGAATACCAATTACCAATCTATGTGAATGTTAATGAGATGCCCCAGATTTAAAAGATTTGCTTGCCGAGAAATCTCCACATGTTGGTTCACAAGGGAGAATGACGTGGGATTCATTAAATACCTCAGTATATTCTTCACCAGGAGGCACAGACAGGGATTTGTTTAAGTAATGACTGATTTCATCTAACACAGGGTTTGGTATCTATTGTTTGCAGGCATGATATCCTAATTCTGCCTAAGAGAAAGATGGGCAAAGTCAACATGTAATTATTTGAACAAGATTTACATGAAGCAAGTTAGTTTCTCTTCGCAATCTCATTTGGAGGGTTTCAACTTTCACCGTGGAGGCCCACAAGGATTTAGAGAGTCTCAGTGAATCTCTTCTCAAGTGTTAAAGAAAAACCTTGGCAAGTCTGGTTCAATATGTTGACGGTCTGCTTTTGTCATCTATTACTTTTTATCACTGCAAAGATGGCTACAACGGATGTTAGACTTGTAACCCCTTCTGTGCCCCTGACGTAATGGTTACGCCCTGCGGCACAGTGCTCGTGTGCCCAGGATGTAACCATTACGTCCTGGGCACAGAGCCCAGAGGGAGCACTAGCGCTCCCTCTGTGGGGTTCACCCCTATCCCCCAACGCAGGAATGGAAGGGGAAGCCATTCCCCTTCCACACCCCCCGACCCCTTCCACCCCCCATGACGTCAGCGCTGACTATCACAGAGGCCTCCTTCCATCGCTCGGAAGAGAAATGCTCTACATTTCTCTTCCGATCACGTGGAGGAGGCCTGAGAGGCTTCAAGGGGAAGGAAAGGAATTTCCTTCCCTTTGAAGTCTCTCTGAGCGCACTAAAATGCCCACTAGACACCAGGGATTTATTTTATAAAAGGAAACTGACATGAGGGGAGCGACCCCTTGGGCAAGGGTCACTCCCAGGGGGGGCATTTTCTTAAAGGCCTTTTCTGCCCCCCATGGGGGCAGATCGGCCTATTATTAGGCTGATCTGCCCCCAGGGGAGGCAGAAACCTCTAAGCACCAGGGATCTTTTTTGTTTTTGTTTGTTTGGTTTTTTTTTTTAGAGATGGGGAGCGACCCATTAGGCAAGGGTCGCTCCCCTGGGGGGCAAATTGTATCGGCTGATTTTAGGTCAATCTGCCCCCAAGGGGGCAGAAACCACTAGGCACCGGAGATTTTTTTTTTGCGCCAATGTCACGCAAGGGGAACGACCCCATAGGCAAGGGTCGCTCCCCAGGGGGGTAAGTTTATTTTAGCCCATTTCTGCCCCCCCCCCGAGGGCAGATCGCCCTATTATTAGGCCGATCTGCCCCCGGGGGGGGGGGGGCAGAAGCCTCTAGGCGCCAGGGATAAAAAAAAAAAATTGGGGGTTTGGTTTTTTAGAGGTGGGGAGCGACCCCTTAGTCAAGGGTCGCTCCCCTGGGGGGCAAATTGTATTTTGACCATTTCTGCCCCCCTTTCTTTTAAGCCCCTTGCATGGTGGTATACCATATACCCAGGGCCTGCAGATTAAATGCTTACTAATGAGCCTGCAGCACTAATTGTGCAGTATTCCTGTAAACATGTCTCAGGCCTAGACAGGGTGCTATGTAAGTAAAAGGCAGGGCATGTACTTTTAAGTTTTACATGTCCTGTAATGAAGAACTCCCAAAGTCATTATTCATTACTGAGGCCTCCTCCTCTCATAGGCCAGCATTGGGAATTCCTTTACATTCTTTTAAGTTACAATTCCTTATCATAAGTGAGTAGCTGCATAAAGTCGGATTATTACTATTTTAGAAATGCCACTTTTAGAAAGTGTACAGACATAATGTTCATTGAAGACTTATTCTAGCATTCTTTTATGTTAGTCATATGATCCAACATTCAGCAATATTCGTATTCCCTAATAAATAAGCACATTACAGAATGTTTGAGGCAGCTACACAAAGACAACATAAACACATAAGGGCTTACAGCAGTGCAATCAAATTCAGAGATCTTACAGAGGCAAAAGCTCCTCTTAAAACAGTGCATAATAGCAGTCCACAATAAGGGACGACTGCTCCTCAATAACATACAAACTCTGTTATTATTATCATCAAGTTCCTCATTTTTGGTGCATATAACCTGGATCCTTGCTACATTTAGATGAAAAGAAGGAGGATGGAGTACTGAAAATCACCACATACTCTAAACCCTCAAACCAATTTATAAATCAGTTTCTAGGCAATATTGCCATATACGGAGTTACAAGGTTCTTTCTGCATTCCCTTTTGAGGCCCCATACTCATTGTGGTTAGATTTCTTAACGGTTTGGAAGACATACAGTGCACACCTCCTGATTTTCCCTTTCTTACATCCTCTTGTGATGGTATAATATTGCCAAGGATCTTGCTCTACACACGCTTCCATACTGGATGAAACTAGAGGCTATCTCCCTCAGCTGGGGATTAATTGCTGACAGGCTCAAAAGTGGACAAGTCACCCCACTTCTCAAAAATCGTTTGGCAGATATTAGGGACCCCAACAATGTTTGCCAAGTATCAATTCTGCGTCTTGGAAAAGGAAGCAAAAAAACACTGCCAAGGCAATTTACCCAAAACAACCAAGACAATTACTTTTTAGATTAATAATAGTCAGGATTGAGTCAAGGCTGCAGAATAGAAACAACACTACGCCAGGTTGTTGAAGATGAGCTTCATTTCTTAAATTAAGGAAACTTCTGCCTTTTAATTCTTCTAAACTTACTGGCAACCATCAGTAAAGTAAATCAGTGTGGCAGTCTTCATTACAGTGAACCTGGGTACGCTTCTCAAGCTTCACTTTCTAACCTATCAACAGCCTTCACTTAGTAAATCAGAGTATGCTTCCTTACACTTTCAGAAATTGGATGGGCAATGATGGAGTGGCCCTCAAATGGTTCAAGTCAGACAGAGAATTAGAAATTGATTCATGCTTCAGAACCGGTTGCTTTAATATAGTGGATCCATCAGGGATCTATCCTATTCCCAACCCTATTTAATTTATATGCCGAACCTCTTGGAGTCACATTAAAGAATTTGTGGACAGCCTGCCATTGGTATGTGGATAATATTCAACTACACATAAAGGTATCCTCTTCAGAACAAATTTTTCACTTGGCCAATACTGTTCAACACTGGGATGACTGGCAATCACTTAAAACCTAATCTTTCTAAAATTGAATTTCTCCTAATTTCCTCTCTCCATCTGTGGTTCACTCCTGGATGGCCTCAATCAACATTCTCAACTACAAACTTATCACCACCGACCGTTCTAAATTCCTACAAGTCATCCTTGACAAAAGACTCCATCTACAGTCACAAGTCAACAAAATGACCAAAAACGACTCTTTCAAATCTGTATACTCTGGGGCAATTGTCAGTTCATTCCAGAAAGAGACCTCAAAGTACCTGGACAATTACTATTGCTGTTAAGAACCAGTTACTCCTTTTCTCTCCTATCCTTCTTAACAAAATCCATCTTGCTCCAGCGAAAACAGTTATAAATATGCCAGCCCATTACGACCGCGGCAGTAGTGCAGTGGTCGGACCGCCAGCACAGCCACTTTACCACCACAGGACGGACTGGCGGTCCTAATCTGCCAGGGCAGCGCTGCCCTGGGGATTACAACTCCCATCTCCACCAGCGGTTTCATGGCAGATGCACCGTCATAAAACAGCTGGCAGAGACGGGATGCAGGGGGCTCCTGCACTGCCCATGGACATTGCAGGGGCCCCCTGGCAAGCCCTGTCACAACGTTCACTGCCTGACTTGCAGACAATTAGCTTTGCAACAGGTGCTGGTGCACCCTACGCACTACAGAATTGCCACAAGCTCTATTTCAAGCCAGAGACAATGCTGTGGGCCGTTTCCCGCTGGGCCAGTGGGATTCTCATAATGGGGCTCAAAGGGAGGAGGCAGCACTGGTAGCAACCTACCCAATGGGACTTAGGCGGGCCGGGCTTTTCCGTCCACCGAAGTCATAATCGACCTCTTAGTCTCTGTGTCCAAAAGCAATGACTACATCACTCTGGCACTTTTAACACTTTGCTGACTTTCCACTTAAGCTAGAACTATATAGAAAACAGCCTACATTGCTCAGTAAGGCCCTTCATGCATGCACTCCACAACACCTCGCTCCCAAACCAAAGATATATAATCGGGAGCAGACCATTGTCAGGTATGTGGCCTTGTGGACGGCTGATATTGCAGCGGCAATCACTAGTGCAGGAAAATCGATGCACACACTCGGTATACCTGTCAGTAAAAGGCCACTAGCAACCACTTGCCAATGTAGTTATCTTGCTAGAGAGCTAACATTATTAATAAAAAATGATTTACTAAAATGCAATTATAAATGTAATGTGTGTTTAAAGGCCTAACTGAAAAATATGTGTTAGAAAAATAAACGTGCAGCTTTAAAGTGACTAACAGGGTGGACACCATAAACAATGTGCACTATATGAATGAACAATGTCTAATGCAAAAATAGTTTGATTATTCATAATTATATGTAATAAAGAAGATTATTAATGAATTTGAAAACTAATGGTTCGAAATTATTACTAAAATGTTTATTTTTTTTCCATGCGTTAGCATTAGGGAAAAGCCTACATTTTAGCATTTTCTAAAGGTCTATGTTTTAGCATTTTCTAGAAGCACAATGTTCAGTTGTTACTGACCTTACTGAAATATTTGCTAGATTGGTTATTTAACATCATGTGTGACTTGCACCCTGTGGAACAATTATGTTCTGTATTTTCTGCATTTGTCGAATTTCCGGAGATAATAATTGTAAGTTTACCAATGGGCCTCAGTGCTCAAGGTCACGTTTCATGTTGCTTTCTGAATGTACTAAAATGTAATCAATCGCGGAAGCTGCTGGCCAGAGACACGAAGAGCAACAACGTGAACCAATTTGAATGCTCTGTTCGAGGAACAGTTACTCCAAAGGCGCAAGCTAAACTTGATTGGCTTTTAACACTCTCACTAAATAGAAGTATAGTAAGTGACTTGTAGGACTTTAATATAGCAAAGTTGTATGTGATGTAAGTTAGTTCCTGTTCTTCAATGCTAGAGTTATGTTGTTTTCCAGCTATTCAGCTCTTTGCTTAGGATTCTACCAGTTCAAATACATTAGGCCCAACTTAACTGAAATGTTTACCCATTCATGTTTCTAATACCGATGCTGCTGAGAGAGCGTAGCTTATATAATCTATATTAACATGAAATGTTTATGAATTAAGGTGTGATACTGCCACATAGAAACTATAACAATAGTAATTTTGCTTAGACATGCACTTGAATTTTGACCACGATGAGTGGCCACCAATGTATACATAGACTAATAATAATGACCAAAGTGTTTATATTATGTTTAAATAAGTTTACACTAACATTTGCGTTATTAAATCTGTACTGAAAACCTCATAGGCCTTAAGTTAGCATGAGCCGAAGCTTAGCTGCCCTGGCTCTCATATTTAATGCATTTTTTCTATTTTCCAGTGTGCGGACTCACAAGGAGCCATGACCCTGTTTATTCTTTTTCTTTGACTTGGAAGATAAATGTAACTATGTTAGATCCATTTCTCACCGCTTCTTCTTGTTTGCAAAATAAATGTTAAAAGTGAATTGAAACAATGTAGACTAATGTAATGTACAAGGTCATTCAAACCGGTGAAGACAATGGAACTGCTGACCAAAAGATGTGCAAAGAATTACAGAAGGTTTAAATCATACCGGACGTACCACCTCTGAAGACGTCAATTACGAAGACCAATCAAAAACTTGTAAAATAATATGGGGTGAAGAGTTAGATTACCTAATGTGTTTTATGATAGGTTAAAGATAGTGGGGTATAGCAAATGTCCAATAGAATTTTGGGGGAATGTAAATCGAAAAAGGGATAAAAACCCATGTCACGGGGAGTCATTTAGGTGGGTTAGGGAATGCTATTGATTTTATCCTGAAACTCTGTCGCTCAGTTTGGTGACTTGGTGGGTTACTTAAACCCATGCCCGCCCTTAGATTATCCATTTTTACACTTTACCTCCTTATGAGGAAAGTACCCTTTTGCCCCGGAGCTGAGTTTTGACTGATGGCGATTTGACTGAAGTCCTGGGGACGAAGACTGATCCTGTGCGCTGACCTAAACTTTGGAGGGTAATTATGACAATGCAATTGTAATTTGTCTGTTTGCTTTTCCTTTCTAGGTACCAACTGCTTGTTTTGATAGAGACCTTAGCTAGATGTTTTCCAAATTGGTGTTCTAAATTGTTTTGCATGAAGCCCAACATGCGAATGCTAATCAGTGGTTAGGACAGGTGTTCATCAAACTGACGCAAATAGACAAACGACAAAGATTATGCTTTGTTGAGCCAAAGCGTTATTAATACTCTGCCAAATTGATTTATGTTCACGCCGTGTAATGCACTGATGTTTGTGATTCTCGCTTTAATGAAAGCTTATCAAAGTTGCCATATTGTGACTATGCTATTATGTTTCTTGGTGTTGAGATTAACGCATTTGCTATTAGACTGTAATTAATAGGGAATAAAACTCATAATTCTACTAAACAAGGTGTGGTTATTCATGACTGAAAGGTCATGGTAGCGTCTTTGAAATGATTAATGACTTTGACTAAAGTGAAATGCATTGTCATGATAAATATTGATGATATTACTGATGTATTGATTGATATATTGATTAGCTATCTTGTCCCAAGGTGTCTCTCAACTAGGTCAAAAGATTCATTGGCCTAAAACGAGTCCTGATGTGTAATAAAATATTATAAAAGGGACACGTTATCACTGCCAAATGAAGACCTGATGCTCCGTTGATGAAGACATTGCTGTCTGCTGATTCATTTAGGAGGCGAGGTATAACAAAATGTGCAATTGTCTTTCATGAAGGTTTTTCAGTTTTCTCCTTTAGAAAATCCAACCGCATATTTTAGTTAGCTCCACAGTAAGATGTTTTCCAAATTCATTTTTGTCTCATTTTTAGGTCGAGAGCGCGAGTGCTCTGACCTGTGGCAATCTATTTTTGTGCTTTTAATGACGCCCACCACATGCCCATTACTATCACTTGTTCATGTGCTTGCCTTTCAAAAATCCTTTGTTATCATTGGTAAATGTTTTACGTTTGTCCCTCCTTGGGGCAATTTTTTTACCACCTTGGCCACTGACCCTGTTTCATGGAAAATTGCACGTTTGCTGATACGTCTGACTGTTAGAGAACTTATTTTTCCTTTTGTGTCTCTCCTACGCGCTCATGGAGGCTGTGGTGCTTTGAATCAGCTTGCTTATGTTAACCGTTTTACTTTTCATTTTCAATCTATGTGGCATGAAAAGTCCAGTTATGCAATGCTAATAGCTCTAACTCGAGCAAACATGAGACCCATTGCATTGCAAATGCTTGTTCTTTTTGCATGAAGCCCAAACATGCTTAACGAATTTGAGTAATAGTTAAGGTTGCCTGATCCAAAAAAAATTATCGATTGTGATTAATTAATCTCCAATAACTAAATGTATACTCTTTCTAATTTCCATATACTATTGTTGTTATTCTGCATTGTTGTTAAGGAGTGCCTAATGAGTAATGCTTTAGCTAGATTGAGATTCTCCAGACACTTTGGTTAGCCTGTGTTGTTCTTGTACATCTATGGTATGGTCTTGAGCATGATTTATGTCATCTTAGCATTGTTAACATAAGGCAATACATGTTGAAATTGTAATACACAGGTCTGGTAATTCATGGTCACATAGGTCATGGTGTGTATAAATTACTGACTCCAATTTGAATATTTGATTATTAGATAATATATTTGATGTTTATTGGCTTAATTTGTCTGTTTGGATGTTCTCTTATTCTTGTCTGAGTCCAAAGATTCAAGTCGACCTCTAAGGGTAATAGATGACTTTACCCTATTACGTGACACCTTATGATAATAATATGAAATAATATAAGGTGTCACAATCTCCGGAAGCGCTGCTTCTAGGATTCCCAACCTTAAAAAAAAAAAAATAACAAAAAAATACACAACAATGATTTATGATGCAATTCCCTTCATAGACTGCTACAACAGTGAGAAACTCCCAGCTTCTGTACTTTCTTACCACAACCTGAACGATAATCTCTAAATGGGAAATGAAAACATTCTCAGATTATTTTCACTTCATTTTTTGTCTCCCCAAAATCCTTTCGGACTTGACTTTCCACTGAGCCCTGCTTACTTATCACGCCTCTACCTCAAAACTGTACGACACCTTCGCTAGCCCTATACTTATTCACATGTTGTCGTCAATATTCATTATTAGTGCGTGCTTTATTCTCTGTATATCTCTGTATTTGTCTTTAACACCTCTGGGTATAGTCCTCACCGTACAGAACGGCATAAATAATTCATGCAACACAGTTGCGTTTGGATCCGTCATTGTTTGTTTCTAATTTGTTGGTGTTTGTGTGTACTTTTTGCAGCTTCCAAGCCTGAAAAGTCTAAAACCCAAGAGATACAATTAAAAAGATTCTAACGGGCAGTAATGTGGCCGAAAATAACACCGGGAAGCTTGTAACCTGGCCTGATCAGAACGGGTTTAAATCATCAAGAAGCAATCCCTACCGGAGGCTGGTAGGGGCAGTCCTGCGCGCTAATCATACCTTCTTGCAGTGGCTCCGGTCCGTGTGCTGAACCACAATACGTGAGGGGAAACAGAAAGAAATAGTTGCTGCCGTAGATGGGGGGGGACACGTTGCCTGACGTAGGTGCCGTCCAGTTGCTTGCGGAAACGGATGATAACACAACCCGATCCAGGGCGGAGTCGACGTCTAGTGACGGAGAGGTAGCGTCGGAGTAAAGCTTTCCATTACCCCCACAGCGCTCCTATGGAAGTCCAGGAACTGAAGCAGCCAAATTTCTGACCAGTTGCATAACACTCTCTAAAACCATCGTCCAATGAATGACTAGGATAGGTTTTCTTAGCCAATCGCAAACCAACGCATTGACTCCGAGCCTGCTCACCCAATGGACAACAAACAATATTTCTGTCCTTAGCTTGCCCCTTGCTGTAGTAACTCAGCCAATCCACGGCGACCTCATTTTGCCACAACCAATAGAATATGTTTCCTCATACCTGACTGTTTGGTGAACACCTGGGTGTGCAAATCTCCGATGTTGCTCTCCGTAAAGTACGGGGAAGAAGACCTCAGGTGAAGAAGTGTAAACGGACACCGGATTTCTTTAAGTAACGGACTGTCTGGTGAAATTCTGGACAGGTAGTGAACAAACGTAGTAAGAAAGTCTTTATATTGTTTCCTGAGTTTACCTGTTTGTGTGGGTCAGATAAATGCGTTTCAGTTGCAAGTCCTATCCTTCCTTTACGATCAAACCAAAAGTTTCAAGCTGTGGGAACGAAAAAATAGGTTTAAAGCACCGATGCTACGTTGGCAACTATGCCCTTTCTTATTTTGCCATATTGAGAACTAAAGTGCAAATTAGTTAAAACACCCATTAAGGATTATTCTGTTTTGTTGTATTCGTTCCAAAGACATTCAGCACATGTGTTCCCTACCAGAGAGCCTGATTATGAGCCTTCCCTATCAATCACTGCCTTTGAGAGTTTTCTGTATATTTCTTCAGGGCATGCTATCGCAAGGAAATTGTCTTTATTTCACATGCGGAAGTAAATAAAAACTAGCCTTGAAAAGTGTCCTACCATGACTTATTTTCACGTCTTTTGCTTTACAGGCAAAATACCGCTCGATTTCTCAAAAATGACTGTGAAACGCACTATAATATCTGTCGGTGATCCCTTCCATGTGTACATTTCAAGTGTTTTTCTTCATCTTAAAATATTTACTTTTTTCCAGAATATATGGGTCTGTAGTTTCCTTTAATGCAACATAAGACTTATCAGTAATGCGTCCTGTGCAATGAGTTGCCTCCATGTGGGTGGGCTGTGGGCGCGAATGAGAGCTCTGAAGTTGGGGCTGAAGGCAGTCCCAGCTTCGTGACCATGGCACATAAACGTGCTCATTGTTGGGATGGGGACAGGCCCTCTGCCTGGCTCTGGAGAATGTGTATCACTGCTTCGAAGTCCCCATAAACGTCAGTGTTTTTTTCTACTCCCTTTCATATACGATTGTGGAAAAATATCAACCTAAACGCATGACCCGGAGTAAGGGTCTGTTTTCGGGAGGTCACACCAAGCCTGCTTCCCTTATTTATTATTATTTTTTTATATATTTTTTTTCTTAGCAAAGACTACTGTCCTCTCCTCAGGCAATAGAAGAATTGACAGTTGTGGGAGCAAAGTGAACATAATGTAGGGCTGCCTTTTTTTATGTTACCTGCTTTGGATCTCAGCTTACTGGTCTCATACGTTCTTAAATTGCTCTGCCAGTCCCCTATGACTGGAGTCTTTGTTCATCCTTGAGTTCTATGCATTTAGCCCGTATGTGCTCTATGGGTGTGTAGAGGCTGTATATGCACGTGTTACTTGTATGTTAAGAATCCATGTGGAGAACAAATAGCGCATACACCTACCAGCACAGTGGGTTCTATTCTGTAATGAGTTTATTTTTGTTGTATCTAAGATGGAGACTTGGAGCGAGAGCCCAGAAAGCAGATGTTTATCACAGGGCTCCACTCAGAAGTTTCAAGGATCTCTTTTGTGGGGGAGACAGTGTAGCTAAAATTAGCAAAAGGCACAGGGCACCCATTTGCAGCTAGGGCGTTACACCTTCTCCTTCCTGGCCCATTGTTCTCTGGGAGAGGCTACCACACAATCTAACAGGTAGTTAAAAGGAGTAACCTCGCTAACCCGTGTTTTCTTGTTTTGGATTGTTTCTGAGAGCAGACTCCCTGTTAGTCTTGCCATCCTGCTCTCACTTGTCACAAATACCACAGCTTTTCCAGTCTGTATGGAAATCGCATAAGGTGAGAACTTCCCAGAGCTGAACTTCTGATGTACACAGGGATTGGCTCCAATGGTGATATGGAAATTTTCAGTCAGTGTTACAAGATTTCCTAACCAGATGCCTGGAGACCCCCACAAGTGGTGACCAGGAGATTTGTTTGAGCTCCAGGGTTGGTGTGCTGACTGCCAACTCCCTTTTCCAGTTTTGAGACCAGTAACCTGGGGAAGTTTACTAGTCTGACGGGAGGGCTGCCTGTAACTGACTTTTTTAGAATCTGCACACTAGGGCACTGCTGTCCAGTGCCCAGTAAATGTGCTCTGACCCCTAAAACATAGAGACATTGTCTAATCCCTACCTGACTATTTAACTTTTCTATATGTCCATAATATATGGTGAGGAAATACACCCATGCATGATAAGTTATTTGTCACCTGTGGACTGCAGCACTTATTGTGCCATCTGGTAATGAGACAAAATAAAACATGCCTTCAAACCTACCATTGGATCCTGACTGCAGCAGTGTAAAACCTGCAATGCAACCTATTGAAATAACTCTTTTTGGCATGTTATAAACCTCAATTTTAAACATTAATAATTCATTTTTATGTAAGCCTTGTGGCCCACGAGGTAAGGTGCATGCTGTTTAAAAGTGGGACATGTAGAAAATTAATGTTACTGTGTCCTGGCGGTGAAAATGCCTAAATGCTATTTTCACTGTGGCAAGCCTAGTTGTCCTATGTAGGCAACCATGGTACAGATTAAAATATTAATTATGCATCTTGGGAATGGTACCAGCTAGAAAAACAATTAAATCACTAATTTTAATAGTCATTTAAAATCCAATGAAATGGTGGTCTGCCTTTTAATAAATATTAAGTAAAAGTAACTTTTAGAAATTTACACTTTACCTGCCGAACTGTCAGGCTAATCAGCATAAGCCAGTCCAGCTCTCAGCCTGTGGTCAGCCTTGAAGAAGTGTGAACAAGGTGTGAAGCGCCTCAGAGGCGCAAGCAATAGACTGAACTGGATGATCAGAGTTGACTCCTCTCAGCTCCACAGAATATTCAAAATTTGGGCTGTGGGCATCTTTTTACACCACACTGTTAAACCATGCTTGACAAATCTATGTGCACTTGAAAGTGCGAGAACAGGATGCCAAGACATTTTGTGTATTCTCTGTCTGGCTGCTGAAGGGTTCTGCTGTTCTCCTACCTGACTTCTGTCTCTGGGTTTGTTGTGGGTACAGTGCCTGCTTCAAAATGAATTTTGGTGTTAATGTGGACGGATACTAGGATTACCATAGTATACTCCCCAGACACATCCCCACTCCTTAGTGTCCAACACAGTGTGGCTGAAGACTTTCACCATATTGAATATGCCTTGGTACGTGGCATTTTGGGCCAGTTGGCTGTAACACAAACTGGAACTACTGAAAAAGTGGTGAGGTCTGGCCCCAGAAAGATTTGCAACATTGTTTAGGGTGTGCCCATGAGTCACACCCACCCACTAGTTGGTGTCGGACATAAATATGGCGCTTCCTGACACTGACTACTGAACAATCGCTGGACCTGTGGAAATTTCAAATAGGACTGGACCTGCTAGCTGTGACCGATGAGGAACCTGAAACTAGATCTGCTCTCTCTTCTAACCAGGTCGAAGAAGTGTACTCCAGCGGTCATTTGGCTGACCTCCTGTGTGGCTACAGGGAGACATCCAGCTGCAAGAGGCCTTTTCCTTAAATTACCCAGCTGGACATTGGCAAGTGGTCCTGGATTGGAGCCTACAGTTGGCATCTGCCTGACACCTTGTACACTCAAAGTGCCTCCCCTAAGTCCTGGTGAAGGGGGTTTAGAAGTGTACTCCTGGGGGTGGCTGGGACTTAAAAGACAAAGGGCCTGGTTTAGAGTTTGCTGGATGGAGTACTCTGTGACAAATAGTATGGATATCCCATCCGCGGAATTACAAGAACCCATGATTATATCCAATTTTAATACAGTGGACCTAATATCTGTCACATTTGTGGTGGAGTATACCATCCGCCAAACTGTAAATTGGGCCCTAAGTCAGATGACAAAATCTGTGACCGCAACAAACGTGGTTCATGTATCCGATCCATTCTCCACTGTGGTCATCCTCAAGTTGCTGCGAGGTCCTGGTTTACCACAGACATGGACTATCATTTTTTTTGGCTCCTGCTTGTACCCAGAAAAAAGAATTGAACTTCAAGGCTCATAAGGCTACCATCCTGTTAAAGCTTTAGGGACACAAGGCGCTATAAGATGCCTTTTCCTGCAACTACCCATCTGACCAGTAGCAACTGGACCTGGACTGGATCCTGCTGTCAGCCTCTGGCTTTCACCTTGTGAGTCTCTTAGGTGGCTCCCCTGAGGTCGTGGGGGCTTTAGACCTCTATTTCTGTGGTGGATTGGGACTTAAGGGACTAAGTCAGATGGTAAAATCTTTGACAAGGATGAACCTGGTTGGTGTATCTGACCTGCACTCCGTCGCAGTCAGCCTCAAATTGCAATCAGGTCTCTGTCTACTACGCCATTGACTATCATTGGCACTTTGTGCTTCTTGGCGCTATTCCTACTTAAAATAAAAAATCATATCTCTGGTTCCCCTGATTGGATTTGTGTTTATTTTATTTTACTCTATTTTCTAAATCAGTTTGGGATTTGTATTGTTTTGTATTTTTGCTTTGTTATTGTTTTGGTATTGTATAAATACTTTGCGTATTGCCTAAGTTAAGCCTATCTGCTTTGTACAAAGATACAAGCGGGTTGAGCTCAGGTTAATTTAGTGACTTGGAGTGTTCACCTTGCCAAGGTTGTGATTATTTCTTGAAGTGGACAGTTGCCCACCTCAACTAATAACCCAACTTCTCATGAGAGCTCACTGACTGCAGACAAGGGGCCTTGTATGTGTATGTGCATGAAGGACACATTTCTCAAGATAAGCGAAGGCTGCAAAGGGTAAAATAACCCCACTACTGCACCAAGTGATATAACCAGCATCAAGAAGCATTGAGAAGGTCTGGAGGCCATTATGTGTTCACCCAGAAGAGACTGACTTAACACCTGTGCTGAAGCTTGTTGGGAATCTGCCAGGAGAATTCCCACTAGTGACCTAGAGCTGCAAAGTGCTGAAGCACTGGGACAGATAAGATCATCAGATACTGTTGTGTTTCCAAAACACATATTATTTGCTGAGAGAAGTCAACATCCACCGGAGGTGTGGCAGTGCTGAGACCGAGGGTGGGCAACTGCTTGTTTTGGAGGAGTCCCACACCAGTGTTGACAGGGACATTTGTTTGAACTCCAGGACTGGGGCGCTGACTGCAAACACCCCTAGGCAGCTTAAGGACCAGTAACCTGGGGAAGAGTTGAGTAGGCTACCAGGAGGGGCTGCCTACAACTGATTTAGGCAGTAGCTCAGTGACTGTAAATAGGTGGCACGGGAGGTGTCCACACATGAAGGAGACTCTGTTCATGAAGGGGAGCTGGCAGGGGCAGAGCAATGTCACTACTGAGACAGGGGTTGCGCCCAACACCAAGAAGCTGTGAGAAGGTCCCAAGGCCTGGCTGTGTCTACCCAGGAGAGTATAAATCAACGCATGTGCTGAAGGTTTCTGGTAATCGTCCAGAAAGAGAATTCCCTCTGTGGCTTAGCTCTCGTGACAATCAAAGCGCTAAGACAAATTCAATCTTTGGGTATGATTGTACGTTCAAGAAAAACAATGTGTTGAGAGAAGGCAGTAGGGATGGCACTGCTGGACCTGTTTGTTTGGAGTGTGTGTGTGTATTGGGGGGGGGGTATTGGGTATTTGGCCAGAGGAAGATATAGGCATCAAGATCTCTGTCACTGTGAGCTCTGCTACCCCTAGGTCACATCTGACTGACAGTTGCTGGAGCGGTCATGGCGGACTTGACACTGCATGCAGCAGTGCTAGAAATCTGACAACTGGGCAGGAGTTGGGAGCCTCACTGTTTGCACACAGTAGACAGTGCACCACACTCTGTCAGGAATTGGCTTATTCCTGTTTACCGCACTGTGTGCAGCAGCCATCTGCACAGGAAGACCTCACAAACTATTCCACAGTGGACAGAGGTGCCACAGCATTGCACCTGCCATGCTGAGGAAACCTAAACTGTCACTAAGAGAAATAACAAATCCCACAAGTATCACTTCCGTAGGCTTCATCGTGATTTTCCAGCAGTGGGCTAAAAGCCGATGCCATTGTCTAAATAGACTGCATCATCTGTGTGTACCATTTTCCATTGGTACGCTAGAACTATTCCTCTCTGTGCCTTACAGGAAATATATTTTCAGTGTACGTAGAACTAAAGTACTTCTTGTTTCCTTAATTTTAAGCGCTGGCTAGATAACAGATTCATTGTTGTTACTTAATGTTTAATGAGATCCAAGTCTCTAATCCTAGTCCACCTCCCTGCATAAATCCTGGACTGCTTGATGTTACCATCCTGAGTCTAGTGCTAAACAAGTGTGTTTGGTGATCGGTTTTGGATTCAATAGTATGGTCTGGACACCAGTGGTACATTTTTAACTGTGGTTGATACAATCTGAGCCCATTAGTTTCTGAATGCCCAGGGACTCCTAAAAAAAAAATCACATACTCATCACTCATTTAGTCGTTGGTCTCTTTGCATAGAACAATGACCAGAAATGTGTGTCATTAGTAATTAGAATTTATTTTAAAATGTCTTCAGGGTGTTGAAATATTGACTGTGCCAAAGGAAAAGATAATTCTGTTTTTTAGGGAAGAGAGACATCATGGTGAAGGGCACGCAGGAAGGCAGGAGTGAAAAATAGTGGTGAACTAAGACGGAGGTAATGTGAGATATGCAGGTTGAGGATTTCAGAAAGATGGAGCGGGAGGAGGTGTAAGTGATAAACATAATTTGAGGGATTGAAGAGGAAAGTGATGTTAAGGGGAGATTTAGAGCGATTGATGCACTCCATTGACCACTACCCTTTCCACAGACACTAATAATGTTTATTCTGTGGGATATTTTAAGAATTGGAACATTTTGATTGCTGATTATTCACAGAAAAATGCTTCTTGTTATTGGTTTATCTGATACTGCTAATAAGCATAGGTAAAGCCAATAGGATTGGCTTGTTGGGTGTATTTTTGGTGTGTGATTTGTCAAGATGCAATAACTGAAAACTGAGAGGCACCCAAATAGCAGACAGGTGGCACGATTTGTGAAGCACAGGATTCTAGCTCACATATTTTAGGCCTCACATAGAGGAAACTATTCGTGTTTATGCGTCTTTAACACACACCCCGCCTCCACACCCAAAAAAACGTTTTCATCCCACTTAAAGCATTGCATACATTCACTTGTTTCTCTTTTGGAGGTACCAACGTAAATGTGGCGCCCACGTTTAAAGTCGGTGCTGAAAACATGTGCTCGGTAATCCTCGACTCGCATATTTGAGGAAGGAGGGGATTGGAAAAGGGGGTGGTTGTCATATTAGAAGAGCCATTTGGAGGAAGCCAGAAGCAGACCATAGTCTACTAGTACATGTACTTTATATTTATGCGCACTACCCTAAAGAAACTGGCAGGAAAGATAAATGTGATCGTTAGGCAGTTCTAGCTTACATTGTTGGGCACAGATTGTATTTTGAGGTAGTATGTGGCCTTAAGGCACATACAGCAGGAATTATTTAAGTTGCACAAAAAACTTGTTTCATGGATAAATTGCATTCATTAGAATGGAGTCGGTGTATTACATTATGCGCAAGGGTGGAGAAAGCAAATCAGTATAGGCAACTGAGGCATTAAATAAAGTTGCTGATTTGTGATGAGTGATCAGCGAAACAAATGCCACATGCAGCCAAGCTACTTAGTATAGTTTCACAACAGAACTTTTTTTTAAAGTTGAGAACTCAGGAAATGACTTAGGCTGCATTTAAACTAAATTGCTTCATTCGACCTCTTGAAAATGAGTTTTCCTTCCTTTCTTGCTTCCCGGAAGGTACACTTTATATATCTCTCTCTTCAAATTCAATGAGCACAGTAATTTGCCAATTATTATCCTCATACCAAAATTCTTAAGTGAACATCAGATGTCATGGTGTAAAACTGGTTCTGGGAGCAACAGCATCTTTGTCAGGGAAAACAGAGAAAATATGCTTTTTGTCAATTACCGATTCTGATGAGCAGATAGATGAAATAATAAAAAAACACCAAGGTTATTCAAACCACCTAGAGGCTATGTGGAAACAAGAAGTTAATATTATTAATATCAGTTATATTCCTAATATTACTTAAAGAGATAGGGCCCTGCAGTAGAAGGTATTTCCATCTACCTCAGTCTCTGTGCTATATAAGTTTCATTTATTTAGCAGGGATGTAACTTTAGGACTTATTAAGGTTGGTAATGCATACAGATGTATGTTCTTGGACTGATCAGGTGAGTGATCGAATATCAGTTTTACACTACGCGCTCTAACCCCATCGGATTTCCTGGGTGTATTTAAGACGTTTCTGCTGGTATTTTGGAGCACCACACTATTCAGATTGGAAAAGCCAGCTTTTAAGTCTGTGTTGAAACTATACATAGTTAGAATTGAGTCTTATGTGGCACAGGAGAGAATTCCACATTTTAAGAACTAGATAGGAGAATGGGAGAAAAAGCAAGTTTAGCACAGTTTACTTCAGTAATCTGAAATAAGCCCTGTGCAGCCCGGAGGAAGAGGTGCAATTTTAATATATTTGTAGAGCTTTCTTTGAGGAAAAAAAGATTTAAAGACGTTCCCATAATAGGCCCAAAAAGCAGCGCTTCAGACTTTACATGGACCTTTGGCTACAGAAAGAAAGAAAGGGTATTTTTGAAGTATTAGATTTAACCCCTTAACTGTTGGGCCTTCAACCCTCCCCACCTCCCCATTGCTAAGCCCTTTTTTTGGCTATTTGGGGGTAGTTTGTGTTTAAGCCTCCATAACGTTTTGTCAGCATAAGCTATCCAGACCAAATTTGTGTCCTTTTTTATCAACATCCTCGGAATTCTAAAGGTGCTCCGGGTTTGTGGATTCCCCTGGAGGGGACCGAGAAAATAGCCAAACTTGTAGATACATTTTGAGTTTTTTTTTTAAAAATAAGAGAAAGTGCTTTGGATAAAAGCGTCGTTTTTTCCCTAAAAATGACATCAACTAACGGTTGTCTGTGCTAAAGTGACCACCTTCCTAGTTTTCAGGAACTTGCAGAGCTGAATCAAAAAAACTATTTTTTTACCAAAGTTTCAAAGAGGCAGTTTTTTTTCTTTTTTTTTTTTTTTTCTTTTTTGGTGCCTTCAGCCTACTTTCAGTTTGTGGTAGAAACCACTGTAAAATTCATGGGTGACCCAGGAAAGCTATATATTTCTGAAAAGTAGACAACATTCTGAATTGAGCAAGGCATCATATGTGTAGATACCCCAAGGAGTTCCCAAAGAAATTAACAGTTGAAATAAAGGAAATATTGAAAAAGAGTAGGACAAGTCAGTCATTTGTGACAATGTTTTCACCTGTAACTCTTTGTCACAATGGCTGACTTCAAAAAACGATGTACCATTATGTTTGCTTACCCTTTTGACTGTGGAGATATATAGGGTTTGTAGGTTCTCCAAGAACCCAAAGGTACCCAGAGCCAACAACTGAACTACACCATACAATGGTTTTTCATTGTGTAGCTCTTAGACCAATTCATATGGTGAAATATGTAGAGTGAAAAATGGGCCTCAAGGAATTTTATGGATTTCTGAAATGGGCACAAAATATGAAATGTATTATTTGTACATCTCTAAAATGTGGGTACCAGTACAAGCATATTATTTAGAGCGTATTGTTTTAAAATGTCTTCTTTCTTACACACTGGCTTACATTTGGAAGGCACAGATGAATTAAAATCCAATGACTAATAACAAATATTATACTAGTCTATGCTCCCACCTGTCTTCCGATAAAAATAGTACCTCACTTGTGTGAGTAGGCGTAGGCCTAGTCCTTGTGACAGCAAATGGTGTAAAACGCAACATAGATACATCAGATTTTTCCACTGAAATGATGTTTTTTTGTGCAGTCGTGGATTTTGGGCCCTAGCTTAGCCAGCACCTAGGGAAACCTAGCAAACCTGTACATTGTTGAAAACTAGACACCCAGGGTAATCCAGGATGGGGTGACTTGCGTGGCTCACACCATGTTGTTTTACCCAGAATCCCTTGCAAACGTCAAACCTTGACAAAAAAAAACCCCACACATTTCCTCTCTCTTCTGTTTTTGAAAGTTCTAGAATATGTGAGTAGCTGTAAACTTCCTTCTACCCAGCATTCCCCCACAAGTCTTCTGATGAAAGTGGTACCTCACTTGTGTAGGTAGGCCTAGTGCCCGACACAGGAAACTGCCCAAAATGCAACATGGATACATCACATTTTTTCACTGCAAAATGTTTTTTTTTTTTTTTTTGTAAAGTGGGTAGTTGTAAATTTTGGGCCCTAGCTTCACTGGCACCTAGAGAAACTAGCAAACTTGCACATTTTCTAAAAACTAGACACCCAGGAGAATCCAGAGTGGAATGACTTGTGTGGCTCTCACCAGGTTTATTTTAAAAGAATCCTTTGAAACCTCAAACTTTGACCAAAAACAGATTGTCCTCAAATTTCTGTGACGGAATCTGCAGGAAGCCACCAGCTCCCTTCCATCCTGCATTGCCACACTCTCCTGATAAAGTTGGTACCTCACTTCTGTGGGGAGGCCTAATGTTTGCGACAGAAAATGCAGTGTGATAGGAAATTTGTTGCTCCCCGCATATTCCAGAAATGTGATGAAAATTTGTGTTTCTAGTCAAAGTTTGAGGCTTGTGGGTAAGAAAATGGCATGGGATGCATGCGAAGCACACCACCCTGGACTCCTCCAGCTGTCTAGTTTTCAAACCTGCCTGGGTCTGGTAGGTTTTTCCAGGTAACAGCCTATCCAGGCCCAAAAATGCAGCTATTCACCTTTGCAAGTGGGATGATATTGGAGGTTAGCTACACTCTCCTGGCCCATATGTAGAAGCAATACCCAAAAGAATCAAATGCCCTCTCGCTTGCCGTTCGTTTGGGATGCTGTAGTCCACAGGGGAGCATACAGACTGTTGAGGTTTTGGGGGGCGAGCTTGGGACCTGATGTTAGGATGGGCAAAACCTACCACATTATTTTAATACAAAATATATTCCTGCTACACAGTGGACTTTCTGGGGCCAAATTGGGGGCAGACCTCCTGTCTTCCGTTGGGTGCGGTGGGGAAAACTGGTTTGTCCCTTTTGGGATGCGTGTGGCCAGTGCCATAGTGCAACACTTGCACCAATTTCTTTTGCCCCCAAAGCAAAATCCCTGGTGTCAGGTGGATTTTGTGCCCCCCTCTCCCCCACCCACTGTTTGTGGCTAGCCTCTTATCTTCCCCAGGGAGTCCGAAAGACCCATCCTTTTGTTTGTTTTGGCAGCATTTTGAAATCCCTGGTGTCTAATAGAGTTTCTGTCCCCCCCCCCCCCAAGAGGGGGGTGGCAGATTGAGGGGTGAATAGCCTATCCTCCCCCGCACAGGAGGGACAGAAAGTCTCTTTGGCATCAGGATGGGGGGAGCACTGGCCCATGCTTGCGGAGATGCTCCCCCCAAAAAGTATTGTATGAATTCAGTCTCAAGAGTCTACTGGGATTTCTGACCCCCAGGGGAAGGGGAAGCAGATTGGGTGTAATTACTTCTATCTGCCTCCTAAGGTGGGCAGAAAGACTGTTGCCTCAATTAGTTGGGATGGGGGCATAGCCATGCCCATGATGGGCAGCCCTCATCCATATATATTTAAAAGAAGACATTCACTGGCATCTAGTGGGCTTTCTGCACCCACTGGTGCGCAGATCGGGGGCATAGATACTCCCTGAACCTCAGGGTCCATAGAAAACCCATTGCCAAATTTAAATCTAAGATCTCACACTGGGACAGATATGGAACAGAGTCCAAGAGTAAGGCTAAAATATGGAGCAGGTGAAAGGGGGACCATCCAAAAGTATAACCTCCATTTTAACTAAACATTTGGTAGCCCAGCAACTCCGAAATCTACTAGGTGTGTCATCCAGATCAGACCCAGTCCTAAAAATGACCTTGGTGGTGTCACTATTGGTACAGAAGGCAAAGATTAAAGTAATGAGCACTGTCAGTGGAGCCATGTAGGCGTTATAGAGCACTGGTTGGACATGAGACATGTGTGAAACATTGCTTACAAGACAGCTAGTGAGGGAAATTTGACCTTTTGATGTCTGTCCGCTGTGTAGTATGTGCTGCATCCCTGCTGTGTATCCTGGATGCTCATTGATGCCAATCAGGAAATGAAAATGCTATGGTCAGCAGTCTTACTTAGGATCAAAGGATTCAGTACACTCAAGGCCATGACAACACAAATATTCTCCTTCATGCAAAGTACATACAGGATGGCACCAGAATAACTCATTCCCTCTGCTTGGACAGAAACCTGCCCAGGCTGCATCAAACTGGTTAACGTGTTTAAGGAAACGAGAACCTTGTTTATTAACAGCTTTAGCCAGGTGTTTTGCTTAAACATCTAATATGAAATTTGCCAGGATTCACTAACCTTGTGCTCGAATCCAGCGGATGTGATGCATTCTTTCATCTGTCACCACCTCCACCAATTACCACATTCACAGGGATATGAGAGCCAGTGGTACAGATTGGGAAAAGGGAATAGGATAAAAAGGGAAAATTTAAAAGTCTGAACTCTCCCACTCTGACTCGTCTCTTCTGCTGGTCAGTGATGTCATGGGAGGTAGTGGACAACCAAAGGTAATGAGATATCCTTGGTAAATCTCGCAAAAAAGGCTGTTAGCATATTTGAAATAGTGAATTGATATATCTTAGCAATACCTCTTTGGAACCAACTCTTTGTACTTGGTGGAAAATGTAATTCCTGAAAACTAAACATTCAGTGAATGATTCTTAAATATATGTTTACCAACATTTCTCCGTATGATTTTAATAACTACCTCAAACTGTCATAATGCACTCTCCTATGGAAGATGAATTATAGTTTCTACTTGACATTTGTGTTACTGCAAGATAATTGACGTTCATATTCTGCTGTTCCCTAGATTACAAATGCGTGCGTACACATTAGAACGCTAATGTCTTATGCTTTGATATGTAGCGTGAGGAACAAAGTCCAAGTTAGAGAATACTTCTTGTTCTATCATATGATAACTTTCAGTAAAACAAAACCCTCATTTTTAGAGAGTTTCAGAAAAGTCCATATACATGTTCAAAAATAGTTTCAAGTTTGTTTTCACCAACAACAGAACATCCAGAAAT
Organism: Pleurodeles waltl; assembly: GCF_031143425.1. Classification (NCBI taxonomy): domain Eukaryota; kingdom Metazoa; phylum Chordata; class Amphibia; order Caudata; family Salamandridae; genus Pleurodeles; species Pleurodeles waltl. The sequence continues at coordinate 830,326,292 of NC_090443.1, read as the reverse complement.
ACTTTTCAGTATTTCCAGTTCTATTCAGTACAAATCCAAAGGAAAGCAAATGGTTCTTCATAAAGAAAATCTAAAATCCACATAGGATGCACTTGTCTGCAGTAACCATGCACAATGATTTCTGAACAAGTATGCCTTATGGCCAGATATCCAGGATGGCTCCTGTGTCTTTAGACTATTTGAGAGTCCATGTCCTGCTGGGAAATGTAGTTCCAGGTCTTGATGCTGACATGTAGTGTCTTCTCTGCACATGTGAATGCTCAGTCCAGACAGTTCCAGCACTCTGTAGGATTGCCAGTCTTTCCGTCCCTTAAAAGAAACTCCACGCACACCAGCCTTTCCTTCCCGGAAAGAAACCTAGCATAAGTGGATTTGGAGTATCACTCTCCTGCTGTGAGCAGTACCTCCTGACCCACTTTCTCTCATAGATAGGTGGATAGATACTTAAAACGTGGTTCAAGCAAATGTTTCTATAAGAGATACCGACATTTCAGGATCTCTTCTCCTGGGTACTCTGGCTATCGATCCAATATGAAACATGTCTGAGCAAGCCACAGGATCCAGCTTTTGTGACCCTCTTATTCTTTATAGACACACTTCTAGAGTTGGGTAAAAAGTAAAGTTTTCCAATGTAAACATCTTTGTTTATTCCTAAAAAGACCCCTCACCCACCAACCTGGTTAGTGGCATGCTTCTTCATTGGGGGTTCCACCTGAGATGCCTAGTGCATTAATGGTGTGATTCGACACTTGATTACTGCGGAGCAGGTTTTTTTTTTTTTTTTAAACTTTTTGTGGACTGGTCTCAGGAAACAGAAAAAATGAATTAACCCCTTTGGTGCCTGGGAGGTAAAGGTTATGTCCTGGGCAGCACTACTTGGGTGCCCAGGACATAACCGTTACATCCTGCACCCAGCTCATGGGGGGACGGGGACGCTAGCGCTCCCCACATGCACCCGCCCCCTCCAGGGCAGGGATGGGAGGGGAATTGCTTAGGCAAGGGTCGCTCCCTGGGGGGGCAAGTTTATTTTAGGTAATTTCTGTCCCCCTGGGGGGCAGAAACCACTAGGCACCAGGGATTTCTTTTGTAAATGTTTTTACAGATGGGGAGGGACCCCTTAGGCAAGGGTCGCTCTCCTGGGGAGCAATTTTATTTTAGGCCATTTCTGCCCACGGTGGGGGCAGATCAGCCTATTTTTTTAGTCCACTCTGGCAGAAACCACTAGACACAAGGGATTTTTTTTTTTTTTGCACCAAATTCACGCAAGGGTCGCTCCCCCTTGGGGCAGATTTATTTTAGGCCATTTCTGCCCAACTTGGGGGCTGATCTGCCTGAAGGGGATCAAAAACCACAAGGCACCAGGGATTTTTTTTTTTTTTTTTAATAGATGGGGAGCGACCCCTTAGGCAAGGGTCGCTCCCCTAATTAGGCCATTTATGCCCCCAGGGGGAGCAGAAACCACTTGGGCACCAGGGATTGGTATGTATGTGTGTGTGTGTGTGTGTGTGTGTGTTTTGTTTGGTGGGGCAGCCCCTTTGGTAAGGGTCACTCCCCATAAGGGCACATTACTGTTGGCCATTTCTGCACCCCTTGGGGGCAGATCAGCATATTTGTGTAAGGCCAATCTGCCCCAAGGGGTGGGGGGCGGGGGGCAGAAAGCCCACTAGACACTATGGAAGATTTTTTTTTCTTTAAAAAAAGAGGGTGGGGTTATGGCTATACCCCCACCCCAAATAAATGGGGACAAAGTTGTTCTGGCCACCGGTGGACTGACGGGGCAATTATCCCCAATCCGCTCCCTGGGGCAGCAGAAAGCCTACTAGATGCCATAGAATAAAAAAAAAAATAGTGGGGTGGTGGCTACCAACCAGTATGGGGATGGTTATGCCCCCACCCCAACTGAAGGGGGGTAACAGTCTTTCAGCTCTCCCCCTGCACGCTAAAACATGTTATCCCACAGCAAGCAAGAGGACTTTCGATTATTTTGGGTTTTGGTTTTACGTTTGGGCCATGAGATCTTGTCTAACTGTCAATCGCCTCACTTGGAATGGTGAGGGCTGCACTTTTTGGACTTTAGGACGCTGCCATGTAGAAAAATCTTCGAGACCTAGACTCATCTGAAAACTAAACATCTGGGTTAGTCCAGGGTGGTGTGCTTCACAGGCACCCCGCTCCATTTTCCTACCCACAATGCCCTGCAAACCTCCAACTTTGCTTGAAATCACACATTTTCCCCACATTTTTGTGATGGAACCTTCCGGAATCTGCAGGAATCCACAAAATTCATACCACCCAGAGTTGTCGCATCAATACCGATTTAATAAAAACTTCTGCCCCACTTGTCAGCCTAATAACGTTTTTTTTCCAAACTGCCCTTTTGGACCCGCTTTGGTTCCCCCTCAATTTTCGTCATGTTTTTTGGCTCTTCCTTGTCACAGGCACTTGGCCCACCTACACAGGTGAGGTATAATTTTTATCGGGAGACTGAGGGGAATGTTTGGTGGTAGGAAATTTGTGCCGGTGCAGTGAGACCACACAAAAATGTGGGGGAAAATGTGATTTGTTTTGTGGCTAAATTTGGGGTTTGCTGAGGATGCTGGGTAAGAAAACGCTGGTGGACCCACGCAAGTCACACCTTCCTGAACTCCCTTGGGTGTCCAGTTTTCAAAAATGTCTGGGTTTGGTAGGTTTCCCTAGATGGCTGCTGAGCCCAGGACCAAAAATGCAGGTGGCAACCCCCCCTGCAAAAACAGGTAGTTTTGTACTTGATAATTATGATGTGTCCACGTAGTGTTTTGGGGGCATTTCCTGTCATGGGCACTAGGCCTACCCACACAAGTGAGGTACTATTTTTATCGAGAGACCTGGGGGAATGCTGGGTGGCTCCCCTCAGATTCCAGAACTTTGCAGCACCGAAATGTTAAGAAAAATAGTTTTTTTTTTTTTTGCCACATTTTGAGGTTTGCAAAGGATTATGGATAATACAGGGAGTGCAGAATTATTAGGCAAATGAGTATTTTGACCACATCATCCTCTTTATGCATGTTGTCTTACTCCAAGCTGTATAGGCTCGAAAGCCTACTACCAATTAAGCATATTAGGTGATGTGCATCTCTGTAATGAGAAGGGGTGTGGTCTAATGACATAAACACCCTATATCAGGTGTGCATAATTATTAGGCAATTTCCTTTCCTTTGGCAAAATGGGTCAAAAGAAGGACTTGACAGGCTCAGAAAAGTCAAAAATAGTGAGATATCTTGCAGAGGGATGCAGCACTCTTAAAATTGCAAAGCTGCTGAAGCGTGATCATCGAACAATCAAGCGTTTTATTCAAAATAGTCAACAGGGTCGCAAGAAGCGTGTGGAAAAACCAAGGCGCAAAATAACTGCCCATGAACTGAGAAAAGTCAAGCGTGCAGCTGCCACGATGCCACTTGCCACCAGTTTGGCCATATTTCAGAGCTGCAACATCACTGGAGTGCCCAAAAGCACAAGGTGTGCAATACTCAGAGACATGGCCAAGGTAAGAAAGGCTGAAAGACGACCACCACTGAACAAGACACACAAGCTGAAACGTCAAGACTGGGCCAAGAAATATCTCAAGACTGATTTTTCTAAGGTTTTATGGACTGATGAAATGAGAGTGAGTCTTGATGGGCCAGATGGATGGGCCCGTGGCTGGATTGGTAAAGGGCAGAGAGCTCCAGTCCGACTCAGACGCCAGCAAGGTGGAGGTGGAGTACTGGTTTGGGCTGGTATCATCAAAGATGAGCTTGTGGGGCCTTTTCGGGTTGAAGATGGAGTCAAGCTCAACTCCCAGTCCTACTGCCAGTTCCTGGAAGACACCTTCTTCAAGCAGTGGTACAGGAAGAAGTCTGCATCCTTCAAGAAAAACATGATTTTCATGCAGGACAATGCTCCATCACACGCGTCCAAGTACTCCACAGCGTGGCTGGCAAGAAAGGGTATAAAAGAAGGAAATCTAATGACATGGCCTCCTTGTTCACCTGATCTGAACCCCATTGAGAACCTGTGGTCCATCATCAAATGTGAGATTTACAAGGAGGGAAAACAGTACACCTCTCTGAACAGTGTCTGGGAGGCTGTGGTTGCTGCTGCACGCAATGTTGATGGTGAACAGATCAAAGCACTGACAGAATCCATGGATGGCAGGCTTTTGAGTGTCCTTGCAAAGAAAGGTGGCTATATTGGTCACTGATTTGTTTTTGTTTTGTTTTTGAATGTCAGAAATGTATATTTGTGAATGTTGAGATGTTATATTGGTTTCACTGGTAATAATAAATAATTGAAATGGGTATATATTTTTTTTTTTGTTAAGTTGCCTAATAATTATGCACAGTAATAGTCACCTGCACACACAGATATCCCCCTAACATAGCTAAAACTAAAAACAAACTAAAAACTACTTCCAAAAATATTCAGCTTTGATATTAATGAGTTTTTTGGGTTCATTGAGAACATGGTTGTTGTTCAATAATAAAATTAATCCTCAAAAATACAACTTGCCTAATAATTCTGCACTCCCTGTAGAACCTGGTGAGGGCACCACAAGTTACCCCATCCTGAGTTCTCCTAGGTGTCTAGTTTTTAGAAATGTCCAGGTGTGCTAGGTTTTCCTATGTGTCGGATGAGCTAGAGGCCAAAATCCACAGTTAGGCACTTTTAAAAAAACAGGTCAGTTTTCTTTGGCAAAATGTGATGCGTCCATGTTGTGTTTTGGGGCAGTTCTTGTCATGGGCACTAGACCTACCCACACAAGTGAGGTACCATTTTTATCGGGAGACCTGGGGGAATGCTGGGTAGATGGAAGTTTGTGGCTCCCCTCAGATTTAAGAACTTTGCAGCACCAAATGTGAGGAAAAATTTTTTTCTTTTTTTTTCTTTTGCCAAATATTGAGGTTTGCAAAGGATTCTAGGTAACAGAACCTGGTGAGAGCCCCACAAGTCACCCCATTCTGAATTCCCCTAGGTATCTAGTTTCCATAAATGCACAGGTGTGGTAGGTTTTCTTATGTGCCGGCTGAGCTAGAGGTCAAAATCCACAGCTAGGCACTTTCCAAAAACACGTCAGATTTCAATGTAAAAATGTGATGTTTCCATGTTGTGTTTCCTGTCACGGGCACTAGGCCTACCCACACAAGTGAGGTACCATTTTCATCGGGAGCCTCTGGGGAACACAGACTAGCAGAACAAGTGTTATTGTCCCTTGTCTTTCTCTACATGTTTTCCTTCCAATGTAAGACAGTGTGTAAAAAAAAAAGACGTCTATTTGAGAAATTCCCTGTAATTCACATGCTAGTATGGGAACACCGGAATTCAGAGATGTGCAAGTAACCACTGCTTCTCAACACCTTATCTTGTCCCCATTTTGGAAATACAAAGGTTTCCTTGATACCTATTTTTCCACTCTTTATATTTCACCAAATGAATTGCTGTGTACCCGGTATACAATGAAAACCCATTGCAAGGAGCAGCTCCAAAAAAAGGCCTGGCACCTGAGGGGGAAAAGGTCTGGCAGCGAAGGTGTTAAAATTGTTTTCAGGGTGCCCACCTGGCTTGTGTATTTTAATATTGGTACACCTAGACAAGACTGAATGTGTTAAGAGATCCTAATGTGCTCTCACATCCTTAGCATTGTTCAATACTGGACCAAATGTTTCAACTATTTCCTCCTGGTTGCCCAATATAGGTCATTCTGGCTTTCTTTAGGACCTAGAACACATGCTCATTAAGGCATGCAAAAAAACGCAATGCATAACTTAAGGTTTTCATGGCGCTCTTACTTCATTTGAGTGCCAGTAGGAAAACATGGTGAACAGGAACATTTTATATTAATCTTTGCTGTGGTGAAAGTGGTGTTGTTAGTAATCACCCGACATGAACCATATACTACACAAGCACTGTTAAATCGCTGCGTTGTGAAGTCCCAAAATTCAGAGCACCTATTAGTGTGTGTCTTGATAATCAGGCAAGGTCCAGATATTTTCGTGTCCTCACTCATGGCCCACCATAGCCTCAGAATAGCTACATGCATAATGTTACCAATTCATAAAGTATTATCCCACTACATATTATACTGATTCCTTAAAAGTGCAGAATCATGCAGACACTTGTGTAACTTAAAACAGCTATATCCTTTCAAAAACTACATACTTTACAGTAGATTATTGTCTCATGGAGCCTCTGGAGGGCGAGCCCTGTAGTCACATACTACAAAAACATTGTTTTAGAACTGGTATTTAATGGACTGAAAGTCTGTGCATGAAATGGAATAAACATATGCTTGACCCCTCTCATCCCCACTTTCTTCGTCAAGCGTGGTCCCCGCAAATACACCTACTTGGTTCCTTGACCCTCCGTATTGGCGTTTGGTCAGCCGCCATTGCTGAATAACTAGCCACTGTGGTCCACGCTGTAAATGTAGGGGCCTGCCCATGGTAAATCTCAGACTGTGGGTGGCGTGACCTTGTGGTTCAGAGGGTGAGGTCACGTCACCAATTCTAGCATTGTGCTTTACTCACTCTAATGGGAGAGGGAAGGGTACATTTCAGTGTAAATCACTCTCTGTGAAGTCAGTAGCCTAGTAATTGGCAAGGATGGGGATGTGTTCGTCAAGATTTCCAGCCATGGCTACGTTTGGTGTGGTGTGATTACATCGCTAGCCTTGTTGCTGAGGGGACTGGGATGCGTTGTCTTCACATCCAAAAAGTAAGTAATGGATTATGCCCGTATTAGCCTGCACCGTGAGGAAGAATAAGAGTTCAAAAATAGAAAATGGTCTTTGGAGACAAGTTAACGTAATCAAATTATGGCATAACTTGTTGGATACTCTGAGGAAATCCATCATGACTGTGCATGCTGCACAATACCTACAGCTATTAACCTTGTCTTCTTATCTGAATACGCACTAATAGGTGCTCTGATTTTTGGGACGTCACAACAAAGAGTTTTAACAGCTCATGGAGGATATGGGTCATGTCAGGTGACTATGACGGCACCACTTTCATCACATCAGAGATTAATATAAAATGTTCCTGTTCTGTATGTTTTCCTACGGACACTCAAATGGAGTAAAAGTGCGGTGAAAATCGTAAGTCATGGATTGCCTTGCCAGCATATTTTCTAGGTCCTGAAGAAAGCCAGATTAACCTGCAACTAGGAGGAAATGGCTGAAACATGCCAACCAATAATAAGGATGTGAGAGCACACTAAGCACTCTTAACACACCCATCACTGTTTTTAATCTTGTCCAGGGGTACCAATATTAAAATACACCAGCCTGGTGGGCACCCTGAAGACCATTCTAATTCACTTTTTTTGTTTCCTGAGAACGGTCTGCAAAAAGTAAACAAAAACAGCATGCTCCTCTGTAATCAGGTGTTGAAGCACACCCTTGATGCGCTTGATGCCTTGGGTGGGACCCCTATGATGAAGCATGCCTCTCACCAGGTTGGTGGATGAGGGGTCTTTGTAAGAGTGAACAAATATGTTTAAACATTGGAAAAATAAAAGGACAGTAAAGTCAGGTATTGACACTATCTGAGATTGTGGTCACATACTCGCTTCTCTTTGTTGGTATATAAAACATCACAGTAAGCACCAGCCAAGGGTTTTGTAAGAGGACAAAATGCTGCTGCCATTGCTGGAGTTATTATAGCTTTGCCCATAGACTGATCTATGAAAATGAGGTACCTTCCTCTGCATACTTTTGGAAACCTACCTAAATTGCTCCATTGCCCTCTTGCCTGACCCGAGTATGAGAAGCCTAGAGGGTTAAAGCAAGGCCTACATCGAAGGCAAGCCTTCATAACTCTGTTTTAGTAAGTGCAGGTAATTTACTAAATTTCCTCTACATGCTTAGTGCAACCAGTTGATGCCTGCTGCTTTTCCCTCCTTTCTCATCCCCTTGATAGGTATATTGGGTGCTCCTGCAATTGACTTCTCATGCCTTCCTGCCACAAACCTTGCAGCTTGCTCCCAAAGACCTTATGCTCTCCCAGGGAGTACTGATGGAGGTCAAACAAGCGTAGAGCATATTCCAGGTATCTATAGGAGAAACCGTCTTCCACCAGGTCTACTTTATGGAGCTATGAAGGCTTCGACGTGAATGACCCAATTTAATAAAAATTATCAGTGCTATATTAATATAAAAGATCCAAGGTCAACAATGGGGAGAATGTAACAGGAGTGGATTATTTAGGTGGTACATAGACCCAGGCAGGCTTTACAGGATTTCATACTTTAAACAAACTTGCACAAATGGTGAGGCTGCTTCTTCATGTGTTCAGTAAATGTTAGTTTGAAATATAGCTATTGCTGCGACCGTATAATTTACATATGTAGTATAACTCACTTTTATAACCAGCCTACGCCTTATGGGCTCAAAGGTACATATTACTGGTGTCTTAGCTAACGTTAAAAATAATGCTTTGCAGTATGTTAACATGATTTTTTGATCCTACAGCAGTCCAGGGCCACCATGTGAACCTTTAGTATGTTTTCAAAGTCACTGGTGTGATTAATGTAAAACCACACTGTAGCTCACAAGTGACATTTACCGTTTATGTTGCTAGCAATGTTTTCTAACCATTTGTACCTTGGCCCTACCTAAATGCAGGATATGCCATTTGGGAGGATCTAATTATTGTCCTTTTTAAGGGTAATAGCACATGTAAAGAGTGCTGTTTATCGGGTGAAAATATGTCAGCCAATTTAATAAACAAATGGGCGAAGTATGGAAGAGGACATGCTTCCTTACAAAGAGCTTGTCGCAAAGTCATGAAAGTGCAAAACCTAAGCCTCATGAAGAAGCCTTTCACTGTTGTTGTTTTATAACTAGATTTTTTAAATTATTATTAAGGGCATATTTAGGCTTCCTTGTGTGTTCAGGGTTGCTATACCAAGTCTTGAAAGTCACCATCTCTGGGGGAAAAACCATGGGGTGCATACTTTTGGATCATTAGTGTGTGCAATTTCACTGAAAGGGGGGAAGAAATCTAGCAAGAGAGAACTTCATAACAACCATTAGGTTCTTCAAACAGATAAGTGGTGGGGGCTTTAGAAACCTTGTGAAAAATAACCAGGACCCAGTCATGATCCATAATTTCCTGTTTTGTGGGTTGCACCAATTTTGCTAAGCAGATGTTCGCAAAACAATGTGATCTGTCGGGGATCAGCCCAAACGTTAAAATCACCTAGAATGATTGGTTTAAATGCATCAATCATATGTAGTGATATAAATTGAGAAAGGCCATAAAAATAAGACTGGGAAAGGCAACTTTCTAAAAGTTACTTTTTCTTGAAAGGTATTACAAATCCTACTGTACCATTCAACTGGATTTTTAGTAAGTCTCAAAAATAGTTGTTAATTATGTTTCTAGTCCCATTCTAGAGATACAGTGTTAGAATTGTAATCTGTTCTCTGATTTTCTACATGTCACAGTGACAATGGTTTTTACGTTCTAGTCATTGCAAAGGCAGGTCAGTGTGAAATTTCTTCATGTCTTACTCTTAAATACCATGTACCCTGTCTTGAGGGCTACAAGGCCTACATAGGGGTGACTTGTTAGTATTTAACCCCTTCGCTGCCAGGCCTTTTTCCCACTCCTGTACCGAGCCTTTTTTTGGTTATTTGGGGCAGTTCGCGCTTAGGCTCTCATAACTTTTTGTTCACATAAGTTACCCACGCCAAATTTGCGTCCTTTTTTTCCAACATCCTAGGGATTCTAGAGGTACCCAGACTTTGTGGATCCTCTGAAGGAGACCAAGAAAGTAGCCAAAATACAGTGGATTTTTTTTTTTTTTTTTTTTTTTTGCTGAATTCAGCAAGGGGTCATTTGTGTAAATCCTACAAGTGTTCCCTACAGAAAATAACAGGTGAAATAAAAAAAAAAAAAATGAAATTGAGGTGAAAAAAACAGCAATTTTTCTCCACGTTTTACTCTGTAACTTTTTCCTGCAATGTCAGATTTTTTCAAGCAATATACCGTTACGTCAGCTGGACTCTTCTGGTTGCGGGGATATATAGGGCTTGTAGGTTCATCAAGAACTCTAGGTACCCAGAGCCAATAAATGAGCTGCACCTTGCAATGGGTTTTTATTCTATACCAGGTATACAGCAATTCATTTGCTGAAATATAAAAAGTTAAAAATAGATATCAAGTAAACCTTTTGTATTTCCAAAATGGCCACAAGATAAGGTGTTGAGAAGCAGTGGTTATTTGCACATCTCTGAATTCCGGGGTGCCCATACTAGCATGTGAATTACAGGACATTTCTCAAATAGATGTCTTTTTTACACACTGCCTTACATTTGGAAGGAAAAAATGTAGAGAAAGACAAGGGGCAATAACACTTGTTTTGCTATTCTGTGTTCCCCCAAGTCTCCCGATACAAATGGTACCTCACTTGTGTGGGTAGGCCTAGCGCCCACGAAAGGAAATAGCCCAAAACACAACGTGGACACATCACATTTTTTCACAGAAAACAGAGTTATTTTTTACAAAGTGCCTACCTGTGGATTTTGGCCTCTAGCTCAGCCGGCACCTGGGGAAACTTAGCAAACCAGCGCATTTTTGAAAACTAGACACCTAGGGGAATCCAAGATGGAGTGACTTGTGGGGATCTGACCAGGTTCTGTTACCCAGAATCCTTTGCAAACCTCAAAATTTGACCCAATAAACACTTTTTCCTCTCATTTCGGTGACCGAAAATTCTGGAATCTGAGAGGAGCCACAAATTTCCTTCCACCCAGCGTTCCCCCAAGTCTCCCGATAAAAGAGGTACCTCACTTGTTTGGGTAGGCCTAGCGCCCATGAAAGGAAATGGCCCAAAACACAGCGTGGAAACATCAAATTTTTTCACAGAAAACAGAGGTGTTTTTTGCGAAGTGCCTACCTGTGGATTTTGGCCTCTAGCTCAGCCGGCCCTAGGGGAGGGGGGGTTTGGCAGAAAAGGCCTAAAATAAATTTGCCCCCCCCACACCCCCAGGGAGCGACCCTTGCCTACGGGGTCGCTCCCCCGGAGTGACATTGGCGCAAAAAAAAAGATCCCCGGTGCCTAGTTGTTTCTGCCCCCCTTGGGGGCAGATTGACCTAAAATCCGCTGATCTGCCCCCAAGGGGGGCAGAAATGGTCTAAATACAATTTGTCCCCCAGGGGAGCGACCCTTGCCTAATGGGTCGCTCCCCATCTCTAAAAAAAAAAAAAAAAAAAACAAACAAACCAAAAAAAAACACAAGAAAAAGATTTGCCCTGGCGCCTAGAGGTTTCTGCCCCCCCAGGGGCAGATCGGCCTAATAACAATAGGGGGGCAGAAATTGCCTAAAATAAATTGCCCCCACCACACCCCCGGGGAGAGACCCTTGCCTACGGGGTCGCTCCCCTTGCATGACGTCGCAAAAAAAAAAGATCCCTGGTGCCTAGTGGTTTCTGCCCCCCTTGGGGGCAGATTGACCTAAAATTGGGCCGATCTGCCCCCAAAGCGGGCATAAATGGCCTAAATAGAATTTGCCCCTCCAGGGAGCGACCCTTGTCTAAGGGGTCGCTCCCCATTTGTAAAACAACAACAACCAAATAAATCCCCGGTGCCTGGTGGTTTCTGCCCCCCTTGGGGGCAGATCGGCCTAATTCAAAGAGGCTGATCTGACCCCCAAGGGGGCAGAAATGGCCTAAAATAAATTTGCCCCCCAGGGGAACGACCCTTGCCTAAGGGGTTGCTCCCCTTGCGTGAAATTCACGAAAAAAAACAAACTCCCTGGTGCCTAGTGGTTTCTGTCCCCTTTAGGGGTAGATTGGCCTCATAAAAATAAGCCAATCAAATGGCCTAAGTATAATTTGCCCCCTATGGGAGCAACCCTTGCCTAAGGGGTCGCTCCTCACCTCTAAAATCAAAAACAAAACAAAAAATAAAAAAATAAAAAATGATCCCTGGTGCCTAGAGGTTTCTGCCCCCGGGGGTGGGGGGGCAGAAAAGGCCTTTAAAAAAAATGCCCCCGAGAGCGACCCTTGCCCAAGGGGTCGCTCCCTTATGCCAATTTCCTTTTAAAAAAACAGCCCTGGTGTCTAGTGGCCATTTCAAAGGGAAGGAAATACATTTCCCTCCCTTTGAAGCCTCTCCGGGCCTCCTCCACGTGATCGGAAGAGAAATGCTTTGCATTTCTCTTTCAAGCGCTGGAAGCTGAGCTTCCAGCACAATGGAGGAGGCCTTCTCTGACAATCAGCACGTGATCGCGTGCTGATGTCACAGGGGTGGGTGGGGAGGTCGGGGGTGGAAGGGGAAGGTTTTCCCCTTCCATCCCTGCCTTGGGGGTTGGGGACCCCACAGAGGGAGCGCTAGCACTCGCTCTGGGCTCTGTGCCCAGGACGTAATGGTTACGTCTTGGCCACACGAGCACTGTGCCTCAGGACGTAACCATTACATCCTCGGCACAGAAGGGGTTAAAATGAAGGTTTAACCTATCAATGTCAAAAGGGTGTACTTTGATAGTTCGAATTGCAGTTGTTTACATTGCTGCAGTCAGGCTACAACGGTAGGCCTGAAACCTTGCTTGCACTACCCCGTAGTGGATAATGCAATAGGTTCTACTGTCCACTTGTGGCATTTAACTTCAAGGTCTTGGTACACTTTGTGGCATATAGTAGGGATTTAGAGGAAGGTAAATATACCAATTAGGAGTATGCCAGTTCAAACATGTTTAAAGGGGTCGCACAGGCACTTTACTACTAATTAGGGGGTAAAGTGCACTGAGTTCTAACGGCAACAAAAAAGATGTGGTCCAGCAGAAGATGAACAATTTGGGGTAACCATGCAGAAAAGACAGGGTTCCTACTCCCCTGATAATTAGCGCAACACCACCCTCAGTTGAATGCTAAACACGGTCTTGTTGAAATATCCTACAGTCATTTTGCACAACCTCTAATATATTTTGCTATAAGGCATCTATCGTTGGTTTAGGATTTATAAGACCTTGCACTTTATTGGTGTGCCGGATTATGGAGCTGGAACTAATAAGCTTTCCAGACACCCTGTTGCCACAAAAAGCTATTTGGAAGCACGAGGCAGTTTAGTTCAGAAACATAGTCTTGCAATACTTTAAGACAGTGATTCCCAACCTGTGGTCCGTGGACCCCCAGGGGTCCGTGACACATTCCCAGGGGGTCCGCAGGCCTGGGCTGGGAGGTAGGCACTTCTCCAGCTGGGGCCTCTGACAAACACGTGCGTGTTTTCATATTTATTACTTCCTTTGTTGAGCATTTTTAAACACACTGCAAAGCTCCTTGTACTACAAAAATAAAACCGTCAAGCTAACTCAAGTGATTAATGTATCCGCTGGAGAGAGATGGGAGTTTTGTGCAGTGGCAGTTTTGAATCAAAGGTAGCGCAGATGGTTAATATACCTACTGCAAAGAACATGTATCATGCAAAGAACAGTATTTTGTGTGCATGGCACAGTGTGTTACTGCTTTTGTCACAGAGATTCTTTTGTTACTGTGCAGTTCATATTTGTAATCTAGCACAATGAGCTGTGAACTGCCATTAAAGAGCTGCATGCAAATCGCATGGCACAAATTAGAAAGTTGTTTTTTCCTAGTATTTCATTTTCCTTATGCTGCTAAAAAAGGTTTGCTTTGTAGAAATATATTCTTATTGCTTACGCTGTGCTTCATTTGTGCTTGTTGTTTCCGGTGCTGAGCACCGGCACTTATTTTTGAGGGTTGGGGGCTTATTCTTCTGCCTCAAGCATTTGCTGCGAGCAAAAGACACATATGGGAAAGATGGAGGAAGGGAAAAACAAAAAAGCATCATAAAGGGAGAAAGTAGAAAGCTGCTAGAGTGAGCTGAAGTGGCAGGAAGTGGCTTTATATGGATTGAAGAAGCCCGAGATGGCTTCAGGCTTACGCTGCCTCAGTATTCCGTGTTCCCACATTTAATTGCAGTAGCCACATGTTTAAGAGGAGGGCTTTGGCCACGGCACGTTTTTATTTACTAATTAAGCACTGCGCTATTTTCATCACTAGTCACTGTGCTGTGTTCTGAATCCTAAGTTTGTGCTTCTCTGGACCAAGCACTCTTAGAAAATGCCTTCCAGTGTGGATGAGATGTGAATCCTACACCTTGTAGTCCCCTGTAAAGTGCCCTGACACCCTACGGTGGTATGAGAGGTGCAATCAAACAAATGAAGTACATGTGACAGAGAGGCTAGGGAGAGATGAGAGGCCCTTATTGTTTACTTCCTTTTCCCTTCACTGATTTATGTGAAAAAGCTTTATCAGATCTTGCATACCTAAAAAATAAAAACAGAAATCGCTCCTGAAATGTAGAATCTGACCGGAGGATTAACCTTTCCTAAATAAAACCAAACATTGAAAAGGTAGTTGCCGAAATGCAGCGCCAACCTTCCCAATAAAATGTTTTGATTTTTGCATATTTTTTCAATGTAAAATAATTTTATCTTTAGTAATTTGAGTATTTGTTTGGTGTGTACTTGTTATATTTTTTACGAATTACTGTTTTAATGTTTGAAAATTAAATCGTACAAATTTCTGGGGGTCCCCGGCTTCCTTTAATGATTCATTGGGGGTCCTCAGGAGTCAAAAGGTTGGGAACCACTGCTTTAAGATATTTTCAAAAACAAACTGCCTCCAAACAAAGGTTACTTGCTTCACTTTGAAGAAAAATGCACAGCAGAATGCATAAGTTGCAGAAATGAACAGGGATTCAGGACGCATCCCAAATGGAAAGAACCGCAGTTTGTGTTATCTTCCCGAATGTATCACAGGCAGATGGGCTTACCTTTGTGATACTGTTGTCCATTCTCCACATCGGTTTGGTTTTAAGAAGCTGAGGGAAGCAGATAGAGTCAAGAAGAAAGAGGAGATTGTTAACTTCCTTTAATGAACAAAAACAAAAATGAGAGAAAGACGAGAAAAGTCAAACCAGAATTTTCCAATAGAAAGAATTCAACCTTCTGGAATTTTTAAATCAAACTAAACTAAAAGGGGCAGAATAAACTAATAATAACATTCATGCCATAAGTCCCATATGTAGGCTTTGAAGCTGATAGAGTATCACCAAGAACACTGCAAAATAGTGGTCCTCTGACCTCAGACAAACTTGGTGCAAAAAGTGATCTCAGGCCAGCCAATGTAGGTAGGCGTCTGGTATGGCAAGGTGACAGTGGCATGCTGTGGTCTCAAGCAGGTCCTCGTGCTCCAACTGTATCCATATATTCACCAGCAATAGTCTCTTTTTTCCCAGTGTTGTGAAATCTCATTCCGCTTCTCTTGTGATATTCTTTGACTGTGCATTACTTGGCTCCAGCAACTTGTTTCCTTGGATAGTGGTGTGGCATGTTTCCTATGTTAAGCCTTTTATATAGCCAATTGGGCCTCCTGAGCTACAGTGATATTCATTGAGAGCACCCCTTCCTTCAGTTGAGCAGGGCAGGCACCTAAAGTTGGAATATAGCGGTTCTGAGTGAATATGAACTTTAATGCACAACTTTGCCACAACCAAGATTCATACTTCCTAAATTAAAACATGCAAAGGACATGCCAAACTGCCTCACAAAACAAGACAGCTACTTTTTCATGGGTTGCTTACTGTAGTCTTTAACACCAAATACCTAACTGCTTTTGTTTAGGTCCTGGAATGGTTAAATTTTTTTAACATACAGGCTGCAGGCCATATTTTTAATAAAGGTTACCAAATTTAAAGGATATTAGACAAAGAAAAAATATTTCCAGTTTAACGTATAATGCTGTCTTATTTTGTAAAGCGAGAGAGAAAATGAATGGTTAGACAGAAGTAATTTTCTATTGTAAAAAGGAACTGTGAGGGATAGCATTCTGTTCTTCCATAAGGAGCACATTGGAGCTCAAAGTAGTTTTGTTCAGTGCCGGGAACTGCTGTGGCAATGTGTGCTTTTTTGCTACCACTTTTTTTTTATTTTATTTTATTTTTTTAGCTTTTTGCCAATGTTTTACAATGGCGAAGGTCTGGCAGCTCTCAAAACAATAAAGTGTTACAAAAGCCATGTAAAAACAAGATATGCAGTGACAAAACCAAAAGACTCACCAGCAATGTCGGATTGGTTGGTTTTGGCAGTGCTTGTTTCTTTTCATGTTTCCCATAACATTGTTGAAAATGGTTACACTGATTTTTCTATTATGAATATTTTTCAAAAATACTAGCAAGCAGCAACATATTTTACTAAATTATTCTTTACCTAAAATGTCACATTAATTTAGCAGAAGTTTTGTGCATAATTGCATTTGTTTTTTTTTTTATTTTAAAAGCACATATCAATCTTTCTTACAAGCTTCTGCAAAAATTTGCATCTAATCAGAGCACATTCTGGGAGCAGTATATGTATCCTCATATTGTAAAACTTTTCAAACGTGTACACTTTTTTTTTTTTAAAAAAAGGGTTTTTTTTTTTTTTTTTTTTTTTTACTGGAACCATTGTCAGTAGTGCAGTGTGATCTTGCAACGATTATTTAATAATAATAAAGGCTTTGCATTAATGGACCATAAATACAAGTTCAAACAGGATTAACATATGGACACAAATATTAACTCAACTTCATATAGTTTCCTTCCCTGTAAACTGCCCTCCAAAGGCATTTGTGCTACATGGGGTTGAGCCCACTTGTCCCAAGGACTAAATAATCATGACCCCAAAGAATATGTCTGGGGCGTCCGGCTATAGGAATTCCATTCTTCATACCATTCCTGGTGCTTGCCTTCGAGTCTGAGACACTTGATGTCAAACGTATCTCATTTTGATCGGGTGACTTGTACCCTGTGTCTTGGGAAGAGTATCCTTCAATTCAGTTAGTTTAATAAATATCCATACATTCATTTTATTAGCCTTGATAGTTCCTGGTAATAATGGAGTTGAGAAAGACCTTGACTTGGTATGACCTCGAATAAGAGAAAGAATAATAGATATTTGCAAAAGCTGTTTAATTCATTTTTGTAGAGAATTCACACCCAGCTCAAAAAGCAATCAAAACTGAAAGTTTGGCTAAACGCCTAATTCATTAAATGTACTTTCCAGAGCATGTCTCTGTGATGACCAATACTACTACTTTTACTGATTAAGGATATAGTTAATTTGTGTTTGGTAATTAATATCAACTGCCCACACACCTAAATGAATTGATTGAATTACATAGCATGTTAATACATTTTTGATTTCGGGTGGTTACATTTCTAACATCTGTCTTCTCTCGGTTATTCCAACAGCCAATATATTGCAAAGTGCAGTATGCCTGAAAATCCTCTGATCGGTAAATATTTTTACAATTCATTATTTGAGAATGTTATATCAGAAATAGTTTACATGTTTCAGAAGCTTAAATAACAGATTATCTCCCGTTCATAGGCCTTTCTGCAATGGATACTCAGCAGATGCTACAGATCACAGACCGTCTGCAGAAAAAATTGAGGGAGAAAGGGGACACTTCTCAGAATGAAAAATTTAACATTTTACGTGACACACTTCGAAGCCCCTTGTTCAACCAGATACTAACGGTTCAGCAATCCATTCGTCAGCTAAAGGAACAAGTGAGTCAAAAGACTTCTCTGTTGGGACATGTTTTATTTTAAATCATTCATTTGCCATTTACAACAGTAGAACATGGTAAATACAATTTTTCACAAAACTGGTGTGAATTATAGCCGACAATTAATTGTTTTCATTGAATTAATAAAACGGGTTTAATGTTATTCGTAGACAGTGAATCCAATAGCTGAAAAGTACTTTTCATGTTTGCTCTGAAAGTATTTGATTGTACTATTTTGTAGCGTGGGTTCATTTATTGCTTGCGACCCTTATTTTGAACACATTGATAGTAAAGGTTTTCCAACCACTGTTTATTTTGCTTAATTACTCCTATCATTAACATATTTTGATGAGCTTAGGTCAGCTTTCTCATGTTGCAGATGACTCCTTTGCAAAAAGTTTTATTAGAATTTACTGATTCTGATGGATACAACTACCTGTGGATTCCTCACCTAATGAATACTCCCATGGCGCCAGCATTCGACGGAAATCTTCTTACTAGTCTCTGCACGTCGACGAGGACGTCACTCTAGCCCACGTGACGCCGTCTGACGTCATACAGGCAATAAGAGGTCCTCGACGACGTGCGGACGTCAGTTCCCTTTTTTCCGTGCATTCGAAACGGTTATCTTCGAGGGAGCAACTGTTACTTTTGTGGTTACAGTGTATTTTTGCTGCGTAGTCTTTCGCTGTGGTAATAATGTCGCAGAGAAAGTCTGGATTCAAGCCTTGTCGTGAGTGTGGAGGCAAGATGTCGGTGACGGATCCTCATTCCGATTGCCTTTGGTGTTTGAGCTCCGACCACGACGTCTCGACTTGTGATTCATGCCAGCACATGAATCCAAAGGCCCTCAAAGAACGTGAGGCGAAGCTGTTTATGGCGAAATCGAAGGAGAAGCATCACAAGAAGTCTTCTTCTCCAAGACATCGGCGTCATCGAGACTCCCGGCGCCGTAGAGAATCTCGGCGTCATTCGAAGGAGACTCGTTCCAGGTCTTCGGATCGGTGCCGAAGGACATGGGAGATCAGTCCCACGGTTATGCCGCATCCTTCGACACCGTTGCCCTCTCCGGCGTCTCCAACTTCACCTGGACAGGCGTCGGTGATTGAGGTTTTGGAGCCTCAGGTGTTTTCTCCGGCGTTGCAGACGTCGAGGCCGGCGTCGGGGTCGCCTCCGAGACAGGCACCCCAGTATCCGGCTTTTCCCACCCCTGGAGCCGATAGTTCCGCATTCTTGAATGCGATGTATGCCATCTTCCAACAGATGGCTCCTGGGGGTGCTCCGGCTGGGCCTTTGGCCTTTTCATTGGGTGATCCTGCACCTCTTCGGCCGGCACCCTTTATGCCCTTTCTCCCTTTTGGGAACGTGGGCTCGGCGCCAGTGTCGGCGCCGGTGGCCGCTCCGGTGGCTTCAGAAGGATTGGCCCCGGGGATTTCCATCCCATCGACGTCGGGATTTCGGCCTGTGACTCCGGTGGGTCCATCTGCTTCAGCTCCTCTTTTGTCGGCGCCGAAGTTACCTGTGGCGCCGGACGCGGCGTCGGTGGCTTCTGAAGATCGGCGCCGATCTTCGACTTCGGCGGAGGCATTGTCGACTCCGCGTATTGAACAACGACTTCATTCGAGGAGACGTGCTCTCCGTGTATTAGAGGAGCAGGAGTACCAACGAGCCCTGGAGGAAGGAGAGCTAGAGGACTCGGGTGATGGGCTGCGTGGTCTGGAGTCGGCCAGTGGGCTGGACACTTCCCCTGAGTGGGATCTTTCGTCCCCGGGAGAATACACTGAGGAGGCTGCTTCCTTTCATGCAGTGGTACGGAAGGCAGCTAGTTTTTTGGACCTGCCTTTGCCGGTGGTGGAGGCTAAACAAAACCTTTTAACAGAGGTGCTACATCCGGCCTCAGCTGCGGCGGAGCCTCTTTTGCCATTTAATGACGCACTGCTGGATCCGGTGTTAGAGGTGTGGAAGAGGCCGGCATCTTCCCCAGCAGTTCACAGAGCCGTGGCCAGGAGGTATCGGGCGGCTCCGACTGACCCTGGTTTTCTGTCTAGGCACCCTACGCCGGAGAGCTTGGTGGTGCAGGCCTCCTGTTCATCCAAGTCAGCGCCTGGTTCTTTCCCGACGGTGCCTGGGGACAGAGATTCTAAGAAACTAGAGGCGCAGTCCAAGAAGATTTTTTCGTCCTGCAGTCTGGCGTTAAAAGCCACCAATGCAACCTGTATCCTGGGGAGGTATATTCATGCTCTGATGGATGACATTTCTTCATCATTTACAGAGCTTCCCCAGGGTCTTTTGGATTTTGTTTCAAATGCCCAGGCTGCTGTGACCCAGATTATCCAGACGGGACTGGATACCACTGACTCGGTAGCCAGAGCAATGGGCACAACTGTGGTGGCAAGGAGACAGGCCTGGCTCCGTAACTCGGGCTTTTCTGCGGATGTACAGTCCACATTGTTGGATCTCCCGTTTGATGGGGACAAACTGTTTGGAGCCAAGGCTGATTCGGCCTTGGAACGTTTTAAGGAAAGCAGGGCCACGGCTAAGTCGTTAGGGCTCCAAGCTCCTTCTTCCACGGCCTCTTCCAAATTTTTCAGGAGGTTTCGTGGATTTGGGCGTGGCTCTTCCTCCTCTTCCTTTCGGGGAAGATATCAGCAACCTGCCTCTTCCCATCCCTATAGATCTTTTAGGGGGAGAGGTAGGGTCCGCACCAGAGGAGCCTCTCAGCAGCACTCTGCCTCTTCCTCATCCTCTGGCGGAGTGCAGCAGGGGAAGCAGCCTTAGGCTTCCACCATTTCCCACTCACTCCTCTCCTGTAGGGGGAAGATTACAGCATTTTCTCACCAAATGGAAGACTGTTACAACGGACACTTGGGTTCTCAGTATTGTGGGAAAAGGCTACACCCTTCCCTTTCGGGAGTTCCCGCCCCTCATCCCGCCCCGTCCTTCTTATTGTTCAGAAGAACACCTCCTGTTGCTAGAACAGGAGGTACAAGCCCTCCTTTCAAAGGGCGCGGTGGAGTTGGTCCCAGAGCAGGAAAGGGGTCGAGGATGTTACTTGAGGTATTTCCTGATTCCCAAGAAGGATGGTCGTTTGAGACCAATCCTGGACCTGAGGATCTTGAATTGGTTCCTCAAGCAGGAAAAGTTCAAGATGCTGACCCTAGCACAGGTGCTCTTGGCGTTGAACAAGGAAGACTGGATGGTGTCTGTCGACTTGCAGGATGCTTACTTTCATATTCCGATACTCAAGTCACACAGGAAGTATCTCCGGTTTGTGGTGGGATCGCAGCACTATCAGTTTGCGGTCCTTCCGTTTGGTCTTACTTCAGCACCTCGAGTCTTCACGAAGGTGATGTCGGTGGTTGCGGCAGAGCTCAGAAGGAAGGGGATAGCAGTATTCCCTTACCTGGACGACTGGTTGATCAATGCCAAATCCCCGGAGCTTGTGTCGCATCATCTGCAGTCAACAACCCAGTTGTTGTTCGACCTGGGTTTTTCGGTGAACGAGCCCAAATCTCACCTAGAGCCCTCTCAGCGCCTCCTGTTCATAGGGGCAGTACTGGATACAACATTGGGTCGGGCCTTTCCTCCGCCTCAGCGGATTCAAGATATTCAGGATTTGGTTCCAATGTTTCGAAATGGAGCGGTAGTTCCAGTCCTCAAGGTCCTTCGTCTGCTCGGTCTGTTTGCCTCCTGCATTCTGTTGGTCACGCATGCTCGCTGGCACATGAGGGCTCTTCAGTGGTGCCTCCGAAGGCAGTGGTCTCAACACAAAGGGGATCTAGAGGGTACTGTCAAGATCTCCAGAGATGCTGCTGTGGATTTGAAGTGGTGGATTGCAAGCAACAATCTTTCACAAGGAAAGCCGTTCCAGCAGTCGCCACCAGTGGCCACAGTCATAACGGATGCTTCCACTCTAGGGTGGGGAGCTCATCTGGGGGATCTGGAGATCAAAGGTCTTTGGTCTCCAGAGGAACAGATGTTTCACATCAATCTGTTAGAGTTACGGGCTGTACGTCTGGCTCTCAAGGCCTTCCTCCCTTCCCTTCGTGGTCAGTCGGTACAGGTCCTAACGGACAATACTACCACGATGTGGTACATAAACAAGCAGGGAGGAGTGGGGTCGTACCTTCTCTGCAGAGAAGCTCTTCGACTATGGTCCTGGGCAAAGGACCATCAGATTTGCTTGATAGCAAACCATCTGGCCGGAGTCTTGAACGTGCGTGCGGACAGTCTCAGTCGCCATTTCTCGGCAGACCACGAGTGGCGTCTCCATCCAGATCAAGTCCGTTTAATCTTGCAGAGGTGGGGGTTTCCTCGGGTAGATCTGTTTGCCACTCGAGAGAACGCGCATTGTCCGTTATTCTGCAGCCTCCAGTATCCGATGCAGGGAACGTTGGGGGACGCGTTTCAAATAACCTGGTGCGGCCAGTTGCTTTACGCGTTTCCTCCCATACCCTTGATTCCTCGAGTATTGAGGAAGATTCGCCAGGACAGGGCTCTAGTCATCCTAATAGCTCTGGATTGGCCAAGGAGGGTATGGTACTCCGACCTTCTCCAACTCTCAATGTGCCCTCCGCTCCGTCTCCCTTTCAGGGCAGACCTCCTCTCGCAGTCGCAGGGGCAGGTTCTACACCCCAACCTCCAGAGTCTGCACCTACATGCCTGGAGATTGAACGGGGCAACCTGAGTTCCTTCTCTCTCCCACCTGAGGTAGTGGATGTTATATTAGCGGCCAGGCGACACTCCACTAAATCTATCTACGCTAATAGATGGTCTAAATTTGTTGCGTGGTGTGGAGAGAGGCAGATTGATCCTTTGCATGCTCATCTATCGAACGTTTTGTCTTTTGCTCTGTCTCTAGCGCAGAAAGGTTGTGCAGTGGCTACCATTAAGGGTTATTTATCGGCCTTGTCAGCCTTCATATGTCTTCCAGACCAACCATCTTTATTTAAATCCCCTATTGTTATCAGATTCTTGAAAGGTCTTCTAAATAAATATCCTCCAAAGCCATTCGTTATGCCGCAATGGGATTTGTCCTTGGTCCTGACTTTCCTTATGGGGTCCCCTTTTGAACCTATGCATTCTTGCCCCTTAAGGTATTTGGTTTTAAAAACAGTCTTCCTGATAGCTATAACATCAGCAAGGAGAGTGAGTGAGTTGCAGGCCTTATCAGTAAAGCCCCCTTATACAACTTTTTATGGGGATAAGGTGGTGTTGAGGACCAAGGCTGCTTTCCTCCCGAAGGTTGTTTCACCTTTCCATTTGGCTCAGGCAATTACTTTGTCCACGTTCTATCCTCCGCCTCATCCTTCCAAAGAGGAAGAAAGACTGCACCGTCTGGACCCAAAGAGGGCGTTGAGCTTCTTTATTGATAGAACAAAGGATTTCAGGCTGGAGGATCAGCTGTTTATTGGATACGTGGGCAAGAGGAGAGGAAAGGCAGTCCACAAGAGAACACTATCCAGGTGGGTTGTTCTTTGCATTAAAATCTGTTACTCTTTGGCAAAGAAGGATCCTCCTGAGGGCATTAGAGCTCATTCCACCAGAGCTAAGTCGGCCACTTCGGCCTTGGCCAGAGGTGTTCCTGTGGTCGACATCTGCAAGGCCGCAACTTGGTCGTCCCTTCACACTTTTGCAAAACATTACTGTTTGGATTCTGAGGTTAGAAGGGACGGCCATTTTGCACGGTCAGTGCTGCAGGATTTCTTGGTTTGACCATTTAGGCACCCACCGCCGGGCGTGGTACTGCTTTGGGACTCTATTCATTAGGTGAGGAATCCACAGGTAGTTGTATCCATCAGAAGAACGAGTTACTTACCTTCGGTAACGACTTTTCTGGTGGATACATTAGCTACCTGTGGATTCCTCACGGTCCCACCCGCCTCCCCGTTCCCTTTCTGGTCTTACCAAGTAATCCTTGAGTGCGCTTTTCTTGGTCTTCGAGGGTGCAATAGATGTTGTGTATAATATATTTATATATGTATATATGTATATATCTTTTTGTATATACTTGATGTGTATATATATATTTTAAAAAGAGAGAGTTATATATATATATATATAAAAAAGATTTATAGTTATTCATGCAATGTTGTGTATTTTTACAATGTAATGGGATGTTGCCTTGCTCTTTCATAGCATTGCCTGGTTGTTCTCATGCACGTAAAAAATGATTGGTACTGACGTCCGCACGTCGTCGAGGACCTCTTATTGCCTGTATGACGTCAGACGGCGTCGCGTGGGCTAGAGTGACGTCCTCGTCGACGTGCAGAGACTAGTAAGAAGATTTCCGTCGAATGCTGGCGCCATGGGAGTATTCATTAGGTGAGGAATCCACAGGTAGCTAATGTATCCACCAGAAAAGTCGTTACCGAAGGTAAGTAACTCGTTCTTCTAGGGCTAGAATGCCCCTAAGAATATCCACCTAGGAATTTAAGTCCATGGTGGAGGAGAAGATGCCCATTTTCAACCCCTCATTTAACAATGTTGTAATAGGCCAGGATGGCAGAGTCATTGGTGCTTTTCATCCTTAAAGATGAACAGCCAGCCAGCGGGAGAGAGAGGGTTGAGCTGGAGAAGTTATTCTTGTATTGAAGCTTAAGGAGATGGGGCTGATAGGCCAGGTGCCTAATAACAGTAAATCGAGAGGAACTTAAAGGTTAAGTAAAATCATGCCTGCAAGTAGAAAGTGAATCCCGGGGGAACAAATCTCTTTTTTACTTGGAAAGTGCATCGCATGTTATAAGTTACAACTCTTACCAGGGTCGATAAACTATTCACTAGTGCTAACCAGATTTCTAGGTCTTGAGAGTCCTGGAGCTCTTCAAGACAAGTTATCCGATGGTCAGGGCTAGCCATTAAGTTGTTTTAGGCTAGTGACAGTAAGATATCCTTTTAGGTTAGAATCAGAATGCTCCATCTTTCATTAATAGATATTTGGACCAAGCATGCCATGGAATCCAAATTGATTCATTTCAGGCGCCAAATTAACAGAAAGTGAGAATAACCCTTTAGTTAAAGGTTTTTGCCTTTAACTTAAATTTATCAACAGTTTCCTGAAATCCATCAAACTATTTTGAGGTGGGAGATGAAGAACTGGGGATAATAATTTTTTTTTACAGCTGACTTGTTTCCAGAATTACCTTTATTTAAACCTTTACAGTCTTGTGAAGGGTCCCTTTAGGGTGTCTCTCAGTTTTTACCCCATAACCCCCGCACCCTTCCCCAAAAAACATTAGTTTGGAGAGTCTGAGGTATTGGTGAGACACCTTCCCCACCGTCTTCTTCACAAGCATATGTGAGAAGGATAGGGTGAGTGGTAAATGCCACAATCTTAACAGGAACAGATTTCTTCGGCATAAGAAAAACCTGTGGAAGATAGTTGGTATTAAAAAATACTGCTTCAAGAGATCCAGCACACCTACCCTAAGAAATCATGAATGAGGTACTGGCTGAAAAGTAACCAAGTACTAGTGAAAAATTATGGCATTCCAATAGCTTTGTATTGCAGAGTACTTAGTTACTGGAAACCTTTCTACAGTAATAGGAAATGACATACAGGAGTTATACTCATAGTCCACCAAAGAGAGAAGGCTTTAAAGATTTTAGAAACCACCATCTTAGATTGGGTGTGAAAGATAGTGGTAATATCTGGCCTGAACCTTGTTGCTCTGAGGGCTCCTAGGTAGGTTAAATTAGAGTTCAACAGTCAGTAAGACTTACTGCTGCAAAATAGCACCCCCACCCCCTCAAATTCTGTGGGATGCTTTTGGTTGGCATGTCTCAGCCACTGAAGCAACATAAAGCAAACCCTGGCATCAATCATGCACCCACCTCAGGAAGGCCAAAAATATATGTGCGAGAAAAGAGAAATCCCTACATAAACTGCATACAGGTGGCCGCAAGACAGGGGCACCAGAAAACGGATGTCAGATAGGACTCAGTCACCTTGACAGACAGGCCCTCAGCCACTGGCATGCCCACAACACGTTAGGCAATTATTTTGGTTAGTTTTTGCTCCTAGTGAAATATTTCTGATAGTTTTGGGATAGGAAGTTCAATATCTTTGTTTAAGCGTGGGTAATTGTTATGAGAAGTGTGATCTTCTCCCAGAAAGCAGACTGTGCAGAAAAGTTTACTAGTCCTGAAAACTCTCCCATTCATTAATTCATTGTAGAGTTAAGCTTGTTCCTCTTTTATCATGACTGCCAAAGCGGAATGCTGCTGGTTCATAAACCAGCTCTCTACAACTGTTGTTCTTTAAGAACCTGGCTGAGTGGACTGCACCTCGTTTGTTGTTTGTTCTCGGTCTTCTTCGAGATTCAACCTTCCCCTCACGCAGTCAGTAACAGTATCAACCTGAGTCAAGTCGTGATGTAGGAGGAATTTAAGTATGATCTCCACAGAAGAGTTGTAGTTTCTCGGCATGTCTGCTTAGTTAAGATAGCACCAATTGTTTGACTTAATATGTTGAGAATAACACCAGAGCAAGCCACATCAACAAACCAAAGATTGGTATGAAAACTAAAAGCGTGGAGACATAGGGGAGTTAGTGATGCAAATCGGCTAAAATTTGGGATGGCAGCAAGCTCATTATGCCTACAATTTATTAGTTTCCAAAAGTCCATATCAGCACTACAATTCCACCTGTAGGCCAATAGTTTTAACAATTTCACCTTTATTTGAGAAAATATCCCTGTAAATAGAACACTTAACTGCTCCATTGCTAAAGGATTTGAGTTCTTACTTATGCAACACAATGGATCTTTTGAGGCAAGTTCAAAATACGTTTTGGCTGGAGTAACATCTTTTAAATATGGATGCAGTGGTGTTGTACATTTCGATTGAGGATGAAATGGGTCTAAGAGTGTGCAAGTATCTTTTGAATCGGAGTAAAATCACTTGGGTCGAATATAAATGAGTGCTATTGGAGAGAATTGCAATATCATTGGCCCATGATATCTTATTTGGCAAAGAAAATTACAAGCAGTTGTGCAATACAGCCTTGAACAAGTCCTCTTCCACAATCTGTGTGAATCTCACTGTGGGCTTGTGGCAGAAGAAAGTTGCCTGGGATGTGCAACATGAGCACTAAATGGATAAAGTTATAATGTAACTGCATCACGTTTTGTAATAGGATGCTGCATCACAGGAGATGATGGAATTTTTTGACAAGCTTAATTAAATCATGTACAATGTCAGACTGACGTAATATTGTAAATCTATTTATATAACACATATGACTCCTGACCAGGCATTGAAGCACTTAATATGAGTAAGATAAATTAATTTCCTGGACTCAGTTATCTATCTAGAAATGATCAATATCACACTATTCTGAAAGGAAACTGTGACGGATAGTGTGCTTTGTCATGTGGGAAATTTTAAGTGACGCACTTAGGGGGCAGGAAGCGTGTCAAGTGGTTTGATACTAACTGCCAAGTCCTACAACCAGCTATTAGAAACCCTTAAGCAATCGGCTCAGGACCAGGACCTGGTGCGCGCCCATAGAGCGTTATACAAGGAGACTCTTAGAGCTAGAAAGAAAGCCATTATAGAGGAAGCCTACTCTTCTTTACTGCAGGCAAGTGAACTTGAGAACAGCAAAAGCTTTCTGGCAGGCAGTGAATCTGGTCTTGATACTGTGGTCTTGGTACCAGAGGTTTGGGTCTCCCACTTTTCAAAGCTTTATGCTGCCTCTGACAATGAGGATAGTTCCTCCTGGGGAGAAGGTTCTTCCTTGCTCCCACAGTCGCTGGCTTCAACTAATTTTGCCCCAGAGGTTGAGCTGAGTGAGGTCTTGTGGACGGTGGCCATTTGCTTGGGACGAAGAGTGCCTGGACCTATTCAAGTCAAATACTACACCGCGGGCCCCACTCTTGGTAAATGTTCTCAGCATTTTTCTAACTGTAGGCCCCTCCAAAGACCTGGTCACATGCCATGATCATTCCTATTTTTAAGAAGGGTTTCAGAGGTGATCCCCAGTGTTATCGCCCCATTTCCTTAATCAACTCAACAGGCCGAATTATGGGGTATAATATGCTGTAACAGCTACAAACGTGAGCCAGTGACCACAATGTCCTTTCAGAACTCCAGTTTGGTTTTCGACCCTGTTTAGGCACGGTCAAAAAGTCTCTCAATTTGTGCCTCTTAATTAGTAAAGATAATGTGACCAAAAAGGATAAGCTCTACCTGACCTTTATGGACTTGAGCTCCGCTTTTGACTCCGTAAACGGGGCCAAATTGTGAAGCATCCCGTCTGATATGGAGGTTGGTGCATATATGTCCTTAATTTTCTTGGGGAACTTCATAATGAAGATACTGCAAACATGAGGTACGGCCCGGGTGGAAACAACTGCTTTCAGCTTTGTGAGGGGAGCGCACCAGGCCTGTGTCTTGACCCCGTTCTTTTTTCTCATTATACATCAATGGCCTGGAGCCAGATCTTTTAGAACTTAGGGCGGACTGCAGTATCCCTACTTTAGTTTATGTTGATGATACTGTCCTTCTAGCAAGGACTGCATCAGGTTGCAGCTTTTGCTGGACTGCTTTTGTAAGTTCATGGAGGGTCTGAATCTGAAGGTGAATAAAGCCAAGACACATGTCATGGTTTTGGTGCCAGGAAAAGTGATAATGTTGCCTTCACAGTCAGTGGCAATAAAGTTAGCTTTGTCACCATGTTTACCTATTTAGGCATTCTTTTTGATAAACATCTCACAATGGGTCATTCAGAATGTGCAGAGTTGCTGCCTTTCCTAAGGTTGCGGAGGCAGATTTTAGTTTTGCCTGCAGGATAGGATATAAGCCAGTTAGGGAACTCGTGGCTATGTACAGACCCAAGTGCTGTGCTATCGCCTCTTAGGGAGCTTGGGTGTGGGGCATTAGTGAGCAAGCTGGATTAGAAAGAATCAAGAATGGCTTTGTCAAAAGGTTACTCACTTTGGTTGAAAGCACCAGCTCCTTCATCTGCCATTTTGAAGTGGGGCTAGAGCATATCAATGATTTCATCTAAATGCAACCCCTCCTCTTGTGGCTAGGAACCTGCACTAGGAGCTAAACTTCATTCAACTAGGCCATGCTCAGTGATAGTTTAATACTCGATCGATCATTATATACCCCCTGGATTAAGTGCATCCACAACGCTTCCCTTAGTTTGGGTTGTGAAGACCTTTTCTGCTCACCCAGTAGCCTAAAACCAAGCTCTTAAAATTCCCTGAAAAAAAGAGTTCTTGGCTAGTTGTCTGGATGTAAAAATGAGAGAGGCAGACAAGCCACCAATCCAGGCTTACATGGGTATCTTCATAAATAATGGCATTGCACCTTATTTAGATGGGGTGAGCAGTCAGCGTCATAGATTTAGATTAAGCATGGTGCACTTTCCCCTTTCAGGGGTCTTACTTTCCAACCTGTTTGCCCCTGTGATGACTGCTCTGAGCAAAGCACAATGCGCTTTGTTTTTTTGCAGGTTTTATTCTGTTTTAAGGAATTGTTACCTTTTACCCCTCTTAAAACAGGGTAGTATATGGTACTGCATACCTGCTTTGGCTTATTTGCAACCATTGCCTACTGTGAAGATTTGTTTTTTCATTGCTGCTTTTATTCAATGTTCCATTAAGCAGAGTAGTTATGTAAACGCTTTTTTTCTTTTAATCTTTTCTATCTTGTGACATTTATTCTGTAAGGTTTTTATCAATGTTCTGATGCAAGGCTGATGGTTTATTGATCAACTGCTGTATGTACTGTGTTATATGCTTTTTTTTTGGCATAATTAGACCGAATAAGGTTATTCTGACTGACTGAAGTGACATACTCATGATGAGTGTATAAGAATCAAACTGAGTGGCCTTAAAGATTAAAGTAAAACCATTATGGAGATGACAGAAAGTAATTTCTTGCACAGGTTGTGGGCAGTGAACAAATGAAACTGCAAAAAAAACATATTTCCCTTTTACAAAAAGAACAAAATACTGAAGATGTAAAAGGTGATGATAATAAAATGAGATTAATTACTTTGTCCAATAAGGAATAAAAATGACATAAGAATATTTTAAAACCCAAGCATATAATTGAGGATGTTGCTGATACAGTTTCAGTTTTATGCCCTGGTCTTAGAGTAAAATATAGGAAACTCTGATCAATAGAAGCCACATGATGAATAAATCTGATCACTGACTGAAACAAAACCAAAAACGATTCTGGACATGCAATAAACCTAAAATATGCAAATACAGAGTTACAAAGGAAACATTTTTGGGGGTTGCCAAAAAGTTTGAAATTCAACAAAGGAGTAACATATGGATCTAAGAAAAATAAGTTAGGTACTCAAATATCAGTGCATGCAAAAATACGTCGGAAGTGTGACCTGTTGTTTGTCAAATGGAATTTTCAAACTTTTGAGTACTATATTACAAGTAGGAATAATGCCTATCTAATATCAAGTCATTATCAAAGAAAGCAAGCAGGTGTTACCCGTATATCAAATACTTTGGCATAGATATGGTAAATAAGAGTGAGAAGTGAAGGGATGCCACAGATAAATTACAATAACTTCAATCGTGGTACATTGAGTTAAAAACCTAATTTACTTATGCCTTGCACATGATAACATGAGACCCCAGGATCGATGTAAAAAAATGGTAGCAATGGTATTTTAATATTGAAATGAAGATATTGTATAATGAAAGCAATATAATTATGTGATATGTAAAAAGTCACTAGATTTCAAATTGATATTAAGTTATCTTAAACTCCCCTGAATCGCTATAAATGGTTTGAATATGCAAAGAAGACTAAGCCCACGTACACTCAGTTAAAATTGAGTGATGCATATAAAGACTACCCCCATTCGAGGGATTTCTAAATTAGGTACTGATGTTAAACATCAAAAACTCAAGAATAAAGTCTATTAAAATTATGGGAAAGAAAAGGTAATGAAGGTATTTATCCATTAGACGACATTTTGAGAGAAGTACTTCCATATCAGAAAACCTTCAAGGGTTGCTAATCAGATTCTCATTTGACTGGCAAGAATCCATATTTTTCAGAGCTCATCTATATGCGCGAACAAAAAACTGGTAAAAACTGAATCACATGATATTAAAAGAGAAGAAGACAAACAATATGAACAAAACCCAGCTGGGAAAATGTGTTTGTGATGAAGTTGACTTTTGTGAATTTATATAAACAATCACTACTTTTTGTCTGCTCCATCTGTCTCTTTTCCTTCACTTAAAAAGGTCTTGGTTTGTGTGCCACAAGGATTATGCATGCAACGAATTTTAACTCAGGAGCAGATGGAAGAACACAGCACTAATTTATGATAAGAAAGTTTACTGCATCAGCGTGTACGCCCTTGGCTCTTACACCCATAAAAAGTATAAAAAATACAGCAAGAATTCTTACGTGAAACTAGGGACTCAAAGGAACATCATGCTTAAGGCAGATTTTGGGAACAAAACTTAGAGTTGCACCGTAGTAAATGTGTGCTACTCGGTTTCATGTGTTCCCTGTTAGAATTAATGTGCAGCCCTGACTTAAAACCATTTAATTGTCAAACACAAAACTGTGTGTAGACGTTGCATTATGTTCCTTTTAACGCCTCATTGTCTGTGTTTTCTTTGTTAATGAGCCCTGTCAGTTGACATTCTATGCTCCTTGGTTGATGCAGCATTGTAATCCAACTTCTGTGTTTCTGAAATGTCCCACTTTTTGTTTTTCAAAGTCTGATCACCCCATTGAATGCTAGAAGTATTCTAAGCGATTGCTAATTACTCGTGGCCGCATTCCCTTGCATTGTCTTTAGCTCGTCTGTGTCCTTACAGACACTAGCCATTTAAAAAACATTTTGACCCCTGCCACCCATTCCAGAGAGGAAAGTCAGTCTAGACTGAACAGTAATGTCAGGGCCTTTCTGAAAGGAACAGAATCAACCCAGATCATTTTGAGCTTTGTTAGTCCTCATCAGTGAAGACCAGTCCCGCTCACTCTGCTAAAGGACTCAAGCTGCATCTATTTTTTTAACATTTTATTTATTGCTTCTCCTTGATTGCACTTGCTCTGGTGCTAGATGCAGTTTAGTTTGCAATAGGTTTCTCTTCTGTGAAGGCTCACCTCAGTCCTATTCATGCTGTAGCCTCTTAAGCATCGACTGAATTAAAACAACCTTGGTGTGCACATGGAACACTTGGTTTAAAAGACTGAGGCCCTTATTACGAGTGTGGCGGTCCCAAGACCGCCACACTCGTGATGGCGGTCTGACCGCCCCAGACAGGGTGGTCCGACTGCCCTTTTATGATTGTGGCAGATGTGCCACGGTCCGACCGCCGGCAGCGTCTGGTTTCTGCCTGTCGACAGCCTGGCGGTCTTGGTAGTCGCAATCTGCCAGGGCAGCGCTGCAAGTAGCTCTGCCCTGGAGATTACAAGTCCCCTTTCCGCAGCCTTTGCATAGCGGCCTTGCTGCCATTAAAAGGCTGGCAAAGAGGGGGTGTTGGGGGCCCATGGGGGCCCTGTCGCACATTTCACTGCCTGAATTATGACACACCACAACATTGCCGCCGGCTCGATTACGAACCAGCGTCAATGTTGTAGTGAGTTTTCCGCTGGGCCAGCGGGTGGAAACGCTGTCCAGGGCGGGCAAAAAACCTCCATTACTGGCGGTCTTTTGCCTGCAGCGGCTTCGGCGGTCCTGTGAAAGGACCGCCGAAGTCGTAATGGGGCCCTGAGTTCTGTTGCATTTGAAAGCCTACAGAGCAATTGATGTTGTACTGCTCTAGCATCCTAAACTAATTCTTTTTGAAAAACAAGAACAGAGTGCAGCAGATAATATGATACAAACTGGACTAGATGAAGAAAGTAAAAGCATCCCTCCCCCAAACTGTCTCAATGTGACATCTTCACTGTACATCCATTTTACACAAAGATGTAGTCCATCTAGATAGCAATGCCAATGAGCAAACTTTTCCAAGGTAAACAGAAGAGATACCTTATCCCACAAATTTCCGATAAAACGTTTGAAATTCCCACCAGCCTTCTTACTGGCATAACTAAGGAGGCCTTATTATCCCCTAACTAAAACAATGGATGCAAAATTACTGCATCCTAAAAGAGGCACTATTTCCTTTGCGAGGTTCATAGAAAGGATCAGGCTTTATCTCTGCTATTTGTTAAAACACATGCAAATGCATGTCATTTTAACCAGTCACTGATAAGACAGATGATTAGATCGAGTAGTCAGAGATTTCATTAGAGAGCTGGTTCAATGTTTTTATTCATAAGGGACATATATGAGAATAGTCTTCCATTGATCTCCCTCTAGCATTCATGGCATACGTAGCAGAATAATCTTTCTTAGCTTACATATGAACAAGACAAACAATTGAAAGGACTAAAGCATAGACTGAGGTTTTTGGACCTCTAAGTTAGGCTTATCTGACTTTACACTCAATATGTTAATTTGGACCTTGCTGTGAATGCCATTGTCTCCACGTACTCAAGCACTGGTAGAGCTCTCGTTCTGTCTTCCCATCTGGCACTTGTGGTTTCATCTCTGAGTTTATGAAATGCACTAAAGCATTTTCCTCCTGAGCTGTTCATAAGACCCCATGATCATGTTTCTTTCTTTCCTCAGGTGTGCTACCACCATATTACGTTATTCATTCCTTTTTCCAGCTGAACCGTTAAATTTGGAATTGGTCAATCAAGTTTGTTCAAGTTATAACATTAATTGCTCTGACATACTTATTTTTGTTAGCAAAATGTAGTCTTAATAGTTTTGACAGAACCTTCCTTTTCACCCTGTAATCGTTGTCTACAGCTCATGGAAAGAGGATAAAGACGTCTCTGCATCTTGCTCATGTGAATTTAGACTAAATGAAACACTTAACTGTTTCTGACCTGATTGCCAATGTGGGTATATATTGATCACCACTACTTACTAATCTATGAACAGAAACCTTTCCTGCTGAGCAAATATGAAATGAAAAAAACTGGATCATCTTCTGCTGAGTAGAAAGTTCATGCTTTGTTTGAAGCAGTGACATTGTTGTGGCGGGCCAAGTTTACCATTAGTGTTCATTAGAGGAATGAGACACTATTATGTAACATTTGATTTATCTTTGTCTAAACCGAACAAACAGTACTGTGCACAAATCATCTCTAAAGGTTAGGAGCTATTATCACAAATTGGAATTCTTGATTACATTGATTGTACAGGTCAGGAACTAAAAGCATCTCACATAATGAAAGAGGTACTTTACAATGACTTCATAAAACTCTGTATTCAGTGGAGGAATAACCTGTCCAAGTTAAGGAAATCATTTTCTATTTGATGCATACAAATACAAGCATTTTTGCACTAGGGCCAAGAATTTGCATAGTTCTTGCCCTACGTTAACACTACAGATGCTCTGGCTTTCTTACCGCTATAGCTCACCTGATTTTTGCGCAGCCTGTTTAGATCTGGCAACAGAACCTGCAGATGCTTTAACCTCACATCATTAAGTCTTCAAAAAGTACAGCTAGCAAGACAGAGGAGAGTGGACTTTAGGTCAGCTCAATTTAGCAATTTGTTGACATGGGGTTCTCAAGGTTTCACATTGCTCAGATAAGCCTTCTCCCAAGCCCAGGTTGTTTTGTGGATGGTTACATTGTCCCATTGTGTTCCCATTAGGTTTAGAGGATGGGGCATAAAGTAGTCATTTATAGTCTAAGGCTAGTGTTAGCCATGTGATGAAATTACTTTGCAGACATAACAACATTTTAATTGCTTATTTATGGCTTTTTTATTTAGGAAGTGCTTGTAGTTTGGATGCCTAAGCCTGTCATAGTGCACCTTATATAATCATCTTTGTACGTTCATTTGTCATATTTCATGGTAACGTGCTGTTGGATTTACAGCTTTCTTTTTGTTCACTAACTAAATATACTCTTGCACCTAGGCTTTCTTAAAATAATGTAATGAAAATACTGGCCCTTTTCAATAAGTATTGACTGTGCATTCTGAGAAAGAGTGGTGGAGCCACTGCTGGAAGCTGTGGTACATATGATGGCAATTAATCAATGAATCAATCAAAAAAATATATAGAGCGTGCTACTCACCTGTGAGGGTCTTAAGGCGGTGGGGGGTGGCAGGGTTTGGGGGGGGAAGTAGGGTCACTGTTCGAACAGCCATGTCTTGAGGTTCTTTCTGAAGAGCAGGAGGTCTTGGGTCTTGTAGAGGTTGGTGGGGAGGGAGTTCCAGGCCTTTGGGGCGAGGTAGGAGAAGGATCTGCCTCCTGTGGTGGCGCGTTGGATGCGGGGGACTGTGGCGAGTGTGAGGTCGGCGGATCGGAGGTGGCGATAGGGATGTGGAAGTTCACTCTTTCGTTGAGGTAGGTTGGGCCAGTGTTGTGGAGGGATTTGTGCGCGTGGATGAGGATTTTGAATGTGGTGGGGTTGTCGTGGAGTGTGTTAGGGTTGTGGTTTTTTTTGTGGTGGGGCCTGTTGGGGTGGGTGGGGGCTGTACGGGAGTCTGCTGCGTTGAGATTGTGGTGTTTGATGTGGGGAGCGCTGGGGTTGGTGTGGGGCGTGTGGGAGTCAGTGGTGTAAAAGGTGGAGCAGGAGAATTGGCAGGCGTAGCAGGTGAAGGGTCCCAGTGTGTGTGTGTGTGTGGGGTTGGTTTGGGTGCAGGCGGGGTGTGGTCCTGGGTTGAGGGAGTGGAGAGTGTTTGTGGAGTAGTGTTGTCTGGGGCAGGGGGCGGGGCTGGGGGGACCGGGAGACTGGCACTGGGCGCGGACGGGCGCAGACAGGCTTGCCTCTGGCACGCGCACGGCTGCGATTAAGAGGGTGGGGTGGGAGGGTGGAGCAGCTAAGAGGAGGTAGGGCCAATCGGTGTGCGCGGGGACGGGGTCGCAGGAGAGGCAGCGGCAGGGTAAACAGAGACCGGCCGGAGCCGGTGCTGAGGAAACGGGCAGTGGGAGGCTGGGACAGCGAAAACGAGAGCTAAAACAGGGAGGGGCAGGGGGGCAGAGATGCGTTGGGCAACACGGAAAAACAACTACCGGCAAGAAAAACTAAGGCAAAAGACGAAAGGCAGTAAAAATACACAGAGCACAATGTGAAACAGTGAACACGGCTAAAACAAAACTAGCGGCAGTACAAATACACAGAGCACAATGTGAAACAGTGAACACAGCAAAAAGAAACTAGCGGCAGTACAAATACACAGAGCACAATGTGAAACAGTGAACACGGCAAAAACAAAACTAGCGGCAGTACAAATACACAGAGCACAACGTGAAACAGTGAACACGACAAAAAACAAAACTAGCAGCAATATGTAGAGACAGTAAAGCAGATTAAAGGTCAACACAAAAAGAATGAAATTACTTACGCGAGGGCAGCAGGAAAGCCTACAACTAGGCACCAGGGATGAGGAGCAGGTGGGTACCTGCGTGTGGAGGAGGGCCTCGTACTGCTGTCCGGGCGGCAGTCGACGGTGTCAGGGGCACGGGGGCAGGCTGGTGGAGCCAAGTGAAACTCCTGGCCAAAGACGGTCAGGGAGATGATATAGATTTGTAGAGCACTTTGTTAACCCATAGGATGTCCCAGTGTTTGGGGAATGAACTGTTGAGCATGGGAAAGAAGAGCTGGAATCAGCTGGTTAAGAGAAAGGCTTTTGTAAAATCATATAACGCTGGAGTGTTCCCATGGAGAGCAAGGAAGAGTGTTTCATAATTTTGGGTCAAGGAGAGATTTACTAGATGTCAGGCATTGTGTGCTTGGGCGACCTCCATGCCCGAAAGAAAACCTATGCATTTCAGAATGACAAAGGTGGGAGTTATTACCCTCATATGCCTAAAGATGCACATGAATTAAATGGAAATGGCAGAGATCCTGCATTTTGACATGTGCTGCAAAAATATGACTAAATAGGCACTAGAGGAAGAGATAAACGTTTGATTTGCGCAGAAATGAAATTAAAGGAGACCTTGAGTCAGAAATAGGTCTATATGAGTGCAGTGTCACCCTTGTGTGACCGTGTAATATCCTTCATAGTTTTATGGGATTGCTCCAGCTATTATTTTTTCAACACTTTAGTTTTTAATGTTATTGAGTCATTGGAATTGCACTGTGGCCTACTGATCTCAAGTGGAGATTATATAGCACTTACACAACTTTTCTGTGCCTGTTGTCGTCACTGTTGCACTGCAACTTTGATGTAATATGATTTCATCATATGAAAAACAATAAAATGTTTGAAAATACCTATCACTCTTGGAAGTGATTCACTTCATTCTTTAATGTTTACTATAAAAAGGTCATTTAGTTCCACTCTCTTTATGCCTTTAATGCGTATTTCACATGACTTATGGATCTCGTATTGTGACATAATCTCATTTATCATTCTTATTCTGACATTGCACTGCTTCTTATGAAAGCAGGTTTCTTCTTTTAACTCCCTAACAACTTGTTTAGTTGACATGAATCACAGATGGGACAGAGTTGACCCAAGATCATTAACACCTAAAATTTAGATCACCAAACATCTGGCTTGTATGCACCCTCTCTTTGATGTTGGGTGGTTGCTACTTACTTTTTTATTCACAACCGCTTCATTAGGGCAGACCAAAACATTGAACTTAACTGAGAACCATGATCTGTGACAGTCATGGCTGGCAATCCAGGAAATTGTACAATATCCTGCATGAAGTGTTGAGCAAGGGTCTGAGCTGTTGGGAGAACATTTAGAGGTAAAAAATGTCCCATTGTGGTGAAGGAATCAATTCATACCCAAATGGCAGTGCAGGACCTGGATGGTGGAAGATCTACAATAAAGTCCCTGCATATAGTTGGTTAAGTATGTGAAGGAGTTACAATTGTTTTTAGTGATCCCGTTGGTGTCATGTGAGAGAAGTTGGCTTACATACATGTGGTACATGTCTTTACATATTCCTTCATAGTCTCTTTAAGCAGGCCACCAGAATAAATGGGAAATTAAATTCTCAGTTTGTTGCCTCCCAGAAAGTCCTGCCATTGAGGCATCATGACACGAGAGAAGTAGCATGGCATCCGTGACCGCCGAGGGCACATTCATTGCTGGTACATGGTATGCTGCATAACCTGAGTGTGTATTTGTGAAGGAGACAAAGAAGAAGCACGTGAGAGCCAGCCAGCTTGTGTGCACTCCCTGTCCATGTGCTGTGGAAGGTGGTAAGGTTGGGTAACAGTGCAGAGAGAGAGGTCACCAGAGAAGACATGGAGAGGCCTTCTCAACTGAAGAGAAAACAGTGAAGGGCTGTGAGAAGGTAGTATTAGTTGAAGTTGATGGTAGTTCTCTTCAAGTAATAATAGCACATTTCATGACAAGGTCCATTTAGGTCTCAGTTTATACCAGAGCTCAACCCTTGATAGCGTTAGTACAGAGGAGGCTGCGCGTATCTGGTCATGCAAGACTGAGTCCAAGTCAAAAGTTAAGACTGACAACAATGGCATGCAGGTTGGATATAGGGACCAGGTTCGGTCCGGTGGAAAGTATTACCTTCTGATTCTAAACTTTTTTGAAAGGCAAGATGCTCAGCAGAGCAAGGCAACAGGCTGTGGCTGAGATGGGTTTCACAAGGACGGACATCCGTCAGCCAAAGTCTTGGTGAAGCCGTTGACGTTTGGCAGGAAAACTTAGAGTGGAAGAAATTCTAAATTTGCACCCAATGAATGTCTCTCGCCAGCCGGATGCTTTAAGCATCTTCTCCCAGTGAATATTTCTACCTATGGACTTAGAAGCTTTTTTGGAAGTCAAAGTTTTTTCAGTGGGATAAACCGCTAAATTGAATTCAGCCATCAATGAGATACCAGTGGCTGCAGTTCCATGACGGTCTGCTGGTAGCCACTGGTTCATTTAGCAAAAATGCTTGGAAAAGTTGCTAAATCTTAGCTTTTAGGGTTAGGCAGGAGGAGTATACTCTGACACTTATTCAAGGGCCCGAGGAACTCAGGGACCACTCTTGGGGGTCATGACTCACTCTAGAGGAAGCCAGCAGCAGGGTCCAGGACAATCCCAGTTGGACCTGCTTAGCTGGGCTCCTCAGTAAGGTAGGCTTCTTATAGCTTTTTGTGACCCTGGAGCCATCTAGCGCCTGGAGTCCACTATTCTTTCATGGATTCAAGTGGGAGCAGGACCAGTCCTTGGGGTTTCTGTCCACAGGTTACAGTAGGTGCAGTCCTCTTTCTGAGTAGGGGTCAAGCAGGTGCAGTCCTCCTCCTATCATCCTCAGGACCAGCAGTGTTCTGAAGAAGGTAGCCAGTGGTACCACTTTTGCAGTTGGCACTAGCTTGTGGGTGGGAGAGATTCCCCAACTAACAGAAAAAAGGTTCCCAAGGACAAACCTTCCCCCTTTGACATCATTTCATGGGGGTTTGGCTCTAAACAATCCGTAGTTGTCCTGCTCGCTCAAAATCCAACATGATTGAATCTTTCTTCTTTTGGTCAGGGCTCAGAATACACATCTAAGGTGTGTCTAGGGAAATTGGAATCTCCACCTGCAAAACCAGCTGTGGGACAGGTTTTTCCCCCACTGGCATAGGTTCCATGCTGGCTACTTCAACAACAGCGGGGGAAAGCCTAGGAGTGAGTTGCATCTGCCTTTGGCAGGGGCTGCTCCTTTAAAGCTTGTACAGTTGGTGGCTAACCCCCTTCCCTCCCCAGCCATCCACACCTCCTCCCTACCTATACCCTTTTGTTCCTTTAACCTGAGAGCAATTCACGCCTCCCAGCAGGCTGCAAGGTGACAGTTGGGAATTATCACTAAAAGGGCTCAGAGGCTAAAAGAGGTTTTTAGGCAGAAAAATACCAACTTTCTAAAAGGGATATTTTTAAATTGGTAATTTAAAATCCAACTTTCCCATCTTGTTATATTTTATATTCCTATTAATTTGAGTTATTGAATTCTGGCTGCAGCTATTCGCACACAGAAGTTATACATTATAAGGTGTTCTAATGTAACCCAGTGCTTTTATATAGGAGAGCCAGCCTTATCACAGTAAAAAATTACTTTGGAGATAGATTTTCCACTGCTAAGATATGTAAAACATAAGAGCACGTCCTACTTTTTAAATACCAATCACCCTACCCCATGGACTCTTAGGACCTACATTATGGGTGATTTACAAAGAAGGTTTAGGCTTGGCAAAGGGTTTATTTTGCCAGGTTGAGTTTGCAACCTGAAGTTTTTTAAACTGCATTCTGGAGCTGCAGGGAAAGGCCTGAAGATATGCTTTGCATGTTCACTTTAGTGGTGACGCAGTAGGTGCTGCAGTCCATTAGTGACATTTAACTTACAGGCCCTGGGTACACAAGAGTACAATATACTAGAGACATTAAAGGCAAGTTAAATACGCCAGTCAGGAATTATCCAATACTACATGTATTTATGGAAAAAAACACATACACAGAGTTCCGGGTAGCACCACCCAGTGTTGCAAAAGTCCATACACCAGCAGCATCAATCCAAAACGTGGGGGGTAAACATGCAAAAAAGTGACATTTCCTTACAGGGGTGGAGTGGCGTGAGCTAGTCCCGTATGGGAAGACACAACCAGTCCCTTTAGGACCACACAGACTGGATGAGGGAAGATGAGAGATTCACATAACATTGTAGTGTGTGCACCTGGTTCGCCCCTCTCCTCATAATGTAAATTAATCACTGCTAGCTATCCGTGCCTACTAGATGCTGATGGGGAACTGAAGCTAGGACTGGTACCCTCCAAACATTGGGAGCCTAGGAGGAACAGCCCCCCTGCACCCTCCCCCCCACCACTCCCCCCAAACCCCATCGATTGGGGGGGGTTACAAGAGCAATCTTATTCTCATCTTGAATGACATGCGAAAATCAGCCCACATGTTCTGTTGTGGAATGGCCTTGCCCTAGACACGATGCCCTAATTGAAACCTAGACAGCAGTAGACCCTGTGGGGAAAGAATAGTACATTAGAGTCTCAAATGGACTTGTGGTTTACCCCCTAGCTTGATCATCGTGTTAAGAGAAAAGGGTAACCCTCCCTGAATGATGGCTTCACTTCTGTGAGGCGCCCTTAGTTGAGTTCAGCGCCATGGCAAATGGAGGCGAAAGTTAAGTCAAAATCTCCCATGCCTCAAACAAACAGCAAATGTGCCATCTGAAAAATGTTTGCACACATATATTGCTCACTTGTAATCTCAAACTAGATTATTGTTGGAAACGTGTGTGAACCTAGAAAATGGGCAGAGAAGAGTCAGCATCTGTATCCAAAACCTCAAGGCGGGTACCAAAGGGAAAAACATCTATGCCTGGGTCAGTGAGATTGTCAGAAGAGTACTGTTGGAACCTCAGTACTGACCAGTGGATACAGCGATTGCAGGTAGAGTTGTTGGAAAGCCTATAGACCCTGTGGCGAAGCCAAGAGAAACAGGTGGAAAGGTGGTTGGTTACTGATTGAAGGAAGAAATCGTGCAGAAGGCCAGACACATTGATAGCTAATTGTCAGGACCACTGTAATAATGTGACAGAAGAGGACCAAACTATGTTTCAGAGTTTACTAAATTATGCAGCAATGAAAGGCAAATTAGGTGGCTTAATGCACTACGTTTTTGTTAAAATGCGGATACAGGTTAGATTTAACCACAGCTTTATTCCAGTGCCACCGACCTAGGACAGAGCGGCTACACTCGACGCTCACTCTGTCCAACTGCCCAAGAACCTCCTTTGCTCATCAAACGCACAAGGAACCCTGATGAAATGAGGGTTCTAATATGTGCCTAACATTGACAGAATCATAACCAGGTAACTATAACACATCCCCCTTACCCCAAATCAAACACTAAAGAAAAGATAGGGAACATGTTTTAAAAGGAAAGAAAAATAATATTTACATACTAGGAAGAAAATACAACTTACTACATATTGCTAACAGGTTTCCACTATGATTTTAAAATATGCAAACCTACTATATGTTACTATACAGATTATACTATGTTGCGATTATAAGCAAGGCACCATGTGTTAAGCACAGTACCAATACATTCTAATGCACAAAATCTTTTAACCATTTTGGTTCAGAGCGTAACCTGGAAGAAACCTTGGTCTGAACCCCGCCCTCGGACTCATGACTATTTTTCATTCCTTGGTTCTCTGGAGAAGTGGAATCTTTCACAATCCTGGACATACTCCACACATCTCCATTATCCAAAACAACAACATTTTTTCTTACTTCCTTAATACTGTAAGGACCCTTGAATCTCGATCTTCCCTTTGTTACAAAAGTAGGATCCTTTACCAGCACCATGTCACCAATCTTCCATTTAACATTAGAAACGCCCCATTTTGAGTCCTAACGCAATTTGTATTTCCCTTGATAGTTCCTCTTACGGTCATACGCCTTATCGACCCTCTTAAAGTCAAAATGATCAAAATCCTCCAGCGCCAATCTGTTTTTCATCCAAGCTGGAAACATTTTGGTGCACCCTGACCTGCCTCTCATATACTCAAAAGGAGCAATGTTGCTAATACTATTAGGGGTATTCCGATGTGCCCACCACAAGTCTCTGAGCAAACCAGCCAATGGAGCTCTGGTCACAACAGCCTCTTGTACACATGATTTAACCATTCTATTCATACGCTCTGCAAGACCGTTAGCCTGAGGTAAATAGAGAGCTGTCCTTAAATGTACCACAGCCAAAGATTCCAAGAAAAGTTTCATTTCTTGAGATGTCAGCTGTACCCCATTGTCCGTGACCAAATGACTTGGCACACCTTCCCGAGAAAATTCTTCCCTCAGAAACTCAATAACCGTTCTGGTGTCTATCGAACACACACACTTCGTTACCACCCATTTCGATGCATAATCAACCAACAACAATACATACCGTTCATTGGCAGGCAAAAGATTAAAAGGTCCCATGAAATCAAGACCCAATTTCAACCAAGGCTTCTTGGGTGTTTCTACAGGGTACAGTGGAGCTTTCCTCATAACCTTACTTTTGTCACTGCATGCGCAAGATACACAATCCTTCACAACAGCCTCTGCATCTCGGTCAAGCCCAGGCCACCAGTACACAGCTCTCAGTCTAGATTTGGTTAAACTTCTGCCCAGGTGTCCTTCATGAGCCAAGTTAATTATTTTACTTCTCAAAGCAACTGGAGGTATGGACTTAGAACCCCTAAATAATCCACCTTCACTCAAACTCAGCTCATCTCTTAAATTCCAATATTTCCTCAACGAATCAGAGATATCTTTATACTCTGGCCAACCTTTCACAATGAACTCTGCAAGAGATTTCCTGTCAGGATCCTGCTCTACTGCCACCTTCCACTCGTCTTGAGTTATAGCCATTTCTCTCACCCAATTGATCACCATCGATACATCAGAA
Source organism: Pleurodeles waltl (assembly GCF_031143425.1). Classification (NCBI taxonomy): domain Eukaryota; kingdom Metazoa; phylum Chordata; class Amphibia; order Caudata; family Salamandridae; genus Pleurodeles; species Pleurodeles waltl. The sequence continues at coordinate 830,283,323 of NC_090443.1, read as the reverse complement.
GAATCATCAATGGAATCATCCTTACAGCTGACAGAAGCACGGGACAAGAATTCCGCTACCACATTCTTCGGACCAGGTATATATTCCACCAAGAAATTATATTCCATCAGCCCTTCCACCCATCTTCTTATCCTAGGTGTGAGGTCATCTCCTTTTTTTGCAGAAAAAATTTGGACAAGGGGGTCTATGATCTGTTCATTTCTTTGATCCAGCTATTGGTGCTCTCCATACCTTCTACGATCGCAATAGCCTCTCGCAAATTGGGATTCTTTGTTAAAAGCTTTTCCTGAACCCGCTTGCTGTTAGTACAGCGAACTAATTGGTCGCGGATAAGAGAATCAGAGATGTCTCCAAAGTCACAGGTACGTGCTAGAGTACGTAAGGCAGCAACAAACTTCCCAACACTCTCCAATTTACCTTGAGATCTCGCAAAGAATTTGTGTCTCTCTAACACCACATTAAGTTTGGATTCAAAATGAGCTGCCAACATAGTTATAGACATGTCATAAATATCTCTTGGTTCACCTTCCGCTCCTCCAAAGGGTAATGTTTCAAGACTGTCATAGATATTCCTCCCTTCAATGCCCAAATTGTGTAAAAGAACAGCTTGTTTCCTAGCTGGGGAAAATGTTTCCCCACCTATTGCTATTAAATATGAGTCAAAAAGTTTTTTCCAACGCTTCCAGGGTAAAATGGGCTCACCTTTATCAGAGAGAAAAGGAGGAGGTTGAGACATCGTGGTTGCAGACGACATTGTAACAGTCAGTAAAATCTCTAACAAATTCCAATAATAAAGAAGCTCACAGAGGTCAGCAGTCTAGTTTATTTTTCCAGTCCCCTTGGTAACAGGAATACAGTATCAAGCAGTTGAATGCAGAGACTCTGCATGCTTCTAGGTGGTTGCTAGGCAACACAAGTGCCTCGGAAGAAAACAAACAACCGTGTCACGAGACAGGATTGTGCGCAGTTGCCTCACGCGCAACAATTAACAGATGTCCAAAAACTTAAATGTTCATGAAATGTCGGAAGGAGACGCCAACGACACCACGGATGAACATATGGCCACAGGGAGAACTACTTCAACTCGCGGCGGACGCACAGAAAGTCTTACCGCGAGCCGCGGCTGCAAACCGCAGCGGCGTCTCTTCTCAGGCAGCAGGCAAGAAATGGATGATCCCACAGGGACAATCACGGACCGGAACGACGACCCAACAGGGACGGCCCTACAGGACCCACTCACATGCGGCCGCAAATTCCGGAATGAAGCAGGGCAATTCCAACGGTGGGTCCAGGGTTGGTGGCAGCGCCTGTGACAAACAGGCCCTCGTCGCCAGTGTTAAAATGCGGATACAGGTTAGATTTAATCACAGCTTTATTCCAGTGCCACCGATCCAGGACAGAGCGGCTACACTCGACGCTCACTCTGTCCAACTGCCCAAGAACCTCCTTTGCTCATCTCACGCACAAGGAACCATGATGAAATGAGGGTTCTAATATGTGCCTAACATTGACAGAATCATAACCAGGTAACTATAACAGTTTTGTCATAGTATTACTTCATTATGTTGTTATTTTTACACCTGGTAACAGTATCTGGGAAAATAGTGCACCTTATTAGTACCAATTTAACACCCAAATACAACAATAAGCAACTACAAGATGACTAGTCAACCTTTGCAAAAGGCCTTCTGGTGCTCAGGAACTCAAGTTGACCTATTTCTCGTACATTTTGCTCCATTTGAGCTAGAAACAAATATTTTTGTTAAAATCTGCAGATTTTGAAGCAGAGATTGGATGAAAATATAATTATGCGAATGTCACTGCGGCCTCATTATTTGTATGGATACAACAGGGCGATGCTTTTTCAAAATGTCTTGGCAGCTGTGTTACACTGTATAAGTGGTCGTCTAGTTAAACATAAACTGGATAAATAACAGATTAGATGCAGACGGATCTTCCCAACTGGCTTACGATTTACATGGCAGGGGAGTGAGAAGACAGGTACGTATCTGGAGGGAGGGTCTGAACATACTTATCTCCAAGGGGATATTTCACCCTTCAGGTGAAAGTGAGGAATGCCAATTCCTGGCAGGCCCTCTAAGCACCAGAGATACAAAGCAGCCAGAGGGAGGAAGCACTAAGGCCAAAGCAGTGAGCAAAATTACCAATGAGACTGATGGAAACATATTCAGGAGCGGTGTTGTACAATCACACGAGGGTACCACTATATGTATTGTTTGAAACCATGGTGGGAGAGATAGTGGGCAAAGAAGGTTTCACAGAGGCAGAACAGGGGCGGAGAAAAGGAATACCCAGTCGTAGAGAGAAGGGTTTCAGTGTTGAGCTTACCAGGGGAGTTGTGCCCGCTCTCTCATTTGAAATGTGATTGCAGTTTATTTAAGAGTATGATTAGTCAGGACCGAGTTGATCCTGGTATTTTTCAAGGTGAGGAAGTTAATGTTTTTGGGGTACTTGCCACCTGTCTATTATCAATTATTGTGAAAAGTGGGGGCATGGCCAAGATGGCGTCCAGCACGGATGCCTCATGCTTACAGAATGTCCACAAAGCGTTGCATAAAAAATTACTATCATGACACAAACATTATCGCACACATATAAAACCTGTAAACATTAATATATGTGCATTTTACTGGCCTTTTAATAACCTTTATGGACTGCTTTAAGATGAGTATTCCACGTGCATGTTTACGCCTAAACGCCTTGTGTTGTGTCTTCAGCACACATAATATAGTGAAAATTACCTTTGTGTTTATTATCCTTACAAAATTGTATCTTCAGATATTGGAACATATCTTTCATCTCTCAAATAGCTTAATTAGTACTGCAGCCAGTCTCTTCTTGTCACTCTCTTATTTTCCATTAACAAGTCTTGTCTCAGTCGGATATATTTCATCTTAAAAGGTGACTACGGTCTTCTCTCGCTAGAGTACAGAAGGTAGCAGTTCGGATCCCTTACAAAGCTCCAGACCCATTGTCATTAATTAGTCCTTCCTCTCATTCTGTTCCCGTTTTCACACTCCACTTTTCTCTCAACACTTACCTGAGCAAAGAAGGAAGCAACCAGGGTCTTTTGTGAACTTCCAGACCCACTCTATCTTCTTTTCAGACATTGTTGTGTAGGGAGTTAACTCTTGTTCAACAGAAGAACTCATGAATACGTTAGCCAGCCTCTAAAACAACAACTATGAAACTCAAACACCCCATAACTCAATTCATCGGAACCCGGACTACCCCAACTATCCTTTTCAGTGTTTGCAGAGCCTTTGTTATTTGGTCAAACACTTAAAGAAGATCACACTTGGCAACTTGTCATGCACTCCAGAACCTCAGCCTCTTCCTTTCCAGAATTACCTCTGTCTTCTGAGAGGTACCACAGAGGTTCAGGCCTCTATCCCAGTTTATTCAATGAAAATATATGTGCCGTCTTGAAACACAACTACATCAAAAACTACCTGAAGGTCCTGACAGTCATTACCGAATGAGAAACTACCTTGTAAGAAAATGTACTGTTTTCTTGCCACAACTGTTCACTGTTCTCTTGGCTGTGGCAATATCCAGTTCTTACAGCCATACAACCTAATAGAGAGAAGAATGTTATTTTAGCCAGAACACAACTATATTATAGTAAACAAAATACAAGCAAATTTCACATTTTGTGTTTAAAAAAAAAAAAAAGGAGACTGGATATAATGGTCTTAATCCCTTGAACACATGCTGTAAGGAAATGCCTCCTTGGCATGGTTACCCCCTGACTTTTTGCATTTTGTTGATGCCAGTTATGATTGAAAGTGTGCTGAGACACCTGCTAACCAGGCCCTAGCACCAGTGTTCTTTCCCTAAACTGTACCTTTGTTTCCACAATTGGCACAGCCCTGGCACCCAGATAAGTCCCTTGTAAGTGGTACCAAGGGCCTTGATGCCAGGGAAGGTCTCTAAGGGCGGCAGCATGTCTTATGCCACCCTGGGGACCCCTCGCAAAGCACATGCACACTGCCTCTCAGCTTGTGTATGCTGGTGGGGAGAAAATGACTAAGTCGACATGGCACTCCCCTCAGAGTGCCATGCCCACCTCACACTGCCTGTGGCATAGGTAAGTCATCCCTCTAGCAGGCCTTACAGCCCTAAAGCAGGGTGCACTATACTACAGGTGTGGGCATATGTGCATGAGCACTACGCCCCTATGGTGTCTAAGCAAAACCTTTGACATTGTAAGTGCAGGGTAGCCATAAAGAGTATATGGCCCGGGAGTTTGTCAAACACGAACTCCCCAGTTCCATAATGGCTACACTGAAATCTGTGAAGTTTGGTATCAAATTTCTCAGCACAAAAAATGCACACCAAAGCCAGTGTGGAATGTATTCCTCACCTCCCCCAGCCATAACTGTAACACCTGGCGGTGAGCCTCAAAGGCTTATGCCTTTTGTTACAGCACCCCAGGGCATCCCAGCTAATGGAGATGCCCGCCCCTCCGGCTACTTCCACCACTTTTGGCGGCAAGGCTTGAGGAGATAATGAGAAAAACATGGAGGAGTCACCCACCTGTCAGGACAGCCCCTAAGGTGCCCTGAGCTGAGGTGACCCCTGCCTTAAGAAATCCTCCATCTTGAGATTGGAGGATTCCCCCAATAGGATTAGGGATGTGCCCCCCTCCCCTCAGGGAGGAGGCACAAAGAGGGTGTAGCCACTGTCCAGGACAGTAGCCATGGCTACTGCCCTCCTGACCTAAACACACCCCTAAATCTAGTATTTAGGGGCGACCAAGGAAATCAGATTCCTGCAACCTACACAAAGAAGAAGGACTGCTGACCTGAAAACCCTGCAGAGACGACGGAGACGACAACTGACTTGGCCCCAGCCCTACCGGCCCGTCTCCAGACTCAAAGAACTTGCACAGCGACGCATCAGACAGGGACCAGCGACCTCTGAAGCCTCAGAGGACTGCCCTGAACCCGAAGGACCAAGAAACTCCTGAGAGCAGCGGCACTGTTCAAAAACAGCAACAATTTTGCAACATTTTAGCAACTTCCAAAGAACTCACTATTCCTGCAGAAAGTGTGAGACCTCACACTCTGCACCCGACGCCCTCGGCTCGAGCTCCAGAGAACTAACACTGCAGAGAGGACTCCCAGGCGACTGCAACTACGTGAGTAACCTGAGAGGACCCCCCTGCATCCCCACAGCGACACATGCAGAGAGGATCCAGAGGCTCCTCCTGACCGGGACTGCCTGGAACAAAGAAACCGATGCCTGGACCAAGCACTGCACTTGCAGCCCCCAGGACCAAAAGGAACCGAACTCCAGTGTAGGAGTGACCATCAGGTGACCCTAGGCCTAGCCCAGTTGGTGGCTGGCCCGTGAAGCCCCCCTGTGCCCTGCCTGCACCGCTAGAGTGACCCCCGGGTCCCTTCATTTACTTCTAACAAAAACCCAACGCCTGTGAAGCACACTGTACCCGGCCGCCCCTGTGCCGCTGAGGGTGTGTTTTGTGTGCCTGTTAGTCCCCTCCCCCCCCCAGTTCTCCACAAAACACCCCTGGTCTGCCCTCCGAAGAGGCAGGTACTTACTTGTTGGCAGACTGGAACCAGAGCACCCCTGTTCTTCATAGGTGCCTATGTATTTTCGGCCCTCCTTTGACTTCTGCACCTGACCGGCCCTGTGCTGGTGCGGTGACTTTGGGGTTGCCTTGAACCCCCAACGGTAGGCTGCCAATGCCCAAGAAACTGAACTTGTAAGTGCTTTTACTTACCTCAGAAACTTAACCTTACTTACCTCCCCCACTGTTGATTTTTACACTGTGTCCACTTTTAAAACAGCTTATTGCCATTTTAACCTATACTGTGTATCTTACTGCTCTAATTCAAAGTTCCTTACTTACCTATGTGGAGTACCTTGCATTTTATGTATTTACTTCAAATCTTGTTTTTCTAAAATAAATTAAGAAAATATATTGTTCTATATAAAAACTATTGGCTTGGAGTTAAGTCTTAGAGTGTGTGTTTCTCATTTATTGCCTGTGTGTGTACAACCAATGCTTAACACTACCCTCTGATAAGCCTACTGCTCGACCACACTACCAAAAAATTGAGCATTAGAATTATCTAATTTTGCCACTGTCAACCTCTAAGGGGAACCCTTGGACTCTGTGCATACTATCGCTCACTTTGAGATAGTATATACACAGCCAACTTCCTACACATGCTAATTCACACAGTACCATAAAAAAGACTTTTGTTTGTACTCTCCCCCCCACTACATTTTGATTTTACTCATCTCCCAGCTCCACTTTATATCTTCCTTCCTTCCCTACTTTGTTTCCTTCCACAGTCTCTCTCCTTCTCTCTTCCTTTTTCTTCCTTCCCCCTTCCTTACCTCTTTTCACCCCTTTCCTTAATTTCTTTCCATTCTTTCCTTTATCCACATTCCCCCCTTCATCCTTTTCTCTTCCTCCTACAGATTAAGCTTGCTGTAAGACATGCATTTAACATGAATAAATAAATGCTGTTTCATAAAGCATTGGAAACAGTGATGATCGGCCTACAGGAGCGTTGTGGGTTTTTGCCCACCAATAATTGGAACAACAAGATAGTGAAATCTGAGTCTCTTTCTTGGTGGTCATTCGGCCGTGGATATTTTCTCAGTTGGCTGCATTCTGTTTGTGAGCTGATTTCATAGCTGCTGACTCTGCAATGACTCGACCATGAAAGGTCGCAAAGGCCATGTAACAAGAGTTGCGTGGTTGCCGGACAGCAGGCCACGAGCGGGGTCAACAACGGAGTGCCCTGGGGGGACTCTAGAGAGAGGCGACTGCGGAAGCACGTATGCGGACCCGGATATGAAGGGTTCGCAAGCGGTGCACGGGGAGGCAAGCAGGAAGGAGGACGCCGACGAGCAAGGGACGGACGCGGAGAGACACGAGACGGGAGAAGAAGTCAAGGAGGAGCTTGAGACGGATGGGAAGGATGCCGAGGAACAAAGCCCAGAGGGAAACGAAACAGCCAGCCACGTCCCTGGAAGGACGTGGCTAATGCAGGTACCTGCCTGCCTACTGAATCCCTCTAACTAATTTGGAAGAGGGAGGGTGAAGGAGGGGAGGGAGGAGTGAAGAGGAAGGGAAGGGGATAGGAAGGAGTACTGGTCAGAGTACGTAAAAACTAAACCAAGGCAGACTAATTGTGAGACGAATGTCAAGACTGAAAAATATTTTTTTTACCAAAACTCAAAACGCACTACTATTTTTCTTTTTTTTTTACTGCTGGGTGGCACACCGTTGCTAGCACCTTCTGACACTATTGAGCGCTAATCAGAACAATACGTATACCCAAATAGGCTCTCTCCTTCACTGATCCCGGGTGTCTACTACTTTTCTTTTTCTGTTTTTCCCTACTCTCATTATTTTTCTCCCCTCTCCTCCCCTCCTACCAGGATTATAAAAGAAGGTACTCAAAACCAAAACACTTACCTTTTGTCCCTCTGTTCCTTCTTCCCACTCCGCACATTCTCTTCAGGGGAATGCTGGTACAGAGTCTGGAGAGTCACCTAAGAAGAAAGAGAAAGCAAGATCATTAAGAAAGAGTCCAAAGAAGAATTCGACTAGAGAGAAAGACCAAAGGAGAACAGAAGAAAGAGAGTTAAATTTAATTGAAAACACGAACCACATAAGAAAGAGAAGAAGATTTTTAATAAAGGATACCACAATACCCATCTATTTTAAACTTTGTAGTTCCTTTCATTTCCTAGCCTAAATACTAACAGGACGATCATTGACATATTCCAGACCCGACTAATACAAAAATCAACAATATTTTGAAAAAACGTCCCTCACCCACAAATTGTGGCATACTTCATCATAGGGCCCTGCTAACACACTCCAAAAATATAAATCCCCTTTGGAGTGGAGCAGTAAGGGTAGGGGAAACATATAAGCACGAAAGATAAGACCAACAATTATGGTTATTAGTCGGGTCTGGAATTTGACTACATTCCTTGTCCTTTCTGTGTGATGACTTATTGGTTTAGGGAGGTCGGACAGAGAATTCCTCTCACCCCTTCATAGTGTTTTGATGATCATTGACATACCCAGGACAGGCCAGCTCTATAGTGGCCTCTCGCAGTGCATGGCTGGTTTGAAACATTTTGACAGTTGGGTTTGTTTTCCATATATGCCATACTCTGTCACCCTCTCCCTTTCTCTCTGTTGCTTTTGTACCCACCTCCCAGCCCAAATGTTTTTGCACCCACCTCTCACCCTCAAGTTCCCTAGCCAGAAAGTGATGACTCCCCCAATAGAATACACCTGCCTTGCTATAGCTATGTTTTTCTTAGCAAGTATGCATGTGTGGAGCATATTCATGTCATATATGGTGGCATGTGAGAAAATGTAGCATATTTTATGGGGCAGATTACAACTACAAGTTGGTTGGCCACTTGGCCCTACATTGTGATTGTTCATAAGGGCCCTAGCCTAGCCTTTGAGAATAAGACAGTTGCTCTCGTTGAGAGGGTGTGTTGGCGACATCTCCAGGAATGATCCCTTGAGGACTCCAGCTGGAGCCACACACTGGTGTCATGCTGCCCAGGACATGCATGCAGTGCCAAATTTATTAAGATTTTCTCCAGACTAATCGTTTGATGCCTGTGTGTGCTTCTTAATGTTGTAATGATTTACAGGTGTTGATGAGCCTTGTAAAAGCACAAATCAGTACCTGGAAACTACTAAAACGAAATGTAAATCTCCAGAGACTTCCCCACTGACGATATTACAACAGATAGCTGAATGGTGGGTACGGGGGAGATTGTGAGATCACAGCATTCTCGTCTTGGAATATTTAGTCAACATTTGTCTTGATATTGTGCACAAGGGATTCCATTAAAACAAAACAGCCATTTTTCCTTGGAACTTTGGAAATATAGTCCCTATTTTAAAAATTGAAAATGATTTAAATGAGCACATTTTAGCAACCTTGTAGGGATCCTCAGTCTGTTGTTATTATGGTGCTTTAATCATCTTTAGTACTACAGAGTGCATGGATTTTACAAAATAAAAACAGTAACAAATTACCTTTTTATCCTCAGCTAAACCGTATGCCACCAGACCGTTCAGCAGAATTTGATTTTTCCAAGAAGGGATTACTAGTTTTTGGTACTGACCAATCTACAACCAGTAATCTTGCAAATGGAAACAGCTATGGAACCTTTGATAAATCAACCCAGTCTAGAGTACCTCTCCTAAATGTACAACCTGAGGAAAGTGAACTTGCCAGAATCCTCCAACACATGGCAAAGGTAAGGCTTTGCAAATAAAATGTTTTTTTAATCTAAATGATGCAAATGTGTTAGAAAAAAGATTGGAATATCATTGAGAGGATCATGTACATCACACCAGCCATAAAATCCTGCACTGTATTTGACGGTCTCTTCACAATGCTTAATCAAGGAAATTGACTCAGGTTAGTGGGCATGAATAAATAGACATAGTTTACTTTTGCGCATCTAGCATGGTTGTGTGCATCATTTAACTGTCCTGTCTTTAAAAGACTGGATTACTTACGGTCGGAATCCATCTCCTCACTCTTCCCTGTTTGGGTTTCTACTTCTCCTTTTCCACTTCTTGTGGTGGCGTAGTTGAACTTTCCAAGTCTGAGCTTTTCATTCTCACCCTTTCCTCTCACTTCGTCATGGAGTCTTTTACAACATTTCTACCAAGATTCAAGACTGCCTACCAGTCCCTTGTTTTTCTCCAAATAGCCCCTCCTCTCTGTCTTACATCATATTCATCATGTCTTATGTACTCTCAGTAAAGCAAGTGTGCTAAACTAACCCAGTACCACTAACAGGTATTTTGTTTATCTATAGTCTACTCTTCAGAGCTCCATTGTTGATATTTTTGTCATCTCCTGTCGCACATTGTGGGTGTGTGACCTTACATTATTTAATATTATCATGATAAGGTGACACGTAAGAGGACAGTGACATCTACTACCCTCAGAGGTCAACTCAAATCTTTTGAGTTGGACAGGAGTATGAGATCATCCAGTTAAACAATGAGAATCAATAGCCATCAAACAATCAAAATACGCAATAATGAGCCTGTAATTTAAACACATCATGGCCTGTGTGGTCATGAATCACCACACCAATTTAGTAAAGTTTAAACATTTACTGCTCTTAAATTGACAATGCTAAGGTCACGTAAATGATGTGCAAAACCAAATGATAGCAATACAGAAACAACAAAGGCTGTCCAAAGCGTCGAAAGAATCTGTCTAGTAAGTGCAATTACTATTAAACACTCCAAAAGAATTATACAGAATACCAACAGAATTATTTGGAAAATAGCAATAGACTTCATTTAGTTGTACAATTGATTCAATCACGATTAATTAATAAACATTTAAATTAATTGTTGAATCAGGCATCCTAACTACCTAAATCTAATTTGAAGAGCATGTGTGGGATTAATGCTAAAAATATAAAATAAGACAAACATTAATTTGGAAAATATCTAACTATGACGCTAACCAAAAACATGCGAGTAGATTTTCTGAAGGGAAAAACTGCAAAAGAAAAATTAATGCACATTGGTTATACCTCTCCTAAATGAGAGAGCAGCTTGCAGAGTCTTCATCAGCAGTGCACAGGAACAGCAGATCTTCAGTCAGCATCAGGAACATGAAGGGGGGTGGGTGCACACTTCAGTAATACTGGGCTTAAGGTATCTGAACTGTTAGAATCATAAGTAACTCTCAATGGATCTGAACTGCAGAGCCATGAATAAAATACACCTAAAACTTTGCTAAATTAAAGTCCCAAAAGTTATTAGCTAAGCTTCTGTTGGACAAGACCATGAGGTGGGTTAGTGTGCAGCCAATAAAACATCATCAGTGCTTTAGATGTATCTTTTCTTTGTTCCTTCCACGATAGTCATGTTCACGCTCCTCTCCGGATGGTTGTTTCTGTGTAATAATTACAACAGCAAACTAAGGTTCAATATCAAAGATTGCAGCATTTATCACTAGAAAGTCCAGTACAAGGGAGGACAGGGAAAACAGTAGCTTTCCACTGCAAGGATGAACAATGTTTGCAAAGCATTTTAGTAAAATCAGTATAACATTTAAATATTGGGCTTCTGTAAAAATACTAAAACGTAGGCCTTTTCACTAATGCTAATAAATGAAGAATAACATATTTCAGAATAATTTCAAATCATTTGTATTGCAATACAGTAGTATTATTTATGTTTTGTCAATGCATGTAGTTATAATTAGTCACATTCACACAGTGTTTTTTGTTATTTCACATTGAACTCGATATGGCAGATACTGTTGTAATCACTTTTAAAGCTGCGCTGCATACTCTGTCCCCCTAGCCTTGGTGCTGGGGTCCCCCTGGGACCCTGCCAGGGCAAAAAAAAAAAAATTAGGAGTTTTTGCCACTAAATCGCAGCGGATTCATGAATCTGCGGCAACAACAATTTCTTTTTTTTTTTAAAACAAGCGTGTTCTTCTGACCTTCTTTTTAATATAACCCCAGGTGGGCCAGGCCCTGGGGGCTTGAGGGTAATTTTGAAAAAAGATGAACGTGCATGGGGCAGAACCATTATTAAAAGAGGGGGGGAGGGACTGCACAGCCTTCCTCCCTGGGCTGATTATGGCCCCGGGGACCCCATCCCCAAGGGCTGGCCCACTAGTGTCTGGGTGCCCTGACCCTACCCAGAACACCCAGTGTGCTTTGATGGGACCACGGGGGGAGCCTGGAGGGCCCCACGGTCCCAGCTGGCCTCCTGCGGGAACCAGCATTGCTCCTGCATGCAGGGAGTTGTTAGAAATGCAGCTTCCTGCCCCTCCTTTCTTTTGCATGGGCTTGCCCTATGGAGGTGGTGGTTCCCGGGGCTGATTATGGCCCAGCAGGTGGTCCTTGTGGCCCACCTCCCAGTTTTAAGTATGTGTTTGGCCCTGGGGAGGTGGTGGTCCCTGGGGTCCAGATGGTCCACGTGACCCCCCAGCAAATGTGTTTTATTTAGCCTTGGGGGGTTGGTATTCCCTGGATCTTGGTTATCCCTAAGACGTGGAGTCTGCATGGCCCCCCTCCATTATTAAAATAAGGCCACGGGTAGGTGGTGGTCCCCGGGGCTCAAAGGAGCCCAATGGAGAGGGGTCCACGCGGCCCTTTCTCCAACTTTTGTTTTGAAGCCATGGGGAGGTGGTGGACCCTGGGGCTCAAGAGTCCCGAGAGGGGGGGGGGCTGTGTGCTTTGTGCCCCCTCCATTTTTTTAAAATACCCTCATGCCCCAGGACCTTGCCCACCCGGGGGCTAAACGGAAATAAAATGGAAGGGAGACCGTGCTTGTGTGTTTTTATTTAACTTTTCGCTGCAGATTCATGAATCTGCCATGATTTTGTGACAAATATTAGTATAAAATGCTTTTTTGCCCTGGCAGGGTCCCAGGGGGACCACCGTACTAAGACTAGGGGGTAACAGTATTTACTGCCCTGCCCCTCTTTCTTTATTTTTTTCATCTTATTGTTTCGAAAATGGCTTTCAACACTTCATGGTACCTTCCTACAATAGGCTTCATACTGCTATCCTCTCCATTGCTCAATATGCCTATCTCCTAAACATCCATGCAAATTTCACTTCCTGTACTAAATTGTAATAAGTTCAAAAATTTATATCAGGGCTCCCCAAAAGCACTAATCTGAAGTGGAACAGGGAACAATAAATCTGATAAGAAAATAAACCCACCTTCAGATAAGGGTTCTGAAATAACAGAATCCCTCTAAACAAACAATACAACAGTAAGCCAAAAGTAATAACTGTTAAAGGACAAAAAAGTCCTAAATGAAATTCAGTGAAAAAGTCATACAGTTTATTAATTCACGTACTTAATATATATAACCAAAGTCATACAGCCATGCATTACCCCCTGAGAGAGACAATTGCAGATACAAAAAATATACACAACCATACATACTCAGTCATACATGTTAAAAAACCAACCTAGACACGGCAGTAATCAAATAACAATAAAAATATAAATTGGAAAATAAATATCCTCTTTTCCCATGATGAATCACAAGAAGAAGTACAATGATGTGGTAGTTCTATAGCGGTACCAATGTACATATCCAGGAAAAATATGTTATTTTAACATTTTTCACAAACCAAGTCCTCTAATATTAAAGCGATGTTAAGCTATAGAAAAGTATTTTCTTATAAATTGATAAGTCTTTTCCTCAATGGATCACACATTCCAGAATACAGGGGAAATATGGAAGACAAATCCGTCTTAGTCCAGGTATGTAGTGCCGACGTGCGCTTCAGTGAGAAGTGACCACAACGGGACACTCACCTTCATCAGGGCACAATACCTTAAATTACTATAATCATCCTGGGAGGGGGGGGGGGGAATATAATTATTTTCGACCAAATTCCTATAATAAAGAAAAAAATACAGAAGAACTTGTATCTATTGGCTTAACAACCAGAAACAACATGTAAAGACATAGACCAACAAAATGAAGAAAAGAGAAAAAGAAAGAAAACACCAAAGACACAGTTAAGAGTCCCAATATCATAACCATCGGTGGTGTGCATGCAAGTGAAAACATTCCACCCGAAGAGCTAGCCTATCGGGTGTATGTCTTTATATATAATATCAAAATAAGTGCACTGTTCCACGACAGAGAGAAAACAAGAAAGAGATCAGAGGTGGCGAAACTATACTGAGTATACTCAGGAGAGCCCTCAAGCACCCTTTTGGGTGACAGGTATCATCATCGGGCTTGCTCCTCGCCAGACTGGTGCTGCAATGCCTGGCGGGCCGCCCAGCATTCTGGGTGGCACTCAACCATAATAAAATTGCTAACAACGGAGGTCTGGGGAAAGAATTGAATCAAAGATGGAGAGTGTAGAACAAAAGACAAGACTCTAAAATTAGCTCTGAACCTAAGCCACTATTTTAATGCGATAGAAATTGGGTTCAGGCCAATATTAAAAACAAAAGTATCAGAGTGTTACTGGGAATAATGTACCGTTACACTCTAAAATCAGGGAAGGTAGTTCACCTAATCCTGCATGGTCAACATGTTTCGCGTCTATGTTTGGTCACAAAGTGATCCAGTGACGCTTCTTCAGGACCCACAAAAAAAGTCTATGATTATAAAACTACTTCTCCTATATATCAGTAATATTATCAAGTGCACGTACAGTCACTTACAGAGTGGAAGACAGAATATGCCTAAGTCAATCGGTCAGTATAGTCGCCCATCCCATATTAGAGATTGGGCTCCCTAGGTCTGCGCTAGCATCAACCAAGGAAAACGAATTTATCACGTCCTTGGTGTGTCCGGGAACCTGCCCTCTGCTGCGCGCCTGTATACTCAGTATAGTTTCGCCACCTCTGATCTCTTTCTTGTTTTCTCTCTGTCGTGGAACAGTGCACTTATTTTGATATTATAGGTTCAGGTCGGGAGACTGTGCACTGGACCAGTAATCTCCCAGTCCCCACTTTTGTTTATAGAGTTGTCTTTATATATAGGCTCACAATCAACAGTGAATCAAAGAAAATAATTTTATACACAGTGCTACAATCAAAAAATCACACACAGAAAATGTAAGTGTATCTGGGTGAGCTAAAGGCCTACATCTATTTCCATTACTGCAGCTGTGAACCACAGTATGAATAATAATTGGAGTTGGCTTGAAGCTGCATTTGCCCCTAGGGGCAAGGTCCATACCTAAAGCACAGTCTAAAAGCACTGCAGCCAAGGGGCTTGTTTTCTCAAATAGAAAGCTACAAAAGAAGTGAAAGGGACTCTCATTAATGTCCAGGAAGATGGGTCGAAATTGGTTACACTAGGGTGTCAGTAATGTCTCCGTTTAACCCCTTCTGTGCCCAGGACGTAATGGTTACGTCCTGAGGCACAGTTACGACCTTAGGCAAGGGTCGTTCCCCTGGGGGGAAAATTTATTTTAGGCCGTTTCTGCCCCCGCGGGGCAGATCAGCCTATTTTAATTAGGCCGATCTGCCCCCAAGGGGGGCAGAAACCACTAGGCACCGGGGATTTTTGTTATTGTTGTTGTTTTAAAGCTGGGGAGCTGCCCCTTAGGCAAGGGTCGCTCCCCTGGAGGGGCAAATTGTATTTAGGCCATTTCTGCCCCCTTTGGGGGCTGATCGGCCGATTTTAGGTCAATCGGCCCCTGGCACCGGGTATCTTTTTTTTTTTTTTTCGCCAACGTCACGCAAGGGGCGCGACCCCATAGGCAAGGGTCACTCCTCGGGGGGGGGTAGGGTGGCGGGGGCAAATTTATTTTAGGCCATTTCTGCCCCCTCTGGGGGCAGATCGACCTATTGTTATTAGGCCGAAGAAACCTCTAGGCGCCAGGGCAATTTTTTTTTGTTTTTTTGTTTTTTTAGAGATGGGGAGCGACCCATTAGGCAAGGGTCGCTCCCCTGGGGGAAAAATTGTATTTAGACCATTTCTGCCCATCGGTCTAAACCACTAGGCACCAGGGATCTTTTTTTTTTTGTTGCGCCAATGTCACGCAGGGGGAGCGACTCCGTAGGCAAGGGTCGCTCCCGGGGGGGCTAGAGGGGGCATATTTATTTTAGGCCATTTCTGCCCCCCCCCCCCGAGCTAGAGGCCAAAATCCACAGGTAGGCAGTTTGTAAAAAACACCTCTGTTTTCTGTGAAAAAATGTGATATGTCTACGTTGTGTTTTGGGCCATTTCCTTTCGTGGGCACTAGGCCTACCCACACAAGTGAGGTATAATTGTTATTGGGAGACTTGGGGAACGCTGGGTGGAAGGAAATTTGTGGCTCCTCTCAGATTCCAGAACTTTCTTTCACCGAAATGTGAGGAAAACGTGTTTCTTTAGCCAAATTTGAGGTTTGCACAGGATTCTGGGTAACAGAACCTGGTCAGAGCCCCACGAGTCACCCCATCTTGGATTCCCCTAGGTGTCTAGTTTTAAAAAATGCACAGGTTTGGTAGGTTTCCCTAGGTGTCGGCTGAGCTAGAGGCCAAAATCTACGGGTAAACACCTCTGTTTTCTGTAAAAAAATGTGATGTGTCTACGTTGTGTTTTGGGCCATTTCCTTTCGTGGGCACTAGGCCTACCCACACAAGTGAGGTACCATTTGTATCGGGAGACTTGGGGGAACACAGAATAACAAAACCAGTGTTATTGCCCCTTGTCTTTCTCCACATTTTATCCTTCCAAATGTAAGGCAGTGTGTAAAAAAGACGTCTATTTGAGAAATGCCCTGTAATTCACATGCTAGTATGGGCACCCTGGAATTCAGAGATGTGCAAATAACCACTGCTCCTCAACACCTTATCTTGTGGCCATTTTGGAAATACAAAGGTTTTCTTGATACCTATTTTTCACTCTTTATATTTCAACAACTGAATTGCTGTATACCTGGTATAGAATAAAACCCCATTGCAAGGTGCAGCTCATTTATTGGCTCTGGGTACCTAGAGTTCTTGATGAACCTACAAGCCCTATATATCCCCGCAACCAGAAGAGTCCAACTGACGTAACGGTATATTGCTTTTAAAAATCTGACATCGAAGGAAAAAGTTACAGAGTAAAACGTGGAGAAACATTTCTGTTTTTTTACCTCAATTTCAATATTTTTTTAATTTCAGCTGTTATTTTCTGTAGGAAACACTCGTAGGATGTACACAAATGACCCCTTGCTGAATTCAGAATTTTGTCTACTTTTCAGAAATGTTTAGCTTTCTGGGGTCCAGCACTGGTTACAAGATGAGGAGATATAATCCTTTGTAATATACAATGGGGGTCTCAGAACAGGGCTTAGTTGAGTTAGGTGAAAGTTGATGAGCGACCACCATCGTGGAGTACTGCCTAAAAATTATAATTGATGCAGCAGTAATACCGTATTTAAATATTTTTACCCTGTTTATGTATTTTACCAATTGGTTTGGTTAGTTTATTTTAGCATATTTATAGCAGGACACCATGGTAAACTGTGATAAGGAAAACAAAAAGGTGGTGGATAAAATGCTTGAATTAATATCAGTCACTGGTATTTACCGTGGGCTGCATCCCAGTGCACTTTTTTGCCCTGCTTCTCCAGACCAAAATGGGCCATGTGCAAAGCAATCCTGGTCATGCTTCTGTAGGAATAGTCCATCCTGAAATCTTTATCTTTGGGTGCGTGCTTGAAGAAATGGAAGATAGATATATACTGGCAAATCATTGGACCTGACATCGTTGACATGGGTTTCCCCAACTTTTGCCTGCAGTTTCCCTGTTCTGCTGACTTTGTTTTTGCTGGCCTTTGAATTCTGCACACTTTACCACTGCTAACCAGTGCTAAATTGCATATAGTCTCTCCCTAAAACATGGTAACATTGGCTTCCACCCAGTTAGCGTGTTTGATTCACTCGTAAGAACCTAGTAAAGGGGTAGGGTATGTTCCCAGGGACTGTAAATGAAATGCCACTAGCAGACCTGCAACACTTATTGGGACAGCCGCTGAAATATCCCTTTAAAACATGCCTCAGGCCTGTAATTGCAGCCTCTGTGTGCAGCTTTAAACCTTTTGCCTAAACCTTCCGGTTTTACAATATAAAAGCCACCGAAGGGTAAGCTTTAAAGAGCCCATAGAGCAGGATGCAGTGTGTTTAAAAAGTTGGACATGTACTTTTGACTTTCACATGTCCTGGTAGAGAAGAATTCTTACATTTGCTTTTTACAACTGCAAGGCCTTTCTCTCCTATAGGATATCATTGGGTTACCGTAATGTCCTTAAGAAGTGCTAACTTTCAATTGGGAGTAGGTAGGAAAGTTGAGGTTGGTCTCTAAAGAATTTTAATTTAAACCCCTTTTAAATGGCAAAGTTGGATTTTAAGTCACAATTCAGAAAATGCCACTTTTAGAAAATTGGCCTTTTCTTGTCCCATCCATTTGGTGCCTGCAGCCTGTATCCTGGGTCACATGACTAGGTGTAGCTGGCAGTTGGTCTTTGTTTATTATTCCCAGACACTGAGACAAAGGGGGAGTATGTGTTAGCAGAATGAGCCATCTCTGACTTGATAGGGTTGACAGAGAAGTCACCTACTACACTTGCACATCACAAAGTCTCTGCCCCAGCACACTCCCAAATGGTTTCACTCTAGTCTTGGGGCCCCAGACAAGAGTATGGCAGGGAGGCAGTAAATATCAGACCCTCTTTAGGGGGAGAGCTGTGGAAACTTCTTTGCCTGCAAAGTGGGCACCAGGTATAAGTAGTGAACGCTTAGACACAGCTCTTCACGACTCGTGGACCTTTGGAAGACTCAGAAGGAGGATTGCTGTGCTGCCCTGCTACAAGGACTGCTGCCCACTACTCTGCCACCCTGCTTTCTGAGTGGGAAGGACTCGACCTGCATCCTGAACCCAGGACCACCAGAGTGACTCAAAGGGTTAATTGGCCTCCTGATCAGAGCCTTATGGATAGAAAAGGTTCCAACCACCTTGAGCCCTGCACCTGGACACTGCTTGCTGTGATTCCTGCCCCCCAAGTAGGCACCCCAGTCCTGGGCCCTAGTAAGTGAACCTGAAAATGCTCTACCAGGGTAGCTGTGATCCTAGCAGAACTGACACAGCACAACTCATTGCCTCTCATCGTTGTATTGAAATCACCGCTGTGGGACCCATCCCAAAAGAAGGACCTTTCAACATCTTGGAACCACTGCTGTGCGACGAATCCTCGATGTAGGACCTTGCATTGCAGCCCGCAGCGTCTCGGAACCACCACTGTGTGACATATCCTTGATGTGGGACCTCGCAACACTCCGCCACCAAGATTTGACCTACTTTGTTCATCTGACCTAACTTGGTCCTTGTGCCTAGCCCACACTCTATTGCAGTCATCCTAAATTTGTGAATTTATCATGCTCCTGTGTCACCAGGTAACCCTATTTGACACTTTGTGCTTTTAGGTATTATTTTTCCCTAAACCATCCAAATTGCATAAGTTTCCGTTTCTACTAATTGATTATTTTGTGGATTTGGATTCAAATTATTTAGTAAATTTTACTATTTCTTTCTTAATTAGTCTGGGATTTTTCATGTTTTCACTGTATTGTTGTTTGTGTGCTGCATACTTTACAAATTGCTTCTACATAAAGCCTGACTGCTTTTGTGTCAACCTCCCAGAGGGTTGAGAATAGATTAATTTGGGGTTTGCTTGTGTTTCCTTCAATATGAACTGCCATTATGTTTTCAGATGTAATTCCAGTTCAAGTAAAACTTGGGTTCCTGCTGGAATCGGTATTGAGAGTTATGTGGAGAAGTCCAGGCTTCTAATATTTTCTCCAAACATATTTTATTCAGTATGAAACCGGCAAAATAAATCTTGGGAAAAAATATGTACAATGTGGGACACATATGTGGACGTTTGTTAACGAATATCAATTCCCATTGTTTTCCCCCATTTCATAGTTCAAAGCCTGCTATGGTGTGGCAGTACTTCAGTGGGCAATAAATAAGCACTGCTGTATTGTTAATTCTGAATGCGGTATTAGCACATACATTTTCGCTACATAATATGTAATAAAGGCTTTAGTGCTAAAGTAATATGGAAAACATATTGGTTTGAATGATTTAGGCCATGCATTGAAAACAATATTCTTAGTTCATTTTCTCACGTTGCATTCAGGCTGTGTGAAATTAGTATAATTTCTTTTTGCGTAGTTACGTTAAATTTCAGAAAAAATTATGCGAAGTGCAAATCTGGCAGTTTGCAATATATCGTATCACGCAATACATCACACAGGGATGTATACATCAAACGGGACGTATTTCATGTGTTCTGTTCATTTACTTTGTTCCTTTGCTCCTGAGATATGATTTTTACCCTAGTGAATTTACGTGACAACATATAATGGGATACATTCAGGAATTTCACGTGGACATAACAAGAACGTTGCTTGGCCCTATTTTGCATTTGATTCGTTGGAGCTCTAGTTTGAGGGACTTTAATATCTATGGTTGGATTTAAGAAAACGCAGCTATATTTTCCTAAACAAAAGCATTCAGTGTTTTCATCCAGACATGAAACTCGTAACCTATTTAGTTAGAGAATGAAGTGTGAAAATCGCTCTTGAATTCCCTGAGGTTTCAGTATTCGGAGCTGGCTGTATGTCCTGGAATGTGCCACGCTGAAAGTAATGAAGTGAGTTTCTCAACAGAATTAATTTTAGTTTCAAAGTGCTGAGTTTGGTCCATCAAACAGGAAATAAATCCTTGCTTCTGTTGATGTATTTTAATAATACGGAGTATGCTGGCAGAACACTAACAAAGTAACCAAATCAATATAATGCTTTTTTCATTAGGGCAGGCAGATTGAACATATCGATATAAAAAAGCCTTCTGTTGGTGGACTCGGATTTAGCGTGGTTGCTCTAAGGAATCCAAATGTCGGAGAAGGTGGCATATTTATCAAAGAAGTGCAACCAGGAAGCATTGCAGACCGGTGAGAAGCCATGTAATAATCCTTGACAAAAAGTAGTAATTGTTGGGAAAAAAAGGCAGAATTAGTGGTCATTAATTGTTGACTGTGAGTGCTACACTCAAACAGTAGAAAATGTAGAAATCAAGGAATGTACATTACTTACACAGTTTTAACCCTTTGCTGCCCCCTCTCCCTGCTAAGCCTTTTCTTCATTATTTGGGGTTGTTCATGCTTAGGCCCCCATAACTTTTTGTCCACATAAGGTATAATCACCAAATTTGCGTCCTTTTTTTCCGACATCCTGGGGATTCTAAAAGTGCCATGGGTTTGTGGATTCTCCTGGAGGCGACTAAGAAATTAGCTAAAATACAGCTAATTTTTTTTTTTTTGGGGGGGTGGGGGGGGTGGGGGGGGGGGGGGAGAAGTGCTGCAGAATAAAGCATATGTTTTTTTCTCTAAAGATGGCATCAGTGAACGGTTTTTAGTGCTGAAATCACCATCTTCCGGAACAGGCAGATTAGAATCAGAAAACTACATTTTTAAACACAGTTTTGGCATTTTATTGGGACATCCCCATTTTTTGTATTTTTTGTGCTTTAAAACTCCTTCGAGTTAGTGACAGAAATGGGTGTGAAACCAATGGTGTATACCGGAAAGCCATGCATTTCGGAAAAGTAGACAGAATTCTGATTTCAGCAAGGGGTTACTTGTGTAGATCCTTCAAGGTTTTCCTATAGAAAGTAAGAGTTGAAATAACAAAATATTGAAATTGAGTTGAAAAAAACAGCCATTTCTGTCTACATTTTCATCAGTAACGTTTTCCAGCTATGGCAGTTTTGCGAAAGCAATATACAGTGGCATCCGCTGGACCCTCCTAGTTGCGGGGTTATATAACTCTTGTATGTTCACCAAGAACCTGAGGTACCCAGAGCCAATAAATCAGCGGAACCTTGGAATGGGTTTCATTGTCTACCAGGTATACAGCAATTTGGTATTTAGTAACTAGCAGCAAGTCACTACTGATACACTGCCAGCCAAGCACCAGCTGGCACACACCGCCAGCCAAGCGCCAGTCCTCACACACCACCAGCCAAGCGCCAGTTTCAGATTGTACCACACCCAAAATAATTTTGGGGAGCTACCAGGAGCGTGGAAGTGAACTGCCTGTTCTTTATTGTTTTATATTTTTTATTCAGTTTCACGGTTGGCATTAGTGTCATGTATTTAGTAAAGCTTTTGTGTTTGCAGTTTTGTATTCAATTACAATTTGTGCTTTGTTTTTTGGAGAAAAAAAAATGTAATGGTGGTGTGCGTGGACTGTCACTTGACAGGGGGTGTGCGTTGGGTTGCGCTTGGCTGGTGGTGTGCATGGAATTGCTCTTGCTGGCAGTGTGCGTGGACTGGTGCTTGGCTGGTGGTGTGTGTGGACTAGCGCTTGGCTGGTGGTGTGTGTGGACTAGCGCTTGGCTGGTGGTGTGTGTAGACTGGCGCTTGGTTGGTGGTGTGTGTGGACTGGCGCTTGGCTAGTGGTGTGTGTCAGCTGGTGCTTGGCTGGCAGTGTGTCAGTAGTGCTTGCTGCTGGTTACTAAATACACTGCTAGCCAAACTCCAGTCCCCACATTGTCAGCCGGTGTAAATGCTGTGTCAGGCAAAGTGATGGGCCCTTGAATGGCGCTGTCTGTAGATGTCTTTGTTGTAATGTGCCAGGTCCGCGGCTGGCATCTTGAATGGTCTTGTGTGTGTCACGTATGAAAGGTGTGTGTGAATGGACTGTAAAGCGGTTGGTGGCTTGACGCAGCTTTGCAGCTCAAGAGCTGCGAGTCATTGGTTCAGTTTTTTGACCTTTCAATTATTAACAGTGCATTTTCATTTTTGTGAAATCTCTTGTTAATAACATTTTATATATTGAATCATCACTCCCCCTCGTGCCAAAACAACCAGTTTTTGTGTAAAAATAATGGTGGGTAGCCATAAGATGTATTTATTGCACTTCTTTTCTCAGTTGATAATTCAACTCCGAAAAAAAACCCGCTCCTTTGTAATCAAGTGTCAAAGCACACCCCTGACATGCTAGGTGTTTCGGGTAGTGGGCGAGGGGTCTTTTTAACAAAACCTAAGAGCGTTCTTTTTGCAATTAGAGTGTTTGGGACATCACAGAAGTAAAACACTTGGTAGCATCTTCACTTCTTGTGTAGGGAAAATGTACTAACTCTAGATATGTCAGAAAAGTAGACACCCAGGGGAGTACAGGGTGGTGTGACTCTCGTAGAGCCCAACACGTTTTCTTACCCAAAATTACCTGCAAATCTCAAAATGTGAGTATAATCACACACTTTCCTTGCATTTCTGTGCCATATTTTTCCAGAAACAGAAATAAACCACAAATTTCCTACCACCCAATGTATCCCTCGGTCTCCCGATAAATATTATAGACCTCATTTGTGTGGGTGCTCAAAACAGACAAGGCACAGGCACATTTAAAACAGTAGAGGAAAAAGATGTATTGGATGCAGTTCAAAGTACACAAGAAAGTACGGGGTTCTCTAAAGAGGGCGTCGCGGGTACCAGCGTAGCCCTAGGTTGTGCGTGTTCCTATTTGGAAAGGTAATGTCAGTGAAATGTCAGTAAGTAACTGCAGAGTGCATGCGCAGGGAGAGACACCGGGGGAGTTCCTTTTACGGACTAGGTGGTCTCACACACTATATAGTGTTATGCTTCATCATTTGACCACCTAGACCCACCCAGGTAGGACAGTGCCACCTGGGCGGACTGAACCTCACTGTTAAAGGAACAGGAGGGAGTGCGTAAATAAACTTGTTTCTGGAAAGATCGGGATCCAGCTAATCTAGTGAAAAAATTAAAAACACCCAAGCAGACACCTGTGAGGAGTGACAAATTTAATGGTGGTGTCTGATTGGTGTAGTTAAAACAGGGGTTGGGACACCTCTGTGAGGATAAGGACTCACAGGGTCACCTAACTAATAGCCAACATGTTTCTGCCCTCAGAAGTGAGCCAATAGAGGTCTCTGGGCATTCGTCAGGGCCTAGGATCCCTACGTCTCACGTTGGAGGAAATTTACTCTATGTGAAGGTCAAAGAGTGTGAAGTAAAAGGTCTACCTTACCCAAGGAATTAGGTTCCAAGCGGTCCAAGGAGAGGACGGTATAGGTGCACGGCGAGCGCCCCCTTTGATGTATGTTTGACTATAAGGGGACACTCCCCCTCCTGGATACCAGAGGCTAGTAGCCTCTATGAAAGGGCCACCTCAAGGTAATTCCTTGGGTAAGGTAGACCTTTTACTTCACACTCTTTGACCTTCACATAGAGTAAATTTCCTCCAACGTGAGACGTAGGGATCCTAGGCCCTGACGAATGCCCGAGACCTCTATTGGCTCCCTTCTGAGGGCAGAAACATGTTGGCTATTAGTTAGGTGACCCTGTGAGTCCTTATCCTCACAGAGGTGTCCCAACCCCTGTTTTAACTACACCAATCAGACACCACCATTAAATTTGTCTCTCCTCACAGGTGTCTGTTTAGGTGTTTTTAATTTTTTCACTAGATTAGCTGGATCCCGATCTTTCCAGAAACAAGTTTATTTACGCACTCCCTCCTGTTCCTTTAACAGTGAGGTTGAGTCCGCCCAGGTGGCACTGTCCTACCTGGGTGGGTCTAGGTGGTCAAATGATGAAGCATGACAGTATATAGTGTGTGAGACCACTTAGTCCGTAAAAGGAACTCCCCCCGGTGTCTCTCCCCGCGCATGCACTCTGCAGTTACTTACTGACATTACCTTTCCAAATAGGAACACGCACAATCTAGGGCTACGCTGGTACCCGCGACGCCCTCTTTAGAGAACCCCATACTTTCTTGTGTACTTTGAGTTATAGAAATAGGGAGCTAAGTACGGTGGGTTCCTCCATATTTGTCCCTCCTTCTCCCTCATCCTCGCACCATGTGTATTGATGTTGGATGCACTTCACACAATTAAGAGTGCACTAACTCAAGCCATGAACAGCAGTGTCACACACCAAGGGTGCGTTATGCACAATTTATGGTACGGCACAGCACCAATACAAATAGAAACTCACCATGTGCAGTGCACACTTGAAGTAGTGGTTCATTCTGCACTATACTGGCACAATTCACTGGTACACTGTGGCCAGCCCTCAGACAATCCAGGGGTGCACTATGTACAACAGTCACACAAACCAGAGTTGCATTGTTTGTGCCACAGACGTAAGCCATTAGTGCACTGTCCACAGCATGGAAACAAGTTAATGATGCCTTGTGCACATCATCCACATGAACTGGAGCTGCAGGGCCTACAGCTCTGAGACAGGCGAGTTGTGCATTGTGCATACACATGCCCCAGGCGAACTGTGCGTAGCAGTGACACAAGCTGGAGGGATACTATGCACAGAACTGAGATAAGTTAAGGATGGATGGCGCACAGTATTCACACAAGCCTGGGCGCACTGTGTACAGCAGCAACACAAGCCACAGAAGCAGTGTAAATAGTACAAACACAAGCTAGAGGAGGTGCACTGAGCACAGCACAGAGACAAGCTGGATGTGCATAGTGCACTGTATTCACACAACCTGAGATGCATTGTGGACAGCACTAACACAGGCTGGGCAGGGACATCTAAAGGATTTTGGGGACCCGGGACCAAACATAATTTGGGGGCCCTTATTCGGAACAGCTTAGAATTTGTTACAATTTCAACAATGCAGGCCCTCTGAAATACAGGCACGTTATGCCCCCGGGGGAGCGACCCTTGCCTAAGGGTGTGCTCCCCCAACCAAAAGAAAATACACCCCTGGTGGGCCAGTGGGGGGGATATTCCTACTCCATGATCGCAGCACCACTTGTGATCATGGAGTAGGAATCCACTGTTTATTATGCGCAGGTGGAAAGTCCTTTCTCCCTGTGTCTGTAAAATCCTTTAAAAAAAACAAAAAAAAAAAACAGTACTTCCAATGGGAGAATGACCCACTTATGTGTCCTGGAAGCAAATGGTTTCCAGCGCATCCCCGGCTGATAACGTTGGTGCTCGATCAGCACGCCAGCATCATCAGATCAAAGAGGGGGTGGGGGGATGTAGGGAATAGCAGCGGTAGCGCTTTTGCTGCCATCCCCTTTGGGGATGTACTGCCCACGGGAGAAGCGCTAGCTTGGTTCCGTCCTCCGCACACGCCCAGTGGTGCATATGACGGAACAGTTACCATCATGCGCACCGAAGGGGTTAAAGGGAGTTCATTATTTTGTATCTTCCTACAATTCAATACGTTTTGTAGGGAAGTATATTCGCACACACTATCTAATTCTTTATGTATCACTGGCCTGTAAAGCATTTGAGAACACTTGTCGATAACTTCAATTCACCAAATTGCCTTTGATAGCAGAAATGATATTACAACCAGACGATTATGATATTGTTTCTGTTACCCCTTACATCACAGGAAGTGACATCATATTATGCCTGACCCACTTGTCTCCCCAGGAAGTTATGCCACATGACTTTTGACCCTGATGACATTACAGGAGGTATGTTGCTGAGAACCCAAAAATCAACTCAAGTTTAGGGATGGCGGTATCACCAGTAAGGCACAGCACAAGAAGCAAGCAGCTAATTTGGTCTCTTTTGTGCAAAACAGGAAGAAGCAGTGAAAACCTCGCTTTCAAAATAGTTACAACATTGGAAACGGTTGGTTGTGCTGCACTTATAAAACCGATGAAGTAGATGCAGGAAGTATGCATACCTCCCTAGCGCAAAATATGAAAAGCATGGAAAAAAGCTGTGGACTACCAGGGTTTGGCAACCTGACAAAATACACAGAACATAGAAAGCAAGCAACAGTGTGTTCCTCCCTCACACAACAGATACAGCATGGTCAGAAGTTGGTAGCAAAAATACGTTAATAAGTGGGTAGAAATAGAGCAAGGGTACCTCATTAAATAAGTACAACACAGGAGGCAAACAAAATGGCAAGCTTTCCATACCAAACTGACACAGCATGGGCAGCAGCTGTGCAATTCTGACTCAAAACATACAGGCAACAGTGAGGGGATAGGTGTGCTCAGCTGCAAAGTGGCACTCTCTCTAGTTTGATCTCATCTCATCAGCATGTTGCTGGCTGTGATTTGTTAGATGCATGCTTATAATGGTAAAAAGAAAGCTACAAAGCCCAGAAAAAGTGAAATCAACTCTGCTCCTGACATGCATCCCCAAACTATATGCTACATATAGGTGGGCAACTGTACCCACAGCCACCTCAATGGACTCTGCTCCTTTGATGAAAGGAGATGATTGTGCTCATCGGGTTGTAGGCAGTTTGTTTTGCAAAACAATCAACTGAATATCAGGGTTTTGATGGGGCAACAGAAAATATACAGAGCTTATCAGAGCCTTGTTTTCTTTCTGTCCTTGGCACTGCTTTTGTGATTAGAGCAGTTAGGGGTACAAAAGGTACCAAGAAGCAAGCCAGAGGTGCGGCTTCTACCTCTGGTGATCTTTAAATGAAGTGCCTGAGAACACATAGGTAGAATTTGCATTGGAAAAAAAGCGTGGAAAGTCAAATCAGTGAGGGTCCTGCACTTTTTAATCGATCATGTGATAATGTTTCCTGAAAATAGGGGATGATTCACAAAGCCACATGATGAAAAGGTAGAAATCTGTTGGTTAGGATTTTCTCTACATTTAGAGCAGATTTCTGATTTCTTGGTAGCTGTTGGATCCCGCTAGAGGGCCACAAGTCAAGCAAGTGCTACTGGACCTTACCCGTGGGGGTTGGGGTAATTTGCCTCTGATGTCCTGGGGTCTATCCTACTATGCTGTTGTCAGAACCCCTTTCAGAGGAACACAGGCACATACATGTTACTAGGCCCTATTGTGGGGGTGAGACCTTTTACTCCTGATTACCCTGGGCCCAACCCACCATGAGCTCTGGCAACTTGGCCAAGTATTTCTTCTGCGCCTGACACTTAAGGTATGCGTGGTGCGAGCAGTCCTAGGCTCACTCAGGAGCATGGGAGTGAGGTGTGTACAGGTTAGTGACACAGCCTCAAAATTCAACATGCGTGCAGCAGCAATAATATAGCAGCAAGCTCCTCCAAGGGCTGATAGGCCGGAAATCAGTCTTACCCACACTGGCGCATCTAGACTTCCTGAGTGCACCCCTTCCATGGGTGCTTGCAGTGACTGCAGCCAAGTTCAGATGAGTAGACTGCCCGGGCAGCTGCACTCACCAGGCACAGTCTCTCTCACTTGCAGTCATGCTCCTGAAATGACAGGAGGCTCACTGCAGTTCCTCTTGCTGTTCAATTGCCCCGTTCGTCTTCCAGTGGGTGGTAGCAGTGATGGTCTTGCCTTTATCCTCGCCTAGGTTATGGTAAGCTGGTGCTCCCATGGCATCCTCACTTCTCCTGCGGTGGGTGGAAGATCAGGTTTCCTTTCTTAGAGCTCTCTGTGATCCTCTCTGGCATACAGAGTCACCATTTCACAGGATGCATGGGCTCCTGCTTGTTCGCCACAGTGTCTACCACACAAGGCTATGGCCCTTACTACACAGTAGTCTTTTGCACGGCAGCCCATCCTGGCATCCGGCGTCGGCGACTTCTTCACTACTCATGAGCTCCGACCTGATCGGCGCAGCGAGGCACACTGCTCAGTTCATGACATTTCTCTCTTGGCATATGGGGGTTTCTGACTGGAGGCAAGAACCTGATTGGTACAGCAGCCATTTCTTCATACCTCACAAAGGAGAGTCCACTCGACAGGGCTCCCCACTTGACCTTGCTCTCTCCAGTGCTATTCTCTTCCTCACAAGGCACACTGGTCTTGGCAAGCAGGCAGGCACAGGTCCTCCAGGCCCCAGGGCAGGTGGTCTTTGTGTCCTTCGTTGATATCCACTCACCCAGCTGGGATATTAGCAATCCTTGGCCCCTAGTCCTGCCTGGTCACAGGTGGAAGTCTTGCAGAGCTTCCCCTCCTCACACAGCCCATCTGATAGAGACTTCTGTTGCAGATTCCTTACCTTAGAATGCCTTACCTTAGAATTTCCCCAGGTGTCAGACTGGATCCAGAGATTTTTCTTCGAGCAATACCCTTGCAAGCCGTTAGGTGGCATTGGTCGGCTCCGTTGGTGTCCTTTTCGCCGTGATGTCGGGAGTGGTACATAGATGCTGCCTCAGCGCAGTGACGTCAGTTCTTGTCTTTCCGTGCCAGGCGTTGACCCAGAGAGAGCTACTTCAGTAATTTGTTTGACTGCTTTGACCTTTTTGTCGGATTTTTGGTGAAGCTTTGGTGTATCTGGCTCCGAGTGCCAGGCCATGCACCCGAAGGCCTTGAGGGAGCAGTCCCTCAAGCTTATGGCGATCCGGCGCTCGACTCTGCATCGGACTCGCTCTTGAGGAAGACCTTGAGACTGTTCGCAGAGCCACCACCACTCGTCCTCCTTTAAGTCTTCGGGTCAAGGTAAGAAGAAGAAGTCGAAGAAATCTCATCCTCCTTCAACTTCACCCAGTCGCTTGGATGATGCGACACGGGAGGAGCGTCAAGGCTCTAGGCCTACATCCTCGGAGTGAGGTTTTAGGTCTTCTCTGCTCTTCCCTGAGTTTCCAGGAGCCAGAGTGACCCCTGCCCAATTAAAGGAATTCAATGATGCCATGCACCTCATTTTTGGGCAGTCCGACCCCGCTAAAGTACCTTTGGGCCCAAGGGGTTTGGTTGGAGGGCCTTTGGGTTCTGCCCTGGTGGCTCCGGCCACCGAAGTCCTCTCCGGATCCATACTGATGCCGGTCGGACAGCAGTAGACCTTCCCCAGCGATGGTTCAACTGTCGACATTCCCGACGTCAGTGGTGCCCCCTATCAACATTGACCCAATCTGAATGACTCCGAGTCGGAACAGCTTCAGCCGACGCCTCCTTCTTCGATGGGGTCTATTCACCCCATGGTTGGATTCTGACCATATTCTTATGGGTTTGACTACGGTGAAGGATTGGAGTGGTCCCTGGATCCTTATGAATATCAGGATGATCCTAACATGGACTCAGCACAGGAGTTGGGTGATGCCAGTGGTCTGGATACCTCTCCAGATGCTGGCATGCTATTTCCTCCTACTGTGGCTATGGCAGAGGGAGATACTTATTCCATGGTGGTCAGTAGGGTGGCTGAGGTCCTCAGCCTTGAGCTGCCTACAGTTCAGGTCAGGTCTAATCTCCTGACGGAGATGCTTCAACCAGGGGCTTCCACCTCTGGGCCTCTTCTTTCATTGAATGAAGCCCTCACTTATGTCCTTTTGGGTTTGTGTTCCAGACCCAACACAGGTGCTCCTATGAACAGGACACTCGCACGCCGCCATCGGCCTGTCCCAAATGACCCTAAATTTCTGTCCCAACACCCCACGCCTGAGAGCCTTGTTATCCAGGCATCCTCATCCTCTGTTGCATTCCCTTCCACACCTCCGGATAGGGAATCAAAAAGAATGGATCAATTTGGGAAAAATGTTTTCTTCCTCCAGTCTAGCACTGCAAAACCGAATGCCTTTTGGGCCGTTATATTCACCCTCTGTAGGATATGGTCGCTCAAATCTTGCCGCAGATACTAGAGGAGGCCCATGCTCTCGTCTCCCAAGCTGTTAACGATGGGAGAGACGCAGCAAAGTTCACTATCCGATGTGAACTGGACATGACCGACTCTCTTGGTAGATTGGTTGCGACAATGGTGGCCTTGAGGCACCACTCCTGGGTACGAACATCTGGTTTCTCAGGGGGATGTCCAACAGACCTTTATGGACATGTCCTTTGATGGCTCCTGTCTCTTTGGAGACAAGGCGGACTCTGTGCTTGAGAGGTTTAAGGACTCATGGCCCATGGCTCGGTCCCTCAGCCTTTCGACTGCCCCTCGTCCCCAACAGTCCACCTTTCGCCCCTTTCATGGCCACGGAAGGGGCTCCTGTCGCATCCTTTTTTACAGCCACTGTTCCACCCATGCTGTTCAGCTCCTGTGTTGCCGGGGACGCGGAATCCCACGTCGGACAGGGAACCAGAGGTCTGCCCAGTCCACTCCTGCCCCTGCTGCAGCTGCCAAACCCTTCTAGTCCGTCCCCTCACTCTGGTCTAGTTGGCAGCAGGATTCGCCATCAACTGCCCCACTGGGAATCCATCACTACCGACAGGTGGATTTTACAGATCACTTGGAGGGGCTACTCCCGTCCCTTCGAGACTGCCTCACCAGCCATGCCTCCATCATTCAGCCGTATACCGGAGGATCATTTGTCACTTCTCCGCAGGTCGACATGGCAGTGGGACACTGTTCTGTCTGCAATGGCAGGCCTGTGTCATGTTTTAAAGTGCTACTTAAGTGGGTGGCACACTAAGTGCTGCAGACCAACTGGTAGCATTTAATTTACAGGCCTTGGGTATATGGTATACCACTCTACAAGAGACTTAGATGTAGATTACATACGCTAATCAGGTAAATGCCAATCAAATCATATTTTTAGGGAGCGATCACAAGCACTTTTATATTGGGTCGCAGTGGTAAAGTGCACAGGGTCCTAAGGTCATAAAGCAAAAATCTAAAAAAAAAGTAGGAGGAGGAAGGGAAGAGTTGTGGGGTGACCATGTACAGAGGGCCATTTCCAACATGACCCTCTACACCCTAAAGCCAGGCCAGACTAATTGATACCTTGATGGACTTCCCTGCATAAGCGATAGAGTGTGGACAATGGCCTTCTGCTGCAGGGGCACTTGTCAGTTCTCCGCCTCTCTGAATTCTACACTCTTCTGAGCCATTGAACTGACCCACAGGGAAACCTTATCCTCACCTGTTTCCACCATCTGTGCAGCACCTAACCCTAGCTTGATCACAGATGCACACCAGTAGGTAGACAGTACCACCTTGGCCAACAAAGTTATGTATGCCTATTCCACCCTTTGGATCAGACTTCTGTCCCCAACCCAAGGAGAACTCTGCCAATAAAGGCAACAACAAACAGGCCACTGATAGCTGTCAGTGTCAATAACCAGGCCCAGGCCACCCAAGGGTCTTTGACCTGTGTCGTTTCTCAGTGTTGGGGGGGACTTTTGCCACAGGTGTTAGGCACCTTTTTACCGCTCTCTCTTCCACCAGTTCAAGGATGGTCACCTGAGACTGGTCACTCAGCCCATGATCTGTACCCTGAGGCTGAACAGGGGCCAGGGGTGAGTCCTTCCTAGCCTTACTCTTCCATCTGGGCTTCTCTACCGTCTTTTTTGGAGTGGTATGTCCAGCTGCCTGAGCTTTCAGGGTGCCCAGGGCTGCCGCCCCTCCTGGCTCTTCTATCACCGGTGGCAACTCATTCCACAGAAGGCAGTTTATGGACATCTGGGGACTAACTATAGCCCTTCTCTAAGTCGCCTCCCCACCCACTCCCGGGATGCCAGGGCCATGGGGCAGACAAAGACCTGCCTCTGGGCCTGAATTACCCTACACCACTGACAAGTATACTGCTCTGGGAAAACCAGCCTTTCCACTACCATGGTCCAGTTAGCCCCGGTGTCCCGTCAAAGCAGGGACAGGGAAAGAGCCGCACCTCCCTCCCCCTTTCAGAGATCTCCTGTCTACCCTCTGACTTCACTCCTGAAATAAGGGAGAATAGGGTATGTTCTATTTCCTGCCCCTGGGGACTACCTCACCCTAAGGCCACATGGGCCTCTACTGTGGAGCACCACCAGTGGGTGGTTTCTTTGGACAGACAGAGTTCCCCTACCTGTTGAGAACAGTCAAAGCAGTGGGGTTGGAAATAGGGCACCCTGGGCCACCGCCCACAAGAACATCCCTCCTTCTCATAAGGGACATGTGAACCCTTACCTTGAAACTTGTCTGGGTCTCCCTTGACCCTCTCTCCTTCTGCTGAGTGGGACTTGAGCTATGCCTCTTGGAGTCACTCCCAGGTACCTTTTTGGAAACTCTGATAGTGACACAGAGGTCCGTCTTCGTAGCATGCTTCTTGAGATCAGCAAACTTGCTATCTACCAGGTTTTGGTGCAGCTCTCAAAAACAGGTATTGAGCAGGTGACCCCTCAAAATCAGGTTGTGTAGCCCATTCAAATCACCTACCTTGCTGTCCCCTCACCCAGCCCTTGAGTGCCTTGCTGGCATAATCAATGAAGTTCACCTAAGGCTGGTTTGAAAATTTGTGACTGTCCCTGAACCTTTGCCTCTATTTTTTAGAGGTCAGCCCAAATTTGTAAAGAATAATGGCCTTCATGGGGGCATAATTGGTGTCGTCGTCTACCTCTGGTGCCAAGAGTGTGCCCCTTCTCACTGTGGGCATGTATCTCCACATGCTACTCCTCCCCTCCCCAAACCACCCACCAGTACTCCTCTAGAACTCTTAGGGCTACCTCATATGCTCAAAACCATTTAGCTATATCATCCTCCACCACATAACTGGGAACCAGTTCTCTGGGTTTGAGGACTCTTGTGTCACCAGTAGACACTGTTAATTCACTGCCACCAGTGCTGCTGGACCCTACTTGCTTGGCTATGATGTCCTGCTCCCTCATGTTTTTCTCATGCCCCAACAGTAGTTCCTTCTCAGCCAGGGCCCTCTCAGTCTTCACTTTCTCCTTCTCCAACTGTCCCTTTCCTTCCTCCTGTCCTCTAGCTCCACTTGTGACAGGACTTTGGAAGACGAACTGCTCCCTGCCCCATATCGGGTATCCTGATCCTCCTCTTGGGGGCAGGAGAGTTTTCCCTGCAGCTCAGCTCTGGGTTCTCCTGTAGGTCCTGCTTCTCATCTTCATTTGGTCCCAGGTCCTCCTCAGGATCATCCTCCCCTGTCGCTGCTTGCAGCCTTTTGACCTCATAGGCTCAGAGGGCTATCTGTAGGTCCACTTTGGAAGCTTTCTTGCCCACATTCAGCCCTGTTTCCTTGCAGAGCTTTTGCAGCTCAACCTTAGTGAGGTTGTCAACATTTATGAGCTCCATCTCCATGGTAATAGAGGAAGGTAGGGTTACTTAGATTTAGAATAAACAAAAGCAGCCAGTGGAGACAAAGAAGTTTTAAAAAATCAGTTCTGATGTCAAATTATTTATCTGGTATTTTGTGTAACACAAATCGCTGTATGGTATTCCACAACACCAATGTGAGGAATTGGGTTGTTGGTTGACTGGGATGTGAGCCCTGGTCAAGCAACAACCAAAATACCTTGCAGGGTGAACCACAAAGAGTCACTAATTTAACCTGTGCTTAACCCTGGGTAGCTTGGCACAAAAAGCAATCAGGCTAGCACTGGTTCGCAGTGCTAAAGTGCACAGAGTCTGAAGGCCAACAAGCAAAAATCCAACAAAAAGTAGGAGGAGTAAGGCAAAAGGTTTGGGGGTGACCCTGTAGAGAGAGCCATTTCCAACAGTACTGCCTCACACGTTATTCTTTGTCTCTTGTACCACTTATAAAGACACATAGACAATGCATATGCATTCAAGACGCACACATTGCACAGCACTACATCCTTCATGTATTGTACCATTCAAACGCACATTACAAAACCTGCACAGTACTACGTGATCCTTGTATTCTACCTTCCGCAGGCACACATGCACCCAGCTCAGAGACATTACTGCTGCACTGTGGAGCACTTCACATCAGCCTCCTTGTAGACCAAGGGGTGAGTTAAGCACACATCAGCAGAACTTTAAAATGAGGGAGCCTGTAGACCTCACTTCAGTGACAGTTTTAAAAGGATCTGTTCACTACTACTGATGAATACACAAACCTCTGCCACAAACATGCTGTTTTACTCCTAGTAGAAAAGCTAACCTTCCACCATTATGAGGTTAGCGCCTTGGGTGCTCCTCCTGGTCTAACAAGACCGTAGTCCGTGAGACAGTCCTATGTCATGGCGTACATGCTCGATCCGTGTTTGTGTCTGACAACAAAAATCAGCATTAGGGATCCGGACATGAGTACAGTTGGACACTCAGGGCAGTAGGGTACATCCATTACCATGCAGAGAACCTTTCCGTCCCAACGACTCTGCATACTGCCAAGTACACCCCTACAGCACTTGATTCTTTGGTAGTTATGATGAGCAGTCACAGACGTCACAGAGAAGAAATGTGTGGGAGTGTTTGAGCTCATAATTCAAGAATAATACAGGAGTGGCTCGCGGCTGGGAAAAGGGGCGGTGCATGGCAGGGGTATCAGGGGCAAAGAGAAAAGACTGCGCCACTATTCAGCCTCCACTGCAGGCACAGGCTCCCAGCCTGCCCTGTGGCCAATCCAAATGCTGCTTTCATGCTGCGTACATCATGAGAGCAGCATTCGGGTTGGCTGGAGAGCCCTGGCTTAGCGCTCAGACGCAGACTGGGAGCCTCTGCCTGCTTTCTGTTACTGGGTTGGAGATAGCCCAGTGTGCATGTGTGTTTGGCCGGCATTAGAAGGCGGGCCAAACACACATGCGCACTGAGGGGAGTGCTGTGCACTCACCCTCCGTCCCTTTCACACCCATGGTCCCGCCTCGTCAACAATAAAGCAATAATAAACACTGTTTATTATTGTTTAATTGTTAGAGGTTTGCAGCTGCTGGTGTGGTGGGTTGGTGGCGGTGCAGGGGTGACGCTTCTGGCGTAATAAATGATTGTCCACACTAGTGTACTTTTAAAAAGAAAAGTAGTTTAACCTCGTACCATGCTGAGGACTCTCATATGCTGTGAGCAGCTCTCACATGTCCTGGCACTACAGGAAGGAAATCCTTCTAATGTGAACATCAGAGGGATTTCCTTTTGGTGTTTGCAGCCCCAGCTGCTGGGGACAGCTTCCCCAGCAACAGAGGCAGCTTTTTTGCCCTCTGCAGTGACTATTGGTGCGCATGGTGCCCTGAGCCCATTGCTCATTAATCTTCACTTACATCAGTGCTCAGGGGCAAATCTCAGCCCCCTGAGCACCAATTTGGACGGGGCAGGTATTATTAGAAAGAGGAAATCTCCCCTTTTCAGTGCTACTTTTCCCTAATGGATCCTTGCTTGTGAATTGCTGCAGTAGGGCGATTCCCCCAAAGACGGATCCAACCACTAAACAGACTATTTTTGAGGAGGGGAGTGGTCCCCCTGGCAATGGGCTAATGCTTCCTTCAGCCCCAAAATTCTTTCTGTGTCCCAAAGGGCATATTGGAGGCAATTACTTCCAATCTACCCTGGAGTGCACAGAAGAAAGCCGACTCGGCACCAGGGATTGGTTTCTTTATAGAAGTGTGG
Organism: Pleurodeles waltl; assembly: GCF_031143425.1. Lineage (NCBI taxonomy): Eukaryota > Metazoa > Chordata > Amphibia > Caudata > Salamandridae > Pleurodeles > Pleurodeles waltl. Next base: position 830,247,586 of record NC_090443.1, on the reverse strand, counting down.
GTGGCCCACCTAGGCATTGCAGCTAGCCCCCTACCTGCAAAAAAATCACCCCCAACAGTCTTTCTGCCCTCCACAGGGCTGTTGTTTTCCTCTAATCTTCACCCCAGCAAGGGACAGAAAGCCCAGTAGTCCCTAGGGAATGTATTTAGAAGAAAAATGAACAGCTACACCCAGTGTTCCCATGGTGTCACTGTATGCTTTGGAGGCAAAGGCAGGGCCCTGGTCCCAGTGAAATGCAGCTACTGTATATGTCCTGATGAAAATGTGCAAATCTTTAATAACAGAGCGAGCGTCAGCTGATCGCTTTGACCATGCTCAAAGAAATCTGGAGCAAGAATCTACAGCAAGTAGGATGTACTTGAATGCACCATCTGAATTCAAAGAACTGCAATGTACTAGGTATACCCACTGTAGTGGCTTGTTGGAAACTAGGAAGGGTGTCTGCAGACGGCGCTTAACAGTTGAACCTTTAATTTGTTGGCAGCTGCCACTACTAAGGACATATTGCTTTGTCTGTTTGTACAGACCATGCCACCAATAGCATTTCTGTAGCGAAGAAACTGTAGCCGCCATACCAGCAGGGGCAGATGCAACCCCCCTCATGTACTGCTTTAATTAGTTCTAGCCTGTAGTCTTGGTTGGGGATCACTGGATCACTCACCCCTGGAATGGTTACATAAGCAACGTTCCGGATATTTACGTGGTAGGAATATTTTGCTGGATACGCCTCACGTAAAAGAGTGCTGTTATCCAGAGCATTCATAGCAACCAGTATTTCTTCATCCAACCTTATATGGGAATGAGTAATCGCAGTTGTAGTAATGATTGCAGATTTAGTTGCTTCATCAGCAAATTAATTCCCTACAACGTGTATTCCTGTCTTTGAGGTCTGCCACCTTTTCCTAAATCGCTTTATGCTTGATAGTATTTTCCTTAGAGACTCTAAATCCGTTTAGGTGCCAGAAATGCAAGTTTTCATTAAACGACTGAACACAGTAATACAAATTGCACACAGTAAGAGTGAGCAATTCAGGATCTGTATGTACTTGTGCCAGAATCAAAGGTTTTAGTTCAGCTTAACTGTGCTGTGCAAACCCCAAGAGACTGTGTGAAAGTTTGTTGGGGTTGGAAGTCTCCATCCTTCATTATTTCATGAACAGCTGCGCAAGTCGTGGAGTATTTATGTTTGGTACCTACAGCTGGTTGAGTTGAACCATCAGTGTAAATAATATATTTAAACTGAACAAGAGGCAAAATGTTAGTGGGCACAAGGTGTTCTAGCTCATATTGCTAAGTTTGCAATTTAGGGTCAAACACATAATCTACATCACTGGCAGTCAAGTAAGTGGCCCATTGTATCCATCTAGGATGTAAGAGTTTTGCATTTGGAACGCTAGCAAGTGATAGGTTTCTAAGGCTGGGACTGAGGTGATGACAGTGACACATTTTCCCTGATCCAGTGGTCTTCCCTTAATGACAGCCATCTGAACTGGAGTCAGTATTTTTTCAGTTGTTCAAAACACATTTCAGCAATTGTAATATAAATGCGATTCATATGCAATTGGCACTGTGACACCCTCATTGAACGTGACATAAGTAAAGCCAGTGGTACCCAGTATTATCGGGATGACTATGGCCCTCATTACAACCCTGGCGGTCAGTGTTAAAGCGGCGGTAATACCGCCAACAGACCAGCAGGGGAAAAAATTGAATCACGACCATGGCAGAAACCGCCCACACAGACAGCCACTTTAACACTCGGACCGCCACGGGGTTGAAACAAACACCGCGGCGGTAACCGCCAACAGACAGGCGGAGGACAGTGTACCGCCCACTGTATTTCAACATGCCTATCTGCCACCTTTTCTGGGGCGGAAACAACACTATCAAAAGCACGGCGGAAGGAGTACACAGAAGGGAAAACACTCTGGACACCCAACGAGGAACCAGGACACGATGGAGCCCAAACTACAGGTGTTACCAATGCTGCTCTTCATCCTACTCTTATCAGGAGCAGGACAGACACTGTCGACAACCACGATGAGTACTGCACCTACAACACAGGGGAGGGTGGGAAGAGAGTGACACACACACGCAATACCCCCACCCTCACCCACAACAACATACACACAAATACATGCAGCAACATTACATATACACCCCATCACCCCCTGGAAGAACGCAAGGACAAAAGGAAATGGTTGTAACCAGTGCAATCATGAAATATCTGATAGTCCAAAATCACAATTCAGTATATACAAATATGTACACCAACTACTCAAGTCCGGATAATGTACCAATCATTGTCTGTGGACCACTGATCCCAAAATGCATGGGCGAAGCCCACACAAGATACCTGACTCAAAACAGAAAGAACACTGCCGGGGCATCAGATCGAAAATATACAGGCACCTCAGGGGGAGGGGGAGGGTGGGCACCTCAGCCAGATGAACGCATGACACCACTGCTGCACGAGGGGGCTCCATGCCCATTGCTGTATCCTGGGGAGTGCAAAGCCACAGTATCTCAAGTCTCTCCAGTGGGTGGTTTGCCCACTGCTTTTTCCTGGGGAGTGCAACACCACAGTCTCTCAAGTCTCTCCAGTGGGTGAGGTTGCCCACTGCTTTATCCTGGGAAGTGCAAAGCCACAGTATCTCAAGTGGGTGGCTTTCCCACTGCTTTATCCTGGGGAGTGCAAAGCCACAGTATCTCAAGTCTCTCCAGTGGGTGGTTTGCCCACTGCTTTATCCTGGGGAGTGCAACACCACAGTCTCTCAACTCTCTCCGGTGGGTGAGGTTGCCCACTGCTTTATCCTGGGAAGTGCAAAGCCACAGTATCTCAAGTGGGTGGCTTTCCCACTGCTTTATCCTGGCGAGTGCAAAGCCACAGTCTCTAAAGTGGATGTCATTCTCCACTGGTTCTGGGGGGGGCCTGGTGCCCAGAGTGTTTTATCCTGCCAAAGACTGAGGTAGCGGATGTATCTCTCCACTGGTTCTGGAGGGGGCCTGGTGCCCAGAGTTCTTCATCCTGCCAAGGACTGAGGTAGTGGATGTATCTCTCCACTGGTTCTGGAGGGGGCATGATGCCCAGAGTGCTCCACGTGCAGTGTGGCCGGTACAATTCCCTCACCTGGGTGTGTGTGCCACGAGATTGCCGAGGTACAGGTTGATACGCCATGGAGGCAGCAACATACCCCACACTGCTGCGGCATCGCCTTCCACCTGCAGGTGCAAACAGTGATGGAAGTCATGCCTCATGGAAGCTGGCCAGGGTCCAGGAAGTCTCCTTCAGCCTCAGACGACTGATCACTGGGGATGGTGGCCATGTCAGCGGTGGTGCCACTGTCCGAGCACGTCGTGGGGCTGGTGGCGGTGCTTGTGGCGGTGCCTGTGGCGGCGGTGCTGGCGGTGGTGCTGGCGGTGGTGCATGGGTCAGCAGTTGCTGAGGGACACAGCAGGATGTCTCCTGCAGCCTCGGACGGCTGCCCACTGGGGAAGAGGCTGGGGACTGTCACTGAGGCTGTAGACTTGCAGGTGGCGGGGGAGGTGGAGGTTGTGGTGGCGGGGCAGCTTGTGGTGTTCGCCGCCGTACAGGTTGGTGTGGGCGTGGACAGAAGGTGTGACACTGGCCCCTCAGTCGGTGCCACCATGCCCTGTCCTGACCTACTCTTCTGCTTTTGTCCCTTCCCCACCTTTGATGGTGCAGCAGTTGTCTTGCCACTAACCCCTTTTGTTATTGCTGAGCCCTTGGTGGCTGGTAGGTGCGGCTTCTCCTTCCAGGATGTGGGCACCTTTTTCACCTTGGCAGGTGGCAAAATGTCCTTGCCCTCGCTACGTGGCACACTGGCAGCCCTGATGGGTGGCGCACTTGATGACCCCGCAGTTGCTGGCACCACTGTGCCTGGGGATATGGTGGCTGAGGTGCTGGGCTGGGACATGGAATGCCTGGCCCTAGGGGAAGGACGGGGGTTGGGGGAGGTGAAGGGAAGAGGTCAAGGGTTGCCAGGAAAAGTTTTTTTTAGACACACTGGGACGGGAAGATGGAGGGGGTTTGGGAGTGGAGGAAGAGGTAGTGGTTGTAGGAGGTGTACGTCTGCTGAATTTGGGTGATGGTGCATGGGCCGGAGGCTGTTGTGAGGTGGATGGCTGTTGGGTGGCTGTGTGCCTGCGTTTGTGTCCTATGGAGGGAGGGCTCACAGACACACTGGGAGAGGACACAGGGGATGTGTGAATGGTAGTGGGGGTGGTGAGTGCATGTGAGCGGTGTGTGGTGATGGGCGTGCTGGTGATGGAGGTAGTGGCTGAGGATGTAGTGCATGCAGGTGTGAGTGGAGACAAGACAGGGAGGGAGGAGGGAGACGAGGAGGAGGGAGACACAGTGGAGGCAGTGGATGTTGGTGTGTCTGCATGGGTATGATGCTTGTGTGAGTGCCTGTGGGTTGTGTGGTGCTTATGTTTGCCAGAGCTTCCCTTGTGTGTTGAGGTGTGTGCATGTTGGTCTGATGGTGTGCTTGGGATAGGCTGAGGTACAGGGGATTGGGTCTGGGTAGTGGAAGTTGGAGGGGGGAGGCGAAACACAATGGCTGCCATCAGTGCTGAGGTCAGAGCCTGAAATGCCCTGTGTTGGGCCGCCTGCCCAGAATGAATGCCCTCCAGGTATGCATTTGTTTTTTGTTTGTTGCAAATGCCTCTTAACAACCCGGCTGGCATTCAAAATGGTAGATTGCCCAACAGTGATAAAGGGATATCAAGAGGTCAATAGCCTCCTCACTGAGGGCAGCAGGACTGACTGGGGCAGGGCCTGAGGTGCCTGGGACGAAGGAGATGCCCACCCTCCTGGGTGTGAGGGCACGAGACACATGCTGAGGGGCTGCTGGGAGGGTGGTGCTGGTAGGGGGGGTGACGGCTGTGCCTGTTGATGCGGTGGGCACAGAGGTGCCCGCCACCGCAAGGGGAGCTCCCATCAGAGGAGGAGTTGCTGTCACTGGTGTCTGCTCCTGTCCCTGCCGTGGATCTCCCCTCACCCTCTGTCCCACTGGTGGCTTCAGACTCCATTGCTACACCCTCCAGGGCCAAGTGGGTTGCAGCTCCGGTACCACTGCTCCTCCGTCTGATGATGCTATTGCACACAAGAACAGGGAGACCACAAAAAGGGAGGGGGAAAAAACAGAAGAAAAACATGTTCAGTGCATGCAACACCACTACCGTTGGCGGACACAACACACAGGGTGCAGCCCTCAGCACTACGCCATGCACTAACAGTTCCTAGAAAATTCGCCTGACCATGGGGTCCGAGGCCTAAGCCCAATTGCTGCACACCTGGAAGTCACAGGAGCCTGACTAGGTGTAGATGGCTCTTACCACTAGTGGGGTTGGGGTGCCACATAGCCTGCCTCACAAGGGACCTTGCCTACCGAGTTCGCCCTGGCCTAGGGGAACCCACTGCCCACCTCCCCCACCCAGAAACCTCGTAATGCGTGCAGAGTCAGCTGAATGAGAGTGTACTCACCCCCTTGTGGCTACTGTGATGCCCTCAAGTGCCCATCCAACTCCGGATAGGCCACCGCCAGGATCCGGGACATCAGGGGGGTCATGGTGCGACGGGCACCCCTTCCACGTTGGGAGGCCATCCCCACCTGGGCCTCCGCCGTCTTCTTGCTCCAGCGGCGCAGGTCCTCCCATCTTTTATGGCAGTGGGTGCTCCGTCTGTGGTAGACCCGGAGGGTCCGGACGTCCTTGGTGATGACACGCCAAATAACCTTCTTCTGGTGGGCGCTGACCTAGAGGAATGGTACAGGGGGAAAGGAAATTACTCACCCGTCTGGACCGTCATACTCATTGCCCACCAGTTTCCACCCATGCCCTGACGTACATGCACTCACCATCCGCACATGCAGGCCTCAGGCCCCCCCCCCCCATGTATTTTCCATCCACACCACTCAAAGCAGGCATTGCCCATGCAGCATGCTCACAGTGTACTCACCTATTTGTCTGGAGGACCGTACAGTTGCGTGTACTGGGGGAGGACCCCATCCACTAGTTTCTCCAACTCCTCAGAAGTGAAGGCAGGGGCCCTTTCCCCAGACACTGTAGCCATTGTCACTTCCAGACACAAGTCACAGCAGCACTTGCAGTGTATGTCCTCTCTTGTTGAAGGTCAGGTATCAAGTGAGTGAACAGATAGAAAATGGCGGTCACGTCCGCGGCTGTGCGTACAGTCACCGCCGGTGTACATCGTCATTGGCTCCGGGGACCCATAGGGCACAATGTTAACCAATGCAGAATTGCGCCGCGGTCTTTGACCGCCCACTGCGACGGTGTACAACGCCAGCGCAGTTACCTCATTTTCCCTTGTCCCACCTTACAGGTCAGGCAGCCGCCATTTCAGGGGGCCACATGGGATGGATGAAAACTGCGTCACACCTGTCTAGGCTGGGAATACAGACCGATACTGGCACATTGCAGATTTCTAACGTTTCTGCAAATAACACATTGTGATACCTCAATGTTGGATGACTCTCTGCTCGCTGTTCTCCTCCATAGGGCACGTATGCTGGGGCAGGTGATGAGATGGCGGCATCCTCTGGTGTACAGACCCCTGGTGGACCTGTCGACAAAGGAAGAGAGACGCATCATAATCACATACAGACTTGATCGTACAACAATCCTGGAACTGTGTGCCCAGTTGGAGCTAGACCTGATGTCAGCTATCTGCCATCCCACAGGGATACCCCCTGTAGTGCAGGTCCTGTCTGTACTCCATTTCCTGGCCAGTGGGTCTTTTCAAACAACAGTGGCCATGGCATCAGGGATATCCCAGCCAATGTTCTCTAACGTGTTGTCCAGAGTGTTGCGTGCCCTGCTGAAACACATGCGCAGCTACATCGTTTTCCCTCAGGTGGAGGATTTGCCCACAGTGAAAGGTGACTTCTATGCCCTGGGACATATCCCCTACATCATTGGTGCCATTGCTGGTACACATGTGGTATATAGGTTCTGCCAAAATTGAAAAATCCAAACAAAATTTACGTTTTTAATAGTATTTGGTGGTTGCAATTGTGCATACTGCTCAAGGACGTGTGGTGCCAGGCTCTTCCTCCCATTTAATAACTCTTATCCTAGAAACAGGACAAAATAATTTTTGTTTTCTTAAAATTTAATCTGTAGCTGTGTTCGGCAACTCCCAACACAATGCGATCTGTTCTGGCTAAGTGAGCCACAGATGTAACCATTACGCCCTGGCCCATGGGAAGAGCTCTAGCGCCCTCCCCCACCCCCCCCCCCAATGGGCCTAGGGCGTAATCACTTCCCCTTCCACACCTGAACCAGTGACGTCTGATGACATCAGCGCGCGATCCTGCACTTACCTCATCAGAGGTCACCCCCCCATTGCACTGGAAGCTCAGCTTCTCTGCTTCCAGTGTGATCGGCAGAGAAATGAAAGCATTTCTATTCTGATCGGGGGTGGGGACGGGCAGAGAGACATGTAAGGAAACGCTTTTCCTTTCCTTTCCTTTCCTTCCCTTTTATGTCTTTCTGAGCATTTCTGCCAGCCAGATCGTAAAGCAATCGGACTGCAGAAATGCCTGCTAGACACCAAGTGGTTCGGTTTGTTTTAGTTAATGAATAAGGGGAGCGGCCCCTTGGGCAAGGGCTGCTCCCCAGGGGCATTTTTATATTAGGCCTTTTCTGCACCCTCTTCCCCCCCCCCCCCTATTTTAATTAGGTCGATCTGACCCTAAGGGTGGGGTGGGGGCAGAAAGCCCACCAGACACCAGGGAAGAATTGTTTTTTTTCTTCTTCAAAAAAGAGGGGACAAGGTTGTTCTGCCCACCGGTGGGCAGATGGGGCAATTACCCCTGATCCATTCCCCGGTGGGGCAGAAAGCCTACTAGTTGCTAGGGATTAGAAATAAAACAAATTGTGGGGTGATGGCTACCAACCAGTATGGGCATAGTTATGCCCCCACCCCAACTGACGGGGCTAACAGTCTTTCAGCTCTCCCACCGCACACTAAAACATCTTACCCCAAAGGCAAGCAAGAGGGCATTTGAATATTTGGGGTTTTTGTTTTACATTTGGGCCATGAGAGCTTGTCTAACTCTCAGAATCATCCCACTTGGAATGGTGAGGGCTGCACTTTTTGGACTATGGGATGCTGCCATGTAGAGAAATATATGAGACCTAGACACAACTGAAAACTAAACATCTGGGTGAGTCCAGGGTGGTGTACTTCACATGCATCTGCACCATTTTCTTACCCCCAATGCCCTGCAAGCCTCCAACTTTGCTTGAAATCACACTCTTTCCCCTCCCCCCACATTTTTGTGATGGAACCTTACGGAATCTGCAGGAATCCACAAAATTCCTACCACCCAGCATTGTTGCATATATACAGATAAAAATTCTGCCCCACTTGTCAGCTCAAAAGCGTCTTTTTTTTTTTTTTTTTTTTTTCTTCAAACTGCCCTTTTGGACCCGTTTTGGTTCCCCCTCAATTTCGACAGGTTTTTGGCTCTTCCCTGCCATAAGCACTTGGCCCGCCTTCACAAATGAGGTATCATTTTTATCAGGAGACTGAGGGGAACGAGGGGAATGTTGGGTGGTAGGACATTTGTGATCTCACACACGTGGGGAAAAGTTTTTTCTTTTTCTTTTCTTTTCCTTATTTTTTTAGCTAAATTTGAGGTTTGAGGATTCTGGATAAGAAAAAGCTGGGGCATCCATGCAAGTCACACCACCCTGGGCTCCCTCGGGTGTCTAGTTTTCAGAAATGTCTGGGTTTGGTAGGTTTCCCTAGATGGCTCCTGAGCCCAGGGCCAAAAACGCAGTCCCATTTGCCCCCCCCGCAAAAACCAGGTTGTTTTTTATTTAGTAATTTTGATGTGTCCACGTAGTGTTTTGGGGCATTGCCTGTTGCAGACACTAGGCCTACCCACACAAGTGAGGTTACCATTTTTATCAGGAGATATGGGGGAATGCGGGGTAGAAGGAAGCTTGTGGCTCCCCTTAGATTCCAGAACTATGGAAAATGAAAATGTGAGGAAAAATCGTTTTTTTGCCACATTTTGAGGTTTGCTAAGGATTCTGAGTAACAGAACCTGGTGAGAGCGCCACAAGTTCCCCCATCCTGGGTTCCCCTAGATGTCTAGTTTTCAGAAATGTCCAGGTTTGCTAGGTTTTCCTAGGTGCCAAAATCCACAGCTAGGCACTTTGCAAAAAACAGGTCAGTTTTGTTTGGGAAAATGTAATGTGCACATGTTGTGTTTTGGGACATTTCCTGGTCATGGGCACTAGACCTACCCACCAAAGTAAGGTACCATTTTTATTGGGAGACCTGGGGGAATGCCGTCCAGAAAGACATTTGTGGCTTCTCTCACATTCCAGAACTTTCGGCCACTGAAATGTGAGGAAAAAGTGTTTTTTTGCCACATTTTGAGGTTTGCAAATGATTCTGGGTAATAGAACCTGGTGAGAGCCCCACAAGTCACCCCATCCTGGGTTCCCCTAGGTGTCTAGTTTTAAAAAATGCACGTTTGGTAGGTTTTTGTTTGTGCTGGCTGAGCTAAAGACCAAAATCCACTACTAGGCACTTTCCAAAAAACACATCAGTTGTCAACGTAAAAATATGATTTGCCCATGTTGCGTTTCTTGTCACGGGCATTAGGCTTACCCACACGAGTGAGGTAGACTTGGGGGAACACTGAATAAAAGAACAAGTGTTATTGCCCCTTGTCTTTCTCTATATTTTTTCCTTCCAAATGCAAGACAATGTGTAAAAAAGACGTCCGTTTGAGAAATGCCCTGTAATTCACATGCTAGTATGGGGACCCCGGAATTCAGAGTTGTGCAAATAGCCACTGTTTCTCAACACCTTATTGTGTGCCCATTTTGGAAATACAAACGTTTCCTTGATAACCATTTTTCACTCTTTATATTTTACCAAATGAATTGCTGTATACCAGGTATTCAATGAAAACCCATTGCAAGGTGCAGCTCCTTTATTGGCTATGGGTACCTAGCTTTCTTGATGAACCTACAAGCCCTATACGTCCCCGCAACCAAAAGAGTCCAGCAGACGTAACAGTATATTGGGTTCAAAAATCTGCCATAGCTGGAAAAAAGTTATAGAAGAAAACATGGAAAAAAATGGATCATTTTTACCTCAATTTCAATATTTTGTTTATTTTTGCTGCTACTTTCTGCAGGAAAACCTTGAAGAATTTACACAAATGACTCCTTGCTGAATTCAGAATTTTGTCTAGTTTTCAGAAATGTTAAGCTGTCCGGGATCCAGCATTGATTTCACACCCATTTCTGTCACAACCTGGAAGAAGGCTGAAAGCAAAAAGAAATAGTAAAAATGGGCTATGTCCCAGTAAAATACCAAAATTGTGTTGAAAAATGTGGTTTTCTGATTCAAGTCTGCCTGTTCCTGAAAGCTGGGAAGATACTGATTTTAGCACTGCAAACCCTTAATTGATCCTATTTTAAGGGGAAAAACACTTTGGCTGTATTTTGACTCATTTCTTGGTCTCCTCTAGGGGAACCCACAATCTCTGGATACCTTTAGAATCCCTAGGATGTAGTAAAAAAGACGCAAATTTGGCGCAGATAGCTTATGTAGACAAAAAGTTATTGGGGGGGGGGGCTACTCCAAGTAGCCAAAAAAAGGCTTGGCACAGGAGGGCGGAAAGGCCTGGCAGTGAAGGGGTTAAGTCATTATTCGTCAAGTATACCATTGACCTAGGGCAATGCTTCTGAATCAGTATCATGTAGTATTAATGTTGCTTGGGCAGAGAACAGTCCTGGACTGTTCTTATACCCCCTGGGGGAGCTGACAAAAACTGGGAGCCTAGCGTGGAAAAGGCTGTTAGATACCTGCTTTTAGGAGCTTTGTTTTGACAGAAAACCCTTTGGAAATATCCAGGGTTGTTTTGTATGTTTTGTCAATATTGTTCATTAATGCTGTACTGTGAGAGTTTTGTATTGCAAATGTGTGTATGTGACTATATACATTTAAGTGTCTGTAATCTAAAGCCGTCCTATAGGAGTGATCCAGCTTAGCTACTGGGAACAACGTGTTGTTCATTGGAGATAGACGGGGTTCTATTACTCTCTAGTACAGGAGCTTTCGCTTCATGTTTTATAGGGTATTGAGGTTGCACTTGTGCGTGGGACCTCATGGGTATTGTATGATAAGGAGAGGCCTTATCCCAGTCCTCATGGTTGCGGTATATCAATCAATCAGGGATTTTTCAAAGTGCGCTACTCCACCCGTGAGGGTCTCAAGACTCTGAGGAGGAGAGGGGGAAAGATGTGGGGCGGGGGGTGCTGCTACTGCTCGAACAGCCAGGTCTTGAGAAGTTTCCTGAAGGTAAGGAGGTCTTTGGTCTGGCGTAGGTGGGTGGGAAGAGTGGTCCACATTTTAGCGGCGAGGTGCGAGAATGATCTACCACTGGGTGTAGTTCTGCGGACGTGTTGGACGGTTGTGAGGGCGAGGTCGGTGGAGGGGAGATGCCAGGTTGGGGGTGTAGGAGAGTCGTCTGTTGAGGTATTCTGGTCTGATGTTGTGCAGTGCTTTGTGAGCGTGGGTGAGGAGTTTGAAGGTGATTCTCTTGTTGACAGGGAGCCAGTGCAGGTTTTTCAGGTGGTCTGTGATATGGCAGTGGCGGGGATGTCCATTCGCCGATCGCTTTAATTCCTTCGTGGAGGTAGGTCTTGGCAGAGTTCTTGGTGGGGAAGAGGATCATTTGGGTGTCGTCGGCATATGAGATGATGTTGAGGTTGTGGGATAGTGCTGGGCATTGTGCAAGAGCCTAATCTGTAGCATATGCTTGTTTTATTGCTCAGGAATGAAGACTGAGAAAGCTGGTAAAATCACATATTCCTCTTCTGGGAGGGTTTTGGCAAACTCTGGTGACCAGTCTTTTTCAGCCAAGAGAATGTTCTAGCTTAGTGTTAGTGTTTCCCAGAAAATGATCTTAATTGTGCAAATTATGTCCCCCTCAATTTGTATATTTAATTTATGGACTCGGACTGGAGGGGTGACTCGCCTGTCTTGGGATTCGACTCTCTGTAGTCGTTGGTTGCTCCCACATCCAGAAACTCTTGAAGAGAAGCACTGTCTAGCAGAGTCACTGCCCACGTCCTGTTCTGCAGTAGCGTTCTCAATATGTGTGGCACATTGTGCTGAAATGTCTTTTTTTTTTTTTTTTTTAGGGTTTTTGTTGAGGAAGTTTCTCTCTCTTTTTATTATGATGTCAGAAAAGTGTGAATCCTTTTTCAGTTTTACGCACTATTCTGGTCTACATTCTGACCGCCCCAATCGCTAGGACTGTTTGTCAGAATGATCCTGAAAGGAATGAGAAGGGTGTGTATCAGTGCGCGGTTACGTAAATAAGAAAGTTTTTTAAGGCTATCCAGCTGCGGAGATTCTCTCCTCAATTTTACTTAATGTGATCTTTGTTTGTAATTGCATTTTTGTTTAGAAGACTTTTGTGCTTGCTTGGTTTTATCCTTTACAGAATGACCTTTAAGATGGCTTAAGATGGCTTATTTGATCTGGACCCTGAGTCATCACGACCTATGCATGTATATGTTTTGCCAATAATTTTAGATAACTCACGCCCCTGATCATTTAAAAGAACTTGCACAAGTCATTGGTGAAGTGCTAATGCTGCTGCTTCCCCTTTTAGGTTTCCTAAAATAATTGAGGATACTGTGGCAAAGTTGCCAATTAACTTCATCCCGAAATCCATGGCAGAGACAGCCCCATATTATTTTTGTATTTATTTCAACACATCTGGTAATACAGCAGGGGAGGGTATACCAGGTGCTATGGTGTATATTGAGGCATACGCTGTGCCCCATGTAGCAGTCATCAGTAGAGGGTACCATCCCAAGTGACAAGCACATTGTGATAATTCTATGTTTGTCTTAGAGTCACAAATGAGTAAACACCATTGCAAGCTGATTTGATTTTTGCACAATCCATAATAGAATTTCCTCCTGTCTGGTGGGTACTTCACCCATAATAGCATTTCTGGTCACCGGGTTAATCCCAGGCATAGCCAACTGTTGTGGAGTAGCTTGAGCAGCCCCCACTGGGGCAGTATTCAAGGTCTGTATAACAAACTGTGCTAAACATCTGTATAATCTAACTAGATTATTATATAATGGGGCAGATCGGCTGCAGCTAAAGTTTGTATGTTTGTATGTGGTGTGTAAGCAGCTAGGACTGGACATGTGACCCCTTCATTACTGAGGGGACTCTATCTAACTTGTTAAATAACTTGTGGTAGGGCTCCTTGGTACCACTTTTCATGTTCCTGATATGTTAATGGTTTTTGTAAATAGTTGTATGCTCTGTATTGTTGTGGAGCGTTTGCTGCTGTACATGTATGACATACATTTGATTGGCTTTGACTGCAGGAAAAGTGACCCATGAATAAAATGGTTGTTTTGTACGCATTGTGTGCCTCTACCACAAATGTAGCATCACCACCACTATTTGACATCCCATTTTAAATTAAATATTATGTGATAGCTTGTCTACAATTTACAGGGATAACAACTGGATTTGCCATTTTGAAAAACAGAATTTAGAGAAGGAAATACTATAGCCTCAGATCCCGCTGTAGCAGGCTATACCTGCCATTAAAGGCCCGCTTCAGCATTAAGGGGCCGATCGGAAGGTGGGCCTCATTAACAAGGGAGTAGACCTTTAATGGCCAGTATAGCTTAGCTACTGCAGGCTATAAGGTTACTAGAACTTTATGCCACTAGAGGGCAGAATGTTCTAATAAATATAACAAATGCCTCGCTGAGCCCAAGAGGATTCAAATCCCCGTGGGCTCCGTGAAGCCTTTGTTCACAGCTGTTGCAGTGAGACAAACATTGGAATGTTGGAGCTCCGGGCTTTTACCAGCAATTGAAAGCCTGAAGTATTCTATTACCTTCAATGGAGCTCCCAACACTACAGTGTTCCAATAAGTGAGGTATCCTTTTAAATGTTCAAGCTTGAACAACCTACAGACAAATATAGGTGCTATCTATACTGCTTAGGAGGATATTTCCCTAACACCACTGACGTCTGCATATGATGGTGAATAGGGCACCTTGGGCACACAAGAGAAACTACTCACAAGAGACCTGTTAAATAAATACCTGACCTAAATACATTGGTGACACCATGTTTTACGGTTCCTACTATGATAATAGGACTGCGTATTAGAACAACAGAGCTTCTAAATGTGGAATCCTAAGACTATCCACACCGTCAGAAGTTGGCCCAAATCCTGGCTAGCTCACAGTGCCTCACCTGAACCCTTAAACTAACCGTGGTGGAAGGTGTTATTGCAACCTAAACATGTGGCTCTGACTCCGCAGGGAAGTCGTGGAAACAGATCTTATCCTTTCGTGGTATGACTCCTGCATGCCCAGGTGAGACACAAAGAGATGCGAGATAGGTTTTCTGTCCATTTATTGAAACAATTGCAGTCTAGCACGAAGCTAATGAGCTTTGATAATTAGGCAGATAAAACAAAGGAACTTAATCAGCATTATAAACCTGATAAAGAAGATAAACAATTCAACCATGGTGAATGTGATTCTGGGTGTTATACAGGTTCCTAACTTACCCTAAGGCTATACTTGAGAGCATAGTGGGTGTCCCCTTCTGCCTGGCCCTATCTAAGGGATTAATCTCGGTCCCATACCTGAAGACAGTGTCAGGAGCTACACAAGGTAGATGGCAATCCTCTCAGAGCTGACAGTTTAGCGCCAGCAGAGCTGCATGTCAAACACGGCATGCGCCCCAGGGTGCTCGTGGACAAAATGTTCTTTGCCCTTCCGGGTCAGTGCGTTGTTTATATAATAAACCCATACTGTGTTGGAAGTACTGCTCTGATGCAATGCTGTGTCTAGAAGTTAGAAGCTGTCTCATGAACGGGCACACAGACTAGAATATTGTGCACAGTGTTCCTAGCCTTTGACAGAAAGTACTGATTACATGTTGTGCAAAGGCTAACAAAAACAGCTCGTACTGTAGATTCCTCAAACACTGCCTTATAAGAAATGCATGAAAATATCTTTGCTAAGAGCAGCTTACCCAACCACAGCTCCTTCTTTTGCAACTGGGAATGGGTCTTCCATTTCTGTTCATAGGTAATCACTATGCAGGCAAGGACTGTTGGGTGCAGTTTGCTCCCTCACACACCTGTGTACTGTGCCATTGTAGTACTGACAGTTTTCCCTTGACTCTGATTACTGTACTTGGCTCCGTTGCCTGAATTAAAGTCAAAGAACACAGTATCAACTTCAGTTTTTGCTTCTTAATCGCTTTCCGCGTTGCTCATCATTTAGGTTTAGCAAACAGCAAGGAATCACTATCCGGTCAGCATTAAGAACTAAAGTAAGTCTACCCACTACGTTATCTGTAGGTGCTAAACCTATTACAGGTTTGCAGTTTCACCAGTGTTTTAAAACGAATAATGTATGTCCTCAGATCATTAAATATAACGTATGGTTTATATAATCTAGCTATATATTTACTTGTCATATTGGGCCTGGTTGTGTTTTTGCTAATTTTGCTCTTAAGATGTTTACTTACACCAGATTCCACGGTCCCAGTCCTACAAATAAGTGTTTCTTTAAAAAGTAGAAACTTCATCCGTCAATGTTGGATTCTTTACAAGATTTTTTTTTTATGTCAAAATTTTCAGGGATAATGTTTTAATTCTGAAAATTAGAAAAAATATTCCTTAACTTACTGATTTGCGAATGTCAAATTATGGCAGAAATACTTGTTCCTCACATTTGTGACAGGCTTACTAAGCGCACACGTAAATGTCTGGCCCCGCAGCAATAAACAACGTTGAATTTAAATTTGAAAACAACCTCGTGCTCATAAAAAGGAAGAAGAAATTCGTAACGGATTCCCCGTCTCAAAATGGTAACAAACACCTGCAGTAACACTAGATGGCAGCCATCACATGGACTTCTTACAAAGAAAGAAAATCAAGAAAAGCATTATCTTTCAGACTGTGATTGTTCTAGCTAACAGCCTGATGTCTTAGAGCACTAGACTCACTAGTACCATTTAAACTCGCTTGAGCATTCAGCGACACGTTTTTAATCTGTGTAGCTCAGAGATCCAAATTTATACAAAGACAAGTCTTGAAAAAGTTATATGACCGCACCAGTCAGAAGTCCGAAGAAGAAAGACTCCAGCCAACTGCACCGCTCGTTAGCTAAAATAACATATGTGATTGATTTGTTCGGTGTTAGGCAATGGCCAAAGCATATCTGACAAATGCAGCCTGGGAGAAGTTACAATGATAATCAAAACGCAAACCACCACACATTACACACAGTGTGAAAATTATTGCAAAGTTCAATCTCAGGACTTGTCAGTGAAACGCTATAATTAAGCGACGTGTCTAGCCACATATTTTACGAAAAGGTTGTTTGCCTGTAGTTAACATAATAATCGATACACGAGAGGGAAGGGTTGCGCCATTTGTTCCTCAGTCAAAGCACAATTACCGAAGTTGGCTTTACCCTGTTTTATCTGTTCAAGCAGAATGAGAAGGCCTAGCCACATTTAAGCAGTTACCGCCTGAGCCGTGCGCCAGCTGAGATTGTGATGTAGGCTGTCATATAACTCATCTTCTTCCCATTACACACTGATACCTTGCATCCGTTATCGGTAGGCCTGTTCTATTTACTTAGAGGTGAGAGGGCCAACAACTTAACAGGAAGAGAACATACCAAAAGTCTGGGTCGCCTCTTTGCCCCGTGCACGAGCCGAGCCCCGAAAATGGTCTCTTTGTAAATACAACAAACCGTGCAAATTATGCTATAGCCTCTTCAAAATGTGTACTTCTTTGGCAATGGGAAGCTTTGACATTAATAGGTCACATTATAGCACCGCACTGAGAAATACTTATAAGCATGATCATTTTTAAACATGAACCATTAGTGAAGTAAGAGGCAAGACTGTTGTCAGGTAAAACCTGTGGGTGACCCAGATCATTATAAAGCAACATTATAGTCTATGATATGAAACACAATATGTTGTTGTACAACTTGTATTCTTACCTCACATATTTGAAAGTGCTTTCATACTCGATAATGAAGAAAAAGACGTTTTGGTGAAATAAAATATTTACCAAGATCACACCATTTAAAGGGGGGTAAGCCACGGTTTATCTAGGTTTTCTGGTTTCACTTTGTATAGATCAGCCAATTTATAGGTAATTATTTGTCTTTCATTTGTTATGTTAAGGCTATGTTTTTACCTCTTTGTGCGTTTTCTGCAGTTTGTACAATGTGTCAACCCTACCGAAGGTTTTAGGAGCACTTTACTTGAGTACTTGTTCCACTACAGAAGGTCACGTTCATTTTTTAGAGGCACAGAGCGAGTAAGTGATTTGCCAGAATCACAGGATGATGGGCCAATGCCGAGACTCGAACCTGGTTTCCCAGTTTCAGAGTCTGCAGCTCTGGCCACAACACCACATCAAAAGAGGATGGCAGGCAGAAGGCACATGAACGCTCAGCTCATTATGTGCTCGAGGTTCCAACTGGACCTCGAGCTAATTGAGAGCCAAGCTTTAGGCTCGAGACTGGATCGAGAATTTCAGTGGCTGGCCTACTTCTATGTTCACTTATCCATTTGAAGTGCAAGAAGGTTGATGACAAAACAATACACGTCCTTGCTTCAATAGACCTCTTCTTCCCTTGT
The DNA here is from genome assembly GCF_031143425.1 of Pleurodeles waltl. Classification (NCBI taxonomy): domain Eukaryota; kingdom Metazoa; phylum Chordata; class Amphibia; order Caudata; family Salamandridae; genus Pleurodeles; species Pleurodeles waltl. The sequence goes on along the minus strand of NC_090443.1, from coordinate 830,229,837 downwards.
ATTGAGCTCCATTGATAAGCTAGGACAAAGTAACTATTGGTCTCTGATGTTGTGCCGTTAAGTGTCTCCTCTAACGCTTGTGTGGATTCAATTGGGTTCACTATTAATACAAAACTATTGCACCATTTTACACAATTGGGCATGAGATAAAGTCTAACTTCTTAGAGGGTTGAAGTAAAATTCAACTGTATTGAGTATTTAGACCTCATGTGGTCAGATTTTGAGAATTTTCTTTAGCAGCCTTTCTGTGATTTGGGTGTGAGTAATATTTAGGTCTGGGAGTGGCCCTGATTAGGCATTAGTCGTCAAGCTGAATAAAATTGAACTGTGACTCTAGCATAGTGAGAGAGCAGATACATGCCGCCAAGGGGACAATTTTAGCTATAGGGCTTTAGAAATGCAGTCACAGATAGCTCCTTATAAACAGTGTTAAACTTGATAAAGGCTCCCATAATCATTGAGGGCCTCCACATTTCATGTTGCTGCTTGCAACTTCTGAGTGGCTGCCAGTAAAAGAGCTTCCACTTGTAAAAGTTGTAAACCCGATGCACCTGCAAGCCTCACTGATGTCGCCATTCTTCGTGGGATGTTTGTGGTTATTATTGCCCCACTTTGGCTTGCCTTTTACGCCTCTTGCCTATTTTTCACTTTGACCTGTCCCCATCTTTATCAGTTGCTATCCTCCATGTGCTCTGGTGGATCAAACAAGCAGAAAAAATGACGCCAGATTGTTCACAGCTACCCGTTTACAAAGTTTGCAGCAAGATGATGGTCAAAAATTAAAGTATCCGATAGAGACTTATACTTGCATATTCCTTACCTTTTAATTTCCCCCAGGCGTCAGACTGGATCCGGAGAATTTTGTGAGCAGGACCCCTGCGTGCCCTCAGGTGGTGTTGATTGACTCTGTTGTCGGTGTCTTCGGCACCGGTATGACGTCACGGTTCCTATATAGGCCCCACCCTGGCATACTGACTCCAGTTTTTTTCTTTCTGTGCCCCCAGCAAAGGATGAATCGAAGAGAGCTACCCTCAGTCATTTTTTTGACGGGCTCTTTTCAACTTTTTGTAAAATATTTTTTGGAGCTTTCAACTCCTGGTGCATCAAAGATGTCATTGAGGAAGACCAGGTTCAAGCCCTGTGGTTCATGTCACCAGGCAATGTCCGTGACGGTTCTACACTTGTATGTCTTTGGTGCCTGGACCACAACCACAACCTGAAGTCATACTCAGAGTGTTGGGCCATGCATCCAAAGTGTTTGAGGGAGCAGTCCCTGAAGCTGATGGCAGCCAGACTTTCAACTTTGCGCAAGTCGAGCTCTCGGTTGAGAGGAAGGTCCCGGGATCGATCATGGAGTCTTCCACTATCGTCATCCTACTTCAAGTCCTCAGGGTAAGTCCAGGTGCAAGAAGAAATCTAAGAAGTCGAAGCGTTCTTCAACTTCTCCTTGTCTGTCTGTCGGTCGACGAGACGAGGGAGCATCGTCCTTCTAGGCCTCGCTGTGCTGAGCCTGTGCCTGGGCTGACTCCATGCCTCCCCGAGTTTCCGGCAGCTGGCATGACCCTTGCCCAACTCAGAGTTTGGAGGCCAGTCCAACAACGCTGGAGCATCTTAGTGCCCTGCAGAGTCAGAACGGGGCTCCTTCCGGTTCCACGCCGGCCACTTCGGCCTTGGCACCAAGGGCACTGAAGGATTCAGTCCTGGATCCGGACCGACATCAGTCGCACCACTTCAACCTTTCCCCATGCTGCTGGTGCCATTTGCGCCCATGGGCGGCACCACCCCCATTGTAAACTCCGACACAGAGCTGAATGGGCATCGTGCACCTCCAGTTAGGTACCAACAAAAGCCTTGCCCCCTATGTCTGATCCTGAGCCCCTTTCTTATGGGCTAGGTTACGGGGATGAAGGAAAGGGGTTGCTGGACCATTTAGAATACCAGCTCCAGGAAGAACAGTCTATGGACTGGCGTGCAGACTTTGGTGATGCCAGTGGAGTGGCTACTTCATATACTGACATGATTTCTCCCCTACCTTAGCTTTGGTGGAGGGCGCTTCCTGTTCCATTGTGGTGAGGAGGGCAGCTGAGTTCCTGGACCTTGAGTTGCTCTTGGTGGTCATCAGGACTAATCTCCTGACAAAGGTGCTACAACCGGGAGCTTGTACCTCAGAACCCATGCTCCTGTCTGAGGCCCTCAAGGATGTCCTACTGGGTACCTGCTCCGAACCCAGCACAGTGGCTCCTGTGAACAGTACAATTTCCCGCTGCCATCGCCCCGCCCCAGGTGCCCAAGTTTTGTGATGAAACATCCCACCACTGAGAGCTTCATTATCCAAGTCTCTACCTCCCAGGTTGCATTCTTTTCTGCACCCCCGGATAGAGAATCCAAAAGGTTGGATACAATTGGGAAAATGTTTCCTTTCACCAGCCTTGCACTGCGGTCATAAATTCCATATGCTGTGGGATACAATTGTGCAAGTGCTGCCGCAGGTCCTGGAGGAGTCCCAGGCTGTACTCTCTCAGACTGTTGCCAATGGGAGAGATGCAGTGAAGTTCACAATCCATTGCGGACTGGATTCAACTGACTCGCTGGGCAGAGTGGTTTCCTTGACAGTGGCCTAGAGACTCCACGCTGGCTGAGGACATCTTGTTTTTCAGGGGATGTCCAAGTTACCTTGATGGACATGCCCTTAGATGGCAACCATCTCTTCAGAGACAAGGCAGCTTAAAGGATTCTCGGGCTACAGCAAGGTCTTTTTGCCATGTGGTGCCCACTTGCCCCACCCCCCCCACTCTGCCTTTTGGCCCTTTCATAGATACAGAAGGGGTCTCCAGCCACGTCCATTCCAGGCCAACCACCGTGCCAGTAAAACACAAAAGGAGAGTTACGGGAGTGGTTTGACCCCACACTTACTCCCAATCAGACTAGAAAGTCATCAAAACACTAAAGGCGTGGGATCAAGCTGGACAGGACTGGACTACTTTTTAGGTCCAATCTAGGACGCAAATTGAGTGTGTATTGCCCAGAAGAAGAAGGGGTGTTCTGGGTCCTGGGTCCCTCTTAGATGCTCCTGTTCATCGGAGCTGTTCTGGACTCAGTGCAGTTTCAGGCCTGCCCTTCCGAGCGGCAAGTCCAGGATAGTAAGGCTACGATGTTTCAGCCTCTACCCCGGATTTCAGTGAGAATGGCTCAGAGGCTGCTGGGCCTCATGGCCTTCTGATCCTCCTGGTGACAGATGCCAGATGGCATATGTGGGCTGTGAAGTGGGACTTAATGTTCCAGTGGGTGCAGCATCAGGGGAATCTGTCTGAAAAGTTCAAGATCTCTGAGGGAACTGCACAAGATCTGTAGTGGTGGTAAACTGTGATTGGGTCAGAGGCAGATCCCTCTCCCTTCCCCAAACAAATCTGACTGTAGTGACTGACATGTCACTCCTGGGATGGGGCGTGTTGGCAAATATCCCTCTCTGAGGGGTCACCCAAAACATTTTGCCTTCCTCCTCCTCTTTTTATAACCTCGTTTTTGTTGGCTTTAGAACTCTGGGCTCTTTACCACTGTTAACCAGTACTAAAGTGCATGTGCTCTCTCCCTAAAACATAGTAACATTGGCTCATACCCAATTGGTATATTTAATTTACCTGTAAGTCCCTAGTAAAGTGCACTAGATGTGCCGAGGGCCTGTAAGTTAAATGCTACTAGTAGGCCTGCACACTGATTGTGCCACTCACATAAGTAGCCCCTTAACCATTTATCAGGCCTGTCATTGCAAGGCCTGTGTGTGCAGTTTCACTGCCGCTTCACTCTGGCATTGAAAACTACTTGCCAAGCCTTAAACCCCCCTTTTCTACATATGCCACCCCCGAGGAAGGCCCTAGGTAACCCACAGGGCAGAGTGCTAAGTAAGTAAAAGGCAGGACATGTACTTATGTGTTTTACATGTCCTGGTAGTCAAAAACTCACAAAGATGTTTCTCACTACTGTGAGGCCTGTTCCTCTCATAGACCAGCATTAGAACTGTCCTTGTATACTTTTAAGTGGTAGATTCTGATCTGAAAGGAGTAGCCCTGTCATGTTTACTATTGTAAGAATGGTAATGGCAAATCCTACTTACTGGTGAAGTTGGATTTAGTATTACTTTTTTAGAAATGCCACTTTTAGAAAGTGGGTATTTCTCTACACTTACTATCTTCTGTGCCTTACATCCTGTCTCCAATCCACGTCTGGGCTGTTCTGGTTGACAGCTCCCCTTGTGCTTTCCACCCTGACAGCCATAAACATCAGACAGTCAGTCACATCTGCATTCATGTGCATACTGAATGGGTCTCCCTGGGCAAGACGGGTGGAGGGGCTGTCACAATTCAAAGGCCAGTGGCCTGACCCCACACAAAGGACAGATTACCCCTCCCCCCAAACCCCTCCCCCCCTTCAGGGATCCTGGCAGACAGGGCTGAATTGAAAGGGGAATTTATGCGCTTCAGAACCACACTTTGAAGGCATTTTGGTATATATATGCTAGGTCTTTGACCCTCTAAAGTTAGACTCTACTGGATCTACACCTGGGGCCTGTCAGAGGCACTGCCTGGCTGCCCATAGGACTCATCTGAACTGCTTTGCTGAAAAAGGATTGTTGCCTTGCTGGCCCCTGACTGCTGGAAGGACTCTGCCTTCCCCACAAGTGCTCTCCACGGGCTTCGATTAAGCTTGCCTCCTGTTCTAAAGTCTCAGGGCCACAAAGACTTAACCAAAGAAAAGAAAATCCCAGTGCGTCGGAAAATCAACGCAACATCTCCAGAAATCGATGCAGCACCTGCCTTGCGGCTGGAACATCTCTGCATCGCTTACAGAATTGACACACTGCTGCTCCTTCTTACCAGCGCATTAAGCATTTTCAACGCTTCGATCGTCCCTGGGCGTCAAAATATCTCTGCATCTCAGTGAGGTTCCAAGGTTGCTCTTCTGTAAATCGATGCATCACCTTGCAGCACAGAAAGAAGAGACGCATCACCTGTGACTCGTCGTAAAATCCAATGCTGCGCCTTATTTTTCAGTGCATCTCCTTCTCTTCCACCCCATGCGTCGCTATTTTTGACACATCCCAGGTACTTTGTGTTAAAATGATACAACTAATGATTCTTAAGGTTGAAGACTCATTTAAACCTTTAAAAAGTAATATCTTGAGTTGCGCATCTTGGATTTTGGGCGTTTTGGTCTTATTTTGGTCTGATAAATATTATAGATTTTCTGAAATTGGTATGAGTACTTTTTGTGGTGTTTTCACTGTTACTGTATGAGTTATTGCACAAATACTTTACACATCGCCTTCTAAGTTAAGCCTACCTGCTCTGTGCCAAGCGACCAGAGGGTGGCACAAGTTAATTTGGACTGTGTTGTGACTTACCCTGACTAGGATTGTGGTCTCTACTTGGACAAGGCTGTATACCACTGCCAACTAGAGACCCAATTTCAAACAGGGCAGCTATCTGGGAGAGATGGAGATCAGATGCATCTTGTCTCTGGCGGAATCTGGACTCAACATCAAACTGCTGGCACTCTGTGCGATGTGGGTAGCATTGAAGGCATTTCTTCCCTTTATCAAGGAAAAGATGGTTTAGGTGTTCATGGACAACACCACCGCCATGTAGTACTGCAACAAGCAGGGCAGGGTGGGGCTGTGAACCCTTTGTCAGGAGACTCTGCGCCACTGGATGTGGCTGGAACAGCAGGACATATCCCTGGTGGTTAAATATCTGGCAGGCTGTCTGAATGCCAGAGCAGATAAACTCAGCCAAAAATGCCTGGCGGGTCATGAATGGCATCTCCATTCAAAGGTGGTGCAAGGTCTCTTTCAGCAGTGGGGAGAGCCTTGGTTAGATCTGTTCGCCAACTCATAGAATGCGCAATGTGAGAAATTTTGTGTGTTGGATTTTCCAAGGCGACAATTGCTCGGAGACACTTCATCTTGAGGGGAACTCTGACCTCCTGTACGCCTTTCTGTCCATACCACTGCTGCCAGGAGTTCCAAAGAATATTAAGAACGACCGGGCCTAAGTAATCCTTCTGAAGCCAGACTGGGCACAGAAAGTCTGGTATCCCATGCTGCTGATCATGTCCATAGGTCCTTCGATCAGACTGCCCCTTTAGGAGGATATTCTGTTGCAGCAGGGGACTGTTCTGCACCTGAACCTTTCCACACTCTGCCTTCTTGCGTGTAGATGTAGCTGCAACAGTTTACAGCTTTTGCCCTTCCTCCCAAAGTCTGTAACATAATATTGGCAGGCAGTCATCCCTCCACCAAAATGGTATTTGCCTGTTGTTGGAAGAAATTTGTGGGTTGGTGCACAGACAAGTCTGACCCCCACTCTCTGCCTCTCTCTCTGAGGTTATGTTGTTTATCTTTTACTTGACCCAGGAGGGCTCTGCTATGGGCACTTTATCTTTCTGCTGTTTCAGATTTTTTTTATTTTATTTTTTTAGGTAGCCTGATCAACTTTCTTTTTGGACGTAGGTTCCTTAAAGGTCTTACCCTCCTCTTTCCCTCATTCATTATGCCTCAATGGGATCTGAATTTGGACTTTTTTGATGTGTGCTCCTTTCGAGCCTTTCTACAATTGTCATCTCAGGCTTTTCACTTTGAAAACAGCCTTCCTTGTGGCCATTGGGTGAGTGAGCTGCAGGCATTGTCACCAAAGCCACCCTACCTTTCCATCTTTTCTGACAGTGATGGTTCACACTATGGCCTTCTTTCTGCCAAAAGTGGTTACACCCTTTCATGTAGGCCAGTCCATTCCCTTGCATACTTTTTACGCACCCCCGCAACCATCTAAGGCAGAGGAGAGACTCCACTGCCTGGACCCAAAATGAGCATTGGTGTTCTACCTTCATCAACCAAAGAGTTCTGGTTAGATGGTCAACTCTTTGTCAGTTATGTGGGTGCAAAGAAAGAGCAGGCAGTGCAGAAGCGGCCCATCTCCAAATGGGTCATTCTCTGTATTAAGACCTGCTACGCACTGGCCACAAAGCAACCCTCCAAAGGTTTGCGTGCTCATTCTACCCGGGCTAAAGCTAAGACCACTGCATTAGCACACTGAGTTCTAGTCCTTGATATCTGTCTGGTGGCAACGAGGGCATCTCTACACATCTTTACCAAACACTACTGCCTATACAGTCTGGTCAGTAGGGGTGGGCAGTTTGCCCGTTCAGTCTAGCAGGACTTTCTTGTATGCTCTTGGTTTGCAGACCCAGCTCCACGGATGGTATTGCTTGGGTATCTGTTCAAAGGAAGTCTCTATCCGATGAACAAGTTACTTACCTTCTGTAACGCCTTAATTGGCACAGACAACATCTAGTTGCAGATTCCTTACCGACCCACCCATCCATCCTTCCTGCTCTGTGAACTGATTTCTAGGGACAGGGACTCCCCCCTTCAAGGCCTCAGTTTCGATGCATCAGTAGTCAGTTTCTTTATGTCTCTATGCTTCTGGCATGGAAAGTCATGAAAAGAAACTGACGTCAGCACGCAGGGGTGGCATCTAAATAAGAACCGCAATGTTGCATTCTGCGCGGATGACGCAGACAACAGACATGGAGCCGATCGCCACCTGACAGTGTCAATGGGTACTGCTTACACAATTCCCCCGATCCAGTATGTTGCCTTGGGGAAATTCAAAGGTAAAGAATCTGCAACTAGATATTGGGGGTTATTCTAACTTTGGAGGAGTGTTAATCCGTCCCAAAAGTGACGGTAAAGTGACGGATATACCACCAGCCGTATTACGAGTTCCATAGGATATAATGGACTCGTAATACGGCTGGTGGTAAATCCGTCACTCTTCCGTCACTTTTGGGACGGATTAACACCTCCTCCAAAGTTAGAATAACCCCCATTGTCTCTTCGAGATAAGGTGTTACCAAAGGTAAGTAATTTGTTCTTTGGGTGGTGATCTGATCTGCCTCTATATCTTATACTGCACCACTGCAGCGCCTTCACTCGGAAGGCTTGTCAGATAAACTTCTTTCCCCTTAGAGGGATTCAACCTCAGGACCACCATGCACCTTTCCTACATCACTTCCCCATGCCACTGCAGCTCACTTGCCATTTCACCCAAGTGCCTGGGCCACTTAGGAACTTAATAGATGAATGCACAACCCCTCATGATGTGGGGTTGAGGTTCTCCACACCCTGAGCCTCCCAACATAAGGACCAAATCATAGATTTATTTTCTATCAGTGTTTTTGTCGAACAGTTTGGTAATATATGTATGTTTCTGTAATTGTCACAAATGGGAAGTAGAGGTGGTTGAACAGGTAGGTGAAAACGAAAGTATTGAAAATAAAGAGATTTTACATGGCACTGTAACTCTAAATGTCTGCTTACCCGTACTCTTTGCATTACAACCTTTACACATAACATATTTTTTCCTGTCCATGTGTTATCAAGGGATGGAAGGCTGAAGGAGCATGATCACATATTAGCCATTAACGGCACTCCTGTGGATCAGAATATTTCTCATCAGCAGGCAATTGCATTGCTTCAACAATCTACAGGATCCATACATTTGGTTGTTGCAAGGGGACATGGTAATCGAAATAGCACAGCTGCTTCCAGCATATCAAGTGGCATTACATCTCCTGAAGCGGTAAGTGCATTACATTTGAAGTGCCTCATTTTTACAACATTGCATAGGCGTCGCTGCTCACAATTTTGTTTTTTTCCTCCGAACATCTAGCAAGGGTAAAATATTTATTTTATCTTGTTTTGAGCAGGGCAATTCCACCATCTGAATGCAGGAGTATGAGTGCTTGAAACAGCAGTTCTCGTGCACTTGCAAGAATACTAGGGCTTTTCCAGTATTGTAATTCCTAGATTGTCCACTGTAAAATATTCCAGCTCCAGCTATCCCACCCATTATCGAGTTGGTTGTAATAGATGTGCTTCAAAGACACGACCAGGCATGGATGGGGCAATTGTCCTTAGGCTACGTGATGCAGTAACAGCAAATTGCCTGTCCTTCCCTGAAGAACCGGCAGAACTGATTCCACTTACAAGGGGAGCGAGGATTAGTGACCATATTGTATAGATGGTCTGCGGGCAACAGATGTGATATAACTGTACCAGTAATGGGGAAAATGGGCAACTAACATAGCAGAACAAGGGTGGGAAGATATATAGTCTTATTGCTTTACACAGCCCGCACAACTGTCCTCCAATTAATTACACACATCTTTTAATACACTACAAATTTCTCCATATGGCATGTATGACCCCAGATTTACTGCACAAGATGAACTTGGATGGAGCTCTCGCATGACCAAGGTGTCTGGTACCCCAGATGCTGGATTTATGCACATAGCATGGTACTGCCTTGAGATCTGTGATTATTTGCGAGCTGTAGTGGTGGAAGTTAATAAACCTATGTGATAGTATGTGCACAACTGGTTGTAATAATGGGATATGTTGCCGACATGCCTAGTCAAAAGCTCAGAGCTCTATTGTAGCAAACAGAAGCATCTCAATAGGATGTTGGAAAGGGCACCTCTCAAGGATGCCTACTTAGGTGAAAGATGTCATTTGAGGTGAACCTAACTGAGAGGTATATATTAACTTCTTCCCAACTAGAATTAACCCAAGAATATTTGGGAACCGTTTTGACATTATTGTAAACAACACTGGCCAGATCTTATGACCTCAGACATTTGTGGCTGCTTGTAATGGAGTCTATATCTGTACACAAGCTGAAGATATGCATGCAATGGTAGTAAGAATGAGCATATGTGTGGTAGCAGTATGTCTTCAGAGTAAGTATATGAACCACCAAGAAACAACAAATGTTGTAATATAACTGCTCTACCTATAATACCGCTGGCCATGTATTTGCTCTACTTAATTCAACCTTCGTGTATGATTTTACAATGTAAATATCTAATTTTAAAAATTGAACAGTAGCTCTGAAGTTGCTTCATGGGAAGAGCGGTTTCACTTCCTATAATAAAGGGATCTGGTATCAGGCAGTTGTTGTTTGTCTTGGTGATGGGATACTTGAGGATAAGATGGTGATCTAGGAAGGAACCTTGATGTTTGGTGAAGGTTGGGGTTTGAATCCATCCAGGTTCATGTCATTGAGTCAGTTATGGACTAGATGTTGCATTTTATTCTTAGCTAGGACCAGATATCTGGTTTTGGTGGGGCTGAACTCCAGATAGTAGCTGAGCACCCGAGTCTTGATCAGGTGCAGGCCATGCTTGGGGCTTTGGTTGTCTTGAGCTGGGGAATCTTTAAGTACAGTTGTTGTGTCCTTTTGCTTAATTTGCAAAAAATATAGCTGAAAAAAATGCCAGTGCCCATAATTCATCTTAGAAGTGCGGCCTATTTCTACCATTAGCACATCCGACTTCCTAAGTGGCATCTCACATACTGTCATGGACCCTAATGGTGGCACGGAAAATAGGCTACCAGTTCCTTGTTAGGTTCTAAAAGATATGTATAATAAGGGTGCTGTGGATCCTTTGGCTCAGTGCCACTTTTCACGATGCACCAGTGGTAGCTATTCCTCTGCCCTTGAACCCAGAATCAGCTCCTGTCTGTCTCCTACCTGCCAGACACCCTTCTTTCATACCTTGTGCCAGCCTTCTGTCACACCCACATGTTCTGCTTAATCATCTATCTCCCATACATTCCAGATTATGGGCCAGATGTAGGTAAGTTAAAAAATTGCGACTTGCAATTTGCGAGTCATAGCGACTCGCAAATTGCAACTCGCAATCCGAGATGCAGAAAGGTGTCTCAGACACCTTCTGCGACTCGCTATGGGGTCGCAAAGACCCACCTCATGAAAATTCATGAGGTGGGTTTCAGTTAGCGACCCCATAGCGAGTCTAGGCACTCACGGGGATGGTGGCCTGCTGGAGACAGCAGACCACCATGTCCGTGACTGCTTTTTTAATAAAGCAGTTTTTTTTCTTCTCTTTGCAGCCCGTTTTCCTTAAAGGAAAACGAGCTGCAAAAAGAAAAAAGTCCGAAACCATTTGGTTTCGGTTTTTTCAGAGTAGGCCTTGGTCCAGAGGACCACTGCCTGCTCTGAAAAAATATTTTTGTGGGCATTCACAAAGGGGCCCCTTCCCTTTTGCGAAGGAGTTACCATCCACTTCAAGTGGATGGTAACTGCGAGTTGGTTTGCGACCGCTTTCGCGGTCACAAAGCAACTCTACATCGCGATGCGGTCGCAAATAGGAAGGGAACACCCCTTCCTATTTGCGAGTCGGAATCACATTTTGTGAGTCTGTACCGACTCGCAAAATGTGATCCTGCATCGCGTTTAGCTTTTTGCGCCTCGCAAACTGCGTTTTTCGCTGTTTGCGAGGCGCAAAAGGCTTCCTACATCTGGCCCTATATGCTTAGACTCATATCGTAGGTATATATCCCTGCATCTGCACATCTGTCTGCCTTCTAACTTCATCCTATATTATGGTGCCGTTTTGTTAGCTCACCATAATAACCACTTATGGTTTTCCATCCATATTTAGAACTATGATAAAAATGCTGCTCCAAGAAAAACGTAATGCAATGTGAAAGTAGAAAAGAAGAAAAAAAAAGTGTTTGAGTAAATTAGGTGAGGTAACGAAGAACCTGGACAAGAAAACGCATGAAATGTAGTTGAGGAACGTTGTCTGGAAAACAGGCAGTTTTAAAATATATTTTATGTCTGTCTTCCTTACGCTCTACTTAAGCCCCACTCTGAGAAGCTGGTACCTGAAGGAGGTAAAAAATAGAAGAGTGCCAGATCTGTATCAACTTATTTTCACTTAAGGTTAGAGACAACCCACCTATTAAGAGAATTACATTATGGCAGGACACCTTGGAACATAAGACGATTGTGGAAGATATCCTTGTGGTGCAGACAACACTAGAGCAATCGCTGAAAGGGTTACTAGTGGTGCTGAAGAAATATCAGGCTTCCGGATCAGCCTTAAGAAGTCTGAGTGGCTGGGGACTGATAGATGATATATCACTGTCAGTCTGTTTGATGAAGGGGCGGCGCCGCTCAGAGACTCCATACATCGTGAGGAGGGTGGCGGGCGAATGGCAGACAATGGTTAAGCGAGTCTTGAAGCGGGCCCCGTCCCATCCTTTCGAGATGTGCCCCCGAACTGGTTACAACAACAAATCCGACAGGTCACTCAGAATATGTCATTGCATAGATGGGAGGAGGGGGGCTGCACTACACTTAGTGACCTGAATCCGGGTGACAAAATCATCACCTTTGTAGAAGCTGTAGACATATGGTATAGGAGCAGACCAATTTCTATATTGTGCTATGCTGGCCAGGACTGCAAGAGAGGTGTGGCCATGCTTCCCAGATAGACCTCGGACAAGGACTACCTTGGAGATTCTGGTGGGTTGCACTCACACAAAAAATTTAACTTTACATCTTTACAAGGTCCTTAAGGCAGATCGACTGCAATCCCCGCCGACGGCCAGGAGACGCTGGGAGGAGGACCCGGCAGAGTCACTGACAGACGGGGACTAGAAGAAAACGTGCGCCTTGGTTCAGCATGTAACGAGCAATGTTCGCTTTAAGCAGATTAATTTTCATTTTATACACCATATATACATCACACCAAAACGGATGCTCACAATCTGCCCACAGAGATCGCCAACATGTCCAGGTGCTGTATCCCCAGAGCCACCTTCTTCCATATAATAAGGGTGTGTAATTCTGTTTGGGAATTCTGGAGAGAGGTGGTGACGAATCTGTCCAGGACAACCACCATCTTCATGGACAACGCAATTAATCACTGCCTGTTGGGGCTTATACGTGCCCGAAACAGGGTAAAATTAGATACCACTTTGCCTAACTGTTTAGTGTTTGGCAAGTGCAGGTTGGCAATACACTGGCTGGCCCCTAGGGCTTCCGCGAAATGACATGAGGGTGAATGGACGCTGGGAGACGAAAGATGGATGAGGGAGGTGCACACCAATGAAAAGGTGGACGACTTGATGTTGTTAAAGGGTATGCTGAATACACTTATGGAACTTAAGGGGAAGACGAATGGTATTGGCTAGAGACACAGGGGCTGGCGGTAGGAGCATACTCAGAGAGCCTGCGCTGGGCAGGTTGGGCTTCCCAGGCGGCCACTTTCCCACTCACCATGCAGTGGACAATGGAGCAGACCTGCAGCAAGGTTGTCGGTTACTGTATCCAGTGTAGTTAATGTGTCGAATGGGGAAGAGAAGGGTGGACTTCTTGGGGATTGTTACAGATGAGGTTTCATGAATAGTGGAACCAGGTCTTTAGGCAAAACCAAAACTCAATAAAGATATATATTTTAAAAAATATATCTGAGTGGCTATTTTTATTTAGGTCCCTGTATTGGAAGAGTTGTAGATGCTCGTGCCTTTCCAGTGGATGACTGTGGTTATTCACTTTTTGGGAATTAAATTAACCCCAAAACTGTCTCAGGCTGCTGAGAATATTTCAGCCCTGACAAGGCAGATTAAGGAGGGCATCACATCCTGGAGTAATCACATGCTAACTTCGGTGGGGTGTATTTAAGCCATAATGAATATGACATGGATGCCAAAAATGTTATATATATTTCGGGCCCTTCAGTGTTCCTTAAAGTTCTGTGATATCAATTGTCTGCAAGACTTCTTCTATTCCTTTATTTGGAAGAGGGAATGCCTAGCTTCCGCTGAAGACGGCAAAAGCTCCTAGCAAGGGAGTAGTATCAGTCTGTCCCACCTTCTGCAGTACTACAAGAGTTCCCAACTCTGATTAATGAGGAGAAACAATGCTGCTTCATAGATGAGAATTTGGCGACTGGCCCAATGGGGAAAGTCTGAGTGGTACCCAAAGAGCAAGAAGGGCGTAATCTGTAACTTTACCTGGTTACAAGAGCCAGATTAGAAGTTTGGCAATGGCATCAGACTAAAAAATGAACCAACTATCTACCCCTCCTCATTCACTGCACTGTTCGAGAATGCTGACTTCAGCCCAGGATTGGAGAGAATGAAACCTAAAGCTTGGAGCTTTAGATTGTGGGATCACGGTGACAAGGGGGTCCATCAAATCTTCAGATGACATAAAAAGAGTCTGTGTTTTTATAGTCTGAGTACTTTGACTCTCTACAACTCGGGCACTGGGTCCTGCAGACTAAGACGAGGGCACGGCGGTGACTAACAGTTCACTCAGTCTGAGAATATCGTTCAGTCGCTCTCCTCGATCACTCCTGTTTTCTAGACTCTACTGGATCCTGAACACACAGGAGTCCCAAAGTAAACACCTATTACAACACTAATAAAAGAAGTGGGGTGTAACTTTTGACAAAAAAATATGGGCGTGGATATTTCAGAGAGCGAACCACTTTGCCAGACCTGCTCAATGGAGTGAAACATTTTGTAAGAGTCTGTACGGCGGCATTTGTGTCTTGTAGGTTACATGCAATAGATCAAACAAAGTCAGACACCTGTTGTATGGGAAGTGGAGGATTCGATTCCATAACACATATTCTGTGGGGCTTCTGGTTATCAGTGTTATAGGGAATTGCACAGGCCACAGGAGGGGAAATTGAATGGTGCCAGCTGTGGTTCTGCTGAGTTGCCCATCAACGGGTATTCACCCCCAACATGCTTTGATCGGTTGGACTATCACTCGCCACCTCCTGCCAGCCAAGCAGTTAATATTGACATTACAGAAAAAAAGTACAGGTCCCTACAGTGGATCTTTGGTTGCAGAAACTATAGTTATTATTTTGGAGTGAGAAATTGGCATATATTGCTCAAGGAAATTTCCCTGTGTTTCGAAAGCTGTGGGGCCATTGCCGTATCTCAACCAAGGCTACAGTAGGTAATCCTCTCCAAAGAGACAGGGTGCTGGGACACTTAAATAAGGATAAATATCTGTTCTGAGATCTGGAAAGAGGAGTGGTGATGAGACGTGTTTAGGTCATTACTGGAGGGTGTGAGGGCGAGTTTAGATCAGCTGAATGGATGGTGCTAGATATCAACAGTAAAACCACAATGAAGCTTTCAAATTCTTCACACCTTACGAATTTATTTTGGTATGTAGTAAATTGCCTTTTCTCTGACTGGATTGAATTTAATGCAACAAATGCACTTGTTGAGAATTTTTACAAAAAGTCCTAAATTATGGTATTTTTCTTCATCCTCCCATGTGCTGGAACGTGTTTGTCCCAAAGTTCAACCCATATATGCCTAACATTCATAAGTGCACATCCCAATCTCTTCTTTTTTTAAATCCATATCGGGAGTGCAGATAAACATAGCAGAGCTATAGCTGCCGATGTTTACCTTGAAAATATATTTATATCTGACTTTTGACCTTGGTTTATCCTTACGTCACAAAATGCAACCTTTGTCTTTTTGTAAAAGTTGCATGTCATCTACGACAAATCATACTACTTATCTAATAGCTAATTAGGGTAACCTTGTACCATGCATTTCATCCTCATTTTACGCACTAGTCAGCGGTGATAAGTGCAGGCTTCAGAAAATCATTAAAATGTTACTAGACCTGCAGGTCTAGTGACTTGAATAATATACTCGACCCATACACTGGTCTCATATTGTGTGATCCTAGGCAAATATTTGATTTCACTGGAGATGGCAATTATCACACACGAAATCAACTTCAAATATGCGAGTTAAACATATCAGCTGTACAAAAACGTATTTGTTTGATTTAATAGACTAAACTTGCTCCATGTATAATAAAAATCCAGCGCATATATAGGGTACACATAACCCGGACTTGCTTCTTAGTTCACTAAAAGCATTGTCATTAGGGAGAGGACAGGATTGTTTCTCAGATCATGTTCAAAAATGTTCCCTTGTAATAAATAGATCAGTGAAGCATGATGTGGTAGTGCACTGTCATTTACAGATAGCACATTTCCATTGAAATGACCACGAACCTTACCATGGACAAGCAATTTTAATGCTAAAATGACATAGCATACAAGTGATATTATGTGAAAATCAGGTTTCAGCAAATAATTATAATTTACCCATCACCAAGTAAGGTTTTCTGATTTGTTTTGAACCTCTTAAAATCTCTAATTCAATCACACTTAAGAATTCCAAAAAAGTGCTTTTCTATCTATCTAGCTATATTTGTTTTTTATATATATAAATTTATGAAATATTTGTATAGTTCATTTACATGCTATTTAAATGTTCTGGGTTAGAAAAAAACTGACTTCCTACAAAGGCCATCTTTAATCAATGATTTGAACAACCTTCTATCTAACCCAGCATGGAACCCCAATAGACGTATGACTGCACAGAGAGATCTTAATTATATGGAAATAGAAATTGCAGTATGTGGCACAGTGACTAGCAAACGAAGGATCCACACAACAAATTAGTAGCTGACAGGATGTGGTCCGTGCATATGTATGCTTTTATATTCTGTAAATGGGGTTCGCACAGACTGGTCCCAAAATGGATACTAGTTGCCACTTTTCTTTGGGAGAAGGCATTGAAGGTAATGGGAAGTACTCTGTCATACAGAGCAAACCTAGTAGCCACCGCCTTGTTTTGCAGTTATTGTATTGACTGGGGCTCTGACAAAATAGTAGGGCTTCAAATTTGTTGGGCAACTTCTACGCAGCTGGCATACTGTTGTACCATTTTGAAAGTGAGAGGCTAGGTCCAGATACCCTATGGTTTGTTTTTATGTGTGGTTGCACAAAAAAGGTAGCCTGGTTTACGTTGAGAATTGCTCAGTGAGATTTTGAGACTCATACGCATTCCTCACATTGTGTGCGTTAAGGTTTAAGACAAATGCAATTACCCTACTTTATAGGGCAGTGGGTCCCAACCTGTGGTCCGGGGACTCCTGGGGGTCCACAAAGACTCCTCAGTGGGTCCGAGACTGCTTAGAAAATTAAATAATATTCACAGATTAGGTCCCCAGCTTTCAGTAATGACTCAGTGGGAGGCCCTCGGATTCCAGTAATGATTCAGTGGGGGTCCCTGCGTTCCAGTAATGATAAAGTGGGGGTCCACAGAAGTCAAAAGGTTGGGAACCACTGATACAGGGCATTCATACATAGATTGGGTTCAGATAAAGAATGGGACAGTTCCTAAACCTGGAAGATGTCTTGAAATGGCAGATTCAAAAATATGCAATAAGATTTCCTAACTAGTTCCTACATCTCCCCAGCTTGTAAATAAGACATAGGGGAACAATGTACTAAAATGCATGTCTCCACAGTCTTTAGAGAGTGCTATCATGTTAATTCATTTGGACGCTAGACAGCACTACAAAAGCAAATGGCACAGTTTTTGGTAGAAGCTGAGAAACGACACAAGAACTTTCACTTTCCTGTTGTGAAGTTGAAAGATGAGTTGTTAGTAATTTTCTTTGATTGTTATTGGCAGGACCTGTTCCCTTCTTGAGGAGAGTGATCCCCTTGAGCATTTCATGAGCCAATCACCTCCTTGAGTAAATGAGTCTTCAACTCCTTCTTGAAGTCTTTGGGGATTGGTAGGTTTTTCAGTGTAGGATTAATAAGTACCTTGATGGTTTCTACTCAGTGTTCCTTTCGGTTGAAGTTCAGCTAGGCAATGCATTTTGGAGTTGTCTGATTTAAGAGAGCATTAAGAGATGTGAGAGGAGTTTAAAAACATATTCTGATCCTTTGGCAGCAAAGGCTCCTCAGACATCTTGAACTTCGGATTCTGGTGAGCGCTAATGGGTTTTAGTCAGGCTGGACTAAAGTGGTCTTATTTTCTGCAATTCAAGCACAGAAATTTAATTCTACAGTATGATCTGAAGTTAAACACAAATTACCTATTACTGAAAAGGATTTATTGCAGTACTTATTGATAGAACTGTAAGAATATTAAGTTAACCTACCACAGATTTTCTGTACTTTGTGTTGGACCAAGGCAGAATAGAATATTAAGGAAACCTTCCTTATCACAGGGTCAGAAAATGCTGTAGTAACCTGGGGAGCTTTGTTAATCGGAATAAGACATTCAAAGACACATGGTGCACCATTATGTGGTGGTTGTGTATGGTAGTGTTTCTAGCGTAATTGTATAAGGTATATTTTCTCATGTGCTAGATTTGAAACTTAAAAGTATACAAAAATGTAAAACGAAAATCTTTTTATTCCTCTTTAGATTCATTGGGGTCATGTTGAAGATATTGAGCTCGTTAATGATGGCTCTGGATTAGGTTTTGGAATAGTGGGAGGAAAATCCAGTGGTGTAATCGTGCGAACTATTGTTCCAGGAGGATTAGCAGATCGGGTAATTTCTTTTTTTCTTGTGCATTTTATGATCGTTGCAACGCAATATCTAATTCATTCACAAGCATTCATTAAATTATTTAAGGTGTGTCAGTAAAAAACAAGAGATCACAAAACTGCATGCTAAAAACTGATTATCAGCTTTCAATACAGAGTTATAAGTTTTCCAATTTCAAGCTCATTAAATATCATTTTTTTGCTAAAATGTAATTACTGAAATGTTTTTGAAGTGCCTCAGGTAATAATACTCCTATTCCATTGCAATCACATGGTGAAAACTGAAGGAACACTGATTTTTATTACAGATTGTTCATTTTGTGCCACTTCATCTCCAGAAATTAGCTGGCAGTTTTTCAATAAATTACATGTTCTTCTTAGAAAATGGCTATGGAGAATGTTTTTTCTCAAAGTAAGGCTATTTCGATGTTCATAACAAAAGGTAGCCTGAACAGGAAAATTGTGCAAAAGTGCAGATAAAATGTAACTTCTATCCATTCTTAACTACTAAATCCAATCTGTACTGAGGCTGGGTACAACATTTCACTTCATATACTATTTGTGAGGAAATACTTGAAATTAGAATAAAGGTTTTTTTGCCCCTTGTGGCCGCCACTGGTTTTGGGTAACCTTTATCTTTGTCAGTGAAGGGACAGAGTAGCTGAAAAAACTTAGTTTTGGTAGATCTCCAGAATGATTGCTAGTG
The DNA here is from genome assembly GCF_031143425.1 of Pleurodeles waltl. Lineage (NCBI taxonomy): Eukaryota > Metazoa > Chordata > Amphibia > Caudata > Salamandridae > Pleurodeles > Pleurodeles waltl. The sequence continues at coordinate 830,210,858 of NC_090443.1, read as the reverse complement.
GTACAGTTTAATTCCTACTTTTCTACCCATCACGTTTTTGCTACCTGGTCGTTTTGGGCCAGTAACTGCTAAATCTGCACTACTAGGACTGATGCAGAGTACAAATCTTCATGAGAGTTATGAAAGACAACAAGAATAACTTGTTTTTTTTCTTATTTGTACTTGCTGATGTAGTGTTTACAGTTTAACAGGAGTGTCCTTAACCCAAAACCTGAATAATGAATATTTACATTTTCTGAGCAAGGTGAAGTGAGGCTAATTCTTTACTACGCGCAACTGATGAGCTAACACAACTGAAGAATGGAGTGTTCCACCACAAACAGAAATTTGTGTGTACCAGAAGATGTATCTTGATGTGACAATGAGTAAACCTGTACTCTTGTGTGTGTTGCATTTGCACAATCTCTCATGTCAATATTGTTTTGATTGTCTGCCAGTACACCGAGACCTTTTACAGTAATTTATTTGTTTACATCCCTGAGGAAGGTGGACTGTCGAAGAAGATCAGATCATGGTGGGAGGGTCTTGCTTCGTAGTACCATAGCCAGGACATTTGTGTACGTTCCCCTGATGCTGACCCTGCTCGCCATACAAATAATGTAAAGTCCCAACTCCACCACCTTGATGGAGCATATTTTGATAAGCATTAGCAAAGTTTGGTAAACTGGATGTTTCTAAAGCAGTTCTGGAGCATATGGATATTTTTATAATCAGATTTCACCGGGTTGCCCACCAGTCTCAATCGGGGCATCACTACAAAATTAACATTAGTTGAGTCTGCATTAAGAATGATTTCAATCTATCAGGGCACCATCCAGGTCTGTCTTCGACCTCCCCTCTGGTTTGCCTTGTTCGTCGATCCTCTATCTAGGTTTGTTTGAGAGATGATTAAGGTCAGCTCGAATTTACCAGTGGCAAAAAAAATAATTATGTATATATTTTGAGACTGACAATTGCGTTGGGACTTTCCAAACAGTTGAAAAAATTCTTTAAAAAAACCTCTCAGTATTGAATTAGTAAAACTAAAACTGAAGTAATTTTAGTAATTTGTAGACCGATAAAATTGGAGACTTAGATTCAGGAGGTGGTGCCTTCTGCACCGGCCAGAGATTTGGACATCAAGGTGAGTGGAAAGCAAGAGAAAATGTATGGAATTCACCACAGACAATGGATGATAAAGATTGAGCAGGATTTTAATATGTGGCTACACATAACAATATCACAGGTGGTTAGATTAATATTGTGAACATTCCATGCTACCTAAAGAACATATCTTTTTAGAAATATAATTATTTTAAGTTTTGTTTGGGTTTCTAAATAATTAGAATCTTCAAATTTAAAGTTATGCACCTTTAGAGCTGGGGGACTGAGCCCTGCCAGAGTTTAAGTGATAATACTTGGCAGCCTTAGCTCAGTTTATAAAAAGAATGTCATCCAGCAAACTGATTGTTCCTTTTTTTAAAGATATATTGCATCAAATGATCGAGAAGAAGGATCTCCATGGATTTGCAGATTAGCTGAAAGTATTCAGGGTCTAAAATAATTTATAAATATGGCACATAAGATAGTAAAATCTCTGTGCCAAATACATTCTCATTGGGCAAGACAAGCCAAAATAGTCAGGGAGAAGTGATGCACCCTACTGTGGGATAACACCTTACTGCCGAAGGGCAATTTTTGGATCTTTATTGGCTTGTCCATTGATTGCTCTGAAATTAAGCTAGGACACCCTTCCCCAGTATACAAAACTGGAACCATAAAATTTGAAATTTTGGGGGATTTTGAAGAGAACTGTTGGGGCTTAGGGTGGAGGTTTAAAAACATGTGGGCACATTTCAAGAATGAGTCAATTTCCAAGAAGATAAATTTACCAAACTTATAAAAATTTGGAAAATTTATAGATACCATGTTGAAGCTTAGAATATTATTGTGCTGTGGGAAAATTGTAATGTATAAAATCTTGGCTTATGTGAATCTTTATGATGCTGCAATAAAAAATAAAAAAACAATGGCAATGCCAAAATGTTTGGCTTTAATAGTTAACATATGCCGAGACAGACAGGGAAATATGGTGTTCGATGGCATGCGTGGCTGTAGAAACACATGGTCAGCATACTTCTGCTAACTAGTGTTGGAACCGGATGTTTGCAGGTTGTTTTTGTTTCAAGAAAGTCTTTTGAGTCACGAGGTAGAGTGACTCCTCCTTCTCGGTGATACTGCTTTCAACACCGCTTTATCCACCACCATTACCACAGCTGCCTCCACCTCCTACACCCCATATACCAGACATGCCTCATTCACCACACTCTGATATAGAGGCATTAGACATCTCCCCTCAGGGCTCCCCTGCAGATGACACCGGTTTTCCCGGCTCTGCAGATGATCCTTTTTATGTTCCCTAAGGCACTGACCCCTGGGACTCTTCCAACGTAGTTCCACCAGGTGATACAGACCCAGACCATTACCCAGCATGTCCCTCACCTCCTGATGACTTGAAAGGCACACTTCGTCATACGGGGGAAATCTTTAGGGACCCTGTTAGAGCACTCGTTATAACTCCCAGGGTCAAAATAAAAATACAAAGCATCTTTCTCTGACCCAGTAAACATATGAGTGCAAGTGCCACCAGACTCCCTAGTGCTAACAAGTGTTAGAAAGTAGGCTAATTCCCAAGTGTCGGGCGACACCCTGCTGCCTTATAAAGAAACCAAAATAATTGACTGTGCACGGATTGCATCACAATCTGCAAACTAGTAGCACATCACCAATTTAATGGGTTTATTAGCATTCTATGATTATGGTCACTGGGATGAGATGGTGGAACTTCTGCAACATCTCCCAGATGAGTACAGGAAAAGGGAGCAAGAATTAGTTGCTGACAGTAAACTAATTTCTATCGTCCATTGGATGTGCCCTTGACTCTGCGGACACAGCAGCCAGGAGTATTTATGTAAGTTTACTCCTTTGAAGACTCACACGGCTGCATATTTCCAGCTTCAAATCTGATGTTCAGCTAAACATTCTCAATTCCCCTTTTGACAGAGAACATCTTCTAGGTCCACAGTTCGATCAGACATTAGTATTTTTGTTTTAAAAGGCACAGAGACAGTGATGTCCATGGGTGCTCTTCAGACCCCTACATCTAGGGGTTCCTTTCATGGCTCCACCTAACGCAGAGCTTCAAAGACCACCACCCTGGAAGCCTCCTCCTCCTCCTCCACCTACCAGCATTGCCAGAGCCAGTACTGTTCCATTAAGTCCTACTGTAGGGGCTTCTATGGAGGAAACAATACCAAGGGTAGAGGCAAGAGTACTTCCCCACGTGGTGCCACCACCACCACCAGAAAGATATGACTCCCTCCGCTTTCCTCCTGATCACAATACACCTATTGGTGAACTCATACACAGTCTTTTCCCCGTCTGGCAACAAACAACAACAGACCAGTGGGTGTTTGATATTATTCAACATGGTTATTGTCTGAAGCTTATTACCACATCTCCCAACATTTCCACCTCGCACTCATCAGCTCTCAATAGAACATCAAACATCACTCAAACAGAAGGTTCAGGCTCGCCTTCTCAAAGGAGCAATTGAAACCATCCATCTCTAGCACCAAGGTCAAGGAGTATGCTCTCTATACTTCCTCATATCCAAAAAGGACGGTTCTCTGCGGCCAATTCTAGATCTAAGGCCCCTGAACAAGTACATTCTTTTGGAGTACTTTCACATGGTCACTCTGCAAGGCATTATTTTGCTGCTTCAACAAGGCAACTTTATGACTAGATCTCAAATACGCATACTTTCACAGTCCAACCCACCCAACCCATCACAATATTTTTCAGGTTTGTGATGGATGGGAAACAGTATCAATTCAAAGTCCTTCCATTCGGGGTCACAACTAGATCATAAAATGTCATCAATGCTTTGGCAGTAGTAGCAGCCTATCTCAGCAGGCAACAAATACACATCCTACCTGGATGATTGGCCAATAAAAGCCACAGCCCAGGAACAGTGGCACCAGCTTACTCAGGTAACAATAGACCAACTTCACGAACTGGGATTCACAATCACTCTTCTCAAGTCCCACCTACAACCTCTACAGATAATAACCATATCTAGGTGCGATTCTGAACACACTAATTCAGGTAGGTAGCCTATCCCAATTCCCCAAGAGTTCAGAATTTTCAGGCCCTATAATCCGTTTATCAGGAACCCAGCAGATAACAGTGAAGATAGTCATGTGTCTTCCTGCAATCATGGCCTCCTGTATCTCTATTGTACCCTATGCCTGTCAAAACATGCTTTCACTGCAGGAATGCCTAGCTCGTCAGTTATCTCAGTCACAGTGTCACTTACAAGATCTAGTGTTGGTTGACTGCCAAACAAATCTCTCTGCAGTGGTGAATTCCATACAACATGTTGAAGGGGCGGCCTGTTGCCCACATAACTCTCACTACAGACGCCTCACTTACTGGATAGGGGTTCACATATGAACAAACTCATGATACGGGGTATATGGAACGCCAAGCACCAGAGTCACCTTAACTTCTTCAAGCTTCTTTTTGCGGTTCACCCAGCCTCGAAAGCTTTCCTCCCTCACCTCATTCACAAGGTTGTCCTAATCCGATGGACAATATGACAGCCGTGTATTATGTGCAAAAAACAGGGATGGGGGCATGGTTTCTACAACTTTCACAACTATCACAGACCATCTGGAAATGGGCTCTGTGTCACAATATTCACCTGGTGGCAGGGTATCATCTAGGCACAAACAATGACTTTGCAGCCCTGCTAAGCAGGATGCCGCAGCAGGTCCATGAATGGGAACTCCACCCACAAGTTCTACTTCCCCATGCAGACATTTTTACGACCACAGAAAATGCTAAATGCCGACATTTCGGCTCCTGGTTCCCCCAGCCACTATCCAAGTGCAATGCACTGTGGATGAGTTGGTCGGGGGTTCTTGCCTATGCTTTTCCTCCTCTCCCTCTCCTTTCATTTCTGGTTTGGAAGCTCAGGCAAATGATCCTAGTAGCTCCCACCTGGGCTTGTCAACCCTGGTTCACAACACTATTGGACCTCTCTGTAGTTCCCTACGAGAAGCTCCCCAACAGGCCTGACCTTCTCAATCAGAACCATAGAGAAATCAGGCACCCAGATCCCAAATCTCTCAACTTAGCAGTTTGACTCCTGAGACCATAGAGTTTGGTTACCACACCTGCCATTGAACAGAATGTTATTTACCCTTTAAGCATCTGTTCATGGCATGTAGTGCTGTAGATTCACATGCTTCCATCCTCCTCACCGGAAGCCTCTGGCCGTTTATTCTACTTTTCACACAAGGACATCTCATAACTTACACTTACACTACACTCCATTCTCACCCTCCTGCAGGAAAACAGTCTAACAATGGAGTTGATGCCTATACGCAGTATCACAGAGAAGTAGTCACTCTACCCCGTGACTCAAAAGACTTTCTTTGAACAAAAGCAACCCACACACATCCTCACCAGATGTCAGGAGTATGCAGAGCATATGAATCTACACCACTACATGCCATGAACCAATGCTTAAAGGGTAAGTAACGTATTCCTTTTGCAAGTTTTTTAATAATAGATGTTTTTATTTTAACATGCATTTGAATCAAACACAACAGCATGCCCAAATGGGCTTGAAAGCAGCAATAACAGGAGTGCAGGGCAGCATTATATTGCAGTTCTGTGGTATACAGCACAATCTTGTGGACAGTTATTCTAACGACTCTTGTCTCTAGGAGGCTACACCTATGGTCCTGTGTGTACTCCCTTCATGAACCCCGTGTGATGTACCTGCTGTTGCTGGCCTCTACATCTTGTATCCCATGGTATGCCCTCCATGGTCCCTAAATGTTTAGAAATTTCTTAGGGCAGCCTCTGGCTTTATATGTTACTTTTTCCACTATCATATATTGGTCCATCCCAGTTTTCCATTCCCTCAGAGCAGGTATCTCAAGGGCTCCCCAATGCTTTGCCATGTCTCCTTTGGCCACTACCAGGTCTAGATTGCCAAAGAGGAGCTTGGGTCCAGCATATCCGCGTCCGTGGGTATGCCTAACAGCACATACCGTGGGTCTGCTGGGATTTCTCCTTCCAGTATTTCTCCGAGTTCTTTCAGGACCATAGTCCACTATACTTGAATACAGGGACAGGTCCAGAGTGTGTGTGTAAGAAGGATCCCTGTTCTGCCTTGAAACGTATCCAGTTTGGTTATGCAGCCCTCCAATTTAAGTAATCACATCTGTGATATGAAATCATGCTTTGCTCCACAGCATTCCACAGTTAACATCATGATAAAGTCTTCATACAAAAAGGGGTGTCAGAAAGTGGATTATTTATTGGGATCAATGATAGCCTACCACATGTGATAATGGCACTCTTTTTGTTAGGTCTAATCAAGGTTTCAACAATTTAAACCTGAGCCCAACCCTTGGTAGCTATGGCACAGAGCAGACAGGCTTAACTTGAAAATGTGTATAGCACTTTGAAGAACCAAAACTGTTAAAAGTTGCTAACGCAACTCAATAAAAATCCCACTCCAATATCTAAAACTAGACAATAATTTAATGACCAAAATGACACCAAAACAACAAATATCTAGTAAGCGGAACTGTAGACATGATTTTTTAAAGATGTAATTAAAAATAGTGTCAAAAAGTGTTCAGCATCAACTGTGGTCATCTATTTGCACTTGACAAGCACTCAGGAGGGATTTAAGTCCTACTGCAATGGAGGGTGGCTGAAGACCGATTCCAGGTTTGCCCCAGCCAGGAGTTATGTCTTCTTACTTAGTCTTTGAAATGGAAGTCAAAAATCTTCAGCAGGGCATGGTAGCAGGCAGTGGCTGAAATGGGCTTGATACCCTTCGGACGTAGTCCTGGTGAAGCTATTGACTAAAAGCGGAAATTCTCTAAGTGGGGGAAATTCAAAATTTGCACAGAAGGAGGATCCTATGCTGAGCGAATACTTTTGGTACCTTTTCCCAGTGAAGATTTCTACCTCCAGACTTAGTCACTTTTTTTTAAAACTTGGATTCCTCCAGCAGTGCAGGGCAGGGCAAGGCTCAAACTTTTGCTGGAACAGTACTCCACGAGGCCTGATACTTTCTCTGAGACATCCCACTGAATCATTTGCTGCTGCAGGAAAGCTTAGTGGGGGAGCAACATGAATCTTTGGTCCAGCAGCAATGCACCTTTGTTGGACAAATAGCAGGTTTGTCTCATTCCTCTGGAGGTCTTTGGAGCCAAAGTGTTTCCAAGTCCCAGGATTTTCAAGGTGATAGGAGTACAAATTGCCACAGCCAAGGGTCCCATGACATCAGGAAGAGCACTTTGGGGTTAAGACTCAGTCTAGCAGAAGTCACCATTAGGGTCAAGGGCAAGCCCAGTTTGACTTGGTAAGCTAGGCTCTTCAGGACCCTTGGAGTCCCTTGTCCTGGGTACAAGTGGGAGCAGGTCCAGCCTTTCAAGACTCCTCACAGGTCTGAACAGCAGGTGCAGTCCTGTCTTCCGCAGGCCCAGTGATGTTTTGAAGAGGGTGTGCAGGGTTGCCACATTTATGCAAGGCACTAGCCTGTGGGTGGAGTGGCTCCTGGCCCCTCCCTAGCCAACAGGGAAAATGTTCCTGAGGTGAACCTAGCTACTTATGCAACAGTTCCTGTGTGCCTTACTGCAGATAATCCCACAGTGCTCATCAGTGCTGACATGGCAGAACATTTCTTCTCTTATGCAGAGCTTCTGACCCCACCCCACGGTATGACCAGGAAAACTATCAACCTGGCCACACCTCTTTTCACGTCAAATGAGTTCTGAGACAGCACGTCTTCCATAGCATTTGGTATGTGGCTGGCTAAGTGGACAAAAGAGGTCCTAGCCCAGGTGTCAGCTAGCTTTTGCCTGTGGCAGGATAGGTCTCTTATTTTAATCAAAGTCCTGGGCACAGCCCAGAAGGTCCTCATCCCAAAGATAAATAGAACATCTCCCCACACCAAGGGTGTTGTCTCAGCTCTGGGAGCAAGTACACATTTCATTAAGGGGCCTCATTAAGGGGCTCCTGGGTGATTGTTGGAAGCCCATGCCAACTGCCTTCTATAGGCTTTAAACAGGACGAAGATGACTTTCTAAAAGTCCCGGTTCTAAAATATGCATTATAAATCTGACTTTACTAGTGAATTGGGCATGTGAGAAATATTCTGAAAAGTCTAAGAATGAACATTGTAGTCGTTTTCTATGCAAAGATAACGTTATTAAATGTAATATTATATTCCTATGCTTTCCTATCTTTAAATGCCTTCACACTGCAAGGGCATGATCAACATTAACATTTTACAAGTCCTATGGTCAGTTACTATGCACCCTGCCATGTGGGCATTATGGCCTAATTTGAGGTTGATTTATTAATGCTTTAAAGGAGGATTTAATCATTTTAAAAGCCCATACACAGGCTAAAATGATAGGCCTGCAGCAATATTTGCACTATCACCTGTAGTGGGTTGCTCAGTGGGTGCTGTAGCCCACCAGTGGCATTTAAAATTACAGGCCCTGGGTTCATTTGGGACCATATACTAGGGGCTTGTAGAAAAACGTTTAATATGCCAATTAGGAATGTAACCAATTTCAGCTTGTTTTAGAAGTGAGAGCACATGCACTGGGGCCTGTTTAGCAGAGTCCCAGTACACAGAATAAAAAGAACAGCAGCATCAGTCCAAAAGTATACGGGGTGAGCAAAAAGAGGTATTTTCCTACAAGGAGCATACTTGATAAATGTTTCGTAGCTATCTTAGAAATTGAGACCTCACTACCTATGTTCCAGGTGCAGTTAGTCTCAGCAGTACTTTCAGATGAGGCAGAGAGTGAAACATTTATTTACTATTTAATCTTTTCTTCTATTTGGACTCCTTCTAGAAGCGAGGTCTGGTTTTAATGGACATCCACTTTGTTAGGGATGGGTAATGTTAAAATCCTTGATTCTGTGTTTTAACACATTGCTGACAACGAAAATAGATTATCTTCTTGTTGGACCTTCTTTTTGCCCCTTAAGAGTGTGTTTTATAATCTACAATAGTTCTTTATGCATTGAAATAGGAGCACACCATACAAGGTGGAATGGAGATTAAAGCCAGGGCACTCCACATGAATTAGTATGTTGTACTTTCTAAGCAGTTTGGAAACTATAATGCAATATTAGGAACCACCTGTAGTCTATGCTAAGGATCCAGTGGTTTCAGTCCTGCTATGGTACATACCCCAGTAATAAATCTACAAACACTTTCTGCTATATTTAGTGTACGATTGCTAAGTAGGGTATGACTATATGTTTGTGTGTTATATTTGATGTCAGTGGGAACCACACAGAAACTGCAGGTGAAGAGGAGATTATTCAAAATACTAAGAATTAATAGTGTACTTTAGCATGAAAGTGTTATTTACCATAAAAGAGGGAGGACATCTATCCGAATGACCACCCAGAAGGTAGACTCTTACTTGCACGTTTGTGGGCCAGATCTTTCATCGCTACCATCCATATTTAAAATTAGTAGCCTGGCTTCTGAGTTCTTACAGGATGGGCATCTCACCCTAAAAGTTTCAGCTGCATTAAGTTCCTTCACAGACCCTTGATTCTCCAGGTTCCGAGAAAGATTTTCCAAGACCAGACCCAAGTCATTCCCATTGTCCTGGATTGGCAAAAAAAGGTGTAGTATTTGGACATTTGCACTTCTCCACATGTCTCCTAATTTCGGACATTCTCTCCCAGTCGGTTTGATCCTAGGCAGGCTGGCAACTACTATCTGGACCACACCACGGACATATGACTGGATGCCCCGCTCTTTGTCGGTTACTATGGTGCTAAGAAGGGAAACACAGTGCAGAAAAGGAACCTCCTGGGGTGGTTTATCCTGTGCATCAAAACCAGCTACGCCTTGGCCAAGAAAGATCCTCTAGAAGGAATCCGGGCCCATTCCATCAGGTCTAAATTCGTGACGGGAAAGTTCCCATTGCAGAGAAATGCTAGGCGGTGACATGGGCATCCCTACCCAGTTTTCCAAGCACTGCTGCCTGGATTCTGAAGTGCATAGGGATGGGCACTGCCAGAGCGGTCTGCAGAATTTCGTTGTCTAACCATCCTTCAACCCTCCTCAGAGGGCATGGTATTGCTCTGTAATCTGTTCTACATGTTAAGAATCTGCAGGTAGAAGTATCCATTAGAAGAAAAAGTTACCTACCCCAGGTAATGATCTTTCTGGTGAATACTCTATCTGCAGATTACTCACCAACCTTCCGCCTCCCCATTTGAAGGTTTTGTTATATGGAAAGTGTATAAGATTCCACTTAAGGTTTTTGGTACTGCACTACTCTATCAATGGCAGTCTGTCACTTGCCTCAAAGGCTGAGAAAAATGGTTGGAAACTGACATTGTTGCAGCAGAGCAGGAGCTATATGGCTTCAGTGACGTCACCTGACGTTGCTTCTGCCATCAATACAAAGTCAGCGCCCCCTACCATTGATGGGGGAACTTTAAAGTTTCTAATCCACTTTGATGTCTGGGATTGTTCTACAGGTGAGGATTCTGCATGTAGACAGAGTATCCACCAGAAAAATCGTTACCCCAGGTATCTATCTTTTTCTTCCTTTGCCCAGCTAGTTCCCTCAAGGAATGGGATTTGAACTGTTGCCATTCAGATTGTGTTAATGCATGCTCAGTGCATTGATCAGCTTGATGAAGAACTTGATAAAGGCAAAATTTTGAAATACATTTATATTTCAGCTAAACCTTTCATATTGAGAAGGTAAATTCTTCTGACTCAATGCTGTCCTCAAGGTCTTTCAGGCGCATCGCATGAGGTCAATTCCAATTTTTACAACAAGGCATAAGAGGAGCCTGTGATCTGTGAATGTAGTCAGGCACCATGATTTCCCACCTTTAAAAGAATCTTTAGACTTGACTTAATGAATTAGGTCTCGGAACACAACACATTTTTGTAAGGTGGAGAAGCATAAAAATATTACATTGCTCTTTTGTTTATGAATAGCCATTAAAAATAAAAGTGGAATACGTTTTATTGTCAGTCTGCTGCGTGCATTAGTTGTGACTTAGGGCCATATGTACGAACACATTTGCCCATTGACACATAATGGGAAAAACCCTTTGCTACATCTGGCCCATAGATCTTTGGCTTTCAACATTTTATAAAAATAAATGTTAGAAAGTTGTCTGGAATTGTACATATGTACTGCAGGCACATCAAATATTTGGGCTAGTTGGACACTGCACAGAGACAGAATATGAGTGCCTTAAAATATGCATTTCCCTCTGTCCGCTTCTAATGCTACATCATAAATTAACAGGGACTGTGAAACACTAGCCTAGCGCTTACCATTATCTGTTGCTAGTATGAGAATAGAGGCCTTTCCCTCTTTTGTCTTTGTGACTACTTCAGTTGCCCTCACAAACCCACTTCCTCCATGATGTGACACTTCCCCATTCCAATATTTTAATATAGACTGTTCAACAGGATGGATTTGGACCGGAAATATCATCTGAGACCCCCATCGAGCAAGGCATTTAATCAAATTCTCATACCATGGTTCAATATTAGACAAATTGAACCTAATAATCACCTTGCAAGCAATCCTCTGGCTCTTGCTTGCTTGCTTGGTTGTTTGCTTGCTTCTCACTAGCATAGTTGTAGCTGCCAGGTTCCTCAGCCTAAAATATGGATGTGATAATTAAAGTGATTGGAGAGATTCTGTCTGGAGTTGATAGAATTCTCAGTTTCTTACCCACAAAGCACCACAGAGAGGGACCTATGCATTTTAGTTGTACTTGCTGCTGCCAAGTGCAAAATATTAAATTGGTAGAGGATTTTACAAGTTTTTCTAGTGACACTTTCCCATTCCGTTCTTTATGATCCTCCTTACGGCACCCTGAACTCTGTCACTTGTCTGATATGGATGGGTATTGTCCGGTGTGGCATATCTCCCTCCCTGAGAGAGGCTAGAAATCTGGCACAGGTGTTAAGGCAATCACTTCTTAACCTTTAACATTGCTGTTAACAACAGTGAGTGAGCACTGCAAAAAGATGTATACTCCCTACTGTTAATTCATGGGTAGCTTCTGCCAATCTTCATCAGCATCATCCTAATCACTCGTACTACTTAATGACAGGTGTAATTTGCCTCAATGCTTGAATCATGCATTGTGGTTGCACCACTCTTTCCATCTTTTTCTGGTAGATTTCAGCTGACTCATTGTTAATTTATTTGATAGAAAACATATTGAGCATATTTAGGTCTTGTCAGCCCTCTCCTACCTTTAATGTCATTGGTTCCTCTGATACATCATACATCAGGCATGGGATAACTACAGACGACGTTTAACAGTTTCTTCCTAGATGACTTCTTTGCAAGCAAAGATGCTGCATGTGAATTATCCTTTGTGCACTTCCACAGGATTTAAGCAGGTTTCTAAAAGTGCTGTTAAAAATATTGCATTCTAGTTTATATGTGATACTTGTAAGCTGTACATCGCTGCTTTCATTAATTCCATACCAAGGTCCAACATCACCTGGCTTTGGAAGGGTGGGCAGTAGTGTATATAACCCAGTGACCTATCAGGGCTCAGGTTAATATCTGTAGTTGGTGATAGCTTCAGTATTGGCATACTTTATTAACACTTTACATAGTCAATATACTTGTTATAGTTGTTAATATCTTTGGGTCCATTTGACTAATCGGTATGTAATGTGGGTAGTGCTTGGTGCATTCTATTCAGGTTCTGTCATGGGTAAATTTTTCAGTTTACTTGGGCACCCATATTTTAGCTTAGTTTAGGCCTGAAGCCTGTGCCCTTTAACCTACGTATGTGCTCTGATTTCATTTGTTCATTTTAGCTTTACACCGGGAATATTTAATTTTTCCTAATCAGCTGTAATTCTGCAAAAGCCTTATTATTTATGTGCACAACATTTTACCATGTACCTCTGCATGATATATGATAATCCAGTTAGTATTGTTGCCACGGTCCGACACTTGGGCACATGGACACATCAGGCATATTTCACAGAACAGAAATATGTTTCTTATAAAAAGACTGTACAGGCCAGGAGAAAAGAGGGAGGTGATTCCGGCCAGGATATCCATCCACACTGTATGCCATTTCACTGCTGACGTCAGCCCTGTCTCTACAACCAGCCAAGGAGAGGGCGGGCAGACCCCTGTACTCGGATAATGGGGGTGGGTGCTCCTCTCATGAACTAAGTACGGCAGATAGCGCGATAGCCCAATGCTTTCTCTAGGAGTTAGGGTTAGGCAGTATTCCTACGTACATGTTATTCCAATATGCTTGGGTTGTTTACTTCTCACTGGTAGTAGCAATTCTAATCTTGCTATTTCTCATTACCCTAATAATTGCAGCTCATATATTTTATCGTAGATTGCAGCCTTTTCAATAAGTATATTGAAAACCATCCTGCACATTTTCTTTTTCCTAACCATGTGTATGAGACCTTTGCTAACTAGGGAAAAGAGTGAGATTTGTCAACCATGACTTCCCTGAGCGGTTCACCTAGTGTTGTGTCAGGCTGCTACAAATAATTTTTGCTTTCTATGTTTAGGCGAGGTGCTGCTAGGTAACAGAAAGGGTTGGGCCGGCACCTAGCACGAAGGTGTGGGATTGACTCAATCACCCACAAGCGGTGGCACTTGCACCCCAAATCCAACAGTCTTGTCTCAATAAAGATAGTCCTATGGCATGGCGCTGCCAACGTTGGTAGAGCACTAAATATACAGGTTTCTTAAGTATCTCTGTCTCGCAGAAGCTAAAAGGTACCCCAAGTACCACTTTACGGAGATGTCCATGGTCTCTAAGAAAAATCCTCCTCAGCTGAATAGGCAGCACCTATCAATGCTGTCGGTTGTTTAAGCTTGAACCTTAAAAGGATTCCCCCATTGGTGTTCCCAGCTGTAATGCCTATTTTTCTAATATGGCACAACCAGTAAATATCCCAGAGAACTATAGACAAGCTGTCACACGGTTTTCTTTAGCTAATGGATTAACAAATAAGGGCGGGGATGTCTCGCTCTTTGTTGAAGCTCACGATGCATACAGAACAGAAATATTTTATTCATGGGTCACCTTACCAGCAATATAAACAGAATGAAGTAAATTTCACACATATAGAATCGCAAATGTACCAAAACAATACAGGGCATACCACTATTTTAAATTATCAAGAACATCAAGATTGGTTCAATGGCGTCCATCCACATGTAATACAACCTGTTAGGTCCTTTAAGCAGTGACGGACCAACCTAGCCACTATTGGCCCCATATATACCACATCCCAATGTACAGGCTACACAGGTAGCTGAAGTACTGCTCACAATATACAGTGAGCTAGTAGCAATATATGCACTCTTAATACAGTTCATAAAGGGGGCTTTGAACACCGCCCCAGCGAAGGCTGCTCCAGCTTTAAATCAGTTGGCCGTCACAGGGATAAATCCACAAACTGTCCATTCAATAATGGGAAAAGCACCCACTGAGCGGAAGTTTTGGGTTGTGCGAAAAACAAACCAGCTGGAAGCAGTATTTCCTCATGCATTACCCCAAGATAAACATAGAATTCTTACAATGTGCTTGCCATTTGGATTGGTTCTCTCAATAGAGTATTGTGCCACTTGGGGCACAGTCTTTGCCGAAATATACACCCCTGCGCATGGTACACCGACACATTTACACAAAACTATCACAGGCGGCCAGAGCTGGACTTAGGGAACAAACAAATTCACAATTTTGATAAAGTATCCTCAATTATTTTAGGCAATCCTAAAGGAGAAGCAGCAGCAATGGCGATTTGTCAACGGGTCTGAGAGGTTCCTCAGTGGGATAAGGAGCTTGAGCTGCCAAATATTATTTCCATAACGTATGCTAGTATTGGCTGGGATAGTCCGGCTGCCAGACCAACTAAACCTCAAATACAGATCGCTTACAGTATGGAAAGTACTAAGTAAGCACAAGAGAGCTCTAAAAAAATACTGGGATAAACAAAAACAAAACCAGGATAGAAGAACGCAAAGAGAAGAATCTCCGCCACCAAAGACCTTAAAGGAACGATAAATTCTTAAAAATAGGGAAACTTTAAAAACACCCAATAGATACCAGTATACAGACAGTCGCCCATCTTGTTCCTTCCAGGACACACCGGATAAACTGAGTGACAGAGGAGGGCAGTCAGAACAGCAAAGTTATTACATGAAGCTGAAAAAGGACTCGCGATGTTCTTCAAAAACTTTCACAAAAAAGGAAGAGAAACCTCAATGGCAAAAGCCCCTATTTAAAAAGAAAAAGGTGGCAGCAATATCAGTCAAGGATGCCACTCCTATTGAGTATGTTGATGAAGAATAGGACGTATGCAGTGACTCTGCTACACAGCGCAGTAGAGATCACAATATGTCGCCAGAGTCTTTTAGATCTTCTGGATGTGACACAGACTAAGGACTTCCTTGAAGTTGAAACAGTGGACAGGCGCGTCCCCCCACCCAACAGGGTTTACAAATTAAACACTGAGATTGAGGGGGACATAGAGCACACTATTAAAGTTCTCTTCTGGAGAAGATTAACACTAAATTATGAGATTTTATTGGCAGAAAAAGATTGGCCACCTGAATTTATCTACGTGCTCCCACAAGGATAAGATGTAATTTTGCCTTCTTTCTCGTTCCTGGTTCCAGACATAGTAAAGAAAGCTTACGCTGTCGATTGGGCTTTTGCACAGGCTCCTACACTGTATCGCCACCACATAGGATGGGGTAGAATTTCCCTCTACCATGTAATACCAATTAGATCAACGCCACAGATCCCACTGCAATATCCAATTAAACATGAAGCTAAAGCACCCGTGAGAGAGAGTTTCACACAACTTGAGTACCAGGGAGTAATAGAACCCCTGTGTCTCTGCAGTGAATAACCTGTTATTCCCCGTAGCAAACCGGACCATTCATATAGAATAATCTTAGGTCATAGACATTTAAACAGTCATACAAGCACATTTGCAATCCAAATGTACACAGCACAGCACTTTTTAACAATATAGTGCGTAAAAAATATACAACCTTGGGTTTTTCTGCCAAAATCTAGCACCTGAAAGCTGGGATCTAAGCACCTTAACTACGCTTGGCTCTCAAAGGAGGTTTTGCCTTTTACCTCAGGAGTATAAGAACGGACCTGGGGTGTTTACTGTCCGTGTAACATCAATATTACATGATAATGATCCCGAGGAGTTGTCCTATGTACATGAGATCTATCTCACAGATGACGATCTCAATGTTCATTTGACCCAGGTGGATCGCATTGTTTTAGGATTCGCTGCCCAAGGTTATAAATTCCATTTCAAGAAAACCAAAATTGCTTTTCTTAGTGTTTTATTCCTATCTGATGGGGGCAAGAGCCTGGCCCCAGACTTTGTAGAGAAATGTGCTAAACTTCAACCTTCGCACACCATCAAGAAACTACAGTCATTGCTGGGTTTCTTACATTCCTGACTTTGCACAGCGCATAAAACCACTTTAGGATTTAATTTGTCCAGACTTTTCAAGCAAACACTGAACACCAGAACACACATGCATACTCAGAGCTTTACAAAAGACGTGCTAGAAGCACAACAGTTGCACACACATGACAAAACAAATTTGGTTATCAGAATAATTCCTTGTTGTAGGAGGCTGGACTGGCTTGTAGTGAGTACCAAGGGGTACTTACACCTTGCACCAGGCCCAGGTATCCCTTATTAGTGTAGAGGGGTGTCTAGCAGCTTAGGCTGATAGAAAAGGTAGCTTAGCAGAGCAGCTTAGGCTGAACTAGGAGACGAGTGAAGCTCCTACAGTACCACTAGTGTCATATGCACAATATCATAAGAAAACACAATACACAGATATACTTAAAATAAAGGTACTTTATTTTTATGACAATATGCCAAAAGTATCTCAGTGAGTACCCTCAGTATGAGGATAGCAAATATACACAAGATATATGTACACAATACCAAAATATGCAATAATAGCAATAGAAAACAGTGCAAACAATGTATAGTCACAATAGAATGCAATGGGGGCACATAGGGATAGGGTCAACACAAACCATATACTCTAGAAGTGGAATGCGAACCACGAATGGACCCCGAACCTATGTGACCTTGTAGAGGGTCGCTGGGACTGTAAGAAAACAGTGAGGGTTAGAAAAATAGCCCAACCCAAGACCCTGAAAAGTGGGTGCAAAGTGCACCTAAGTTCCCCAAAGAGCACAGAAGTCGTGATAGGGGAATTCTGCAGGAAAGACCAACACCAGCAATGCAACAACAATGGATTTCCAGACGAGAGTACCTGTGGAACAAGGGGACCAAGTCCAAAAGTCACGATCAAGTCGGGAGTGGGCAGATGCCCAGGAAATGCCAGCTGTGGGTGCAAAGAAGCTGCCACCGGATGGTAGAAGCTGAGGATTCTGCACGAACGACAAGGGCTAGAAACTTCCCCTTTGGAGGATGGATGTCCCACGTCGTGAAGAGTCGTGCAGAAGTGTTTTCCCGCAGAAAGACCGCAAACAAGCCTTGCTAGCTGCAAGGGTCGCGGTTAGGGTTTTTGGATGCTGCTGTGGCCCAGGAGGGACCAGGATGTCGCCAATTGCGTGAGGAGACAGAGGGGGCGCCCAGCAAGAGAAGGAGCCCACTCAGAAGCAAGCAGCACCCGCAGAAGTGCCGGAACAGGCACTATGAAGTGGAGTGAATCGGTGCTCACCCGAAGTTGCACAAGAGAGTCCCACGCCGCCGGAGGACAACTCAGGAGGTCGTGCAATGCAGGTTAGAGTGCCGGGACCCAGGCTTGGCTGTGCACGAAGGAAATCCTTGGTGAGTGCACAGGAGCCGGAGTAGCTGCAAAACACGCGGTTCCCAGCAATGCAGTCTGGCGTGGGGAGGCAAGGACTTACCTCCACCAAACTTGGACTGAAGAGTCACTGGACTGTGGGAGTCACTTGGACAGAGTTGCTGAGTTCAAGGGACCTCGCTCGTCGTGCTGAGAGGAGACCCAGAGGACCAATGATGCAGTTCTTTGGTGCCTGCGGTTGCAGGGGTAAGATTCCGTCGACCCACAGGAGATTTCTTCGGAGCTTCTAGTGCAGAGAGGAGGCAGACTACCCCCACAGCATGCACCACCAGGAAAACAGTCGAGAAGGCGGCAGGATCAGCGTTACAAGGTCGCAGTAGTCGTCTTTGCTACTTTGTTGCAGTTTTGCAGGCTTCCAGCGCGGTCAGCAGTCGATTCCTTGGCAGAAGGTGAAGAGAGAGATGCAGAGGAACTCTGATGAGCTCTTGCATTCGTTATCTAAAGTATTCCCCAAAGCAGAGACCCTAAATAGCCAGAAAAGGAGATTTGGCTACCTAGGAGAGAGGATAGGCTAGCAACACCTGAGGAGCCTATCAGAAGGAGTCTCTGACGTCACCTGGTGGCACTGGCCACTCAGAGCAGTCCAGTGTGCCAGCAGCACCTCTGTTTCCAAGATGGCAGAGGTCTGGAGCACACTGGAGGAGCCCTGGGCACCTCCCAGGGGAGGTGCAGGTCAGGGGAGTGGTCACTCCCCTTTCCTTTGTCCAGTTTCGCACCAGAGCAGGGCTGAGGGATCCCTGAACCGGTGTAGACTGGCTTATGCAGAAATGGGCACCATCTGTGCCAATGAAAGCATTTCCAGAGGCTGGGGGAGGCTACTCCTCCCCTGCCTTAACACCTTTTTCCAAAGGGAGAGGGTGTAACACCCTCTCTCTGAGGAAGTCCTTTGTTCTGCCTTCCTGGGCCAAGCCTGGCTGGACCCCAGGAGGGCAGAAACCTGTCTGAGGGGTTGGCAGCAGCTGCAGTGAAACCCCTGAAAAGGCAGTTTGGCAGTACCCGGGTCTGTGCTAGAGACCCGGGGAATCATGGGATTGTCTCCCCAATACCAGGATGGCATTGGTGGGGCAATTCCATGATATTAGACATGTTACATGGCCATATTCGGAGTTACCATTGTGAAGCTATACATAGGTAGTGACCTATGTATAGTGCACGCGTGTAATGGTGTCCCCGCACTCACAAAGTCCGGGGAATTGGCCCTGAACAATGTGGGGGCACCTTGGCTAGTGCCAGGGTGCCCACACACTATGTAACTTAGCACCCAACCTTTACCAGGTAAAGGTTAGACATATAGGTGACTTATAAGTTACTTAAGTGCAGTGTAAAATGGCTGTGAAATAACGTGGACGTTATTTCACTCAGGCTGCAGTGGCAGGCCTGTGTAAGAATTGTCAGAGCTCCCTATGGGTGGCAAAAGAAATGCTGCAGCCCATAGGGATCTCCTGGAACCCCAATACCCTGGGTACCTCAGTACCATATACTAGGGAATTATAAGGGTGTTCCAGTATGCCAATGTGAATTGGTAAAAATGGTCACTAGCCTGTTAGTGACAATTTGTACAGAGAGAGCATAACCACTGAGGTTCTGGTTAGCAGAGCCTCAGTGAGACAGTTAGGCATCACACAGGGAACACATACATATAGGTCACAAACTTATGAGCACTGGGGTCCTGACTAGCAGGGTCCCAGTGACACATAACAAACATACTGAAAACATAGGGTTTTCACTATGAGCACTGGGCCCTGGCTAGCAGGCTAGCAGGATCCCAGTAGACAGTGAAAACACCCTGACATACACAGTGCCCTGTGTTCCCTGGACTACGGCAACACCCTCTACACCGGAACCACGGCCAAACTACAGAAAAGACTCCATTGCATCCAGAACGCCTCCGCACGCCTCATCCTAGACATCTCCGGACACCTGAGAGACCTGCACTGGCTCCCCGTCAGCAAGAGAATCACGTTCCGTCTCCTCACCCACGCACACAAGGCCCTCCACGACCTGGGCCCCAGGTACCTCAACAACCGCCTGACCTTCTACACTCCCACCCGCCAGCTACGATCGACCAGCCACGCCCTCGCCGCCGTGCCACGCATTAGAAAAGCCACCATGGGAGGAAGATCCTTCTCCTACCTGGCAGCCAAGACTTGGAACTCCCTCCCCATCCACCTCCGTCTGACCCAAGACCACCTCTCCTTCAGGAAGCAACTCAAGACCTGGCTGTTCGGGCAGTAGCGGTTCCCCCTCCCCCAGCGCCTTGAGACCCTCCGGGTGAGTTGCGCGCTTTACAAATTTCTTGATTGATTGATTGACTCACAAACAGGACAAAAGTGGGGGTAACAAGGCTAGAAAGAGGCTACTTTCTCACACAGGTGCCATCGGGTTCACCTGTGTTTCATTTATTGAGCGTGACACAGTACCCAGTGCATACAAATCACATCTGTGCTCCAATGCAGAACAACGATTTCCACCAAGAGAAAAAATACTGACTGCTGTACAGATGGCTATTATTAAGGAGAGGGCTCTTGCCCATGGGAAGCACATCATTGTCGTTACCCCAGTACTAGCCCTTGAGGCTGTCACCAAAGCTAGCTCCCCAAACGTGAAAGCATTACTTGAGTACCCCGTGCCCTCTAATATCATGCCTCTTGATCAATACAAAACGATCATTTACAAAAATGGTTCTGCACAACCAGCTTTAGGTACCGAACACCAAAACACCACCGCTTATGCAGCTGCTAATGGGGTAGTAAGGGATGGTACATTCCACCCTCAACATACCTACACGCAAACCCTACAGGACTTCACAGCACATCTTGCAGATCTTAACGTTCTAATTTTGGTACTGGAACAAACGGATCCTGAACAGTCTACATTGATTGTGTGTGATTCGTACTACTGTGGCCAGTCATACAATCAGGGCCGGCTTCAGGGCGGTGCAGCCGCACTGCGTGCTGACATTGATGGGGGGGCACTGTGTTTAGCAATGACTTACGAAACTTGCGATTTAAAAGCACCTGCTTAAAGGTTCCTTGTGCGTCCAGGCTTCAGAAAGCAATTAAAATGTCAAGATACCTCTTGTAATTAACATTCCTGCTAGGGAGAGAGATTGGAGTTTTGTCTAGCGGCAGCTTTGCCTCACCATAAAGTAGCGTGGAGGGTTAATAGGCCTGCTGCATGGAACAGAACTATATTTTATGTGGATAGCTGAGTGGATTAGTAAAACTAGCCTTTACAAGGGCTTCAAAACAAATTAATGTATGTGAAAGGGGGCTATGGAGAGATAGGGGCACATTTTCCGGGTGGTATTGAGTGAATACGAGGAGGTGGTCATGGGGTGGGGTGCCAAAAAAAAACACTGTCGCCCAGGGCACCACCAGTGCTAAAGCCGGCCCTGCCTACAATGATCATCTACATCATTGGTACCTGAACGGGTTCAGAGTCTCCAAATTGAATACCATCATACACAAAAACTTGTGGGGGAGGGTAGTAGATCTTGAGGACAGACTACCGAAAGCTGATGTAGTTCATACACTGGGGCATCAATGCGTAGGAGTACACATTGTAGGAAACACTTTGGCTGTCGAAGCTGCCAAATCCGCAGTAGCTCTGGCTTCTGTTGCTGCATTTACTTGTTCTCATACAAGATTGGATAATGAGACGTTAGCTGCTGTGAAAGCTTAGGCTGACAGCAAGCCTTTACCAAAATCATACCCTGAAAAATATACCTGCCACTTCAGTGCCCAAAATATTGCATTTGCGGCTATCCCAGGTGTGGGAGATCGTGTGATCCCCAATCAAGATCAGAAATTAGATAACATTAAAGCAGCGCATGAGTGTGTTGCTTCTGACCATATTGGTGTGGCAGCTATCATCTTCCTGCTGCAAAAACGGTATTGGTGACCAGATTCATACAAGCAGACCAAACAGTATGTCTTTTGTTGTGACATCAATAAATAAATAAATGAAGGGGTCTGCCATCAAACACCCACCGCAGATACCCCTCTTAGTGTCCAGCAAACCACTAGAATGTATGTACCTGGACCATTGCCCTGTCCCTTACAACCTGCCGGTGCATTCAAATACATCTATCCACGATTGACTCATGTAATGGATTCCTATGGGTATGTGTAGAGATGTCACTCTCCATTATTTCTTGGGACATCTCTTTCTTAGAACCTGGAATGTGATGATGTGGTGGCTGAGGTCAGGAATAGAAGCTAGGGGGCTGAAAGAGAGACTGAGGGAGAAAAGGGAGGTTGCATTGGAGCTGTGCTGAAGGTGTCTTGATTTCCTGAACTCCAATAAAGACAAAACCTATGGAAAAGAAAAGGAATTCTGAAGGAGTAATCTTTACATTGGCGACGAGGGACCTGTGCAGGAGACGGGCTAGGGACACCTTCACTCCTGGATTTATCAAGCATTTACAATTTCTATAAATGTGGAAACCTGGAACCTTGGAACTCAAAGTCTTCATAACCGAAACGACTGGAAGGTAATAGCGGACGTTAAAAGAAACTTATATTTAATAAACCGTCAAGGACATAATCCAGTAGCTTAACTGCAATTTTGAGAAGTTTATTTACTTCGTAATTCGTAACTCCTCATCTAGAACCTTTTACAATTTTACAAGATTTCTATTAGACTTTATCTTTCAAAAACTGAATTTTGTGCCATGTATGATGAACCTATTTTCTGCGCATGAAAGCTTGATTCATTTTTAACACCGCCAACTGTCGGCATTGCGTGCTTCTTACACACGCTGTCCGTGTTGGAACAGAATCAACAAGTTGGACTATATGCGCCGCCTTCGTATGCGCGTATGTAACATCAAGTTGAACAAGCACAGACTATTACGGCATTCTCCTAGGAAATATAGCGCAAATCCGTCAGCCTTTGTTTGTTGTCCACACCAGCATCTAACCTCTTGAGCGCTCCCCCTTTGGCGCCTCTAATAACCGGCAAAGAGATAAACAGGCAGGAGGCTTCCGAGGAGAATACTCATGCGCGCTTGCTCACCTTGAATACACGCGCATCTTACACGCACTGTCCGTGTTGGAACACGTCCGTGTTGTGCACACTTCCTTTAACATTAAAAATTTAAGCAGGACAAACTTCAGAGAGCAATAAAACAGATAAGTGAATAATAACTTACCTGAGCTCCGAGCAATTCCCCGAAAACCGTTTGGATTTCCTGTGGGAACAGAGAGGAAATAGAAAACACTGAAAAGAGACTGTACTATTGATAAAAGAAAGACTGCAGATACACATGCTGTGCATATCCCGCCATCTAGTGTTGGGCTCGGAGTGTTACAAGTTGTTTTTCTTCGAAGAAGTCTTTTCGAGTCACAAGATCGAGGGACTCCTCCCCTTTCGGCTCCATTGCGCATATATATATATAATATATTATATAGAACAGAAAAATGGGGGATCAAAGTATATCTGCACCCCCACCATTCCTAGCAACGCCTGGAGATCCGCCTATTCCCTGGAAACAATGGAAGACAATTTTCAATACTTATATGTTGGCAATAGGTAGTGATCGGTATGCCCCTCCTAGATGGCAAGCTATTCTGTTGCATCACCTTGGCATTGAAGGTAGAAGAATATATGAAAACCTACCAGAGGTATCTCTAGGAATGGGGGACGGCCAGCCTACTAATGTTTTCGACATGTCAGTACAGATGCTAGATGCACAATTTACACCAAAGACTAATCTTGTGCTACAACGCCATAATTTATTTTCAAGAGTACAACGGAGAGACGAGGATATTGCATCTTATGTGGCAAGTTTGAGAGGTCTGGTGTTATCTTGTGAGTTCGATCAGTTCTTAGATTCCCTGATAGGGGACCAATTTGTGAGGTGTGCACATGATAAAAGGATACATGAAAAATTATTGATGAAGGATCCGAATTTGGAGGAAGCTATACAAATTGCTAAAAGGATGGCACATGCAGCTGTGTGGTTACAAGAGATGGAAGAAGTCCCAAAGCAAGCGGAACAAGGAATTATAGCTGAAATCAAAAAGAAAGAAGAACCACGTGTCAAGGTGGAGTGGAACAAATTTACTAGGAATTCTGAAGGAGTGAAAGTAAATAATGAAGAGAAATGTAGAACTCAAGAATGGAGAGTAATAAAATGTTATTGTTGTGACACCCCAGGGCACATTGCCTCTAGTAAAGCATGCACTGCTAAGAATGCTATTTGCCGTAATTGTGGAAAAAGAGGACATTTTGCCAAAGTTTGTAGATTCAAATCCAATGCAGAAAACAAGTCAGTCCAAGAAATTCAAAATGTCTGTGAAACTATGGAAGACATAATTCTGACCATGCATGGGGAACTGATTTCTCACAACTGTGAAGGAGTATCGGTTCAAGAGGTCAAAGAAAAGAGTACTGATGTACTAGAAAAACCACATGCCCAAGTAATGCTGGACAATGTACTAGTCAAGCTTCTGGTGGATTCGGGAAGCTTGTTTACTCTCATATCAAAGGAAGTGTATGATTCTGAATGGACAAAACCAGTGGATAAAAGCCTAGCAGTTCCTGACATAAAAGCTGTGGGGTACGCTGGAAAGAGAACTGAGATTGTTGGAATGTGCTGGGTGTCAATCTCTTTCAAAGGAAGGATCATTCGAGGAAAAGTATACATCACGGACTACGGGACAAATCTGCTAGGTTGGCGCCATCAAAAAGATCTTTGCATAATTTTAAACCCCAACGCAAAGAAACCACTTTTACTTACCAATGAAATAGACATTGGTGTGGTTCCTGAGTCATTGCAGCACAGTTTGGTTGCAAAGTATCCTGAGGTCTTTTCTTCAAAATTAGGCCTCCTGAAAGGATTTTCTCATAGAATCATATTGAAGAAGAACACTACACCCGTAGTTCATAAAGTAAGGAATGTTCCACATCTAGTGAGAGAACCTTTGAAGCAAGAGTTGGAAAAACTATTGCAAGAGGACATCATCGAACCGATCGAATCTTCGGAGTGGCTAGCTTCGGTGGTGGTTGCACCAAAGGAGGGTGGTAAGATTTTTCTGTGCATTGATCTTAGGGATCTCAATAGGTGCATATGGGTCGACCGACAACCACTACCTAACATTGCAGAGATGTTGTCAGTAAGAGTGAAAGGGAATATTTTCAGTGTCCTAGATATGTCCTCTGCGTACCACCAGATAAATTTGCATGCGGATTCGCAACATTTGACATCCTTTGTAACTCCGTTGGGGGCTTTCCGCTATAAGAGGATGCCTTTTGGGCTTGCCTCCGCATCAGCGGTGTTTCAAAGGATAATGAAGCAAATCTTTGGGGACATGAGTAAGATATTATGTTTCCAGGACAACATATTGATAGTGGGACAGGGTGAATCCGATCAGGACCTTCTACTTCATGAAGTAATGTACAGACTAAAGAGAAATGGGCTAACAATCAAGAAAGAGAAATGTCAAATTCGTAGGCAGGAGGTGACATATTTAGGACACACGATAAACAAGGATAGTATTAGGCCCAAAAAGAGTGTAGTGTCTGCGATTGAACATGCGCCCGAACCCAATTCAAAAGAAGAGCTAAGATCATTTCTGGGACTCGCAGAATATTGTTCTAAGTTTGTCAGGAATTTTACCGAAATAGTTGAACCGCTGAGAAAGCTCATGAAAAAAGGTGTGGCGTATGAGTGGGATGAGAGTTGTAAGCACTCATTCCAAGAATTGAGACTGTATCTTGAGAGTTCCTACTTTGGGGGTATTTAATACGCATGCCAAGACCTTTTTAACCACAGATGCTAGTAATGTAGGTGTTGGAGCTGTACTGACACAGGTTAGAGAAGGTGAGGAACGCATCATCGGTTTTGCATCCAGGAGACTACAATCGTACTCTGTAATCGAAAGATAGGCCCTGGCTTGTTGTTGGGGGATTAACCATATTAAGTTTTATTTGTGAGGTTTACCCTTTAAACTGAGGACAGACCACAAACCATTGATGATATTTTTAAGGGAGGGCGTGGACTTGAAGGTGGCATTACACCATGAATTTCCAAATGGTTGTTGTCATTGTTGAATTACAACTTTACTGTGGAGTTCGTAAAAGGGAGTAAGAATGTTGTTGCAGACTATTTGTCTAGAGTGCCCATAAGTGAAGAGCAGCTTGTGGAGCTTGGAGTAAAAGATGTTATAGGAACTGTTTTAGGTGAGATGGCTATAACAGCCCAGGAGTGGGAACATGTGGAAACTATTGATCCTGTCCTGCAGATTGTGAAGGAAAAGGTAATTAATGGTTGGAGAAATAACGATGAGCATGACTGTGATCTGGTGGGATATTTCAGAATTAAGGATCAATTAAGCATAGTTAATGGGAGGTTATTGAGGAGAGATCAGCTTATTCCTCCTGTTAGCATACGAGAACACATTATCAAGATCAGGCATCAAGGACATCTGGGTAGGGGAATGATGAAAAGGAAAGTAAGGCAATCATTTTGGTGGCCTGAGATATATAAACAAGTGGAAGAAGCGGTAAAAAATTGCTTTGTGTGTGCCAACAGTGATAAGACCAAGGTATTAAGACAAGTTCCCCTGGCACCTGTAAAATGTCCAAGTGGACCCTGGGAGAAGTTGGCAGTGGATTTCATTGGACCAGTATTTAGCTTGGGAGTGAAGTGTAGATACATACTTGTGCTAATAGATTACCACTCCAAGTGGTTTGTTACTAAGATGGTAGAGCATGTGAGAACCTCAGTGGTTATTGAATTCTTTGAGGAAGTGTTTATGGAGGAGGGGATTCCCAAATCCATAGTGTCTGACAATGATGTACAATTTGTATCATCCGAGAGGACTGAGTATTTATGAAGAGTTGGAATTGTGCATGAAAGAGTAGCTCTCTTCCATCCACAAGCCAATGGTCTAGTAGAGAGGATAAATCGATTGATAATGGAAAACATCAATTTATCTTTAGCCAACCAGCTCCCTTGGAAGAGAGAGTTGAATAAGATGACATGGACGTATCGCCCAACCCCTCATTCTACAACAGGAGTGTCTCCTTTTGTGTCATTGAAGGGTAGGGAGCCGGGAGTATTGGAGTGTCCGGTGTGGTTAAAGACCAATAGAAAGGTGGTAGGTGACAGAGTCAATAAAGACAAGGGTTGAAAAAATGCAGGAGTAAAATGCTGCACACTATATCAGAAGGATGAGTGCCAAACCGTGTCATATACAGAAGGGAGACTGGGTGGTGGTGAGGAAGAAAGGAATCATAGTGAAAGGAGAGAGCAAATACTCTCTTCCCCAACTTGTACAAGATGTTAAAAAAAATGTTGTGGTCCTAGGAAATGCTTCCACATGGGATGTGTTTGCAAAGTTAGTCGTTGATATACTTGTTGACGTCCTTAGTTATTGTATATAGTTGTTTAGTATTATAAGTTAATGTTCATTTATTTTCATGTTATATTGAAAGGGGGGAGGTGTGTAGAGATGTCACTCTCCATTATTTCTTGGGACATGTCTTTCTTAGGACCTGCAATGTGATGATGTGGTAGCGGAGGTCAGGAATAGAATCTAGGGGGCTGAGAGAGAGACTGAGGGAGAAAAGGGAGGTTGCATTGAGGCTGTGCTGAAGGTGTCTTGATTTCCTGAACTCCAATAAAGAAAAAACCTATGGAAAAGAGAAGGAATTCTGAAGGAGTAATCTTTACAGTATGGCCACAACAATCATCTGACGCTTGAACTGTTATTAAAGATTTGCATGTCTTCGGGACATATGCAATTGCAGCATTCCACTTAGACCAGGGTCCTGCCTTTGCTTCCAGGGCATTTTGGGATACCATGACACATTGGGTGTTCAACTCCATTACTCCTCATCATACCATCCTGAGGGCAACACGGTCATGGCGAGGAAGAACCAAGACTTTAAGTAGTCCTTAATAGTGAGGGTTTTAGGTTCTGTTCGTAGTTGGCTTCATCACCTATATGGGGTCCATAATGCACTAAATAATCTGCCCAGAAGGTCCTTGGGAGGATGCACACTTTACGAGGTCTTATTTAGAATACCTATATATGTCTCAGATCTTGATAGTTCTGGCGGCAGAAACACCTTTTGACATAAATGAAAATTTCACTGTTTGACAGGAAATACAGCAATTCTGTGATAAAATTTCAACTGCCTATGCTGCCACCTTGGGAATGAGGGATTTGCCAACAATAATCTACTGGCCGGATTCCTAAAGTTAGTGATGTAGTACTAGAAAAGATGGCTGTGAAAAAGGAGTTTGGCCACTCATATAGAGCACCAGTTCCAGCCCTTGGAATACACAGTACCAGAACAGTCATAATACCACTGCTGCCTGGTCCTAAAGATAACCGCTTTGTTTCAATTGACAATGACAAAAGGCACCATGTGCCCAACCCTGCACAGTAGACCACGAGGATTCCTGAGTAGTTCCCTAGCCTCTCACTACCCAACAGGATATACCTCTTTAAGCACTCAACAATGCTTCTGCAAGTACCAATACTATAGTTGTCTCCCCGAGCTTAGGGAGGGCATGAAATGAACTTATGTTACTTTCTGTCACCAATTCACCCACAGGAAACATCCAAAACATAGACCTCTACTATTTCAACTCAAGACAAACGGATGATATTGTTTATTTTGAGCCACCACCATTAGGTCCATCTACCAACTCTGCACTGGCTCCTGTGTTTGCACAAACTGCTTCAGGTTATTTTGTCGACATTGACAGTTTTTCTTCAGATTCCTCTGTGACTGCACCCGTCTCAAGAACACGTAAGCTTTACAGCTGGCTTAAAAACATGTATTTGGTGTGTCCATTGTACCATCTATGGATACTGCTGACATTGCTTGCGTTCCTACTTTGGATTTGGTTTGTGATTGTTTTCTTTCTATTGATAAATGGTCACTATCTTCCTGAATGCTCTGCTGTTATAACTGGTAGATGAGGTTTTAACACCTTACATTTCTTCCCATAAGGTCGGTAGAGACTTGTCCCTTGTGAGCATTTCAGCTGTCCTGATTCCTGATGAGATTGTTTGTGATAAAGTAATATACAATATTTTTGGGCCGACTGAGGTCAATCAAATTCCATATGTCTTCAAAGATTCTATGAATGATATGGTTACACCTGGGGCTGTTTCTGATGATTGGGATGTTAAAACAGTTGATTCCATGCTTATTGAGCTTGAATATTATACTTTATTTGAAAGTGAAGATGTATATATGAACACAGAAAATTCTTTGTTCTGGTACTATCATTATGGGCATTACTTTCTACACAGAGCTAGTACTCTGAGATCAGTTTTTAATTACA
Organism: Pleurodeles waltl; assembly: GCF_031143425.1. Lineage (NCBI taxonomy): Eukaryota > Metazoa > Chordata > Amphibia > Caudata > Salamandridae > Pleurodeles > Pleurodeles waltl. The sequence continues at coordinate 830,181,575 of NC_090443.1, read as the reverse complement.
CAAAATGGGAATATTGTACTACCCCAACAAAGGGGAGTTCCAACATATATAGAAACGTCTGCATATTTTACTGGGCATGATGCTAAGAATGCAGAGTCATATTACTTTAAATTACCTCCTTCTAAAGTGAAAATGTTATTGCTAACCGACACAAAACTAATATATTCGAGTTCCTTTGTTTCCCTGCTGGCCGTTGAGGTCTATGAATTTTTGAAAAAGACTGTTGATTTGAAGAGTTTATGGGGAACAAGAGTTTGGCAAATACAGGGCAGGGAAGCTTTATTTAGAATATGCCTTTTACCATTACAAATGATATTTTTAAATGGCACAGTTCAGCAAACAACTTGCATGGCGCTAGCAAAAAATAAAAGAACTTAATGTGCCCAGTATCCCGACATCAGCTAAATTTAACAATTGGCAGACACTTTCAAATGCCACTGAAGAGCAGCTCACTGGTTGGGTCCAGAATGGTACCTTCAATTCCTCACTTTCACATCCTGGCAATTGGTTGTTGTGGCCACGTGACACAAATGGTTGTCGTGCATGTTTTGTAAATTCCACACTGGGTTTCAGAGCAAGCCGACCGAACCCTCATTACGTCACAGCTCCACTACTCCGGTATCATTATAACATATAAGGTGGGTAAACTTTGCCAACTGTGGTTACGTTCTTCCACATTAGCATCTATCAAAGAACACCTTAGTCTCCTTTCAGAAGATGTTGACTTACAAGATTTTTTGTTGGGTCCTAGAAAGCAACGTTCAAAAAGTTTTTTTTATGCCATATATAATAAAATTTTGAAGCTTTCGCAAATGGAAGCTGCTGCACGTTTAAGGCAGATTGATAAAGAAAATATGTAAAAGGTTGTAGCCGTTGTCGAGAATAGTATGAACACATTGTCCAGCTGCATTTACACGCTAAATAGCATTGTGTCATCTGCAAAAGGCATCATTCAAAATTATGTATCATTTTTACATCATGGACAGAGTCAGCTTAGGTCCATTATGCAGCTTAGTTGGACATTGGAGATTCTTAGAAGTGGCAGTGTGCCTTGGCAGCATATTAACTTTATCAAGTTGTTTGGCTTGTTTATTTTGACATGACAACAGCAGATAATGGCTAAAAAGGAAGCAAGTTACATCATGCTTAACACTGAGAAATTAGAAAAGTTGCCTTTTACCATAGCGGAAATTCCATCAGCAGTAAGGCTGATACATTGGGTGATTAATCTGCCCATTTCCACGTTGCAGTTCACCAAGTGTTTAAAACATTTAGCAGTTGGCAGATTCGAGCTGTGAGGCGACAGTTACATCCAGGAGGTGTGGGATGTCTAAATGGCAAAACAGAGGTCTTTTTTAGCAGAAGCAAATGAGAGACTCCTGTTAGTCATCCTATTATTTGTAAGCAGGTGTCCTTTCACTGCACTTGTAATGCGGCTGTAGCGACTTTGGCTTGCTATCTGAAGAGTACTCCTGTGTCTTTGATTCACCCAGTATTTCAGATACTTTCAAATGAAAGTTATGTAATGCTGAGCAGTGAAGGCTGTTGCGGGATGAAGTCTGGAATCAAGTACATGATTTTGTTTTCCAAAATTGTAACTCGCTGTGGCCATGTGTTATTTCCCCCACACAAGAGATAAAAGTAGCAGAAATGAGGCCCACACATTGCTACTTAAAATGTAAATTTTGACAAACTGAGCAGACTAAAGGTGCTATTTTTTCAAAACCATGTGGCTCTACCATCTGCCAGAGAGACCTATGACCTGCAACTATCAAGGTCATCAGCAGAGATACGGTCCTTATTAAATACCAACTTCCCGAAACCTTTTGGAGGGTTGGTGAACAGGATTTTCAACACAGCTAATACTGCGAGTATTGTGTACATTTTCTGTTCTGGTTTTGTTAGGACCTTCAAGACAGTATTTGAGTGATACCTTCAGCCATCCATACACTCTTCTTGAGTGTCCTTGGTTGATTCCCTATAACTTTGACGTTAACTGGCAGCATCCTGCTGTTGCTATTTTTGACACCCAGTGGCTGTCCTATCTTAGCAAAGCAGAGGAATGGAGCTCCCAGCAGCCCACCTGTGTCGTGATCGCATGTTGTACTTCGGAGCTTCACTGCTGGAGGAGCTCGAGCTGAATTGATCATTGACATTTCAACATATATTTACGTATGTGCAGCCAATTTTTTCCATTGCTTGCGGTGCTTCTTCGAGTGTGCACCAAAGGTGTGTCTTACACACTGTGTCTTCTGTGGACGTGGATCTGCCAATGTTCTCGATGAGGGTTCATTCATGTGATGCCTATTGAGGCTACGGTTGATACTCGAGGCATCTTGTGAGCCACCACTTGTGGATTTCCTGGCTTCTTCTACTCATAGTACTGCAAGGAAAGTGGCCCCCTCAGCCGGTCCTGTGTTTAGAGCATCTGCACACACATGCTTGGTGGATCCTTCATTTAATGCGCTGGTCAACTTGTCACTTGTCGAAGTGGAATCCTTCTAGGCTTCCATCACTATTTAAGACATTGGAGATTTCCTGGAGGACCATAATTATTGTTGAGATTCGATCATTGGCATTTTTGTTTCAAATACAAAATTGTCCTTTAAAATTGGTCTGCCTGTTGGCTTGACTTGCTTATCAACTTCAACATTTTTTATCCCTTTTATCGATTTATTTATTTATTTTTTCATATGCTTTTAGTGCTGTAGTTTTAAAGCATTACAGTTTTAAAATTTGTACTCTTGTCCCGACAATGGGGAGGGTGTTGTGAGTTCATTTTATACATCCTGCTTGAAACACATATTTTACCTTGGATTAGGCCTGCCCCCTGCCCCTTTTTACCTACATATGCGCTCTAATTTTATTTATTCATTTTAGCTTTTCAGCGGGGAAGTTTTATTTTTCCTAATCAGCTGTGATTGAGCAAAAGCATTTTTTTCTGTGCTCAATATTTCACAGTACATGATAATTCAGTTACTATTGTCACCACAAGAGTACGTAAACAACTCGGCACTTAGGCACATTCCCACATCAGGCCTATTTCACTGAACAGAAATATGTTTCTTTTAAGAACATTGTACAGGCCTAGGAAAAGGAAGGACATCATTCCGGTCAGGATATCCATTCACGCTGTATGCAATTTCACTGCTGTCCTCAGCCCTGTCTCTAAAACCAACCAAGGCGATGGCGGGAAGACCCCTATTCTCAAGCAATGGGGGTGGTTGCTCCTCTCATAGACTAAGTACGGACAGATTGGACTATCACCACTATGCTCTCTCTAGGACTTAGGGGTTAGGTAGGATTCCTATGTACATGTTACTCTTGGGTTGGGTTACAGCTTGGGTTGTTTATTTTCTTCTCACTGGTCATAACAATCCTAATCTTGCTATGTCTCATTGCCCTAATAATTGCATCTCATATTTTATCGTTGATTGTGGTCTTTTCAGTAAATATTTTGAAAACCAACCTGCACCTTTCCCTGAGAGATCACTGAGTGTTATGAGTCAGTCTGACACCAATCACCTTTGCTTTCTATGTTTGAGTGAGGTGCTGCGAGCTAGCCAGAGGGATTGGGCCAAATGCTGCCAAGATGGTGTGGGATTGACTTAGTCACCCAGAAGCGGTGGTGCTGCTGCTGCCCCAAATCCAGCAGTTTTGTTCGAATAACGAGAATCCTATGACCGTTTTTCATTCCAAATGTTTGCAGGTTGGTAAAAGGCAGAGGGCTGATACAATTATTTGGTGTTCTCCAAAAGCAGCATGTTAAGTCTAAAGGGATGTATTATTGCCAATAATGGCAGCTTAATGAAAATGCACAAAACTTGGCATGAAAATAGATTTGGTGTATGTCTGTTCAGCAGTTTTTGAAAATCTTTCTGTTAACATGAAAAATGTTGGTGGGCTTTACAGTGTTCTGTTAATGTGTATCAGGACATGTCGGTAAACCCTACCCATTCTCAGGGGCCATGTCTATTCTCTACTCTATAACCACGGTAAAATACATTTACCCAGCTTTTTCACATTGTTCTGTCCAATCCAAAATAGTTCAGTAAAGTAACGCAAATATCATTTTTTCCCCCTGAATCCTTCCATGTCCCCCCTTCTACCTCGTAGACAGACCACAAATTCTGACTTTAGTTGTCCCTTGCGTTTTTTTAAACTGTAGGGATAATGATTGCAGGTCAGGTAAATTGGATTATTTGGAATTTCTATTTATACCAGCCTTTGTGTGGATTCACCTCATATACTATCCAGTACATCCTGAACTTAGTCACTGAACAGTAAGTATTGTGTTCTAAATCTGTTAGCTCTTAAGTGATGCAGACTATTCATGTGAGCTAAGCTGAGGAGTTGTGTGATTAATGACAGCCACTCTGAATAGATGGGATGAAAGAACTGAATTAACGTTGAAGGAAGGAAGAATATGCATTCAGATATGGTTTTGTGCCATTTTCTTTATTAAATGGTTTGCTTCTCTTTCCATTGCATGAATGGGATGTAGGATGGAAGACTAAGAACAGGCGATCATATTTTACAAATTGGAGGCACGAATGTGCAAGGAATGGCAAGTGAACAAGTTGCTCAGGTTCTGCGAAATTGTGGAAACTCTGTTAGGATGGTGATCGCAAGAGACCCAATTGGGGAACTACCTGTAAAGCCTCCTGCACCAGCAAGCTTGCCTGTCAGCTTTTTGCCTCCTGCTCTAAACAGAAAGGTTAGCACAGTAAGTATTTCAAATGACTCGATTATCTTGTTTTGATGAATTACTCTCACTTATATGTTGACTGTTGTGAACTTCCATTCATATAATTAATTTTGGGACCAATTTTGTATTGTTGACTGTTGTTTCTCTTGTTTTTAAACATATACTTTTTTTTCTGTATTGTATTCTGTGAAACTGTTTGCTGGTAGTCACTCTTACTCTCCTTCAGATTTGCAGGTATATACTTGTTTGTGGGGTAGTATATTCACAGCGATGCATGCAGAGTTAAAGATGCATTTTACATTTCTACAAAAGATAAGTGCACAGTCTGCTGTCTAGCAAGACAGAACGCACCTTGCATGATTCCCTCCTCTACCATCTACAATCTGGCCACATTATCACTTAAAAACAGTTTTGTAGCTTCAGTCCGTCAGAAGCAACTCGGTCTGTTTCATATGGAGCTTCAAATTTATTTTAACAAGTTTACAAGCTTGAGGTGGGTAATAGTTCATAAATAATTACAATTGTCCTGATATTTGCCTCAAATTTAAAACTGCCTATCTGAGACAAGAGAAGGAGTCTGAATGGTGTCCAAAAAGCAATTGTAGGTTTCTGGAAGGAGAGTGGTTTAAAGAGAATGGTAATGGTGAGAAAAGAAAGACACAAGTAATTACACATGACAAATGTATCATTACCTCTATATGCAATATTTGTGGCTACCAATGAACATGCTATAGTGCTTTTTTCTAACATTTCCAGGTAATACTCTTACCGTATAGCTGTTTTGCACCACGGAATCAGAGCCTGGGTATAAGATCAGTTTTGAGTTGGTAATCTGCATTAGCGATTTCTCTCATATTTTGGTATGCTTTACCACATTCCATACTACACCAACTGTGGTTCCCTTACTGAGGGGCATTCCTCAGGTGCCTCAGGTGGTGTCAGAATATCTGCAGATGTGTAGTTGCATGGAGCTCATAGTGTTTATGATGCCAAAACAAATTGGTCCCCTGCTCCAATACCTTTCCTGCGTATTTCCCTGGTGGACAGGTAGATTGATGGGAAATGCCTAATCTGCCCTCTGGTTGGCAAGGGGGGTGAAAGTCCACTATTAACTATGAATTAGTGTACAAAAAAGGAATGGTGAATGATGCCAGCCCACCTTGGCATTGGATCCTACCCTGGATCACCACGTAGTCTTTCTGCCCCCTACTGCCAATGGTCATCAGAATGGGGAAGAGGGCTTACACCATTCTGCTAACCCATATGTCAAAACTATAACCAAAAATCCACATTTCCTCTCACTTGCCCTGGGCGTTGACAGAGGTATTAGGGCAATATGCTGCAGGGAGCAAAAAGACTGTTTTGTTTCCAGGGATCGTTGAGGGGGCAACCTGATGTTACGTTGGGCCAGCCATCCACACCACTCCTTTGTTTTATCAAAGTTCCTTCCCTAGTTTCTAGTGGGCTTTTTGTCCACTTGGGTTGGCAGCATTGGGGTAAGAATGCCGTGCAGTTAGGAAAAATAAGTCTTTTTGCCCAGGCATGGTGGGGTAGTTCCATGTGAGGATGGGCCAGCTACCATTCCTCTTCTTTTTTTATTAAAATCCTTTCCACAATGGCTGGAAGAAAGACCGATGAGAACAAAGCAATTGGGGGGTTGTCTGATGCTATAGAAGTGATCCGCACCACATTCTCTTTGTTTTTTTAACGACAACAAAAAATGCTAATATCTAGTGAGCTTTCTAACTAGGACAAGACTTTCTTGTGACCCAAGGGGTAGGGGAATAGCCTGATGCCTGAACAAGCGAGCTACTCACCCTTTTTTTTGCTCCTGTTCTTTTTATTGTGACACATTCCAACAAAATGCAACACAGCCTCTAGTAATCATTATAAGAATACAGGAGACAGTGCAATATAGAATAGGCATGAGCATCTTGGAACCAAGAACAGTTTGTAGCAGTAAGCAGTACAAGCACTGGTGATATATACAAAAAGAAAAGTCTCGTATATTGCATAATTTAGTCTGTCAAGGAAGGAGAAAACAAACGGTAAAATTGCAAGTATTTAAGGTCGAAGATTATCATATAACAATTCACAGAGTGTGCAGTGTTGTTCATTAGTGCATGAAGGGATGGTGCAAATCAGCGGGGGAGGAAGAAGGGTTCGTCCATGGGAGCTAGTGTTGAGGCAAAGTCAGTCACAGAGTTGCAGTGTCCTGAGCCTTGGAAGGTTAAAGTATGTGAACTCCACTCAGGTCATGTATTGAATCAGTGGGTGCCAAACATATTGAAACTGGGCCTCTGTCTGAGCTAGCAAGTGGGATATGTGTTCCATTGCCAACATGTGCTAGAGCCGAGTGAACAATTGGGCAATGGAGGGAGCGGTTGTTTTTTCTCACAGCCAAGCTATGAGCTGTCACTCAGCTTTTAGCATATGGCTGATTAGTATCCAATATGCGCAAGTCATCGCTTCCAAAGTAAAAGGGCGAATGCCAAGTATAACTGTAAGATAGGAGGCAGATATGGGGTATCCTACGGTAGCTTTAATATGCCCCAAGATCTCTTTCTCTGGCTGGAGAGCGGGGCAGAGATTAATTTTCATCCTGGGAATGAGACGCTGCATGCTATTTATTTGTAAAGAGATTGGGAGGGAAGGTGGCAGATTGAGCCAAGGCAGTATTTGCTGTTTCGAAGGGCGTGCTGTAGAGATGAGGCCTCTGCCGAGGAGGGCATGGTATGCTGCGTATCCTAGCAGGAAACAATAAGGCAAACGGGTGAAGCACTGATAACGAATGTTCATCTCCCTCAGATTGTCGGTGATTGGTTTAAAGTCATGCTGTTGGTGCAGTGTAACTGGGAAAAGATCCTAGAACAGTTGGATGGCGTGGCCACAAACTATCAGGTCAACCCTGCTTTCTAGCAGCCTGCATGGTAGCTTCCTTGTCCGTTAAGAAGTGCACTTATGCCAGAACGTCAGGAGCAAACTAGGTCAGCCAGGTGCGGATGCCACACAGAGGACCCTATCAAGAGTGGGTGGTGTGGCTTCCCTGTCCCCAACAATCATGTGGAGGTGTTCCGCTGTGAATGCGATGATGTCTGTGCCCTCTGCTCCCCCAGGGACACCTAAAATATGGACATTGTTTCAGTGACTTCTATTTTCCAAGTCCTCCAGTTTTGTTTGTAGCTCTATCTGCTGGTCCTCGAGTGCTGCCACCCTACTTCATAGCATTTCTTGATATTTTGAGCAGGCACCTGTTGTCCGTTCTAGATCGTCCACACGCCCCTCATATTTCAGAAATATTCCGTGCATGTCTTGGATGCAGGATTAAAAGCCCTCCTTAAAGATGCCTATTTCAGAGCAAATCACTTGTCAGAAGTGGGCCAAGTAGTCCTGTGAGATAGGCACAGGTAGCACAGACCCCAGTCGTATTAGCAGGAGACGGGTCAGCTGTCTCCAGATCTGTACGGGGGTGCTTTGTTCCAGAATGGAGTTACCCGTTTGTCCTTAATTGACTTAGGACCTGGAGCGCGGCATGCTATTTATTTGTAAAGAGATTGGGAGGGCAGGTGGTAGATTGAGCGGAGACAGTATTTGCTGTTTCAGTGGGCGTGCTGTAGAGGTGAGGCTTCATATGTAGTTCATCTGGGGGTCCCCAGTGAGTCTGGTGCACCAAGGGGGCTGAGTTTTCTCATAAAGGGAGGGAAGAGGTATAGCTTCTAGAGGGGGCTAGTAGAGGAGCAAAAAGTGGGTTGCGCTGTCCTACCCTGAAACAACTGTTCAATCCCAAGAGGGGTCCTTCAGGAGCCAGGGAGGCAGTCAGCAAGGTAGTGGGGGGATTGGTGAGTCAAGGGCGATGGTCAGTGGTAGCCTTTGGTCTGTTATTCTGGCATGTAGCACTGAGTGCACAACCATTGGGAGCAAGCGATTTGTGCCAAGTCTGCACCCAGGGGAGGACAAATAGCATGGACTGGACAGTTCCTTGCAGGTTCCTGCAGCTGGGGGTCTCGAGATCACTAAACTGGGCGATGGTAGGAGGAGAAGCCGCACACTGCTGGTGCCAGTGTCCACATGTTCAATGAGTCCCCCTGTTTGATTCGAGGTGCGAGGCATGTGGGTGGTTAGTCACAGTGGAGACATCTAGCAGGCATGGTGCAGTCTGCAGTTTACAGGCAAGGACGCATATATCGGCCCGCCTTTGTCCCAGTGCCTTTGTGCCTCCCAGTACCCAGCCCCAAGGGCAGGTCACAGAGGATTCCATGCTCCTCCTCTGGAATTATGAGGCTGAGTGGAGGTGGCTTTGAGAGAGGGAGGTCCCACCTCCACTACTCCTGAGCACCCATACCCTCCAGTGTCTGGTCCGAGCAAGCCGCTCCTCCCTTCAGAGAGGATAGGAGGCAGTTATGGGGATATGTGGGCTTCGCAGGAATGCAGGGCTCCCTGCATAGTCACTCACTGTGCTGAGCCTGGGCATAGCTTTGTTGCTCCTCCGATTCCGCCTCTCCTGGGCCAGTCACACTCCTCGCAGGCTGGCAGGTCGTGTTCCCGCACTCTCGTCTAGCTGATCCCCAAGTTGGTGCTTGGGTGTTGAGCAAACAGCTGGGCAAGGGGAACCTCTTTGTCCGGACACAGGTTGCCCAGGGCAGGCCTTCATGGGTCAGCGGCTGACATGTAGTCTTGGGCCCTGCAAGGTGTAGCATGGCCTCTGCTGAAATGGTGGCACCGTGGTTATCGACCGTCCTGCAGCGAATGCAGCGGTCCAGGAAGCATCTCCCTGTAAGTGGAAGCTGAGAAATTTAGGGAGTCCCGCGCCACTAGGGAGCACCTCTGTACCTCAGCTCTGGTGGTTCCTCTCGCTGTCGGACACTCTCTGCTGGTACTGGTCGGGTGGAGAGTGGTGTACAGCAGCAAGATGGCCATCCAGGCCGGGCCTAGCCGCTCTGCGGAGACCGCAGTAGTGATGTCAGGGCTGCTGCTGCGGGTCAGACGACTCCCTCTGCAGGCGCAGACGGCTTAGAGGCGTGCCCCGTTAATGCAGGTTCTCTATTACGTGGTCCTGGTGTCCAGGATGACATTAGAAGGCCCATGGGGTCCCAGAGAGTAGTCAGAACGCGTCCTACTCTATCTTCAACTAGGCCCTTCACCTTTTTTTTTTTTTTTTAAGTGTATAATTATGTTCCTGTTTTTTAGTGCTCTCTCTCTCTCCGGTGGGCATGCCCCTATCTGTCCCAGAAGATACAGGGCTATCTTACGCATGAGAAGTTGGGGGACGTCTGATGCCGGACGGGCCAGCCCCCACCCCCGTTTTTTTTTCTGAACAAACATGCCCTCCTTTCTAGTAAGCATTCTGCAGCTCCTGTGTCAAGTTAGATTGTTTTTTTTTTGGTTGTTTTTTTTGTTTTTTTACATTTGGGGCTGCGAAAGATATGTTAATTTTAACCCTTTAAAGCCCACCCCAAAATTTTTTTTTAAAAGCTGACTCATCAAAAAATACTAACCATATTTACAATGAAGCAAGCAAATGCACTTTCTACTTTCTTGCCAAGTTTAGTATAATACCGTTCGGCATTTTGTCTGTATCACAGAGCATAGATTCCTGTTGGTATCAACATTTTCTATGGAAACATCGACTTAATCCTAGCATCAGAGGTGCTATTGCTGCATGTGTGGTGATTTTGTTTGTAGTTTGCTCCATATTTCACAAGTCTACTTTTTTGTATTAACGCAGATTAAGTATTGGGTTTTTCATGATTGTGCTCCCTTCATACTGCTTGTTTGAGGGATGTAGATAAATTAACATGGAAGACTTGGAAAATAAAAATTACAAATATTATCTTTAGTTTTAAAGCATGTGAGATTATTGTCATATATTTGTTTTTAAATGTATTTTTTAATTCATAATACAGGATGAAACTGAAGATTTTGAAATCTACGATGTTGATCTTTCAAAAAAAGACGGACAAAGTCTTGGCATAACAATAGTTGGCTACACAGGACCATCAAACCCTGGTAAGGTTTAAGGTTCTCAACAGTAAATTATAACAAAATACTTGCTGTATGCATGTACATAGCCTGACTGCCTATATAATATTGAAAGAAATATATATTAAGCATTTCATTCAATAATAATTGGTGGAGCAATTGGTGATGATGAGGTTCTGCTGAAGGAAATGCATTGATGCATAATGAGGATTGATTCACTTTGGTGTTCAATCTTACAACATAATGTAGACACTTTGTACTTAAAATCATCTTTATTAAGCCTGGTTGGCCGATGCTGCCAAATATTTCATGTTGACTCTGTCAAGCCAGTGCCTTTTCAGGATAACACTAATAGAGTGTCTCTGCCAGATTATGGCTCACAATTATCAACTATATGATAATGTATGTAGCACAACATGTCGCTGTTGTGTGGTTTTAGTTACAAGAAATCATATTACCTGTGCTTCTTCTGACCTGCTAACAACTTTGTATTTAATCATAGCTTTGACATTTTCCTAAGTGACTCTAATTACTCACTAAGACATAAAATAGCTCCATTTAGGAATTTGCTGGGTTCTTTTTTCATGTATGTACAACTGCCTTAGCTATGTCTTGAGTTCTAGCATAGATCAGTACCCTTAAAGACCACGTTTTCTTAAATGTCACAAAGACCCTTTGTTAGATAAGAGTACGTTATGACATAAATTATATTAAAATAGTTATGGTTGTTAACTCAAAAACAGTGCCCTCAACTATAGTACAAATGTGACCCCTCCGGACTAGACAAGCAAAATATACTAAATGGTTATGATGTGACCCGTTCAAAGTATATACCGAAAGATTATGTGACCGCTATGTTAAAAATCAGACGTATAGACGAAATAGAAGTCCCACTTAATGGGTTGGTGTGATCTGGGAAGACAATGGAGAGTGCAACCCCCAACTTAAGCCTCTCTGCCACTCTCCAGGAATAGAACTGAGAAGAAGTGTTGCAGAGAACAATGTCACATACCCCATTGTTTGATGCTTAGGAAAAGTACACCAGCTACAGCTCACCATCGAGGACCGATAAAATATTGACGATCAATTTAGTAACGAGGAATACCACCATGAAGACACTTCGCATCGGAGCCATCAGTGAATGTTTCAAAGATGCCTTTCAGCTTCAAGCATTCTCCACCTTCATTTAAATCTGAGACTGATCACTCTTCTCCTGCCAAGAAGACACCAATGCGTATCATCCCATCTGAATTGGATCATCCTTTACCATCTCACTTGCCTAATACTGGAATTATTCTAGGATTTTCACTTGTTTCATTGAATTATGTTGTCCTAAATAGTAATCCCTCAGAAATTATGAACCACAGGAGGGCAAACCTAATTATTGAAAAAATAAGTCTGGCTGTATACAGAGATAGGACTAACCGTTAAAAGGGTTTTGCACCCTAAGAAATGATTCACACTGAGATAAGACTACACAACTAGACAGGAGCACAGAATAAGTCATGCTGTAGATCAGGCGCACATACCAGCTGATGACACATTCCTCACATACCAAAGACATGCTCAGGAAGTCTCAGTGAATGAACAGCAAAACTCAATATCTCTTTGCCAGTTATTTAAATGGAGAAGTTGTCTGTCGTGAGGAAAAGATGCTTCTCCATATCTTCGTCTTCAGCTGGAACTGGCAAGCAGAGCCAAAGGTTGGTCTGTGTGATGAGCTGTGTGGAGCATTGACATAGCCATCAAATCGTCTTGTGCCACAGCCCTTCTTGACAGATATAACAAGCCTCTCTGGGAAGATATACTAAGATTTTTCAACAGTCACCCACCTGAGAACTTCCAACACTTCCAAGATGTACTAAATTAATCTCTCTAGTTATTTAACCAGGTTATCAGTGCAGTGCAGGATTCCTTTGAATTAGCAACTCATTAGTAGGGGGCATGGCCAGTGAGGCAGCATGCGCTTTGAGCCGACTCTACTCTGCCACCGCGTTATGCAACACATTCTCGTGCTAAATCAGCCATCCAGCGGGCGGAAATGATCACCCGAAGTCCTGTGGCAGATATTGACTGAAATGTGGTTCTGCTGAGACAAGCGGATCTACCGGTGCACACGGCGAAGAAATGGCCTATGGGTACGCAATATGTGTGAACTGGTGGGGAGGAACAGAGAGCAGAGGAACGACCAGACCTGGCACCACTCACCAGCCTGCGAGATTAACCCTAGCACTTGGCCCACTCCAATTAGTGCAATTTCCCATATACATTTATGAATAAACTCACATCAGCCGTGTGAATACTTGGCCGCAGTTTTATTGTATGCATGGACTGTTGCAATACATCATTGACCTCGTCAATCACAATGGTCAGTCATAAATCAAGCTGACAAGGCCATAAATCATTATTACAGTGTCATAATTTATTCTAAGTACCACATATCGTTCCTGGCGTGATCATAAATTATAATTAGCAGACAGGTCATAAATCACAGTTGACAGGTCATACATCCTCTCCGCTATACATAAATCATTTTGCCAAAATGGTTGACGTGGCCTAAATCATCTACGCTATAAATCAATCTTGTCCTTTTCATCTGCTTGTCATAATTCTGACACCTTTTGTTGTTGAGGCCATCCTCCATGCCTCTTTTTGGGGATCATCCAGTTTTGTTGGTTGTTTGTTGGTTCTTTCTCTGATCGTGAGGGGGGTAGCCGCTTGCTGCTGTTAGGCTCAACTTGCAACCTTGTCTGTCCATTTTGTGCCCTGCCAACCGGCGGGTATGGGCTGCGAGTGCTGTGCTCTGCTTACTCCCCCATTGGCCTACTTACCCTACCGTAAGGAATCCCGAAGAAAGTGGCCTTCCTCAGGCACACCTCCCTCCGGTGTGCCTCCTTTACCAACCAATGTACCCCTTTTACCGCCACGCCATCTGTGGGGCTCACGTCACCAGGCGGCTCCCCCTTTCGTCCTTTGCCTGTTCTTCCACCTCAGTGTCCCGGCCGTCAGGCCTCCCAAGGATCGCAGTTATGGCAATGTATTCCTTTCTGACCGCCTACAGGCCGCTTTTATGCATTTAATGACTCTGTTTAAAGGTGCTGTCTCTGCCACCGTGAGGGCGGTCTCCTGACCTTTGCCTTCTCTTATGATACTGTCCTCGTATATTCAACCCAGATTAACTGAATGCCTCTGGGATCCTATTTTGCTTCCTCCCTTTGACTTTTATACAGGACCTTTCTCCCCTGCTCAGGCTTACCAATCTTAGAGGGTTGGACCTCCAGGCCTTTGCTAATATTGCTTTACATGAGACCTGAGCGATATCTGTTATCCTGCCTGCTGTTACTCCTTGATCTTCCCTTGCAGCTGAAATCATCCTATTCGGGGGAGCTGGGAGAGCTACCCCTGAGGTTAAGATAAACCTTCCGTGGACAGTTTGCTCCCGTTAATATGGTTAGTGGAAGGGGGGTGTTTCATACTGCAGGTGATATCATTACTCCCGTTTCAATTTGTAGTGACTTCAATGCCCTTTTTAATATTAAGTCTTGGCTTAGATTTATAGGATGCTGCTACGGCTGGCTTCAGCAATGGTGGCGTCTCCCACCCCCAATGGCCTGTTAATTTGATGATTCAACTGCTCGTAACCCAGTAGAGTGTCAGAGTACTATAGGTCAACTGTATACTATATCGAGACAACAGATCCTATTGTCTATAAATCCATGTCCGGAAATGTTACTTATGATAACAAATGCTTCTAATGTGTGGTGCACATTTTTCCTATAGACAACATTGTAATTAGAGTGCCCAGCGAAGCATGAGTTAGGGATTTACAGTCACACCCAAATGGAGTTGGCTTGTACCCAACAGGATGTATTTACACACCACCACCTTTCTTAGCAATCTTAAGATCATTATAGGCTGGGGAAGGCCAAAAAGGTCTAGCCTATACCATACACAAATGGCTGATGGACCCCCTGTCATGTTTTCAGTGGTTACTCGCCTGGTATCAAGGGAAGACCATTAAATACAATTGAGCGTTGGATTACCAATACTAGCTGTGGCTGAAAGAGGGTAAAGCATCTTGGGCTCCCTTGGTTACCTTCCCTACACCCTCCAAATGCGCTCTGCTCCTTCTTCAGAGTTATGCGCGGGCACGATCGTATCCTCTTCTGCCTCTGTGTGTTGTTTCTGCTCGCAGATGTCATGAATAAAAGAAAAAACAGTGGGACAGCCAGACACCTGTTTTCAAAGGAGCGATGCAGCACACTGTCACCAAACCAAAACCTGCTCAAAGAACCCCCATAACGGCTCGCATTGGTAAGTAAAATGTTTGCTTCTGTTAAATTCCCCTGGGTGGCCTGTGGGGGTGAGCCTGCACACGTTCTGCTGCAGAGCATGGTTTGGCTGGGATTATACCCTGAAAACCTGCAAGTTACCTTGAAATGTTTCCTGGTATTTCTAAGCACCCCCATTTATTACTTGGAACATTACAATGGGAAATCTTCTTGTGCCATCAGGACTTCTGCTAACCTGATATTGTAATCTTAACACCACATACCCAACACTAGCGCTTATGCCTGAGTGCCCCTCAGTCGCTGCCTCCGCCATGTGCAACTGTACTCGCTGCTCAAATATGCCAGGTGCTTATAATCTCATAAATTTGGGCCCCCACTATCACTGTATGATTTGTGCACTGTGCCAGCTGACCAAGGGCACTAATTCATTGGTTGGTGATGGTCCTTCTGGGCGTTACATCACACCATCTCCCCCATATTGTTTTGTTTATGAGTTTTCCTGCCATCTGCTAATCTGTCTTCAGTGCAGAATTAAGATACCCTCGTTTTTTTGGTTGTTTTCTGTGTGTTATTGTAACATTTGGTGAAACAACATATTTAAATAATGTTTACAGGAGCGTTAGGCCGGAGGTGTTCCCAACCTTTTGACTTCTGTGGACCCCCACTTTATCATTACTGGAACCCAGGAGCCCCCTCTGAATCATTATTGTAATCCAGGGACCCCCCTCCCCCCCCCCGCACCCCCCTTCCCCCCCCCCCCCCCCGCACCCCCCTTCCCCCCCAGTGAGTCATTACTGACAACTGGGAAATTAATCTGTTAATATTATTTAATTTTCTAAGCCGTCGCAGACCCCCTAAGGAGGCTTCACGGACCGTCAGGGGTCCCTGGACCATAGTTCGGGAACAACTGCATTAGACTTTCACTTTGCAATGGTGTTATCACTACATTAGTAACATAACAAAACCGCTGACGGAACCAGGTGACTGAGACTAATCAACAAAACTTTCTATCGCCTTTGGCACTTGACTATCAGCACGTAAATCTTTCTGCTGTTTCAGGATGCATTAACAAGGTAAATTGCTCACATGATACATAACCATGTACACACCTGGGATAGAAACCTCAGCTTTCGCTTTGAGGGTCTGCGACATTACCGATTATGCAACAGGTGAGTGTTACCCAAATTTAAAATGACGGAAGAATGACGTTATCTAATTAAACAAAAATGCTGCATTATGCCGCACAGTTTGTCTTTTCTTGTCGCATAATTACTGAAACATGCAACATAATTTGGCCCTCTCCTGCCACATAATTCCAGTGGCTACCTCCCAGCGATAAAGGGGTTAACCAGACCAGTGAATAATTGGGCAGGGGCAGCTTTTCAAAGAGATAGCATATCGTTGCTTAACTGCAAATATTAACGCTTTGGAAAGCACGCTGAAATGCAAAATACCTTGTCAAAACAATGTGAACGTCCACTGCAAAAAATGTCTGTTAAGACAATGAAGAAGCGAAAAAGCAGTGTGCTGGCACCCCCTGCGCACTTCACTCACTCAAGCCTGCCACATATTTTTGCCCTCTTCTGCCATAAAATTCCAGTGGCTTTCTTCCTGCGCTGAAGGGTTAATCAGCCCAGTCATTAATTTCACACATGCTCCCAGCCATTATTCGTACTGGAAGTAGAATTATCCAATAATAAAACAAAAGCGTGGCGAGCTGCCCGCCCGCTGCATGCTGGTTATTAATTTGGGCCCTCACAGTGCATATCAATGCACCTGTCCGTGCACTTTGCCACAAAATTTATGACCGCCAGCGCTGTGTCGCTAACTTCTTTGGCGAGGAGTGAAAGGAAACCTACTTCTCAAGGCCTGGGATTTTTGCGGTTATAAAAACCGGCTGTGGCGTGGGAGGAAGGCCCGCAAAAGAAGCCCCTACTCACCGCATTTCTTCCTTTTAAGTGCCTGTGGGCACGATTTATACAAAGTGCCGCAGAGTTCGCCACTAGATGCTTTCTGGTGCGGTGGACGCCGGCGCTACCTCGCCGAGGGCTCACCTGTGAATCTGTGAGTGTGTGTAGTTATATGAACATTTTCCTAGACTGTGTTACCATGTGTAAAATCAAAAGTCACTTATGAATTAATACGGATCACAAAAATCTGCCTCTTTACGCTATGTGAGTTGCCTTTTTTTCTCCCATAATTTAGACGTTCTTGCCACATAATTTGGTTCACTCCTGACGATAATTCCAGTGGTTCGTTATATAATTCAGTACTGCCTGTGCCCCCACTGCAAGTCTGTAGCTCAACCAAAGGGCAGAGAGAGCGGTGTCGTGCAGATGTAGTACATCGTTCCTTGAGTGAAAACATTACCAGGAAGTTTGCACAAGACGCGTTCCAAAACGCTTATCTGCTTGGTAAGTGTTGGACTTTTTTCCTTAGGCAGGGTCATCCCCAGGTTTTTTGCCTCCTTTCTCCTGGTTTTTCTGACCACTCGCTGTTGGCTCTAGGACTCGGAGCACTTTATCACTGCTGACCAGTGCTAAAGTGCAGGTGCTCTCCCAACTAAAGTTGGTATGATTGTCTTATACCTAATTGGCATATTTAATTTACCTATAAGTCCCTTGTACAGTGGTATCTCTATACCCAGTGCCTGTAAATTAAATGCTACTAGTGGGCCTGCAGCGCTGCTTGCTCCACCCACTGAAGTAGACATTCAAACCTGTCTCAGGCCTGCTAGCGCAGGGCCTGTGTGTGCAGTTTTCTGCCACAGGGACCTGGCATTTAAATTTACTTGCCAGGCCCAGAACTCCCCTTTTACTACATGTAAGTCACCCCTATGGTACACCCTAGCTAGCCCTATGTGCAGGGTGCCATGTATGTAGAAGGCAGGACGTGTTCCAGGTTGCGTGGGCTGTCCTGGTAGTGACAAACAGCCTAACTTTGTGTCTCACTGCTGTGAGTGCTGCCTTCTCATAGGATTACATTAGAAATGCCCTGCCTTATGTGTAAAGGGTATTGTCTGATTTATGAGGGGTAGCGTAGGCATGTTTGGTATGGTTGTGATGGTGATAATAAATACTACTTACTGGTGTAGGTTTATTTTTTATTACTATTACAGAAATGTCACTTCTAGAAAGTGCGCATTTATCTGTGCTTATGACTCTGGTGTTTTGCCGCTTGACTGCAATCCACGTTTGGGCAGAGTGTCAGTTGGGGCTTTGTGCATACTTCTCAGTCAGCCTGTACACAGGGAGGGTGGAGGTGTCACAGAGGTGCATCTGCATACTGAATAGTCTTCCTGGGCTGAGAGAAGGGAGAGGTGGGGCACACCTACAATTGTAAAGGCTGTGCCCTGGCCTCACACAATAGGGTCGTTAACGCCCCACTGATAATTGGAGCCTGTGCTGAAAGGAGAGAGGCGGCACTCTTGGAACCAGTTGTAACTGGCAGGAACCTCCTCTCCCTACCATTGCAAAACATTGTAAGGACTGAGTATAAGTATAGGGGAATTTTCCCCACAATTTGGAGACTCTTTGAACATCATGGAACTGGACACAGAAATGCTGGAACGACTTACCAGGAACCGCCATGGACTGCTGCTGATGTGCTGACCTGTGACCTGCTTAGTCACTGTAAAGGACTTGCCACTTGCTGCCTTTCCCTTGTGCTGGCCTGTTGCTAGGGCCCCCTCCACCTGTGGGCCTTTTCCTGAACCTTTGCTCCCCACAGGCAGGGTGCTGTGGCCCCTGACCCCTGCAGTGACCCTGAAGCACGGGGTGCTTCATTTGATGCTTAAGCTTGCGCTTAGGAGAGCGCTCCTTTGGGGATTCCCCTAGCGCTTGAAAGCACTTCCCCTTTTGCAGTGGGTTGTCCCTGGTGGCAGGAGACCGTCACCGCTGCGACCCGGGCTTCCTTTTGGCCTCCGAAAGCATGTCCTGGGCCCGGAGATCACCACCTCAACCCAGGGAAGCTGGCTTGTTAGAGCGCCAGGGAAGGCGCTGACTAGTGCCCTCGTGGCTCGATGAAAATTCTGCTGGTGGTAAACACGGAGCAAACGTGCTCCTATGGGTGCCCTCAGGGCGAGGTCCACTCTTTAGAGCTCCCCCGGGGCACCGGAAGGCACTACCTTGGGCCAGAGCGTCATCCGCATGAGAGGAGAGGAGGACGCCTCTCCCTCGCACATTGAAGTCTCGGAAGGCTTCAGTTGAACTGCAGGCGGGCAGCAGCCTCATCGGAGGTTTGCCCGCGCCCAAATCCTTCAGGGCCCCTGCGAGGGCCCGTCTTGGCAGTAGAGGTTCTCTCCCCCCCCCCCCCCCACACACACAACGGAGGGCCAGGACAGGCCCGGGGGAGACCCTCGGGATCACGGGACCCTGGAGGGGCCCACAACAAAGTCGCAAGGACGTTGCCCCCCCCCTCGTGAGGGGCGGTTGAGGCCCGGGGGGGGCCCCGAGTAATCACGGGTCTCCGGAGGGGCCTGCGCACAGCCCTCCTTGGGTCTAGCATATAAGGGAGGCCCGCCGGGGCCCATTTTTTTACCTTCTTCATTTGGTGGGCACTGGAGGTACCTTTATAATCTACCAGGTATTTCTAAGTGAGTGTATATACCAAAAGTTCTTTTTATTATTGTATTGTATGTTGCCTACCTGTTTTATGATGTTTTTACACATGTGTGCAAATGCTCCTTTTATGGACATGCTTGCTAATATGTTTTTCTAACTTGACATATGTTTTCTAATGTTCCTACTATGGCCATTTTATGATATTCTTATGACAAGTGCTTTGGTGTAATAATGCGTTTCCTGACTACTGCTTATGTTGCAGAATACTGAGTAACCTGTGTGTTATGTGTGACTACTGCTAGTTTGCAGAGTAACTAATGTGTAACATTCTGACAACTGCTAAGGTAGCAGGATAGTACGGATATGTGATATTTGATCTGATAATTGCGTTGTGTACAATACAGTATATTTTCATATAATCTGGTGTTGTGTTTCCTTTGTGGTGGGGATATTGCATCACATGTGTTGTGTGTGTTGTGCAAACGCTTTACACATTGCCTCTGGGATAGGCCTGACTGCTCGTGCCAAGCTACCAAGGGGGTGAGCAGGAGTTATCTTGGACGTGTAACTCCCTTGCCCTGACTAGAGGGGTAGGTTCTGTCTGGCTGAGGTGCATACCGTAGCCAACCAGAAACCCCATTTCCAACAGTAAGGCTGAGAAACGGCCTCACTTAAACAAACACTGCTTAAGTAGAACTTTAGGTGTCCTTACATCTTCCGTAGGCACACAAAGGGATATTCGGTAAGAAACTCTTCATAATAGGTGCATAGAGCGGCCCGCTTAGCCTCTAACTAGCTTTACTGGGACTGTAAGGAAAGGTTGCATTGCCGTTGGGTGGATTTTAAATTTATGACCTGTGGGTAACATACGGACCGCAGCAGTAAGTTTTCTGTAAACTGAGCTATCTCGCCGATTTGAAAAACTAAAACGGAGCTACGGAAAGCAGCTTATGGTTTGGTTTACTCACCTATATTGCACTCATATCTCTAGAGATAACTGCCCATGGCACCATTCCAAAGACCAGCGCTACAATCACAAGAGACACATAAAGTGGACAGTAGAGGGGATGGGGATGCAGCAAAACGTTCCAGGACATTAGATTAGTGAAATCAGAATGTATTGTATAGTGGGGATTGTGGAAAACTCTGAGTGTTAGAGTCCGCATGACAGATTTTTATGATCAGCTTTTGCAGTGTGGGCATGAAAACCGAGAGGTGGCACAGGTTGGCCACGAGGACGCAATAGCAGGGGTTACTCACATGTGTCCAAAGTGGGTCCTCACGGGTTGGCACAGCATTTCCAGGTACACAAAGTAGAAGGTGGACAGCTCGGGGTCCCCAGAATACCCCAGCTGTGGGTAGGAGATAACTTAACACTTGGCCTCCTCACTCTCCCGGTCCGCGATGCTGATCATGGAGCCCATCTCAGAGCATGCGCAGGCCGACTTCTGCTCTCCTTCCGGTCACTGTGCCAGCAGAGTGGATGGGGGCTGTACTGTCTGTCAGTGCCCAGGTCTCCTTTCTTATCTTTTGCCGCAGCTGGCCCCTTTCTCTCCCTGTCTGGGGGTGATCGTTGTTGCCTAGGTGCTGCCGCTGCCCTCTGCTTTGCTGGTGATCAGGGGTTCCTTCACAGAGAGAATTTTCAATTTCTTGTGCGCTGTCCCTGCCCCACAATGTACCGTCTGAAGGGCAGCACCATCCTTTTATCTCCTGCTCCCCAGCTGAGGGTGTGGTGCTGTCCCCCCAAAGGGGCGTTTAAATGAATCCTTGTCCTTGCCGGGCCCTCATTGGCCCGATGAGTTCGCGCCCACCTTAGCACGCTTTTAATTCCCCTGAAGGGGAGAGTGAGATGCCCATCCCTTTGTTGTTTTGCTGCTGAGGCGGCTTGAGCTAGTAATTTCCAGGTCCCCGGCGGCTGTTATTGCACCGGCCTTCTATGCCCCCTTCGGGGACGGCCTCTGCTAAAACGTTTGACACTGTGGATTCTGGCATGGGACCAATAGACATAGACTGTCTGAGAGTGTCGCTGAACTTTAAAGCCGCCCTGGTACAATAGGGGTGGGGAGCACTGACTGAAAGCTCCGAAACATGCTGCGGGGCGGGGAGAGCTGCGACCTGTACCTGGCTCCAAACCGATCCCAGGTCACCGGGCGCTCTGACAATCTGGATGAGTAGGAGGGTTGCTACGAGGGGGCGCCTGAAGCCGCAGCAGTGCAGAGGTTGCTCCTCCTCACTGAATCACACTGGCCGTGCCAGCAATCTTGGCAGCAACTAACAACGAGGGAGCCGAGATTTATGTACAGCCCCTGCGAGGTCCTCTAACCCCCACCACAAAAGGAAATCACTTTGCTGAGCCACAGACTGTGGGGGGAGGCCTACTTCTTCCAAGGACATACATACCTAACCTAACCTGGGCCTGGTCACTAACCCTAGACCCCACAAATTTAAATGCCGTGACACCCAGTTACATTACCCCAGCATCTCACTCAAACACTGTGAGCAATTGGTCTTCAGATCGCTGCCTGCAGTGCCTCAACAGATGGTTATTTGTCCCTGCCGCTCCACTGGACCAGTGACATGTCTGCGTAAAGCTTCTCCCTTCTTTATTGGCAGCACACCTGTCATTTAGAGAGTATTGGCTATCTCCCCCACTGCCCACCACTGCTGAACTATGAATTACGGAGTGCTTGACAGGGGCGCCACATTATCAGTTGCTTGCTGGGCCTCAAGAAGGGTTGATGCTTGGATACTGCCGATGCTGTCCGACAACCACCAGCACTGACAGTACCTGAGACTGCTCATGCTGAGGTGCACCTATCCACACGGCCACCATCAAGCGGATCCTGGTACTCTTCCTCTCCTCTGCGGCGCAATTGCAGTGGCCAGAATGGGGAAGAGCGTGGACAACTGACAAACAGTAACCTCACGTAATCATGCCACATCCTAAACAGCAGCATCGGCATCGGGCACATGGGAACAACATACACATCCTGCTTCATTGGAAGACAAATTGGATGATGTTCTTTCTAGTGCCAATAGAACAATCCAGATCCTCATTGGAAACCAAAATTGACACAGAGTCGGATCTCAGCTTGCTGCATGCAGGTTACTGGAAGCTTGCAACCAAAGCACTGGCAACCGAGCAAGCCATTGACAGCTGCAACCAAAAGTTCAAACCATGAACTCCTCACTACAAACCCTCTCAGATCCTGTACATGTCTTGGAAACGACCATCGAATATGTGGAGGGGAGATCCCTCAGGACCAACGTCTGCTTAGTGGGTCTTCCAGAAGGCATGGCGGGGCGAGATGCGGTGACAGATATAGAATCCTGGCTAGTAAACTGCTCCCAGCAGAAGCCTTGTCACACTTCTTTTCCTTTGAAAGAGTTCATCGGTTTCCAACACGTGGACCTCCACCCGGAACAAACCCTCGGCTCATGGTGATCCATTTTTGCACTTTCGAGATTGAGACGGGGTGCTGCGGGTTACACGGCTTCTTTCTGATGCACGCGTTGACAACGCCAAAATAATGTTCTTTCCGGAGTACAGCTTTGCCGTGCTAGGTATCTTTCACACATCAAGCGCCGGCTCCGCGAATTAGATGGCCGATACCTGCTGCTGTTTCTGGCACGATTGTGTGTGGTAGCATAGGGCAATACACACTTCTTCACATCATCGGAGGACACATGGAAATGACTGGAGACTGAACTTGATGGACAGAAACCCCCAACCCTGAAACAGCACTGGGGGTGACGCCTAACCTGCCAGGAAACACATCGCACTTCACTGACTGCCCCTGATCTTGAACAAATAGTTGCAGAACATCGCCGGGCCCTGAAGGTGACGGCTATCATTGCTTTCATGCCCCTCTAGTACAGCCCAGAGTCGGAGAGATCTGCTGTTCGTCACCCCACAAACAGTGCACACTCATCTAGAGATCCACCACACGCGCGGCTCAGTCCCACCTGACTTTGTTACGCACGTTTACTGGAAATCAGAGTACAGCCCACTCACGCATTTATCAACAAGTCCACACGACCGTCGGATATGGGATCACTTCTACCCACTTTGGACAATGACTGGACCAGAACTTGCCAGACGTGTCTTGCTGGATGAGCAGACGTCTGACCTTACCTGAAACAACTGGGGTGTCCCTCAGGAAAATGCACTGTACCAGCTGAGACTGAAGTCCTCGCCGCCACCTCCCCCCCCCCTCCCCCCACGTTCTCTCTTTAATGAGTTTGGGTGGTCACTGGTTAGTGTGCACTGCCCTTTTGCTATTCAACATGTTAATGTTTGCATGTTTTGTTCTCTACCTTGCACGTTCCGTACTGTTGCAATGTGCACATGCCATATTTGCTGACTTTCACATAGCTTACACGTGTTACTCCGGTCTTTCTGCGCTCAGTGCCTCCCATTTGGGTGTCCTGGTCCAATAAGATACAGTATCATGACCCCACTAAAGTGTTGACCTAGAACATGTGTGTTATCCACACCCCCAGTAGGCGCTATGCAATATATTCATACCTCTGGCGGCATGCCATACACATTGCCCTGTTGCAGAAATCACACTGGACAGCCTTAAAAATCATCAAGCTTAGACCGCGCTAGTGTGGCCACTATCTACTTTTCTGTGCTTGTAGGCCCTGAACTGGATTCGTGCTGGGGTCCCGTTTGCAGAGGAGGATGTGGTAACAGACCTAGAGGGCAGATATGTGTTTGTGAAAGGCTACCTAGATAGCAACCATTTACTCATTGGCAGCATTTATACTCTCAACACTGACTAGATCTCCTTTTTGAAACAACTATCAAGAACCCTATCTCGTTGGGTGGGGCATACCCTAGCTACTGGGGAGGGAGGAGGTCGGGGGTGGAGGCTTTAAGAGTGTGTTAGATGTGGTGCTTGGTCCCTCCTTTCCCCCTCTATCCCATACAAAAGCGACCTCTAATGCTCATTCCCTTACTAGTTGGATACATGACTGGAGCCTTATTGACATTTGGCATGCACGAAATTCCTCCACAAGAGTTTATTCCTTTTATTCAGCCCCATACGGGCTGCATGGTATTGGCAGGCTACTCTGCACTACCAACCTTGTACAATATGTAACACAAGCCAATTATCTGGATTGTACACACCCAGATCATAATTCTCAGTATGTCCAACTACACTGGAAAACCACCCACCCGCCGGTACCCACATGGCGGCTGCATCTGGTTGCACTTAAGGACCCTGCATTCTGCAAGTCCGTCAAGCAAACAATAGCCGACTACTTTAAATTTAATGAGTGTTCCGTTAATGCACACTCCACAGAGTAGGATACCTTTAAGGTGACACTTCGTGGTCATGGTATGACGTTGACGTGGAACATACGTAAGCAATTGGATGGGGAGGTAATAGCAGTGGAACGGCGACTGCTTCATCTGAAGAATGGAGTAATAGAGGTCCCTAACAATCGCCCGTGCTTGTTGTGGCCCAAAAGGACCATAAGGTACTCCTGGAAAAATTACGGTGTCTGAATTATGCGGCTCACTCAGCCAGGACACATGTCACAGCTGACAGGGCTGGTTCCCTCTTTGCCTACTTAAGAAGACAGGAAGGGCCCTGCCGCACCTTAGAAACATTGCAAACCAAAGCAGGTATATATATCTATACACAACAAGAAATTAATGACGAGCTCCATGATCTCTGCACAGGCTTATATCGCTCAGTCACTATCAACTCATTTCTGTCTCAATTATCCTTACCTCGGGCTACGCTGGACCAGCGGTTGGAGCTTACCGAGTCCATTACACTGATGGAGATCCAAAACGCCATTAAAGATTTAGCTACGTGTAAAACCCTGGGCCCGGATGGGTTACTATTGGAATTTTGCAAGGCATATGCCCCATTACTAGCACCCCGCCTGCTAAGTCTTTGAAGAAGCGCTAGATGTAGCACGACTCCCCAACTCACTGTGCAACACCTTTCTCATCTCTTCACCAAAACCACATAAAGACCCAACACACCTTAACTCGTTTAGACTGCTTGCACTTCTGAACTCTGATTACAAAATATTTGCTAAGATCATAGCAGACAGACTGGTGTCGCTTGTACCCGTCTTGGTCCACAAGGACCAAAACAGATTTGTGCCGTCTCGCCCTATGTCACTAAACTTAAGACGCTTTTTTCATCCCCTAAAACACTCATGTCAAGATGGCCACGGGCTGGTTGTCTGGTGCTTGACCTAGAGAAGATGTTTGATTCCCTAGAATGGCCCGTTCCAGGTCCTGACAAGGATGAGACTAGGTACCCGCTTTTTGGACATGGTTCGCCTATTATACACTGCACTAATGGCCAGGGTGCGAACAGGACCTCTGATTTCTGAACCTATCAACATTGAGAGAGGCACATGACAACAATGCCCCCTACCCCCACTCCTCTTCGTCTTGGCTTTGGCATCCCTGGCTATAGCCCTTCGTGCATAGGGACATGAGAGGGTAATACCCATGAGTGATGGTACACATGTGGTATCCTACTATGCGAACGATCTCCTTTTTTTTTTTTTACCTACGTGACCTTTAACACTTTCCCACACTTTCCCACATCCATTACCAACATAACTACACCAAACCACTGTCCACTTCCCGCTGCTCCTTCTCTTATCTGGCAAACAGACACCTTTAGGCCTACCCTACAGAAGATGATCTACTAGATGGCAATCTAGTACACGCTGCAGTCTCTCTGAAATCACAAACGACCTTCTGAAAGACTGTCCCTCTGTCGGTGACAGGCTGAGTGGCCCTTTAAAAAATGGTTGCACTACCTCTTCTGCGCTTTTTATTTGCGAACCCGGCCTCATTCTTTCACTCCTTTGAACGCACCATCCAAGATTTCATATGGCATAACTCCTGCTGCAGGGTGGCACTTACCAAGCTATACAGAGCCACGGAACAGGGCGGACTGACACTCCATAACTTTGAAATCTACTATCTCGCTGCCCATTTACAATGGGTGTCTCCCTGACTAGCCGCTCGGAACTTGACTGACTTGGCCACATTGACCTTGCCTTGGAAACATCCTGCTTTACTGCACTTATTCCATACATGTGCTAAACATTCCATTCTCAAAGCCCAGCTACTACATACAGCGTACCGCTGCTTCTGTAGAAGCCTTTATCTCAATAGAAAGATGATTCCCTATGCACCAGCCGTTGTCATATTGAGGACACCATGGGGACCCCATACCACATAGCCAGTAGAATTGACATGCAGCTGGAATTCACACACTAAGGGATCTTTATGACGATCACACTCTCCTCATGATGTCTTGAGGGTCGGCCTTCTGGAGGTTTTCTCCTACATCGCTCCATCACCAGCACGCTGAGACAGATGTGGGGGGAAGTAGCCCACGAGCCTCCCACACACCTGACGCTGCAATATTTACATGTGGTTGGAACGGACATCTAGTGCACTGGCTGGCAGACTCCTTAAGGCACCAGACCTTCCCGCCATTCACATTGTTCCGTGATCGATGGGAAACCACTCGGGGCACACCATACATGGATAAGCAATGGTCCAACTTGCTGGAGGGCCCATTGAAAGTGCCACGCAGTACCAGACTCTTCCTTATCCAGTATTAAATTATCGACTGTGCCTATTAAATGCCTGCTAAAATCAACTGTTGCTTTCATCGAACGGACGCAGAATGGCCTCGCTGCCTCTTTCTAGATGCTGATCTGTTGCATATGTTGTGGTCATGCCCTAACTTACAGTGCTATTGGACATAGGTGATGCAGCGGTTAATGCATTGTGTGAGCCTCACAGTCCCCAATATATCGGAAACTTGCATACTGGAACTCTTTCATAGAGCCGAAAACAACCGTGTCACCTCGAGGTTTTTGGATCTAGGTCTCATACTGGCCAAAAGGCTAATCCCACGCAAATGGAAATTGCCTGATGCACCATGCTACGAGGCCTGGTCGCAGTCAATGACTAATTGGACACAAGCGGAGAACGTTGCCCTCCACCTGGAAGACGCCCTGGGCCTTCACAAATACCTCATAGCCACTTGTTGGGATGCAATACTGGCTGCCTTACACACACCCATCACTAACGCGCTTCCGCACAGGCCAGAACCTTCCCGGGGTCGTGAGATCGATACAGAGGACCATTTATCCCCACTTAATTAACCGCTTACACGGCACCAGAGTCTGCAGAAATGGAACCATCTAACATCACAGTTCTATTCACTACTAGTCAGATACCCCTTTGCAACACCTGAAATAAGATCCGCTTGACACCCCTCTACTCCCATTCACAGTTGTACCAATAACATTGCTAATTGTGCGTAAACCGCACCCTGTAACCTTTACCTATTTGTTAATGCTTTATAACGCATCTAATTATTTCTGTTCATGTTTTTTTTGCAAAATAATTGAACTGTTTTTTGTTGACACATCTTGTTAAACTGAAGACACCATTATACATGCTACTGCACTAATACTAGATTGGTTCAAGCTCTTCAAGTTTATATTAGCGCTAACCCTACTTAATATCTACTGTTATCGTAAAACCAGTGCTAATATACCTTTACGTTGCACCTACTGCATGTTATGTACATTAATTGTAACATAACTTACTTCCATGACTGTACTGTATAGGCCGATGATCATTACCATATATGTATCAAACTGCAAATACTGTTGACTAACCTGTGTTGTTAAAAAGGCACTCTCTGGTCTAAAAACAATAAAAACTGATTCAAACTAAAAGACTCAAGACATCACTTCCTTCTTCTGCCAGTTCACTGAAAAGTCTCGCAGTTCTTTCAGCATTTACTGCAACAGAATGTCACTGTCTTACTGCAGAAGCAAGTGGTGCCAGCTCCTTCAAGCCAAAAATGTACCTAACCTTATTCCAGTGAATCTGTGCCACAAAAGAATGGGCTAATGCTGTCCCTTCGTAAACATTTTCCCATCTCCACTTCCTCACTAAAATAATTCACCACAGGTTTCCTTTCCATCAGGTCACACTGATCAGATTTTTTCAAATGCATGACCAAGGACATAGTGCATTTCAGACAAAAAGATATTCACGTAGGCATTCCTGGAGTATTGGGTGATAAAGGCATTATTTCCAGAATGCATAGCTAGATTTCCAAATTATAGTCTCTTTTGCAAAACCTAGGGCTTGATGTCAACTACCCCAAATCCACTGCATCATCTATGCAAGTTTTTCAGTCGCAGAGGGCAAATTGTAGATACGTGTCATTTGGAAGAAAGACTGACCTTTATTTAAATTGAAATGTCACAAACAACTAAAGAGAGACTCTCTAGTAGAACTGCAGATTTTTTTTAGGGCTCCAGGGCATTGTCAGTATTCGTGGTTTCCAAAAGCTGTCTGGACATGATACATTTACAACCGTTTTTGGAGGTCCATTTGAATCAGTTTTCAGGACAAAGGCAAACAAATGGACACTGCCCCAGACATCTATACAATTATTACTACAGTAGTGCCACCTGAATAATCTTATGAACAGTACTCTTTCAGTGTGAAGTTACCCTTGCAGCTATTGTGGCTGATGGTTCGCTTACTAAATCGGAGTCCACATGAATCATCTCTGTCCCTCACGGAAAGTTGTACCTGATAATCTGCTGCAGTTTAGAGTAGTACACCTGGTTGTAAATAAGCGTCATCCTAATTCAGATGAGTAAATCAAAGACGATTATCATTTAAATAAGTGGATGGGTTGAAGTCAAAATCTCGGTTTCTGTAAGCGCAGACCATGTGGTGCTGGTTGTTAGCCAGGAAACATCAAATCCAGGCTTTACACTTTTCAAATGTGTTGCCAAAGCCACTGGAGATGCTTGAAGCACAGCATTTCCAGGGTTGCTAATTTATAATGGGGTCCTGCATAATATCTTTGGAAGAGAGGTTACCTGCAATTAAATGTTTTCACTACCACAGACAACAATAAATACAAGAGCTTTGGTACCACAAAGTAGGAACAAAGAGCAGTGTTTTTTAACTGGTTGTATTAATTACATTTCTGAATTAGAACCAGACGGCTCAAACTTGAGGTACTTAAGAGCTAGAATAATCCTAATATCTCTGAACTGGCCTCAGCAGTTTATGTTCTTTGATATACCCCACATATCCCAGAGGCCACATATGAATCAGCTGTGCAAACCAAAACGCCTCCAAGGACTCTGAGTCTTATTTGTTTACTCCAGATTGAATGCTTGAGCTTGGCTGCCTGCCTCCTGATTTCATCTATTATGGTCCTTTAAATGTACCACAGGAAGCACTGACAGCCTGACAGAATCCAAATGCTCCAATATCAGAGCATCCTCTTTTTTCAAGTGGACGAGGTTCTGCATTTGGTGTGTGCAGAAGAACATACTTTCCATCAGAAAATATTACAAAGCAGTGTTTCAATTCCTTTTCTTTTGTCCAAGTAGACTTTAAACTTTAACTGCATCATGCTAAATCTCACCCAATTTGTAATTTATAGAAAGAGCTCTTTCCAGATGGTAATTTTAATATCAAAATTGTCTCAAGTTCAGAACAGTACATACATTTGGCAGGTTATTTGCAAATCTTTCAACAATTTTGATAAAATGTGGTTTACAAGCAGTATATTCAGTGTCTCGTTGACTGTCAACAGCCAGCAAAATAGAACCACTTAGGTACAGCTAAACTCGAGAATGAATGGAATAGCTTAACAGTGCAATAAAAGCCACATTGGACTGGGAAGATTGTTCTTTCCCTTTATATTGCATGAACTTGAAATAACCTATTCTGATGAATATGTCTTCCTGCAGGTACCACACCTCTAGAGTCTACTCCAGGCATCAAACTAGATCCAGAATCTTAAAATGGGTCTCCTGCTAGAGTAGGCGGTGTCTCTACTTCAGGATCCACCCAAGATATGACATCACAGAGTCATATAAAGAACCATCACGGAACACTAACTACATTTCCTTTTTCTACGTGGCCTTCATGGATCTGGAGTTGCTCTCTTAAGAACATTGTCTCTGAAATGTTATTGCAGTCTTTCATGATGTCCCTCCTCCCCCCAAAAAAGTCAGGATTTAAACTTGTTTCTTATGTCAGAACAAGCTATCGCTCTCAGACATGCAGTCATTCTGACTTTTGTGCTTGAGCACTAATCAGGACTCCATGTCATGTGAGGAGTGTGCCTTCATGCATGCCAAGACCACCAAGAAGCAGAAGGTAAAACTCTTCATTGTTCAGACCTGGGATGAATGTTAGGCCGGTTAAGGCTCGAGACTTGGGTCCGTCTCTAGATCACCTTCAACCAGTAATACATTGACGAAGGCCATTTACATAGACAAGAATAATTGATTTCTGAAGAAGCACTGGGAGCATCACAAGAGGAATTCTTCAGCTTCTCAGTGTCACTCTGGCTTAAGGGGTAGGTCTTCCATCTAGAGACTTTGTTTCCTGATCATAACCTGTGACATTATCTTTGGTGTCTGTCTTGGCGGTTGACCACAAGCCCCCTGCTCCTTTCCCAGAGTTCAGGCCCCTGGTGGAGACCACTCACAATTTGTGGCTTCACACAAGTGATACCAGCCTTCTTCCACTCCACTTCCCTCTGTCTTGCCTGCAGCCCCCTAGAAGTCGTTTTCCCACCATTAGATCTGTTGCAGCTGCAGTTGACCTTGCTCACCTTCTTCTTGATGCTCTTCTGGCACGTTTGACCCTTCTCATAAACCAAAAGCTGGGCTAGTTGCTCTCTCACTGATGTTTGTGCGTCTTTGACACCCACTGTTCCATTGCAAAGAACAGCAAATTGTCAGAAGATGAGAGACATTTTAGTAGACTCCCGACGCAAAGAACGGCAGTTGATTTAGTAGAAGTCCTTTTACAAGCCTTTGCTTCATTGTGTTGGATCGCACACCACATACCCAGAGCTAGGCATGCCTGACATTTGAAAACAAGAAAACTCACAAGTATCATACAGCACCAGAATAGGGGGGGATGGGGCCAAATATTCATTATCCACTGGGGCACAGGAGAAGTCAGTGGTTAGACAGGAAAGCCTCACAGATCACACTTAGACTTCCAGGTCACCATAAGTTGCACTGCCACATGTAACTCTGAGTCTGCCACCCCCACCCCACTGCACACCATTGGCTTGTTTTGCCCCATTTCAGGTCTCATTAGGTTCGTGTTTTCCAGAGATTTCTATAGTCTTGCACCGTTTGTAGCATATTGGGACCCATACTTTTCATGGTTTACTTGGCTCAGTTTTCGATTTCTAGTTGTGTAGGTCCTCCCAGGAATTAGGACAGTCAATTCCATTCAGAAACCAGTAAACTGCATATTAGTTTGAATATGTCTGGTTTTCTTGTGGCTATGAAGCAGTATTCCATATAAGAATCTATACAGTATATGGTAACCTCTGATACTGCTGACTCACCTATTAGTTTTTGACCAGGTCTGAGAGAGAGCCTTGGCCAATGTGGTCTCTCTTTTACCTCCCTTTCTCTTTTCCCACTTGTGGTTTGTCCATGCACTGTAGTTTGCACCCAGTTATGGATCTACCTTTGGGAAGTGATTGGAATAATGAACATTCCACTGCCACTCGCTCATAGTGGACATTTGTGTTGAGTACGGTGGTTGGTTAGAGTGGCTATTTAGCAATTATTCAGACTCCACTCTAATGCCAAACATTGAGTACCATGACGATGTTAGTAGATGTGAGGTTAGAAAACTTTATCACCACACTATTACACATGCTGGTGACTCTGTGGCCTAGCACAACATCTATGCCCTTGATAGCTCTGTGGAGGAAGATCTTGAGTGTCCTTTGGACCTTCCCATTGAACTAATTTACATTATTATGGCTGTTCTTCGCAAGACTACAGAGATCCTTGAGTTGCCTTTGCCTGGAGAGCAAAGCAAGAATAATTTCAATTTCGAAATGTTTGCCAAGAGCATCTTCCGTGATTAAACCATTGCCCCTCTTCAGTGAGGCGTGGCCGGACCTCATTTTGGTCTCATGGAACAAACCTGCATTCATTTCTGAGTTGAATCTCTGCATCGCAGGCTGCCATCACATGGGGACCTAAAACCTGTGACAGCTTACCCTTCACTAGAGACCCTTGTGACCTAGCTTCTTCTTTTGTCGTTCTTTTCTTTCAAGATGGTTCTTTCTTTTCCCTGATTATATTCTTTCAACACCTATTGATAGGGCATCAAAAAGGTTTTAGGTGAAGAAGAGGAAAGTCTTATCTCCTGTGACACTTGCCCTGCAGTAGATGAACATATCTTGCCTCCTCTCTCTTTACTCACATGCGGTATGGGAGATGGCACCACCTGTTCTTCCTAAACTCAATGATCAACTCTGACTATTTTGCTGAACTTGTGGGTTATGGGCCAAACATACGCTCTGCTCTCATCTGGATATAGTAGATTCAGAGGTGTGGTTAATGGGGCTATTCCATCACCAACCAGGGGATATGTCCAGGTGAATGTTATTGACATGCCTTTCTGTAGCATGCCTCTTTGGAGAGACTGTTGATTTAGTACTTAAGCCCTTCAGATAAGACCAAGCCATGGCTCAGTCCTTTGGACTGGCTTCCTCAGCGCTACAGTTTACTCAGAACTACCAAAAGTGGTGTCTTCCTTTTAAGTGGTTCCAGCCCTCTCAGCCAGTGTAGTAGTCCAAAAATTTCTTTCTGAGGTACTGCAAGTATAATGATGCCAAAGGCTGCTGAACTCGGCAACAAAAGTCTTCTTCCTCTTTCTTTCTAACCCCTCCTTTAAAGTGGCTTGAATGAGAGAAAATGTCCTTTTACTTAGCACTGTAGCAATCCATCAAATCACACCATTGGGGCTTTCAAATTGTTGAGCAAGTTTATGCCCTTCCTTACCAGAGGTTGTTTTCTTACATTTCCTTTTTTTTTTTTTTTTTTTTTCAGTCATCTGCATTCTTCAGCAGAAAGTTTTTGCTCTGTGGGTCAGGGGCTGAGGACTCAGTACCATAAAATAGGGTGGGACAGGGAGACTACTCCTGTTACATTCTTCCTAAACAAGATGAACGGTTTCATCCCATTGCTTCCTGAAAACATAACCAAATTTTGTTCCTGCATGAAAAGTCCAAAATGCTTTCTTTCGCAAAGGTGTTTCCGGCTCTGGAGTTTCATGACAGGATGGTGTCCCTCAACTTGCAGGATGCGTACATTAGTGCTTCAATCCTGCATTCACAAAGGAGACACCTACTTTTTGTAATAGGCCTCTTCCACTTGTAATTTTCATTCGCCCCTGTTTGTGCTAAAATCATCTCCCTACGTCTTCACATAGGTGGACACAGCAAATTTTTGTAGGGCAGAAATCACGGTATTCTCATAAATTAATGAATGGCTTCTGGTGGCAGGCTCGCCACAGCTGGTGTTGAACCAACAGACTTCCATCTCCATTACACATCTCCTCCCAGTCCCCTGATTCCTCTGGTTCTGAGGAAGATGTATCTGGATCACCACAGTTGATTTTAATAGCACTAGACTAGCCTTGGAGTGTGTGGTACTTTGTACGTCCATGTGCTCGCTCAGGGAAAACCTCCCATCTTTGTGGGAGTGGCAGGTCTTGCATGCAAGCATCAAAATCCTCCCTATTCCTGCCTTCAGATTTGAGTACTGTTGATCTGCCTTTTGTGGTGCTGGACACGATCTTTTTAACCTGTCAACCCCTCTACCAAATCATTTATTCTGCATGTAGGTCCCATTTTTTTCTCTTGGTGTTAGAAGGCAGAAGTTGATCCCAACAAAATTGCTACAGTCTTCACAAGAAGGAGCCTCCTGAGGGCATCAGAACCCATTCCACCAGGGCAAATGCTGCATCTGCTGCATTGTCCACCAATATTCCTGTGCTGTATAACTGCCATACTGCGACATGGCCTTTAGTCCAGATCTTCATCAAGCATTATTGCCTCAACTGAAGGCTTCAGGGATGGCTATTTTGCCAGATCTGTTTTAGGGATTAAATCTCTTTATTTAAATTTTGTTTTTTCTATACAGTTGTACAACAGCACCCACTACAACCACAGGCCGGTGGGGAGTGAAAACCTACAATAAAAGGGAGTAGGGAAACAGGGAAATAAGACAAACACCCTGCACCTATACATAATCACTACCGTAGAGCCTGCTCATCAATTCCCCAGTGTGGATAGACCTATCACCCCTATGCAGTATCTGCTGTCTCAGTAAGGCATATGTCTGAACTAGTCAAGCGTAGGACGCGTAAGTAACATGGACACGTCAGTTCTGTAAATTCGTCAGAGAGATAGGAAATACAGGGATCCCAGGTTGTATCAAAAGTGGGCAGGGATCCAGTAGCCACTGCCGTCAGTTTCACCATTCCCAATATATCCCATAGCTTATGCAGCCAGTCTGCATGAGTGGGGATCACCTGTGAACCCCATCGGGTGAAAAGAAGCTGTTTAGCTGCTCTGATCACCTGCGTGATGGCTCTACCTTTCGGGCTTTGAGGGGGTATGTCTGCGGATTTGGAAGCCCTAATAAGATGTAACTAGGAAAGTGTGGTATGGTAGTGTTATAAACCTCGTCAATGGCGTTCAGGATGTTGTCCCAAACGGGGGCTATTTGGGGGCAATGCCACAGAATATGTGTTAGTGTACCCAGCTGTCCATATTTCTTCCAACACCGATCGGTGGTGTCCTTCCGCCATCCCGTTACCCTGCCAGCCTGAAGTACCAGTAGTGTCCTATTTTCAGAAATAATTAGTTGGTGTTCATATTGCGGGCTGTCACTCGTGCACAGTGTGGCACATCTTGCCATTCCCTGTCTGTAAAGAAATGCCCACACTTTGCTAACCATCTTCCCCTCGCGGGTGTCTGTGTCAGGTGCGGCGGCGTATTAAAAAAGCCATAAATGTCAAAGATAAACCGCTTATCGTTCATGTGTGTTAATAATCACTTTTCAATGGAAAGGAGGGGCCTACCCGCATGCGGTCAAATTGTTGGAGAGGACACCCAATGCTGGATCGCCAGATATTGCCAATAGACTGCCTGCTGGAGGTCGTAAGCCAATTGAAGCTGGGGAAATTCCATAATGCCTTGAGCATCAAAAAGATCTCCAATTCTTTTACAGTTGGAGACCTGCCAAATCTTGAATGAGTGCCTGGTAAGTGCTGGGGGAAATCTGGATTGCCAATAATTGGTGTTTGCGGAGATATGGGGGAAGACCGACCCTTAAGTGTTTGTACCTTGTCCCAGACTTCCATTGTGGTTTGCAGGATGGGAGAAACATAGATCCCCAGGAGGGCAATGTACCCGAGGAAGCCAGGGAGCCCTCCAAAAAAGTTGTCCCGCCACTGCCTGATCAATAAAGCACCAGTGCTTTTCAGTGCGTGCACTGGACCATTTCACCAAGTAACGCAGCTGGGCAGCCTGGTAGTAACCCACCAGATGAGGGACTCCAATCCTCCCTCCGACTGTGGCAGGTAGGCCTGCGCCCGCACCATTCTCAACTTTTTCCCAGCCCAGATGAATTCCCATATCAGCATCTGGATTGTATCAAGTACCTTAGGTGGGGGTTGTAATGGCAGGATTTGCATAATGAACAGTGCTTTTGGCAAAAGCAGCATCTTGATAGACGCTACTCGGCCTTGCCAAGAGAGACCATAGCCTCTCCAATTGGCCAAAGCCCCACGTGCCTCACTCAACAGGGAGGTATAATTACATTCAGCTGTAGTTTCCGGGGTGATGCGAATTTGAATGCCCAAGTATTGCACTGCCTGTTTGGCCCACATAAAGAACAGGATAGGCTTTAGTGCCTCCGCCTCCATCTTCGGCACTGTCAAGTTAAGGATGGAACATTTAGACAAATTGGCCCTGAAGCCAGCCACACTTACAAAGGAGTTCGGTTCCTCCAACACAGCCAAGAGGGATCTCTTTGGTTGTGTGAAATACAGCAGAACATCATCTGCGTATAGTGCTATTTTGTGGGATTGATATCCCCATCGGGATACCACTAATATTCTAATTCTGGTGGGGTCCCTACTGGCTTTGGAATAACTGTAATCGTACCCAATTGCATCAACGAGGTAAGTGTTCCCATAATAGCAAAGCCATTAAATAGCCCTGCCAATACTGAAGCCAAGAGGTCCCCAAAATGTTATAAAACTCTGCCCCAAGCCCATCCTGTCCAAGCACCTTGCCCTTGGGGAGGCGTTGTATAGACATTAGAACTTCAGTGGGGGTGATATCTTTATCCAATGTTTTGGATAGTGGCTGGGAAATTCGGGACAAGGGCATCGAGTCCAAGTATCCCGTGATTACCTCTGCTTCCATTAGCTCCCCTGTATAGAGGGAGGCATAAAACGTCTCAAATTCCTTCAGGATCTGCCCATCATTATTAGTGACCGCGACGTTCTAGGTCTGAATGGTATTTACCCAGTGTTGTCGCCTGTGCGCAGATCCGGTGGGCCAGGAGTTATCCCGCCCTTCCCCCCCCACATAGTACAGTTGTTTGGTACGCAGCAGAGTATGTTTCCCCCTGTCCATGTCTAAGGCCTTCAGTTGTTTGAGTCACCATAAGCTGTTGCCTCGTTTCAGTAATGCCCGTTCCCCAACGCCTCCCCTCCAATTCCTATATCTTGGCCTCCAATTGCTGACGCTTCCCCTTCCAGAGGGCGTTAGCGCGTGTAGCAATGGTTATAAGCTGGCCCCTTACCACGGCCTTCAGAGCTTCCCAAAACCCCTGCACCGAGGTCTCCGGTATGCCATTTATGTCCAAATAAGATCTAATAGTATCCCTCATTTCTGTGCACACATCGGCATATGCAAGAAGTTTAGTGTTGAGTCGCCATAACCATAACCTTGTTTCAGGGCCGGTATTGTGAATTGCAGTGTAATCGAAGCATGGTCAGAAAGAACCGCTACCCCAATCTTTGTCTGTGTGATTGTATGTATGAGACCTGGGGTGGCTAGGAAGAGGTCTAGTCTCGCATTTGTCTGATGTGCAGCTGAGAAAAATGTGTATTCTCTAAGTGTTGAGTTGTTAGCATGCCAAACGTCCATTAACCCACCATCCTTCAACCATTGTCAAAAGCCCAGAGAATAAGCCCCTGTCTGCCCATGTTGTTGTGCCGATCTGTCCATGAGGGTGTCGAGGACCACATTGAGGCCGCCACCTATAAGAATGTCCGTGTCCGGAGTAGTAAGCATCTGCCCAATGGCCTCTCTAAGGAACTCCTGATGCTTATTAGGGCCATAAATACAAGCAACCATAATTTGATATCCATGTATGTCTATGTGCAAGGAAATGAGCCTCCCATTCATCTCCGGCTGGGTACCCAACACTTTCCCTGGGAAATGTGTAGCTAATAAAATCGCCACCTGCACCCGCTTTCCAGGGCCTGCCGAATGGTTATCTATCGAACCAGCGTGATGTTAGCCTCTTCCAGTCCGTTCATATCAGGTGTGATTCTTGCATCAAACCTAAGTCACATTTGGATTCCCTGAGAAGTGAGAGCAGGGCTTGTCTCTTCACTAGGGCATTAAGGCCTCTAACATTGAGACTAAATACTTTGATAGACATGCACTCGGAGTAAGATAAAGTGAGAGTACCCCCGGGGCTCAGTCTGTGTCTAAGTAAGTCAGCTGCTAACGCTGCCAGTAGTGACATCAAAAAGTGAAGTGTGATAAGTATAGTCAACTTAAAAACAAATAGAACATTTAGATAGCCAGAAACTGAACCAGTTCCCCGCCTGGGAACCACACAAGGTCCATCGGGGATTACATCCCACTGTATCAGATCATTCTCCTCCCTGCTGTCATCCTTCATGGTGGGAGCTCTGCTCCCACTCTTGTCTGTTCTCCTGCTTCTGGCCGCCTTAAGTTGCTTATCACCGGCTAGTAAGTTCTACCTAGCAGGCTCCTTTATGGGAGGGGGGAGGAGACCTATCCGTCATTCGCAAGCAGGTCCGTCCTCTCCTTCCTGCTCTCCTTCTCAAATGGTTTATGGGTTTTACCCTTTCGCTGTCGAGCTGCACGCACACGGCCCCCTGCGGCTGCCCGCGAGGCACGGTCTTGGTCCTCTGGAGGAGGTCCACCCTGTCCCACGTTCATAAATGGGAGAGATTCCGCTTCCTCCAACATGCGGATAATGCGTGTCTCATTATGCCAAACAAACTGTAGACGGAAGGGGTGGCCCCACTTACAGCAAATTCCTCTCTCTTGGAGCAACGCCATGACAGGTTGAAGGGCACGTCGGTGCTGCAATGTTAGTGAGGATAGATCCTGATACAAATATATTTTGTGGCCCTCAAAGTCAATTGTGTTCAGATTGCGCTCTGCTGCCAAAATTTGTTCTCTACATTTGTAGTAATGGAGGCACATGCGTATGTCCTGTGTCCATCATGGGACGGACAATCCGTCCTGTGTCTGCGGTTCAATATTATCTCCTGATCTTTGAGCGTTGGCGCAACCTGCCTAAACAGGCGGATCACAAAGTCTTTGACGGGCCCTGGCATTGCCTGTTTTAGTATTCCCTTAATGCGGATGTTGTAGCTCCATGACCATTCTCTAAATCTTCAAGTCTGTATTGCATTTCACGATTACTTTCTTGGAGGAAAGAATTTCTCGCCTGTAGTGGTCTAATTCTTCCTCTTGAACATCATCAGTGCACTCCACCCTGTCAACTTGCGGACCCAGCGTTGCAACCTCACTCTTAAGTTACTTGGCCGTGGGTAGCAAGGTCCTCTTGAATCACCCCAAATAATTGTTACAAGAAAGTTTTTGTTATCGGGGTGGTGTCTTCCTCCACCTATTCACCATTGCTTGACCCCCACGCCATCCGCAGCGGCTCCCTGGAGAAGTTCCTATTTTTTTTTTGCTGGGGTTTTTGCAAAGACCTCTTTCAGGTTTCCTCCTTTCTTGCCATGTCTTTGTGTCACCATGTCGGTCCAATGTGGGGTGCTCCCTCTGCAGCGAGAACCATGCGATGTCCATGCAGAACCTCCACCACTGGCTCCCTACTCTCTTTGCTGGACCTCAGATTCGTGGCTACCATCAAGGGCCACTCCGCTGGGCAACCGTCGCATTCAGGATGAGCTCCCCCTTTTTTATGCACTAGTCAGCTGCTTCCCTGTGGGGGGGGGGGGGAGGAGCCTCCTCGGGCCCTGCACGCTCTCTGGGGGTTGCCAGCTTCCGTGTCCAGAATGCCTGCCAGGCACTCTCTGGTGTAACCACCACTGGGGGGCCTCCGGTCCCTCTATAAATCGTCAGGCTTCCAATTCCTCTTCCACAGGGATGGGTTCTGGAGCTCTCTCCTCCTGTCTCCCATCGCTCCTCAGCCCCCCACACACCACTCTGCTCAGCAGTCGAGCACTTCCTCACCACTGCCGTCGTCAGGCCTGCCGTCCATTGGCCCCTTCGTGACCGCACCCTGGTCCAAGTGTCTCTTCCCTGGATCCACCCGTATCTCCTCCAGCCTCACCCCAGTTGAACAGTACTCCTAGTCGTGCCTCTGCTACCCCCAGCTGCACCCAATGCCCTTCTTTTCAGGGGTGCCCAGTCAAATCCCACCAGCCGTGGGCCTCCATCTCAGGGATAAAGAAGGGGGAGAGGGGTTCTCACACCCATTCGCTGTGCAAGCCCCCAATTGCACCAGTTCGCAGGCATCTTCAGTGCGCTCAGCCTTCAGGCTCTACCTTTACGCTGTGCCAGCGGAGGAGCGCAGCAGCCCCCCCTTTCAATATTGCTCGGGCTGTCCTGCAGTTCCTTCCCTGCCTGACACCCACCTCAAACGACTCTGGCAGGGTCCCCCTCCAACATATCACATGGCTGCCATTTTGTCCTGGGGCTGCCGACCGCCTCCGTTCCGCCCCGCGCTGTGCCCTCCGCATCCACGGCTCCAGATGAGCTCTAAGCGGGCATCCCACCATCCTCAAGCCCTCCAACAGTGTCTTGCCAAGGGAGGAGGCGTTTTGCACGGTTCCAGCCACTCCCGGCCTGTGTCTGATGGCAGAGCTCCGCAACAGCACTCCTATTCCACTGCCATTTTGTCTCCTCCCTAGCCAGATGTGTTTTACAGGACTTCCTTGCTTACCATAACTTCAGACCCACCACCTTTGAGGTACTCCTTGGATATTGGTTCAAGAGGTGAGGAATTTACAGGTAGAAATATTCATCAAGTGAATAAACTACTTAGTAGTGGTAATGATCTTTCTAGTAGATATTCTGTCTGGAGATATCTTACTGATCCCACCTTCCTCCACGTTCTGAGAGTGGTCATGTACATTTTAATAAGGTTCTTAGTTTTGGTACTCTGCAATTCCTGTCAAAGTGTGTACGTATTGGTATTTATATAGCACAGACCTAGCAATGGAGAACCATAATTTACATGAGGGGTCGGGAGATGATCTAAAAGATTGTGTACATCACATGAGGACCATACAAATACATTTTACACGCATTACCTTGCACATGTTTAGGCATAGGGTGATTA
This sequence comes from Pleurodeles waltl, assembly GCF_031143425.1. NCBI lineage: Eukaryota > Metazoa > Chordata > Amphibia > Caudata > Salamandridae > Pleurodeles > Pleurodeles waltl. The sequence continues at coordinate 830,140,554 of NC_090443.1, read as the reverse complement.
AGTAATTTGCCTAGAGTCACATGATATTGAGTCCAGCACTGAGGCCGGGATTCAAACGTAGATCCTCTTGTACATGTACATATTGCACAAATTAAGCAGGCAATCTCATATGTTCAACAGTTTCTCATTAAACATTGTCCGTGTAATACAACCAGCAAGGATCATAGACTAATAAACATTTTGCCTATTTTAAAGCTTTTGAAGTTCACAGTGGCTGGCATACCACACGTCCTCACCGGCGTTGTGAAAAAGCATATCCTCTGCCATAAAAATAGGAAATGCAAGGTATAAAATCCCACGTTGTGCTCAGCACTGCTCTCTCGCAAGATATGCTAATGCAAACAGTTATCTCATCTGACAAGACATAGTTTTAAGCCTGTTTAGATTGAAAACGCTGGGAAGAGGGTCTGTGAATTACAGTTTTCTTTATTAACCAGTCCTGTGACAGCAGGGCTAAGAGAAGTAGGCAGGGCTATCAAATAATGCAAGCCTATAAGCAAACAAAACTCCCGTGTTGTGTGCCTCTAAACCACGTAATGCTAAAGCACGAGTTTGTGGAGCTAGTTCAGGGGTCTGATGTCGAGCTTCTGTTACAGGCACATTCTTGTTTTACTTCCTATTAAGCTGGCCAGCAAAATTCTAAGGCAGTTCTAAACGCTCAAGCACGTCATTATAAGACTGTTCTCATCATAGCACAGATATTTACAAGCTAATGTAGCTTTTTTCAGTTGTGTATATTCATTTATTCCCTGAACCTGTGCCTGTCTTTTCTTTTGGCATGTAGGATAATACTGTTTCGATTTAAAGGTATTGATCACTTCTGTGTTACATAATATATTATTTTGTGGCTCCTCAGTTTGGTATAATATGTTGTTTGTCCATTTGGTTATTGTCATATGAGTTGTGTCAATGTGTGTTTCTTTTGTTGTAGGCCTACCTGGAATGGACACTGGTATGGCCTGTGAGCCTGTGTTAATGCTTGCTTCATAGTGTAAATACTATCATAGGATTCATTCATTAGGTTGCAACTGTGCCTGTTTATGTTCAATGTTCATTGTTTGTGCTTAAATGTCTTTAATACTGCCTGCCCTCGAGGATATATGAGCTACTGTAGACAGTGACCTGAGGCTACATAGAGGTATGAATGCTTTGACAAAGCTGCAACATTAACCATGGCTCACTGTGAAAGGAAAAAGGAGGCTGTTTCATCATCAACTCTGTTGTTTTAGCAAAGTCATTGGATTGAAGGCAGCAGTCTCGGATGTGTATGCTCCAGTCTGTTCGTGGACATGGGTCCCAAAGAGCATTATCGGGACAATATCAGCATGCAAGGACAAGTGTAATATAGCCAGGTTGTAAAAGTGTTATCTCTGCCAGGCACAAGTTACCATCAAATTAAAATCATTGCAGAAGTAAGAGAGGTAAGCTTACTGTTATAACAATCATTGCAGAAGCAAGAGCGTTATCCTAACCTTAACTTACATAGCAATCAGCACAGAAGCAAGAGAGGTACTTTGACTGTCATATGCCCCCTTCATATACATTTATTTATGAAGGGGGCAGTTCTCAAACATACAAAATCCTATCCATATCATGGTTGGCTTTGGTGCTAAAAACTGTCAGTGCACTTTATTCTGTTAATCAAATTACAACACCACCATTAACCCCTTTAGTCCCGTAGTGGAACTCCCATCGATCTTGGTTTGATCCGTTCCTGTCGCCTGCAGTAGGCTGAGCACACAGGTTTGACAGCTGGGTGGTACTAAATTTGTGGATCCCCACTGACTCCGGAACTTGTGAGTAGAATGGATGTTTTTGGCAAAAGTTTGAGGTTTGTGCAGGGGTTTCTGAGTAAAAAAAAAAAAAAAACACACAAGTCACCCCTCCCTGGATTCCCCTAGCTGTTTAGTGTTCAAAAATTTGCAAGGTTGCTACTTTTTCCAACATGCTAAGCTAGCGCCAAAAATCCACAGCTTCCCACAATACAAGAAAGGGTTTGTTTGCAGTAAAATATTGTGATGTATCCTGTTGCCTTTTAGGCCCATACTTGTCACTGGCACCAGGGGTGGCTCCACTGTATTAGCGGAGGAGCGTCGCCCTCTGCTCAGAGTAAGGCAGTGAAAAATAAAATGATAACAATTTTATTATTGTTTTATATATCATGTCTGAGCCAGGAAGGAGAGGAGCACTGAGGCGGCTTGCAGCAGGCAAGGTTTTTATTTATTATTATTACCCTTACACCTCCGCCCCTTTCCCCCCAACCACCTCCACCACTACCAGCCACACGTTTAGATTGGCAGCAGCCGCCACTGGCAGGCAGCAGGCCTACCTACGTAAGTGAGGTACCATTTTCATCAGGAGGCATGTGGAAATTCTGAACAGTGGAACATTTATTTTTTCCGATGGGATTTCTCTACATTTGTGCATTCCAAATGTAGGCCACTGTGTAAGAAAGAAGCCTTTTGAAACATGCACTCTGAATCACATGCTAGTATGGATACCCACAAATTCAGAAGAGTACAAATAACCACTGCTCCTAAACTTGGAATCAGGTGTACATTTCATAAATACATAAGCTTCCTTCATACTCATTTTTCATTCTATATATTTTACTGTTTGATTTACTGTATATACAATGAAAATCTATTGTAAGATGCTGCTCAGTTGTTGGCTTTGGGTATGTCAGGTTCATGAACAACCTACAAAAACCTTGTTATATCCAGGCGTTCAGTAGAGTCTAGCTGACGTGGTGGTATTTTGCTTTTGTAAATCTGCCATTGTGGCAATAAGATATAGATGACAAGGTTGTCACAAATGACCGTTCTTTGCTGCTCATTTGCTATATTTTATTTTAACATTTAGTTCCTCTGGGAAAAGCTTGAGGAATCTACAGAAATTACCCCCTGCTGAATTCAGAAGTGTGTCTACTTTTCAGAAATGTCTAGCTTTCTTGGATCACCCATGGGTTTCACATCGGTTTCCAACACAAATTGGAAATAAGTTGAAAGCACATAAATTAGGAAAAATGATCTACCTCTTTGAAAACAAATGCCAAATCTGTGGTAAAAAAAAAAAAGAAAAACTAGTTTTATTGATTCAGCTCTGTATGTTCCTGAAAGATGGAATGATGGTGACTTTAGCACATCAAACGTTTTGGTGATGCCATTTTTGTATTAAAAAAAGGGCTTCTTTCTATTTTTCCAAAACCTCCAACCTTAGCTATGTTTTAGCTCTTATCCCTGCCCCTTTAAGGGGAATCCACAAATCCTGGATACCTTCAGAATCCCCATGATGATCTATTTTTCCAAAAAAAACTAAAACCTTAGCTATGTTTTAGCTCTTATCCCTGCCCCTTTAAGGGGAATCCACAAATCCTGGATACCTTCAGAATCCCCATGATGATCTATTTTTCCAAAAAAAACTAAAACCTTAGCTATGTTTTAGCTCTTATCCCTGCCCCTTTAAGGGGAATCCACAAATCCTGGATACCTTCAGAATCCCCATGATGATGTGGAAAAAAGGACGCAAATTAGGCGTTGATGCCTTATGTGGAAAGAAGTTACGAAGCCCTAAGTGAGACGTACCCCAAGTGGCCCAAAAAAGGCTCAGCACTTGAATGAAAAACCTCAGAAATTAAGGGGTTAAAAGGTGCCAAAGAAATATGTGAAGAAATGAAAGGAAGTTGTACTTTGACATTTGACCTTAGAGCTGTGGGCAAAGTTTCGAGTTGAAAGTGAAAGCATGAGAGCATTTGCAGAGCTTTTTTTCCCTGAACAGATATGGATTGTTTGGGGTGCGAGGGCAGGCTCCTCTCATACACCAATTACTAAGCACGGACACACATTGTTGCTGATGAGTATCTTGGGAAAACGAAACCCCAAACCACTGTCTTTGGTGGACAGTTAAACGCTCAAATATATTCCTATGTCCAGATAAAAAAAGAAATAGAAGGATTTTAAAAGCAATTCACTTTTTCTTTTCTCACGAAGGAGGGTGCTTTTTGGGATGGGAAAGTTATCTTATGCACTAGACTAACGGAAGAGTTAAAATTAAATAATAACATAATCTCTTTCAACCTGGTAAAACTCTAGATCGAGTTTCCTTCCTCTCTGATATCTTGAAGCAAACATTGTTAGCAGTGTATTCCCAGACCGGTAAATACAGAATGCTCTTTTTTTAATGATTGCTCCTGTATGGAATTTTGACAACTGTCATTACAGGGAGTGCAGAATTATTAGGCAAATGAGTATTTTGACCACATCATCCTCTTTATGCATGTTGTCTTACTCCAAGCTGTATAGGCTTGAAAGCCTACTACCAATTAAGCATATTAGGTGATGTGCATCTCTGTAATGAGAAGGGGTGTGGTCTAATGATATCAACACCCTATATCAGGTGTGCATAATTATTAGGCAACTTCCTTTCCTTTGGCAAAATGGGTCAAAAGAAGGACTTGACAGGCTCAGAAAAGTCAAAAATAGTGAGATATCTTGCAGAGGGATGCAGCACTCTTAAAATTGCAAAGCTTCTGAAGCGTGATCATCGAACAATCAAGCGTTTCATTCAAAATAGTCAACAGGGTCGCAAGAAGCGTGTGGAAAAACCAAGGCGCAAAATAACTGCCCATGAACTGAGAAAAGTCAAGCGTGCAGCTGCCACGATGCCACTTGCCACCAGTTTGGCCATATTTCAGAGCTGCAACATCACTGGAGTGCCCAAAAGCACAAGGTGTGCAATACTCAGAGACATGGCCAAGGTAAGAAAGGCTGAAAGACGACCACCACTGAACAAGACACACAAGCTGAAACGTCAAGACTGGGCCAATAAATATCTCAAGACTGATTTTTCTAAGGTTTTATGGACTGATGAAATGAGAGTGAGTCTTGATGGGCCAGATGGATGGGCCCGTGGCTGGATTGGTAAAGGGCAGAGAGCTCCAGTCCGACTCAGACGCCAGCAAGGTGGAGGTGGAGTACTGGTTTGGGCTGGTATCATCAAAGATGAGCTTGTGGGGCCTTTTCGGGTTGAGGATGGAGTCAAGCTCAACTCCCAGTCCTACTGCCAGTTCCTGGAAGACACCTTCTTCAAGCAGTGGTACAGGAAGAAGTCTGCATCCTTCAAGAAAAACATGATTTTCATGCAGGACAATGCTCCATCACACGTGTACAAGTACTCCACAGCGTGGCTGGCAAGAAAGGGTATAAAAGAAGGAAATCTAATGACATGGCCTCCTTGTTCACCTGATCTGAACCCCATTGAGAACCTGTGGTCCATCATCAAATGTGAGATTTACAAGGAGGGAAAACAGTACACCTCTCTGAACAGTGTCTGGGAGGCTGTGGTTGCTGCTGCACGCAATGTTGATGGTGAACAGATCAAAACACTGACAGAATCCATGGATGGCAGGCTTTTGAGTGTCCTTGCAAAGAAAGGTGGCTATATTGGTCACTGATTTGTTTTTGTTTTGTTTTTGAAAGTCAGAAATGTATATTTGTGAATGTTGAGATGTTATATTGGTTTCACTGGTAATAATAAATAATTGAAATGGGTATATATATTTTTTTTGTTAAGTTGCCTAATAATTATGCACAGTAATAGTCACCTGCACACACAGATATCCCCCTAACATAGCTAAAACTAAAAACAAACTAAAAACTACTTCCAAAAATATTCAGCTTTGATATTAATGAGTTTTTTGGGTTCATTGAGAACATGGTTGTTGTTCAATAATAACATTAATCCTCAAAAATACAACTTGCCTAATAATTCTGCACTCCCTGTAGATGCCAGAATTTTCTAATACTTATTATGCAAAATGAGAAGCAGCTGTTCACAAAGTTCAATATTGTATCACCTTCAAGCAAATTCGGCCTATTTACTTTCCATTGGGACACGTTGTGTTTTGTTCGTTATTGTGTACATGAAAAGATATTTTTTTGTTGTAGATTCTGCTGGTATATTTGTGAAAGGTATTATTCCAGACAGTGCTGCAGATCACAGCGGACGGATTCAACCGATGGACAGAATAATCGCTGTGAGTAGAAGATGACAAACCTTATTCCTTTCTGTTGTTTAAGTATCTAGAATGGGTGATTATTTCCTCGAAGCTTTCATGGTAGAAATGATTGTGCTTGTTATAGGCTTGATAATATCAGATGCTCCCTGAAAATAGGGTGCTCCATATTCTTTAAAAAATATCCTTGAATGTTATAATCAATCAATCAGTGCTTCTTAAGCATGACTACTCGCCCGCAGGGGTCTCAAGGCGCTGAGGGGGGTGGGTTCTCGTGTGGCATCCATCAGTGAGGTGGTTCTTCAAAAAGCCGTCTTTTCAGCTCCTTTGTGAAGTTGAGGAGGGGGGTAGTCCATCTGAGGTGGAGCTTAAGGGTGTTCCAGGCTGTAGCTGCAATGTGGGAGAAAGAGTGTCCCTCTGTTCTTGTTTTTCTGATGCGGGGTACTTTGGCGAGAGGGAGCTGGGCTGAGCGTAGGGTCCTTTGGGGTACACGGAAGTTGAGTAGCCTATTCAGGTAGGCTGGTCCGGTGTCGTGGAGGGCCTTATGTGCGTGGCTGAGAATCTTGAAGATGATTCTTTTCTCTGTGGGGAGCCAGTGTAGTGTGAGCAGGTGTTGATAGATGTGTCGGTATCGAGGCAGGTCGAGGACCAGTCTGGCGGCGGCGTTCTGGATGCTCTGTAGTTTGCGGTTGAGTTTTTTGTTGATCCCAGCATAGAGCGCGGTTGAGTTTTTTGTTGAAACAGCATAGAGCGCAGGTGAGTTTTTTTGTTGATCCCAGCATAGAGCACGGGTGAGTTTTTTTGTTGATCCCAGCATAGAGCGCGGGTGAGTTTTTTGTTGATCCCAGCATAGAGCACGGGTGAGTTTTTTGTTGATCCCAGCATAGAGCGCGTTGCCGTAGTCCAGTCTGCTGGTGATGAGACCGTGTGTGACGGTCTTTCTGTGTTAGAGGGGGATCCATTTGAAGGTCTTGCATAGGAAGCGGAGGGTGCAGAAGCAGGTGGTTGTGACTGAGTTGATTTGGCTGTCCATGTTGAGTTTGGAGTCCAAGATGAACCCCAGGTTGCGGGCTTGGTTTGTGGATGTGGGCGGGCTGCAAGGGCGGGTGGGCACCAGGAGTCGTTCCACGCGTTGGATTGAGGGCCCATGATGAGTACTTCTGTCTTTTCGCGTTGAGTTGAAGGCAGCTGTTTTTCAAAAAGTTGGCTACTGCTCCCATGCCTTTGCGGAAGTTGTGTCTGGTTGTGTTGGGATCGTTGGAAAGGGAGAGGATGAGTTGGGTGTCGCCGGCAAAGGAGACAATGTTGATTCCTTAGCTTCTGACCATAGCGGCTGATATCCAAATCATCTAAGTAAATGTCGATGTTCTAGGGTGGTGCTATTATATATGTTAGAAATGGGGTCTTTTGTTGGCAGTTACGTTGCCCCCTGTCCAAGCAAGGACCCTCACTCTAGTCAGGGTAAAAGAGAATCACCCTCAGCTAACCCCGCTCACCCACTTGGTAGCTTGGCACGAGCAGGCAGGCTTAACTTCAGAGTGCTAGGTGTAAAGTATTTGTACTAACACACACAGTAGCTTAATGAAAACAAAACAAAATGACACAATACAGGTTTAGAAAAACAGAAAATATTTATTTAAACAAAACAAGACGAAAACGGCAAAAATCCAACATACACAAGTCATTAATTAAAAAGCAAAAAGAGTCTTAAATCCTTGAGAAAACAATTATAACACTGTTAGCATTGAAAGGTACCTGGGTAGCGTCAAAATAACACGCACAGGCGAGTGTGCGTTGAAAAAGGTTGGCGGTGCATCGGTTTCTTACCCGTAAGCGAGGTCGTGCGTTGTTTCTCTTTCTCTGGTCCATCGGCGTGCGTCGTTTCTTTCCCCGCATGGGAGAGATGCATCGATCCTGACAAAACACCTTGGGTCCGGGCAGGCTTGCGTTGTTTTTCCGCACCCAGCGATGTTGCGTCATTGCAGCCTCCATCAGCGATGCCGTCTGTCGTTTCTCCAGCCGTGTGTGTTGATTTCCCAGCCATGCTGCAGGCGGAGCGTCGATTTCAGCCGCAAAGCTGGTGGCATGTTGTTTTTCAGCCACGCTTAGGAGGTTGCATCAAAAATCCCCCCGCACGGCGGTCTGTGCATGGATTTACAACCTTGGTCTGCCAGCTTCACCTTTCAAGGCCCCAGGAACTGGATAGGGCACCACTTGGCAGGGCAGGAGTCACGCAGAGAGTCCAGATGCTGGCAGGGGAAGTCTTTGATAGCCTGAGACTTCAACAACAGGAGGCAAGCTCAGTTTCAAGCCCTTGGAGAGTTCTTCACAAGCAGGAATGCACAACAAAGTCCAGTCTTTGTCCCCTTGCACAGGCAGAAGCAGCAACTGCAGGATAGCTCCACAACGCACAGTCACACGTAGGGCAGCTCTTCTTCCTCAGCTCTTCAGCTCTTCTCCAGGCAGAGGTTCCTCTTGATTTCCAGAAGTGAGCTAAAGTCTGTGGTTTTGGGTGCCCTTCTTATACCCATTTTGCCCTTTGAAGTAGGCTTACTTCACAGAAAGGTCTCCCTTGTTTGTGAAATCCTGCCTTGCCCAGGTCAGGCCCCAGACACACACCAGGGGGTTGGAGACTGTATTGTGTGAGGGCAGGCACAACCGTTTCAGGTGTGAGTGACCACTCCTCCCATTCATCCTAGCACAAATGGCTCATCAGGATATGCAGGCTACCCCCCAGCTCCCTTTGTGTCACTGTCAAGAGAGAGGTGCAAACCGCCCAACTGTCAAACTGACCCAGACAGGGAAACCACAAACAGGCAGAGTCACAGAATGGTTTAAGCATGAAAATGCTCACTTTCTAAAAGTGGCATTTTCAAACACACAATCTTAAAATAAACTTTACTAAAAGATGTATTTTTAAATTGTGAGCTGAGACCCCAAACTCCATGTCTATCTGCTCCCAAAGGGAATATACACTTTAATCATATTTAAAGGCAGCCCCCTTGTTAACCTATGAGAGGGATATGCCTTGCAACAGTGAAAACGGAATTTGGCAGTATTTCACTGTTAGGACTTTTAAAACACATTAGTATATGTCCTACCCTAAACATACTCTGCACCCTGCCCATGGGGCTACCTAGGGCCTACTTTAGGGGTGTCTTACATGTAAGAAAAGGGAAGGTTTAGGCCTGGTAAGTGGGTACACTTGCCAAGTTGAATTTACAGTTACAAACTGCACACCAGACACTGCAGTGGGAGGTCTGAGCCATGTTTACATAGCTACTAATGTGGGTGGCACAACCAGTGCTGCAGGCCCCCTAGTAGCATTTGATTTACAGGCCCTAGGCACCTCAAGTGCACTGTACTAGGGACTTACCAGTAAATCAAATATGCCAATCATGGATGAACCAATTACATACATAATTTGTACAGGAGCACTTGCACTTTAGCACTGAATAGCAGTGGTAAAGTGCCCAGAGTAACAAAAACAGCAAAAACAGAGTCCCGCACACACACACACATCAACAACTTGGGAAACAGGCAAAAAGTTTGAGGAGACCATGCCAAGAATGGCAAGTTTAACATGTGCTCCTCCTCCCCCCAGCAGAAGGTGGGGAGCAACTACCCATCCTCATGAGAGTTCTCATCACTAAGGCGGAAGAATCTGGACAGACCATCAACATTGGTGTGTTCTGTATCAGGGTGGTGTTCCACCGTAAAGTCCATCCCCTGTAGGGAAATGGACCACCTCAACAGTTTTGGATTCTCACCCCTCATCTCCATTAACCATCTGAGGGGCCTGTGGTCGGTCTGAACCCGGAAGTGAGTCCCAAACAAGTAGGGCCTTAGCTTCTTCAGTGCCCAGATCACAGCAAAAGCTTCACGTTCTATGGCACGCCACCTACGTTCCCTGGGAAGTAACCTCCTGATAATGAAGGCTACTGGTTGATCTAGGCCCTCTTCATTGAGCCGTGAGAGTACTGCTCCAATACCATGCTCTGAGGTGTCTGTTTGCACAAGAAACTCCTGGGAGTAGTCTGGTGCCTTCAGAACAGGTGCTGTGCACATGGCAGCCTTCAGGGCATCAAAAGCAGTCTGGCAAGCCTCTGTCCAGATCACCTTTTTGGGTTTCTTCCTAGAAGTCAACTCAGTCAAGGGGGTAACAATGGTACCATACCCCTTGACAAACCTCCTGTAGTAGCCAGTGAGGCCTAAAAAGGCTCTCACCTCGGTCTGGGTTTTTGGGGGGAGGGGGGCTCCCAAGCCAGAATGGTGTCTATTTTTGGCTGTAGGGGTGCCACCTGACCACTCCCTACCTGGTGTCCCAAGTACACCACAGAACCCTGCCCTATTTGGCACTTGCTTGCCATAATAGTGAGGCCTGCCTTCTGCAGGGCCTCCAACATTCTGCAGAGGTGTTGTAGATGTTCCTCCCATGTGGAACTAAAAACAGCAATGTCATCCAGGTAGGCGGCACTGAACTCATCCAGCCCAGATAACACCCGGTTGACCAAACTCTGAATGGTGGCAGGGGCATTCTTCATCCCAAATGGCATCACTTTAATTTAAAAGTGACCATCTGGGGTAGAAAATGCAGACCTCTCCTTGGCTCCCTCAGTCAATGCAATCTGCCAATACCCAGACGTTACGTCATACGTGCTGAGGTAGGTGGCAGCTCCCAACCGATCAATGAGCTCATCAGGTCGGGGGATTGGGTGTGCGTCAGTCTTGCTGACTGCATTGAGTTCCCGGTAGTATACAAAGAACCTGAGTTCTGCAGTGGCACCAGGTGCAGCAGCCTTTGGGATCAATACCACTGGGCTCGCCCAAGGACTGCTGGAATGCTTAATAACCCCTAGGGTTAACATCTTGGATACCTCATACTTAATGCTAGCCCTGACCCTGTCAGTCACCCTGTAAACTTTCTGTTTAATGGGTTGACTGTGCCCAGTGTCCACATCATGTGTGCACAAGTGTGTGACCCCTGGGATCAGGGAAAACAGTGATGCGAACTGTCCCAACACCTGGCGACAGCCCCTCTGCTGCTCTGCAGTCAGTAAGGGGGAAAGGATCACTCCCTCCACAGACCCATCTTTTTCTCCTGCAGACAGGAGGTCAGAAAGAGGCTCACTCTCCTACACCCCATCATCTGTTGCAAGGAGAATAGACAGTTCAGTCCGCTCAAAGTGTGGTTTGAGGCGGTTAACATGCAGGACCCTTAAAGGGTTTCTGGGAGTCTGCAGGTCCACCAGATAGGTCAGGGTTCTGCAATGCACATTTAGAAAAAAGATGTTTCAGAAATTTACATTTTACTAAATGTGGATATGCTAAAAATCTGGCATGGACTCAGCTCTCCGGGACAGACTTTGCAGAACCTTGAGATAGGTGACTTCACTCTTGCACTCCACCACCTCAAAAGGTCCAGTCCACTTGTCTTGGATCGCCCTAGGCTCTACTGGTGCTGTCACCCACACTTTTTGACCAGGTTGGACTCGACCAGAGTGGCATTCCGGTCATACCACTGTTTCATATCCTCCTGGCTTGCTTCCAGGTTATCCTGTGTGAGACTCCTGAAGAGGGCAGTCTGGTTTCTCAGAGCCAGCATGTAGCTAAATACATCCTGGGGGGGGATTTACGAAGAGCTTTTTCCAAAGCCTCCTTCACCAGACTTAAAGGTCCCCTCTCAGGGTGGCCATAGATCAGCTCAAAGGGACGAAACCCAAGTCCCTTTTGAGGGACCTCCCTGTAAGCGAACAGAAGGCATGGCAAGAGGACATCCCACTTCTGCCTCAAGGGCTCTGACAGGCCCATAATCATGCCTTCCAAGGTGCGGTTGAATCTCTCAACCGGACCTTTACTTTGGAGGTGGGAAGGGGTGGTGAACTTGTAGGTTACCCCACACTCCTTCCACAGAGACTTCATAAATGTAGATATAAAGCTGGTACCCCTATCAGATACCAATCCCTTGGGAAACCCCATGCAGGTAAAAACCCCCATCAATGCACGACCCACCACAGGGGAAGTGATTGACCTCGGAGGAATGGCTTCTGGGTGGCATGGTCCACCAAGACCAGAATGAGCCTGTTGCCCATGGCTGTCTTGGGATCCAGAGGCCCCATAATGTCAATACCAACCCTTTCAAAGGGGGTACTCACAACAGCAAAAGGTTGGAGGGGAGCCTTACATTTCCCCCCACTCTTGCCACTTGCCTGACAAGTTTGGCAAGACCTGCAATGTGCATCTGAGTGACTGCGCATTAGGGGCCAGTGAAAGTGGGTGACAAGCCTCTCAAAGGTCTTGTCCCGCCCCAAATGTTCAGCTAAAGGCACATCATGAGCCAACCTCAGTAGGAAGGCCCTGAAGCACTGGGGTACCACCAGCACACGGGCTGACCCAGGCTCAGGAACCTTAGGCTCACTATACAAAAGGCCGCCCTCCCAGTAGATCAGGTGAGCTCCTGGCTCCTTGCCAGCTGCCTGGTCTGCAGCCTGGTGTCCCAAACACTCCAGAGTAGGGCACGTCTTCTGTGCTGCACAGAATGCTTCCCTGGTGGGCTCCCCTTCCTGCTGCCACTGCAACAGCTCAGGGACCTTCCCCAGTTCAGCCACCTGTTCCTTTGTAGGCTCCAGGGTGTCACCCTCAGGCTCCTCCTTCTCCTGGACCGTTGGAACTTCTGGTGCCGGTTTCCCGTGCCCCCTGCCCTTCCTCTTTTTGGCAGTCCCCTGGGCCATTGTGTCAGGCTCCAGGGGCTCTTGACCACCCTGACGAGCTGCCATTGACCTGGTGGATACGCATACCCACCCAGGCAGACCCAACATCTCCAAGTGTGACCTGTGTTCCACCTCCTTCTAAGGGGAATCCTCCAGGAACCAACTCCTCCCCAAGCGCTACACTAGCCAAACCCTGGGACAGCGCACCAGTGGGTGCTGGTGTACCCTTGGGGCATTTGGGGTCCGCCCTCACATGACCCACTTGATCACATGCATAACACTTACGTGGGGGACCCCCTGTCACTGGTTTCCCTTTGGCGAACCATGGTTTCTTCTCACTGTGGGGCTGGGAATCTTTACCCTGGGAATCAGTTTGGGGACCTTTAGAGAACTCCCCCTGTTTACCCTTACCCCCCCTTTCTTCTGAGAGGGACCCTGCCCAACCTTGGCATGGTCTCTCCATACCTCTTGAGGAACCTGGTGCTCTCCCAGCAGTCCGCTTTGTGAGATCAGTCAGCTTGCTGTCAATTAGGTGCTGGCGCAGCTCTGGAAAACCTAAACCTTACAAGTGCTCCCAAGCAAATTGTAAAGCCACTCATACGTTGTTACATTAGTGCCCTTCACCCAACCATCCAGTGACCTGCAGAATGAATCAGCACACTCCAACCATGTTTGGGATTCCTTTTTCTCGTAGGACCTAAACTTGTCCTTATACTGCTCAGGGGTGAGACCATATCTTTTGAGTAGGGCATCCTTCATGACAGAGTAAGTGAGGCCCTAAGAATCACCTAAGGATGTCAGAGTATCCCTCCCCTCTACCTCAGAGTGCTTCCACAGACCTGCCCGCCAGTGAGCTTCAGGGACCAGATTCATGTGGAGAGCAGATTCATACCGCTTGAACCACAAGTATGTCATCCTCCCTCTTGTAATCCTTCAGTGGGTCTTTTGGAATGTGTACCCTTCTCTCAGGCTGCACTGTGCTGTTGCTGCCACCATCTCTACAGGACTGGCTCCTATGATCTAACACCTTCAAGCTAAGCTCATGAGCCAGCAGCATCTTCCTTTCCTCAGTGGCCATCCTTCTCTCTTCCATTTCTAGACTGGGCTTCTTCAGCTCCAATTGGTATTCTCCCTCTGCCTGTCTGTCCTGTAACTTTTGCAGGTGTCAGACCCTTGTAGGACACACTGCTACCTGCACTGGAGACTCTCTTCTTGGACATAACAGGCCCACCCACTACCTCATTGTGAGTGACGTGCACCTCATCCTCCCCTTCTTGCTCTTCCTGTCTGTTACCCTCAGCTTCTTTGGCTGTCACCCAGGCCCTCAGCGCCCTTTGCAGCGCCTCCTTCTTGGATGAGGTCTTAATGGTGCAGGCAAAATCTTTACAGAACTGCTTCAACTGAGCCACTGTATAGCTCTCCAATTTATCTAGGTCAAAAGCAGCTGCAGCTGATGCATCTCCAGATTGAGACCAAATGAAGAGTTAAAAAGTGCAAAGTTCCAAAGGGAGAAAAACAAGTTCCCAATAGAAGTTTAAGAAAAAGTAAATCAAGGGATCAGCAAGAAGTAGTACAAAAAGAAGTCTCAAAGAGAAAAGCAAAAATCACAAGACAAGTAGATTGTGGTCACATAGTGGTCTGTACTGAAAACAGTAGTGTACACTTAATCACTGTATGTCAAGTACAAATACAAGTCCAATCCCATCAGCTGATCACCAATGTTAGAAGTGGGGTCTTTGGTTGGCAGTCAGGTTACCCCCTGTCCAAGCAAGGACCCTCACTCTAGTCAGGGTAAAAGAGCATCACCCCCTTGGTAGCTTGGCACGAGCAGGCAGGCTTAACTTCAGAGTGCTAGGTGTAAAGTTTTTGTACCAACACACACAGTAACATAATGAAAACACTACAAAATGACACAACACAAGTTTAGAACAATAGAAAATATTTATCTAAACAAAACAAGACCAAAACGACAAAAATCTAACATACACAAGTAAAGTGATTAATTAAAAAGCAAAAAGAGTCTTAAATCCTTAAGAAAACAATGCTAACACTGTTAGCGTTAAAAATTACATGGGTAGCGTCAAAATACCACACACATGCAAGTGTGCGTCAAAAAAGGTTAGCGGTGCGTCGATTTCTCACCCGCAGGCGAGGTCATGGGTCGTTTCTCCAGTCCGATCGGCATGCGTTGTTTCTTTCCCCGCAGGGTAGAGATGCATCGATCTGGACAAAACACCTCGGGTCCGGGCAGGTTTACGTTGTTTTTCCGCGCCCAGCGTTGTTGCGTTGTTGCAGCCTCCGTCAGGGATGCCGTGCGTCGTTTCTCCAGCCGCATGCGTCGATTTCCCAGCCACGCTGCAGACGGAGCATCGATTTCAGCAGCGAAGCCGGCTGCGTGTCATTTTTCAGCCACGCTCAGGAGGTTGCGTTGGACATTTCCCCGTACGGTGGTCTGTGCGTGGATTTCCAACATTGGTCTGCCAGCTTCACCTTTCAAGGCCCCAGGAACTGGATAGGGCACCACTTGGCACGAGTCTCGCAGAGAGCCCAAATACTGGCAGGGGAAGTCTTTGATGGCCCTGAGACTTCAATAACAGGAGAAAAGCTCAGTTTCAAGCCCTTGGAGAGTTCTTCACAAGCAGGAATGCACAACAAAGTCCAGTCCTTGTTCCCTTGCACAGGCAGAAGCAGCAACTGCAGGATAGCGCCACAAATCAGCCACAGGCAGGGCAGCTCTTCTTCCTCAGCTCTTCAGCTCTTTTCCAAGCAGATGTTCCTCTTGATTTCCAGAAGTGATCTAAAGTCTGTGGTTTTGGGTGCCCTTCTTATACCCATTTTGCCCTTTGAAGTAGGCTTACTTCAAAGAAAAGTCTCCCTTGTTTGTGAAATCCTGCCTTACCCAGGCCAGGCCCCAGACACACACCAGGGGGTTGGAGATTGCATTGTGTGAGGGCAGGCACAGCCGTTTCAGGTGTGAGTGACCACTCCTCCCATTCCTCCTAGCACAAATGGCTCATCAGGATTTGTAGGCTACACCCCCAGCTCCCTTTGTGCCACTGTCTAGAGAGAGGTGCAAACAGCCCAACTGTCAAACTGACCTAGACAGAGAATCCACAAACAAGCAGAGTCACAGAATGGTTTAAGAAAGAAAATGCTCACTTTCTAAAAGTGGCATTTTCAAACACACATTCTTAAAATCAACTTTACTAAAAGATGTATTTCTAAATTGTGAGCTCAGAGACCCCAAACCCCATGTCTTTCCGCTCCCAAAGGGAATCTACACTTCAATCATATTTAAAGGCAGCCCCCATGTTAACCTATGAGAGAGATAGGCCTTGCAACAGTGAAAAACTAATTTGGCAGTATTTCACTGTAAGGACATATAAAACACATTAGCATATGTCCTACCTTAAACATACACTGCACCCTGCCCATGGGGCTACCTGGGGCCTACCTTAGGGGTGTCTTACATGTATGAAAATGTAAGGTTTATGCCTGGCCAGTGGGTACACTTGCCAAGTCGAATTGGCAGTTTAAAACTGCATACCAGACACTGCAGTGGCAGGTCTGAGCCATGTTTACATATCTACTAATGTGGGTGGCACAACCAGTGCTGCAGGCCCACTAGTAACATTTGATTTACAGGCCCTGGGCACCTCTAGTGCACTGTACTAGGGACTTGCCAGTAAATCAAATATGCCAATCATGGATGAACCAATTACATACACAATTTGCATAGGTGCATTTGCACTTTAGCACTGGATAGCAGTGGTAAAGTGCACAGAGTAACAAAAACAGAAAAACAAGAGTCCCGCACACATGAACAACCTTGGAAACAGAGGCAAAAAGTTAGGGGCGACCACCCCAAGGTTGCCAATTCTAACAATATACATATGCATTTCAAAATGAATACAATTTTACTTTTACGACTATGTAAGAATTAACTTCACATTAGTAAAACGCACGTCATTCAAGGCTCATATTTATTTACAAGTAGAAATTGGGCGTAAAAGTTGTTCTTTGTTGCACTTGTTCCCAGCCACAGATCACTCATTTGGTTTCACTCAATTTGTAATACGAGTTTTGAATAATTACGTGAACTAGATTACTCAGTTTCCAAGACATGCTCACGTTTATTTTCTAGAGACCGAATAAAGAAATGGCCAGGGAAGCATCTGAAATATCTTTTAATTATACTTTTAGGAGAGAGTGAAACTTCTCAAAGCTCACTTGGTCAGAAATTTGTAATAAAGTTCCCGTAATTACTAGTGGTTAGGACAATGCATGACAAACTATTCGGCTTACAGAAAAGTAGGGCATTGCAAATGTTTGGATAATTATAATGGCTGGTTGAAATGTCAAGAAAACGTCAGATATTTTGGGTGCAGCTGGATTAGATGAGCTTTGTGAGCAAAAAAGCAAAACTAGAGTTGGAAATGAAAGTTTAGTCCGCCAGGTGAGAAATGATGGGTGGAGCAATGACCTGATAAAGGGAACTTATACAGGAAGGAAATAGACGAGTTACAAATCTGCTGAAAAGATCGTAGACTACGAACTGAGACGCCGTAGGAAGTGGAGAAGAAGGTGTCTTTTCGAGTGCCGTTTCTAATTGAAGTATAACGTCAGCAGTGATGTGTTTCAGTATAAGAAGTTAAAAATGGATACAGGATGGGTCCCAGGCTTTACATACGGATCATACACCAGTGAAAGCAGTCTTCTACTAAGTGCAATTATTTTTTTCATCTAATCACAAGCCAACATGCCGTGGTTTGAATATAAATGTTTCCCATTATCTATATTTATAAGTAGTCGCCGTAATGAGGAGCAAATTAACTGTGACTTAAAATATGCACAGGATGTAGCCGAAGTGAAGCATTTCCTGTGATCATCTTCGAAAGTCCCACTCTTGCCCCTTCACTTATTGTGTCTGTTTGTACCCATGGATTCACGAGTACCTTTATAGTGCAGACCTATTTAGAGATTACTGTTTCTAGGTTGAAACCACCTGCTAAAACTTGGCAATGTGTAGAACAGGTCTGGTAATATGATTCAGAAAACTACTGGTAATTACTCTAGTCTGCATTGCATTCCATCATTCTTTGCTTACTGTGCCTCAACCGAGATGGAATACTAGCTTTATAAAAATCAGGCCTGGTCCTGCTTCAAGTCTATCACTGGACCTCAAACATTCATGCCAAATCCCCCTCAATGGAACCAGAAGCAACCCCATACCGGTTTTGGATATACTGGTGCACATCATTTCCATGCATTTTGACCTTACGGTGCCTATTACTCAAACTGCTCCTCACTGAAGAGTCCATAAAGGCTGAAACTGGTCTGGGATTGTTTGTGTTTTGATTCAGAGGTGCCTGGCCAAGCAGTTCAGGCAGGGATGTTTCTTTTAGACCAGCACCAAGTGTGACTGGCTTATGTTGGGTCCTTGCCTAGTGGCTCAGTGGAAATCGAAGAATGGATTCAAATGTGGCATAAAGTAATTATTGGTTTGTTGAGATTAATTCAGGCTTGCCCCATCACTATGAAGGTCTAGCTGCAGACAGTCTGCCGGAGCTCTTGTCAGCACAACAACCCAGCGACTGACAACATACAGAGAGCTTTGGATTATCCCCTTTAAACAGTTGACTTGTTTGGGTCAGACACTTTCTGCTATCGCATTAAAGATGTGTCCATCAGGTTTTGGATCAGCACACAGCCTTTCGCTGATATTTACAGTTTCCTCATCCACTCTGCATCTGTGATTGTCACAAGAAATAGTTTATGGGCATGCCAGAGCAAGTGAGTGTGGCTTTGCAGCAGCTGGCCTGGCTACCCCTGCAGCATCCTGCTGCATCTCATGACGCAGAGCACTGTCTTTAGATGTAATCCCTGCCCAAGTGCCCCCTCCCCCCCCACCTCAATGAAAGAAGCAGGCAGGAACTCAAGCACACTGAGAAAATAAATGACGGCCAAAGACGCCCGTGATCGGTTCAATGTGACGGATTTTAATCTCCTCGATAAAATGAAGTAAACGCAGTCCTTACAGATTAGCCCATTAGTCCTTTATTGCCTTTTAAGGGCTACGAATGGTGGATTCCCAAGGCTTGAAATTACACTTCATATAGTTTCTTATATCCAGTCCGTTGAACTGTTGAGAACAGCATATCGACAGGGACCAATTTTGTAGCACAGGTTTTGCATGTACATGTATGTGTAATTTCTGTTGGTAGAGGCTTTAGAAATTTCATGGGTTTTAGCACCCCATCAATATCTTCCCAACCAAATTCACTTGGATCTTTCTCTTCATATGCGTGATCCAAAACATTTGCACATCTTCTGATCAAGTAGCACGCTCTTTTAATGTGTCCACGCACAGAATACGACGTCAGTGGAAGGTCACTTCGGGACTGATCTCTTTAACTCACTGTCTCAAGATCATCAAATGTGTGACAGTCAGAACTGGTTTCCACACACACACAAGGTATTTTTCCATGACCTTAAAGTCACGTTCTTCCTCTGTCTCAGCAAATCCTTTTAGAAATTTCACAGGTTCATCAGTTAAAGCTCCAAGCTTTGATCCAATTTTGCTCAGTGTCATCACCCGTAAGAATATGAACACTGGGCATCTCTGGGTCAAGTGTCTTGTACAGAATATGAAGCAGGATTAAGTGCCTCTTCTCGCCTGTTCCATAACATATCCACAACTCTGACAATCCTTGACTTATGGATATTGCAACAAATCTGTAAGTAGCACAAAAATAACGTCTGTGTCATTTGACAGTTTGATTCGATTGGCACCATTTCAAGCAGCCCACCTAACATGTGGCACAACACAAAGGTCAGCTTCCTCCAATTTGCTGTTAAGTTTTTGAACACTATGGCCTGTATCTTTTGAATATATCTCTGCAGGCACGAACTCCTCATTGACATTCATTCACTTGCAGCAATTGGAAAATCAGTGCTCACTGCAGCATGAGCAATGTTTGGCGAGTTACCATCTCCAAGTTCACCTTGATCGATGTTGATGTCCAGAATTTATCAAGTTGCAGAGGTACAGGTGTCAAATTCTTGATGCAGGCAAGGTCAATTGTTCCACTTGTAGACATTTGTCTGATTCTCTCACATTCTTTGACAGCTAGTTCAAGCTAACTGTCAAACATAATGTGCAGTTTTTGCAAGATGCACACTGACTTTGATATCTGTAGAACAGTCTGAACGACCTCTCCAAGTTTTGCATGGATGATATCTTGACCATTAGCAATTGTGACATATAGTACACAACAACAGCAGTTTTCAATGAGGAACACTTTTCGAACTGAAATTCTTCAGGTGTAAGGTTTTTTTTTCGAGCTCTTGTAGGAGCTTGTACTTCAATGGGTTGTTTGCAGCATCTCCATCAAATAATGTGTTTGTTGGAAGAAGGTCATGGGACAGAAGCTCCTTTATAAATTCAACCCTTTCTTTTGCTACATCCACCTCTCTATGTGCTTGCGAAAGTTGTTTTTTTGTAACCTGTTTTGTAGCGACTGGTTGGACAAAACTCTTACTATGACAGTTAAAGCGTGGGCGTTTAGCTTTAGTGATTATGTCAAACAGCTTTTTCTCTTTCAATACAAATCTCTCCTGCTTCAGTTCTGCGCAAAGTTTTGATCCATATTCCAGGACATCTAGTTGACGTGTCTTTATATCGTTACCCACATATTGTTTGGTCACGAAGTTGCGTAGTTGCACAGGCTCAGTCATTTTAATGGGGTTTCCTTGCTGCTGCATGAAATGAAGGCTGTCAAGATGTTTGTTAAACATTCCTGTCTCTTTCCCACAAGTTTGTGGTGAGAAACAGTTTCACGATGGTCCATTAATTATGAATTTGCCATCTCTCTGAAATAGCACATATAAAGGATTTCATGGTAAACTAGCTGCCATTGAGCAACTCTTTCACTTTTACTCGTCTGACCAACAATTCCCTTAGAGCTTTTCTGTGATCTCTGCATCGTCTTTTGCAGTTTCATATCTGAAGCAACAGCTTTTAACCTTCCCTCTCGGTCTTTCACCACAAAAAGTCTTTGGATACATTTTCTGTAGAGGTATAGTTTGTCCACCTCTAGCTTCTTCACTCTTTCCAAATACCAGGACCCATATCTCAGGTAGTTTATGCAATCAAATTCACAAAATGCAGTAATCAGTGACTCCACAGTCTTCACTTGCAGCTCCCAATCACCTTCCCGATCAGCATGTACCAAGTTTTTCACAAGAGCTATCATGTGTAAAACATTTCCCCAGTACTTGCAAAGTTCTGATTTTTCTTCACATTCTTTGACAAACTCTACAAACTTGTTTTTCTGATTTTGAAATGAGTGTATTGAACATTGCCTGGCTTTGCATTATGCCTTTTGAATGTAGTGCATTCTGTGCCTTGTTCACTTCTGAGATGAGATATGCAAAACCTGATTTGTCACTCTTGTTCCAGAAAGCATTACAGTGCAGTGTTTATATAGCCTCAGATATGATGAGCATACCTTGTAAAGAACAAACAAAACGAGTTCTGCTCAATACTAACTGGACAAGTTTGCTTCCAAAGCTTTCAACCTCAATAAGTACATCATCTATGCCACATCTACTGAGATAACTTCCTGCTCACTGCAACACAGCTTTTGTCATGTGCAAAATGCCAGTCATAGGATAAAGATCATCAAATTCTACTGTATTACTCATAAAAATGTCAGCTACAATACGGAAAACACCTTCATTGCATACAGTTGGCAGGATAGCCTAGTGCACATTTTAAAATTTGTATTTAGAGCTTCGTATACTGTTGTGTAGTTTGTGACTGGAGACGGTACAACTGGTAAAAACCCAACCTTCTTCAGTGGGATGGTATTCTGGGGGATCAGAGCATGAATTCCAGCTCAAGGAGGAACTGACTTTTCTTCATCCATTAGTCAGCACCGAATAAGCGATATGATAAATTCAGTTAAATCAGCTTTGCGGACCGCAGCATCAGGTAGAAGATCTATGTCCTCAGCCACTTTGAAACTTTCTAGTAGTCTGGGACATGTTGATGGCTTGTAGTGATTTTGCATATTGGGTTATAAGTTTGTAACTTTGTTTGTTTATGCCTATAGCTGACACTGCTTGTTTTCCAGCAGTACTTCATTGGTACAGCTTTGGAAAAGCACCAAGGCAGTATCATGTGTGCTGGATGTTCCAGACAAAGAAGAGCTGTCTTCAAAATCAAAATTATCAAGAGCAGCAATTGTAAATTCTTTCTTAGTAAAGTGATTTGAGAGTACCGTGCTGTCAGATTCACAAGATTTTACAGCATGAGCTGCTAGGAAGTTCCTGCTCCGTACTATAACATTATAACTTATGGATACACCAATCCTGTTCGTTGAAGCGATTTGCCCTCTACTTTTGCACTTGTCATAGATTGCATGGGCACTCATCATGTGTAGAGAAGTTTTCTTTTTGCCATGATGTATTTCATAAAACATGATTTGGAAAAGACAGTACATTTGAACAGCATAAGCCTATCGGTTTATGGGATTGTCTTTCAATTCTTCACTTACATCTTCAAAGCCACCATCAATGTTGTTGGCTTCTGTTCCTGATTCAAGAACTTTAATTTTCTAACAGTTTTGCTTTGCTGATATTAAAAAAATGATGTAAGAAATGTTAAAACAACATCAGGCATTCTTGTTGACTCTCATAATTTGCAGAGCTCTGGAGCATCACAAAATTTGTCATTAAGTCCAAAATCTTAATATTTCAGGATATTTCTTAAAATTGTTCCTGTTGAATTTACTGCATCCTGTGATATTATTTTGGCAGCAGGAACTTCAGGATTCAAATCAGCTGAGAACACCAGAAGTGGCTCATTTTTTTTGTTAGACTGACAAGAACAAACTCTGTCATTGTCACCAGAAAAATCTTAATTTCATTATTATGGACCAGTACAGTTTCATCAATGTTGACCATTATTTCTCTGGTCTCACTGAGTGTAAACCCATTGCCAGCACTCACGAGTGGCTATAAAACTTAATTTGCTTTTTCAAAGAGTGCAAACTTAACTAAAGGCTGGCGGTTATGTTGCTGCTACGGTCATATTTTCAAATATATGCACACATGCAGTTTGAGTGGGCATACAAATCCGCTGCAAATACATTCACCTTGTTGTTTCAATCAGCTACTCGCTAAAAACTTCATCTTGGAAGAAACTAGCTACAGATAAAAACATGTTTGCCCTGTACTCTGTTCTTTCCTCAGTCCCTTTGGCCTTTGTTCTGGCTAAACCAAATATAACACTTTGAAGATCCTCTGCTTTCTGGTCAGTTGTTGGAGGTAGCCTTCTATCTTCTGGGTGGATGGTTATTGGGTTTGGTTGTTGTCGCTTTCTCAGGCTTGGTCTCTTGTAGTGATTCACTGGTTTCTGCTATTTTTTGCCGTTTTTTTCCTTTCTAAGCTTTTTTTTCCATTTGATGCAACTTATAGCACTTGTTGTAACAATGATGAAGTATTTGATCCTCTTCACCCATCAGTTTCAATCTTTTGTGAACTACGTCTTTGCCTGATTTCTGCAGCATCTCAAACTCTCTTCTGTACAGCCCCAGTAGATGTCAGATTTTATTTTAAATTAGTTTGGCATATGACACGTTTTTCTTTGTTGGTTTCCTCAGATTTTATAGTTAGCAACACTCTGAAAGGAGGTAAAGATCCTTTGCTTCCACCTGCTTCTCTCACGTTTAAGAATGTGAATCAACTGGAAACCTGAAACAAAAAGAATATTAAAATAAATCACCAATATAATGGCTAAAACACATCATTATAGGGCCACAATTTTGGAAAATGGCGGTAGTGTTGCTCTGAGGAGTTATTTTCTGTCTCTAAAAAAAAAAACTACTTGACGTGCAACACCTACGTTTTGACACCAAAGCAAATAATATAGGTCTCATGGTCCCTGAAATACTGCATCATCACTGCAACACATCCTCCATTTAAAAAAATGTAATCTATAAAAAAACTGGCCCGGATTAGCAATGTCTACCCAAGCTAAATTACTTCTCTAATGATACAAAACCACAAATAAAAAATGAAAATCTCTGGATAACATTTTTTTAACTAAGTACATTAAGGGGCCAGGACTAACAGTCCAGGATCCTGGCATATCTGCTAAGGAACTGCTAAGTAGTCTTTATATAGCTAATTGCACCTTTCAGTTTCCTCCCTTTTCCCCAGCAATGGAAAATAATTGGCTGATATGTGGTTCCAACCTTTTGCCCCTTCTGTCAGGACTGGATCTCAAGGTAAATAGCCCCCCACTCCCTCTTAAAATTTCTGACCTGCTCTTCTGCACCCGAACCATCATCATGACCATCTTAAAGGTGTACTGCCTTTGAATGCTGTACTGCCAGGTAAGCCTCCCACCAAAGTGAAACGCAAACCGTGTTGGCTCCACATCTGCTTTTTTTTTAAAGATGATCCTGACTCTCGATCTGGGACAGTCTGTTTAAGGCTTCAGGTAGCATGGTGAATGTCTCGCTCTGCCTCAGGATATTCAGGTTTTGTTTCCCGTATAACAGCCTCCTGCCCCATTGAAACTGGTGACTTTACAATCCACAGAGTCAACACCAGTGTTAGATTTGTGTCCAAGCCTAGCAGAGAGAGTAACCAGATTAATGACTGGTTCCTCCAGATCCCCTTCTAAGTAGGTTTGACACTTCTTCCCCTCTGCCAGTGTCACATGAACTAGACTTCATGCTGTAGCAGCAGAACTACTTGATGGCCTATCACCAAAACCTAATGGTAGCTTGAATGTAATAATGTAACATGAAGTGCAGACAACGTGACATCCATGTTTTCTGCAGTACTTCTGGAGTGCTGGGGACAGGATGTTGAACATCACATCTCTAAGATCTTGCTTTAGGTTGGTTATTAACTGCAGCATCGGTTCTTCAGTAAGCATCATGCTCCCCATTTTGTCCCAAATTTTTTTTTAAGGTAGACATTTTGGAGTAGGTAGGACCACTTGCTCTCCATTACCACCGCCAAGCTTTGTTCCTGGGATTTTACACCTGAATGACTACCGACAAGGTCTACCCTTCATGTGAAATAGGTGACAATGTGATAGCCCTGGGTCAGACCAACAGCAAACAAGCACAGCTCTCAGTACACAAGTAAAATCCATTCAGGGAATGGTATATTGTTGCTTTTCTCCAGTTCCCCGCTGTACCCTTTCAGAAGCAATTAGATCTTCACAACATCTTTGCAGGTCAGGATCTTTAATCATCAGCCCCTCAGTTTCACCTCACCACAGATGTATCTCTCTAACATTGTAGAGCACACCTCCAGTGCTTTTCATCCAGCAGGATGTGGCCTTCGGAAGATCAAAACCTCCACTTCAGTTTCCTGGAACTGAGAGCTGTAAGGCTAATTTTAAAAGCCACCAGAATGGATAATATGATGACCCCCCCATTGTATGATGAAAAATGACTTCCTAAAATCCCCAGTGCTGTCACAAGGTGCTCATACCCTCTAGCGCTGCAACATTCATCACAAAATCAGACTGTCAGTGGAGAATGCTCTGGGCCTAAAGAATGAGGTGAGGAATGCCTTTGTGAAACACAACTCTGGCTGCCTCTTTGCAAAAAAGACATTGGAAATCTTCAAGCAGTCTTCAACAGGTGCCACAAATTACCACCATTCTATTATCCTCTCCTGATAAAACAAAATGCCAGTGGTTTGCAGGCAGATATTGCACCCCTTCTCAATTCCAAGATCAGGAATCTTTGCCTTCTCTTTTGCTCCATTTATTTTTATCCTTCCAAGTTAAGATAAATCAAGACAAAGTCATGCTATCTGATTTTGTTTGCTCCAACCTTGACCAGGCAATTTTGGTACACAGATCTTGAGTATTTGTCAGTGAACACTCCAATCCGGTTCAGAACAGATCTGTTTCTTCTGATCACTGGTCACATTTAAGTGCTCCATCACAACCTAAAGTCGCTTCAACCAAGCTTCTATTGGACTTTTCCTCCTTTGGCAAAAAGGAACTTTAAGCCTTTTCACAGAATGTGTATTCAGATGATCTCATGGAAAATGGTAATTCTTCTGGATATTCTGTCCACCAGGAAACTTGGAGAAATGCGGTCTTTATACATTCAGCTTCCATTAATGAAACTTGAGAAATACACATGCTCTTTTACAACAGACCCACACTTCAAGCTGAAGACGACTTCATGCTTTCATCTGAATAAAAAAAAAAAAAAAAAAGTACATAGTTTCTTCCCACAGCTTACCACTTTGTCTGAAAGGGGCTGTAGCCGGGAGCTGAACTCCCCGGCTACATCAGATAGGAAACCGGAGGCGGAACGCCGCTCTTCCAGCCCCGGCGGACTGGAATATTATGATATCGGGAATCCGGCCCCATAAACATACTTGCACACGTGGAAACAATCACTGAAGCTGGGAACCCGGATATCCGGGTTCCCGATGGTGTAAAAATGAGAGAAGGACTTCGCACGCGGCGCGCGTACACAACAAGGGACGCCGAGGACGGAGGAGAAAGGAAGGAGACAGTCCAAGAGGAAACGCCGACGGAGGAGCAGATTACCACCAGCCAAGAAGATACTACCACAGGACAAGAGGGTCCCAAAGAGCCTGAACGCCGCCACGTCCCCGGAGGGACGTGGCTAAGCCAGGTATGGTCCTGCTTAAAGGACAGCATTCGTTATATGGTGGGGAGGGAGGGGGCTGGTAGAGACGAGAGGAGAGGAGGAGAGGGGGGTGGAGGGGGATGACAGGGAGAAGGGAGGAAAGGGGTTGAGAAAGGCACCTGAACACGAGTTATAGGCACAGAGACCAAGAGAATTTTTATTTTTTTCCCTCACAAGCACGACCCACAGAGGTGATTTTCACTAGACATCTGAACCTAATATCATCCATATCTTCTGGCTGTGAGGAGAGGACCCTTATATACCACAAAACTCCCTTTCTCCCTCTCTCTCTTTTTCTCTCTTTCTCTCTTTCTCTCCCCCCAAAGCACGCCAAGACTTACCGGTCTTTCCGTTCCTCTTGTTTTTCCGGTCTCCCTGGAAACACCGTCGAGAAAACCACCTCCAGTCATCCAGAACCCTGAGGGAGGAGAGGACAGCGGAGATTACCAACCAAACGACCGTAAAACATTGGACACTGTAAACTTTGATATTTTTCACAATAAATCACGGTTATTCACCCTTCCGGCTGAGTATCCTCGTCCTTCCTATCGCTACACGCACTCCCAAAAGGGGCATACTTTATTTGGATACTAAGGGCCTCATTACAAGTTTGATGGAGGGGATTACTCCATCACAAATGTGACAGAGATCCCGTCCACCGTGTTACAAGTTCCATTATATCCTATGGAACTTGTAAAAGGGCGGGCGGGCGGGCGGGATATCTGTCACTTTTGTGACGGAGTATTCCTTCCGACAAGGTCGTAATCCGGCCCTAAATGTTGTTTGAATTTCTACATTGATTGAACTAAGTCATTTAGGAAATTGGGCCAGCTTTTTGTTTCTATTGGCGGAGGTTTTCCTTTGTCTAAGCAAGGCATACTTTGCTTGATCTCAGCATGCATCATCATCTGTCACAGGGAATCATACTAATATGTCCAGAATAGTGTTTGAGTTCATTTCACTAGAGGCATGGCATCAACAGACACTCTCTTCACAAGGTTACCGATTATTGACATCTGCGGGAAGCAACATAGGCATCTACCCATGCTTTTATGTAACATTACTGCTGCAACATTAAAACAATATTAGAGACTACAGTGGTAGAAAACAGTACTGTAAACACTGCTAAGTATAGTCGAGCCACATAACTACTTTGTTTATGCTTGTCTGTATTTTTATGAGAACCATTCTTCAAATATGTGAATCTATGAAATATCCAGTGTAGGACAATTAAATATTACATACCTGTAATGACAGTCCTCTAACTATTCACATGCAGCCACCCACGTCTCCGGTTATTAGGCTTATTTGTATGTTTGCGTGATTACCTGTGAACATTTGAGCAGCTCTGATTCTGTGGTGTATTGGAGGTGCATGTTTCTCTGCCTCTCTGACAAAGTTCAGTCACATAATAAGGTGGTAGACATTCAGTGTATGGGTGGTTTTGATGTAACTTTACTGCATGGAAACACTGCTGTATTATATTGGCTATTCAGGAGTCCCAGTCTGATAGGAAATATTCAAGCATGTGAATCTATCAAAGATACCAAAGTTATAGAGCTATAATTAGAGACAAATAACCTATTCTTTTTAACCAAAAAATGGAGAACCATGGTAAACGGGAAGTGGCATTTTCTTTCTGATGCTGTTTATATATGTCAATGAACAATTTGTAACTTTCAACAGCAAAGGACAAACAAATTACTGTGTACAAGGAAATGGGTTACAGTGAGCCTATAAAGTGCTTTGTACAAATGGGCAAACATGGCTTTGTTAGCCCTGCTTGCTCTGGATTTGAAAGGTTGAATTTGTGTTTACCACACTTAAAACATGTCTTGATAACGTTATTTGACAACCAATAGGCAGATGATGGCAGCCATACATCTCTGTTTTCCAAACGGTTGTGTTTTGAACTTATTTAAGGTATTTTTTGGCCATCACAATTCAATCAATGAAAGAGTGAACAGTTGAAACAAACAAACTGATCCTTAAAATGTGCACATTTAAGAAGTTTCTGTCAAATGTGCATATTTCATTCAGGTAATTAATCATTTCTTGATTTAATCTGTGTTCCCTTTTCTTTTAAAAAAGAAGTGATTCCACAGTTCTAAATGTACTCTGTATTTTTTATGTGTGATTTTACTGCCAAATTCTTTAAATGTAAATTAACATATTGTGAACTTTTGTTAGGTGGATGGTGTTGACATTCAGGATTTAACAAATCAAGAAGTGGTTGGTGCCTTGCGTAATACAGGGGAGATGGTACACTTGACCTTGGCTCGCAAGAAAAAGCCCTTTGGGTCGTTCTCAATTGAAAGATCTTTAGATAGAGGTAACTATTTGCTTATGATGTAATAGTTTACTTTTCCTATTTGTGATTCTTTAGCCTTTGCTATTTGTTATATTAACATGAAGCATTGAATTTCCAGTCTTTTAAGGATTTATTTTTTTATTAGCCTTAAGAGGGTTTCAACATCCCCTGTCTTCTCAGTGGCATATATTGTATGTTAGAACACTGGAATGTTGAGAGCACCATTGAAGACAATGAAGAGGCTTTGGGCTTATAATGGCTGGTATAAGCCTGAAGCGTCAACATTCCAATGTTTGTCATCATGTTTCCCCCTTTTAAATTTAGAAAATTCTACCCTTAGTGGCTGGAATGCTCTAATAGCCTTATAAACCTTTTACCTCAGGCTATGTCAGTTCTTAAAGGCTCTCTACCTCATTATAGGCCCTCACCTACAACTTGGGTTCAGGACCATTAACAACCAGTAGAACCCTCAGCAGCGGGCTATAAGGTATATTACGAAATGCATGTCTGCATATGTTTTTATTACTATGCAGATTTATCAGCTGTAGCTGTTCCAAACAAAGGCATTCAACCAGAAACTGGATGCTAGAGGTTAAATCAGTGCACTGATACACCATCACGATAAATATGTTTCCTGCAAATTATACTATTCGATTTCCTCTGTCAAGTCAGTTTCTGTCAAAATGTTTTTGCTGACAGCTTTAATGCTGTTTGACGAATCTGTATGAAACATTTCAAAACATTAAAAAAAAATCTGATTCACATTTGGCATAGCAAGTTTTGTGCAGCTCCGTCATAGGGTGGAAATAAAGTAAGAGTCAAAAAAGTGGCTTTTTCTATTTCACCTCCTCTGAGAATCTTTGTTCCACAGCAGAAAACTGCTGAACTGAATTACGTCCTCCTTGGCATGAAACTAAAACTTTAATTAGATACGTGCCTTGGCTTGGTTTGGTGTAAATGTGTTCAATATTTTTTGGGAAATTGTCCCTTGTCCCAGGTTCGTGGACAGCACATAGACCCAAATAAAAAAAATAAAGGTCTTCCCATTGGACTAGCAAAATGTTTGGGGTCGAGCCAGCGAGTGCATGCGCTGGTGCATGCGTCTCACTTGCAAGACTGTTGTGTTATGTAAACGGCGTGGAGTCTGCCTTGTAGCTCACCATTTGTTGATTTGCGTGGCACTCGTCTTTACAGCCTCGTAATTCGTCAAGGCACTCCTGGCATCATTTCTGTTCTTCTGTGTGGAGCAGGGACCAAGCACTAATTGATTGAACTCACTTAGTGCCCCTCCGCAGCCCCCAATGTGATTGAAGTACTGTTTTTTTATTTTTATTATTAAAGTTTTAGTGCCCTGCAAACAGAAGGCTTGTGACTGCCAAAAATTTTCCCAGTAGGACAAACTAAATTGCAAAGTTTTATTTTTTAAAGCTAACTTTATTTAATTTTGCCAAGTCCTCTCTTCTCACTTTCCACTCATGTTTTCTTTTGTTTTTGCTCGTAGGCGCTGTTTGCAAAAAATGACAATTAATTTGTACGAAATATTGCAAAGCGACAGTGTTTCTTTATTATGTGTAATCTCTGAAATTATGTTTTCACACATTATCATGCATTACACCCCAATGACAAAGATGCAGTAAAGTTTCAATAGTTTTTATTTAACATAACTGCAATTTGCGAAAAGTTGCATGGGCTACAATGATTAGGATAATGAATAATGCAAGATACAGAATTGTGAAAATGAGTCATTGTTACGAAGACCCCCACCATCTTGCAATGCATAAGAAAGACATACGAGATGTAATATGCCCTAATACCCTAATGTGAGAGCCTAACCTCCTACTTAAAGGAGAGCTAGGTTTGCTAAACCTAATCTGCCAATGCCATGTCCATGAGAGGAGCCCCCAATCCTTGTTACCTTGGAATGAGGTCTCTTTCTCAGACTCTGCAGGGACACGAAGACTGGGTCAGCGTCAAGACGACGTGCAGCATCGATATCAGCGATGGTGGCGATGCCCTCTGGTCGGAATCCCTCTGATTATATGTCTAAAGTACGATGTATTTATACAGATCTACAAGGACCCCTGACGTAGGTGAGTTCCCAAACAATAGATAACAGACATGCTTAGGACGGCAATTAATGTAAACAATCCCTCGAAAGTATAAAGAGGGAAAATCCTTAAGTGTTAACACCTACTGTTTGTTTGTCTTTGTTGCTTGATCTTGACGCCTTAGCGCGGTGACACTGATAATGTAAATCATAACATGTGGCCTAACTATAAACACGGCAGCCATCTTAGAAGAATTAAATAATTAAATGGGCTAAGACAGAGCAAGCTAAGTAGGTTAAAAGTCACTAGGTGACGGGGCGCGAGTCTGCAAGCCAGAGACTAAGCTAACTCCTGTTGTCCCATTAAAATGAACTAGGAGTCACTACACTACTTAACTCTTCTCAACCCACCCCAATCTAATCTGCCCCACTCCAATTCGCTCCCTCTAATCAAAAACAATTATCACCACTCCGAAACGATCTGCCCCACTCCATTCCAAAACAATCTGCCCCACTGCAATCCAAAACAATCTGTCCCACTTGAATCCGCCCCACTACAATCCAAAACAATCTGCCCCACTCCAATGTACCACACTACAGTCCGCCCTAATCCAATCAAAAACAGTCCGCCCCACTCCATTCTGCCCCACTCCAATCTAAAACAAAATGCCCCACTCCAGTCCAATCCACCACACCCCAATACAGTCCACCCGACTCATCCCAATTCACCCCACTCCAATCCACCCCAGTCCCATCCAGTCAATACCACACCAACCTAATCCACCCTATTCCAATCCATCCTAATACAGTCTGCCTCACTGCAATCCAAATCAATCTTCTGACTGCAATCCAAAACAATCTCCCCAGTCCAAAACAATCTGCCCCACTGCAATCTGCCCAACTGCAATCCAAAACAATTTGCCCCACTCGAATCCACCCCACTCCAATCTGCCCAACCCCAGTGTGCCACACTACAGTCTGTCCCACTCCAGTCTGCTCCGCTCCAATCCAAAACAATATGCCCCACTCCATTCAAGCTCACCTCTATCCAGTCCACCCCACTCAATCCCAATTCACCCCACCCCACTCCAATCCGGCCCTCTCCATTCTGGCCCATTCCAATCCAAAACAGTCTGCCCCACTCCAATCTGTTCCACTCCAATCCAAAACAATCTGACCCATTTCAACCTGCCCCACTTCAATCCAAAACAACCTGACCCACTCCAATCCATTTCAACCTGCCCCATTCCAATCCGGCCCACATTATTACAAAACGACCTCCCCCATACCAACCTTCCCTACTACAATGCCATACATCCCAATCCAATCCAAAGCGGTCTGCCCCACTCCAATCCAATCCACTTTACCTCACCCCAGTACAACCACCTACATCCCAATTCACCCCACTTCACTCCATCACAATCCACCCTCTACAACCGAGTCTAATCTACCCCACTCTAATCCAATACTCCTCACCCAACCCACCACACCCCAAACCACCCCACCTCAGCCCAATCCAACCCACCTCAGCCCAATCCAACCCACCTCAGCCCACTCCAATCCAGACCACCCATCCCACCCCAGTCCAATCATCCCACCCCAGTCCAATCCACCCTACTCCAGTCAAACCCACCCGAATCCAACCCACCCCACTCAACCCAATTCACCCAACCCCAATCAAGTCCACTGATACCCAATCCACCTCACTTCAATACAATCCACCCCACACCAGTACAATCCACTTTAATCCAATCCACTCAGTCCAATCCAGTCCACATTAATCAACCCTACTACAGTCAAATCCACCCCACTCCAAATCACCTTTATCTATCCCACTTCAATCCAGTTCACCACTCTCCAATCAATCCACCCCACTCCAGACCAATTCACCACAATCCCCTCCACCCCTATCCAATCCCCCCAGTACACCACACTCAATCCAGTCTACCCCACTCAGTCCAATCCACTTCACTCTACCACAATCTAATACACCCCACTCAAGTCCACCCCACTGAATTACAATTCACCCCATGCCAATATAATGTACCTCACCTCAGTGCAATCCACGCAGTCCAATCCATCTCAGTCTCGTCCACCCTACCTCAATTCAGTCCACCCCAACCAAATTCACCTCCTCCAGTCCACTCCACCCTACTCAAATTCACCCCATTCCAATCCACTACACTCTACCCCAATCCAGTCCACCCCATCCCAGTTCAGTCCTCCGCACTCCAGTCCGTCCACACTATCCCACTCCAATCCACCCCACTCCAACACGATCCACTCAACTCAACTCCAATCCAGCCTACTACAATGCACCCCAGCCCAATACAATCCACCCCAACCTATCCCAGTTCAATCCACCCCACCCTATTCCAGTTCAATCCACCCCATTGCACTCCAATCCACCCCACCCCACCTCTGTGCAATCCACCCCACTCCAATCCACCCCAGACCAATCCACTGCAATCCAATACAACACACCCCACCCACCCCAATCCACCCCACCCCAATCCAGTCCAGACCCGCCTCAGTCCAATCCACCCCACCCTAGCCCTATCACTCCAATCCAAACCACCCACTCAACCCAATCCACCCCACTTAAATCCACCCCACTTGAATCCACCCCATCCACCTCACCCCATTTCAGTCCATCCCACTTCAGTTTAATCCACCCCTTACATATCCACCCCACTCCAATCCACCCCACTGCCTCAATCCACTCCACCCTATTCCACGCCACTGCATGACTCTCTGCCACTGAATCCTACTCCCCTCAACTTTACTACTCTCTACTCCTCCTACTTCACTCCACAGCATTCAGACAAATCCACACTGACACTCTACTCCCCCACTCCGCTTTGACACTTCACACCACTAACCTTTATCAATGCTGAACAGGAGCCACACTGGGGTAGAACATGGCAAAACAAAGCCAAGAGCTCTTGTATATGCGAGACCTAATGGCTTTTTCCTCCTCCTTGTCCATTTTAATCCTGCACACCAAAGGCTTGCAAACTGCAACACAAGATATTCTGTTGCTGATGCCATAACAGCACACTGGTTCAGTCCCAGTATCCTGTAAAACAAAAAAAAAAGAGGAGCGCCAAAAGGGACTAAGGGAAGCACACACTATATTCCTGCCACAAGTACTGGCTCCCAAAATGGCCACCCATGTGCGAAATGAAACGCACATTTACCCCACAGGGTTCATGGACCGGGGGTGGGGAGCCTATGAGGTCTGCAGAAAAGTCTTAGGCTTCCGATGAGCCTAAGCAGGGGATTTGGACACTTATTGTTCCACCTCTTGGGTTTGTGGACTTAGACTGGCTTCATGAACCCTGCAGGGATGGGTGCAGCCCAAGAAGGGCCCATAAGTGCAGTAGGTTTATGAAGAGTGATGCAAGTCCATAAACCCTCATTTGGACTCTGTGAAATGTAATGTCAGGGTTTGCAAAATCCACTTGAACTGTACAAAATGAAAAAGTAAATAAATTGAAGAAAAGTAATGTGCAGTGACCGCAAGCCCTTTATGGTTCGCAAACTCAGATTTAGGGATTGCAAACCAAAAGCAAATAAATAAATACGTATAATAAAAGTAATAAAAACAAAAATGGGGTAATGCTCTCCATTTATGGAGAGTTGGGTGCAGGACCTGATGGAAGATTAGGCCCTGGGCGCAACCTCTGGCGCACATGGCCGTAGGCCGTGCACAGCACGGATGGTTGCCCTCCCAGCTTTGAAAACGGATTCAAAATGATGATAAGTTGTAAGAATCAAAATGGACTACGGCAGGTACCTTGTGAAATGAAACCATTGTGTGTAGGATAAAGCAAACAGTGGTGCAGAAACTGAATGTGATGAGGTGTGATGGCTCTAATACATAGGACAGTTTGTGAAATATAAGACGAGACAATGAGTGTAAATGAACAATTGTCAGGAATGCAATCGATTTGTTTCTGATACTATTCCA
Source organism: Pleurodeles waltl (assembly GCF_031143425.1). NCBI lineage: Eukaryota > Metazoa > Chordata > Amphibia > Caudata > Salamandridae > Pleurodeles > Pleurodeles waltl. Next base: position 830,105,797 of record NC_090443.1, on the reverse strand, counting down.
TCAACATTTTGCCTATTTGCTCGAAAGTACACGTGGACTGCGTATAAAAAACATATTTTGGCCTGTTAATAGGTAACACAAAGGTGTATTAAATCTGCTTGATGAATCCGTGATATTTGGTTAAACTCTGTGCCGTAGGAGGACGTGTGCAATTCAGTGATCCTTGTATTACTTTAGAATTGTGTGCTCATTACTTGGCAGTAATGGTTGGGAATGTTGGGGGGCATGGCATGCATGCATCGTTCCGAAATAACGTAATTACCCTTTTAGCCCCGTTTAGAAAGTGTTTCAGTTAGTGTGTTCTCACTAATAGGTGCTTGAGAACCCATCCGCGCGAGGATTGCTTGATTTTTTTAGAAAAAAGAAGTGACAAGGCTCAGAGTTCACCCCATTAGCTCACGGTCGGCGGTATACACGGCCTGGGCGCCGAATACCGAGGCTGTGTGGTCTTGATTCCACCTCATGCTGTCACATCCACCTCCAAGCACTCTCTGTCCCTTTAATCACTCGTTTGCATGTTCTTTTTCATCCCTGCTTTTTGTATTTGTCCTTATTTTTTTAGGTCGAGAACGGGTTGGTATGTATCTGGGCTTTTAGCCACAGGCACCGCACGCCCATCACTGTCACTCATACATGAGCTTGCCTTACAAAAATCCTTTGTTACTATTGTTAACTGCTTTATGTTTGTCCCTCCTTAGGGTGTTTTTGTTACTGCCTTGGCCGTAGACTCTGTTACATGGATAATTGCACTTTTGTCGACAACTTTGACTGCAAACGAACTTTGTTTTCCCTTTGTCTCTCTCTTCACGCTCACGGCGGCGCTTTGAATCGGCTTGCCTATGTCAACAATTTTATTTTTTTATTTTCAGTTAGAGTGGCAAGAAAAGTTCAGTTTGCAAACGCGAGACCCATTGCATTGCAAATGATTGTTCTGTCTTTTTTTCCCTCCTTTTTGAGTGTTTATCTCCCTTGCTCTGGCAGACAGTCTGTTAACGGAAAATAAGTGCCGGTACCCTAAAATGAGTGCCGTGGCCCCCATCGGCAGCCACTGCCTCAAATTAAGCTGAGTGCAGTATTTTATCACATTTTGTTTTTCCTTTACCTGTGCCACTCTCACCTACCTGTTTTTATTTCAGTTTTTTCCGTTTTGGCTAGTCTTTTCTATTTCAAAAGAATGGCAAGGTCTTGACGAACCTAGGAGGATCATGAATAGCGGTAATTGTAACATTGCAGTTCAGTTCCTACAGTTTGATTTGTGCGGTAGACACCGGAGTACAATAATCATGATTCACGGGGGCAATGGAATGGCAAGTGCTGTGGTTTTAATGCACCAGGAAATAAATACCAATAGTCACCCACGGGCGTCAGTTAACCAAAATACCAGGGGTGGTGGTGGAAGTAACATTACGCGTCCTTTGACCTCCACTTTTGTTCACACACGTACATACATACACACAAATTCACACTTACACACACACACACACACACACACACACTCCCTCACATAAACACACTCTCACTCTCACTCGTTCACACACCATACATTTAAAAGCAGTTTTACTTACCTTAGCTGCTATGGAATGGCGTAGTCCCGTTTTTTTCACATTAATAGTGAATAATATTTTATTTTTCACTATGACTGTAATAAAAAAAAAAATGAAAGAAAACAAAGTGAGCTGAGCCCCAACTGACGTCCATAAGGACGATCTGACACCGAGTTCCTGGCACTGATTTTTGCCACCTCTGAAGCCAGGGGTCGCAGATGGCAACCCAGGGGGTCACACCCCTGGCAACATCTAAATGACTTCCACGTGGTCACCTTAATTTGAGTGGAGAGGGTGCCGGTCTGGGCAGTCAGAACTTGTGTAATATCTCTACCGTAAAAGAACAAATAAAAAATGCTAGTTTTGGGACTGGCACAATAAGCAAATTTGCTTGCAGTGCCGCTAAAAATGTGCATATTTTTGTGGTCTTAAAAACAACGAATGTGGCAGAGCGTATTTTTTTTTCAGTTTTTCTAAGTACTGTAAACTCGACCCGAAGGAGCGCTTTACATGAGCACCGGTTACATCACAGAAGCATGCATGCATTCATTTTCGGTAGGCACGGTAATATTAAGTAATTTGCCGAGAAACACAGGATGATGAGCCAACGCCAAGACTAAATCCCGGTTCCACAGCAGCTGTGTGAAATGTAATTGTATTTTTAACTAACTTTAGTTCACTATAAAGCAGTAGAAGAGAAAGTATGTCTTATGCCATATCCACGTTGATTAATGATTGTGCGTTGTTCACGTTTATTACCGTGAGGATGTAATGGCCAGGGGCTATTGCGTCGTGTCTAGTGTTGTCACCGACTTTTATTAAACCCTTTAACATAGGGTGACCAGATTTTGAGGAGCAAAAACCGGGACAGGTCAGACTTAAGAGAAGGACTAATGACTTTATACTCACTTTTATATCTGGCTTGTCCCTTTTTTTGCATAACTGTGTGAATGTGTGCCTATACATGTGTGTGTTTACACACACACACACATATATATATATATTATATATGTTCAATGGCATGTGTATCTGCAGATACACATGCTGTGCACTGTTCCTGCCATCTAGTGTTGGGCTCTGAGTGTTACAAGTTGTTTTTCTTCGAAGAAGTCTTTTCGAGTCACGGGACCGAGTGACTCCTCCCTTTCGGCTCCATTGCGCATGGGCATCGACTTCATCTTAGATTGTTTTCTTTCCACCATCGGGTTCGGATGTGTTCCTCTTCGCTCCGTGATTCGAATCGGGAAAGTATTCAAATCATTGAGAATCCGTCGGTATTGTTGTGTTCGGGACCGATTTCCTATAGATACATCGTCACGACGACACAACTGCTTCTGTGGCCCTTCGGGGCTTCTGCACCCAGCCGAGGCCTGGTCGGCCCGACCACACCTGTCGAAGCATCATGGACCGGAACACCTTCAGTTTCTGGCCGACGTGCCATGCCAAGTATCCTTATACAGACCATCATCTGGTCTGTAATCTGTGTCTGTCACCGGAGCACAGGGAGGATACCTGCGAGGCCTGCAAGGCCTTTTGGTCGAAAAAGACCTTGAGAGATCGGAGGGCGAGGCGCTTACAGATGGCGTCGAAATCGTCGCAACACCTCGACGTCGAAGAGGAGGAGATGGCTATCTCTATCCAGGGAACGGAATCGGACGACTCCGACGGAGACCGACCGCCGACAGCGGGCCAAAAAGTGAGTACGCCTGCCCCGACCCAACCCCAAAGTCAGCCAAAAAAGCAAAAGGCCTCAGGGACGCCACTGCCTGAAGGCCATGGCTCGACTCACAAAAAGAGCGGTGACCAAGCAACATCTTCGGCACCGAAAAAGGCCAAAATCGTGCCAAAGTCTTCCGACTTGAGTCGAGAAACCGGTGTTGAAAAAAGTCGACATCGACTGGTCGAAACCACTAAGCCTCGAAAGAGCCTTTCGGAGCTGAGGCCAACCGTGACCATGGGTATTTCGGTGCCGAGGAAGCCGGATTTGGAGCCGAAAAAGACTTCTTACACAGAAGAACATGGGCTCTCCAAACAACTTAAAGAGAGGCACAGGTTTGAACAGGAGTTGGATGTGGAGGAGTTTGATCAAAGTCAACCAAGATTACAGATCCAGAAGGATACTGGAAAAATTCAAACTATCTCTCCTCTCAAATTTAAAAGGAAATTGGCTTTTCACACACAGGCAGAGACTGAAACTGATCAGCCAAGAGCAAAAGTGGCTAGAGAAAAGTCACCAACTCCACATTTCTCACCAGAAATATTGCCACCACATTCGCCACAAAGGACAAGGACGCCATTTGGCACGCCAACTGCACAGTCACCCACACATACTGTGCAAACACAGGAAGATGTAGATCCCTGGGACCTCTACGACCCACCGGTTTCAGACAACAACCCTGAGTGCTACCCCTCAAAGCCATCTCCTCCAGAGGATAGCACCTCCTATACACAAGTAATAGCCAGGGCTGCGACATTCCATAATGTCACTATGCACTTGGAACCATTGGAGGATGACTTTCTTTTCAATACCCTGGCGTCCACGCATGCGTCATATCAAAGCCTGCCTATGCTTAAGCATGCACAACAAGTCTTTCAAGAGCCGGTCAAGGTAAGGGCCATCACACAGCGGGTGGAAAAAAAAAAATATAAACCACCCCTGTCGGACCCTGTGTTCATTACATAGCAGCTCCCTCCGGACTCTGTAGTAGGGGGAGCCGCAAGGAAGCGGGCAAACTCGCAATCATCAGGGAATGCACCACCTCCTGATAAAGAAAGCTGCAAATTTGATGCAGCGGGGAAGAGAGTGGCGTCGCAAGCTGCCAACCAATGGCGTATCACGAATTCACAGGCCCTCCTCGCCTGTTACGACCGAGCCCACTGGGATGAAATGAATGATATCATTCAGCATCTACCGAAAGAATATCAGAAACGGGCTCAGCAGGTGGTTGAGGAAGGACAAGCCATCTCCAACAACAGCCGATAACGCAGCAAGAAATGTAAACATGGCAGTCACAATCAGGAGGCATGCCTGGCTACGAAGTTCTGGTTTCAAACAGCAGCCGGTGTTAGACATGCCGTTTAACCAGCAGCAACTATTTGGGCCGGAGGTGGACACCGCCATCGAAAAAATTAAGGAGGACACTGACACGGCCAAAGCCATGGGCGCGCTCTACTCTTCCCAGTATAGGGGGAAATTTAGAAAGCCACAATTTAGGGAAGGGTTTAGACAGCAACCCTCAGAGGAATCCACCTCTCAAACAAAACCCACCTACCAGTCACAACAGAGAGGGGGGGTTCGTGGTTCATTCAGGGGACAATTCCCAAGAGCAAGGGGAAAATTTCAGCCTACCAAGCAGACCCCCGGTAACAAACAGTGACTTCAATGTCACACTTCCCCAGCACACATCACCGGTAGGGGGAAGATTAACAAAATACCACAAACATTGGTCAGACATAACCACGGACACATGGGTTCTATCAATTATCCAACATGGTTACTGCATAGAGTTCACACATTTCCCTCCAGATGTTCCCCCAAAAGTGACAAACTGTCGGCACAACATCTAGACCTGCTACAAATAGAAGTACAAGCCCTATTAACAAAACAAGCCATATAACTAGTACCTCACCACCAAAAAGGAACAGGGGTTTACTCCCTATATTTCCTTATTTCCAAGAAAGACAAAACACTAAGACCAATTTTAGATCTCAGGACATTAAACCGCTTTATCAAATCAGAACATTTCCACATGGTCACACTACAAGATGTAGTTCCCTTACTAAAACAAGGAGAATACATGGCAACACTGGATTTAAAAGATGCGTATTTCCATATACCCATCCATCCATCTCACAGGAAATACCTCAGATTTGTCATACAGGGCAAACATTACCAATTCAAGGTATTGTCCTTTGGGATAACAACAGCGCCCAGAGTATTTACAAAATGCTTCGCTGTAGTAGCAGCTCATATAAGGAGACATCACATGCACGTATTCCCATATCTCGACGATTGGCTAATAAAAGCCAACACTCAACACCGGTGTCAAAGTCACAAGCAATATGTAATAAATACCCTACACAAACTAGGGTTTTCTATAAATTACCAAAAATCTCACTTGCAACCATCCCAACTACAACAATACTTGGGAGCCACACTCAACACACAAAGAGCAATTGTCACTCCAAGCCCACAGAGAGTTCAAGCGTTTCAAACTATGGTGTCAAACATACAACCAAATTCACCAGTACACAGTCAGATTTGTCGTGAAACTACTAGCCATGATGTCCTCATGCATCGGTATTGTCCCAAACGTATGGCTACTCATGTGGCCCTTACAACAGTGCCTAACAAAACAATGGACGCAGGCACAGGGTCAACTTCAGGATCTAGTGTTGATAGACCGCCAAACACACTCTTCGCTTCAATGGTGGAACCCTGTAAATTTAAACAAAGTATGGCCATTTCAAGACCCGGTGCCTCACGCCATTATTCAAACAGATGCTTCCATGATTGGGTGGGGAGCACACCTCAACAATCACAATATACAAGGATAATGGGACAATCAACAAAAACAACTACACATAAATCACTTAGAACTACTAGCGGTCTCCCTAGCACTAAAAGCTTTTCAACCCCTTTTAGTCCACAAACACATTCTTGTCAAAACAGACAATATGACAACAATGTACTATCTAAACAAACAGGGGGGACACACACTCGTCACAACTATGCCTCCTAGCACAAAAGATTTGGCATTGGGCAATTCACAACATTTGCCTGATAGCGCAATATATACCATGCAGTTACAATCAGTTAGCCAACAATCTCAGTCGAGATCACCAGCAAACTCACGAGTGGGAAATACATCCCCAGATTCTACAGGATTACTTCTACCGCCGGGGGACACCAGACATAGATCTGTTAGCAACACAACAAAATGCCAAAACTTCGCATCCAGGTACCCACACCCTCAGCCCAAGGTCAATGCTCTATGGATCAATTGGTCAGGGAAATTTGCTTACGCTTTTCCCCCTCTCCCACTCATTCCTTTCCTAGTCAACAAACAGAGTCAAAACAAACTCAAACTTATACTCATAGCGCCAACGTGGGCTCGCCAACCGTGGTACACCACACTGTTGTACTTCTCAGTAGTACCTCACATCAAACTCCCAAACAGACCAGACCTGTTAACACAACCCAAACAGCGGATCAGACACACAATCCAGCATCACTCAACCTAGCAATCTGGCTCCTGAAGTCTTAGAATTTGGCTACCTAAACCTTTCAAATGAGTGTATGGAAATCATTAAACAAGCAAGAAAACCGACAACAAGGCATTGTTATGCTAATAAATGGAAAAGGTTTGTTTTCTACTGCCAAGCAAAAATAAGCTTAACCTTGAGCATCTAAGTTTAGGGTGGCTGACAGCCGCCCTCCAAGAAGGTCGTTGTCCCTGACAGTCATATAGTCCATGTTTAAGATCCGGCGGAGCAAGAGTAAACCAAAAATCACTGAACTTGTAGTCTTGTGGCATCAATTGGGTGAATTCAAGTAATCAGCAAAAGGACTTAACTAGTCTATTAAAAGATTTTCAAAGTATTTTGTTGCAGGAGACCTGGGCTACACAATCTTTTACAATACGTGGGTTTATAGGTTTTTATTCTCCCGCACAAACAGTGAAAAAGTTGGGGCACCCAAGGAGGGATTTGGCAACTTTTATAGCAGTTGGGTTAAAAATGTACTGTAAGCAGGCAGGTAAAAGTGGACAATGTAAACGTCTTGCAGTTAAACTGCTGAACTGGCACATAGGGATTGCAAGGCCACTACTGGTAATTAATTTTTACATTCATCCTAACGCTCTAAGAAGCTAAATGACTTCAAAATTGGTAGAAATAATACTAACAAGTTTATAAGACCCTGTTGCTCCAGAGGATTTAGTGGTCGGTGTCTTCAATATGAAATTGTTGTGGCCTTTTGATAGAGAAAAACACATTTTGCAACAGGATCTTTTGTGGGAAAGTCAACTTCAATCAGTGGGTGCTGTTGGCTCTGGTTCTACAGATGCCAAATCAGTTTCTTTTGTTAAACAATCTGGAGTCCAATCTTGGGTTCCTGAATGGACGATATCAGCGAGACATCCCACCTTCGGCCTCTTGCTTTGTATCAGAGGTACGTTCCACAATTGTTTACGAAGTTTAATGACAAAATATCAGATTGTAAAGACAGATAAGAGCCTTCATGGTCAGCAAAGAGTGGAGATTAATTATTATTATCCAACGTATAAACTTGCAGTCACGCTCCCAGCAGAAATATCCACTACTAACTATAAGAAACACTGGTGCAAAGGGTCGACTGATGCTATTGGAGCAAATGCTATCTCTTTGTTTAAGCAATGTCTGAATAACTAATCTGTTGATCCAATAACAACATAGTCAAATTTGTTATTGAAGCTTATGGCTGTTTTTTAGTGAAAGTCATCAAAAAACCTTCAGTGTTTTGAACGGGTTAGGGACATAAATAGAATTAAAATGATCCAGTGCAAAGTCAGAAAACTCACAGTCTATGAATAAGAGACCTGAAAAGAATGCGGATTGCAAAGCACCCAACATTGGCCCATTGATGAGGAATGCCATAATTCATGTTACCCATCTTAGATTGAATAAATAAACAATGAAATGAGAAAACCCTCCTAATTCTCTACTGATCGAATGAGCAGCTCTTTAACATGCAATACAAATATTGTGACTCTAGCCACTAACTATATATTTTGCCTATTAAATAGCACCATCACAGCTGTGCGGCAAGATCTAATTTCTTTCTCAAAAGGGTAACCGCTGTGCAAATACACAAAAATACACAATACACAAAAAATGTAACACACTTTCATTCCACATTCCACAGACCACAAAGGCGGCAGAATGGATCTGGCCAAGTTTGCTTCCACGGTGAGACCAGATCCTCTGACAAAAAAACTCCCATATGGATTTTGTTGGGCTTATGCAGGGTCATCCCCAATCGTTTTGCCTCCTGCCTCCTATTTTTTCTGACCTATTACTGTTGGCTTTTGAACTCTGAGCACTTTACCACTGCTAACCAGTGCTAAAGTGCATATGCTGTCTGTGTAAATTGTATGTAATTGATTTATCCATGATTGGCATATTTGATTTACTAGTAAGTCCCTAGTAAAGTGCACTAGAGGTGCCAGGGCCTGTAAATCAAATGCTACTAGTGGGCCTGCAGCACTGATTGTGCCACCCACATAAGTAGCTTTGTGATCATGTCTCAGACCTGCCACTGCAGTGTCTGTGTGTGCAGTTTTAACTGTAAATTCGACTTGGCAAGTGTACCCACTTGCCAGGCCTAAACCTTCCCTTTTCTTACATGTCAGACACCCCTAAGGTAGGCCCTAGGTAGCCCCAAGGGCAGGGTGCAGTGTATGGTTAAGGTAGGACATATAGTAATGTGTTTTATATGTCCTGACAGTGAAATATTGCTAAATTCGTTTTTCACTGTTGCAAGGCCTGTCCCTCTCATAGGTTAACATGGGGGCTACCTTTAAATCTGATTAAAGGCCTACTTCAAAGGAGAAATTGGGTATAAGAAGGGCACCCAAAACCACAGACTTGAGAAACACTTCTGGAACCAAGAGGAACCTCTGCCTGGAGAAGAGCTGAATAGCTGAGGAAGAAGAGCTCCCCTGCCTGTGACTGTGCTTTGTGGAGCTATCCTGCAGTTGCTGCTTCTGCCAGAGTAAGAGGGCAAAGACTGGACTTTGTGTGCCTTCCATCTTGAGAAGAAATCTCCAAGGGCTTGATCTAGAGCTTGCCTCCTGTTGTTTGAAGTCTCAGGGACAGCAAAGACTTCTCTCTGCCAGCACCTGGAGTCTCTGGAGAGACTCCTACTCTGCCCTGTGGTGCCCACCCAGTTCCTGGGACCCTGAAAGGAGAAGCTGGCAGCCTAAAGACCAGAAAAAATTCACGCACAGAGCGCAGTGCAGGGAAAAGATTGACGCGACTCCGACCTGTGGCTGAAAAAACAACGCGCTGCCAGCTCCGCAGCTGAGAAACGACGCTCGCAGGAAACGCGACCGAAGAATCGACGCACGGAGCAGGAGAAATGACGTGCAGCATCGCTGACGGAGGCTGGGAGATCACAACCTGCGCTGCGGGATTTTCGGATCATCGTGCGGCTGGATTTTTGACTCAAGTACCCCCGTGCAGAATTATTTTTGACGCACACCCGCCCGTGCGGGGTTATTTTTGACGCACACCAGGTACATTTTCACTCTAGCAGCGCTAGTGTGTTTTTAAAACTACTTAACGACTCTTTTTGCATTTTTATTGATAACTTGACTTGTGTATGGGGGATTTTTGTCATTTTGGTCTTGTTTTGTTTAGATAAATATTTCCTATTTTTCTAAACTGGTGTTGTCATTTTGTAGTGTTTTCATTAAGTTACTTGTGTGTGTTGGTACAAATACTTTACACCTAGCACTCTGAAGTTAAGCCTACTGCTCTGCGAAGCTACCAAGGGGGTAAGCAGGGGTTAGCTGAGGGTGATTCTCTTTTACCCTGACTAGAGTGAGGGTCCTTGCTTGAACAGGGGGTAAGCTGACTGTCAACCAAAGCCCCCATTTCTAACAGATTTGAAGGAAGGAGTGCTTGATCGTGCCTGCAAGGTGGATTGTTAAATACGGCCAGGGGCACCATGAGGTATATGATTAAAGAACTGACCAGCCATGGCGCTGTCTTGCCATGTGTGCTTTGTCTAACGTCCAAGAGTAAAGTTTGAAAGTCTTATTGGTGAATTTTTTTTTAACCCAAGAGAAGGCAATATTGTTGTCCCATGCTTCATGTAGATTCAGGTTGGTCACAGCTTGCCTTAGTACAAATAGCCAACAGGATCTGTCATCAGGTTGCAGCCCCATTTCTGGCCAACATAAGGCACCCAGCGTGTCAACAGGGGGCGGCTCCTAGTTTCCAGCATGCTTTTGTTTTTGCCCCCCAACCAGTTGGAGCATGATGAAACGAGCCAAACTCCAATCTCACCTAAGCTTGCAATACGTACCTCGGAAGATGAAAAAAATCACGCCCTTTAAGTGATTCCGAGCTGAGGTAAAGTAATATGCAGGTTTACTTTTAGGAGGATCTTTTAGCCTTGGCTACTAAGAATGATACTATCCCTGCAAACCAGTCAGGTTTTATGAAAGGGTCAGGGACGGCAGTTAATACTTTATCCCTGTCTATTATTATAGACAAGTGTAATAAAAAAAAAAAAAAAAAAAAACAACCGTTATACCTGTGGTTTGTGGACTTTAAGTCTGCTTTCGACCTGGTACAGTGTAATCGGCCTTGGGAAAACTTAGCCTATTCGGGAATTCCTGCTTGTTTACTAAAAGCTATAAAGATGTTATATACTAACACCTGGGTTAGAGTAAAGATAGGGGATAGCTCATTTTTGTCGAGGAACATAGAGACAAAACAAGGCCTTAAGCAGGGCTGTGTGCTTGCACCATATTTGCTTAATCTCTCTCTATCAGACCTGACTATAAAGATAAACAGGGTGAATGCACACCCTCCAAAATTAGAAGACATGTTTATTTCAAACATGCTTTACTCAGATGACGTCATCCTCCTAAGTCAAATGAAAATAGGAGTACAGCATCTTATTGATAGTTTGTCTGAATACGCAAAGGCAAATGGAATGATAATAAATGAGAAACAAAAGGTATGCAAGTAAGTAAAAATTTTTTTAAAAAAAACCTGTAAGTGGTACCTGCAGATCATGTATTAGAACAGGTTAAGTTTTACAAATATCTGGGAGTTTTATTTGATGAAGGGGTTTGTTTCTACCTCAAATGCTTGACTTACAGTGGAAGGGAAAGTTGTTGATGCTGGCCTTCCGTACATTGCAAAGATTGTTAGATGGCCCCAGTTACCGGCCTCTCCTATAAGTAATTGCAGTTAAATTAGTGTCAAGTATTAGTTAAGGAAGCGAGGCTCTGCGAGGCAGAGATGCGAGTAGTTTGAATGTGATCATTGCAGAAATCTTTAGGCCCCTGTTCCATCTCCCAGGAAACTTGTCTCAAGCACATATAAGGCTTGAATTTGGGTATCTGAATTAAGATATAGCAAGAAAGGGTAGTTACATTAAGATATGAAAGAATTTACAGCAAACTACAGGGAACCAGCTTTGTCAAGCACTCTGCGAAGAGGTTAGTTCGAACCCCCTGGCACCATCTCAGCAGCACCTGGATCCGGGACTGGCCGATCTGGGGGTGCGACCTTTGTGAGACAGTAGTATCCCTTATGATGATTTAAAAAAAAAATATATTAGCCTCACAATGACGAACATATCTCTAATCACAGTTAAGGTGGTCCTCTCAGCTAGATCTCATTCATGGTTAATATTAAATGAGTGTAAAACTCTTAAACCCCAGCTATATCTGGAGGCAGGATGGTAAAGAAGGGAAAATGTTTAATTTATTAAATATTGTTTTAGCCACCTGCCAGGCTGGGCTAACACGGTCCCCTAGGAACCGGAAAGGTCTTACTTTCTGTGTAGGTTGTGCGGGTGTGGGCTACATCTGATCTGTCTATGTAGAGGTTTGTTAAATGAGTGAATATGTTGTTAAGGGCTGCCTTCAAACAGAGATGTATGTGCACCTGTAGACAAGCAATGGTTAGTAGTTTTAAATCATCAGATACTATTTTAAATTCTAAGATTACAAAATTTTTGTAACTAGCATCAGAAAAGCTGCATGACCAAGGCAAGGTGAACCCCAAAGGGGCAGTAGAGTGTAAGCGTTTTAAAAATCTCTTTCTGTTATAAGGAAAGTGCTGGGCAAGAATTAAGTTTTGGTTTAAATATTAAAGCTACTTTAGGGTATCTCTACATTTTCACAGTACATTGGAGATCAATACGTGGTTAAAGGATGTAGGATAGCTTTAATTGTGTACCTTATTATTTTGGTATTCTTTAATTCCAGTACTGTAGGCTGTATGGTTAAAGATGTTTGTATTTTTGCTTTGTGGGCTGGGGGGTTTGTGTAAAAAAAACAGAATGCTTTTATAGGTTAACAGAGCACTTTATCACTTGGCATTTTTTAGTACTGTAGACTGTGGTGACAAATGTCTGTACTTTTTTGTTAAAGTGCAGGGGAGTTGAATAAGAAAATAGATTGTCCCTAGGATAGTTTTGTTTTAAAAATTGGAGAATTTTAATGCTTGGTACCTTTTAGCTGTAGTTTTGCAGGCTCTGAGGTTAATTTGTTTGTAATATACGTTGTACGTTTGAATATGTTGTACCTTCAGTACTGTAGGCACAGTGGGAGACCAGTCTGTACATTATTTTATGCACTGGGGGGCGGGGTTGCATCGAAAAATATAATGCTTTTTAAGGGATTATATTAGCAATCTATTCATGTGTCTCTTAATATGTTTTTCTTTTTTTTAAATGGTGTAATGGTTTTAATTAACTATGCACTTTTCTAATAAACTTGAACTTGACTTGTCTGACTTCATAATGACACGTTTCACCCTAACATCACTGATCCATGAACTAAACAATTACTATACCACCTTCAAGTGCAAGTGCATGTGCATGCGGTCCTTAGGCTCTACTGTAAAGTAAATGTATTTCTTCTTTGAACAGTTCCCCAACAGATTCCATCCTCCTTTCCATCCGGATCCGAAGAAATAAAAACTGTTGTTGTCCTTAAGAATGAAGAAAACCAGGAGTTCAATGATAATTTCGAAAATGAAATAAAACAGGATTTAAGTGCTACAGGTAATTACATGCTTTAATTCCCAAACGCAAAATACCTCTCTTTTTACTTATCTTGAAGTTTGTGGAGTAACTATCAGAAGGAGATAACAGTGCACGTTAGCACCTTGAAGTCTGCTACATCATTTGTCTTTTGCCCTACAGTTTTAATCTATTTTTGACTTAGTGTGTGATATTACAATATTTGAATATATGCAAGCTTTACAACTTCTCTTCACTTATTGTACCTAGCAAAAAGCTAGCTTTAATCCATTTTTATTTCTCTCCCCATACTTCAGTGAAACATAGCCAGATTTTCTTATGTTTTGAGGCATTAATGTTTTAATTTATACATACATGATAATATATATCCCTATTACAGTATTATGCATGTCTCCTTATTGGATGTTCATTGTTAGCCACTAACAGTTTATAGAACCACCAATATGTTGATCCCAGAACACCTAAGTAAGACATATTCTTTAAAAAAAAAAAAGAAAAACAAATATGTAATAAAAATGTGTCTACTTGCAGAAAACAATAAGTATTTTTAATTAAAAAGAATACGCCAGTTTAATTTGAAAATGCCACTGGTATGAATATATTGTCCTGAATTCACTATTACCGTAACATTTTAAAAAGAAAGGTAGGTGTGTGAAATGAAGTTAGGCAAGCAGCAGCTTCACAAAGCTGAAAAGCGATTGATGCTGCGATAGCCTGCCTCTTCGCTACCCCTTGGCACCATGGACTGATAACTATTTAAATTCTACAATGTAGCTGCTTTCAACCAGATCACTAAGCACTGTGCTCTGCCCTTTTTCTTCTTTCCTGACACAAAACATTGGTCCCAATTCAGAAATGCATGTAAGAATACATAAGACTACTTCTGTAGCATGCCTTTGCAAATGAGCCCCCAATGGGACTAAAAGGCAAATATGGCTATATTTAGTTAGCTCATATAGAACAGAATACACCCTTATCTAGGGCTAATTTACAAATTTAAAAAACCCCTGTAGTACCACTACCCGCGCTCAAAATGCTTTGGTGATTCTGCCCCTTTTTTATGTTTTCACTCCGATTCTTTCACTGGCTTCAGTGGTTTCCAGTTATCTTTACCTGAATTTTTTTTTTCCCTTTTGCTGTCTTGATAGTTTGCCTTCACTCTTGAAGTGCTTGTAGTGTGGGAGAAAAAAGTGAAAGTCCCAATGTAATTTTTGTAGTCCACTTACCAGACTTCCCTGTTAAGTAAAACTATATTTTTTTCCTCTTAATGCAGACAGTGCACATTGCATGGTTGCTGGGCAGGGGGACACTCTCCACAAAAGGTCCTATAAGAGTCGAAATTGGAACTTTATAAACCAGGTCCTCAAACAAGAGATTTGTAAAATTGTCAGTTTGGGCCTGAAAATTTGGTTTTTAAGAGGAAGTCCAGAAATGGATATCTTGGGGAAGCCAACAAGCCAGAAAGGCCGAGCAGTCATCACATTGGGTTCTATTTTCATGAAGAGTGAGTTTTATAATGCCCGTGAAGTCTTCAAGGTTTTAAATAACTATGAGAGATCATCATCCATTTTTGTGTTGTCTGTTTTTTGGTAGTACAGGGTGAAAACAAAGTAATCTCTTCTCTGGAAATTAGTTGTAAAATACTCTGAAGTTCTCGTCTCAAGCATGAATCTGCACAGTGCGGTTCGGTTTAGGTAAATATGTAGAAACTTTCAAGCGCAACACAGAAAGGAATTACATTGTTAAAAATCAAAACCTAGCAAAAGAGATTTGGCAAAGATTAGTCTCCAAGGTAACCCCAAAGGGTTTAAATATAATAAACAGCATATGACCAACTATTACATACGGAAAGAATAGGATTAACTGCCTTGTCAGATTATGTCACTAAACCTAAGGTAAAGGCAGTGCTTAACTTGCAAAAGAATGAGTGCAGATGCCCAGTGATTTGCTCAGAAGGCCGCAGCTGATGCAATTGAATGGTGGCGCGGCGAGCACCGAGGCTGCGTTGTCCTAACTCCACCTCATGCCTTTTTTATAGTCTTCTACCAGACACTCCCTGCCAGGTTATCTCAGTCTTACAGGTTGCTGCATTCTTCCTTGGTGGAGTCTTTTTCTGTCTTTCTCTGTTTTTCCATTTTGTCTGTTTTTCTCTCTCTCGCGCTCATAAATGTCTGATATGTAAAAATAGGTGCTGCTGCCCAGAAATGAGTGCTGTGGACCCCCACCCTCAACACTCCCTCAGATATTTCACAGGGATGTGTGGGTGGGGAAAAATTAGAAAAATTAAATATACTGCATGAATCAGGTATCGAAACACTGAATGCTGTGACAATTCCCCACTTTTCAGGGGAAACCTCAGAACGGCATAGAATACCTGTATTTCAGAATTACTGATCCTTCTGGGATCAGTAAATCTGAGAACAACAAATGTAAATAGATTTAATTGACTCGCAAGACAAGAAGATTACCTGCAAGGGCAAATGTGCCATAAACAATTTCAGACCCAATAATACTAAAGGTGTTTGGAATTGTACTTACAAACTAACGAAAAATGATTTACTCTTTTGTACACCTCTGGTACCTAAGGTTCAGTGGTTATACTATTTAAAGCTGATATTGGTAAGTACGTCTAGTGAAAGTGAATACACTGGTTCTCTTTTAATGCTATTTAGTTATTGAGAAAAGTCCAGGAAACTGACAACAATTGTACAACCTTCGTTTCAAAGCAAAATAATATTTATGTATAGCATATTAAACTAATTATAATGTACGTGGCAGTTGTTCAAGCACAATTGCATTTCTCCTTGAAGTTTATGTGGCCTGAAGTAAAGTGCTTCTTTTATCGGTGTTTGAGCTACTTTGTAAAGGAACACTCGTATTTAGGTGCTCAATCAAAAAAAGGAAAAGGCAACCCAAATAGCCAGTAATTCTATATCTTATATAAACAAAGTTTGTCAGTAAAGTTCCTTCGGTGGTGGTCAAAAGAACATCCACAAATCAGTTCATCAAAAGATGTGTACAACCAGGCTGAGAAAGTTTTCAATTGCTTTATTCTTGCTTCTTCATTTACAGTTCCAACACACATAGTTTTATTCCATCCTTCTTTACAATAATCAATACGTAGGATGGTAGCCCAGTCAACACATTTTGTCTCCGACATGGGACTTCATCAGGGCCTATAACAATGTATAAAAACAAACTTTTATTTACAATAAAAACACTTAAAAACCATCCTTATAGACAGACCACACCATCAAGCGTAGCAAGTCATTTTGGTTTTTAAAAAGAATAGTAGTAATCCAGAACCCCTAACATCACCTTTTTAAATACCATATTGTTTAATTTCTAAAACAGTCCCATATCGCAAATCTATCCGTTCAAAACCACATCCAATGTATCATCATGGATACTGTCTATACTTACTTGAATGTTTACAAAGTGATGATACATGGCATTTTTCACACAATTATTCATTTAGTATTGCTACTTAAAATCATTATTGTTGAAATGTAATTTCCGACAAACCATTCTTAACGTATTCCTCAGAAGTTCATTTGTAAAAAGAAATTTTACAGAAAACAAAGTTAAACTGCATTCTTCCGGGTCACACCTTCATAAATCTGTGAATAATTTCAGAAAATACTCTGAAAATATGTGTGGTATAAATCACAACCATTCATCTTAGCGTAATTCCATGAATCCCTTTCCATTCGGATAACATACCATTGCTTCAAAAAATCACATGCCACATAAACACCACACCTAGGTCCCCCATAAGGAGTACACGTGTTCCAGCATACACACCAGATCACTTGTTTTGACTCAAAATGTCATACTGGCTGTTTTAAAAAATAGACCAATCAGAGCTATCCATTTGTGCACCCAATAAGACAAGTATTTATTAAATAATCTCAACATACCTGCTTTATAAACTGGCTTCCGTACTGTCTATTCCAAGTTTGCACCTCTTATGCCAACAACAGTTACTTCCACTCTTAATGGATCCACCCTCTCCAAAAATACTCCCATTATCTCATGATTTCATACTCCCTGTCCTACAAAATCAAATCCACCAGTGTTATCAATCCACTTTACTAATTCCATTCTAGTTAAAAGATCTCGGCTTGCTCACTCACCATACTGGCAGCAACACGGTCACTTCCCAAACCGTTCCTTTTATACATACAACAATTCCATGTTCAGCAGATCCACCCTCTCCAAGATCATTGTTTCCACACTATCTAGTCTGTCACCATCTTTGAATATATCTTTCACTGCAACGTGCACCAACTTTTCACACTCTGTTATTGGTCCTCATCACAAGTACCCTTCTTTTTATGTTCCTAACATCCAACCTTAAACTCCAATTTATCACTGTAGACTATAAATAAAACCAGCACTAATTTCTTCATGTACCATACTCCCATTTCAAGTTTAAATTCCTTCTAGGTAGCCCAAAGCTGCCATTTTAGAATGGGTGAACCTTTACTAGTTCAAGTGCCCATTACAATTAATTATATCTCTTTTTCAGTAAGGTTGGAACGTCCAGTCCCTGTCATTACCATCTTCCTAGCAATCCTACCAAACACATCCACTCATTTCATCCAAACCCTTAACTTTCTGCCTGGGCATCATCAGCTAAAGAGTGGACCAAATTTATGCACTTCTGGGGGGCATTTCATAGATGACATCCACATGATTTCGACAGATTCTGCACCTCAGTTAATTGGCTTTTTCTAATATCTTAATCAAAAACCATATACTGTGCAGTTCACAATATTGTAATATTTAAAAACATGATCAACATGATGGTTATGGGTTCTGGAAGACCACTACGGTTCGTTTTGAAAACCAAGATGATTGACCCTGTTTGACATGGTCTGTTTATTTGGATGGTTTTTAAGTGTTTTGATTGTAAATTAAAAAAAATAGCATATATTTTTATAGACCCTAATGATGTCCCATGGTAGGGACAAAACGGGTTCAGTACGCCACCATCATGCTTATTGATTATTGTAAAATGGAAGGAATAAAACTGTGTTTGTGGGAAATCTATTGGAAGAAGTAAGAATAAAGCGATAGTAAATGTCCGTGGCCTGGATGTTCTCTTCTTTTTGATGAACTGATTTCTTTACTGATCAACTTTGTTCCTATAAGATGTAGGATCACTGGCTATTTGGATTGCCTTCCCTTTATTTCATTGGGTACCATTGTGTAAAAGGAGGTTTGGAAGGCAGTCGGATCTCAGGGAGTGGGCACCCACTCTTAAGTAAGTGACAAATGTGTGTGGTGAAGCAAAGCCACAACTGGCAGTTTTGCTTTTCAAGTTTTGAACAATTGTAAGTACACTTTGTCAAAGTAGAGTTCACAATTAAACTCTCACTGTTCCTGTGCTACCTGTTGACTGTTTTCAGGAGGAACAAAAGCTGACAGATTTTTTTAACAAAGGAAATTTTAAGAGTTGAAGATCCTTTACAAGTGCCTTCCTACCACATTCTGTGACTATTTGGTTTCTGAATTTGTTTTGTAGTTTACATGTTTGTGTTGATATTATGTAAATGCACCTTGAATGCAAGTGGTGAAAAAATGTGCATTTCAAGTAAAACTTCATAAATTAGAAATGCATGAATGCGTCTCTTTTGGAATAATTTTGCGATACGTAGGTTATGGTGGGACGTCTAGGTGTGTGGAACAAGGTCTCAGTCAATGGTGAGACTGCATAATAATTGCCTACATGCTAAATTGTTGTTTTTTTGGTCCAAGTGCCGAACGTTATGTATGAGCTATGCAGATGTTTTCCTTTCAGCAAATGCACATGCACAAGATTCCGAAAGCTATATGTTTTTTGGTTTGCTTTCTTGGATTAGGGAACGGTGTGTGTGGTTCGCCTGTTTGAGCTTATTTATTATTTTAATTGATTTCACTTCAGTTAGTGTCCATGTGTATCAATGTGTATTTGATCAGTGTACAAAATTGGATAGTAGGTTAGCGTATGTGTGAGTAAAGTGCATTCAGGGCACTGACATTGATACAACAGAATGCTAGGGTTGTCGGAAATAAAATCATACACTCTTTGTCCTTAATGACGACCCTTGACCCTGAATCTACTCAGGAAGTGATGTCCCATGAACCTAGCCCTGATGATCTCGCAATAATTGATATCACTGAAGCCTCATAATAACTGCATGATTGTTATAACAAAGCAACCTAGAGAAATGTCTATTTTAGATTTCACCTAAATTCGGATGCTGACATGATATGCTATGGAAAATTAGTAATTTCTCTTTGTTGTACATTAAGATTTGTTGTCCTCTGCAGAAAATATGGTGCCAGGAAAAACAGAAAGGGATTGGGAACCTAAATTATTTATACTACAAACTGTTATGTTTTACCATTTCCTATTGTATACTACAAAAAGTAATATATTTGTTGGACCTGGCTCTCTCTGTAAGATCATTCCCAAACTTTTTGCCTACCTATATTTCTGGGGCCAAAGTTAGTTTTTGTTTGCCTTTGCAGCCTGAATGCAGTTTTTAACTTCCCCAGCGACTTGGCATTTAAACACCCCTGCAAGCCCTCAAATTCCCCTTTTTTACATAAGTCACCCCAAAGGTTAGCCCTACGTACCCGACTGGGCATGTGCTGTGCAATTAAAAGGTTGGACATGCATTTTTAGGTTTTATATGTCCCGTTAGTGAAAATCTTTTCCTAACTTCGTTTTCACTCCAGTGATGCTCACCCACCCCTTATGATAACATTAGGGATTTCTTACTTAAAAAGCTATAATTTCCAAATAGGAGTTTGTAGGTATGTCATTATTGGGGACTTTAGAATTGTAATGAAAAACCCTGTTTAATGGTAAGTCTGATTTTTTTAGTACAATTTTAAAATTCGCATTTGAATAGGTATGGAAAATATGTGAACTGTTGCCCAGGCTGACCTGAATGGGCAGAAATGGCACCTGTGACCCCTCTGCAGGGTGCAGGCTGTGAGCATCCATTTTGACATTAGTGTCCAATCCTGCTTGAATGTCAGATTCTGCTTGACGCATCTGCTGGGTTTACAAAAAACACTTTGGGGCTCACTTGAAAGGAATGGAAACAGGATGCCAAAACAATTCTTATGGATCCACTGTCTGGTTGCTGGAAAACTCAACTTTTATTCTACGAATCTTCTGTCTATCAGTTTACTGTGGGTACAGTGGGTGCCCCAAACTGGATTTTACTGTTGTTTATGGGAGGGCTCTGGCATTACCGCAGTACACTTCCAACTTACACACCAAACCCGCAGAGCCCAAGTTTAGTATGGCTGAACATTTTCACCATCTTGAAATTGTCCAAAGTGGGAAGGGCTGGCCCTTGGCTTTTTTACTCCATTGGTAAGGTGATGCCCAGGAGTCATGCCTACCCTCTAGCTCATGCCAGTCATAAATGTGGCATCATTAGGCACCTACTTCAGAACACCTGTGAACTTAAAGAAGAACAGACTGCACAGCTGTCTGTGACCGAAGAGGAGCCCCGAAGGACTTGACCTGCTCTCTTTTGTACCGAGGATAAAGAAGTGGAGTCCATGGATAATTAGACCCTTTTAAAGCCATAGGGACCCAACAAGCTGCAAGAGGTCTTTCCCTGCAAATGCCTGGCTGACCAATGGCAACCTCACCTGTACTGGACCCTGCTGTTAGCCTCTGCTTGACATACGTTAAGCCTGTAAGTGCCTCTACTGAGATTCTGGTGGGCTTTAGAAGTGTACTCCTGTGGTGGATTGCTACTTAAAGGACTAAGTAAGAAGGTGAAATCTTTGACCAAGACGAACCTAGTTGGTGCTCCATCCATGTTCAGCCTCAAACTAAGCCTGGGTTCCGATCTACCTCGACCAACTGTCATTCACACTTTGGGCCTCATTCTGACTTTGGCGGGCGGCGGAGGCCGCCCGCCAAAGTACCGCCGTCAGAACACCGCTGCGCGGTCAAAAGACTGCCGCGGTAATTCTGAGTTTCCCGCTGGGCTGGCGGGCGACCGCCAGAAGGCCGCCCGCCAGCCCAGCGGGAAACCCCCTTCCATGAGGATGCCGGCTCCGAATGGAGCCGGCGGAGTGGAAGGGGTGCGACTGGTGCAGTTGCACCCGTCGCGATTTTCAGTGTCTGCTTGGCAGACACTGAAAATCTTGGTTGGGCCCTGTTAGGGGGCCCCTGCAGTGCCCATGGGCCACCAGGGGCCCCGCGACACCCGTTACCGCCAGCCAGGTTCTGGTGGTCAAAACCGCCAGAGCCAGGCTGGCGGTAAGGGGGTCGGAATCCCCATGGCGGCGCTGCCTGCAGCGCCGCCATGGAGGATTCCCCAGGGCAGCGGGAAACCGGCGGGACACCGCCGGTTTTCCGTTTCTGACCGGCGGCGGTACCGCCGCAGTCAGAATGCCCATGGATGCACCGCCAGCCTGTTGGCGGTGCATCCGCGGTCGTTGGCCTGGCGGTAGTCTACCGCCAGGGTCAGAATGACCCCCTTTGTGCTTCATGATGCTAGTACAGCTTACAAATTTGAAAAATCGTATTTTTATTCCCCATATTTGAATTTTGCCTCTTTGGTGTCCGTTTGTTTATTAATTTTTACTCATTTTTGTGTTGTTTTGCATTTAGACTTTATTACTGTTTTGCTACTGCATACATGCTTTACACATTGCCATAAGTTAAGCCTGTATGCTCTGTGCCATAGCTACCAGGCAGGTGAGTGCAGGTTATTTTGGTGACTTTATTCATTAACCCTAACAAGGGTTGTAAATAATCCTTGAGGTGGGTAGTCATCCACTCCAGTGAATTATCCAATTTCTTACACTTTAGAAATGTGATCACGTCCTTTTGCTTAGAGGTGCTGTTGATTAGTTTTACTGAGCACTCCCATTTGGTGGATGTTGATGGTGAGGGGAGGACTGCAGTGCTTGTTGCATTGTGTGTGAAGGATCCTTTAGGGATGCCAGCCTTTTGTCTCTTTCCTCATCACTGCTGAGTGTGGCTGTTGATAACAGAGGCAGAATGCTCACATCACTTTGTGCTTGCAATCTTGAGACAACCTTGGTGTGAAAAGCAACATTCTGCATAAAGGTTGTGTCTGGGAAGACAGCTCGGAAAGGGCATATGAAAGAAGAACCAACTTAAAACAGTTCTGAGAGTGCAGGCAGAGAACATACATCATCCCCTGTGTGCTAGAGCTGTATAAAAGTGGGAGCTGCTGGCCTGCTTGTAGTTCCTTTGCCAAGTTCTTTGACCAAAAAAATAGAGTGTTTTGCCGAGTAATCAGAGCACTGCTGTGGAAACAGAACTAGTATCTGCCTAGTAGCCAGTTCCCAGTAGTGAGGGAACATCACCTGTAGTCTGATCTGAAAGAGCTGTGTCCATGTCCTGAGGAGCTTGGAGGCTGACCTACCTGAGTAGAGAGGGAAGGGGTGCACCAACCTCACAGAAGGTTTGTTTGACCAGGGAAGCAGGAGCATTTGCCTCCGGACCTGAGCATCTGCTCATCCAGAGAAACTTGATGCAGTGATCTGCATTCCTCCAAGAACCGAAGTGCGGATACTCATGCCCAGGAGGCCTGCACTGTGACACTGCCCCTCTCTGTAGCTTTAACAGGAGGTCAGCCTTATGACTCTTGAGCCATTGGCACTGCGGTGCATTGTGCCTGAGCGACTGCAGCACTTTGACACTTTCAGGAAGAGTGCCCATGCAAACTGTGCCGCTGTGAACTTGAGCATTGTGATCGAGCAGATCAGGCCAATTAAAGCCTTTAAGTCGTGGTTGAAGTGGATCATGCCAGTGTGACAACTACCCGGCCTTTTGCGGACTGTGGCAATGGTCCGACTCTATGAAATGAGTCCAAATTGCGCGTCTGCCAAAAAAGTGCCTGCAAAGGCCAGGTGTCTTGTGACTTTTACAACCTGACTCACCTGAAGCAGATCTGCAACCCATCAGCAACCTTCACTGATGCCAGAACCTGCCCACCAGCTCAGAGTCTGGGTGGTGGCCTCCGCTGCTGCTTTCAAGGATTGGGCCTGACTGCCAAAGCACTCATAGCTTTCCCTCCCAAAGGAAAGAGGGAGAACCGGATGGGACTCTAGGTCCAGGCATTGACAGACTCTTCGGAAGGGTTGCAGTGATGAGATGTGAACATTGACATTGAAATTGTTAACAAACTTTAAACCTGCCATACTAGAGCCAACCCAGAGTTTAGGATTGACAAGGGAGGGGGAAGGTGGGAACCCTATTCCCTAGGAAGAGTGACCCTCACCTGTGGGGTTCGTACCTGCATATAGTAGTGTGTAGTATTTAGTTTTTTGAGCTTATTAAAATACTTTCTGTATAAAATATAAGCAGTTGGCTGGATAATCAGTTATTGACCTGCTGGTTGATTGTTGGGTTCTTAGCTTTAAGCACCTCACTATAGCTTTAAGAAGGCTGTTACTCCTTGCTATCACTACCACATAGAGCTAAGTGTTGAAGTGTATGTAGTTTGCAGAGCCATAGCAGGATGGACCCCTGGACAATAGAGACAAACGACCCCAGCCCAATAGCCCCTGCTTGCCCGTGGCCCCCCAAATGGGGTCTAACACCTTATGTCTAGTGTAATATGTTGTTGTTTCATCCTCATTAACAACACAATTGTGACCTTACTGAAGCACAGTACCTCTCTCATAGTCTTTTTATGCTTTACCTTTCTTGGGGTATTGAGGTCAGACAATCAAGGCTTTCTCTTGAAGGGTGATGCAGCGTTAGATGCTCAGAAATGCTGATTATAGATATCTGATAGTGACCTCTAGCTGCAGTTTCCTTCCCTCATTATTATTCACCAGGTATCACACTGGATCTGAAAAAGTTTGAGTAATAAATATCTCTGTGTGCTGGTAAGTGGTGGTGTCCGGATACGCGTTGTCGTCCGCACTGGTAGTGATGTGCATGGTGCCCATATAGGCATCACCCCAGCATACTGACATCAGTTTCTTTCTTTCTGCATCATCAACACAGATCTACCTCTGTCTTTTTGGAAAACTGTTTTGACATTTTGTCTAATTATTTTGAGCTTTGTCTCACAGTGTGCCTGGGATGTCCCACAAAAAACCTGTGGGGTTTAAACCTTATGGTTCCGGTCACAGACAGTTATCTGTGACAGACCCTCTTCCGGTTATCCTCCTGAGCCAGGCCACGACTCCAGGGCCTCTGAAGACTGTCATGCCATAAATCCCCTGACACTGCAGAAGCGAGCCCTGAAGCTCCTGGTCACTCAACGTCAGTTGACTTTGCAATGCTCCAGGTCCTGGTCGCATGGAAGTCCCCTGGCCTGTTCATGGAGCCATTCAAAGTGCTCATCATAGCTCTAGAAGTAGTTTAGTAAGTCCCACAAAAAAAAAATACCAAGAAGTCGAAGTGCTCCTTAAAACTGCCTTTCTAGTGGCCATTACATTGGCCTGGAGGGTTAACACACTGCAGGCACTCTCCATACACTACATTTTTATCAGACAAGCTGATTCTGAGAACATTTCCCTCTTTCCTGCTGAAAGAAGTGACAGCTGTCCATGTCAGCTACACCATCACATTGACGACCTTCTTGGATCTGCCTCATCCTTCCAAAGAGGAAGAGAAACTCGATTGTCTGGAACAAGTAACTTGTTCTCTGTGCACAATAAAAAAAACTGTACTTTAACTGTAGTATTAGTGTTATAGCTATGGGTGGATTATTCTGTACTGCTATGCCTAATTTGATCAAGGTGTAGAGTTGTGGTATTTAGATAGTATACTTTTTGGTATACGGATATGCTTTCAAACGCATGTTTTCTTTCAGTGATCTAAAAAGTCATATTTTTCAGAGCCAGTGGGAATGCAGTCCATCTTTATATGGACAGAACAAGGACCAATCACGTAGCTTGCATAATACAAATATATTCAAATTTATATTTAATAACTCCTGATCTCGTTTATTATTATCTCACTTATTAG
The DNA here is from genome assembly GCF_031143425.1 of Pleurodeles waltl. Classification (NCBI taxonomy): domain Eukaryota; kingdom Metazoa; phylum Chordata; class Amphibia; order Caudata; family Salamandridae; genus Pleurodeles; species Pleurodeles waltl. Next base: position 830,080,503 of record NC_090443.1, on the reverse strand, counting down.
CTTCTGGTCTTGTCTGCATACATTGTATAAATATGTTTCTCTTGATGTCAGTTCTTGGGTTGATGCTGTTTTTAAATTGTGTTCAAGGTTACATTGTAACATTGGGGTGAAATATTAGCATGAGAAATCATTAATAATAGAGAAAGCTGAGGAATGCTTTGTCAGAAATTAGTACACTACTAAAAGTGGAAAAGGCTTTGAGAATTTTCTGAGGTCCTCCCATACAATTGACAGGATGGGTGACATTGTGCTTATGTGGCGTCTGTTTGGATGTGATAATTACACACTGATTTGTATATGAACAGGCCATTTATATGAGAATGACTAAGCAGTTGTTTGTTAATGACCTCTTAAGACGTGGTGCAGAATAGCTCTTGAATTTGCCTGTAACAAAAGGGCTGAGCGAGTTTATTCTGCTTAAAGTTACTAACCAGTAAAGAAAAATCAAGGATGATGTTTTATGATCCTACCTACTGCTATTTGTTACCATTACTGGTCTGAATATTATGAAGGTGATTCAGCCTGACTCATGCAGGCTAACACCTTGCCTAACATAGAGGTGGAAACAACATTACTGGCTGGCATTTGTTGGGACTGAAAGAGCAGGACCCCTTTCCCTGGCTGGTCCCTGATGATGACAATGGCTGATTTGAAACAAAAGGGAGGAGAGGTTTGATATAGGCCATCAGCATACGAAGATAGGGTCTTCTTTTAGTGTCCCACATAAACTGCTTTAGAAACTTCTGGGGTCAAAAAAAGGAGCTGACCTAGTCCATAGACCCTCGAACAATGCTTGCATACCCTTTGGGCTTTCCTAAAATCTTTCCTAATGCCTCTAAAGAATTGAACATAAAATATTACTGTGGTCGGTACTGTTGCTCTTGAATGTCAAACTCCGTTGCTCCAATATTAATAAGGTCATAACAAAAATCATATTGTACAGAGCGGACTGTTTTATTGATAAGAGAACATCCTTAAACGCTGATTCAAAATCTTTTTAAAGACCCACATTTGCAGAGTCATTCGTCTGTGGCAATTCATGATCATTATCACCCTCATCCTTGCTCATCATTACCTGTGGGTGTTGCTAAATGCCTCCTCCCTTTGGGCCTCTATAGACTTAATTCAACCTCATGTGCCATAGCCTTACTCTGACAAGTCCACCAATATAGGTTGTGGGGGTTAAGAGAGGATAAATTGTTGAGCTGGAATATGGCAGGGATTGTTGGGAAATTAAGTTTTGACAACTGGTTGGAATATGTTAAGTCATTTGAAACAATTCTGTTCCAGGAAACATGGGCCCTTAATGAGGTGTTTTGTGGTGGGTATACCTGTTTCACTATTCCAGCAACACCCTCACCAGCAGGGCATGTGCAAGCAGATTTAGCCGCCTGGTTTAAGACAAACCTGGGAAGTTCTGTTAATGTTCTCTCTACTGAATCCAATTTATTCTAAGCTTTTCATCTTTAATTTCTATAATGATAATTCTTGTTAAGTGCTAATCCAAATTTTACCCGGCTCTTTAATTTTGTACAGCATTACTAAGAGCCCCTGTTTCTGAGAATATGGGCTCCAACATGGTATTAATGAGTGACTTCAATGCTAAGTTGGTCAGTCAACCAAATATCCCCACTTTGAATGTATTTGAAGGTGGGGAGTGGGATCCTTTAGCCGAGGAGCGCCGGGGAAGTTAGTTGCTCCCCTACATGCTTCAGTTCAATCTCTGCAGGGATTTTGAACACCACATCAGCTAGAATTCCTACCTAAGTTTCTGAACGGTGTCAGTTGGTAATAGATTCCATCTTTGTTTCCAGGTGCATTTTTAATAACTTGGTGGAGAGAGGTGTTGAGCCCAGCATCTACTAAGACCACAATCCTCCAACAATTACTGTGGCCCCCGGAGGGAAAAAAATGATGACGATGACAGGCACCAGGGACCTTACTACTAAAGATAACAGGCATAGCCTAATTTTGAGAAGTGAATAGTTGGCTGGGTCATGCGCAGGCTTTGTGTTGTCCCTGATAAAGAAGTGCCTTGCACTGGATCAATGGTTTGTGCCAACAGTAAGGATTTTCGAGAAACTGGGCTAAACCATTAGAGATCACCTAATGAAGCCATTTAGGGCTGGTGCAGAGAGGCTGCAGCCTTTGCTTGATAGGGGATGCAGATGAGCCTGCAGTCGATTACATCAAGCATTCCTCAGAGATGGTGCCAAAATTGCCAGATGCAGGAAAGAATATAAGTTAACCATGAGGAAAAGGAAAATTGAATGTCATGAAACATAGGAAAAGCTGGTTACCGCCTGCAAGGTTTAAGATGCCAGATTGTTCTGGAATAGCGTTAACAACAGTAATCTGTCTGAAAGGAGTATTTCAGCACTGGACACCCATACAAGCCCTGGCAAATGAATCAACCATTTCACCCGGGTGCATAGCCTAAGTGACGTGAGGGAGGAGAGCATGGAGAAGCCTCTGCCTAGTTATCCCCTGGATATCAAATTCTCACTGGAAGAATTAATCAAGACAATTAATGTTAGTCCTTCAAAACAAAGCACCTAGGCCCGATTGGCTCCCTATGGATCTGTGTAAATTAAACATTGACTTGTGAGCTCCCCTAATTACAAACTTTATTCATTTGGCATGTAAAAGCGCTTTGCCTCCGTCTTGGAGAATGGCTATTTACGTTCCATGCTTTAAAGAGGAGACCCGCAGATACCCAGTTGTTATCAACCAATATCGCTTTTTGATTCTGCGGTCAAGATAGTTGGGAAGAACGTCTGGGAATGCTGCTGATCTCGGTGGAAGATAACAATGTTCTCTCCAAGCTCCAGTTTGGGTTCAGAGGTTGGGGCAATGTAACAGTGCCCCAATCTGCACCTCTTGATTGGCAAATATACTACAGTAAAACAGGAAGTTAATTTCCTAGCATTTATGGACTTCTCCTATGCGTATGGTACCATGGTGGGGTCCAAATTGTGGGTGAAACTGGAGTCCATGAGAATAGATAGCTAAGGGGCTTGTGGGGCTTTTGAGGGCCCTACATAAGTCTTTTATGCAACTGTTAGATATTGGCCAGACGAGGAATGCACTCATTAGTTTGGAATGGGCCGGGGTCCGTCAAGCATGTGTTCTCGCCCCAATTCTTTTTCTACTTTATGTTAATGGCTTAGAAGATGTGTTGGTGGCTTAGGTTGCAGATGTAAGAGTGATCAAGAATACCCCCATTCCCAAGCTAACTTACGCGGATAACGCAGTGTCATTTTCTAGAACACTGAAGGGTCTAAAACTGTTAATAGAGGAATGTATTCATTTCATGGCCTCTTGAGGCTGCAAGTGAACCCTGCTATGACTTTTGTAATGAACTGTGGTCCCAGGAATCTTAAAATGAGGTCTTTGTTTTTGGTCGCAAACTTAAAACAAGAATTAGTGAATTTTCATACCTTGTGGTTACTTTCCCTTCACAAGGCTCCTTGGCTAGGTGTGTAGCAAGGGCTAGATTACAGTTTCACAGTTGTGGTGGGTTCATTTCTAGTTTGGCCTTCGCTATTGGTAAAAAGGCAATTTCTTGTTTTAAAGTTTTTTTTTTTTTTTTTTTTTTTTTTTTTTTAAAGAAGTGTACAGGTTGAAATATCTCCCAGTTCTAACCTATGGATTTACCATTTGGGCTATAAAAAAGTAACTAGTCTTCAGATTGAAGAAAAAGAGTGTGTGGAAGGCGGCCTCTTGCAATGTAGTCCACATTATATATTGCACCAGGAGCTTGGTCTGGAATATGTTGAAGATTGTATTAATCTGGCCCTGCTGTTGCTGTGGTGCTCCGTCTGGAGCAATCCTCATGCCTTGTTTAACAGGGAGGTCATTGAAGACTGTTTGTCAAGTGACATGGCTCTCCAAATCCTTTAGCTGAGTTATGTCAAGCGGATGTGTAGCGTGCTGGGCAGACTGAACATTTTCATTGGACTGGGTGGGTTGTGTAAGGAGAACAGGTCCTGGCTGAAAAAATCGAGAAAGTGAAGCGGAATATGAACTATATATAAATCCAAACTAACCCAGGGCTGAAGCTAGATCTGGAGCTTGTGATTAGCTCACAGGGCAGGAGTCTTTTAACTAGGTTTAGGCTTGGGTATATCAGATGGCTTGGGCTTGAGCAGCATGATTCCCCTTCCATCATTGTTCTTGTGAGGAAAGTTCTCCACAGAGTCTGCTGCACTTCGTTTTTTTCTGTAAATTTTATTCATGTTTAACTAGACATTTTTTAATTCCAGTTTTGTGGGGCTTGGGGCTGACTAAATGTAGATCAGCCTTGATATATCTGCATCCACTGAATTCGCCAATGATTTTGTACAAATTTTGCTCTTTTCTCAAAAATACCTTTCATGTTAGGAATCATATTACTTTCAGAATTAAAGATGATATGGGCCCCAGGTTCTAATGTAAAGTGTTAATGTTTATATTACATGCGTGATTTGAAATGAATCTGCTTTTATGATCATTTTTTAATGTTCGAATAAAGCAACTTTTGACTTGTAACTCCTCATCTCGTTTAACTTCACTAATTAGCTTCTGATCTTGTCTGCATACATTCTGTAAATATGTTTCTCTTGCTGTCAGTTCTTGGGCTGGTGCTGTTTTAAATTGTGATCACTGTTACTCTTTAAAGCGCAATGTATAACAAAATTATAGAGAAAGCTGAGGAATGCCTTATGTGAGAAAAGAGTACGCTAATAAAAGTGGAAAGGGGTTTGAGAACTTTTTGGTGGTCTGCCCATACAATTGACAGGATGGGTGGAATTGTACTTTTGTGCCTTCTGTTTGGATATGGGAATTACATATTGATTTGCATATGAATACACCATTTATATGAGAATTACCAAGCAATTATCTGTTAATGACTTCCTAAGAAGTGATGCCAGATAGCTCTTGAATTTGATAGTAACAAAAAGGGGTACTCAGCTGATGTAAGGATTGTTTGACAACGCAGAGCAACTTTATTGTACTTGAAGTTAGTAACCATTAAAGTATAATGAATGATGTTGTTTTATGATCTTTCTTCCTACTACTTGTTAGCACCACTGGTCTGAATATGTTGAAGGTAACTTGGACTGACTAATGCTGGATAACATCTTGGCCTAGCTTTGAAGTGACTGCAACATTACTGACTCGCATTTGGTGGGGCAGTAAGAGCAGGTCTCCGATGATGACAGTGGCCGATTTGATACACATGGGAGGAAAGATAGCAGAGGGCTTGATGTAGGCAATCTGCATAGGTGGATTTGTTCTTAATCGGTAGCCTGCTCTTAGTGTCCCACACATACTGATTTAGCAGCTTCTAGGGAAAAAGAAATGATCTGAGCTCGCCCATGAACCCTCGGACCTTCAGGCTTTTCTAACTTCTCTAAAGTATTGAACATAACTATTTGTGTGGTCGATACTGTTGCTCTTGGATGTCAAACTCCAGTATTCGTCAAGTAATAACAAAATATTATATTGTCCAGAGCCGACTATTTTATTGTTAAGAGAACATTCTTAAAAAGCCATTCACATTTTTTTAAAGACCCACATCGGCAAGGTCGTTAGTTTATGGCACTATGTTATCATTAGTGCCTCCATCATTACTTGTAGGTGTTTCTAAATGCCTCCTCCCTTTGAGCCTCGAAATCCTGTTCACATATTTCTCTGTGGCCTTTGATGGATCACTTGATTGTGAGTCATGAGCATATTTGAGGAGAATAACAGTGCCGATGAGAGCCTCAGCACCTCAAATGACCATCTAACATGAGCAGGTGGGTGTATGGCACAAGAGGCACCTTGCTGAGGGGTGTGATAACAGCATCAGAAATGGCGGTGGAAGAGGAAAGATTTTTCTTGGTACTTGTTAAGCCAAGTGTCTAATTTGAAAGTTTCAGGTTAAGTTGAGAGCTTGTAGTTATTGGAATGGTCTGCTTCAACAGCGGCTACCTGGTGGCCAGGGTCTCTTTTTTTTTTTTTGTTTTTTTTTTTTTTTTAGCAGCACCTGCAATCTGAAAGGTAACAGTTAGAAGGCAAGCAGACTAGGCATATGGCGCGTCCTTCCTCACCTGATGACTTGGCTTAACAGTGACTGCAGTATTTTAATGAACTACTTTTATATATCCTTAATTAAGAAGAGCCTTTTTAGAGAGAAAAAGACAATCTTGGAAGGCAAGCATATTGTGTTAAACAAAAAAGGAGTTCCTTGGTCTTACTCTAACTAGTCATTAAAATGAAAAGAAACGGGTTAAAGTGCCTGCCTGCCTGGCTATAAACAAACAAAACAAGCATTGGCGAAAAGCTTGTGGTTCTGGCGTTGGCTGGCATATATGTGGCTTTGTCAGTGCTTGTTTTATTTTATTGTGGTGTTTATAGAACTTTATTTTTGAGGAGGTGCTGGGCTCTCTGCAATATAAAATATTAACATTGATTAAAAGCAAAACTATTTTTTGGGCATCACAGAGCACACACCATTGTATTCCTTGGTAAAGAAGGGAACTGCTTTGTGTGGATATGCTCCTTGTGAAAGAACCGAATGAAGTTACTCACTATGAAGTGAGCCAGTGGATGAGGCGGGCTGACCCACAGCCCCAGGCTGTATGCCAGTGGATAGAAGGAAAATGGGAATTACACATCAACAGACAAATGAGTGAGGAGGGCTGGCTGAAAGCCCTATAAAAAAGTTTCTTAAATATATATAATAATATTAGTAAAATCAAACATCTTGGCTGACGCCAGACCTAACAAGTTTTGGCAAAGCCAATAGGTCCTACCTTTGAGATTGATTGGCTTTGTCTTTGGTTCTGGCCATGCTGTACAGTATCCTCACGGAAAGACTGGCCTACAAGGCAATCTGGCCGTGTCTGAAAGGGTGTGATGGGCCAGTGTAGGGGCCGTTGTTTGGCTGTTTGAGAGCCTGTTTTATGGGCTTTAGGGCCTTTTTATTATGGATTGTCTTTTTTAGGTCACAGCCTATCAGACAGCAGAGATGTCTGGTTTGCTAAAGATATTTTGGGGACATTCAGAACGTTGACCTAGGAATACATTCTTCCCATTGGCTTTGTGCTTTGTAACGTACATTTTCTTGTTTCCATTTGCCGGCTTTATTTGTTTTAGGCTGGCCAGCTAGAGTTTGGTCTTTCCCTTTCCAAAACCCTATTTACAGAATCCTTCAGAGTGCTCCCTTTCTCTAAACAGGTTTGTAAATCTTGTTCTTATCTCATCACATTTGCTGTGCATTCTAAGACTGAAGTCAAATGCCAGGCACTGTCTTCCAAGGGTACTTGTTTACTTTTCTCTCTCTGACTTCAAAGTGAGAGTATTTATGTGACAATCTTGCTGAACAGGGGGATAGGAAATAATTTTTTTGTAGCACAGAACAACATTTTAATGAACTGTGTATTTCAGAATATATTAGAATTATGAACACACAAATGAAGCACATTTTTTGTTATTTCTGCAGCGTGTTGGAAACATATACTTTAATATGACCAAAACGAATCATTAAGCTAGGTGATGCAATTCCCACACATTTCTGGGCACTGTATAGTTTTATTAGTAAAACTGTATCTCTGCACAAATGTAATGGCCATTTTAATTGAAAAGATGTTGTCTGTAATGGCAGTGTGCTACCACACCATGAATACTCCACTCCAGCCTACTCTGCACCAATCCACACCACTACATTCTACTCTGCACCACTCCACGTTTGTCACTGCACTCTACTCTACCACTCTACTCTTTGCTAGTGCACCCTACGCCACTCTATTCTACACGTCTGCACTTTTTGCCATTGCCCTCTCAGCACTCGTCTATACTACACCAATTTACTCCGCACAACTCCACGACACTCTCCAACACTCCACTCTATGCCAATACACTCTACACCAATGCACTTTACTCTGTAACACTAAACTCTGTGCCCCAGCACTCTGTGCGAATCCACTGTGCACTACTCTAATCTACTCGGAGCCACTGCACTCTACACACCTTTACACCATTATACTCTATGCCACTCTACGCTACTGCACACTAACCTCCACCGCTCCACTCTATGCCACTTCCCTCTACTCTGAAAGAATCTACTCTATGCCACTGCACTCTGTACCACCCTACTCCACTCTGTACCACCCTACGCCACTGCACTTTACGCCACTCTAGTCCTAACCACCGCACCCTATGCCACTGCACTCTTCACAACTGCACACTGTCACTGTGCTCTACTCCACATCACTCTTCTCTGTGCCACTCTGCTCCTCTCCACTGGACTCTGACACTCTACTCTGCAACACTGCCCTTTCAGCCACTGAACTCTATGCCACTCTACTCTGCAGTACTCAAATCATACTCTGTCACTGCACTGTATGGAACTATACTCCACCACTCTATGCTACTCTATTCTGCACCACTCCACGCTACTGCACTCCATGCCAGTCGACTCTACTCTGTAATCTACGCCACCACATTCTGCCGCTCGACTCAGCACCACTACCATCTGAATCCCTCAACTCTACGTCATTCCACTCTGCACGACTCTACACCACTGCACTCTACTCTGCACGACTCTACTCTACGCACTCCTCTCTGCAATGCTGCATTGTAGGCCACTGAATTCAGTGCCACTGCACTCAATGCCACCACACTCTGTGCCACTATACTCTGCAGCACTCTACGCCAATGCACTCTATACCAGTCCACTTTACTCTTGTCACTCCAGTGAATGCCGCTCTATGCGACTCCACACTATGCCACTCCAATACACACCACTCTCTGGCACTCTGCTGTTCAACTCTCTTCTCCACTCTTCACCGTTCCACTCTACGACATTCCACTCTGCTCATTTCCATGCCACTAACTTTTTAGCCATGCTTAACAGCAGCCACGCTGGGGTAGAAGATGGCTAAAACGCATTGGCAAAGCCAGTAGCTCTTGCGTAGGTGAGACCAATTGGCTTTGCCAATGCTTGTGTACCTATTTCATTGTATTCCTCAAGAACAAATGCATACGTCTCCCATACCTTGAAAAACACCTACAAGATCAGATATTTTTGTTTGCTGATCAGATTTGGTTAGGTAAACAAAAGAAAAGGTTGGCGGAAGCAACACAGATGGGAGGAATTATGGGGAAAGCACTAAGGGCTGAGGACACAAAAGGACTTAAGGAACACAGAGCGCAGGAGTGGAGAAGCCAACAGAGGGAGGAACATGGAGCGAGGGAGCAAGCAGACAGAGTTCAATGTGGAGCGTGCTGGAGAAGCACTCAAGGGCATCAGGGAGTAGGGCAGGAGAGAGATGCAAATGGGCAGAAAAATAGCATGCTATCAAGTGCAGTGAGGTAGGAGAAGTATATGAAAGCTGAAAAACACACACACTTGTGTAGAATGCTTACATAAAAAGAAAAAAGTTGTGACTGAAAAGGCAGAAGTGGATGGACCTCAGCAATGCAGCCATGCTCCAGGGAACTGACAAACACAAGAAGAAGAAGGGAGGGTCATACATGCAGACAAATAAGAAGCAAGCGAGAGTGATAGTGAAACCGCCGCTGGTAAGCAGTGGGCGGGCACCAAGCCCACCGTAATTAACAATACGTCTCACAACAGACAGCACACGCACTGTTTAGTAGGTGCAACCTAAAACAACTTAAAGCGACAGATCCCGATTAAGGGTGTTGCATTTTTCGTATTTTTTTTTTGTTTTGTTTTTTTATTTCAGAATTTGTCAGCTGAGATAATTTTTCAAAAAGTATAAGGTAAGAACGTATATCTTTTTGCAAAACATGAAATAAAAAGGGTCTTTCCTGAAGTTGGAAAATCATTTTGTTAGGAATCTCTAGAGGTGGACAGTAGTTAAAAGATTATAAATCCAAGAAGTGTCACATGCTGGAGAACTTTGCAGTGTAACGTTGTGCATTGAAACACTTTGCCATAGACCAGATGTTGGAGGGTCAGGGAGTAAGGTAAAATGAATTTGAGGAGAGAGGGTGTTCAAAAAAACGAATCCAACTAATTTTTACAAACTTAATTTTAGAAAAAAAGTGCATTAAAGCACCTCGTACTCGTTGTTCGTAGCAACTTGCAGAAGTTACATTTTTGCATTTTAGGCTGCTTATAAAAACGTGACTGCATTAGCTCTGAAGATAGGGAGAGCGCGGAAGAAAGATAAGTGTGAAATCAAGTAGACTGGGCCACAAGTCCCGTTACAAAGTATGCTCAGCATTGAAGTCTGTTTAGGGTGGAATTTAGCAGTTAAAGTGAGAAGGCAAAAAGATGCACAGTGCGCTCGACGCAGAAGGGAGAATGCAATAAAATGGTTGGAAAGGACTTAAAGAGCTTTGATGTTTCCTGATCTGTTAGCTACTGGTGACTCCATTGCTACACATGTTGAATTCTGCAATGATTTAAATTAATTGCCCGGCAAATTAGACCTACCCTTCAAAATCATATTTGGTAATGTGCAAGAACTTTTGCGTTTGCGAACTGCCCACGTTTCTGCAGTTTATCTAGATATGATTAGTAGATGTTTATTCTTCCTTTAAGTGGAGAGAGACCCTCTCACTGTTTTCCTCCAGTTATCATGTATACTTCGAAGACGTAACTTGGCAGATTTCCCCCAAAATGAGTAGGTAGGTAGTACAAACATTTTAATATACCATAAGCACCTAAGAAATTCAAAAGTAAAGTGTTTTCAACAATATCTATTGTCTTTCCATCGCACATATAAAGAATACACACGTATTATGTGAAAATATTTGTCATATATGAAACTTCCAACCTGCCCCACATTTATTATCCTCTGCACCTTTAGCATTAGCAAAAGATAAGAACCATGAGCCATCACCAATCCAACTTGCTTACTTCCAACTTCCAACAATTAAAATTCTAAGGATTCTGATAAAGACTTCTAGCTGCAGATTTCTTACCTTTTGAATTTTCCCCAGGCATCAGATGGGAGCCGGAAAGGTGTTAGCAGTATCCCTATGTGCAAGTAAGTGGCGCCACGCAACTCCGCAGTGACGGTGTTCCACTCCGGAAATGATGTGCAGGGCCCCCATTCACTGACTTCCATTCCTTTCTATACGCACCACCAGATGTGGATTCGGCGCTCTCTTTTTTTCTGTCTCAGAGACATTTACCTCAAAATAATTCAGTGTTGAAAGGAACCCAAAGGTCATCTTCGACCATGTGGTGATACTCTACATTACCAACCATAAGAAGACTACACAATGGGACAGGTCTAAATCTGAGTCCAAGTCAAAGGACTGGTCTCATTCTTGCTCTGTAAGTCGATGTGAATCTGTTCCTGAGGCTGACTTTCATTGAGATCCAAATAGTCCGGTAAGTCTAAAATGGAACATTAAAAATCGAATAGGGACTTGGCCCCCCTTCATGCCGCTGTCATTCACATGCAAACATGCGGGGGCTGCACCATAGCTTTTGATCTCGCTCCTGGAGTATGTTGACTTCAAGGTCAATCCTGCAACTTGTTCTTGCACATACAGTTTCAAGATCCAGCTGATGCTCCCCAACCAATAGAAGAGATCCGCAAGGTCATGCTTCGACCTTTCAAATCTCTGCTGACTTCCTCTGGCGCGCCTTGGACCCCAAAGAGGTGAGAGGGGCTCCCTCTGGAGTACCACAGACAGGTTCACCCTCAGTGTCAGTGGGACCCTCCGTGCCCATCACAACACTTCAAGCTCCATTACTTACCCCACTTCTGGTGCAGCTGTCCATGCAGTTCAAGACACTTGGACGCCAGTCCCAAATCCAACATCCCCAGACGAAGAGATACCAATTGTACTCTCAGACTTAGAGTCAGCAGCTCTCTGCTCGCCCAAAGCTGCATTCGACTGCTGTGAGGCCCCCCCACTTGATTCTTCGCCTTCACAAGGGAGAACACACATCTTAAAGTCACTATTCAACACGTATTCAGACGACAATTATGAAGCGGGTGATGAGGTTGCTCAGCCCTTTCAAGGTGACAACTGGCACAGCAACTTGCAGGGTGCCTGCGGCCTTTATAATTTCCCTGAATCAGGTCTTCTCTTACCTACTGGCCCAGCAACTGAAGAATCTGCCTAATATGCCATATTGATGCATACGGCTGCTGAACTCCTTGACCTCCTGGTACCAACCTTGGAGGTTAAAACTAACATGTTAGTGGGAGTCCCACAGCCAAGGCCAAAGTCTTCTAAGCCCCTTCTGCCTTTTAATTATGCACTGACAGATAACTTGTTGGACGCCTTGACTAAACCTTGCCCTGCACCCCTTCCCTCCCAGGTAACGGGCAAATAGAAACAAATTTGAAGTGATTTTTTCCTTTCACTAGCCTGGCTTTCCGCTCTGTAAATACTAGTGGTCTCCCGGGACACTTTTTCCTCCACCCCCCTCTGCAGCCCCACCTGGCAAACCCCTTTAGCGTGCCCTTAGTGGAGCACAGCTACCAGGTGGGAGGCAAGTTCTGATGGTTCTTGCCAGGTTAGCAGTCCATCAGGCAGGTGGGTCCTGCAAGTGGTCTAGAAAGGCTGTGCCCAACCTTTTCTTTCTGTACAGATGCAACTTCCACCATCTTCCCAACGACTGATGGAGGACCAACTTTCCATTTTATAGAAGAAAGTGCAAGCCCTTTTGGCTAAAAGGGCTATCAAGAGGGTGACTGCGCAAGAAGTAGAACATGGTTGTTATTCCCACTACTTTCTGGTGCCCAAGAAGGACCAAAGTCTTCGTCCTATCTAAGACCTGCGCCCTCTCTTTGACTTTCTCCAGAAGGAAAAATTCAAGATGCTCTCACTAGCCAAGCTTCTGTTACCCTCAACTCTGGAGACTATTGAATCACATCGTGCTACCTGAGGTTCAGGGTGGGACAGAAGCATTACCAGTTTGCGGGTGCTCACCTTTGGACTCACCAGTGCCCCTCTGGTGTTCACGAAAGTGAAGGTGGTGGTGGCAGCACATCTTTGGAGGTGAGGGGTGTCAGTCTTCCCCTAACTTTACAACTGATTGTTGGCAGACTCTCGCCAGGCAGTCCTCAGCCAGATTATGGCAAACCTCCTCTTATCTTTAGGGTTCACTATCAGTGGGAAAAAGACACACTTGACTTCTTCTCTGATGCTCCCCTTCTGGTCACAGTTTAGTTTCATCCTTTCTCCCGTGAAAGAGAGCCCAGGACATTCACTCTATCATCCGTGACTTTTAGCCTCAGTGCTGTATGTCATCGAGGTTGACTCTGATGCTGCTGGGACTGATGGCCTCCTAAATACTACTGGTCGAGCACGCCAGGTGGGATATATTTCAGAGGAGAATGAAAAATGGTGGTTACTGGACAGTGACTGGGTAAGCAACCAGAGCTGACAGTGATGACTGATGCATCACTGTGCGAATGAGGTAGCTATCTGTTAGAGGTGGATATCAGAGGCTTCTGGTCTTTGATGGAGTCTCAGCTCCACGTCACCCTTCTGGAGATGAGGGTCATTCGCTTGCACCTGAAAGACTTCCTTCCATCCATTAAGGGGAGGCTGGTACATGTGCTCACGGACAACATTGCAGCAATATGGTACTGCAATGAAGTGGTCAGGGTGGGGTCGCTGATGCTGTGCCAGGAGGCCTTGTGCCTCTGGAAGTGGCTGGACCACCAAGCAGTTTTCCTAGTGGTTAACCACCTGTTAGGATTATTGAATGCCAGGGTGGACAAGCTCAGCCATTGGCACCTAACGGATCACGAGTAGGAATTGCACTCAGAAGTGGTGCACAGTCTCTTCCATGAGTGGAGAGAAGCGTGGTTTGATCTGCTCACCGTTAACAACGCACTATTTTAGAAGTTTTGCACGTTGGAGTTTCTAAAGCATGCTTTGCTCGGAGAAGTATTCCACTTTGAATGAAACTCTGGATTCCTGTATGCCTTTCTGTCAATATGACTCCTGCTCGAGTTCTCAAGGAGATCAGGACTAATCAAGGCACAAGTCACCCTAATGGCCCCAGATTAGGAACAAAGAGTATGGTATCCTGAACTCCTGGTCATGAGCATTGGTTCCTGGATCAGGCTGGCCCCCTGGGAGGATCTGCTGTTACAGCAGCGGGGTAGGGTTTTCCACCTAGGCCTTCACACTCCCCACCATAATGCTTGGAGATTGAGCAGCAACTGCTGAACACCTCTGACCTTCCTCTGGATGTGATTGATGCCATCTTGGCAGCCCAGGCATGCCTCAACAAAGGCAGTATACACCTTTCATTGGGACCGATGTGTGGCTTGGTGCAGGACATAGTAGATTGACTCCCTTTAGGCAAAGATATGACATTGTGTTGGGAGTTTTTTCCCTCGCCTGGCTAAGCTTTGCTCTGGGCACTGTTAAAGGGTATCTTTCTGCTTTTTTATTGTTGCCGGATCAGCCCTCATTATCTAAATCACTTATTGTGATGTGTTTGAAAGGCTTACAACAGCTGTTTCCCCCTCTCTCTTTATCATGATTCAGTGGGACCTCTATTTAGTTGTCACATTTGATGTGCACTCACTTTCAGCTGCTTCACAGTTGTCCTTTGCCGCTTCCCACCTTCAATACGGTGTTCCTCATCACTATAACATTGGTGCAGTGAGTGAGTGAACTTCAAGCTCCATCTCAACCCACCATATGCCACTTTCTTTCCAGAGAACCACTGGTTCTGAGGATGTGGGCATTCTTCTTGCCGAAATTTGTAATGGCGTTCCATGGTGGTCAGAATATCTTTTAATGTCATTCACCTCACACTCTAAGGAGGAGATACTCCATCGCTTGGACCCTAAAAGAGCACTGAGCTTTTACATCAGTCATACCTAAGAACACTGGGTGGAAGATTAGCTCTTTGTGGGTACACTGAAGCGCAAAAAAAAAGGCAAGTCTGGAACAGAAGAGCACCATCTCCCGTTGGAACATACTCTGCATTAAGATCTGTAATGCATGAGCCAAAAAGCAGCCTCCAGAAGGACTGCAAGTCATCCCACCATGGCAAAGCTTCTCCCATTGTATTGGAATGCAGAGTTCCTATCCTAGGCATCTGCCTGGCAGCTGTGTGGCGGCATTCTCTACGTTCAGGAAGCACTACAGCCTGGCCGGGCAGGTTCATCATGGGGCATTTCACCCGTCTGGTTTTACCAGATGTTTTGGTTTGGTTCATTCACAGACCTTTCTCTGAATAGGTAATGTTTTGGTATTTATTCAGAAAGTGAAGAATCTGTGGTTAGACGTATCTATAAGAAGAACAAGTTACTTCCCTACAGTAATACGCTTTCTGATAGAGATTCTGTCTAACCTCCAATTTCTTACCGGCCCTCCCTGTCCTCCCCGTTCTGTAAATTTCACTCTTTTGATGAACAAGTCTAGGAAAGTGCATTCTGCTGAAAGTCTGTTTGCTGTTGGGGCTGTGTGTCCGGGGGTGCAGACAGCCTCAGAAGCTACCGTCAGCTGCAGGAGTGGCGCCTCTATAGGATCCGCACATTGTTTACAAAATGGAACGTCATCAGTATGGAGCTGCACAGCGCCACCTACCGGCTCGCAGATGTACTGCTGAATAGTTTCCAGATTCTTAAGCATGCCTGGGGAGTATTATAAAGATGAGGAATCTGCAGTTAGAATCTGTACTAGAAAGAGTTTTACCGAAGGTTAAGTAACATGTTCTTTTGAGGGTTACCATGGTCCCTCTTTGGCTAATTCTTTTATCATGTTTCCAAAACTGCCAATTTGTTTTATTACAGGAACGCCCCTTCCTCTGTAGGATGGCTGTTGTTGAGAGTTGGACCACAAAATGAATAGTATTTCAGATGAACTACAAGATTCCAACCTCTAAAGAGAATTGATGTATCAATGTTTTCCCCACTTTTGTCTGTAGTAGATTAGAGGATTGCTTAAATGTGACAGACCATGTGGTGCTTGATGAGTGCGAAAAGCACAGATGAAGTGGACAATAGAGGAGAGTGAACAAAGGTCACCTGATTAAATGTTCACTCATAGACTTACCAAAGTCATAGCTAGTAAATAATCATTTCACAATGAGCTGTAGGTAGTCCCCAAAACCAGAAGACTATGGGCTTGATATAGATGTTGCTGAATGAGTTACTCCGTCACAACGGTGACGCATATCCCATCTGCTGAAATCTAAATCCCAATGGACATAATGGGATTTAGATTTCGGTGGACGGGATATCCATCACCATGGTGACGGAGTAAAGCATCCAGCAATATTTAAATCCGGCCCTATGCTTGTGAAATCAAGGAGCGCGATATAAACTCAAAAGAAGTTCATTTGTTCAAAACGATGTTAAAATGGAGAACACAGGCCCTGTGAGCCCCTCTGTCTCTGATCTTGTGTATGCCTAGCATATTCCATTTACAGGAACCCTGCAGGTTTGTTAGTCTCCCAGGATGGCAGAGTCCCATAGGGACTCGAGCGTGAGCCTGTCCCACCATCTCAGTGCTTTACTGCCTTCTTCCAAGTTCTGATGACCGCTACCGTCCAGGGCGGCATATCATCAAATCGTTCCCTCCTATATAAGTCCCTAAAGTACCCCCTGCTCAACATGGCCCATCTATCCACCTTCAAGGAATGGTTACTGTTGGTCAGCATAAGCCCATTTGTTGATTGTGCAGTTGGGAAGCCGTGTAGTACAACCTAAGATCTGGTAAACCAATGCCTCCCTCATAAGGACTCCTTGTTAGTGTACGTAATTACATTCTATGAAAACCTCCATCATAGAGCAGGAGACTTGTGATACAGTCGACTTTCTTGAAGAAGCTGTCTGTGATCTCACCATGTATGTTCTGCAGCACGTTCAAATATTTGGGCAGTGCAATCATTCTGGACCGGGCTGTCCGCCCCTTAAGAGACAGTGGGAGTTGCTGCATTGTTTCATGTCTATTTCATAATCATCTAATAATTTTCTCTTGTTGTTACACATGAAACAATTAGGATATTTTGTGATATTTACTCTCAGAAAGCAGAAACCCTCTTTAACCCATTATACTGTGTTTGCCCACTCCCCAGGAGACTCCCGCCCATAAGGGGGAAGGCCACTGATTTGAGCCAGTTAATACACACCCCAGAATATCTTCCAAAGATCTTTACAATTTCCAGAATTTTGGGAATAGACCAACCTGAGTCAGATAAATGCAATGATAGATCATTGGCATATAATGATATAATGTAATAATAAATGTACGATCCGTCATGAAACACTGTACTGAAATTCCTGAACTAATTTCTGAACCCAAAGTAGACTGCCAATTTATTGCAGAGACTTAGCTGAAAGGTGGCTCGGTGCCAGAAATAGCGATGGCAGCCCCACTTGGCTATAAAATTAATTATAAAAACTGAATAGGGAAGACAGGGAGGGTTATAGCCTATGTTTTTAAAACACATCTCAAACTTATATATTTTGATACCCTAGTAGTATCAGCGGGAGAATATTTGAGTCAGCTTTACCATTGTTGACCAACTAGCATTTAAAACCATTCTAGTGGATTCATTCACCCCCACCTCTGACCCCTCATCTGTTTTTATTCCGTTCTTTTTTGGGGGGCAATCTACTCTTGTACTCTGAACACTAATAAATTGATGTTGTTAGTTTATTTTAATTTTCATGTTGACAATTGAGATGACAAATATGTTAAAATGTTTGTGCAGCCCTATGAGGCCATGAACCTACATGTTCTATCTATCTATCTATCTATCTATCTACAGGTCCAACATATCAAGCAGAATGTACACTTGAATTAATATCTAGTTCCCAACCTTGAATTCTTCTTAATGAAGTCACCCCCTTGACTTAGACGGACCAGTTCTCAATAACATTTGAGTTTTGAACGAAACCTAAATGCACTGAGAACACTCTGAAACAGACAAAACCCTATAGTGTGTGGAGCAAATTAAACGCTGAAGGTAAGGACATTTTGCTGGACAACTCAACTCCTGCTCTGCATCTAAGAATCCCTACCACAAATTCACAAGCTCTTAACAACCAGGTGGATCTTAAAGTAAAGTTGATCCCTTGGCCTAACTCCTTCAGAACCGTGGTTCAACTCTAGTTTAACAACCATGAAACAGGATTGCAAAACTGCATAAAGGAAATTGTGAAAACATTATCAGCCTGCTGATACAGTCCTCAATAAAAATAATTTCAAGTGTAGAGCAATCAAGCACTAAGGCTAATTTGCTACAAAATACAATCAATTCTAAGTGCCCTCAGTCCAAATAGAGTGGCCTTTAAACTTTATGAGAGCCTGGAACATCTTGCGACGAATAATAACAGTGCAAAAACATCGCAAGAATTATGAAAGGATATATTGGAGTTTTTTTTTCTTTTGACAAAGGTAGCAGATTTGATAGTTTTGTTACCAACCAAGTGAGTGGCTACGGAATAAGGGAACCGGAGCCACTTTGGTCTACGTTCAGGAGATCTCATAAGAAATAAAGAATGTCTTTTCTACCATGAGTACTTCTGCTCCCACTGATGTCACGCCTATGCATCACCTTTAGAAGGTTACAGACATCCTGTTACTGAGGAATTACACAGCTTAGTAGATAAAAGTATCATCAGGATGTGTCCAGCAATCTGGAAATCTACTATGATCACACCTCTCAAAAAAAAAAAAACATTAGACCCTAAAGTGTTAGCTAATTATTGTCCGGTTTCTCTTCTCCCAATGTTTACTAACCTATCAAACGTTGGTACACAGACAACTGATGGCATTTTTAGAATCCAGGGACATTTTACATGGAAAGCAATTCGGCTTCTGCGGGGGGTCACAATACGGAAACTATTCTAATTGAAGTGCTTGGCAAGATTAGACAGAGTAGAGATCAAGGTGGAGTGCGCACCCTGATCTTATTAGACCTGCCACTGGCATTTGATGCCACCTCACACTCCATCCTTCTTAGCCGCCTAAAGGAAGTGAGCTAGGCAGGTGCATTTCTGAACTGGTTTACTTCCTTTCTTCAGAATCGGTCACAAGTAGTGAGACTCTGAGTACTGCTCCGCTCCTAAAGTAATACCAACTGGAATACTAAAGTGCATGGTCACTGTTTATGTAATCTATACATTGCTTCCTCAGCTAGACTGATTGATTCTTTCGGGATCTCCTTCTTCACCTACACTGATGATACCAAGCTAATAAGCAGTATTCATGAAGATCCGGATGAGGAGTCCGCCAATCCCTGAAACTGCCTCAGTAAGGTGGCATATTGGATGAATTCCAGTGCCCTCACCTTAAATGGAGGGAAGAATGAGGTGATTGCGTTTGGCACAGGCAATGAATGGACAACCTAGTGGTGGCCAGAAAAGCTGAGAACACAGCCATGACCCTATGCCTGGGACCTTAAGATGGAGACACGCGTGAACGAAGTATGTGCCACAGGGTTTCATTTGATTCGTGTATTAAGAAAGATTCTATCGCTTATTCCTCAGTCCTCCTGAAAGGACTACTGTAACACAACGCTTTTAGGTGCTCCCAATTTCCTTATATGGCTTCTCCAACTATTGCAGAATGCCACAGTGAGATTAATTCTCTCTTTAAAAAGAGGCACCTATATATCAGTACACAACTGCAAGCTACATTGGCTTCCTTTGGACGTACAACACTTACATGAAAGAAATCTTTATTGTACGTCCTGGCCAGAGAACCTCAGTCCAAACATAAGGAATTCAAGTCAAGTCAAAGGAACTTTATTTCGGCTACAAGAGCCATAAAAGCGCATAGCAGCAATAAATACAAATAAACACACAAAGTAATAAATGTAACAATACATATAATGATAAAAATTGAATAAAGATAAAATACACTCACACAGTGTGATGGAACAGTCTTGTTGGAACCATTAAGCAGATAAAAATTTCCCTCTAGCAATCCAGCTAGCTCCGAGGAACTTGGCAACAGCGATCACTAGTGTTGGCCTAGTGTCTGATCTGAGGATTCGCAGGGCTATTTCAGAGCTGCGGACTCCCAGCAGTCTGCATGCCGGGGCCAGCCATTTCCTACGTGAGCCGGTGTACGCGGGGCAGGCAAAAAGGGCGTGAGGGAGGTTTTCAATGGTGGCTTTGCAGGCTGGACAAGCGGTTGATTCTTTGTTTGACCAGCGGCTGGTGAAAAGACTTAGTGATAGCATTCCAATGCAGAGCTGAAAATACAGTTTCCTTTCCCTTGGGACCGTGATTATTTCCCAAAAAGCCTCATACTTGCATGTCTCTTTTAAGTTAACGAAGTCACAAGATAATGTAGTGTTAAGTGCGGCCCCTAGATCTTCGTGATCTGCCATTTGCCAATATAGTTTCTTTAGTTTGCTTTTCGAGGGAAAGACGGAGGTGGTTGGTGAATTCCAGAGTTCACTGAGCCCGAGTGAGTAAAGTGACCCCTTGATGTATCGTAGCCAGGGGATGCTGTGAAGATGATCAGCTTTTAAAATAACCTGCAGGGCTACAGTAAAGGTTTCAAGCTCTGGGGTAGTCCAGAGACGCCGCCAGTACAGAAGAGGGCGTAGGCGGGCTTTATGACCGATGCGTTTTATGCCAAGATCCTTAAAAAGGGGGAACCGTGGAGTGCTTGGCAGAAGGGACACAAGGTTTCTTAGTAAGTTGTTTTCAGCGATGGTTATGTCTTGGATTTTGGCATAACCCCATAGTTCAGCCCGTAAAGTGCTGAGGTCACAGCCTGGGCTTCGTATATCTGTATTGCTGGGCGAATTGGTTTTGTGTGTGAGAGGTGAAAGTTTTTTAATAGTACCTCTGTTGTTTGCTTTAGTTTTAAAGCTTGCTTTCTTATGTGTGATTTCCAAGACATGTTGTCAGTCAATGCTATAGCCAGGTAGCTGAAAATGTCCACCTTCTAAAGTGTGGTGCCCTCTAGTGTAAACTTCCCTCTAAAAGATCTATGGGGATTGAGGGTCATTAGTTTTGTTTTAGAGGCAATGATTTCAAGTCCCCGCATTGAGCAGAATTTCTCAAAGCACGTGAAGGGTTTCCTTAGTCCACTAGGGGTCTTGGATATCGGGAGAGTACCATCTGCAAAGAGCATGACCGGGATTTTTTGTGTGCCAAGTGATGGTGCGTCAGCCTCCACTCTAAGCAGGGAGGGGACGATTTCATTGATATACAGAGAGAAGAGGGTCGGGGCAAGGACACACCCTTGACGCGCACCCCTTGATACATGGATTCTATCAGTTAGTTGCCCCTTGTTGTCCCACCTGACTCGTGCGTAGTTGTCCTCATGGAGCCGTATCAATAGTGCTAGGATATGCTCCGGAATTCCCATTCGGGAGAGAGTGTTCCATAGTTTGTTGCGAGGTACTAGGTCAAAAGCCAACTTTAGATCCACAAAAGCTACATATAGGCTCCCTTTACCAATGAGCACTGTTTTCCAGTATAAAAATAGGAACCTGAGGGCTTGGTCAGTGGTAGATATTTATTTCCGGAAACTGCCTTGGAGGGGACTAAGGATATCCTGTTCAGTCATCCAGTCTTCGATCTTTCCCAAGAGGCAGTGGCAGAAGACTTTTTGCACACAGTCAATTAGACTAATTGGTCTGTAGTTGCAGGGGAGTGATCTGTCGCCCTTTTTAAAGATCAGGACAACAATAGCCCCTTTCCAGGACTCAGGGATAGGCACCCCAGATGCTATTGCGTTCGCTATGATGGTGAGGTATCTTGACCAGGATGCAATGTCGGTTGAGAACAGGTCTGCTGGAACACCATCCGAGCCAGGGGCCCTGCCGCGCTTTATGGTGCCTAGGGAATATATTATGTCACTTTGAGAGAACAGCGGGGGCACTTCAGTGGTGTGTGCTAAAGAAGTGTTTAGGCAGGGGCCCATGTGAACAGGAGTGGGGCTATCATGGTCATGGGAGTACAGCCTACTAAAATGATCTACCCAGTCTTTCGGGGCGATGTTGGTTGTAATGTTCAATCCACTGCTGTCTGGGCCTCGCGCTGCCAGGGACCCGAACAGACTGCAATTCCTCTTGCGCTCAGCGTCGCTAAGTGCTGTCCACCACTTATCATCTTGGTCACGCTTGGCTTTGCGTATGGCTGACTTGTAGGTCTTCCTAGCTAGGCGGATGGCGTTGGCATCCTTGGATTTAATAGCTTGGATTAAGTGCTTATTTAAGGACCGGTACATTTTATTGAACCAGCGGTGCCTACCTTTGGGTCTCTTGCCATCATGGGCTGTGGATACTGAGAAGTGGGCTGCGATATCCCTGAAGCATGAGGTGTGAATTAAACTTATTTCCTTATAGGGGATTGCGGGACCCACCGTTAGGTCCATTAATGTAGTCTTTAGGGTGTTATTAGCTGCGTTGATGAGTGCGGGCCGAGCTGCAACCTTGTCCCACTTTAGGTGTTGTATGTCGTTAACCAAGCTAATACCCTCTGGTGCTGCTACTGAGGAGTTAATCGTGGGCGAGTGGTTGCCCAAAGCTAACGTTAGGACAGAGAGAGGATTATGATCACTTTCAGTTCTTTCAATGATCGTCATGTCGATGACAAGTGGCCATAATCTTATGTTGAATAGACAGTAGTCGATTCTGTTGGTGTGGTTGGTTTTATTGAATGTGTGACGGCCTTTGGCGTCTGATTTGGTTCTGCCATTTAATGCCCTGAGCCCAAATATCCATGGTCAGTGACTTTACTTGGACAGCGACCTGCGTCCATCTCTTGATGGGTGGAATGGACAGGGCGGGGATAGGCCAAGCTCGATCCTCCTCGTCTGTGGACCTGAGATCATCCCAGTCTAGAGGTTCGAATGTGACATTAAGGTCACCTGCCACAATGGTTTTATGATGGCGGGGACAGTTTTGCAAGAGGGCTGCCAGGACACAAAGAGTTTTGGAGACTTGACCCCCCAACCCCTCGAGTGTAGATATTGAAGATGTTCACAACAGTGTCAGGCCCGAATGATAGGCGAAGACCTAACAGGTCAGGAGAATCGGTGAGTAGCTATAATATACGACAGTTAAGTGATGTTCTGATCCAGATGGTCAAGCCCCCAGAAGGCCTGCCTCTAGTACTGGGCACGGCAGGGATGTGGAAGTTTGATAGCCTGTTCGAAAAAGTGGATCAGTTGACCATGTCTCTTGAAGAAGGCATATGTCATGTTCTTCAATAAAAGAGGTAAAGGATGGAAGAGGGAGAATAGATTTCAAACCTGCCACGTTCCATGAAACAAGTCGTACTCCAGTGAGTGGAGGAGCTATCCTGTGTAATTGCCTGGTATTTACCTAATTAGCTGCCAGAGGTTGGTTTGGCAGGTGAGGTTGAGTGGAAAGAAGTGGATCAATACCAATGTTGGTCAGTGAGACCTGGGGTGAGTGGTGATGTTCCTCTAATGGAGCTGGCCTGGCCCTGGTGAGGGAAGTGCTTGCAGGCTTAGCTATCGGTTCTTGATTTGGTGGGCAATATTCCTGCAAGGTGAGAAATGCAGTATTGTCATATTTGCACAGTAAGCCGTCAGAGGTCTGGGGGAATATGTCATGAGAGGGAGAATAAGTACTTGCACTGGCAGTGTTAGGGATTGCAGCAGGCCTGGAGGTGATTGATATATGTTGGTTGTGTGGTTTTTCAGTATAGATTTTAGATGAAGCTTTAAGTCAATCGTTCTCACCAAGGGTAGATAAATTAATTGCTAGGCAGTAGCTCCGGCAATCCCTGTAGTGCGCGGGTGGCCTAGGGTATTTGAACTGGAAGCACAAGTGTGCTTGTGGGCTTGTTCTTGCATCTAGGGCCATCAAATTGTCCACCATGGTCCCGTCCTTGAGTGTCAGTTTTAAAATGTCAAAATGTGTTCCCGGGTCAGGCCATCTTGCTACATTAATTATGTCCTCACGTATTACAGAGCGACAGCCTCTTACATGGTGAATCCAGTGAATTGCCTTGTTTCTGATAGTCTGCCTCTTCCTTTTGTGTCGATGTGTTTAAATTGGGAACGTTGACCATTAGAACTACATTTCCTGATTGAGACCAATCATTGTTAGGCTGTACAGAGTATTTTGGGGCAGTATTGCTCATGAGTTTGGGGATTTTGTGATGGTCCTCTAGTGCATTTCCTGCGCCTAAGCTGTTATGTAAAGGAGGCTGGTGGAATTTCTTGATCTTAACACCGGCTGAGAGGAGGCCATCACAGCTGGTTGCTGAAAAAATGGGCAGATTCGTCGCGGTGCCTGCTAGGGTTGGGCTTTGGGTAAAGTTCATGGTGGCCATGTCATCTGAAAGAGTTAACTGTTTTACTATTGCAATTAAGGAGTTAACCATGAGCTTAAGTTCTAGTACTTCCTTTTTTAATTCTTGTATGCATTGAATGTGCTGTGGGTTTATGTGAGTTGAATGTGTGTTTGCGACTTCTAGCCCATCCACCCTGGTACCTGGGTCGAGGTCATCATGTGATTCTAGGGCATTAATTAACGGGTTAAAGCGGTTGCTGCACTGGATGAAATCGTTAGAGCCCAGTGGTGGCTCGTTCACTAGAGATGGAGCAGTGTGGGTGATAACATTTCTGCCCTCTCCCTCCCCTGTAGTGGCTGTGTCCTGTTGGCCACATTTCACAAAAATCTCAGCAATTTTCTTTGGGCCAGCCCTCCTTTTGGTTGGTGAGTGCTCCCCCCCAGTACCGTTAGAGTTATTTCCCTGAGGAGTAGTTAAAATTCCCTCGCATTCACCCAAAAGAGTCAATTCTGTCCATAACGCAGTTACTAGCTGCAAGCTTGTGCCTTTTCCGCTTAACTTTTAGCACTGCGCCTGCCCCAGCCTCTATTGCTTTCCTTTTACCCATCTGGGACTGTTATTGGTGATAAAATGTTCTATAGAGTATCAATATAACGATGCAACCTACGGGATGGCACAGTATTGGCAGTAGCGTGTAGAGCTAAGATCAATGATGCCTACTTGAATGGTCAATGTTAGGGGGGTGGCCCAGCCCGGCCTCTTCCGGGCTCCGACGGGTAGCGGAGGTGCACCCACGCGCTTTATAGCGCTTTATAGCGCTCGTTGGTGTCAAGTGGGTGCAGGTGAAAATGGCCGCCTCCTGGGGCCTCAAAGCAGCTTGGGATATGTAGTCCCTCTCAAGTCTTTAGCGCGTCCCACGCAGCGAGGTTCCCCCCACGTGCTTTATAGTGCTTGTTGGTGTCAAGTGGGTGCAGGTGAAAATGGCCGCCTCCTGGGGCCTCAAAGCAGCCTGGGAAATGTAGTCCCTCTCAAGTCTTTAGCGCGTCCCGCGAAGCGAGGTGCCCCCATCCGCTTTATAGCACTCGTTGGTGTCAAGTGGGTGCAGGTGAAAATGGCCGCCTCCTGGGGCCTCAAAGCAGCTTGGGATATGTAGTCCCTCTCAAGTCTTTAGCGCGTCCCGCGCAGCGAGGTGCCCCCACGCTTTTTATAGCGCTTGTTGGTGTCAAGTGGGTGCAGGTGAAAATGGCCGCCTCCTGGGGCCTCAAAGCAGCTTGGGATATGTAGTCCCTCTCAAGTCTTTAGCGCGTCCCGTCAATAAGGAATTGATTGCCATGCCAAAGTTTAAGAAAGTAAGACAGCAGGAAGCAGAACTGCTCTAGCTACTTCCAAAATTTGGAACATTCTTCCAGTGACCGTCAGTGCTCCGTCATAATGTAGGGGTGACCCACTTAGATGTAGATTAATTCACTGGAGTTGTAAGCATGGCTGTAAGGATGTATGCCAAAGTGCTCATCTCAGGAATGCATGGGTTGTCCATAGGGTTTGGTAGAAGGTGCCATTTTCAAGGGCAACGCCATACCTGTCAACCTCTTGAATTAAAATCGTGGATCATGTGAAATCTTTACAAAGGTGATCCCGTTAAGGTAAATAGAATACAACCTATGTTTTTTAGACAGCATTCAAGGTTTATAAACTGGTGACTCCCTTTAAGCTTTAAGGAGACTTTTTGTTTGTTAGGTGGGTCAATACCAATGAAAAGAGGATAACATCTACCTAATATGACCGATATGCTATGTGTCCAGCATGTGTGCAAGGTTTATGTCCATTACCACTTGTTTGATGATTGGGCACAGGTGTAGCGTGTTGAATTACTTCAAGTCCATACACCATATAGGACCCTGTCACAGTGACTGGATGATGTTAATTACATCACTGAGGACAATGTCATTAGAGAGGTCACCAGTGATGCCATCAATGATTTCCATAAAATCTTATGATTGATGCAGTATCTGAGGTTATAAGCAGTGCATGCATGATGGGGCAGAAGTTATAGTTAGTTCTGGCAAATTTCAGGGTTTTTCAGTTTCTAAGCATTTGATAGAGACTTCTAGTTGCATATTCCTTACCTTAGAATTTCCCCCGGGTGTCGGATTGCACTCGGAGATTTTTCTTCGAGTAGTACCCTTGAGCGCCATCAGGTGGTGTCGGTCAACTCCAGATCTGTCGTTGACGTTGTGGTCGCTGTGATGACGCAGTCGTATATAGACGCCTCCCTGGTGCGCTGACATCAGTTCTTTTGTCTCCGTGCCAGCCTAAGCGTAGATGAGAAGAAGAGCTACCCTCTATTGCTTTTTGACAGACCTTTTGAGCCTTTTGTTTAACTTTGGCTTTTTGATTCGTCGAGATGTCTTCCCGTAAGACCTGATTCAAGCCATGTGGTTCCTGTCACCGCATGATGTCGGTGACGGTTCTTCACCTTGTGTGCTTGTGGTGGCTAGAGCGCGACCATGACCCGAAGTTGTGCTCCGTCTGCCGGGCCATGAACCGGAAGGCTTTGAGGGAGCAGTCCCTAAAGCTCATTGTGGCCCAGCAGTGGGCTCCACGTTGCTCCTGCTCAAGAGGAATGTTGAGCGGAACCATCACCTCTCATCCTCGTCCCACACTAAGTCCTCGGGACATTTGGGTCACAAGAAGAAGTCAACGAAGAACAAGCCTTCTTTGACTTCACCCCATTGTCCGATGCGATGCGGTATGATCGTTGTCCTTCTAGGCCTTTATCCTCGGAGCCTGCTTCTGGATCAGTTCCACACCTCCCTGAGTTTCTGGGAGTCAGAGCTACCCCCGGTCAACTCAAGGAGTTTCATGAGGCTAGGTGCCTCATATTTGGACAGACTGACACTCCTGTGATGCCCTCGGGCCCAGTAGGATTGGCGGTGGTTCCCTTGGGTTACACGCCGGCAGCTTCGGCCTCTGCTCTGGAGGGTACCCCAGGATCCGTTTCTGGATCCAACCCAATGTTGGTTGTGCCATTGCTACCTTCCCCAGCCCCGGTGCAGAAGTCAATGCTTCCGACGTCAGTCGGGCCCTAATCAGCATCAATCCCATACTTATTTCCATCTCCGATCCAGAGGGGGAACGACGTTGCTCTACACCGATTACAACTTTGATGGAAACAGCACTCCCCAGTTAGGATCCTGACCTTTATACCTATGGGTATGGTGAGAGTATGGAGGGTGTAGAAAAGTGCCCCTTTTGGCATGGTTACTCCCCCACTTTTTGCCTGATATTGATGCTGACTTTACTGAGAGTGTGCTGGGATCCGGCTAACCAGGTCCCAGCACCTGTGTTGGTCCCCTTAACTGTACCATTGTTCCCACAATTGGCATACCCCTGGCAGACAGCTAAGTCCCTTGTAAAATGTACCAGTGATACCAAGGGCTCTGTGACTAGGGAGGGTCCCTAAGGGCTGCAGCAGGTGTGCGCCACCCTAAGGGACCCCTCACCAAGCACATGCACACTGCCATTGCAGATTGTAAGGTCAACATGGCATCCCTCTCAGGTTGCCATGTCCACCTGCCGCTCCCTGTGGCATAGGTAAGTCACCCCTCTAGCAGCCTTACAGCCCTAAGGCAGGGTGCACTGTACCACAGGTGAGGGCATAGCTGCATGGGCAATATTTCCCTACAGTGTCTAAGTCCATTCTTAGACATTGTAAGTGCAGTGTTGCCATATTAAGTAAATAGGCTGGGAGTTTGTCATTACGAACTCCACAGCTTCATGATGGCTTCACTGAAGGCTGCGAAGTTTGGTATCCAACTTCTCAGTGCAAAAAACCCACACTAATGCCAGTGTTGGATTTATTATACAGTGCACCCAGAGAGCATCTGAGAGATGCCCCCTGTATTTTAACCAACCCCTTAGTGTAAGGCTGACCAGTCACGGCCACCCTGCCACTAAAAGACAAGTTTCCGACCCCATGGGGTGAGAGCCTTTATGCTTTCTGGAGTAAAAACAAAGGTGCTTCACACCTCTTTCCTGCAGGAACTTCAACACTTGGTGGTGAGCCTAAAAGGTCAGGCCTCCTGTTACAGTGCCCCCAGGGCACCCCAGCTAGTGGAGATGCCCACCCCCGGACGAGGCTCCACTTTTGGCCTCAAGTCAGGTGGGAAAATTATGAAAGACAGTGAGGAGTGACCACTCCAGCTATAGGACCTCCCCTAAGGTGTCCAGAGCTGAAGTGACCCCCTCCCCATCCCCCTGCAGAATCCTCTATCTTGGTTTGGAGGACAGGTTCAAATGGGTTAGCAATGTGCCCTCCTCCCCAAAAGGCCACAAAAGGCCGTTGGCTACTGTCTTCTGACCCTTGTAACACCCCTAAATCTAGGATTTAAGGGCACCCCCGAACCTAGCTCACCAGATTCCTGGCAACCTCAAGAAGGAAAGAAGCAAGAAGAATGACTGCTATGCCTACCCTAGTAGAGAAGACTATAGACACCAACTGACTTGGGCCCAGCCCTACCGGCCTGACTGCAGCTTCAGATGCCCTTCTACAAAAAGGCAACACATCCTGCAGGACCAGCAACCTCCACAAACCCCCAGAGGACTGCCTTCCCACCAGAGGACCAAGAACTCCCAAGGACAGCTGCCCTGTCCGCAAGAAACTCCAATGACTCCAGAACCGCCCCGGATCTGGGAGTCCTGTCCACTCTGCACCTGATGCCCACAGCCTGTGTTCAAGTGGCCCACCAGTCCAGAGCAGGACCCCAGGCAATTCCTACCTTGAGTCCACCCTGGGTTGACCCCTCCTGGCCAACATGACGACGCTAGGAGCCTAAATCTGGAGCACCCCCGACCGCCAGAGAGCTGGAAGAAAGGTACCCCTGCACCTGCAGCCCCCTGACCTTGGGGAATCCTACCGACAGTCCAGCAACGTTCAGCAGGCGGCCCTCCTCCTTGTCCAGCCTTTGGTTTTCCAGAGCCGACTGACCTGGAACCAGCTTGCAGCATCTTTGTGACCCACGGGATCCCCCTATTGAAAAACATTGGGAGCCCAATGCTGTGTTTACACCCTGCTCCCGGTGGCCCCTGTGCCTCAGAAGGGTGTATGTTTGGTGCTATCCTGTGGCCACCCCCACTGCCCCATCACCCTACCTCCCCACCCCTGTTTCTCACCTAGAGGTCTGCCCTCTGAACGTGCAGGTACTTACCTGCCAGCAGATCTGTCTCTAAGTGCCCTCAGTTTCCATACAATCCCATTCTAAAGCCGGCACCAGCTTTGACCTCTGCACCTGACCGGCCCCGTGTTGCTGGTGGTTTGTATTTGGGGTCATCTTGAACCTTGACCAGTGGACATCCTAACCCCCGGAGACTGGAACTGTAAGTTGAGTACTTACCTCAAAACTGCACTAATACTTTCTCCCATCCCCCATCCCCCAGGACTGTTCAGAAAATTGCACTGCCAACTTTTAAATGTGAAAAGTGTTACTTGCCTGTAAACTGTATTATTTTCCAAACCAAAATAAAGTACATTTCATACATATGCTTGAACCATACTTACAGCTGTACTTACCTGCAATGAGTCTTTTGGTTCTAGA
Organism: Pleurodeles waltl; assembly: GCF_031143425.1. Taxonomy (NCBI): domain Eukaryota; kingdom Metazoa; phylum Chordata; class Amphibia; order Caudata; family Salamandridae; genus Pleurodeles; species Pleurodeles waltl. The sequence goes on along the minus strand of NC_090443.1, from coordinate 830,050,733 downwards.
AATAAAGTAACAATTATATTTTTCCTACATAAATACATTGGCCTGGAGTTAGTCATTGAGTGTGTGCCTCATTTTTTGGCTGTGTGTGTGCACAAAAAATGCTTTGCACTACCCTCTGATAAGCCTAATTTCTCAACCACACTACCACAAAAGAGAGCATTAGAATTATCTACTTTAGCCTCTGTTAAGCCTCTGGGGAACCCCTGGACTCTGTGCACACTATGGGGGTCATTTCGAGTTTGGTGGTACCAGGGCCGCCATGTCGACGCCAGCGGTTGTACCGCCAATGGGCCAGTGGAGAAGACCACCAAATTATGACCATAGCGGTCTTCCCAACAGAACACAGCCAAACTACCGCCAGTACCACCAGTGCGGTCATGCCACCACGGACGGCGGTAGGCACCTTCAGGCTTGCGGACACCATGTTCCTGCCGGACACATTACAAGGCTGCACACCGCCAAGTTTTCTGCCGCAGTCGCACCACCATGAAAATCCCTGCAGAAACCAACTATAAAAGGAGACCCTCACTTTCTGGAACACATACCAGTCTGAACCAGAACTGGAAGTCCTCCCCCTGCTCCTGCCCGCACAACGACTCCGGAACCAACGATGGTGACGAAGACAACAACTGAGTACACACACCTACCTGACACTGTAGTACCAAAGTACAAACACAACATACACATCCGGGACGGCAGGCGATGGTGACACACACACAAACACACGCACACACACATGTAACCACACACACACACACACACGTAACCACACACACACACACACACCTAAATACACACATGCACACCCATACTACACACACGCTCATACTACACACACCATGGGCAACACATATGTGCAATACACACACCAACCCGCAGATACACAGCACCGGCACAGTCGAATACAACAATACAAAACAGCACCGATTCACACAACGACACCACAACCGTAAATACACAAGCGCTTCATCAAGCAATTTCAGTACACACCCCACATGACACCACATACATACTACAACACGTAACACCTGACTACCAATATACACAATCACATAACTATACAACAAAACATACTTCATACCACGCTAACACAACACACAACGCATCTGACAAATCCATCACCACACATACACACACAACAACCACACAAGGGCACACAACACCACCATTACACGTCACTACAAACAATCCACAATCCACATAGATGAATGTACCAAACACAAACATATCCTACACACAATATACAGCCATCACAGCGGGACAAATGCCAGGGCCACACACACACACACACACACACATATACATCTGCAGGCCAGACACTACAGCTAGCACAACCAACACACACACACACGTCACACACACACAAACAAACCAAAGGTGCCAAAAACAGAACAGCCATGTGGAAAGTAAGGCAGAACAGCTATGTTACCATCAAATCCAACAACAGGTTGGGTCAGATGTATTAAAATTGTTAATTAATTAAGAAAATAATTAACTAAATACAATCAGCAGGCTATTGGCCAGTCCAAAGTGCCAAAGACACAAATGGCACCTCTGTGTGCCCCTACTTGACTCCTGACTGCTAAATGACCCCCACTGGGTAGGGCATCAAGGTGGCAGGCAGGCACCTCAGGGGTTGGTGGGGTGGAAGGAAGGGGGCTTGGGTTTGGGAGAGGGGTCCTTGGGCCTGGGAGGTGGTTCCTGGCACTTGGGAGGGGTTGACTTCTTGGCAGGGTGAGGTGCATGGGTACTAGCAGTGGGGGGCAGGGGAGAACTTGGAAGTAAAAGGGCTGGGCTTGGGGAGGGACACAGACCATTTAAGGATATCACGGGTGGGAGAGGAGTCGAGAAAAGGGAAAACTTCGAGAGGAAATGCTTTTTAGACACACAGGCTCAGTCATGGCAAAAAGGTTTGGGAGCGGAAGTAGAGGGAGTGGTTGTAGGAGGTGTTGGTGTGGATGTCTTGGGTGCAAGTGCGTGCGATTAATGCTTGTGGGTGCTGGGTGTCTGTTGGGTGGGTGAGTTTGGGCGTTTATGTTGTGGGAGGAGGGGGGAGATGCCATGCTAGATGGGTAACTGTCTGTTGGGGTGGTGTCTGCAGGTATGGTAGATGTGCTGCATGTGGGTGGTTCGGTGGTGGCTGCAGATGTGGTGACTGGGGTGGATGTCTGGAGGTCTGCTATTGTGCTAACTGTGGGTAAGATAGGAGTTGTGGCTGTATCAGTCAATGTTGGTGTAGTGGCTGCAGGTATGTCTCGTGTAGTGTCGGTGAAGGAGGAAATGGTGGGGGAGTTGGTGCTGGTAGTGGATGTTGGTGTGTCTACAGGTGGGTGTTTGTGTGCATGCCGGTGGTGGGTCTTGTGGTGCTTGTCTGTCAGTGGTACCTTTGACTGTTGAGGTGGAGGCATGCTTGTGTGTCTGTGTGCTTTGGCTGGGTTTGGGAAGAGGGGTTTGGGAAGAGGTAAGTGGAGTGGGGACGGTAGACAAAGGGTGACGGGCTGCCGTTAGTGTGGAGGCCCGAGCCTGAAAGGATCTCTGTAGGCCAGGCAGTGCACCGTGAATGCCCTCCAGGAATGCATTGCTCTGCTGGACTTCAGCTGCCAGTCCCTGGATGGCATTCACGATGGTTGACTGACCCTCAGAGATCGACCTTAGGATGTCAATAGCCCCCTCACTGAGGGCAGCAGGGCTGACTGGGGCAGGGGCAGAGGTGCCTGTGGTGAAGGAGATGCCCACCCTCCTGGTTGAGCGGGCACAGGCAACTGGGTGGGGAGCTACAAGGAGGGCGGTGGTAGTAAGGGCGGTGGTGGACAATGATGGTGTTGGGGATCTTCCATGGAGTATCCACTGGAGGAGGATTCTGAAAATTACATGGTTGATCCATTCTCCCCTGTGGCACTCCCCTCGCCCTCCATGCCACTGGGTTCCTCACTGTCGCTGGTAGCAGCACTCCGGGTCCTGTGCCTGCAGCATCCCCACTAGCCTGTGACCCTTTTCCTTCGCCTGCCAGTGCACACAAATAGAGAGAGAGAAGGAGGGAGAGAGTGGGTTAACACATACACACTTGTAAACATGCACATCTGTGACAATACATATCCTGCCTAGGCTATTGCAGATGCCAATACACATGTCCTACATCATGTCACAACATGTTACCACTACCCACCCCTGTATGTCAGCCCTCACACCTAAATCTAAATCCAAGTAAGTCTGCATGACTGGAGTCATCCACATGATCACCACCATAGCCATGTCTGCATGCACATCATGCCCTGGATGAAGTACAAATGTCTCCCTGAATTCACATTATACCTCTCCATACTCCTATCACCCATTGGAAGTGCAGCTGACTGACGTAACTGTACAGGCCTGATGTGTTTGGTTCAAACAGCTGACCAGTCCTTTGTGAGGAATCCATGACACTGAATACTACTACGCTCCCATACCACACAGTATCTGCCTGTCACCTTAAATGGCTGACATAACACTCTGTACAATAATGGCAATTACAAGTTAGACAGCCATACAGGTGACATCTGATGTGTACAATACAAGTAATGGGTACAGGCATTATTAGTCTGACCCAATCACAGAGGAAGATCTGCAGTAACCAAACACATATGTATCACAACTAATCATACATCCAAGTGCATCTACAATGGCCAATATTGCACATATAACACACCCATACACAATCACTGAATGCAGTGTCACAACTGATGGACATCAGGAACACACATATGACATCATGGTCCACATACAAAACCTCCACACATGATTTTAACCAGTAGGATTTCACAACATCATAACACCAACCTCATTCACGCCATTCCAGATTTGGGAATACCTGTACCGAAGTCCAGACAACACACATCTCTGACGGTAAATACATGTATGCAATATGCATACATGGTCCAACACCACTGCCATTGCACTAACAGCACATAACACTACTACATAGGGCAGCCTCCGAAGAGAATATACAACATTCATTTCACATCAACATATCATAAGTCATACAATACCCAATCCTGTCCTAATGACCCACTTCAGCTAGGCCAAGGATAGCTGACGTTTTCACACTCCATTGCGTGCCCCAAGTAACAACTGGGACATGATGTAGGCAGCTAATAAGCTATGTTGCACTGTAATTGCTAGGGCATTGGCATACATGGCATTAACTATGCTTATTGTGAATGACTAGGACTGTCAAGCACTTACCACGCACTTACCACCTCTACTACTATCCCATTGTGTTCAAGGTTTCATCCCCACAAGTCTAGCACTTAGAAATGCATGTTGATTGCAATCAGACCATTTCAAAGGTACATTTCAAATGAGCCTACTTGACCAACCTTCACATACCCAATATATAGCAGATTACCAATATATGGGGATACAACTGTCAAGCCATTAGTCCAGTGCTACACAAGCCATATCTGTGGTGGAACTGCATTGGCTGCCTCACTTGGAGTCAACACCATTACCAGTACTTGATTTATATAGTCACAGTGATAAAAGCTGAGTGACACAGCATGCATTTACAGGTGTGCTATACAGATGGGAGTGGACTGACACCTTAGAGACACACATGCCCAAATGCAGATCGATGGAGCAGGTCATACTCAATGGGTAGAGTGGTACACAAGCCCACATCAATAGTAAAGGCAGGATGGAGTCACACATGTGCCAATCTGATTAGACCATTTCCACAATGCAGACATGTAGAATTCTGGATATGGGAGATGTACATCCATTGACAGCAAACCAAGATACATCTACAGCTAATGCTCAAGCTGGATGCTTACTACCCATTCCCCCCAAGTGTACATTCATGTTGCAGTAACTACATTTCACATAAGCTACAGTGAGGCATCTAATCCCATACAACTCGAGCCAAGTCCCAGGATACAGTCAGTACTCACGCCCTTGTGGCTGCTGTGTTGCCCTCAAACACCCATCCACCTCAGAGTAGGCCACTGTCAAAATGCGGGCCATTAGGGGGCTCAGGGTCCGACGGACACCCCTGCCTTGTTGGGATGACATCCCCAGCTACGCCTCTGCAGTCTTCCGGGCCCAGCATCTCAGGTCCTCCCACTGCTGTTGACAATGGGTGCTCAGCTGGCTATGGAACCCCAGGGTCTGCACTTTTTTGGTGATAGCACACCACATCCCTTTCTTCTGATGGGCGTTCACCTGCATGGATGAGAGAAACAAAAGGAGAAAGTCATGTACACTGGCACCATACTAACAGGAGAGACCTATACACATCAGACTCACCAAGTGCCCACACATACCCATCATCTCTGCTCATACGCCTTCACTTGATGCCCTCACTTACCCATTCACTGTCACATGCACCCCTATCACACATGACCATGAGATTAGGCTCACCTGTTCCTCTGGTGCCCCATATAGCTGTCCATACAGAGGTAGGACCCCTGTCCACAAGCTTCTCCAGCTCTTCTGGGGGTGAAGGCTGGGGCCCTATCACCTGCAGGATGTGGCATAATGAGTCAGTACACAGCAGTGCAGATCATGGAGGTCTTGCTCGCAACAGTGTCAGGAGTCAAGTGAGCAAAGCTGCAGAAAATGGCGGTCATTGCCGTCACGTACAGGACCGCCAGCGGTCATCAGCATTGGCCCCAATCCCTCATATGCAGCAGTGTTATCAATGACAATTTGCACTGCGGTTGTGACCTCCTACCGCCACAATGACATACTCCGGCGGACTTAGGTAATTTCCAGCTGTCCAGTGCTCCAGGACAGGCGGCTGCCATTTTGTGCACATCTCATACATTGATTTGCCAATATAAGTGCGCCATACACATATTAGGCCAAAATAACCCCATGTTGTGCCACCATGGTAGTGTTGACACATGACTTGCATGACAGTGATGTGATGTGTCAGTATATCTCTTGGTGGGCCCTGCTTAGATACTCGGTAGTGCATAGGTGGTGGCACGATATTGATGTATCCCATTATCCATTATCAGTGCAGGACACCCCAGTCTGCCACATGTGGTATGTTACACATCTGACATGTGTCCTATAAGACTTACAGGCTCAGCATTGTGCTGTAAGGCTGGTGTCCTAGGCGCTTCTGCATGCCCTAATTATTGCATATGTCAGCAGTGCAACAAAGGTCCAACAGTGTTAGGTGTGTGCTATTTTGACATGTTTGGCTTTTATGTGTCAGGTGCATTTCTCAACGTACATTCTCGCCTCTCTTCCTAGATATCCTGCCATGAGGAGATTGAGACAACCACCTGTGTACCGTCCACTAGTTGACCTTGCAACCCTGGAGGACAGGCATATCTTACAAACCTATTTTCTGAATCGTCAGACCATCATGGATATATGTACACAGTTGGAGCCAGATCTGTTATCAGCCATTGCAATCCCTATACCATCCCTTCCACAGTACAAGTCTTGTCAGTGCTAGACTTACTTGCCACAGACTCCTTTCATAATACAGTGGGCTTGGCAGCAGGGATGTCACAGCTCATGTTCAGTCTTGTGGTGAAGGATGTACTGTGTGGATTGTTGAAACGCATGAATAGCTACATAAGGTTCCCCCAACGTACAGATTTTGCCTATGTGAAGGCAGACTTTTATGAAATGGGACACATCCCTCATGTGATAAGGCTCATTGATAGCACCCATATACCACTGTCTCTTCCCAGAGCCAATGAACAGGTGTATAGGAACCGGAAGAGCTACCACTCCAGTAATGTTCAGCTTGTGTTTCTGGTAGACCAGTACATCTCACAGGTCACAGCCAAGTTTCCTGGGCCCTCTGATAAGCCTAATTGCTCAACCACACTACCACAAAAGAGAGCATTAATATTATCTACTTTAGCCTCTGGGGAACCCCTGGACTCTGTGCACACTATATCTCATTTTGATATAGTATATACAGAGCCAGTTTCCTACCGGGAGTATGCAAGGCTAATTATCCTGTCTATGCATGCTGTACATGTGCATGGAGTCTGCCATCTAACATACCATACCATGGTGGGTAACTTTCTGGGTTGTGGATCCTGATTAGTGGCCAGTTGGATTAGTCACAGTGCTGCAGCTGTGTTAAGCCTTGTTTGGCATTGTGTGGTACCATTGCATTGCTGTCATTGCCATGTAGTGGTCCTCAGTCGTAACATCTAGTTGGTATAGCTAGTCCAATATGCATACATGCAAGGGATGTGATATGATGTGATGTGCACAATCCAGGTATTAACGTAAATGGCCTTGTAATTTGTGAGAGTCGTAGTGTTAGTATAGCCCATGCTAAGCGTGCATTTGCCAAGGGCTGTGTAGGCAGTTGGGCTGGGTGGAGGTGTGGCATGCAGGAGAGGGGCATTAGGAGTAATGTGTAGTGAGACATACGGTACATTGGGGGGGGGAGTATTGGGTTGGTGGGGAAGCATGCAGTATACGACAACTGTTTGACATGGAGGTTGTGTGCACTTACCAGAATCCAGTCCGCCAGGTATTCCAGTCAGGCCCTCGGGATACAGGATGTTCAAGACCTTCTTCTCCCAAGATGTGAACTGTGGGGGAGTAAGGGGGGGCCAATCGCCAGTCTTGTGCATGGCAATCTGGTGTTGCGATGCCATGGAATGCTTCTTTCCCCTAAGGTCCTCCCTCCTCTTCCTGATGTCCTCCCTTGTGTGTGGATAGTTGCCTACTGAGTTGACCCTGTCGACTATTCTGTGCCACAACTCAATTTTCCTGGCAATCGAGGTTTTCTGCACCTATGCTGCAAACAGTTGCGGCTCTACCCTGACGATTTCATCCACCATGACCCTCAACTCGTCGTCAGTGAACCGTGGGTGCTTTTGTGGGGACTTGGTAGTGATTGTGTTGTGGGTGGAGGGGGTGTTGTGTGTGTAAGGGTGCAGTGTAGGGTGATTGATGGGGTATGGTGGTGTAGTGGGTGATGGACGCCTGTGGTGTGTGTGTGTGTGGTTATGTGTGTTTTGTGTTGGTAGTGCAGTTGTGTGTGCTGGGTGGGATGTGTATGTGTGCCTATGGTGTATTGGTGCTATATGAGTGTATTTGCCTATTCTATGTGTATGTTTAAATTGATTTTGTAGAAGAGGATTGTGGGTTGTGTTGGGGTGTGTTATATAGTGCTGTGAGTAGGTGTGTCTGGTTTGTGTGTGTGTGTCAGGTGTGAGAGATTCAAACTATCCAATGTGGTGTTGTGTTCTGACCATGGTGGATTCTGAGCGCAGCGGTTTTTACCGCCAATGGTTTTCTGCCGTGAAAGAACCGCTGTGATGATCTGTGGCTCATAATCTGGTAGATAGAATTGTGTCGGCGTGGCGGTGCTGGTCGTGGAACCATCTCTTTTCTGCCCTCCTGTCTCCTGGCAGTGTCGGATTCATGGCTGTTTTTTGGTGGTCTTCACAGTGTCAATACGCTGGTCAGATTACTGCCAAGATGCCGTCTTATGGTGGCTGCCACCGCGGTGGTCTTCCGTAAAGACTGCGGAAGTCGTAACAAGGCCCTATATCTCATTTAATATAGTATATACAGAGCCAGCTTCCTATAGGGGGGTCGCTGGACCCTCTGGAACACCATCTTGAAGCTTACATGGTGTGGGCTCAGGAATTGGGTGAAGTCAGTGGGTTAGACACTTCCCCTGACTCTGGCATGCTTTCTCCTCTTACAGTGCCTACGGAGGATGAAACCACCTACTCGATGGTGATGTAAAGGGTGGCTGAGGTCCTGGGCCTCGAGTTGCTTTCAGTGGCGGTCAGGGCTACCCTTCTGACTGAGGTGCTTCAGGCTACGGTTCAGTCCCTTGGCCTCGCAGCGGCTCCATGCCACCCTCTATCTGCTTTTCTGCCCTTCTGTGGCTACGGAAGGGGCACCCAACCGCGTCCATTTCCCTCCAGCCACTGCATGGCCGAGGACGTGGGATCCAATGTCCCCGTGGATCAGGGAGCCAGCGGTCGTCCAGTCCTTCACTATCCCCAAACCCCTCCAAAACCTCTCAGCCATCCTAGTCCATCGCTATATCACAGTCCATTTGATGGCAGGATTCGCCATCACCTGCCCCACTGGTACTCCACCATGACAGACAGGTGTGTTTCACAAATCGTCCAAGGGGCTAATCCCTCCCCTTTGAGACTACCCCTCCTGCCATGCCACCATCCTACATCCGGAGGACGGAGGATCACTTGGCACTTCTCTGCGAGGGTACTGCTTTCTTAGCCAAGGGAGCCATATAGAGAGTCCCTGTGTCAGAAGTAGGTTGTGGTTGTTATTCCCGCAACTTTTTGGTGCCCAAAAAGGACAAGGGCATTCGTCCTGTCCTAGACCTCTGGGTCCTCAATCTCTTCCTCAGAAAGGACAAGTTCAAAATGCTCACTCTGCCTCAGGTCCTTTCTGCCCTGAATCCTGGAGACTAGATGGTAGTGTTGGACTTACAGGACGCCTATTTCTATATTCCTGTCCTGCCTGCCCACATACGTTAATTGCGGTTTGGGGTAGGTCACAAGCACTTTCAGTTCACCGTGCTCACCTTCGGCCTTACCACCGCCCCTCAGTTGTTCACAAAAGTGATGCCGGGTGTCACAACTCATCTACGCCAGCTAGGGGTTTCAGTCTTCCCCTAGCTCGACAACTGGCTGTTGAAAGCGGGCTTGCCCAAGGCTGTTGTCTCCCACCTCAAGACAACGACGGACCATCTGCATTTGCTGGGGTTCACTCCCTCTCAGACATTCCCTTTCATCTGAACTGTTCTGGACACAGTGCAGTTTTGGGCTTATTCTCCTGAGCGGCCAATTCAGGATATTCAGGCTATGAAACCAATGTATCAGCCTCTAACCTGGGTTTCTGTGAGAATGACTCCGAGGCGCCTGGGCCTCATGGCCTCCTGCATCCTGCTGGTCACACATGGCAGATGGCATATTTGGGCTCTGCAGCTCGACCTGAAGTTCCAGTGGACATAGCATTAGGGAAATGGTTCAGATCTTGGAGGGAACTGCGAAAGATCTGCAGTGGTGGTTAACGGACCAAGGTTGGGTCAGAGGCAAATCCCTCTCCCTTCCCCAACCAGATCAGACGGTGATGACAGATGCATCCCTCCTGGATGGGGTGGCCAAATGGGAGAGGCGGAGATCAGAGGTATCTGGTCTCCAGCAGAGTCCTGACTCCACATCAACCTTCTGGAGTTCATGGTGATCAGTCTTGGATTGGAAGCATTCCTTCCCTCTCTCCAAGGGAAAGTGGTGCAGGTGTTCACGGAGAACACCATCACCATGTGGTACTGCAATAAGCAGGGCGGGGTGGAGTTGTGGACCCTTTGTCAAGAGGCCCTGCGTCTCTGGACATGGCTGGAACATCGGGGCATATCCTTGGTGGTTCAACATCTGGAGGGCTCTCTGAATGCCAGAGCAGACAAACTCATCCGTCAATGCATGGTCAATTACAAATGGTGCCTTTATCTGGAGGTGGCGCAAGGTCTCTTTCAGCGGTGGGGAGAGCCTTGGTTAGATCTGTTGGCTTCTACAGATAACGGGCAATGTCAGTTGTTTTGCGTGTTGGAGTTTCCAAGGCGGAACTAGCTCGGTGAAGCTTTTCGTCTCAAGTAGAACTCTGGCCTCCTTTCCGCCAATACCACTTCTGCCCAGAGTTCTCAAGAAGAGCAAGAACGACCTGGTCCAAGTCATTCTTGTGGCTGCTGACTGGGCACAGCGAGTATAGTATCCCAAGCTTCTGAGCATGGCCATCAATCCTCCACTCAGATTGTCTCTTTGGAAGGATCTTCTGTTGCAGCAGCAGGGGAAGGTTCTCCACCCGAACCTGTCCAGTGTCCGTCTTCTTGCATGGAGATTGATGTGTGGAGATTGAGTAGCGGCAGGTGTCAGATTTCAAGCTTCCGCCAGTAGTCTGTGATGTTATCTTGGCAGCCAGGAATCCCGCTACCAAAATTGTGTACACCTGTTGGCATACATTTATAGCATGTTGTACTAACCAAACAGTTTATCACCTTTCTGCACTTTCATCTGAGGTCCTCTTGTTCACTCTCTCTCTTGTTCACACTCTCTCTTGCCCAGCAGGGCCCTTCTTTGGGCACCATTAATGGTTATCTGTCTGCAATCTCTGCTTTCCTCAGACTTCCTGTTCAACCCTCCTTGTTTGAATCTCCCATTGTGGTGTGATTCCTTAAAGGTCTTACCCACATGTTCCTGCCTATCCTGTTCATAATGCCGCAGTGGGATTTGTTCCTGGTACTTACTTTCCTCCTGTGTGCTCCTTTTGAGCCTCTTTATAATTGTCCTCTTCGGCTTCTCACCTTAAAAACAGTCTTCCTTTTACCATCAGCTTTGCACGGAGAGTGAGTGAGCTACAAGCTCTATCTTCAAAGCCACCCTTCATCTCTGTCCATCCTGACAAAGTGGTGCTTTGTACTAGGATCTTTTTCCTCCCTAAAGTGTTCACGCCCTTTCACGTAGGCCAATCCATCACCTTGCCTACTTTTTATCCCCCCTCATCCTTCTCGTGAGGAGAAGAGACTCCACAGTCTGGATCCAAAAAGAGCTTTGGCATTCTACCAATGATGTCCAGGTGGACGATGAACTCTTTGTAGGTTCTGTAGGCAAAGAAAGACTGGAAAGTGCAGAAGAAAACCATCTCTAGATGGGTTGTACTCTGCATCAAACTGTGCTACGCTTTGGCTAAGAAGCAACCCGCTGAGGGTTTGTGTGCTCACTCCACCAGAGCAACAGCTGCAACCGCTGTGTTAGCACGTGGCAACATGGGTATCCCTGCATACATTCACCAAACACTACTGCCTGGACAGTCAGGTCTGCAGGGATGACTATTTTGTCCGTTCAGTCCTGCAGGAGTTCCTAATATGATCTTGGTTTGCAAACCCACCTCCGGGGATGGTATTGCTTGGGTATCTATTCCAAGGTAAGGAATCTGCTACTAGAAGTTTTTATCAGATGGACAAGTTACTTACCTTCAGTAACAAATTATCTGGTAGAGACATATTCTAGTTGTAGATTCCTTACCGACCCACCCATCCTACCTGCTCTAGGAACTGATTTGTAGGGACAGGGACTCCCTTTCAGGGCCCTTGTTCTGGCGCACCAATCTCAGTGTTCCTCATGGCTCCACACTCCTGGCGTGGAAGGTTATGAAAAGAAACTGATGTCAGCGTGCCGGGGTGGCACCCATATACGACTGCAATGTCATCACGGGAACCACGGCGCCAATGGCTGATGTGGAGTCAACTGACGCCTCCTGACAGCGTGCAAGGGTACTACTTGAAGAAAAATCTACAGATCCAGACTAACGTCTGGGGGATATTTTAAGGTAAGGAATCTGCAACTAGAATATGTCTCTACCAGAAAATGTGTTACCGAGAGGTAAGTAACTTGTTTGTTAATTCTTTTCTCAATTCAACACCTAAGTATACCATTACTTTAACCTTTGTTTTTTCCGTTAATTTGTGGTTTTTTTATGTAAGCTAATATCTTATTGTCATATCTAACCATGTCACTTTAATCTTTTTTTTCCAGTATTTTTTTTTTTATTATTATATTCTAAGTTAGTATGTACCCAACCACCTCATGCAACCTGCACCCAAAACCCCGTGGACATCCAACCCTTCTGCTCACAGCCTTCGGACATGCACACCGGGATTGTACGTCCTGCTGGGGTGGGGCCTGCCACAGGTCCTGTCCGCTGGGTAATCCCCTAGGTGCACTGCTTTATCAGTGAGAACTGGTCTTGCACAGCAAGGTTGTGTGCAGCGTGACTGAGGGGGTTTGGTGTATATTGTAATTAAAAAAGATCGGAAAAAACAAAGGTTAAAGTGGCTTCATAGTTGGGTATAGTAATAAGATCATAGTTTACGTTAAAAAAAAAGAAATCAGAAATTCAGCGGAAAAAACAGATTAAACTGACGCTGTTAGATGTTGAAAATGCTAAAGTTTTGAAAACAAAAAACAAAACTAAAATTCCTCAGTTATATTTTCGCGAGCCAACTAAAACTTACGCTCGTCATGACCACCACTGTGTAGTACAAGTATGAAAGTCCCAGAAATTAAAGTAGTGAAAACTCATGGTGCGATGTAATGATAGCAATAGGGTGTACTGAGATTCTGGTGGGGTCAAATATGGGGAAGTCAGCCGTTTTATATTATCTTCGCCTGTTAAATAGTATATTTTTGTCTTTTGTAACGAGGCAGTATTACAGTCCTTTAGGAAAGCTGACAATCTGTACATTTCAAGAGAACGCAGCGCCAGCGGAAGACTGGCCAAGGAGGCTTATCTGAAATCAAATGTAACTTACTGGCCTAATTAAACCAGTCGAGGCTCCACACCTGCCAAATAGTCCTCGAATGCAATGTGATGATGTGCTCCCTTGATAACAGTGCTGAAATGGCAGGTGTTTTTGTTTTCCAAACGAGAGAATACAGTCCTAAAGGGGTGTGCATTTAAATAGGGCAATCTAAGTTTTTATGACTTAAGTCAGATTCACATTATAACTCGAGCAACACGTTGCAGTTACAAATAAACACTGGCAGTCGGTTCTTGGCTTCCATATTTTACAGTGGTTATGCGGCTACTGAACTGCTAGATTGTACCTCACAAATTTGGGCATCTCCGTGCTGCTGCATATACCTCGACTGACCTCCATGCACCTCCTAGACTAAAACTACATTTTATATTGTTGTTATTCTAATCGTCGTTGTTAGATTTATTTTGTCCTTTAGCAAACTGTTTGGCAACAAATATGTTTAGCACAGAAGTACACACACTGAATCGCTCAACATTTTTCTTTTCCAGACTCGGGCCTTGGCATGTCAAATAATGATGCATTGAAGTCGAAGTGGGAAAATCACCTGGGAGCCGATTATGAAGTTATGGTATGCCAAAGAGATCTATGTTTTTGAAGCTAATTCTTTGGTACATAGGAAAAAATAATGACCCATAGCTATCAGGCATTTGCCAAGGAAGCCAAGTTGAAAATATGGCACCATTCCTGAATGGCTAGTCTTAAAAAATGTTTAATACATGCTAATGTTTAATACATGCTAGTTTCTTTGCCTGATTATCTCCACGTTTTATTAAAGTGCCCCTTTTTAGTACACTCAAGGACACAAACCCTAGGAGGTCCACAGGTTGTGGTTCTCCTGCCTCTTCATGCCCTAAACACTCAGCGCCACCACAGGTCTTAATTTGTAAAATTTGTGCCAGTACCGTCCTCAGGAGGCCACTATAGCTTGTACCACCCATTGCCTCTGCCAGTGCCACCAGTGTTAGAACCAACACAACTACCTACTATAACACTCTACAAACTGTAGGTATTTGGTAGCAACAGACCAGTACAAAGTCATGAGTTCAGGCCGACTGCAGTGCAGCATGAGCCAGATAATGGGACCAAGTTAGGCCAACTGAACAAAGTTCTTTAAATCTTGGTTCTGGAGCATTGTGAGATCCCGCTTTGAGGATACGTTGTGCGGCAGCAGTTGCGAGGTCCTGCGTCGAGGATGTGTCACACAACAGTGGTTCAGAGGAGCTGCAGGGCTGGGATGCAAAGTCTGACGTCAAAGATGCATCGTCCAGCGGCAGTTCCAAGGGGCTGAGATACTAGGTCCTGTGCACAGGATGTCTGTGTGCAGCAATGGTTCAAAGGGGCTGCGGTGAGAGGTCCTTCATTGAGGATGCATCGCTCAGAAGTGCTTCCAAGAAGCTACAAGATCCTGCGTCATTGGTGTGCCATGCAGAGCAGTTCTCTGGGAGCCGCACACAAAGATCAGTTGCCAGCTACACCAAGTCATGTGATCCACGATACAGGCACCAAGTGGGTGGGACAAGACAATGCCAACCTTCTAAAAGTTATAATACAAAATTTTCTTATGATCAAGAATGTAATTAGTATGATCACATTGATTTATTATCATTTGTTATTAATGACTTATTCATTGCTTTTTTATCTCAAAAATTATTTTCACATATCAAACACATCAAAAAACATGATTCAACGTTACTGGTGCACATTAAACCATCATGATTGAAAATTCCCCAGAACCAAAACTGTAGGAAACGACTATCTTTCTAGCATAGTTGCCCCCAATTTTTGCCTGGTATCCGTGTGTTTAGACTGTAGTGCACTGGGATCCTGCTAATCAGGACCCCAGTGCCTGTGCTCTCTCCTCTAAATTTGGTTGCTGGTAAACTTTACACCCTGCATTTGGCATACTGTAAGTCCCTAGTATATAGTATTTAGGTACCCAGGGCATTGGTACACCGGGGGTCTCCCGTGGGCTGCAGCATGTATTGTGCCACCCATGGGAGCCCATGCAAACTGTCTGCAGGCCTGCCGTTGCAGCCTGGGTGGAATGGTGCATGCACTCTTTCACAACCGATCTAAGGCTTACCTTATATCCTGGTCACTGCACTTAAACACTATAAGTCACCTCTGGCAGGACCTTTAGCCCAAGGACAGGGTGCATGTCCCTAAGTGTGAGGGTACCTTGCATGATCAGGGTACACCTACAAACCCAAGACTACATTCCCTGGGCTTGGTAAGTGTGGGGATGCCATCTTAAGGTATGTAGTGGACACTGGACCATATGAGTGTTCCAACTACCTAATGGCATCTCTGAACCTAGGCATGTTTGGTATCCAACATATTAGAATCATGCAACTACACTGATTCCAATAATAGTTGCATGATCCCCTGCATTCTGGGGGTCCCTTAGGGAATCCCCCAGTTCTGCCTGTGCAGCCTAATGGGGTCTAGCTAGCAGCCCATGCTGCTTCTGATCCAGACACTGTTCTGCCCTCCTGCTGGTGAGCCAGATTCAAGCAGCAGAATGCAGAACAAATGATTTCCTGCAGGGGGAGATGTGACCATCTCCTCCTTTGTATTAGGTGTCTATGGGCTGAGGTGGGGTGGCCTCTGAGTGCCACCAGACTGCTTTGAAGGGCATATTTGGTGCCCTCTTTTCATAATCCGGTTTGCACCACTTTATGAACCCCCAGTTCCCACTCTGACGCAAAGCCACTTAAAGGATAGGGGAGTGACCACCCCCCGTCCAGCTTCTCCCCATAGGGGGTGCACAGATCTCTGCCAGGTGGCCACTTGATAATGCCATCCTGAAAATAAGATGTGCAGAGGCCCCTGGGAGCATCTGACTGGTTAGGCCAGGTCAATGACTTCCCTGACCCCCTCTGATAGGTGGGTCACCTCAGACAGTGACCAACCCCCTTTTAGTTTTATCAAAGGGCTCCCCAGAAGGTGGGGTCCTCAGAGTCGTCTAGCAAAACTCTACAGAGAACTCTCCGCAAGACGACATCTGCTTCTGGCCTCTGAAACTGCTGCTGGTCTGTTTTAGAACCAAAACAAGCATGCTTCTGGTGGTAAAGCTCCCATTTCAATATTGTTTCTCTGGATCCTGCAAGAATTGTGCGACATCCAAGGCTGTGCATCCTCTAGGATCACGAGGACTCCGTTTGCACCTAGAAGCACCAAGGAACCTCCCTTGAACTGAAGGAGTCACTCCCCTGCATCTGCAGGCAACTCAAGACAACAATGACTGGCTGTGACAGGAGGCCTCTTTTCGCATGGTTAGCCCCTACTTTTTGCCTGATGTGTTCTAGAAGTTGGTAGTGCCCAGGGCCCCTGCTAAACAGGTTCACTGGGCCAGATCTCTTTCCCTAAAACTATTGTGATGCTTGGCACAATTGGTTATTCTCTTAGATACCCCTGTAAGTCCCTAGTAAATGGGTACCCTAGTACCCAGAGCAAGAGATATTAAGAGTAGGCCCCTGGGGGCAGTAGCACTG
Source organism: Pleurodeles waltl (assembly GCF_031143425.1). NCBI lineage: Eukaryota > Metazoa > Chordata > Amphibia > Caudata > Salamandridae > Pleurodeles > Pleurodeles waltl. The sequence goes on along the minus strand of NC_090443.1, from coordinate 830,033,915 downwards.
ATTGTGCCACCCCCAAGGGCCCTGCACCCTCTATGCATTGCCATTGCAGGCTGAGTGTACTGGGACAACCCTAAAAGGATAAATTCGACATGACACTCTCTGTGTGCCCTGTCCACCATAAACTGCATATACTATGGGTAAGTCACCCCTCTAGTAGGCCTTTCAGCCCAATGGCAGGGTGCACCATACTATATGTGAGGGCATAGCTTCATGACCAATATGCCCCCACTGTGTCCTTGCTAAACCTAGAACACAGTGAGTGGACGGAGCATTCCTTTTAATGGCAGCCATTTTAATGTAAGTACTGGGCACTGGTCAAACACGAGTTCCCAAGCTACATAATGGCCACTCTGCACCCTGGGTTGTTTGGTATCAAACAACTCAGAATATTAAATCCAAACTGATTCCAGTGTTGGATTTAACCTTAAATGTACCCATGGGCCACCTTAGAGGTGCCCCCTGCAAAAGCTAACCCTAACTGGCAGAGTTGCTGGCTGTCTCCATCCAGCTGCCACTCCAGACAGCCACTATACAAACGTGGGGAGAGCCCTGGCTCTCTGGTTTGTAAGATAATGCCCTTCCTAGGTGAAGCAGTTAACGCCTCCTCCCTCAGGAATGTGCAACAACCTGGCAGTGTGCTTCAAAAGGCTATAGCCCCTGAAACTCGAGCCCCAGGCCTGCTGCTAGCAGCAGAGGACTTCCCCCTTTGCAAACCCCCTCTTTTGGCAGGAGCCAAGACGGGAAACCAGGCAAACGGTAGGAGGAGTGGCCTCACTGAGCCTGCACCACCCCTAGGGGCTTGCATGCGAAGTGGACCATCTGATTCATATTTCTCCATCTTGGAATGGAGAGAAACAGCCAATGAGGTTTAGGGAAGTGACCCTTCCCACAGGAAGTAGTCACTTTAGTGGGTGTAGCCACCCAAGGGAAAGTGCCCCATTGGACACTACAGGTTCCCCGTAAAACGCCCACTAAATTTAGTATTTAGTGGGCTCCCCTAGACCAAGATTTTAGATTTGAAAGGGACTCGAAGAAGATCCCAGAAGACAAGAAAATTGGCACCAGAGAAACCGCCAGGACGAGAACTGAGGACCTGCTGCACCAGAAGAGGCGCCAAGACCCCTGCTTGCTGCACCAGAGTCCCGACATTCACGACAGCGGAGGAGCTGACCATTGGACTGACCCCAAGAAACCCAGGGGACCTCCAGACCTCAAGGATCACCCCGGATCTCCCTCCTGAGTGGAGGCACCACTCAAGAAAAGCCATAAAACTGCAAAGGACCAAGAAACCAGTGAAGGACAGCCAGACCCAACGGCATACAGACGACAGTCCGGAAGTGCCCCCCAACTGTACCCAGTTTGGTGGCGCTGCGACCCCGGGTGGCCGAGATAGAGCAATAGAGCAATATCCTGGGTCCTGGTCAGCTGACGTCGGACCAGGAGAAAACCAGCTCCCCCAGAGCTAACAAAGGATCAGGAGGAAGCCCCAGTCAAGGGAGTCCAGGAACACCCCGGACCTCCTACTAGTGTGCCCCCATTGTCCTGCATGCGACCCCCAAAGAGACTTACCTCCAGCTCCAGAGGACTCTGTTGCGCACAGCATCCAAGACCTCCTAAACGCCCTGCACCTTGCCGCCCTGGGCCTTGCATCGCTGGATCTGCTGTGTGACCGAGGTCCACAACCACTTGTGACCTTGACAGCCAAAGGGGACCTCCAGGCACCACTTTGAATTTGCAAACCAGCTCCTTTTCCAAGTGGCCCATCCAGGTGGCCCTGTGCCAAGAACTTTGCCAACGCTGCTCCCGCTGAAACCAGGAGCTGCCTGAAGCTCTCCAGCTGGCACAAGGTGTCCACCGACCTCTGCAACCATCCTGCAAAAGAGACTGGTAACACAAGCGTACGTTTTTTAATGCATTTTTAAAAGTGACTGCCTATTGATTCCAATGGTGCGTAGTTACGCACAGAAAGACTAACTTTGCTAAAACTTTAAAAAGTCATAACAAGAAAAGTACATAACCTATTCCAAAGATTTTGGTCTTAAAAATTATATAAAAGTCTGAAGTATTTTTATAAATTCTGGTCTCGAGTTATTCATTGAGTTTGTGTGGTGCACGATTGGATTTGTGAGTACAGTAAATACTTAGCACATCTCCTGGATTAGCCTAACTGCTCGACCAGCTACCTTAAAAATTAGAGCATTAGATGGTCTGATGTTTACCCCTGAAAACTAACATGTGGTTGTCAGGACCCTCTGCATAGTGTGCTTGGTTTTTGTACACTACATAGAGGGCCAGCCTCCAACACCAGCTGGTGGATCCTCCTGTCCCACGGACAACGTGAAGGCTCTTCTCACATGTGGTAGTTCTGTGGCCTCCTCTGGGTCCTGCTTGTCTTCTGACGAACTTGGGAGACTGTGGGCCCCTGCACATACCACTGGACTGGAACTCCTGTGCTGTGCAACGGTTGCTCTTGCCAAGGCTTGTTGACTCTTCATCCGGGAGATCTTCAGGCACCTAGAAGCCCCAGCCTCCAGCACTCTGTAACTCAAAGATCAGCCTCCATTCTGCAGCTCCTGCGACATGGGACTTCGTTTTTTGTTGTGCTGCTGAGGCTTCCTGGTGACTCTGTGTCCATCGCATGTGGGTCATCCTGTGAGCTGAGGGCCAGCCCTGACTCCCCCTCAAGGGTAGAGTCCCCTGGACCTTTCTAGTCCCCACAAACTTGCAAATCCATTGTCCGCTACTGCTTGCATTTGCCAGTGCTTGTTGGTGACCCTCCTGCAATCTGGTGACTGACGTGGGACAGCTTGTAGGTGACTCCTAGGATCTTCTGTAGCTCCTGGACCCCGCAGCTAGACTTCTTCCTTCACCAACCTGCAGGAACTTCACCTCTAGGAGGGTGGGCATTGCCACCTGCACTAGCTGGGCACTTCTGAGGGTGCTGGACTCTCTAACCTTCCTTTCCAGATCTTCTGCGGCCGAAATCTGTCCTTGGGTTCCACTTTTCTGGTCCACGGGTCCACAGGAGGGTTTCCTACGTCCTTGCACCCCTATGCTTCCAGGTCCCCTGATGTAGGTGCTCCTGTCTTTTGGGTATCCTAGGGTAGGTACACTCTCCAACCTTTCTTCTGTCTTTGGGCTTCCTCTGGGTCCACTGGGAAGGGTCCTGAAACTCACGAGTTCCAACTGTGACTTCCCTTTGTTAGTCTATGGGATGACTGGGTAGGCAACCACTCTGCACCAGGTCCTGCTGGGGACGCTGCTGTACTTACCTCTGGTGTTTTTGTTCTTCCTCAACCCCTAGTTAACTACCACACTTACCTTGGTTGGGTTCACTACTTTGCATTCTGCTTACTTAGTATATGGTTTTCCCCCTCCCCCATAGGGCATTGTACATCTTATGCAATTTCTGCATGTTATTTGGCGTATATATTGTGTGTAGCTATCTCCAAAGGGAGATATAACAATGCTAGTCCAGTAGTTAGTGCTGTAATAAAGAATTGTTTATTTTTGCAGCACTTGTGTGGTTCTTTCTTGTGTGGGAGGTACTGTCTGACTACTGAGGTATTGCAAGTGCTTTACATTCCTCCTGGATAAGCTTTAGCTGCTCGCCTCAGCTACCCGTAGAGAGCCTTTGATACCTGGACACCTAAACACCATCTCTAAGGGTTGCCAGGACTCGATATAGGGTGACTGAGCCAGCATCCGACAAAAAACACTTTGTATAAACATTTAGAAATTCGATCACATTGTCTTAAGTATTGTTCCATTCCAGTTCGGTTCAATAGACAAATTTGTATGGAGTTAATGTCCCAAATAAATTGTCCGTACTCTGTTATTAAACTAGATCAGGGATTGAAAGTTCTTTTTATAGGGAGAGATCTGACATTTCAGGGGTTAACTCCTCATACATATGAATTAATTAAACTCCCTAGTTTGAAGTGCTGATGTGTTTGGACCCTCTCGGTTTTAGGGTCTTCTCAGGACATGGAACTGGGGGAAGCTGCATGGGTAATAACACAGTGAAAAGGAGTGAGTTACAAAAATCCGTATGGTTGATTGGAGACAAAAGAAGTGTTTAATCCACCTTTCTGATATCAGTTTATCTTTATTAGAGTTAGTTAAAGATTTTCATCTTTTCTCTAGGGGCATATTCCACAGTGACATAGTTTTTATGGTGCGGTGCACCTTGAAATGAAACTGAAAGGAGGAGATGGATGATTGATTTTCAAAGTCATTTGTAATATGCATTGCAATACCCATGTTTCCCACACGAGGGATACCTTTGAAAATTTGCGGGTTCTGTGCACATCGGTGATGTGGCCAGTTTGATTCTAATGTCCGCAGCAGGACAAAGTGGTTCTATAAGATTCTTCGACAATGCTAGTCTAAGCGCTACTTTAGCTTAGTTCTATGCTCATCTACCCATGGATGGCTTCTGTCGGATGCACATTCCTCTTACTTTTTGAACGCCTTTGCTGTGACTGTACCTGGAGTGATCTTCAATGTGTGCGTCATCAGTGGGTGTGCGCCTATGGCATGTGAGACCTCTAGGTCCATCAGGACTTTCATATTAGCAGCAGCCTCACCAGCCTCTCAGGCACACATGAGCATTCTGGATAATACAACGTTTTGGTTCAATTCACAGCGCAACCTGCTTAGGGAGACTATAAAACCCCTTCACAATACTGGTCACTCATAGCTTCACTCTGTTTTGTTAGTACACTTCCTCTAGATATTCTTCCCACCAGGAACATGCTGGGCTTTTCCTCCTGGACAGTGTCTCTTTTTTCAGGGCCATGCACTGTTCCCCCTGCTTAGCAGGTAGGTAGGCAGGATTTGTTATTCTAGGCAGGCTCTCAGCTCCAGCAACAGAAGGTGCAGACTTCAGATTATGTCCCTTTAGCTCTGGGAGGCGGGGTGTTATGCTGATATCAACCCTGGTCACACAGCAGGTCCATTTAGTACTGTACTTAGTACTCCCTTTCCTAGAAATAAAGGATTTAACATTAGTATAAGGTGGGGTGGTTTTGATCCCACTTTATTCCGTTTCAAGATGGAATGTGGATTCATTGTCTAAGGTTTAGAACCATTTTAGGTTGGTTCTTTTTAAAATATAATTTTCTGGTTGCTTCTCAGACATGGCTGTTGTGCAAAGTGATGACTTCCACATCCGGTAGAGATGATGCTGGCTCCAAGCTGCAGTATCCAAAACAAAGGCATAATGAAGCATCAGATCTCTGCACCTGGCTGTAATCAGCCTTACTGAAGCAGTAACCAAGGAGGGGCAAAAGGACAGGCCCTACTAGAAGCTTCTTCACCGTAAACAATAAAAAGGAATCCCACACCGTCAGTACCATATCCTATATGGCAGTGTTCATGAAAAAGTAATTGGGAGCACTCTTTTACCAAGACACCCATTGAATTTATATGGGTTACCTTGTCTCTATCTTCCTTCACTTCTGTTTCTGGGTTTGCACCATTCAGTCACAGGAATTCACTCAATACATTTACCATCTATCATGTGCCATGCTGAACCAGAGGCCCTTCAGAATATATTCCACTCATCTCAGTCCTCAGACTCTCACCACAAACTGAGCGCTATTACTAAGCACATGCCTCACACCTCCCTTATCATACATAAATACATCTAATACGAAAATGAAATGTCAGTACATAGTTCTGGGGATCATACTGAAGCAGAACTTTAGACGAGAAGGCTCAGTAGACCGCGTTCTGTCTTGACACAGAGAAAAAGATCTGGTCACACTACGATTCACAAAAACTCTGTATGCTACCACCACTGCTTTATGCGACTTCACCAGAACATGGACTATGTCAGGTGTGAGGGCACTCTTTGTACTAGACCGCGCATTACTATAGACAGGCATTGGCCTCTGTGGACATGCTAGAATAACATGATTACAGGACCAATCAAACATCAGGATACTGGTTTAACACGCAGCCACTTCTCAGGGTGGGGTACACACCCAGTTACAATGCAGGGGTATTCTGGTCCCAACAGGCACATAGTAGTGGCACTTCTTTTTCTTCTAACAGCACCCCATCAGTGATCTGGTTCACACCAATGACAGCAGAAATATCCCTTTCATTGTCAAATCAGTGAATGAGCTTGGTAGATAGTGTGATCACAGCCTTACTGATCAGTCCAGTCACTAGAAGCATGTGCTCATTATATGCCCTCCTGCCAGCACAAACTGAAGTAGAAGTTCCTCCTGAAACTGCAATAGATTTAAATGGCATATTGAGCTTGGAAGACAGTTTGTACTGTAGATAGCATGCCATTTATGCCTTTGTTTAATATTGTAGGTTTTGCATGCAATTTATGCTTCTGTTCTTGAAGGACCTCATCTCATCCGCCGCACATTGGACTGCTTAATTGGTGTGTCACTGCAGATTTTGTTTCCATATAGTAAACCTTAATGTGCTGGTATTACTAGCTACAAATGTTTGGTATAGATGTTTTGTGGCATTTCCAGTATTGATTGAATGGGTGCTCCTTCTTAGGTAACATGTTGTTGCTCAATATGTTTATGGTGCCACTTCCGATTGAGTTAGAGACATGTCATGTTGACTAGGAATAGACTTAGAACCCTCTAAGACTAAAATTATGGTTTACAGGTGTTATTGCCACTCACTGTGAGGGGTCCATGTGCCCTAGAAGTGATATTTAAAAGGTTTCATTGTATAGTATCAGTTTTTGGAATCTACACAAGTGTTGTGTTCCTGTAGTTCTGACCAGTACACGTCTTTTACTGTGGTTAGTGCAGCTACAACACTGATTTGTGTAGCACTTCCTGCTTTGTGTCGGAGGCTTTCTAGCATTGTGGTAAATAGAGGACCATATTCTATATTTCAGTCATCCTTATTGTTTAAAATATCACTGGACTGGACAAGGAGGTATGGAAAGTGAAGTTTGGGTCACAACTCATTAAGATTCTCTGCTCTTCTGCACTGTATCCCAGTGTTCATGGTCCTGGACTACTGAAGTACTTTCACGGTGGCACCAGCTTTTGCGGGTTGTTCCCTATCACTAAACCTGGCCTCAATAGATGTGCGTAAAATGATCTGTGCCTTTGGCCCATATCCTGGTTTTGGTAGCCAACATATTGCTAGTTGTTTCTGGCTATCTATTTCAGTTTATCAGTTAATAAACTCAACCTGCGCTGTTTGAAGCTCATTTGGTAAAATTATTCTCTACACCATTTAGATTTTGTTTCAAAGTGTCTTCAGTAGTTCCTTTCACTTTTTTGTTGGTTTCATGCTTCTGCTTCTTCTTGAGGTAATTTTATAGTTTTTCAATCATGCGTTGCAAGGTAGACTGTTCTTGGATCCGAGTTCAGTGCTCTTGCATAGTCTTCCTATTTGAACTTCCTACATTCTCACTCGGTGTACGTTAATATAACACACCGAATCTGTTCTACCTAACAAAACATTTCTTGTTTCACATAGTTATTGTCATTCAAACACTCCACTTAGCAATTCCATTTCCAACAGCAAAATATCTTGGGACCACTGGGATCCCAGGCTGCGGCCTTTTGTATTGTGGATCATGAGGAAGTCACAACATGAAAACTCTACTCCTTTCTGCATATGCCTGTTTCCTTTCACCTTTTCTTGAAGAGGTGGTTCCTCCACCTGGATCCACTTAGTATCCAGTTGTGGCCCAGGGCTTTCTTTCACTATTGCTGCAGCCCAGATCCACAAGAATGTTGGAAGAGGGACCAGCAGTTTACTGAGTAATCAAGTGAGTACCTGCCCTGCAGGAAAAGGTCCACACAAGGGTCGTTGTCATTGGAGTTGGTGGCATTTAGGACAGTCCACAGCCAAATAGTAAGTGTTATCCTGGGCCCTGACTGTGACTTCCCAAGATCACTTTACTTGTTCAGGATAAACAAGTGCTCTGGTATGTACATCTATTTAAAAGCCTGTCATCAACATTTCTATTCAACTCTAAGCTTAGATCACCTCTGTGTTCCTTGATTCCATTCACAAGGCACAAGTCATTCTTTAACACCCTGTGGTATATAAAAGAAATTCAAATCTTTTTTGTGGTAAACAATTGTTATTGTCTAAACAACACATTAAAATCATTTAGATATTACATTATCCGAAATTGACCATAATTTGCCTGTAGGTAGTTTTAACAATATAGCTTCCTCCCCACGCACATACAGTCGACATATTATCTTCTGTTCATCATACTTTGTTTCTGTGCATTCCTCGACTCTCCTGATATTTACTAATAGTTCAGATCTAGCACTCTTAGTCTTTGAAGTTTAGTCAAGCAATGTTTAACAGGTGATTGGTCAAAGGTTGCCATATCTTCCTGGATCATTTATTGATTGCTCAAGTGATAAATTCTATTTTCCATGGCAACCATAATCCGTAGTTTTGTATACCATCTGATTATTGTAGGTGATTCTGAATTTTTCCCGTCTGTTGCAATCAACTGATGATAGGTGGCTCTCTAGCATCCTTTTCCACTTATTCATTTATTTTATTCTTTTATGTCTAAGGTCACATCTGATATGTCTTCTATGGGAGACCCCAAAATCTGCTTGATTTTACTACAAATCTCTTTCCGGGAATGTCTTAGTTTTGCACATGGTCACTATATGTGAAGCACAGATCCGTCTATGGTCCCAGACCTCCATCATTCCTCTATTGTATTGGGGTATACTTTTCTTTTTAGACTTTGTGGGATGAGATACAAGCTATGGATTACTTTGTATCCTTGTTATCTATGTACAACATGTTTGTTGTTACTCAGTATATTTCCTAGAGCTTCTCCCATTCAATGTCTTGTAGCTCCTTCAATACATTTTTTCCTATGTCTTTTGAAAACCCCATTTTACCCTCTTTTCTCCTGCCTTCAATAGCACATACATTTTTTTAGATTACATCCTTAGATTCTGGGCATGTTAGTATATGTTATTCAGAATTTGCGAGTTCTGTAATTGCACCTGTTTTCACTCCTTTGTGCAAGGCCCAATGTCTTATTTAAATGTAAGACAACCTGTCTTTTTCTGTAAGCTTAAATTCTGTTTTGCATTCTTGGAATTAATTAATGGTACCCTTCATAAACCAAATCCCCAAAATAAAGCATTCACCTTCCTTTCATTTTTGGAACGCTTGGTCTCCCAGTGCAGGTGTGAAATCTGGGTTGTGGTGGATAGAGGTGAACACGGAGGGTTATGTAGCCAGACCTAGTTGTCTTCTACTTCATCTAAAATTCTGATGATTGTACTGAATATATACCACTCACATATGCATTTTTGGGTCTGGACTTGTCATATGGACTTTAGCTAAGTAACAAGACTGCTGGATTTTGGGCTGCAACACCTCTGCGTTGTAGGCGACTGAGTCACTCGCACACCAGTTGGCAGCTGTCGGCCCAACCCTCCCGGCTCACTAGCAGTACCTCACCAAAACCCAACTGGTAAAGCTGATTTGTGGCAGCCTTACATGGACTCTGAAAACCCATCAGGAAAGTTGTGGTGGAAACAAGTCTTACCCTTTTCTCTCCACATACAAGTTTCTTACACACACACACACACACACACACATAGGCATGAAAAGAGATGCAAGAAAGTTTTCAATACAATTATTTAAAAGACTGCAATCTACAAAATAATGCATGAGCTGCAATGATTAGGATAATGAGGAGTAACAAAATCAGGATTGTGAAAATTAGAGATGTGAATATAAACAACTCCAACATATTTGTACTAACATGAATACATAATTCCTACCTAAAAAGCCTAATCGCTAAGCGAAAGCATGGTGATGTAAGCCAAATCTGTCTGTACAGTTTCCATGAGAAGCACACCAACCCCGTTACCTTGGTACAAGGTCAGGCCGCCAGTCTTCAAATCATGATCCGTGGAGGCACAAAGACTGAGGTCAGCCAGAAAACCAGCATGCGGCATAGATGGAAATTCTGGCTGGAACCCCCTTTAATGCCCTTTGTCCTACAAGATGTTTTTATAGGGGACATGTTTATGTTCATGCGCAGAAGCCTGACACAGGTATGTACCTAAGCACTGGACTGTTTATGCAGGCTTGAGGCCGGCAATACAAAATATTATTTTGTGTGCCTCGCATTCTGTTCTTGTGATTCCAAGGAAAAGAACATGATGCAAAGTATGTCATCCATAGCACTGAAATTGACGCTTTTGCAGAATAGCAGCTGATATTGGAATTAAAACAATACGACTAAATGTTTTGAGAAAATAAAATGGATAAAATCAACAGAGCATAATAAATGGGTAAAGGGGCACAGGCTGCAAGCCGAGGCTAAGCTATCACTGTGCCCAAGCAACAAACTAAAATAGACCCATGACAGACTTTTTGTGTAACCAGAAGACTTCCCATCACTATTTTGTCCATACGTGGCAATTTCTTGTCAGTTTCTCCCAATACCTCTGCCTGAAGTGCACAGGTTGGTAATATCCCTTTATATCTGGAAGTGGCAGCCCCTGTTTCACTCGAAGAGCCATTAGAATGACCACTCCACCCAAATTGCTATTTTGTTCTATAAGGTGATTGTTTGCTTTTGCGATGGGTTGGGTGTCGCTTGAAATAAGTAGAGAAGCTACGGTATAAGATTCATTTTTTGCCGTAGCTATTCTACCTAGCTACTAGAGGGGTGGGAGCTAAGTTTAGTCAATTCCTTTACTTTTTCCCTTCTTATATTTGGTCAGTTGGAATGTACGCAAGTTTTTTCTAACGAAGTAGTGATAGTTATAGCCATGTACCATGGATACATGTGGAACAACTGCCCATCTGATGGAGAAGTAGCTGCACACTTTACCTGCTTCCTCCTGAGTCATGAGTATTTTGAGAATTTCAGATTTTTCTTTGTATCGTTAATAAGTTTACATTTTGCATTTCTTTCCAGGCACTCCACTTGGTGGCTCAGTGCTGCTAGGAATCTAGTTTATGTTAAGATTTTGTCTGCAAAGAGGCAGACCTTGTCCTCCAAAATCCATTTCCTAAATCTCTGGATCTTCCCTGATGGTGGCTACTCAGTGGTTGTATGGATAGGGCAAATAGAAGCAGTGAGAGGTTTCATCCATTCTCCCCCCTTTCCCCCCCCCCCCCCCCCAAACCCCTGCATCCCCTTACCTGCAGCCATAAGCCTCCCGATCAAGCCATGTTGACTAATATCCTTGCCTTTTGTTCTTTATAATGGGAGGCTATTCAGCTTCTCAGCCTGTCACTAAATCTTAACTTGTGTAATGTTTTTCAATTAGCTACGGTCCAACTAACGCTTAAGGTGTGATTATTATAACCATGATCCTTTTTTTGTTTACTTTTTATATTCTATTCTGATATTGTCATATCTGCCAACACCTGCTAGGTCCCGACTGATCCTCTTTGATAAGACCTGGCAGGTATTTGTCCAGTCTGTTTCCAAGCACCTTTGTAATAATCTTTGTATCAGAGTTTGAGGATGTTTGATCTATAAGACTTGCATTCTCTTGGGTTTTCTTGGAGGTTAAGGTGATACCTGCTTCTGTTATAGAGAATGTGGTCCCTGGATCTGCCACAAAGGAGTTAATCAACAGTTTTATCTGTGGTGCCAGTTCACCCAGAACCCCTGCTGTTAATACAGCAGGTCCCAAAAGCTCCTTGCTCCTTTTTAAAGTTTTTTTTTTTTTATGGATTTCCTTATTCCCGATCCTTTTGTGGCCTTGGCTATATATTCTGTTTGTTCGAGTGACAGTTCCTGAATTTCTTGATAAAAGTGGCTAAACAACTTTGTCTTTTTGATTATTTCTTTCCTGTTTTTCCATGGAGATCTAGTATTTCTGCTATATAAGCGTTGCTAAATTTACCTTTTAGTGGTAGGGTCAACAATCTATCAGTGTAGTTATTTTTGTAGTGGAATTTTTGTGGTGTTTTCAATAAAAGTGTTTGTGCTTTATTAGTGTGAATAACCGCTAGTTGTCCCTTAGGTCTGTTAAATTTGTTTTCTCTACCTTCTGTAGTCTGACTTTTATTTAGTCGTTACTCCCTCCTCAAGTCTTTGTAGGTTTTCTCAGTTTCTGGTCTCCACTCTATTGTTACGTATAACGCTATAAATGGTTTCCTAATAAATGCTTCCCCATTTTATATGTGGTGGGGTTTGTCCTTTTCTACCTTCAAGCCTTCCTAGCTTTCCTGTCTCTCATTCGGTTACCACATGCTGGTGACCTGCCAGGACACTATCTCCCATCTCACCTTTGTGTAATCTGCTCGCTATCTTTGGGTCAATAAATATGTACTCAGTCCTTGTATACATTTCATTTGTGGATGAGGAGAGAGAATAATCTTTACCCGAAATGTGTTTGTATCGCCACAAGTCTACAAGGCCAAATTCTTGACTGAATTCTTCAGTCTAGTGAGGGGCACTTTGTAAATTTAGCCAGTGGATCGGAGTGTCTAGATCCCTATCCAGACCAGATTAAAGTCTCCTCCCACTCCTACCTTTCTATTTAAGTTAAATGATATTTCAGTCTTGCAAAGGTTGCCGTAAGATGGCATACCTGCCTTTGTTTGGGACATATATATTAAACAGTGTTACAGCTGTGTATTTATGTTTTAATTAAGAATATCTCCACAAGATATTTTGCCTTGTTAGTGTTACTTGCACTGCTGTGTTACATCTGACCAGGATTGCAGCCGTGGCAATTTCATATCTGTAAGGCTAAATGAGGGAGATGGAAGGGCATGATCTTCTTTGGCCTACTTGATATTTTGAATTTCCCTGACATCAGAATGGCTTCAGCAGATTTTCATGAGTGGTGACCCTACTCACCGCCGGGAGGCATCGATCAGCTCTGCGTTTGTTATTGACGTCGTCCTTGCTGGAATTATGTTGCAGTACCACATAGGCGCCATCCAGGCACGCAAATGTCAGTTCTTTTTTTCCGTGCCAGCCAGCGCTGATCCGGAGAAGAGCTACCTCTCAGTTAATTTTTTAAGGGCTTTTTTTGGAAAATTTGTCAAGAGTTTTTGAGGATTTCCTTCAGGTGTGACTCAGGTCTGGACTGAGGAGACTGGACGGTAGCGTTGGGCTTGCAGGACGCATATTTCAACATTCTTGTCATGCCTCTCCACAGACATTGCCGTGGTTTACTGTAGGCTACGAGCACTTTCAGTTCACTGTGCTTCCCTTTGGCATTATCAGCACCCTTCGGGTGTTCACCTTTATGTTGGCAGTGGTCGCAACTCATCTGTGGGGCTCAGGGGTGACAGTCTTCCTACTATTTCGACGACTGGCTGTCGTCTCCCACCTCCAGACTATGGGGGACATTGTGCATTAGCTAGGGTTCACTATCAATGTGCCAAAGTACACGTGACTCCCTCTTAAATGCTCCCTTTCATCAGGGCAGTTCTGGACATGGTGCACTTTTGGGCACATCCTTCTGAATGGCGATTCCAGGACATTCAGGCTATGATATCGATGTTTCAGCCTCTATCCTGGATTTCGTTGAGACTGACTTCAAGGCTGCTGGGTCTCATTGCCTCATGCATCCTTCTAAAGACACATACCCACTGGCATAGGTAGGTTCTGCAGTCGGAACTTTAGCTCCAGTGCGTGCAATATCAGGGGAATCTCTCTGACATGGTCCAGATCTCAGAAGGAACTGTGGAAAGACCTGTAGTGGTGGCTTACAAACCGCGATTGGGTCAGAGGCAGGCCACTCTTCCTTTCCCAACCAGATCTCACAGTAGTGACAGATGTGTCATGCTTGTGATGGCACGGGCATCTGGGATCAACATGTTGGAGCTACGAGCGATCCGGCTGGCACTGAAAGCCTTCTACCCTCCATCAAGGGATTGTTAATGCAGGTGTTCATTGACAACACTTCCACCATGTAGTACTGCAAGAAACAGGATGGGTGGGGTCGTGGACCCTTTGTCAAGAGGCCCTGCGTCTCTGGACGTGGCTAGAACAACAGGGCATTTCCCTGGTGGTTCAACATCTTGTGGGCTCTCTGAATGCCAGGGCAGACCAACTCAGCCGTCTATGCTAGCGGATCACGAATGGCATCTCCATCCAGAGGCGGCACAAGGCCTCTTTCTGCAGTGGGGAGAGCCTTGGTTAGATCTGTTCGCCACAGCTGAGAATGTGCAATGTCAGCAGTTTTACACGCTGAAGTTTCCAAGGCAGCTCTCGCTCTGAGACACCCTTCATCTATAGTGGAGCTCAGGCTTCCTGTACGTCCACCCACACACACTACTACTGCCTAGAGTTCTCACGATCATGAACGACTGGCCACAAGACATTCTTGTGGCTCTGGGCTGGATAGGGAGAATCTGGTATTTCGAGCTCCTGAGTATGGCCACCGATCCTCTGATCAGGCTGCCCCTTTGGGAGGATCTTCTGTTGCAGCAGCAGGGGAAGGTTCTTCACCTGAACCTCTTGACTTGCATGGAGATTAAGCGAATGCTGTTGACAGCTTTCAAGCTTCTTCCCGAAATCTGTGAAAGTTTTCTGGCAGCCAGATGCCGCTCCGCCAAGACCGTATATGCTTGCGGTTGGAAGAAATTTGTGGCATGGTGTACAGAGAACCATGTTGATTCTCTCTCTGCCCCTTTTTCTGAAGTCTTACTCTTTATTCCTTCCCTTCCCCAGAAGGGCTTTGCTATGGCACTCTTAAGCGCTCTCTACCGGCTCCTTCTGCCTTCCTGCGGTTGCCTGATCCCCCATCCTTGTTCAAGTCCCCCATAGTACATAAGTTGCTAAAGAATCTTGTTCATCTTTTACCTCCTCCACCATTTATAATGCCTCAGTGGGATCTCGATCTGGTCTTAACGTTCTTAATATGTGCTCCCTTCGAGCCTCTCCACAATTTTCCCCTCAGGCTGACTTCGAAAACATCCTTCCTTGTGGCAATTACATCTGCCTGCAGAGTAGGTGAGCTGCAGGCTTCATCAACTAAGCCTTATGGACCTCTTCGTCTACTTTGACAAATGCCTTCTTTCTACTAAAGGCTGTCATCCGATCTCATGTTGGTCAATCAATCACATTGCCTACTATTTCCGCTCGTCCACATTCCTCTAAAGAAGAGGAGCGACTCCACTGCCTGAACCCAAAAAGAGCCTTGGCATTCAACCTTGATCGCACAAGAGAGTTTTGAGTGTACGGCCAACTCTTTGTGGGGTACATTGGTGCGAAGAAAGGTCGAGTGGTGCAGAAACAGACCATCTATAGGTTGGTCATGCTCTGCATTAAAATCTGCTATACATTGGCCAAGAAGCGACCTCTTAAACTTGTGTGCTCACTCCACTAGAGCTAAAGCTGCAACCACTACGTTAACACACAGAGTTCTGGTCTTGGACATCTGCCAGGTAGCAACATCGGCATCTCTGCACGATTTTGCCAAACACTCCTGCCAGGACAGTCAGGTCCATAGGAATAGACATTTTGCCCGTTTGGTCCTGCAGGACTTCCGTTTTTGAAATTTGGCCTCAGACCAACGTCCAGGGAGGTATTGCTCGAGTATCTATTTAAAGGTAAGGAATCTTCAGCTGGAAGACTCTATCAGATGAACAAGTTACTTACCTTCAGTATGCGTTATCTGGTAGAGACTGTATCTAGCTGCAGATTCCTTACCAACCCATCCATTATCCTCGCTCTGCGAACAGATTTCTACAGGGAGTGCAGAATTATTAGGCAAATGAGTATTTTGACCACATCATCCTCTTTATGCATGTTGTCTTACTACAAGCTGTATAGGCTCGAAAGCCTACTACCAATTAAGCATATTAGGTGATGTGCATCTCTGTAATGAGAAGGGGTGTGGTCTAATGACATCAACACCCTATATCAGGTGTGCATAATTATTAGGCAACTTCCTTTCCTTTGGCAAAATGGGTCAAAAGAAGGACTTGACAGGCTCAGAAAAGTCAAAAATAGTGAGATATCTTGCAGAGGGATGCAGCACTCTTAAAATTGCAAAGCTTCTGAAGCGTGATCATCGAACAATCAAGCGTTTCATTCGAAATAGTCAACAGGGTCGCAAGAAGCGTGTGGAAAAACCAAGGCGCAAATTAACTGCCCATGAACTGAGAAAAGTCAAGCGTGCAGCTGCCACGATGCCACTTGCCACCAGTTTGGCCATATTTCAGAGCTGCAACATCACTGGAGTGCCCAAAAGCACAAGGTGTGCAATACTCAGAGACATGGCCAAGGTAAGAAAGGCTGAAAGACGACCACCACTGAACAAGACACACAAGCTGAAACGTCAAGACTGGGCCAATAAATATCTCAAGACTGATTTTTCTAAGGTTTTATGGACTGATGAAATGAGAGTGAGTCTTGATGGGCCAGATGGATGGGCCCGTGGCTGGATTGGTAAAGGGCAGAGAGCTCCACTCCGACTCAGACGCCAGCAAGGTGGAGGTGGAGTACTGGTTTGGGCTGGTATCATCAAAGATGAGCTTGTGGGGCCTTTTCGGGTTGAGGATGGAGTCCAGCTCAACTCCCAGTCCTACTGCCAGTTCCTGGAAGACACCTTCTTCAAGCAGTGGTACAGGAAGAAGTCTGCATCCTTCAAGAAAAACATGATTTTCATGCAGGACAATGCTCCATCACACGCGTCCAAGTACTCCACAGCGTGGCTGGCAAGAAAGGGTATAAAAGAAGGAAATCTAATGACATGGCCTCCTTGTTCACCTGATCTGAACCCCATTGAGAACCTGTGGTCCATCATCAAATGTGAGATTTACAAGGAGGGAAAACAGTACACCTCTCTGAACAGTGTCTGGGAGGCTGTGGTTGCTGCTGCACGCAATGTTGATGGTGAACAGATCAAAACACTGACAGAATCCATGGATGGAAGGCTTTTGAGTGTCCTTGCAAAGAAAGGTGGCTATATTGGTCACTGATTTGTTTTTGTTTTATTTTTGAATGTCAGAAATGTATATTTGTGAATGTTGAGATGTTATATTGGTTTCACTGGTAATAATAAATAATTGAAATTGGTATATATTTTTTTTTTGTTAAGTTGCCTAATAATTATGCACAGTAATAGTCACCTGCACACACAGATATCCCCCTAACATAGCTAAAACTAAAAGCAAACTAAAAACTACTTCCAAAAATATTCAGCTTTGATATTAATTAGTTTTTTGGGTTCATTGAGAACATGGTTGTTGTTCAATAATAAAATTAATCCTCAAAAATACAACTTGCCTAATAATTCTGCACTCCCTGTAGGGACAGGGCTGACCTCTTTCAGGGCTGTAGTCGTTCACACCAGTGGTCAGAGCATTTCATGGCTCTGTGCTTCTGGTGTGGAAAGTTGTGAAAAGTAACTGACGTCAGGGCGCCTATGTGGTGCCTATGTAGGTGCCGCAATGTCATTCCGGCGCGGTCAATGCTGATGAGGAATGCAGAGCCCATCAACGCCACCTGACAGCACGCAGGAGTACTGCTCTCTTAAAATCATCCAGATCCAGTCTGACACCTAGGAAATTCAAAGGTAAGAAATTTGCAGCTAGATAGTCTCTACCAGATAAGGCATTACAAAGGGTAAATAATTTGTTCTTCCTTAACAAGACTTTTGTTGTGGCATGAACTCATTAAATTAATGGTGAATATTTCTAGTAATGGTAAATATAGCTGAAAACAAAAAGATTTTGACAGTATTCAATACATCTGGACTGCTGCTCAACCAAATCCCCTTTATATTTACTTCAACCAATTTCATATCTGCCATTGTGCTCTGGTTAAGCTTGGTTGCTTAATGCATCCAAGAAAACTTAACTGGGTGAATTTCATTAAAAGCTATATGGATCAAACTTTTGCGTTTGTCTTGCAGGATAAATGATATTTCATGCTTTTGCTCTAAAATGGACCCATTGTATTTCAGACATTGCAAGTTTTTCCTGTGACAATAGCTGTGGAACATTTCATAAGTGTCATAAGTATGCAGAGTATATTTGCTTTGGTTGTTGCAGGGAAAAGAACATGACTGTGTCTTTGTAAAGCTTTGTTTTCAATATTTGAAATTGCTTTAGTGGTGATCATATTTGTTAGATACCATGTTTGCAGATGTGATTCTATTCTCGATATGCTGTGTGCTAATGTGTAGCTTTACAAATGTCGTGTTTGACATTTGATTTTTTTTTTTGTCAATAATAGATTGTGAATTTAGATACAAAAATTGCAGATGATGCTGAGCTCCAGAAATACTCAAAGGTTTGTCTAATTTACGTTTGATAAATGCTTTTCACAGTTTTAGAAATGCTTTTTTATTCACCGTTGCCTGTGAACATTGAAAATAAACATTCCTGTACTGATATGAGCTTTGTGGGGAAAAACTCTAGTATAGCTCATAGTAGCTTTTGGCTTGGGGCCAGAATTGTGTTTTTTTTACCCCAATCTGAACCAATGAATGTTTGCAACCAAGGCACCACTAACAAAGATAGCCCATACACAAATTACCCGTTCAAATTGCATTAGTCTAAGAAAATACCGCTCTTGGATCCAAAAATGCTTCTTTACAGTTGTTAATGGTTATCATTATTTAGTACAATGTGCCATTAGTGTGCATTTTCCTAGCTTTAGCCGCAGAAAAAATGTAAGATTTCAGTAAAAACAATACAGCATAAAGATCAAAACAATAACTTTGGGAGATTACTACTACTTGATATATATGACGAATATTTTCTTGGAATAGCCTCTTTTTATTTTGAGACGTTAGGCAGGGCATCTCAATGAGGCTAGAAATGGCAACTGCAGCCCCATTTCAGCACCCATGGTAGAGCACATCAGAATGTGTGCGCAATCGAGGGAACATCGTTCAAATGCTATCCCAGAGAATATTTTGTGCAAGGTAACCAGTGAATGTAATGATTGAAGGAGAGTATTCGGTTGGTTGGAACAGCTAACAAGAATATTGTGAGAAACCTAAAACAGAAAAAGGGCAAGAGAGGAGCCAAAAAAAACAGGCATTGACGAAGCCAGTAGATCTTGCCTATGGGAGACCTATTGGCCTTGACAATTTCTTTTAGCAATATTGTCCAGCTGCATGGCAACTTTTGGAAGGTGGACAGTGCAAGCAACATTGGTGGAGGAACGGGAATGGATTGGACAAGCAGAAAAGCTGGAGGAAGCTTAGCGGGCAGGGCAGGCAACAATGCCGGAGTGGGTAGGGATAAAGAGGTGCAACTAAATGTAAATAAGTACCTTTGAGTACAGTGAGCAGTGAAAGGACACTGTCAAGGGAAGCAGTACTTGGTCCATGCTCCAGGGTAGGGACAAACATGTGAAGGGAAAGTGAAGCTGACACTCACTGACCGAAGAGAACGAAGGAAATGAGTGACAATGAAGCCAACCAATGATAAACAGTGGACGACCTCTAAGCCTCCTGTAAGTAAACAAAATGTCTCACAAGTGACAGCACATGCACTGCCTCAGCAATACCTAAAGTATAGGATGTACAGGTGGGGAAGGAAGAAGACAAACTGTCAGATGCGACGGTGCCCACCAGACATACTGAAGGGCCTAAAACTACCGGCAGTGCCCCAGAAACATTTAGGGGCACGGGGGGGTGAAGGCAGGAAAGTGTTAAAGGAAGGGCCTGGGCTGTGTACTGTCTAAGGGAAAACAGCCTTTACCACCCATTCTTTACCATGCAGGTACTTATTTCTACCCTTAATGGGCAGTATTTTGCCAAGAATGTAAGTTTTTTTTATTTTTTTTATTTTAATAATATACTTTATTGTGTTTTTTTAAAGTGAAAACGTGATTTTGCAGTTTAGGGATGGGAAAAGGTAAAGGGACGGAAAGGAGACTTGAGGGATAGGAGGTGTGTAGAGGTTAAGGGAGGTGAGGCTGACTTTAGGGCTTGGGATGGGTGTAGAGGTAAGAGAAGTTTTGGCTGACTTGAGATGGGTAGAGGTAAAGGGAAGGGAAGGAGACATGAGGACTTGGGTGGGTGGAGAAACATTAACCTTTGGAAATCACCACATGTTTGATGATGAGTAAAACATCCTCCAAATTATACAGAGGTAACCAACAAATAAGTAAATATGATACCGCGGCAAATGTTAAATCAGAAAAGTAACACTAACATATGGCAACACTGTTAAACAAAGAGAATAGCATGTTGTGGAAATTGGTCACATGCCACAAAGATTCATTTTTGCTAGCTGTTTATGTTCAGCTCTTGAAAATACCACGAAGCGCAAGCTTCAACTCTGATTGTTTCAAGGTGGCTTGCAAGCAAAAACAAAAGTGCAATCCAAGTGCAAGCAGTGCTGAAGAATGCTAATCAAGAAATCAATCAGTACTTAATCCATGCTCCAGGGAAGAAAACAACAACATGGAGACAAAGTGAAACCGACACGCTCTGGGGCACAGTCGCCAATTAAATGGAACCAAGCAGGAGTGACAATGAAGCAAACCAATGGTCTCCTTTGTACGTTTTTTGATAACAATAGATTGCTGCAAGCATGTGCTGTCTCAGAGGAGACCTAAAATGTGCCAGCAGGTACATAGTAAGGACTGATAGGCAAGCTGCAGATTAGGTGATGAGGTATAGATTGCTTCAGGTATAACTGCATTTTGGTGTTCTACAATGCTTTAATTCAAAGACCTGATTGGCCTGGGGCGTCCGAGTTGCCTAGGTAAGGCAAGTCTGTGAGTGAGGTTGAATCCTTGCCCTCCACAGTGTGTTGCTCTGGTGCGTTGTCAGGCATTGGTGCTGAGCAGCAAGGTGAGTGGACTTGTGATGAAACTGAGGTGATTATCCCCAAACTGATTTGTTTTCTCATTCTCTGCATTGAAGTAGTGAATGTGAAGAGGATACACTGCAGGAGAGTGGGCCTTTTGTGATCCCATGCTCATCCCTGATTTGTCTAGGATCAGCATAGCATAGTGCAGGACAATTTGTGTTGATTTTAAACTGTGTTGCAGGATTAATATATTGGTAATGGTGTATTTCGCTGACCAGTGCTTCTGATGATAATTAAATGGCTCTGTAACTCACCTTATGTGATACCGAACTAATTGTAAATTGAGAAGATGGTGCCCAGTTATGTTCTATTGTATATACTGCAAACATGATAATCTAAAACTGACTATACATAACCTCTTTAAATATGTTTTGACCCTTCATAAACGAACAGCCTTCAGATCCATTGCCTTTTATCTTTGCAGCGGCATTCTCCTGCACTCGGTCAGCCCAATACATTGATCTCACTCTTAAACATCTAGTACATCACCACTGTCTGTATACCTCATTCCCTGACCTTATTATTCTAATTTGCTGCTGTCTAAATGACTCTGGATTGTGCTACAGGAGCTATACTGAGAGACCAGTATGAAGAAACTTAGTGCTGATTGCGGGCACAGTGATCTGCTCCTGAGGACCAAGATACTTTGCATATGATCTTGCAAATGATTGTAGATTGGCAAATGGAGGCCAGAAACTAAGTTACCTTTGGACCTGATGAAGGATGTGAGGGCATATGACAGAAACAATATTTGTGAATTTTGTACAACAGCTACCCCTGAGACTGCTGATGACTATGATGACCATAACAACAAATCTGTGTTATTTGATACGAAAAACAATTTGTCTTGAATAGATGGTAAGATTGTTATAGCGATTCGATTTGCCATAGTGTCTAGACAAGCTACCCACCATTGCTGACAAGGCTAGCATAGAGTATCTGAACTTGAATGCATCATGGCGCTCTGAGTAATTCGAAGACATGCAAATGATCTTAGGGGCATTAAAAGACCAAACTGAAGATTTAGAATTGAGGTCTGGCTGGAAATAACGTTCGCATTGTGTGTGTCGCTGCATCAACAAGCACTTGCAAAATCGAGACTTTGATAATCTACTCACTGACATGGTTGACAGATCAAATTATTTGTCTATTATTTGTAGTGGAAATGGCACAAGACCTCTGGTATGCAAATAGTCGCTTGGTACTTTCATTGGGGACAATAATTGCTCAGTTGCCAATCTGTAGAGACCAAGAGGAATTCCTGGGACTCAATCTAAAATATGCTGCCTCCAGTATTAGTATAAAATTGCACACTAACAGTGCTGGAGGCTACGAGGGCATATGGTGCTGTTAAAAAGAAGGTACTCTAGAAATTTATAAAATATGTGATGCTTTGTTGTGCTAGGTTCAAGATAATGTTTCAGAGAAAAGCCTATATCTTCACTGACCCTCTTAATTTCTCTGCATTCTAGAAGAAAACATGTAAGCATACCTTGCCGAAAATCCAATAGGAATTAGCAGAAAATTCCATTATGCCTGGCAGAAATGTCTGACTCTAATGATATAAAGGGTTTGCAAAAAGGATAATTAGTTAATTCCACTCTCTTGATTCATTCCTATATCCTTAACATAATATGTATTATTCTAGAGAGTAAAGTTAGATCTCAAGTTGCTTTCAACTATTTTTTTTTAGGAAGAAGAACCTGCTACACTGCATGCCCTGTTAACTCCAATCTTGGTGGGTGATGCACTTTACCGCTGCCCCAGCCCCCAGCCAAAACTATACAATCTCATAATATGCAAGATTTTTTCCTGTTTGATTTTTATTTCAAGTTAGCTTTGGATATGGGGATAGAGTGGGTTGGTATATAATGATGGCAAGTTGAGAGTCAGTGTGGGAGTGAGGAAGTTAGGTTTATTCAGTTTTATTATTAGTTTGGATTGGCAGTCATGCAGGATGGTGTACACCTGTTATCCAATGTACACAAAGGTGATTCAGATTGCACTACTTTTCCTGCCAGTAGTATGCAACAAGTAGAGTGCACGTTTCATTTGGTCACTTGAAATGTTAGAGGGTCTAAATAACCTACGCAAAGTGGTCTAGCATCTGTTTATAAGTAGGATGCGAAAAGGTTCTGTGCCCCATACTCTGGACATGCAAGAGGCATGACAATAACTGTTGAGCGTAACATTCATTTCATCCCTTACAAGTGGTTTCGGATGCTAAGGGCAATATTGGGTCCTTGCACATGTTACTTAAGTTAATGTTTATTGCCTAAATAGGGACTCGCTGGAGTTACACCAGTGTGTTCTTACAGTTTGTTTCCAAATATCGTCTTTTACATTAATATGAAGAGAGTAATTTAGCTTCATTTTGGACCCCGTATTGGATCGAACATAATAATCATCTAGGTAACTGGTAACAGTGGCCAAATTTCTATTAAACATTGATACATCAATTATTTGGATGTATAGCACTCCAGCCATGGGGATTGAGAGGCTACACTACCCATTCTTCAGTTTATGGTACCTTTGCACACCTGTACCACAAGTTAGGAAGGAGGAATCCCATGACTGGACTGTCTCAGTCAAGTATCTGCCACAGACTGCCCCAGTATTCATTCTACTCTGTCTGCTGAGGTCACATGCACAGTCTCACATGTGGCTTTTTCTGTTCTCTTTGATAAGACTGGGTCTTTTGGGGTGGAACTGAGGACATTTATAGCAGCATTTAAAATGAATGAGGGGTCGTGCACTAGAAGCGGGTTGATTTGGGAGGTATTTAAAG
Organism: Pleurodeles waltl; assembly: GCF_031143425.1. Lineage (NCBI taxonomy): Eukaryota > Metazoa > Chordata > Amphibia > Caudata > Salamandridae > Pleurodeles > Pleurodeles waltl. Next base: position 830,010,367 of record NC_090443.1, on the reverse strand, counting down.
CATATATTTAGGGTGAAGAAATTGCAAAGCATGCTGCTGTTTTAAAGGCACTGAGAGCTTCCCTCTGCATACTTGAAAGTAAATTAAAAGATTTAGAATGTAGATACGCTAATGCAGGGGGTGGCAATGTATTAACAAAATCAGATATCACTCTTACGGAGTATAGGAAGGTCACATACTGTGCAGTGTATTACTTTGGTAAATATACAGTTTTGTGGACATATGGAGGACAAGGGCAACTCGACCAAACACTTGATGCATTGTTAAGATGGCCTTGTGCAGCTGGTGACTTTATTTGTATAGAAAAAGTTGACAATGACTGGTGCAGTGACCAGGAAAATATACTTACACAGTTCTGTGCGTTGTATACTGAATTATATTCACTATATTTGAAGGTCTTTTTAGGGTAAATAAAGAGGCTATACATAAATACTTAGACTGGGACACTTTGGCATGGTTGAAAAATGAACCTAATGTGAGTATGCAGGCTCTGCCCATGATAGAAGATATAAAACTGGCAACATAATACACTCTTGGAGCTAAAACACCAGGCAGGGATGGCTTATCAGTAGAATTTGAAAAGGAATATATGGACCTGGTTGCACCACATCTATTGATGTATGAAGAGGCCAGAAAATTGGATCACCAACCTTTTTGCATGTGGCTTGTATTATAACATTGCTTATACCAGGCAAACTACCTTCAGGATGTAATTCATGTTGTCCCTTAGCTTTAGTAAATATTCATTACAAAAATTGTGAAATTCTAGCCATTGGCCAGTGTGCGCTTTCTCTCTCACGCAGATTTGGGCATGGTCCCTGTGATTTTAATGAATGCTTTGTTAATCCCAAATTCGAGAATTCTACCCCAGCATCATGGGCAATTATCAATTTATTTTTTTACTCCATTTTTCTGACAAAATTGTGGAAAGTATTGAAAAGACCCACCTGTATATATTCATTTAGTCTGATTCTTTACGGTATGTTTCAAAACTGAAAGAGTTTGGGTATCCACGCCACTGATATTTACGAGCCTACATAATGGAGGCTGTGCTGCTTTGAAATAGGAAAGAAGATATCACACATTATGATATTCACATAGTCTAAGAGAGGATATTGAAAAATAAAGAAACAGGTTTGTGAGAGTGGGAAGTGGGAATAGATCCACGTAGACAATCCATCTGCTCATACGATAGGATATAATGGGCTTTTTGAGCAGAGAGGTCACAATAGCATATTTCCAACAGGAAGGGATGTTGGAGAGAGCGGCATAGATAAGGGAAAAAGTGTTAGCTAAGTTATCGATAATCCGATTAGGTATTTTAGCCAGACAAGATTCTAATGGCAAACCATAGTTGACAGCCAAATTGGTGACTCTTGTGCCTTCAACATGGAACAGAGCAAATTTGTCAAGTAGCTTTTACATTTTTTAAGGCTATCTAAGTAGGCGAGGGTCAAATCAGAAATAAGAATGTTGCTTAAATATTGGAAAAAAAGGAAGATGAAAGGGCTTGACATAGGCCCAGTGAAGGGACAGTGGAGTTATCACATGATGCTGGATAAGTCAATTCTTTGACAATTTTAAACACTTTATCATTGTTGCTACAGGCCGAATAAAATTACAAGCATGCCTGTTCATAATGTTCACTTGCTTATAGTCAGTCTTATATGCCAGGTTGTTCTACTCACACCAGCGCATTGCCAGCCCTTTTCATGGATCTTTGCTGTTCAGAGGAATTTATCTGAAGCACTCCTCAGTGCAGCAATCAGCTCAAGTGCAATAGAAAACAGTGAAGTAGTATTTAAACAGAGGTTTCAACATTTTTTCCCCAAACTAGGCTTCTCTTAGAGAACAGGGAGCTATGGTAATTAGATCTCCTTAGAATAGTTTTTCTTAATATATTCAGAAGGGGCTATCTTGAAGGAACCTTATGTCTAGGGTAGCACTAACATTAAAGTAATTATTGGGGGATGACACCAACATAGGGGCGTAGAATCATTAAATGGGAATTGTTAACACAAGTTTGACAGTGTCAAGCCTGATGTGTAGGAAATGTGAGCATTTGTGTGAGTTCAAATACTGAATGGAAATCCATATTATCTTTTCTGTCAGAAGAGGACGGAATATTAAAGTCACCTAGTATAAGGGGTTTTGATGCAGTAAGAGCCAAAGCTGATATGTGCGTTTGGACCCTACACAGGACCCTGGGTCCTCAATCAGGTGACAAGGGAAGGCTTTGGATACCTGGGCATCCATATCACAGAACACAAGGATAGATTTACTGCTTAAAAACCTGGCGGGGACATTTAAAAAGTAAAAAATTGCGTAATTCATTGTGGATGACTACCACTGCCAGGTAGCCTTATACAGTATGAGCTCTCTTTCTGTTTTTATGAGCAATGGAAAATTCCTTATTCATCTTACCTGAAAAATTCTTTAAGGGGATGGAATCCCTACTGTAAAATAGTGTGCAAGCTAGAATCGTGCTAAATGTACTATGCTGGAGTTTCTGTAACTGATTTATTACATTCCCTATCTTAGAAAGTACTACTAACTGTTGCATTATCTCTGATCACATTGAAGAGAAACTGCAAGAACAATAAGGTAATGGATTGAATGCTTGAATTAATCTGAGCCACTGGCAGTCGTTCAGGTCGCATCCCCATCCATTGTTTATTGCCCAGCATAGAAAAATCATTCTTAACCTTTCTCCAATAGAAACAGTTCAGCCGGCACTGCCAGACCAGGTCCATCCTGAACAGAAATTCTACACGGAACCTATATATATATATATATATATATATATATATATATATATATATATATACACACACACACACAGTGCAGATAACCCAGATTTAGATTCTTGGTGTATGACTGCTGAGAAGCTCATATACAAAGGAAGAGGAGGCCTAAAGAAATTTGCCAAGGTTTGAAGGAAATAGGAGGAAAATCATGGTTGACATTGAAAACAAGAATGGATGACTGCTCTATTGCCTCAGCTGGAATAATGTTTAAAGAGAAGCAAGGAGAGAGAGAGATTAAAATATTTTTAAGGACAAAGGGGTAGCCTCACAGGATAGATGCTGGGATGGTAATTAATAATGCCAGGCAAAGGGCTTAAGTTGTGTGACTAAATTGTTATTCACTCTAAAGTACAGTGCAACCTGCGTTATGTAACAATGATTCTTATTTATTTGTTTAATCTAAAACAAGTATAAAAATTAAGATTAAAGAAGGCAGCATAAATTGTACAAAGTCATTGCCAATGTTAGTTACCTCCGGAGGACAGTAGATTAAGCCAGCTGTAATTGATGAGGTTCGAGTTGGAGCAAAATTCTAAATGAGAAGTGCTGCTTGCAGGGTACCTGTCTGAGAAACCTGGAACACTTTAAAATCTTAATAGTATATAATAGCCACCTCACCTCCGATCCTGTTTCCTTGATCAATAAAGAAAATAATGAACAAATGCAGTACTGCAAAAGCATTATCCAAGGCACGTTTCATGAAGCCATGGTTCTCTTATAAATAAAGAGTTTCAGATCCAAAATAAGATTGTAGAAATGCATATAGTCCTTTGACCAAAATATATTCTACCGAGAAGGACTAGATCAGTGAAGATTCCATGAAAGGTATATGCAAAAGAGGTATTGTGCCATCTAGCCTATTTTAAGAGGGAAAAGATTAAAGTCTAACTGGTAACCCTGCCTCCATAAATCTTATCTCCAGGACTTGAAAGTGGGAATGCTACAACTTGGAGGATTCTAGCAGAATCTGGGCAGGGGAACTGGCCTTGTGCAGGTAGCATGCAGATGGATTTGTCTTTGGCAACACATACACATCCAAGCACTATCATCATGGTTAATGGGATATTGATGATACATTAGCATCATCAGGCGGAGGAGCAGTGACACCGGAGCAGGAGGGAGCTGCATCCCACATGGCCTTGGGGGAGACACAACGGAGTCAGAAGCCACCAGTGGGACGGAGGGCGAGGGGAGCTCCACGGCGGGGACAGGAGCTGAGACCAGCGACACGGACTCCTCCTCTGATGGGAGCTCCCTTGCGGTGGCGGGATCCTCTGTGCCCCCCACATTTACAGGTACAGCTGCCACCCCCCCTACCAGCACCGCCCTCCCAGCAGCCCATCAGCGTGTGCCCCATGGCTGCTCACCCAGGAGGGTGGGCATCTCCTTCGCCCCAGGCACCTCATCCCCTGCCCCAGTCAGCCCTGCTGCCCTAAGTGAGGAGGCCATTGACCTCCTCAGGTCCCTCATTGTTGGGCAGTCTACCATTTTGAATGCCATCCAGGGTGTAGAGAGGCAGTTGCAACAGACTAATGCAACAGTGAATAGACATTGAATGTCTGGGATTTGGGCAGGTGAAACACAAGATTTTGCTGTGAGCAATGATGTCCTGCTTTATTTAACTGATCCATGGACAAAAGTCCCTCACTTTCTGAAACTGCTAGAGCAATGTGAACCAGCTTTGGGCCTGTGACATTTGACTTACAGGCCCTGGGCACACATAGTGCACTTTCCTAGGGACTTACTAGTAAATCAGATATACCAATCATGGAGAAGCCAATGTCACCTATATTTTAGACACAGAGCACATGCACTTTAGCACTGGATAGCAAGTGCGAAGAGTCCAATGCCAGCAAAAACGGAAGTTCAGCACACAGTCAAAACCGGAAGTCAGAAAACAAAACGTATGGGAAACCACACCAAAAGATGCCAGGTCTAACACTGTTACTTTCTGGAGCCAAATGACAGAGCACTTGATCCTATTCCAACCCTCCTACTTCCTCACAAAGGACAAGTTCAGGATGCTCACCCTGGCCCAAGTTCTGTTTGCCCTTGATCCAGGCAACTGGATATTGGTTTGGGGTTTTTAGGACCCCTATTTCCACATTCCCATCCAGCAGTCCCACTGACATTCCTGTGGTTTCAGATAGTCCAGGAGCATTTTTAGTTCAGTGCTCCCCTTTGGCCTTACTATTACTCTTTAGGTGTTCACAAAAATAACAGTGGTGGTTGCTGCCCCTTTGGAGATTGGAAATGTCAGTGACCAGCCACCCGCGGACAGCCACCAACTTATTGATATTTCTGGGATTTTCATCAACTTGTCAAAATTACACCGGACTCCTTCATAGAAACTCCCTTTTTCCAGAGACTTCATGGCCACTGTGCAGTTTTGAACCTCCCTTCCGCCTCAACAAGTCAAAGACATTTGGGCTATAATCAACCTGTCATCAAGGATGTTCAACCTCTGACTTGGATTTCAGTAAGAGCAGCTCTGAGACTTCTTGGCCTCTTAGTCGCTTGCATCTTTCTAGTGGACCTCACCAGGTGGCACATGCAGGCTCTGCAGTGGGATCTGAAGTGTCAGTGGGCTAAGCACCAGATTCTATCCAGGTGTCAGAGGAGACTACAATAGATCTGCAGTGGCGGTTGCTGTACCGCAATTGGACCGGTGGCAGACCCCTCTCCCTACCCCACCTACAGCTGATGATCATTACAGAAGCATCGTTGTTGAGTTGGGGGATGTCACCTGGGAGCAGTGGAGATAAGAGAATTCTAGTCCCTGGCCGAAACCCACCTCCACATGAACTTGTTGGAGTTACAGGCTCTGCACTTCACAGTAAAAGCCTTTCTTCTGTTCATCAAGGGAGACGTGTTCTCATAGACAACACCAGTGCCATGTGGTGCAGCAAGAAGCAGGTTGGAGTTGGTCTTGAGCCAGGAGGACCTGCACTTCTAGAACTGGAGTTCCCAATGCAATTCTCGCTCAGAGACGCCTTATGTCCGGATTGCAGCTTAGAACTCTTGTACGACTTCCCACAGCTACCACTCCTGCCCAACGTTCTGAAAAAGATTGAGAACGACCAAGCCCAAGTCATCCTAGTGGCTCAGGACTAGGCCTGGAGAATGTGGTTCTCAGAACTTCTGGTCATGAGCATCTGTCCTTCGATTTGACTGTCTAACCTGGAGGACCTATTGTTGTAACAAGAGGGCAAAGATCTGCATCAGGGCCTGCACAACTTAGACCTCCATGCATGGAAATTTAACAGCAACAGTTGACGACCTTTAGTTCTCCCCTTCCCTCCCCTAGTAGTAAATGTCATTCTGACAGCTAGATGTCCTTTGGCCAATGCATTGAGAAGTTTGTTGATTGGTGTTCTTCCCAATATATCCAACTATTACAAGCCCAGTTGTCTGATGTTCTACTTTTCTCTTTAACACTAGTTCAGCTGGGCCTTCCAATGGCAACAGTAAAAGTTTATATATCTGATTTTTTACAATTGCCTGATAAGCCATCCTGTTTAAATCACCTGATGTGATACATAGTTTTTTAAAGGCTGACTATATGTTCCTGTCAAATCCCTTTATGATGTCCCAGTGGCACACATTCCTGATGTGGACTCTATTTGAACCAATACACTGTTGCCTTCCAAGATTACTGACATTGAAGATAGTGTTCCTCATTGCAATCGCATCAGCTCATTGCAGCTGTACACCATTTTCATCCCAGACAAGCTAGTGTTAAGGACTAGGGCAACTTTCCTCCTGAAGATTGTAATGGTGTTCCAAATTGGGGAATCTATCACCCTGACACCTTTCTTCGCTCCACCTCACCCATTCTAGGAAGAGGAGAGGCTCTAGCCCCTAGATCTGAAGAAGGCACCGAGATTTTTATGTGAGTCTCTCCAAAGAGCATCAAGTGGATGAACAGCTCCTTGAAGGGTTCTCTGGGAACAAGAAGAGAAGAGCTGTACAGCAGCAAACCGTTTCGGCTGGATTGTCCTTTATATAAAGATCTGCTACAGACTCGCTAAAAACAAACTCTGGAAGGTCTGCGAGTTCATTCCACCAGAGCCAAAGCTGTTACCACTGCAGTGGCGCATGGAGTGCTTGTACTAGACATCTGCCTGGCTACGACATGGGCATCCATTCACAAAATAGTACTGCTTGGATAGCCAGGTCCGGCGGTGGGGCCACTTCACCTGGTCGATCCTGCAGGATTTCCTGGTCTGAGCTATTCCACAGACTCACCGCCTACGGAGGTACTATTCAGCTATCTTTTCTCAAGGTGAAGAATCTGCAGTTAAAAGTATCCATCAGATGATCAAATAACTTACCCTAGATGCTCTTTCTTTTGGATACTGGCACAATCTGATTGCTGATGACTCCATGTCCGATGGAGCGGATAGAAATCAGAAAGAAATGGATTTCGCTATGTGTAGGTGCCCGACGTAACTTCTGGGGCAGAACTGGACCACAACTCCACCTACCAGCATGCAGTGGAATTACTGAGAAAATCTCCGGCTGCTGTTTGGCTCTGGGGGTATTCACAAAGTGAGGAATGTTTAATTAGATATATAAATTACCAGAAAGATTACTAATAAAGGTAACTAATTTGTTCTGCACATATAAATGAGCTACAACCAGTGGCAGGATCACAGATGTAAAAGGTATCTGATCTATATGAAGGGGTTAAGTATGGTCATTCAAGAGAAGAATTATTTTAATATTATCAGCTGAAACATTGGGCAAAGAATTCATTAATTAGGGATGCAGAAACCAGACTACGTAAGGCATTTGAACATTAAAGGGTCAATCTCACACACATACTATATATTGTCTCTTAACATCATCTAGATAAAATGGGATTATATGAACCATTGTTAAATAATATATTTAGAAGTTCCCATAGGTCAAGTCAAATACTATGGAGGGACCCATGTAAGAATAACAAGCCAGTGCACCATAGAGAATCCTCCATTAGAGTTATGATGAGTTGATACGTGAGCCCAGACTGGCTGAGTAAAATGTTCCATGGACTAGTGATTGTTTATGTAGAGAATGTGGAGAGAAAGTAGGTTAAAGATGGTGAAGATATCTGAAAATGTCTATTTTTTGGAAGGATGTTGTGACAATCATAGAGGAAATAATGGAGTTCTCGATTCGTGATGATCCAGAAGTAGAATTACAAGGCTTAAAACCAGAAACTTGGGATCATGCAGAAGTGATGTGATGAAGGAATGGCCGACACTGGAGTAAAACAGAAATGCCCTTTATTTAGGAACACGGCAGGTGCCAGGTAGCACACCGCATACCTAACTGAAATACAACGAAGAACATAGGAATCTAAAAAATTCTAGAACATAAAACACAGAATAAAATGGTGAAAAAAAAGTATAGGTAAATAGGGTGGTACACCTGCTAATCCTCAGAATCTGGGTTGGTGTAATATTAAAGATATGTTGAATCTGTCAGAGACATCCATGCACCAATTTGTGACCTACTCAGAAGCTTACAAAAAAGACTTTTGTTTTAGCCTTTCAGTCACAAATTAGCGTATAGGTGTTTCTGTTAGGATCAGCACGTTTTTAGTTCTACAGCGTAGGCTGGCGGCATGGAAACAGAACGGCATCCATACCATAACGAGCTCCAAGAACAGTTACATCACACATTATTACGACAGTTGACTCTTCCCAATCCCACCACGTGCCAAACCAAATAGGTAGGAGTTGTTCATGATGTAACATTACGACAAATACAGTGGGGAAAAAGCTGGATATTAACTGGTGACAACCCCTGTAGACGGGGGTTGTGCACACCGTAAACTCTCTTAAGTCTCACCGAAGGGACCTTACATTGCTTAGCACATTTAATGATATTCTAACACAGAATATAGGCCTCTTGCACTGCGCAGGACGGTCTAGAGGGGTCATAGTATGTTTACTTTTGTATTTTTATAAGTAGTTCAGTGTGTGAATTAAAGTCCTTTTTATTTTTTTCAAAATAAAGACACTGACTGAATGGGTAGGGACCTGGACTGCTCGGCCTCAGTCTTAGTGCTCATTTTTGGTCCATGCCCAGGGACAGCAGAGATAAAATACTTCCATGGTCATAGCTGGAACCCAGGGACCCCTGATTACCCTAGTGTCCCCCTTCCCCAAACCCATAGGGAGCACTGAAAAATGCCGGGGCGTTCACTGGGCCTTCAACACGCTGCAAAGCTTCACGTGTCTGCAGTGCGCCCTTGTAATGGAAACCCACGCACCCCGACTCTCAAGTGATGAGTACCCCATCTGAAGAGCAACACCAGGAAGGGAGACAGATAGAGTAACCATATACATTTCTCGCATCCGATGGCAGTTGTGTTTAACCCGTCGTGCTTCAGTTTGTCAGAAATCTCGGGAAGTATTCTGTTGTGTGAGCAGGTAAGGTCAACCATTTCATCTCAAATATACGAATGAGTGGCAGATATTAGCTGTCAATATTTGGTAATGGCCGTACGCATATGCCTGTAAACGTAACCAATATCATTTTCCGGCAGCTACTACCTATTCACACCTTGAGATTAGGAGTTGAGCTGGATTCCTACGATGGCCATCATTACATATCATCTATTGCGGCGGATGGCCCTGTTGCCAAATTTGGCCTTTTGCAGCCAGAGGATGAAATTTTAGAGGTAATATGGAGTGACGTAGTAACTATGCGTTTGTATTTAAGTATCTTAATAAGAAATACCCATTAATAATTGACGTGGGAAGGGAGGAGGATGGAACTTAAGGCGATACACCATATTTTCATATCAGTTACCTGGATATATAATATAGCCACATACTTTTGTATCTTATTTTGCAAAATGTTAGCTACTATCTGCACATCAGTAAAGTGCGAAGCCACCTTTATGTCATTGTATTTTAATGATAAATGCACCTTCTCGGTAAGCGGCTATGGAGCACAAATCCACTCTGTCGTCTTATATTGCAATGCACTAAAATATTTAACTTAATTGCAGATGAGCTACATAAATGAAAACGTGCAGCTTTCTGATTAATTGGACGTTTTCGTCAGTGTGTCTCCAACAGTTGTCGAATCTGTTGTTTGCCATTAGAATGCATCGCTTTCATCACATAGTGCCCAAGGACCTCTCAATTCGTACATGTACTTCTTTTAAAAATGAATTTGCAATGTAACTAGATTATGTACCACCTCCTCGTCACTGCCTGGTCATGGGTAAAATCCTTCTGTTTAAAACTAACATAGATTTTCACTCTGCACAAAACAATAATTCAGCCGAACACAAGCAAGACTTCTAATCTCGGAGCAAATGTAATTTTGTATTTGCCATATAATTAATTCAGGGGCCTCCATTTTCGTTTCCCTTTATTCAGAACATAATTAATTTCATAGCTGTTACCTCCGATTTGTATCTGGCCTGTGTTAATAATTCATCTTCTTCCTTTCTTTGACCATTTTCACCCCCAACATCATTTGCATAATGATGGGTCAGTCATTTTACATAATCTCTTCCATTTCCTCCACCCTGACCCCTGAAACAATCCCCTTGAGATGATCTAGAATCGGTTATCACATTGTGCCTTTTGTAGCTACATGCACTTCTTTCCAGAATCCCGGTAATTTGGGATCAGCCTGCCAGGTACTCAACCATGGCTTGGTCTCCACATCCCCTCCAGCTGTTTTCCTGGACGTCCTGAATCATCATCTTTAGTTTCACTCAAATTATATACCAACAGTGGGAGGTGGCAGATGAGCCATCGGGAATTAGAAATGCACTTGTGTGTAACATGGAGTTAAAAGAGCGGATGCAGAGAGGAGGGAGTAGAAGAGCAGGAGAAACCAGGTGCAACATGTATGGATTTTCATAAGGTCAGTCAGTGCAAACCCTTCATAACTCGCGGAACCTACACATTTGGATTTTTCATAGTATAGAGCAGTGGTTCTTAACCTTTTCACTTCTGTGGACCACCACGGAATCATTATTGGAAACTGGGGATTTTTGATGACTTGAACAGCAAAACAATGCACAAAAAATACAGAAACAAGATTCATCAGACAAATGATTAAATATTTTATTTAATTGATGATTTTTGAAAAAAAAATCTAAATTTTAATTATAATGGGAAAGCCTTTAGGAATTCAATTGAGACCACTCATTGTCCATGCTATAGTTTATTTGATGCATTTGCACTGCCCCGCCAATTCAATCTGAGGATAGGAGCTTAATTTTTAGCCCCAATTTCAAATTCCTACACATTTACAGAACCTTCTAAAGTATTTAATTTTACATGTTCTTCTTTATTTATGCACAGTTTTTTAATTTGTTAATATTTAATTTTCAAAGCATTCCCAAGCCTCCTGTGTAGGCTCTGTGTACACTCATGGGACCCCAGACCACAGGTTCAGAACTACTGGTATAGAATGTTGAACCAAAGCATATTTCATGGTATAAGTAAGATCTGGATATCAAATAGTTTGTTCCACAGATGAGTCACGTAGTGGTGAGACCTACTTATTGGCATATTAAATTTGAATAATGTTTCCCTTTCCTCATTAAAAAGCATTGATAAAAGTAGATTTTCGTGAGGTAACAAAACAGTAAGAGACAATTTTACCTCTGAAACAGGTACACTTTTTCATCGGACAGGATTTGTGAGGTCATAAGCAAAGAAAAGATTAAATCTCATAAGAGCAGAGCATAAAATATCTTTTCAGTTATGGCTCCCACGAAGTGGCTAATATTTTCAAAATTTAGGGAGAAAGTCTTTTTTGTTTTTGGTGTTATTCAAATAGATATTTTGTGTGTGCCTATTTTGAATATCAAGATGATTTTGTGGAACTGATATTGTTTGGATGAGTTGGAATTCAAGTAATCTTATTACGTTTAGTTTCTTGCAGTGTATGATGCTTTCTGCCACATCTTCAGGAGAGTCATAATTCACAATATAGATTAATTGATGATGATTATGTGCTTTGCCGTGCTAATAACATATTGCAATGCTTAAAAATATAAAGTGACTGAGACATTTCTGATTTGTGTGGTTGGATAGGTAAATGGCACTCTGTTGTATGGAAAATCTCGCCGTGAAGCAGTGTCCTTCCTTAAAGAGGTACCACCCCCTTTCACATTGGTTTGCTGCAGGCGGGCATTTGAAGATGGCAGCGAGGCCATAGATGAACCCAAGGAGAGGCAAACCACTGAGGAGAAGGTAAAAATATAAAAGATTCGTCCAGTAACGCCAATATACCAATGTTATGCACCCTGGATCATTTTACTGTTGAAAATGACCACATTCCCCACCATTCACCCACTTCCTCTTCAGAAATGGTATAGGGATTGCTAGATACATATGCGTGGCACTGGATTCACCTCTAATTGTTGCTGTACTTGTAGATGTTCATTACGTTAAATATGTGTTTCCATTTACCTGAAATAGTAACTACTATGAAAATGTAGATTATGCCAAAATCCTAAAATGAAATATGTTTCTTGCCTCAAAGGGGGTAAGCAAATTGCATTGAAAAGAAAGGTCAGATCCGCATAGCTGCACTAGTTGTTCTAATTTTAATTCTCCATTCCATCTTTCTAATGCAGACACATGTAAAGACTAGACAAGCTGAATCAAAGCTTCATATGGGATTGGATAAGCCTGATGATTAATTTAAGTTACCTTAAGTCTTTAGTCCTGTGAGGGGAGAGGGGAATGGTTAGCTGCCTCTACTGTCCTATGTCAACATTTTATGTCTTAGACTGGATGAAAAAGCCCTGGTCTTTGAAACTGTCTTTTTTCTATTAGTAGTACCACACTTTAGTTCTAGCATGCAGTCAGCATGTGTGTGGGTGCTTGGTAACCCACAATCAATATGGATGCTATTACCACAAGACACCTCTTTTTTAAATTCATAAATTATCCATTTTCATTAGGTAGTAAATATCTCCCTGTAACCACATCCCTACACAGTAGGGGGGAGCAACTTTGTCCAAGTCTTTCAAAATGAACGCTACTTAACCCATCATCGGTCAATATCATAGAGACAGCTGTGTATTAGTGAGGTATTCCAACTGAATTATAGCTTTTACCGTTAGTCCATGTTATTTTTGATGGCAAGGAGAGGAGAGATTAGCGTAAACGTAAGTTGTTTAACGATTGTCCTTATTGCAGAATTTCATAACCCATGTCACTTATCAGTGTTAGCTTTAGATGTCTCCACTAGTAGAACATTTCACAGCACTCATGGCAACACCCACAGATGTACTCTCTAATACATTGACTCTATATATGTACTCTGAACACCTATCTGGTGTCCTTTGAACAATGTTGCTATAATGACATCTAGAACACACAGAGATTAGTAACCTTGGCTTTGTCCTATGAACACTGTTATAGACTTGAAAAGATTGTTGTAGAAAAAGAACCTTGATGGCTATCAGAACAACAGTGCAGAAATCTTTTTTATGCATTACATAAAGACAAAAATTACCATGGAATGAGACTTTTGTATCCAGCTTAAAGCATATGATCACTACAAATTAATTTTTGTTTAAGAATTACAGTGTGCTACTCTAATTGTGTTAGGTCTAAATGCGATTGCAAACTTTATGTAGATATTTCATGTGGTACAACATATTGGGATGACTGTGGCTAGTCAGGGAAAGGCACCCCTGAACATGGGCTAGCTATAGAAAAGAATATCCTCTCTCATACCTTACAGCTTCTTAGGCAACAAGAACCAGCTCCTTTGATCAGCATATCATACACACATTAATCTACTTCTAAAGACATTTTTCTTAAGATTTAAAAACTATTGGACCTGAGAGATAGTAGGCTTGCAGTCTTCATATTTGTTAATTTAACAGTTTTAAATTGCACAGTACACTTACAAAAGTATTTGGCTACTTTATAAAAATACAAAAACCTACAAAATTCAATAAATTCATACAGTTAGGAGGTACAGGTTTATTTTGGAACACCGAGTTAGGCTATTAATGATCTTTTGGAGGACATAATGGAAGATATTGTCCTTAAATTTTGTCCTTAAATAAACAGGAAAAGAGTCCCAGAGGTGCAGCATCAGAAAAGGTGGAGTCTAAACTTAGCCATGTGTGAATCTTGGTACCTCTAAGCAAAGCCATTTATTGTTTCTAAGACCTCTTTGTCTATCTGAGCGAGCAAATTGGCCTGGTAGGCTTATTCAGATCCATGGCTTTATATACTATGTGGCATAATCTAAAAGTACTTGTTGAATGAGAGTTAGTGGTAATGTTGAGCACTTTGGTAGTAGGCATGAGAGATGCAGGACTCTGGCAGAACATGTGTAATTTACTGAATTCAATTTATGGTAGTCTAAGAAGCACAACAGTTTTTTTTCTTTTTCTAGTGAAATCACACACATTCTGGTGAGAGTGCAGGAACCATTACTGATGGAAACATATGCTATAGAAATATTTGGAAGTCTTCTGAAGGTCAAGGGATCTGGGGACACTGGTTTAAATATGTTATCATTTATCTTTAGCAGAGAATATAATTTGGTCTCTCACTGTCTCTGAAGGTTTTGAATTAGGCATACATTAAGTGAGGGTCGTATGTGGTGGCTGCTTGTCAGAGGGCAGCATTGAGACACTGCTGGTTAAGGTGCCTATAAGAATATTTTGGTCAAACAGTACAGGTTATCCTATGTGAAAAGGATTTGGGTATAATTGAGGCATTGAAGTTATTGATTTGATATAAAAAACTGACAGCCATCAGGGAGGACACTCAAGGGATTGCTTGATTAGACAGTGGTCGAAGCTGTTTCATATGTAATTAAGTCCACGTGCAGTCATTCCATATCCACTCACCTTTGCAGTACTAAAGTGTAACACTTGTGAATTATCAGGTGACTAGAAGTCACTCTAGAGTACAGAATGATTATTTGGAGGAGATGTGAGGAATGAGTTGGCAGCAGAGTTCCTTAACACCTTTCTAGTACAATTATCAACTTGGGGTGAGAGGCTTGGGTAGCGTGCATCAAAAATAAGTAAGCTTGTGATTTACCTGTAATGTTTATCAGCAGATATTCAATGTATTATATGTTTTAAAGTTTTCAACATTTTTTTAAAGTTTTTGAAATACAGAGAAATCTTACTGCCTTTGGAAGTAAGTTTCTGTGACCGCTCTCTGATAGACGTTATCCTCTACATTGTGGGTTAATTGGGAGAAAGCTTAGGATATGTAATGCTACTGGGGTACCTGTTTCTTATTTCTGCTAGCATACTTCTCTCTCACTGCAACTTTTAGCTCTTTCAAGGTAAAGTTAAAGAAATGAAATATACACCACCCTTTTTTCTGCTATACTGTAGACTTCTTCATGCAATAATGTAAATTACCAGCATTCTTAGCAAAAAATGAGATATATTCATAGAACTGGGCAATATGCATCTCCAGTGTGTTAAAGATGGAGTCATAACAATATCTTTAACACAGTTTACTAGCTGATATCCCAGTGAAATAATTGAACACCACAAGCTTCTTATAATAATGCTAATGTTAATTAGTTGTCTCAAAGCAATGTTTGCAGTCAGTTATGTTCCATTGAATTTTTCATGTGTTAATTTCCTAAAAACTATTGTTTCTCAGTTTATTAAACACAAGTATGATAAGTAATAAGATAGCCTTGCCTTGGCAAAAACCTACAATAAAGTATACAGCTGACCCCTTAGCCAAATGAGCATCTCATGATTATTGTATGTTTTTTGTTTGTGTAATTATCATAGCATCTTAGGTTACCAATGCACCCAAGTCTAATCTTTCCATTTCTAGGTTGAATCTAATGGAGACATTAATGCTGAAGATGGTGAACTTGCACTTTGGTCTTCAGATGTAAAAGTTGTGGAATTAGATAAAGACTCAAAAGGATTAGGATTTAGCATTCTAGACTACCAGGTAGGCTTAAGAAAACATGTGTATACCTCAATGTGTGAAAAATCATCAAATCCTCACTGCACAAAGTGCTTGCTCTGGTATAGTAACTGATAATTAAAGCTATGTAATTGCATGAAGAGTGAATTCATATTTTACTTATTTATGACGTGTAATCTTTTCTCTGTAGATTTGATCTGTTTACATTGGGGTGTTCTGGTGTGAAGTTTTGGGGTGCCAGAATGGTGTTCAATTTCAGTCAACGTTGAATGTCTAAATTAAAACACTAATTCAGACTAAAATTTACTGACCTCACTACACTCAACTGATTTATTGGCACATTTATCTATTGATGAACAGAATGCATAGTAAATTTAAAGGCCTTGCGTGCCTTGTTTGAAGAGGAGAATAAATATTTACTAACTTTAGGATGAAGCTGTCATCTTCAAATACCTTAGCAGAAAAGCCCCATACAGAAGTGTTTATTCCTTCAGATGTTTGTCTCTCTTTTGGAAAATGTTTGTTGGTTAGACATATATTGCAAGTGGACCCATAAAGGCCATTTTTTGTCCCAAACCCTTCTTCATTATATAATTTTCTGTATTAGATATAACATCTACAAGAAGCAGCTGACCATTTCATAGACAACATTTTATTGCTGCAAGAAAAACTGAGACCTGAGGTGCTGTCCACAGAATATTGTTTTGGTCAAGTGCTGAAGCTTGTAGTAGAACTTTGGTATCCATTTCCAAATTGTGCAAGATTCCCACTATACCACATTCCCACCACTGAATAAATAATAAAGCATATTAAGACCAGTTGGTAAACAGGTGTTGTCAAAGCCATTAAGACTCGTCCATGATACCCATTGGCTTTCCCAGTGATTTTTTTTTTTTTTGCCAATGACTACCATGTACATGTTTGAAGGCATGGCGGGCATATTGGAATATTTTTTTTAATATTAAGAAAGATGGTTGCTGCACATGCATGATGAGGCACAGGGAGTTATCTCCGAAAGAGTTTTCCTTAAAGCAAAGAAAAATAATTTCACAATTGCTGTGGTAGGCACATGCGTGTGCCGCAGCCGTCTTTGATTTTTCTTAAAGCAAAAGAAGAATTATTCCAATATGGCCATTGTGTCTGGGCATGCATTTGCGTTGGTAAAGTTTTAATTAGTTTTCTTAAAGCAAAAGAAAAATATAATTCCAACATGGCCACCACATGTACATGTTCATTCATGGCTTCCATCTTGGATTTTTTTTTGTTTTTGTTGCTTCAAGGAAAATCATTGCAATATATCTTCCACGCATACATACCCATTCTTGGGCAGCCATCTTGATATGGTTTGAAATCTGTTTAAAGATGGGTTCACTCATGTACACAAAGCCAGGGGAGAGGGAGGAGGATGAGTGGGGCAAGGTGAAGCTGAGGTATTAATAATTAATACGGGGGTGCATGGCTAGGTGTAGAGGGAACTTGCAATCCGCAAAGAAGCCAAAGCGACATTTGTAGTACCCATTACATCTTACTACTTATATAACAAAACCCATGTATAGGCACATGCCAACTGTCAGTAAGTAAAATACCTGATAAATGCACATAACTGAGATGAAGTGCAGTTTGTGACACAAATCTGTAGTAAATAAGTAAACTTCCACTGCTGTGCATAAGCAAGTGCTAGCATACTGAGGCACATGCAAACATATATCCATTATGGTTTAGTTCATAACAATTGTGTAGAATATCAATTAAATGTGATTTTTGACCACATAAGTATGCATGTGAGCCTCTATGAGCACAACGTTTATTGCATTTTATTAGAGGGCTACTTTGTTCTTGAGTACAGCAATACAAAAGAGGTGTAGGAATCATTATCATTATTTTTTTGTGTTTTTGAATTGCAAGTCTCCAAAATACAAATTGACTTTTGTACTAGAATCATAACCAAATTTTATCTTTACAAAACCCATTTCTAGGTTCCTGATATATGTAGAACAATTATATCCAGGTCAATTGTACACATTAATTATGTTAAATATTAAGTAAAAAAGTAAAATTAATTTGTGTGCAAGCATCTTTCCTTGCTGGCAGTGTTCATTATTTTAATAGGAGAGCTATATTCCCCTGGTGTTTTGCAGTACATAAGTGTTAGAAAACGTTTCTTCTTTACTTATAGTGTGGCCATGTAAATTTCTATACAAGTTATTTTTTTAAAGAAATTTATGTACATATGCAAACACAATATTATTGAAGCAAAAGCAATAAGAATACCGTTTTCTAGTAAAGCCTCATTTTGTCTGCCGCCAGTCTTGTTTAAATTTTGGCAATCAGTGCCAATCAAACGTACCTAAAGATCTATGAAAAACCGTATAAAGGTGTGAAACTAGACTAAAGGCAAAAATGCTAACAAGCAGCAGTCATCATCTAGTAACCATTTTGATACAATCCAAAGACATCCCTGAAAAGCAAAGTTAGTTAACTTTTGAGGACATTCGGTGCTTCTTAAAGCACAGCAAGTGGAATAGAACAAGGAAGTCTAGCTTTCAGATTATTACAGTATAAGATGAACTTCTAAAGAGTTCATCTTATAAGAAATAATTTTATTTATGTAGGTATGAATTTAGCAAGTCACCAATTCTTTCTCATTTAAAAACTGCTTTTTGAAAGGCACTGTGAAGGGACAGAGGCAACCTGTACCTTGTTCCTTGGTGTGAGTAGTCATAAACAGCAGGAGATGCAGCTGTTTGTGCAGATATAAGGATATATTTGCTGCCTTGCCCTGGGCCAAGGTTTTACCTTTGGACTTAGTCTCGGAATCCTGCAGCAGAGCAAAGCTGGATAGCTGAACCGTTTCTCAGCATAACAAAAAACTCTTAACTGGGCAGACATAATTTTCTTGCCCACTTTGTGTACGTCCTCACAGGGCAAGCATCAAGACCCTGTCCCATTCCTCCAGAGTTGGAAAAAATGGCTAAGTCCTAACTTTTTCCAAATGCGGAGAAGTTCCTCCTGTTAAGTAATACAGTCTCTAACTCCTCAGGGCAGGCTGCTAGACACAAGCTCTTTGTCTAGCCATTTCTCCTGCAAGGTTGAGTCCTCTGTGGCCAACAGCAAAGTATTGAATTGAAACGTCATCCTGCTTTTTGAGTCCTTGAATCAGGCAAACAGGAGGCCAAGCACTTGACTATTAAAGAACAGTTCTAGTCCCTGGGTGTCAGAAGTATTCTGGAGTCCTTGAGTGAATTCTCTTTCTCCAGCTTGAATTAGGAGCCTTCCGTCAGAGTCACTAGATCCTCTGGGTTTGCGCACGTTCCCAACACGTCCTCTAATGAACAGCTCCAAGACTCTGATAGACAATTCACAGAGACTGTGAGAGTTCAAGAGGGGATTAGGAAGGGTACTGCTGGGAAGGAGACCTTTAATGGGAAAAAAGGTTAGAACACACAATATAACCTGAAGTAAATATTAATAAACATAGTCTTCCTGAAAATATGAGCAATCTTGAATTGCAGTTTTAAAAAATGAACAGATTTTGTGATGATCAGATACCTGTAATGGAATCAAGATTAATTCAAATAAAACATTTCTTATTCAAGCATGAATTAGAATAACAAGAATATGCATAATAGGAGCATATAATATTGCATCTAGAACTTCTGATCCTATATATATTTTCCTTGAACTGTTTTCAACACAGATTACACTCTTAAAACACTAGAGAAGAAATATTTTTCAATGGGTTCAATAGTTCAAGAAATAGTTCCCATACTTATCAACTCGAATTGTACTAAGCAATTATTCTGGAATGGTAATATGCAGTTCACAACATAAATAAACTCTAGTAAAAAAATTGCATGTCCTGCTGACTCGAATGCCACCATGCAAAGTCAAGAAATGGTTGCACAATAAATAGCAACAGGTTTTGAAATTATCTTAAATTGAATTATACATCGTACCACTTCAAGACCTTCTTTTAAATGTCAATAAATAGTAACACACAATGTATCACAAGCTTTTAAAGCTTCATAAACAAACCGCGCCTCTTGCCGATTCGTGATCAATCATGTATGTGTCAATAAATGTCAGCGCGCAATGCAACTCAAGATTTCAAAGCTTTTCAAACGAATCGCGCCTCCTGCTGATTCATAAATATCCACGTGTATGTCAATAAACACTGCCGCGCAATGTAACTCAGTTTTTCCTTTTTAAAGCTTTTCAGACAAATCGCGCATCTGTCGATTTGTAAACCTCAACGCGTATGTCAATAAACGCTGGCGCGCAATGTAACATGAGTTTCAAAACTATAAACGAATCGCGCTTCTTGCCGATTCATAAACATCCATGTACACACTTTAACAAAATACTCGAGTGCACTTTTTATAACCTTAAAACAAATTGTTGACATAAATAAACGATCAGATCTTAGAATGAGATAATTCTAGATAAAATAAACGGTATTGGGAATAAACCCAAACTACTGTCTTACCACCCAGGAACAAGATGCACCAATGAAGATTTCAAAGCAGAACTGGGAGATCAAAAAGGCCACTGGAACTGAAGTTCTGGAAATAGCTGCTCTTCTGCACTGGAACCTCTGAATAGTGAGCACTGGGAGTTGGGCTGACTCTCCTTATATAGAGTCTTGGCCCAGCCCAGAACCATGCCCAGGCATGTTGCAGGGAAAGTCTCTGGAAGGCCCTGGAAAGAGGCCACACCCTAACCCACTCTGAAAACCTGTAGCAATACCTTGCAAAGAAACAGTATTTGTAAACATATTAAGAATAAGTGTTTAGGATTGAACTCTGCAATGCAAAAGGGTAAAATACAACATATCAGCACAATGCATGAATCATGTTATTTTGAAAGTGATGTTTTTTTGCATTTTTTGACGCCAATAGAACGCGTACTGTTCTGGTGTTGACACCTTCTTCCTGCCGGGCTTTTTTCCTTCATGTGAAGTCTTCCCAGGTCCTGGAATGTTCTGTAGAGGTGGTAATTGAAGTGCAGATTTAACCTCTGCACTAGCCAGTGAATGGAGAAATGATATCACCCAATCCTAACCATTTTCCCATTGTCTTGTTCCCTCTGTTTGTAGCTCTTCCTCTTTGCCTTACACTAAAATTACTCTGGAACTCTTTGTGGGGAATTTACAGGATACATTCACACAAGGATTTCCAAGAAACTTGAAGGTAGATCTTTATTAGAAGAATAGAAGATCTCATCCACTTGACCTCGGTTCTTCCCAGCAACTGATGATATTCAGAACATAACATTCTACTTTCCTAGTGATGACATGTACCGTGTTCTATATCTTGCTTTCAGAATCTAACAAGTGCAAGATTCTACAGCTGCTGAGCCAAATACCACACACCTCCCTCCTTTCACAAATAATGACGAATATTTACAAAATAAACATATATCAGTCTAATAATTACATAAAACACAAAAATAATGACAATTAAATGTAGTCACTTAAATATCCAGGTTTCTTTGTTACTTTACACAACTTCCTCACAATGATGTTACCATCTTTACAATTCTCACAGGAATCAAACACACCTCCTTCCCCTTTTCTAGAAACCACAGAATTCCCTTTTATCATCACTACTCCAAGATTCCAGATGCCGTAATCTTCAGTTTTAATCACATTGTTGAATTTCTTAGTAACACGTATGGATTGCTGAATATCGTTCCATCAGTATTTATCGAAGCAAGTTTAATTACAGCTAGGTCTCCAACTTCTACCTCAGTTTCTTTAGCAGCTTTCCTCCCATCATAATTCCTCCTCCTGTTGCTCAGTTTTACAGCTTCTCTTTCCTCCCAAGAGCTATTTAAATTTTCTTTTCCTAGTTCAAATTCATATTTATTTCCCCCAAGGTGGTTCTACTAATGCATTAGGAAGCCTTCCTTTAAAAAGTTCAAAAGGTGTTTTTCCAGTCTTACCATGAGGAGTAAATTTGTGCATTTCTATTTTCTTCTTTACTTCTACCTTCCAGTCCATTGAATTTGACTTGCCTAAGATTATAGTTACTTTAACGACTCTATTGGACCTCTCAACCAAGCCATTCGTTTCTGGATGCTATAGCACATACTTCTTATGTTGTATACCTCTCTTACGTAAGAATTATGTCCTCTCTTTAGAAACCAATTGTACTCCATTATCTGTGAGCAGAGTTTCAGGGTACTCTTCACTTGCCATGAGATCCCTTAAGAACTTAGTAACATTTTTGGTTCCTATATTGTGCGTGAAACAAATTTTTGGCCAACGGGAAAAAAACATCCAACACCACAATTTTATATATATATATATATATATATATGTATATATATATATAGATTTATTACCGGGATTCTCTGTCCCCGTCATGAAGCCGCCCTGCAGGGTTGGGGGCCCCCGTCGATGGAGGTTGTTGCAGATGGATATATATATATATACATATATATATATATGTGTGTATATATATATATATATATATATATATATATATATATATATAGTTGTCACTTCTGTATCATCTACTGGTATAAGTCTTGAAAGTGTGTCAGCAACCCCATTATCAGCACCAGGAATATATTTAACCTCAAAATTAATTTCTTGTAACGCTATCACCCATTTCGTTATTCTTTGCGAGATAAGATCCAAACCCTTTTTATTAAAAGTTTCAACCAGGGGTTTGTGATCAGTTTTGGTTTCCAAATCAGACTCCAGGACAATTTCTTCAATTTCTTCGCTTCCCAATGTACTGCAAGAGCTTCTCTCTCTCTTACGAATACCTAGACTCCACATCTCTTAGTCCTTTGGAAATGAACATTATGGTGTGTAAACCATCACTGGAAGATTGCTGTTACACACCTCCCAAGCCTTTCATATTGGGATCAGTAGTGATGATAGATTTGTTATTTGGATCAATATTTCTCAAATTAGGAGCTGCACTAAGTTTTTATTTTAATTTATTTTTTTGTTTTTTACATTTTCCCAAACTCGTCTTCACATTCTGCGTCCCAGTAAAATTCAACTCCTTTATGTAAAAGTGATCTCATTTTAAAACTAAGATCAGCAAAGTGTTTGACAAATTTATTGGAATACTCCACCATGCCTTAAAGCTTCATCAATTCCTCCTTAGATCTGGTAATCTCATTTTCATAATTGTGTCCATCAGCTCGACCTTAGGTTTTATACAAAATCACCAGAAATGTCATGGCCCAGATAGTTTATAGAGATAGTATGAAATTTGCACTTTTCAGACTTTAGAGTGAGGTTACTCTCCTCCAATCTCTTCAAAACCTCTCTGAGCCTTGCATCATATTCATTATCATCTTTCCCAAACATGAGTACATCATCTTGATATATGCACACACCCTCAATTGCTTTCAGAGTTTTTTCCATTACCCGTTGAAAAACAGATGTGGCAGAGACTAAACCGAAAGGAAGCCTGACAAACCTGAAACTACTGAAAGGAGTTATAAAAACATATGGTACCTGGATGACTCCTCAAATTCGACCTGATGGTAGGCCGAAGTGAGGTCTGAAGTGCTAAATACTTTCGCTTCTCCAAGAAAGAGTAATAACTCTGAGATGTTAGGTAAAGGCTATTTATCCACAACTACATTTTTGTTCAAATATCCTAAATCTACACATAAGTGTAAGCTCCTATTAGATATCCTTGCTGCAACAACTGGAGCCAACTATTCTGTAGCTTCAACTTCCTCTATGATCCCACTAGTCTTCAACTTATTGATTTCTTCTTTCATTCCCTGACAGAGAGCAATAGGCACATTGCGAACTTTGCAACAAATAGGCTGTGCATTTGCTTTAAGCAAACTTTTATGTTTGTGGTCCCTCAAGCATCCAGTTCTTCCCTGAAAACATTAGGAAACTCAGATTTTATTTTCTGTAAATATTCATCATCCGAGGCTGTTCCTACACAAAACATTCCATTCCTCTCTTTAATAGAAATGGGAGAGTCAGAAGTTGGATCAAGCATTACTTCCAAATCTCCTTGATGAAACCAACTAATAATGCTGTCTCCTTTCTTCGAAATATATATCTTCCCTGAAACCAGTCATCCCTTGAATTCAATTAGACCAATGAAATACCGTTGTAATTTGATGGGTTCACCACCATACGCACATGGTTTTATATCTAGTTTTAATAACACAACTTTGCCTCTTAACTTGGATTGGAAGAAATTGTTTGAGATAATAGTTATTTTTGAACCAGAGCCAAATAATACTTTGGTTGCTTCACCTTCACTAAAATGGTATCTATTGGGCTAGGTTGTTTTTTTCTTCCATGTCAACATGGAGTACTATTTGACCACGTGCAAATTCACCTGTGTTGGAGTTCACAGCCTCAAAATCTTCCCGATATCCATCCACATCAACACTCTGAACTTTAGTTTTTGCTTTTTTTTTTTCCTGCATACCAACCCCAAATGTCCCTTCACACCACATAAATTGCAAATAATTTTAAGTGCAGGACATATTTTGTCATTGGCTAGATGTCCAATTCTATTACATCTATAACATTTACGTGAAGTGGAATTATATTTTTCTCCACTATCTCTTAGTTGTAATTTTGGAATCTTTCCTTCACTACTTGAATCTTTGACTCTTGTTCCCCTTCTTTCCTTATGACATCAACACACTTTATTGAATGTTCTATTCTTTTAGCAATTACTAACATCCCTCAACCACAGTTCCTCCCTTACCTTTTCATTATTACAGCCCAACATAAATTGATGTACTAAGTTACCAAACTTGCACGAGGACGCTGGCTATCTCAGTTCAGTTCTACAGATTCTTCTTCTCTTTGCATTCTCTTATAAAAATGCTATCTTTCTAAAATAGTACATACTTTGGGCAGATAATGTTTATCCATTTTTTCTGCAGGTCTTTTACTCGTTTAATCGTTTTAAATCCATTTCATGAAGGTCAGGTAAATGATCAAAAACCTCCTGACCTTCAGGTCATAAGCAATGAAGTACAGGAGGTTTTGTTTTCTACACTCAAAGAAGTGCCACAAACCTTGGAATACCGTTCAAAAACGTCCTTCCACTTTTGCCACTTTATGGGTGGAGTGCCTGAGGTAGAGAGGAAAAAAGCTGGAGATGGAATATTTTGCATGATAAACTCTAAAACAGTAAAATAAAATATCAAAATTAATCGTATATATTGCTGTCAAACGTGTAGATATTTAGATCAATCCAGGTGTATCAATGGGAAGCACAACATTGAAGTCATGGAAACAATAGTGAGTTCATCACTGAGACATATAGTGTATAATAGTTGCCGAATCAGATATCTTGAAAAGTGTGTGCATCACTGAGAGAAAAGCAGCGTAAGGAAAGAGTCAGATTAGCAAAAGTGTACGTATCACTGAAAGACGTGGCGTTAAACATGTGATGTTAAACGGATCATTGAACACAAAGACTGATTTACAAAAGTGTATGCATCACTGAAATATTTCCTAGTGAAATGCATCCTAGCAATAACAAAATATGCTTGTACTGGAGTGTGCGTATCACTTAGTTATTTCCTGGTGAAGTGCAGCAACAATTTAGACGCCATTTTTGACTCGCGCTGTGCATACATTAGTGCGTCGTTAAGTTGCTCAGAACACTGATAAAGCTGATGATAAAGGGTCTTGTTACTAGGTTAACAAGTACGCCTAGACAGCTGATAATGACCCATATTACATAAGGAACGGCGTTGCTTGGCTACACAGCACTCTTGGAGACTTACTAATGACGTGTGCTGTGTACAGGCAGCGGCTCTTGTCATGCGGCATCAATTACAGGAAAGGATTGACATGCGGAGAAACCTGAAGCCCATCTCCTGTCTCAACACACAAATACATTTTACAGAGGAAACAGAACTCGAATATGAAATACTTGCTTTTCTTGGTTCTCTCATAATCAAAGAAGAGAATGCTGTCCCTTTAGTAGCGCTCAATGTCCCAGTGAAACGACGAATCCAGTAGCCTCACATGTTGAGATCTTCTTGCTTCTTCATTCAAGCATCCTGTCATCTACGCCAGTGTGGGAATCTACTTGATAAATTCATGCAAGGATTTCCAAGAAACTCAAAGGTAGATCTTTATTAGAAGAGAAAAAGAATCCTCCACTTGACATCGATTCTTCCCAGCAACTTATGATATTAAGAACATAACATTCTACTTTCCTAATGATGACATGAACAGTGTTCTATATCTTGCTCTCAGAATCTAACAAGTGCAAGATTCTACAGTTACTGAGCCAGATACCACACCCCAGTTTCAAGATGGCAGAACGCAGCTGCTGCTAGGAAGGTTTGAAATCAGCTCCTGAGCCAGAACCCTATTTAGATGAGCTCTACTCCCACCTGACAAGGTCAAAACTGGTTCTCTCCCCAACTGTAACTGGGGGTCCTGGAACTGAATAAGAGAAGCCCTTTGGACCATCTCCAAGTCAAAGGAGGTAGTGCCAAAGCTGCTGCGTGTTCTACCAACTGTTAATGTCCACTCCCAGATACTTAAGACCTGCCAAGTGGTCATCAGTTTGCTGTTCCCAGGTTATTGTTGTTTCAATCAGGATTGTAAAATCTCCAAGCCAAGGATGTGTACTCTAGCTCTGTACTCAGTCTAGTGGCAGAACTGGTTTTAAACTAGTTCTGACTCCGGTAACCTAAAGTAAATTTTTACAAAGTTACTTTTCCACTTAATCTATCAAAATCTGATTTCACCTTAAATCAGGTTTTGAAAATGATATAACTTTGAAGGACTTTTTCCTAGAATTTCTCAGCAGAGATAGGAAAGAAACATTTAAATCCCATTTGGGCTTTATCAATGAAAGTCTATTTAAGCCTACACAGTGAAGTAGCTTTTTAGGTGTTATTGTGGAAGAGCACAGTACTTCCTTGTAGTATGTGCATTCTCAGGGCCATCACATTGAACTTACAGGATAGGTAAATAGCTCAACTGGGTGAAACTAATTTTACCACTACCATTTTGTGGCCAGAGTACACAGACCGTTGCAATGATTTGCAGAGGCAAGGGACAGAATCCCAATAGGAGCAAAAACAGTGTCCAGGAAACGTGAATAATCTGAGGTTACAATGCTGAGAAGACAAATTTGCAACACGGATACAATACGTCTGATGCAGACATTTGTGTTGATGATACCTACAAAGGTGAAACAAAAATTAGGCCTGCTCCATTTATCTGTTTTTTCAACTTTAGCTGCGAAAAGCCTCCTGGACTATTTGACATTCCTGTACACAAGGCCATACATTGTTTAGCATAACAGAAGAGCTGGACTTTACATGACTTATTTATCAAGCATATCGTCAAGAACTGTGGGAGAGGAAGCTGTCCATAGAGCTCTGGCCTGTCAGTGAGTTGAGCCTGTGGTGAGGGCTCAATAGGGAGACCATAGTCTTGACTTTATTTAAACTGATGAAAATAAAAAAGTGATTGATAGAAAGCTTCAATTAAACTCAACCATTGGCAATAATTGTGGCTGCATCTGGTCTGTTGTTCTGTTTGCCAACCATGCCTCTTCAGACAGGAGCCAACCACGTGCAGGTCAGCCTTGGCCTTGCTCCAGTAGGAAATGTCCAACCTGAACTTCCAGACAAGGTCCCCCCGAACTAGAACACAAGCAGCCACAGATTGTTTTTGGCCTAATTGGGCTAAACAGTGAGGTATAGCTTGAGTTCTGTAGCACAGTGAGCATGGATTCAGGGTCCCACTCAGGGCATAGCACTGAGGAAGACATCAAACTGACAGGTGGAGTGTTTGAATTCATATTATTCACTGATAATAACTCGGAGCCATTTTAATTAAAGGCACTAGTTCTCTCTCACTACACAAACACTTTGTAAGTGTGCTAGAACTAAGGTTTTTAAAGTGTTTATTAGAGGGAGCAGTATAGCATTTTAAGAAGTGTGAAGGATGGAGGAGTTCACATATTACTTGTACTTAACTGTTAGATGATGGCAAACAGTTTCACCTGTTATCATTTACTCAGGAATTACGTCAACCAGATGAAGCTGCATCACAAATTGCCTGTATCTTACTACAGCCTTTCACGTAATGTGGGCGAAGACTTTGTGACAATCTTGTTTAACCTCCTAAAGCATGAGGGGTAGTCATTCAGCTTTTCAGCTTTTCTAGCTCTTTGTCTCTTGATTGCACACATGCATGTAGGCATCAAAGACTACAAAGGGGGGTTGATTTGGGCACACTCTGACACACAGAACCATTGTGCGGGCTGTAGGTCGTACTCAGGTGGGGTGGGCTGCCTGCCTGGGACAGGGTCAACCCGCTTCTGTGCACCGCTGAGGACATTGCACAATTATTGTCTGTGTCACGTGTGGGGGAGTTGGTGCAAGGATTGGCTGGAGACTGGGTGCCCGCAGGGCGTTGAGTGCAAGGTGTGGCCAGAGGCCAGACCCTGTGGCCAACTCTGGAAGTATGGTATCAACATGCAGTACTCGGGAAGTCCTGTGGTGAGGTACTGTGTACGAAAAAATGTGTACTGTCTGGTCATAGACCAAACCCTTAAGCTAACCCCACTGTTCAAGACAGTAGGGATTGGCACTTACAGTGGGTTGGCCACTAGTCCAGACAAAGGCCTTCAGTCATGTCCAGCAGGACTGAGTGTCCTGGGGGTTGGGCTCAAGGCCTTGCAGGGACTAGGCAAGGCTATGCAGCCAAATCCTCACCCCCAAAAACTGAAGGACATGCACAGTGGGGGAGGGGCGCATGAGCGACTGGGCGGTATTGGGCGCAGCGCCTGGCCAGTGACCTAAGGCCGTGCCCTGCAGGATAGATGGGCATATGCTCAACTTTAAAGATCAAAAAACACACAGAAGTTCACTGAAAAAAAACAAAGGTTAAATTGGAATTATAGTTGGTAGTGTAATAACACCTTAGCTTACATTGGAAAAAACTGAAATTTACTGAAAAAGACCATGCTTACAGTAGCTTTATAGTCCGGTGTTGTACTGAGATAAGAAGTAATAGTTAAAGAACGAAAAAACATTGAAATTCAACAGTTATAGTTTAGTGAACCAACTATAACTTGTACCCTTTAATGCATTGCTTACTATCCTCCATATTACATCACTCATGACGAGTTAAATGGCATCAATGATGACTTCGTCGAGACATAGTGACAGCGTCCTACAGGGTTTGTGGGCTTTAATTAATTCAACATGATACACCCGTACCCAGTTTCCCATCACCAGTGATGTGATAATGTACATAATCTTTGACCAAATGCAGGACACACAGCATATCTGTCAAGTCACTCACATTTAGTGGGTGGTCTCCCATTTTTACTGGTTTTCACCCACCTAAAGGTGAAATGCCTCCATGGACTTTAATTGGGTCACACCCTTTTTAAAGCTTGAACAACCCCCAAAAAAGAGTATAGACTAAATTCACCTTAACAGTATTATCATCTTAAAGACTTCAAAGTCAAGAGGTTGACGGGTATCTGTTTGCCACTGATATGACAACACTACATAGTTTGGTGAAAATACTTAGAAAAAAATGTCCTTTTGCTCTGGCAACTAGGGTGCAAGTGAATTCCGTCCTGGGCTCTGTTGTGAACACCGAAGGCTGCAAGTCACTGAACAATGACTGTGTACGCATATGTGTGACTGTTCACTTGAAAAGGTCCCACTGTGGAACATTTATGTTTGTAGTTTTTGTCGAAAATCATTTTTCACACGATCATTGTATTGCGGCTGGCTGGGATGTTGTAGCCTGATGAGAAATTAAAGTCTTGTTGCTTGACCAGGTATTCTAGTTGTGCCACCTACTGTCCCTGACTTGAGCCGTACAGTTGTATGCGTATGTTTTGCTTACGGTGGTTCTATAAACATTATTGAAAATTGTTACAACAGCTGTCAACAAAACATACATTTTTACAACACCGGTCAACCTGCCGTAAATTATTTGTGATTTAATGTGACAAAATGTTTCTTCTTGGGAAAAATACAGTAGGAAATGTGTATGGCTAGAATGTTGTGGTACATTTTCAAGGGCCATTTGCCATTTGATGAAATATATTCTCTCTTTGCAGATATTACGTTTGATGTACAAAATGTCCTTTGAGAACGAGTTAAAAACCAAAAACACGTTATAGCTAGAACTTTCAGCATTGTCCTAGGCTATTCATTCGTTAATTCGTGAGCTTGACTAAGCCTGAGTTATGCTTTTGCCTGACTCGTGCAGTATTGTTTTACCTGCCTTAAAGGGTTACCCGAGCACACAAGGAGAGCAGTAAAACATGGGTTTGCTTTTAAGATCCTGAATTATAGAAATTGATGGAAGGTTTGTTAACAAAGAACTTTGTGTTGGTAAGTGCCCATGCACTCCTAATGTTCTATTCCCTGTAATTAGATTAGACATTTGCAAACCATTAGCAGTAGCAAGCCACTTCATCATGGGATTAAAGTAAGATCTTTGCATTTAATGTGTGACATTGTTACGTATTGTCCCTGTAGCTCTACTTTGCATACAGAATTTTATTAGCCAGTGTCTGGCTAACAACTAACTCACTGCCAGGCATTTCCTTTGAAAAATAATCCCTTTTAATCAATACGCAGGTGCATCATCTGTGGGTACAGGATAACTGCTGCTTCCAAACGTGTTTTAGTGCATGACACACAAATATATATATATATATACACACACACACACATTTGAATTGCATGAACTTTTAGGTTTGTTCTTTGTGTTATTTGGACTAGCACAGAACAGTATTACAGGAAGAGATTACAAGGAATTACATTATAAACTAAAAGGTATGCAAGCAACAGTTAAAACAGCAGTACACCTTGAAAAAAATCACATTGGTTGTCTTAATTGAGTATTTTCTTCTTGTTTTTAAGTACAATTGAGTTTTACTGTCTTAGAGACCAATTCTGCTGTGCCCTTTATGTGGTGCGGTAGTGCAGTACTAGGGCTTTTTCAACAGAGGCCATATTTCCTCATACTTCATGATTATCCTGTTACCAACCACACCGGGAATTACAACTGTTTCGGGAACACCATGGCTATAGAGTTTTTCACCCGAATATTTCACCTGCTCAAAGCAGGCAAAATGTACCGTAGAAAAACAGTCCTAAAACAGAAAAAAATGTGAGACAATTGATTTGGAAACAGACTACCGCAGGTTATTCCCCATTTTGGCATACATGTGGTAGGCTGGTACTCCCTTAGTTCAAATAATTCCCCCCACCACCCCCGCCAAAACGTAGATTGTTTTATTTTTTATGTGCACAAATTACTCCAGGTTTTACACTGCAAAACAAAAATTACATAACAGAGCACCGCTGGGTTGCAGTAATAGCCGTACATCTTGGAATCCCTTTTTGTCCCAAATTCAAGTTTGCATATGAACCAGGATTCCCACAGCCATTGAAGAAGAGTCATAGTAAGTGTATGGATTGAATATTTTATTTATTTATTAAAAAAAAATTAAAAAAAAGCTTGTTGGAAACAAGATAGACTTATATTGCCAATGATTTGAATGATTGTTTTTCATTTTGGAATTTTATGAAAATGTAAAATTCCTCCACACTTGTGACCAGCACTATGAACGTTCTGCCATCTCATGTATACGTATACACAGCAATATCCTTTGCGTCTAGCACTTTAACATAGCCATTCTTCTTGGCTTATTAGAAATTCTCCTGAGGTTGATGGCACATTATTCAACATCAATGCCTTATCAACTGCATGGACTCTTAACTAATGTTGAGGCCACTTGTTTGACATAGAAGGCCTCTATCTGACTTAGAGAGCCACCTCTTGGAGTTAAGGGTCAATGTCATATTTTAATGATGTATCGAAGAAAAGGCCAGAAGGACTTTAAGATGTGTCGCCCCTTCGCTATACTGACATGAAAGAGTTCCCCAGTAACAAACAAAAATGAAAGATTCATCTGTTTCAGCCCCTCAATGGCAGTACATGTTTCTTCACCATTCTCATACTTGGGGATAAAAAGCAACTGTGTCCAAGGGTAGAAATTCATGGGAAAACACAAAGTCCTCATAAAATCCGTTGTGGTGACACCTCTGATAGAGAGACAAAGACAAAAAATAGTGAAATCATTTGAGTGCTGGGTGGAGTGTGAAAGATGTTGACTGAAATGTAATTGTCTGTCACAGAAAAGTGTGAAAAAACATGGAATGTCAAACCTATGTGTTCGGATCTTATTTACAGAAGTTAAACAAACATTGGCCAAGGCTATATTTTGGCTGGTGGCTGCTAGCTTTTTGGCTTTTGTCAATGGTCATTTTGTTTTGTCATGTTTTAAGAATTTTTTTTGGATGCTTCTTGAAAGTAAAATGTGAGTGACACAACAAAAGGCCAGTGTGACCCGTGACCTGCCTTAAGGCCAGGAGACACTCAACACGGCAGACAGTTCCACCAGCCTGCCTCCGAGCCCCAGACCCCGCCCTTGCTGCTGAAGGAAGTTCGAGGCCCTCGACCACCCACAGCCACCCACCTGCGCCTCATCCCTGGTGCCTAGTGGTAGGCGTATCTAGCGTACATTGTATTTTGTATTCTGTTTTGTATTTTGTTTTCCCTGTACTGTTGCTGACTTTTGATGCCCATTTTCTGCCCGCTTCTTTTTCTGCCCGTTTTTGCCTGTTTTCCGGCTCTTGGCGGTTTCCCCGTCCCTACCCCTGCGTCCCTGCCTCCCTCACGCCCCCATTGGCCACTCCCACCTCCCCTAGTGGTAGGCATATCTAGCGTACATTGTATTTTGTATTCCATTTTGTATTTTGTTTTCCCTGTACAGTTGCTGACTTTTTGTGCCCATTTTCTGCTCCGCTTCATTTTTCTGCGCCTGGACCGCACCCAGTGCCTGTCCCCCTGGTCCACGCCCCTCCGGCATCCCCAAGCGCATCTACTCCTCCACAGAGCTCCTTGCTCTCAACCCTGGCTGGCACACTGCCTGCGCCCAGGCCGAGCCCAGACACCCCCACAGACCTTTCACATATCACTCATGCCACTTCTCCTGAACTCACACCAACAAGCACCACAACAACACCAAACACCCCAATCACCTCAGCTGCAAGCTCCTCAACATCCGCTCCGTCCACAAGCATGCCATCAAGCTTTGGGACCTACTTACAACAACCTCTCCTGACATCGCCTTCCTCACTGAAACATTGATGAACCCCTCATCAGAAACAGACATTGCCATAGCCATTCCAGAGGGATACAAAATCACCCGTAAAGACCGTATCAACAAACCAGGAGGTTCGCCATAATACACAGAAAATCCATCAGGATTTCCGCTGACGACACCCTGGACGCCACAGAGCACCTACACTTTCAGATACACATCAACGCCAACACTACCTTGAGAGGAACCCTCGTCTACAGACCACCGGGACCCCGTCCCCCATTCTGTGACACCATCGCCGACGCTATCAGCTCCCACGCCCTCGCCTCCACGGACTACCTACTCCTCGGTGACCTAAACTTCCACCTGGAGAGTACTAGCGACTGCAACGCCACTGCCCTGCTGGACAACCTCGCAAACCTCAGCCTCAAGCAACTGGTCACCTCACCCACCCACTCAGCCGGTCACATGCTTGACGCCTTCTTCTCCTACATCAGCCACATCACCTTCACTCACACCACCCAACTCTTTTGGACTGACCACTGCTGCGTTCACTTCTCCTTCCTGAAACCCACCACCAAAATCATCCTATCCCTTACCGCAAGTGGAACAAGATCTCCCAGGAACAACTGATCTCCAACCTCACCCAAGCTCCACCACCCATTACCAACGACCCCAACGCTGCCGCACTCAACCTCACACGGTGGCTCGACATATGCGCTAACTCCCTCTCCCCTCTCAAAAAACCCAACAACACCCGCACCAAGACTGCCCCCTGGTTCACCGTAGAACTTCAGACTTCCAAACAAGAATGCTGGAAAATTGAGAAAGCCTGGTGCCAAGAACCATCAGTGGACAACTTCTCCGCCCTCAAATCAGCTATGCGCAAACACCACCAGCTCATTCGGACCACCAAACGATCCTTCTACAAAGAACGCATAGACGACAACGCACACAACAGCAAGGAACTTTTCTCCATCATTAAAGAACTCACAAAACCCAAATCCTGCCCCATCTACCCTCCGCACTCTCAAGACCTCTGCAACTCCCTCTCTAGCTACATCCTCTGCACTCTCATGACCTCTGCAACTCCCTCTCTAGCTACTTCCTCCACAAGATCTCAGACATACACAAAGGCTTCATATTGTCGCCACCCACCATCACCACCACTGACACAGCCAACACCACAGCACCCTGCCGCGCCAACGTGCTGAACACCTGGACCCCCACCAACGATGAAGAAACCAGCACAATCATGAGCTCCATCCAGTCAGGCTCCCCAACAGACCCCTGCCCCCACCACGTCTTCAACAAGGCTAGCTAAATCATCACTCCCCAGCTCCGGGCCGTCATCAACAGCTCCCTCGAGACTGCAACCTTCCGAGATATTTGGAAACACGCCGAAGTCAACGCTCTGCTCAAAAAACCCAAAGCAGACCCCGAAGACCTCACAAACTACCGACCTTTCTCTCTATTTCCCTTCCCCTCGAAGGTCATAGAGAAGATAGTAAACAAACAACTGTCCCGCTTCGTGGAGGACAACATACTCGACTTCTCCCAGTCTGGATTCCGCAAAAACCACAGCACCAAGACCGCCCTCATCGCATGCACAGACAACATCAGGACCAGATTGGACAACGGTTAAACCGTCGCCCTCATCCTTCTAGACCTCTCCAAAGCATTCAACACCGTATGCCACGAAACCCTTTGCACACGCCTCTTCAGCGCCGGAATTCGCCACAAAGCCCTGGAGTGGCTCACCTCCTTCCTCTCCAAAAGCACCCAAAGAGTTTTCCTCCCTCCATTCTGGTCTAAAGCCACCAAGACCATTTGTGGGGTACCCCAAGGATCCTCACCCAGCCCCACCCTTTTTAATATCTGCATGGCTCCGCTCGCCAGCATCGTCCGCCCCCACGGCCTCAACATCATTTCATACGCCGACGACACCCAGCTCATCCTCTCCCTCACGAGGAACCCATCTACCACCAAGAACAACCTACACGCCGGACTCCTCGCCATCGCTAGCTGGATTAAAGCAAGCCACCTCAAATTGAACTCAGGAAAAACCGAAATCATCATCATCTTCGGACCCAACAAGACAGCATGGAACGACTCTTGGTGGCCTGCCACCCTAGGACCACCCCCAACACCCACTACCCATGCACGCAATCTTGGCATCATACTTGACTCATCTCTCTCCATGGCTCAACAAATCAACGCCATATCATCATCCTGCTTCAGCACCCTCCGCGTGCTACGCAAGACCTTCAAGTGGATTCCAATAGAAACCAGAAGAGCGGTCACCCACGCCCTCATCAGCAGCAGACTGGACTACGGCAACGCCCTCTACGCAAGGACTGATGCCAAGCTTCAGAGAAAACTCCAGTGCATCCAGAACGCCGCTGCACGTCTCATCCTCTGCCTCCATCGCCACAAGCACATCTCCGCCCACCTCAGATCCCTACACTGGCTGCCCATCAACAAAAGGATCCTCTTCAAAATCCTTATCCACGCTCACAAAGCCCTCCACGACACAGGACCAGCCTACCTCAACAAACAAATCAACTTCCACATCCCGACCCGCCAGCTCCGCTCCACCGACTTCGCCCTTGCAACAGTCCCCCGCATCCAGCGCACCACCTCCGGCGGCAGATCCGTCTTCCACCTCGCCGCCAAAACCTGGAACTCCCTCCCCACCAACCTACGCAAGACCCAGGACCTCCTAACTTTCAGAAAGTGCCTCAAAACATGACTCTTCGAGCAGTAACACACCCCACCCCAAGCGCCTTGAGACCCTACCGGGGGAGTAGCCCGCTTAAGAAATTTGGTTGGTTGATTGATTGAGTAGATGAAGAGAGCTGGTTGAATGTCTAGCTAATCATTTTAGTAACCTCAAAGCTGTTGTTCAACGCTAGACCTAAATAAAAAAAGAGGCTAATAATAGCTGTGCTGTATGCTGGACATTCCTTTAATGCCCTAATATAATAATGCAGTCTTTACTTCTTCGCTACGACTGCACATGCACGCTGTCGCTTATGACGACTTCTTGTTTCTTTAAAAAAAAAAAAAATCTAAAAGGGAGCTTTTAGCCCACTCAATACTTACTATTGGAGGGCTTCATCTCTCATTTTTTAGCTTCTTATTGGGCAGCTCGTCATGTTGGCGTCACATCTTCTTATCCTTTGGTCCCCTGGATGGATTAGTAGCCAAGTACAGATTTGTGACTAATAGTCTTCATCCTCTACTCGTACTGGGATCTGGTACTTTTTTTTAATTGTTGCTTCCTGTCCTGTTGCTGCTAGCTTCCTCTTTGTCGTTTCCCCATGGTTAATTTTAGCCCTTCCTCTCCTGTGTTTTTGTTTAGTTTCAAGATCATATCTCTTTGTTGTTCTCTCAGCAGTACAAACATGCTTGTTACCTCTCCATATGACGTACATCTTACACCACCTTGGGTTTTAATACAGTAGCACAGCTGATACTGACAAACTGCATTCGTATAATTGTTTGGAAAAATTGAATCATGCACAAAGGGTTTGAACACTAATGAGATTCATTGAACAGGAGAATCTGCCGTAGGAGCACTTTGCTCACTTTACATGCAGTTGTTATAATGCAGCCACAGCTATTTGTAATAATAGTTTCAAAATGATACAGTCGCGTTGTATGGGGATTGGACATACATGTTGGTTGACAGGTTCTCTTTGTGTGATACAATGCAACGGCGTCTATCAAAATCAAGTTGAACCAAATATAATTCAGAAATGTCTAATCTCACATTTATCCCTTATCTTCCATTATTTTGGGTGGATGTGGGTGTTGATCATGGGAGAGCAAGTTTGAGTAGTTAGGAAAGGAGATAAACCACCTACAAGTGTGGTTGATGGCAGCAGTCCCTCCCCAGTGAGTCTGTCACTCATTAGCTGACACTGGGGAGGTACTTAAAGGCTCCTCTGGTGCTTTGCAGCAGAGAGAGTCATTTATTCTTTTTGTACATCAGGCTGCTCATAAAGAGCTTCCTGAGCTGCCGTATTCTTATTTTTTTTTTGCAATGACGATCAGTGCACAGGGAATGCGGACGTCATTACAGGAAAGTGAAAGTAAACTGAGCCAAGGGACCTACTTTACTTTCGCTGTATCAGAGTTCTGGAGCATATCTCAGCCCCGAGCACTGATTTCTTTGTGAGAGGCATCGTTGGAAAGGGGACAATTTCTCCTTTCCAGTGTTACCTCTGCCCAGTGGATCCCTGCTTTGGAATCACCACAGGAGACGATCCCAAAGCGGGGATCATCCCACTAACCACCAGGGATGGGTGGAGCAGCCCCTTTGGCAAGAGCTTGTGCTTCCCCAGCACTTTTAATTGACCTAGTCTTTCTGCCCTCCCTGGTGGGGGGGGGGGGGGGGGGGGGGCAGATGGGGTTTTACCCAAGATCTGCCCCCTGGAGGGGCAGAAAGACCAGTTGATAACAGGGAAAGATTTGTTTTAATATAGGGGTGGGGCCTGCCTAAAAGGGGTATGACCATGCCCCATCCCGCAAAAACTGGCATATCAGTCTTTCTGCCCCCTCACCCGCTTAAAGGGCAGAAAGCACTCTAGATGCCCGGGAAAAAAAATATATATATATATATAGGCTGCCCACCATGTGCATGGCCATGTCCCTACCCCAATTGTATGGGACCTCTGTCTTTCTGTCCACCTTGCGGGGGCAGCTAGGATAATTATCCCCGATCTGATCCTCCCTAGGGTGCAGAAAGCCCACTAGATGCCAGGGAAAGCTTTGTGGTTTTTTAAATCTATGGGGTGGAGGGGCTGCCCATCATTGACATGCCAATGCCGCCATCCCAATTATCCCCGATCTTTCTCCTGATGGGGGGGGGTGGGAGCAGAAAGCCCCCCATATGCCAGGGCAAGTCTTTTTGTTTTTTAAAAATATAGTGGTGAGGGGCTGCCCATTATTGGCATGGCCGTGCCACCACCCCAATTAAATGGGACATCAATCTTTCTGCTCCCCCCAGGGGACAGATGGGATAATTATCCATATCTGTTGCAGGGGGGCAGAAAGCCCACTTGATACCAGTGAAAAAAAATGTTCTTCAAATATAGGGTTGATCGGTGGAAAGGTAGTAATTTCTTCCTGAACCGCCCCCCCCCCCCCTAGACACCAGTAAACCTCTTTTAAAATATATATATTTAGGTATGGGGGCTGCCCAAAATGGGCATGGCCATGCCCTTACCCCAACTAAATAGGGCATCTGTCTTTCTGTTATGAAGGGGCAGATGGGAGTGATTACCCCCGATCTGCCTCCTCAAAGGGGTTGGGGGGGGTGTGGGGGTCAGGGTTGCAAAAATCCCACTAGATACCAGGGAAATTTTGTTTTTGAAAAAGAAAAAAAAATATATATAGGGGTAGTGGCTGCCCACCATTGGCATACCCCACCAACCCCCGAATTGAGCTGACAGTCTTTCTGCCTCCCTGGGCAGTGGATGAGTGTGATTACCCTCAGTGTGCCCCTGATACACCCGTGAATTTTTTAAATTAAAGAAATAAAAGGGAAAGGGATGCCCACCATGGGCATCGTCATGCTCCCAGAGCAGATAATCCCCACCACCCCAGGGATGGATGGGCGTGCTGATGGGAGTGATTACCCCCAATCTGT
This sequence comes from Pleurodeles waltl, assembly GCF_031143425.1. Lineage (NCBI taxonomy): Eukaryota > Metazoa > Chordata > Amphibia > Caudata > Salamandridae > Pleurodeles > Pleurodeles waltl. The sequence continues at coordinate 829,971,864 of NC_090443.1, read as the reverse complement.
CTCCTTCGGGAGGAAAAGGGGGCGGAAAGACCACTTGACATTAAAGACTGCATTCAGGCAAAAGGGGTGGTGAATAGATTATTCAATTCCAGTCTGTTCCCCCATCTTCTCAGGCAGGCCCACAAGACACCAAGGATTTCAAAATGGTGCCAAAACAAATAGGCTGCGATGGCCTACCCTGTCATTGCTCCATACACCGCCCCAGTTGGGGTCAATAGTGTCGTTCTACCTCCAAGGGGCAGATAGGAGTCCTGTTCACATTGAGGAGGTTGCTCCATACTTTATCTCAGTGGTGGGGGGAGTGGGGAGGATCCACCTTATACCATGGATTTTGCCATTGGGGTCAAGCAGTGTTGTGGCTGTTGCAATCTGGCATTGGCCACATCTCTCCCCAAAAGTGACAAACTAGCACCCAGATCCCCAGGCGGACAGGAGGTGTGCCCCCCAGTTTGCCCTCGGGGGGGTGGGGAGAAGGGCAAAAAGCCCACTGTATGGCAGGAATATATTTATTTTCATAAAATAATGTGGCATGTCTGGCCTATTCTATCATCAGGCTCTACCCTAACACCTAAAACGTTCTTTTAGCTCTCCTGCAAACTAAAGCATCCCATTCCAATACCAAGCAAGGGGACATTTGATCATTTTGGGTTTTCTTTTTACATATGGGCCAGGAGAGTTGGCGGACTCCCAAAATGGTGAATGGTTGCACTTTTTTGGGCTTGGGTAGGTTGCAACCTGGAAAAACCTAGCAAACGCAAACAGTTCTGAAAACTAGACATTCACACACATTTTCCTCACATCTCTGTGAGGAAAACTTTGGTAATCTGCCACAAACATCCTACCACACAGCATTCCCTTAAGTCTCCCGATAAAATAGTTCCTCACTTGTGTGAGGGAGCCAAGAGATCTTGACACAAATGAACTTATAGCGCTACGTGGAAAGATCAGCAATAGGTGTAGCTGCGGGATTTGGGGCCATGCTTGGTTGCCACCCATGGAAACCTACCAACCACAGACATGTTTTTAAAACAGGACAACCTGGGGATTCTAGGGTGGAGTCCCTTGCATGGATCCCACAAGGTCTCCTTATCCACAGTTCCCTGCAAATCTCAAACTTTGCCTGAAATGATGCATTTTCCTTAAATTTATGTGCTGGAAACTTCTGGAATCTGCATGAATTCACAAGATTCATCCCTCTCACCCTTGCCCCACTTGTGCCAATAAAAATGTTGCCCCACTTGTGTGGTTGGGCATCGTGCCTATGACAGAAACAGATCCAGCTGGGGTCAATGGCAGATCCCTCACCAGGGCTCCCATTGATCTTGGTTTGATCTATTACTGTTGCGGGCACTAGGCTCAGCCAAACAAGTAGAGCAGCGTCTTTATTGATACAGGTGGGGCAACACAGGTGTTGTCTTTGTTTGATCCTGTGCAAGAAGTGTCTCCATGTTGTGTGTGAGGACCACCGAGGTGCGGTTATTGTGTTATGGGATGCAGCACATAGCAGTGTGATGGATGAGGAAGTGTGAGACAGGCATGCAATTTGTGGTTTTCACTAAGCTGGCAATTTTCAGCAGCTCTGTAGGTTTCTTTTGGTATTTCATATTTTTATAGTTCACGTAGCTAGTTACTGCACTGGATTGTCCATTCTGAGATTTTGTTTGAAGTTTCATTCTGAACAGGTGTATGTTGGAGGAAGAAATGGATTACAGATCTTCTAGAATTGCCTTTGTTAGTATCCTCCCATATACAATTGCCACTGTGAGATGTCAAAAGGCAGCGTGTGTGATCTGCAGTGCTTTGTTGGCCAGCTGCATGTGAAAGATGTGTATTTTGTGATTCGTGTTCGTAGGGAGCCTACACGGTGCGTCAGACCTCATCCCTCTGCCAGTGCTTGATTTGTAACTAAGCAAATAAAAGTAAGTGTATGTGCCCACTTTTTAGGAAGTTGTTGCTTACTTCAGCCCTGGCTCCGACCACCTCAACCAATAGCATTACGCACGGCATGTAAGAACACTGACAAAGCCTTCAATGCTCTCATCACACATCCTGGGGTGTGATCAAAAGTTATTCTCAAAGTCTTCAACATAGAATATGTTATAAGAATTTACACAACAATCCCAATTTCACAATTAAACTACTAAAAGTTCTGAGTTACCTGCACCTTCTCAAAGTAGTTGATTAGAAATTCTGACTATCTTTGAGTATAGGTTATCAGAAGTTCTGCTCTAACTACACTAACACACCCTATATAAAAATACGTTATCAGAATTATGCAGTGCTAGTTACCATTCGCTCTGAGAGGTATGCATATAATTTGAGAATAAGTTATCACAAATTCATACTACATGAATTATTTGTTGTTGTAAATGCATGATGCCACCCATGGTAGTTTTAGTCCGGTTTTACGTGGCCCACACCCATGCACACAGATCTGTGTACAGCACATCACTTGTAGGTTCCGGCTACAAACGCTTTAGCTGTTACTGGCTGACCTATTTTCATATACTTGGAATGGGCTTTGGGTCAGCACTTGCTAATGATTTAATGGCTTTGTTGCCCCTTTAAATGGCCTGCTTTTGATCCCGTGGTGTGTTCCTTATTCTTGGGTTTGCCCCTCTCAGGAACATTTCGATCTCGCAGTGTTCTGAATGGATGCGTTGCATCCTTTCACTGCTGACTTGAGAAGATTTGTTTTATTTATCCTTCACTGCACCAGTTTCCTTGTTCTCCGTCTTGCTTTTCCTTCTGTGCACACTCCTCTGTGTGGTGTTTAGCTCCTCTCACCCGTTTCCCAATGTTCGCTGTCCTTCTCCCCCCCTTTAAATATTTTTATTTTGGTTTTTTATTAGGGCCTGGCAACTCCACAGTGGTACTGCGTCCCTTGTTGCACTGCCTCGCACGTGTTTTCCCCTTTTACACCCTTTTAATTTACTGTTGTGAACCGGCCATTTGCAGCGTTAAAATGGTAAATTAAATAAAAAATGGCTTCTGGTGCTTCACCAAGCATGCTCTCACATGTGTCGCTGTGCATGTTTCCCGTCAGCAAGCAACTTGGAATGGGTTTCCTTTTAAGGAACACCTATTTGAACTTTGTTAGTCATGGGCCTGCATGCGTGCACATGCACGCACACGTTTGCATGTGATTGCAAGTAAAAGAAGGATTGGCAAATCCAAGAGCTTTGCCATCTGGAAGACTTGCTGGATTTGTCAGTGATTAGTTTGTGTTGTGGCTACAATAAACATAATGGCAGAAACATTCTTTACTGCTTCTTAGAGCAAGGTCTGTGCTTCGTTAAAAGCAGCAGCATGTGACTGAAGGTAGCCTTACTAAGATAAAGGCTGATTAATTTTAGGCAGAGTAATACTAACAGCCAACTTACTTAAGACAAAATACACACAAATAGAGAATATATGCATATCTAACACCTGCCTCCCATAAAAGGGTACCCACACTGCGGTGGTCGGCACACGCACAACATGGAAACACTTCTCATATAGGTTCAAAGCAAGGACAACACACTTATATCCACACACCCACACAGTGTAGGATGCGGTTTGTGCAAATAATTGCTTCAGCACTCCACTAGGGGGCAGTTAGCGCTATGCAAATACTATAATACCGAACAGGTGTTTTCCAGGAATGTATCAAACGATAGCACATTTTTTCACACCGCGTTTCCCTATAGTATATACCTAAATTCTTGCAAATAATTGTGGCAACCCATTAGGCAACTTCCCCAAAAACGATCACACAGTTCCTTTCCAACCTATCTACCCAACTACATGCAAAGAATTGCATCAAAACAGCATAGTCTTGCTTTCTGAATTCTTCACTCAGCTGAGTTTCATAAAACAACACAAGACTGCCCCCTACTGGCAGACGTTACCGTACCGGAGAAAAATGCTTGACTTGGTCCAAGATTTGTGCTTGGACTTAAAGGTTTTTCTGCCGACTCCCGATTTGTGTTAGGACAATACATATTAAGAACTTACAATTCTGATTTGTGCAGATATAAATAAGGGGAAGGAATGCAGCTTTAACGGTTCGCACACTATATTGTACACAACAGCTGTCTGAAAGAGAAGATTGTACTGTAACATACTGCACACCGAAAAAATACTGGTTGTAACACTTCACACTCTAATCCTGATTCGATCTCACATGGAAGCTTATATCAGAACAGGAAGCTCTGCATTAGTACCACAGCCGCAGGTTTATACTCACGCACTTCTCTCTCGGGTTAAACCGCACTCGAAACGTCAATGCAAACACTGCACATTTTAGCTTTGCGCGCTTTGGAGGGGAAGCAGAAACGCACGATATGTTCATGCCCGACAGTATCAGTATTTACTGGGAGTACTATTAAAACCTGGATGACGCGGATTCGAAATGAGCCACTAAATGTCTCACAGGTGCTTATGTAGAAAATTATTTAATTTGTTATTCCTTGTAGAGATGGGCGAGCCAACAAATTAACAGGGAGAGCCAAGCAAAGCCGAGCCACGGGTCTGGCTGGGCTCTAAGAGCCAAGCCCGAGCACGAGCCGAGCCCTGAAAATACTTCGCATGTAAATCATGAAACAAACGTCCTGTAAAATATAAAAAAAAAATCTCTTTAAAATTCAAATGTGTATTTGTTTAACACGCAGAAGGCATAGTCCAGCAGATCATATCACTGCACCGTGTGGTAATTATCAAATTAATCATTTATAGGTATAAACTTAGAAGCACTCATGCCCCCGCCCTAACAATGCCATTAGTGAACTAAGAGACAAGTAGGTTGTCATCTATAGCCTTTTGTGACCTATATTCTAATTATACATGGGGCAACATTCTATTTTATTAAATCAAATAACAGGTTTTTGTACATTACTCATCCTGAACTCATGTATTTGAATATGCTTGCATGTGTGATAACAAAGAAAAACGAGGCCCCGTGAAATAAAATACTTTCCTGGGATCACACACTTTAATCAAGGTGGGAAGCCATGATTGAGCCCCGGTTTTCTTACATTATGAAATTCAGCCACTCTATGACAATCTCTTTCTCTGCTTTTTAACATCAAAGGTTTTGCTTTATTTCTGAATTCCTTGAGTAGTGCTTCCCTGTGGCCCCCTGCTCTCTGTTTTTTAAATTGGTCAGAATCTGGGGGACGGGATCCCTGGTGCTAAATTTGGCATTTGCATGCAGCACCTATACCCCTTCATAAATTGGCCGGGCCCAGGGCCAAAATCGGCCTAGGGAGTGTGGCTCCCCAGCTCCCCTCCCCATCCAATAATTGGCCAGGCCCTGGGGGATGGCATCCCTGGGGCTAAAAATGGTCTGGGGTGGGGGGGCTGCGTGGCCCCCCTCCTCTTCTTGTATTGTGGATTGGCTGAGCCCTGGGGGATGGGGTTCCCAGGGCCCAATTTGGCCCAGAAAGGGGGGGGGGCACGCAGCCCCCTCCTGTTTCATTAATTGTCCGGGCACCGTGGGATAGAGTCCCTTGGGTCCCCTCCCCGTTTAGTAATGCAGCTTTGGATGTCTAAGGGGGGCTGGTGGCAGGGCCTGGCCGCCGGCCAAACTCAACTGCTCATGGTCGAAGGCCGCTCGTGGCATGTGTTTGGGTGCCTGTGGCCAACCCCCATCACGCAAGGCCAAAGACCATGCATGGCACTGGGTTGGATGCCTACAGGAGGTTGGCTGCAGCCAGCCCCCGCCACGCACTGTCAAAGGCTATGTGTGACTTGGGGTTGGATGCCTATAAGGGGTTGCCCAGAGGTCATGCGGGAAGTGCTGAAGACTGCATGGCGTGGGGTTAGATGAGGTTGGCTGCAGGGCCTGCTCTAAGGCAGTGCATGGTGCGAAGTTTGATGCCAATGGGGGGTTGGTTGCATGTCAGGCCCTGCAGCCAACCCCCACCACAAATGGCCAAAGACCATGTGTGGTGTGAGGTTGGATGCCTACCGGGAGTTGGTCATGCTGTAAGGTTACTTTAACTTGCGTCCTTGCCATGCACTGCTACTTATCCCACATTTTACATCAGTAATGACATCTTCTATGACAACATTTATAATATAACTCCAGCATTTGTCATAAAATTATTCATTAGAAACGTGCATGGCAAGGAGCCCCAGTTATAGTTATCTTAGGAAACGAGTTATAGTGTCTTGATGTAAGTATAACTATAACTATTGAATTTCTATGGCTTTGTGCGTGTAAACTCGGAACCTAACTATAATGTTCCTCTAACCGTTGTTTATTATTGAATTTTTAAGGAATTTTAATTCTATTTCCTAACTATAACATTCCCGTAACCTATGATTTTTCAAGTGAAAGAAAATATATATATATATATATATACATAAAAAACAGTGGCGGTCACCACTGTGTAGTTATAGTTAGGATCAAGTGCCCATAGGAAATTGATTTATTGTTTTACTAACAACTTTGATGGATTTTGACGAATCTCCACAAAGCATTTGAACTTTAGAAGTTCATCTGCCTCAGCTCCTTTCTGGAAAGTCTCGCAGAGATTCCTTAAACGGGGGTCGAGAATTAGAGGGGGTTTTAAAAACACATTTTCTATAGGCAGTTTCCAATAGGAACTTCAGACAATCCTACCTACTACCATAACAATCGATTGGAATAACACCAAATTTGGCAGGACGCTAGATTTTTACCCAGAAATAATTGTGCCTTTTGTTATTTGATGTAAATCAGTTCTTTTATTTTTTGAGAAATTCAGGTTCAAAATTGATGTATATCTGTTTCTGCAAGACTCCCACAGGACCAGCAGATCAAAAGAAAATGATCTGATTGACTGCCGACAACATCAACAAAGATGTTTGACAGCCATTTTAGGACTTGTGGACTCCATGCGGCCCTGAGGCCAACCCACCGCTAGCCACAGACCATGTATTGCAGGAGTTGAGAGCCAACGGGGGGAGAGGGGCACCCATTCCTTACACTGATGGTTCACTGACATTTACATCACTATAGCTGCAACATCTGAAATTACATAATTGATAACAATATTATGCATAGCCGGGGGAGCGAGGTATAGTTACTTCATATAAATGGTGAATTTCAGTGGTTTTGTTTGTTTAGAATGGTATTTTCTTCGTGTTCTTCTCCTTCTGTGGTGTTCTCCTTCTGTAGTCCATTTCCTTCGTTTTCTGCCCTTCCTCTGGTATCCATTTTCTTTGTGTTCTGTTCTTCTTCCTCACCCCATTTTCTTCGTGTTCTGCTCCTCTTCCTCACCCCATTTTCTTCGTGTTCCTCTCCTGCTGTACTCCATTTCCTTTGTGTCCTTCTCTTCTTCTGTGTTCTTCTCCTCCTGTAGTCCATTTCCTTCGTGTTCTTCTCCTTCTGTAGTCCATTTCCTTCGTGTTCTTCTCTTCTTCTGTGTTCTTCCCCTTCTGTACTCCATTTCCTTTGTGTTCATCTCTTCTTCTGTGCTCTTCCCCTTCTGTACTCCATTTCCTTTGTGTTCTTCTCTTCTTCTGTGCTCTTCCCTTCTTCTGTGTTCTTCTCTTCCTCTGTGTTCTTCTCTTCTTCTGTGTTCTTCTGTAGTCCTTTTTCCTCTTCCTTCTCTGTTCTCTCCCTCGTCCATTCTTCTTCGCGCTTCCTCTGCTCTCCTCCTGGCCTCGCTCCTCGTCTTTTTCGCCTCCTTCTCCTGTGGATTTTCCTCTTCAGACCCTTTTTCTCTCACTTTCTCTTCCTTCTCTTCTTTCCCTTTCCCCTCTATCTGACCCCGCCTCCCCCGCCCTCTGCTTTCCCGCCGCCACCACACGTGCGGCCCCGCCCCCCCTGCTCTCATTCGTCGCCCTGCCTCCCGCCCCCAGCTGACCCCTCCTCCCCCACTCCTCCCTCTTATGGCGGGCGCACAGCAGCCGCGCACAGCGGGCACGCCAAAGGCGTGCCAAAGGTAAGCCCGTCTGCGCCCAGACTGCGCCCAGCGCCACGACCCCTGGCCCCCAGCACTCCCAAACCCCGCAGCGCCGCTACGACCCCACCTCGCTCCACGCACTCAACCCGGGACGCCCCACAACCTGCTTCCAAGCCAACCCGAAACGCACTCATGGGCCCTTCGCATGTCTTACCTGCAAGCATACCTTCCACCGCGACTGCACCCCGCCCGCCAGCCCTCGCGCCAATAAACACCTCAAATGCATCCTCATCAACGCACGATCTGTCCACAAGCACGCCATTGAACTATGGGACCTCCTGGACTCCACCGGACGTCGCCTTCATCACTGAGACCTGGATGAACGCCTCCTCGGCCCCCGACATCGCCATAGCCATCCCAGACGGCTATAAGATCACCAGGAGAGATCGCACCAACCAAGTCGAAGGAGCAATCGCCATCATATTCAAGGACTCCATCAACGTCTCCACCTCCACCGAAGACACCCCCCTCGCCGCCGAACACATGCACTTCCAGATCCACACCGACCCCTGGACCACCCTCAGAGGAAATCTCATCTACAGACCCCCTGGACCACGCGCCCTCTTCAGCGAATCCATCACAGACTTCAACTGCCCGCACGCCCTAGCCTCGCCGGACTACATCCTCCTTGGAGACCTCAACTTCCACCTGGAGCAGAACAACGACACCAACACCACCTCCCTGCTCGACAACCTCGGTCTCAAGCAACTGGTGAACACCCCCACCCACATCGCCGGACACACGCTCGAACCCATCTTCTCCGCCAGCAACCACGTATCATTCAGCCACTCCTCCGTAATACATTGGACCGACCACAGATGTGTCCACTTCACCTTCAGACGCAAGACTCTCCACCTCCGCACACAACCCATCCCACGCAGACATTGGAACAAAATCTCCACGGAACAGCTACTCTCCACTCTCAGCCACAACCAACCACCGACGCCAACAACGCAGCCCTCAGCCTCACACAATGGATCACCAACTGCGCTGACAACCTCGCACCCCTCAGACGCCTCCCTAGACAGACCAACGCCAGGAAACCTCAATGGTTCACAGACGCCCTCAAGGACTCCAAAAAAAACTACCGTACCCTCGAGAAAACCTGGCGCAAAGACCACACCGTAGAAAACATGTCTGCCCTCAAAAACGCCACCCGCGAACACCATCAGCTGATCTGCGCCACCAAAAGAACATCCTGCAAAGACAGACTGGACAAGATCACTCACAACAGCAAAGAACTCTTCAACATCGTCAAAGAACTCTCCAATCCTAACGCCAACTCCAACTCCATCACGCCCTCACAAGAACTCTGCAACTCCCTCGCTACCTTCTTCCATCGAAAGATCACCGACCTACACGACTGCTTCGGTCCTCAGACCCAGCCTACCACCACAGAACCCACAGCCCCAGCCATCACCCTCAATGCCTGGACACACATCAGCACGGAAGAGACCAAAACTACCATGAACACCATCCACTCCGGTGCCCCCTCGGACCCCTGCCCCCACTTCATCTTCAACAAAGCCGACGACATCATCGCCCCCCATCTCCAGACCATCATCAACAGCTCGTTTTCATCTGCCACCTTCCCCGAGAGCTGGAAACACGCGGAAGTCAACGCTCTCCTGAAGAAACCTACGGCGGACCCCAGCGACCTGAAGAACTTCCACCCCATCTCGCTCCTCCCCTTCCCTGCCAAAGTCATCGAGAAGACCGTCAACAAGCAACTGACCAAATTCCTTGAAGACAACAACCTACTCGACCCCTCCCAGTCCGGATTCCGAGCCAACCACAGCACGGAAACCGCCCTCATCGCAGTCACCGATGACATCAGAACTCTGCTGGACAACGGAGAAACAGCCGCCCTCATCCTCCTCGACCTCTCGGCTGCCTTCGACACTGTCTGCCACCGCACCCTAACATCCCGCCTCCGCTCCACCGGTATCCAAGGACAGGCCCTGAACTGGATCACCTCTTTCCTCTCTAACCGCTCCCAAAGAGTCTACCTCCCGCCGTTCCTCTCGGACCCCACCGAGATCATCTGCGGCGTCCCACAGGGCTCCTCGCTCAGCCCGACTCTCTTCAATGTCTACATGAGCCCCCTCGCCGACATCGCACGCAAACACAACATCAACATCATCTCCTACGCTGACGACACCCAGCTGATACTTTCCCTCACCAAGGACCCTACCATCGCCAAGACCAACCTGCAGGATGGAATGAAAGACGTAGCAGAATGGATGAAACTTAGCCGCCTGAAGCTGAACTCGGACAGAACGGAAGTTCTCATCCTCGGAAACACCCTGTCCGCCTGGGACAATTCTTGGTGGCCCTCGGCCCTGGGCACCGCACCAACCCCCTCAGACCACGCACGCAACCTCGGATTCATCCTGGACCCGCTTCTCACCATGACAAAACAAGTCAACGCCATCTCGTCTTCCTGCTTCCTCACTCTCTGCATGCTCCGAAAGATCTTCCGCTGGATCCCCGCCGACACGAGAAAAACTGTGACCCACGCCCTCGTCACAAGCCGCTTGGACTACAGAAACACCCTATACGCAGGAACCACCGCAAAAATCCAGAAACGTCTTCAGCGAATACAAAACGCCTCCGCACGCCTCATCCTCAACATACCCCGCCACATCTCCGCCCACCTGAGACACCTGCACTGGCTACCTGTCAACAAAAGGATCACCTTCAGGCTCCTCATCCACGCACACAAAGCCCTCCATAACAAGGGACCCGAATACCTCAACCATCGCCTCAGTTTCTACACGCCCACCCGTCAACTTGTCTCCGCCAGCCTCGCACTCGCCGCCGTCCCTCGCATCCGCCGCACCACGGCAGGTGGGAAATCCTTCTCCTACCTGGCAGCCAAGACATGGAACTCCCTCCCCGCCAACCTCAGGACCACCCAGGACCACCTCGCATTCCGGAGGCAGCTCAAGACCTGGCTCTTCGAGCAGCAGTAACCCCCTCCCCCTAGCGCCTTGAGACCCTCACGGGTGAGTAGCGCGCTCTATAAATATTATTGATTGATTATGTTTTTTCACTGACATTTTCACCTATCTACAACATCCCTTTAACCTTTATTTTTTTCAGTACATTTTTAAGGTTTTTTAATGTAAAGTGAGATATTACAATTCCTATCGGTGTTGTCACTTTAACCTCTGTTTTGCTCAGTAAATATATATATATATATATATATATATATAGTTCTGCGTAGAAGTATTGGTCATATGTTGAGAAGTAACACTCAAGGAGATGTAGAGTTGTAGAGAAGTTTAATTCAGAGTAGTCCAAGTAGTGCAGATATGATAAAATGTGAAATGTCTGCCACTGGCAATAAGCTGTAATCCTGAACCAGGCTTTTGATATTGTTGTTGTTCAATAATGACCAATTTAAAAACACATTGGTCGGGTAGGGTACTGTAATTGTGCTGTTCAAAACACTGCAGTCCTTCAAAGAAGTACTGAAGTTCTGTGTAGCTGGATTTGGAATTTTCAGGGTGCTCAGGGGCAAACAGGAATCTCCTGCAGCTAGTTTGCACCCAGTGAGTGATAAGCCATTCTCATATGTAGAGAAAGGAACTGAATGAATAGTGCTTCTGGTGTTCGAACAAGGGGATCTTGAGCCTCGCTTTCAGAAATAATGTGAAATAATGATTTATATATATATATATATATATATATATATATATATATAAAAAAAATTTAAAAAGTATTATTTTTTTTCAGTTCAGTTACATCAGGACCCTTAGGCCACCCACAATGAAATCGGACATTAATAAACATTGCAGTATTGAGCATCTGTATCATTGCGTGGCGTGCCATGGAACAAACAATGAGAAGTGCAGTACACCAAATCCGGTATGTCCCCACTTTCCCCCAATCCACAGTGATGCCCTCGCATATCAGTGTCCATGAGTGCCCCACATTAACTCATAAGAGTCCACAGTTCATCTGGGGCAGGATCCAGGTGTATCCTCTGTGCCTCCGCCCAACCAGACCAAATTTTATAATGCTTTTGAGGGCATTCCCTTTGTACGTATATGGGTTTGTCCAGTCCCATGCAAAAGTCCAAGCCTCGAGCCTAGCCCTCAGTGGAAGTGGTGTGCGTCGCCTTCCAAGCCTAGGCAATATCTCTTTTGGCCATCACCAACCCTAGCCACATGAGAGCCTTTTAGTATTGTGTGCCTCCCAGCCCATCAGTGAGGTTTAAAAGAATCAGTCTGGGATACCAAGATACCCCCTCCAATTGTCTCAAAATCCTTCCCCAGAAACCGGAGAGAGCAGGGCAGTTCGAGAATGTATGGATGAGATTCCCGGGTGTCTCCCCGAAGTGCAGGCAAGCGCTGGTGGACAGAAGTCCCATGCGATGAAGCCGTGCTCTGGTGATTTTTATATATTTTTTTTAAGGTTTTATTACTTTTCGCTTGCATTAAAGCATACCATATGGTACATACATAACAGTATTCAACAAGGGATAGGTATAGATACGAGATATTAATGTCTTAGCAGTTAAAGCATGTGAATCTAACCCTGTTAATGAATAAACAACTGTAAAAGCATTACATACCAGTTGTAAAACCACATTCTTGTAGCTTAAAACTCCTATTATCATTCATGAGCGGTTTGGGGCTATGAGTGAGGTGTGGCAGTTTTCCAGTTGTCTAATATATAAAACATAAGCATGAAGTGTCCATCAGTATGTCCATCCTACCTTTGTCAGACATAGGTGCAAAACTTTCGCACATTTCATTTACACAATAACTATCAGGAGCAAGCCTGGGTTTCTCAATTCTTCCATGACTTGGGTATATTGTGCTTTCTAATATTTCTCTTTTTTCGGTGAAACTGACCGTCATGCTGTCATTTCTACATAGTCCACCACTCCAGTCAAACTAATCATGGTATGGTCATCATACGTTGTGTGTAACAAGTTATTGATTCATCGGATCCTTGTTGTATACAGATGAATCGTCCAATCTCTTCTGAGCTATCCGTGAACCATCCGTATGCTGAGTGGTAACTATTTCAGTAGTATTACTGGTTTGTCTTCATCATTATGGAATGTCAACAAGTACTCGTTATCTTTGATACCTCGCTCATATCTGATAATACTTCTCCCTCTTCTGAAGCATGTCTTTGTGTATAGGGGTAATTGTTTACCTGGGTATGTCAAAATTACTCGTAGTTGTTACATCATGGGACATTACATTGCAAATAACTACACCAGGAGTTTCTACTTTGAAGGTAGGGTTTCAGTTTTTTACCTCGCAGTACTTCACATCACCAGTAAGTTACCTTTTAATGGTTTTAAGTGACTTAACTGTAATTATATATGTTATTATATACACACATGTATGTAAAAGTACATATATAGGGATACAGTAATATGCATTTATATTTTAAGATTAGGTCACTTAAAATATTTGTATTAATTCATTTGAACTATAAATCACATTTAAGGAATTATGCTAAACTGATTACAATTAAATTAAAAATTGTAATTAATAAATAATTAAAACATACATGTTTATATATATTGCTTTAAATTCCTACAGTATTTAAAGGGGTAGTTAAGAAGTTTCAGAGTTCAAGAATGGGCTGTGTATGGGCATAGTAAGGAGATTTTGGGGCTTAGCGATGGGTAGTATTTACACATTGTGTTTTTTAGGGCTCAGTGATGTGTAATGAATGTATGGTGGTATGAAGTTTTTAGGCTCTGGTAAGAGTAGTGCATAGGAATAGTAAGGCGTTATTACAGCTTGGGGATAGTAATGATTTTTTTAAGGATCATGGATTGATAGCGCATGCAGGTAGGAAGGAGTTGATGGGCAGTGGTTAGGGATGGTAATGAGTTTGGTTTGGAGGTAGTGAATAGGAAGTGATAAGGAGTCTTTTTGACTCAGGGCTGGGTAGATTAAACTATTAAACATATAATAAAATCTAATTTTAAACAGTGATTACAATATTATAACAGAATTGAACATTTTATTAAATTATAAGTAGATTATATTTTAACACTTTAAAACGTAAATATAACCATATATAAATATGCATATTTAAGTACATTAAAAAAAAAAATGTATTTTAAAATATCTTGCACTATAAATGAATCTAGAATATATATATATATATATATATATATATATATATATATATATATACACTATATTTGTATTTAAATGTATAGCTTTACCTGTGAAGTCAAGTACTCCCATTGTAAAGTACTGCAAGGTAATGGTACTTCAGATGTAATGATTATGATCTAAAGACCAACAATGTAATGTCATGCGATGTGACAACTGACATTTGTTTACCTGCTGTTTTAGCTTTTTAAGGTCCTCTTCAAGTATAATTGTCCTTCCATTAAGAGCCGTTTTCAGCCCATAACAAGTCCCAATGCAGTCACCTCGGTCATGAATGAATGTTTCCCATTCTGTCAATGTTTATGTGAAACCATAATTTTCAGGTGAAATGGTGCTAAACGTCTTATACAGTAACTCCTGAAGGCTCTTTCCTATAAGGTCGACAAACTAAAGGCGCTTTGACAAGGCTACTAGCAGGGAATTATTAGAAAATCCCCTGGTTAGTTATTCAGTGGCATTGACCATACCCATGATATGCCATGAACATAAGGTCATTTCTAATTTAATGTAGAGACCATATAAATACTTATAAAAAATATTCCCTCTTCTGGTAGTGAGGTATCCCTCGGTGTCTACTAAGTTCCAGCTACTGACCATGTACTGTAGTCACTTGCTAATTTCAGTTTTGGTCACCTGGGCAGTGCTGAAAGTGACCTCTTCATGTGGAGTGTGCCACACAATTACAGTCTCCACCCCAGAAAATCGGCTGGTGTATGTTGTCTAATTGCCTCACCAAACCATCAAGCAATTCAACCTGGTTAATATATATATATATATATATATATATATATATATATATATATATATATATATATATATATAGTATTTTTACCATATTTTTATTGGTATTTTGACAAAACATAAACAATCAAATAGCTTCTCTCCCCACCCCTAACACTAAGCCCCCCACTCCCCCCCTGGCTGTATCTGCTCATTCCGTACACATTTTTGAAGTATTATGACATCTGTGACCGTGGTGTGGACTCTGGTATCAAAGTTGGCAGTTTAATTCTGTTCTTGATCCCCTTCTCTGTAGATGAGTTCAGTGAGTTAGATTCCATCTCTTTGAGGCAATCTATCAAACAGTCCCAGGTTCTAGCAGTCTCTATTAGGCTGCAGCCCCTCGCTGCCTCCGGATGTAAGGTCCTTCCCTCTGCTTCCACTCATCTTATCAGAGTGTGTCTCAATTTTCCCAGGTGTGAGCCCCCCTGATCCTTTCAATGTAAGGTGATTTCTCGCTTTGCTAGAAGCAAAGCTAGGCCAATGCATTTATTCGTTACATTTTTGGCGTTGGGGGTGGGGAAATTCTCCCAGTAGAGCCACTAGTGGCGCGACAGGCAATCCTCTTTCCGTCACCTTGACAGTGTTTTGGAACATTCCCTTCCAGTAGTGCTTAAGTTGTGGGCACATCCATTGCATATGTGCAGGGCCTGCCTCCTGTTCTGTGCAACGGGGACACCCACTATTCACTGCATCAAACATCTTAGATATCCTTTTGGGCGTGAGATATGCCCTATGGAACACACAGAAACGAATCAGTTTGAAATTAGCATTTCTAGATATGTGTGATGTAATTCTGGCCCACTGGTTCTCATCTATCTGTGTCCCAATGTCTCCCGCCCATGCTAGCCTCAGAGTGTCCAGTGGGAGCAATGTGTCTTTTCTCAGCGCTCCATACAAAGTGGATATGGTCTTCCCTTCCCCACTAATAGTGCATATAGCCTGACATCCCGCATGTGTAGGTGGCTCCACAGCCCCTTTTTCCCAGTGGTGTTGTATGATGGTTATCAGTGATCTGTGTAGTAGAAGCAACCCTTGGGATGGTCGAAATTGTCCGCAAGGGCTTCAAAAGACACGCGCTCCCCATTTTGGTACAGATCCCCCATTGCTGAGGTATTGTCCTCCACTAGTCTCGATATCCCCGCTAGAGCCTGGCCTCCAGGAAGTGTGGAGAGTCCAGTAATGGGCATTTCCGGTGCATAAGGCAAGGCGGTCCTAGTGCGCTGTAAACCGCGTAGCCAGCACTTGCGCAGTGTGTGCATGTTTAGTGGGCTCTCAGGGTGTCGCCCTCTAGGGTTTACCAGGAGCCGAAGCAGGCCATTACAAGAATTCTCCATTTGGTGCCCCACTCCTGATAGTGGAGTCGCTGTGTGCATCTCCCGTGCGAGCCATTGTAACTGGCACACCAAATAATAGAGTTCTACATCAGGCGCTGCCAACCCCTTCCCCCTCCTGTCAGGGGGTCGCTGGAGTTTAGCTACGGCCACTCTGCATCTGCCCGCTCCCCAGATTAGGCCGATCATTATGGAGTTAATCTCCCGAAATAGGGAGCAAGAAAGAAATAGTGGTTGAGTGGCAAAGTAATCTGTTAGTCTGGGCAGGGCCAACATTTTAATCAGGGCAATCCGCCCACCACCACAAATGGAAGCGTTTTCCAGAATAGGGCATCTGCTTTTAATTTCTGAATCGCCCGACCCACATTGCCCTCTAATAGATCCACGGGCTAGCGGTATATTTGTACTCCGAGGTAACGAAAGGTGGAGGCCATACACACAACGCTTGTTCTCCACCGGAGGAGCACCTTTCCACAGTGGAAAGATATGAGATTTCTGCCAGCTAATACACAGTCCAGAGATGTCACTGAATTTCCCGAGCAGCTCCATCACACCTGTCAATTCTTTGTCCACTTTGTGTAGGAAGAGCTCCCTATCATCCGCAATACACCACAATTCTGTGAGTTCGACCCTCGATGCTTAACCTCCTGAAGTAGTCACCCATTCTCGCAGCTTGCGCCAGAGGCTCTATTGCTATGGCAAATAATAGGGGTGATAGAGGACAGCCCTGTCTGGTCCCCCTGCTCACCACATATGGCACTGATATTGTACGACATGCCCGGACACGGGCCGTTGGATTCATGTATGGTAATTTCGTCCACTTGATAAATCCCTGACCTAGGCCCATCCACGCCATCACTTGGTATAAGTAGTCCCACCTGAGACTATCAAAGGCTTTCTCTGTATCAACCGATATATTCACTGCTTTCTGCGAGTCTGGGGACTGATGTTGAAGGACGGAGATTAAGCGTCTAATATTGAAGACCGTATTATGATGAGGAATGAATCCGGTCTGATCCGGATGAATCAATCTAGTCATGTAAGGTAGAAGGCACGTGGCTAGGATCCTACTTAATATTTTGTAATCCATGTTCAACATGGGTAATGGGTGGTATGATCGCACATCTGTAGCAGGGTGCCTGGGTTTTAGAAGAGGTATAGCTATGGCTTTGTTTGTGGAAGAGGGCAGTGTTCCCGTCTTCAGTGCCTCTGAATAGAGTGCTCTAAGTTGAGGAGCTAGTAAATCATTATGTGCGCTGTAAAATTCCACTGGGTGCCATCTGCCCCCCCCGGCACCTTCCCCTTAGCCATTGCCTTCACAGCTGTGCTAATTTCTACGGGGGAAATATCCTCTCCCAAAACCTGACGGTCTGCCTCCTCTAACTGTGAAAGTTGTAGATCTTCCAGGCTTCTTAGCTGAGCGTGGGTATGTCCTCTGCCAGAGAAGCATATAGCAAGGAATAATAATCTGTAAATCTGGCATTTATCTCCCCTTACAGGAATAGCCGGGGCACCCCTTTCGTCCTCAATCTCCATCACTAGTGAGTGTTGTCGTGCAGGGGTTGACAGCCCTGCCAGCAGAGCATCCGCGTTGTCCCCCTCTGCATACATCCGGGTTGTATAATTTTTATGATCAAAACATCTTAGTCATTCGATTGCTACCTCAACCTTTTCCCTGGCCTCTATAAGTAAGGGGGATTGTTCCAGAGCACCCAGTCTCTCCTGTTCTAGCGTTCTGAGTCTACCTTCACTGTCCTCAATTTCTTTCTCAAGGGTCCTCTTAACTTCCGCTACCCCCACCATGCACTGACCCCTGATCACTGTTTTGAAGGCACTGTTTTCCACCGCACGAGAGGACACAGTTCCCTCATTGTCCACAAAATAAGTCAGAAGAGTCTTGCCAATCGATTCCCGGAAGGCTCCATCCTCTAGTGTTTCAACTCTGAGCCACCAATCCAGTATTCGAGGGCGCTTCCTGTGCCACGCTAATGTAAGCAATAAATGATTGTGATCTGAAATCGTGCGGCAGAGGTATTCTGCAGCGTGGGCAGTGCTGTTGACCTCGGGTGATGCCAAGAAAACGTCCAGTCTGACATGGAGATCATGTAGACTTGAATAGAAGGAGTAATCCCGTTCCATGGGATTTAAATGTCTCCATGAGTCTGAGGCCCTAGTGTTCTTGCCAATCAGTGAACGCATTGGTCGATCGATGTGTAGGGGATCGTAGCAGTGGGGGTGCAATCTATCAAGTTCCGTGCTAGAGACACAATTTAAGTCTCCTCCAATAATAGTTGCCTGTGTTAGCTTTGGCCCTAGTGTATGCAAAAGTGATGCCAAAAAGGATCCCTGTTCATGGTTAGGTGTGTAAACCTCCCCTATCGTGATGTCTCTTCCCTCTAACCTTTCAGAAGTCAATACATAGCGGTCCTCCCGGTCTCTTGTCTCATTCGTCCTTCGGAAGGGGACCCCGGGCCGAATCCATAGGAGGACTACTCTGGCGAATGCTGAATATGTTGTAGCATATACCTGCCCACGCCATCTCTTGGCTATAGTCTTGGCCTCTGGACCTGTAAGATGTGATTCCTGGATAACCGCTATATGCATACCTCGTCTCTTAAGTTGGGAGTAGACCTTATAGCGTTTAGCCATGCTGTTCAATCCCCGGACGTTCCACGTCAGGAAATTGTAGGTTAGGGGGTACGCCATGTGATGTTCTTAGTTGATGAGGGATGTCCCTCCACCCCAGTGACCTAAGTCTGGAAGTCTTGGATGAAGCACTCATGTATAGATGTTTGAGCAGATACGACCCCTGTGTTTGAACATGTGAATAACAAAACAAATAACCAAACATCCCAACTCCCCTTCCCCAGGACCGGCATCACAACCATCCCCGTCCAAACTTTCAATAACATTTCTAGCAGTTCAGATAGGGGGTTAGCGTAGTGAACCCCGGAGCAGACTCCGCTGAGCCAGCTCTCTGTCATCCGATTCTTCAGGATAATTCTTTGCAATCCAGCTGTTGCGAGGATTGACCCTGTGCAGACCCAGCACTGATCATATTGCCCTTGGGGGCCGGTGTATCGACCCACTCCTTCCATAGCGAAAGAGACTGCATGGATCTCCACACAAGTGCGTTGATAAGGACTCCTGCGGCTCAAATGCGTCACCTATACTATTGGGCAGTTCTTCCTTGATCTCCAGAGGTGGGACGACCAACCAATGTGGTTTAGATCAAGACTCCTTATATTATCTCGTCTGATTTGCCAGGGGTTACTTTTTGTGTATGGTTAGATGTGTCCTGGGATGAAACAGAGGCACTGCCAGACAAAGAGTCTTGGTCCAATAAAATGTCTGAGGGGTGGGACGAACCCGGTCCCTATCTGTTGAGGGACACCGCTATGCCCACTGCATCTCCAACAACATCTGCGATTGTGGCAGTGCTGCAGCCATGGTTGTTCGTTTAGGTTTCCTTCTTGGCTTCTCGTGTGGGTTTTGGAGGTTTCTCAGTGCCTTCACCAAAGCTGGGAAAGTTTACTCCAGCCATTTCCATACCTGTTGTGGGGAGGTGAAGAAAAGTACCTTGTTGGTAGTGATACGTAGTTTGGCTGGGAGCAGCATAGCATTCTGAATTCCCCATTCCCTGAGCTGTTTTTTGGCCTCAGCGAATGATGCTCTTTGCCTCTGAGTTTCTCTCGTGAAGTCTGGGAAGATCATTATGCAGTGGTCCCCTATCTTTATCTCTCCCCTCAATCTGGCCTGAGTTAGAATGTAATCCCGGTTTTTAAAGAGGAGCAGCTCAGCGACCACCGGTCGGGGTCTTGCACCCTGTGGTGGGTGCCGGGATGGCTCTCGATGGGCATGCTCAGTCGCGAGGCATGGGGAGAGCCCTTCAGGGGCCACTTCCTTGCGTATCCATTGTTCTGGGAATGCTGTCTTATTTGCTGCTTTCTCTTCTACTTTTTCTGGGAGACCCACTAGGCGCAGATTGCTTCTTTGCGCCCTGTTTTCTGCATCATCCGCACGTGTCTCCAAAGTTTTGATGTGAGCTACCATTTCAGACAAGGTTGTATTCAGCTGCTGACAATTTGGGGTATGTTGTTCCAGGGACCTTTCATTCGTGGAGACTCTGTCTGATTACCGACGATGATCGTCCCTTAGGAGGTTCAGGTCAATGTGATTGTGTCTGTTTTCAGCTCCAGGGCCTCCCGGGACGCTGCTATGGCCTGGAGAATGGTGTCGAGGGATGTTTCCGGAGGCAAGTCCCGATTTAGAACTGCCTGTCCAGCGCCACCGCCATCGTCATACGGGCCCATTGTGGCACCCCGGTCCGTACCTTCTCTCTTTTTCATCTTACCCATTGTACACACTGATTGGCAACCTCAGTGTTCAGGTGGCTGCGCGGGGCATTCATATTTCAGTGTTGTTCTTTTCGGAGGGTGGGAGGACTTCGCTAGTTGTTGCTTATCTTTTTGCACTTTCTGGCAGCTGCTTTTGATGTACGGCGCCACAAGAGAGCGGTGCCGGGTTCAGGGGGAGAGTATAGAGTAGTATCTTTTATGGGTTTGCTCACCTGGAGCAAGTGCTTTGAGGTCATTCTCCATACAAACATTTCTCAACAACCTCCCAGAAATTCAAGCAATAACCATTCTGCTAGGATTGGGAACCAGGTGAGCCGCTTAATTAAATCACCTCACAGCCTACCTGCCTCTCCTGACATCCTTGTTATATTTTTCTCTCTCAGTATAAATTCTCAGGGAGTATGCCACCCTGGGAACTCTGACGCCAGTTTCCCATTTTCAGTTTATGCTAGTGGATCATGGTAGTTTATCAACTGTCATTTGGGTGAGATCACACAGGAGTCATTCATTTACAGCTTCCTTTACACAGAGAAACTTCTGGGGCAGATTTAATTTTTCATCATTGTAAGTTATGACTGTCCAATGCTAAGAGCATTTGAAATACTTTAGCTTGTGTATGTATAAATGTAGCCTTTTTATTTTTACCCCGCCTCTCTTTTAAGCGTTAACTAATTAAGAACACCATTTCTGCTGTCCACAGATTTAATTGTACGTCCACAAGAGGAACTGTGCGAACTGAAATGTTTGCGTTTACATTTATTGAAACCTCTGTAAATGGGAGATTACTTTTAAGGGAGGAGCATTGAGCATAGTGTAAGTGAAAGCTTGCAGCAGCTAACAGATGGATTACCTTCTAATTCTGGCATTTCACTACGGTTATATGCACACCTTCTTGTGTTCTCAAAGCGCTTTCCAAAATGATCATTAGGTAAACGTGAAAGGGTGTTGCTTGTAGCGTCATCTATTAATGTTGAGTTTTCTTGTTGCACGTGATGCCCAGAGTGTGTGCTCCAAACTTGACTCAGCAGCGTGTACCAGCACTCTACATATGCAGCAGTATGTAAGAGGTACATAGTAGGAAAAGTAGCACTTCCAGAAACATTGTACTGTGGTTTACTACTTTTGGAGTCAGTTTCTTCTTAGGGTGAATAATCAGTTCTTTTTAATTTTTGGTGCTTTGGGTGTATTTGTACTAGAAAGTAATCTCTCCTTAGCAGATACTTGATGTTTAGTTGGGTAATATGCAATCTCGCTGTCTTTTCTTCAGAGAATCTCTTAATATGTTTTTTTTTTTTTCTATAATTCTTCTTTTTCCTAACCTTTTCCTGTTTTTTTATTTCATTCTCCCCTCGATAGACTGCCCTTGGTAAAGATATCCCTCATTTTCATTGCTCGAAAACGTATTTTTACAAGTGTGCCAATGTAGTAAAAAAGTGTAGTATGTGCCCTGATTAGAGTGTGTGAATTATGCTTTCTCATTCAATATCTAAATATGAGAATTTGCAGTAATAAAGGTGCTGCTAGATTATGTGCCAGAATTCTCCCACTCTTCTATGTAAACAATACGTGTTGATTATCACTCATATTTTTGGTCTTTGTGGGCAATCTCCAAATGTTAACATGATGCACTAATTGCAAAAATTGCTCAGTTCTTTTTCTTGCAGGTCCTATTCTTGGCTTTTAGCCAGAGAAGCATAGGGAATTTCTATCTGCTAGATAGCTGTCACCTAACAGGCATAGTGCCATTTCAAGACTGAAATAACAGCGCACCTGCTTTTTTGGGGTTGGAGTATTAAATGCTCTGCAGTCCCAAGGCAAAGGGATGATGCACTTGATTAGACAACTCCCCCATGCAACGGAGCATGTCACTGTTTCTTGTCCAGAGTTACTAACAGTGGAACAGAAACACATTTTGTAGCCCTGTGATGCAAATCACTGATGCTTTAACCCATGCTCTCTTAGGTATACTGAAATGAGAAAGATGACATTTCACCCACTTGTTAAGATTGATGGTGGGTCTAGAAATAAGACCCTGTTCCTTTTGCTAATTGCTGCACATGGAACTGTCTGCTGATTTTAGAGTTTCATTTGCTTGGAGTTTCACGATTGAATAAATGGTCATTTACTGCTCGCACTGATACAGCTAGAGCTACAGGTAGAGGGGGAAGGAGAAGGGAGTGGGAGGTGGAGGATTTCAGCTCTAAACATACGTTTTACAGGAGAAGAAATTGAACCTGTCTATAATGTTTCCACTATATTGTAGAGAGTTGGTTAGAAGTGGTTGAAATCCAGGGCAGTAGTTGGTAAAAGGGAGGGATTTGATGTGGCTGAAGTGATGTGATGACAACCAATCTGGCAGGAAATTCGGCAAAAAAATAAAAATAAAATAAATACGTGCTAGGAAGGTCATTTGAAATTTCTCTACTGTTAGATTTTAAAAACATTAGAAAGGAGCACAGATGTCTAGTTTTGCATACTAGACTTGAATTCATAGGATTTATTTTTGTAGAAGTCTGGGTTTTTAAGAGTCAGCAGAAATATGAAGGGTGTGTGGTTGATTAGTTATGCTACCCTATATTATGATTATTAATATTCGATTTTTTTTTCTCCAAAGAAGCAGATTCTCATGATTTGGTGGAAGAGGATAAAAGGGGGACAATGAAAAACTTTTTCTTTAATTTTGAAGGAAGTAGATTAGTTTTGTACGGTTCTTTTTTGAGAGGTTGAAATAGTTCCTTGATTTGGTTGGAGACCAATGAAGAATGAAGCGGCATACTTCTAATTCTCTGAGGATGAAGCTTTTGATACTATGTAAAGTGAAGTAGTGCCAATAAGGAAACGTTTTTTTCTCTTTCTTGACTAGAATTCACAGAGCTATTAATGTCAACCTCTTGCAGAATGAAATGATACTGTATACTACTCCAGAATATCTGTTGAACATTGGGCGACATGAACCAAGTTTGGCCTTTATGTCTTTGACCAAGGAGTAAAAAGGAGCTAACCCTCAGGAGAACCAGCTGAGGCTACACCTGCACTTTGGGGTCATGGCCAAGGAAGATGGCTGACAGGACATGCCCTTAGGGAGTTCCTTTTCCCCACAGACTAATCCTTCGTTCCACCCTGTGGGCTGATCGTGAAATTTATATGGAGGCTGTTTGGGGGGGGAAGGGGGGCGGGCGTGGAGGGTTGTTGTTGATGAAGAGCAAATGCCTGCCGGTGTGGGAGCTGGATGTATGTTTGGGCCTGCTGGAGTGGCTGGGTGGGCCGCAACAGCTGGGCCGTGTCTGACATTAGCCGCTCAACGTCAGTGAGGGCTGACCTTTCATCTGTTTGGCCGATGCGACACAGTACCTCTGAGGCTTAGAGGTGCCCCCTCCCCCCTCTCCCCCCCACAAGTCCCTGGTGATTGGCTGAGAATTGGCTTGCTCCAGGTGGAGCTGGCCATGACTGGCGGGTTCCTGCAATTGGACCTGCAGGCATCAATGTAATGGCTGTACAGACTGGCGTGATTTCACCCTGACAGGCTCTTCCCTACCAAGTGACTGGGGCAGGGGTGATTGACAGACCTAGGGTCATTAGAGGGGCACTTGGAAAATTGCATGGATTGAGGAAGAACTTTCCCAGGTACAGTGGAGGCCTTGGCACAGTCTTTCCCCTGGTGCCCAGTGTGGCTGGAGAGGCGAGCCTCCCCCACATAGTGTCCCTGCTTTCAGCAGAGATTTGACTTTCCTCTGGGGGTCTGGCTGCTGCCAGCAGAATCCCAGACCTAGGATAACCGAGACCGGCATAGTGATTAGGAAGCCCATTGCCATGCCTTTCTTATAAGTCCACCCCCCACCCCACTAGACGATCAGAGCAGTGGTGCTCAGGGGGCCTTGGGACCACTTAGGGGGTCGCCAGTAGACCTGCTCATAGAAAGTAGGAGCTGGAATGCTGATTGTCACCTGGTGAAGCCTTAAGCTGTATGGTGTGCTGCCCCTGTATGAGACTCAACCAGAGGAACTGAGGAGGCTGCGCCTGAGCTCTTCCTGATGAGATTGACTACTGAGGGCATCAGTTAACTGGGGCGCCCCAGCAGGTTCACCTGGGGTGCATTGACTAGATCCTGTACTTGGACTACAAAGGGGCCATGGGGCAGGAGTGCCACCACTGCGCTCCATAGTGCCTGGACTCCAATCTTCAACCCTGGCTATAATGTAGGACCTCTCCAGGGGTCTACGGCTGTGCACCATATTCAGGACCACAGTCTAGTCATGCAGCACACTTGACGACAGCTAGCGGTCCCTGTCTGGATCCATCCCTCCTGCTTTTGCAGGGGTTCCTGGGGCCTGGTCACCCTTTATTGTCACTTATGCCCCCTTCAGAATTGGAAATCAGTGATCCCTCACCAGTTTTTATTGGGTACCTTAGCGTCAACAGCACATTGCCTTAGACGGAGCGCTGCCCCTTCTCAGTCAGTATCTCAAGCTGTGCCCTGAGTGCCCCATATATGGGCAATCTATATAGCTGACACACTTCGTTCATCAGCATGTCACATTTCTGTGGGAATATCAAAACTGTTGAGAAGGTCAGCTGAGCCAGGGTTCTTCGCTGTGCTCCTACCATGCGGAAAGATAGGTCACAATGTCAAACCCAGGGTAATACCATCACCCAATGCACCACTATACATCAACCGACACACAGGATAATCCACCAGGTTCAGGTGATAATGCCAGAACACTCCACATAGCTCACGGCAGAGCCTTCTTGCGACTATACAAAGTTCAAGGAAGACACCGGAGGGACACATAGCCGGTGTCTTGATTGAAGTAAACCTATTGTGTGCATATCTATGCAAAGTAGCAGACAAAGTGGATAATGCAAAAACCAACACAAAGACCCTGCAAACTGAAGTCCATCTGCTTAAGCAATAGGTATTCCAGATGTCAATTGTCACAAATTCCCTGGAAAATCGAGTCAAAGAAACGGTACATCATTCACACCAAAACAACGTGCATCTCCTTGGATTTCCTGAAAGGTCTGAGGGTCAGTCAGTGGAGAAATTGGCTGCGCAAACTCTGCGGCCCAGAGGCCTCTTGGACATCTTTGTAGCAGAGCAAATCCACAGGGCACCGGTCCACTTTCCAGGGCCTGGGGCTCCACCAAGGGCTCTCATTGCCAAAATCATTAACTACCACTCTAGAGATGCAATCCTGAGGGGCCCCAGGGAAATGCCAGTCCTGCAATTTGAGTACCATAACATTGCTATACACCCAGACTACATGCAAACCAAGTGAGGTGCAACTCCTTTCTCGCAGTAAAGAAGAAACTGCGGGAGATGTACATCAAGTATATGTTACTATACCCTGTAAAGCTCTGTGTCATAGCTGTTGGAAAATCACACATATTGTCCTGAGGGGGTATGGTCCTGGCTGGATATGTCTGATCAGATCACGGTGCACACATTGAGGAGTGGTGATCCATTTCATCACAAGTAGGGGCTCGGGTGGCTACCCCAGAGCTAGGGGCAGAAGACAACCGGAGGATTGCACCATAGACTCAGATGCAGATGATCACTCCTTGGTGCCCAAAACTTTGATTACTTTGGCCCCCACTGGGTTTGGCAACTCTGACTTTCCCTCACAAAACAGTGACACTGTGCCTGAAACTGTACTGCAGTAATGTGGATTTCTCTTGAAATGGTTTGTGTGTGTACCGAGCATTGTGTATGCTGACTCTTATCTTTCTTCCGGGGGCATTCTTGAGGTTCTGCATTCTGTCCGAGTTGGGCATGTGACACGTGGGTAGGCTAATATCACTCCTTGAGATGAACAGTAATGTGTTAAATAAAGAGGGTGCACTGATGCTTGGTTACGAACTAGAGTTCTCCAGGAGCCTGTCAAAAGGACACCAGTAGATTTTTTTCACGGGCTTTGGCATTCATGAGGTGATTGCTCTCTCAGTGGGGTGAATAGCGACTGTTGCAGATTCATATCAACAGTGGGGGGTGCTCCTGTGGGGGTCCTTGATTTGACACTCCTTGGTGTTGTTTGGGGATGTGGGCTAGGATAGTGTTGATAGTATTCATCCTGGCACAACAAAGTAATTCGACTTGTATAAGAATGAAGGAAAGTTATTCCTGTCTGGCTTATGGGAGTAGTTATGCAAGCTTTTCTGGGTTGACTCTTGGGTCTTTGCCTTCACATTGCAAGGAGGGAAGTTTTGATTTCCACACACACTTACTGTCCAAGTGGTTGGGTCAGTTACCTAAAGGTTCATCCCCTGGAATGTGAGGGGTCTGGGCACCTAGAGGAAAGGGTTTAGAGTACTGTCTTTTCTCAAGAGGTATGTTCACATTGCATGCCTGCAAGAGACCGTTCTCTCCAACACAGAGGCTAGTAGGTTGGCCAAAAAATGGAAGGGGTGGCTTTACTCTGCTAACTACACACCTTTAACTAGGGGATTCCTTATTTGGATAGCACCTGGGATACCCTTGGACCTGATGTATATGGAATCCGATATTGGGGGGCTTTTCCTACTGATACAGGGTAGCCTTGGTGGTTTATAACTGGCCATTGTGAATACTTATAGACACAACATTGATGATGGGCAGTCCTTCCTCAGAATGCAGGAAGTTAGATCACCGGCACTAGACAGTTCAGTCGTCTGGGCTGGTGACTTCAGTTGTGTCATACAGTGAGCTGGACAGACACCCCGCTCGCTTAAACACTAAAGTTAAAATGACACTTCACTTGAGACAGTAACTAACATGGAGATCTGTGACATACAGGCCACTCGCCCTTCCGCAAAACAATTCACTTGATATTTGCTTAACCACAACACATACATTAGGTTAGATTTCATATTGTTGTTGGGCTGAGGGAGGATGCGCACATCAGCCCACTTGTCTTGTTCTCTTTCCAACCATGTCCCTGGGCTTTGTGTGTTTGGCTGGGGAACACACATCGATTACCCAGGGGATCGAGATTTGCTCCCAAGATTCACCACAGTGCGGAGGGATGGGAGGCAGTCACAGAAGATTTCTCAGATTACTTTGGGAGAAATTGGTCCACCACACTCTGTTGTGTGTCGGAATGGTAAGCGATGAAAGCAGGGATACTGGGGCACTCTGTAAGCCTCTCTTGTGGGGGTGAGGCTTTCCCTTCAATCTGAGTTGTCACGGGAGAGGCAGAACTGGCACGCGACTACACCAACCACCCCTTATGGCATCTTTGATCATCAAAGAGAGCTAGAAGCACGGCACCACATCACAGAAGTGAGGAATGGGCTAGTGAAATATACTCTAAAATAGTAATCCAGATTCTATACAGGGAGGGCAGTACTTCTGGATGCTTCTTAGCTTGTATCTTCAGACGACAGACCACCGCTCCTCTGTACTACACCTTATGGATTCTTTGGGACAGGATATATGCTCCCAAACTGGTATAGTAGATACACTTAAGACTCATGTATAAAAAGTCTGCGGCAGCCCACATTCTCCTGATTCAGGTCGTATTACTACACTTCTGAACACTAAACACCCAGTCATTAAGCACTTAGGCCCTCATTACGACCCTGGCAGACGGTGCAATGATGGCGGTTATGCCAAACCGCCAATGTACCACACCGTCCACCACGGCGGTAACAACCGCCAGGCTGGAGACAACAGTCTTCAGCCCGGCGGCCGCCACTAGTCCGCCGGCGGTATCAGGACCCCGCATATCGCCATAGATTTCGTGGGGTTTTGAACCTCCACGAAATCCATGGCGGTAGGCACTAACAGTGCCAGGGAATTTGTTCCCTGGCACTGATTGGGGTCTTCCCCTCCCCTGAGTCCACCCCCATCACCCACGACCCCCCAAAGGAAGTAGGACCCCCACCTCCGCCCCTCATGACCCCCATATACCCACCACACCACCCTTCGCGCACGCTCACACCATTCACACACATACACGCACACATACATACACGTAACGCACACCCCCATGCACGCACACAACACCCCCCCGCCCTGTCCCCTAACGGACGATCACCTTACCTGTTTCGGTGATCCTCCGGGAGGGAACTGGATCCATGGGGGCTGCTCCGTTGCCAGCACCCCGTCACCAGAACACCGCCACGCCAAAGACGGAGATGTAATTCAATGGGCGGTGTTCTGATGACGTGCGGTGACGGTGGAGCAGCCTCCACTACAGCGCTGCCCGCCAGTATGGCTGCTGGCGGCTCTCCGTCCATAAAAGGGCGGAGGGTCGCCAGCAGTCATCATATGGTTGGCGGAAGACCGCCAACACTGGCGGTCTTTGGCCCAGTGGAACCTCTGCAGTCTATGAAAAATACCGCTGAGGTTGAAATGAGGGCCTTAGTCTTTAATAATCAATGCGGATTCATACTTTTTTGTAATATTACTAGGAACCTCTGAAGATTAACACACATGTTTCACGAGGTGGAGGGTAGGGAGGACAAACTCACCATCTTCTCGAAAGCTATTGCCAAAGCTTTCAATAAGGTGGACTGGCAATATCTCAAGCAGGTGCTGGACACTATGGGGGTCGGCCTTCATTTTCTCTCCTGAGTGAAACTTTTGTACACAAGCCCCATTGACAGGATGAGAGTTGACAAACTATGTTCTGAAGGCTGGCCCATTGGTAGAGGGACACAACAGGCCTGCCCACTATCGCTGCTCCTTTTTGCCCTCTCCTTGGAACACCTGGCCATTTGGATTCAGCAGGAGGTGGCGCTTCGGGGGATTAATGTGTGGGATACTACTCACCTGGTATCTCTTTATGCCAATGACTCCTTTTTTACTTATCAGTACCAAGACACTCAATCCCTCTACTGATGGGGTGCTTAGACAGGTTTGGGGAGATCTCTGGCCTCTGAATTAATTACAAGAAATCTTTCCATTGGGTATTTTACAGTCATAGCCCCCTGAGACCGTTCCAGTTCTCCCACTCCAGTGGGAATGTGATAAAGTTTTCCATCTGAGCATGATGGTGCCACACACTACCCAGAAATGCTCGCAGTACAGTATTATAAGGTTTGTAGCGGGACTCAGAACTGCCATCCAGTTTGGGAACACACTTCACTATCTATCATGGGGTGTGTGGCCATCTTCAAAATGGTTCTTTTGCCACGGTGTCTTTACTGAATTCAACACTCATTTGACAGTCTCCATCCTGATACCTTCAGGTAACTGAACACCCTACTTAACTCTTTGGTATGTATGAGGGGTAGCGAATGCAGCTGAGTCACCAGGAACATTTTCTTTCGTCCTTTGGGAGAAGAAGGACTAGCAGTCCCAAGCTTGGAGCTTTACTGCTTGGCTTCACAAATGCAACATGCAGTACACTGGCTCACAGAAGGAGGTGATTGGGAAAAAGGGTTATTGATGGACTCCTCTAGTGACTTCACATTGCCCCAAATCTTGAGTGGGGAAAAAGAGGAGATGCTCACGTGCCATATCTGGTGAAACATACTGTGCAGCTATGGGAATGCATTGTGAAGCTGTTCCTGAAAAAGGCCCCCTTTGCCAGGGAGCTTTTGCTCTGGTACCTGCTGGCATTAAGGGCACTCGCAGACTCAGATGACATGTACCCCGAGGCGGGAAAGGAGGGTGTGAAACGTTGTGGGACCTATGTCCAATGAATAATTTATATCCCTTGAAGCCGCCAACCAAAGCTTTAAAACTGAAGGGGTCATTTTCTGCAACATGCCTGCCTCTCGGCTACAACTAAAGGTGTATGGACCTCGTTCCCTGCAGCCCCGAATATTTCACACACATTTCGAGCCCTGCTGGAACTGGTGGTAGGGAGGGGCGGTATCTGGTTACATATCTTTACAAGAACATGTCAGCAGACAGGCCACTTGAACCACCCCCTTTCAGAGCAGCTTGCAACAGTAAACTTGGGATACAATTTGAGGACACACACTGGGCAAGAAAGTATGCCCTAGTACAGTCAATTTCCAGTAATGCCAGATTCAACGTCACACACTTCCATTTTCTGCATCGCACTTGCATAACACCTCTCACACTGCACAAAATGGACCCTTGAACCTCCCCACATTCCACCTGCTGTCAACACCCGATGGTCTCGTTTTTTTACAACTAGCTTGACAGTTTATTCCTTCTGGACGAAGGTAGTCGAGAGGGTAATGGCGATGGTGACAGTCCCCTGTCCAGCTGTCTTCTGGGAGATATTTACCATAAAAAAGTCAGAAAATGGCTTTGAAATTCTTACATTTGATCCTTGTCCTAGACAAATGGCGAGTCACAATAACTTGAATGGGTACAACAGGCCCTAGCCTGGAATACTGGGAGGGTGAGGTGGCCAAATGGGTAGTAGCGGAAGAATTGAGATTTAAAGAGTGCAAACGCACTAATAAATTGGGATAGGACCTCAAGATTTGGGATGGGCTGCTGGCTACATTTCTTGCCCTTCGTGTTCCAAGCAGGCTTCAATAACTGATGATTCATTTGAGTATACTGATGTTTAAGTTTTGTGTTCTTTGTGACCCTGTGATACCTGTACACCATGTGCCTCATACGCGTTAGAACTTGACATTGGGTATTAGCCTGTGCACACTGATTCTTCATGATCTGTTTGTGGAGTTGTGCTATTTCTCCCTGTGACTGTTTTTTAAATGTTCCTATTAGTTTTCCATGACAGCAAAGACATACAAAATAAAAAGAAAACAATAAGACAACAAAATTGATAGACCATGCATGTGGAGGCTTTATCATTAACAGGTGGAAGGGGCAACAGTAGTGGGGCCATCACCGCTAAGAAAGAAGGACATAAGCCTATTGTAGGATCCCACCCCTCTACAGAACCAATACACTATCCACCATTACAGTCACCCAGGGGTTCATCTACTCCCAGATGTACTACTGCATACTCAAACAGTCCATGTCGCAACTGTCACAGAAACCACACACCTGCAACAGCAGACATCCCGAGCTTACGCCGTGACCAATGGGGCAGCAGCAGGCTTGAAGATCTCTGAGAGAGTTGTCCAAGATGATTTGGCCCTCTGGCTCAGTTGAGGACAGGCCAACATTATGGCGTCCCATGCAGGCAGGATTGGTCCGCTGGTGTCTTCTCTACGAATTGCCTCCCTTTCACATTCCACCCATCTCACCAACTCCAACCCCCATCTATAAATACCCATCCTATGAGTCGATTTCCAGCTCATCGTTATCTGTCTACGAGCAAGAATCCGGGCCAGATCCTGAAATCTATCCATAGCCTTCCAGTTCGCAGCGCGGTCACGATGGCCCAGTAGACACAGCTGAGGGCTAAACTCAAATTCCTGTCAATTGTACCATGTACCACCTGGAGGAGCAACGTCCAGTACATCGACAATAAGGGGCAAGACCACACCATAATTCAAAAGCGGGCATCCTCAGTAGCACATCGAGGGCACGATGACGCCACCTCAGGAAACAGAGTGTATGCGCCGAGTGGTAAAGTAGGCCTGATGCAGATAATAAAATGTAATCCGTTTGAATCCAGCATTTCAAGACACCTTTGAGGTGCACTCCAGAATCCTTCTCAAAGCCTGATCAATCAGCGGAAACCCAATATCCATGTTTCAATGTGTGCAGAGCTCCGTAAGTTCTAATTGGTTCCCTTGCAGGAAAGCCCTATACAGCAGGGTGACCGCCTTCGTCTGACAATTGATGAGAAAAAGGAGGTGGAGGCAATTGAGCTCCAATGGCCCCGTCACCGCCAGGCTCCAACATTCATGAATCCTATGCACCAGTGCACCGTGCAACAAGAAATTCCCCACTGGGAGGTTGTAAGAATCCTGAAATGTCGAGAAGTGACACAATTCACCAACTACGAAAAAATGTCACAACACCGTGACCCGGTTGTCGTCCAGCAGTAGAGACCAGACCAACCCCTTCGGAGCTCCTAGCCTCGAGTCACCCATAGCTTGAGTTTGCATGTATACGGTGCTGTGGTACACGTCCTCATAAGGGCCGTAGCCCATACATACCGTGCTGTTCTAATGAGCACATTTGAGTTCCTCACACTAGTGGAAGGAGAATGTCTTCTCCCTGTTCCAGATGACAAAAGTTTATTGTTGTCTTTTTTAGGCATTGACATCAATAAACACTCAATATAAAATGGTTATAAAAAAAAAAAAGGGGGGGTACGCCTGCACTCTCCTGCAGCTTGAGAAAAACACAATGAGAAGCCATGTAAGAACTAATACATTTGAATAGTGTATTGTGTATTGGGATGGGAAATGTTATCTACGTGGCTCTGGAGAGTGTATGCCCCTACCTCAGGTTCCTCAGCTTTTGATGCTTGCCTCAGCACTCACTGGAATTATACCTGTAGCATCTCAACACCTCCCTTACTTCCATATAGTTTGTCACTTCCCTCTACACATGTATCCCCTGTGCTTTATTATTCTGTGCTTTAAAATTTTAATCCATAATTCTGATAGATGCGTCTAATTGCATATTAGATTTCTGATGCTAGAATACTCCCCAGGCACAGGGGCGAAGCTTGGTCAGTAAGTCTGTGGGGGAGGAGGGTGTGGGGAGGAAGGTGGAAGGTGGGGAGGAGAACTTCAGATTTCCCGACAATCACACTGGCACATAATGTTAAAATACATTATACCACAAGCAGGGTGGAATACTTTTGTCAGGGGTACTAAGTGAGAGTAAGCACATTATTTTGCTAAATAACCACCATTTTCAAGTCTTTCCAAACTGAGAAGGGGAAAGAGTGTGTGCGTGCGTTTTTGTCTGTGTGCATACATTTCCTCTTGAAATCGGACACCTTACCATACCCGATCGAAAGCACCTGTAATCAACTATTTATCAGAAAATACATTTACTATGGGGGTGTAACACTCCACATCCCCCAGAAGCTACACCCTTGCCCAGACACAAGACTGGATCATGAAAACGTTTCCATACCAGTTTCTCATGTGCCCCTAGGTGGCATTGTGTGGCTTCCAAAATGAAGGAGCGGAGCCACATGTTAGTGCCACCGCTGCACTCTAACGTCAGTTCCTCTCTTTCTGCAGCTTTCGATGTGGATCTGGAGCTCCCCTCCCAGCTTTGTAGGTTTTCTGATGACTTCATAACAAATTCAGCTGTGTGCTAGGGAATGATATCCCCGCCTAAAACTATGAATTTGAAGAGCTGCTGGAGTTGCAGGGAGCAGGTGTGGGTCAAGGACCTAAACAAGGTGTGTCTTTGTTGGCAGTGCATGGGACACAACTCTTAAGTAATGCATTAAGTGCACCAATATGCACCCAAAAGTGATACGAGACCTGGAGGCGAAGCTGTATGTCACTGAACACAAGGAGTGATTGCACCATTTTTGTAGGTCCCATTCACGCTCCAAGTTACGGCCTCAGACTCTGTCTTGGTCCTGGGATTGTTCCCTTGACTGCTCATTTTGCCTTCGAAGTCCTCATGCATGCATGAAGAAAGTGAAACCAGACTTCGGTCCATCCCACTGCTCTGACTCCAAAAAAAAACCACACAAGGGGGGCGGTGGGTCACAATGTCAGTTCCTCCCCTTTTGAGGTGTCTGACCACGGAACTGATTCCTCAGCTAGTTCTGATATGTTGTGTATTTGTTGGGCATCGATCTTGTAGCAGATGGAGGCTTTCAAGGTGTTTATGCTGCATATTTTCAGGGCGCTTCTGGCTCCCTCTGTCATGCCTTTGGGCCCCATGGAACTTTAGAGGCCTCCAGTCAGATTCCAATGCCAGCAGGTCCATCTCCGGCATTATCTGCCCTCTTGCAACCCATTCCTGGACCTGTACGGATACCAGTACTGCTCCAGTCCCAAGATGGCCACCAGTCCCTTCCACCTTGAACGCCACCAGCAACAGAGGAGTGATCTGGTGCCGACACCAGAGACAGGCCCTAAACTGACTTCACTTGAGCCCTACTGATGTCGCACTACACCTTAACTAAAGCACAACTGGTTTTCAATCAATTTGCCCTTAACCTGGTACCTTTACTGCATCGTACCTATCCACAGAGGCTCCATTTTATCTTTGGTTTTAGCTCTAATGTTCTGACAGAGTAGGGGGGGAGATGTTGATGTTGATAACGATGACTTGCGGCCCCCTCATTACCCTAATGATGCTTTTTACATTGAATAACTGAATGCCAATGAGCTTCACACCTTGCCTGAAACAGAGCTTGACTCACCGCTGGGTTGCCAACGGAAGAAAGTGACTTTATCTAGTGGTGATAGGGAGGGCAGTGGAGGGACTAGAATTGCAGTGAACCCCTAGGGGTTGCGCAGCCTAAGCCAGTGACGACGTAGCATTTACTTCCTTTTAATGATGACCTTATTGATAGTTACTTGTTCGAAGCCTATCTCTAATGATTAGGCAGGTAGCCAGACATTGCAAACCGGCACCTGGTGACCTGGATTTTCTCATCATGTTCCCCACTCCAGTGAGTCTTATTGTACAGTCTTAGACCAGTAAGGTGAAACCAAACTCCTTATAGGCCATTCATCCTGATAGTGAATCTCAGAAGATTGATGCTTATGGCAGGCGTGTGTTTTCTACTGCTAGTCTAGCACTTCAGTCCATAAATGCGGTTGTTTGTCAGCTGAGATTACACACACAACCTATGGGACATGGTCAGTGGGATCTTGCTGGAAGACCTTGGGGCCTTTTTGGCCCACACATTTAATTAGGTACAGGACACAGCCAATTATTTTATCCATGCAGAGAAAGCAGTCTTAACCAGTGCTGTCCTTCACAGACCTGTGTGAATACGTTCCACAGGGTTGCCCTCTCTAATGGATATGCCGTTTGGTGGGTCCCGCTTTTTTAGTGAGAAGGAGGACCCTGCATTGGAACGGTTTAAAGACCAGAGGGCTGCTGTGCATTCCTTGGAGCATTTGGCCCATGACAAACAGTTTCTGTATCAGTGCTGAAAGTTTAGAGCCTATTCCAGCGGGCTGGTATGGAGACTGAGATAGCCTTCTTAGCCAATGATGCAACAGATGCCCCAGTCCTTTTGAGGCTATGGACTCCGTCCTGTAGTTCCACTGATATTATCTGTGGTTCAAGATAGACCAGGAATATTTTCAGTTTTCTGTGATCCCCTTCAGCCTCACCATTGCCCCTCGATGTTCTCGAAAATGATAGCGATGGTCATAGCCCGTCTATGGAGGTCAGGAATGCCAGTATTCCCGTACCTGAAAACCGTATGTTGATGGCAGGCTCACCACAGTCAGTCATGAAGCAAGTCTTCAAGAGGGCGGACCTCTTGACATCTTGATGTTCACTATCAGTGAGCTGAAGTCTTACCTGATTAATTCACAAAGGCTTCTATTGATTGAGGGATTTGTAGACACCATAGAGTTAAGGGCTTTCTATGTAGGACATTTAGACTAGATGATCCCGATATTTCAGGCTCTGTCCTGGATCATGGGAAGAGCAGCAATGAGGTTTCTTGACCTCATAGCCTTGTGCATCCGCCCCATCATCTATGCAGGGTAGCACAGGCATTCTCTACAAAGGAATTCGAAGCTGCAGTGGGCCCAGCATCAAGGCAATCTGGCCGACACCATCCAGCTCTTGGAGGAGATGGCTCAGGTTTGTAGTGGTGGTTATTTTTAACGCAATTCATTCAGTGGCAGGACTTCCTCCCTTGTCTATCCAGAGCTAATGGTGGTGATGGACAAACCCATGCAGGGCTGTGGAGGTCATCAGTAGGAAGTGGGGATCAGGGGGCTGTAGTCAGACTAACAGTTCCACATCAGTCTGCTGGAGTTGCAGGCCATTTGTTTGGCTTTGAAGGCCTTTAGACATCCATCAAGGGGAGTCTAGTGCATGTCCTTACAAATAAAACCAACGCTATATGCTGTAAAAACTAGTAGCACAGAGTGTTGTCTCAGTCTAGAGACTCTGTGCGTCTGGAAGTGGTTAGAGTATTGAGGCATTTTCCCAATTGCAAACCATTTAGCAGGGTCTCTGAATACCAGCGCAGATGAACTGAGCTGGCATTACCTGGATGATTATGAGTGGTGTCTTCACTCCGAGCTGGCGCAGGGCATCTTCCAACAGTGAGGAGAACCCTGGGTAGATCTTTTCATCACTGTCAAAGTCCAGTGTTTATTATTTTGCACGTTGGAAGTTCCACTGGAACACGTTGGGAGTTGCATTTTAGGCTGGAATGGAGCACAGGACTCCGTGTTTGCCTTTTCTCTCCTACCCCAATTCTAAAAAAGACCAGGAACCACCAGGCCTCAAGTGCTTCCAGATTATGCCAGGAGAATGTGGTAGCAGGACTTTCTAGGCATGAGCATCTGTCCTTCAAACATGCTGCTACTTTGCCACTTTTCATGGACCTTCTGTCTCAGCACATTTGCCAGACCAACTATCCCTGGTTAAATTGCTTGCTGTGATGAGATTTATTAAAGGTGTGACACACATTTCCTCCCGAACCATTTGTGATGCCACTATATGTCCTTATCTTGGTCTTCATGTTCCAGAGGTGTATCCCCTTTCTGTTGATGCATAGCTGTTCACTCTGTCTCCTGACCTTTAAGATTGTCTTCCTCATTGTGATTAAGTCAGCTTGTCACATATGTGATCTTCATGCCCTTTCAGTGCAGCCGTCCTACACTAACATTTTACTTGACAAATTGATGCTGAGGACTCGGGCAGGATTCCCACCAAAAGTCATGACTCCCTTCCACCTTGGGCAGTCATCACTTTACCAGCCTTCCTTGCTTCCCCTCATCCCTCGAAAGAGGAGGAAAGACTCCATTGGTTAAACCTCTCAAGTTTTTTAAACTTTATATTGATTTTAATAAGCATCATCAAGTGAATGATCAGCTTTTTGAAGGGGGGATCTCTGGAGCAAAGAAAGGGAAGGTAGTGTAGTGTAGAATAGAGCCTTGTCAAGTGGGTAGTCTTCTGCTTTAAGATCCCCTGTGCATTAGCCAAACAGAAGCCTTGTTAGGTTTTGAGAGCCTATTCCACTAGGCCTCTCAAAACCAGTTGAGTTTCACAGGGCCAGGCTGAGACATGGGCATCAGTGCATGTATTCACAATGCACTGCTGCCTTGACAGCCCGATCCTGTGGGAAGGACATTTCAACCCCTCTGTCCTGCAAGACATTTTGGTCTGAGCCCACGCCACAGAACCTGCACCATGTGGGGGTTAGTACTATGATATCTATTCTAATGTGAGAATATTGTAGTTAAAAGTATCCACCAGAAGAATAAGTTACATAACTTCATAATGTTCTTTCTGAATTATACTCCATCTAACCTCAGGTTCCTTACTACCTTCCCACCTCCCGGTTCATGGTGTGGTCTTTTGTTAACAGCCAAAAAAGTTCCCAAGTTAGTAGTTAGGACACTGTTACCACCACTTGTTCATGCTCCACGTCTGAGGGCACAGAAAGGGTAGAGGATAAGGAAGTAACGTCTGCATAGAGAGGGGGCACATATATGCAGCGCTGCTCCATCACAACCAGTTAGCTGTGTAGTCAGTGCGGAGCCGTACAATGCCACTTAACCTGAGCAGGAGCACTGCTACAGACATGGTTGTTTTACCCAGACAAGATAGTGATCACAATGCCCTGTTCCTTGATGTTGAGCCCCCCTTCAGCTGTAAGAGGGTCAGTTTTGGTGAACCATTTCACCATAGAGACTGAGTATCCAGCAACATGCGCAGAGTGAAGTTGTCTACTATAGCCAATTCACAGGAGCTGATGGGGAAAGTTTACACCTTAGTTGCAAGCAGCACTGGGGAGCACTTAGCATTGGACAGGGTCACAAGCCTGAGGCTTTGCTGGGGAAAGGTCAGCACCATTACTAATCAATTACATGCAGGATTAAAGAAATATTTCAACATGGCCACAAAAAGGGCTTTTGGAAAGAGGACTTCTCATTCTTGGTACAATAGAGCCTGTAAGAAAGCATGGCTCGCTCTCATGTCTGCTGTTAAACAACACAACAGGGGTATGGGTGATTAAAGTCCAGAGAGAAATTTTTAAGAAGACTATAAAGTCTGTCAAAAGAGATTGGGAAGTGGGGATGTGGGAAGGACTGCTAGATGCAGCCGGGAAAGGAGATCAGGGTCGTTGGAAATGGCCATTTTTGCAGGGTCATCCCCAGTCTTTTTGCCTCCTGCCTCCTATTTTTTCTGACCTGCTGCTGTTGGCTTTTGAACTCTGAGCACTTTACCACTGCTGACCAGTGCTAAAGTGCACATGTTCTCTGTGTAAATTGTATGTAATTGGTTTATCCATGATTGGCATATTTGATTTACTAGTAAGTCCCTAGTAAAGTGCACTACTGGTGCCAGGGCCTGTAAATCAAATGCTACTAGTGGGTCTACAGCACTGGTTGTGCCACCCACATAAGTAGCTCTGTAATCATGTCTCAGACCTGCCACTGCGGTGTCTGTGTTTGCAGTTTTAACTGTA
Source organism: Pleurodeles waltl (assembly GCF_031143425.1). Taxonomy (NCBI): domain Eukaryota; kingdom Metazoa; phylum Chordata; class Amphibia; order Caudata; family Salamandridae; genus Pleurodeles; species Pleurodeles waltl. Next base: position 829,932,881 of record NC_090443.1, on the reverse strand, counting down.
AATTCGACTTGGCAAGTGTACCCACTTGCCAGGCCTAAACCTTCCCTTTTCGTACACGTAAGATACCCCTAAGGTATGCCCTAGGTAGCCCCAAGGGCAGGGTGCAGTGTATGTTTAAGGTAAGACATATAGTAATGTGTTTTATATGTCCCAACAGTGAAATATTGCCAAATTCATTTTTCATTGTTGCAAGGCGTGTCCCTCTCATAGGTTAACATGGGGGCTACCTTTAAATCTGATTAAAGTGTAGATTCCCTTTGGGAGCGGATGGACATGTGGAGTTTGGGGTCTCTGAGCTCACAATTTAAAAATACATCTTTTGGTAAAGTTGATTTTAAGATTGTGCGTTTGAAAATGCCACTTTTAGAAAGTGAGCATTTTCTTGCTTATACCATTTCTGTGACTCTGTCTGTTTGTGGATTCCCTATCTGGGTCAGTTTGACAGTTGGGGTGGTTGCACCTCACACTAGACAGTGACAAAAGGAGCTGGGGTGTAGTCTGCATTTCCTGGTGACCCATCTGTGCTAGGAGGGAGGGGAGGAGTGGTCACTTACACCTGAAAGGGCTGTGCCTGTCCTCACACAATGCCGTCTCCAACCCCCTGGTGAGTGTCTGGGGCCTGGCCTGGGCAAGGCAGGATTTCACATTCAAAAGAGACTTTACTTTGAAGTAGGCCTACTTCAAAGGGGAAATTGGGTATAAGAAGGGCACCCAAAACCACAGACTTTAGAACACTTCTGGAAACAAGAGGAACCTCTGCCTGGAGAAGAGCTGAAGAGCTGAGGAGAAGTGCTGCCCTGCCTGTGACTGTGCTTTGTGGAGCTATCCTGCAGTTGCTGCTTCTGCCAGAGTAAGAGGGGAAAGACTGGACTTTGTGTGCCTTCCATCTTGTGAAGAAATCTCCAAGGGCTTGATGAAGAGCTTGCCTCCTGTTGTTTGAAGTCTCAGGGACAGCAAAGACTTCTCTCTGCCAGCACCTGGAGTCTCTGGAGAGATTCCTGCTCTGACAAGTGGTGCCCTATCCAGTCCCTGGGCCCTTGAAAGGAAAGTTGGTGGAAATCGACTTCGGACAACTTCGGACCGACGCCGCTGCTGAATCCGGTGGTGCCTCCTGCAACCTACTCCGTGATCTTCGCTGGAACGCGACGACCTTCGCAGGCCCGACACCACTGCAGCCCCGAGACTCCGTGGAAGTCGCCGCACCGTGTTGTGACCAACGCCGCTCGAAGTGCGCGGATTCAACGTTTGGCACAGACGCCGCAATCCCTGACTTTGCGCATCGACTTGTTTTCACTCTTCACCAAAGGTACTGTACTTGGGGGTCGACGCGACTCAATTTCCGGTGCCGCTGGTGTTGGCTTGTTGGGAACGACTCTGTCATGACGCCGTGTTAACACCTCATCAAAGCATTTTGTGTTTCTAAGCGCTATTTTTAAGTTTAATCTTTAACAAAATTCATAACTTGACTTGTGTATGTCAGATTTTTGTCGTTTTGGTCTTGTTTTGTTTAGATAAATATTTCCTATATTTCTAAACTGGTGTTGTCATTTTGTAGTGTTTTCATTAACTTACTGTGTGTGTTGGTACAAATACTTTACACCTAGCACTCTGAAGTTAAGCCTACTGCTCTGCCAAGCTACCAAGTGGGTAAGCAGGGGTTAGCTGAGGGTGATTCTCTTTTACCCTGACTAGAGTGAGGGTCCTTGCTTGAACAGGGGGTAAACTGACTGTCAACCAAAGACCCCATTTATAACAAGGGTGCATTCTGGATCTTGGTCTCCTTAGGAAGTAAGGAGGGACTACATCCGATTGACACCAATGTTCCTGCCGCATACTGGGTTGCCTACTTCTCCAGTCTCTGTACTGTGAAGGGTGATGTAAGTACTCCCCAGCTTTCTTGGCAGGCTAAAAAACAAGCAGAAGGGGGAAAAGAAAGTAATAGTGGAGACATTGAACTGAACATGTTGCAAGAAGATCAGCAATCACTGAGAGAGTCCCAAACAAAGCCCCTGGGTTTGGCAAAGAACCAGGGGATCTGTACTTGAGCGATATCGATGTCTGGAGACCCTACTTTGTATTATTATTTAGTTCTATTATGGCAGGGACACCAATTTCACTGACTTGGGCAGAGGCTGAAATAATCACAATTTATAAGAAGGGCTCCCCACGTAGTTATAGGCCAGTAATCCTAAATGACTGCTCCCAAAAGTTGCTTAGTAAAATACTTCTTCAGTGGTTACATACTTGGTTGAGTGAAAAAGAGATATTGACACCACTACAGGCATAACTCTGGGAATGTACCAGTACAGTGGACCAGGTCTTCCGATTTCAATTAATTTTCTGGAAAACTTTGGATCGGGGAAGGTTGCATTTGTTGAACTGTTCTTGACCCAGTTCCTAGGCCAATGCTACGGCAGGTGTTTGCAGACAATGGCGTCCTCAACGATCTTTTGGCCGTCTTAATAAAGCTACACAGCCACAATTTTGCCCAGTTTGTTGTGTACAATTGGGTGAGAGGATGGAGTAGTTTCCTGTGAATAGAGGGGTAAGGCAGAGTTGCGTCCTTGCCCCAACTTTCTACACACTCTTCGTCAATGATTTGATTTCATTTCTGAATCATTGTGATGGAGATGCCCCTTGTATGGCTAACATTAAGGCTTCTGCCTTAATGTTTGCCGACAATACTGTTCTAGTATCAAAATCGATTGTAGGGCTACAAAGTATCTTATAACGCTTTGAGACTTTTTGCAGCCATAGGGGACTGGAAATAAACATGGCCATAACTAAATATATGGTCCTAAATCCCTGCCACTCTACAAGACCTAAACTCAAGCTCATAGGGGTCCCCCTGGAAAGTGTACATGCGTATCTTGGGTTGACACTTACAGAACAGCTAGACTGGTGTTGCCACATAGAAAAGTGTAGCGCATATGTTGGGGCTCTGACTAGAACACAGCCAGGATCCTACTTTTGCCCAATTACACCAGTGATTAAAATCTATGGTTTTAGGAATCCCTCTATGGTGCGGACCTCTGGGGGTCACAAGGACATGGCCAAATTGCCAGTTGTGAAGAACCGTTTCCTACCCCAGTTGGTGGGGCTAGCAATCAGTCCACCACTGCTTCTCCTCAGGCTAGATATAGGTCTTAGACCTGTTTCTAAGGGTCTGGGAGTCAGACCAATCCTTTACTGGAGACATATTTGGGCCACTCCAGAGCTTGATTCTTATCATGAGGGCTAAAGGGAGTCTTGGGTATCACTGGCTCACGAAGCCTACCCTGTATTGAGTATGTAAAAGACACTCTGGTAAAGATGGGTTGTGGCAATCTGTGGTAAGATCCACAGGCAGCTTCTGTAATTGATAAAACAATCATAAAGGGAAAGTATAGGCAGTATTAAATGAGCCAAGTGCAGGCCCAACCCACCTTTGGTACGCTCCTTCCTTCAGGTAAAGGACTACTACAAATTAGAATAGTTTATTGATGGGATTGAGCCCCCAAAAGCAAGGAAGTTGTATTTACAGTTTAGGTATAGCACATTATCGCTCGCTTTCTTTACTGAGAAATGGGCTAGCACAACTGAGCCAGCCAGGTGTGCCTGCCCCTTTTGTGGGTGAATCAAGGAAACAGAAGGGCATGTCTTGTTCTTTTGTCCAGCTTACCAGAAGGGGAGAAAAAAATGGCCAGTTCCTGTCTGTCGGATTATAGTCGTTGGCGAACGTGTAGGGGCCCTTCCTATCCTAGAAACTGATGTCAGACAATGTTTCGTTTTTGCTGTTTCATGCTATTTGTTATTCATGTGGAGGACTAGTCAAAAGGTGTGTCTGTAACCAACTGCTCCAGTCATTTCTGATGCACATGGTTCCTGGTGTTATGCACCTTTGAAGCAGTACTTTTATACTTGTTGGACGAGGTACTTGTGCATCGTCCCTGCACAAGTACCTCCGTCGTTGCATCGTCCCGGCAATTTACTATACTATTGTTTTTTGCGTTTGGAAGTTTTAATCGTTTTAAATTAAATATTTTAACAATGTAGATCGTTTTTAACGCTTCTAATGTGATTTGTACTTCGTTTTGCTTTTATGACATATCGCCAAAATAAAGTATTACAAAGTGAAATCGATAAGAAACTAACGTCTGCACCGACAGGGGGCACTCTGCAGCTCTGCACCACCAACCCGATTTTGTGTGGAGTCACTGCGGAACCGCACAACGCCGCTTACCGTAGGCGCGAGCACTGCTAGGGAAACGTTTTCCGAATATAGGCCCTCATTCTGACCCTGGCGGTCTTTGACCGCCAGGGCGGAGGACCGCGGGAGCACCGCCGACAAGCCGGCGGTGCTTCAATGGGGATTCCGACCGCGGCGGTAAAGCCGCGGTCGGACCGGCACCACTGGCGGGGTCCCGCCAGTGTACCGCGGCCCCATTGAATCCTCCGCGGCGGCGCAGCTTGCTGCACCGCCGCGGGGATTCTGACCCCCCCTACCGCCATCCAGATCCCGGCGGTCGGACCGCCGAGATCCGGATGGCGGTAGGGGGGGTCGCGGGGCCCCTGGGGGCCCCTGCAGTGCCCATGCCACTGGCATGGGCATTGCAGGGGCCCCCGTAAGAGGGCCCCTACATGTATTTCACTGTCTGCTGCGCAGACAGTGAAATACGCGACGGGTGCAACTGCACCCGTCGCACAGCTTCCACTCCGCCGGCTCGATTCCGAGCCGGCTTCATCGTGGAAGCCTCTTTCCCGCTGGGCTGGCTGGCGGTCTGAACGAGACCGCCCGCCAGCCCAGCGGGAAAGTCAGAATTACCGCCGCGGTCTTTCGACCGCGGAACGGTAACCTGACGGCGGGACTTTGGCGGGCGGCCTCCGCCGCCCGCCAAGGTCAGAATGAGGGCCATAGTCTGGAGTCTGGGGAGCATTCTAAGGCGAGGAATCTTAAGTTAGCCAGAGTAACACCCAGAAAAAGAATCACCAAAGGGAAGTACCGTCTTCTTTAGTCCATTTCTTCCAGGCCCGCTCCTCTAATTTTAAACGATATTTTCTGCTGTCCTTTGCTTACTAAAAGCGCTGTTGTGTTTCTCTGATACATGGTCCTCAGTATTAGCGTTATTTTATGAACTCATGTACCTCTCCTCTCTCTTTATGTATGTCCTATCCCACTTTGAGGCTGCACTTGCCAGAATTCATCTGAGTATTCACATGGCCCCACCTTTTTCTTACGTTAAAGCACACTGACTCCCCTTGGGCCCTGGTTCACGCCAAGCAAGGCACCAAAAGCAATATTTAAGGAAAATTAAACAATAGTTTCTGATTTTTATTCAGCTTAAATGCCCTACATTAGTGTCTAGCCTTCTAACAAACGTGTAATTTACATTGTTTTCTTTCTTTTTGTTTTTGAATTTCAACCGCTATTCCTTCCATTTCCCCATGTTTATTATTTAAGTCACTTTCAGCTGCAGAAGCAGTATTTCTGTAACACGGTGGTTCTAGGGAGGCGATACTGTAAGTGGGTTGCATCCGGCATCCTCTGTTTAATGTGATGTCGTTTCCCTGCCAGTTCTGCTTCCGGATTCCAGTCTGTATTCTAAAGGTTATTACTTTATATTTGATGATATTTTCTTTAGATGTTCAATATTTGAACATTAATCTTAACATACAGAGACAACTTCAAGAGGCAGGAAAAGTAAATGCCCGTAAAAGGAGAGAACACGTCAGTTGCCAGTAACATAATGTACGACTGGAATTTAAGCTAATGTATTCAGATCGAGTACTGGAACGAGAGCTTCCCAAAAAGGACAGTTGATGGATTTATTTGTGGTTAGCCTTTATGTTCTTGTTAGCTAATTTAAAAGCCAGGGATTTAATTTAGATCTGTCACCTATAATTCTTTCTGTAGGAGGCTATGCAGATCTTGGTGCCGGTTTCCAAAAAGCAACAGAGTATACCGCAGACAGTGAGAAGGTGCCTTGAGCAGTGTTCAGACATTAATGTTGCTTATAGATTTGATGAAGTGTGTGAAACACTGTATTAGCAACTACGTTTTGGGTTACTCTATCGCTGAGTAGCAAACAATGTTTGTTAATCATTGTACACTTTGTTTCATTCTGTTATTAAGTGTTTGCAAATGCTTTTGTAATTCAGTCCTTCGGACGGACTTGGAAAGCATGATGTTCACAGCAAGAAAGACGGAGCCACAACGTGCTATTCTATGCTGTTTGCCAAGCGTGAAACCACCTTTGCACATAGTTGTGCGCGTTCATGCTATGTTATATTTAGAAACAAGCAATTGTGTAAAAATATGATCTTTGACAAAATGCCACCTGATCTAAACTTCTAAATAGTACCCCAAGCACGTGAAACAACACACTAGATAGAGTTCCTGTCACACTGCCCCAAAGCCATATAGATGGCAAAGCGCTGATAGCTTAGCAGCAACCTCTCTGGCACACACCAATATATACTTTAGAACAATTCAAATATATTTAGCTAGAGCATGCTGCCACATCATCGCAATATAACTATTTATCAGTCTTGTAATGTTGTGTAGAAAACAATCTACATAGGCCAAGCAACGGATGAACCGATCACCCATCCAAACTAAGAAAAGCAAAGTCCTGTGGGACACCCATCCGTACATGTAATGCATGCTACAAAAATCTTTAGCAGGATTGATCTTGTTGTACTTTCACATTGATCTACACCCTCCACACACTATTTCTAAATTAGATATTTAATAATTTTTTGCTAAACAGACACAAACATCCATGCACAGGCAATCAGTTGAAATCCCGTACCCCTATGAAACCTAGATTAAGAAAGCTCTTTGGTACCATACTAATGGCAGTAGACACTGTACAAATGTTGATAACTACAACATAGTAAAACAATTTGTAATTACCAATTTAGTACCCAGTCTAGTTTACGGCATACATGTATCATTGGAAGTCAAAAGAATCCAAGGAGTATTCCAACTTTGCTCAATTTAATTAGGATGTTCCTATTAGTAGAACATTTGCATGAGCAAATAAGGATAATGGTTCCCTTGTTTGCATATTTATGGAGAAGCTAATACCTGAAGAGTCAAATGAAACATGCTGATGAGCCTTCTACACCCTGTTCCAAGTCTTGGGTTTTATTTTTCTAGTCTGAGAGGTAGAGCAGTTTGAAACCATTTCAGATAACACTACTGATGACCACGATTTGTACAAGTAACAAAACTAGTTCTGTGGTGTTTCGCATAGCGAGTTCCATCAATGCAAGCTGAACTCACAAAATGTCAAAGAATCTTCTTAAGTAGTTTCTAGCAGAAAGATCTCTCTCTTCCATGATCCTGCATGAAGTTTCCAGGTTCTTTTCAGTGCTGCCTATCCACATTGCAGCACGATAACCATGGTTGCACAAAGAAATAGTATGAGGTATGTGTGAAGTACTGGTTTGGACTCCTTTAGCAAACCTAACATTTGTCTACTTTTTTATTACACAAAAATTGAGATATAGCTCTGAAAATACCTTATTAAATGGAAATTATAGTTTAAATTCCAGATCACAAAATAATGTGTAATAAAAAAACAAGTTCATAGCATGCTCTGCCTAATTCTGTCATCTAGTGGGGGCCTTGGACACTTGCAAGTTGTTTTTCTTCTAAGTCTTTCAAATCACTAGGTGTGCTGTGACTCCTTTTGTGGTGCACCATGCGGTGGGCACAGACTTATATCTTTAAAAGTTTTTTTTCTGCTGCTCTGAGTTCATTGTGTTCCTTACACCTTTTTTTGGTTCCACGCAGCTCATTTTGACGCCAACATTTCAGAAGAACAGTTTGAGCTTTCATAACTCTCATTGCTTTACTTCAACAGACACATTCGGACGACTGCTGATGACAGGTCAGCACCCTGGAAACCAGTGGCCTCCACGCACCCTTCACTGACCGTGTGTCCTTCCTTGACCATCCACATCAAAAAATGCACACTGGAAAAGGGTGATGGGCCCTCCAGCCATCGAGCACTGACAAAATAGGCTAGTGCCTCTGCTGTCTTCACACTCGGATTGGCACCAAGAGAAGGGTTTACAATAACTGTGCCTCTGCCGAAGGGCTTCAATCTTTGCAGGCGGTCAAGCCCTGCTCAATTCCAGGTCACTGACCTCTCCATTCACACCTGAAGTCGATGCTGAATGCACTGCCCAAGCCAGCACCAAAGATACCATCAACAGCAAAGTGTTGTTGACAGTTGGATCCGAAGAGTTGTAAGCACTCCCACCCCAGAGTCTCCAGGAATAGCTTAATGCCAGGAAGAAGTGTCTCCTTATCTTCCAAGTCACTCTTAGGGTTCTCAGTGAAACTATTTCTGCTGAAACCCTCCAAAACACTGGTTCGCAAGAAATAGCTTGCCTTGAAAGAATACCCCTCCTCAGAGAACCCTTCAGAACTAGCAGGTCCTGGTCCAGAAACACAGGAACCCAAGCTATCTCCCATATGTTCCACCTCTACCTCCCCAACCCCTCTGACCAACTCCACTGCTTCAGCCACCCGACACACCACCCCACTGCCTTCACCGGGTTCCGTGAGAGGTCTCTACAAATCTTTCTGTGATCCAGGCAGTCTACTTGAACCATGACCAGCCCTTAAACACAGGGCCTAAGGTGACCCCCGGGAAGACTACAGTGTCAACCGCCTCAGGTGATCCTGACTGGGTTTACTATCCAGTTAGGTTATCCTTGTTAGATGATAACATCGCCTACTAGGAAGTGTATCAGAGGACTGCTACACACGATAAAGTGTCCGCGTTGAGGAGGAAGAGGACTTCCTAGTGGAGAATGTTTCCAAGTCTGAACACACAGTCCTATTTTTACTCATATTAAAAGGCATCCTTAAATCTGCCCTAGAACATTTTCAGGAGCCATTAAAAGCTAGTCTGGTGACAAATAGTGTAAAAAATAAATAAAAGCAATCACCTAGTGACCCTATTTGCATCATGGATGACATCCTCCTTTGCTCCTTGGTGGTTCACATTGCCTGCAAAAGAGCCTCGGCTCAAACCACTGGTGGCATCCCTCCAGCTGATAAGTAGAGCAAAAAACTAGACATTTTCAGAAAGGGGGGATAAAAGTAGGGGCAGCCACACACTGAAGAATCTCCTATTCTGTCAGACTTCTTTCCAGGTATGAGAAGTCATGGTGAGAGGAGATGTGGGCACTTGTTGTATACCTTCCATCAAGTACAGAAAGCGGGAGGAGATAGTGTCCAAAGGCAAGACCATCTCGAAAACCAACATATGCTTTATGAACGATGTAGCGGGTACAGCCTCCAGGGTCATAACTACCAATGTCTTCCTCAGACAACACACCTGGGTTTGCACCTCCAGGTTCACACCCGAAGTCCAGCAGCATCTTGTCAACCTCTTGTTCAATGGGGAGCATCTCTTGGTCCCTAGGTCGCTGAGGTGCTAGAAATAATAAAATGCCATGGAGAATTCCAAGCCTTTGGGTGACCTGAAAACTCCAACTGCCAGAGGCCCCTTTCTTAAGCTGCAGCCTAGGGGAGGAGCCAAGGCTGTATCCACCAGCCCAGGCGCAGTCTTACCAAAGAAGGCAGCACACCTTTCATCTGACGGATGGCAGGGGATGCATATAGAGGAAACAGAGGGAAGGGCAGTGGTGGCTCCGGAAAGGAGCTTCCACCTGTAAGCAGTGATTTGCCTCACTTTCCCAATCCTCCCACTTCCCTCCCACCTTACACTCCTGATCACGTCACGTGTCAAGTGAAAGAATGCAAACTTTTCTCTCTCCCCAGGATAAAAATCGCATTAGACCAGTGGGTTTTAGTGGTGGTTTCCCACATTTACTGCCTATACCTTGTCAGAACAACTTCCTACATTCCATCCCACAGAGATGACTTCAGCAGAGACCATCTTCGCCTTCTTGAGGAAAATGTACAAGCGCTCCTTCAGAAAGCAGGAATAGAGTGCCTCCACACCGTCACGGAAAAGGTGCCTCCTCTCTACTTCTTCATTCCTAAAAAGGACGGATCCCTCAGAACCATCCTGGACCTCAGGACTATTAACAAATGCATCCTGTTGGAACCTTTCCATATGTCAACCCTTCAGAGCACCATCCCTCTGCTCTGACAAGGGAATTACATGAGTGCACTTGACCTCAAGGACACCGATTCCACATACCCATCTACCTTGCCCCTGGCTCTTCCTATGACCAATTCAAAGTACTCCCTTTTGGCATCGCCATTTCTCCAAGGGCATTCATGAGGTGCCTAACAGTGGTAGCTGCGAAGGGGGTGAGGGAGGGCCTTACTTCGATGATTGGTTGACCAAGAACAGTGTCAGGCAGAAATGCCTATCATACACTCAGGCAAATATTTCCCAGTTCCACAGCTTTGGATCCACCATAATACCACCAAGCCCTACTTGAACCCAACCTTTCCTAGGATCTGGGCTGAATGCAGTTACTTGAAAAACTTACCCCAAACAATGTGTGTTCGCATTCCAGAAGCTGCTTACACTTTTTCATCAGCTCACGGTCAGAGCTGTGATGCAACTCCGAGGGATGATGGCATTTATCATGCCCCATGCAAAGCTCCACATGCACTCCTTACAAGAGTGCCTCGCACGGCAGTGGTCTCAAGCAGAGGGTCACTGGGAATATCTACTGTTGGTGAAGGCCAGCACTCACCACTTTCTGCATTGATGAAACATTTGGCTTCTTCCTTCAGAGCAGGCCTTTCTCAGACCCAATTTCTCAGGTGAATGTCATCACGGATATATCCCCCAAAGGCTGGAGAGTGCATTCTAATGCTTGACTGTGTTGTAGGTAGTGTGAACCCCTCAATACAAAGTCCTACACATGTAGAGTTGTGGCACCACCCTTGAAAATACATAGTGTCTAAGCTTTGCCTCCAGGTAGCCTCACCCACAGTCCTTAGGAAATGCACTGTGGATGAACTGGTTCTGGATCGTTTGAGGAAACTACATTTATCATGATGCAATGGGGCAGATTATTTGCTGGGATGTTAGGCAGGTGTGCTCCTAACTGTTTGTGACTTTAAAAAGGCTCCCTTGAGCCACTGGGCTGACGAGCTCTGGAGCATGCCAGTGAAGAGGTATTGAAACCGGACGATTAATGGCAGCATTTCCAGCACCCCGCAAACTTGTTCTCTGCTGAAGAAGGGATTAACCCAGAAACACATGTGTCCAGAGATGCACATCAAAGGCTGCACCTATTTAGAGGTGAAATATTTAAAAGTAACTGAGTTCGTTTTTTGAGGAAACTACATTTATCATGATGCAATGGGGCAGATTATTTGCTGGGATGTTAGGCAGGTGTGCTCCTAACTGTTTGTGACTTTAAAAAGGCTGCCTTGAGCCACTGGGCTGACGAGCTCTGGAGCATGCCAGTGAAGAGGTATTGAAACCGGATGATTAATGGCAGCATTTCCAGCACCCCGCAAACTTGTTCTCTGCTGAAGAAGGGATTAACCCAGAAACACATGTGTCCAGAGATGCACAGCAAAGGCTGCACCTATTTAGAGGTGAAATATTTAAAAGTAACTGAGTTCGTTTTTTGAGGAAACTACATTTATCATGATGCAATGGGGCAGATTATTTGCTGGGATGTTAGGCAGGTGTGCTCCTAACTGTTTGTGGTTCTGGATCGTTGCCTACACTTTTCCTTCTCTACCACTCCTCTTGCACATGGTGAGGAAAATTAGACAAGTGTCCTAGATGCTCATCCTGGTGGCTTTCACTTCGGCCAGACAGCCTTGCTACTCCCTACTCCTGAAAATGTCTATCAGCCCCCACGAGAAGCTGCCAATCAGGCCAGGCATTGTAACCCAAAGATAAGGCCAAACACCTATCCCAAGCTAAAGATCTTGCTCCTGAAGTCCTAGAATTTGGCTAACTGAGCCTTCCCCAGGAATTCATGACCGTTCTACAGGAGGTATAAGCCCACCACACTTGTTTGTTATGCTGCTATCTTTTACATCTGCAGAAGCCCGGTTCTCCTAGACTTCAGTTTGCCTATACGTTGCTGATGGAGCACCTGACATGCAAAATAGGTAAAAATTCATCTCTTGGTTGGATCGCAGTTATCAAAACTTTTGTGGAGGGTCTGAAGAGGGTGATTCCTCTTTGAATGTCTCCTGGCCCAATGTGGAACCTTAATTTAGTTTTAATGGGCTGCCATTCAAACATTTACACACACGCCCCCTACAGTTCTTTTCCTGGAAGTAGGTCTTCGTAGTGGCCATATCTTTCCTCCGACGCATTAGCAAACTGGAGGCACTTGCCTTACAAGAACCGTTCATTCAGGTTCAGAAGGGTTGTGCCCACGGCCAAGCCTATCTTTCTTACCAAGGCTCTATCACCTTTTCACCTCCTTCAGGCTATAGAGCTCCCAGTCTTTTATCCACAACCAGATTCAGTAGTGGAAAGAGTTCTCTACATATGTTAGAAGTTAAAACGTTCTTAAGTATTACATTGATAGGATCTATCCCTTTTGAAAGTCTGATCCATTCTTCGTAGCTTTAGCAAAACCTCACAGGGGTCATCTAAACTGTAAGGCAGGATAGCAAGTGGATAGTCATGTGCATCCAAACTACTACCACAAAGCAAAGCGAGCCTTACCAGTAATTTCCAGGGCATACTACATCTATAAGAAAGAAGCAACCATGACTTTCTTAGGAAACATTCCACTAGGTTGCCTCTTCAAAATCAGCCACTTGGCCAACGTAACACAACTTTACCAAACACTACTCTGTGTGCATCTTAGCGCTCTAGCAGGATATGGTTGACAGGACAATTTTAAAGACTTGGTTCAAAATATCCGCATCATTTATTCACTAGTCTCCTCTTAAGGATGGCACTGCTTTACAGTTTATTCAGAGCATATGTGTCTATAACACACATTATGTGAACCTAAATTGTTATTTACTCTTCAGGATCTGTTGGTAGCATCGAGGTGTATGGCATCAAAACAGTTCACAAAACGTTTTGTTTTCAGAAACAAATTTGGGAAGTGGGAGTTTGATTCTAAAAAATAAAAAACTGACCCCTCAACCCTTGCAGTTTTCTTACAGGTTGTGGGGGCATTATGTTTTTTCTGTCCCTCACCGCCAAGCTTTAACTGGCAGTGACACACAGGAAATGAAATACATTAGACCATCCACTCTAAATATGGCTGATGTTATTATGTCTAAAGGAGGATCCGTCAATGGAAAACTTAGATCCTGATTTAGATCTTGGCAGAAACAGATTTGCTGTCAGTTTTCGGACTGAAAGCACATCTGCCGCCTTAGCGCTCCACCCGCCAGATTTAGATGTTGGCTGTGCCTTAGCAGCTAGCTCATCCAAGTGCCACCAACTCTGCTAAGGATTCCCATCCGCGTTGATGGAGCCATAGGATGTAGTGGCTGACGGTGGGACTCCAGCCACCCTTACCGCTGTGCAGATTTGGATGTGCCTTACTGGCAAGCCATCTGTGGTGGTCCAACTGCTCCATCTCAGCTGGCGTATTGGGATGGAAATGGGGTGAATAATTATGTTTTTTTTCTCCAGAATCTACCTTCTGTCCACCACTGGACTGTGGAGAAACACAACCTCCCCCCCTCCCCCCCTGTTTTCAACTGAACATGACTGGACAACACCCTCCGTCGCTGGTACCACTGGACCATAGAGAAACACGACCCCCCATGTGTTGTTTCTGCTTGCAACATTTCATGTTAATGTTGTAATGTGGTGGTCGTTGTGATGTGTGTAGTTGTGCGTTTGTATGAATGTGTTTCTGTAGAACAGTCTCTCTCTCTCTCTCTCTCTCTCTCTCTCTCTCTCTCTCTCTCTCTCTCTCTCTCTCTGTCTCTCTCTCTGTCTCCTCTCCCCCCCTTCCTCCCCAGAGTCCACTGGGTACGGCTGTTTTGAAGTCTGAGAATTGTGGTATCTGGTGAATTACAAGACTTGGTGGAGGTTTATAGAGAGTTATATATGTATCCTAGTGGTGGTTGCCACTAGGTCGTTATAGTTAAAACCTAGTTTCTCTAGAAAAAGTGTTTTTTTATTTGTCTGTATCTTTGGCGTCAGTTGACAAATCTTGATGAACTTTCCCCCACAAATGTGACCCTCATGCCAGCTGCTGTCTGGAAAGTTTCGGGTGATCAGTCAAGCAGGGACAGAGAAAAAGGGGGGGGGGTCCCTAACCATGTTTTCTCCATGTTAATTTCCATAGGAATTTTGAACAAGAATAGCGGCCCAAAAGCTGGAGAGATTTACACCAAATTTTGCAGATAGCTAGCTTTTGGTCCAAAAAGCAACCTTTTTGTGATGTGGTATAAATCAATTCAGTAGTAAGTTGCGGCCACCATTTTGTTAATCAGGACTCTGTTCCCAGAGGGTCAAATAAAGATTAAAAAATTATAGAACGGGTCAGGGTAGAGGTACTCTGACTACATGAGACTTGTGGCGGGGTCAGTGAGGGACCCCCTCCTGGGCAAGAAATTGTCTAAAAACCATTTTTTTTTTTTTTTTTTTTTTTTTTAACCATACAAGGAGCCGCTGATTCTCCTCAGCTCCTCCCTGGATCCTTACTTATTCTGCTAGATTCAGGTGGATTTGGGGAGGATTCAGGGATCCAGACCCCAATTTAAAATATAACATACTCACTCAGAGATCCACACACCTACTCACACACTCTTTCACACACCCACTTTAACACACACACAACCACTCACATACCCACTCTCACACCCATACAGCCACTCACCGATCCTCAAAACCACTCACTCACCCACTTACAGAGCCACACCGCTTTCACACGCCCACTTACATACCCAAACAACCACTCACACAGCCACTCACCTATACAGCCACTCACCTATACAGCCACTCACACATTCACTCACAGACCCACACAAACACCCATACAGCCACTCACACAGCCAGTCACACACACACCCAGGTTGCAGGGACATTATAGTGAGGATATTGCATTAAAACCATAGAAATTTGCTGACAAAAACGAAGAGTTCGATGGCATCTGTCGCTGTAGATACGCATGTTCTGCAATAGCTCGCCATCTGGTGTTGGGCCGGAGTGTTACAAGTTGTTTTTCTTCGAAGAAGTCTTTCGAGTCACGGGACCGAGTGACTCCTCCTTTTGTCTCCATTGCGCATGGGCGTCGACTCCATCTTCGATTGTTTTTTTTCCGCCATCGGGTTCGGACGTGTTCCTGTCGCTCCGAGTTTCGGAACGGAAAATTAGCTAATTTCGGAAGATTTTCGTCGGTATTGTTGCGTTCGGGATCGGCGTACTTAGATTCCACACCGCATCGAAGATCGAAGAGCTCCGGTGCCCTTCGGGGTAGTTTTTCGATCCTCCGTCGGGGCCTGGTCGGCCCGACCGCGTGCTGAAGAACGCCGATGGAACGGACCCCGTTCCGTTTCTGCCCCAAATGCCACAATAAATACCCCTACACAGACCAACACTTGGTCTGCAACCTGTGCCTGTCACCTGAGCACAGCGAAGACACCTGCGAGGCCTGTCGTGCGTTCCGGTCCCGAAAAACACTCCGAGACCGTCGAGCCAGAAGACTTCAGATGGCGTCCGCACCGACAGCCCAACGGGAGTTCGAGGAACAGGAAGAGGAAGGTACCTTCTCGATCCAAGACTCAGACTCCGAAGGATTCGACGATACACAAACCGTGAGTAAGACGTCGAAATCCACTCAGAGGAACATTTACAAGGCCCAGGGGACGCCACTGCCACCAGGCCATGGCTCGACCCATAAATTCAGTGACCGACCGTCGGCACCGAAAAAGGCCCAAACAGTGCCGAGATCGTCCGACTCCGGTCGAGACACCGGCACACAGCCTTCTCGGGACCGAGAAAGTGCTGGAGACAAGCCTCGACACCGAGATGCCGGTGTGGACACGGCTCGACGCCGAGACAGCGGCACCGAAACAGATCGACGCCGAGAGGTTTCGGCCCCGAAAAGGAAAAAAGTCACCTCGGAGCCGAAAAAACACGCAGACAAAGTTTCGATGCCGAAACAAACTGCAAGCGACCCAGCTTCAGGCTCTTATACAGAAGAGCACTCGCTAACCTCCCAAATGCAGAAGCATAGGTTTGAGGAAGAGCTACAAGCAACTGATGTGGACCATACGCAAAAGCGTATCTTCATTCAGCAGGGGACAGGAAAAATAAGCACCCTTCCCCCCATTAGGAGAAAGAGAAGGTTGGAGTTCCAGACGGAACAAACACCACAACCAAAAGTGGTGAAAAGAGTTACCCCACCACCCTCTCCTCCGCCCGTGATTAACGTTTCACCAGCACAAACTCCATCACACTCCCCAGCTCACACCACCATGAGCCAGGGTGACCAAGATCAGGACGCATGGGACCTATACGACGCCCCAGTGTCAGATAACAGTCCGGAGGCATACCCTACAAAGCCATCTCCACCAGAAGACAGCACCGCGTACTCTCAAGTGGTGGCTAGAGCAGCACAATTTCACAACGTAAGCCTCCACTCAGAACAGGTCGAGGATGATTTCTTATTCAACACACTCTCCTCCACCCACAGCTCATACCAAAGCCTGCCCATGCTCCCTGGTATGCTCCGGCACGCAAAAGACATCTTTAAGGAGCCGGTCAAAAGTAGGGCAATCACACCAAGGGTGGAAAAAAAGTATAAGGCGCCTCCTACGGACCCGGTTTTCATCACTACACAGCTGCCACCAGACTCTGTCGTTGTAGGAGCAGCTAGGAAAAGGGCCAACTCTCACACATCTGGAGATGCACCACCCCCAGATGTAGAAAGCCGCAAGTTCGATGCAGCTGGTAAAAGAGTCGCAGCACAAGCTGCAAACCAGTGGCGCATCGCGAACTCCCAGGCACTACTTGCGCGCTATGACAGAGCCCACTGGGACGAGATGCAACATCTCATTGAACATCTGCCCAAGGACTTACAAAATAGGGCAAAACAAGTGGTTGAGGAGGGACAGACCATCTCCAACAACCAGATACGCTCCTCCATGGACGCTGCAGATACAGCTGCACGGACAATTAATACATCTGTAACTATCAGAAGGCATGCATGGCTCCGAACGTCTGGATTTAAACCAGAGATTCAACAAGCAGTTCTCAATATGCCTTTTAATGAAAAAGAACTGTTCGGTCCAGAAGTGGACACAGCGATTGAGAAACTCAAAAAAGATACGGACACTGCCAAAGCCATGGGCGCACTCTACTCCCCGCAGAGCAGAGGGAATTACAGCACATTCCGTAAAACGCCCTTTCGAGGGGGGTTTCGGGGTCAAAGCACACAAGCCAGCACCTCACAAGCCACACCGTCCAGTTACCAGGGACAGTATAGAGGAGGTTTTCGGGGACAATATAGAGGAGGGCAATTCCCTAGAAATAGAGGAAGATTTCAAAGCCCCAAAACCCCTACTACTAAACAGTGACTCACATGTCACTCACCCCCTCCACACAACACCAGTGGGGGGAAGAATAGGTCATTATTACAAAGCATGGGAGAAAATCACTACAGACACTTGGGTTCTAGCAATTATCCAACATGGTTATTGCATAGAATTTCTACAATTCCCTCCAAACATACCACCAAAAGCACAAAATTTAACAACACACCATTCCAATCTCCTGGAGATAGAAGTGCAGGCACTATTGCAAAAGAATGCAATCGAATTAGTGCCAAACACACAAATAAACACAGGAGTTTACTCACTGTACTTTCTGATACCAAAGAAGGACAAAACACTGAGACCAATCCTAGACCTCAGAGTAGTGAACACTTTCATCAAATCAGACCACTTCCACATGGTCACACTACAAGAAGTATTGCCATTGCTAAAACTACACGACTACATGGCAACTTTAGACCTCAAGGATGCTTATTTCCATATACCAATACACCCATCGCACAGGAAATACCTAAGGTTTGTATTCAAAGGAATACATTACCAATTCAAGGTACTGCCTTTCGGATTAACAACCGCACCAAGAGTCTTTACCAAATGTCTAGCGGTAGTCGCTGCACACATAAGAAGGCAGCAAATACATGTGTTCCCATATTTGGACGACTGGCTAATCAAGGCCCATTCGTTCATACAGTGCTCAAATCACACAAATCAGATCATACAAACCCTCTTCAAACTCGGGTTCACCGTCAACTTTACAAAATCCAACATTCTGCCGCGCAAGGTACAACAATACCTAGGAGCCATAATAGACACATCAAAGGGAGTAGCCACTCCAAGTCCACAAAGAATTCTAAATTTCAACACCATCATACAACGCATGTATCCAACACAAAAGATACAGGCAAAGATGGTATTACAACTCCTAGGCATGATGTCTTCATGCATAGCCATTGTCCCAAACGCAAGACTGCACAGGAGGCCCTTACAACAATGCCTAGCATCACAGTGGTCTCAAGCACAGGGTCACCTTCTAGATCTGGTGTTAATAGACCGCCAAACTTACCTCTCGCTTCTGTGGTGGAACAACATAAATTTAAACAAGGGGCGGCCTTTCCAAGACCCAGTGCCACAATACGTAATAACAACAGATGCTTCCATGACAGGGTGGGGAGCACACCTCGATCAACACAGCATACAAGGACAATGGAACGTACATCAAACAAAACTGCATATCAATCACCTAGAACTTCTAGCAGTTTTTCAAGCACTAAAAGCTTTCCAACCAATAATAGTTCACAAATACATTCTCGTCAAAACAGACAACATGACAACAATGTATTATCTAAACAAGCAGGGGGGGACGCACTCCACGCAGTTAAGCCTGCTAGCACAAAATATTTGGCATTGGGCAATTCACAACCAAATTCACCTAATAGCACAGTTTATACCAGGGATCCAAAATCAACTCGCAGACAATCTCTCTCGAGATCATCAACAGGTCCACGAATGGGAAATTCACCCCCAAACTCTGAACACTTATTTCAAACTCTGGGGAACACCTCAGATAGACTTGTTTGCGACAAGGGAGAACGCAAAATGCCAAAACTTCGCATCCAGATACCCACACAAACAATCCCAAGGCAATGCCCTATGGATGAACTGGTCAGGGATATTTGCCTACGCTTTTCCTCCTCTCCCTCTCCTTCCTTACCTGGTAAACAAACTCAGTCAAAGCAAACTCAAACTCATATTGATAGCACCAACTTGGGCAAGGCAACCCTGGTACACAACGCTGCTAGACCTCTCAGTGGTACCCTGCATCAAATTGCCCAACAGGCCAGATCTGTTGACACAGCACAACCAAAAGATCAGACACCCAGATCCAGCATCGCTGAATCTAGCAATCTGGCTCCTGAAATCCTAGAATTCGGGCACTTACAACTTACCCAAGAATGTATGGAAGTCATAAAACAAGCCAGAAGGCCATCCACCAGGCACTGCTATGCAAGTAAATGGAAGAGGTTTGTTTGCTACTGCCATATTAATCAAATACAACCATTACACACAACTCCAGAACATGTAGTGGGTTACTTGCTTCACTTACAAAAATCTAACCTAGCTTTCTCTTCCATTAAAATACACCTTGCAGCAATATCTGCATACCTGCAGACTACCTATTCAACTTCCCTATATAAGATACCAGTCATTAAAGCATTCATGGAGGGCCTTAGGAGAATTATACCACCAAGAACACTACCTGTTCCTTCATGGAACCTAAATGTTGTCCTAACTAGACTTATGGGTCCACCTTTTGAACCCATGCACTCCTGCGACATACAGTTCCTAACCTGGAAGGTGGCATTTCTCATCGCCATTACTTCCCTAAGAAGAGTAAGCGAGATTCAGGCGTTTACAATACAGGAACCTTTTATACAACTACACAAAAATAAAGTCGTCCTAAGGACCAATCCTAAATTTTTGCCAAAGGTTATTTCACCGTTCCATCTAAATCAAACAGTGGAACTTCCAGTGTTCTTTCCACAGCCAGATACCGTAGCTGAAAGGGCACTACATACATTAGATGTCAAAAGAGCATTGATGTATTACATTGACAGAACAAAAAACATCAGAAAGACTAAACAACTCTTTATTGCATTTCAAAAACCTCATGCAGGAAACCCAATTTCAAAACAAGGTATAGCCAGATGGATAGTTAAATGCATCCAAATCTGCTACCTTAAAGCTAAACGACAGCTGCCCATTACACCAAGGGCACACTCAACCAGAAAGAAAGGTGCTACCATGGCCTTTCTAGGAAACATCCCAATGCAAGAAATATGTAAGGCAGCCACATGGTCTACGCCTCACACATTCACCAAGCACTACTGTGTAGACGTGTTATCCGCGCAACAAGCCACAGTAGGTCAAGCTGTATTAAGAACATTATTTCAGACTACTTCCACTCCTACAGGCTGATCCACTGCTTTTGGGGAAATAACTGCTTACTAGTCTATGCAGAACATGCGTATCTACAGCGACAGATGCCATCGAACTGAAAATGTCACTTACCCAGTGTACATCTGTTCGTGGCATCAGTCGCAGTAGATTCGCATGTGCCCACCCGCCTCCCCGGGAGCCTGTAGCAGTTTGGAAGTTACCTTCAATTATTTATATATGTGTCATCTCAACCTTAAATAGGTGCATACTTAGTCACTCCATTGCATGGGCACTATTACTACAATTCAACTCCTACCTCACCCTCTGCGGGGAAAAACAATCGAAGATGGAGTCGACGCCCATGCGCAATGGAGACAAGAGGAGGAGTCACTCGGTCCCGTGACTCGAAAGACTTCTTCGAAGAAAAACAACTTGTAACACTCCGGCCCAACACCAGATGGCGAGCTATTGCAGAACATGCGAATCTACTGCGACTGATGCCACGAACAGATGTACACTGGGTAAGTGACATTTTCATTACAAAGCGTTATAGTTAGGAAATATAATTTAAAAAAACCTTAGAAATTCACTGAAAAAACCCAAAGGTTACAGGGACGTTATAGTTAGGTTCAGGTTTCACTTGTACAAAACTATTGAAATCCAGCATTTAGAGGTAGTTATTTCAAGTAACTATAAATCGCGGCCTAAAATTACTATAACTCGCATCCCTGCCATGCAGTTTTTTCTTCAATAATATGACTTCTAATGTTTCATTGATATTTTTATTGATGTTATAAAAGTTGTCATGAGTGCTGTAGTATCTGGGGTAAGTAGCAGTGCATGAGGGGACGCAAGCAAATCAGGCTGTAGTAGTGTTTAAAATCCCTATGGGAATTAACATGGGAAACACAACTTTTTTGACCTCCCCTTATTTCTCGGCCCCCGCTTGACAGATCACGCTGAAACTTTCCATGCATAACAAGACCCAACTTGACACACATTTATTTTTTAATTTCATGAAGATTAGTCAAACAGTGCTAAAAATACCACCACCTCCCCTGGGCTACAATTAATAAATGATCCTGGGGGGCTGTATGAAAACAAATTTTCGCATTCTCTTCCCAATTATTCCTATGGCACATTTTTCTCAACCCAGGTGGTCAGGGAACTCCTACCCCGAACCCTTTAAAAGTGTTACTACCCACATTTGTTGCCCCAGGACCTTTTGCCGATGCAACAAAATGGCACCCACAACTCAAGTCACTGCCACCATCCTCTGTATGAGTATCTCTCTGAGTGAGAGTGTGTGCATGAGTGTGTGTGACTGGATATGAGTGTGGCTGTAAGAGTATGTCTCTGGGTATATGAGTGGGTGTAAGCGTGTTCCTCTAAGTGTGAGAGTAGCTGTAAGAGTATATCCCTAGGTGTTAATAATGGATCTGTCAGAGTGTGAGAGTGCATATGGCAGGTTGAATTTAAGCATGAGTCTGCATGTGAGAGTGTATCTATGGGTCTGAGACTGCATGTGAGGCTTTCTGAGTGTGAGAATGGGTGTGAGAGTATCTGTGTATGTGAGTGAGTGTGATAGTGCCTGGCTGGGTGTCAGAGGGGGGTGAGAGTCTGAGTGCGAGAATGTGTGTGACAGTGACTTTCTGGGTGTCAGAGTGTATGGGTCTCAGTCTTGGTGTCCAGTGTCTATCTGGGTGTGAGAGTGGGTCTGAGAGTGCCTCTCTTAATGCACGAATGGGTGGGAGAGTGTCTGTTTTGGTGTTAGAGAGGATGTCAATGTCTGTGTGTATCTGGGTGTCAGAGTGCATTTCAGAGGGTATGTGTTGCTGTGAGAGTGGATGTGAGAATGTATCTGGTGTGAAAATGTGTGTGAGAGTGTCTGGATGTCAAATTGTGTATGAGTTTGAATGTGAAACTGGGTGTGAGAGGATTTGTGTGGGTGGGAGGGTATATTTGAATGTCAAACTGGGTGTGAAAGGGTGTTACTGGGTGTGAGACTGGGTGTGAAAGTGTGTGTCTGGCTCTGAGGCTGGATGTGAGAGTATGTGTCTGGCTGTTACAGTGGGTGTGACAGTGTCTGCGACTCAGTCTCAGTGTGCCTCTATAGAATCTTGAGTCTGTTAAAATATTTTTTTCTGATGTATCTCAGAAACATAAAAAATAATATTGATGCATTTACTGCTAACTATTTACAACTTTACTACATTCATATCATCCCCCCCGGGTCAGGTAACCTAAAGCCTAACACTTTAGACTCCATTGCCCCCACATTTCAACCCCAAGGAAAATTCCCAACAAAACAAAATGGCGGGTGCACCACTCCCCAGATCTAAAATTGAGGGAGGTTGCAATGAACCTAAAAGGGTCAGGGTAGAGGTTCCCTGACCCCAAGCTTTATATGAATGTAGTGAACTTATATACAAATAATACAAAGTGCATTTAAAAAAAAAAACAAATTCTGAGCTCTGCGGATCCATCCGAGGCGCTCAGTCAGTACTTCCTGTGTGAATTCGCAGGTGGATCCGCAGATCGCGAATAACATTTTTGAAAAACTTTTTATGCATTTTTTGAAACTTATTTGTTCCTATGGCTAAGCTACAACATCCCCTTTGGGTCAGGGAACTCCTACCCTGATCCCTTCCTATGAATTGCAACCCACATTTTAGCCCCAGGGACTGTTTCCCGATAAAACAAAATGGCGGCCGCAATTTCCCTGTCTGGTTGCTGCCAGCCAATCAAAAGCTTCCTATAACTCGTGGATCTGCCAATCGATCCGCGGTGTATCTGCAGAGGATCCTCGTCCCTATATATCTATATTGTTTGCCCTTAAATATCTCTAAAACCACTGAACGGATTTACACCAAATCACAAAAAGCACACTTTCTGGACCAACAGCTAGCTTTCTGCCAAATTTCGTGTAATTCCATCCATCGGTTCAAGCTGTAGTCGTGTTAAAATATTTGAAAAATCCCATTGACTTAAAATGGAGGAATGTGTTTTGGGACAGCCTCTTTTTCTCAGCCGCCGATTGACGGATCACCCCGAAACTTTCAAGGCAGGAACTAAACTAACCGAAGTATAAGGTTTAATAATTTTGTGAAGATTTGTCAAGTGGCGCCAAAGTTATTGGCAAAACAAAAAGTGCTCCGTCTATGCAAAAAATTGTCCTAACTATATATATATATATATATATATATATATATATATATACACACACATATATATTAAAACAAAGCCCTTCCAGGGTTAGAGTGACGCATAAATTATGCAAAAAAGAATAGAGAACTCTGGGAAGTTCCCAAGTTTAGGTGGAGAGCAGCTCTAGTAAGAAGCACTCTGCAACACCAGCGACACTCTAGATTTGCTCACTTCAAATGTCTGTTTATCTAGCAAAGTTTTTAAGAATTGGATTAGCACAGTGCTATCCACGCCGAGCTAGATAGCGACAAAGTCTTTTGCCATTTACACAGCAAAGGCTTTAAGCACAGGTTTGACACAGTGTCAGCCTTGCCAAGCTGTAAAATGACAAAAGCCATTTACCACTCCAGGCACAGTATTACAGCTTTTTACTGGTAAAATACTGTCCAAGCCAACCTGGAATGAGTAAAAGCAACCCCTGACAAGTGTTTCGCTCTCATTAGAGCTCATCAGAGAGGTTTAGCTTTGTCCAGACACAAGGGAGCACCCAGTATAAGACAAAACAAATCCCTTTCAGGTTTAGAGTGACGCATAAATAATGCAAAAAAGAATAGAGAACTCTGGGAAGTTCCCAATTTTAGGTGGAGAGCAGCGCTAGTAAGAAGCACTCTGCAACACCAGCGACACTCTAGATTTGCTGACCTCAAATGTCTGTTTATCTAGCAAAGTTTTTAAGAATTGGATTAGCACAGTGCTGTCCACGCCGAGCTAGATAGCAACAAAGTCTTTTGCCATTTATACAGCAATGTCTTTAATTCCTGGGGAATTTTTTCAAACAAAAAAAAGAAGCAGGGGGGCCTTCTGGCCCCCCTCCCGAAGCACTGTGGACCGCCAATTCTCCGTGGCTCATTTTTTGGGATTGGGGGGTGGGAGCGCCCTGGGGACCGCCACCTCCCCAGGGCTTCAATGCTATATTGGGGAGGGGGGTTCAGTCTGGCCTCCTTCTCCCCTCCCACCGGCTGCCCTAGAGACCATCCCCCTCACCCCCCGGGGGGGCAACACTAAAAAAAATTGGAGGGGCCACGTGGCCCCCCCCCCCCCCCCCCCCCCTCTTTCCTGGGGACCACCACCTCCCTGGGGCTATGTAAATGTTGGAGGGGGCCGCGCGACCACATTCGAGGAGCCTCTGATGGCCTTGGGGATCACCACTTCCTAGGGCTGGCTCCTGCACCCCCGGGACATAGCTGTTTGCTGTGGCTTGGCTGCGGCCAAGCCACAGCAAACACTTTGGATTTTGACAGCAGGACCTTTAGAGCAGGTCCAGCTTTCCAAACCCAAAGTCTCATCTCTGTCCTCTGCACGTTTGCAGATGAAAAAGGAAATGCTTCAGCAAGCATGGAGCTGCTGTTAAAGCAGCTCAGTGCTTGCTGAGTAATGGCACTGCAAGGGAAGCCTTAAGTTTTCTCCCGTAGTGCCAGGTAGCCCTTAAGGGCTTTGTGTAAAAAAAAAAAAAAAAAAAAGGGACTGGCGGGGGAAGCCCTTGAGGGCTCCCCCACGGTTCCACATAGCCTGACACAGCCCAACACTCACTGGATTATGTCATCAGTGATGTCAAATAAGGTTTCATCTGTGATGTCACTGACCATGTGATGAGTGATGTAATATGTGAGGTCATAAGCAGTGCGTTACGGAAGCGCCATTTATAGTTAGCTCAGGTAACTATAAGTGCTGAATTTCTACGGTTTTGTATGAGTAAATTCAGAACCTAATTATAACGTCCATGTAACCTTTGTTTTTTTTCCAGTGGATTTGTAGTGTTTTATTTTATTCTATTTCCTAACTATAGCGTCCCTGTAACCTTTGTTTTTTTTAGATTATGGTAAACATTATTGTATTAACCCCTTCGCTGCCAGGCCTTTTCCCCCTCCTGTGCCAGGCCTTTTTTGGCTATTTGGGGCAGTTCGCGCTTAGGCCCTCATAACTTTTTGTCCACATAAGCTAGCCAAGCCAAATTTGCGTCCTTTTTTTCCAACATCCTAGGGATTCTAGAGGTACCCAGACTTTGTGGGTTCCCCTGAAGGAGGCCAAGAAATTAGCAAAAATACAGTGAAAATGTCGTTTTTTAAAAAACAAAATGGGGAAAAAGTCGTTGCAGAAGAAGGCTTTTGGTTTTTTCCCTGAAAATGGCATCAACAAAGGGTTTGCAGTGCTAAAATCACCAGCTTTCAGGAACAGGCAGACTTGAATCAGAAAACCCAATTTTACATCCCAAATTTGGCATTTTACTGGGACATACCCCATTTTAAAAAAAATTTGTGCTTTCAACCTCCTTCCAGTCAGTGTCAGAAATGGGCGTGAAACCAATGCTGGATCCCAGAAACCTAAACATTTCTGAAAAGTAGAAAACATTTTGAATTCAGCAAGGGGTCATTTGTGTAGATCCTACAAGGGTTTCCTACAGAAAATAACAACTGAAAAAGAAAAATATTGAAATTGAGGTGAAAAAAAACAGCAATTTTTCTCTACGTTTTACTCTGGGTAGGCCTAGCGCCCGCAACAGGAAATGCCCCAAAACGCAACGTGGACACATCACATTTTTTGAAAGAAAACATAGGTGTTTTTTGCAAAGTGCCTACCTGTAGATTTTGGCCTCTAGCTCAGCCGGCACCTAGGGAAACCTACCAAACCTGTGCATTTTTGAAAACTAGAGACCTAGGGGAATCCAAGATGGGGTGACTTGTGGGGCTCTGACCAGGTTCTGTTACCCAGAATCCTTTGCAACCCTCAAAATTTGGCTAAAGAAACACATTTTCCTCACATTTTGGTGACAGAAAGTTCTGGAATCTGAGAGGAGCCACAAATTTCCTTCCACCCAGCGTTCCCCCAAGTCTCCCGATAAAAATGATACCTCACTTGTGTGGGTGGGCCAGGTGCCTGCAACATAATAAGGCCAAAAACTTGTAGCGATAGAGGGGATAGCACAGCGAGTTGATAAGGACATATTCTTCTTTTATACATCTTTAGGCTGACTCTGCTTTGTGGACCCACAGGTGTCATTTTACTTGGGAGACTGAGGGGAACGCTGGGGAGTAGGAATTTTGTGCTGGAGCGGTGATCGTACAAACAAAAGTCAGGAAAATATGCTTTTTAAGCAAATTTTGCGGTTTGCAGAGGTGTCTGGGTAAGAAAATGTTGGGGGATCCACGCAAGCCACATCTCCCTGCACTCCTTGGGGTGTCTAGTTTTAAAAAATGTCAGGTTTGGTAGGTTTCCCTAGATGAAGGCCGCACCCAGGACCAAAAACATAGGTGGCCCCTCCCCACCAAACACAGGTAGTTTTGTAATATATCATTTTGATGTGTCCACATACGTCTGTGATGTGCCAAACACTAAAATTGTGAAAAGAAACACACTTAGGTTATGTGAAGAAGACCCCTCACCCACCAACCAAGTTGGTGGCATGCTTCATCATCGGGGTCCCACCTGAGACGCCTAGCGTGTCTCAAGTGTGCTGCGACGCCTGATTACAGTGGAGCAGGTTTTGTCATTTGTACCACACATACTGGTTGGATTTGGCACGAGGGTGAGTGATGGTTCAGTAGATCAAATTTTATTAACAAGACATTTCACAAAAGTGAAATGCACTGGTAATAACTGAAAGGCCAAAAAACTGAACCAATGACTCACAGCTCGTGAGCTGTAAAGCCACGGAAAGGCACCGACTGCTGTACAGTCCATTCACACACCTTTCATACATGACATGCACAAGACCATTCACGCCGCCAGCCACGGGCCCAGCACATTACAAGACTCGCATCGACAGACAGCGCCAGTCAAGGGCCCATCACTTTCATACGCCCACATGCCTGATATAGCAATCACACCAGCTGATGAGTGTGTGGACTGGCGTTTGGCTGGCACTGCTAGCCAAGCGCCACCCCACCCACACCGTCAGCCAAGCGCCACCCCAAGCACACCGCCAGCCAAGCGCCACCCCAAGCACACCGCCAGCCAAGCGCCACCCCACGCACACCGCCAGCCAAGCGCCACCCCACGCACACCGCCAGCCAAGCGCCACCCCACGCACACCGCCAGCCAAGCGCCACCCCACGCACACCGCCATCACTTTTTTTTTTTGTTTATAAACAACAAAGAAACCACTAACTAATTATAAAATAAATACAAAACTACAAACACAAAAGCTCTAACTAAATACATGACACTGATGCCAACCGTGAAACTCAACATGTGAAAATATAAAACAGACAGTTTACGCTCACGGTATTTCCCAAAAGTTTTTCCTAGTGTGGTAACTTCTAAAACAGCTGGGCACACACAGCCCAGGCTTTGAAGGGCATTCGGGGCAGTACATTCGGCTCTCCCTCCGGATTGATCTCCGGGCACATACTCTACATTTCTTTGTGGCAAGTCTTTTTTGGGAGTGGGAGGAATGTGATCTGGAAAGTGCCGATCTTTCAATCTAGCCACATCCTCCACCGCTTCTACTCTAGGAACTCTTGCCTGTTCCACCACAATAAGGCTTTCTATCACTGACTCCTGAAATTTAACAAATGTCATCCTTGACTCAGGTGAACAATCCTTGAATACAATAAAAGCATTAAAAGTTGCCAAATGAAATAAATGTAGGGCCAACTTTTTATACCACACGTAAGACTTCCGAAGAGCAGTGTAAGGGTCCAACCTCTGATCTACTCAATCAACACCACCCATGTGCCTATTGTAGTCCAAAATGCACGCAGGTTTGCGCACTTCCGCAACCTGACCCCAAACAGTCACAGGGGAAGTACTCTCATCATGGATGGTAGACAGCATGTACACATCCCTCCTATCTGAAAATTTCAGAGCTAGCAGCTCATTATTCCGCAAGGCACTGCCCCCTCAAGTTTTTTACAGACAAGCTCCCTTGGATAGCCTTTCCGGTTAGAACGGATTGTGCCACAAGCAACAGTGTCTACTCTAAACAACTCCTTGAACAACTGCACTCCAGTGTAGAAATTATCTACGTACAAATGGTGACCTTTGTTGAACATTCGTCTACCAAGTTCCCACACAATTTTTTCGCTAACTCCAAAAGTGGCCAGACAACCAGGAGGGTCAATACTGGAATCCCTACCAGTGTAGACCCAGAAATTATGCACATATCCTGTACTGCTTTCTGACAGCATATACAATTTAATCCCATACCGTGCCCTCTTACTAGGAATGTACTGCTTAAAAACTAAACGCCCCTTGAAAAGGACCAAAGACTCGTCCACACTTATCTCTTTGCCTGGAACATAGACCTCTGAAAACCGATCTACAAAATGATCAAGGACAGGCCTAATCTTAAAAAGACTGACACAATCAGGGTGATCTCGTGGCAAGGCCTAAAGCATGGTCTACAAAATGCAGCATACGAAGAAGAAGCAAATACCGATTACGTGTCATAGTTGTAGGAAATATAGCCGTTGCCATCAAGGGACTAGTAGACCAATAAGAAGCCAGTGACGGCTTCCTGATCAACCCCATCAAAAAAGTCAAACCTAAAAACTTTTTCATCTCTTCCAGATATGTGGGAACCCACTGAGTAGCTCTAGACTGAGGCTTAAGTCTGGCAGTGTTGTCCCTCAAATATTGCTCTGCATACAAATTAGTCTGCTCCACAATCTCTTCCAAAAATACATCGTCCATAAACAAGTGAAAGAAGTGGAAAGGCAAAAAGTTTTCTGTATTGACTCTACACCCTGGGAGACCAGTAAATGCAGGTAACTGTGGCTGCTCCATGTTTGGGGCAATCCAGGTGTCAGGCCTTCTAATGGGAAACACTTCAGCCCCAGGCTGCTGCACTCTTGGCACATCAATGTCCTCCTCTACAACAGGCCCTTCATCTGCACTGAGAGTAGCTTCCTCATCAGAAGAATACTCTCGGACAGAAAACTCACTGCCAGAATCTCCCACTTCCTCCTCTGCCTCAGATGCAGAGTCAGTCTCGTAATCATGGTCTGAAGACGACTCAAAGAGCATGCCAACAACCTGCTGAGCGGTCACTCTGCGGCTAGCCATGATCCTCACTAACAGCAAATGGATTGCCAACAATAACTAGCACTACAATAAGTAATAAACAAAGTGTAGCTTTCTCACAAAGAGTTATGTACTAAAAAACTATACCACTCACTTGCCTGAAAAAGCTACTCACCAAGCAACTACTCTGCACAGACACAGCAATCACCAATGATATCCCACTAAAAAGAAAAAAGAAAATTAGACATATGACAACACAAATATCATTGTGCTCAAATCTAAGGACAATTTCACACACAATACTGCATTTAGTACACCACCTACAAACATGTAATTCATGCATGTCAACAATACTCCTTTGGAGTAAATTGCTTTCACTTACCTAAAACATGCAACTATGCAAACCGCAGGACAACTACTGCCAAAACCACAAGGATCCACAGCAAAGGAAGCAAAAGCGTTGAACTAGAAGAAAAAGAAGAAATAAATTGTTATAATTACAAATACAAATACTTCGCCAGTTGACAAACACCCCACCACCAAGAACGTAGAAATTGTCCCTGGTTCCTAAGTGGATTATGGGCGTAAAAAAAATTGGCCGATCTGCCCCCATGGAGGGCAGAAATGGGCAACAGCTCTGTGCCCCCTTTAGGGGGCGACCCTTCTCAAAGGGGGCACCCCCAGCAGCACAAAACAAAAAAAGGGGAACAAAAAAAAAAATCCCTGGCGTATTGGTGGTTTCTGCCCTCCTTGGGGGCAGATGGGCCTACAGCAATAGGCCCAGAGATGGCCAATATGAACTTTCCCCACTTTGGGGGGGCGACCCTTGCCCAAGGGGTGCCCCCAAACACACACCACACAATCCCTGGCGCCTAGTGTGCTTCGACCCCACACTGGGGGCCAGATCGTCCAAAAACATGGCTGATCTGCCCTCGGGGGGGCCGAAACAGAAAAAAAAAATAGCCCCCCAGGGGAGCAACCCTTGCCGAAAGGGTCACCCCCAAAATAAACATATAAAAGTAAATCCCTGGTGTCTAGTGGGTTTTTCCCCCCACCCCCCGGGGGCAGATCAGCCGAAAAATCAGCCGATCTGCCCCCAGGAGAGCGACCCTTGCCCAAGGGGTCGCCCCCAAAATAAACTTATATAACGAAATCCCTGGTGTCTAGTGGATTTCGCCCCCCGGGCGGGGTCGGGGGTGGAAGGGGAAGGGCTTCTCCTTCCATCCCCGCCTTGGGGGGGGGGGGTGCACATGGGGGGGAGCGCTAGCGCTCCCCCCAGTTCCCGGGTGTAGGATGAGGTGACCTCGTCCAAGGCACCCGACCTGGTTAAAAAAAAATATATATATATATATCATAACCTCCACCATGTCTTCTAATTCCACAAATCAGACATCAAACCAGCCTGGCCCAGTGGCCTCTGGCCAGAGAGTGAAGACTAGTCTGGATTCCCATAAGCAAATGCTTATGGGAAATAGCAAGCGTTTGTACATTCATTGATGTCATAAATGATTTCAGTGTTGATTTGGTATGGGATATTATTTAGTCAGTGAACCAACAACGATATTGAGATCATTTCTGATGGATGTACTCCAAATGTAAATGTATATTACAGAGTAGCAGTCTTCACTGTGCAGTTATAGTTTGCCCCTTGTTACCATAGGAAATAGATTTTTTGTTTTGCTAATAACTTTGAACCTCTTGGACAAATTTTCAAAATATCCAAAACAAAAGTTCATCCACATTAGCTTCTTTCGCAGATGCTTTGGGGTGATCTGTTGTTAAGCGAGAGCCGAGAAAAATAGGAGTGCCCCTAAATGCCATTCCTCCATGCACGTCTCATAGAGATGTTTGAAAGAGGTTACAGCTAAACAGATTCACACCAAAATTGACAGAAAGCTAGATGTTTATCCAGAAAGTGTGCTTTTGGTGATTTGATGTAAATCAGTTCAGCAGTTATATTGTTACGGTTGGGTACACAGAAGTCCAGCAGGCATGCAACATAAAATTAAAGAGCAATCTGATGCAGTGGGTGCTTTATTTCCATTGGCTTCCTCACTCCCTTGGGAGTCAGATGCTCTTGTGAGTCCCAGAGTAGCTGGCACTCTTATTGGATGAGAAATGTTGTGGCCACCATTACAGGACTGAAAATGAAAAGACAAATAAAATATAAAGGCTCAAGATAGGAATGCCCTGACATCCTGAAACTTGGTGGAGGGGGAGGTCTCTTGGGCCAAATGTGAAACAAAAAACAAATTTTTTGGTAACTGTGTTCCCGTGGGACACTTGCAGAAGCCAGCACAATAACCTCCCCCCTCCCCCCACATCCCACCCTACCCCTTCTCCTAGGAGTCCAGCGGGATCAAATAAACAATTAAGCACAAAAAGTGGGGTGGGTGTTCTTAAGGCAGGCCAGCCCCTCAGCCATATCCATGCCTGCACTACTTGAAATATGTTTAAATAAAGTTATTTGGTTGCTTCATTGTTGACTTTCCCATTTCTCGGGATGGCATGGAGATAAAATTTGAATCCTATAACAAGATACTGAATTCCATCAATGAAAACCTAGGATTCATGTATAAAATTAGTGGTTCAAGAGTAACTTTCCTAGGTATTAAAATGTATGTGGAACAATGTGTGATATAAACCATATAGCATAGGAAAGAAACTGTAGATGTACCAGTCATTACATACAGTAGAGCAAAGAGCCTGGGGGTAAAATGAACAATTACTTTATGGACAGAAAAGTTGAAGATTGGATGTTATTGAAAGGATTATGGAAATGTACACATTGCAAGATAGGAATAAATGAAAAAAAAAACAATTGGAATCTGCTTACAGGTCAAGCTAAGATCCTAAAACATAAAATAATCCGCAGTAGAATTTTTTTAATGTACTGGCTTGTCTGTGCGAATTTAGATATATAGGCAGTACAACATGCCAAAAGAGAAATAGGATACTGGAGCACATTAGAGTGGTAATTAACAATAGCAGGAGCTATGTAGTAGCTCTATTTTTACCAAGGAATCAGAGAGAAGAAATCAAGTACACATTGCAAACCTTCCTATTGGAACACAATCTTACAATGAGTGCAGTGACTTGCAACAAGTGAAGATTAAAGTTCTAGAAAATCCAGCAGTTCTGCACAAGAAACTCTCATCCTCTCCGTTGGGCCATGTTTCATCATAGGTTCCCTTATCCTGGCCTGGTGAAGTCCTTATAAAGTAATTCTGGATAGTCTTAGGGATTCAGAAATTAAAATTACCTCAAGGATAGGCCAAATGATTTAACTGATCCCTACAACACAATTAAATAATTGAAATTGCCTGATAGCAGACCTCGTTGGGTTGTGAGGGTAATTTCTTCATCTAAAATTGTGGCTGTATCATCTCATTTGCATAAAGGCTATCATTGGTAAGGGTGTTACCCTTATAATTCCATTGGGTTTGCTTCACTACACATTTCCCTAAACAGTGTTCTTAGATTTGTCTTCACATACCTTGCTGTCCAGCCAGCCAAATGTTTCTTCGCCCTGCCACAGCCTGTTGTGTGTGCTCCAGATTTTTTTCTACCAGTTCTGCTTCGGTGCTTTGATACTTTGGTCTCCCTTGAGCTAAATCCAAAATGTGAGTGATAGCTGCAGGGGACAAGTTTCCTCACTCAGTCAGAACAGAAGGAAATACAAAGGAGGTTGCTGGAGTCCTTTTCCAGGTGAACTTGTTTAAGTTCTGGTCAATCTTTGCTGCCACAGACAGAAACAAGCATTTGCAATGCAATAGGTCTCGCCTTTGCTTGAGTTAGAGCTATTGGTATTGTAAATGCATAACTGGACTTTTACTGCCACATACATTGGTCAACCCTGCCATATAATTTGGTCCTCTCTGCCACATATTTCCGGTGGGCCTGCGTTTAACTTAAGCACTTTAATTTAACTTCTTCCTCTGTCTGCAGCAAAAAAAAATAATTATTGCCATTATTTATTATATTTTTTATATTATTATTTTGGGGCCTCCCCAAACCTAGTGTGTGGACCGAGAGATGACTCGGACAGAAGGAGCACGTTGTGCAGTGAGTTATGGGCAAAAATGTTTTGTAAAAGGAATGCCCTGCAGAGTTTCTGAGTGCAGCAAATATTGTAGTGGCCTGACTGTACAGAACAGCTCTAGAGGGCACCACTATAAAAATAACATTTGTAAGAAACGTGGTCATGTAACCATATAGTCAGCCCCTTAGAGAGCATATCCATATGAAAACAGAATGGCAGAACGTAATGCAGTGTAACCATATATTTAGCCCTAGAGAGCATAGTGCATTACGCATTTCAGGCCTAGCAGACCTACTACCAGGACCACTAAAATATTATTAGACAAGGCCCTTAAACCACAAACTACTCACAGCTGTAAAACAAAAGGTCCAGCCATACAAGAGCTTGAAAAGACATTGATTGTTGGGCGAGGTTACTATTTTAGGGTCCCCCCAATCTAGTGTGCGGACCTTGAGGTGACATAGACAGAAAGAGCGTGTTGTGCGGAACGGTTTGGTGGTGGTCCCATTGTCACAGGACAACCAGAGGCTGAGTTATGGCCAAAAATGTGTTCAAAAAGAAATTTCCTGAAAAGCATTATGGGGCGAGTTCACCGAGTGCTGTGAATATTGTAGTATCCGCTGTGCCAGGAGAGCCGCCTTGAGGATGTTTGTGTTTTTTTCTGTTTTAAATGCTCCAGTTTATATATTTTTCAACTGCTAAACTTGTTAAGTGGTACTAATGTAAAACGCACCTCAGATCGAGGTCGTGCTATATGAAACTTCACGTAGTCATGTAAAGCGCTCCTATGATTGAGTTCAAGCTATATGAAACTTTATATCCTCATGTGTAAAGCACTCCTCCGATCAAGTTTGCGCTATAACAACTTTTTTAAAAATGATTAAACAAATTAAAAAAGAACCCCTCTCCAGTTTGCAGCCTTTGTGCGCAGGCACCCCAACGAAACAGCGACATGCCCAAAACAAGGAAGAGAAAGAAACAACTTGCGCCCATGCAGCGCAAAGCGCGGAGAGGCAAAAGAAAAAAAGTAGTGGACCACACTAAGGTATATGGCTGGTCGTGCAATAATCCATGTAACATGGTCAGTCTCCAAGGTGGTAACAAAGCAGCCGCAAGGCAGGACAAACGTAAAGCATTCACCTGCGAAATCAAGGGAATTTTTAAAGGCAGGCCAAGGAATGAATGAAAGTAATGGGTGTGGTGCAAGCCCACAGATGTAGATTAAAACGCCGAGAGACAGCGCTTGTGTGCTGCCTAGGCTCAACCTAAAAAAACTACTGATCCTGTAAATCACAGAATGGCTGCCTTGCGGGATGTTCTACAATGTGACTGACACTTCCAAACATGCAATGACTGAAGATGGCTGACCTAAGCTCCTTTATGTACACATTCTGTATTCAGAGGCGGCTCCTCCATTTGGGATCAGTATGTATAATACATTCTTTGACTAGGAATGGGTGTAGGATGGCTAGTGTGTTTTCTTGATGTTTTATGGACATCCATCTCGGGCACTCATCTTTTATTAGAAGCCAAAGTCCGGGCTTCTTTGTGACTGCAGCTGGTACTGTTTTTAAGAACTGTGAGCTGCAAATGACAGATTACTTTTGTCACTGAATTTAGGTTAAACACAAAGCCCATGGTGGCAAAAAGTAGTAAGAGTTATAGTCCCAGGAGTTACGAAAAAACTTTGCACTTTCAGCTGTTATAACAAACTTTTTTACATTTTTATGAGAATTTGATTACTACTTTGATACTATTCTGTATTACTGCTGGCTGTAGAAAGGACATATATCACATTGATATACTGCAGAAGGGAATTTGTAGTAATGCATGTACAAAAAGACTGAATGAGATAGTTGTATTTTATTTTACAATC
The DNA here is from genome assembly GCF_031143425.1 of Pleurodeles waltl. Lineage (NCBI taxonomy): Eukaryota > Metazoa > Chordata > Amphibia > Caudata > Salamandridae > Pleurodeles > Pleurodeles waltl. The sequence goes on along the minus strand of NC_090443.1, from coordinate 829,897,424 downwards.
TAGTTTCGTTCAAAATTAATCCATGTGTGCAAAGAATCATTTTATACATGGAAAATGGCTTAATTATTTCCGGGTTTTATTCGTCTTTATTTTTGACTCGCAAATGTCACAGCTGACAGATTTAATAGCTCCTGGAACCGCCCCCCTCTAACAGTATCTGCCATCATTTTGTTAGAAGCATAGCAGTAAATAAAAACCTCTGAACACCACAGTGCTTCCTACTCCACATGTTAATGCTTCACTACATTTGTGAGTCAAGCTATAGCTTTTCAAAGGCGATATTATGTATGGGTGGTTTTAGACCATGTTCTGCATGTGCAGGACTTTGACTTTCGGTTCCTCTCTTAGGTTTCTCCTGCAGACTACTTTAGCAGCCTGTTGCTAAACTCACATTGTCTGGAATACAATGAGAGAATACATATAGTGGGCTTTTGGTCAAACTCTTGCTTCTGATTGGATGCCTTTCCTGTCTATCTCCACTGGCCCATATACAACGACTTTCCTCCCTATTCTTGTGATTATCCTGGCCTTTGAGTATTTATTCTTTACCCAATGTCTGATGGACGAATTGGATCCTTCTACTGCTGATATCAGGGAATAAGTTGTTCACTTATGTTTCAGCACTCTAGGGGAATGCATGTCTTTCCTTGCTCTCTCCCCATCTGCTCATTCTCTCGCACATCCACACCACTACACCGTCTACAGGCTCTTCCTCCCTGGTCATTCATTGCTCCCCCCTTTCTCATACAACATATGATTTGCTTAAAAAAAACATAAGATTCTTTGGTGGTTGGAGCTGCCTACTGCTACCAGTCTGCTTTCTTCTTTCCAGAGGGCTGCCCTGGCTTGCTGAGGTATGGTCACTGGCTGCCATTTTAGATGGCAGTCATTAGCTTCAACATACTTGTTAAAGGTGGGGGGAAACATTGCTGTAGCCAGTACTTGTATTTTTAACTGGATAATTATCAAGTGACCCTAAAGCAACAGTTTTGAATTCCCATTGTAATCTCTCAGTGACCAGTTTGCAGCGTTGACACTGAATTATTGATAGCCTACTGCTTTTAAACAGACAGACCATGTTGAAACATTGTTTTCATATGACAAGGATCCTCACTGCAAATCTGACAAATTGAGAACCTTCCTTCCCGGCCCACTATTTTGTGATCTTGGGCATATACACCAAGCAGGCATTGTGTATGGAGAAAAGTACCTGTTGTGAGCGAGCGGATATTGAAAAGCGACCGTCTGTTCACATACAAATATACCATTCCCGCAGAGTTGCCCATCTCACTTTGTACATAACATGGGCTTTTCCTCGCTCCGTCCCCTGTCACATCAGCGAGGAAATGGTCTGAAAGAAAACGTTGTCTCATAAGGTCCTGTGACTTTGCTGACATTCTATTCCTCAAAGTCTCCATTCAGCTGTTATTCATTTGCCAAATAACTCATGGGCTGTAGCAACTAATCACAAACTTCACCAAGTAGTATCTCAACATCGTGAGGCTGATAAAGACATTGCTATTTAACCGTAGCTGGAGTGATATTACCTTATTGGCTACGCGGTGAACACGGTGAGACACCTGAAGGTTCTCTGTCAAAGACGGGCACAGACTGACAAGCACCACAGACTGACAAGCACCACAGACTGAGAAGCGTCACGAGCAACACTCATACCACCAGTGGCTGTTTATTGAGATCCTGTTCTGAAATCAGCAGGCGCCTGATACAGCGCCAAGCCAGCTGCACGTCAGATGCTCTCCATCGCCCCAGACTCGAGACGAAATGTGAAATGTCAGAGCTTAACTCCCGTTGCGCTCCACAGCCACCCACCGCCGCCAGCCGGGGCCTCGCATCTCCAGTCATACTTCACAGCAGCCTTTGACGCGTCAGACAGCTCGTACAATCGTTATGCAGCGCCGTTTGTGCTGTTGTCTGCTCTTTTCTGGAACAGTAGCTTTCACTGTGTGAGAACACCAGCGTGAGGACTCCTCTGAATAAGATCTTTTCTCTCTGTCTAGACGGCTGTTTAGTCCTGTGCTGCTTTCATACGCCCATCATTTACATATAACAAACAAACAATAATCAGAGGTTAGACTGCTCCCGCATTGAATGTCCTCAAGCAGCTTGGACGCGAATGGCTCGCTTCCTCTGAAGGTTGTGATAGAAATGTTACTTTGGACTGTTAATGCAGAAGTGCTACAGGAGCCGAAGGGTTCCTTGATGCGTGATTTTTGGAATCCTCAAACTTTGCCATCTTCAACCAAGTATACATTTTGGAAAATTCTATTCCCTCCCTTCCAGGCGAAGTTGTCCTAAAGCCGACTGTTTTCCAATTTGCCAACCAACACTCAGTCATCTGAATATGGGAGAGCCCTCCTGTGAACTGCTGGATACTTGATGAACGCTCTCCCGTCTAGCCCCCCCCCTCCTCCCCCACACACATACACACACACACCACACAGACCGCGCGCAGGATCTTATGTGGACCAAAAAAGTAATACCAACCACACGTTGCGCCGAGTGAATGTAGCGCGTGAGTCCCCCCTCCGAGCTGAGCGAAGGCACGGAATTCCTGCAAAGGAAACATTGGGCAAAATTGTGTTAAATGGCATAATGACAGTACGATTTTTCAAATATGGTGGCTGAAATAAATACCTTCTACTAAAAGTTCATGAGAGGAACTAATGACATATAATTCCTAAAAGTCTGGACTTTGCAAAGTATCCAAAAGCAATTTTCTCCATAGAACGAATTCATGTATGTGGCTCTAGAAAAGCTGTAGTCCATTGCAAAAACATTGCACAGTAGGGAAATATTTATGCCATGACAGAAGTGCCTCTTTGATGCATTGGGGTCTGCAGGAAAAATTCCCTTTGAATAATCTGTCCCAGGAGAAACAATAGTTTTAAATGTGATGCCAGTATTTAACACTGATGGGTGCCCCTGTGCCAGATAATAGACCATAGGAAATAACATTTACACTACTAGGATATGTAAAAGAAGTCCATAAACTATAAAGGAAATATATTTCAGTGATCCTACTGTTAAGCAAAGGTAGAGTAGCTGTGAACTGCGGAAGAAGCACGACACCCTTGCTGGAATATTGCCTAAAAGAGCTGTCACAATGTAATGGAAAAGTTAAAGTATATGCCACACTTTTACTGAGCAAATGTAGACTAAAGGATATTTGGGATCCACTCGCAAAGTAGTTGGCTGATTGAAAACCTGATGTCTTAGCCACATTATCAGGAAACCGGAATATAGAGAAAACTAGCTGTATGTTTAAAAAATGGGAAGGGAGAGATATCACGGGATTTGTAATCCTATGAAAGAGAAATGTGCTTCATGGTCTTGTAACAGATGTTGTTATAATGGGTCAAGAAATGATTTTTACAGATGTATTAGCTGTATGTATGAAATTAAACGAAGTGCTAAAAAAAATATTATTTGCCAGAGTTCTACAGTCAAATTACACAGAGAATTCACTCTATTGTTCAATTGTCCTAAGATCATGACAATTTTTTTAAGGTTACTGTTTGAGTTGCTCAGGGTGCTGATAGATAATGTGATCTAAAGTATAGCACCGTACCAGGCTTCCTGGGTTAGTGCCAGTTTACTGCTCATTATGCCAACCTGTCACTGATGCTCAGTTTGGGCAGTGCTTCTGTTCATTTTGCCAGAAGCCTCTTCATTGTGTTAGTAGGGCCACGGAGGTAACACAAGGAACCTGAAAAGTGAATAATTCCTTCAGATTGCAGATATTGCAAGCAGTCGTGCTTAGTTAGGCGACTGATATTCTCATGGGACCAGTGTAGACATAGTCCCTGTGTAAAGCTCACACTGCCATAGATTGATGTGCACGTTAGATCATATTTTCCAGTTTCTGCACTGCTTTCTGTTAGTTTCACCTGTCTAGCAGTATGCAAACCAACATTTCCACCACCGATTTTCCAGTTCCTCACAATAAGTTAGGTACAATGTTTCATAGCAAACCGATTTCCCAGTTGTATGATTAGTCACGCCAGTTTCCACGTTTATTTATCTTACTGCCTGAACGGGCAGTCACTCGGCATTCTCTCATGTACTCACTGACGTTTTATCAGGTGCGGGGAGGGCCAACAGAGAGATGACAGCTGCACAAAGCGCTAGCTAGCCTGCTCTGTCCATTAGGTTTGGGCAATCTGTTCGCACGCTCTGGTACAGGCAGACTGCAGAGATGCTGGCCTGAAGCAAATTTCTTGTGATGATATAGTACATAAGTGTTGCCAATTCAGGCCACCAGTTCTCACGCTTGTGCATCTCTAAAGCCATCGCCTATTTGAATACAATGTCCATATGCACTTTAGAAAGCTGAGTATGTTACAGTTTTGTAGATGTCTTACTATTTTGCCGTAGAATAACAAGCTCTTATGAAACTGCTCCTAACAGACGAGGCCTGCCTCGGCTCTCTAGGCGCAGAAAGCAGGGATGAGTGGGGACGTGCTGAGAGAAACCTCTGGGCGGACTGCGAGCCCCATCCTGCTTTGTGACTGTGCTGATGGAGGAGGGACGCTGCAATTGGCACCAATCGTCTCTTTTAACCCCTTTGCTGCCAGGCCTTTCCCCCTCAGTTGGCAGGCCTTTTTTTGGCTGTTTGGGGGAAGTTCGCGCTTAGGCCCTCAGAACTTTTTGTCCACATAAGCTACCCACGCCAAATTTTCGTCCTTTTTTCCAACATCCTAGGGATTCTAGAGGTACCCAGACTTTGTGGGTTTCCCCGAAGGAGACCAAGAAATTAGCCAAAATACAGCGAAAATGTTGTTTTTTAAAAAAAAAAATGGGGAAAAAAGGGCTGTAGAAGAAGGCTTGTGTTTTTTTCCCCTGAAAATTACATCAACAAAGGGTTTGCAGTGCTAAAATCACCATCTTCCCAGCTTTCAGGAACAGGCAGACTTGAATCAGAAAACCACATTTTTCAACACAATTTTGGCATTTTTCTGTGACATACCCCATTTTTACTATTTTTTGTGCTTTTAGCCTCCTTACAGTTAGTGACAGAAATAGGTGTGAAACCAATGCTGGTTCCCAGGCAGCTAAACATTTCTGAAAAGTAGACAAAATTCTGAATTCAGCAAGGGGTAATTTGTGTAGATCGTATAAGGGTTTCCTACAGAAAATAACAGTTGAAAGAAAAAAATATTGAAATTGAGGTGAAACAAACAGCCATTTTTCTTCACGTTTTACTCTGTAACTTTATCCTGCGATGTCAGATTTTTGAAAGCAATATACCGTTACGTCTGCTGGACTCTTCTGGTTGCGGAATATATAGGGCTTGTAGGTTCATGAAGAACCCTAGGTACCCAGAGCCAATAAATGAGCTGCACCTTGCAATGGGTTTTCATTCTATACCGTGTATACAGCAATTCATTTGCTGAAATATAAAACAAGTGAAAAATAGGTATCAAGAAAACCTTTGTATTTCCAAAATGGGCCCAAGATAAGGTGTTGAGAAGCAGTGGTTATTTGCACATCTCTGAATTCCGGGGTGCCTATTCTGGCATGTGAATTACAGGGCATTTCTAAAATAGACGTCTTTTTGTACACACTGTCTTACAATTGGAAGGAAAACATTTAGAGAGAGACAAGGGGCAATAACAATTGTTTTGCTATTCTGTGTTCACCAAGTCTCCTGATAAAAATGGTACCTCACTTGCTTGGGTAGGCCTAATGCTCGCGACAGGAAATTCAACATGGACACATCCCATTTTTACATTGAAATCTGACATGTTTTTTGGAAAGTGCCTAGCTGTGGATTTTAACCTCTAGCTCAGGCGGCACCTGGGGAAACCTACCACGCCTATGCCTTTTTTTTAAACTAGACACCTAGGTAAATCCAAGATGGGGTGACTTGTGGGGCTCTCACAAGGTTCTGTTACCCAGAATCCATTGCAAACTTCAAAATGTGGCAAAAAATACACTTTTTCCTCACATTTCTGTGACAGAAAGTTCTGGAATCTGAGAGGAGCAACAAATTTCCTTCCACCCAGCGTTCTCCCAAGTCTCCCGATAAAAATGGTACCTCACTTGTGTGGGTAGGCCTAGCGCCCGCAAAAGGAAATGGCCCAAAACACAACGTGGACACATCACATTTTCCCAAAGAAAACAGACCTGTTTTTTGCAATGTGCCTACCTGTAGATTTTGGCCTCTAGCTCAGCCGGCACCTAGGAAAACCTACCAAACCTGCACAGTTTTGAAAACTAGACACCTAGGGGAATCCAAGATGGGGTGACTTGTGGGGCTCTCACCAGGTTCTGTTACCCAGAATACTTTGCAAACCTCAAAATGTGGCCAAAAAAACACTTTTCGGTGACAGAAAGATCTGGAATCTGAGAAGAGCACCTGCATTTTTGGTTCTGGGCTCACCAGCCATCTAGGGAAACCTACCAAACCCAGACATTTGTGAAAACTAGAAACCCGAGGAAGTCCAGAGAGGTGCGACTTGCGTAGATCCCCCAATGTTTTCTTACCCAGAATCCTCAACAAACCTCAAATTTAGCTAAAAAAAATATCACACTTTTCCCACACTTGTGTGTGGGATCACCTCACCAGGACAGATTTCCTAACCCCCAACGTGTTCTCCTCAGTCTCCCGGTAAAAATGATACCTCACTTGTGTAGGTGGGCCAAGTGCCTGTGACAGGGAAGAGCCAAAAATATGTCAAAATTGAGGGGGAACCAAAGTGGGTCCAAAAGGGCAGTTTGAAAAAAAAAAACATTTTTAAGTTGACAAGTGCAGCAGAATTTTTATCGGTATAGATGAGACAATGCTGGGTGGTAGGAAATTTGTGGATTCGTGCATATTCTGGAAGGTTCCATCACAAAAATGTGGGGGGAAAAGTGTGATTTCCTGCAAAGTTGGAGGCTTGCAGGGCATTGTCGGTAAGAAAATGGTGCGGGGTGCATGTGAAGCACACAACCTGAAATCACCCAGATGTGTCAAGCTGATGTGGATTTTTCTACTTGGCAGCATCCCAAAGTCCAAATAGTGCAGCCCTCACCATTCCAAGCGGACGATTTTGAGAGTTAGGCAAGCTCTCATGGCCCAAATGTAAAACCAAAACCCAAAATAATTAAATGTCCTCTTGCTTGCCATGGGATAAGATGTTTTAGTGTGCGGGGGGGGGGGGAGAGCTGAAAGACTGTTACCCCCCTTCACTTGGGGTTTGGGGGCATAACCAGGCCCATACTGCTTGGTAGCCACTACCCCACAATTTATTTTTTATTCCCTAGCATCTAGTAGATTTTCTGCCCCCCCGGGGTGTGGATCGGGGGTAATGGTCCCATCTGCCAACTAGTGGGCAGAACAACTTTGGCACCATTTATTTGGGGTGGGGCTATGGCCATACCCCCTCCCTCTTATTTTGGAAAAAAATCTTCCCTGGTCTCTGGTGGGCTTTCTGCTCCCTTTGGGGCAGATGGGCCTTCCAAAAATAGGCGGATCTGCCCCCAAGGGGGGCAGATCTGGCCAACAGTAATGTGCCGCCATGGGGAGTGACCCTTGCCCAAGGTGCTGCCCCCCCAAACAAAACACACATACACACACACACCAATCCCTGGTGCCTAAGTAGTTTCTGCCCCCCTCCTCCGACCCCCCCACACCCCCAGGGTAGATCGGCCTAATAGAAATAGGCCGATCTGCCCCCAAGGGGAGCAGAAATAGCCTAAAATAAATTTGTCCCCCAGGAGAGCAACTGTTGCCTAAGCGGTCGCTCCTCTTGTGTGAAATTGACACGTACAAATAAAAATCCCTTGTGTCCAGTGGTTTCTGCCCCCCATAGTGGCAAATTGTCCTAACAAAAATAGTCCGATCTGCCCCTAAGGGGGGCAGAAATGGCCTAAATACAATATGCCCCCCAGGGAAACGACCCTTGCCTAAGGGGTCGCTCCCCATATATAAAAAACAAAAGTAAACATAAAACAATATATATCCCTGGTGTCTAGGGGTTTCTGCCCCCCCCGGGGGCAGATCGGCCTAATTATAATAGGTCGCTCTGCCCCCCGGGGGCAGAAAAGGCCTAAAAATATTTTGCCCCTCTGGGAAGCGGCCCTTGCCCAAGGGGCCGCTCCCCTCATGTCAATAACAAAAAAACAAAATCCTGGTGTCTAGTGGTTTCTGCCCCCCTTGGGGGCAGATTGGCCTAATAAAAATAGGCAGATCTGCCCCCAAGTGGGACAGAAATGGCCTAAAATAATTTGGCCCCCTGGGGAGCGGCCCTTGCCTAAGGGGCTGCTCCACTCATGTCAATAACAAAAAATAAATTTAAAAATCCCCGGTGTCGAGTGGTTTCTACCCCTCCCTGGGAGCAGCTTGGCCTAATAAAAATAGTCAGATCTGCCCCCAAGTGGGGCACAATTATGGCCTAAAATTAATTTTGACCCCCAGGGAGCGACCCTTGCCTAAGGGGTTGCTGCCCACATATATAAAATAAAAATAAACAAAAAAAAAGGTATCCCTGGTGTCTAGGGGGTTTCTGCCCCCCTTCTGGGGGCAGATCTGGCCTACAAATAATTTGACCCCCTGGGGAGCAGCCCTTGCTCAAAAGAAACCTCGAGGGAGGGCTGCAACCCCCATCCTGTTTTGTTCCCGTGCAGATGGTGTAGGGACGCAGCAGTTCATGCCAGTCGGGTGCTTTTAAGGACACTTCCGCTCTCGCAGCCCAGAACGTGCTGGAAGAAACTTTGTGGTCGGACTGCAAGCCCCATCCTGCTTTGTGCCTGTGCAGGTGGAGGAGGGATGTTGCATTTTGCACCAGTTGGGCACTTTTAAGGGTGCTACCTCTCCCGCAGTGTGGAACGCACTTTAGCTTGTGTCTGGGTGAAGACCAGGCCAAGAGCAGGCCTGTTAGAGCCCGGAGGAGGCTGGGCCACGCTTCTTGGCTTGGCCACTAGAAGTTATCATCAGTGTATGCCCACATCTTCTGTTGGTGGAGAACCATGGGTAAGAGAAAGGCCAGCATTATTACTGTTCCGGCCAGTGAAGACTGGGGCCCTGGTTCAAATACTAACTACTTGAACACTGTAATGAGTGTGATTAATTCTGAAATCAAGAACTTGGAAGATTCGGGTACCCAGGAGGTCTGTCACTTACAGTCAACAATGATCAAGTATGTACCCCTCTGCAAGCTGATAACAGCTACATGGTCCGATGTGAGGGGTGCAACTGAGGTCGTTCCAAAATCCAACAATTCATGCGTATACCTGGGGGATTTGGGTATTGCAGTCATCCCTCAGGAAAAGCACACTTGCACTGTAAAATCCCCTAATAAAGATTTGATGGATGTGACTGATTTCCACCCCCCCACACTAAAAGAAAAGAGGGCAGTTCACTCCCAACACGTGTGCTTTAAGGTGTGCAACAAACGAGGCCCTGTGCAAGTGCAAATCTGGACAGAAATGAGCACTCAGAGTCCAAAACAAAGGCATAATCTACGATATTGGGGGGTGGTAATTGCGCCAACATTTCTGAAAGTATTAGCAATTTAGAATATATTTTTGTGAATTTACTCAGCCCTGTAGCGGTAGCACTACAAAATATTGACAAAACCCTGAAAGATCTTCTCATACGACTTCAGAATAAATCACCTAACCAAGTTGGGTACGGAGAGTCCCAGCATTGCTTAGTGGCAAACACTCTCCTAGCACAAAGCTCTGTATGGGTATTGTGGCTGGAAAGAAAGCGAATCAACCCAGCTCTGCTTCTATGGCACAGACTGCCCCTGATTATTTCGGCTGCCATCCTAATAGAAGAGCTTTCTCCCTCTGCTACAGATTTTTATCATGTGACAGTAGTAAGAGTTACTGAACCTTGTATTTGTATGTTATTTATAAAGCACGTTCCGGCCGAAGCATCGAAGCGCTCATACAGAACGGAGTGCGCAACTGACCTCCAATTGGGGTGAAGAAGACTGAAATTAGCGTGGGAAGAGCCAAGTTTTGACTAGCTTCCTGAAAGCCAAGAAGTTATTTTGCTCCCTAATAGACACTGGGAGTGAGTTCCAGCATGTGGCAGCAGCTATCGTGAAGGCCTTGTCTCCCCATCGGACCCTATATGTGCGAGGGACCTGAATTCTGAAGTCCCCCATAGATCTAAGTTGTCGGCTGGGTCTGTACCATTGTAATCTTGAGGATAAATATTCCGATCCCCTACCATGTACAGCTTTGTAGGTCAAACATAAAGTTTTGAACCTGATACGCTTTTCAACTGGTAGCCAGTGCAGTTGTTTCAAACTTCCACTGGCAGAAGCAGAATAAGGGAGGTTTAATATAAGTCTGGCAGCTGTGTTCCGAATAAGCTGAAGCCTCATGACGGAGGCCTTATCCAAATTAAGCATCAGAGCATTGCAATAATCCAGTTTGGATACTACCAATGCCAACGTGACCGTAACTCTCCACTCCCTTGTTAGATAAGGAAAGATCTTTTCCACATTCTTAAGGTCCAGAAGCAGGTTTTAACTACATGATTAACCTGCAACTTAAAAGAGAGACAATTGTCAAAGATGACCCCTAGATTTCTAGTGGCTACAATAGGCACAGGCAGAGTTCCACACTCTAACGGCCACTAGCGTGAATTCCATAATTCTTTACCAGAGCCAAAGCATAGAATTTGGGTTTTGTCGCCATTTAGTTTGAGCCAGTTTAGTCCCATCCACTGATTGACCTCTCGCATGCAATTGTTGAGGCAGTCTGCTACTTCCTCCCAATTCATGGATACAGGGATGATTAACTGAGTGTCATCAGCGTAAGAAGTAGGTGTTAGACCAAATGTACAAATTAATCTTGCTAGAGGTGCTGCGTACAAATTAAATAATGTAGGGCTGAGTGAAGGGCCCTGGGGAACCCCACATGGTAAGGAGTATGCTGGCGACTTAAAGTCTCCGCAGCTCACCGTTATGGATCTATCTTTCAAGAAAGATTCAAGAATCTTCAAAGCCATGTCCCTTATCCCTGCTTGATGGAGGTGGGCTATCATAATCTGAGGCGAAATAGTGTCAAATGCTGCCGATAGGTCCAATATGGCTCCTTGTCCCTCATCTACCAACCTGCGAATCCTGTCAGAGGTGGTGATAAGCGCTGATTCCGTGCTGTGACCTTAAGTTACCCCCTGATTGTACCTTGTATGTGGTAGTTTTAAAAAATGTTCCACCTGTATGCCCAAGACAACTGGAGATGGATCACCAATTAAAGAACACAGCAATCCATTGGTTTAGCGCTCCCCATGGGAATGTAAGAAGTGACCTACTTTCCAGAGCCATAATTGGCGTCCGTAGGGTACACTGGGTAGGAAGTAGCCCAAAGAAGGAAGCTGGTGACTGCATTGTCACCAACTTCCGTGACACTCAACTAGTGATGTACATCTTGCATAGGTTCTATAGCCCTGAAGGATCCCTGCAGGGGATACAGCAAGTACCTTTAGGTTTTTACTATAGACCCTGGCAGGAAGTACTCTCTACTCGACCATCCTGTAATTCTAAGGGGAATAGGGTATTGACTAATCGTTTGTCTGCCCTCAAGTAGAGTGACTGATGGCCCATGCTCATGTAGGCCCTGATAGAAGTGGAACAACTGATACTGGTGGGCCTATTGAGATACATCATTCTGGAGTGGACCAGGCTAAGCCTGCTTAACCACTTTATAGGGGAAATTCCAAGTCTGGACTTAAGCATCTTCATTTTTTACCCAATATGAGGGATTGAATGATGGGCATTTTCAGCCAATTTCCCATTACTGCTAGCAACACTGCTGTCAATTCTCCAAATTCTACTGTGATATCACCTAGCTGACTTGAAAATGTTGCCCAACCTTCTAGCCACAATGTGGTGCTGCTTGGCGAAGCAAATACTGACACCACAGCTCCTGACCTGAGCTTTCTCTTTTGGAATGTTGCTGACACTACAAGCAAAGTTAATTGGATTGTGTTGATAACGGATTACAAGATCGTATGCTTGCAGGATGCTTGGTCCCAGACTATATCATTTAAACATTTTTTATTCAGTTATGACCCCTGCAACCCCGTATACATCAGGATGGCCACCGTGGTGGTCTTGCAACCAAATTTTTAAGGACCTAGACAGATTACTCATGCAACTATTGTGTGTGCCCTAGGGAAAGCTTGCTACCATGAAGTGAGAATGGGGTTGTGGTGGGTTAAAGGTGCCAGACCTTGAACTCTATTTTTTGTCTGCACACCTCCAACATGCAGTCCAATGGCTTGTTGGGGTGGACAGTTTGGACCAGGAGCTCTTGGCGGAGTCCCATGATGGTTATCAACTGTGTGAATTCTTATTTAGAGGGAGGTGCATTCCAGAGAGAATGCTCCATATTGTTAAATGAACGTGCCATCTATGGGATCGTACGGTCTGGTGGATAGTGTGGCGAGCTCCTTGAACTTCGAAGATGGACATCTGGATAATCTACCCCTTTGCCCAAATAATGCAATCATTGTCCACTGATAGCTGGCGGGGGGCAGGCTGTATTATGCTTTCTGACCTCTACCCGGAGAACCGTTTCATTACTATACATGACACTATTAAAACCTTTGGGATGGGCTGAGGTCAAGTCCTGCAATATGCCAAAATAACGGCAACAGCCAGACAGCTCTGGCCATTGTTCCGAGAAACACTGAGACCTTCACAAACATTGGTCACACTGCTGGCAATGGCCAGAGGCCGGTCGGCTAATAACTCATAAATACTGGGCCCTCCTCGCAGATTAGGGGGGACAGCGCTATGCATGGAGACTAGATGGCCACAGACTAGTGAGGATGTAGCCTTCACGAAAGAATGGGGCAAGGTTCATGCTGGGGTGAAAGACCTATAGGTCAACGCAAGAGTGAAACTGACCAATACAATTTTGTACATATGACATATCTCTCACCCAAGAGACTCCACGACACTTTTCGTTCAGTCCCCCAGCTTTCCTTCGCCTGTGGGGGAGGCAGACTTCCTCCAAATGGAATGGGGATGCCCACATATATTGACTTATTGGTCTCATGTTTTAACTTATATCACTGCAGTGGTGTGGTGGGAGATTACCTGCAATTTAAAACAATGCCTTTTGGGCCTGCTTCTCACTAATTCCAAAAATAAACTAAGTAGACGATATTCCCAGTTGGGACTAATGGCTGTCAAGAGACAGATAGCAATTTATTGGCTTAGTCCTAGACCCCCAGTGATTCAGACATGGAGGGATGATCTCATGGAATGGGCTGGGGCTGAAGAAGCACCAGCGCAACAAACTACGCAATGACTTAAAGCATGGGTGTCCATGACCCACACCTTGACAGCAATAGACGAATCCACACAACCATGACAGGCAAACCGTCTCTGTTTCGATTCACAGAGTCCCCCACTTGTTGGGTAATAGGCACGTATGGCCACTAGTAATGTGCTGCCCGGGGTGCCTTTAATAATTTGCTGTTAATGTTTTTATAACAATGATTACCAGGCCCTTTTTCAAAAACACAAGTGGAGGAAGGAAGTGGGGGAGTGGTGAGGGGAAAGGTTGTATTGAGTTACTGCTGATACTGTTGATGTGCATTGGAAGTCGATATGCCATGGTTCAACAGCAATCAGATGTCGGATTGGAAAAAAAAAAAACGGGGGTTCCAGTGGGCCCCCATCGGGATGGGAAAAACGTTTGAGACAATTTCTAAAAACGGCTGCAGATGTTTTCTTCCAGTGTCTTTTTTTCTCCCTGATTATGGGAAACAGTTTGTTTACTTTGAAAATGCTAATAAAAAAGAAAAGATAATACAAATATTTCACTGCAATCCATCGTTTGTCTGGGTTTGCATTTAGTTTTGTTTACAGGGAAGCTTTTATCTCCTTCCATGTACTGTAACATGTTCTGTCTATTTTTATGGCAAATCCAGTCATAATTGATGGAGACTTTTCAAACTTTCTTGTTATCTTTTGCCAAAAGCACTAAACATGACGGTAAGTAGCTGAATTCACTGGCTGTGTTTTCTGTTTTCCTCTGCAGGATCCTTTAGATCCAACACGAACCGTTATAGTTATTCAGTCTCTGGTAACTGGGGGAGTTGCAGAACTGACTGGTGAAATACTGCCTGGTGATCGATTGGTCTTTGTTAATGACACCTACTTGGATAACGCCACATTGGAAGAAGCCGTAGAGGTCTTAAAATCGGTTCCTCCAGGGAAAGCACGGTTTGGCATCTGCAAACCACTAGTGGTAAGCATTTATAGCTTGAATTTTGAAAGTTATCGTGAAGCTGAGAGATAGAACAATAGCTTTAGACAACTTCAAAATCCTCGCTGCCATGACTGTCTACATAGGCGATGTAATAAAGACTTCAGCAATGGAGCATTGTTTAATCTTTTTACCTGATTACCAAGCCAATAATGGATTTGCAGGGTGTCAAACAAAAAGAAGCTATGCCCCTCCCTGTCCCAACTGGGCATCGTAGTGCGCCCTGGGAACTCATGACTGTGGTCACGTACAACATAATGACCTGGTGCCCCTGCTCTGGGATCACTTATTGTTCACACGGAGCCTTCATGGTACAGTTGTCAATTCAGTGCATGAAGGCAGGGCGTCATGTTTCCAGTCCTCGCCTTTTACAAATCGAGTGACTGATGGCCCCATGGACTAAGCCCAAGTTACAAATAAAGGTGGTTGCACCTGCAAATTAATAGGGTGAACTGAGGAGGAGCCTAGCCAAGAGTCCAAGCATGTGCCAAGCCATGAAATGCTTGGTATGTTATTGTGCAATAAATGTAATGTAAAATATGATATAGTTACTTCAAAATTCAAAAAAGTGTATTTCTTTAAATGCGGAATCGTTTCACCTTAGTACATCAAATTATATTACTGCACAGACCGACATTGATTAAAAGTGAGACTTTTAAAACATGAACTTAGAAACACTGTCACACACCCCCAACAACAATGCCTTTAGTGAACTAAAAGGCAAGTCAGTGGTCATGGAAACCCTAAACATGGCCTAGAATTCTATTACAGGTGGAACAGTTTTATATTATGTTAAATCAAACACAAAAGGTGCATGTAAGACTGCTCATGCTAAACTCCAGTACTTAACAAGCATTTGCCATGCAATGGGTCTCGCATTTGCTCGACTTAGAGCTATTAGCGTTGTAAAGTCCTAACCGGACTTTTACTGCCACATAAATTGAAAAGTAAAAGTAAAACAGTTTTACATAACCGAGCCGATTTAAAGCGCCATGCCATGAGCATCAAGGAATACACAAAAGGTAACAGAAGTTCGCTCGCCGTCAAACGTATCGGCAGATGTGCAATTATACTTGTAACAGGGTTGATGTCATTCAGAGCGCTTGACTACTGCCCAGTGAGATTTATTTTTTATTTTTTTTATTTAATGCGTTTTTATATAGCGCGGACTTTTACCCGAAGGTGTCAGAGCGCTTCACAATAGGCAAAGTAAAGATACAAGAGGAGACAAATTACAAGTGAGCCTGTTACAAAAACAAGCGTTAAATTACAAGAGGCAATCGTGATAATTGTGCACGTATCAAGAGCAAAAAATAAACGAGGTAGCAAACGATACGTTATGAGAGGAAAAAGTGACGTGTGCAGGATACAAGAGAAAATAAAGTACGAATAGAGGTAAAAAAGTTGCAATCAATGGTAGACACTCAAAACACTAAAACAATAGTTACGTTACATGAGGCAGTGGTGGCCGTTGTGCATGTATCAAAAGCAAACAAGATATAAGAGGTAGCAAATGATACGTTGAAAAGGAAAGGTGCCGTGTGCATGTTACAAACGAGTACAAGATACAGGTAGAGGTAAAATACTGCACTAAATGGCAGACACTCAAAACACAAAAACACCCTGGGAAGGCACTTCTATAGGCATGGAGAACAGAATATCCTATAATGGAAGGACTTCCTTCTGAAAACAGAGGGCTTGAATTAACTTAGGAGGTGTCTTTGAAGGAGGAGAGCTTTGAGGTCAGTTTTGAAGGCCTGGGAAGAGGTGGTGGTCCGAAGCTGAGGCGGAAGTGAGTTCCAGATTCTCACCGCGTTGCCTGAAAAGGATTGGGCCATCAATCTTTCCTTCTTGAAAATGGGAGGTTCAAGCAATAACTTTTCTGCATTACGTGAAGGTCTGGAGCCCCCAGAGAGTTTCAGTTTATTCACCAGGTAGCGAGGGGAAGAGGAGTGCAAGGCTTTGTGGGTGATACATGCAGTTTTGTAGATAGATCTTGCCTCTATGGGAAGCCAACGGAGGGTGGATAAAATGGGTGTGATGTGGTCGCTTCTTTTGGCCCCATATATGAAACGCGCTGCTGAATGGAGAATAGACTTCAGGGGGGAAAGGTGGGATTTGGGAAGGCCAGTAAGAAGAGAGTTGCAGTAGTCCAATCTGGAGAGAACCAGCGCTTGGACCAGGGTTTTAAGGTCGTACTCCGGGAAGAAGCGACGAATCCCCCAAAGAAGGCGCAGTTGGTGTCGAGCAGACTTTGCTATGGAGTTAATGTGGGAGAGTAGGTTAAGTTTTTTGTCGAGAATGACACCCAGGGATTTTGCGCTCTCGACAATGATGGGCTTATTGTTCATTAGATAGATCGCACTGTATAGGAAATTTAAAAAAAAGTAGTCCAGATGCCATATGGAAAACATGGAGCCTGTTTTCAGTAGTTGGTCAGTGCGCTCGAGGAGGGATAGACACCGGAAAAGGCATGACGTATGCATGCCTTTCACAAGTGAAAGAAACGATTTTTAAAATACAAGCCCACAAACCAGCGCAACTGATGGGCATGCGGTGGGTGTGGTTAAAAGCCCACAAAGAGATCACAGCTGGCTAGAGCGCTTGCGCGCTCGACCCTAAAAATGCTCTCCTATGTGATAATAAAAAAGGAGACTCCGCAAAATAAAACTTCTATCCAGGATTACACAATTTGTACAAGTAGGGAAGCTGGTATTGATGCCTGGTTATCTGGTTTCACATGCTGAAATTCAGCCACCTCTCTGTCCTGTTTTACATCGAAGGTCACTGTTTTGTCTGATATCCTAAGTACACGGTAAAACAACAGTCCTGACACAGGGCCACTAGATCCAGCTGCCACGCCGAGATTGCTTTCATTTGGGGGTGCCACACCCTGAGCTGCCCCCCCTCGAAGATACACCCTTGCTTATACATTTACACGTTCTTTCAGAAATTAGGCAGCCTCGTGGCAAATGTGCATAAAGCCTACATTTCCTTGTGTATTTGTCAGCTATCCCTTCCATCCACTCCTTTGGGTTCACAATACTTTTGGATTCCACCCCCTCCACCTCTTCCTCATTCTCAGGTAAATCAGCCCAGAATTAACAAGCTTCTTACATGAACTATTGCTGACTCCTGAGCCTCAGGGGCCATTGTAGCCTGTCATCAGCAGCACCCTTCACCTGCTACACACAATCTGCCAGGGTCTGGACTTCTATTCTCAAGAGGATGTTTCACTTTGAGACTTTATCCTGCACCCCGTCTTTTTCATTGAGCAGTGCTAATTGTTCCCATTTGCACTTTACCTTCTCTAGCTACACATACGAATGTGTCTTTCTCTTCAGTTGTACTGTAGAAAACACTCTCTAGCACAATGAACCTTGGATTAAACGGCTTTTAATCGAAAAGCCAAAATGTGTGATTTTAGGCTGGTAACATTAAACTGCCAGGCATAAGTGTGAAATGGAGGTGAGAGGAGAGATTTCAGTTTCTCAGTTGTCATGGTTTGTGAACAAACATCCAATCTGAACAAATGCAGTGTGTGTTCAAAAAGGGAGCAAGCAGTCTACCATTTATGTCTTCTGTTCTCATGCTTGAATTTGTAACATGGTATATATAAGTATTAGTAAGCACGTTTTAATCAGTACATGTCTAATAAAATGGTGGGCTGATGCATCAACATAGTCACTGCAAATCAGCTTCCTACATAGAAGTCCAGTACCTGGCTGGTCCTCCTGGCTTCTCACTCCTGCTACTTCTCTAATTTCGGGCGCGCTTTGACACCTTCAGCACGGAAAGAACACGGACCTATGGTAAGAAAGGGTGTTGTCCCATAACCAACCTCCAACCCCCTTTTCCCTTGTACTTGCCTAGTAAAAAGGAGATATGATAAATAAGGGTGTTCCCTCATAGCCAGTTTCCCTCTCTACTGAAAGAAACCAGACTTTTACAGCACCAAGCAGCCCCCCTTCCTTTCTCAATTCCTTCAGCTGCATTCTCAAAGGTGGAGGAACTTTTGGACAAATCCTTGCACCACCTTCCCCCTCCACTATTGGTCCTCCTTTCATGTTGCTTCACTTCCTACATGACTCCAGGCCTTGACCCTTTCTCCTCACCAACAGTCCTAAGCTTTCTCAGCATTCTGATGTTTCCGTGCTGTAAGCATTATTCCCTCTACGTAAAATTGGCATCTTCTCCCTTCTCAGTTAGGTGAGTTTGCTCTCCTTATTCTGGAGCAGGAAGTCCAGTGTAAAATAAACACAGCTGTTTTGTTTTGGCATGATGCATGTAAATGTTCCCATCTTTTGATGGTGGTCTCCTATTATCCCACTACTGTTCCCCCTCCCTCCCAACCACAAAGGTCTATGTCTTGGACACTCCAGAGCTTGGTTCTGATAGTATCCTACATTCACCTCCTCAGACTGTCCTGTTGAAATTACGGCTGTCCTGAAGAGACACACAGTGACTGTCCTACTAAAAGGGTAGCAGGTCTGCAGAACATGTTTTTAAGTAGTTCTCCAAAGAAGTGCTAGCACTGTGCTATTCTAAATATGGGACTCTTGCAAGGGAGTACTATAACTTTGCCATTAAAAGTATGGTTTTCCAGCAGATATACTCTTTTCACAGCGTAGCGTGTCCCACCTTTGGTCTTGGTAAGTTACAAGTTCTCCTAATGCCTTATTTAATGCTACTCAGTGTATTGCCCTTGTAAGGATCATAGAATGAGATGGCACAGCTAGGATTCACGACTAGCAAGTCATACAAAAATGATATCAGGCAGTGCTGAACTGATTACAGAGTATATGGCATAGAGTACAGTGCCATTGAGTGTAGTGGCATTGAATTCAGTCGCTTACAATGCAACATCATAAATTTCTGTGTTATAGAGTGGAGTGGTGCATAGTAGAGTGCATTAGTGCAGAGTGAAGTGGGGCAGAGTAGAGTTGCACAGAGTACAGCAGAATGCCAGAGTGCAGTGGCGTAGAGTAGAGTGGCGTATAGTTGAGTGATGCAGAGGACAGTGGGTCAGAGTAGAGTCGAGTGGCATAGAGTGCTATGGCCTCGAGTGCAGAGTAGAGTTCAGTGGCATAGAATGCTGTGGCATACAGTGGTGTAGAGTAGCATAGAGTGGTGCAGAGTAGAGTGCCATAGAGTGAAGTAGTGCACAATAGAGTGGTGTAGAGTTCAGTGATGGAGAGTGCAGTGTTGCAGAGTAGAGTGCAGTGACATAGAGTGTAGTGACCGAATACAGTTGTGTAGAGTGCAATGGTTAAGGGTAGAGTGGCCTAGAGTGCAGTGGCGTAGAGTTAATTGTTTCAGTGTAGAGTAAAGTGGTGTGGAATGGTGCAGGGTAGGGTGTAGTTGTGTAGAGTGGCACAGAGTGTAATGGCATTGAGTAAAGTGGTGTAGAGCGCAGTGGCATAGAGTTCAGTGCTGCAGAGTAGATTAGAGTTGCTTACAGTTGATTGGCGTAGAATGCAGGGGCATAGAATTGAGTGTTACAGAGTAAAGTGTATTGTCAGACTACAGTGGTGTAGAGCAGGGTTGTGCAGAGTAGATTGGTGTGGCTTAGACTGGAGTGGTGTAGAATGGAGAAGAGTGAATTTGCATAGAGTAGAATTCTACAGTGTAGAATAGACAGATGTAGAGTGCATTGATGTAGAGTGGTGTGGTGCAAAGTGCAGTGACATAGAGTGGTGTAAAGTTTATTGGTGCAGAGTAGAGTGCAGTGGTGTGGAGTGGTTCTGAGTAGAGTGGAGTTGCATAGAGAGGAGTATTCATGGTGTGGTAGCACACTATTACAGTTGACACATTGTCAGTTGAAATGATCATTACCATTACAATGCACAGATGAAAATATGTGGGAATTGCATCGCCTAGTTTAATGATTTGTTTTGGTCATATTAAACTATTTGCTTCAAACACACATCAGAAATAACAACAAAATGTGCTTTGTGCATTCATAATTCTGATATATTCTGAAATACATACACAGTTTATTTAAAAGTTGTGTGCTAGAAAAAAAAAACTCTTTCCTAACTCCCAGTATCCAGCAAGATTGTCACATAAATCCTCTCACTTTGAAGTCAGAGAAAGAAACGTAAACAGGCGCCCTTGGAAGACAGTGCCTGACATTTGGCCTCTATCTTTTAATGTACAGCAAATGTGAAAAGATCAGAAAAAGATTTAAAAGCAAGATTTAAAGTAAGTTTGTTAGTGGAAGGATACACGGTTTAGGCAACGGGAGGGACAAACTGAACCTGGAGACACTAAAGCAAGTAAAGCCAGCAAATGGAAAGACAAAGTGTGAGTTACAAACCAATGGTAATCAGCGAGTGGAAAGCATTCCTAGGTCAACTTTCTGAAAAGTCCCCAAGATGTCATTAGCAAACCAAACAGCTACGCTTTCTGGCAGGCTGCAACCTAAAAAGTAGTTCACTGATTGTGTTCAGTAAAAGGTTAGAACTCATCAAATCAGAAAGAGTGTAAAACAGTTAGCCCAAGGGTAGGGACCATTGTAAGAAGGGAAATAAAGCTGTTGGATAAGAAGGAAGAAAATTATATTGTAAAGGAAGCCAACCAACAACAAATAATGGGCTGCAATAGGGATTAGACAACAGACAGTTAAAACTGTGTATAGTCAAAGACTAAAATGATCTAGCCATGCCGCTGCATAAGAATGTTTAGAAAGTTCCAAGGGATTCGACTACTGTACTGTAAGAGTAAGGCTTGGGAGGGAGAGAGTAAGGCCTGCTATGAAGTGATTCATTTGATTGATGGTGGGACAAGAGTTGTTGTAAGTGGTAACCAGTTTAGCAGTTGCTACTTTTTTAAGAGTTTTAAGCAAAGGAAAGACATTCTTTATTGAAATTTGTGTGAACTTGTACACTTCAGAATTTGTTGCTGAGGGACGTTAGAATAACCATAGAAACATTCCAAAGTCATCTAAACATTGTACTACTCCCCATTAGGATTTCAAGGGCCCTTAGAGTACACTCGTCACACATAATATACAATGAAGAAAAAATCTTTGAGATGGTCAACACTTTGGTAAAGCATCCTGTTGTCTCAATTGCATGACAAGAACTGCAGCCACCTTCTAAATACCTTGCTCATTCTAGAGTTCTGGAAATAATGTTAGATAAATATGTTCATGTTTCAGGCTGAAGCTAAAGAAGATAGCATTCAGTACTTTGTGCATCGAGATGAAGATGAGAATTATGAAGATTCAGATTCAGAAGATATTGCCCGTTCAGGAGCACTAGCTGACATGCAACAGGTATGGTAATACAATGCAATACCATGCATTTATGCCTCTGACAGTACATCAATGGAGTTTGACGTAAATTGAAATATAGTCTGTCAAAGAAAGTCCTGGCTTGGTAAAACCACTGTTCTGCAAGGTGGAAACTTCTCTTGAACACACAGGGGCAGCATTGACTGTTCTATAACTCAGATATTGTTCCTTATGTGCACTATTCTTTTGCACAGGCATAGTTCCTTTACACAGGAACTATTCCTGCACTGTTCTTTACACATACCCCTCTCCCTGACAACTTCCTCTTCCAAACACCACCATGATTACATCAGCAGCAAACATTTGCAGTGTATTAGGTCTCGTGTTTGCGAAAGTTAGAGGTATTGGAGTTGAAAACATAATTTTTCTTTACATTTGTTATTTTTGTACGTGATGGAATGAATGCTGATATTTGCATAGCGCTATTACCATTTGTATGACCTTGCAGTGCTGGAGAACCAGATAATAGGAAATAGGTTATGAGGGAGGAGAGACGAGTAATATTGTGGCTGTGGAAAAAAATAAGTAACCACATCCTGGAGAGAATGCAAGCATAAGTAAAGTAAAGAACATGAAATGTAAGCAGAAGCAACATGTTTACATTAATGTCTTTATACATGTAACGTGCTGGCTGCAAAAAGCCTGCAGCATTTACTGTTGTAATGCACACAAAGCAGGGAAAGGGTGCAGTACCAGAGGCTGTCCCTAGGTGTCTCTTGTGTGCTTATGGTCAGCTTGTGACAATGAAGAACCGAAGGCAGCACTGTGTAGTGAAGGTCAGCTTGTGAGGAGCAATAAGAGAAAGCAGCAGCACGGCACTGTGTGTTTATGGGCACCTTGTGACTGAAGAGTAACGATGAGCGAGAAGGACTCAGATATGCACAAATTCAGCAGTGGGCTTTAGAACCTGAAAACAAACCGGTAACTATAAGGATAAAACGTAATTTGTGAAGGAGATTCTGAAGAAAATAGGCATTGTTGCACGAAACCCGAATGCAGTCTCAACAGTAGAGAGCAAGTGGGCACGCGTAATTGATTTGGGAGAGAGAGACGCAGGATACACACATAATCAAAACCATGGGAAATAGGAGATATATTAACAAAAGCTCACTAAATGCCAAAAATTGTGAAATATAGTACAAAGTAATGTACGGCTGTTACTTTACACCAACATGAATGGAACAGCTGTACCTGAATATGAGTGATGAATGTTGAAGGGGGTGTGGTGAACAAGGTTCTGCACTGCACATATGGTGGGGTTGTCACAAGTCAGGTCTGTCTGGAAGGAGGTGAGGCAGACCCTGGCACAGCTTTTGGGATGTCCTATCCCAGAGGACCGAGATGTAATGACATTAGGCTTCTGCCAGCAGGAATTAAAATCTTCACAAACAAGAATGGTACACAAAGTTACAATGTCTGTGTGTGGCAAAAATAACTATGGCATACAATGGGAAAACATCCATCCACCCACCCCTCCCCCACTCCACTGAACACTAGTATCATAGATTAAGGACAATTTGTGCAAACATTTAAAATTCCAAAAATGGGAAATTTAATGCACAAGTGATACATTTTTAAAATAAATGGAGTAATTTGCAGGATGTTTTATATACTGGCCTAGCATGTACATTATGTCCACTGAGCACTATCTTACATCTCTGCAAACCGAATAATGCAAAATATATATTCAGTGGCACGTGAACTTAGGAGTGAATTTCTGTGATGGCACTGGCGGAGGGGAGTTAAGGGATAGGGGCATGTAGTTTACTTTTATTCTTGGTTGGATTTATACTGTAATCATAATTTGGGAGCTATGGAAAATGAATAAAGTATTCTTTAATGAAGAAATGCACTTATTTGATATTTTAAGATACTTTAAATTATGTTGTTTGTGGCACTATTTACATGTTTAACGTTTGTGTACCTCGACTCGAGTACTGGTTTTTAGAGATAAGCTAAGCTTCTTGCTCGCCTCTCCCTGTTAATTTGTTGACTCGCCCACCTATATGTTAAGCAAAATTAACTGTTTCTGCATTTCAGAAAGATTACCACATTTTTTCGTGCCATAGTTTTGTAAACATACTTTCTGAAGTTTCAGCTAACTCTGTGGCTGAAACAGCCATGACAGGCACACATTTCAGTTCAGTTCATCTCGTTAATCCGTGGTTTATAGATCTCTAGGGCGCACAATATCCTATACGCCAGAACTCGAGCACAATAAAGAATGTTCTTTAACATCGGCCTTACCTCCTGTCTCTCAACATTTCAATTATTGCCTCAACTTTGCTTCAGATAACCAACTCAAACACACGTAGATGATAAAAAGTAATCAGAAAACTATGATTATCAAATTGAATGACAGACTAAGAAGTGCCACTGTTCGGTTTCTTTGTACCTGTACTTCAGAGTAAGCATTCTAATTGGTTAGAAAAGCTGGCCCATTCCAAAAACAAATCTTGCTGCACTGTAAGAAACCGGCCGCCTATCTGGAAATCATGGACTCTTGAGCTGATGTTTCTCACTGCATCTATTGTGTAACTAGCCACAGAGCGGGGTCTCCAAGGTCTCAGTAGTATTATGCTGTGGTTTAGCTGGTGGTGCTTTAAAACATCGTTGTTAAGTGCTACATAAAACAAGCAACTAAGTGGGAGGGGTGGTGGGGACGGGCCGTCATGAACAGGAAACTCTGGGACAGGAGAAAGGTGCTGGGGGATGGCAGTGCAAGCTGAATCAAAAGTTAAAAATGGTGTGCCTGAAACTAATTAAATGGCCAGAAGTGAACTGATCCATGTAACGCTGTCAGTCTGCAAGGCGTAACAAAACAGCCTAAGGCGGGACAAACGTAAAGCATTAACCAATGAAATGAAGGGATTTTTGAAAGGAATGAATGAAAGTGATGGGCGTGGTTAAAGCCCACAGAATAGATTACAACTTGAAAAGCAGCTCATGCTCGCTGCCATGCTAGACCTAAAAATTAGTCTAATGCTGAGTTGCATATCCCATTACAGTGAAAAGCTAGTTATTCCAATTTTACATGAGTTGCCGGCAGTATTAGCGTGGATCTTATTTGTATGGCGCCACCCACCGGCATCATTTGTAAAGAGTTTCCTATAACTGCATTTCCTTCCTGTCACCACGGAATGTGGCTGTGCTTCTCTCTTAGAAAGGATACCTACCAACAGGTGGCACAGACCACCATCTGTATGTTTCAACCTGAGAAGTGTAATATTGAAATTGTTTTGGGCAACTTGGCTCACGTTTTAAATATAGCCTCGTCATCTGGGTTTTAACAGAAAAATGAAGCTAAGGAGTAACAAAGATCAGGATGTAATCAGGGCACAAACAGGCATTGAGAAGGATTTCAAAGAATGTTACCCTGGTTTTTATAGAAAAGAAATAGCGTTCCTCAATGAAACAGTATATACCCTTTTTTTAAATGTACTGATTGCCAAGATAAAAAGTACTTCAACTTTGGGCAAGTATTATAACTTTAATATTATCATGTGACTTACTTGCCTAACATATCAAAATACATTTGTGTTATGCATGATTTGTGTACGTGTGGGCAGTCACATAGCTCTGAATATGTTTGGTTTTCTGCAAGAGAATCACATTTATCATGAGTTTTTGTTAAATGTATATTCAATGGACAATACCAATTTCTAACATTAAAATGATGTAAACAATATAAAACTATGTAACAAATGTTTCTGCTTTAGCAGTAAATTAATCATTTTGATGCCTAACTATTAATAGTATCAGATAACTTTGATGTTGCTCCACTGGACAAGGGCACAGGATGAAGACACTTGTGTGTCTTGCACAGGACAAGAACTAAACTGACATCGTCTAGCTACCCTGAACACTATTTGCCACACAGTATGGGCCACATGAACAGCAGTGTTTTAAAATTGGTATAAAAATGACAAACATACACACGAAAATTAGTTTTTAAATAACGTATACTTTTTCTTTTCAAATTTTACAATTTCTTGTATGCCATATTTATTTTTTTCCACAGATTAAAATACAACTCTTTTTCTGTAGTGTTGCTTTTTAATACTGCATTTAAATGCAAACTTTATTGTGGTGTCCTCAATTTCATTTAAATTTCCATCAAAATAATTTGCAGCATTATACACAGCACTGATGAAAGCATATTCACTTTGAAACTAAGTGAGTTCTATATAAAGATTATAGTTCAACACACTGACCCAGCTTTCTGTTATGCAAACCGGGTGCTCGGTATCTGGGTGTAGGCCTCAAACAGGATACCAACCATGTTATGCTTTAACCTTAAAATGTAATTGATAACGCTTTTCAGAGCTGACTCAACTATCGCTAATTCAACAGAAAAATCATATGTTCTTAAACATTCCACTCCATGTACATACAACTGCAGGTGGTTTTGCAGTATACAGCGAGAAATGTTGACAATGGGTTGTCCACTCAATGCAGAAAAGAAATGCAGTAGGCCATGTCCCAGACGTATGGCCTTAGCAGACAAAGCTCGCGCATACTCGCTTGTTAAAGAATTTAATTTGAAAAGGAAGTCTAGGTAGGAGTACTGCACCTCAATATGATGGTGAGTAATCTACCAGTGGAAATTCAGGGTTACCGCATCCCTATCCCCCGAAAAAAAAATATTGATTTAAAGAGCGAATGCATAATTCCTGGTGTTAAAACATTGCTGAGTGAGTATCAAAAAATACGAAAAGCACATGTAACCAAGTAAAGGAGACAAGACAAACTCTTGGTATCAAACCAGACACTAAGAGTGGAAATATGCTGTTTCTCAGTAAAAGGCAAAACATTAGGGAAGCAGATGCACAGATGAGACCATAGAAGTGTTGCGAATAATTAGAGTTCCCTTCCAGAATGGAATATGGGGATAAGCACCACATACAAACGTATTATGGAACATCTGTGGACAATATGGAGCAAGGACTAGCGCTATCCATCAACTAGGCATTCCCATTTGAAGCACTCAGAAAACTTAGTCACGTTACTTCTGTGAAATGTTTTTAATCACAACAAATATGCAAAATCAGCATGAAACAATTAAAAGAAACACACATCAATGATTGGCGCATAAAACTGCAAATGACACGTATCTTTGAGGAGTTGTTTGGGTGCATCATCTGAAAGCGTTTCATGAATCATCTTCGATGAAGATTTAGTTAAAAATAAAGGATCATCTGGAGGGAAATAGCTATATGTAATGTCCAGGGTTGCTAGTCCCAGTACATGGTTTTGCATTGATGGTTGTGGAAGGTATGTAGGCTGATCAATGCAAAAACAATCTCAACGTACATTGAAATGAATAATGTAAATTGGAAAGTTAGACAAATTGGTGTGCTTGCTGTACACAATATAGTAGTGCAGTGAGGTAAGGAGCACACATTTGTGGTGATTATACAGAAAGAAAAGCTACAAGAAAGCACCAGTTTAAGTTGGCCGCGGGAAGATGTACTGGAAAGGTTTTAAAGCATAGTCCGTATTGCCAACAATCTACCTTTTATAGGTCATCAGGTATCACAGGTGGTGGAAATGGTGCAAATATAAGCATATTGTTTTACTACAAATAGAGCACAATATGCTTTCAAGCATTCAATTCCACTAGTATACTTTGAGACTCCACTTTTCAGTATATACTCAGGGACATGAAGTCTGAACAATCCTGAATCCTGAACAAGCCTTACTGTGCTAAATAAAATTACAAGGAGAAATGACTCAGTGGTGCTCAGAGCCTGTAAATTAAATGCTGCTAATGGGCCAGCAGCACAGATTGTGCCACCCACTACAATAGCCTTTCAAAATGTCTCAGGCCTGCCACTGCATAGCATGTGTGTGCAGTTTAAATTGCCGTTTTGACCTGGCAAGCCCAAACCTTCCTTTTTATTACATGTAAGTCACCCTTAAGGTAGGCCCTAGTTACCTCAAAGGGCAGGGTGCAGTGTATTTAAAAAGTTGGACATGTACATTGAAGTTGTCCAGATAGTGAAAAACTCTTTAATTAACAGATAACATTAGGGTATCCTAAAACATCTTGTAAGTGTAATTTCCAATTAGGAATATGGTGTTTAGTGTGCCTGGACTCACAATTTAAAATCACAATTTATGGTGAAGTCAGATTTTAAATTGTAAGTCTGAAAATGCCACTTTTAGAAAGTTGAATTTTTTTTATTTTAACCATTCTGAGCCTCTGCCTGCCTGTGAATACATGTCAGGGTTGGGTGACAGCTGGGCTCTTTTCATTCCCTCTAGACAGCCACACACAATGAGGAATTAGATGTGACCCAATGGGCCTTAATGGGCCTTTAACTGGCTTGATGGGCATGGAGCTTAGCACTGCTTCACTTATACCTGAACAGACTTGGCCTGTCCACCCGTAAAAGGGCTCTATGTCCTTGTATTGTCACTTCAGCCAGCTTAGAGCCAGGACAGGGGAGACGGGGCATCTGCACATTTCAAAGGCCTGCCTCTGGTAGCTTTTCCCACCTTCCACAACCAGGGCACCAAAGTGTGAATACTGGAGACTAACCCCACTTTCCCAAATCAGAACTCTACTAGGATAAGGACACTGCCAGGAGGAAGGGTTGCTCTGCTGCCAGGAGGGACTGCCACTCTGAACTGCATTGTTGTGTTGGTCTACTGCTGCTGTGTTCTGACTAGTAGGAGGGACTGCCACCTTGCTGTTGCTCTGTGTGTTGGCCTGCAGCACATACCCTACAGGAGAAGGACTGGCCTTTTCTATCTGTGTGCCCCCAAGAGTCTCCAAGGGCTTGCTAGCTTGCCCCTGGCTCTGCTGCGAGGTCTCCAGGACATCAAAGACCTCGCCTGCCCATCAATCACACTCGGTACGCCGTCCTCTGCCAGAGCTCCCCCCCCTCTTTCAGGAGCAAGTGTGAGAGGACTCGAGAGTAACAGATTGTGCCCTAACTTCCCTGGGGGCTACTAATTATTCCGATATACACTGAGTCACAGCCCGCTCACACCAGAGAGCGCAGTCCTTGTGCATGAGCCCGCCCGAATTGAAATCAGCAGTGTTTGGTGCCCTTCATGTTCCTGAGGCTGTGCTGGAGCCTCTTTCCCTGCTGCTGACATGAGCCCTGAAGAGCATGGCCCACCCACGTTGGAGAAGAAGCAGAGCCCCAGGGCAGTGTTGCGCTCAAGGATCAGGTGCCAAGGCCCCATCAACTATAGCTGGAGATATGTCAGAGGAGTCAGGGCTTATCTGTTGGGACTGCGTGGAAGTCTGCCTGCCTTGGGCCGCGAGGCCGCATCAGCATCTCCTAGAACTCAGCAACCAAGACGGCTACAGAAGGACACGTGCCATAATTCTTCTAGCTGGAGTGCCACTCATTTCTGTCCAACCCAGAGCGCTGACACTTACTTAACTACTTTGGACCCAGACGTTCCCAACGGTCTAATCAAGGCTCCTTGCCCCACTCCCTCCTGAATACCAAAACTTCTGTAAAGGTAGTACCCACAAATATTACTTACTTTAAGTTACTAACAGCAATCACTGCACATTGTTCTTACGGGAGCAGGAGTAGGCTCAAGAAAGCTGCTCCCTGGCACTGACTACGGACACTATTCTGACATCCTGGGGAGTCCTACGTAAGGTGTGAATTCCTGGCACGCAGACTCACTTTCTTTGTTGTTCAGAAGTGCACAGCTCTTGATTGAATAATTGGATTTTTGTTGTTTTATTCTTATTTTTATCAGATAAATAATCTTTTGCTATCCTAGTGTTGAGTCCTTTTTGTGGTGTCTTTCACTTTGTTACTGTAATAAATATTGCACGCGTACTTCACACATTGCTTTTAACTTAATCCTGCCTGCTCTGTGCCAAGCTACCAGAAGGTGCAACACAAACGTATGATGGATGGAGTGCTGAACGTTTTCAAACACTCACCCCTAGTCACAGATCTGGGTTTAACCCATTGTTCTTCTGCACACCATGCTACCCTGTTTGAACCCAGCCACATGCAAATCAGTCTTGACCCTGTTCCCCATGGGAACAGTCCAGCCCGAACTGCCAGGCCAGGTCATCCCTGGACTGGAAACAAGCATCCTGGGAACGGTTTTAGGATATCACCCTTCATCGGCCAGGCTAGCTTGAATCCAGTGGCACAGTGGGTGAGCACAGGTTAATTTAGCTTGTGTATCTGACTTGCCGTGACTAGGATTGTGGTCCCTACTTGTACAGGGTGCATACCTCTGCCAACTAAAAACCCAATTTTTAACACTCCCCTTTTATCGCATATAAGTCACTCCTAAGATAAGCCCTAGAAAGCCCATAGGGCTGGGTGCATTGTAATTAAAAGGTTGAACATGTACTTTTAAGTTTTACATATCCGGGTAGTGAAAAAAATCCTAAATTTGTTTTTCTTTCCTGTTAGGTCAACCTGTCCCAAAGGATAACCTTGGGTTACCTTACTACATTTAAAAGGTGCTAACTTGTGAGTGGGACCATTAAGCATTTCATGTTTAGTATCTATAACTTTGTAATACAAAATACTCTTTAATGGTAAAATTGGATTTTAAATTACAGTTTTCAAAATGCCACTTTTAGAAAGTTGGCATTTTCCTGCCCTTGGCCATTTGGTGCCTGCGACCTGTCATAGGTCACATGACTGTAGTTAGCAGGTAAACTTTGTGAATTCCTCCCAGTCACACAATAGCGGGATTAGGTGTTTCTGAAGGGGCCATCTGCTGGCAGGATGGGGAAAAGAGCGGAGCTGGGCACAGCCCAACCTGCAACTGAATAGGCTATGCTCTGCCTTCTTACAAAGGGCTTGTCACCACTGCATTGCCCCTGTATTTAGCCTCGGGCCAGGGCAGGGAAATCAGGAAATTCCAAGCACTGCAAAGAGAAATCTATGGAAACTTCTCATACTTGAAAGAAGGCACCAGGTGCACTCTTCAAGTCATTTTCTGGACCTGCCTGCTGCTGTGGCCTGCTGTGTTCTCCACAAGGCTGTTTTGCTGCATCTGGAATGACTGCTTTGCTGCCTGGAGCCTACCTTGAGCCCTCAGAGGCCTGCCCTGCTTTTCACTTGTACTCAGGACTGCCACTATGACTCTATTGGCTAGTTTGCTGGCCTCCTGTTCAGAGTCACAGGGACATAACATGCTCCCACCATATTGAACATGCACCTAAACCCAGCCAAAGTGAGTCCTGAATCTCCAAGTGGTGCCCCTGCAGTCCTGGACCCTTGGTTGTGGAGCTGAAGGTACCCAGATAGCCAAAATCAAAAACTTGGAACTTTGTCAAATTTGTCTTTTATTTGGCTAAAAACTGCTTGTTTATCCACTCAAACTCCGTCACCGGTCGACCTGACTTTGCAGCTACACCCGCTACGCTCTCCTCCATAGCGGCAAATCCTGTTCAATGGTCCTTCATCATAGGGGTATCCGGCATCCTGGAACTCTCTTTGACTACTGCCTCCTACCTAGTCCCGCTGGAGATTTGCAACTCCCAAAAAAGTGACTAAGTCAGAACATAGAAATCTTCACCAT
The DNA here is from genome assembly GCF_031143425.1 of Pleurodeles waltl. Classification (NCBI taxonomy): domain Eukaryota; kingdom Metazoa; phylum Chordata; class Amphibia; order Caudata; family Salamandridae; genus Pleurodeles; species Pleurodeles waltl. The sequence continues at coordinate 829,866,352 of NC_090443.1, read as the reverse complement.
CACCTCATCCAGTGGCTTTCTGACAACGACACACCCTCTTAGGACACCGCCTGCAGCCTCGCCATGCTGAACTTTACCTTCTCAGAACATTTGTTGAAAATGTCTTCTAAGTCTGTAAGTAAGCACCGACTGGACTCAATCCACTTCTTGCATCGGACCCACTCTCCATTGTGGTCTGCCATATTTTTTTTTTACTTTGACCCAACCTTGCGCAATTAGATGTCCGCAGTTGGCACTGCTCTTTAAGGCTCTGGTTTTCATAAAAAACTTTAAAAATTCATAAGTCCAGCTCCACTGATTGGATTTTTTTTATTTTGCTGTCAAATAATGTATTAAAATAACTATATTTTTCTAAATTGGAGTGGGATTTCTCTTGTGTTGTGTTTCAGTTTTTAGGTCGAGCGTAAACGTAGGACCTCTTGTATACTTTTAAGTATAACTCCTCTGTGGGCTTAAAGCCATTTCATTTGTTCGTTTCAGTGTCATTCAAAAATCCTTGCTTGCTAGTGGTCAGTCATGCCTCTTTGGCAAGGACCTACTACTGCATAAATACTCTTTGTTCTGTTTATCTGTTCTTTAGGGGACTTTTTTTTTCTTTGTTTAATGTTTGTGTTCAGTGAAGCTTATCTTTTCATTTGTAGAGCATTCTTGCTCTCAGCTTAGTTTGGCGGCAACGCCGTTTGAGGAAAAACGGCTGTAAATCAGCATGTTATTTTGGTCACATTTGCTTGGCCATCTCTGGCCATCTGTTGCCTCTTTGGTCGCACCCTCCCTCCCGTCATTGCTGCGCTGCCTGTTTTTTAAATGTAAAACTAGCAGATGTGACCTATCCACCAATGTTGTCTACATCCTGTCTGTTGAACACATGTCTGTGCAGTAGAACAGGTTCATGTGAAGCTAACACGGATTCCGAATGCAAGACTTTCCGCTGCGTTGAACGGCATCAGTTTCTGCTTTATGGGAACTCGGTTTTGTTGACTTTGTGGGGCGGGTCTGGCAGAGGTTATAGACACTGACCTCTTCAGCTGCCATGGTTGTAGGCAACAGAAAAAGCTCAGGCAGTATTGGTGTTTTGAGTTCGATCTTAAACCACAGACTGCGGCCGTGCAAGAAGAATGTTGTCTGAAGGAACATGCTTGTTCTGAAAAACCGCCATTGTCTTCTATTATTTCTCACATTTAACATATGCATGAATGATCCACATTTTCATCATGCCAGACTTATATCCCAGTCTTATTCTAGAATTGTTCTATGTCCTCAAAGAACTGTAAAACAGTAAGCTTTTTCATAGGGTTCTTGCTACTAATTAATATTTGAACTGAAAACGAGTTGAATACTCACATCTTTTAGACACCTGCTTTGTATATCCTTTCCACGTTTATGCTTTTTTTCATTTAGTCTTCTGAGCATTTATGAAGTTTCAGAGTATTCTTGTTAGAAATAAGCACTCTGTCTACCTATGTCGGGATGCTGCAAGCCAACGTAGATCCAATAATCATCCATTGTGTGACAAAAATCTTTAATTTACATAATTAATGGTGTTTATGGGTGAGGATGTGGACGGCCAAGTTGTTTTCAATAGAAGAAAGATGCATTATTAGGATAGTTTAAAGCAATAGCTACTTTCGCTCTAATTTTCTCAGTACCCGCTAAATACAACACAACCATTAATAATGATGGCAAATTTAGAATGGCCAACTAGGATGCACTTGTGCATATCTATAGGATGTCTGTGAAAATACCCATTTTGATGTCTTCGCTTTTTTAGTTTCTTTCTTGATTGTAAACTAGTACAAATCCCCTGTCTGCTGCAAATATGCCACCCAAATATCAAAGTGCAAAAACGCAATATGTAATATATTCTTTAGCCAAGTTCATAGTGACAATAAGAAATTTAGTGATATCAAGTGAATATGCATTTGGTATATTCTTATTGAGCTAGTAGCTGCTGGTGTTGAAAGAGTGAGGTATACAGGTAGGGTGATACACAGATGAAAAGGTAGAAGTAAAGACAGATAATGACAGATGAACAAGGGTAGACAACAATAGACATATAGCGATAAAGCTCCCTGACTGTGTTTTATCATCTCTCCTGGTCTCTCTGACTTTTTCTGTCTCTTTTCATATTCTCTATCCCCCTGCCCACCTCTTGTTCTCTGTTTCTTCCTGACTTTTTCCCATCTCTCCAGCTCATCTCTCCCCGTCTTTTTCTGACTATTCAGCTTTCTCTCCCCCTCGCTTTCTCTCTCTCTCTCCTTGTTTTTCCCTGTCTTGCTTTCCTTGTCTCGCATTGTTTATCCTTGCCTTTCTTTTTTATCCATGGCTTTCTCTATCTCTCAGCTTCTGTTTTTTGAGTGCACCTATATCTTTTTGTCCTTCTATATATCTCGCTGGCTTTGAGTTCTCTATTCCTCATGTTAGGCCTCCCTTCCTTTCTATGTCATTGTCTCTCCCATCTCTCTTTCTTTCATGGTCTCCCATTGTGTTTGTCTGTCTCTCCTTGTCTTGGGCAATATTTTCTTTTTTTGCTTCAGATAGAGGAAGAAGGTAAATAGAAGTGTTATGCAGGGCAACAGGAATTATGTGGCAGAGAGGACCCAATTATGCAGCTTCGTTGACGAATTTATGTGGCAAGAAAAGTCCAGTTATGCATTTACAACACCAATAGCTCTAACTCAAGCAAATGCAAGGCCTATTGCATTGCAAATGCTTCTTTACATTTATGTGCTTCATAAATAATTTACAAATTGCGTCTAAATTAAGCCTAACTGCTTTTGTGCCAAGCTACATGAGGGTTAAGCAAAGATTAGATTAGTGACTTTTATGGTTCAACCTTTGTGGCTCTTGCTTGACAAGGGTTACCACCTCAGTCAACCAACAATCTAATTCTTACAACCCGTATAGCAGTACACTCATCAGTAGCATGAGATGAAATGCCAGATGATATTTTTGATTGTGTGAGGTGCAGAAAATAAGTGAATGCATTTTTAATGTTCGCGTTTACTTGCCTAGTTTCCATTGTATAGATAATAATGGTCTCTCTATATGTTTGTCTGTTTTCTATGTTCGCTGAGTGTCATTACTAGATTTAGTAACGGGACCCTATCGCACAGATGCGTGAGAAAGTTTCCTTGCTGCCAACCGAAAGCGTCAGCACGCTATATGTGCATCTCACATTAAAACGTATCATTTGCCATTTGAGTGCGCATTTTTCCAGAGCGGTGTCTATAAATATATTCATGAATTCGAACTATCCTGCAGGCTCGAGACCATATTTAAATGTTTTCTTCTTCGTGCATTACATACATTTTACATATATCACCTGCTCTTTTCAGCATAGCCATATTAAATTTGAACAAAGAAACAAAACCTTTTTCATTCTGGTTCCCTGAGCACTGAAATTGGTTCCCTGAACACTGCTATTTATGCACCGGATTAGTTTACTTTTTTCACATAAGATTTTGACTGTTTTGCTTTTATTTAGTCACCCTGAAGTGTTGCAGTTTATTTTCTTCCATTTTGTGATGGATTTATGTTCCTTTCTTTTTCTCTGAACCATGACCTTTTATCTTTACTTTTTGAGAAAGGCTTTGATAAAGGCCTTGCATGCCACAATAAAAATCAGTAAATTACATTCACTCACTGTTCTTAGCCTCTGCCTTCCAGTTTCTCCTACCTTTGAGGCGGTCAGATGTCCACTACCCTTCAAGTTAACTATTCGGTGAGTTTAAAAATCTTAAGACATTAAACACAGAATCTCCTTCTTTTAGTCTGTTTTCCTGGAACCCGCTATGCAGAATTTCCACATGCTAGTGACAAAGCAGATCTCTTCTAGGCTGTAAAAATCATAAAAACCTGAGGAAGACCTGACCATTTTCGGAAATTACTGACTAGTAGATTCTATGTTACTTCCTCCTATGCTATAGTTGTATATCCTTCTTCCGTCCAGACAACGAGAACAAGAAGACTGCCACAGGTGGGCTTAACATTTTCAGGAAATCGGGCCACTGCATTTGACCACTATACTGGGTTATCTGATAGAGACTTCTAGTTGCAGATTCCTTACCTTAGAATTTCCCCCAGGCTTCAGACTGTATCCGAAGATTTTTCTGGGAGCAATACTCTTGCGCGTCGGTAGGTGGCGTCGGTCGACTCCGCTGGGGTCGTTGGTGTCGTAGTCGCCGTGATGCCTTCGCGCAGTGACGTCAGTTCTTTTCTTTCCACACCATGCGCTGATCCGGGCAGAGCTATCCTGGTCTCTTTTTGACTGACTTTGACAGTTTTGTCGAGTTTTTGTGAGATATTTGGTGTGTCGAGGATGTCCCCGGAGACCAGTTTCAAGCCGTGCGAGGACTGTCACCACACGATGTCGGTGACTGATCCGCATCAGGTTTGTTTGTGGTGTCTCGAGCATGACCACAACCCGAAGTCCTGCTCTGAGTGCCGAGCCATGCACCCGAAGGCCTTCAGGGAGCAGTCCCTCAAACCCATGGCGGCCCGCACTCGACTCTGCGTAAGTCCTGGTCTCGATCAAGCGGAAGATCTTGAGACCTATTGCGGAGCCATCACCACTCGTCGTCTTAGAAATCTTCAGGTGCAGGTAAAAAGGAGAAGTCTAAGAGGTCCCATTGCTCTCTGACTTCGCCCTGTCGCTCGGCTGACACGACGCGGGAGGAGCGTCAACGCTCAAGTCCTCAGGCCTCAGAGCCTGCGTTCTTGGTCCACTCCGCGCTTCCCCGAGTTTCCTGGAGCCGTGGGCGACCCCCGCCCAACTGAAAGAATCCTATGAGGCCATGCGCCTCATCTTTGGGCGGACCAACCCCGATACGGCTCCTTTGAGCCCAAGGGGTTGAGGGACCTTCAGGTTCCGCGCCGGCGGCTTCGGCTCCAGCCACCAAGGACCGCTCTGGATCCACTCGCGGATCCGCACAGGTGCTGGTCACAACATTGAGACCTTCCCCAGCCTTGGGCCGATTGTCAACGCTCCTGACTTCGGTAGTGCCCACTATCGACGTCAACCCGATCCTTATCCCCGACGTCGATTGTCAACGCTCCTGACTTCGGTAGTGCCCCCTATCGTCATGGACCCGATCCTTAACTTCGACGAGTCGGAGCGGCGACGGCCGCCTCCGCCTTTATCTTCGATGTGGCTATTCACCACAGATCGGATTCTGACCCTTTTTCCTATCGGTACAAATTCGGGGAGGAATTGGAGGGTCCCTGGACACTTATGAATACCAGGATGGCCCATCCTTGGACTGGGATTAGGAATTGGGCGACGCCAGTGGGCTGGGTACTTCTCCAGACGCTATGGCAGAGGGAGCAACATATGGTATAGTGGTCAGTAGGGCAGCTGAGGTCCTTGGCCTTGCGCTTCCTATGGTTGAGGTCCGATCTAATCTCCTGACGGAGGTGATTCAGCCAGGGGCTTCCACATCCGAACCCCTTTTGCCAGTCAATGAAGCCCTCACCAATGTCCTTTTGGGTACTTGATCCACACCCAACACGGAGGCTCCTGTGAATAGGACTATTGCACGCCGCCATCGGTCTGCTCCGGACGACCCTAAATTCCTGGCCCAACACCCCATGCCTGAGAGTCTTGTCATCCAGGCTTCCCTTTCTTCAGGCGCATTCCCTCTCCCACCCCCAGATAGGGAATCAAAAAGGCTGGAACAGTTTGGTAAGAAGTTGTTTTCTTCCTTCAGTCTCGCGCTGCGGTCTGTGAACGCTGCATGCTTTTTGGGCCGCTATACCCACTCTTGGTGGGATACGGTTGCGCAAGTCCTGCTGCAGATACCAGAGGAGGCCCGTGCTATAGTCTCCCAAGCTGTGAACGATGGGAGAGATGCAGCAAAGTTCACAATCCGTTGTGGGCTGCACACAAATGACTCTCTGGACAGATCAGTTGCTGCGGCGGTGGCGTTGAGACTCCACGCCTTGTTGTGTACTTCTGGTTTTTCTGGGGATGTCCAGCAGTCCCTCATGGACATGCCCTTTTGGTGGCTCCCGTCTCTTTGGAGACAAAGCAGACTCTGCCTTGGAGAGATTCAAGAATTCCCGGGCTACTGGTCGGTCCCATGGTCTTTCCTCTGCCCCCCACCCCTCGCAGTCCGCATTTTGCCCCTTTCGTGGCAACAGAAGGGGCTCCCTGTCGCGTCCTCCCCCCAGCCACCGTGCCTCCCATGCTGTCCAGCCTCTGCGTGGCCAAGGATGCGGAATCCCATGTAGACGTGGGACAGGGAACCAGAGGTCTGCCCAGTCCACCTCTGCCCCCGCTGCAGTCTCCAAATCCTCCTAATCCGTCCCCTCACTCCCATCCAGTTGGTGGCAGGATTCGCCATCACCTGCCCCACTGGGAATCCGTCACTACGGACAGGTGGGTTTTGCAGATCGTTTGAAAGAGCTACTCCCTCCCTTTTGAATCTGTTCCACCAGCCATGCCTCCATCCTTCAGGCACCTTCCAGGGGATCATTTGGCACTTCTCCGCCAGGAAGTCGCAGCTTTCTTGGCCAAGGGAGCTATAGAGAAGTTCCCTGTGCCCGCAATAGGTCGTGGTTGTTATTCCCGCTACTTTCTGGTGCTGAAAAAAGACAAGGGCTTACGTCCTATCCTAGACCTTGAGGGCCTAAACTACTTCCTCAAGAAGGAGAAATTCAAAATGCTCACCCTGGCTCAGGTTCTGTCTGCCTTGGACCCAGGAGACTGGATGGTTGCTCTGGACTTGCAGGATGCTTATTTCCACATCCCCATCCTGCCTGCCCACAGACGTTACCTACGATTCATGGTAGGTCACGTGCACTTTCAGTTTACCATGCTCATCTTCGGCCTTACCAGCGCCCCTCAGGTGTTCACGAAAGTGATGGCGGTGGTTGCAGCTCATCTGCGTAGGCTAGGGATATCAGTGTTCAACTACCTCGACGACTGGCTGTTGAAGGCGGACTTGCCCCAGAAAGTGGTCTCCCACCTTCAGACTACGGCAAACCTCCTGCACACGCTAGGGTTCACTATAAACATGCCGAAGTCACACCTTACTCCCTCTCAAATGCTCTCTTTCATATGAGCAGTTCTGGACACAGTGCAGTTTTAGGCTTATCCTCCCGAAAAGCGAGTCCAAGACATTCAGGCTATGATTCCGATCTTACGGCTTCTGTTTGGGTTTCGGTGAGACTGACTCTGAGGCTGCTGGGTCTCATGGCCTCCTGCTAATAACACATGCCAGATGTCATATGTGGGCTCTGCAGTGGGACTTGAAGTTCCAGTGGGCGCAGCATCAGGGGAATCTCTCCGACATGGTCCAGATCTCGGAGGGGACTGTGAAATACTTGCAGTGGTAGTTTTCTAATCCGCATTGGGTCCATGGCAGATCCCTCTCCCTTCCCCAACCAGATTTATCTATAGTGACAAATGTGTCACTTCTCGGTTGGGGCAGTCACATGGGATAGGCGGAGATCAGAGGCCTCTGGTGTCTGGCGAGTCTGGGCTCCATATCAATCTTCTGGAGCTCAGGGCAATCAGGCTTGCGTTGAAAGCATTTCTTCCCTCTCTCAAAGGGAAAGTAGTGCAGGTGTTCACGGACAATACTACCGCCATGTGATACTGCAACAAACGGGACAGAGTAGGGTCCTTGACCCTTTGTCAAGAGGCACTACGCCTCTGCGCATGGCTGAAACATCAGGGAATTACTCTGGTGGTTCAGCATCTGGCGGGTTCTCTCAACGCCAGAGCGGATGAACTCAGCTGTCGATGCACAGCCGATCACGAATGGCGTCTCTGTCTGGAGGTGGCGCAAAGTCTCTTTCTGCAGTGGGGAGAGCCTTGGATAGATCTGTTTGCCTCCGCAGAGAACACGCAATGTCAGCTGTTTCGCGCATTGGAGTTTCCAAGGCGGCACTCGCTCGGAGACGCTTTTCGTCTCGAGTGGCACTCCGGCCTCCTTTACTCCTTTCCACCTATACCACTTCTGCCCAGAGTTCTCAAGAAGATCAGGAACAACCGGGCTCAAGTCATCTTGGTGGCTCTGGAATGGGCACGGAGAGTCTGGTATCCAGAGCTATTGAGCAGGTCCATCGATCCTCTACTCCGACTTCCTCTTCGTGCGGATCTTCTGTCGCAGCAACAAGGGACGGTCCTTCACCCGAACCTGTCCAACCTCCGCCTTCATGCGTGGAGATTAAGCAGCACCAGTTGACGACTTTTGATCTTCCGCCGGAAGTCTGCAATGTTATATTGGCAGCCAGGCGTCCCTCCACCAAAACTGTATACGCCTGTCGATGGAAAAAATGTGTGGCATGGTGCACCAACAAATCTATTGATCCCCTCTATCCGAGGTTCTTCTATTCATTCTTTCTTTGGCACAGCAGGGCTCTGCTTTGGGCACCCTCAAAGAGTATTTATCTGCCCTTTCAGCCTTCCTAAGGTAACCTGATCAGCCCTCACTTATTAAATCTCCTATTGTGAGTCGATTCCTCAAAGGTCTCACCCATTTCTTTCCTCCCACTCCATTTATGATGCCTCAGTGGGACCTCAATCTTGTCCTTACTTATTTAATGTGTATTCCCTTTGAGCCAATGCACAATTGTCCCTTACGGCTCCTCACCTTCAAAACTGTCTTTCTTGTTGCCATCACTTCTGCTCGCAGGGTGAGTGAGCTTCAAGCCCTTTCGTCTAAACCTCCATACTTGTCTGTGCACCCTGACAAAGTGGTGTTGCGCACTAAGTCTTTCTTTCTTCCAAAGGTGGTTACGCCTTTTCATGTAGGCCAGTCCATCACCCTGCCTACTTTCTACGCACCCCCACATCCTTCTCATGAAGAGGAGAGACTCCACCGTCTGGACCCAAAAAGAGCATTGGCATTCTAGCTTAATCGTACTAAAGATTTCTGGGTGGACGATCAACTCTTTGTTGAGTATGTGGGTGCGAAAAAAGGGAAGACGGTGCAAAAACGTACCATCTCTTTATGGGTACTTCTTTGCATCAAAATGTGCTATGCTTTGGCCAAGAAGCAACCCCCTGAGGGCTTGTGTGCTCATTCCACCAGAGCAACTGCTGCTTCCACTGCGTTAGCATGCGGAGTTCCTTTCCTGGATATCTGCCAGGCAGCTACGTGGGCGCCCTGCACGCGTTTGCTAAACACTACTACCTGGACAGTCAGGTCCGTCGGGATGGCTACTTTGGTCATTCGGTCCTGCAGGACTTCCTAGTATGATCTTGGTTTGCAGCCCACCTCCGAAGATGGCATTGCTTGGGTATCTATTCTAAGGTAAGGAATCTGCAACTAGAAGTCTCTATCAGATGTTCAAGTTACTTACCTTCAGTAACAAAATATCTGGTACAGACATATTCTAGTTGCAGATTCCTTACCGCCAACCCATCCTCTCCGCTTACAAACTGATTTCTAGGGACAGGGATTCCCCCTTCAGGTCCTTAGCTCTGGCGCACCAATCTCAGTGTTCTTAGTGGCTCTGCACTTTGGTGTGGAAAGTCGTTAAAAAAAAAACTGACGCCACTGCGCAAAGGCGGTGTCTATGTACTACTCCCGATGTCATCACGGCGACTACGTCACCAACAATGCACATGGAGTCGACCGACGCCACCTACCGATTGCCAAGGGTATTGCTCGAAGAAGAATCTCTGGATCCAGTCTGAAACCTGGGTGAAATTCTAAGGTGAGGAGTCTGCATCTAGAATATGTCTCTACCAGATATTTTGTTACCGAAGGTAAGTAACTTGTACGTTACCACCGCTGTTTGTGTCATTCAGGGGATTTTTGGAGGGCCCCACCAGAGAGGAAATAATAGACTTCATGGAAGCCTCAAATGAGACTATGTTGGTTTTAAACATAGTAATTAGCATGTTGGCTGCCACAGCAGTTTTGACTGCAGATGTATTTTGCAGTGGATATGGAGAACCATCATAATATCCTCCATAGAGACACAATAAAATACATACTTTTGAGCTTAGATGGGATTCCAAGACAATTTGGTAAATATCTCATTATTAGTCCTACTTATTTATAGTGTGGAGCAGCACCCCCTTTTATAATGGCTGATCCAGAACTACTAGAAAAAGGGTTTAGCTTTTGGAAATTCATATACTGTCTTTCATTCCATCGCTGTGTTTGCTTTTCCTGAGCATTCTCAGCTTCAGCACAATTTTTTTCTTACAAGTTTACACTGAAATGCATCCTTCTAAATTGTGCATCAGACATAAAGTAATTGACATTGAACATGCAGTTGCTCAAATCTTAATTAAGACCTTCAGTGATCCTAGCCAGTGGCAATCACCTTCCTGATCTCTGGGTTTAGCGTGGCACCTCCTCCTTAGCTCCATAACTCAGCATGATTTGAATTCACCAATCTCCCCCATTCCAGATAGCACAGCAGGCAGAGACTAAATAAAGATCCTCTGAACACCACATTGAAGTTTCACCATACCATACGCTTAACTAACATTATCTGTGTTCGTACCTCTTAAGTAGACCACATCACAGGCTATAGCCTCCAACCATGCCAACTCCAAGAAGGAAGCTGTAACTATATCAATGTTGTTCTGCTATCTCCATGACAGACGCCCTACCCTACAATTACAAAATATTGAATCTCTAAGAGCCATCACACCTGTTAGCAAGTAAAAGAAGTGACACCAGTGGTAGTCACTACCTACCTCCCTCACCCTTCCTGCTGATACTGTTGCTTTTGAGTGGATCTGTTTAATCAAGCAATTAGTTATCTGCAGGACTACTCAACATTTCACTAAGTAATAGAATTTGGATAGGCAGATTCAGGTAATGATGATATGGCCATCTAGAAACATTTTATAAAATCAGATGCTATGGGCAGGAAGATGTATTGGGTAGGGCAAAATTGTGCCACTAGTGCAAAAAAACAAAAAGCTGGTAAGAGCTAACTGGGTTTTGCCTGCTGAAACATGTGACTTTTTATCAATAGTTGGTGAGGTGTTGGATAGTTAATAGGAAAAGGCTTCAAGAGAAAGTGATGAAATGAAAAAAGCCATGAGCCCAAAAATATGTAAGTAAAGACGAAGTATACTCTGGCAATAATAGGATATACTTTTTATGATGTCTTTCAAGACTTAGATCCATAAAGAATGGTATAAATAGCTGGAGTGCTCTGTATAGTTGCTGAATAGATTGTGAATGGTATCCAGTGGGATGACAAAATCAGTATCAAATCTGCCTTTTTGTTAGCACTTTATCAGTGTCATTGAAAAAGGGCTGGTGGACACTTACGATTTTATACATATGTAATTGTAATGAAAAAGTGGAATAGATTAGGAGGAATTTAAGACAATTCGGAGTGGTTGCAGCAATGGCGCCACATATTCGGTGTATCAAGTTCAAAATCTTGCATTTGGTTTGAGTAAAGCCTGAGATCAGTAGTGAGGGGAAGAATATTCAAGGCCACTGGACAGGAAAAGGGTTGTGGGATTAATATACTTGATGACCCTACATTTGTCAGTGTGTGAACAAGTAATGGGGAGAACCAGGAATATCTTATGTTGCTTGGTCAGCGTTTTTATTCAGCACAGAAAGTATTACATTACCACTGTGTAAATCATTGATGAGGCCTCACCTCATGAGCGCTGTGTCCAGTTTAGGGATTCTCATTTTAAAAAAACATCAAGATTATTACAGTTTGACCAAAGGAGAGCTCCCAAGAACAGCAGAGGGCCGGTATCAGAAATCTCAAGTAGAGGAATGCAAGAGCTTGAATCAGCATTGTCTGACTGGTAGAGTCCACTGAGATGTTTAAATACTCATAACTTTGCCACAGTAGAGGGGCTAAGTACATTTCAGCAATAGGGTGGTTATAGAGGCTGTTGGGGAGGGAGGGAGGCATGGGAGCTACGCAAGATTATTGCTTATAAACTGGTTGGACGATGTGTGGTGCTGCCTTTCTTTTCGAGTGATGGGCCAAAATATGAAACACTTAACGTTTTTGGGGAAGACGCAGTGTAGTAATCATGGTGTATGAGTAAAGGTAGCGCTGATCACTAAGGTGAGTCTATGGTGTATATGTTTCTGACAGTCCTCCTTTGCCATAAATGTCTATGATTGGAATTTCTGTATAAGTGAAAGATATAGCTGAAAATAAGTGCTGTCTCCATAAAATGTGCAAATTGCTATAATCTAGCATGGACTATCTATTGTATTGTACTAGTAAGAAAAACTGTTTCAGACCAACATTTTTCCTAGGTTGTTTTTGCAGTGAGAGTCCATTATATGTTACATTATGCATTTTTTTCTCTATAGGTTTTTAGAAAGCAGGCATTTTCAAAAGAAGAACTTGTGGATGAGCCAACACTACATATGGGAAGATTTCATTTTCAACGCAGCGAAAGCGGTAGTACCAAGGAGTCATGGGAAATGCATGAACTGGAGGGAATTGGGGAGGAGCGTGAAATGCTTGTTGATGAAGATTACGAAGTGGAAGGGGAATATTTGCAAACCAACGATGACAACATGCCCCTTGAAACTCTCAGTACACACTCCCACTCCACAACAGGGAAGGACCACAGCTACACTGAAAACTGGCTAAAGGAGGTGGAGCAGAGTGTAGCCGCAGAATCAGAGATGCACAGACCCTCCAAGCAACCACCCGACTTTACTTATAAGGAAACAACAACGGTAAGAAAACTGCTATTTACAATACAAAAAAACTGCACAGCAGTAGAAGAGCCCTCTTTATTTTAAATAATATGTAACTTGAGCAGTCTTCTGATTGTGATGGCACCATCTGGTTCTGGTGACACATGATCTCCCATATTGTCACCCTCACCACAGTTGTCATGATGGGAGGACGGTTGGACACAAAGGCTCTGATTCCAGGCGAGATTGCTAGTATGGTAAATATTGATTGCTCGGGCTTCAATATTTATCAGATGCCTTGTTTGTGAACCGTTATGCTTAACACAAGAAAGCATGGGGGATTATTCACGTTTCCCTATTCTGAGGTATACAAGGCGCGCATTGTGCTACTTACCCACCTTATTTAATCCCAAGTTGTCCTGATGGAAAACACCTAGGTGTGTGTCTTTGGTGCCAAGGTTGTAATACAGTTGGAAACAAAGCGGAGTTGTGTATAATTTGGTCACTAGTCAGAATCAGTAACAAGTCTGAGAAGAAAATTATTGTTAATATGTACACACAGAAACAATTTGATACCAAGTAATTTTTTTGTGACTGAGTCCAGTCCGTGACATAATACTTGACTGCATCTGTGCTGGTGAGGTCTTTTTAGGTCCTCCAGTTCATTGAACTCCCAATCTCTGCCATGTACTGTGATTAACATTGTAAGTGGTTCAAGAGTCTGTATCAAATGTCTAGGTTTTGGAGCTAAGAGCTAAGACATAGACCTTCATCCTCTTGAGCAATGTCTCTTAAGAGAAAGCAGCTGAAATTTAACTGTTGCAGTTGTAAGTGAAGGCTAGTTTTTATTTGTTCTCCAGCAGTGGTGGTCTGGCTGGCCTGCTGTACTGCAAGAGATAGTCTAGGATAGCTCTGCAGGTTCCTGCCTTGGGTATGGGTCTCGTGTGCAAGCCGTGGGCTATTTGAAACTCCAGAGCAGGAGAAAAAATCTGTTCCATCAAAGTATGGAGGAAGGAGCCACCATCCAAATGAATAAGGTACACTGTTCCACAGGGAAAGATCACAGGTCGAAAAGGGCACTCTAAGAGTAGAAGACAGGGCCCTCACACACCTAACGGATGTCATGCTTCATCATAGGGACTGCTCCTCGTCGGGTTGGCACTGCAATATCCGACCTGCCCCTTGAGGGGGCTCTTTGCCAGAGATCTTTTTGAATGTGTGCCTTGGTTGAGCGTAGATTCAGACCTACTAGGAGAAGTGGGAAGCTGGAGGAGGTGGAATGAAATTGGCTCTAGACCCTACCAACTGTATGTTTATTTTATGCGAGGAGTCTAGGTCAAGGTTAAAAGCAAGAGGAGTGGGAGAGGAGATAATGTTCCTCCACTCTACCAAAAAAGAAGTGGGGAGAAGGAAAAATGAATCCTTCATCCCTGGAAAATGGTTGACATGTTTCACGTCTGTGTTGCCCATGAGGATCAGTTGGCGTTTCTTCAGGATTAAAAAACAAAGAAACTCCTAAGCTTCACTAAGGAACTCAAATGTATGAGGTAAGTAAAAGGAATATAACTTACATAAATAACTACGCAAAAAAACCTAAATAGGTTTGGACCTGGGAAAACAAAAGAGGAGGAAAAAAATATACAGTTATTTGTATCATAAAATCAGCGTTGAGATAGTCCCAGACACTCTGTGAAAACATGCACGTGTGCTGTGAGTCACGGTAACAATATGACTCATCGTGAACACGCCAATTCCATGTGTAGATCACCATGATAGGCTTAACACAGCAAGCTAGGCATCTTACCCTCCTATATTAGGGAATGAGCCCCTTGGGAAAATGCGAGCAGAGGAACTACTGTGGCCCTGAAATACACAAGAACTAGAACATGAAAAACTGATATTATGTGGCTAAATTGCTACAAATGAAAAGGCACATGGGGGATATATAGTTACCGCCCTGTATACGTGAGAGATCAAGCACATACCACTGTATTAAGGAGAAAGCCACACTGGGTGCATGGACATGATAAATAATCTCTTGTGTTACATGCGGTATATGTAAAAAAAAATATTTGTGGCCGCTATTCAGAACCCACTGGTTAGGCTGGCATCAGAGTGCATGGTATACATATGTAGAGGGTCATATGGGCTGCCATCTGCAATATAGACCCTGTATGGTGGACAGATGGTGTGGTAGCGGTGACACCATTAGGCAGAGAATATAGGGGTAGGGAACTCAATGAAAGGCATATTAGCCTGGGGAGCTAGTTTCACATAGTCAAAGGCATATATAAAAATACAGTGGGCGGTACAGCAGAAATGGACCACCATAAGTGCAGATAAAGAAGAAAAGGGGGGCTCACAAATCAGTGGGTTCCTGTAAGCAATAACACAAGAACATGGCATGGAGCAGAGATGGGAAGATAACCAAAGTGGGTTATCAAACCCACACACTGAAGTATACCCGGTAACCACACCCCCAAAGATACCGGGGTCTCGGGCATCGCCGAGGGTTAGTCACGGACGGCATGTCCATGATGAGAAGATAACCAGATCATAAGGCTGAGTGTAATCTGAAAATACTTTGAGAGATCCTGCTTATTCACCGGAATCTGGAGTGGAAACAAATGAGGCTAACACTAGGGCACAATAGCCTGGCAGAACAGGTCCCCGCTGCACGGGCAAAGCAAAGTTTTAGGAAAAATGAAGGAATGTTCTACTCCGAATTGCCTGGTGAAGTCCCCATGCTGAGACCTATCCGTCAGCCGCAAACCCGGAAGTGAAGGGTTTGGTTAGCCTCCAAGTATAAGATTGAGTCGCGGGTGGAGGAATCTATCGGGAAATAGCATTAGTGACAAGAGAACACATGCGGGAGAGGTGGAGCCGCCCATTATTCGATGTAGAAAGAGGATTCGTCTTTACGCCGTATGTATATGCAAGGCTTACTGGAGCCATGCAGAGTAAGTAGGGAATGATAGAATCAAAAAAGGGACTTGTAACCATGTCCTATTGTAGCACTTGCTCTGTTACTGGCACCTTGGAGCCAGAGCAAAGTGACAGACAAGGTTCCCTTTGCTACACTAGCTGGAATTCTACTATGTACCACAATGGAATGGAGGTGAAAAAATCCCTGTAAGACACCAGTTTCTAAAAAGAATAAAGAGAATGTATAGTAAGTCATGAGGTGATGGTATAAAGACATATACCAGTGCTGCAGAAAGTGACATACCTGAAATGGTACCGTGATGTAATCAGCAATTACAGACATGCTCTATGTACAGATAATGGTAAAGAGGTAGAATGTCACATTTTGATTAAACAGTCATGTTAGGATAAGGTACATGTCTAGTCAGGGAAATTAGCTAAGTAAGTAAATGAAACTCCCATAGGTCTTCATGTGCTCGAAGTTCATCCATTGTATATCATCAAGTCCAGTGATGTGAGTCTTAAGTTGAAACACCCAACGTTGTTCCCTCTCTAGTAGGTTTTTTGGGTTTATCATCTTGGGTGCATGGACAAGATAAATAATCTCTTGTGTTACATGTGGTATATGTAAAAAAAAAAAAAACTTTTGTGGCTGCTATTCAGAACCCACAGGTTAGGCTGGTATCAGAGTGCATGGTATACATATGTAGAATGGCATGTGGGCAGCTTTCCATAATACAGACCCTGTGTGGTGGACAGATGGTGTGGTAGCTGTGACACACCAGTAGGCAGGGGTGATAGGGGTAGGGAACTCGTTAAAAAAGGCATGTTAGTCTGGGGGAGCTAGTTTCACATAGTCAAAGGCATATATAAAAAAAAACAGTGGGTGGTACAGCAGAAATGGACCATTAAAAGTGCAGATAAAGGAGCCAGCATGTCATACCCTCAGTGCTTTTAGAAACTCCTGAAATCCAAACGTTGCCCTGTCCAATCCTGTCCTCCAGAAACACTTTACCCCTATGAAGGAGCCAAATCTCTCAACCCAAGTGTAGTGCTGTGTTGAGTTTATGATGAAGTTCCTCTGCTGCAGCCAAACAACGCTCCATTGAGTAACATCTTTTCTAAATGGCAGAGATGTCAGCATAAATGGAACTGATCTCATCATTCATCTCTGCTGTGCTCTCTTGCACCACAGACTTGGAGATCTTGATGGAGGGGAAATCCCACATTTCACTCTTGCTGCAGGGTCAACCTCTGCTCAGCATGCCTGGTCATTTTTGAGGGTACAGACAGCGCCCCCTCACACAGTTCTGTTGGGTCGATCATAGCTGGTGGAGTAATTTCCTGTCAGCCACCTTCTGTTCCCACTGTTGCAACACAGCAATCAGTGAGGCTCGTTTTGGTGGTCCAGAGAGGCATGGTGGAGGCCAGTCTTCATTGGGAGCTCTCATATATCCAGATGTCCCCAAGTGTGAAAGACCTCTCACCTCGGATGTCTTGGCTTTTACTGTATTACCACTAGTATGTCAGTCATTACCCTTAGCATCAGGTGAATATGCATTAGCAGAGGGGTCAGTAGGAGAGGTAATGGATGGCTATCTTCTTACTCAAAGCCATATGCCCACCTTCACAGCCCATCTTATTTTGGGGATTCTCTTTTGTAGGAAGTTGGCTCTGTGTATATACTATCTCAAAGTTAGAGATAATGTGCACAGAGTCCAAGGGTTTCCCTTCGAGGTAAGATAGTGGCAAAATTAGATAATTCTAATGCTCTATTTTGTGGTAGTGTGGTTGAGCAGTAGGCTTATCAGAGGGTAGTGTTAAGCATTTGTTGAACACATAGACAATAAATGAGGAACACACACTCAACAACTTAACTCCAGGCCAATAGTTTTTTTATATAGAAAAATATATTTTCTTAATTTATTTTTAGAACCACAAGTTCAAGATTTGAAGTAAATACATAAAATGCAAGGTACTACACATAGGTAATTTAGGGACGTTGAATTAGAGCAATAACATACAGTTTTAGTCAAAATAAAAAAGTGGACACAGAGCAAAAATCAACAGTTCCTTGGGGAGGTAAGTAATGGTTAGATTGGTAGGTAAGTAAAGCACTTACAAGTCTAAGTTCCTGACCATAGGCACCTCACCGTTGGGGGTTCAAGGCAACCCCAAAGTTAGCACACCAGCAGCTCAGGGCCGGTCAGGTGCAGAGGTCAAAGAGGTGCCCAAAACACATAGGCGCCTATGAAGAACAGGGGTGCTCCGGTTCCAGTCTGCCTACATGTAAATACCTGCGTCTTTGGAGGGCAGACCAGGGGGGGTTTTGTAGAGCACTGGGGGAGGCACAAGTAGGCACACAAAACATACCCTCAGCGGCACAGGGGCTGCCGGGTGCATTGTGCAAAGCAGATGTCGAGTTTTGTATTGGATTCAATGAAGGGACCCGGGGGTCACTCTAGCAGTGCAGGCAGGGCACAGGGGGGCTTCTCGGACCAGCCACCAACTGGGCTAGACAGACGGTCGCCTGGGGGTCCCTCCTGCACTGAGGTTTGGTTCCTTCTGGTCCTGGGGGCTGCGGGTGCAGTGCTTGGTCCAGGCATCGGGTCACTTGAGAAGCACCTCCACCCAGTACAGGCTTTGTTCCTGGCAACAGAGTGACAAAGGCACTCTCCCCATGTGGCCAGAAACTTGTCTGGTTGTGGCAGGCTGGCAGAACTGGTCAGCCCCTCACTAGAAGTCGGATTGGTATTCAGGGAGCATATCTAAGATGCCCTCTGTGTGCATTTTACAATAAATTCCACACTGGCATCAGTGTGCATTTATTGTGCTGAGACGTTTGATACCAAACTTCCCAGATTTCAGTGTAGCCATTATGGAACTGTGGAGTTTGTGTTGGACAAACTCCCAGACCATATAATCTTATGGCTGCCCTGTACTTACAATGTCTAAGGTTTTCCTTAGACACTGTAGGGACATAGTGCTCATGCACATGTGTCCTCACCTGTGGTATAGTGCACTCTGCCTTAGGGCTGGAGGGGTGACTTACCTATGCCACAGGCAGTGTGAGGTTGGCATGGCACTCTGAGGGGAGTGCCATGTCGACTTAGTCATTTTCTCCCCACCAGCAAACACAAGCTGTGAGGCAGTGTGCACGTGCTGATTGAGGAGTCCCGAGGGTGGTATAAGACATGCTGCAGCCCTTAGAGACCTTCCCTGGCATCAGGGCCCTTGGTACCAGGGGTACCTTTTACAAGGGACTTATCTGAGTGCCAGGGCTGTGCCAATTGTGGAAGCAAAGGTATAGTTTAGGGAAAGAACACTTGTGCTGGGGCCTGGTTAGGAGGGTCCCAGCACACTTTCAGTCATAACTTGGCATCAGCAAAAGGCAAAAAGATAGGGGTTAACCATGCCAAGGAGGCATTTCCTTACATCTCTCTTTTAGGAACAGGTAGGGCTTAGCCTCTGGGCTGTTCTGCCTACTGTTAGCCCATGCAAGACATTTGTAAAACTCACAGACAGGTCTTGAAAGAATTTTCCATCTTGAAATGAGTCTAGCCTCACTGGCTGAGAGTCTCAATTAATACTTGAGGTAAGATAGTTCAGTGGGCTGAGTGCTCACCAGGACATACTGGTGAAAGATATAAATCTCAAAACTGCAGACATAATTGTTTCCTCTTTTCAAGGTGAAAAAAATCCATATAATTGACTTTGGTAATATTATTTGATCAAATAAACAATTCAGTGTATGGGTTATGCTATGCAATAGGTCGTTGTTCAAACCAATACCGACTTACAAGCTCTAGACCTGATGACTGCCCCATATCCCTAAAAGCAAATAACATTCTTTACTTGACTGAAATGATGATTGCGGAGAATGGTTGATGTAAGTACTCATCTAGGGGATAGTGTATTGTCACCAGATTGGTTTTCTGTTGATGGCACTGTGGTATACAGCCACTTTCAGGATTATGAGAAGGAAGGTTTGGATCTATATGCACGCATGTCCCTTCTCTTCCAAAGCACCCATGTTTTGAAAATATTGAGCTCCTTCCATGTGTCATTTTAGATACACATGGTATGCATATCCATGCTGTTAGAAATGGGGTCTTTGGTTGGCAGTCATGTTACCACCGTCCAAGCAAGGACCCTCACT
Source organism: Pleurodeles waltl (assembly GCF_031143425.1). Lineage (NCBI taxonomy): Eukaryota > Metazoa > Chordata > Amphibia > Caudata > Salamandridae > Pleurodeles > Pleurodeles waltl. Next base: position 829,846,660 of record NC_090443.1, on the reverse strand, counting down.
CTAGTCAGGGTAAGTCTCACACAATCCAAACTATCCTGTGCCCACCCTCTGGTAGGTTGGCACTGAGCAGTCAGGTTTAACTTAGAAGGCAATGTGTAAAGTATTTGTGCAATAAATCATGCAATAACACAGTAGAACCCCACAAAAATACACCACACCGTGTTTAGAAAAATATATAATATTTATCTGATAAGATGCAGGTCAAATCGATCAAGATTCAATACGTTGAAATATCATTGAAAAAAATGATCTAAAGTGTCTTTAGTCTTCTAAAAAGCAACAAGTGTGTCCTGCATGCACAAAGTACCTGGTTTGCGTTCAAATTCTCTGCAAGGGTCCGCAGAGGAGAAGAAGCGTGGAAAACGGGAGGTGTGCGAAGATTTTTCCGGCGCACACAGATGATGCGTCGTTGAGTTTTCACGCAGGGCAGGCTTTGCGTCGATTTCCGGCACATAGACTGGGATCCTCATTGAGTTGCGGGGTTTTCGGATGCTCGTGGACGATGCGTTGAAATCCTGCACTTGCAGGACGAAGTCACAGGTGCTGCGTCGATCCGGTGGGCGTTGTGTGGAGATTTCTACTGCACGGCGGGCACTACATCAATTCCTCTCAGGAAGTCAGGCTGTGTCGTTCCGGCTCGGCTTTGCATTGATCCAGTGGGCCGTGCATCGAATTTCCAGTCTCTACGCTGGCACTGCATCAGTCTTATTCTTGTGAAGTCAGGCTGCGTCATTCCGGTTTGGCGTGTGGTGATTTTCTCACCACCATGCAAGCTGTGCATCGGTTCTTGCAGGCTGTGCGTCGATTTTGGCTGCAGAAGGAGTTCTCTTGCAGGAATGAAGTCTTTTTGGTCCTGAGACTTCAGGGAACAGGAGGCAAGCTCTATCCAAGCCCTTGGAGAGCACTTCTCAGCCCAGCCAGAGAGCAGCAAGACAGCAGGGCAACAGCACGGTAGTAGTCCTCTAGAAAAGCAGTCAGCTGAGTCCTTTAGGCAGCCAGGCAGTTCTTGTCAGGTTGCAAGTTCTGGTTCAGGTTTTCTTCTCCAGGAAGTGTCTGCAAGGTAGAAGTGTCTTACTCAGAAGTGTCTGAGTTGGTAGGGTAAGAGACCCTGCTTAAATACCCAAATGTTCCTTTGAAGTGGGGGAGACTTCAAAGAGTGGCTTAGAAGTGCACAAGGTCCCCTTTCAGTTCCATCCTGCCTGCCAGGGTTCCAGTGGGGGATGTGGCAGTCCTTTGTGTGAGAGTAGGCCACTGTCCTTTGACATGCAAATGTCAGGCCCTCCACCCTCCCAGCCCAGAAAGACCCATTCAATATGCAGATGTATGCAAGTGTGACTGAGCATCCTGTGTTTGTGGTTTGTCTGAGTGACGGCACAAGGGAGCTGTCAACTAAACCTAGCCAGGCGTGGATTGTAAGGCACAGAAGGATTTAAGTGCAGAGAAATGCTCACTTTCTAAAAGTGGCATTTCTAAAATAGTAATATTAAATCCAACTTCACCAGTCAGCAGGATTTTGTATTGCCATTCTGGCCATACTAAATATGAACTTGTTACTTCTTTCAGATCAGTATCTACCACTTCAACGGCATATGAGGGTAGCCCTAATGTTAACCTATGAAAGGAGCAGACCTCACAGCAGTGTAAAAACGAATTTAGGAGTTTTACAGTACTAGGACATATAAAGGTACATGTCCTGCCTTTTAGCTGCATAGCACCCTACCCTATGGGTTACCTTGGGCCTACCTTAGGGGTGACTTATATGTAGAAAAGGGGGAGTTTAAGGCTTGGCAAGTACTTTTAAATGCCAAGTCGAATTGGCACTGAAACTGCTCACACAGGCCTTGCAATGGCAGGCCTGAGACATGGTTAAGGGGCTACCTAAGTGGGTGGCACAATCAGTGCTGCAGGCCCACTAGTAGCATTTAATCTACAGGTCCTGGGCACATATAGTGCACTTTACTAGGGACTTATAATTAAATTAAATAAGCCAATTGGTTATGATCCAAGATCACCATGTTTTAAGGGAGAGAGCACTTTAGCACTGGTTAGCAGTGGTAAAGTGCGCAGAGTTCTAAAACCAGCAAGAACAGTGTCCAAAAAGTGGAGGGAGGCTGGCAAAAAGTTAGGGGTGACCACCCTAAGGCTGTCAGGTCTACCACCTGCCTTCTAGTGTTGAGCTTGGACATTTGCGAGTTGTTTTAATTCGAAGAAGTCTTTTGAGGCACTAGATGCACTGTAGCTCTTCCTTGGTCCACAAGGAGTATGGGCACAATATCCATGTTAGATTGTTTTTTTCTGCTTTCGGGTTCAGACATACTCTAAGAAGGCTATGAGTCTGTTTTTTGTTTACACATGTTTGAGGCCTGCAAGGTCCAGATTCAACACTGACATTTTGTATGAACTGCCTGATCTTTGACAGCTCTACATTTCTGTACTGCACTGGACACCTCAGAGGACCACCAGCTACTGTTCGATGCCTACGATGCTGGGGGACTCGCTGCACCCTTTGGGAACTGTAAATCCTCCCTTAACCCTCAACACTGAAGAATGCAGACCAGAGGTGCTCCCAGTGCAACTTGAGGTATATGTGGTGGAATCGCCACAAAGTCTGAAATCTATAACTCTTCCCATCAACCACATTGATGCGTCCTGCAAGTCCTGCTTTGCCTTCCTCTCCAAAAAGACCTTACGATACCGCAGGGATAGGTCCTGGGTATGCCAGAAAATATACCAGCAAGCATCCTTGAAACTCTGGACACTTTTAGAGAGAAGGATCCCTTTGGTGAAGAAGTAGGTGATCACACAGAACCAAGAGAAATCACTAGGAGTGCCCCCACTTCATGTTCACCATCTATGTCTTCCTTCCAAATAGTTATAAAACCCTCAGTGACTACTTTCCTTTTGTGGTTTATATTTCCCACTAGAGTACTAGTAGTCAAAAGCATCATCATAGGATCTTGCCTCCTGCAGGAGGTAAAGTCTCTTTTTTTCAAGAGACATAGTGGGATCTGTGCACTAAATGACAGTTAAAATTGCCTACCATCCTCTTTTGATAGGTTCCTTTATTAAGCAAACAGGGCCTGGGATGAAAATAAAAGCAAGTGAGATGCGCAGGGGTCACCTTAATCAGTCCGTCAAATCGATGTTAGTAAAATGGTCGACATGTTTCAGCCCTCTTGCACCCTAAGGTTGACTGCTTTCATCAGGACCAGTGCTATACCAGATCCTTAAGGTACCTGAGGAGACACTTTCCCCAACAGTGCCATGAATTCAGTAACTCCTTCAGCAGGAGTCTTCCATTGTAAACACCTAAAACATGAAAGAGATGGACCAGATTCATCATCTTAAACAAATCTTAATGTGTAATATATCATGTGTATATCACCTCCTTTTTCTACTATTGTGTGGTACTCTAAAGTTTAATAACTGTTCATATATGCTAAATAGCACCCTTATCCTTTGTTTGATCATATCATAAGGAACAGCCACACAACCCAGTGTATGTTGTCGAACTAAAAATATTGGCTAAAAAGAGTTTGATCAATGGACACAGTCGCACACTCAAAACATGAAAATTGTGATAAGATCAATGGGATTGCTAGGTAAACCTCTTCGTACAGTGTCCTTTTTTGTGAAAAACATCCATACAGATCTCCTATGTTACCTGTTGACATACCTTATAGTATGCTGTTGGGGGCTCCATAAGGCTGCTGTGGGAGAACCATGATTCTCGTGATAGTACGAAAAACAAATAGGTGATAGATCAAATACAAAATTAAATGACAAAGTGACCCTCTCTCTGTTTTTAAATTGATGTCGAGAAAAACATTTTTGAGAGCGATTTATGAAAAGTATTTTTGAGAGCCATATGAAAAAAAGTTTTATTTGTCATCCTACAGCTAAGGACATAGAGGGGTGGTAAATTAACTATATTAGGGATAAGTCTGTCTCTCTTTTTCTCTACACCAATTTGAAAGTAGAGTGTACCTTTTGTAGCTTCCTTCTCCCTTTTTTGATTTTTTTTAATGGATCACACAGGTCCAGCATGAGTCCTGGGCCAGAGAGTGTATCCTGGAGCAGCTTGGAGTATGAGGAGGCGCGAGACATCAAACCAATGCCAAAGTCTACTGGCCCTTGAACCAACAAGACACCATGGTAGTAAGAACCACACTCATCTTCAAAGCCCATGCCACCAAATCAAGGTTGCATAAGAGGTCCACTCTGAGGTTGGGCACAGCTCCTACAGGAGCTGGACATTGATCCATAGCATGGAGAAAAGAAAGTCACCTCGAGGGCCCCTGGTACACTTGGGCTCTGTTCAGCACTGAGAGAAGGCTTCAGGGTCTATCTAGTCCCTGCCAAAGTGTGTTGAGCACCTAAAGTCAATACCAAAGGAACACCAAAGCCAGCGCCAAAGATGCCATTGATGCCAAAAGTGTAGTTGGCAGCTGGCTCTGAGGAATCAGCGGCACTAATATTGTAGAAACTGCAGGAAGAGCTCAATGCGAAGCAGAATATCCATTATGGCAAAACCAACTCTTCCGAAGCCCTCAGAGACACTGCCTTGCAAGTTAAAGCTTGACTTTAACAAAATGCTGTCTTCAAAAACTCCTCCCAACCTGGAACTGAAGATGCACAAGGACAGGGGCATGAATCTGTCCTTGCCATTACTGCCTCCTCCTCCTCCACCTCTCACACTTCCACCACCACCCTCACAACATATCAGCTACAATACTTAGATTTAGGTCTATGCAAAATCTTAGCCTTCCATCAGATTTTTTCATAACTATTAAAGGTGATATCCAACTTGGATCCTCCACAGGCCCTATGACCCTTTCTTGTAACATTTCCTGAATCATGTTTTTTTTTTTTTTTACTTCATAGTAAACTACAATAGGTATTCTCCTAAATTTGTGTTGCATTGGTACGGCATTTTTCCTTAAGACAGTTTTGTGCACATATCCTTTCAGTTGGCCGAGTCTGATATCAAAAACATGCTTCACACTATTCATAATTTCTGCTATGGAATCTTCCTCCACCACCATAACCTGGGAAGGAGCCCTAGGATTTACTATTATGTGAAGGTCGTTCTGGTATATCCACCCTAGAATATGAGGTTCATGTTCCACCACATATACTTTGCCACAAATGATTCTTTTATCAAAAGATACATGAGCATTTGTGTATCCCAAAACATCTATTGATTCACCTTGGTATCCTGCTGGCGAGATATCTTTGCGTTTTAATTGCTCTCCAGCCCACTCCCACTCAAATACAGGTTTCGGGATGATTGTATACTTTGACCCAGTATAAATCGTAGGCACAACCGTTAATCAGAAAAATAGCTTTCAGACAGTTTTCTCATTTGTGATCTTTCAACTCTTTCCTCTCACAGTCAACACTCAGGATTTCTATTATGTATCTCATTTTCAGTATTCACACTTTCTGTAACACTAGCTACTTTACTAAATCCCTTTGAGATGCATTTCCTTGCAAAATGGCTAATGTGGCCACACTTCCTACATTCCTTATTATTGGTAAAACAAAATGTTGAGTCTGCCATATGGCTCACACTCCTACAGCAATTACATTTTTTAGATGATTGCTTAGAATGAACAAAACGTTTAGTAGATTTGGCAGAAGCTTTCAACACAGCTGCAGTGTCTGACTCTGACTTGTCACCCACCTCCAATAGCTCATGGTTTCTCTTTTCCAGCTCACACATACGTATGTCAGACTGTTCAACCACTTTTGCTATGTCAATGGCATTGTTCAAGGTATGGGGGTTTAGACGCCCACAATCTCTCTTGCATTTTTTTGCTTTTACATTGCACTATTAGTTGATCACTGATAAGTTCATCAGGTTAATTGTCAACTCTCTTAACCTGGCTACAAACCCATCTATTGAATCTTCTGTTCTGTGTTGCTGAGTATAAAATGTTTATCCGGTCATGACTAAATCCTCTTTGTAGGAGGCTGGCTCAGTTTATGGTGTACACTAGAGCGTGGCACCCTATACGGAGTCCAGGGAACCCTTAGTGATAGTGGTTAGGCATCCAGATAGCAAATGCTGTCTAAGGGTAGCTGAAGGGAGCAGCTGTAGCATATCCAGGAGGAGTGTAAAGCACTTGCAATACCACTATAGTCAGACAGTAACACCCACACAAGAAAGAACCACACAAGTGTTGCAAAAATAAAAGATTCTTTATTACAGCACCAACTACTATACTAGCATTGTTATATCTTCCTTGGGAGATACCTATACACAATATATACTCCAAAGAACAAGCTGAAATAGCATAAAATGTACAGGGCCCTATTTGGGTGGGGTGGTGGCAAAACATATACTAAGTAACTGGAATGCGAAATAGGGAATCCAGCCAAGGTAAGTGTGGTAGTTATCTATGGGCTGGGGAAGAGCAAAAACACCTGAAGCGAGTACAGCAAGTGTCCCCAGCGACCAAGTACAGAGTGGTAACCTACCTGGTCGTCCCATATACTAACACAGGGAAGTCGCGGTTGGAATTCGTGAGTTTCAGGACACTTCAGAGTGGCCCGAGGAAACCCAAAGACAGGAGGAAGGTTGGTGGGGCCACCACCCATGGATAACCAGAAGATAGGAGTACCGACAAAAGGGGACTGGGATGCATAGGGTTGAAAGGGCGTTGGAAACCCTCGCTGAAGTCAGTGGAGGCCTCAGCCGTCCAGCTGCTGCTGCAACCCATGGCCAGGCTCGTGGAACCCAAGGACGGAATCCGGATGTAGGAGACCTGAAAAGAAAGGAGACAGAGTCCAGCACCCTCTGAGGTGCCCAGCTGGTGTAGGTGGCAGTGCCCACCCTCCTAGAGGTGACGTTCCTGCAGGTTGGTGAAGGAAGAAGTCCAGCTTGTGGGGTCCAGGAGCAGGAGAAGATCCTTGGAGTCACCTACCAGCTGTCCCATGTCGGTCACCGGAATTCAGGAGGATAAGTGACCAGCGAGGCCACGAACAAGCACTGGCAAATGTGAGCTGAAGATGAATTTGCAGGTTTTGGGTGACCAGCAAGGTCCAGGAGTCTCTACCCTTGAGGGGGAGTCAGGACTGGCCTCAGCACACAGGGAGACCAGCAGAAATCGTTGGAGCCACCATGAGTGACCCACAGGTGATGGACTCAAGAATTCACAAGGAGGCCCCAGCAGCACAACAAAACAGAAGTCCCACCTCGCAGGAGTTGCAGAACAGAGGCTGGACTTCGGATTGCAGAGTGCTGGAGGCTGGGGCTTCTCGATGCTTGAAGATCTTATAGAGGAAGGGCCAACAAGCCGTGGCAAGAGCAACAGTAGCGGTGCACAGGAGTTCCAGTCCAGTGGCAGGCGCAGGGGCCCATTGTCTAACAGGTTGGTGATAGGCAGAACCCAGAGGAGGCCACAGAACCACCACCTGTGAGCAGAGCCTTTATGTTGTCCGTGGGACAGTAGGATCCACCAGCCAGTTGTCACTGTTTTGGGGTGCATAGAGATGCAGGGGAGTGACTTCTTCACTCCAAGGGTTATGTCTTCGCGCTTCCAGGTGCAAACAGTCCTTGTGACCCTGGAGAATGCACAGCCTTGGATGTTGCAGAATTCTTGCAGGATCCAGAGAAACAATGTTGCAATGGGAGCCTTCCCCCAGAAGGACACTTGTTTTGATTCCAAAGCAAACCAGCAGCGGTTCAAGAGGCCAGGAGTAGAAGATGTCTTGCAGAGAGTTCCTTCTAGATTCTTGCTCGATGAATCTGGGGACCAACCCTCTACCTCTAAAAGGGGCTTGGTCACGCTCTGAAGTGACCCAGCTATCAAAGGGGTGCCAGGGGCCTGTTCCTACCTTGTTTCCAAGATGACAGAATCAACTGGTCACTCCCCTGTCCTTTGTGTGGTTTTGCGCCAGAGCGGGAACCAGGGTTTCAGACAGGGTTATGGAAGGAGGGCACCAAATGTGCTCTTCAGAGCAGTATGGTGGCGCTCAGAGGCCACCCCACACCAGCCCATAGACACCTAATACAAAGGGGGAGGTGGGCACACCTCTTCCTTGCAGGAAATCCTTTGTTCCGCCCTCTGCTGCTTGAGTCTGGCTCACCAGTAAAGGGCAGAACAGTGTCTGTGGTCATCCACAGAGTGGGCTGGCAGGCAGACCCCATGAGGCTGCTCGGGCAGAACTGGGGGGTCCTCTGAATAACGCCCAGAGTACAGGGGATCATGCAACTGGCACTAGAATCAGTGTAGGTGCATGATTCCAACATGTTTGATACCAAACATACCTAGGTTCGGAGAAGCCACTATGTAGTTGAACCACTTGTGTTGACCAGTGTCCACTACATACCTCAAGATGGTTTCCCCACACTTACAAATCCCAGGGAATGTAGTCTCATACCTAGGGACATGCACCCTGCCCTTGGGCTGAAGGGCCTACCAGAGGGGTGACTTATAGTGTCTAAGGGCAGTGAAAGGGTGCATGCACTATATCACACAGGCTGCAATGGCAGGCCTGCAGACACACTTTGCATGGGCTCCCATGGGTGGCACAATACAGGCTGCAGCCCATGGGTAACTCCTGGTGTACTGTCCTAGGTACCTAAGTATCATATACTAGGGACAAACATGGGTGCCCAAGTATGCTAATTGTAGGTGTAAAAAGTTTACCAGTAACCAAATTTGGAGGAGAGAGCACAGGCACTGGGGTCCTGGTTAGCAGGCTCCCTGTGCACTACAGTCTAAAGACACTGACACCAGGCAAAAATTAGGGGTAAGTATGTCAAAAATATGCTACTTTCCTACACTCTTATTTCGACGATTGGATTTCCCATCTGCATCTTGCCTCTCTAAACATCTTGTATTGGTTGACCATTTGCTTCAGGAGCTTGTGGCAAATATCTAAAATCAAGTTGACTTTCTTTTCCAAGAGTCCCTAAAAGTAGAGCTTCCTTGTGAGCTGGACAAGACTCCTGACCATCTAAAGCTTCCAAATAGTTATTGAACATTAGAATCCAATTATCCCATGAAATTGGAGGAGTATCTGCCTGGGCTGAAAAACACAGAGGTGGATTCACTGAAATATTTGAAGCCATGTTTGTGTTGTGAAATAAATGTAAAATTAATTAAAATGTATACCTGTACAAACTTTAAAGTTTAAATTGAACTCCTGAAATATTTGTAGTAGGCATGCACATCACTGTTGTGTATGACAATATGGAAAACAACATTACAGATGTTATGCAAGGTGTGTGCTTCATTGTAAAACCATCTTAAGGTGTGCAGAATATGCTGCCTCACCCCAGATGAGGTGCTTGTGCAGATGTAGAAGATGAAACTCAGGCCAGAATTTGAGCTCAGTCACACAGAATTTTAGAGATGCATCCAAGTAAAACATGCTCTTTAAAGGCTTGTCTGCAGATGTGTTGCAGGTATATAGAGCCCTGACAGCAAATATCTTGGACAACCTTGGGAATCTGAGAGGCAAGTAGAATCTGGGATTAGGACCATAGGAGGAGCAGACTGGATTGAGGCTTTGATGTGTTCCATTAAGCTAATGCTATAGGCAAATGAGAGACTGGTCTAATTGAATGTCCTACTTTGGGTGTCTAGAACAAGGGCAAACTGTATAAAATAGGAAGGACACAGCTCAAACTGCCCAATATGTGACTAAGAGGAAGGGTACTACTAGTTTAAATCTGAGGATGCTGGAAATTATGACAACTCTTGAAGGGAGAGTATGTGTTTTGCTGGGCTTTGAGATGTGGCTGACTCTGGTCCAGAATTATGGCATCTGTCAGACTGTAGATGTTTGAGGAAATAGAACTCGATGAATACCAAAAGTTGTGTCTGGCACTGTACCTGATGATAGCCGTAAGGGGAGTGGTTGTGGAAATCCTGTTGCTTTCAAATTGGAAAACTAGCTCAAGGAGATAGACTGCAATATAAATCCACGAAAGGTGGTCTGCTCAGGAGGGATTCCCTTAGAAATTAAAGAAAATATGAGAACCTTGTTGGACACATATTGAAATGAAGTAAATGACTGGCAATTCGGTTGTGGCTAAAAACATTCAGTAGGACATTCATGATGTGAGAGGAGGCAGAAATGTGGGAATGTCCAGCCTTGTATTTCTTTTGATAATTTATTTATAAGGTGGCACGTATGGGGGTAACCATCAATTATCCTTAGAGGTCGACACAAATCTTTGGACTCAAATAGGAGTGATATACCATCTTAACAGTCAACATCAATAAGATCAATTCAATAAACATCACTTTCAATATTGGAGTCAGTAATTTATACGCACCATGACCTATGTGGCCATGAATCTCCACACCAGTTTAATAAAGTTCACACATTTATTGCCCTTTAGATTAACAATGCTAAGATCTCGTAAATCAAATGCACGAACAGATATAAGTACAGAAACAATACAGGCTGACAAAACCTTCAGAATCTTAACCTAGACAGAATATTTATCATTAAACAACCAAGAACCACCATGTAGAATAATGACCATAACAGATTAATGATAGAGACAGAATACATTTAGTTATTCCAAATTAATTGTTTACAATCAATTTATATGAAACAGTCGAATTTAGATTTTGACATCCTTAAATATTGCTCTGATTCGATAAGCATGTTTGGGCTTCATGCAAAAAGGAAAGAAGACAAAATTAATTTGGAAAACATCTGCCTATGGCGCTAACCAAAAATAGCGGTTAGGGTTTCTAGAGAGAGAGGAAAAACAACCTGCAAGAAAGACAAATGCACATTTGGTTATACCTCTCCTAAATGAATCAGCAAGCAGCGATGTCTTCATCAGTGGAGCATCTTCAGTCGTCTTCACTGGCCAATGGTATAATAGGGAACAGTTCAGTAATGTTTGGCCTTAATACATCTGAACTGACAATGGCAGAAGGCTAAAGACATAACACATCATTATACTAGCAGTGTAAAGGAAAATCTGTAGACAACTGAGAACTACAAGGAACTGCCCTTCCATCACCTAGGATTGCTGTATTAAATCCCTAGAAAAGCAACTAGCTAAACTTCAATTGGTCAGTCTATGAGGTGGTTTAGGTCAGAATTAATTAACTTTCTTCCACGTTTCAGAAGTATCTCTTCATTTTCTCCATTAATTATTGTCTCATCTTCTCTCACTGCAGTCACAAGTTTCCACAGTAGAATACAATTGTTGCAGGTTATACATGAGCACTGAAGACTATTGTTCCTGGGTACACATTATCTCATCCCAGGAAGACAGACAAATGTTACAACATTAGAACATAACTTTTCTACAGTGTACAAGCTACACAGCATGCTTAGAGAAACATCTTGCAGCGTTAGCACTTTTAAACATTGCCTCTGGAAAATTACTGAGACATGGGGCCTTTTTAAAACCAATGCTAAAACATGAAGGATAAACATGTAATAATATTTAAACTATTAATTGTTTTAGTACATATTAACATTCATTTATCAGTACATTTAATTATGAATAAACAAGATACATTTTCATTCGACAGTTGTTATTTTCATATATATCAAGTTATTTATGGTGTCCCCTATATCAGCTATACATTTTTATGAATTAATTCACAATTTCAAATAAACCTTTTGATTCATGTTATTTCATACTATATTTAATGCCATAATTGTTGTTAATACGGTTTGCACTCAAACAGAAATTCCAGGCGTATGTTAAACTGGCCACTATTCTGCAGTTACCATATTCCTTCGGGTAATTGCCTAATTTGTTCAGTTTCATCCCAAAGGTCAATTTGGGGATGTATTAAATAAAATAGAATGCCTCCTATCCTAAATGACCTAAGTTTTCATTACTGGAAAATATAACACTTTCATTTCTAAACATTATATTCCAATAATTTCTGATACAATCAGAGTTGGTTTTCAGGCAAAGTAGTTAACTGTCAATGTTTTAGAATTAGTCCTAGATTACACTGTTTATTTCTGAGACATCCTAACACATTCCCATATAATTTTCATAGCTTAGGTTTTCTGAAATTGATTGATGGGTTTGTAATCTTAGAAAACAGAACAGTTTTACTGCCTTAGTTTGTTTTCCCCTTAACATTTCCTGTAAATTTGAATCTATGTAGAATCGCCACATTTCCTGTAGTTCTCCAGGAAGTGAGAAAGCACAGTAACAGTAATGTTAAGGTGACCACCATTACTGGTAAGAACCTCTGGAAATTTATTTGCAATAACATAATGGTGATGAATTCACTTATCCAAAAGTGAAGTTAAAATAAAAAGTACTTTAAATTATTTTTGAATTTGGATTCGGTTCATCCAAGCTAGCAACAGATATATTGAGTCTTAAATTTAGACATTGACACAAAGATTTCTTTATGCATTTTATCAATTCAGTTAATTTGAATCAGCAGATAAACATTTCTACCTTATCTGCAAAACCAATGACAATGTTGACTCCTTTTTAGATTTTTGGGCACGTTCTTAGACTAAGTCTTCATTTCTTGTAAGCCTTGAGCATACCATGGACGGCTTCTCACATGTGACCAGGCGTGGGTACCAGAGGCGGCCCTTCCAGTATGTCAGAGGATCGTCACCCCGCTGCTAATAAGGCAGCATTAAAATAAAATGATAATTCATTATCATTTTATTTTTCTGCTGTCCAGGGACGGGCCACCACCTCTGAGGGAGGCAGGCGGAATAGTGGTGCACTATGAGTGCGCGTGCCAGTTTGGCCTACCGTCTGACGCTGGCTGAACTGACATGCACACTTAGAATTATTCACCCAAGCTGTATTTCACAGCCAGGTGGAGACCAAGTGCAAGCTCCCACTCTCTCCCTGAGCGGCATTTCAGCCTGCTCTGGCCAATCCCTGTGCTTCTCTCATGCTGAACATCAGAGAGGTGTCTGGATTGGGTGGGGAGGGGACCAAAGCAAGTACCAAGACAGCTGGACAATCAGAGGCAAGGTGGCGGGAGTAGCAGAGGTGAGGCAGCCAGGCGGCAGGCCAGTGCAATTTTTTTTTTATTATTATCCCCTGCCACTTCCCCCCCATCCCCTCTTGCGCTGCCCTGTCGGCCCTGCCTGGTGAGTACCATGTTCTCTCGGCCAGGGGAATGAAGATATATTTAACTGAATGAGGTCTAAGTAGGCAGAAACCAGCTTGAGGTTGCTTGTGTTGCTGTCTGGAGGGGTCCTACCTGATTGTCCCAGCCAGACTGTTTACTAGTGGAGCAGGACCAGTGCTGATTTAAGTATGGCTGGGCTCTGTCAAGACTGGCATAAAAAGTGAAGCACAATAGCTTGGATTGCGGAACAAGTGATTGTCAGTGGCTGAGATTAATTCAAGCTTTTCTTTCCATTACCTTGTTCTGTGCTGTCCAAAATGATGGACAGATCCTTAATGTTAAACCATATCAGGGTCTCAAATGACAAAACATCTCAAGCATAGTGGAAATGGGTCCATCTTTATGATCTGAATCGAATCCTTGATTCCCCTCTTGTAGGATTGATAGACCAACAGTAAAGAGCCAGACAACCTACTCCTGTTATAATTTGGAAACCTATTTAGGAAATCTGCCCACCAAGAGCATATGGACCCATGGGGAATACCTCCTTTATATACATCATCTGGTACTAAGAGCCACTCTCTAAGTGCATCGTCATTATGATCTTCAAATTAAAATTACTCAAGGTGTGGCCGAAACAGTAGTGGAGTTATTGTGAATATGTTTTTGACCTACAGTAGATAATTAAAGAACACATTGCTTTATTTTTTTAACACTGTTGTGTCCTTACAAAATAAAAGCGGCCAACTTGTAAAGGAGCAGCGTTACCAAACTCCTAACTCTAGTTTGCAAGAAGCAGCAATGTACCCAAAATACGTTTGTGCCTCAGTAGCCGTCATCAATCAGATGATTGAATCTGTAGGAACAGCTATTAAGGCGTCCCTCATACCTCTCGCACCGGAGGTGAGCATACACTATAATCTTGCAGCAGCATAATACAGCAGGCAGCCCCAACCCCTCACATCCGTTCTGTCCGCAGACATTCACCATTGCCCCTTAACTCCTGCTCACGATGGTCTGTCATTGGGCAGGTCTATCTTTGCAAACATTTCTCCTCAGGTCACAAGGGTGGATTCTGTTTTAATAAAATGGAATTGCATTGCATTTGAAGACAGAGCACTTGTTGGGAGGAGCCATGATATTATTTTGCAGCCATCCCATAGGTGAATGTGAATTCATTCAACAGAGACTTGCTTTTAAAAAATACAATTCAGGAAAAAAATTCTAAATTCCCATGTGTCACATTCCATGGTCTAAAATGTGTAGCACCTTTATCCTGTATGTAGTGTTAAGTGGGAATACTTATTTGACTTTGTGCAAGATAGTAAACTTTAATTAGCATAGGATAATGCATGGCTTTGGTCCATTGGAAATCAATTGTCACTAAAATAATGATATACAAAATACGAATACCCAGAATCGTCCCCCAAAGAACAAATCTTATTGTAATTTTCACTTAAGCAAGCTGAGCTCGAAGTCCAAATGAAATAACTAATTGGAAAGACTCTAAGGCCCTGGTTGAGTCAGGCCGTGCCGTATCCCTGGGCGAGATACCCTCCACCTGATAACACCTGGCTTGCTGTTCCTTCATCTATGGTTTTCTAGTGAGGGAACACAGTGTCTGATTTTACCAGTCGGAAAATCTAGCTGTTAAAATATTAGGCAGTGCCTGTGGGCAAAAGGGGGAGGAGCAGGTGAGGCTCCCTCCTGTCAGGCAGTATCTCTTCTGTTCCCCCAGCTCCTTGGCATTCTGCCTTCCTAGGCCCTCGGCCCGCTTCGCTCCAAGCATGTGGTAAATGGGAACGTTAATACCCACAGAATTGGGAAAATTATGGTACTGGTGATGTATTCCTGAACAGGGACGGCTCCTTCACAGTGGCGAAGGAGCATCACCACCCTGGCTAAGCCAGGAAATGAAAGATAAAATGATATTTAATTATTATTTTATCTTTCATCTGCTGGCTGAGACAGCAGTGTGTTCAGGATGGGGCGGGGCTGGGCTTTGGAAGGTGGAAGGGAGGAGGAGGGGAGAGTGCACTAAGTGTGCATGTGTGTTTGGCCGGCCGTCTCATGCCGGCCAAACACACATGCATACTTAAGTTTCTCCAGCCTGGCTGTATGTACAGGTAGGCTGGAGAAACAGCAGAGACCCCAGGCTTGTGTCTGAGCGACACTCTGAGGCATTAAGACCAATCCTGACGCTGCTTACATGCTATGTTTAGCATGTAATCAGCACCAGGAATGCTGGAGAGCCTGTGCTGGTGTCTCAGCGAATGCTGGGACATCACAAGAAGACCAGAGGAACAACGCAGCAGAAGACGACGGCGGAGAGGACAAGAAAAATTTAAGGTTTTCCTTTTTTTTTTTATTATTATTATATTTTTTCAAATGTTCCCCCCCTGTTCTCTTCCCCCAACCCTCTCTCCTCCCACCCCTCCCCTTGAGATTTGCGGGTGCAAAGTATACACCCCATCAGCACCATCCAAAATCATAATGGGATTCTGGAGGGGCAGGTTGGTGTGGGCTCTTGCACTAGACCTATGCTAAAATACTTTATATTTTAATGTTAGTTTTGGACTAGTGAACTGATCACCGTGGTGTTAATACAAATGCAAAAGTTGGTAAGAGAGCAGCAAACAAAATGGACATTATTTCCGTCCGCAGCCTGTAAACTTTGCTTCACAACTAAAGTTTAATGAGAGTGTGAAGTGCTGTGTCATTTATTTAGAAAAGCATGCATGTTTAGAGTTATACCTGGCACCGTGTGGTAGATGATTTAAGCAGAAGGAATGTAATGTAAAAGGATTTGTTAAGTGGGGACTAATAAACCGTGAGGGTCTCTAGGTGCTGAGTGGTTGTGGAAGGCCCATGGATCAGTCAGAGGCAGGTCTTTAGTTTCTTGCAGAATATTGTGAGCGTGCGGCTGTTCAGATGTCCTGGGGGAGGGTGTTCCAGGTCTTTGCTGCTGGATAGGGGAATGAGCGGCCTCCTGCCCTGCTTCTGCGAATGTGGGGAATGTGTGCGAGTGACTGCGCGGTAGAGTGGAGGTTTCGGGCTCGCTGGTGGAAGCGCAGGCAGCGGTTGAGCTGCGCGGGTCCCTTCAGATGCGGCACCTTGTAGGCGAGGGTGGATATCTTGCAATAGCAGTGTTTCTGGATTGGGAGACAGTGGCGTTTCCGGAGGTGAGGCATGATGTTGCTGCGGCGCTGTAGGTTGAGAACCAGTCTGTATTAAAATTGGTGCTGAGCTTTTGCAAAATTAGTATATGCTCATTTGTTAGACACAAACACTCAAAATGCTATACAACGAGAGGAACTTAGATTCAACAAAGGACATGAAAATACTAATGGGCTGACACGCAAAGATACTTAGTATTAAAAACGTGTTCAATTATCGCATATAAGAAGGATAAATGAAAAATAGCAGTGTGGGGCTATGGTGTTTCACCCATAATTCTAAATTTTACCGCACTTGCCACATACTCTAATGTATCCTGGACAATTTGCTGATGTTAGGTAAATGACATCTGTACTTCCAGATCAGACAGATCGAATGTTACAGAACAGCGTCCACCGCCTGTGGCGCAGCTCAGGGCCAGGCACTTTCCGAAGGTAAATTGGTCAGCTTTCTGGTGTACCAGGGGAACGGCTTTCATCTACAGTATGAGAATGAACTGCACATATTTAAATGCGATTCGGAATTCGAATAGGGTGGAAATATTGATCGCGCCTTTGGCCTGAAAATGTTTTTCTTCATTATTCATGGAAATTAATGCGACTGCACAGACGCTCTTCTTAAGACTGCAGGTATTTGAAGAGAGGGTAAAAAAATCAGACTTTTTCCTTTTCTACTTAAGGTCTGAGGTTTCAGGTATTACAGTGCCTCCCAGTGAGGCAGTGAGGTTTTACACCTGCTGTTCTGCGAGGCTGTTTCCTAACGCAAATACATACTTCTAGAGGCGTCAATGTGGACACAGAGTAAAACTGATTCATGCCTGGGATACACAAGTTTAAACAGGGCACAGCAACCGTTTATTACAGTAAGCCTGCGCATGTGAAGTTGTTTATGCTGAGTGCAGCATTTTAAGGTTTTTACTAACTCTTTTACTCTGGGACTTAGAAAGGACAGTGTTTGAAAGTTGGAAGGTATCCGAGCATCCCACAGTTGTTTCACGTCCTCGATCTACGAGTCATGAAAGAACATCTCCAGCACCTCTGCGCTAAGCCCCGTGTAGATGATGTGGAGGTGTCTTTTACATGAAATACGGTAACTAGTAGGACGGCCTGCACGGGCGCAGTTTGCTCCAGCATCTCTCTGACCACCTTGTCAGTTTGTTTCTTCCTTTAAATGGCCTTTTAGCCAACGGTAAGCTGGCACTAGGGCATGTTTTTCTTTCATCGTGCTATGCTTATTTACTTTGGGACGAATAGGCTGGTGTTCTGTATGCTTTAATGTGAAATAGATGGTTGTAGCTCTGTGCTACGGTTTTAATATCTAACTGACTATACTTTTATTGCTATACTGTTTCTGCTGCAGTGCCTCAGATGGCGCAAGTTATGTTTGCCCCATACTGAACACTCTAAATGGAGAATTCTTTTTTTCAAATAAAACAGCATAGAAAATCTATGTATATAGAACATTCGAAACAAATATAACATTGTGATGCATCAGTCTTCAGTACACAATGCTTAAAGTAATGAAGTCAGAAAAACAGGCAAGCAAGACCAGTAGCATAGCAACCATTAGTACAGCAGATGCAGGGTCCTGAGAGGCCCATCACTCCAATAATTGTGGGGTCTTGTACTGCTCAGCTTTAAGGCTGAGGCATTCAGTTTACTTTCTTGCATTGGAGCACATGGCAACCTTGCTGTGCCACTAAACTGCACCAATTAAAAGGGGCACATGAGTACCATATAAATGCCACCTATGTGCACTGACTTCAGTTCCCTTCTTTCCAGACCTTCAGACGCAGATCCAAAGCTGGTACTGCTTTTGTATATGCCAAGATTTTTCTAATTTATTTTTGAAAATTTATCAGAGTGCAAGGGAAATGTCCCCTGCTAAAACAATAGGCTTTAAACCTTGCAGGAACAGTTGCAAACAGATGTCTGACCGATCCTACTTGCTTGCCTTTGGTGTTTGGAGCCAAAGGTCATATGGGATTCTAAAGCGAAGCTCTACATCGCAGGCATTGCAATACTCCACTCCATGACCCATCAAAGTTGAAAGGAAGGTCCTAGTCTTGCTCTTAAATTTGTCCCATGGCAGATATCATGGTCGAAGTCCTTGTCTGAGTCAAAGAAGGAACACATGAAATCCAAGCAGGAATCAGCCCTGTCCCACCATTGTCTGTCTCCAGAGAAGGTATAAGGGTGTTAACATGGCACTCGGTCTTGCTCCCAAACTCCTTAGGAGCTGATTCTGAGTCTGGCCCTGACCCCCCCCCTCCCGACTTTCCAGGTCTGTAAGTGTCATTGAAGCAATTCAAGGGCTTTAGGAAGGCAATGCTCCACATTTCTTTAATGCTTTCTGCTCCCTCTGGCACGACGTTTGGGCCCCAAGGAGCCCCACTGACCTATAGTCTCGTTCTCCCTTGGCATAGTCTGTGACTCTCAAAGCTGCCTCAGTTTCTACACTGGCTTAGGTGCAGAGTTAAGCCCCAGCTCCACATGGCGCCGGAAGATGGTCCACACCCTATAATAGCCTCTCACTCTGAGCTGAACTCATCTTGGTTTTGGCCAAAGCCCTGCCCGAACCCACCGGACAACAGCCCTTTGGCAAATATTCTGATTGCGACATACTTCCTTTATAGCAAAGCCACACATGTACACTACATCAACTTTTTTGGCTCGGGCTTGGATCAAACACTAGCTTACTTTGAACATAGCAACAAATTTGCCCCAGAATATGATGGACAGTTGGAATGAGGAATTACAGGATGTCAGTGGCTTGAACACCTTCCCAGGCACTGGATTTGTCTCGCCTCATGTCCTACCAATTAGGAGGGCATATCTTTTGCTGTTTGATTAGAAAGACGGCAGAGGTCCTTGACCTGCAGCTCCCCAATATGGAGGTCAAAACCAATTTTCTAACGAAGATCTTTCAGCATTGCGATGCTCCTACCAAACTCCTCCTGCCATTTAATGAGCCCATGACAGATACAGTTGTCAACTGACCGGATGCTTGTTTCCACACACCAGCTCCAGGTGACCTTGAATTTCTCATGCAGCGCCCAACCAGAGTACTAGGCAGTACAAGCATCCACCAGTAAAGTGAACCCTAACATCTTCCCTATGACTTGACCTGACCGCAAATCGAAACCATTTTATTACTATTCCGCTGCGCCTTCCACCCTCACCCAGATGGCTGACAGAGGACCAAATGTCAATTTTGCTGCAGTAACTGCATATTCACTTGGCCAAAGGTCCTTTGAGAGGGTTCTTGCCTCTGAAGCAGGAACTGGGTGCTACTCCTGTTCCTTCCTTGTGCCGAAGAAGGGCTTAGGCCTTTTCCCATTTTAGATGTTCACCCTCTCAATGCCTTCCTGTGAAAAGAAAATTGTGATAGAGACTTCTAACTACAGATTCCTCAACCTGTCTTTGGTGTCGGACCATGATCCTGGAGCCTGCTTTGACTGTTGGTCAATGCACCTGAAAGGGATCTGGGAGCTTCTAGCAGTCTGGCCTAAGGAGAGCCCCATGTTGTTCCCGATGTCAAAGGAGATCTTAAGCCAAGTTGTGGAGTTAGTATTGTGCTTGATCACTTTCAAAGTCAAAGATGTCATCATCAAAGTTGGGCATGGCTAAGAAGCATAAAAAGAAGCAGTTGAAGCGTTTTTCGTCTTCCTCCTTTCTGCCTTATGCTTCTAGGTGCCCCGCTCTCTCACTCCTCCTGCAGAGCTAGAGGCTGTGTCCATGCCTTACGGAATTTCCTGGAGCCAGAGGGACCTCTGACCAACTTCAGAAGTTCTGTGTCGCCATGCAATCCATCTGTGGGCCACCAAGTCGCTCTTGCGTGTCTTAGGGCCCTATGGAGCCAAGAGGTGCCCCAGTTGGGATACCACTGGTGGGCCTGCCCCCAACACTAACTGGGCCCACTGGATCTGCCTCTGAAACGGACCTCGAAGCCAAGACCCACACCGAAGCAAGCCTTTCCACTGTCAGTGGCACCACCCGACGACGCAGAACCCTTTGTCGTGTCTGACTCCGTGACATCGACGCAGGCTGTACCTCAGCTATCTGGTTCAGACATGCGGCCTTTGTTGACAAACCTGGTGCAACTTGGACATTGCGGCTGGTGATGATGACAGCTATGTTCCCTGACCCAACCAATGATATGGGCCTGTCCTACCATGAGGACATCTGGTATGAGAAGCTGTGAGATGACAGCAGACTCGGCATGTCTCTATATTCTGGCCTGTTCTCGCCTCCGGGACCTGCTGCAAAGGAAAGTGCATCCTTCGCCATGGTGGTGCAGAGGGAAGTTGGACGTTCTCAACCTCCAGCTTCCCTCCGTCACAGTTAAGACCAACATATTGATGAAGGTGCTTCAACTGGGCCTCTGAGCCTTTCACCTGCTAAGCCCCTACTCCCATTTAATTAAGTCCTCATGGACATTTCCATGGGTACATGATTCCAGTCCTCTATAGGTGTACCTGTGCAGATAGTGATTGTTCATCGCCACTGCTCTGCACCGGGACCCAGCTCTCCTCACCAGCAACACTCCCCGAGAGCCTGATGGTGCAGGCCTCGCCTACCGAAGTCAGCCATAGTGAGTTCTCTATAATTCCTCAGGATAGGGAATCCAAGAGGCTAGACGCCTTCTGACCTTCCTTTCTGCAAGCCTAGCTTTGCCATCGGCGAACAGCCCCTGGGCTGGTATTCCAACACCTTGTGAGACTCAGTAGTGCAAGTGCTGCTCATGGTCCAAAGGGAGGCCATACTGAACCAAGCCATACTTGATGGCCAAGATGCAGCAGAGTTCTCCATCTGGTATGGATTGTACACCACTGACTCAGTGGGCAGGGCTTTCTCATCCACAGTGGCACTTCTCTGCCATGCCTCGTTAAAGTCAGCTGGCTTCTTAGGGGGCATCCAGTTGGTACTGATGGGCATGCCCTTTAAGGGCTCTCGCCTGTTGGGTGACATGGCCAATACAGCACTCGAGCGCTTCAAGCATGCACTCATCGGAGCGAAGGGTCCAGAACATTCAGGCTGTGATTCCCGAGTCCTGGATATCAGTGAGACGGACTCTGAGGCTGCTGGGTCTGATGGCCTCCTGCATCCTGCTGGTGAAGTACGACAGGTGGCACATGTGGGCTCTGCAGTTAGAACTGAAGAAGACACAGTCGTGTCGGCACCAGGTGAATCTCTGCAACTTGGTCTGGATTTCAGAGGTGACTGCAAAAGATTTGTCTGGTGGTCGATGGACTGTAGTTACGTCAGTGGCGGATCCCCCCTCCATTGCCAACCCAAAGTCGACAGTGGTGACTAATGCATCATATGTCAGGCTGCTACGTGGGTGTTACTCCTCACGTTCACATAATAATACTGCCTGGACAGTCAAGTCTGTCGAGATGGGCATTTTGTCAATTTGGTACTCGAGGACTTTTTGGTTTTTGGCAGACCCACCTCCAATATTGCTTTGGTGTCTATTCTAAGGTGAGGCATCTGTGGTTAAAAGTCTGTATCAGAAGTACAAATTATTTACGTTCTGTTATGCTTTTTCTGTAAGAGATCCCATCTAATTGCCAATTCCTCACTGATACTCCCATCCTCCCTGTTCTGCAAACTGGGGTGTTAGAAATTGCGTTGTTGGTTGTCTGGGTTGTAAACCTTAGTCTAACAGCAACTACAATCCAAGTCAGGGTATGTGTCAGGCAAACCCTAAATTAAGCTTTGCTCTCTCTCTGGCAGCTTGGCGTAGAGCAGTCAGGCTTAATTTAGAGGCAATGTGTAAAGTGTTTCTGCAACACTTCAAACAGTCCAACAGTAAACACATCACAATTAATAAAAATAGAGTAAGACCAAAACAACAGAAATCCAGTAAGTAGTACTTTAGTAATGAATTCATTTTTAAAGATTACCTGTAAAATGACGCTTAGAAGTAATGAGCTCCAATCAGGGGTATATGGTTTTGCCGGGCAGGGACAAAGACAAAAGTTCAAATAAAAATTTGCATGGGGAAATTGTGATGTGGGACCTCCTCCTTTGTCTCGCCCCCTACCTGACAAATGACGGCAAACCGCTCCGGGAAGTAGCCGAGTTCCCTTAACCTTGTTTGTGGAAAGTTTTTGTGAAGATTTGTCACTCTGTACCAGAGTTATTTGCAAACCAAAAAAATCAATTTCCTGTGGAAACCTAATCCTAGCTATAATTATACAGGAGCAATTGCAACTGGGTAAGATATATATGATGTATATATCTGTGTATATATGATTGTATGCATGTTTATGGGTAGATACGTGTAGATGAAAAAAAAAAACTTCCTATATTACCCATCCTGATTGGCACCTACCTTGCATACACTCCCATTCGTCTGGCCCAAATCTCGTTCTTTCTCCAGTAGTTTTCTCACCTGAAGCCTTTCAAACGTCTGTGGATTGTCATAACTAGTTTCAAACCTCTCCCAATCTGTCTACTAATTCAAATAAGAAGTGCACGTCACCATTTCCCACTAATGTTATTTTTTACCTCTTTTAATCAGCTTCTGTCGTAAAGCTGGTGTAAAATTGTGAGATCTAGAGAGCACAGACACAGCCCAAGTAACACACAATGAAGAAGCAGCAAAAAACGAATAATTTATTACCAAACCACCTCTGTCCCGGAGTCCCGAAGTTACTCGTTGCAAAGCTCTTCAGCGCCTCATCAGGGGCAATAAGCACTATATAAATGCAATTATGCTACAATATTAAAATTATCGCCTTTAGAAATGTTTACAGTAACATAGCAGCTGCAGTATTGACCAGTGCCCCCTTATCCCAAATGCCATTTTTAATCATTTGGTTCGTAATTATCTTCAGAGGGGGCTTTTGCAATTATTATTATTAGTGGTAGTAGTAGTAGTCATTTCAAAATTATGGTTTGTTTCTGCTATTTTGTGTGGTCTGGTTAATTGTACTGCGTCATTTTCTGATTAACTGAATTATGGTTTTATAACTGTACTCGTGACTGCTTTTCTCCTAAACTAAAATGTATTAACACTCTCGCGTACCTTCTTCCATTAGTTCTCAGTTTCAGTGTTTTTTTGAGGCAGCGATATTTATCCGTTCTATAACTGGTTAATTTAATCATTACTATCTTTTGTCTGTTATGCTTGTTTAAATGTTCAGGCGCCAGCTGAAAGTTTGCTGTTCTCTGTAACCCCATCGCAAACAGAGCTCCTCCCCACTGCAGAAAATAAACGGAATGCAGGTTAGCGCACATGTTTTTTCCTTCGAGATTATCGTAATTTAATGTATATGCATTAAATGTTTTGCTGTTTTTTCCACAAAGTGCAAAGGTTTCAGAAACCTAAATTTCACAGGGTTGATGTTTTACCTGTGATTTTTTTTTCTTCCAGAAATTAATGGGAATAACATCATTCGAACGAATTAAGGATTTCATCCCATAGGAGGTGCAGACTTAGGCAGTCATTCTGACCGCGGCGGTCGCCGCCTGCCATGCGGTCACCGCCGAATGACCGCCCCGCGGTCAAAAGACCGCGGCGGCCATTCCAACTTTCCCGCTGGGCCGGCGGGCGCCCTCCAAAAGAGCGCCTGCCGGCCCAGCGGGAAAGCCCCTGCAACAATGAAGCCGGCTCCGAATAGAGCCGGCGGAGTTGCAGGGGTGCGACGGGTGCAGTGGCACCCGTCGCGATTTTCACTGTCTGCTAAGCAGACAGTGAAAATCTTTGTGGGGCCCTGTTAGGGGGCCCCTGCACTGCCCATGCCAGTGGCATGGGCAGTGCAGGGGCCCCCAGGGGCCCCACAACACCCGTTCCCGCCAGCCTGGTTCTGGCGGTGAAAACCGCCAGAAACAGGCTGGCAGGAAGGGGGTCGGAATCCCCATGGCGGCGCGGAGGATTCCCTGGGCCAGGGGAAAACCGGCGGTTTCCCGCCGGTTCCACTTTTCTAACCGCGGCTTTACCGCCGCGATCAGAATAGCCCAGGAAGCACCGCCAGCCTGTTGGCGGTGCTGGAATGAGGGCCTTAGTCTCGTTCTTTTCCTCCCGCTAATTACTCTTTATACCTAACAATACATTTAAGAGATGACAGACCCAAACCACACTGCTGAGTTTACCATTGCTCTTTTTAGGGTCCAGCCTGTGTCGCATGCGCTCGCGCATGCGTATCGCAGCGAGATGCTTTAGGTATTAGAAAAGGGCTCGGAGCCCTGTCGACGTCACGTCAGTGTTTTTCATTGGTTCGTGGGCTTGCCTATTAAAATCTGCTTGCTTTCATTAGTTGAAGGCATGCATACGTCATGCCTTTTCCGGTGGCTAGCCCTCCTCGAGCGCATCGACCAAGTACAGAAAACATGCGAGGCTATTTGTCATGCAAATTGCATCAAAATAAACATGCAATATAAAAACATGGAAAAATTGTACATCAGTTCTCTAAAGCCATCTCACAGTTCCGGTGACATTGGCCTTGTGGTATAGTTTTGTTCTCAGAACTCCTTTATAACGTTACTGGACTATAATGCACAGTAAACAATTAATTATCCTATACGTATGGAACATGTTAGTATAGGCTAATGGCACTGCATACAAGTTCTTATTATTTGATCTCACAACACTAATGGGGTGGGGAAGCCCATGTTTTTGAAACTGGTCATTGAGTTACGTGAAGGATTTGCACTTAAAATACATGGGATTTTGCAGTCCCTATAAATGCACATCTCTAATTTCTTTATCAATGAAGTCTAGTGACGCGTTTAGTCATCAACTGTGATAAGTTATTGCAATCAAGTTCTAACGTCACAATGCCTGCTACCAAAGCCAGCAGCCAAGGTAAAAGGCAGGTCCGGTCATGGAGCAGCTGTTTAAAGCAATGAAAACAAAACACTGCTTTAATTTCTTCTGGTCTATTTTTCTAGCTTACAGTGACAAGCAGAAAGAACAGGAATATTGTTTGTATCCCTTTGATATTAAAGAAAAGTTGGAATCTTTGTTTCTACGCATTCTGGGTTATTGCAGCATTTTTTTTAAAACTGACTTCTATTGAACTGCTTCTAATATCTTTTTGCAACAAACATGAAACTGGTTTTTGATGTGCTTAATTTTGCACTGGAGGGTATATTGTTATTCTTTGTGTTTGCAAACATGCTCACTCTTCCTGAAAGAGCTACTCACCAAGGTTTTAAGTGGTTTGTGGGAATGGTGATGGCATGACCATGTATTATATGGGATACATGATAAGGATATTGCAAGTCACCTTGGAGTTCCGTAGGCGTATATAAAAAAAAAAAAGCCATCCTTCGGCCTTGTTGCTGCATATGGTTATGGAACTCCTCAGTGACTTGTAGAATTCTTATAATGTACAGCAGGGGTTACTTTAGTCCTTATTTATTACCATAGACCTTCTTTGGAGAAGGCTCAGCCTACATATTTTACTGTCTTTTTCTATGTGCATGTAACATTCTTGTTTAGGAGTAGCAGCCACATCTGTTTGGTCGATGAAAAAAATTGTTAGTCCTACTGGCAAAAGAGAAACCCCTCAACACCCCAATCTGTAATTCAGTGTGTCAAGTGTGGCTTGAATCTTGCAGTTAATTGTCACCTTAATTCAGAGCCAATCAAGATTGGTACTTTTGATGTCTAACTTTGACTAACCAAGTTCCATTGTTTTCAAACCCTGTAACTGCCTAATGAGTTGACTAGGAAGACCCTTATGATATGCCTTACCGTAACCCTGCCAACAACAGATCTTAATATTTACAGAAAGACTTCAATGGGCAGCTGATTCTTGTTGCCCTTCAACCTAGTGACAGGTGCATATAAAAGAGATAGCATTATGTATACTTACAGTTGGTGAAAGATGGAATTTATGCATTCTAATTGATAAGTTAATTTATAATGTTAGATTTGACAAGCAGTCATTGTAGAACCATTTTGCTAAGTCTGCTTTTTAGTGCGTGGTACGCTAGATGTAAGGGATAAGAAATATGAATGCTTCATCTCTACATATTTACATCCAGATCATTAGATCACGCAACCACTTACAAAAGGTGGAGGAAGGGACGGCTTACAAAAACACAGGGATTTTAATTAATCTTCCCCTGTAAAGCCTGCCTTGTGTAAACCATGGGGAGGTGGCAACTCAGCATATCAAATGCTGGCAGCTGCAGTTAGAATTATTAGGGATGACACTTAACAATTAGAGAATGAGATTGCATTCTTTTGCAGGCAAATCTTTTAAATTACAATGAGAGTCCCAGATCTCGTGATTAACCAGAAAGACAACTTAGATACTATTGCTGATATTAAGCCAGTAGTAAACTTGATCCTAACAAAAGGTATAATTCACGAAGCTTTGGGGCTGTAATCCACAGAGTAATAACTGAATAGCAGGCCTGCAGGGGGGTGTGGCAGTAGACAGTCGGTGTGCTTCTTGGAAAAAATCTTTCCTGACCTGAAATTGCATTTTAAACATCTGAGGTAGATAAAGTGCTTTGTGTCCCTTCCTGGCAGAAAGTGCAATTTTCTTCTTCTACAGACATGACTCAGTTTTAGCCCTCGTAGATTGCAGAATAAATTCCATAGCAGCTCTCGCTATGGAACAGTTGGACGTATGTTGGTATTGGCACCAGAGGCACGAACTTCAACTTCAAGTGAAGTCTTTAGAGGCTAAATAGCTTGCTTCATAATCAACTTTGTAAAAGTCATTAGGGCTGCAGGGACCTATGAACCAAAGGAGGTCTAAGTCAACACACACTCGAGTGGGAGGTGAATCCCCAAGTATTTCAACAGTACTTTAAAAAATGGGGGATGCTCACTGGCGATCTTTTTGACACTGCAAAAAATACCAAAATGCCCAAACTGTGCATCCAGGTGCCCCCCTTCACAGTTCATTGTCAATGCTCTGTGGATGAATTGGAAAGAGATATTTGTCTCCCTCCACTACTTCTTATTCTGTATGTAATGAGGAAAATGAAACGAACCTCCTATGAGACTCATTCCAGTTGCTCCAACATTGACGAGACATGATACTCAGTGCTATTGTATAGCGTGTTGAGCCAGAGGCCCTTCATTACTTTATAGAGCTTGTATGTATGTATTCATGTGGTGTTTCTGTATCACAAACGTAGCCAAAATGCAGAGGAGTCCTGTGCATGGTCAAAGACAAGCGTAAAGTAAACGAGTGGTAGGAGAGGTAGCTACTTCATGTATTGTAATGCATTGTGATGTAGTATTCTCTAAAGAGGTGCATCTTTAACTCTTTCCTAAATTGGAGCAGTGTTGGGGCAGTCTGATGAATACAGGGATGTTGTTCCAAATCTTGGAAGCAATGGAAAAGGCAGTCTGCACACTGTTGATGTCCTACTTGTGAGTGTGCTGAGGACCACTACAAATGGTGAGCTTGTCCGCAAGATAGGTGAGGGTACTGGTTATGATGGCTTTGTAAATGATACAGCTGGTTTTGAAGATGATGCAAGCCCGCAAGAGGAGCCAGTGAAATTCAATCAAGATAAGAGGGATGTGATCATTTTTTATCAGGCCCTGGATGAGACCTGATATGCCATGTAAGACTGCCTTTGTGGAATCAGAGAAGCTGTGAGAGCTTTTGTTAATTACTAAGGGCTTCATCCCCGTCTATTGTTATTTTGCATACCATGTCACCTCAGTTTGGACCCAGCCATATGCCAAATGGCCTGTGGCATAGTGTTTCAAAACCCAGGTCTGGGCATACAGTTCCACTTAGGAAGTTTCACTTACGTATATAAAATCGTGAGGCAGGTATGACCGGGCATGGATCCTATGCACACTGTGCCACTAGAATTAAGCTCTACCTGACTGGCATGCCCTACCAAGAGCAAAGTTGGTCTTGGGTTGCTTTTATTCGGGTTCAGGGAGGACCTGGCCAGGCAGTTTGGCCTGTACTGTTCCTATTGGCATAGGATCAATACTGATTTGTGTATAGCTGGATTCAAACGTAGGTGGCATGATGGGCAAAGTAATGATAGAATGTGATACGGCCCGGAGTAATTACCAGTGGCTGAGATTAATTCAAGCATTTCATACTGTTTTGTATACTTCCGTTATCTGTGAGCAGAGCGCTAAGCGACTATATGCTTGGTCATTTGCTCTTACAGCTGCCCTGCACTCAAACAATTGTAGTTCTCTTGGCTGTCTTTTAGTTAACATTGGTGTCTTGAACGTTTTTGTATCGCAAAAATATGTAAGCTGTGGCAGCTATTAGGCGTCTTGTGGGTACAGAACCTCGCCTAAACATTGGTAATTTATTGGTCCTTGGTTCGGTGCATTGTACTTTAGATACATAGACTTACCCTGAGCACCCTCTCAACATTTAAGCATTGGACTGCTCTTCCACATATACCCAGGAAGTCTAGAACTAAGTACCGTGTAAGTTTGGGGACAGCTAGGGACCTTGAGCTTTCTGTGTAACGGAGAGAGCAGATGCTCCTGTAAATACCACCTTAGGGGACCCTGGCCTGTTACAATGAAAAATGCTTTAAAAAAACATATCTGATTGGTGGACGCAAAACTTTCGTCATTTTGCTAGATTGGCCATTTCAGTATCCTCTGAGCCCAGGCAGGGCTATTCAAGCTATATTAATGACTGTTTTTGAAAAAGTGTTGTTGCGACCGCCGTTGGGGACTATGACAGTTCCTACAATATTCACAGATTCTGTGTTACATAAAGAAAGTTTTGGGGAATATAAACAGGCTGGAAGGTGTCCTTTTACCCAAGAAAGGATGACAGGGAGTCACAGGAGTTCTGACTCCGTCCTAAAAGTTAAATAAAAAATAGACATATTTTGCTTGGCCGGGTCTGAAGCCCGCGCAAGGTGCTTTTACTGCAGCCAGCAGCTAAAGTAAATTGCACAAAGCCCTAAAAAAATGTTCCAGTAAAAAAAAAAAAACATTGTTGTGTAACAAAACACTTCTTTACATTGCCCTTCGTTGCATCCAGTTCTCTTCTTGCAGTAGTACAGCGTATTTTCTCTCTGTAATTTATAAACCCGGATTTACTTATTTTCATGATGCAGACATAGGAAATTAGCCATTCCTATCAGTAATCAGTAGCATATGTAGTGTGTATAATATCCCTAGCTCGAATAATGTAAGTGAAAGACCCTGTTAAGCATGAATAGTTATGAAAGTGGATGTTATAGAAGCCCATGCTGTCACATTACCCCACTGACCGACAGTAAGTTTGACAACTAATAACTACATTGCGTGGTCTCTTTCATCACAGTTACCGCGAGTGACCTGAAAGGGCCAGGGTTGATATTTGATCCAGATGCAGTTGCCGCAGGATTACAAGATAGAAAAGACAAATACATTGAAACTGGAAATCAGAGGCACATGAAGACTGGGTCTTCTAATCGTGTTCGAACCGTGTCATCCAGGTACTGTGTATCAAGATGAATTGCTTATAATTTATCATAAATTGGAGTCTATTTTTTCTGTTGACGTTTTATTCCTTTTTGTTATACCTTTTTGTTATACCACTGTTTCCTTTCACAGTGGCCATGCATTGGATGCCAAGGGAGGTAAATATTGTGTTGTATTAGTGGAATGCGGTTCAGTGTCCTGTTGCTTAAATACTGGTTACATACACTGGGCCCCAGAGATTCAGTGTCTTGTTACTTTGACCTTATTCAACAGTACATAGTAGGTGATCACCTTTTTGTGGTCTTTGGTGGACCCAAGAAGGGTAAGGTAGTTACCAAATGTACCATTTTCATTGGGTCATCCTCTGTTTGAAGATCTGTTATGCTCAGTCAATAAATATTCTCCAATAGGCACTTGTGCCCTTTACACTAGGGTCATGGTTGTTTCACAGTGCTCACCAGAGGCGACCTGGTTGCTGACATCTGCTGTGTGGCCATGTGGTCATCCTTCCATACTATTGCTAAAAATTACTGTCTCAGAATGCAGTGACAGATACTTAAAGGACATGTGTTGCATGACTTCCTTGTTTAGCTGGCAGTACTAAACCCAGCTCCCACAGGGAACTTGCTTTATGACTCATTCATAAGGTTAGGAATCTGCAGGAAAATGTATCCATCAAAAGAAAAAGTTACTTACCTTTGGTAATGATATTTTTGGTGGATATATAATCTTCTTACAGATCCCTCAGTCTTCCCTCCTCACCTGATGAGCTCGAACCCAGCATAATTAGATACCAGTGTATGCAAATGAGTCATATGCTGCTGTTTTCAGTTCATTATTTACAAGTCCCAATGGGGTCCAGAAAAAGTATCATGATTTAATGCCAGCTGTCCGGCAGGGGCCTATTATATGCCAGTATCGACAAGTGCAGCTGGTGAGGCCATGACTGAAGCCAGTCAATGCTGTGTTGTGTCATGGGAGAGCTGAAGTGGAGAAGGTTTTTGGGATCAGTCTAATGGCTGGAACGCTATTTATAATGTGAGGAATCTGCAGGAGAATTGTGTCCACCAGAAATATTGTTACCAAAGGTAAGTAACTTTTTATTCTCTGTGTGATAACAATGTGACTATAATCCCCATTGACCCAACGATTTAAGAAAGGTTTGAAGACTCCCCTTTTTAAAGAACACCACAACACAATGCATTAATTATCCTCAACCCAGCTACTTCCTCTAACACTTGTTGACTTTATGCATGTATTTGACCCTCTGCCCATGTCCTGGCTAGGTTTGGACTGTAGAAATACCATATACATACATATTCATGCATAAAAACTGCGCCACTTGCACTAGAGGTCTCCATTCCTGTTTACGTATACAATATTTATTATGTTCCACTGTATTTTTCTTTTTGCTTCAACGTTCCACCAAACTTCAAGATTCAAGTACTGTAGAGAGCACAACAAAGAGCCACCAGAAACTTAGTATCTGTGTGTCTGCTTTTGAAGCACAACACAGTGAGTCTGTTTAAGCTTGACTTGCTAAAGTAGTGAAGGAAAAGCAATGGAAGGTGCCAGTTTCACTGTGAAAGGCTCTCTAAATTAGAATATTCTCCCTTTCTAATCAAGAGTCTGATATATCTATTGGTCGTGAGTCCACCAGAGGATCTTATGTATGTCTCCTTTTTTATACATATACATATACATAACTATTGAAGGCTAGGGTAAAATCTTCTGCTCTCTGGAGCCTTCTCAACCCCTGTTATAATAATATTAGGGTTTCCTTTTGGCAGATACTTCCCTGTGCTAGTTTTTTTTGTGCCATGTTCCTGGAGTCTTTCCCTTCCCAAAGATGTTTCCTGCAGAGGCAAATCAATAAACAGCTTTTCTTTGGAAAGCCATCTTTCTGTTTTCACCTATTGGATGTAAGACCACTTCTGTATCTTGTATCCACCCAAGGGTATTGCTTTGCCGGATTATATTTAGGTATTTGTCCTGGTTTACTAGGCACGTTTTTCTGAGGTTTTGCATCCATTCGCTCCTTGTCCCAAATCGTCATAATCCATGATTAGTGTTCGTTTACTTTTAGTCTTTGGACCTTTATTAAGTATATTTTCCTTGAAATATTATATCTAAACATTGTTTAATTTTCAGAACTGTTTTGAATTGCATTAGTAATGCAATATTTTGATGGATTCTTCTAACAGCAGATTCCTAACCTTAGAATTTTCCCTAGGCACCAGACAGGATCCAACATTTTTTCTTCAGGACTGGTCTTGTGCGCTGCTAGGTGGTACCGTGCGGTTCTACATCCCACCCACCCCCATCTTCACCTTGGAAGTGATGGAGTGGATCCATGTATAAGTATCACCCCTGCATGCTGATGTCATTCTTTTCTTTCCATGCCTGCTTGCTCCGATCCAGAGCTCTGTTTCCATTTTTGTCTGGCTTTCAGTGACTTCCAAATTGAATATCAGTTTGTTAGGCAATGATATCCCCACCTAAACCTACTGGTTTCAAACCACGCTGTGACACCAAATGTTAGTAAAAGGCCCGCACAAGGTTTGTCTCTGGCGTCATGATGTGAGTCTTTCACCATCGAGGTATCCAATCATGGAGCTGATTCCTCCGCTGATCCCAGTGCACTCAGTTTTCCATGCCATCAGCAACATAGCAGCAAGTAAATGCCTTTAAGGAGGCCATGCTACAAATTTTTGGGTGTGCCTCCAGCTCTCTCTGGGATGTCTTCAGGCCACAAGGAACCTAATAGGGCTCCAATCAAAGTCCAGTTGCCAGATACTTCCTCAGCGCTGTCTGACCCCTTGGAAACCTGCCTCAGACCAGTGCCAATCCCGCACAGACTTCCACTCTTGACTCAAAGACCTGCGCTTTCAGATCGATGCCAGTACCAACAGCACTGGCATCCATGTGATAAAGGGCTACTGTGGATTCTGATGTCAGACAGCAAACTGACTTTGGCTCGATCTTGATTGATTTTGCTCTGTGAGATTGCAAAAGCCCTACCGGATTGTCATACATCCTGACTATGGCCCCGTGTCTCTACTAAGATAGATGCAGCTGCTGAGGCTACATTATGTTTTTGGTTATGTGTCTGAACAGAGGACACCCCACGATAGGGATAATGATTGTGGCAGGTGGAGATGATTTTCTTCTCTCTCATTACACAGATGATAGCTTTTGAATGGCTTTACAAGGGTGCAGTAGGCTTGAAACGTCTCCTAAGTCAGGGTTTCCCTGACCATTTGGGCCACCAACAGAAAAAAAGCGTCTGTTTTGCAGCGGTGGTCTGGAAGGCCTTTGTGGTTATAGATTTACAGTTGTCCTCGGTGAAGACCAAAAAGGAATGTCCTTGTGGAAAGTTTGCAACTGGCCAGCATATGGCCACCTGTTCAAATTCCCTGGTCCTGCCTATCCTGATTTTCCTCGTAAGCATTCTACTCCAGAGAGCCTTGTGGTTCAGGCTTCAACTAGTAAAGTGAATACCAATTTATTCCTCACAACTCCTCTGGATACAGAGTTAGTCCAAGAGGCGTGAGACTTTTGGTAAGCATATGTTTTCCTTAGTCAGTCTGGCATTGTAGGTGGTTAATGCTATCCTCCTATAAGGTTGCTAATGGCAAGCCCTGTGAGATCTTGCATCATTCTCACTGAATCCAGCCCCTTCATATACCATATCGTAATATGGAAACAAAATATTGACAGTATTTCCTGATTTAGAAGGGTTCCCTTGAACTCTGACAATCTTTCATACATGGCTTAATCAAAACTGCAATCGTCTGACTTTTTAGTTTTATGAGTAATAAAAAAGAAATCCCCTTCCTGAATGTGACTACTAAAGTAGATTGTACTCAACACACTGACTGCAAAACATATTCCAGTTTTCAACCCCACTCATTGAAAAACACCTTACCTTATAGTCAATTCTTGAGGATACATAGAAATTGCCACCATAGGCCGGACCTCTTTAAAGAAGCTGAATTATTGTAACATGCCTGTGCCAAGGGAGTTCTCTAAATGCCTAGTAAGACGCTCACTCAAACGAGTCTGGTGCTGTCCCTAGACACATTACTTAAACCAATAATTAGGGATGATATGTCTGAAAGACTCATTTGTGTGGCCACTTTCTCTCCTATCTCAACCTTAGTTTCTAAAAGCATTTAGAAGCACTGGAAGATTATTGTCAACAGGGGACCTTGTTTTAGAATCTCTGATGTTATCTCATAGGAGAAGGAAATATCTAAAAGATGATTTGGTAAAGGCTGTACTCACATCTGACAAATCACCTAAAACCTTAATTGAACACTGGGTACTATCATCAGTTATAGAACACTTTAAATGTGGCCAGTGTAGTGGCTGCCAGGTCAGCATAGAGTCTAAAACATTCTCCCATGCTAAC
This sequence comes from Pleurodeles waltl, assembly GCF_031143425.1. NCBI lineage: Eukaryota > Metazoa > Chordata > Amphibia > Caudata > Salamandridae > Pleurodeles > Pleurodeles waltl. The sequence continues at coordinate 829,812,631 of NC_090443.1, read as the reverse complement.
ACTGAGACACCGCTTAGAGGGCTCTCAAACTACGACACTTGCATGTGATTTACAGCATAACATGCCCAGGCTGCAAACTATACACTGGGCAAACGGCACAAAAAGTCAGAATATGTTTTTGCCAACAACATAGCTGCATCCATTTCAAGGTTCCCGCTGCCCCTCTGGTGGAATATTTTATTACTGAAGGCCATAGAGAAGATGACATAAAGTGGCAGGTGATCAGTGTCTTGTGATTACTAGAAAGAGGTTGAAATATGGAACAGCTGCTCAAAAAGAAGGTACTAAAATGCATCCTCAGAATGGACACAATGACGACTGGCCTGAATTGCCAAAAGGAATGGACTGACCTGGGTTTGAGCAAACAACCAATATTGGATCCTCTGCATCCCCAATATTCTGTTAATTTTCATGTAGTACCTGATTTAAGCAGGAAGCCAACATTAGATTCCTCCTCTAATAATTTGTAGACTTTTCTGGAAAACCGTATTAGTTTTATTGACATTGGGATGTACTATTTTGATTAATCGCTTAATGATTTTTTTCAATGTACTGTTTTTTTACCTAATCATGGAACTTTAAGTACTTCCATGTCGAGTCCTCTAGTTGTGTAATCTTCTGAACTATTTTCTCTGTATTTGTCTATACGCTTCTAAGAATATTGCCTTTGTCCTTTATCATGAACCCTTACTTATTTTTTGAACACCCTTTCACGTATTTTCGTAAACTCTCTCAAGATGTTGGCCATCTTCCCCTTATTTAATTGCAAGGCCTTCTTTCACTTTGTTGGACCTGGCACTTTTTGCAAGGTCAATCCCAGACTTTTTGCCTCTTCACACCACTTTTTGCTGAATTTGTTTTTGTTGGCTTTAGTACTCTGGGCACTTTACCACTGCTGACTAGTGCTAAAGTGCAAGTGCTCTGTACTCTAAACATGGTAACATTGGCTTATCCACAATGGGCATATTCAATTTACTTGTATGTCCCTAGTAATGTGCACTCTATGTGCCCAGGGCCTGTAAATGAGATGCTACTAGTGGGCCTGCAGCACTGATTGAGCCACCCACTACTGTTCCCCTTTAAACATGTCTTAACCTGCCACTGCAGAGCCTGTGTGGGCAATTTTTAAACTGCCATTTCGAACTGGCAAGATCACCCACTTGCCAGGCCCAAACCTTCATTTTTATTACATATACGTCACTTTTGAGGTAGGTCCTAGGTAGCCCCATGGGCAGGGTGCAGTGTGTTTAGAAAGTTGGACATGTTCTTTTAAGTTTAGCATGTCCTGGTAGGGAACGCTATTAAATTCATTCTTCACTGCTGCAAGGCCTATCTCGCCCATAGGTTATCATTGGGGTTACAAAGCATCCTTTAGTGTCTCTGACTCACAATTTAAAATCACAACTTATGGTGAAGTTGCATTTTAAATTGTAATTCTGAAAATGCCACTTTTAGAAAGTTGACATTTTCTTACTTTAATCATTCTCCGCCTCTGCCCATCTGTGAATACACCTCTGGGATGGATGACAGCTGGGCTTTGTGCGTTTCCTCTAGACAGTCGCACGCAAAGGGAGCTGGGGTGTAACATTTGCATCTTGATAGCCCATCACCAGGCTGATGGGCCTTCCTGGGCTAGATGGGAGGGAGAGCTTACACTTAAGTCTGAATAGGGCTGTGCCTCCTCCACACAAAGAACTGCATAACCCCCAGTTGAGTATCCAGAGACAGGGATGGAAGTGCAAAGGCCTCTCTTTGAAGTCTCCCCCACTTCAAAGACTCAACTAGGTATAAGTACTGGACCCTTAACCCTACCAAAGGAGAACTCTATCTTAACCAAGGACATTCTGCCAGGAGGAAACAATGTTGTGCAGCCAGAAGGGACTGTCACTTTGATGACTGCATTGCTTTGTTGGCCTACTGCCTGCTGATTGCTGTGCTGTAGGAGTGCCTGCCACTCTCCTACCTGCTTTGTTGTGTTGGTCTCCTGCCTGCTGCATCTTGGCTGTTAGTGAGAGAGATTGGACCTGCTCCCTACATCCTTGAACCCAAGTTCCCCAAGGGCTAATAGGCTTGCGTCCTGTTCTTGAAGACTCAGGGCCATCATAGACTTCCCTCCACTTTGCTTCAGCTGCTGCATTCTGCCATCTGTGAGTCTTCCCTTACCTGAGGTGCCAATCCAGGCCTGGGACTCAGAAGTGGGTACTACAGTCGTTTACCTGCAGGTACCGATGCATCCAGTCCTTTGTGCTGCTCGTAAGCAACACACTGCCCTTCGACGCAGTGCTGATTCGACGATGTTGGTCCTGACTTCGAGGCTTGACAACAATGCAGCGCCAATCTGAGGAGATCGATGCCCGGCTCGACAGCACATAACTTACATCGAGAGGGGTTTGCCACCCACAGGGGACCCAACTGCGATGTTTGACGCCAACGCCTTTATACGACTGTGTGAATCAGAACCAACTCATTGAGTATTCGACACCGACGCTTGCTCCATCCATGGTACTTTTTCAGCGGGCTCTGAGTGAGTCCTGTAGCTTGCCTGCCCTCCATTGCAGTCAGCCTGAACTTTGGATTTACCCCGGTCTAGTGTGACCCCCAACTAACCTTTTAGCACTATTGACTTCTAAGCACAACATTGCAGTTTATTTAGGAAATAAAACCTTGCGTTCTACTTATTGGTTTTCTGTCATTTTTGGTCTTGTTTTACTATAAAAAAAAAATATTCTCTTTGTCTACACTGGTGGGGATTTTTTTTGTGGTGTTTTTACTGTGTTACTGTAATTTAAGTGTTACACAAATAATTTACACATTGCCTGTTAAGTTAAGCCTGACTGCTCTGTGCCAAGCTACCAGAGGGTGAGCACAGGTTCATTAAGGTTGTGTATCTGACTTATCCTGACCAGAATTGTGGTCCCTACTTGGACAGGGTGCATACCTCTGCTAACTAGAGACAACATTTCTAACACACTTTTATTTGAGCACACCGAGCCCGTAGAGTGTTCAGTGCCTTGAGTATTGCAGACCATTCTTCCATGCAAAGCTACACTGGTTAGATAAGCGATCCCTCTGTGGAACCTGTTGTTTAGTGCTAAACTCCTTTGGAGACCCACTTGCTGTGGAAGTATCCTTACCCGCACAAATTCTTATTGACAGATTTGCCGTTTTTCAGGATGTGCTGTACTTCAGCGAAGACCAGCATACTGCAAAGTATTTTTACCGCCATGGTATACTATCCAGCTTGCTGCACATGTCTTTGGGGCATCCCTTCCCCCACCAAGGCTTGACTTGATTTTTATTTGCTTCCCTTTCTTACTTTACATCACATTTGTATTGTTATCTTGGGGTGCTTACGCAATATTTTTGCCTTTTTGTTTTCCAGAAGCACCCTAGTGGGTTGCGCATTTTCCATCGATATGGGACACTATTTTGACTATCTGTCCTGATTTAGGGACAGCTCAGATGCAGATAGTCTGCCCCCCATGCATAGGCATTACCTTTCTCTATTGCGCTTTGCAGGACCCACTTTGAAACATCTTCTCATTTTTAAGGATAGCTGCCGCATTCTGCCTTTTCAAAGAAGATTTCCTTTCTTACCCTTTAAGTACTCTATTCATTGTATGCACAAACTGTACCTCCTCTACTACTCTAACTCCAGATGTTTACTGTTTTCTCTTCAGTTCTTGACCTTATAATCTCAGGCTAATTTATCTTGAGAATCCTGATCATGAATACCCTGCCATCTTTCTAGGGGATCAAAACATCACTTTCACTAAGCACACCTTTTTAGGATTGTACATAGAAATGGCCATATTGTTCTTGTTTTGTCATGTACATTTCTGATCACTAGTTTTAGCTTTTGTGTATCATGTTCATGAGAGCACCAAGCACGTTTCTCACACTGCACTGTCACTGATGATTTTCATATTATTTTTTCTTATTATTTTTTACATGATTTGATTAAAGTAACCGTTTGGTACCTTTGAATTTATGGTGATATCATTGACCGTGGAACCGCTTTTAGAAACTTGGCATTTCCTTGTCCTAACAATTTGGTGCCTGCAGCCTGTATCCTGGGTCACATGACGAGGTGTAGTTGGCACTTGGTCTTTGTGTACTCCTCTGATCCAGCCACACAATAAAGGGACTGGATGTTGACAGAATGGGCCATACAAAGCAGGATCGGGGGAGGAACTGTCACATACCACACTTTAAGGGCATTGTCCTGGCAAACTTCGAAAGAACTTCAAACTAGTCTTTTGTGCCCCCAGACAGACTGAGATCAGGGCATGGAGGCAGAAAATTACAGAAACTTTTCCCACTTCAAAGGGGGCACCGACTATACAAATAGGACCCTCAGATCCACTGTTCAGTACACTCCTGGGCCTGTGGATACTCCAGAAGAAGGACTGTCTTGCTGTCAGAGAACTACCCTGCTGCCTGAGACCTTCCCTGCTGTCTGGGAATGCTGGTCCTGCTCCCTTCATCACCGGCCACCTGAGTGACTCCAAGGGTATCTGGTGACCTCTGTTTCTGAGCACCAGGGACACAACAAGCTCCAGAGGCCTCCCTGGAATTGCCCAGCTGAGCTGCTGCACTGGACCTGCAGCTGAACTTGCCTGGACCTTTCTGGACACTGCTGGAGTGAGTTCCTGATCCCCAAGTGGTGCCTGCCCAGGTCCTGGGCCCTTGGGTGACATCAGAGAATTCCCCCTGGCCTAACTGAAAGACCCACCAAATACAGCAGGAAGTGATGCAAAGCCCCTCAGAGCCTTGCCACATAGCTGCCAGCCTGATTGGAATCGATGGTGATAGATGCAAAGCCTAGCTACACTGGTGCCCACTTCATTGGAACTGACACTGAGCGATGTAAAGCTTTGCCGCATAGGTACCAAGGCGTAACCCCGCCAAGGCTCGCCACATAGCTTCATTGGAACAGACGCCAGATGATGCAAAGCCTCACAAAGCAACACCTTATAGACCGCACACCAGGGACATAAGGTGCAATCCTCAGTGGACCAGACTTGCTGCTGTGCCCGACCTGCTCTCCATTGCGGTTGGCCTGAACTTGTGAGCTTGCCCCGGTCCAGCGAAATCCGATACCCTCAGTTGGCGCATTGCGCCTTTTGACGCTATTTTTATCTAAATCTTTAAGATTGCATATCCTCAGTTATACTGATTGGAATTTATTGTTTTAGTCTCAAATAATTGATTAAATTTTTCTAACTTGGTTTGGGTTTTTTCTGTGTTTTGTTTTTACTTTTTTACTGTTTGAGTGCTGTGTAAATACTTTAAACATTTCCTTTTAATTAAGACTGACTGTTTTCGTGCGAAACTACCAGAGGGTTAAGCACAGTAATTTAGTGACCAGTTGTGGTTCACCCTGACCAGGATATTAGATGTTTAGATGTTGCTTGAGAATGGCTCACCTCCACCCCTCAACCAACAACCCAATTTCTCACACTTGGATTCTACTGATTCCCTGGGGAAGGAAGTGTGCGTGATCAGCGTTTTTTGGGGTTCTCTTGGGCGAAGGTAGGGAAGGCTGTGCAGAGGAGGAGACTCTATGGTTGATAGTCCTCTGCATCAAGATCTGCTGGACCCTTGCTAAAAAGCAGCCCCAGAAAGGTCTGATTCCACTAGGACTAAGGCTACATCACAGCATGCGTTTGCTTAATCTCTGTCCTTGGCATCTGCCAGCATTCAACATGGATGTCACTGCATAGGCTCATGAAGTTCTGCTGCCTTGGTGGCCAGGACCTGCAGGAAAGACACTTTACCTACTCAGACCTGCAGGATTCTTTGGCCTGTTTCTACTCCATAGGCCCTCCACCTGCAGAGGTGCTGCCTTGATATCTATTCTACGGTGAGCAATTCGCAGTTAGTAGTATCCATCAGAAGAACAAGTTGGTTACCTTGGGTAATAATCTTTCTTGTGGATATTCTATCCAACTGCAGATTCCTAAGCACCCTCCCACTTCCCCTTTCTATGGAGTGGCCTCTTTTTAACATCTAAAAGAGTTTCCAAGCAAGAGATCCACACACTGGTACCAACAGTGTGCATAAGGGATGTACCCTAAGAAAAAAGTGGGTTTTAAGCCCTTTGTTGCCTGTCACTGACAAATGTCTGTGACAGACCTTCATCTGGTTTGTTTGTGGTGCCTTGGTCCACGATGCCAGGAAGCGTCCCGACAGCAGCACCATGAATCTGAAGGCGACTGGGAAGATGAAGCTACTGGCAGCCCAACATCGGACTCCGCACTGGTCCAGGTCACGGTAGCCTGGAAGGTCTCCGGCCTGCTGTCTGAGTCATTCTTGTTGGTCATTGCCGCAGTCATAGTCATCATCGCGTAAGACCCACAAACATAAGAAATCTAAAAAGTCGTAGCGCTCTTCGACTTTGCTGCACCAGTCCAAGTCATCAAACAATGTGCGAAAAACTATGCCACAGCCCGAGGGCCTGCTTCTGTCCTTCCCCTGCAGAGCCAGAGCCTGGTTCCCTTCCGCATCTCCCTGAATGTCATGGAGCAACAGCGACCTTGCCCAGCTCAGAGTTTAATGAGCCTATACACCTCATATTTGGGTGGTCTGACCCCTCTGGAGCTCCTTTCAGTGCCACAGGTCTGGGAGGTGCCTCAGCTGGATTTCCACTGCCGGGCTCCCCCTTGGAGCCAACTGGGCCCTCTGGATCAGTTTCTGGATCCGGACCAACTCTGGTTGCGAACACACGATCTTCACCAGAGTTCGGCCCCAATAGTCTTTCCGGACTCTGATGTGAAGCCGACTGGTGTCATTCGATGTTTATGTTGGTGCTGACCAGACCCAAACAACCAACCAGTTCGGAGACAGTGCCCCTTTTCTTTGACAGGCCCTGTGGGAATTGTGACTGGGTTGGATGAGTATCCTTATGGCTACTCTGATCCCCATGAAGATCCTTTGGCCCAAATGGACGATGACAACTGGTAGGAGGAACTGGTTGACGCCACTTATCTGGACACCTCACTAGACACTGGCCTGGTCTCCGGGGCATCCTTTGCTTTGGTGGGGAGAAGGGCAGCTGAGGTTTCTCCATGGAAGTCAGGACCAATGTCTTGATGGAGGTGCTTCAGCCGGGGTATCCTACACCAAACCCCATTGAAATTCAATGAAGCCCTCTCTAATGTTCTGCTCTGGGCCTGGGTCAAGTCCTGGATGGGCATCCCAGTGAACAGGATGATTGCACATCACCACGTCTCACTGCTGGAGACCCAGCTTCCAGCACCCCACCCCGAGAGCCGCAGCATTCAACCTCCTATGTGAATTCTAGTGTGTTCCCTACCAATCCACTGGATAGGGAATCTGGCTAGATACCTTCAGTATGATGTTTTTTTTCTTCCAGCAGCCTTGCAGTGTTTTTGGTGATGACACTGTGCTTCTTGGGATGATATAGCCACACGGTGTGGTGCTCAGATGTGCAAGCGCTGCTTATGGTCTCTGAGGAGGCCCAAGTCATCATGAACCAGGCTACAGCCGATGGCAGGGATGCAACAAAGTTCGCCATCAGATGCAGGCTGGACATTACAGACTCACTGGGAATGGCCATTGCTTAGTAAGTGGCTGTTAGACGTGGCATCATTGGCATGGTCTCCCCGAACATTTTGCCTCTACTTCCCAGGTTGTTTCTGTGTGCTGGACTCTGTTTTTGCTGTCTTGTTTGCTCTGGACACTTTACCACTGCTGACCAGTGCTAAAGTGTAGGTGTACCCTGTATAATTTATATGTGTACATTGGCATATCCATGATTGGCATATTTGTTTTACTAGTAAGTCCCTAATAAAGTGCACTAGAGGTGCCCAGGGCCTGTAAATGAAATGCTACTAGTGGGCCTGCAGCACTGATTGTGCCACCCACCTTGGTAGCTCCGTAAACATGGTTCAGACCTGCCACTGCAGTGTCTGTGAGTGCAGTTTTAACTGCCAATTCGACTTGGCAAGTGTACCCACTTGCCAGGCCTAAACCTTCCCTTTTCTTACATGTAAGACACCCCTAAGATAGGCCCTGGATAGCCCCATGGGCAGGGTGGATTGTATGTTTAAGGTAGGACATATACTAATGTGTTTTATATGTCCTGACAGTGAAATACTGCCAAATTCGGTTTTCCCTGTTGCAAGGCCTATCTGTCTCATAGGTTAACATGGGGGCTGCCTTTTAATATGATTAAAGTGTAGATTCCCTTTGGGAGCAGATAGACATGTGGAGTTTGGGGTTTCTGAACTCACAATTTGAAAATACATATTTTAGTGAAGTTGGTTTTTAGATTGTGTGTTTGAAAATGCCACTTTTAGAAAGTGGCCATTTTCTTGCTTAAACCATTCTGTGACTATGCTTGTTTGTGGATTCCCTGTCTGGGTCAATTTGACAGTTGGGCTGTTTGTACCTTTCCTCTAGACAGTGAAACAGAGGGAGCAACAGAGGGAGCTGAGGTGTAGCATGCATAACCTGATGAGCCATTTGGTCCGGGGGGAAGAGTGGTCACTTACACCTAATAGGGCTGTGCCTGCCCTCACACAATGCAGTCTCCAACCCCCTGGTCTGTGTCTGGGACCTGGCCTGGGCAAGGCAGGATCTTGAAAACAACAGAGGCTTCTCTTTGAGGTAGGCCTACTTCAAAGGCAGAAAGGAGTATAAGAGAAGCACCCAAACCCCTGAAAATCAGATAACTTCTGAAACCAAGAGGAACCTCTGACAAGGAGAAGAGCTGGAGAAGCTGGAGGAGGAGTACTGCCCCTTTGCCTGTGACTGTGCTTTGCTAGGTTGGCCTGCAGTAGCTGCTTCTACCTGAGAGAGGACAAAGACTGACTTTTGTGTGACTTCCCACCGGTGAAGAATCTCCAAGGGCTTGAAACTGAGCTTGCTTCTTGCTGTTGAAGTCTCAGGGACAGCAAGGACTTCTCTCTGCAGCACTTGGGCTTTCTGCTGTTAGTACTTCGTGCCAAATGGTGCCCTAACCTGTCTCTGGGCCCTGGGAAGGTGCAGCTGGTGGAAAAGGACAGAAATCCACGCAAAGACCGCAGTGCGGGGAAACTTTCGACGCGCCACCTGCTTTGCGGCTAAAATCGACGCTCCACCTGCATCGCGGCTGGGAGATCGACGCAACGCGGCTGGGGAAAGAATGTGCAACACCACACGCGCAGTTTCTTGACACTGTGCGACCGGATTTTGACGCAACATCGCTGGGCATGGAAAATCAGCGTGAAGCCTGCCCAGGACAGAGGTGCCTGCCCGGATCGGCACATCGCTCTCTTGCGGAGAGTTAAAACGATGCACGCCGACCCGACCGGAGGACGAACGATGCATGGTCTCGCTTGCAATTGAGAAAACGATGCATCGCTGGCCTTTTCTAACGCACACTCGCCCGTGCAGTGTTATTTTTGACACAAGCCAGGTACTTTTTCACGCTAAGTGTTCTAACTGTTTTCTGAAGAATTGAAGACTCTTATTCTTTAAAAAATTCATAACTTGACTTGTGTATGTTGGATTTGTGTCGTTTTGGTCTTGTTTTATTTAGATAAATATTACCTATTTTGCTAAACCTGTGTTGTAATTTTGTAGTGTTTTCACTGAGTTACTGTGTGTGTTGGTACAAATAGTTTACACATTGCTTCTGAAGTTAAGCCTGCCTGCTCATGCCAAGCTACCAAGTGGGTGAGCGGGGGTTAAATGAGGGTGATTCTCCTTACCCTGACTAGAGAGAGGGTCCTTGCTTGGACAGGGGGTAACCTCTGACTGCCAACCAAAGACCCCATTTCTAACAGTGGCACTCCACTACAATGCCTGGCTGTGATCAACTTGCTTTTCGGGGGATGTCTTTATGGACATGCCCTTTGATGGCGCTCACCTGACCGATGACAAAGCTGATTCAGTGCTTGAGGGCTTCAAGGAGAGTAGGGTCACTGCCCAGTCATTAGAGCTTGCCATGGCCCCATGCCAGTGGCACTCTTCCTTTTGCTCCTGCTGTGGATATGGTTGGGGCTACCATCTGTGTCCTTTTCAGCAATGCCACCAGTGCCAGCTGGCTTCCCAACCTTTTTCGCGGCTCCCACAAGTCCCATGGGAACCAAGGCCAAGATCTACCCAGTCCTCTACCCCTTCAGCAGCCACATCTTCCAAACCTCTTTAGTGTGACCTCACAAAAACACAGACACCCTTTTGAAGGCAGGATCAGGCAGCACCAACCCCAATTGCAAGCCATAACTTTGGACAAGTGGGGGCTCAAAATTGTCCGGTGGGGTTACATCCCTCCACTCATGGAAACCCCACAGTCCCTGCCACCATCCTCAGATTTGCTGATGGAGGACCACCTACCCATGTTGCATCAGGTAATGCTGGTTCTTTTGTTCAAATGAGCCATTGAAAGGGTGCTATTCCTGCTACCTTCTGGTGCTAAACAAGGACAGAGGACTCCGTCCTATCCTAGACCTGCACCCTCTCAATGCCTTCCTTTGGAAGAAATTCAAGAAGCTGACATTTGCCCAGATCCTGTCTGCATTAGACTCTGGAGACTGGAATGGTGGCATTAGACTTGCAGGATGCCTGTTTTCATATGCCCGTCCCGCGGGCCCATCAGCGTTACCTACGGTTTACTGTGGGCCAGGAGCTTTTCCAGTTCGCTGTGCTCCCCTTCGGTCTCACTTTTACCCCTCAGGTGCTCACGAAGTGATGGTGGTAGTTGCAGCGCATCTACAGAGTCGGGTGTACCAATCTTACCCTACCTCAGTAACTGCCTGCTAAAAGCAAGCTCACCATAGGCAGTCATTATCCACCTCCAGACTACAGTGGACCTCCTGCATTCGCTGTGGTTCACTATCAACTTGCCAAAGTCACACCTGACTCCTCCTCAGACAGTCCCTTTCATCAAAGCCATTCTGGACACGGTACAATTCCACGGCTACCCTCCAGAGCAGAGAGTCCAGGACATTTGGAAAATGATCCTGATTTTTTTAACCTCAGTGATTTTGGTAAGACTGACTCTGAGACTGCTGGGTCTGATGGCCTCCTGCATCCTACTGGTGAAGCACACTTAATGGCATATACAGGCTCTGCAGTGGGATCTGAAGTCCCAGTGGGTGTAGGAGGCTGGCCTGGCTTGTAGTGGGTACCAAGAGGTACTTACACTCTGTACCAGGTCCGGTTATCCCTTATTAGTGTAGAAGAGGTGTCTAGCAGCTTAGGCTGATAGAAAAGGGTAGCTTAGCAGAGCCGCTTAGGCTGAACTAGGAGGCATGCAAAGCTCCTACTATACCACTGGTGTCATATGCACAATATCATAAGAAAACACAATACACAGATATACTAAAAATAAAGGTACTTTATTTTTATGACAATATGCCAAAAGTATCTCAGTGAGTACCCTCAGTATGAGGATAGCAAATATACACAAGATATATGTACACAATACCAAAAATATGCAGTAATAGCAATAGAAAGCAATGCAAGCAATGTACAGTCACAATAGAATGCAATGAGAGCACATAGATATAGGGGCAACACAAACCATATACTCCAAAAGTGGAATGCGAACCACAAATGGACCCCAAACCTATGTGAGCTTGTAGAGGGTCGCTGGGACTGTAAGAAGACAGTGAGGGTTAGAAAAATAGCCCACTCCAAGACCCTGAAAAGTAGGTGTAAAGTGCACCTAAGTTCCCCAGAGAGCACAGAAGTCGTGATAGGGGAATTCTGCAAGGAAGACCAACACCAGCAATGCAACAACAATGGATTTCCAGACGAGGGTACCTGTGGAACAAGGGGACCAAGTCCAAGAGTCACGACCAAGTCGGGAGTGGGCAGATGCCCAGGAAATGCCAGCTGTGGATGCAAAGAAGCTGCCACCGGATGGTAGAAGCTGTGGATTCTGCAAGAACGAAGAGGACTAGGAACTTCCCCTTTGGAGGATGGATGTTCCACGTCGTGAAGAAGCTTGCAGAGGTGTCCCCATGCAGAAAGACCGCAAACAAGCCTTGCTAGCTGCAAGGGTCGCGGTTAGGGTTTTTGGATGCTGCTGTGGCTCAGGAGGGACCAGGATGTCGCCAATTGCGTGAGGAGACAGAGGGGGGCGTCCAGCAAGACAAGGAGCCCTCTCAGAAGCAGGCAGCACCCGCATAAGTGCCGGAACAGGCACTACGAAGAGGAGTGAACTGGAGCTCACCCGAAGTCACAAAAGAAGATCCCACGACGCCGGAGGACAACTCAGGAGGTTGTGCACTACAGTTTAGAGTGTCGGGGACCCAGGCTTGGCTGTGCACAAAGAAAATCCTGGAAGAGTGCACAGGAGCCAGAGCAGCTGCAAATCACGCGGTACCCAGCAATGCAGTCTAGCGTGGGGAGGCAAGGACTTACCTCCACCAAACTTGGACTGAAGAGTCACTGGACTGTGGGAGTCACTTGGACAGAGTTGCTGAGTTCCAGGGACCACGTTCGTCGTGCTGAGAGGGGACCCAGAGGACTGGTGATGCAGTCTTTTGGTGCCTGCGGTTGCAGGGGGAAGATTCCGTCGACCCACGGGAGATTTCTTCAGAGCTTCTAGTGCAGAGAGGAGGCAGACTACCCCCACAGCATGCACCACCAGGAAAACAGTCGAGAAGGCGGCTGGATCAGCGATACAAGTTTGCAGTAGTCGTCTTTGCTACTTTGTTGCGGTTTTGCAGGCGTCCAGAGCAGTCAGCGGTTCGATTCCTTGGCAGAAGGTGAAGAGAGAGATGCAGAGGAACTCTGATGAGCTCTTGCATTCGTTATCCAAAGAATTCCCCAATGCAGAGACCCTAAATAGCCAGAAAAGGAGGTTTGGCTACTTAGGAAGGAGGATAGGCTAGCAACACAGGTAAGAGCCTATCAGAAGGAGTCTCTGACGTCACCTGCTGGCCCTGGCCACTCGGAGCAGTCCAGTGTGCCAGCAGCACCTCTGTTTCCAAGATGGCAGAGGTCTGGAGCACACTGGAGGAGCTCTGGGCACCTCCCAGGGGAGGTGCAGGTCAGGGGAGTGGTCACTCCCCTTTCCTTTGTCCAGTTTCGCGCCAGAGCAGGGCTGGGGGATCCCTGAACCGGTGTAGACTGGCTTATGCAGAGATGGGCACCATCTGTGCCCATCAAAGCATTTCCAGAGGCTGGGGGAGGCTACTCCTCCCCAGCCCTGACACCTTTTTCCAAAGGGAGAGGGTGTAACACCCTCTCTCTGAGGAAGTCCTTTGTTCTGCCTTCCTGGGCCAAGCCTGGCTGGACCCCAGGAGGGCAGAAACCTGTCTGAGTGGTTGGCAGCAGCAGCAGCTGCAGTGAAACCCCAGGAAAGGCAGTTTGGCAGTACCCGGGTTCTGTGCTAGAGACCCGGGGATCATGGAATTGTCTCCCCAATGCCAGAATGGCATTGGGGTGACAATTCCATGATCTTAGACATGTTACATGGCCATGTTCGGAGTTACCATTGTGACGCTATACATAGGTAGTGACCTATGTATAGTGCACGCGTGTAATGGTGTCCCCACACTCACAAAGTCCGGGGAATTCGCCCTGAACAATGTGGGGGCACCTTGGCTAGTGCCAGGGTGCCCACACACTAAGTAACTTAGCACCCAACCTTTACCAGGTAAAGGTTAGACATATAGGTGACTTATAAGTTACTTAAGTGCAGTGGTAAATGGCTGTGAAATAACGTGGACGTTATTTCACTCAGGCTGCAGTGGCAGGCCTGTGTAAGAATTGTCAGAGCTCCCTATGGGTGGCAAAAGAAATGCTGCAGCCCATAGGGATCTCCTGGAACCCCAATACCCTGGATACCTCAGTACCATATACTAGGGAATTATAAGGGTGTTCCAGTATGCCAATGTGAATTGGTGAAATTGGTCACTAGCCTGTTAGTGACAATTTGGAAAGCAAAGAGAGAGCATAACCACTGAGGTTCTGGTTAGCAGAGCCTCAGTGAGACAGTTAGTCATCACACAGGGAACGCATACATATAGGTCACAAACTTATGAGCACTGGGGTCCTGGCTAGCAGGGTCCCAGTGACACATAACAAACATACTGAAAACATAGTGTTTTCACTATGAGCACTGGGCCCTGGCTAGCAGGATCCCAGTGAGACAGTGAAAACACTCTGACATACACTCACAAACAGGCCAAAAGTGGGGGTAACAAGGCTTGAAAGAGGCTACTTTCTCACAGTGGGCACCAAGGGAATCTCTCCGACCTGGTCCTGGTCTTGAAGGAGACTACGAATGACCTGCAGTGGTGGCCAACAGACTGATGGGGTCAGCAGCAGGCCACTCTCCCTTCCGCACCCAGGACTGACAGTGATGACATGCATTGCTTCTGGCCTGGGGCAGCCATCTGAGAGAGGTAGAGATCAGAGGCCTCTGGTCTCCAGCTGAGACACAGCACCACATCAGTCTTCTGAAGCTGAAGGCGATTTGCCTGACATTGAAAGCTTTCCCACCCTCCTTCAGAAAATGCTGCCATGTGATCCTGCAACAAGCAAGGCGGTGTGGGACCGCTGGACATGGCTGGAATGTCAGGACATTTTCCTGGTTGTGCAGCACCAAATGGGATCTCTAAACATGAGGGCAGATGAACACAGCTGTTGATATGTCATAGACCACAAATGCCATTTGCACCTGCAGGTGGCTCAAGGTCTCTACAGGACTGGAGAATACATTGTCTAGATCTGTTTTCCACTGCAGAGTACACGCAATGTCAGTACTTCTACATGGAGTTTCCACTGTCTCTTGCTTGGTGACACATTCCAACTAGACTAGAATATAGGACTCCTGTATGCCTTCCCTTCGATACTTGTGCTCCCCTGAATTGTGAAAAAGATAAGAATCAACCAAGCCGAAGTCATCTTGCGGACTCCAGCTTGAGTGAGAGAGAGACAGAGAGAGAGTATGGTAGTCAGACCTCCTGGGCATGTGTATCTGTCCTCTGATCAGGCTGCCCCTTCCGGGACGATCTTCTGTTGCAACATCATGGGGCAGTCCTGCACATTATCCACCTTCATGATTTGAAATTGAGTGGCAACAGTTCAGGGACCTTCCTCCCTAAGTCTGTGAGGTCATCTTGGCAGCCAGACATCCATTACCAAAAACTGTATAAGCCTACTTTTGGGACAAGTGTGCTGAGAAGCATTGTTCCACTTTCTGCACCCTTGTCCGAAGTGTTGTTGTTTGTTCTGTCCTTAGTGTGGTAAATACTTGATCTGGGGTATCTTTCAGCCATGTCAGCTTTTTTTGCGCTGTTGGACCAACCCTCCTTGTTTAAGCCACCAGTTGTGAAATGTTTTCTGAAAGGGTTTTAGCACATATTTCCTCCAAACATTTTGGTATGCCCCAATGGGATCTTAATTTAGATATAACCTAATTGATGCATTCTCCCTTGGCTCATGTGCATTGCTCCCCTCTAAAACTTCTGACAGTCAAGACAGTTTTCTTGGTGCCCATTACTTCGACTAGGAAAGTGAACAAGCTGCAAGCTCTTTCTGTTCAACCTGCATACATCAGCTTCTTCTTAGACAAACTGGTCCTCAGCACCTTTCCCTTTTGTTTCTGCTGAAGGTGGTGGAACATTTTCAAGTCGACCAATTCATTACACTACCCACTTTCTTTGCTGCTCATCCTCATCGCTCCAAGGAGGAAGAGAAGATCCATTGTCTTGACCCGAAAGGTCTTTCTGCATCAATAGCACCAAAGAACACCAGGTGGAGGAACAGCTTATTGTGTGGTTCACTGAAATAAATAAGGGAAAAACGGTGCAGAAGTGGACCATCTCTAGATGAAATGTACTCTGCGTAAAGATCTGCTATGCAGTAGCCAAGAAGCAACCTCCTAGAGGTTTGTGAGCCCATTCCAACAGAGCCAAAGATATGTCTACTGTGTTAGATTTCCTGTTATTGACATCTGTCAGGCTGCCCCATGGGCATCATTGCACATATTTACCAAACAATTTTGCCTTGACAGGTCAGCCATGATGGGCACTTGACCCATTCAGTTCTCCAGTACGGCATGGTCTGAGCCAGTTTGCAGGCCCACCTCCAGGGAGGTATTGCTTTGGTATCTATCTTAGGTAAGAAATTTGCAGCTAGAAGTATTTATCAGATGAGACTCTATCTAGCTGTAGTTTGCTTACTGATGCACCCATACTCTCCATTCTGAAAACTGGACTTTTCTGCCTAAAAAAGTCCTTGTAGGTCCTAAGAATCTGCACACTGGTCAATCAGCCTTCTGACGTGGTCCTGTGCTTCTGGCGCAGATATGGTGATGAAATAAACTGATGTCAGCACACATACATGTATATAGGAACTTCAAATTATTCCCACTCCCTTTGGCATGCCTGTGATCCCCAAGGATGTGAAAGTCCCTTCCCCTGGGATACCACGGGTGGATTTGCACTCAACACCTATTCAACCCTCTATACCCATCACTGGGCCTCTACCAGCATCCATTCAGACTCTACTCCCATCTCTAGGATCAACTGGGGTTCCCAGAGTGCCAATGCAGACACCATCAATGCCGGAGGATGAGGCACTCACTGAGCTGTGTGACCATGTCTGACCTCAACGTAGGCGGCACAGCTTCTCCTTGTTACTTTGTTCCATGTGAGTGCGCTGCATGACCCCATCATTGGGGAACCCACCCCCGGCTGCTCTGGCTGGCTAACCACCCAGACTGCATCCTCCTCTGGTGGCAGAGGAACCCGGTAGCATGCTTCGCCCCTGACCGCTCCATGTCTTCTTCGTGGTGGCTGCCCTGCTTCCCCCCCAGGCATGGGTAGCAAGCGCACTCCCACCACAGCTGGGGGGAGTGCAGCAGCACTCCCCCTTAGTTCCTCATCGTTGGTGTCCCTGAGATGGGATTCCGGGCCCCTTCCCTCCTCTCGGGGGAGCGTGATGATGTACTTCCTCCTCAGGTTGTTACATGAGGCCCGGAGGTGGGGTCCTAGGCTCCTTTGTTTCTTCCTTGGGGGGCACAGTGGTGATTCCCTGTTTTCTTGGCGGGTCAAAGAGATGGGCTCACAGGCCCCATTTCTGCTTCCTTGGGATGGTACATCAGCACTCCCCCATTCCTTTGCTTGGTGGAGGGCCCAGAGATGGGGTCCCACGCCACATGTACGCCTCCGCCCAGGGTTCTTTAATGATCTCTGCATCAACCACCAGGCACTGCCCCACCCCAGGGAATTTAAAGACTTTGGCAATGGAAGTCCATGCGCTCTGTTTCTCGGTTGGGGTGGGTCAAAGGTCCAGTCTTCCTCCTTGCGATATGTTGGCCTATGTTGGTCTAGTTTGCACGAGATTGGACTCATTTTTCTCCGGATGGCAAGACCTAGCCACCTGAATCAGGCGTTTTGCCTCTAAGGTGGGACACTTTGCATAAGGTGTATAAGTATCTGCTTGGGCGGATTAAACAACCAGAACCCTTTGCAGTGGGTATCCTCACCATAGAGGTCAAAACCAGTGTCATAACCAAAGTTCTGCTGATAGGACAGGCCAACTCTTATCAAATGTTGCCCTTTAACAAGGCCCTCTCCAACATTCTCTTAGTGTTCTGTGCCAAACCTTGGCCAGGCCTACTGGTGAATTCGCCAGATTGTGCTGTGCCATCGCCTGGCCCCTGCGATCCTGCATTTTGACTCAACACCCTTTGACTGACAGCTTGGTGGTCCAAGCTTCCACTAGCACAACAAACCTAAAAACCTTCCCGACTACTCCTCTTGACAGAGTCAAATAGAATAGAGACCTTTGGGAAGAGAGTATTTCCTTCCATGAACTTGGCCCTATGCTCAATTAATGCGAGCTGCCTTTGTTCCGTTACTCTCACTATCTCTGGGACATTGTGGCTTAGATCTTATAGAGCATCCCTAAAGACCTATGTCCTGACCTTACTCAAGGAACACAGGATGGCCGTCAGGCAGCAAAGCTCATTAACTGCTGTGGCCTAGACACTACGGATTCCATAGGGCAGGCATTGCTATCATTGTAGCCGTCCATGGTGAGCCTGGATGAGATCTACGGTTTTCTCCAGTGAGATTCAGTTGCCCTTTGTGGACATGTCCTTTGATGGAAGCAGACTTTTTGGGGTAGCAGGGTTCTCAGGCTTTTCATGGCCGAGGCTGGACACACACTGGTCCCACAGTAAGGAGATGTCACCAGTCAGTTTACTGTCTCCTGTGGCCTTCCCTGCCAAGCCCCTTTCATGTGCCCTTGGTGGAGTCCAGCCACCCACTTTGTGGTTAGATCCAACTTTTTAAGGGTTGGCAGGCCATAACATCAGACAGGTGGGTCCTGCAGACTGTTCGTAGGGAGTACACCCTACCTTTCTTGGCCACTCAGCCACACCTTCCAGCATCCCTGGAACAGCTGAGGAAGACCATTTGTTTGTCTTATAGCAGCAAGTGTAAGCCCTTTTGGCCAGAGCAGCTATTGAGAGGATGCCGGCATCAGAAGTGGATTTTTCGCTATTTCTTGATGTTGAAGAAGGATGGAGGCCTTCGTCCCGTTTTAGACTTGAGCCCTCTCGATGTTTTCCTCCAGAAGGACAAATTAAGAATGCTCGCCCTGGCCCAAGTCTTATCTTCCCTTGGCCCTGGAGACAGGATTGTGGTGTGGGACCTGCAGGACATCTGTATCCATATTCTTCTTTTGTAGGCCCATCGGTGCTACATGCGGTTCACAGTGGGACTGGAGCATTTTCAATTCACTGTGCTCCTATTTGGTCTCGTCAGTGCCACTCGGTTGTTCCCAAAAGTGACGAGGGTGGCAGCCGCACATCTTCAGATATCAGGAGTTAGGGCGGCCACCTGGGAGAGGTGGAGATCAGAGTCATCTGGTCTCTCACATAATCTCAGCTCCATATCAACCTTCTGGAGCTGAGGCCTGTTCGCTTAGCTTTGAAAGTCTTCTTTCCATCCATCAAAAGGAGGCTGGTGAAGGTGCTTACAGCGAACACCACCACCATTTGGTTTTGCAACAAACTGGTCGAGATGGGGTCTTGAACCCTGTGCCAGGAGGCACTACACCTCTGGAAATGGCTGGACCATCAAGGAGTTCTCCGGGTGGTGAACCAACTGGCAAGATCTTTGAATGTCAGCCATCAATGCTTAGTGAATCACAAGTGGCAGTTGCACCTGTAGGTGGGTGAAGGTCTCTCCAGCGAATGGGGAGAACCTTGGCTGCATCAAGGGACCACTGCCAAGAACGTGCAGTGTCAGCAATTGAGCATGTTGGAGATTCCAAGGCGTCTCACAATAGGAGATGCATTCCACATAGGGTGGAACTCAGAACATCTGTATGCCTTCCCGCCAGTACCTCTTCTGCCCGAGCTCTGAAGACAGTCTGGAGCTGCTGGGCTCAAGTTATCCTAGTGGCTCCAGATTGGGCATGGAGATTATGGTATCCAGAGCGTCTGTACATGTGCATCTATCCTCCAGTCAGGCTGACCCCGGAAGGATGTGGTGAAGAATGGGAGGGGTCGCTGGATCCTTTAGAATACCAGCTCAAAGACCCTGTGGACTGGCGTGCGGACTTGGGTGAAGCCTGTGGACTGGACACCTCCCCAGATACTGGTATGCTTTCTCCTCCAACTGTGGCTACGGAGGAGGGTATTTCATACTGTATGGTGGGGTGTAGAGCAGCTTTATCCTCCGATGCCCTGCTCCCCTTAAATGAAGCTCTTACAGATGTACTACTGGGTACCTGATCCAAACCCAGCACAGGGGTTCCTGTGAACAGGATAATTGCCCACTGTCATCACCGTGCGGACCCCGGTTTCCTTACACAACACCGCACCCCTGAGAGCTTGGTTATCCAAGCCTCCACTTCCCAGGACATGTTTCTTTCCGCACCTCCAGATAGGGAATCCAAGAGGCTAGACACACTTGGGAAGAAGATGTTTTCTTCCGCCATCCTGGCACTACTTTCCGTGAACACTGCATGCCTTTTGGTCAGTTATTCCCACGCCCTGTGGGATATGGTTGCGCAAGTGGTACCACAGGTCCGGGAGGAGGCCCGAGCTGTACACTCCCAGGCAGTTGCTGATGGGAGAGACCCAGCAAAGTTCACGATCCGATGTGAACTTGACACAACCAACTCACTGGGCAGATTGGTTGCATCAACAGCCACGCCTGGTTCAGGATGTCTGGCTTTTTGGGGCATGTCAAAACCAATCTTATAGACATGGCCTTTGACGGCACCTGCCTCTTTGGAGAAAAAGCAGACTCTGCGCTCGAGTGCTTCAAGAATTCTCATGCTACGGCCAGGTCCTTTGACCTCGCGGTGACCCCTTGCCTCACTCTGTCTTCTTTTCACCCCTTTCATGGCTATGGGAGGGGTGCCCTACCATATTCATTCTCATCCAGCCTCCATGCCGCGAATGCTGCCTAGCTTCTGTGTGGACGGGGGCATGGGATCCACCGTCCTTGTGGATCAGGGAGCCAGCGGTCTGGCCAGTCCACCACCCCACCCCCTCTGCAGCTGCCTCTGAACCTTCCTAGTCTTACTCATCCCCACCCATGACCAGTAAGAGGGAGGATCCGCCATCACCTGCTCCTCTGGAAGTCCATCAGCTCAGAAAGGTGGGTTTTGCAGATAGTCCGAAAGGGCTACTTCCTCCCCTTCGAGACTACCCCTCCTTCCATGCCACCATCCTACGATCTGATAATGGAGGATCACTTGGCACTTTTCCAGGAGGAAGTTACTGTTTTCTTGGCCAAGGGAGCCATAGAGAGGGATCCCGGGCCAGAAATCGGTTGTGGTTGCTAATCCCACTACTTTCTGGTACCCAAAAAGGACAAGGGCTTCCGTCCTATCCTAGAAGGTCAGTCCCTCAATCTCTTACTCAGGAAAAAGAAGTTCAAAATACTCACTCTGGCTCAGGTTTTATCTAGACCAAGGAGACTGAATGGTAACATTGGACTTGCAGGACGCTTATTTCCATATTCCCATCCTGCCTGCCTACAGGTATTACATGCGTTTCACAGTGGGCCATGAGCACTTTCGGTTCACTGTGCTCTCCTTTGCCTTACCAACACCCCCAGGTGTTCACCAAGGTGATTGCGGTGGTCGCAGCTCATCTGTAGAGGTCGGGGTTTAGTCTTCCCTTACTTTAACGAGTGGCTCTTGAAGGCGGACTCGCATCAGGCTGTCGTCTCCCACTTCCAGACAACGGCGGGACCTCCTGAATTTGCAGGGTGTCCCAGGTCACCGGAGACAGGAAGCACAGGGGCAATCCATGTGTCCCTAGGCAAGGGTCACGGGCCCGAGATGAGAGAAGAAGCAGGAAGTGGGAGGAGGAGGAGCCCAGACTCACCAGGAGAGAAGAGAGCGAGCGGAAGACCCAGCCATGTCCCCAGAGGGTTGTGGCTTTCGCAGGTACGGGACCGTGTATAGGGTTCATGTTATAACTTGCTGGGTTTTCTGAGGGGAAGCGGGGAGGTGGTATGGGCCACTGGCAAGCACACTAATAAAGTGAAAGAGGGCTAGGGCCTCTAAAAAAGAAAATAAAACAAAAACACAACTACACCTGTCGTAGGGGAGCACTGATACTTTAATTGATTAGCTGGGCCACTACTACGATAGATTGTCTGCCAGATCAACGGTCCCATATAAGCAGGATATAAGGGCATGAAAACCGAACACTAACTCACGTGCATGGTGTGACATACCTATCCTAGGAGAGCACTGTTGTTCTTTTTCGTTCTTTTTCCTCATAAGGACACCAAAGAAGTGACTCAGCTGACTATTATTCTTTATTACCCCCCTCACTTAAAAATAGCACTCCCATCTTAAGTGTACAATATCAAATAAAAGAAATAATAATAAAACAAGACCACAAGTGGATACTAAAATACATACCTGATAGAGACTTCTTGTTTTCTCTTCTCTCCTTCTCTCGCTGGCGACATGGGAGCTGATAAGCAGCGAAGCTGGTACCTGTAAAGTAATAGAATGGAAAAAGAGGTTACCTGGAGGACAGAAGACCAAGACCTGTATTAAAACAAACCCGAACTCTTAATAGACGATAAAAGTACAACACACTCGCAAAGCATCTAAAAACTTCTGGTGGGAAATAAATATTACTCAGTTTGTTTCACTATCCGAGTGTAATGTATATATGTGTATACTTCCAGTATATTACACAAATCTTCCCTGGACAGGAAACGTCCTATTACACAGGGGTTCAGTATAAATGTGCCGAAGTCACACCTGACTCCCTCTATTTCTGTTTGGAATTTTGTAAAGCGCATGGCTGCCAGAAGGCTTCCCAGCGCTAAATTCGGAACCAGAAAAAATATAACAGCTGGGAGACCCTAAGAGGGGAAGAGAAAGGTTTTCAAAGATTTCCGCAAGGAGAGTTCAGAGTCAGCTGATCGAATTACAACCGGGAGGGTGTTCCATAATTGGGCTGCCCTGAAAGCAAAAGATCTACCACCCCATCTCGATCTTTTAAACCGAGGAATACTAACCAAGGATGCAGATGAGGATCAGAGCAGTTGTTGGGGATTGTAGTGAGTTATAATCTGTTTTAGAAAAGCCGGGCCTCTGTTATGAAGAGCTCGATGGACCACGCATGCTGCTTTGAAATTTATACGTTGTTCTATAGGTAACCAATGCAGGGAGGCGAAGGCGGGTTTTGCCGAGATATGACTCGGAATTCCGAACAGGAGACTGGCAGCGGCATTTTGTAATACCTGCAGCCTTCTCAAGACATGTTTTGGAGAGCTCATGAACAGGACATTACCATAATCAAGACGTGAAAGAACTAGGGCCTTGACGATCAGCCTTTTAGCTGAAAAAGGGAGGAAAGGAAAGATTTTCCTACAGGTCCTAAATACATAGAAACAAGAAGAGGCTATTTTTTTTGCATGGCATTCCATTGTGAGTTGCGTGTCCAGCCAGAAACCTAAGCTTTTAATGGTGTTTTTTGATGGGGGAAGAGTGTTTAATCCTGCTGACGCAAGTAGGGAGGTCTGAGAAGTCAGAGTGCCCCACCAGCATCACCATTGTTTTCCCATCATTTAATTTGAGTTTGCTGTCCAACATCCAACCAGCAATGTCCGACAAACAGGAAGAAAGAGGAGCAGATTCAGAGTTACTCTTGGTGCAGAAAGTAAAGACCAATTGAGTATCATCTGTATAGGAAATAAGTTAGTCCATATGGTTCCACGATTGTTGCCAGTGAGGCCATATACATATTAAATAGCGTCGGGCTCAAAGAGGAGCCCTGTGGAACACCACATGTCAAGGATGCTCTCTTTCATCACAGCTATTCTGAACACAGTGCAGTTTCATGTTTATCCTCCAGAGCGGCAAATCCAGGATATTTAGGCTATGATACCGATGTTTCGGCCTTTAGCCTGAATTTCGGTGTAACGACTCAAAGGCTGCTGGGCCTCATGGCCTCCTGAATCCTGTGGGTGAATCATGCCAGATGGCATATGCGGGCTTTGCAGTGGCACCTGAAGTTCCAGTGGATGCAGCATCAGGGGAATCTCTCCGACATGGCCCAGATCTCGGAGGGAACTGTGTGAGATTTGCAGTAGTGGTGAACGAACCGCGATTTGGTCAGAGGTAGATCCCTGACCCTTACCCAACCAAAGCCGACACTAGTAACAGATTTATCATTTCTGGCCTGGGGCGGTCATCTGGGAGAAGTGGAGATCAGAGGCATCTGGTCTCTGGCAGAGTCTGGACTCCACATCAGCCTGTTGGAGCTCTGGGCGAATAAGCTAGCATTGAAAAGATTTCTCTACTCTCTCAAAGGGAAAGTAGTGCAGGTGTTCACGGACAACACCACTGGCATGCAGTACTGCAACAAGCAGGGCAGGGTGGGGTTGTGGACCCTTTGTCAGGTGGCCCTACTCCTCTGGACATGGCTGGAACAGTAGGGCATATCCATAGTGGTTCAACATCTGGTGGGCTCTCTGAATCCCAGAGCGGACAAACTCAGCTGACAGTGCTTAGTTGATCGTGAATGGCGTCTCCATCTGGAAGTGGTGCAATGTCTCTCTCAGCTGTGGGGAGAGCCTTGGTTAGATCTGTTTTCCTCTGCAGAGGACATGCAATGTCATCAGTATTGCGTGTTGGATTTTCCAAGGCGGCAATCGCTCTGCAACGCTTTTAGTCTCAATTGGAACTCAAGCCTTGTTTAAGCCACTATGCCTATACCACTTCTTCCTAGAGTTCTCAAGAAAATCAAGAATGACCGGCCCCAAGTCATTCTTGTGGCTCCGGACAGGGCATGGAGAGGCTGGTATCCCAAGCTTCTGAGCATGGCCATTGATCCTCCAATCAGTCTGCCCCTTAGGGAGGATCTTCTGTCGCAGCAGCAGGGGAGGGTTCTCCACCTGAACCTGTTGGGTCTCCACCTTCTTGCATGGAGTTTGAGCAGCAACAGTTAACAGCTCTTGACCTTCTGCCCAAACTCTGTAACGTGATCTTGGCAGCCAGGCGTCCCTCCACCAAAACGGTATACACCTGTCATTGGAATACATTTGTGGCATGGTGCACAGTCCTGTTGATCCCCCCTCTCTGCCCCTTTCTCTCTGAGGTCCTGTTGTTTCTTCTTTCTCTGGCCCAGTAGGGCTCTGCTATGGACACTCTAAAACATTTTGTCTGCTATCTCTGCATTGTTGATGTTGCCTGATCAATCTTGTCTAAGTCTCCTATTGTTAGTAAGTTCTTTCATGTTTTCTCTATCCCCATTCATTATGTCCCAATGGGATTTGAATTTGGTTACGACATTCCTGATGTGCACTCCTTTTGAGCCTCTCCACGATTGTCCTCTCAGGCTTCTCACCTTGAAAACCCCCTTCCTTGTGGCCATTAAATCTGCCCTCAGGGTGAGTGAGCTGTAGGCATTGTCATCTAAGCCGGCCCTACCTTTCCATCTATCCTGACAAAGTGGTGCTTGGCACTAGGGCCTCCATTCTGCCAAAAGTGAGGCATTTTTGAAACATCAAAAAACTACAACTTATCCAGAACCACTGCCGCCAGACTCATTCTGGACCTCCCTTGCTGAGAACACATCTCCCAACACCTGAGGACCCTCCACTGGCTACGGTCGAGAAGCAAATCACCTTCAAGCTTCTCACCCACACGTACAAGACAATACACAACGCAGGACCAGGCTACCTGAACTACCGCGTCTCCTTCCATACCCCACCTGATCCCTCCGCCCGCCCCACCCAGATGGCCCTGGCCACCATCCCTCGCATCCGCAAAACCACCGCCGGAGGATGATCCTTCACCTACACTGCAGCAAAGAGCTGGAAACCCCCCCCCCCACCCCCCCCCCCCCCCACCCCCCTGCACCTCAGACAAAGCCTGTCGTTCACCATCTTCAGGAAGAACCTCAAGGGAAGCATCCTGAAAGTGTTAATTGAGAGATCATAGAAGTAGGATTAGGTTGGGAATGAGTAAAGGAGAGATGGAGGAGAAAAGAGTCTGTAGAAAGGGATTAGCGAGATCATAGTAGTAAAATTAGGTTTGGGATGAGTCAAAGGGAAGATACATGATAGAGAATTTAGTAGGGTTGTTGGAGAGATCATAGTAGTAAACTGACGTTTGGGGTGAGCCAGGAGAGGTAGAGGAGGGAAGAGTCTAAGAAGGGTTATTTTGGAGTTCATAGTAGAATGAGGTTTGGGATGAGTCAGAGAGTGGAGATAGAGGATAGATTGATAGAGGTATAGGGTGAAGGCGAAACAGAGTACTGCACTGGAGAGAGTGATTTGTTTTTGTTCTTTTTTGTTTTTTTTGCTCTTGTACAGTAGATCAAAAGTAATAAGTATATAGATACCATAATTACTTAGTAAGGGAATATATGTATAAGGAATATAATATATTGAGATTTAAAGTTGCTTCATATAGAAACAACTTTCAAGAGTTGCAGTGTTTAAGTTAATTTGTGTACTTCTTTAACTTTATTTTTATCTCTTCTCAATATTTCAGTAGTCAGATGCCTGCAAATAAATAGTTATGGTAATATTAACCTAATGTGATAGCTAAAATAAAACAGAGACTTATAAGCATCTAATCAAGCAACCTTTATTGAAACTATGCAGTGCCCTTTAAACGTGTTACGGATAACATGTAATATATACATTTGTTAAACAAGCCTAAATATTATGCATATATGTTAAGATAAAATAGTTATACATATTTGTACAAACAAATACACATATCTAGATATATGCATATAATCAAATTATAAATGTTTACATACACAGGGACATGCAGTACATTGCTGTCTGAGTATGGTGGTTATGTAGGAAAGAGCCAACCTTTGAGTAGTCTTCTGAAGATAAGATAGTTATCCATGAACATATATTTGGTGGTAATGAATTCCATAGTTTGGCCACTTGAACAGAGAAAGAGGTACCACCTATTGTCTTTTTCTTGTATGGCAGTGCTTTGAGGCGCTGTGTCAATCTTGGGTGGAGGTTTGTTTGTTGAATATATTTGGCAATTTTATTCCTGTTGAAAAGCGGTCCTGTTCCATGTATTGCTTTGTGGGTGATACAAAGCATCTTGAAGGTGGATCTTCTGCAAGCCTTTAACCAATATAGGGCCCTCAAGGCAGGGGAGTTTTGGCTTTTCTTGTGACTTTACATGTAGGAGTAGTCTGGCAGCAGAGTGCTGAATCTGTTGTAGTCTTTTTCATAGTAGATAGAGATGATCCCTGGTAGAGGCCATTGGCGTAATCCAGTTTACACAGTACAAGAGAGATAGTAGCCTGGACCTTGTGTGAAAATCCGAGGTGGTGGAAGATGCATCTCAGAGTTTTCATTGTGATGAAGCTTGATCTTGCTAATTTGTCCACATGGGCATTCATGTTAACTTGGGGTCCATGGTAATTCCAAGGTTTCTAACTTCCTTAGATACTTTAGAAGGTCGTCAGGCGAAGAGTGGGTCATAATGTTTTTAATCGCCACATGTGAATAATTCTGTTTTGGAAGCATTAAGTTTGAAATGGCTCCATGTTATCCACTGATCAACGTCTCAAAGGCAAGCTGAAGATTTTTGAGTTTCCATTGTCTTTTGGGCATTCCAGTTTAAGGAGTATTTGTGTGTCATCTGCATAGTTGTAGCATGTGAGCTAAAATTTCTTGATCAATGCCGGTAATGACTTCATGTTGATGTTGAAAAACATGGGTGATATGATTGAGCCTTGAGGTACCCCTGCTTTTGTGAAGTATAGTTTGGATAAGAAAGGGGGAGTGTGGATTACATTCTGTTTTGAAGGTAGGATTCAGTTGAGAGGAGTTGCCTCTATGCCGGCTACTTGGAGTCTTTGTATTGGGATGTCATGGTCAACTGTGTCAAAGGTAACTGAGAGGTCTAAGAGAAGTAGTGCAGCAACTCCATTGCGGTCTACAGTGTTTTTAACCCCTTTGCTGCCAGGCCTTTTCCCCCTCAGGTGCCAGGCCTTTTTTTGGCTATTTCTGGCAGGGCGCGCTTAGGCCCTCATAACTTTTTGTCCACATAAGCTACCCTTGCCAAATTTGCATCCTTTTTTTCCAACATCCTAGGGATTCTAGAGGTACCCAGGCTTTATGGGTTCCCCTGACGGAGGCCAAGCAAATAGCCAAAATACAGTGAATAATTCATTTCTTTTTTTTTTTTAATGGAAAAAAGGGCTGCAGAAGAAGGCTTGTGGTTTTTCCCCTGAAAATGGCATCAACAAAGGGTTTGTAGTGCTACAATTACCAGCTTCCCAGCTTTTAGGAACAGGCAGACTTGAATCAGAAAAACACATTTTTCAACACAATTGTGGCATTTTACTGGGACATACCCCATTTTTATCATTTTTTGTGCTTTCAGCCTCCTTCCAGTCAGTGACAGAAATGGGTGTGAAACCAATGCTGGATCCCAGAAACCCAAACAATTCTGAAAAGTAGAGACAATTCTGAATTCAGCAATGGGTAATTTGTGTAGATCATACAAGGGTTTGGTACAGAAAATAACAACTGAAATAAAAATAAATTGAAATTGAGGTGTAAATCTACGTTTTACTCTATAACTTTTTCCTGCAATGTCAGATTTGTGAAAGCAATATACCGTTACGGCTGCTGGACTCTTCTGGTTGCAGGTATACATAGGGCTTGTAGGTTCATCAAGAACCCTAGGTACCCAGAGCCAATAAATGAGCTGCACCTTGCCGTGGGTTTTCATTCTATACCGGGTATACAGCAATTCATTTGCTGAAATATAAAGAGTCAAAAATAGGTATCAAGAAAACCTTTGTATTTCCAAAATGGGCACAAGATAAGGTGTTGAGGAGCAGTGGTTATTTGCACATCTCTGAATTCTGGGGTGCCCGTACTAGCATGTGAATTACAGGGCATTTCTCAAATAGACTTCTTTTTTACACACGGTCTTATATTTGGAAGGAAAAAATTTAAAGAAAGACAAGGGGTAATAACACTTGTTTGCTATTCTGTGTTCCCCCAAGTCTGCCGATAAAAATGATACCCCACTTGTGTGGGTAGGCCTAGCGCCCGCGACAGGAAATGCCCCAAAACACAACATGGACACATCACATTTTTACATTGAAAACTGACGTGTTTTTTGCAAAGTGCCTAGCTGTAGATTTTGGCCTCCAGCTCAGCCAGCACCTAGGAAAACCTACCAAACCTGCACATTTTTGAAAACTAGACACCTAGGGGAAGACGGGGTGACTTGTGGGGCTCTCACCAGGTTCTGTTACCGAGAATCCTTTGCAAACATCAAAATTTGGCCAAAAAAACACTTTTTCCTCACATTTCGGTGACAGAAAGTTCTGGAATCTGAGAGGAGCCACAAATTTCCTTCCACCCAGTGTTCCCCCAAGTCTTCCGTTAAGAATGGTACCTCACTTGTGTGGGTAGCTCCAGTGCCCGCGAAAGGAAATGCCCCAAAATACTATCAGGACACATCAAAATGATCAAATACAAAACTACCTGTTTTTGCGGGGGGGACACCTGCGTTTTTGGTCCTGGGCTCAGCAGCCATACAGGGAAACCTACCAAACCCAGACATTTCTGCAAACTAGACACCCGAGGGAGTCCAGGGAGGTGTGACTTGCGTGTTTTCTTACACAGAATCTTCAGCAAACCTCAAATTTAGCTAAAAAATCAACATTTTCCCACATTTCTGTGTGGGATCACCGCACCGGGACAAATTTCCTACCACCCAACATTCCCCTCAGTCTCCCGGTAAAAATTATATCTCACTTGTGTAGGAGGGCCAAGTGCCTGTGATAGGGAAGAGCAAAAAACATGTCAAAATTGAGGGAGAGCCAAAGCGGGTTCAAAAGGGCAGTTTGGAAAAAAACATTTTTAGGCTGACAAGTGGGGCAGAATTTCTATCAGTATAGATGAGACAATGCTGGGTGGTAGGAATTTTGTGGATTCCTGCAGATTCCGGTAGGTTCCATCACAAAAATGTGTGAAAAATGTGTGATTTCCAGCAAAGTTGGAGGTTTTCAGGGCATTGTGGATAAGAAAATGGTGCGGGGTGCATGTGAATCCCTGAAACCCTGGACTCACCCAGATGTTTAGTTTTCAGATGTGTCTAGGTCTTGTGGATTTTTCTACATGGCAGCGTCCCAGAGTCCAAAAAGTGCAGCCCTCACCATTCCAAGTGGGACGATTTTGAGAGTTAGCCAAGCTCTTATGGGCCAAATGTAAAACCAAAACCCCAAATAATCAAATGTCCACTTGCTTGCCGTGGGATAAGATTTTTTTAGTGTGCGGGGAGAGCTGAAAGACTGTTACTCCCTTCAGTTGGGGTGGGGGCATAACCATGCCCATACTGGTTGGTAGCCACCACCCCACTATATATATATATTTTAATTCCCTGGCATTTAGTAGACTTCCTTCCCCCCGGGGTGTGGATCGGGGGTAATTGCCCCATCTGCCCACTGGTTGCAGAACAACTTTGGCCCCATTTATTTGCGGTGGGGGTATGGCCATACCCCCACCCTCTTATTTTGAAAGAAAATCTTCTCTGGTGGGCTTTCTGCCCCCCTTGGGGGCAGATGGGCCTTCCAAAAATAAGCCGATCTGCCCCGAAGGGGGGCAGATATGGCCAACAGTAATGTGCCCCCATGGGGAGCCACCCTTGCCCAAGGGGCTGCCCCCCCAAACAAAACACACACACCAATCCCTGGTGCTTAAGTGGTTTCTGCCCCCCAGGGGCAGATTGGCCTAATAGAAATAGACTGATCTGCCCCCAAGGGGAGCAGAAATGACCTAAAATAAATTTGCCCCTCAAGGGGAGCGACCCTTGCCTAAGGGATCGCTCCCCTTGCGTGAAATTGGCGCAAACAAAAAAAATCCCTGGTGCCTAGTGGATTCTGCCCCCCTTGGAGGCAGATCGGCCTAATAAAAATAGGCAGCTCTGCCCCCAAGGGGGGCAGAAATGGCCTAAAATAAATTTGCCCCCCAGGGGAATGACCCTTGCCTAAGAAGTCGCTCCCCTTGCGTGAAATGTTCGCAAAAAAATAAAAATCCCTGGTGGCTAGTGGTTTCTGCCCCCAAGATAATTTTGCCCCCAGGAGAGTGACCCTTGCCTAAGAGGTCGCTCCCCACATATAAAATAAAAAATTAAAAAATCCCTGGTGCCCCCACAATAGGCAGATCTGCCCCCAAAGGGGGCAGAAATGGCCTAAAACAAATTTGCCCCCCCCCAGGAGAGCGACCCTTGCCTAAGGGGCCGCTCCTCTCAAGTGAAACTGACAAAAAAAAATCCCTGGTGTCTAGTGGTTTCTGCCCCCCTTGGGGGCAGATTAGCCTAATAGAAATAGGCCGAAACGGCCTAGAATAAATTTTGCCCCCAGGGGAGCAACCCTTGCCTAATGAGTCGCTCCTCACATATAACAAAAAAAAAAAAAAATACCTGGTGTCTAGGGGGTTTCTGCCCCCCCCGGGGACAGAAACAGCTGTAAAATTATTTGCCCCCCTGGGGAGCAGCCCTTGCCCCAGGGGCCGCTCCCCTTATGTGTACATGTAATAAAAAAACAAAATCCCTGGTGTATAGTGGTTTCTGCCCCCCTTGGGGGCAGATTGGCCTAATAAAAATAGGCCGATCTGCCCCTAAGGGGGGCAGAAATGGCCTAGAATTTTTTTTGCCCCCAGGGGAGCGACCCTTGCCTAAGGGGTCGCTCCCCACAAATAAAAAACACAAAAACAAAAAAAAACAAAAAAATCCCTGGTGTCTAGGGGGGTTTCTGCTGTATTAGGCCGATCTGCCCCCGGTGGGGGGGCATACACAGCCAAAAAACAAATTGCCCCCCTGTAGAGCGGACCTTGCCCAAGGGGCCTCTCTCCTTGTCAAGTAAATAAAAAATAAAAATGTCCCTGGTGTCTAGTGCCATGTCGGGCGGCAGAAATGCTCAGAGAAGCCTGAAAGGAGAGGAAAGGCCTTACCTCTCCTTTCAGGCTTCTCTGCCCCCTCCATGTGATCGGAGGAGAAATGCAAAGCATTTCTTCTTCGATCGGGCGCTGGAAGCTGAGCTTCCAGCGCTGGAGGGAAGGCCTCTCACGCTGATGTCATCAGATGTCACGGGGGGGTTACGGGGGCGGTGCGGGGTGGAAGGGGAAGTGATTCCCCTTCCATCCCTGCCCAGGGAGGGGGATGCCTGGTCCTCGGGGGACCATAGCAGGACAAGTGGTCTCGTCCTTGGCACTGGGGAACCGGCGCCGAGGACGAGATCACCACGTCCTGGGCACCCAAGGGGTTAAGGTCATCCCAGATAGCGATCAGGGCAGATTCAGTGCCTGTTCTGGGCGGAATCCAGTTTCGTGGTCTGAAAGTATGGAGTTATAATCAATTAATTGTGACATCTGGGCGATTGCTGTTCTTTTCATCAGTTTCCCCATAAAAGGTCCATTTGTAATTGGCCTGTAGTTGTTGGGGTTATGTGGGTCCAGGTTTTTTTTTTTTTAATAATGGGCGTATGTATGGTGTTTTTGTTTTAGGTCTTCTGGTTATATTCCCATAGTTAAAGATTTATTGATGATTCTTCATAATGGTGTGGCAGCAGAGGTATGAGGTATTTATGTGGTTTTGTTGTAATGTGACATAGAGTGGTTTTATGTGGGGTGTATTTATGTGGTATTGAAAAAACATGAATGTGACCATGTGTACCTGTAACTGGTGCTCTTATCAACAAATGCCGCCTTTGTGAAGCCCCTGAAGGCTTTACCCTTCTTTTAAAGCACTCTGTTTGGACTTCTTGGGCCTAGAAGCAATCTTGATAGCTTGGTATGCACTAGGGTGTAGTTTCTATGAGTCAACATTGATGATCCTTAACTAATCCCTCTGTCTCTTGATGGTAAAATAAAACATGCAGAATCCACTATTAAATTCAGTGAAACACTCTGTCTTCAAGTGAAGTATTGCGCAAAGGAAGTGGTTATATAAATGGCTGAGCACGCAGACCTACCTCTCCCAACCACACATCTGTAATTGTGATAAGTCCTCGAGTGTGGCCTGCATGCAAGCGGAGTAAGCCGCAATTCGGGGAGGCTATGGTCCCTAGGGACACAATCCCCTCTCCATCCACCGCACCGGGACCAGGGGACACCAGCTGATGACAGAGGGGTGAAGGAAAGAGATAGACGAGCTGGGTGCCGGCGAGGAGCCTGTCCATGTGCCCAGGAAAATGGAGGAACGACTTGCTGCGGCCTGGCCGAAGGCACCATCTTACCTGCCTTCCTTGCACTCAGTAGAGATGGCAGGTCGTGAGACCCTTGCCTAGGTGGGGATGTCCTGTGGGTCGCTGTGCACAAACCTTGCCGTGGGGCTGCGGCCCTCCCTGCCCCCCCCATCGCAGCAGCCCCTCCTGCAACAGCCGTGCTTGGGCCTGGTGCTGCCGGGGCAGTGGCTTTGACAGCGCATGCCCTGGCTGCAGCACAGACAGCAGAGGTAGGGGTGAGCGGGGTGCCCAGGGAGCGCAACGAGGGCCCCATATTACATTCCGCGTGGGCCATTGTGCCTGTACTATTGGACAGTTGGGTCTCCAGACGGCATCCATCGTGGAACGGGCCTTCAGGCGGACTGGTGCTGGTGGGGCCCTGCTGTGTCGGGGGGGGGGCGCTGCTGACCTGGTGGGGGTGGAATGGCACCAAGCGTGACGAATGGTGCAAAGAGAGGCTGCCCGGTCCCGCTGCCACTGGGGAGACCGGGCAAACCAGGCTGGGCCCTACGAGACTCCCCTGCTCTTAGATTCTCTCATTGGCGGTTATTCTGTCACGCAGGGGGCCAGCGCTTCTGAGATGGGCCCTCGCTGACTGGCTGGAGGCCAGCTATTGGACCTATACAGCTGGACGGCAGTGCCCCACACCCTCCTCTTTGTTGACGATCCCTGCCCAGCTGGCCCTGCAGTAGACTTTGGAGGGGCTTTTGGGGGGCATCCTATTGCTGCCGGGACTCTGTGTGCAGCCTGCGTTAATGGTACCCCTGCCTTCTCGGCCTATGAACTAACACACTGTGAATTTTGCCCTGACTCAAGGAGCTTTATTGCAGTTTGACACTGCAGATGATACCCCTCTTTGGACCATACCCCCGCTGCACTCTGAGGATGCTGACGCTATAGAAGCCCTCTCCTGCCTTGAGTCTGGACCTGGGCCATCCTGCTGTGCGCTGCAAGACTACTCCCGTTAGGTAGCTCCCTTGCGTTGACACCTCAAAGGGGGAGTAGAGACATCAGGAACTGTTGGCCTGCTGCATAAACCACTTACACTACCTGGCGCGCACTAATCTTCCAAAGGAAACACCTGTTGCATCATTGTGGACCAAACCCCTGAGTACTACAGTGGAGTAGGAGACCCCATCACACCAGATGCTGGACACACCGGCTCCCACTGCTCCTATCACACAGGACTATATTAACCACTTCCTGCAAGAAATAGGGGCAGAAATTACTTCTCTCAAAACTGATCTTAAACCTTGCATTCGAGAGGTACAGGAGGAGGTGAGAGGGTGGATGTCCATTAACGCACTGTTGATGCATGCGCAGAAGACCAGGAAATGCTTTGGAGATGAATGGCGGCACTTGAAGAGCAACAAATTGAACTCCAACTCAAACAGGAAGACCTCGAAAACAGGATCCATCAGAACAACATCCACATACGGGGGGTACCCAGAGAAGAGGAAGGCACTGACATTGTAGCCTATACTGCTGCCTTGCTGCAACCTGTCAGGGGAGACCCTAAACAACCACAGCCAGCCCTCGACAGGGCGCATCACGTAGCAACTGCCCCTGGCCACCCAAACGCTGTTCCAGACATCTTTACTCGAATTCACTATTTCAGTGAGAAAGAGAGAGTCCTCCAGAGGGCAAGGCTGAAGACCGGCCTAGAATATCAGGGGCATAAAATCCAATTATACCAGGACCTATCCGCTAGCACCCTGAGGAGGCGAAGGGATTTCAAGGCAGTGAATGCCAAATTGAGAACAATGAATCTTAAATACCAATGGGGGCATCCCTTTGCTTTGATTTTTGAATGGGAGGGGAGTAGGCGCGTACTACGCTCGCTAGTCAAGGCAAAGCGATTGCTGCGACTTCCTACAACTGATGGGTCTGAGACCACCACCCCACAAGAGTACCCCTTAAGGGACACTTTGAAGCCTACCTAGACTGTAGTGAGACGCCCTTGTCCTGACGACTTGTGGACAAATCATCCTCGCCAGCACGGTCCACCACAGGCTCAAATGGCGATGATAGGCAGTCTGTTTCTTAGTGGCTTGCTGCTCCTGGATCTGGATATCCACCGCTTGGAACCTATCCTGGTAGAGGCTTCTGGAGCCTCCCCCGACTCTACAAACAGGCGAGAAACCGACTGCCGGCAAGACTGCTGGTTTCGCCCTGGTGTCACGCCCTCCTGGAGGGTGACTCCTCTATTGAGTGTCAGGTGGTGTGACACCGCTCTCTGACGACAGCGGGCACACAAGTTGAGCCCTGTTGGCCGATGACCATTTATGACTATGTTTCTCACTTGTTTCTCCTCAGGTCTGACCCAGGGACTCTGGGCTATGGGGACATGGGGCTGATATCTCTGAGGCACTGGAAAGGTACACACGGGGAAAAATGGCAACCCAACATGACGCGAGGGGGACACCGCCATAGCAATCACCCACTACCACGTGCATACTGATGAGTCTCTGGGGAGGTCTGAAACTATTATCTCTTAACGTCCGGGTTTAAACTCTCCGAACAAGCGTAAGTAGGTCTGGGGGTATATTCTACAACATAATCCTTATGTAGTTTTTCTTCAGGAGACACACTTGCGTGGGATAGATAGACATAGAGTTACCAATCCAAACTATCCGTAAGACATTAGGCGTACACTTGACACTAAGATGCTGGGGGTGGCTATATTCTGTAAAGCAAGCTTTAACCCACACATTTCTAAAGTTGTCAGGGACAAGGAGGGATTATACTTGACATTGCAACTACAGAGGGGATGAGATCACCTCACCCTACTTAACTTATGCGCCCCTAACAATGCACAGGACGCATACCTACGCATGTGCTAAAGGATCAGCTAGAGGGACCCGGGTGACAGTACAGTGGGGTGGGGTGACCTGAACATGGAATGGGACCCCACCTTAGACCGACACACTGCTGCCTATCAGACGGCGGAAGCCATGTTGGCACATCTCAAGCAAGATATCCTCGACCTAGGCCTCACATATGCTTAGCGCTACCGCCACCCGGACACACGAGACGACTCCTTTTACTCTCATGTTCACGCTACGTATTCTTGCACTAACTACCTCTTAATATCACATAGTCTATTACATGCCTTTGACAACATCGCGATTTCCATCTCTGACCATGCTCATGTTGAGGAGGTCTGTCTCCCTTCCAATAGAGTGCATAGGGACCCCCCAGGTGGTGGCTCCCTCTGAGATTGCTCAGAGTCCCGGTGGATGTGACAAGAATCCAAAGGGGTATCACAGACTATTTCACCCATAATACAGACCAGGAAGTTTCCCCTGCCTACTCTATAGGACCGCTTTAAAGCTACAATCTGTGGAGTGATAACAACGATTGCCATTACGCGCAGCCGGGAGGAGCGAATAGTGGAACATAACCTTAACTCTGATATCAAACACTGGGCACATCCCACTCGCAGTAACAAGCGGCAGTTGCCCATCCTGAGGGGCCAGTTTCACACTCATAGAACGAATAAAGCTTAACGCTCCCTCTTTGCACTCAAGCAACTTTATTACGAGGAGGGGGACAAGATGGGTACCCTGCTGGTGCGCAGGTTGTGGCAGCAACAACATAAGGCGCACATAACTAAGCTCCTGAAACGTGACAGTACCTGGGCAATCACAGAGGGCGACAAGTTGGACGAACTACGGGCCTACTACTGGACCCCCTACAGCAGTGAAACGCCATCACAAAAAAAGTTTGACGCGTACTTACTGCCTGTGACTGGACCACACTAGAGCCCATACATAGAGAAGCTTTAGAGTCTTCTATCTTGGTGGAAGAGATACAAAGTGTGCTTCATGCTCTACCCCTTGGCAAGTCTCTAGGGCCAGATGGTTTGCCGGTTAGTTTTTACTGGCTGTTCCTCCCTCAGTTGGGACAGTATTTGCTCAAACTATACTACTCCTTCATGGATGTCATGGGACTCACGATGGCGAGCAATGAAATCTCATTAATCACCAAGCCAGATAAGGACCACACTCTATCGCCCCATTGCCCTGTTCAATACAGATGCCAAGATTTACACGAAGATACTGGCATCTAGGCTCGATGGATATCTGCCCAGTCTTTCAGACCCAGATCAGGTGGGCTTTGTCCTAAATTGTCAGGGAGCGGACAATATCTGTAGGGTAGCCCACCTGATTGAGAAAGCCCACTGTCGTACAATCCCTGCATGCCTTCTCTCGTTGGATGAAGAGAAGGCACTTGACAGGGTCGAATGGCCATTTCTCCGCTCTGTTTTGGTGAAGGTGGGACCGGGCCCCAGCATGATATCTAAAATAATGGCATCATACATGGCCTCAGTGGCTTCTATGTGGCTGAACAGGAGGCTTGCAGACCCCATCGCCATAGCCCCCAACACTCAACAGGGATGTTCCTTGTCGCCGCTTCTGTTTGCCTTAGCAGTAGAACCATTGGCAATTGCGGTGTGTAGCGACAAGCAGATCGGAGGGATACCTTTTAGGGGACATGAGCATAAACTTAATTTAGTCGCAGATGATCTCCTCTTAACCTTAACTCGGCCCACCATCTCAATCCCAGCAGTGGTCTCCTGCTTGGAAGCCTTTGCAGCCATCTCAGGGTTTAAAGTAAATCGTTCTAAATTGCACGTCCTGAATATTACCCCAAAGGCTGACATTTCTGCGCTACAAGATCTGGTCCCCTTTAGTTGGGCAAGACTGGATACCTGGGGCTCTGTCTCACACCCAAGTTAGAAACTCGGACTAGCGCGAACTGGCCGGTACTCAGACAGGCGCTCCTTGAGGACCTCAGAAGATGGCAGCCACTACCCATATCGTGGCTGGGGTGCATTAACATGGTTAAGATGAATATCCTCCTGCGAGTACTCTATTTGTTCGAATTCCTTCCTACATCGATCCCCGAGAGTACATACTGAAATGCAACGAGACCTGCCAGCCTTCATTTGAACGGGAAAGCTCCACGTCTCTCCAACACTTTTGATGCAGCCCCGGGAAAGGGGAGGCCTGGGATGCCCTAATCTGTTGGATTACTATGGTGCAGCGCACCTGTGATATGTGTCGGCCTGGACAGTGAGAGAGAGCGAGAGCCATTGGCGTCATACAGATAGGGTAGTGGCATGCCGTCCCCTGTGGGACTTACCTTGGCTCCCCTGCCACGCTAGACCACGCAGTGCGTACCTTGCCACGCCAACTAGGGCGGTTCTAGATGTGTGGAACAGGCTGGTGACATTGAAGGGCCTGACCACCTTCCCCTCGCCAAACACCCCATTGGCACGCAACCCTGTCTTCCCCCGGCACTTGCACCTTCAGTGCCTGGACGGACACTGACTGTAGAACCTTGCAAGACCTTTTCCAGGGTGATACCATGAAGTGGTTCGAGCAATGTAAGCAATAACCCCGGCTACCAAACACGGTGTCTTTTTGATATCTCCAGATGCGCCATTGGGCCCTACACCCCTCCGTATACCCCAGAATAGTCTGCCCATATATACCCCCTTTGAATCACTCGTCAGAGCTTATGACGGCTCCCAAAACTCCAGCACATATCATACTCTGCAACACTCCACACCTCCTCAAACCTACCCCTACCAGCGACGGTGGGTGACAGCGCCTAATAAGGACATCTCCCCTAAGCAATGGGACAGTCTGCGGCAGGACATCCCTAAAACTTACGGCAGTCTTTCCCTTAGAAAAAACACATATAAGCTCATGTATCAATGGTACTACACCCCCTCACGACTGTCTGCTATTTATCCTGGCACTTCGGGCTCTTGCTGGAGATGCGGCACAGAGCGTGGTGACTTCCCCCCATATTTGGTGGACCGGCTCTTCGATCACTATTTTCTGGAAAGAGGTTGTTAGTCATATCAAAGAAACTGTAGGGTTCCCTCTACCAGCTACATACCACATGGCAATTCTTAGTCTACGGCCCACTCATTTGACAGCCATGACTAACACAGGCTGGACTCTTATTAGCTATATGATGCATTTTCCAGACAACTAATAGCCCTAACGTGGAAGCAGAAAACACCACCCTCTTTGGCCCAGTGGTTTACCTGCCTTTGTCATGTGATGGCAATGGAGAGGATTTCCCATAGCTTGTCCCTTACTGATGAAAAAATTCCAGGCTTTCTGGCAACCATTGATAAGCTAACTCTCCTGTGTAGAGTTTACCTGCTTCAACCCACCCCGACTGCAAGCGTTACAACTCTTCTTTTGACAACTTACCACCCGAACGCGTATCACTAGCCCGGAGCACCGGGCCCTTGCAGCACACAGCTAAATCTGTATTACTGCATTAAACGCTTAAGTGCTGACAATACCACCTTTACTTTATAGGACCTGAAGGATGATCTGTTAATGTTTAATATTTATTGTTGATTATCTGTGATCCCTGATGTACTCTCCCTATAACTCTTTGCAAGCTCAGGGGGGGCATATTGAATTTTCAAAGTTATATGGAATGCTTTGATCTATATATGAGACTGCACTAACCAAAGTTTATTGTATCCATCTATTACACACTGTAACGAGGCTCTGATTGTCTTCAGCGCACAGCATTGTTTGAAATGATTACAATTAATAAATAGATTCTAAAAAAAAAAAAAAAAAAAGGACAGTTCTCTTGGATTCAGTGCTCCCTTATACACACTCTCTTCCAAATGATTCAATCTCCACTTAATTAAATAACAACGTTCAATTATAGCTTAATTCCAGAATATGTGTAAGGCTATGTCAAGCCAATATTGCATCCACTTATATACAAAAAAGTTTGCACACAAAATAAAAGTATATGTCGAATTGCAGGCACATGACATGTGAAGCAAAGTAAACAAGTGGCATTCATACGCTTAGAAGAGCAAAAACACATTTTACCTTAACAAAATCCAGTTCTTATGCTGCAAGCAAACAAAATAGTACTCATGTGCACAGAAAAGGCAACTAATAACATGGCCTGAAATGATTGCCATCTCCAAGACATGAAGCTACCAGTTGCAACAAGGCGGACACCGTGATTAAAACACATCATTTTCTAACATTTGAACTACAGACAGACAAGAAAAGCAAAAAAGCAAAGCGTCACTTTCCTGTTGGCATCAGAACTTTGATAGAATACGATCCAGGTGGCTTAAGTCAGTTCTAACCACCAAACACTCTAAAATTGCATGGTTGGCTCGCCACACTCTGTGTGTGGTAGTTGTAACAATACTTTAAATTTAATTTAGTGACACCTTGCTTATTTGAAAAAGGAAAAAAAAAAGCACTTTGACGCAGCCAGCGTTGACCCGGTCATAGCGTTTTTCCCCCCCCCCTTAAGCCATGTCGCTCTGCTGTGCAATGTTAAAAGAAGCAACAAGCAGCGATGAGGGGTGGTGGGCTAATGACGCAATTACAGGGGAAGCAACTATATAAAGATAGGGGAAGAGTGGGTGTGTGTGTGTGCTAACAAGAAACATGAGCAACAAATGAAGCAAGCAACAACAAACACAGGCAGGAAACGAAGAAAAAATAGTCCCCCCAGAATGAACACATAAACATAGAAGCGTAGAGATACCAGTAATTAGGCTGTACTTCGTGGGAGGAAACAAAACACAAAGAAGAGGGACAAAAGGGAAGGATTAACCACTAGCAAGCAAGCATTTTTGAATGACAACCGAAAGGACCAATAAAAAGGCAATGGATTGGCTGTAAGCCCACAGAGTGGGTACAGCATCTCTCATAGAGACAGGACATGCACTGCCTAGGCTTGACCTAAAAAAACACGTTTTACCTTCTTACCAGTCTCGCTTGAGTGTCCCACTTTGTCAGCTACTGACAAACTTGCATCCTGCGCTAAGTTCAGCTCATGACTTGTGTACTGTTGCTGTTATTTCATGGGATAGTTTTGTTTGGTGAGATCCTGGCGAGAATGTTGCAGACATTCTTGAAAGGTTCAAGGTTATGCATGAGCCAATCACTGTAAATTAACTTTTGAACTGCTTTGAATGATTCCTTTGAATACTGAATATAGTTCTTTGCTTTTTAACTGATAAAACTTTTTTAATGTTTTACACTGTATCATAGAAAAACCTGACACCTACCAAGAATACACTGCATAGTTTCTCGTTTTGCAGTACAGTCCTTAATGGAGCAGCCAACCATAAATGCCGTATCAAAAAGCTTGAAGGCCACACTGTTATAATAATTAACATTTTTATGAAACTGAATGTAATGAATATATATCACAAACAGGAAATAACACATCAGACATAACACTTTTTCTGATGGTTACTTCTACCTTCAGATTCCTCACATGTTATATCCCTGGTGTCAGACCAAACCTGGAAACTTTTTATTAGGTTTCCATGGCTATGGTCCACTCAGGCGCGCCTGCCGGATCCATGGGTATAATAGGATACACCTTCACGGCTATTCCAAGGCTTACTCTACAGGCTGCACTCCTTTCCTTCTGTTGCCACTTTGGCTCAGTCTACATCCACAACGCTGATGCCTGCTGCTGACTTGGTGCAATGCCTGACACTGCCTCCTCTTACTATCCTGCTGGTTGTTCACCTTTGGTGCCCGATCCTCTGTTTTCTCCGGTGCCACAGTTGGCTCCACCGTATCCACTGTCGACTCCACCTGTGCGATAATCAACTCTTCTAGAAGCGCAACCCCCAAAGCCTCTCGTGGAGTTTCCCAACACTGATTCTAAAGGGAGGCTCAGCTCATTATAGAGGAAGCGTGATACTTTTTTGGAGACTCTGACCCCGAGGAGGATCCCCTCCCAGACACGGAGACGAAGGCGGACATTCTTTTATACTGACCGAAAGATCCTAGTGGTCTAGACAGCTCGCCTGAATGGGCGCTATACTCTGCAACTGGATTTCCTCAACCAGTGGTTACATCTTATCACTTGGCCATTAAAAAGATGGGAGAGTGTTGAATCCCTGGCTTCTGCCCTCCGAAACCAAACCCTACCACTTGACTGAGGTGCTACATACCACATGCCACTCTAGAGAACCTCTTCTGC
Organism: Pleurodeles waltl; assembly: GCF_031143425.1. Lineage (NCBI taxonomy): Eukaryota > Metazoa > Chordata > Amphibia > Caudata > Salamandridae > Pleurodeles > Pleurodeles waltl. The sequence continues at coordinate 829,770,915 of NC_090443.1, read as the reverse complement.
TTTCAATAAGGCCCTCACTGAGCCCCTTTTCGATGTGTGAGAGAAGCAGACATGCACTAGTCGACTCAGCATTTCTGTTGTTGCACCCTTCAATGGAGAGCCTTATGGTCCAGGAATCCTACTTGTCAAGTCTCTTCCCAGGTGCTGTTCCTACCATCCCATCGGACAGTGCCCGAAAAGATCAAGCAGTTCACCAAGAAGTAATTTTCAATGGGCAGTATGACCCTGAAATCTTTAAATGCTACCTGCCTCATGGGTCACAACACCTATGCTGCCATGGACATGGTCCAGTTAGTACAACTACAGCAACAACAAAGTGATGGATGTGGGTGCCATGCTGACTGTGCAACTGGAACAAGTTATACCCGGCTGGTGAGCCCCAACAAGAGTGAAACCTGTCCTGGGTTGTCTGTGTTATGGTTCAAGGAGGACCTGGCCTGGCAGTTCAGGCTGGACTCTTCCCATTCGAGCAGGGTCAAGACTGATTTGCATATGGCTGGGTCCAAACTAAGGTGGCATGGTGTGCAAAATAGCAATGGACTGGGATGCAGCCACAAGTAATTACCAGTAGCTGAAATTAATTAATGCATTCCATCCATCACTTTTCTTGTATACTTCAGTTGGTACAACCTATTTTGCTGTACGACATTCAACCCCACTTCCTGGAATTGGTAAGGGATGGACAAGCCACAGAAAAACAAGTCATTCAGTCTGGGCTGGACACAGCAGACTCGGTCACCCAAGCCGCAAAGCTGTTGGAAAATATCTCCCTTCGCCAACATACATGGCTAAAAATGTCAGGATTCCGTCAAGACATCCAGTCCACCCTTATTGACCTCCACTTTGATGGTTCCAGCCTCTTTAGAGCCAAGGCTGATTCTGCTGTTTAGAGGTTCAAAGAAAGAAAGGCAACAGCAAGATCTTTTGCCTTCCAAACGCAGCAGAGGATTACTGCCAATTCAAAACGTTTTGTAGCTTTTTCAGGGATTTCTCCTTTCATGGCAGACAGCATCATGCCTCTCAGCAACAACAGCACAACCCTCTCTACAACCCAGTACCAAGGCTGTGGCAAAATAAGATCCACCCCTTACCCTATAGTCTTTATCTTCCTGCCCAGTCACCGCAGGGAGGCAGCCATAGTTCCTTCTAGTTGGAACACAGGGCTTCTTTGCAGGCTGCCACTTCAGCCCAGCGGGCCTCTCCACCCATTCCGCCCCTCTTCTTCCACCCGATCATCTTCAGATTCTTCAACAGATGGTAGACATTTTGCTACAGACTGGAATGGTGGAGTTGCTGCCAGAGCAGGAACGGGACCAGGGGTGCTAGCCCTCTACCTCTTTGTCCTGAAGAAGGATTGCGGTCTTTTTCCAGTCCTAGAACTCAGGGTTCTGAACTAGTTTCTCAAGAAGGAGAAGTTTAAAATGTTGTCCCTGGCTCTGGTGTTACTCACGCTGGAAGTCAAAGCCTGGATGCTTCGTGTCAACCTGCAGGATGCGTATTTTCATATACTGAAACTGTGATCACACAGGAAATACATTTGCTTCACAGTTGGATCTGCCCACTACCAGTGTGCAGTCCTTTTGTTTGGCCTAACTTCACCCTCACAAGTTTTCACAAAGGTGATGGCAATGGATGTGGCCCATTTCAGATGACCAAGGATCCCTGCGTTCCCTTACTTGGACAACTGGCTCCTAAAAGCCAGCGCTCCGAAGGTGGTTTCACACTACCTTCAAGTCACAGCAAAGTTGCTGTTCCACTTGAGCATTTACATCCTCAAGCCCAAATCTCACCTGGTGCCCTCTCAGCTCATCCTGTTCCTAGGGGCAGTACTGGACACCTCACGGAGTCGAGCCTTACCCCCTCCCCAGAGGGTTCAGGACATTCAGACTACTATTCAGATGTTTCAGAATGGAAAGCAAAGTCCAGCCCTGATGGTTTTACGCCTGCTAGGCCTACTAACGTCTTACATTATGTTGGTTACTCATGCACGCTGGCACAAAAGGGCACTTGAATGGTTTTGCCATAGACAGAACATGGCAGAGATCCCTCACAATTTCCATGTACATTGCAGTAGATTTGGAGTGTTGGAGTGCGGAAGGCAATATGTCTCAGGGGAAGCCATTCCAACCCTTACAGACAATACTCATTATGGATGCCTCAACCCTAGTGTGGAGTTCTCAACTGGAGATCAGGGGGCTTTTTTCTCCAGAGGAGCAGAGGTTGCACATCAGTCTGCTGGAGTTACTGGCAATGCAGATGACACTTCCTGCCTTTCCTTCTTAGTTAGTCTTTCCAGATCTTGATGGACAATATGACTGTGATTTGGTACCTCAACAAGCAGAATTGTAGGGTTGCACCTTCTCTGCCAGAAAGCATTGCATCTGTGGTCTGAAGCTCAGGACCAACAGATCTGCCGGATAGCCAGTCATCTGGTTGGTGTACTGTATGTACATGAAGACAGTCTCAGACATGTTATCTTGCCAACCACAAGTAGTGTTTCCATATGCACGTAGTGAAACACATCTTCAGTCTCTGGGGGATCTCTGTGCTACCCATGGGAACGCACACCTGCTGAAATTCTGTGCCCTGCAGTATCCGTTGTAGGGTTATATTGTGGAGTGTGCTTCGCTTGCAGAGGAACTTTCGGTTTCACTGTGTGTTTCTTCCCACACCCTTGATTCCTGAAGTCCCAAGGAAGGTCCACCTTAACAGGCTCAAGTCATTCTGATAGACCAGGACTGGTCAAGAAGGGGGTGGTATGCAGACCTGATGCACTTTTCCCTGTGCTCCCTGCTCCTCTTAAGGTAAACCTCCTATTGCAATTGTAAGGGCAGACTTTTCACCCTAGCCTCCAGAGCCTCCATCTTCATGCCTTGAGATAGATCAGTGTAACCTGAATGCTTTTTTTTACCTCCTAAAGTGGTGAATTTCATCCTGTGTGCCCGCAGACATTCCACTAAAGGAGTGTATTCAGTGATATGGAATAGGTTTGTGGAATGGTGTATGGATATTTAGGTAGACTCTCTTTAGACCAACTTATCGGACATCTTACGATTTGGCCTTTCGCTGGCTCGACATCGATGTGCAGTAGGCACAGTCCTGGGCTGTTTTTCAGCCTTTACCTGTCTCCCAGGCCAACCATACCTTTTCAAATCATCTGTCAGCCTGAGATTTTTGCAAGGTCTCATTAACAGGTTTCCCCGCTCCCCATTCCTAATGCCACTATAGGACCTGAATCTTTACTCTTGTTTTTAATGTGTTCCACATTTGAGCCATTTACAGAGTTGCCCATTGCAGCTGCTAACTTTCAAAACAGTGATTGTTATTGTCTCTCATTAACGTCAAGGTGTGAATGAGTTGTAGGCATTAAGCTTCTCTTCACCCCTTTCTTCCCTGACAAGCTGGTTCCCAAAATCAGAGCTTCTTTCCCACCTAAGGTGGTTGCACCCTTTCATCTGGGCCAGTCCATCAATCTGCCATCCCCCCTCTTTTCTCCCTACATCCTATGAAAGAGGAGGAGAGGCTCCACAGGCGTGTTCCCTAGAGAGTAGTCAGCTTCCACAGCAACAGGACCAAGGAGTTTAGAATTGATGAACAACTGTTCATCAGTTGTGTAGGCAAGATTAAGGGTAAAACAGTCCACAAGAAGACAATATCAAGATGAATCATGCTGGAGTCAAAATGTGTTATGCCTTGGCTCACAAGTAACCACCTGAGGTCTTAGGTGCTCACTCCACTAGAGCAAAGTGTTCTAACTCTGCCCTGACAAGAGGGCTTCCAGTTGCAAAAATTTGCAAGGTGGCAACTCAGGCTTCTCTTTACACTTACGCAAATCAGGACTGCATGGACTCGGAAGTGCGAAGGGAATCACAAAAGGTGAGGAATGTGCAGGTAGATGTAGATATCAGAACACAAAGTTACTTACCTTTTTGGCTACTCTGTCTTCCTACAAATTCTTCACCAACCCAACCTCCTCCCTGTTCATGGCTGGTTGCTAAGTAAACCTTTTAATAAGGTCCTCATTCTTTAAATTGTACAACACCTTATTTATTCCATGTCAGTCTCATCCATCATCCATCATGTTAAAAAAAAAACTATTTGAAAATTATGTCAGTGCAGTGACAAGGCACTTTATGGCACCAGTGACTTTATGAGGGCACCAACATCTGATGGTGAGGTGGAGCCAGTGTCTTCTGCTGGCATGGAGAGCTATTGAAATGTTTCTGGATTCATTCTGATTCATGGGATATTCAAAAGGTAAGGAATCTGCAAGTAGAAAAAGTCTTCACCAGAAAGATCATTACCGAAGGTTAGTAACATTTTCAATGTCTCCTCTGCTAGGCTTTGACTAGTGAAATATAGTTGAAAAGTTGGTTCAGTGTTCTTATACCCAAACATTTGTCATCTTGGAGACTGCACACAGACTGCAATATTGAAGAATCATGGTTAACGTTAGATTCAGGAACCTGTGATCAGACAGGCTGTATAAAAAGAGGATGTGTCCAAACATCGATTATTATCATAGCAATTAATACGGTACTTATTTTTTTATTGTGGAATTTAATTTTCAGTCAAGGGGAAACTGCAAAGGAGAATTTATAATTATAGAGTAGTGAATTTTGTATTCCTGTTTTTTTCCCAGTGATTTACCAGAGAGAGAAGAAGGAGAGGGTGAAGAAACACCATCATTCAGTCACTGGGGTCCTGCACGAATGCAAGTCACTTTTTTTACTCATAACCTGCTCTTTTGGATGTCTTTATTTGAGTTGGAGTTCTGGGTAATGTCTCAGTGACTTTGTTTCTTATATGTCATATTTATTTTTGATATACTTCGTTTTTAATTGTCTGCCTCTCTCAAAAATGGTGCTATTTAAAGATTAAGATTTCTGCCCATAAATCTGACAGTGAGACTAATGGCCACTTGAATGTCTGTAAAACTGTAATGTAAATATATTTAAACCATTGTTGTCTAGTACGTTCCTGTCTTAGTTTCTATAAATCACTCTCAATTTGATGTAAGACACCTTGTGTTCTGTGTATATCACTTCATTTTTGGATGATTCTACTACAACAGAAAATTCTCAGAATTACTCTGCTGCCTCTTAGTCGTTCAAGCTATATCAGTGTTTTAAAAAGAAGTTTGGTGTTGAGGCTAATGTCAAATGGGTGATTGACATAAAACATTTAAAAGGCAATCATATGATAAAAAGCCATTTATGGCCCTGAAACCAAATGGGCTTTGTTGGAAATGGCCCTCTCAGCAGGGTCACCCCAAACTGTTTGCCTTTTTCCTTCCATTTTTTGCTGAATTTGTTTTTGTTGGGCTTCACTTTCCCACAGCTAAAGTGCTTATGCTCTCGGATTCTCAGACACGGTTTGATTGGTGTATGCGTAACAGGCATATTTAATTTACCTATAAGTCCCTATTAAACTGCTTGTGCCGAGGACCTGTGCGTTAAATGCCACTGGTGGGCCTGCAGCACTGTTTGTGCCACCCATTTACGTTGCACTTTAAAACATGTCCCAGGCCTGCCATTGCAGCCAAAATGCAGTGTTACACTGCTATGTCAACTTGCCATTTAAAACCCCTTGACAAGCCTTAAACTCCTCTTTTATTAAGTATGTCATCCCCAAAGGTAGGCCCTAGGAGCCCATAGGGCAGGGTGCTGTGTAAATAAAAGGCAGGACATATGCTTATAAGTTTTAAGTGTCCTGGTATTGAAAAACTCTCAAATTAGTTTTTCAGTACTGTTAGGCCTACCCCGTCATAGGATAACATTGGGATTCCTTATTACATTTAATAAACTGTAAGACCTGATTGGGAGGAGGTAGATCTGTCATGTTTAGTACCTATGAAATTGTAATGATAAATCTTCTAATGGTAAAGTTGGATTTACTGTTTCAATTTTGAAAATGCCATTTTTAGAAAGTTGGCATTTTCTTGCTCTTAGCCCTGTGTGACAGCTGTGCTTTGTGCCTTCCCTCTAGACAGCCACACACAAAGGGAGCTTATGGCCAACCACATCCTGATGGACTATCTGGCCAGGATGGGAGGGAGGAGCTGGCACACCTGAATAGGCTGTGTCTTGTCCCCACGCAAATGGCTGTATACCCCCCTGTTGTGAGTCTGAAGCCAGGACGGGAGTGACTCTGTGCAGTTCAAAAGCATCTCTTTGAAGTCTCCCCCACTTCAGACACAACTGAGTATCAGGACTGGACCTCAGACACCACCAACTCAGGACACCTCTGGACCTGTGGATACTGTGCCAGGAAGGAGGAGTGCTGTGCTGCTACAAGGACTACCACTCTGCAGGACTGCTACTCTGCTGGACTCCTGCTCGGCTGTGCTGACATGGTGCCTGCTGCCCTCCTTTCCTGTGAGTGATAAGGATTGGACCTGAATCTCTTCAACCCAGAACCAAAGTGACTGCAAGAGCTTGTTGGCTTGCCTGCTGTTTTATGAAGTCTCAGGGACACAAAAGACTTCCAACGCATCTGCTACAGCATTTGGACTCTACCACCTGTGAGTCTTGCTCTGCCAAGTGGCGGCAATTCAGTTGTGGGCCCTTGAAAGTGGGTATTAATTGCTACTCCAGTCAAAATCAATGAACAGCTGTGGGGATCTGAACCAGTGCATTCCCCTGTTGGGTGGATCGGAACCTGTGCACCAGCCCTCATTGTGTGGGTTGGAGTTGACACATCGTCTATCCAGTGCTGATCAGCCTCGATGCATCACGTTCGAAACTGCCACATCTGAAACCCAATGCATCGCCACTGTTGCATGGAGAAAATAGACTCATCTTCACTACTGCGAGGAAAAAATCAACGCATCTCCTCTACTGCGAGGATGTACACCGAAGCATCACTTCAGTTTTCTCCACACATCCTCGACTTCGCAACCAGGATTAAGGTATTTTTGTTCAGCAAGCTTCATTGGGTTCCTGTAGCTGGCCTGCGCTCCATCATGGTCAGGCTGAACTCTTGACTCGTTCCCGGTCTGGCACGACCAGATATCCCAGACTGCCGCCTCTTGCTTAAAAGCACTATTTTGCAGGTTAATCTTTAAAAATTCATAACTCAAGTTCTACTTATTGGATGTTTGTTGTTTTGGTCTTTTTTATTAATAAGATTAAGTTCTGTTGTTCTAGCTACCTGTGGTAACGTTTTGTGTGGGGTTTTCACTTTTTTACTGTTTGATGTATTGCACAAATACCTCACACATTGCCTCTTATGTTAAGCCTGACTGTTCTGTGCCAAGCTATAAGTGGATGAATGAGCACAGGTTAATTTTCGGTGTGTTTGTGATTTACCCTGACTAGGATTGTGGTTCCTGCTTGAGCAGGGGAAATTGGCATTACAACCCAGTCATAACCATGCAAGACCATTACCACAAATCCTTTACTACACATATGCCTTTACCACGTGGTATTTTACAACGAATATGCCTTTACCACGCGTGTCGTTCTAAAGGCATGAATGATAAAGGCACATGCGTGGTAAATGTTTTACAGGTAACTATTGTTTTATTTTTGTAAAGTCATGAATGGTAAAGTCATATGCATGGTAAAGGTTTTACAAGTAAGTATTACGTGTTTTAATTATATATTTAGGGAAAGGTTGTTTTTAGGGTGTAAGGTGAGTAAGGGTATTTGAGTGTTTGGGTGGCAAGGTTTTTTTTTGGTTTAGAATGGGTATGGGTTTATGGATGTTACAGGGCTTTTAGGGTTTAGGCTGTGTATGGGTTTTTGGGTATGGAGTTTTTAGTGTTTAGGGTGCTTATGTTTTGGGTGGTAAGGGTATTTTTAGAATTTAGGGTGGGTGTGGGTTTTTGGGTGGTAAGGGTGTTTTAGAGTGGGTATGGGTCTTTGGGTAGCAAGAGCGTTTTTAGGGTTTAGGATGAGTATGGGTTTATGGATGTTACAGGGCTTTTAGGGTTTAGACTGTGTATGGGTTTTTGGGTATGGAGTTTTTAGTGTTTAGGGTGCTTATGTTTTGGGTGGTAAGGGTATTTTTAGAATTTAGGGTGGGTATGGGTCTTTGGGTAGCAAGAGCGTTTTTAGGGTTTAGGATGAGTATGCGTTTTTGGATGGTAACGTGTTTTTAGGGTGGGTATGGGTTTTTGGATGGTAAGGGCATTTATAGGGTGGGTATGGTGTTTTGGATATCAAGGGTATAATATCTATATATATATATATATATTAATTATACCACCTTCTGCTGGTTGCCAGTAGATAATTAGGACCTATTTTCCATAGGAAAAGCATTTTTTGTTTTGCCAATAACTTTGACGTATCATCACAAAGTTTTCAAACATAGTATGACAGTCAGTTCAGCTGCTGTATTGAAAATTACAGGATGATTCGCCAAGCGGGGGAAGAGAAAAAGAACACACATTTTCTTTATGTACTTTCCATAGGGTCTTGAGACACGACTACAGCCAGAACCACTGAATGGAATTACACCAAATTTGGCAGGAAGCTTGATTGTGGTGTGCAGATCGTGCTTTTTGTTATTTGATGAAAATCAGTTCAGTAGTTTTGGAGTTGGAAAAAGAAAAATTTATATCTGGGCGGAACGGAAGCACATATCTCATGGTGAGATCTGATTAGTTGTCAGCACTTCAACCAGGACGTGATGGCAGCCATCTTGGGACCAATATTTGAAATTCATTGTAGTGAATGGCAGATTTTGAGGGTCACAAAAAGGAGAACGTATAAAGAGTGATAACAGATTTTAGTTACAACATAAAACATTTGCTGATGGTACCATACTCATTTTAGGAATTGTGGTGTGTTCTAAGGTGATTTTACTCTGTGAAAAAGCTGCCTGCTGGGATTTCATGAATCATGTTAGAAAACTGTTTTCTCATGATGTTCTCATAGAGACTATGTAAGATACTCCAGAAGCTAGAATGAGAGCATATTTTCTGTAAAATCACACTATCTTTCTCAGCCATATGAGAATGAAGTCTGACATGCTCAGTAAAACATGAATTTCCAACCGGAGTAGTCTGTCCGTTGAGTCCCTTGTGTTGTTCTGCAGCCTCCCAGAGTGTTCTAAAGAACAACTAGAGAGCTAACTGTCTTAGTTATTACAAAAGTGTGGCACAGCTGAAGCCATCTTGATTGCATTAACCTAGTAAAACTTAAAACATTTAATTTAGAAAGAAACAAAATGAAAGGGTTCATTTTGTCATCGAAATTATTGGTAATGCTGTAGAAAGAAAAATTAGGACGTTTTAAGTGAGTTTTCAAATATATTCCTCTTCTATTTCATTAAAACATTCTGACATGCAGACTGAAACATGCACTTTCAGCACCAGTAGCAGAGTGCCAGCTAATTCCCTAGTGATCAGCAGCTTCTCTACAGAGTTCTATTATGCACCTAGAGTGCTAACATTCAGAATTAATGCCAAAAGTGTTGCCTGTCTGAATGCCATCTTCATGGAATCGAAGTGGAAAATGGAAAGCATTTTCTACTGAGTATACTGTAGTAATTGAGGAAATAAGGGAGCTTCATAACAAATAAGTCTTCAAACATGGCCATGAGAGAAAAAAGAGCCCAAATGTAGCACAAATATAGAAGCATGCAAAACACTTTTTTTTTTTTTTTTTTTGCAGTTTTATATAGCGCAGACTTGCCACAAAGGTAGCATTACACAAGGACACATTCATTTTGGTTTTATGCATGGGAAGATTAAGTGATTTGCCCGAAATCACAGGATGTCGAGATGATGCTGAAACTCAAACCTTATTTCCCAGTTCCAAAGTTTGCAGCTCTGACCGTAACACCACATCCTCTACCCTAAGTGTTAAAAATAATCAAATGATCAATTGGATAAAAAAAAACATAAAGATAGCAAATAATTTAGAAGTGCTTTGTCACTATTTGAGCATTCAGAAAAAATGTGCTTGTTTTAGTTTTTTAGAGCATTAACCATAATTTCTATGGGAATAAGACCTTCTCATTTTTATAATTTTTTTTAAAGAAAATGCTTTAGGGATTGCAGTTTTGGTTACATCAAGATGAGGTCAGCTGTGCCATACTTTTGTAATAAATATAAAATTATAGCAATCTAGTTGTTCATTAGAATACTTGTTGGGAGGCAGCAGTCAGGGGCACAGACTTGGATAATTGAGGACAGGGAGGGAGGGAGCATGCAAGCTGACCACGCTGGCAAGGCAGGAGGGGCAGTGGCAGCATAATGGACCACAGTGGGCAGGGAAAAAGAGAGTAGAAGCAACAAACCAACAATGCACGACAGTCAAGAGAGACTGTGGCAATAGAACAGACCATTGAGGTCAGAAGGAAGAGTCAGTGGCAGTACAACCGTACATGCCAAAGGACCCAATTCAGGCAGGAGAATCCTGATGTTTAAAATATCCTCTTTTTCAATGTAAGTCAATGGGGCAAATCAATTCCTTAGGTTTTGTTTCAAAATCTCCCTCTTACCAAGTTCAAAGTGTTGGCAAGTATGGTACATTAGAACATGGAGGGCAGAAGGAATTGGGTAGGGGTATTGTGGGAATCTGGCTCTCTATATAGTGCACTAAAATGAAGTACACTATGCAGAGAGTCCAGTGGATCCCCACTTGGTACTGCAGAGGCAAACGTAGATAGGACTAATGCTCTATCTGTGGTAGTGTGTGCGAGCAGTTAGGCGTATCAGAGGATCCTGCTAAGCATTTGTTGTTCTCACAGGGGGAATAAATTAGACACACACTCAAAGAATAAATCTGAGACCAATTTAGAAAAATAATATTTCTTTTTATATAGGTTTGAAACCCAAGAATTTCATAATCAGATCAGTAGATTTACAAGCATAAATATTTAGCAGTTTTGAAAATCAGCACTTAGTGCAATTTTTCTGTTCAGCATTGTTAACCTATGGGAGGAAAATAAAATGCAGTTTTGCAGGTAATCTCACGTCTTACATATCCAGTCTTCGGGGTTTTAGGTAAACACCAGGCAAGATTCAAATCAATACCAAGAGTGCGCCCAGAGAGGCACAGGGGCGGCCGGGTGCAGAAGTCAAATTCAGAGTCATGTGCCCAATGTTAAACAATGGAGACTGGGGATGAACGAAGATGCGCTGCTCATGGGTGAGTACAGCGGTGTATGGGGTTAATCTCCTGGTGCTGAGGTGAAAACAAGGGGGGACACAAGGTAGCACCAAACTTACACCCTCAACAGAACAGGGGCTGCCGGATGCAGAGTGCCAACACATCGTCGGGCACCAATTGCAAATCAGTGGAGGAAATCAGTTTTGGAAAAAGGCTGCAGGCTCAGGCCAGGAGGCTGAACGAAGAAAACTCGCAGCTGCCCAGGTACGTTCTGATGCTAGGGGAAGTAGGGACACCAATGGTTTTGCTCCCTAAGGCCCATGGTTTGTGTAAAATCGGAACCCACTATAATGTCCCTATAATCTTTGTTTTTTTCACTGAATTTCTTTTTTTTTTTTTTAAGGTTAAGTAAGATATTTACCTATTACATTTTTACCATGCAAATACCTTTACCAAACATGCCTTTACAACTAAATTTCAGTTGTAAAGACATGCTTGGTAAATGTTTTCGTGGTAAAAGCATGCGTGGTAAAGACTTGCGTGGTAATTGCATCCATGTTTCTGTCATACAACACTTGACCAGGGCTCTCACCCAAGTCAACCAGTAACCCAATGTTGCAAGAAACGACATCTCGTTTTCTTTGGCTAAACTCCTTTATTCAAATAAGTTAAAGTTGTAAAGATAACGGCCCATCCATACAGCAGTGTTCTCTCTCTCCGGTCCAGCTCTCACCCCAACTGCCACAATTCTCTCTTTCCCCAGAATTCTAAATTCTCCATTCCAGAATGAATACAACACATCTTCCCCTTTACAACAAAAACAACAACAATAAAAAAAACATTATATGCATGTACATAAAACAAAAGGGAACTTATGCATAACCTGTGGGAAAGAAAGAATAGAAACAAGAACGAACATCACAACTATTGGTAAGAGCGAGAAAGTCTATACATAATCCTGAAGGTAGGCTGGACTCTGTGTCTTCCTGGTGGATTTCCTCTGCAACATTTTGCTACTATCCTTTCTGTGCTTGTAATCGTCTCCATCTTTAGCCAAGTTAGCAGTCACCAAATTGTCTCCAACATTGCCAGAGAACTTCTCATTGTCATATTGATGTTCCTGTACAGCACTTCCCTTGTATAGAACTACTCTGCTGAGGTTCCACACCCGATGATCACAGGTTTTGACAGCATTGGTGAAAATCTTGATAACTCTCAATGGTTTAGACAGCTTACTGCCAGCAAAGGACAAGCCTGGGCGTTTTATCATGACCAAATCTCCAACCTTAACCTTAGTCACCTTAACGGCATGATTGCGATCAAACTGAATCTTGCTCTTCCTTACCTTGGACAGCTCTCTCACTTTCTCATAAGCATCCTTCTTACTGCTCATTGTATTTTCTAGGAATTGGTTTTCCCAGCCAGGATCAAGAATGGAACTGGGACATCTCCCACAAAATAAAGCAAAAGGAGATACCCTGGTGATTGTGTGTGGTGTCAATCTATATATACCCACTCTTTTAATAACTTCCTCCTTCCAATCCTTATTGTCATTCTTGGCCAACGCTATGGTTTCCTTCAATGTTCTATTGAACCTTTCAACCATACCATTGGCCTCTGGATGGTATAAGGCACATTTTTCTGATGGATACATCTACCTGTGGATTCCTCACCTAAAGAATTCTCCCCTTGCGCCAGCCTCAACGGAAATTTCTTCTAGCTCTGCACGTCGACGTCACAATCGCCCGACTCCACGCGACGCTGCATGACGTCATCTAGGCAATAAGAAGCCCTCGTCGACGTGCAGACGTCAGTTCCCTTTTTTCCGTGCCTCCGAGTAACGGTTTTTCTTCGAGGCTCACAGGGAGCTACAGTTTCGAACGACGGTTACAATGTCGCAGCCAAGGAAATCCGGCTTTAAACCATGTAACCAGTGCGGGGTCGGATGTCGGTTACCGATCCCCATGAGAATTGCCTCTGGTGCCTTAGCTCTGACCATGAGGTAGAGTCATGCGGCTCCTGCCAGCGCATGAACCCTAAGGCACTCAAAGAAAGGGAGGCAAAATTGTTCTTGGCTCGTTCCAAGAAAAAGGAGAGGCGTCATCGGAGGGAGTCCTCTTCAAGATCCTCGAGATCTCATCATCACCATGGTGACTCTCGGCACCGTCACGGTTCCCGGCGCCGATCGAGCTAGGGACGGTCCAGATCAAGATCGGCATCTCCGTCAGCTCGGCGCCGTCCGACGTGGGAGATTAGCCCGACCGTCACCCCCTCCACCTCCTATGACCCCGACGTCACCCGGGTCGGTTTTTGAGGTCGAGCCTCCCCAGAGGCCAGAGGGCTCTCCTAGCCAGGAGTTACCTGGCCCCTCTTCGGCGTCTATGCCGGCGCCGGTGCAGCAACAATACCCGGCTTTCCCGACTCCGGGAACGGATCCTGCGGCGTTCTTGAATGCCATGTTTAATATTTTTACTTCCATGGTGCCGGGTGGAGGTCAAGCAGGTCCGTCTGGCCCTTTGGCGTTTAATTTGGGCATTCGGGCGTCTTACAAATCGACGCCTTTTACTCCATTTTTGCCTGCTGCACCTGAAGCGGCACTGATGCCCTTGACGTCGCCGAGGAGACCTGCTACACCCGATACGGCCCTGTTGGATTCGCCTCGGATCCAATCCACAGTCAAGGTTCCTGTGGAGCCAGAGGGTCCAGCGTCGGATGGATCCGAGGTTCGGCGCCGACGGAGATCTTCGGCGTCGGCCGATGCCTTATCGAAGCCGGGTCCTGAGTCAAGGCTTTGATCTAGACGTCTGGCTTTGCACCTGTTGGAAGAGGAAGAATATAGCAGGCAGCACCTGGAAGAGGGTGAGGTTTTGGAGCCTTTTGGTGACTTTCAAGGTCTTGATACAGCGAGTGGCATAGATACCTCCCCGGAGTGGGATCTAGCTTCCCCTGGAGAGTTCACTGAGGAAGCTGCATCTTTCCACGCTGTAATCCGGAAGGCTGCAGACTTTTTAGACCTTCCCCTTCCAGCTGTGGAAGTTAAGAGAAACCTGTTGACGGAGGTTTTGCATCCAACATCTGTAACGGCAGAGCCTCTCTTGCCCTTTAATGAGGCACTCCTGGATCCTATTGAAGACATCTGGAGGAAACCTGTGTCTACCGCTGCTGTCAACAGGGCGGTGGCTCGTCGCTATCGAGCGCACCAGGTGATCCTGTGTTTCTCTCCAAACTCCGACACCAGAGAGTTTAGTGGTTCAGGCCTCCTGTTCATGCAGGTCCTCTCCTGGCTCGTTTCCCGGAACACCTGTGGACAGGGAATCGAAGAAAATGGACCATACTGCTAAAAAGGCCTTTTCTTCTTGTAGTATGGCCTTAAAGTCATCCAACGCGACCTGCATATTGGGACGTTATATCCATGCCCTTATGGAGGAAGCGAAAGGCCACCCGACCTTGTCCCAGGAAATGTTGCAGTTACTGGCGGACGCTCAGGTGGCAGCGACCCAGGTGATCCAGTCGGGATTGGACACTTCAGACTCGGTGGCTAGAGCTATGGGCACGACCATAGTTTCTAGGCGACAATCTTGGCTGCGTTCATCTGGCTTCTCGTCAGATGTACAGGCGACTCTCCTCGATCTGCCCTTTGATGGCGAGAAGCTCTTTGGAACGAAGGCGGATTCTGCTCTGGAACGATTTAAGGAGAGCAGAGCCACAGCGAGGTCACTAGGGCTTCAGTCATCTGCCTCATCCTCCTTTAGAGCTTATAGGATGTTTAGGGGATTTGGACGTGGCTCCTCCTTTGTGGCAGATTTCAAGGACCACAACAAACTGCAACCACCCTGCCACACAGATCTTTCAGGGGCAGGTGCAGAGTCCGGACAAGAGGAGCCACCCAGCAGCACTCTGCCTCTTCCTCTTCCTCGGGAGGGGTGCAGAAAAGAAAACCAGCTGTAGTCCTCCTCCACTCCCTGTCCACTTGTCTCCGGTAGGGGGGAGACTTGCCCATTTTCTTCCGATGTGGGAGGTTATAACATCGGACTCCTGGGTCATCGACATTGTGAAGAAGGGGTACGCTCTTCCCTTTCGGGAATTCCCTCCTCCCTTCCCTCCTCACCCATCCTTCTGTTCGGAAGACCATCTTCTCCTATTACAACAGGAAGTATTCTCCCTATTGGCAAAAGGCGCGATAGAGTTGGTTCCCGAGCAGGAGAGGGGTCAGGGCTGTTATTAAAGATACTTCCTGATCCCCAAAAAGGATGGTCGGTTGAGACTGATTTTGGACTTGAGGGCTTTGAATTGGTTCCTCAGGCAGGAAAAGTTCAAAATGCTGACCCTTTCAAAGGTTCTTTTGGCATTGAACGAAGGAGATTGGATGGTGTCTGTCGATTTGCAGGACGCATATTTTCATATTCCGATCCTCAAATCGCACAGGAAGTATCTCCGGTTTGTGGTGGGATCGCAACATTATCAGTTTGCGGTCATCCCGTTTGGTCTTACTTCAGCACCTCGAGTCTTCACAAAGGTGATGGCGGTGGTAGCGGCAGAGCTCAGAAGAAGGGGGATAGCGGTATTTCCCTATCTGGACGATTGGTTAATCAAAGCCAAGACTCTTGAGCTTATGCAGCGACATCTCCAGTCGACAACTCAGTTGTTGTACGACCTGGGTTTTTCAGTCAGTGTACCCAAATCTCACCTAGAGCCCTCTCAACGCCTCCAGTTCATAGGGGCAGTATTGGACACGACATTGAATCGGGCCTTTCCTCCGCCCCAGCGGGTTCAGGACATCCAGGCATTGATTCCAATGTTTCAAAATGGAGCGGTAGTTCCAGTCCTCAAGGTCCTTCGTCTGCTCGGTCTGTTCGCTTCTTGCATACTGCTGGTCACTCATGCACGCTGGCACATGAGGGCTCTTCAGTGGTGCATCCGCAGGCCGTGGTTTCAGCACAAGGGAGATCTTGAGGAATTGATAAAGATCTCCAGAGACACTGCAGTGGATCTTCAATTGTGGGCAGCGGTCGACAACCTGTCACAAGGAAGGCCGTTCTTGCTGCCGTCACCAGTGGCCACAGTGGTAACGGATGCTTCCACTCTCGGGTGGGGAGCTCATCTGGGGGAACCTGGAGGTCAAAGGCCTTTGGTCTCCGGTAGAACAGAGATTACACATCAATCTGTTGGAATTGCGGGCAGTACGTCTGGCTCTCAAGGCCTTCCTCCCTTCCATTCGCGGTCAGTCAGCCCAGATCCTTACGGACAATACTACCGCGATGTGGTATATAAACAAGCAGGGAGGAGTGGGGTCGTATCTTCTCTGCAGAGAAGCTCTTTGTCTCTGGTCCTGGCTTCAGGACCACAAGATTTGCTTGGTAGCACATAATTTGGCCGGAGCTCTGAACGTGCGTGCGGATGTTCTCAGTCGACGCAGCTCGACCGACCACGAGTGGCGTCTTCATCCAGATCTGGTTCTGTACATCTTGCAGATGTGGGGATATCCACAAATAGATCTGTTTGCAACTCAAGAGAATGCGCAGTGCCTGCTGTTTTGCAGCCTCCAGTATCCGGTGCAAGGAGCTTTGGGGGACGTGTTTCAGATGTCCTGGAAGGGTCAGTTGCTTTACGCGTTTCCCCCCCCCCATACCCTTGATTCCTCGAGTTCTGAGGAAGATCCGCCAAGACCGAGCCCAGGTCATCTTAATTGCTCCAGACTTGCCAAGAAGGGTGTGGTATTCAGACCTTCTCCAACTCTCTCAGTGCCCGCCGCTCCGTCTCCCTTACAGGGTGGACCTCCTCTCGCAGTCGCAGGGGCAGATTCTACACCCCCACCTCTAGAGCCTGCACCTTCATGCCTGGAGATTGAACAGGGCAATCTGAGTGCTTTTTCTCTCCCACCAGAAGTGGTAGATGTTATTTTATCGGCCAGGCGACACTCCACCAAATCAATCTATGCAAGTCGTTGGGCTAAATTTGCATGCTGGTGTGGAGAGAACAGATTTGATCCCTTAAAGGCTTGTTTATCTGACATATTGTCATTTGCTCTTTGTCTGGCACAGAAGGGTTGTACGATTGCCACAGGCAAAGGTTATTTATCTGCGCTGTCCGCTTTTCTGTGCCTTCCTGATCAGCCATCCTTCTTTAAATCTCCTATTGTTTTAAGGTTTCTTAAGGGACTCACTAACAAATTTCCACCAACACCATTTGTTATGCCTCAGTGGGACCTTAATTTGGTTTTAGCATTTTTAATGGGGTCCCCTTTTGAACCAATGCATTCTTGCTCTTTACGGTTGCTAGTTTTCAAGACTGTTTTCCTGGTGGCCATAACATCTGCCAGAAAGGTCGGTGAACCTCAGGCTCTTATTGTAGAGCCCCCATACCTTTCTTTCTTTAAGGACAAAGAGGTGTTTAGGACCCAGGCGGCTTTCCTTCCAAAGGTTGCTACACCCTTTCACCTGGGGCAGTCAATTACTCTCTCTTCCTTTTACCCGCCACCTCACCCATCCAAGGAGGAAGAGAGGCTCCACCGGTTGGATCCACGAAGAGCACTGAGCTTCTACGTCAACAGGACGAGGGAATTCAGACAAGATGATCAGCTCTTCGTTGGATACATGGGGAAGAGGAAAGGTAGAGCGGTCCACAAGAGAACGCTATCCAGGTGGGTCATTCTATGTATTAAGATTTGTTATTCTTTGGCGAAGAAAGAACCACCTGTGGGGCTTCGTGCCCATTCCACCAGGGCTAAAGCAGCTTCATCGGCTTTGGCTAGAGGTGTTCCTGTGGCTGACATCTGCAGGGCAGCGACCTGGGCATCCCTCCATACTTTTTTCAAACATTACTGTTTGGATTCTGAGGTTAGGAGGGATGGCCATTTTGCTTGCTCGGTGCTGCAGGATTTCTTGGTTTGACCATTCGGGCACCCGCCACCGGAGGTTATACTGCTTTGGGACTCTATTCTTTAGGTGAGGAATCCACAGGTAGGTGTATCCATCAGAAGAATAAGTTACTTACCTTCGGTAACGCTTTTTCTGGTGGATACAGTAACTACCTGTGGATTCCTCACGGTTGCACCCACCTCCCCGTTGCCTGGCTGGTCATACCGAGAAATCCTTGGGTGAGCATCCTTGGTCTTGTATATATGTATATATCTGATTCATGTATATAGTTGTAATATCTGTATATACATTTCCTTTTCGAATATAGATAGTTCAAGGAAAACATGTTTGGACTTATATATTTTACTCTTGTATTAAGCAATTATCACTGTTATTTAACTTTATTTTATTATAATAAATGTTCTATTTTCATTCATTTGAGATTAATATGTTCTCTTTAGGGTCAATCTGTTCGCCTCTATGGCACGTAAAAAATGGTGATAACTGACGTCTGCACGTCGACGAGGGCTTCTTATTGCCTACATGACATCATGCGGCGTCGCGTGGAGTTGGGTGATTGTGACGTCATCGTCGACGTGCAAAGCTAGAAGAAATTTCCGTCGGGCTGGCGCAAGGGGAGAATTCTTTAGGTGAGGAATCCACAGGTAGTTACTGTATCCACCAGAAAAAGCGTTACCGAAGGTAAGTAACTTATTCTTTGTTCTTAATACCACATAACTGGAGGAAATCTTCCATCTCTTTAGAAACTAATTGAACGCCATTGTCTGTGAAAAGTGTTTCAGGTAAACCCTCCCTTAAAAATAAGTCTTTGAGAAATCGTATTACAGAAGCAGTTTCAACACCTTTAGAGAAATACATTTCTGGCCATCGTGAAAACATATCAATAACAACCATGATAAACCATTGATTGCCACTGCCATGTATGGGACCAAGAATGTCTAACGCAATGTCTTTCCACAGCTTCTCTGGTCGATTCCTCACTAACATGGACTGGATTTGTGGTTTATTACACTTTTCATTAACGGAACACTGCACACACTCTCTCTACACGTTCAACTTGGATGTCTAAGCCAGGCCACCAGTAATTAGACCTCAACCTTTCTTTGGTCTTAGAAATCCCTGAGTATCCTTCATGTGCAATTTCCAACAACTCTTTTCTCAATTTGGTTGGGGGCACCAGTCTGGTACCTCGTAATAACAGCCCATTCCTGGTAGCTAACTGATCTTTTACTAGCCAATAATCCTTGCATAACTCACCACATTGCTGTTTAAATGTCCAGCCAGTTGTGATGAGGTCAATTAACTTTTGCAGGGTGGAATCTTCTGCTAGCTCTTGCCGCCATTTCTTCTCTGATATTGATGCCTGATTAATCTCACACACCAAATCTTACGTCTCCTCGTCCTCCCTAACTGAATCTGAGGAGTCTTCTGTAACCAACCTGGATAATGTGTCTGCTATAACATTTTCAACTCCAGGGACATACCTCACCTTGAAATTGAACTCTTGAAAGTCAATCACCCATCTAGATATCCTGGAAGAAATGGCATTGACCCCTTTCTTATTGAATACCTCGCATAAAGGTTTATGGTCTGTTCTTACCACGAATGAGGATCCCCACAATAAATTCCTCAATTTCTTTAAGGCCCAGTGGACTGCTAGTGCCTCCCTCTCTATCACAGAATACTTGCTTTCGGCCCCTTTTAGACTCCTCGAAAGAAACATGATGGTGTTCTGGGGACAACACCCTCCCTGTTGTAATACAGCACCCAATCCCTTTAAACTGGCATCGGTTGTGACAATGGAACTTTTGTTGGGATCAAAGTTCTTAAGACACAGAGCCAATGTTAATTTTTCTTTGATCACCTTGAATTCTCTTTCACACATCTCATTCCATACAAAGTCAACTCCCTTTCTGAGAAGACCTCTCATATTACAGGTAATATCAGCAAAAGTTTTGATAAATTTATGGTAGTATTCAACCATTCCTAAGAACCTCAAAAGTTCTTCTTTTGTGGAAGGCGAAAAGCGAAACCAATTGTACTAACCAGATCGGCCTTTGGAGAGATACCCCTTCACCTGTAATGGTGTGCCCTAGATATTCAATTGTTTTAGTGCCAAATTTACATTTTTCTAGCTTGCCCGTCAGATTATGATCATCTATCCTCCTTAGTACTTGCCTGACTCTGTAGCTATGTTCCGCATGATCTTTTCCATAGACTAGTACATCATCTTGATACACACAGACACCTTCTAGATCTTTCAGAATCCTTTCTATGACCCTTTGGAACACGGATGCCGCCGAGATCAGACCAAAAGGTAGTCAGGTATATCTGAAAGTGCCATAATGAAAGCAGTGAGATCCATGGACGCGTCAGTGAGTTGGATTTGGTGGTAGGCTGAACCCATATCAATAGTGCTAAAGACTTTTGCATCTCCTATCATCATTAACAATTGACTAATATTTGGTAACGGATATCTGTCCACAATGACACATTTATTCAGCTGTCTGAGGTCCACACATAGCCTGATAGATCCATTGGGCTTCCTAACCATGACTACTCGGGCCAACCAAGGGGTGCCTTCTACTTCTTCAATGATGCCTTGTGACTTTAATTTATTTAATTAATTCAGCATGTCCTCTCTGGCATTGACTGGAACGTTCCTAACTTTGCTACAAAAAGGGACAGAACCTGGAGCAATTTTAATGTCATGGCAATAATCTTTTAAACAATCCACCTCACTTCTGAACACCCTCGGGAATTCTTGAAACAGTCTGATGAAGGCCCACATCGGAATACTGTGAAGACACTGACTCAACTTGGGAATTGTCTCTTAATATGATGGGGTCCCTACTATTGGGGTCCAACATGACTCCAAGGTCTTTCTGGTGCCACCGGCTAATGATGCTATCGCCCTTTTTTGAGACATAACTTTTTCCTGACGTAAAACAGCCTCTGAATTCAATACTATGAAGTAGCCAAGTAGAGGTATTACCTCACCCCCATATGCACACGGTTTAATATTAGGTTTACAAAGAGTAACCAACTCTCTCAAGCAACGAGAGAAAAAATCACGGGAGACTATGGTGATTTTCACCCCAGAATCAAATAGGACTTGTGTCTGCATGCCTTCTACTGTAATTAACTTAAGAGGCCCTCTATTCTTCCCTATCTGAAGAACAGTTTGTCCACAATCAGTCAGAAGGACCAAGATCTTCATCAGTGTGGACCTCATTTACATTTGATTTGGTTTTACGTACCCTACAAACAGAAAAGAAATGTCCCCGTTTTTTACAATAAGAACGAATTGCTTTGAGAGCTGGACATTTTTTATTGTTAGCAAGATGACCTCGTTTGTTACATCGAAAACACCGTTTGTCTCTCACTGTAGAAGAAACTTCCAACATTTTTTTATGTGTATTGCCATTTTATTTACTATTCTCAGCTACGGAACACACCACCCCCGAAGAATCACCAGTAGAGGCAACTTTCTTAATTACATCCACACATTTTAAAGAGTGTTCAATCCGCTTTGCAACCATCAAAACATCTTCCAAAGAGGGTTCATCCTTAAGCCACAGTTCCTCTAGAATTTTCTCACTATTACAACCCAACATGAATTGGTCCCTTATCCTCTCATCAGTGAGCAAACCAAATTTACATGAAGCAGCGATACGTCTAAGATCTGTTACGTAGTTCTCTACAGATTCACCCTCCATTTGTAGTCTTTTACCAAAGAAGGTAATGCATGTCCAATTTCCGTATACAAATTTCAAATTCATTTAAGTTTATTGCTTCACTGTCTGGAATATCTGGAAGGTGATAAAAAAATTCTTGGCCTTCAGAACCCAAACAGTGAAGCAATAAGGCCGTATGTCGTTCAGCACTTAGAGAGGTACCACAGACTTTGGCGTACCTCTCAAAATCCCTTTTCCATTTTGACAAGTTAATGGGGGGGGTTCTCCTGGAGAGGATAGAAAAAACAGAGGTGCAGTTACGTTTTGCATTATAAAAGTTTAGTATTTAAAACTTGAGGTTGAGTCCCGGGTTTGATATATCATGAAAGAAGAATATCTGGATGGTACCAAGTCTGGGATGTAGAGCTGTGTGTATCAGCGTAAAATACTTGAATTTGAAAGTGATACACAGTCCCTGGGATAATGATGGTACCTCCCAAATTGTTAATGTATGAGAGGAGTTATTCTTCAGGAATCCACCTTGTTGAATCAGAAGAGAGGAAAAAAAAAAAAAAAGAAGATTTTTTTTTTTTTATTAAGCAGGCGGTGCGCTCTAACCGAATAATCCAATAGAGGAAATTCCCTAAAAGTTGTCCTGGTTGCCAGAAAGTTCACTGGGTTAAGCACACACTGCCGTAGAGACAGGACTCTGAGTGTTGCTTGGCAACCAATGGACGTGGCCGCAACACATCTGATACCTGATAGCGTGGCTTGCCGGCTGTTGTCTGGATACCATCAAGCGAGGCACAGCGCGCGGCTGTTGCTTAGGAGCCAGCGAGGAACAGCGCATGCGTGCCAAAACGAGCATCGGCTGTTGCTTAGGAGCCAGGGAGAAACAGCGCATGTGTGCCCATACAAGCGTGGACACACTCGCTCTCGCGAGGCACAGCACGTGCGTGTGGACAGCAACCAGTGAGGAACAGCGCGCGCCGATACGAGCGTGGAAACACTCGCTCTTGCGCACCCTCTAAAAAAAAAAGATCAAGGCAGGTGCTCGAGGGGTCAGAGTACCACCAAAAGAAAACAGAAGGTAATTTTAAGTATCACAATGCCTGCCTGTTTGGAGTCCGCTGACTATAGCTCTGTCCAATAGATGACCGTTGACAGCAGATCCGTAATAGGAGCGTGTTGGGCCAAGGAGTTGCTTTGATCCCGTCCCTCGTCGCCAGTGTTGCAAGAAACGACATCTCGTTTTCTTTGGCTAAACTCCTTTATTCAAATAAGTTAAAGTTGTAAAGATAACGGCCCATCCACACAGCAGTGTCCTCTCCGGTCCAGCTCTCACCTCAACTGCCACAATTCTCTCTTTCCCGAGAATTCTAAATTCTACATTCCAGAATGAATACAACACCCAATTTCTAACAGGCTTCCAGCAGCAATCTTGAAAATAAATATTTCATTATGGGCTCCCATCTGTTTTTTTTTTTTTTATCTGGTTTGCACACTGGCATCATTCCTGACTTCTCTCGTAGGAGTATGCTAGTAGAGGAACATAAGAAGAGCTAGAGGACTGATCATCTAATTTTCGCTCATTTGTCTTATTATGCATGCACTGTACAGTCTGTGGAATTGGACTGCTATAAGTAATACTCTAGTGTGGGCTTAAATTGGGTTTGGACCCCACAGTGAGACATATTACATCATCATGACTTTGTTCATGATTAATTCTAAGGTGCTAGCAAAAAAGGATGCATTTGTCCATTGTTTGGTCAGTTACAGCATCACCTTTAACAACGTGGCTGGACTAAACTTTGGAAAAATTGGTTGCTCAAGGAATAGACCTCACCCTAATGTGGTTAGTTATAGGTTTTCATAAGTAAACGTTCATAAGAGTTCAGTTCGGCAAGATTGATGTGCCTTCCAGAAAAACTGAGAGAGCAAATGGATTAAGACTAGATTTCACTATTTTTTTACTGCATTTTTGATACCTAGTGGATTTATTTAATAACATAAAAGGTTGACTATTATCTTTTTAAATGACAAGGCATTTACGCCTCGTTTCTGTGCTATTCCAATACTTAGGTTTAATAATCCAAACTCTGTGGCTTTCAGCAACTACTCTTGTCTCTAGATGCTTAAAACTTTATTAATCTTTTAACCGCAAATTCGGAGAAAGGAAAATCATGTCCTTTGCCAAAGCAAATGGACAGTTTCCTTGATTTGCCCATTGATTTGAAATGAGTGGTGTCTGTAGTTATGTTTACCAGTGCTTTAATCTGAATTGTAATTTGCCCTGTACTTCATGGATGTAGCTGAAAATAAGGAAATGTTCTTGTGCAAAATTTGGACTATGTAAGCTTCATAAACTTTACAGGGCCTCTTCACCCATAGTAGTTCATTAAGGATCAGATTTGTTCGGTCATTTGCTAAAGGGCAGTTGCATATCGAGAGCAATGTGACATGCAAAATATTATGAGGAAAGTGCCTCCCGCCCGTTCGATTAGAGGTGGATTATATGTCAATTATCCAATCCATCAACAAAATAGCATTGAATTATTTTCATAATTAACACAGTGCTGCGTTATTTGCTTTGAGCTCACTTAAGTTCATACTGTGGGGGGTAAGCTGCACATGTTGAATAGTGTATACTTATTTTAAATAAGAAATCACCTTCAGAAGTATGATTACTTGTGGGCTGACATAGTAATCAAGAAATATAGATTTTAAGAAAAGTCTGCATGATCATATTCAGTCTGCTAGTTTTTAGTGACTATGACATTGCGAGAAAATCGAAGTTTACCTCTGATTCATTTGCACAACTCCCTCACCTCAGTATTACCTCTGTGGTTTTGTAGCCCTAATCAATTCAGTCTCATTTCCTAGATTTTTATATGCTAGTATACAGTCTCATTTGGAAAGATGGGTATAGTGGAAGGATTAGCCGAGAGTAAGCGTTATAGACATTTAGCTTTGTATGTGAAAGACTTTGAGCACATTAAACATTCGTCTGGATATCATTTATTGAAAAAGAATACTCACGCCTCTTTAATTTCACACTATAACTGGTGTGATGTAATTATTTCTGGATGGCTGAATTTATGAAACGTGGGTATCAGTAGTAAGATTCTTGGTGTTGTCAAATAAAGTTTTAGCATAGCCTAATTTTAAAAATCTTTTTATTAATTTTCAGTACAGCTATAGCCTACACCCACCTACATCAGCAGGCCAGTAGGGTGTCAGTGAATGAAAATGTATCATTGTCAAATAAACATAAACAAAGTAATGAACCATCAACTAACCCAGACATCATATTTAATGTCAAAGGCCAACCTTACTCTGGTCCCTGGAAAATGTATTACTTGAGACATTGTTTCATGTTTGTATCACCACTGAACAATATATTTTTTAATAGTATTTGTTTTAATGTATTAGATTAATTGTTTCCTTGTTGGTAATCTTTTTATATGTGATTAACCTATGTTTAGTTTCTGTAATTATAGACTTTGTGTCTTACTTATAAGGTTTCATGCCAAATGATTTGGATGTTTTAATGCATAATGATATTTGCAATAAAAGATTTGAACTAAATTAATGTTCACATGAGGCTATTGGAGGTAACTAGTCTCAGGCCGGGAGGTCAGACATAAAAAGTTAGTGCTCAATAACCAAATTACATGCACTTGTCTGGTTCATCATACCTATCATGGTTGATGATAGTTGGGTGATGATTTGAACATACTTTGCAACTGCAGGACCTGTACTTCTCACAATCATTAAATACACCATGAATTTCTTTCAGTGCCAGTGCATTCTCGAGGGAAATATGAGAACATCTGACCGACAGCTAAAGCTGAGCCAAAAGTGGATCTTGCAACTGAACAGTGATCCAAAACAAACCAGTAAATTAATGACAGAATGGGTGAAAATAAAATAATCATAATTTTGGAATGGCCAATTCAAGGTTCAAACCCTAACCCATGATATACAGTGAGAGTGCCTAAAGAGAGATGTGCATAAACAAATGTCCTTACAATTGATAGGCACACCTGAGGCTATTGGCAGGTATGCAGTGCCAGGCCAGCAGATCAGAAATTAAAAGGAGGTGCTCATAAACCAAAGAACAGGTGTCGATCTGCTCCATCATCGGGGGTACTCACAGAAGCAAATCAACAAGATGCGGTAGCCACTGTCACAAATCCTCTGTAACAGTACAGTAATCCAAATTAGTTTACTAATGATTTACATTGATAGTACATGAGAAGTTTAATCATTTTGATAGTCTAAGATTTTAATGTTAGAAGGGAACATAATATCATTCAATAATGTCACCAGTACCAAAAGTATACACATAATGCTAAAATTGTATAGTGATTCCAGTGGTATGAAAAATGTATGTTTGCTAATGCACAACTGTTTAGAATTAAGTTATATGTTTACAAAGTTGTTTTGCAAGGAGAAGTTGGCCAGAATTCTTCCCACGGTGGTCAGAGTGACTGAAACTCTTACAGGAAATGGTTTTCTTCGAGTTGTTGTCTCTACTGTGGGTTCTGTACAGTACCCACAGACGTTCTGAGTTTTAAAGGGCTGAAAAGCATGCTACATTCCTGGTGCTTATCCCACTGAATATTTACAGGGAGTTATAGTGGCCATCATGTCAGCCAGGTTTCCATAGGCATTTGGGAAACAGAGAAGCACAGTAGATATGAACCTTTAACTTCTGTGAGTTCAAATAAAAGCTTTCTTTTGTTTCTAGTGTTCTGAATTTTCAGAAAAACATTTACATTGTTAATAAGATCATAATAATTGTTTCTTGAATTTAAGATTTTCAGCTTTTCTAGATAAATTATAAGTGTGGTTGTAAAAGTTTTGGCATTCGTAAAACTTAAACTTAACATTAAACTTCCATTGTACTATCCTCCTCTTCAACAGAGTTGAGATTTGGAGAGAGCCTAATGTGTCACTTGGAATCAGCATTGTTGGTGGACAAACCGTTCTAAAACGCCTGAAAAATGGAGAAGAACTTAAGGGCATCTTTATAAAGCAGGTTTTGGATGATAGTCCAGCTGGAAAAACAAAAGCTCTTAATACTGGAGACAAAATACTTGAGGTATGAATGGAGGAAAATATGAAGCATATTGATAAATGTGAATATTAAGTCATTTGCTTAGAAACATGGCCGGACCATTACTCTAGTGAGGTGCCAGGATCCTTTTGATCTCTACATCTAGAATTTGTTATTTTTGCATCATAGGATCTTCATTGATATAGTTAAACATTTAAATATTGTTGTCTGTGTGAGGGGATCACAGAACCATTTCCCATAAGTGTAAAAATACTAAGGTCCTCATTACAAGTATGGCGGTCCGAGGACCGCCACACTCACGTTGACTGTCAGACTGCTGCAACTTTGGCAGACCGATCGCCCAATTACAGCCCTGGCATGCGGACCCATCAGGGGACCGCCGTCCCCGCCAGGAACATGGTTCCGAACATCATGACGGCGGTCGGACTTGTAATCAGCCAGGGCGGCTCTGAACTCAGTGCTGCCTGGCTGATTACAACCCCTCTTTCTGCCTGCCTTTTAATGGCAGGGATCCCGCTGTGAAAAGGCAGTCGGAAAGCCAGTGCCTGGCGCCACAGGGGGGGCCACTGCACTGCCCATGCAGTAACGTGGGCAGTGCAGTGGCCCCCCCTACCCAGACCCGTCGGAATGTGCACTGTCTACTTTGCTGAGACCAATATCCTAACACTGTTCCAGCCGATCAGCCCGGCGGGAATGCATATTACAATGTTACCCCTTGGGCGAAGCGTCACCACTATGGCGGTGGCGTCCTCCCCATTAGTTTGGAAGTCCCATGGGGGGACCGCCAAACACATAATGAGGCCCTAAGGGTATAGCTGGCATTATTAAATGCAGATAAATTGTCTGTGTTTGTTTTGAAAAATCCTACACAAATCAACAGTACAGCAAACACTCTAGCTGCTGGTTAGGAAAACTATAGAAAGATGAAGAAAATGTAAATAAAATGCTAGCTTTGTAACCAGACTGAAAATGCACAGTGTACCTCTAAGGAGCCAGCATCTTATATATCCCAGCATTCCTTGTACTGTCTCACAAAGTCTGTTCTGTTTGAAAGACTTGTTTGAGACTCAGTAAGATTTCAACATTCATTCAGCTGAGACTTGGGTGGCAGGTAGGCCATTTAAGACTTCAGTAAAGATATGTATTATGAAGACTTTAGATTAAAAGTAATCAATCAGGAATTTGTAAAGCGCACTACTCACCCGTGAGGGTCTCAAGGCGCTTAGGAGGGGATGGGGCAGATGGGGAGGGGGAGGTGCTGCTACTGCTCGAACAGCCACGTCTTGAGAAGTTTCCTTAAGGTAAGGAGGTCTTTGGTCTGGCGCAGGTGGGTGGGAAGAGTGTTGCATGTTTTGGCGGCGAGGTGCGAGAATGATCTACCGCTGGTTGTAGTTCTGCGGACATGTGGAACGATTGCGAGGTCGGCGGAGCGGAGATGCCAGGTTGGGGTGTAGAAGGAGAGTCATCTGTTGAGGTATTCTGGTCCAGTGTTGTGCAGTGCTTTGTGTGCGTGGGTGAGGAGCTTGAAGGTGATTCTCTTGTTGACTGGGAGCCAGTGCAGGTTTTTCAGGTGGTCTGTGATGTGGTAGTGGCGGGGGATGTCCAGGATGAGGCGTGCAGAGGCATTCTGGATGCGTTGCAGCCTCTTCTGGCATTTGGCCGTGGTTCCTGTGTAGAAGGCATTGCTGTAGTCCAGCTTGCTGCTTATGAGAGCTTGGGTGACTGTTCTTCTGGTTTCGGTGGGTATCCATTTGTATATCTTTTGGAGCATGCGGAGGGTGTTGAAGCAGGAGGAGATGGCGTTGACTTGCTGGGTCATGGATAGTAAGGGGTCCAAGATGAATCCTAGGTTGCATGCGTGGTCGGTGGGAGTCGGAGTGGTTCAGAGAGTGGCAGGCCACCAGGAGTCATCCCATGGGAAGAGGGTGGAGCCGAAGATGAGGACTTCCATCTTGTCAGAATTGAGATTTTAGATTTAGACTTTAGAAGAAGACTTTAGATTAAAAGTAAGTAACATATTTTTGCACCACAAGGTTTTCATTGATAGTCATAAATGGTAGAATAAAACAGTAATCTCATCCCTAACTGGCAGGCCATATTCTGACACGAATGGTACAACATCACACTCAGTGCTGTCAGCATCTTGTATTCTAGCCAAAATGTGTCTGCAAAGAAATTTGATCCACTAAGGTATATATGTGCCATCGGAATCTATATAGTAATTCTTACAAAAGTATAGACAGCTTTCTACTTGTCAAATTTGCATATTTCTTTCAGGGAAATATTTCCTGTTCAAGCTGCAATGTATGCTTTTCCCTTGGTAGAGTGAGCCCTGAGTTTCCTTTTAATGGTTTATTTGCTAGTTGGTCACAAAAGGGTATACACCAGGCAAGTCCACCTTGCTAAAAACTGTTTAGATGTAGCAAAGTCTGCACATAAACATGGATAAGTCCTCATTACTTACCAGTTGGAGCAAAAAAACATATAAGGTTGTAGGGCAGATGTGGCCTGCAGTTTACTAATCCTACAGGCAGAAGTTAAAGCCCCTAGTGTGACATTTTCAGGGACTTTGCAAGACCACAACCCGGTAGGTGCCTTTTGTCCATTAGGCAAGCACGGGTAGGTAACAACTTAACCGCATGAGCAGGTAAAATAGGCAAAGTCTTGCTTACATCTCTCTCTCAATTTACCTAGAGATTAAGTTTTTTTAGGCATGTAACAGAACCTTCTTGAAAATGTGAGGCATTTTGATATTCTGTTTTTTTTCTTAATGCACAATTTCACCCCATTTGCCAACACAGGAAATCCACTCTGTTATTCTAAACCTTTGTTAAGGTTGATTTTAGCGCTGAATAAATGGTACAAGATCATATCAACACAATTGTAGGGATTGTAATTGAACAGAAGATGAAAATTATGAAATCAGACAACACAATTCGTTTTGAGGATCCCTACATGTCTAATTTTAGCATTAAAGGTCTGCTGTTTTGAGGATTCCGTTTTTAGATATTGTCATCACACTTGCATACCTGAACTACATTTGTTTTCCAGTTGTCATCCCGTCTGATTGAATATCTCTGTCACAAAGTCAATGGCCTTGGTGCAGCACCAGAGAGAACTATTCTATGCTTTGCTTGTCCCGGAAACTGAGATCAATTGCTCTCTCTTTCTGAAAGGGTTGTGAATGATTTGTTTTTACCAGATGATACTGTTTATTTTGGAAAAAAATAACCTCATAACTCATATGGTTTAGGTGGTAAGTAGAGTGTGATAATACAGTTACAAATCCATAGTAAAACCAAAAGGACTTTCTCTATCAAACATTGAAACAAACGTGAATATTTATTATTTGAAGCATGCTATCAGAATTTATGAATGTTGCATGCATTCTTACAGGGTAATAAATATAAACACATGTAAGATAGTCACTGATTGCAAAAAGGCCTGAGGCTTCAATGAACAAATATGGAAATGCAAAGTGTAGGTGCTCCTAAGAGACGTATAAGGAAAACATATAACACTAGGAGGACAGCCTTTCATGATAAATGCTCAACTGGGACTTTATGAATGGGCTTGCATGCAAGTCTTCAGTTTAGAAAGGACCAGATAAGGTGATGGTTTCTGAATGGGAGGCTAAACGTTTTTTTACAGTTCCTCAAGAAAATCCTTAGTGACTGGCATGCTAACGAAAGAATTCTACAAACCACCCTTCTTGTGCCTAGTTATAACTGTAGGAGGTATGTTGGAGGTTTGAATTGACAAGGTATATGGAAGTATTTTTAGTTTGGCATATTTCAGAGGGTCTACATCTTGTTGGCACCACAAGCAATATCTTTTAAACTTGAAAGAGTATGCTGATTGTTTGAACTCCATTAAGGGGGCCACAGTGCAAGCAGGAGCTACTTGGGCCCAACTGTGGGTATTAAGGCCTTTTACTCCTGATGTCCCCGGACCCGACCTACTATGGATTCTGAGCATCTGGGCCAAGTACCCCTTCAGCACTTGACTCTCAATGGTAGCACGGGTCAAGCAGTCGAAGGCCACTCAGCGGGGAGTCGTGGACCTGAGTTGCTATGCACAGTGGGGTTGAGCACAGGCTCACAGCTCAAAGTAAGTTCCATAGCAGAAATGAATTGTCCAGTGAAATTCTTGCTTTTAAGAAAAAAGGAGTATTTATATATCAACACAAAGTAAAATATGTCATTCACAAACAATACACACAGTCCTCCAAGCTCAAGTATTTCAAAATGCAGTTCCTGAGTCCCATTCATCTCTTGTTAACAGTAGTGGTTACTCACCATTCACCACAGACAGCATTCAGGTTAAGCCCCACTAGTAGTCTGACTCTCGGGAGTCCTACTCTGACTCCACTTAAAGTCAAAGTGTTCCATCGCTGAAACGCCATATTGCAGGCAAGTTCCCCCAGGGCTTTCTGGCACGTTAATTGTTGTTACCCACATCAACAAGATTTGCACGACCAGAGTCTCCAATAGTGTCCCATCTGTGGGTGCTGAAGCTGCAGCGGCTGTCTCTGATGAGTACCACACATGCAGCCCAACAGGGGCAGTGGTCAGATCTCCCCGAGTTCCTAACATGCAGTGGTGGGCTTTTGTCTGCTCAGGTCACCACAGGGTTCTTTTCCTCTCGACAATGGTCTCATCCAGGCCATGCTCCTTGCTTTTTTTTTTCAGTGGCACCCAAAAGATATATGGGGTCACCATCCTCATTTCTGAATCTTCACTGCGGCTCCACTTGGCGTACGAGGTCTCCGGCTTCACTCTGCACATGCAATACTGCCTGATTGGTATGGCAGAAATCATCACGGCGGCCCCTCAATGCATATGGGGTCTCTGGCTTCACTCTACACATGGGCTTCTGCCCAATCAGCATGGCAGTATTCTTCATGGCAACCTCACCCGGCATACACGGTCGCCGACTTAACTGCGTGCACTGGCTACAGCCCGATCTGCACAGCAGTAATCAATGACTGTCTTGGCTGGACCATTCTTCTTACCTTCCATGTAAATGTTGCACGCACAGGCCCACATACACTCACCATGTGCATATAACAAATATGCACAGCACTGCATCCTCTATGTATTGTACTATTCACAGGCACAGCACACATACACCCAACACATGCCTGTAACACAAACGCACTGAACAGCACTACATGCTAATCTGATGTAAGCCAATGGTGAGTTAAGCACACACAACAGAACATTACATGAGTGAGCCTGTAGGACTCACTCCAGTGACATAGGTACAAAGGCCTGTTCACTGTCTACTGATCACTACACGGTATGCTGCCACCACCGTGCTGGTGCTCCTGAACTCCTAGTAACGGCAGTAGCCTTTCATCAAAAAATGAGGGTAGTTGTTTGGGAGAGCCTCCAAGTACAAAAAACAGACCGCATGCCAGGAGACAGGCCTATTTCATGACACAAACTCATGATCCTTGTTCTATCTTGACAACACAAATCAGCACTAGGGATCCAGACCTCAGTGTAGTTTGGGGCACTCAGGACAGGGGTACACGTTCATCACCACGCAAGGGACTTTTCTGTCCCAACACTGACTTTGAGGAGTGTCCTTTGGGTTCTCATAAGACCTACATACATTGTGCTGGTAAGTTCAAATGTGCTTATTGTGCAAACTCAGAAGTTCTGCCAAAATGAATGATGTCAAGGTTGGGATAGAACACTTGGCCCTGGAGAGTTGATGGCAGATTCTGCTTTACTAAAAGTCTCATGTGTGATTTTAATAACATCAGGAGCTAGTTCTGAAACCATCATTGTCTGGGCTATTTGAGTGTAATGAGAAAGAGTGCAATTATCACGGTTTCACTAGAACTGATGGTATGGGAGGTATATTGGACCACCTTCTGATTCTTCATATAAAGATTATCCTGTAGAACTCTTCCAGAGCTGGTCAATCTGGCTGGTCTTTTTACAGCTACATTTTGTCATTCTTAGGAGAAATAAAATGAGTTTCTTTGGTTCTTTGTAGGAAAGATCATCAACTTCTTGTCTGCATTCCAACACCAATTTATTTCAGAGGCTTGCCTTGATCCAGAGACAAAATATGTATCGCACAAGTTTTTATCAGTATCTTTCCAATACCTCTTGGAACTGAATACTTACAGGGCTTAACTTGAGCCAGTGGGCACCACCAGCACCTATTATTAGGGACCAGATAGTCTTGCAGAAACAGTCCCGATCCTGGGAATCCAAGCAGCAAACAAAATACCCTTAACTGGTGATCTTTCCTCTTCCTATGGATGAGAAGACATGTCTGCACAGGCATTGATGTTGACTGTGCATGCTGCCCCAATTATGGTATCAAGGTGGTGGTGACGTCTCTAACATTTACACTGCTGTTTTTTTCTCGCGTAACTTGTTTTTCTTTTTAAAAAAGTGCAAAATAGACTCAATTATGGGAGGCAAATACGAAAATAGGTTATTCGTTTGGGAGAATGTGAGTACTTCACAATTAATAAATTCAAAATCCTGGCAGTTCCCACACACAAATTCAATAAAATAATCCTGGGCTCAACCCCTGGTAGCTATGACACAGAGAAGACAACCTTAACTTAAGGAAACATTTGTAAAGTATTGAGTATTTAGCAGTATCGAAACAATTAAAACGTGCAAAACTCACTACAATAAAAAAAAACACTACCCATTTACATAAAGAGAGAACATTTTTATTAGAAAAATGACCAAACTAATTAAAATCCAATAAGGGAAAGCAGAAATGTGAATTTTTGAAGTCTTAGGGCAAAAAGAACGATGAAAAAGGAATGTGCCAATAAAACATTACTGTTCACAATTGTCTGGATCCTATGTGCGATTTCAGGTAAACTTTGGTAAAGCAGAGGTTGTATTTACCAAGCAGGTTGTCCCAGTCAAAGCATTTACCTTCTGAGTTAGCATTTGTTATTGATTTCTTCCTCTCTCTTATTGCATTTTATCTCTTTCGAAATTGAGGTATCCTTTATCCTGTAGTGGAGATGGATTGAGGGTTCTAGAGGAGAACTAGCTCTTCTGTTCTGTGATGGGGCATGACTGAGAAATGTTTTCTCTCTCGCTCGCTCTCTCTCCTTTCCCTCCTCCCCCTCTTTCTCACTCTCTTTTATTCTCTAAAATATAGAAGAATGTAATTTATAGCAAGAGAGCCAGATGTGTCTTCACCTCTGGAGTGTATAAGGGACTGAGTTCTGTCTGTCCTTCTCTTATCTCATATAGTGTAAAGGCAATTGGGAAAGGCAGATGGAGAGTCTTCTATTTGTGGGTCAATTTCCTTTCTCTATGTGTTTCTCTTGCTTTTTTCCTAGCATAGCCTCTCTTTCCATCCCTCCTGAAGTACTGCAGACTCCTCTTACTTTCTTCTGTCCCCCAGTTAACGCAGCTAAGGTAACACTGGAAGGCAAACATGATCACAGCAATAATCTGGTTCTGTTGAAAGGTTGGCTAAAGGCATTTAGAGATATTCCGAAATAGATGTGACTTCCATCTGCTGGTACTCTTAGTGGAAGCTCCTATATCAACTGGAAATATTAGAATCCTGCAGGAGACTGTAAGGGGGTGTATAAATCACTGAACTAGTCAGGGCCTTCTCAGACTGGTATTAAGCATAGTCCAGCATTATGCCCCCTGCCTTTCGTATCCTACAGGATTAATAATGATTTTTTAATATTATTTTCACACCAGTGGTGCAACTGAGTGGTTGCCTTTTTTAAAAAAAATTGGGCATCTGTAGTTAAGATGTTTTAGAACGAAATAAACACTGGATACTCTCATGACATTGCCAGCTGCTTGTGCTGAGGAACTATAACCTTCACATTGTTCAAGACTCACCGGATTTGTTGGTAATAGTTGTTGGTGAGGTGGTAAAATAGGTGCTTTGAGGAAGTAGTCGTCTTTTAGTTTCTAAAAATGTTCCTAGTGAGAATACTGCGGAATAATGACAGTAACCTGCTATAGATATGAAGCAAATGTATAACCCAGCTTAGCTACCTATAATATCTTCAGTGTCCCATTTTCGTTGAGGTGGCAGACCTGTTTCAGCTTATTAGAAGGAATCAGTTTGTGAAAAGCATATGTTAAAGCCAATAGGCGTTTCAGAGTGGATTGATATTCATCTGTGATAAAGCCTACAGATAGGAATTTTGTTATATGAAATGCCCCAGCCTACCTTTGTAGATAAGGATGTTGGTGTTGATTATGGCTTCTGAACAACCCCAGGGGAGATTTGAAATGTAATAATTCTTGATAGTATCACTTTGTACCGGTCTGCCAGGACAAAAACATTAAATAATACATTAAAGACATTAAATAGATATTCATATAGACACACAGAGGGCTTTTGGGTCCACTCTGTCCTTCCTCAGGTCACCTGGGTGTCATTAACTTTTTGCTTCCATCCATGACAGCCTACCACATGGGGTAATGGTTCAGTCCACATAAGTCATTGACTATTTTTGCCCTGTGAATGATGGTCTTTTTGGATCACTTGCGTACCTCCACCTGAAAATGAATGTGCTTCCGTGTCAGGGCTGGTTGACCTGTCCTTTTGTTTTTAGTTTTCTCCTGTCTCCTTCAATTTTTCTGCTTCTCTTTTTATTTTATTGTTTCTTAAAAGGATACAGCTGCTCCCCAGGCAGTGCTAATGGTTCGCTTCCTTGCCTCGCATTTCCTCTGCAGTGTGCCACATTTCACGTGGTCACTTCCTCTAGACAAGGAGGCCATTATAGAATGATTTTGTCCATAGAGTATCATTGTTTAATAATTCCAAGATGGCCACCACATTGTTTCTAATTGTAGCGGCCATGCGGGAACTTCAAAAACAACAATTTATATAGCTCTTACTACTCCTGATGAGGCGTCGAATAGACTATTTAGAATAACCGTGGAAGACAAACACCTCCTGCTATACATATACTTTTTTTTCTTGTATTCCTTTAATTTATCTTACATATATT
Source organism: Pleurodeles waltl (assembly GCF_031143425.1). Classification (NCBI taxonomy): domain Eukaryota; kingdom Metazoa; phylum Chordata; class Amphibia; order Caudata; family Salamandridae; genus Pleurodeles; species Pleurodeles waltl. Next base: position 829,735,231 of record NC_090443.1, on the reverse strand, counting down.
GTTGATTTGTGTGTACGTTTTATTGTGGTTGTGTAAGAAGGCGAATTCAAGAGTGAGTTAGTGGATGAATGAATGGATGCATGAGTGCAAATATGAGAGGAGTGACAGTGCATGTGTGAAGACTCAAGCGCCTATACCCATCAATGACATAAAAGGCAGACCTATTGGCATTTCCAAGGCTTGTTGAAGGACCGTCCCAATGTCCTGACAATTTGTTATAAAAAGGAGGCATGTCCTGTTTTTTAAGAGAGGGTTGGCTATGTATGTACATTTATTACAGCCTTGTGCATACTCATGTTTTCACTGCCCATTTCATCGCTCCACGGACTAACGTTTATTTTAAATAGTTGCCCGATGTGCTGCATTGTCTCTTTCAAGCAGCACTGCAGTTTTTAACGAGAGGTGAAACCAGTGTCACAGGCGCCCATCAGCCAAGGTCAAGTATGCCCTTGGGGCTCATTACAGCATGGCGTGTTTTTTCCCCGAAGCTATTTATTTAACGGAGGTTTACGTAATTCTTCGTATGGACTCGGAATAGGGGCTTGAATGTTTTCTTTTGATTTCCTTTTCGGAATGAAAGTAATTCCGTCACTGGTCCCTGGACATCTCTCTGCCACATTCCGCGCCCCAAACTCACATGTAAAAACACACACCAAAACTTTTCCAGTCCTCTGTTTTTTTAATGTGCTTTCTGTGACTTGTAATCTTGTTTTATCCTTATAACTATTGGACTATTTCATGACCTGGACGGTATGCCACCATTACTTCGAGTTCCGTACATTAGAAGTCATTATATTTTAGGAGTTACAACGCAGGTATAATTTGCAGTGTTTTACCTCACAGGTCTTAGATATATATATATATATATCTCCCTCTCTCTCTCTCTCAATATATATACAGATCTATAATCCACAACCACCCGGAATGCAGAGGCTTTCATTGGTCGGTCCGGTACTGGTTCCGGTAACCCTCCATAAACAACCTCCTTAACCCCTTCGCTGCCAGGCCTTTTCCACCTCAGATGCCAGGCCTTTTTTTGGCTATTTGGCGCAGTTCCCTCTTAGGCCCTCATAACTTTTTGTCCACATAACCTACTAACACCAAAGTTGCGTCCTTATTCCAACATCCTATGAATTCTAGAGGTACCCAGAGTTTGTGGGTTCCCCTGGAGGACACCAAGGAATTAGCCAAAATACATCAAAAATTGTTTTTTTTTAATGGAAAAGAGAGCTTCGGAAGAAGGTTTGTGGGTTTTTTCCCTGACAATGGCATCAACAAAAGGTTTGCCGTGCTAAAATCACCATCTTCCCAGCTTTCAGGAACACTCGGACTTGAATCAGAAAAACACATTTTCAACACAGTTTTGGCATTTTACTGGGAAATACCCAATTTTTACTATATTTTGTGCTTTTAGCCTCCTTCCAGTTAGTGACAGAAATGGGTGTGAAGCCAATGCTGGATCCTGGAAAGCTAAATATTTCTGAAAAGTAGACAACATTCTGATTTCAGCAAGGGGTCATTTGTGTAGATCCTACAATTGTTACCTATGGAAAATAACAGCTGAAATAAAAAATATTGAAATTGAGGTGAAAAAAACAGCAATTTTTCTCCACGTTTTACTCTAACTTTTTCCTGCAATGTCAGATTTTGGAAAGCAATAAACCATTACATCTGCTGGACTCTTTTGGTTGCGGGATAAATAGGGCTTGTAGGTTCATCAAGAACCCTAAGTACCCAGAGCCAATAAATGAGCTGCACCTTGCAATGGGTTTTCATTGTATACCGGGTATACAGCAATTCATTTGCTGAAATATAAAGAGTGAAAAATAAGTATCAAGGAAACCTTTGTATTTTCAAAATGAGCACAAGATAAGGTGTTGAGAAGCAGTGGTTATATGCATATCTCTGAATTTCTGGGTCCCCATATTAGCATGTTAGCATGTGAATTACAGTGCACTTCTCAAATAGACGTCTTTTTTACACAGTATTACATTGGGAAGGAAAAAATGTAGAGAAAGACAAGGGGCAATAACACTTGTTCTTCTATTCTGTGTTCTCCCAAGTCCCCTGATAAAAATGGTACCTTACTTGTGTGGGTAGGCCTAGTACCTATGACAGGAAACAAAACATGGACACATCACTTTGCCTAGCTGTAGATTTTGTCCTCTAGCTCAGCTGGTACATAGGGAAACCTACCACACCTGTGCATTTTTAAAAACTAGACAACAAGGGGAATCCAGGATGAGGTAGCTTGTGGGACTTTCACCAGGTTCTTTTACCCAGAATCCTTTGCAAACCTTAATATTGGCAACAAAAAAAACGTTTTCCTCATATTTCGGTGACAGAAAGTTCTGGAATCTAAGAGGAGCCACAAATTTCCTTCCAACTAGAAGTCTCCCAATTAAAAATGGTACCTCACTTGTGTGGGTAGGCCTAGTGCCCGCCACAGGAAATGCCCCAAAACACAACGTGGACACATCAGATTTTCCCAAAGAAAACAGAGCTGTTTTTTGCAAAGTACCTGGCTGTGGATTTTGGCCTCTAGCTCAGCTGGCACCTAGGGAAACCTACCAAACCTATGCATTTTTTAAAACTACACACCTAGGGAAATCCAGGATGGGATGACTTGTGGGGCTCTGCCCAGGTTCTGTTACCCAGAATCCTTTGCAAACCTCAAAATGTGGCAAAAAAAACACTTTTTCCTCACATTTCGTTGACAGAAAGTTCTGGAATCTGAGAGGAGCCACAAATGTCCTTCCACCCAGCATTCCCCCAAGTCTCCTGATAAAAATTGTACCTCACTTGTGTGGGTAGGTCTACTGCCTGTGGCAGGAAATGCCCCAAAACACTATGGGGATACATCAAAATTATCAAATACAAACTACCTGTTTTTTTTTCGGGGGTGGGGGGGCACCTGCGTTTTTGGTCCCGGGCTCAGCAGCCACATAGGGAAACCTACAAAACCCAAACATTTCTGAAAACTAGGCACCTGAGGGAGTCCAGGGAGATGTGACTTGGATGGATCCCCCAGTGTTTACTTACCCAAACTGTTCAGCAAACCTCAAATGTAGCTAAAAAATTGCATTCTTCTCACAAATCTGTATGGGATTGCCGGCACCGGGACAAATTTCCTACCACCCAACGTTCCCCTCTGTCTCCCGGTAAAATGATACCTCACTTGTGTGGGCCAAGTGCCTGTGACAGGGTAGAGCCAAAAACATGTCAAAATTGAGGTGGAACCAAAGCGGATCCAAAAGGGCAGTTTGAAAAGAAAAAAAAATTTAGGCTGACAAGTTGGGCAGAATTGTTATCAGTATAGATGCGACAATGCTGGGTGGTAGGAATTTTGTGGATTCCTGCAGATTCCGGAAGGTTCCATCACAAAAATGTGGAAAAATGTGTGATTTCCAGCAAAGTTGGAGGTTTGCAGGGCATTTTGGGTAAGAAAATGGTGCAGTGCATGCGAAACACACCACCCTGGACTCACCCAGATGCTTAGTTTTAAGATGTGTCTAGGTCTTGTGTATTTTTCTACACAGCAGCATCCCAAAGTCCAAAAAGTGCAGCCCTCACCATTCCAAGTGGGACAATTTTGATAGTTAGACAAACTCTCGTGGCCCAAATGTAAAACCAAAACCCAAAATAATCAAATGTCCTCTTGCTTTCCGTGGGGTAAGGTGTTTTAGTGTGCAGGGGTGAGCTGAAAGACTGTTACCCCCTTCAGTTGGGGTGGGGGCATAACCATGGCCATAGTGGTTGGTAGCCACCACCACACTACTTTTTTTAATTTCCTGGCATCTAGTAGGCTTTCTGCCCCCCTGGGGAGTGGATCGGGGGTAAGTGCCCCATCTGCCCACCGGTGGGCAGAACAACTTTGGCCCCATTTATTTGGGGTGGGAGTATGGCCAAAACCCCACCCTCTTTTTACAAAAAAAAAAAAAAAAAATGTTGGTGGGCTTTCTGCCCCCGTTGGGGGCAGATGGGCATTCCAAAAATCGGCAGATATGGCCAACAGTAATGTGCCCCCTTGGGGTGCAACCCTTGCCCAAGGGGCTGTTTCCCCCCGCCCCCATACAAAACTCACACACATACACACCAAACCCTGGTGCCTAGGTGGTTTCTGGGCCCCCAGGTGCAGATCGGCCTAATTGACAAAGACCGATTTGCTCCCCTTGTGTGAAATTGACAACAAAATAAATCCTGGTGTTTAATGGTTTCTGCCACCCTTGGAGCCAGATTGGCCTTATAAAAATAGGCTGATCTGCCCCCAAAGGGGGCAGCAATGGCCTTAAAAGATTCGCTCCCTGAGGGGTTTGACCCTTGCGTAAGGGGTCGCTCCCCACTTCTAAAAAAAAAAAAAAAAATGAAACAAACCAAAATAAAATGATCCTGGTGCCTACAGGTTTTGGCCTTATTATAATAGGCTAATCTCTCCACAAGGGGGGCAAAAATGGGCTAAAACAAATTCCCCATCCCCAGGGGAGCGACCCTTGCCTAAAGGGTCACTACCCTCACGTGAAACTGACCTAAAAGAAAAAAAATCCCTGGTGTCTAGTGGTTTCTGCCCCCTTGGGGCAGGTTGGCTTAATAGAAAGAGGCCGATCTGCCCCCAAGGGAGGCAGAAATGGCCTAAAGTAAATTTTGCCCCCAGAGGAGCGACCCTTGCCTAAGGGGTCACTCCCCACATCTAAAAAAACAAAAAAGGAAAAAAAAAATTCTCCCTGGTATCTAGTGGTTTCTGCCCCCCTGGGGGCAGATCGGCCTAATTAGAAAAGGCCAGTCTGCCCCCGGCGAGGGGTGGTATGGGGGGGGGCAGAAATGGCCGTTAAATAATTTGCCCCCCCCCTGGGGTGCGGCCCTTGCCCAGGCGGCTGTTCCCCTTATGCATTTCAATAAAAAAAAAAAAAATGTTAAACTCCCTGGTGTCTAGTGGCCATTTCTGCTGCCCGATCGCAATGCGATCTGGCAGCAGAAATGCTGAGAGAGACATCAAAGGAAAGGCCTTTCCTTTGATGCCCCTCTCGCCCCCTCCACATTTCTCCTTCGATCAGCTTCCAGCGTGGAGGGGGAAGCCGATGATGAGGTCAGCGTGCGATCGCGGGCTGACATCAGACGCCACGGAGGCGGGTCTGCGGGGGTGGAAAGGGAAGTGATTCCCCTTTCATCCCTGCCCAGGGGAGGGGGTGCCAAGCCCTCGGGGAGCGCTAGCTCTCCCCCGAGGACCCATAGCTGGGCTTGTCTCGTCCTCGGCACAATGCGACCATGGCCGAGGGTGAGACCAGCTTGTACAGGGCACCTGAGGGGTTAACATCAAGAAGAATCCAGACTCCTTGGCACTGCAAAATATAGTTTAAAATATAAATGGTATTATGGCATCCACACCAACACGTTTCAGCTGTAGCCATGTTCACAGTAACACATAAAACCATCTTCTGCACACATATATTCAGGTTGTGTCAACATAAATGACGGACCATCCTAAAAACAGTGTTAAACCCAGTGCTACTGTGGCAGCCATATTGGAACATTTCAGCTTACATGTATCACAAATTCATTAGCTACTACTGGAATCACAGAATTGCCTATACAACATCTAAAATGCTATGATGTTTTAATGTATTATCATAATCATAATTTATAAAATGCAAATATCATAAAAATTGTATATTCATAAAAACAAACTCTTATTGCATTCCAAATGAAAACAAACTGACAGCACAATCCTGCCCCAATGGGCTGATGTTTTCGTCCATATTGCCACAATACCCCCTGTATACACATACTTCCCATATGCATACCTAAGTGCTAGAAACTTAATAACTGGATAAATAATACCCAAACGGGTATTCAGATGAACTACAAATCCCCTATGACTCACATACCTCTCATAAGGTCATATAAATAACTCATAAATATATGCACCCAGGGGCAAAAGTTGTTAAAATCGGAAAAACACTGTTTATAACCATGGTCCAGATACCCATAAGACAACCACTAAATATTTTTTTTTAAAAAACATTCACACTGAAAAACATTCATACTTAAAAGAAAAGTGGAAAGATTTTTAAATACATAACATCCCCAATTGTAACCATAAAGTGCCAATAACACCTAATGGCTGAACCACCTAAAGTAACTAATGCATGAAATACTCTGAAGTGCCCAAATCTACAAACTACTACCCCAAATGTATGGCTAGTTCTTCACTTGAATTCACCCCCCTTGCAACAATAGTTTCGAAATCAATAATATATCTTGACTCAAACAGGATAGTTGTGATTGTTGTGGCGAGTGGCTCTTTTGTGATCAAGAATCCTCTTCCTCGCCCAGTGGATGGTACTACCATCATACAACTTCCCACAGGGACAGATCAAGCAGTATCTACAAAAATCAGTGTTACAATTAAAAATGCCTCTGATGCAGAAATGCCTGTTCCCCGGTCCTATTTGTAGACTTTTACAGTTGTCGCTATTGGAACAAGCCTTGCATTGTAAACAACATACAAACCCCGGACTCACCATGTCCCAGACAGAACTGTCACAGGAGATCATGTTCCGACCAAGAACATCTCGTAGAGATTTACTTTTTCTGAACGTAATTTGTGGTACATCATGTAGATATTTTGTCAGTACAGTGTCTGTTTGGAGGATATGCCAGCTCTTGTGCAATATGTGGCAAACATTACGTGATTTGTTAGGAAATGTGTTGATGAAGCTTACTGTCTCATCATGTGATGTCTTCTTGTTCGAAACATTATGTAGCAAGCTATCCCTTGTGGCAGTTTTGACTTTCTCTACTAACTGGGATATCAATTGCTTGCTATAACCTCTTTCTTTGAACCTGTTACACATAATGCTACACTCCTGTTCTTAATCCTCCACAGTACTACATATCCGCCTTGTTCGCAGCAACTTCCCATAGGGGATACTGCGTACAAGGCTGGATGGATGAGCACTGTGTGCACTCAGCAAGCTGTTTCCTGCTGTTTTCTTCTTACGTAATCTGGTACTTAGGCATTCTCCCTTCACCATAACTTCTACATCTAGGAATTCTATACAAGTCTCACTGAAATTTGCACTGAAGTGCAGGTTATAATCATTGTTGTTTAGATCAGATACAAAACTCATAGCCGATGTTTTGTCCCCCTTCCAAATGACAAACACATTGTCAATGTAACGACACCACAAGATCACCTGTTCCTCAAATTTCGTACAACCAATGGACACCTGCTCCTCCCACCGGTCCATGAACAAATTAGCATAGCTGGGGGTGAAGCAGGTGCCCATCGCCATCCCTTTTAGTTGTTTGTAAACTGTCTTACCAAATATAAAGAAATTATTTTTAAGACCGAAATCAAACATGTCCAGTATCATTTCATTGTGCAACAGGAAAGAGACAGATGTAGCTCTCATATAGTGTCTTACTGCATCTAGACCCAAATCATGTTTTATGCTAGTGTATAAGCTAGCAACATCCAAAATCATCAATAAATAATCATGTTCCCAATGAATAACCTTTACAAAAATGTGTGGTATCTTTAGTATAAGAGGGTTAGGTCTCTACAAAAGGTCGGAGGTAAAAATCAATGTATTTGGACGTATTTTCCAATAGAGACACAATTACAGACTCAGCAGGTCTCTCAGGAGGGTTACTGCTATCTTTATGTAATCTAGGCAAAATATATAAAACTGGAATTTTGGGATGATCACATTTTAAGAACTGATATTCCTCCCACTCTAGAAGCCCTTGTTCTTTCCAATTGTAGAGCATATCTTTTGTAACTACTATCTGACTGTTTGGCTAAATCAAAATTAGATTTGGCATAACAGTTAGGATCCTCCAACTGTCTCATGATTCCTGAATATACTGGCGTTTTTCCAAAATCACAACATTGCCACCCTTATCTGATTGTCTAATGACAACGGTGTCATCTTTTTAAAGAGTATCTAATGCCTCAGCATCTGCTAGAGATAGTTTATTTTTCACATTCTCAACTGGTTTCCCCTTAATTTTCTTCAGTTCTTTGATATCATCTCTTTCAAAGACCTCTATGGCATTGCAGTGCATTGTTGGTAAAAAAACGTGATTTGGGTTTGAACGGGCCAGGACATGATTTATCAACCTCAAAACCCAGTGTATTAAGATTGATAAAAGGGTCTTCATGGACTTCTAAATCCTCATGTAACTATACTAATATGTGTATGGTTTCAACATCCCCAATGCATAAACTATTGGGTCTAAATGTAACATCTGGTACCTCCAAATACACTTGTTTATTGCTAAACCATTTCTTCAATTTAAATTTTCTCACAAACTTAAATAGATCTGTCTTTGTTTGGGTATAATCAAACTTGCTCAGGGGACAGAACAAAAGTCCTAATGAGAGAAGTTTATGCTCCGTTTCAGTCAGCCGCCTATTGGATAAGTTCACCACATTCATTAAACTGCTTTCTTGGCCCTCGTCCTCATTCCCATGGGCTTGAATTCTTCTTTTCCTCCTTCTCGCCTTAGCTTGTCTATTCCTCTTCCTCTCACTCCTTTCTACCTTCCCCTCTGGAAGGGCTGATGGCTTTGTTGTTCTGTGCCCCCTTGATTTAGCAATTCAAACAAACTGTTTTTTAAAATTAGATTTCTCTGCACATTTACCTGCTTTAATTCATAGAAGCTAAAGTGGTTTCAGAACGATCTGATAAATTATTATCTGAAGCATTGCTCTCAACCAAATCATTTCTGCCAGAGTCTTTTTGAAGCATCTGTGTCTCTGTTTGCACATTGAGTTCCTTACTGTACATGTGGTCACACTTGCGATGAAAAGTGAGAATTCTTCCTTCTTTATAATCTTTAAAATCCCTAATAAATTTTCGTTGTTTTTTGGTGGTAATTTCCTCTTCCAATTTAGACAAGTTATCTCAAACTTCTTCATAAATTCATCATTTACCTCTTTAGATACCAAAGAAAGTAATTCAGAGGATATATTCTCAATCCCCAGAATTTTTTCTCTGTCCTTGATGGTGTTTTTGATTAAAATCCTCATAATACTTAGAGAGCAATCAGTGGAATTTTGCGCCCAATCATCCAGCATTGCCGGGTCAGGGTCTTGGTACGTTGGTATGGTAAAAATCCTAAGACCTCTTGGTACTCTTCCCACATAATGTATCTTTGTAAAGATTCAGCTTCCCACCATTTTGAGAGTTCCTTTTTGTGCAATCTTTCGTATAACACCTGTGCCTTAATACTGGAGATCATAGCACTATTATCCTTCATAGCCATATTTATATTTGTATTGGGGGTAAAAAAATAACTTGCTTGATTTTTCTTTTTGTCGTACCTCCAAAGCGAATGCTATAATATAGTTATACTTTGGAAAATACTAGTACTACCAATATATTACACATAAATCGCCTACCACGGTGGGTATGAAGCTAAATCAACCTCCAATAACACCCACTCTCAACTGCAACAGCAAAAACACAATTAAAGAAACTACCATCCAAAATTAAACCAATAAATATGAAGAAAGCTGTGTGAAAACAGTTTAGTGTTCTTCAAAACAACTCCAAATTCTCCAAGTTAAGACTTTGCTGGCTCCACCTATCGTGGTGTTTCTCTGTCATTAAAAGAGAAAAAGTGTCCTTCTGCATTTCTTTAAGACACCAACTCTGCCCCCGGTTATATTTGTGTGGAGAGCACTGAAAATTTCAGTGGTAAAAATTAACTGTCTAATTCTCTCCTCAAAGTGAACGGATGAAAATAGTTACAGTGAGTATCAGTGTTCGCTCAACAAGCGCATGTATAAATAGCATTTACTTAATCATATAACGGGAAGAAATGCAATCCAAAAGTATGTCCGTAATATTTGCATCAAACGGCCACTAAATACCTGGATGCATTTGTCCTTCCTGTGGCTACATACACTAGAGCCTCCCGGATATCTTCGTTCATAGACCAAAATATTTATGACGGCAACACCTTTCAGCATGGTCCCGCACGCTCGCGGCTGCCAAGGATCAAAGCTGCATCCCAAACTGCTTGCGACGAACTTCCACAAGCACCTGAGAGCTGGCCACCGCTAAGCTATTATGCTAATACGCATTTGTGTCTTAACTCTCCGCTTCTCCGACAACAGGCCAATTAACCCGTCCTGCATACGCTGTCAATCCTAGATAAAAAGTGAACAACCAGATTAATATGTTCCACTCCACATAACCAGGCCAGAAGGGGCCATCGCCGCATGCAGTTGCCTCCATATTTCAATCCTTGTCAGAGAGTCCGGACTCTTCTTCACGTTAAGGAGGTTGTTTTTATATATATATATGTTCGATGGCATGTGTAGCTGCAGATACACATGCTGTGCACAGTCCGCCATCTGGTGTTGGGCTCGGAGTGTTACAAGTTGTTTTTCTTCGAAGAAGTCTTTTCGAGTCACGAGACCGAGGGACTCCTCCCATTTCGAGTCCATTGCGCATGGGCTTCGACTCCATCTTAGATTGTTTTTTTTCCGCCATCGGGTTCGGACGTGTTCCTTTTCGCTCCTTGTTTCGGGTCGGAAAGTTAGTTAGAATCTTGGAAAAAAACATCGGTATTGTTTGCGTTCGGTATCGGGTTAGTTAGAACAAATCAACACCGAATTCTGAAGATCTCCGGTGGCCCTTCGGGGTTTTTTCGATCCCCCGTCGGGGCCTGGTCGGCCCGGCCACGTGCGACTTCAAGGCTCATGGACCCCATTCCGCTTCTGCCCAAAATGCCATCACAGGTATCCGTATACGGATCACCATCTGGTCTGTAACTTGTGCTTGTCCCCCGAGCACAAGGAGGATACTTGTGAAGCCTGTCGAGCGTTTCGGTCGAGGAAGACGCTGAGAGACCGAAGAGCCAGGAGACTGCAAATGGCGTCCACGCCGACAGGTCAAGAACGCTTCGAGGAGGAAGAAGAAGCTTTCTCCATCCACGAGTCGGATTCTGAAGAACTCGACGCCGAAGAAACACACCAAACCGTGAGTAAGACGTCGAAAATCAAGACTCACGAGAAGTCTACAAAAGCCCAGGGGACGCCACCGCCAACAGGCCATGGCTTAACCCGAAAACTAGGTGACCCATCCAAGGCACCGAAAAAGGGCATGCTAGTGTCGAAGTCATCCGACTCCGGTCGAGATACAGCCACACAGCAACCTCGGAGCCGAGACAGCGGCTCCGAGAAACTTCGGCACAGAGACAGCGGCACCGAAGAATTTCGGCACCGAGACACCACGCCGAAAACAAAGAAGGTTTCTTCGGAGCCTAAAAAGACTTCCGAAAAGGTTTCGGTTCCGAAACAGCCAACCTTGGAGCCGAAAACTAGTTCCTATACAGAGGAACAAGGATTAACCTCCCAATTACATAGATTTGGAGAGGAGCTTCAAGCTGTAGAGCCTGATTACACGCAAAGAAGGCTTCATATTCATGAGGACACAGGGAAGATAACCACTCTTCCCCCAATCAAAATAAAAAGGAAACTTGCCTTTCAACAAAAGGACAAGCAACCACAAACAAGTGGCAAGGAAAACAACCCCACCACCGTCTCCACCACCATCAATACATGCATCACCAGCAACAACTCCACCACTGATGCACTCACCAGCTCATACCACAATGAGTCAGGATGATCCCGAAGCATGGGACCTCTACGATGCTCCAGTGTCTGACAATAGCCCAGACTCTTATCCTACAAAACCGTCACCACCTGAGGACAGTACATCCTATACACAGGTGGTCGCAAGGGCAGCCGAGTTTCACAATGTCTCCTTACATTCGGAACCAATTGAGGATGACTTTCTCTTTAACACCCTATCCTCCACCCATAGCCAGTATCAATGCCTTCCCATGCTCCCAGGAATGCTAAGACATTCAAAACAAATTTTTCAGGATCCAGTTAAAGGCAGAGCCATAACTCCAAGGGTGGAGAAAAAATATAAGCCACCGCCCACAGATCCAATATATATCACAACACAACTAACACCGGACTCAGTATTTGTTGGGGCAGCTCGTAAGAGAGCCAACTCTCATACCTCAGGCGACGCACCACCTCCAGACAAGGAGAGCCGCAAATTTGATGCTGCGGGAAAAAGTGTTTTTTTTTATTTATTTTTTTTATTAATCTTTATTTCGGCCAATTTGGCCATAAAAGATGTACACAAAAAACACACATGTAAACATGTAGAACCATCAAGAAAAAGTAAACAGGGAACGCATCAGATAAAAGACCATACAATTAAAAATAAAAACTTAAAATTAGATAGGAGCCTGCAACTTTAAAATACGGGTACGAATATGCCAGACATTGGTAAGAAATTTGGCTAGTGCAAACACAATTGGACCTGAAACATCAGTTTTTAAAATTCTGTACACCGGAAGGAACTCCCTAAAACCAAGGTTTCTAATAAGTGGTAGGAGCCAATATTTCCTGGCGGCCTTGTAAGTTGGACAAAACAAGACCACATGCAGATCGCTTTCCTCTGCTCCCACACATGTCGGACATAGCTTGGTAGATGGCAGTGTTGACCAGGAGCAGGTGTAAGATCGCAAAGGCAATGTGCCATATCTCCATTGGAGAAATAGCTTCCTGGCCAGCACAGGAGACATAGCATCCAGAACCCTCTCCAGGCGGTATAAGTCCTTGCTTTGCGCGAATACAGATGCTAATGACCCCTCATTCTTAGAGTCTAGGGCCATAACTAATTTTTGCTCGTGGTAAGCACTGACCAAAGCTCTTCGTGGGATCCTTAGTGAGGCGTTAGCTGGATCCGACCACAGGTCAGGGAGGCCCAATCCCATACAGGACTTTTTTATATATTTTATCCACGGGATCTGTAGAGCTTTAGGGTGGGTTAAAAACTCCCTCAGTTCCGCCCTATAAGAAGATAGTTCTTCGGTGCTCCATAGCCTTCGCCAGAAGACTATGGGTCTGAGACCTAATTCATCTGCTATTGGTCCCAGACCCAGATCCATCCTCAGGGGGAGGAGCGGAGTGCTGGACGGGAGTGCTACTATCTGTCTAATGAAGTTGTTCTCAGTTATAGACAAACTGCAGGAAGCTGTGTGACCCCACAGTTCCGCCCCGTACATCAGAGCTCCTCTTGCCTGTGCCTTATATATCTGGATAAGCGGCCCCAGCGGTCGATATGTGGAGCTTCTCATCAACCGAGCAATGCCGCCAGTGGTCTGCACTAATTTAAGATTAACCCTAGTCTGGTGAGTTCCCCAGGACATGGTTTCATTCAACGTTACACCTAGATATTCAAAGGTGGAGACTCTCTCTAAGCGTGAAGCTCCCAGTAAGGGGTTCGGGCGTGATCTTGGGGTTGGGTTCATAACCATAAACTTGGTTTTGTTAGCATTGATTTCTAACCCCCTATCTGTGCAAAAAAACACAAAAGAATCAAGGATCCTCTGTATCCCCATAGGGGTTTTGGACAGCAGCAGGGTGTCATCTGCAAACATGATTGCAGGCACCCTGCTGCCATTCAATTTTGGGGCATCAGTGTATTCAGTTCCATTGAGATGGGCGATTACCCCGTTGACAAAGAGGCAGAACGGGGTCGGTGCCAATACACAGCCCTGTCTAACCCCCCTGTCAACGGGGAATCTGTCCGTTAATTCCCCGTGTTTCCCGCACCTGACCCGGGCATAGTTATTATGGTGCAATCTCTTTAAAATTATCAGGATGTCTGGGGGGACCCCCATCTCAGCCAGAACACTCCAGAGTTTCCCTCTGGGCACGAGGTCGAACGCAGCCCTCAGGTCCACAAATATAGTATATAAACTACCCCCTTCCAATATTGCTGCCCTCCAATAGATAAGGTTCAGACGAAAAACCTGGTCCACTGTAGAAACTCCCTTTCTAAATCCCGCCTGATACGGACTGAGGGCACCCGTTTCTTCACCCAGTCCTGAAGCCGATTCAGCAGTATCCTGCCAAACAGCTTCTGTGACACGTCAATTAGACTGATTGGTCTGTAGTTGGCTGGGAGCAGGGGCGAGCCCTTTTTAAATATAGGAACCACCTCCGCCCCCAGCCAAGTACTCGGAATTTCCATGCCACACAAAACTCCATTAAACACTGCAGCCAGATAGGGGGCCCAAACACCGGGCTCCTGCTTGAACAGGTCCCCGGGCAGGCCGTCCAATCCTGGCGCCTTTCCTGCATTAAGTCCCATTAGTGCTACCTTCACCTCCCCCACTGTTATCAAATCCCCGCCATACTCTACCAGTCCAGTACCAAAATCAATCTTAGTTTCTCCCTGCTCGGAACTGTAGAGAGACTGGAAGTGTGCCTGCCACACCCCTGCTGCAATATTTGGTTCTATTGCCGAATGGAGGTTCCCCGACCCCCCGTTTACTACTCTCCAAAACATTCGGTGGTCTCTTGTTGCGAGGGAAGTGATAAGCTCCTCCCAATGGTTCTCCTCCCATTCGGTTTTAGCATGGATGACCAGTTTTTTATAAGCCTGTCTACTTTCTCGCAGCTTCTCTCTATCTGTTCCCTCCTTAATGCATCTGAGGAGTTCTCCCTTTGCCTTCCTACAGACTGCATTGTACCATAAGGAGTTATGTTGTTGGATCCTCTTCTGATTCTGGACCCTGGTAAAAAGCTCAGAGGCCGCTCCCTTTATAAGGTCCTCATGAGCCTGATATAATTTCTCGTGGTGGACTATATTGCCCACTTCGTTGGCTAGCTCTCCCACTTTTTCCAAAATGGGGATTAAACCTGCGTAGAGCTTCGAAAGTTTCACTTGGCTCGTAGCTAGTTTATCCCACCTGATTCTTCTCCTGTTATTGTCTAATAGTAGTTCAGGTTTGGACTCCCCCATGGTTGATATGGAGGCCTTTGGCCCAGGATGGCTAAGATCAAGTTCAAGGGCGTTATGGTCACTATCCAGTCTCTCCACCACCCTAAAGTCCAGGATAGAAGACCAGTTCACTATCTGTACAAGAGCATAGTCCAAGCGGGACTCTCTTCCCACTCTGTTGTACGTGGTTTTGCTTGGTACATCAGACTTAATACGTCCATTGCAGGCTCTAATTCCATGCTTTAAGGTGAGAGCAGTAATCTGCAAAGCCACAGGCGTCCATGCCTTTGGGGAAGGTGCTACAACAGAGGGTACTGACCACCTGAACTCTTCTTCCGTGGGAAACCCCTCTACTAGACCGACCAACGGCTCGAAATGGGAATTTAAATCCCCTCCCACTATGTAAGGGATATCTCTTGGCATTCCTGCTAAATATACTGAAAGCTCCTCTATAGTGGGGGATTCACGCGAAGCTCCCACTGGCCTGGAGTAAATATTTATCAGGACAAGTTTCGCTAGGTTCGGCCAGGCTAATAACACCACTAGGATATCATCTGATGGCACCGGTAGGCGTGAAGCCTGACATCCTAAGTGGGAAGCCACCCAAGTTGTGAGTCCACCAGAGGGGCGGCCCTTACCCTCCCACCTAGCCGAGATGGAAAATGACTCGTAACCTTGATGATTGTAATCTTCCCTTGCCCAAGTCTCTTGGAACATGCAAACATCCCCGGACTCAATGTAAGTTATCCAATCTTGGGTGCCCAGTTTGCTGGCTAAACCAGCCACATTCCACCAAATTAGTCTCATGTGTGCTGGAGAAGCCACAGAACAGGTTGCAGGGATGGAGTGGGGGGGGGAGAGCTAGTACCAAAGCCAGAAACTACACCAATTGCTCTAGCAGGGTCATTTTCAGAAGTGGGTTCAGCCGGATCAGGCAGTTTACTGGGACCATTATCCAAGGTCACAGGATTTGAGTTCGGGTTTGGGGGCAGTCAGTCCACACCATCCAGACCATTCAGGCAGTTAAAACGATTGTAGTCCAAAAAGGGAGACTCCGAAGGTCGATAAACTGGACGTGGAGCATATCCCCTGTATCTAGATCTTTGATCCACCCTTGTCCAATTACCTTGTGACAAGTCATGGTACAAGCGAATGGGAGGGAAAAAGAAAGAAACTGGCAAAGTCTGTATGGTAGAATCCAGTGATCTATTTGACCCAGCACAAATGTATAATACTGTTCCAGGGTCTCGAAAGGACACAATGATACAGTCCCCTGCTATTGATTTCCCCGACTTCCCCAACCATGGTACCCTTCTTACCATAATGATCTCATTGTTGAGGTGAGCTGGAAGAGGTCTGTTCCAATTCAGCCATTTAATGGTTTTCCTCTTGAGTGAGTGATAGTTCTCATTTTCACCCAATTCTAGAGAGGGAACACCAGCCAGCACCACCATGAGGCTGTTAGCCTCTGGTGGTAAGTCGGGTCCTCGTGGTCTAGGGGCAGGCTTACCAGGGAGTATACGTTGGAGTGCTGGGCCATCTGTTTCTGATTCTGATGGTAGGATGTTAGAGTTAGTAGGTAAAATTGGAACTGGGATAGCCATAAGTGGCTGTAAAAGAGGGGCGGCAGTGGTGCCCAAGGGAGGCCCCGTGTGGATCGGTGGGTTTTGTATATTGGGGAAGGTTCCTATTGGTAGATTGGACTCAGTGGTTCTACTCTGTTTGTTATCCAAAATTTTCAGGGTGGTTAAGGTTGCCTCCAGAGTGGTCAGCCTAAATTCTATTTTCTGCAAGCTCTCGCTAATGGGCAACAAGAGTGATCTAATTAAAGATTCAATGCTCCCCAAAGAGCTACCGGGAAGTAATGTGTTAAGTGGGCTCTTCCCTTTGTCGCTAATAGAAGCAGTGGTAATAATATTGGTACCCTTGGGGAGAGTAGCCTTCTGCACATTAACTAAAGGCCTGACCAACATAGGTACGGTCTTGAGTGACTTTCCAAAATCAGAATGGGAGATCTTTTTCTTCCCCTGACCACCCCTCATCTTCCTTCTGCGTTTATTTGGTGGTAGGTCATACACCTCTGCCACCACAGTTTGCTTTAGCTTATTAATCTTAATTTTGGCTCTGGTGTGTGTTTGGGTGGCTAAGTCAACTGCCGAACTTCTGGCAACTAATAGTGGAGTGGTGTCCGTAGTTTGTTTAGGAGGTGGGCCAGAAATGGGGGAACTATCCCGGAGTAATAGGGGAACGTCTTCTTGGGATAAAAGATCCGGGCTGCCATTGAGGGAACCTTCCTCTTGGGAGATAGGATGGGGAATTATGTCACTGAAGGGCCTTTTTTTCATGTGTTCAATCGAGCGACGACGCTCTGTCCTACGCATCTCCAGAGAGGTTTCGATTCCCCTAAAAAGTGTTGCAGCACAAGCAGCAAATCAGTGGCGGATTGCCAATTCACAAGCACTTTTGGCAAGATACGACAGGGCTCACTGGGATGAAATGCAACATTTCATCGAACACTTACCCAAGGAGTTCCAAAAAAGAGCGCAACAGGTGGTGGAAGAGGGACAAAGTATCTCAAATAATCAGATACGGTCTTCCATGGATGCAGCAGATACAGCTGCAAGGACAATAAACACTGCAGTCACAATACGAAGGCACGCATGGCTGCGCACTTCTGGGTTCAAACCGGAAATCCAGCAGGCTGTGCTCAATATGCCGTTTAATGAACAGCAATTGTTTGGGCCGGAGGCAGACACTGCCATCGAAAAACTCAAAAAGGACACCGATACAGCCAAAGCCATGGGTGCACTCTACTCCCCGCAGAGCAGAGGCACATTTCGGAAAACACCTTTTAGGGGAGGGTTTCGAGGTCAACCCACAGAAACCACAACCTCACAAACAAGGCCTACCTACCAGGGTCAATATCAAAGGGGAGGTTTTCGGGGGCAATTTAGAGGGGGCCAATTCCCAAAAAATAGAGGAAAATTCCAAGGCCCCAAAACCCCTCAAAATAAGCAGTGACTCACAAGTCACACACCCCCATCACATAACACCTGTGGGGGGAAGACTAAGCCAATTTTACAAACTTTGGGAGGAAATAACAACAGACACTTGGGTCTTAGCAATTATCCAGCATGGTTATTGCATAGAAATTCCCTCCAAACGTCCCACCGAAAACACACAATATGTCAAAACAACATATAGATCTTCTAGGACTAGAAGTTCAAGAATTGCTACAAAAGGACGCAATAGAATTAGTTCCAATTCAACAGAAAAACACAGGAGTTTACTCACTGTACTTTCTAATACCCAAAAAGGACAAAACTCTGAGACCAATACTAGATCTCAGAACACTAAATACCTACATCAAATCAGACCACTTTCACATGGTCACGTTACAAGACGTAATCCCACTGCTCAAACAGCAAGACTACATGACAACATTAGATCTAAAAGATGCGTATTTCCATATACCAATACATCCTTCACACAGGAAATACCTAAGGTTCGTATTCCAAGGAATACATTACCAATTCAAAGTGTTGCCATTCGGAATAACAACTGCGCCAAGAGTTTTTACAAAATGCCTGGCAGTAGTAGCTGCACATATCATAAGGCAGCAAATACATGTGTTCCCGTACTTAGACGACTGGTTAATCAAAACCAACACGCTAAGACAATGTTCACAGCACACAAACTACGTCATACAGACCCTTCACAGGCTAGGTTTCTCGATCAACTACGCAAAGTCACACCTTTTGCCGTGTCAAACACAGCAATACTTAGGAGCGACAATCAACACAGCAAAAGGGATTGCCACTCCTATTCCACAAAGGGTTCAAACATTTCACAAGGTAATACAGGCCATGTATCCAACACAAAAGATACAAGTCAAAATGGTAATGAAACTCCTAGGCATGATGTCTTCATGCATAGCCATTGTCCCAAACGCAAGATTGCACATGCGGCCCTTACAACAGTGCCTAGCATCACAATGGTTACAAGCACAGGGTCAACTTCTAGATCTGGTGTTGATAGACCGCCAAACATACATCTCGCTTCTATGGTGGAACAGTACAAATTTAAACCGAGGGCGGCCTTTCCAAGACCCAGTGCCACAATACGTCATAACGACGGATGCTTCCATGACAGGGTGGGGAGCACACCTCAATCAACACAGCATCCAAGGACAATGGGACATACATCAGAGGCAGTTTCACATAAATCACTTAGAACTGTTAGCAGTATTTCTAGCGCTGAAAGCATTTCAACCCATAATAACCCAAAAATACATTCTTGTCAAAACAGACAACATGACAGCAATGTATTATCTAAACAAACAAGGAGGGACACACTCGACACAGTTGTGCATCCTAACACAAAAAAATGGCATTGGGCGATTCACAACCACATTCGCCTAATAGCACAGTTTATTCCAGGGATTCAGAACCAGTTGGCAGACAATCTCTCTCGAGATCACCAACAAACCCACGAATGGGAAATTCACCCCCAAATACTAAACAATTACTTTCAAATTTGGGGAACACCTCAAATAGATCTATTTGCAACAAAAGTAAACTCAAAATGCCAAAACTTCGCATCCAGGTACCCACAAGATCAATCCCAAAGCAATGCTCTGTGGATGAAATGGTCAGGGATATTTGCGTACGCTTTTCCACCTCTCCCTCTCCTTCCATATCTAGTAAACAGGTTGAGTCAAAACAAACTCAAACTCATACTAATAGCACCAACATGGGCAAGGCAACCTTGGTACACAACACTACTAGACCTTTCAGTAGTACCTCATGTCAAACTACCCAACAGACCAGATCTGTTAACACAACACAAACAAAAGATCAGACATCCAAATCCAGCATCGTTGAATCTAGCAATTTGACTCCTGAAATCCTAGAATTCGGGCACTTAGACCTCACACAGGAATGTATGGAGGTCATAAAACAAGCTAGAAAACCTACCACTAGACACTGCTATGCAAATAAGTGGAAAAGATTTGTTTATTACTGCCATAATAATCAAATTCAACCTTTACACGCATCTGCAAAAGAAATAGTAGGATACTTACTACATTTGCAAAAATCTAACCTAGCTTTCTCTTCCATTAAAATACATCTTACGGCAATTTCTGCTTACCTACAAATTACGCACTCAATTTCATTGTTTAGGATACCAGTCATAAAGGCGTTTATGGAAGGCCTAAAGAGAATTATACCACCAAGAACACCACCAGTTCCTTCATGGAACCTCAACATTGTCCTAACACGACTCATGGGACCACCTTTTGAGCCCATGCACTCTTGTGAAATGCAATACTTAACGTGGAAAGTTGCATTTTTAATTGCCATCACATCTCTAAGAAGAGTGAGTGAGATTCAAGCATTTACCATTCAAGAACCATTTATTCAAATACACAAAAATAGAGTTGTTCTCCGGACCAATCCTAAATTTTTACCAAAAGTAAATCAAACGGTAGAATTACCAGTGTTCTTCCCACAACCAGATTCTGTAGCCGAAAGAGCACTACATACATTAGACATCAAAAGAGCACTAATGTACTACATTGACAGAACAAAACTAATTCGAAAGACAAAACAATTATTTGTCGCCTTTCAAAAACCTCATACAGGAAATCCAATTTCAAAACAAGGCATTGCTAGATGGATAGTTAGGTGCATTCAAACCTGCTATCTTAAAGCTAAAAGAGAACTGCCTATTACACCAAAGGCACACTCAACCAGAAAGAAAGGTGCTACCATGGCCTTTCTAGGAAATATTCCAATGAACGAAATATGTAAGGCAGCAACATGGTCTACGCCTCATACACTTACCAAGCACTACTGTGTAGATGTGCTAACTGCACAACAAGCAACAGTAGGTCAAGCTGTATTAAGAACATTATTTCAAACTACTTCAACTCCTACAGGCTGAACCACCGCTTTTGGGGAGATAACTGCTTACTAGTCTATGCACAGCATGTGTATCTGCAGCTACACATGCCATCGAACGGAAAATATCACTTACCCAGTGTACATCTGTTCGTGGCATTAGTCGCTGCAGATTCACATGCGCCCACCCGCCTCCCCGGGAGCCTGTAGCCGTTTAGAAGTAGATCTTAAACATTTGTACATTTGTAAATATATTACTTAAAACTTTATTATGTACATACGCATTCACTCCATTGCATGGGCACTGTTACTAGCATACACAACTCCTACCTCACCCTCTGCGGGCAAAACAATCTAAGATGGAGTCGACGGCCATGCGCAATGGACTCGAAATGGGAGGAGTCCCTCGGTCTCGTGACTCGAAAAGACTTCTTCGAAGAAAAACAACTTGTAACACTCCGAGCCCAACACCAGATGGCTGACTGTGCACAGCATGTGAATCTGCAGCGACTAATGCCACGAACAGATGTACACTGGGTAAGTGACATTTTCCATATATATATATATATACACATTTTGACTATTTTTTGCATGGTAAGCAGAGTATGAGGAAATAAGGGGGTCCCAAAACCAAAGAAAAATCCATATGCATTTTCCATGGCCTTTTTAAAGACAGGCTGCAGCAGAAACTGCTAAACAGAATTACACCAAATTCATCAGAAAGCCTCATCTGTGTCCGAAGGTTGTGCTTTTTGTCATTTGGTGTAAATCCGTTCAGTCGTTTTTGAGAAATTGAGGGTGAAAAAATATAGATATTTGGACACTTGGACCTGCAAGAGTCTCAAGAGACTGTCACAGGAGTGCCAATTTAAAAATGAAGCATTGTTATTGGTCCAGGGAGCTTTATTTCCATTGGGCTATCTTTCTCCCACAAGAATGAGTGCTCTGA
The DNA here is from genome assembly GCF_031143425.1 of Pleurodeles waltl. Taxonomy (NCBI): domain Eukaryota; kingdom Metazoa; phylum Chordata; class Amphibia; order Caudata; family Salamandridae; genus Pleurodeles; species Pleurodeles waltl. The sequence goes on along the minus strand of NC_090443.1, from coordinate 829,713,554 downwards.
TTTGTTGCCAACAACATGAGAAAAATGTTGCTAGCAGCCATTACAGGACTCAGTCCCCTATTCTGAATTTAGAAAACAAAACATAATATAAGAGGACAGGGTAGGAATACCTTGATCTCCTAGGACCCATGGGGTGGATGCAAAGGGCCAAAATGGGGAAAAAAGCAGAAAATGCAGCAATACCATAAGACTCTTGCAGGATTGAAAAATAAAAATACGCAGCCAGGCTGCATCCTTTACTTTATGTCCAAATGAGCCCACCTCAGGCTGTTTTATAACAGGGGAGGGGTGGGGCGCAGCCCGCCTCCTCGTGCCTGCAGCAGAACATCCCCACACCCCATAGCCATTGATGGCTCACATGCTATGTCCTGGGAAGCACACCCCCAGGACACAGTGGTTTCCCTGCCCACGTCCCCGTGTGCCTAAGCCCGGTTATATAACTAATGCCCTACTACAGACACTCTTTACCTGTATCAATCCCCTGACAGTCACTGAACCTACATTAAGAAATTAAGTTGATATGAGTAGAAAAGTGAGTACTGTTAACAGTGTTTACTCTGTGGAGAGAGTTTACTGTGTACCACACTGTTTGCAGTCAGTTAAACTCTCTTGAGAAATACACCACAGAGTCTAAAAAAGTATCTACTAAGCACAGTTTACACTCTATGCAAACCTTGTCCTAAGAGTGACTATTCACTTAAAATAACCAAGGTCTAAAGGTGCTAAAGATCATACTACCTGCAGTCTTCACACAGATAGCCCATCTTTTGAAGCAAAACATGCAGATATACATAGATTAGTACCTGGTGCACACAGTCTTCTGTGTTGAGTAGAAATTGTCATACTGAGAAGATTCTGTCTAATAACTCAAGGCTGCTACAATACTTAGGGCCTCATTACGAGGCTGACGGTCACAAGACCGCAACCTCGCGGTGGCGGTTGAACCGATGCGGATCTGGCAGTCCAACCACCACATTACGAGTTAGGCGGGCGGACCCGTCTAAAGACCGCCGTCCCTGCCAGGATCACCGTTCAAGACGGGGTAATGGCAGTCTTGGTTGTAGTCAGCAGGGCTGCGCCGCCTGGCTGATTAAAACTTTGTTCACCACCAGCCTGTTCATGGCGAGGACCCCGCCAGGAAAAGGCTTGTGGAGAACATGTGCTGGGGGCCACAGGGGGGGGCCTGCACTGCCCATGGCATAGGCAGTGCAGGAACTCCCCTGCCCAGCACCGTTGGAATGCGCACTGTCTGATTTGCAGACAGTGCGCATTCCTAAGGTGCTAGATGGGCCCCCCCTGTGCAGCGGCATTGGACTCGGCTCCATGTGGAGCAGAGTCCAATGCCGCTGCATGTTTTCCACTGGGACCACCACCTCCCCGGGGCTTTAAAAATGTAAACTGTGGGGGGTGCACCCAGCCCCACCCCCCGCCCCAGGGACCACCGTCCTCCAGGGTCATTGATTAGATAAGGTGCTGGGGCGTGTGGCCCCCCGCACACCCGGGGACCACCACCTCCCCGGGCCAAATAGTAAGTAATGTAAATGGGGCCTGTTTCAGACCCCCAATCCCTGGGGACCTCCAACCTTCCTAGGGCTATCACTTAGAGGGGGGCCGCATGGCCTCCCACTTGGAACCACTGATGGCCCTTGGGACCGCCACCCAGCAGGGCCAGCTCCTGCTATGTCCTGGGGTGCCCATCCCTGGGACATAGCTGTTTGCTGTGGCTTGGCTGCAGCTTTGACATCTGCATCCAAGTCACAGCAAACACTCCACTTTTTGACAGCGGGACCAGTCAAACAGGTCCCGCTGTCAAAAAGCAGAGTTTTCATCTCTGTTCCCAGCACACAGATATGTGCCCAGGAAACAGAGATGAAAGCATTGCTCCAGCAACCAGGCAGCTGCTATTAAAAGCAGCTGCCTGCTTGCTGGAGCAAAGGGACCGCGGGGAAGGCCTTGAGGCTCCCCTGCGGCCTCAGATAGCCCGTAAGGGCATATTACAACATTAATAAATAAATATAGTCAAGGACCGCAGGGGAATTCTTGAGGCTCCCTCCATGGTCCCAGGTAGTCCGTAAGGGCATATAAAAAAATATATATAGTCAAGGACTGCGGGGGAGATCTTGAGGCTTCCATAGCAGTCTCAGATAGGCCATAAAAGGGCTACAAATAAATATTTAAAAAAAAAAAATATATATATATATATATATATATATATATCTTCAAACACTCCCTTGAAATAATAGGAGAACCAGGACACCTCCAAAATACAGTATTCCTTGAATTAATTTATTCCAGCATGAAACATCCAACGCGTTTCGGCATCCGCCTTACTCATGGATAAATTTTTTCTAAAGTGCTCACCTTAAAAACCAAATTGATCACAAACATAGATGACGGACAATTCTTAAATACATCAACCATAAAACACATAGTGTGGCGGCCATCTTAAAGTGTCCAAAGAATTGATTCACACATTAATTTGTACCCCATTTTTTTACAAAATTGCTCCAGTTTGTTCTAATATCCATTGCCATCCTTTCGTAAAATGTATCATGATGTTATTGCTCAACATATAGAATCTAAAAGGAAGAATACAATATTAAATGATGTTAATAGATTCTAAAATTCGTTAATCCAACATTAAAGTATACAAGATATAAATATTCCATAAAGTTAATCATCCTCTTAAAAAACTATAAATATTCTCAGATATTGTAACTATATCCTCTATTGGCACCCAAATCGGAATTAATACCATTATTACCATTTAATCCTACAGCGCCCAAGTGGGTATAAATACATTTAAGTATTGCTATATTCCTTATAGGTCTTCGGTAATTTAAATATATTAAATATTTGTACCAAATTTAGAATGAATACCATTGATTGACATACCATCTTGATGGACATATATACTTTAAAAAGATTTCTTTGGACGATATCTTGCTGCCCTAGATGTTATATCAGCAGATCTAACTCATATAGTGGACCTTTTCAAATTACATAGTCAGATATACATGTTCTTTTACTGTGGCAAATGATAAGAGAAACCACTGAATATTTTTCAAAAAAATATATTGTTTTTATCTTCCCATACATGTCACCATTCATCAAAGTGTTATTCTAAAAAATGCCGCCTCACTTCCTCACCTTGTATCAAAAATTCTATGCCAAATAACTACCCTAAATGGATACTCAACTCCTCACTTGAATTCAGCCCGATAGGTTCCAACGTCTCAAAGTCTATTATATATCTAGACTCTAAAATACGTAGCAGTTTTTCTCTGTTGCCACCCCTTTTGCTGATCTTCACTTGATCAATGACTACAAACTTAAGTAAATTCTCGTTGCCAAAGTGTTGGTTAAAGAAATGCCTAGCTACTGGATAATTCTTATCATAGTTTTTAATAGCTCGTCTATGTTCCAGAACTCTCTTCTTCGCATTGTGAATTGTACTGCCCACATATAGCTTATTGCACGGGCATATCAGGCAATACACACAGTAAGATGTATTACAATTGTAACTTCCCCTGATTGCAAAGGTGTCTGATCTACCTGGAACAGTCAATGTCTTGCAGCTATTGCTGGTTTTACACGCTTTGCATTTCATACAACAAACAAAACCATCCACTATGGTGTTCTGTAGGCAACCTCCCAATGTCACATCGTTGCGACATAGATTGTCTTTGAGAGATCTACTTTTCCTAAAAGTTATTTGAGGATTATCTTCAATCCAACTTATCAGATGGGGGTCTGTCTGTAAAATATGCCAACTCTTATTTAGAATGGTGCGTATTTTATATGACTGATTGTTATAAGTTGTAATGAATCTAATGGAGTCATTCTCCTTTACACGACCCCTTTTAGTCCCATACAGGACATCAGCTCTATTCAAAGATTCAACTTTCCGTCTAGCTTGATCAATAACCTTCGCCCCATAACCTCTCTTCCTAAACCTCTCACACATGACTTCACATTCTAGTTGGAAATCAGCTGTCTCACTACAGTTTCTCCGAGCTCTCAGTAGCTCCCCGAACGGTATACTGCGTATCAAAGTCCCCGGATGAGCACTATGAGCACATAGCAAGTTATTACCAGCTGTTGTTTTCCTATACAATTTAGATACCAATTTGTTGTCTCTTACAGCGATTTCAACATCGAGGAATTCAATACACCTCGGGTTTAGATGCTCAGTAAATCTCAAATTGTACTCATTAGTGTTTAGATCCCGCACAAATTGTAGAGCTGCTTCCTCATCACCTCTCCAAATTACAAAAATATCGTCAATGAAACGACACCATAGGACCACATTGGACTCAAATTGGGTTAATTTATCTGACACCTGCTCCTCCCACCAGCCCATAAACAAATTTGCATAGCTGGGGGCAAAGCAGGTGCCCATAGCTGTCCCTTGTAGCTGCCTATAAAGATGGTTATCAAAGATAAACAGATTATTTTTAAGGCAGAATTCTATCATAGTACACAACATCTCTGAATGGAAAAAGAAGGACAATGATCTAGCTCGAAGAAAATGTCTAATAGCTTTTACCCCCAGAGAATGATCTATGCTGGTATAAAGGCTGGTCACATCCAATGTTAACAATAGGAAATCATCTTCCCAATGAATGTCATCAATAATCTTAAGGAAGTGTGTAGTATCCCTTATATACGAAGGTATTGATTCCACAAAGGGACGTAAAAAATAATCAATATATTTTGATGTGTTCTCTAGGAGAGACTCCATAGCTGAAACTATAGGTCTCCCTGGGGGATTGACTAACTCCTTATGAATCTTAGGGAGAAGATAGAGTATTGGAATCTTTGGATGGTCACACTTGAGAAACAGGAATTCATCCCATTCTATCAATCCTTGATCTCTCCAATCAATAAGCATGTCATAGTATTTTACATTCATTAGTTTGACATCTCCCCAGCTTATTTCTTCATAACACTGAGTGTCACTGAGCTGTCTCATTCCCTCTGCCACATACTTTATGGTGTCTTGAATTACTACATTGCCCCCCTTGTCAGATTGTCTAATGACAATAGCATGATCTTCCCTCAATCCCCTGAGAGCTTGCCACTGTTCACCTGATAAGTTGCTCTTCTTTGCATTACTTGCACCATATCTCAATTTCTTCAATTGTTTAGTCACTGTTCGTTCAAAAACATCAAGTGCATCACAATGAATAACAGGTAAAAAAGTGGATTTCAGCTTGAAATTACTCGGGCAAGCATTATCAAGGGCAATGCCTGATCCCATCAAGTTCAAGATGGGATCCTCATGGGCAACCACCCCCTCACAAAGGTCGGTTGCTGTATGTAGCAAATCAATATCAGAAATACATAAATTACTGACATTCCTCTCATTATCCTTCACATCTAACCTCACATCACTTTTAACCTTGGTATGATACCACTTCTTCAATTTCAATTTCCTAATGAATTTAAATGTGTCAATCCTAGTTTGAGTATAGTTGAAGCAGCCAGTTGGGCAGAATGACAGGCCAAGAGACAAGAGGTCCTCTTCCACAGCTGACAGCACTCTCCTAGAGAGATTTACAACATTCATAGTTTTTACTTGCGTGCCCGAGTCACCACTCCCAAGGGCCTTGTATCGTCTCCTACATCCCCTCTTTTTGGCCTGTTTGTTCCTCTTCCTCTTCCCCTGGCTCCTCGTCCTCTGCCCCTCTGGGGTAAGCTTCTTTGTGTTGTCCCATCCTTCCCTGGTTCAACAGTCTGAATTGTTTTAAAAAATTCATTCTATCCACTTCTTTATCTGATATTGCAGCCCCCGATAGGGCCGTGTCTGATATATCCGAAAGGTTTCCATCCGAGATGTCACTTTCTACCTGTTCTTCAACTGGTTGGTTAACCCGTTCAGATTCCCTTATGTGTATTTCAGTGGTTTCCCCACTATACATATGGTCGTATTTTCGGTGGAAAGTAAGAATCCGACCGTCTTGATAATCCTTGTAGTCCCGTATGAATTTTCTCTGTTTTTTACCGGTGATCTCTTCCTCCAATTTGTCGAGTTTCATTTCTAAATTCTTCATATATTCATCAAATACTTCTTGTTTGACTAATGACAATAGTTCAAGTCTAACTTTTTCTATCTCATCTAAAATTTTACTCCTATCCTTCATCGCATATTTGCTCAGTATACGCATCATGTTCATTGAGCTCTGTTTCGAATTCTCAGCCCACTCCTCGAGCATCTCCGGATTGGGATCCTCGTAAGTTGGTATAGTGTAAATCCTCAGTCCTCTAGGGTCACGCTCCACGTCAATATATCTTTGTAGTGATTCAACCTCCCACCATTTGGACAATTCCTTTCTGTGCAGTTTTTCCATTTTATCATATAGGGTCTGTAATTTCACTTCCTCCTTCATACTGCCACGACCGGGCTGCGTGTTGGGTCCCTTATCCATCTGGGCAAAAAATAACTTATTTGATTTTTCTTTCCGTTGCGCTTCCCACCCGGAAGCCATAGTCACTGGAATAAATTAAATAATTCTATCAGTCACCAATAACTCTGCTAATATTATGGATGTGGAGTAAGCAACATAGATTAGAAGCTTCATCCACTCTGTTCTTGTATCGTGCTATTCTCAGGGATTAGTTCACAGCTTGACGGTCTCCAACCTTATAGACTTAGGTGGTTTGGAAATTAGTTTAGTTTCGTGCATTATAATAGTTCGGAAAGTAGTTCAAAGTGCAAATGTTCTTATATAGGGAAAAGACGGGAAAAGTTGATAGGTATGGCTAAAAAATTAATACCATCTAATCGAAATTCACTTTACCGATGTCCTATTAATCCAGTTGCTCTCCCCTATATGGGCCAGCAAAGCTCCTCACACTCGCGGGCAGCTAATTGGAATAGTTGACCACCTTTTTCTTCTTTTTTCACTTTTCGCCGACGCCTAAGTGCCGATAATCAGACGCCGCCTAAAAATAACATCCTCTAACCAGATGGCGTTCTGAAATCGCACCGACGAACGCCTCTCGAACAGAGAAATAGCGTACTTAGTTATACGGCTTCAATTACACTTCCGTAGTGTCTGCCGTATCTATTTTCAAACTGCAAAATGAATTGTCGTTAAATCGTCCGTGCGTTATCATTTTCCGTGTCCTCCACAGACGCCGATTACAGTCTAAACATTCAGGGGTAAACCGCGCATACATGTACATCCAACTCTCGTTCCGGGGCTGAGAAACTCAACGCAGAAGTGCCCCTAGCTGCACGGTTCAATGCATATAGATATCAAACCTCGATCGTAGCGCGTCTCGCGGATCCAGCCTTTCCCTCGATCTCACGTCTGAACAGCAGCGCTCCCGTAACGGCACCTTGTTTCCAATATGGAGGCCATTCCTTTCCGCATCAGCACAACCTCATGTCTGTGACTTTTAACATCCCATTAGTAATCCGATACAAGGGCTCCCGTATTTACAACAAAATAGTCCAAACACAAGTCCCGGAATACAGGAGCTCATACAGCGGTCCTGGATGGGCTCCGAGAAGCCCTAATATATCTTCAAACACTCCCTTGAAATAATAGGAGAACCAGGACACCTCCAAAATACAGTATTCCTTGAATTAATTTATTCCAGCATGAAACATCCAACGCGTTTCGGCATCCGCCTTACTCATGGATAAATTTTTTCTAAAGTGCTCACCTTAAAAACCAAATTGATCACAAACATAGATGACGGACAATTCTTAAATACATCAACCATAAAACACATAGTGTGGCGGCCATCTTAAAGTGTCCAAAGAATTGATTCACACATTAATTTGTACCCCATTTTTTTACAAAATTGCTCCAGTTTGTTCTAATATCCATTGCCATCCTTTCGTAAAATGTATCATGATGTTATTGCTCAACATATAGAATCTAAAAGGAAGAATACAATATTAAATGATGTTAATAGATTCTAAAATTCGTTAATCCAACATTAAAGTATACAAGATATAAATATTCCATAAAGTTAATCATCCTCTTAAAAAACTATAAATATTCTCAGATATTGTAACTATATCCTCTATTGGCACCCAAATCGGAATTAATACCATTATTACCATTTAATCCTACAGCGCCCAAGTGGGTATAAATACATTTAAGTATTGCTATATTCCTTATAGGTCTTCGGTAATTTAAATATATTAAATATTTGTACCAAATTTAGAATGAATACCATTGATTGACATACCATCTTGATGGACATATATACTTTAAAAAGATTTCTTTGGACGATATCTTGCTGCCCTAGATGTTATATCAGCAGATCTAACTCATATAGTGGACCTTTTCAAATTACATAGTCAGATATACATGTTCTTTTACTGTGGCAAATGATAAGAGAAACCACTGAATATTTTTCAAAAAAATATATTGTTTTTATCTTCCCATACATGTCACCATTCATCAAAGTGTTATTCTAAAAAATGCCGCCTCACTTCCTCACCTTGTATCAAAAATTCTATGCCAAATAACTACCCTAAATGGATACTCAACTCCTCACTTGAATTCAGCCCGATAGGTTCCAACGTCTCAAAGTCTATTATATATCTAGACTCTAAAATACGTAGCAGTTTTTCTCTGTTGCCACCCCTTTTGCTGATCTTCACTTGATCAATGACTACAAACTTAAGTAAATTCTCGTTGCCAAAGTGTTGGTTAAAGAAATGCCTAGCTACTGGATAATTCTTATCATAGTTTTTAATAGCTCGTCTATGTTCCAGAACTCTCTTCTTCGCATTGTGAATTGTACTGCCCACATATAGCTTATTGCACGGGCATATCAGGCAATACACACAGTAAGATGTATTACAATTGTAACTTCCCCTGATTGCAAAGGTGTCTGATCTACCTGGAACAGTCAATGTCTTGCAGCTATTGCTGGTTTTACACGCTTTGCATTTCATACAACAAACAAAACCATCCACTATGGTGTTCTGTAGGCAACCTCCCAATGTCACATCGTTGCGACATAGATTGTCTTTGAGAGATCTACTTTTCCTAAAAGTTATTTGAGGATTATCTTCAATCCAACTTATCAGATGGGGGTCTGTCTGTAAAATATGCCAACTCTTATTTAGAATGGTGCGTATTTTATATGACTGATTGTTATAAGTTGTAATGAATCTAATGGAGTCATTCTCCTTTACACGACCCCTTTTAGTCCCATACAGGACATCAGCTCTATTCAAAGATTCAACTTTCCGTCTAGCTTGATCAATAACCTTCGCCCCATAACCTCTCTTCCTAAACCTCTCACACATGACTTCACATTCTAGTTGGAAATCAGCTGTCTCACTACAGTTTCTCCGAGCTCTCAGTAGCTCCCCGAACGGTATACTGCGTATCAAAGTCCCCGGATGAGCACTATGAGCACATAGCAAGTTATTACCAGCTGTTGTTTTCCTATACAATTTAGATACCAATTTGTTGTCTCTTACAGCGATTTCAACATCGAGGAATTCAATACACCTCGGGTTTAGATGCTCAGTAAATCTCAAATTGTACTCATTAGTGTTTAGATCCCGCACAAATTGTAGAGCTGCTTCCTCATCACCTCTCCAAATTACAAAAATATCGTCAATGAAACGACACCATAGGACCACATTGGACTCAAATTGGGTTAATTTATCTGACACCTGCTCCTCCCACCAGCCCATAAACAAATTTGCATAGCTGGGGGCAAAGCAGGTGCCCATAGCTGTCCCTTGTAGCTGCCTATAAAGATGGTTATCAAAGATAAACAGATTATTTTTAAGGCAGAATTCTATCATAGTACACAACATCTCTGAATGGAAAAAGAAGGACAATGATCTAGCTCGAAGAAAATGTCTAATAGCTTTTACCCCCAGAGAATGATCTATGCTGGTATAAAGGCTGGTCACATCCAATGTTAACAATAGGAAATCATCTTCCCAATGAATGTCATCAATAATCTTAAGGAAGTGTGTAGTATCCCTTATATACGAAGGTATTGATTCCACAAAGGGACGTAAAAAATAATCAATATATTTTGATGTGTTCTCTAGGAGAGACTCCATAGCTGAAACTATAGGTCTCCCTGGGGGATTGACTAACTCCTTATGAATCTTAGGGAGAAGATAGAGTATTGGAATCTTTGGATGGTCACACTTGAGAAACAGGAATTCATCCCATTCTATCAATCCTTGATCTCTCCAATCAATAAGCATGTCATAGTATTTTACATTCATTAGTTTGACATCTCCCCAGCTTATTTCTTCATAACACTGAGTGTCACTGAGCTGTCTCATTCCCTCTGCCACATACTTTATGGTGTCTTGAATTACTACATTGCCCCCCTTGTCAGATTGTCTAATGACAATAGCATGATCTTCCCTCAATCCCCTGAGAGCTTGCCACTGTTCACCTGATAAGTTGCTCTTCTTTGCATTACTTGCACCATATCTCAATTTCTTCAATTGTTTAGTCACTGTTCGTTCAAAAACATCAAGTGCATCACAATGAATAACAGGTAAAAAAGTGGATTTCGGCTTGAAATTACTCGGGCAAGCATTATCAAGGGCAATGCCTGATCCCATCAAGTTCAAGATGGGATCCTCATGGGCAACCACCCCCTCACAAAGGTCGGTTGCTGTATGTAGCAAATCAATATCAGAAATACATAAATTACTGACATTTCTCTCATTATCCTTCACATCTAACCTCACATCACTTTTAACCTTGGTATGATGCCACTTCTTCAATTTCAATTTCCTAATGAATTTAAATGTGTCAATCCTAGTTTGAGTATAGTTGAAGCAGCCAGTTGGGCAGAATGACAGGCCAAGAGACAAGAGGTCCTCTTCCACAGCTGACAGCACTCTCCTAGAGAGATTTACAACATTCATAGTTTTTACTTGCGTGCCCGAGTCACCACTCCCAAGGGCCTTGTATCGTCTCCTACATCCCCTCTTTTTGGCCTGTTTGTTCCTCTTCCTCTTCCCCTGGCTCCTCGTCCTCCTTTACTTTGTCTACCCATCACCATATGTCATGTCTTTATCAATCTATATTCCATCCCCACTCTGACGCATCCCAAACCCATTCTATTACTTTCATCTCCAAAATAATCCTGCCTAAGCTCTTCCCTCCTCTTCCACATCTAGTTCATCCAAACCTCAGTTTACTACCATGATCTCCCAAACAACCCTCCTATTCAATTCAATTCAGCTTTATTTTGGCAAAGTAATGCCCTTAAAGCAAACTTGGCACACAATCTTCAATACAATCACATTATAATAAGAATAAAAACATTACATCTTTAAAGCAGATTAAAAAGAATTTCATCCGCAAGCTTGTAAATAACATTTCACAAAGTATAAAATATGAATTGACCTGCAACGAATGCACTCAGGACACTAAAACAAGTTAAGAAACTGAAACTAAAATAAATTGAGGCCTATTTACAAGTACAATTCTTCATATAAAAAAGTGACTTAGGCTTTATCCACCACACTATGTCCTATTCTACCAGCAACAATATGTGCAAACTAGTGTTTATTTGCTGGTAGGAAAGACTCGCAAGCTATAATTTCGCTCTACGCATAAAATGTTTTGCATTGACAATTAAAATTTACTAAACAAAAAATAAATGGGTGTGTGTGTGTGTGTATATGTGTGTGTATATATACAGGGAGTGCAGAATTATTAGGCAAATGAGTATTTTGACCACATCATCCTCTTTATGCATGTTGTCTTACTCCAAGCTGTATAGGCTCGAAAGCCTACTACCAATTAAGCATATTAGGTGATGTGCATATCTGTAATGAGAAGGGGTGTGGTCTAATGACATCAACACCCTATATCAGGTGTGCATAATTATTAGGCAACTTCCTTTCCTTTGGCAAAATGGGTCAAAAGAAGGACTTGACAGGCTCAGAAAAGTCAAAAATAGTGAGATATCTTGCAGAGGGATGCAGCACTCTTAAAATTGCAAAGCTTCTGAAGCGTGATCATCGAACAATCAAGCGTTTGATTCAAAATAGTCAACAGGGTCGCAAGAAGCGTGTGGAAAAACCAAGGCGCAAAATAACTGCCCATGAACTGAGAAAAGTCAAGCGTGCAGCTGCCACGATGCCACTTGCCACCAGTTTGGCCATATTTCAGAGCTGCAACATCACTGGAGTGCCCAAAAGCACAAGGTGTGCAATACTCAGAGACATGGGCAAGGTAAGAAAGGCTGAAAGACGACCACCACTGAACAAGACACACAAGCTGAAACGTCAAGACTGGGCCAAGAAATATCTCAAGACTGATTTTTCTAAGGTTTTATGGACTGATGAAATGAGAGTGAGTCTTGATGGGCCAGATGGATGGGCCCGTGGCTGGATTGGTAAAGGGCAGAGAGCTCCAGTCCGACTCAGACGCCAGCAAGGTGGAGGTGGAGTACTGGTTTGGGCTGGTATCATCAAAGATGAGCTTGTGGGGCCTTTTCGGGTTGAGGATGGAGTCAAGCTCAACTCCCAGTCCTACTGCCAGTTCCTGGAAGACACCTTCTTCAAGCAGTGGTACAGGAAGAAGTCTGCATCCTTCAAGAAAAACATGATTTTCATGCAGGACAATGCTCCATCACACGCGTCCAAGTACTCCACAGCGTGGCTGGCAAGAAAGGGTATAAAAGAAGGAAATCTAATGACATGGCCTCCTTGTTCACCTGATCTGAACCCCATTGAGAACCTGTGGTCCATCATCAAATGTGAGATTTACAAGGAGGGAATACAGTACACCTCTCTGAACAGTGTCTGGGAGGCTGTGGTTGCTGCTGCACGCAATGTTGATGGTGAACAGATCAAAACACTGACAGAATCCATGGATGGCAGGCTTTTGAGTGTCCTTGCAAAGAAAGGTGGCTATATTGGTCACTGATTTGTTTTTGTTTTGTTTTTGAATGTCAGAAATGTATATTTGTGAATCTTGAGATGTTATATTGGTTTCACTGGTAATGATAAATAATTGAAATGGGTATATATTTCTTTTTGTTAAGTTGCCTAATAATTATGCACAGTGATAGTCACCTTTACACACAGATATCCCCCTAACATAGCTAAAACTAAAAACAAACTAAAAACTACTTCCAAAAATATTCAGTTTTGATATTAATGAGTTTTTTGGGTTCATTGAGAACATGGTTGTTGTTCAATAATAAAATTAATCCTCAAAAATACAACTTGCCTAATAATTCTGCACTCCCTGTATATATTTATATATATAATACACACACACATAGATTAAAAATACAAAAGGACAACATTATAAACTACTCATTAAAACTTGTACATTGGTAGTCAAGAGTTTAGATCTGATACGCCATATTGCCTCTAAAGATTTTGCCAACGCATGCCACAGCCCCATGAGGGTTTGTTCTGCAAATCCTAATGGCCATGTGCCAATCTCTAATACCCAAGGACTTACAGAGAGGCCTAATCCAGCGCACCCTCTGTTTATTATACTCCAGACAGTGGAATAGGACATGAACAATATTCTCTGTGGTCATACATCCCATCAGGCAAAGGTCTTTTCGTCTTTCAGATTGCTTCCATCTAGAAGTGAAAACCCGAAGAGGTAGGGATCCCATTCTAAACCTAATGTAAAGTGCACGTGCATGAGGTGCTAAGATCATGTCAAGATAGTGCTCAAATTCATAGTGGCATTTAGCTAATGAAAAACTATCATTTAAACTTGAGGGGGAAACTGAAGCTAACCGTGCAACTATCAGATTCATCCAATATGCGTCCTTCAAAGTTTGAATTGCGCTCTTTGGAAGATGCAAAGGGTCTGTCCAAAACAATCCTAACCCCAAAGTATAAAAGGCCTTTTTCATGCATCTGCACCATTGAATTTTTTCATTTTGCGGGGAAGCTAGCACTGCTATTAACCATATTCTATACGGGTTTAATACATCTGTACACCATAATCATATCCAATAATGCAGTGGCCTCAAGGTGGCTATGTCTGCAATCGAATGTAAATTCAGATCCATGCGAATTGGAAGTGTGGTGGAGTTAAAGGTATTTTTAACAGAGCCTTGAGAAAAACGTTCTCCGCTCTCTCTAAGTTTTGTAATTTGCTTTGTCCTCACAGCTCAGTACCGTAGAGGACTGCTCTTCTGGCGTGGCTTTTATACATCTCCATTGCTGGTGTGATGGAGAAGCTGGGGGAATCTACTGGCAAATCTCAGAATACCCCTTGCTTTTTGTTTCAGAGACATAATACATTTTAATGATTGAGCTTCCCACTTATGCAAGTCCTCCAGCCTTATTTCCAGATAGTCAAAATCTGGAACTCTTTCTAAGATATTACCATCCAGCGATATAATTTTCTTCACGCTACATTTGAGGTCGCCAAACACCATATATTTGGTTTTGGGGTCGTTGATTTGTATACCAAACTCCCTACAGGACCCCGAAAATCTCTCAAGGAGTCTTTCAAGGCCATAAGCGATTTGGGAAAGCAGAAGGGTGTCACCCGCAAACAAGAGACATGGGGTCTTTACACCACTCAGTTTTGGAGCATCGTTTTCACAGTCGTAGAAATAGGGGATGCAAGCGCTTATAAAGAGTAAAAATAAAGTGTAGGCGCCAGCACACATCCCTGTCTCACCCCCTTCTGTAATGGAATTCCCCCGTCAGTTCACCATTCATACCCCACCTTACTCTGACAAAACTATATATATATATATAAGAATATAGCTCCTCGATCAACTTTATCAGAGTGCCCGGAATTGCAGCCTTACCCAGGATCTCCCATAGTTTTTCTCGAGGGACCAAATCAGAGGCAGACTTGAGATCCACGAAAGCGACAAAAAGTCTGCCAGCATCCATGTCAAAAGTGTTCCATTTAATTATGGGAAAGCGGAAGACCTGGTCTGCTGTGCTAGTCTTCTGCCTGAAGCCAGCCCGAAGGTGGGATAAAATATCGTTTGCCTCCAACCAATCCTGGAGCCTACACAGGACCTGATAAGAAAAGATCTCCTGCAAGTTATCTGAAAGACTTATATGTCTGTAATTACCCGGGACTGATCTATCCCCTTTTTTATGAATTGGGACAATTATCGCGCCCTTCCAAGAATGAGGGGCAATGCAGCCCGCCACAACTGCATTGAACACTTTATTTATATAAGGTCCCCAAAAACTTAAATCAGACTTGAACAAATCTGCTGTGACCTTCCCTTACTCACTCTGGAAAAAAGATCTTTTAGAGAAGAAGAGAGTTCTACGTGAGTAGCCATAATTTGGTTTGGGGTATGCATAAGAGATGTGGCATATACTTTATTGGTGGAGACTAAGTCAGGCAATTTAACCACTAAGGCACTGGAGTTTGTAAACGTCTCCCATTGTATGGCACATTTGTTGTTAGACACCATTATGGGTGACATACCCTCATAAAATCGATGGATGTTATTTACTGTGGAAAACCACCTATGACGCTCTACCAAAATAGGAGAGTGATCACTATTACATTGCTCACCCACCCTAAGATCTTTAAATTCATGCCATATTCTTACATCAATAAGCACAAAGTCAATAGAGCTGCTATAAGACCCTCTAAAAAATGTAGGTTTTGTGGGGGAATCGGAGGGTAAACGACCACTACCTGACCGGAGACCATGCATTATCATGAAGTCAATGACATGAAGGGCCCTAGTACTAGCTTTAGGTTGCTTCCTTAACGATTAAAAAGTTGGAATTCCTCACATAAGATCCTCTGCCTGAGTTAGCTCAGAGAAGAGGGAATTAGGCTCTAGAGATACATTTAAATCCCCTGCTACGATGACAAAATGTGAGGGAGAGAATTCCGAGACCAAAGCACTCAACACACTAATATTAGACGATTGGCTCGGGGGCACCAGGTCTGTTGAAGATATTAACACATAAGAGCCTAGATCCATGCTTTAACTTAATTGCAACTGCCAATATATCGAGTGAGTCAACATATATTTCTTCCAGTTCACCCACCTGGGAGATTTTTATCCAGGTGACAAGACCCCAACCTTCTCGCCCTGATACAGATGAACTAGCCTTTTTACAAAACGAGATAAACCCCTGTCTATAGATGTTTGAGGTGGCCCAAGTTTCCTGGAATAAACAAATGTTAAAATTCTCTAAACTGCCCCCACGCCGTATCAATAATCTTATTGCGTATACCAGCTGGGTTCCAGGTAATTAGTGCAGGTGTCATAGGCCCTGGGGCCCCCCAGTCTCTCTCAGTGGTATCTTAAGATTAAAGGTTGGATTTGGTTGTTCATCACTGCCACCCGAGGTTCGATCTTCTGCAAGGAAATAACTCCTGAAAGAAAACAATTTGGAGTGTGGTTGAGATTCTATCTGAGATGTACCCCCATTAAGAGATAAATTGTTAAGGGGAAGAGTAGGTAGAGAGCACAGTCATTCGATGTCAGAAAGATCAGCTGATTGCAATGTTCTTGAAGGGTTCTGTGTCCTAACCAAGTCTATGCATTCCGTTCCAAGAGTCTTGGAATGCTCCTTCATTAGAGGGATTTCAATCAAGGGCCCAGATAGGATAGTACATTAATTACATTTGGGATTGAAGCATTAAGTCCCATATTAATAGGCCCATTGCTCGCGGCAGTAGGAGCCCCCTTGCTCCATGTGGCTCGCTGATCTCCCAATGGGCTCTGCCTTTCTGACAAGTTCACACATTCTATCCCAACAATCGAAGGATGCGTCATCACCAATAACACTGAAGTCGTAGATCTCATCTTATCTTTCCCAGCGCTCGTATTAGGAGATGCCCCCTGAGCCAATGACCCTCTCTCCGGCCAGGAGGTCTTAAAAACAATGGACAAGCCACTTCTGAGTGGGTTGCGTATCTCCAGTGACAATAGCTCTTTTACCAACTTGGGACAGGCGAGCATAAGCTCTACAGTGTCCCAGCACCCTGAGTTCTCTGGATATTGCTTGACGGAAATTATATCTGAGTATATATACTGGATTGACATTGGCTGACATGCCTTATCCTATGGATAGCTTTGTTCTTTAGTGAGAGGCTATCTTCTCTTATGGTAGAGGATACTACCAGCACTTTACACATGTAAATTGGATAACCATTGATGTTGTTCTTGGGACCTGACAAGACAGAAGAAGAGTCACATACCAAGCTCTCACAGGAGCGGGTCGTAGTTAGTGAGCACTTTTGAACATTAACACCATTGTTGTTAAGACTAGCCAGGGGTACTCTAGACCAAACATCATGCCTAAAAGAATCATTATTTGCCATATTTCTCTGGTATGTGCGAGTAGGGAGCGTAGAATTCAAGCCTTCTCTATAGGCATCTTCATTGTTCCACTTCCCTCCAATAAGTCGAAGGAGGTTGAGGGTCTCCATCAGCATTTGCTTTAGGTCCTTTACCTCCTCTCTTAGGCTAGAAATGGTAGTACCCACATCTTCCTGTGGGAAGGCTTCAACTGGCTCAGAGGTGAGTATTTCAGTGTTTGGGTCAAGATTACAAGATTCTAACAATTGTTCAGGAGCGCCCAATGGCAGAAAACGATTAGAACAGTGGATTTAATGAATAATAGTGCTACATGTTATGGCGTTCTCAACATTGGTGGGTAGGGGATTGATAGTCAGAGTTACTAAATTAGGGCCGTCATATTCACCTTGGATAGGCAGAGTTTCCGGACGATCTCTTACGCAAACAGAATCGCCCTTGATATAAATCTTTTGTTTAAAAAAGGACAAGAGAGAACCAGTATTCAACCCCTTGGAAGATTGCTTACTTTTCCCCTTCAACAAGGACTTGACCTCTTCGATCAGTGAATCAATATAGTTAGTAACACAGGAAGGTTACGGGAAGTTTTTTGCAATATGGGCACTTTCGATGAAAGTGCACCCACTTCAGGACTCCCCTTTGCCTTGCGTTTCCCCATCCTCAAACCTCAGAACAGGAAAATCAAAAGTCAAAACCCTACCTTCAGTTTGTGGAACCTATCTCAAAGGGAGCCCAGTCTCATTCAACCACGAACAGGCACTGGCAGGCACGATTATCAAACGATACTGCACTGAGGCACTCAAGAAAAGTAATAGGCCAACCTCCTAGATGTGAGGCTCCTTAGGCAGCAGGTTCCATCCAGGTGTTACAGCTCACAAGGGAGGGAAATAACCTAAAAAATAAAGGACAGGACCAAGAGGGATGGCCCTGCCCTGTCTCTTCCTGGTGCTGATGGGCATAGATGGGCCTGCCCTTGGCCCGGGTGCGGCTTGCGTGCGTCCGGCTCCGCTTTGGTGTAATGGCGCTTTGTAGCACGAGGGGGTCTGGCTCCTCCCCTATATCCGCGCCTCCTTGCACACTGCAAGTTGATTTCGGATCCCCTGCGGGAGAGCAAGACAAGCAGCGCGTCCCGCACCACGTTGGTGTAATGGCGCTGTGTAGCACAAGGGGGGTCAGGCTCCTCCCCCTATGTCCGCGCCTCCTGGTGCACTGCAAGGTGATTCCGGGTCCCCTGCGGGAGAGCAAGACAAGCAGCTCGTCCCGTGCCGCGTTGGTGTAATGGCGCTTAGTAGCGCAAGGGGGTCAGGCTCCTCCCCCTATGTCCGTACCTCCTGGCGCACTGCAAGGTGATTCCGGGTCCCCTGCTGGAGAGCATGAGATCACCACCTGTTCGCTACTAAACCAGACAGTCCAACAACCCTCCTAAATTCTCCCTCATTTATCTCACCTTTGACTCATTCAAATCCCCTCCTGCTACTGTGATCTACCTAACCCTTTCCACGGACTCTTCCCTCCTCCATCATTCCTTTACTCATCCCAAGCCTCATCCTAATACTATAAACTCCCAAGTAACACTTCTGGATTCTTCCCTCCTCTATCCCTCCATTACTCTATTAAATCAACTAACAAACTCACATATTCTCTGCTCAAATTAACTCATAATACTACTAAAACTGTGCTCATATTTCCCAATACTAATCCACCACTAATTCCTCTTGGGATCCGGAGTAGTGTGCTACTCGCCGAAAGCGCATTGACGCCTCGTCAGGGTTAGTAAGCGCTATATAAATACTATTACAATACAATTATAATATATGTGTGTGTGTGTGTATATATATATATATATATATATATATATATATATATATTTGTTAGGACGTGTTTCCATAGGAAATGCCTTTTTTGTGTTGCTAATAACTTTGGCACCTTTTAATGAATCTCCAGAAAACTTTTCAAAACGTTTTTTCCTCATTCATATTACATAGGAACTCTAGGCACCCAAACCACTGAACGGATTTACACCAAATTTGACAAAAAGCTCCTCTGGGAGCGGTGGGGGAACCAGGTACGGATACCCTGACCACCTCCCACCCCCCCCCCCCCCTAGGTTTTTGGGTCTGGAAATATGATCACTCTGGTTTTAGGCTTGTCAGACTGTTGCTTTTCAAAATAATTTATACATTATATTCTTGATGCATAAGGTCTACTGGCTTCATTGGTCCATCAATTTGTCGTTCACTTTTTCCTTTTTCCTACTACAGTATGGGGCAAAGGATCACCCCACTTTTCCTATTGGCTCCCTTCAGTTTGAGTGACCGCACAAAGCCTGTGCTCATTGCTGACATCTGCAAAAAAAATAGTTCTTTATCCTCACTGATAACTCTACTTAAAATTCAGCATTTTTTATATATTTATTTTTAATTTAAATTTTAAGTATTGATTTATTTTTTCCCCACACTTCAAGTGCCCATTTAGATGATGTTTTATTTTCCATGTCCTTTATAAAGTTGCTTATATATTATAACTTCCTGTAATTTGAGTGCTTGATTAGATGATGATTTATTCCTGTCTCCTTCACAAATAATAATAAAAAATGCACTGCAATACTGAAAGTCTTGATATTTTAGAAAACGTCACTAGTATAATTATAACACCACTGATTTATTTTTGTATTTAAATTTCTTACTGCAAGCACGTGGCAACCACACTTAGATGGTGGTGTATGTTTCTTTTACTTTTGAGACACACACTTGAAACAAAAAAAATCTAAACTATTGCACCAACTTCCCACGGCCAGAATAATTGATTTTACCAGTGCCTGTTGCCACATGTGTTCACAAACGCCCCATTTAAGTATGAACCTTTCAAGATCTGGTCCAATGAGATTCTTGCACACGTACCTTGAGAAGATATACTTGCGCGTCAGATAAATATAAATTGGCGAAACATGGGTCACCTTCTGAAACTGCACTTGTTTCTTTGCATAAGTATATTAATGCCCTGTGTTTAACTGAATTCCTGTGCTTTACAGGTATCCGGAGTGGATTTGCAAAATGCCTCACACGATGAAGCTGTGGACGCTATTAAAAATGGTGGGAATCCTGTTGTTTTTGTTGTTCAGAGTTTGACAACTATTCCACGGGTGAGTGATTGTAGGAGTGAAACAACAAAAAATTTCAATCTGTTTATTACTGTTTTATACTGTATTTCGTATCTGCAATAGATTGAATTACAAGAGTCCCAATGTTTTATCAGCCCCTATCTCAGACATTTACCAGCTTTATTTATAAATATTTCAATAAAAATGTGGCCTCTAATGTTTCACTCCATGTAACATTTCACATATAAGTAAAATGTTAATGTTTGTGGAAATCAGATGGATGTTTGTTTCGTAAGAGAAACCTGCTCTTCCCCCACCCCAGTTCAGTATGTTTCTAGTATTTATTTTGGTGCCTGAGATTGTTTGGAGCAATGGTCTAAATAAAGCTTTTCAAGCTGAGCAACTCTTCGCTAATGAAATGTACTTTCTAATGGTTACTGCTAACTACAAATTACTAATCTTTAGAATATTCTCCTGGTGCCAGACTGGATCTAGGTGTTTTTCTTAGCAGTGCTCTGATACGGTGCTAGGTGGCACCATGTGATCCATGTTGGCTTTGCTCTGTCCCAAAATCGACAGAGAGAAGCCAAGGGTCAGCACCACCCCTGCATGCTAAAGTCCGTTTTTTTCATTCTGCACCTTCGAACATGGATCCAGAGCTCTGCTTCCTTGTTTCGTTGGTATTGACGACCTTCTCAAATTAAAATCCAGTGTACAAGGTAATGATATCCCCACCTAAAACCATGCCTTGAGGATCGAAAACAGATAACAGACCCGCAGGAAGTGTGACTTTGGTGTTTGAGCTGGGGGCATGACTCCAAGCCCTGCAATGAGTGCTCCAAGTCGTGTAATGAGTGTCTCTTCATGTATCCAAAGGCAATCTGCGACCATGAGGTGAAGCTGTACCTCACCGAACATCAAAAGAAGTCACGGACCTCACATTAGTCCCGTGCACATTGAGAGTGTATGCCCGTTCTCTCTATAGAGGCCCTCTAGAGTGGGACTCTTCCAGCTCCGTATGGCATGCCTTTGGGCCGCAAGTCTCTGCTGTGGCCTTCAGTTGGGTTACCGCTGGCAGATCCGTCATTGGCACCACCTGGGCCCCTAGAAACCTTCTTGCACCAACTCTGTTGCTGACTTCCATTCTGATTCCAACACTTACAAAAATCTCTTTAATGAATGGGGTCCTGAGGTTGTTGGCGCTAGAGGGGTATCTGCTGCTAACTCTGTGGTCCCTCCCTTAACCAAATTCTTCCTAATCCCAACCTAGCTTCAACCTAGTTCCTGTAATGTTTCTTCACAAAATACACTTCCACTACTGCAGAGCTGTTCTGAGAGGTTTCATCAACCCCCCGATTCTGATTCTCACTAGAGTTTACCACCACTTGGCGATGACAATCATGATGATGGGGATGATTTGCCCCAACATTATCATGGCAGTTTACGCATAGATTTACAAAAGGCCAGTGGACTTGATACTTCTCCTGATAGAGGGTTGATGTTTCCCCTTTGGGCCACCAACGGAAGAGTGCTTCCTTGGCTGTGGTAATTAGACCTGCTACTGAGGTCCTAGACCTACAGCCGCCTTTCTGCTGTTAATACAAACATCCTTACAGAAATAATGCAACCTGGACCTGATTCCTCTCAGTCCTTCCTTCCATTTACTGAAGCCCTGACTGATACTCCCATGGGCACTTGGTCTAAGCCTTGCTCTTGCCCACTGATGGACAGGGAGGCACCACAAACAGGCGTCTGGCGGCCTTGATTTTCTTACACAGCACCCTACTCAAGAAAGTTTGGTGATCCAAGCTTCCACCAGCAAGGTGAATCCTAATTTATTCCTTGTAACCACCCAGGACAAGTAGTTCAGAAGGCTTGGAGGGTTTGGGGAACAAACGTTTTCTTCAGCCGATCTAGTCTTGAAGTTGGTTAATGCAGTTTCTCTAATTGTCCCTTTGGGACATGGCCAGCATGATCTTGTTAACAGTCCCTGAATAATTTACATGCTCCGGCCAATCAGGATGTTCACGATGCAGCCAAATATGTTATTTGTGCTGGTATAAATACTACTGATAGCCTGGAGCGTGCAAGTGGCACTATTGTGGTGCTCCATTATCATGCATGGATGCAATCCAAATGTTTTCCTGGAGATTTGTTGACATCCCTTATTACAATGCCCTTTGATGGATACCACCTATTTGGTGAAAAAGCTGATTCTGTACTAGAACTTTGCAAGAAAAGCCAGGCTAAGGTGTGTTCTTTGGGCCTTTTGACCTCTGACAGAGTTTCCTCACTAGTTTCTGACCTTTGTGAGGCTACTCTAGAGGGTCGTTGCATAAGTAGTGCCAGGACCATCCCAACCCAGCTGTTATCACCCCAGTCCCTTTTTGGCTGAGCATTAGGCAGGCAAAACGCAGATTTCAATCTTTCCTGCTCACCTCTGCGGCATCAACCTCCAAGCTACTTTAGTTTGCCCTTAGCAGTGCACACCACCCTACGGTGACAGGATTCAAAATTTGCTCTCATGGTGGCAATCCTTCAAATCTAATGGATGGGTCCTCTATGCCCTTCCGTTCCTTTCTGATCTACTGCAGCTTCCTCCCACATCTGAGTGACTTTCACAGGAGCACCTATCTAACTTACTGTCAGAAGTGTAAGCTCTACTGTCCACAGTATCCATCAAGAGGGTTTTAAACTCAGACATAAAAGACTGGTTGCTACGCCCACTCTTTAATTCTGCCAATGAAAGATGAAGGCCCTGATCCCATTTTAGATCTTCACTCTCTGAATTTCCTTCCTAAAGGATAGCAAATTCAAAAATCTCACAGGGGCCCAGGTTATGTCTGCCCTAGATCCGGGCGACTGAATGGTGGCCCTGGACATGCAGGATACATACTTCCATCATAGGTCTCATCACTTAGCCGTTCTTTATTCAATATTTACATGGCCCATTTGATATCTTTGATCACGTCTTTTGGAATTGCAACCACTTCCTATGCAGATGACATTAAATTGATCTTGTGTCGGAACAAAGGTTCTTTCGGGTCTAAACAGAATTTTAGAATCTCTTTTGCAAACATCATTTGTTGAATGGAAAACAACATCTAAAATGTAACATTGACAAGACAAAAATTCTCTTGTTCGAGAAGTCAAATCTGTTTTCTCCCATGATGTGCTGGCCAGATTTTGTGCCCCCTCCCCACAGTAGAAGTGGCTAACAAATTGGCAATTAAATTTGATAATGTCCTCACTGTATGACAATGGGCACTATCAGTAGCTGGTATGTGCTTCTCATTGATTACATCTTTTAAAAAGTTATTTGACTTTTTCCCCTTAGGCACCAGAAAAACTGTGGCTTTTGCCCTGATGACATCAATGCAGGTGTATTGCAGCAGTCTGTATTCAGGGACATCTAAACAACTGTTTCACAAACTCCAAATGGTCCAACATTCAGCTGCCAGATTGGTGCTTAATCTTCCCAAATATAGCTCTTCTAATTCACTGAGAGCTCTACATTGGCTTCAGAAGAGGGTTTTACTTAAGCTTCTGGTTTTGGTTTTCAGAACTTTTAATACTACAGGTCCTAAATACCTAACCAACAAGTTTTGCCATTATAGGACTCAGAGGACACTCAGATAGTCCAATGCTGATTTGTTAAAACCTGCCTCATTTAGGCTTATATCTCAAGGAGGCAAATCATTCATGGTCTTGGGAGTCAAGGCTTGGAACCAACTTCTGGGTCCGCTTAAGTCACCTGAGAACGAAGCTTGCTTCAAGAAGTCTTTGAAGAACTGGCTCTTCCAGATACTTTGTGCCACTCATAATATAGCAAGGCTCTTGGATGTATATTCTTTCCTCTCCATTTGTTACTTCTTTTTTAGCTCTCTTACTTTTCTTCTTAGGATTGTTGTTTTGGGCTAGTGCCTGGATGCTCCTGTTCAAGTGGTCGAGCACTTTATAAATATTATTTCAGTCATTAGTGTTTGTTCATTCATTCATATGCCCTTCCACCAGTCCCACAGATGTTACCTGTGGTTCAATGTTGACCAAGAGTGTTTTCAGTTTGCCATACTTTCATTCAGCCTTATCATCCCGCCTCGGGTATTTACGAAAATGATGATGGTGATCACTGCTCATTTTTTGAGGTTGGGGATACCAGTTTCCCCTAACTTGACAACCAGCTGTTTCATGAGGGCTCACCACAGTGATTTGTTGACCACTTCTAGATGACTGCAAACCTCCTGGCATTGTTGGGCTTCCCAATAATCGAGCTGAAATATCACCTGACTCTTTTGCAGTCTTCCTTTCATAAGCACTGTCTTAGACAGAGTGCAGTCGAGGGCCTTTCCTTCTTCGCCACAAGTCCAGGAAATTCAGGGTATGATCCCAATGTTTTGTCCCTATCCTGGATCTCAGTGATAGCAGCTCTGAGGCGTCTTGGCATGTAAGCCTCATGCATCCTGCTTGCTCAATTTGACGTGTGGCATATGTTGTCTCTGCAGTGGAATCTGAAATCCCTGTGGACCCAGCAACAAGGAAACCTGTTGAGTATCATCCAGGTTTTAGAGGAGGCCTACACAAGATCTGCACTGGTGGCTGCTTGACCACAACCTGCCTAGCAGCAGACCCCTGTGCCTTCCACGCCTAGAGCTGACAGTGGTGACGGATGCATAACTGCTGTGTTAGGGATACTGTCTGGAAAAGGAGGAGATCGGAGGACTCTGGTCTTTGGCAGAAAGCCATCTTATCAATCTGTTGGAGTTGTGGGAAATTCGCCTGGCTTTTAAGGCATTCCTACTGTCTATCAAGGGGAGGCTGGTGTAGGTTCTCACAGACAACATCACCGCCATGTAATAAGCAGGGTGGAGTGGGGCATGAGGTCCTGTGCTGGGATGCTCTCTGCTTTTGGAGATGGTTAGAACGTCAGGGCATCTTTGTGATTCTGAACCAGTTGGTGGGATCACTTAGTGCCAGGGTTGACGAGATTCACCGGAGATCTGGTACATCATGGCAACTGCACACTGAGGTGGCACAATGTGTCTTCTGACAATGGGGAGATCCTGGTTAGATCTTTTTACCATGGCCGAGAACAAACAGTGTCCAAACTTTAGTGCACTGGAGTTGCATCGAAGGTACTCCATAGGAGATGTATTTCCACTGGGGTGAAAACGTGACTCCTGTGTGCCTCCCTTCCTCTGCCTCCCCAACCCAGCGTTCTAAAGAAAATATGAATCAGGGCCTAAGTCATCCTAGTTGCCTTTGATTGGGCCAGCAGAGTATGATACCCGGAAATTTTGAGTGTGTGCTCCTACCTTCCAGTCAGGCTACCACTTTGGGAAGAGTTTCTGCTGCATGGTGTTCCGCCAAAACATTTAGGGCCACATGTACGAACACTTTTTCCCATAGACACAGAATGGGTAAAAACCTTTGCTACATCTGGCCCTTAGCAACTGCAGCTGATGGTGTTTGATTTTCCAGCTGAAGTTGTGGATGTCGTCCTGGCTGCCAGCTGCCCTCCCATGAAGCCTGTGATCCCTGGGCGCTGGGACAAATCTGTGACCCTGTGTGGGTATGCAGGATAGACCCTGCACAAGCCAACCCGGCGAATATTTTGTTAAATGTTTTGTCTTTGGCCCAGCAAGGGCTTGCGGTAGACACTATAAAATTGTATTAAGATTTGCTTTAGGATTTGCCAGAATGTAGCCATGGCTCCAGCACTGCGTTGACATGAGAAGTGCCTGTTACTGACATCTACCAGGCCACAATGTTGGCAACAGTGCACACGTTCATGAAGCACTACAACCTTGATAGCCAGGTCTTACAGGAAGGACATTCTGCCTGCTCAGTCTTGCAGGACCTTTTATTCTGATCTTTCTTCAAAGACCCTCTACCTGGGCGGTACTGCTTTGGTATCTATTCTGACGATGAGGAATCTGTGGTTAGAAGTATCCATCAGAAAAACAGGTTACTTACTGTCTGTGTGATGTATTCTCTTTCAAATCCTAGACACCTCACTGCCCTCCCGTCTCCCAGTTCTGTGGAGTAGTCTCTCTTTACCATATAAGATGGTCCTAAATTATAGATCTGCACACCATTCCCTTGTTTTGTGCTCCACATCCAAGGACTCGTAACGATTCAAACAAGAACCTGACGCAGTTGCGCAGGATTGATATGAGTATCCAATCCATCACTTCCGATGTGGAACAAAGCCAGTGTGGTGCTGCCCAACACCACCTAGTGGCATTTAAGAGCACTTCTGTGAAAAACATCTACATCCAGTTTGGCCCTCAGAAATTTGCCGAACGTGAGAAATCTACGTTTAAATAGGGTATCCACCAGAAAGAATGTTACTGAAGATAAGTAACTGGTTCTTTGGCTGCCCAAACGATGGAATGGCCATTATTCTGTTTATAAAGTCATTACATAAAATATCAGATATGAGAAATCATATTTGCACAATATGCTGGTTTTCGCAGATATTAGTAATGACTGATGCAGGCAGGCTCATTCTTTATACTTTGTGCCCCTTTTAAACTTTCTATGCCCTTATCCAGGGGTGGCCTACTCCACTATTTGAAGACTAATATTTTAGGCATTTGTGGTATAAAATATACCAACATTGCCATGGGAAGAATCACAAATAACTATTCTACTTCTGGTTTTAACTTCTTAGATGCTGTGGCGTTATCTCCCCCTGCTGTGGGTCCTTTTTAGGTCAAGAATAGCAGCGCAAAAATGCTGCTTTTTCAACATGTTGTTATCTATGTGGGCTTTTAACCATTCCCACCTCACGCCCATCACTTTCACTTATTCGTGAGCTTGCCTTTCAAAAATCCTTTATCATCATTGGTAAATGCTTTATGTTTGTCCCTCCTTGGGGCAGTTTTGTTATCGCATTGGGGATCGACCCTGTTACATGGATAATTGCACGTTTGCCAATATGTTTGACTGCGAGCAAACTTATTTTTCCTTTTGTGTCTCTCCTTCGTGCTCATGGCGGCTGTGGCGCTTTGAATCAGCTCCCTTATGTAAACTGTTTTACTTTTAATGGCAGACCAGCATACGCTTCTTTTATCTTATTTTCCAAACCTGTGCTTCTATGGCCACATTCAGCAGCAGATTAGGCCTCAAATAGGTTGGTTCAGCTTTCACAGCTGCTGCCAGGCTGGCTGTCTTTCGCAGGTCATTTTGCACTTTGGGGCTGTTGTAGTTAACAATTACTCAAAGCAAGAACTTTTTCTACCTCTTGTGGAAGTAGAATAAGGGCCTTATTGACACAAAATACTAGTGAGAATTACTGAAGTGGCAATTTTTCAAGAATTCTGTTTTTCTTATTTCTTGTGGTTTCAACCTTGTGGTGAAAATGGGTGTGAAACCCATGGGTGATCCAAGCAAGCTAAACTTTTCTGAAACAGAATTTAGCAAGGTGTCATTTGTGTATATTACTCTTAATTTTCCAAAGAAACCAATCATTGAAATAAAAAATGGCAATAAGTAGGAAAAAATAGCAATTGATAATTGCATAGTCATGTGAATTTTTTGCACTTATTGCAGATATCTCTGTCAGACCTTTCTGAATAGTGTTTGTTGGTCGTTCAAAAACGTGAGATACCCACAGACAAAGTAGGAGAGGCAACTCATAATGAGTTTTCATTTTGTATCCACCATGCAGCAATTTGTCTGGTAAGATCTAACGAATAAAAAATGGGCATGAAGGAAACCTATATATATTTTTTTTTAATTTAGACAAGATACTGCATTTAAGAATACTGGTTATTTATACAACTCACAGTGCAGTGTGCAAATTGTTTTCTTCCTTGCACACTGGCTTGCGTTTAGAAACCAAAAAAAGCGGATAAATCCTATTGATAATTAGAAATGTTCTGGTATTTTGTGTAGCCACACTTCTCCTAATAAAAACAGAAAATGGTACCCCCACTTGTGTGGCTGATCCCTAGTGACTTTGGCCACAAATGCCCCACCCCACACCATGATATAGAGGCAGCAAATGTTTGTCCTGAAAAATTACCAGTTTGGCGATGTGAGCAGATGCAAAATTTGGGCCAGGACTCGGCCGCTACCTGGGGAAAGTTACCAAACTGATCTGCAGGGATTCACAAAATTCCAACCACCCAGCATCCTTTATCCTTATAAAAATAGTACCCCACCTATGTGACTGGGCCTAGCTCTCACAACAGTAAAGGATTACAATTATGTCCATGTACATTCAATGTGAGCTTTGCATGTTCCTTTCTCGGGCAATTGGCCCGTGGGATTCTCTGGGATCCAAGGAGGTACAAAGACTGTTGGGGCTTTAGTGGTGGGGGCGAGCCTCGATACCTAGAAGGGCTTTCCCCAAGCTGAATTAAAAAAAGAAAAATGTCCTTAGTGTCTAGTTGGCTTATCCTTACTGTTTAGTAATCTTTCTGCCTTCCCACTGTAGGAAGCTTGCTCTTTATATGATAGATCAAATGAGATATATTTTGCAGAGAGTCCAGGGGTTCTCTCACTAGTGGACATGGGCTTGCTCAAGCAATCCCAAGGTGCTCTTTATAGGGGGGAGTGTTGTCGAGCAGTCTTAGGTTTATCAGAGAGTAGTGTTAGACATCTGCAAATACACACACAGTCAATAAATAAGACACACGACTCAATAAAGAGATTCACAGCAATTTAAAAAAATAACAAATACATATCTATATATATATTTTTAGGAACCAGAATCAATATGATCGGGTAAGTATACTTTGCAAGAAAAATCCTTACAGTTTTGAAAAGTCAACATTGTGCAAATTTTAGAAGCTGCAGTGTTATCCTCTGCAGGAAGAACAAATACGGCACACAGGTACAGTACGGTGACTTACGAGATCAATCTTCTGGACTTAAGGTAAGTATTGAGAAAGGGTCAGGATCACACCAACAGGTCACGGGGCGTACTGGGGCGGCTGGGTACAGAGGTGTAGTTTAGCATTGGGTGCTCAGTGTTAATCAATGGGGATCGGTCCGGTTGAAATACAGGCTGCAGATTTGGACAGGAAGCCAGTCGAGGAAAACCAACAGGTGGGTTAAAGTCTTTAGATGTTTGGGGATGTGGGGACACCTTAGGTCCTCTTCTCCACGGGCTAGGTGCGACGGGTGCAGAGATGTCTTGAGGTGTTGGGTTTTCTCTGGTAGCACTTGCGGTAAGGGGGCCTGCAGGCAGAGGCTGCCGGCAGCATCGGGGAGTCCACAGTGGGAAAGTCCAAGGTCTCTTGACTGCTGGGGGACCACATTAGCACAGTTGGCCCACTTCAACTCAGGCTAGGCGGCACTGGTGCAAAGGCGCTTTCCGGTATAAAAAGTTTTGTGGTCCGGAGTCCTCTGGGGTGCCTTCAGGATGCAGAGAGGCAGTTTCGCTGCTCCACAGAAGTTCCTGGGTCCCAGGCTTTTGGAGGCACAACAGCTTGCAGGATGAGTGAACTTTGGCACAGATCAGCGGGAACAGCAGACAAGTCGGCAGGGCTGAGGACAAGTCAGGTGCTACTTCCTCAGTCTTCGCTTTTGCGGCTCTTCAGTGTCCTTCCTCTTCATAGGTCAGGAGAAATCAGATTTGCTGCTGCCAGGGGCTCCACTAAATACTGAATTTAAGGGTGTTGGGGGAGTGTAGAGTGGTAGCCCATGGGCTGCTTCCCCCTGGGGTCCTGTGGAAGTAGGCATAACCCAGTCCCATAGTTTCTACTTCTGCCAACACCAAGATGGCAGATTTCTAAATGTAATGTCTACATCAGGTAGGTCACCTTAGTGCTGGGACTGACCTGATGGGTGGATACACCTCTCTGAATACTAAATGTCCCAGGTGGCAAAGTATTAGGGAACATGGCACACAGGCTGTGTTCCATGTCATGTTTTCCCTTTTAGCTGCACCAAGGCACGCAGCCTGCAATGGCAGTCTGAAAGTGCTAGGTGAATTGGACTTATAGGGGGCACAAAGGTAGTGCCAACTAGGGAACAATAGCAGTTTTAGGGAAAGAGATCTGGCACTGGGGTCCTGGCTAGCAGGAACCCAGTGCACTTTCTGTCAAAATTGCATCGAATACAAGGCAAAAAGTGGGGGTGACCATGCCAAAAGGGGCCACTTCCCTACACCCACCCAATCACTCCTGCCCTCTCTTTTTGGGAAAGCAGAAAGACAGATGGACCCATTATGGCACTGCCAGAAACCTTTATGGGCCAACCCTACTGTTTGAAAAAGACCTGTTGTGAGCCTCCCAAGAACTTACAGTGGACTTTTAGCCTGCTCTTTGTTTACAATTGTTTGGCTTTTTTGTCACACTCATTTACTGGCTTCTTTTTCATTAGCTTTCCTGGTTCATTTTGTGTTTACCCCACACCTGGAGCATACTGTCTTTACTTTCTTTTGGCTTCATTGGCTTATATTCTTCCACTACTCACTTTTTTGGGAACCCATGTGTTTCTTTTTTTGATCACTCCAAGAGAGTGCATGCTTTCGTCCTCCTGCCCTTCTCCCTTTACTAAATACCCTCTCCCTCTGGTTCTGTATTACTTTCTTCCTTGTGTACTTTTCTACTGAGACCAAACCCCTGCCCACATGGTCCATTTTGCTCTGTCTTTCAGCTTCTCCCCGCCCTAGTTAAATTTTTTAATGTAAAACTAGCACATGCCTACTCCCCGTTCATTACCTACACCCTCTGGTCTTCTGTGGCCCCATCCACCCCAGTTCTATTTGAAATATAGAATATTAATTTACTTTTTGGAGAACCAGGGAGCAACTTGCTGCCATTCCTCGCCAAAAGCACTTTTGAGCACTTAATTTTATATCCAATGGCCAAACTATATGGCTCTAGCCATCTTAGATCGGTCAATACAAAATAAAATAAAATGTTAGTCATTTTATATGCACATGAATGTGTGATGACGCATGAGCATGCCTACAAGATGACGCAATGGCTACATTGTTGCAGCTTTTTTCCCAATGCTCAATTGTTATTTTGCCTATCTTCCTTGGTATTTGTGGACTTCCTGCCATCTCCCAAGAGGCAAATTGAGGTGTTAACTCTCTGATCTACCCCATAGGGGACAGAAAGGTTGTTATGCCTTTTAGGATAGAGGCACAACCCAGTACCTAGGTACCATCTCAACCACCATCGGCAACCTATCCGAATCTCAGGGCCGCAGAAAGTCTTTTGGGCCCAGGAAGATGATGGAAGCACAGGCCCATTCCCACTGCCTGCCCCCCGCCCTGCGAAATTATCCCTGCTCGGTGATCATGGCCTGGTGCAGTCACCAAGCAGAGATCCACCAGGGAAATGCATTGCTTGCACCTTGATTCCTGTATGAGGGCAGAAGTATGCCTTCAGAGTGAAACTATTCTAACTGGTTTCACTTTTAATCAACGTGGCACAAGCACGCTAAGTGTTGCAGTGGTTGAAAAAAATTCTGAATGCGAAGGGAGCTTCTTCCATCACGGTCTGAAATAATGTTTCTAAAAGAACCTCATTCTGATGCAAGCACTAAAATGAAGTTCTCTTGGAATGCAGAGGACAAAGTGTTCACTTCCTCCACATTCCAGAGGTAATGAGGTGAACGGTTTATCCTTCACATACTATGGGTTAGTCATCTGTAGGAATAAAAAGAGGCCATGTTTGGAAACCTGATGATATCCAAAGGTCTGAAATTGACATAGCCCACTTGCAGCATTTTAGCTCTCTATGTTATTTCTGGGTATGTAATCTGTTTTTTCAGGATGGCTAAAAACAAAGGTCTAATTGTTGTTTAATCTGTTTTCAACCTGTTGGCACTATTGGTTTTCACCATTACATTAAATATTAGCAGAGTTTCACTATTTTCTTCAACTACTTTGCTTGAGAGTCCTTTGTAAAAGAAGAGGGCATCATTTATATCAGACTGCTGGCCTATTGGTAGAGGTACGTGAAAGAGATGTCCCTGGCTTTAAAGTAAGTAAGAACACATCACAACTCTAATCCCATATAAAGAAGAAAAAAATGTTGAAACAAGATTGGGAAGTGGAATACCAGATTTTTCTCTGGCTCAAGGGAGAATACTAACGCTGCCACAAGTGTTCCACTGCTGAAGAAGAAATCCTGTTTCAGTACTCCACCCCATTCTATCCCTACTGAAGACCACATCTTTGGAAAAGCCATAATGAATATGCAGAGGCTTTGAAAAAGAATACCAATTGAACATTTCAACAGTCTCTTGGAGAGGAGAGACTAGTGCTTACCTTTTTAGAATAGAAAGGAGCCGATGATTAAACCAGGATTAAAAGGAGGAGCAATAGCCTTAGATGACTGTAGGAGAGAATGTCTGCGCTTCCTACATGATGAAAGGTACTACTGGATATTGACAAAAAGATTCTGTGATGAGCAATGGGACTGAGATACATAGGGGGTCATTATGACCCCGGCAGTAGGTGTTAATGTGGTGGTAGGACCGCCAACAGGCTGGCCGTACATACCGCCACATTATGACATTGGCGGGTTGGCTGCAGCCACCCTGCCAATTTACCATTCATAACGCTATGGCAGTAGCAGCCACCAGGCCAGAGATATCAATCTCCAGCCCGACGGCCGCCATAGTACCACCACCGGCGGCATTTTGAGCCAGCCTACCGACACGAAAACCATGGTGGTAGGCCCTACCAGAGACAGGGAATTCCTTCCGTCACTGGTAGGAGGCTCACCCCCTCCCCCCCCCAACACTCCACAGACCCCCACCACCCCCCTCCATCCACACTCCCCCCCCCTTCTGATCACACGCACCACACATACACCCACTCACACTGGCATACACGCATTCATACACACATACATCCAGTCATGCATGCACACATCCAGACACACATTCACACTGACATGCAGACACGCATTGACATTTCCATTCTTACACACATTCACACACATTCATACACCCACGCAAACACTACTACGCACAAACTCCCACATTCATGCACACAACCCCCCCTCCACACACACATACACAAAAACACCCCCCCCCCCCAGACCCCGCCCCTGTCGGAACCCTAAATTCATCTAGCTGGTCTTCCATCAGGGAATGGGACGGGGGGCTGCTATCACCAGCTGTGCCCGCCAGGCCGTATCATACGTCATGATACGGCTGGCGGCGGTCTACTGGTGTGGTGGTGCTGGTGGTAGCAGTGCCACCTTACCACCATCCGCCAGTATGGCCACTGCCGGATTTCTGCCCTTCTTGTGGTGGAAGTCCGGCTTTGGTCATAATCTGGCAGATGGATGGTAGCCGCGGTGATGGTCTTTTGGCGGCCATCACCATGGCGGTAAGCGGTTTATACCGCCATAGTTTAGTTTTCAAAGGAACATTAGCAGGCTGGCTCACTGAACAAGAGGGAGCCTTTTTAATAACCACAGTCGCCAGGGTACCCTATTTCTATACCCTTCCTAAAATACACAGTGATTGTTCCCCCTCTTTGCAGATCCGTAGCAACTGGCATTGGTTCTATTCTAGAACTCTGTCAATTCTGTGCTTTAGTCCTGTGACCAGAGGTGCAGAAAATATCTTATTATCTAAACGGTACATGGAAGTCATTAATTTCATTAAGGGCATAAAATATAACACTGAGGAGCATTTCCTCCTTTTGATGTAGAGGTTCCCTACAACTGCATTTCACAACAAGCAACACCAAGGGTAGAGTAGAGCATCACTACTACATTGCTGCTACCTCAGCTAATACCATGATCACGGCACTGTGAGACATGATCATGGCATTAGCTGATGGAGCAGTGACAAATAATTTCTTGACGTTT
Source organism: Pleurodeles waltl (assembly GCF_031143425.1). Classification (NCBI taxonomy): domain Eukaryota; kingdom Metazoa; phylum Chordata; class Amphibia; order Caudata; family Salamandridae; genus Pleurodeles; species Pleurodeles waltl. Next base: position 829,679,390 of record NC_090443.1, on the reverse strand, counting down.
GAAGAGCCAACCAGGCAAGTGGGATCTCAATGGGAGATACCCTCACCTTAAGCCGGGCCTATCTGCATATACATAAATTTGAGACCGAGAAAATATACACAGAATCTAATCCTTGCACCTGAAAAAGATATCACAGGGAAACATTGACTTGATGTTGAACAAGCAGCTGAGTTTGTGAATTGGATCATTGCGGGAAGCACATCTCTACTTTACATTATCCACTAGACAATATGAAATACTGTTCTTAGATCTATAATCCATGCAAAACTATGGAAGATGAATCTGTAAAGTGTATAGTAAATCTAGTGATAGACACTCACTTGTACGTTTTAATAGTCAACGTCCTTCGGCTCTGCAAAAAATTTGCCTGAATGGTTTCTCAAGATCAGAAAGAGGTGTACCGATATACCAAGAATTGAGGAGCAAGCTGAGATCGTAACCAGCAGGTTAGCCCAGAGGAACTACTACAATGAAATTCTATACAAAGCAGAAAGAGAGCAAGAATTATCAACAGGAAGCCACTTTTTAATTGCACATCTAAATGACAAACAGTAAAAATCATATGAGTGGCATCTTATGCCTTGATCTCAGACACAACAAAGGAATAAATAGGCACTTGAGAATTATAAATGTGAGCAGACATCACTACCATAAAACACTTTTTGCTTTTAAAAGGCACAAACATCCTCCGGAACATTTGGTCTTTACTAGAGAGGTAGATGCAAACCTCATTGATATTTTGAAATCTACTTAAAATGAGTCACTTTTTATGGGGGGGCTGAAGTGTTTGCTACCTCACCACCTAGAATAAAGACGTTAACCTTAGACTGCTAATCCCCCTGGTAGTAGAGAACACATATTAACTAACAGTGATTCTGTTGTTTATTTAGTACAACGCACATGTAAATTGAAGTTTATCGCTATGACCATCTGTAAAATAAAAACAAGAATCAACATCAGATGAAGAAAATTCACCACAAAATTGATATCTCACTCTAAAGCCAAAGACCACAGTGATTATGACTTAACTTGGACAGTGGTTGAGATAGATAAGGTGAGTGACAGCTATCCATTGGCCTAACACATCATGCATGACAAAGACAAAAGACCATATCTAAACTCTCTACTTCATCCGAGGTCTCAACAATGACATTGTGTGGTGCCCAATATAAACAGTCACCTCCACAACTTCAAGAGTGACACACACACCTGTCAGTGACAGATCTTAAGAGGGTCTCACCAACGGATATGGCACTTAATATACCCATACAGCAGAATTTATTTTTAACTATATGGTCCAGTAGGTCAGGAATAAAAGTTGACATTGATAAACCACGTCATAATATATTTTTACATCTGATAGAGACTTGTACTTGCAGATTTCGTACCTTTGAATTCTTCCCAGGCGTCAGACTGCATCTGGAAGATTTTTGTGAGTAGTTGCTTTGCGCTATTAGGTGGTGTCAATCGACTCTGCATCAGTCGATCTGTGTCATCTGTACCGGATATGATGTCCTATATATGAGCCACCACGGCGTGCTGATGGCAGTTCTTTTCTTTCCGCACCAGCAAGCGCTGACCTGAAGACAGCTACACCTCAGTCAATTTCTGAGTGGCTTAGTTCAACTTTTTGTTTTTGCAAGTTTCTCTTGGTGCATTGAGGAAGTAATCTTTGAAGACCAGATTCAAGCCATGCTGTTCCTGTCATTGGACGATGTCAGTGACAGATTTGCACATCGTGTGCCTTTGGTGTTTGGAGTGCGACCACGACCCAAAGTCGTGCTCCGAGTGTCAAGTCATGATTCTTAAGGCTTTGAGGGAGCGGTCTCTAAAGCTATTGGTGGCCCGACACTCAGCTCCTCGCAGGTCGAGATCTCAGACGCGTGGAAGGTACTGAGATCTGTCACGGAGCCTGAATTCATAGTCGTCAATTCGAAATCTTTAGGACATTTGGTTAAGCATAAGAAAAAGGAGTAATCGAAGCGCGCCTCGCCTTCTACTCGTCCGACGAGATAAGAGAGCATTAGCGCTGTAGGCCTCGTTCTGAGGATCCTGCACCTGGGCTGTCTCCACGTTTCCTTGAGTTTCCAGGAGCTGGAGTGACCCATGCTCAACTTTGTGAATTTTATGAAGCCCTGCACCTCATTTGTGCGTAGCCGGCCCCACTGGAGAGCCTTCGGGCCTGCAGGCTCGGAAGGGCCCCATTTGGGTTCCACACCGGCGGTCCAGCCCTGACACCAAGGGGCACCCAAGGATATGATCCTGGATCTGGACCGATGCCAGTCGAGACACCTCAACCTTCCCCATTGCCAGTCCCAACACCGCCTGCGCCAACGGGCAGCACCATCACCTTCCTCATTGCTGACCCAAACAGTGAGCCTGATGGGCGTTGTACAGCGCCAACTCCGATGCCGGTAGGAGCCTTGCCTCCTGTGTTGGATCATGAGCCCCTTTCTTATGGGCAAGGTTAGAGTGAGGAATGGTAGGGGTTGCTGGCCCCGCTGAAAAACTAGCTCAAATACCCTATGGACTGGTGTGCAGACTTGGGTGAAGCCAGTGGACCGGATTTCACCCCAGATACTGGCATGCTTTCTTCTCCTACCGTGGCTTCAAAGAACAGAGTGTCATATTCTATGATGGTGAGAAGAGCAGCTCAGATCCTGGACCTTGAGCTACCTTCAGTGGCAGTCAGGACTAACCTCTTGACAGAGGTGCTTCAACCTGGAGCCTAATCCTCTGAACCCCTGCTCCCATTCAATGAAGCCCTTTCAGATATCCTACTAGGTATCTGGTCTAACCCCAGCACAGGTGCTCCTATGACTAGGACTATTGACTGCCGCCATAGAACTGCTCTGGGCGACCCAAGGTGCCCCCTTGTCCCCCTCAGTCAGCTTTTCACCTCTTTCAGGGCTACGGAAGTGGTGCCAACCGCGTCCAATGCCCTCCAGCCACCATGCTGTGCATTTTGCCCAGCCTCTGCATGGCGGGGGACATGGGATCCCAGTGCCCTCATGCATCATGGAGCCAGTGGTCCGGCCAGTCCACTGCCAACTACCTCCCCCATATTTCCCCTCCCCCTGCCCTGCTGCTGCAGCCTCAATACCTTCCTAGTTTGACTCTGTCCCACCAGGGGCCAGTTTGGAGACAGGATTCACAGTCACTTGCTCTATTGGCAATCCATCACGTCTGACAGGTGGGTTTTGCAGATAGTCCGAAGGGACTACTCCCTCCCCTTCGAGACTTTCCCTACATCTATGCCGCCATCCTACGATCGGATGACGGAGGATCACTTGGCACTTCTTCAAAAGGAAGTCACTGCTCTCTTGGCCAAGGGAGCCATAGAGAGGGCTCATGTGCCAGAAGTAGGTCATGGTTGCTATTCCCGCTACTTTCTGGTACCCAAAAAGGACAAGGGCCTCCGTCCTATCCTAGTCCTTTGGACCCTCAAACTCTTCCTCAGGAAGAAGAAGTTCAAAATGCTCACTCTGGCTTAGGTTCTGTCTGCTCTGGAACCAGGAGACTGGATGGTAGCGTTGGACTTGCAGGATGGATATTTCTATATTTCCGTCCTGCCTGTCCACAGATGTTACTCGAGTTTCATGGTAGGCCACAAGTACTTTCAGTTCATCGTGCTCCCCTTTGGCCTTACCAGCGTCCCTCAGGTGTTCACCAAGGTGATGGCGATGGTCTCAGCTCACCTGCACAGTTCAGGGGTTTCAGTCTTCTCCTATCTCGATGACTGGCTGCTGAAGGCAGGCTCACCCCAGGCTGTAATCTCCCACCTCCGGACTACGGCAGACCTCCTGTATTCGCTGAAGGTCACTAGCGGTTATGGACACAGTGCAGTTTTGGGCTTATCCTCCCGACTGGCATGTCCAGGATATTCAGGCTATGAGACCCATGTTTCGGCCTTTATCCTGGCTTTCGGTGAAAATGACTCTGAGGCTGCTGGGTGTCATGGCCTCCTTCATCCTGCTGGTGACACTTGCCAGATGGCATATGCAGGCACTGCAGTAGGACCTGAAGTTTCAGTGTGCGCGGCACCAGGGTAATCTCTCTGACATGGTCCAGATCTCAGAGGGAACTGCACAAAATCTGCAGTAGTGGCTCATGAACCACGATTGGGTCAGAGACCCACATAGATCACTTGTAGTGACAGATCTGGCACTCCTGGGATGACATGGCAGTTTCGGAGAGGTGGAGATCATAGTCATCTGGTCTCCATTGGAATGACTGCACATCAGCCTGTTAGAGCTCCGTACGGTTTGGTTGGCATTAAAAGCATTTCTTCGCTCTGTCAAGAAGAAGACAGTACAGGTGTTCATGGACAACACCACCGACATGTGGCACTGCAACAAGCAGGGTGGGGTTGGGGTTGTGGAACCTTTATCAAGAGGCTCTGTGCGCCTGGGCATGGCTGGAACAACAGGGCATATCCCAGGTGGTTAAACATCTGGCGGGCTATCTGAACGCCAAAGCAGACAAACTGAAAATGTCTATTGGATCACGAATGGTGCCTTCATCCGGAGGTGATTCAAGGTCTCTTTCAGCAGTGGAGAGAACTTTGATATTGGCCCTCAAAATGAACATGGCGGTTCAGGAAATTACCGCCACCGGTATGGTGGTCTGGACCGCCATATAAACAACAGGGGAAGACCGCCACAGGCAGCCCTCCGCCACCACAAGGCTTCCGCCGACAGGCAGCCTGACGATGGCGGATTTCTCTATCCGACAGGGCAGCGCTGCAAGCAGCGTCGCCCTCCAGATAGAGAACCCTTGTTCCTCCAGCCTTTCCCTGGCAGTTTTACCCGCCAGGGAAAGGCTGGAGGAAGGGTTGCTCAGGGGCCCCTGCACTGCCCATGCACTTGGCATGGGCAGTGCAGGGGCCCCCGTGCACAGACCCATTGCACAGGTCACTGCCCGATTTACGGGCAGTGATCTGCGTGACGGGTGCTCCTGCACCCGCCGCACTGCAACATTGACAATGGCTCCAAGTGGAGCCGTCAGCCGGCAGAAACTCAGTTTCCGCCCGCTGGCCCAGTGGAATGTTGATAATACGGCTGGCGGAATCTCAAGGGGGGTCTGGCGGTCTATGTTTAGAGCACCAGCATGAATGACCCCTTATTTCTGTTTGCCTCTGCAGAGAATGCACAATGTCAGCAGTATTGCACGTTGGAGTTTCCGGGACGGCACTTGCTCGGCGAGGCCCCTCATCTTGAGTGGAGCTCAAGATCAAGAACGACCAGACCCACGTAATCCTTATGGCTCTAGACTGGGCACGAAGAGTTTGGTATCCCGAGCTATTGAGCATGGTCATTGAATTTCCAATCAGACTGCCCCCTTCGGTAGGATCTTCTGTCGCAACAGTAGGGGAATCTCCACCCAAACCTTTCCAGTCTCCCCCTTCTTGCATGGAGATTGAGCAGCGGCAGTTGACCGCTTTTGACCTTCCGCCCAAAGTCAGTAATGTTATCTTGGCAACCAGGCATTCTTCCACCAAAACGGTATATGTCTGTCATTGGAAAACATTTGTGGCATGTTGCACAGACAAGTCTGTTGGCCCCCCTCAGCCCCTCTCTCTGAGGTTCTATTGTTTATACCTTAATTAGCCCAGCAGATCTCTGCTTGAGCACTCTCAAAGGTTATTTGTTTGCAGTCACTGCTTTCTTACGGCTGCCTAATCAGCCTTCTCTGTTTAAATCTTGTACTGTATATAGGTTCCTTAAAGGCCTTACTCATATGTTTCCTCCTTCCCCATTCACTATGCCACAATGGGATTTGATTTTGGTTCTGACATTCTTGATGTGCACTCCTTTCGAACCTCTCCGCAATTGTCCTCTCAGGCTTCTCACTTTGAAAACAGCCTTCCTTGTGGCCATTACATCTGCCTGCCACCCCACCTTTCCATCTATCCTGACAAAGTGGTGCTTCACACACGGACATCCTTTCTTCCGAAAGTGGGTATGCCCTTCCATGTAGGACAATCCATCACCTTGCCTACTTTTCACGCACCCCCACATCCTTCTAAGGAAGAAGAGAGCTCCACTGCCTGGACAAAAAAAGATGACATTCTACCTTGATCCTACCAAAGAGTTCCAGGTGGATGATCAACACTTTGTTGGTTATGTGGGTGTGAAACAATGTTGGGCCGTGCAGAAGAGAACCACCTCCAGATAGGTCGTACTCTGCATTAAAATGTGCTACTCATTGCATAAAAAGCGACCCTCTGAGAGATTGCATGCTCATTCTACCGGAGCTAAAGCTGCAACCACTGCATTAGCACGCAAAGTTCTGGTCCTGGACATCTGTCAGGCGGGAACGTGGGCATCTCTGCACAACTTTACCAAACACTACTGCCTGGACAGTCCGGGCCGTAGGGACAGGCACTTTGCCCGTTCCGTCCTGCAGGACTTTCTGGTGTGATCTTGATTTGCAGACCCACCACCGGGGATGGTATTGCTTGAGAATCTATTCTAAGGTAAGGTTTTGCAACTAGATGTCTCTGTCAGATAGACAAGTTATTTACCTTCAGTAACGCCTTATCTGGTAGAGACAATATCTAGTTCCAGATTCCTTACTGACCCACCGATCCTCCTCACTCCTCAAACTGATTTCTACGGATAGGGACTCCCCTTTCAGGGCCCTAGTTTTGACACACCAGTGGTCAGTGTTCTTCATAGCTCTGCGTTTCTGGTGTTGAAAATCATGAAAAGAAACTGACGTCAACGCGCCAAATCAAACTGGTAAAACATAAAACATTTAATTTAGAAAGGAACAAAATGAGGAGGTTAATTTTGTCGTAGAAACTGTGGTTAGTGCTGTAGAAAGAAGAAATTTGCACAAAGAGCCCAAATGTAGCTCAAAATCATCCAAATGTACCCCACGTTTAGCCCAACAACGGAAGTGTGCATAGCACTTAATTTCTTTGAGCTTTTTTACGTTTTATATAGCGTAGACTTGGCCTGAAGGTATTAGAGTGCTTTACATGAGCATCCGTTACATTACACAAGGACACATTCATTTTGGATTTAGGCATGGGGAGATTAAATGACTTTCCCTGAGTCACAGAATGTCGAGCTGACGACGAAACTCTAATCTGGTTCCCCAGTTGCAAAGCCTACAGCTCCGACCATAATGCTATGTATAGACCCTAAGTGTAACATATAATCAAGTGATCAACTGGATAAATCACATAAACATAGCAAATAATTTAAAAATGTTTTGGCACTATTTGAGAACTCACAAAATATGTCCTCATTTTAGTTTTTTAGAGCATTAACCATAATTTCTATGGTAATAAGACCCTCTAATTTTTATAATTTCTAAAGTAAATGTTTTAGATATCACAGTTTTGAATACTTAAAAATGACATCAGACATGCCACACCTTTGTAATAAATATAGAATGTTCGGAATCTAGTTGTTCATTAGACTACTGTGGGGAGGCAGATGTCAAGGGCACCGACCCGGGTAATTGAGGGCAGAGAGGAGGGTGCAGAGGGGACAAGTTGACCAAGCTTGGCAGGCGAGTGGGGCATTGGAAGCATAACGGACCATGGAGGGGAGGGGAACGAGGGCCATGGCGGCAAACCAACCATGCAGGACAGGGAAGAGAGGCTTTGGCAATATAATGGACTATTGAGGGCAGAAGGAAGAGGCATTGGCAGTACAACCATACCTGCCAACAGTCCTGATTAATAAAGGAGATGCCCAATGTTTTTGAGCACAAAAGGGCTTTATTTTATCTGTCTCCTGCATAAAATCGTATTGTACATTGGATCACTGAAGGCAGGAGGAATGGGGTAGGAGGATGGACTCCGAGAACACAGGGCAGGAGGGAGATGGGCAGAGGCACCAACTTGACAGATCAGGTGTCGGGGTTGCGGCTGCACAATACACCACACCAGGCAAGCAGGATGGCAGGGCAGCAAAACGGACCATGGAAAGCAATAGGGAGGGGACAGGGTCATGCACATGGACAGCAGAGAGCAGAGGGGCAGCATGCTGACTATACCAGAGACAGGAGGGACATTTGCAGCATAACGGACCATAAAGGGCGGGAGGGGGACTTGACAACAGACCAGGCAAGGCAGAAGTGAGGGGATATGTGACTGCACTTGGAAAACAGAGGGCAGGGCAGGAGCAGAAAGCTGACTTTGAAGGGCAGACTCGATGGGCACTGGAAGCACAACACACCATGGAGGGCAACAGTGAGATTATAATGGCGCATACACAGACAACTGAAGGAAGGAGGGAGGGGCTGTGGCAGCACAGAAGATCATGCATAGCAAGTGGGAGTGTTAGTGGCAGCACAGTTGCTATGGTCGTAAAGATGGAGGGGGTAAGGGCATGCACAAAGGACCATGGAGGACAGAAGGGAGGGGTAGCGCCTAGACACAGGCAAGAGAGGTCAGGGGAAGGGGTTTCACAGCAGACCACGCAGAGCAGTCAGGAAGAGCAGTTTTAGCACAACATACCATGGAGGGAAGGAGGGAGTGGCAGCAAAATGGACCATGGAGGACAGGAGGGAGGGGGTAGGGGCATGGAACTGGGGCAGGGAAGGTGGAGGTGGCAGGGACAGGCAGCACCCATCCGACCATGCTAGGCAGGCGGGAGGGGCAGTGGCAGTTTAACAGAACACTCAGAGTAGATAGGATGGGCAGTGCAGGTCCATGGAACATGGTGGGCAAAAAGGAGGGAGAAGGGGCATGTACATGGATATCGGAGGGTAGGGGGAATAGGGTAGGGGCAGCAAGCTAAGCACACAGGCTAAGCAGGAGGGCAATGATGGGGGCATATAATTGTGCAACACAGGTTAGGAGGAGTGGGCAGGTACATCAATCTAAATGGAGGGCAGTGGCAGCACACGAACCATGCAGAGCAGGAGGGGGCTGGTGCATGGCCTCTGACAACAGAGGTTAGAGAGGAGGTAAATGGGGCAGCAATCTAACTATTCAGGGCAGATGGGAAGGGCAGTGGCAGCAAAACAGCCACACAGCTGTAATAAGGGAGCAGGGGCATGGACTTGAACAACGGTTGTTAAGGAGGGGGCTGGGCAGCACAATGCCAGGCCCCATCCCCTGCCAACCCCTACTTCCAACCCCTTTGTGATAGACATCTTAATGTTTAAAAGAACCTAGAAATTCACTGAAAAAAACAAAGGTTACAGGGACGTTATTAGTAGGAAATAGAATTTTTTTTAAATGTAGAAATTCACAAAATAACCTAAGGTTACCGGGTCGCTATAGTTGGGTTTGAATTTTACACACACAAAACCAAAGAAATTCAGTTTATGGTCGGGTATTTCAAGTAACTATAAAGGTAACTATAACTCGCACCCTCGCCAGGCACTGCTAATAACCCCAGATATCACTTCACTCATGCCATCTTCTTTTACATCATTGACAATATCACTGTAACATTTGTAGTAAAATTATTGATGAGAAAACTGTGCATGGCAAGGGAGTGAGTAATAGACACCATAGGGCACGAGTTATAGTTACTTGAATAGCTCTAACCATAAAGGCTGAATTTCTATGGTTTTGTGCATGTAAAATCTGAACCTAACTAAAACGTCCCAAAGGTTACAGGGACGTAGGAGATAGGTTCTGAATTTAGTTGCACAAAACCAGAGAAATTATAGTTAGGGTTATGTCAAATAACTATAACTCGCGGCCTAAGGTAACTATAACTCGTGCCCCCACCATGCACAGTATTTTCTTTAATAATTTGACTGCTAATGTTTCATTTATATTTATATTGATGTTAGAAAAGTTGTCATGAGTGTTGTAATATCTGGGGTAAATAGCAGTGCATGGCGAGGGCATAAGTTATAGTTACTTTAGGCCGCAAGCTATAGTTAGTTGAAATAACTCTAAGTATAACTCCTGAATTTCTCTGGTTTTGTACAAGTAAATTCAGAACCTAATTCTAATATTCCTCAAGCCTCTAGTTTTTTAAGTCAATTTCTATGTTTTAAAAAAATTATATTTCCCAACTATAATGTCCCTGTAACCTTTGATTTTTTTCAGTGAATTTCTATATTTTTTAAACGTAAAGTAATTTTCATTACTATACGTTAATTTAACCACGGCCAAAGGCCGTTTGCTGCGGGGGATGGCCACAGGGCCTGGCCTGCAGCCGACCTCCCCCAACCGCCAAACCCTGCGCTGCGCACAGCCTTTGGCTGTGAACGGCGGGAGTTGGCCTCAGGGCCTTCTCTCTGAGTGTGAGAATAGGTATGAGAGGGTGTCGCTGGTTGTGAGAGTGGGTGTGAGAGCGTCTGGGAGTGAGAGTTCGTGTGAGAGGGACTATGTGGATGTGAGAGTGGATGTGAGAGGGTGTCTGGGCATGAAAGTGTCTGTGAGTGCCTGTATGGTCTGAGTGGGTCTGGGAGTGGGTGCTTGAGTCTCTGAGTTGGGGTGTGAGTGGGTGAGTGAGTCTCTGAGTGGGCCTGTGAGTGGATCCATGAGTGTCTCAGTGCATCTGTGAAAGGATGTGTGAGTGTATGGCTGTGTCAGTAGCTGTGTGAGTGACTGCCACAAAGGAACCTCCCCTGCCCTTGTGACCAACACCACAGCTTTGCATGAAATATCTACCCAATTAAAGTTCTTTCTGCCTCCTTGAGTAAATGTCCAGTATGTATCCTACACTACAGCTGTATAATGGAGAACAAGGAAATGTCACCACTGACCTTGTGTGCGTTTTGGCAATATGATTATTCCTGTTGCCTGTTTCTCTAGTAACCTGTGATAACATGAAGCCTGCTATAGAGAAGCCAACAAGACTACAAAGAACTAAATCTCCACCAAACCAGGGTCCTTCCTCTTATCTATATGGAGTAAGTGCTTCTTTGTTTAGTGGAGATGTCCTCATATTCCTCAGCATCAAGAACACACCATCAAAACCGGCAGGAACTGCTCTTGGGGGCCCTTTGGGAAACTGTACATCATCCTGGCAAAAGGAGGAAGAACTTTGTATTACTAAGGTGGACAGTGCAGGGTGCTGCTTACCAGGTGATTTGCATATTTTCATGCTCTTAGCAATTTAAAGGGAAAACCATGTACTGTAGGGGAGGGGTCCGCATGGCCCCCCTCCACAGGCCGATTTCGACCCAGGGACTCCCTCACCTTGGGCCCACCACTATTCAGTGGCGGAAGGAGTAGTCGCCCGGCCATGTCACCTGGGTGCCTTGTGCACCCAGTGTGCACAATGGGGACCATGGGGGAAGCCTCAAGGCCCTCACGGTCCCAGCCGGGTCCCTGCCTCCTGCAGGAGCCGGCATAGCGTTTGCACACAAGAATCTGCTAAACATGCTGCTCACTGTGTGCAAGAGCAATTGTTTCATCTCTTTCCCTGCCCGCATCTCTGCGACATAGCAGGAGCCTCCCCTGTGGGTGGCGGTCCTCAGGGCCATTATTGGCTCCACGAGCGTGGCCCCCCCACCAATGTTTCAATTTAGCCCTGGGAGGTGCTGGTTCCCAGGGCCAGGGATCCGTGACGGACCTCCTTCATTATCTTTTCTCAGCCCTGGGGAGTTGGCAGTCCCTGGGGCTGCGGAGAGGCCATAAGGCCCTCCCCTTCATTAGAGCAATTTGCCCCAGAGAGTTTGGGCCCCTCGGGCTGCGAAGAGTGGGGGGGAGGCATGGACCCCCCCCCCCCACACGCATTCCATATTTAGCCCAGGGTAGGTGGCGTTCCCCGGGGCTGAGGCCCCCTCCATTTTACATAAAGATTTTGCCCTGGGAAGGTGGTGGTCCCCAGGGTGCACCGCCCCCACACATTTCTTCATAATCGCCTCTGATAAGTGGTGGTCCCCAAAGGTAATATAAGCCATAGAAGGGGGGGCCTTGGTTGCCCCCTCCTTTTTCAACCCCCCTACTACCCCAGGAACGTGGCCCAGCTGGGGGCCAAGTAAAAGATAAGAGAGGGAGACCGCCCATTTAAAAAAAAAAAAAAAAAAAAATCTCAGAAAAATCTGCAGATCCAGATACGTGGATTTTTCCAACATTTGTTGTAAAAATATATGCTTTTTAGCACTGGTGGGTTCCATAAGGGACCCCTAGAGAAAAGCTAGGGGCTCAGGGTGAACTTACCCCTAGCCCCTATTTTTTATGTGTTTTTTGTGGGACGCGGCTGAAGCAGAGTCACAAAATGGCTGCCAACACTTCCTTGTGGAAGTGTTGACAGCCTATCAGATATCAGCACAGGGACAGTTGGATCCGCGTCCCTATATATCTATATTTTTTACCCTTTAATATCTCAAGATCTAGCTTCCTGCCAGACTTGGTGTAATTCCATTCAGCGGTTTGGATTGTAGGCTGTCTAAAGACACTATGGAAAACTGAATGGGGAAATCGCTTTTAGGGACACCCCCATTTTCTCAGCCCCCGCTTGAGGGATCTCCCCAAACTTTCAAGACAGCAACTGACCGCACTGAACCATACGTTTTGAGAATGTCATGAAGATTCGTCAAGCTGCGCCAAAGTTATTGTTAAAACAAAAAAATGCTCTTCCTATGGAAACGAGGTCCTAATTATAACTATCTACTGGTGCCCACTAGTAAGTTTATATATATCAGTGCAACCCTCAACCTCAATTCTACGTTTATCAAGAAATTGGAGTCCTGGTTCACACTTTACATTAAGTATTTAATAGCCATAGATGACAAAAATGTTGACTGAGAGGAAAAAGTATTCTTACCCTATGCCTCTTTCACATCGTACACACCAGCAGAGTCTCTATACTGTTTTTGGCCCGGACTTTCATCCTGTGCCGGAGCAAGCAATAATCCAGGATGTGGATGATGATGATGATGGTGGTGGTGATGGCTTTCTCCCCCATCACTACACAGATGATGCCTTCTGCAGTATGCCAATGGGTTTGACACCTCTGCTGAGATAGATCTTAATTTGCCATTTAGGCCACCATTGGAAGAATGTACCTCATTTGAAATGATGGTAAGGAGGGCAGTTGAGGTGCTGTATTTACAGGTACCTTTAGTTGAGACCAAAGCAAATGCCTTGACAGAGATTTTGATAGCCTGGATCAGCTGTCTTGCTTTCTTTTAACAAGGCCCTCACTGATTTCTTGCTGGCCAATTGATTGAAGGCCTGTTTGTGCACAACTGTGAATAAACTGGTTGCAGGAATCACAGGCTCATGACGACCTTGGTTTTCTAACAAAACTTCCTACTGTAGAGAAACTGGTTGTGAACCCTAACTCAAGCAAACCACTCTGAAAAGAGACTCTAAGTGAACTGAGGCTTTTAGTAAGTCTTATGGTTTCCTATGCTGAACTAGCACTGTGGTCAGTAAATTCTGTTGGCGTACTGGGTCGTTACACACATGTCATATGGGACATGGCTAGCAAGAGCTCTCCAGCAGTTCTGTAAGACCTTAGGGCCTCTTTGACTCAAACAATTCATGATCTTCAGGATGTGGACAAATATGTTATACGTGGAGGTCTGGATACTACAGCTTGCCTGGGAGAGCAGTCGGTGTACTTCGTAGACACCCAGTGTACAGGCCTCCCTCATGGATATGCCCTTTGATGGGTCGTGCTTTTTTGATGAAAAGCTAGATTCTGCTTTGGAATGCTTTAAGGAAAATATAGAGCTGTGGTGTCTTCCTTTGGTCTGTTGACCCCCGCCAAACAGTTTCCACACTAGTTCAAAAAGTTCAGAGGCTATTCTAAGGGCTGGGGCAATGGCAGAGACACGCCCCCAACGAGTACAGCAGTGGGCAAATGTCCTGCTGGCATTGCATGGGGCAGCAGGTTCATCACCCCACCCATTCCTCTAACAAACTACTTTACCAAATACTCACAAGTTTAGAGTACCACATAAATTATGCCAAACAAGGCTAGGAACTCTATGCAATTCCCAAGTTTGGGAGGAGAGTTACTCTTGTTGAACCAGTGACACTAAGGCCGTCATTATGACATTGGTGGTAAATTCCACTTTCTGTCGCGCTGGTGAATATCCGTTCACCATATTATGACACACACACACCAATCTGACAGAATACAGCCACATACACAAATCCGCCATCCCAAAATGGGTGATAAAGTGGCATTCCCAAAACCCACACCGTTATGTCAACAGAACAACGCCCATCACATTATGACCCACAAATCACTACGGTGGACATTCAATGGCGGTAAACCATTGGCGCTACATACCTCCGCGCTCACAGTGGACATCCACATAAAAAACTGACACTCATACACACACCACACCCACACCAAATAAAACACCCACCCACATTACCCACAACCCTTTACCAACAACTATTGCCAGCAGGAGACAGAGAAGAAGAGCAAAGAGACAACTAGACACACACAACACTGACACCCATATACCCCTCACGCACTCCACATCACACACCCCACCACATTACCCAACACACCCTCACCAACACACATCACACAACAACCATGGCACCACAAAGGCACCCCCGTTTCACTGAGGAGGAGTTAAGGGTCATGGTGGAGGAAATCGTCAGGGTAGAGCCACAGCTCTTTGGAGCACAGGTGTAGCAGATATCAATAGCAAGGAAGATGGAGCTATGGCAGAGAATCGTGGACAGGGTCAGCGCCATGGGACAGCACCCAAGAACAAGGGACAACATCAGGAAAAGGTGGAATGACCTACGGGGGAAGGTACGTTCCATAGCAGCAAGATACCAGCTCGCCATACAGAGGACTGGCGGTGGACTCCCCACCTCCTCCGCCACAACTCACAGCCTCGGAGGAGCAGGTACTGGTAGTACTGCATCCTGAGAGACTCGCCGGAGTTAGCGGAGGACTGGACACTGGTAAGTCAACTTTTAACAAATATCACCTCCCATACCTGCATGCTATCACACACCCTCACTCCCATCACTCCACCACATCCCACACACTCCACCATCACATCTTACAAATTCCAGTGCCAGGCCCTGCATGCTGTACCAGTGCACGGACACCCCTCCCAGCCCTGCATTGACACTCATAACAAAAGCATGCAAAGCATAGGGAAACTAACATAACCACAATACACCAACATACACAAGCAAAAGCTGGCAGGGGAACAGCAACCATAGAGGGGATGCTACAGAAGTACAAATGTCATACACCTGAAGCATATAATACATCATTTACATCCCCACAGGTACCCCAGCCAATGTCACTGGAGAGGACGTGCCACCACTATCCAGTTCCTTTAACAGAAGAGGCCTACAGTGATGACAGCAACTCTGGACTATCTACCTCGCCGATCAGGGACCACTGGACAGCCGGTCACCCAAGCCCACTCACAGACTACCACAGAGCCTCCCCCCTCAGGAACCAACACCACCGCACCCACCCAGCGTACCCACACCTCTGTCCCCAGGACACGTCAATCAGCAGTGTGCCCACCTGTACAGGGACCCCAGGCCACACCTCGCCCACAAGACAATCAGGGAACTGGGGTCAGTGGCAGTGGGCATACCGTTCAGGGGACAGAGGCACAGGCCAACAGGGACAATGGGAGCACTGCTGTGCGCCAGGGTGAGGACAGGATCAGGGAACCGACTTTCCAGGAGGCACGCTCCGAGATCCTGGGAGCCTACCAACATTACCAGGACATGATGGGCCAGATCCTAGACAACGTGCAGGAAAACAGGCAGCTGCAGGAGGGACAGTATCAGGGGATCAGAGAGGACTTGCAGGCCATTAACACCACCCTGATCTCCATAGCAGGGGTGCTGGCAGACATGGCGAACATCATGAGGGAGGCAACAGCAAACCAGCGGGCCCCTGCCACTAGCCAGTCATCTGAACAGCTCTCCACTTCCGCTGCTGCTAGTGGCCAGGAGGTCCCGCACAGGACCAACAGGCTACCAGCGCCCCTCCCCCTGCAGAAGGTTAACCACCCCGCAAAGTTCCCTGCGACCCCGACAGAAGCCATAGACACTTTCCAAGACTACTGCCAGGAAATTATTCTCCTGATTGTCCGCCTTGTGTCCCACTCAGTCACCTTGTCAACCTTGAACTGCCATTGCTCCCCTTCCTATGTCCCCATGGACAATGCACCTGTGCTACAAACAGACTGGAACAATACCCTGGACTTTACTCCATCATCACCCCATTCCATTGCACTTTCCCCCCTATATTTTAGCACAACAATAAACGCCTTTGATAAAACTCGACTACTATTATTTCATGTATTGCTAATTTGTGTTGATTGAAACAGCTACAACCATTGCAAATGAACTGTAAATAGTATGAGCATAGAATTAATGACCTGACCTATAGCTGGCTGTTGTGATCACATGAGGAGATATCACTAACATCTGTAAAACAAATATCAATAGGTAAGAGTAAGTAAGGGAAAGAAGAGGGTCATGCCAGCAAGCCAATGCCACACAAAATACACCAATAGTCATGGAAATGTGAAGTAGCACTGTCTCACCTGTGTGTCATTGAAAGTACTGACGTATCACCAATGTTCTGTTGTCCACATCCTCAGCCTCCTCATCCTCATTGTCCTCAGGGTCCACTGCTGCCACAGGGGCATCTCCAGTCTCCTTCTCCTGCAGAAAAGGTACATGCCGTCTGAGGGCTAGGGTGTGCAACATGCCGCATGCCACTACTACCTGGTAGACTTTCTTGGGTAAGTAGCACATGGATCCACCTGTCAGATGGAGGCACCTGAACTTGGCCTTCAGGAGGCCAAAGGTCCTTTCAATGATCCTTCTGGTTCGCCCAGTGCCTCATTATAACGTTCTTCTGCCCTGGCATTCCTCACAGGAATCAGCAGCCATGATAGGTTTGGACAACCAGAGTCACCTGCAAATATTGAGGGACAACATTTAGCCACACACTATCCTATATGGCCAACACCATAGGCATACACCAACATATACTGGGTGGGAACCAGGTCTCACCTATTAGCCACATCCTGTGCCTCTGTAGTTGGGACATCACATTTGGGATGCTGCTATTCCTTAGGACAAAGGCATTATGCACCAACCCAGGATACTTAGCATTGATGTGGGAGATGTACTGGTCTGCCAGGCACACCATCTGCACATTCATGGATTGGAAACTCTTATGATTCCTGTAGACCTTTTAATTCTGGAGTGAGAGTACAAATGCAATATGTGTTCCGTCAATCATCCCAATTATATTGAGGATATGTCCCATTGCATAAAACCTGGCCTTCACAGTGGCCATATCCTCCACCTGAGGGAAAGCAATGTAGCTGCACATGTGTTTAATCAGGGCAGACAAGACTCTTGTAGCACGATTGAGAACATTGGCTGTGACATTCCTGCTGCTAAGCCCACTGTCACTTGGATAGAACCAGTTGAGAGGAAATGGAGCACTGATAGAACCTGCTCAAGAGGGGGGATCCCAGTGGGATGACGGATAGCTGATATCAGGTCAGGTTCTAACTGGGCACACAGCTCTGTGATTGTGGCCCTGTCCAGTCTATCAGTGAGTATAATGTGCCTGTCCTCCAGTGTAGCTAAGTCCACCAGGGGTCTGTACACAGGGTTATGTCTCCATCTGCTATTCATCCGCAGCGGTAAGTATCTAAAGAACACAAGAGTGAGTAGCCTGTCACAATTTGAAGAACTGTACCACAACAGCAGTCCACATTGTCCAAACATGTTTTGGGACAGTGTAATTTAAAATGTATGTGCCTGTTTATTCTGTGGCGCAGCAATTATTGATAAGCCTGATCACCCCCCAGAAATGGCGACCGCCTGTCCTGTGTGGAGGGACAGGTGGAAGCGAGGTAATGCAGCCGACGTTGTGCACCGTGGCGGTAGGTGGCCGTGAACGGGTGTGCAATTCCTTATTGGTTCATATTGGGCTCTATGGGGTACAGTGGCTAATGGGGATCTACGCCGGTGGTGACGGTATGCACCGCCGCGGACATGACCGCCATTTTAATTCACATTCCTCACTTGTTTCCTGACCTTCCATAGGAGAGGGCCTACACTGTAAGTGCTGCTGTGACCTGTGTCTGGAACCTACCATGGCCTGTGTGACCGGGGAAAGGACCCCAGCCCTCACTTCTGAGGAGTTGGAGCGACTGGTGGATGGGGTCCTACCCCAGTAGGGACTGCTGTATGGGCCTCCAGACCAACAGGTGAGTACACTGTGGGCACGATGCATGTGACATGAATGCATGGAGTTGTGTGTGAAGGCATTATGTAAGGGGGGGTGGGTGGATGTCCTCTTAGCGGTGTACATGGTGTGCACTGGGCTATGTGTGTGCCAATGGTGATGCAAACGAGTATGGTGGGCCATTTGTGTAACAGGCTGGACTGTTTGTCTAATGGTGTTCTCCTGTCTGTATTGCCTCTGCAGGTCAGCGTCCATCAAAAGAAGGGAATATGGCGTGCCATTGCCAATGAGGTGCAGACCCTGGGGGTCTATGGCAGGCGGAGCACCCACTGTCGCAAACGGTGGGAGGATCTGAGACGCTGGGCACGAAAGACCGCAGAGGCCCAGCTGGGAATTGCCTCTCAACGAGGAAGGGGTGCCTGTCGGACCCTGACCCCCCTGATGGCCGTCATACTGGCGGTGGCCTTCCCTGAGCTGAATGGATGCTTGAGGGCATCACAGCAGCCACAAGGGGGTGAGTACAGTGGCTATCATTACAACTTACGGCTGGTGGGGTGGAATCCGGGTGGTGGTTGTGTGTCAGTGGGTGCCCCTAGGCCAGGCCAGACATAGCAGCGTAGGTCCTCTGGAGGCTAGGGGTTGAATGGACAATACTGCTTACTTAGCTAGTTAGTATTCACTTCTGGACAGGGCTGCGTGGGTCCCAGGTGTGCTGCAGTTGGCGGTGTGTGCCCCTCCTCATGCCTTTGTAACAAGCCATTTCACTGGTAGTGCAATGCGTAGTGCGTAGGCCTGTTCCCTGTGCGTGTGGGTTCTGTGTATGCCAACGGTGATGTTGTTGCAGTCATTGACCCTGTGTATCCTTTGTCTCCCTCACCCCCTTTCTTGTTTTGTCATCCTGTCCTTATGTGCATTAGCATCATCTGGCGGAGGAGCAGAGGCATTGGCGACAGAGGGAGCTGCATCCCACAAGACCCTGGAGGCCGAGTCCACCGATGCTGAGGAAACCAGTGGGACGGAGGACGAGGGCAGCGACATGGCAGAGACTGGAGGGGACAACACAGACTCTGATACCTCCTCCGATGGGATCTCCCTGGTGGTGGCGGACACCTCTGTGACCACCCCAGCTGCAGGTACAGCCGCCACCCCCGTACCAGCACTGCCCTCCCAGTAACCCCTCAGCGAGTTGCCCATGCCCGCTCACCAAGGAGGTGGGCATCTCATTCGGCCCTGCCCCAGTGAGCTCTGCTGCCCTGAGTGAGGAGGCTGTTGACCTCCTGAGATCCATCTCTGTAGGGCAATCAACCATTGTGAATGCCATCCAGGAGCTGGCATCCCAGATGCAGCAATGCAGTGCATTCCTGGAGGGCATTCTCAGTGGATTGGCGGCCCAACAGAGATCAATTCAGGCTCTGGCCTCCTCTCTGATGGCAGCCATTGTCCCTGTTTCAACCGTCCCTCCACCATCTTCCACTTACCAGTCCCATACTCCTCAACCCCAACCCATCCCAAGCACGCTGACAGACAAGCATGCACACAAGACAACATCCAAGAGTGGCACAGGCAAACACAAGCACCACACTTCATCCCACAGGCACGCACACAAACACCATTCATTTGCAGACATGACAACATCCACTGTCTCTCCCTCCTCCTCCACCTCCCACCAAGTTACATCCACACTCACACCTGCATGCATTACATCAATATCCACTACACCAAGCAGAACACACACCTCACTGGCAGACACCTCCACAACATCCATGCACGCGTCCCCTGTGTCCTCTCCCACCGAGTCTGTCCACTCCCCTCCTAAAGGACAGAAACGCAAGCACTCAGACACCCAACAGCCATCCACCTCACAACAGCATACAGCCCATGCACCTGCACCCAAACCCATCAGACATACAACTCCGACGACCACTCCCTCATCCTCCACTCCCATTACTCCTCCCTCCTCCCGTCTTAACATCCCTAAAAAGCTTTTCCTTTCCCAGATTGACCTCTTCCCTCCCCCTCCCCCCGGTCTGCACGTATGGGCAGGGTAGCAAGGACACAGCCCAGCACCTCAGCCAAACAGTCCACGGGCCAGTGGTAGCACCACCTACACTTGGTGGTAGGGATACCAGAACAACAACACTGAAGGGGAAGGAGGCAGCACAACCTGGAATGAAAGGGATGAATCTGGCACCAGCTGGGAAGAAGGGGAAGGAGCCTGCACCAGCTGGGAAGAAGGGGAAGGAGCCTGCACCAGCTGGGAAGAAGGGGAAGGAGCCTGCACCAGCTGGGAAGAAGGGGAAGGAGTCTGCACCAGCACACAGAGAGGGGAAGAGCCCATCCACCCCTGCCAGGAAGGGGTAAGGGATCCCCAACCCATGACCAGGAGGAGAAGAGGCACTCTAAGCCAGCGGAATCTGTCAGGCAAACCCGCCACCACCAGTAGCTGCCACAGGGTCCCCACTGCCAGCCGTGGATGTGCTGCCATCACAGAGTGCAGGGACTGACAAGGAGCCTCCCCCAACCACCAGCAGCATGCCGCCATCACAGAGTGCAGGGGCTGACCAGCAGCCTCCCCTAACCACCACCAGCATGCAGCCATCACAGAGTGTAGGGGCTGCCCAGGAGCCTCCCACAACCACCACCACAGTGCATCCATCACCTCTGGCAGACACCATGTAGTCCAACCCCCATAGGGGCTACTGTGCGGGCTGCCCCCTACAGAACCATTGGGGTATTCACCCCCTTGAGAGACTGTGGCATTGCACTCCCCAGGACAAAGCACAAGGCATGTTGCCCCCTCCAAAACCAGTGAGGAAGACACCCACTCGAGAGACTGTGGCCTTGCACTCCCCAGGACAAAGCAATGGGCATGTCGCCCCCTACAGAACCAGTGGGCTTGTTCCGGCATCCGGCTGAGGTCCCCACCCCCTCCCCTTGAGGTACCTGCCTATTTACAAAACTGATGTCCCTGCAGTGTTCTACCCGGATGTGATCAGGTTTCGAGTTGGCCCTTGGACTGTGCCCTGTGTCCATGTGGGCCCTCTGAACTTTGGACTGGACAGTGTCTCTTTTCTATATAAGTGTTGATATCTGTTTCATGGCCAAATCGGATTATTAATTTTGATGTTGAACTAATTACAATCCCTTTCATCAATTCCTGTTGTCCTTGCATTATTTTCGGGGTTAAATGGTTTTTGTATTGCAGCTGGTTGTGTGTGTGGTGTGTGTTGTGCGTGTGTGTGTCACACTCTTTTTACTCCCTCCCCCCCCCTTGTGTGCTAGGCGGCTTTACTCACTGTTGCTGTTTTCGTCAGCGTTGGTGTTCCAGGTGGAGCATAACGTAGAAGATCATCGAGAAGACTTGCAGTTCGGGTTCCATGGTGGCGTGGTTCTTCCCTGTGTCTCCAATGGTGAGTACTTTAACTTCTGAGCTCTGTTTCTGCCAGGCTTTTGGTGACGTTGGTACCGTCCTGGAACAGGTGGCGGTTTGCAGGGTCTTAATATGGTGGGCTAAACTTTGACTTCCACCTGGCTTAGGCAGCAACTGTCATGGTGGCTGTTGTTTCTGCCCTGGTGGGTGGTGTGGTATATTGGCTGTCTATCGGAGATATCACCACCATGGTCATAATTTGGGGGTACTTACCGCCAGCCTGTTGGCGGTATTAACTCCACTTTATCACCCACCGCCAGGGTCCTAATGAGGGCCTGAATCTGCCCACCTCAAATGTCTGTTTTTCTAGCAGATGTTTTAGCACAGTGGTATTCATTCCAAGGTACAAAAGAGCAGTCTTTAATTGTACAATTAGCCAGTGCTGTCCGCGCCATGTTGAAAAATAACAAAAGTCGTTTACCACTCCAGGCATAGATTTATAGCTTTGGATTAGTAAAACACTTTCCAATCCAAGCTGGAATGAATAAAATCAACTCCTGACACATGTTTTGATTTCATGAGAGATCGTCAGAGGTTTGTCTTGACAATTTGTGGGCACCCAGTATGGGCTCAAGACCAAACACTCACAAGGTTCGGGTGCTGCATAAACTATGCAAAACAAGGTTAGGAGTGCTGGGCAGTTCCCAACGTTGGATAGAGAGCTGCTCTGCAAAAAATGGACGTTTGAAGTGGGTAGATTTAGAGTGTTGCTGGTGTTGTAGATGCAGCTCAAAAGCTAACCTTGGAATTAGCCCAGAGTTTCCAGACATGTTTTACCTAACCACTTTAGTTTGTCCTTAGTTTCTCCAGCCCATCCAGTTGGAGGCAGGATCCATCATTTCCTCCCAGGGTATTGCTATCCATAACACCTAACAGATGGTTCTTACAAATTGTTCAATATGGATATGTCCTGCCTTTTTTTTGCCACGCAAAATATATCCCAAACATCAGAGCAAATTTCTGACAGCACTGCTCCATTCTGCTGCAAGAGGTGCAAGTGTTGCTCTCCAAGGGTGCAATTGAGAGGGTACCAGACTCAGAAAGAAGCCATAGATTTGATACTCTCAGTATTTCCTTTTTCCTAAGAAGCCCTTTGAAAGTCCAATCCTCCAGGTCTGTGACTGCAGCCACTGTGTTGGCTCATGAAGTGCCCATTTTTACATCTGCCAGGCTTTGATGTAGGTGGCAGGGCATTTGTTCACAAAGCACGACTACCTTGACAGCCATGTCTGGTGGGTGAGAAACTTTGCTGCTCGGTCTTGCACGTCCTTTTAGTCTGAGTTCACTCCACCTGGAGAGGTACTACTTTGCTATTGGTATGAATCTGAGGTTAGAAGTAGCCATCAGAAGAACAAGTTAATTGCCTTTAGTAATGGTCTTTCGGTTGAATACTCAATCTAAATGCAATTTTCTCACTGTCCTCCCACCTGTTTGTTCTGTGAAGTAGCCTCGAACATCTAAAAAAAAAAAAAAATGTCCCAAGATAGAATTCAGCGCACTGGTATCTACATTTTTCACGTTCCTCTTTTCTGGTGTGAATTGGTATACGGTTATTTAAAATATTAAAAATATTGTTTGGGGGCATGGCCAAGGAGGCCAAGATGGGGGTAGAACATTAACGGAGCTCCCATCACCTGTTTATAATTCATTTCAATCCTGCCCGACAGCGGT
This sequence comes from Pleurodeles waltl, assembly GCF_031143425.1. Lineage (NCBI taxonomy): Eukaryota > Metazoa > Chordata > Amphibia > Caudata > Salamandridae > Pleurodeles > Pleurodeles waltl. Next base: position 829,656,188 of record NC_090443.1, on the reverse strand, counting down.
CAGTTGGACACCCCCCGCCTTCTAACATGCTGGGACTTTTTAATAAACCTCTCGCCTGTGGAGAAGTGGTTGAAACTGCGATGTAGCCTACTCCGATCTGGAGCTGAGGGCATAAAGCGGGGACTGACGCTGCAACAACGGAGGTCAACTGGGCACTCCGGGCCCGTTTACAAGTACTCACTCCCCTGGGAAGCAGAGGTGAGGACTGAGAACCCTCCCTGTGAGAGATGAACATAACGAAGGACCGGGCACAATGCCTGGATCTTCGCTGCAGCCCAGCACGGGGAGGTGAGTGCGACAAGAGGCTGTTCGCTGAGGCCTTTTCCCCCATCTGTAAGTTGCACCGCGGACCCGGCCTAACCTGGGTGTGGGGATACAGGCCATGGCCTTCACCTGTGACGGTGATCATTGTGGCCCTTGGCTCCTTCATGCAGGGTGCACCAGGCTGCCCCCGCCCGCAGGAATGGCAGAGACAAACCGGGGTTCCCCCTAAGCGATATACGAGCAGACGCTGTGTTGTGAGACTCAGCAGCATGCCTAGGGAAACTACGTGAATTGGCCATGAAGAGAGGGGTGCATAAGCCACTGGAGGGCCCATAAGGCATTACAAGTGTTCTGGCACTTGTCAGAGGTGCATAGATACCTTATAACTGGCACTGGCGCAACCTGCTGGGCCCAACCGGGGGACACTAGATACCTTATAACTGGCACTGCCGCAAACTGCTGGGCCCAACCGGGGGACACTAATTCACCTTTGGGACTTTTCAACACACCTACGGTGCCACATAATCTGAGGCAGTGGTGCCCCCCCTCCTGCTTAAACCACACTAGTTGCCTCCCTGGATTTGTCCACCTGGAGCGGTACTCATCAGACCTGCAGATGTAGTGACTTTGGACAGAACCTTGCAAAACTTTGAGGCCCACTTGAAGGCCTAAAAGACATTACATGCAGGAACACCTTGCCACATGAGGTCACAGCTTTTTGTGGATGCACTTGAGGTGATACTGTTGATCTGGAATGAACATTATTCACAGATGAATTTCCCGCTCCTTGAACTCTATCCATCTGGTTGGTGTTAGAGGAGCCCCCCCATCTCCCCCTGAAGCATTCACATGCTGCTGAACCCCCCACCAACTGCTTGTACTGCCCTGGGGGAGGCGCCACTGAACCTACCAACCCAGCCTCTTGCAGACGTCACGGCTATTCTCAGGCCAATCCAGGACTCCAGGGAAGCAATAGAATCCAAAGTGGATGGCATCCAGGTCAACCTCTCCCTTCTGCTGCAAGACATCTGTGTAAGGTGGCTGAAAGGGTCATGAATGCAGAGACAAGGATGTTGACAGTAGACGATGGGGTGATGACTCTCAAGCAACATGTTTCCCAATTACTGTCCAAAGTGGCTTTTCTAGACAATCAGGTGTAAGGCGCTGAAACTGCTCACGCAGGAACAATCTACGCCTCGTTGGCCTGCCGGGTGGAGCTGAGGGAACCAACATGGACAATCTCCTGGAAAACTGGTTTCGTTCATGGGTTCCAGCCGATAAGTTATCCTGCTCCTTCGTTGTGGGACAGGCACAAAAGCCTTGGCTAAGAAGGCTCTCTGGAGCCCCTCCCTATCCTGTTGTGGCAAGCATCCTCAATCATCGAGATCACAGTGCCATTCTTCACGAGGCCTGGACTCAACCTGATCTATGACACTCTAATGCGAACATTTTCATCTTCCCAGATTATACCAGGGCAGTTCAGCTATGCCGCCACTCCTTTGAAAGAGGTGAAACAAAAGCTCCAAGCACTCAACATCTGCTACATGCTCCTTTTTCCCACCCGGCTCAAAGTCATTTTTGCCTCCTTCACTTATCTCTTTGACACTCCTGAACAAACCTGGGAATGGGTGACGGAACAACAAGCAATTTGCCCAACTGACTCCGCGGATCCAGTGTACACAGAAGCTAGAAAGCGCCCTTCATCACATCCTGCCCGGGAACCGTGCAGTTGGCGTAACAGATCACAGAAGAATGCATCACCGAGGGGCGGGCGAGACTGTTCGGCAAGTCCATTTCCAACTGACGTACTGCATCCTGTAGCTCAAGAGGCCTCCCTCTCTGATACCACAACGATCTTCAAATCCGCTGAGAACCTACTAGACTTCCTGCCTTTTTCACATTGGAAAACACTGCTAGGTGTTTTATGCTGGTTTGACACTGGAGTAGCAGTGGGTAAGACGCAACTGTCATTGGTAATGTGTCATCAATGACCAGGTGACTGGACTGCATGGGGGTCAAATGCTGTTTTCTCAAGAGTCACTCTCTATCGGCTTATTGTGCATAGAGAACTCCTCTCTCACTAGTTTAACATTGCTGTCATGCAAATTATCCTTACAATGACGCATGGAGTTCCAGACAGTGTGTTTTGATTTCCCCCCAAGTTTGTTTCTAAAATGTTCTTTATAGAGGAGACAGATGCTTCAAGGGAGCACATATGGGGAGGGGGTTTAGGGGAAAGCTATGTTGTTTTAACCAAAGATGTTGTTTTCACTTGTTTTGTTTGCGGGCAACCACCACATAAGCTCTCCATGGCAGGAATTCAGATCGCAATATTGCACCATTATGCACCACTGGTTAAGAGGCTTATAGATCTCCTGCGTAATCACATGACTCCTCTTCCATATGATTAGAATCATCTCCTGAAACGTTAATGGCCTCTTAGATTGCATTAAGAGGTCTGTGGTTCTGAGGTACATCAAAAGAGATGGTCTGGATGTAGTCAACCTCCAGGAGATGCACCTCTTGGGGAGTCACTATCCCTTCCTGGGCCGATTTGGATATGGCCGTGAATATCATGCAGGCCACTATTGAGGCTCCAGAGGGGTTACCATTCTTCTTCACAAAACCTTTTCACTGGCAGTAACCACTATACAACAGATCTCCAGAATTGTTATGTTGGTGGAGAGGACCGCCTGGGACCTACCCACTTCAATTTTATTTCCTGTTATGCTCCTTCACACTTTCTGCAGGCTGCCATACGTGCGATCAGATCTCTAGTGGCGGCTTTACCTCTGGGGACGACAATGGTGTTTTGGGATTTCAATGCAGTCCCTGACCCTGTAGGAGACGCATCAGATGCACCTCAACCAAACAGAGTAGCATGGGCCTCTGTGATGCCTGGCATTCTTGTAACCCTGCGCAGTGAGCTTACACCCTCATGTCCGCTGCCCATAAAACCGAGTCCAGGATTGACCTCATCTGACTGCTGGCATGTAACCTCCTGCGGTTGCACTGTGTCCGGATCTTACAGAGAGGCATATCGGACCATGCTCCCCTTCTTCTTGAGTGGGGCGCTGCAGCTGGCGCCCTTTGCCTGAGGTGGGGATTTAGTGCATGCCACTTAGCTGACCAGGACTATGTAGACTTAGTCGAGAGGGAGCTCCACACCTTCTTCCACCACAATGAGGGCTTGATGTCCTCCAAGGGGACCCTGTGGGCAGCTAGTAAGCCTGCCTTGTGAGGGGGTCTTAAGGGTTATGAGAGACATAGGGAGCGATAGCGACAGGCACAGGTCAGAGTTAGGAACACAGATCCTTGAGTTAGAACGGCACGCCAGTGGCGCGGGATGGAGAGACATGCTTTTCCAGCTTTTGATGGCGAGATCCAGGCTCCGTCAGATCTCCATGGAGGAAGCCCGGCAATGCTGGTGGGCGTCTACCCAACGGGTGTATGCTTTAGGTTAGGTTAGCTGTTATGCTGGTTAGCGACAAGAGGGGTTTCTAAAAGAGTGGCCCCAGCTATTAAGGACTCCTCTGGCATTCTTTACGAGGAACTGCCCATGAGAGCCCAGACTTTTACCAAGACTTATATGTGGTGCGTCTGACACCACCTGGTGAACTTTAGTACCCACTTCTGGGATGTGCCTCTGCCGTCTATTCCTTTCTCCTTAGCCCGAGAACTGGATCTGCCACTGTCATTGGAAGAAGTTGGGCAGGCCATTACAGATCTCCAACCTGGCAAGACCCCGGGACCTAATAGATTCCCCCTTGAGTTTTTTAAGTGCTACCAGGATATATTGATACCCCATTTGATGGCCCTCTATACTGAGTCACTGCAAAATGGTACATTCCCCGCAGGTCTCAATACTGCCACCATCGTGGTTATACCAAAGATGGGAAACCCGACAGAAAATTGCTCCTCATACCGTCCGATTTCATTTACTAACGCAGACATTAAAGTCTTTGAGAGGAAACACTTGACTGACTCAAACTCTTACCTACTTCATTCATTCGGACCAATCTGGCTTCATTCCTGGTAGGAGCATTTGTCACTGTAGCCAAAGAATGCAGCTGGCCCTCCCTCAGGCAACCGAACTCAAAGGCAATCTGGCCCTCCTTCTTATTGACTTTCACAAAGCGTTTGACACAGTGTTGTGGTTGTGTCTTGAGACCGTGCTTCAACGGGTGGGCTTCAGGCCCAAATTTCATGGCTTGGTGGGATTGCTATATAAAGCCTCCTCCACACAAGTTCAGTTGAATGGAATTCTCTCCTCGTCCTTCCCAATCTGCAGAGGGATGCGACAGGGCTGTCCCCACTGCTTTTCACCCTCATTATAGAACCATTGGCTTGCCTGATCTGGTGCAACGCATGGGTTCGGGGCTGGCGTGGGGACATTGCATGGAAGACCGGATCGCACTCTCTGCCAACGATGTTCTGCTTTTCCTCAATGATTCACAGGTATCGATGTAGGAAAGTAGGATCTTTCTGACATGGTTACTCAAACGTTTTGCTTGGTGTCTCTGTTTTGACTGTAGTACACTGGGAGCCTGCCAACCAGGACCCCCAGTGTCTATGTTTTCTCCCCTAAATTTGGTTGGTAAGTAACTCTTACACCCAACAATTGGCATACTGTTGTACCCTTGTTAGTCTCTAGTATTTGGTACTTAGGTACCCAGGGTATTGGTACACCAGCGGTCCCCCATGGGCTGCAGCATGAATATGCCACCCATGGGAGCCCCTGCACACTAAGACTACTGGCCTGCCATTGCAGCCTGTGTGAAATGGTGCATGCACCTTTTTACACCAGACAAAGTGTACCTTATATCCTGGTCACTGCACTCTGACCCTATGTCACTCCTAAGGTAGGCCTTTCAGCCCTAGGTCAGGGTGCATGGTTCTAAATGTGAGGGTACCCTTGCATGAGCAGAGGTACCCCTAGAAACTCCAGAGTCTATTTTCTGGGCTTTGTAAGTGTGGTTAAGACATTTTAAGGTATGTAGTGAACACTGGTCATCACGCGATGTCCAACTACATAATGGCTTCACCAAACCTGGTCATGTTTGGTATGAAACATGTTGGAATCATACAACTACACTGGTTGCAGCGTTTGTTGCATGATACCATGTCTTTTGGGGGTTCCTTAGTGGATCCCCCATGTCTGCCTGTCCAGCCTTGCAGGTTGTGCATGCAAGCCAGTGCTGCCGCCGACCCCAGACACTGTTCTGCCATCCTGCTGCTGAGCTTAACTCTGGCAGGGGAAGGCAAAACAAATAATTTCCTGTAGAGGAGAGATGTTACTGCCTCTCTTTTAGAAATAGGTGTCTCTGGGCTAGGGTGGGGGTGCTCCTGAGTGCCACCAGACTGCTTTGAAGGGCACATTTGGTGCCCTCCTTGCAACACTGGTTTTCTCTATTGCAGGAGCCCACCAGCTCCTGCTCTGGCGTGAAAAATCACAAAGGACAGGGGGTGACCACCCCCTGTCCTGCTCCTTCCCTAGGGAGGTGCCCAGAGCTCTGCCAGGTGGCCACTTGATTCTGCCATCATAGAAATAAGATGAGCAGAGGCCCCTGGGGGCATGTGACTGGTCAGTCCAGCAGAGTAGCGTCCCTGACCTCAGCCCCCCCCCCCCCCTCGATAGTTGGATCACTGCAGCAGTTGTCCAACTCGTTTCTAGGGTTACTTAAGGGCTACCCTGAGGGTGGGACCCCAGATTCATCTGCAAAATTCTTTTCCAAGACACTTATGCGACCTTGACACCGGATTCTGCTGCAGGACTTCGCCGGACCAAAGACAAGACTCCAACTGGTAGGAGGGCACCTCGTGCAACTTTGTCCCCGGATATTGCAAGGAATCTACAACTTCTGTGGCAGTGCATCCTCCAGAGTCACACGGACACTGCCTACACTAAGGACATCGAGAAGGAATCTCCCTTGGAGTGAAGGAGTCACTCCCCTACAAGCACCTCAACGTCGACAACCGGTTTGTGGATCCTGCAGTCTCATGGACTCTTCAAGGCTCTGCAACACAGGTGGTGATTCTGTGGCTCTCCGGAGGTCTAACCTATCTTCTTTGCAACTGGGAAGATTGTGGTCCCTCTTTGGAACTGCTTGGATGAAACCCCTGTTCACCACGTCTGTTTGTCATTGCCAAGACTTATTGGCTCTTCAGTCTGAAAACTTCCTAGCTCGAAGAAGCCACAGCCTCAAGCATCATACAACTCTAAGGCTGACATCCTCCCTGCAACACCTGCAATGTGAGCATCCATCTTCCTTTTGCTGCTGAGGCCTCCTCGCTTCTCCCTGTGCCTGCTGCCAATGGGCCCTACGAGGGTATCCATTGATTTCTGTTGGCTCTCCTTTTTGCCAGGGGGCTGGCCCTGACTTACCTGAAAAGGTTGAATCCCTTGGACCTTGCTGGTTCCCCCTTCTGCAACTCTGCTTGCATCTCTTCTCTCGAATTTGAGCAGGCTTGTTGGTGGTCCTGCTGGCCACTGACCATTCTGCAGTTTGACGGCCGGCTTGGGATAGCCGGTGGACAACTCCTGGGATCCACCTGCATCACCAGGATGCCACAGCTGCATTTCTACAATCGTCCAACAGGTAGGCATCCACATGAAGGATGGACATTGCCCTTCTGCACCCTCTGGGCATCACCAGGTGGTGTGGACTCTGTCCTCTTTCTACAGGTCCTCCTCATCCAGAATCCATGCCTGGGTTCCACCGTCCTGGTCCACAGGTCACAACAGCAGCTGGACAGCCAGGTTCCCCTTTGACTTCAGCAGGAGGTTCTGACACGACTTCAACCCTATGCACCTCAGCTCCCTGGTGTAGGTACTTCACTTCTCCGGATATCCATGGGTGGGGCACTCTTGAACCTTCCTTGTTTCAACAGGTTTCCTCAGGGTCCTCTGGGAAGGGTCCTGAAGCACAGAAACTATAACCGCTACTTCCCCATGTTATCCTATGGACTCCTGACCTGGGGTAACATCTCTCCCACCGGCGCCTGTATTTTAGTACTTCCCCAGCCTACTTCCCCAGCCCGTAAGACCCTTGGGTGTCAGTCCTGGTTAGTTGTGATTTTCTCATCCCATTTTTTTAGTATATGATTTGCACCTCCCCCCTACTGGGGCCTGTGTTTTAATAAATGATACTTTTTTTTCCAACACTGGTGTGGTTCTGTCTTTGTGTGTAACCACTGACTGACTTTGGGTTATTGCGATTGCTTTACACCCTCCGCTATAATCCTTATTTGCTCTCCCCAGCTACCTTTCGAGAGCTTTGGTTATTAGGAACCACTTTCATGTACCTAGGGATCCACATCTCTACCCTTCCGGACATGGGGTGGTCCCTGATTTTCCACCCTTCTTCTAACACTGGATCGAGATTTAAGCTCATGGTTCCATCTGCCATTGAATCCATTTGGGCGTATCGCAGTTTTGAAAAATATGTGTCTTCCCCAGTAGCTATATATCCTGGCAAACTATCCTCATCCAATTCCACGTACGTGGTTTCGATCTCTTACATCGAAATTGACATCCTTCATCTGGGCAGATGGGCGTCATCGGGTGTCCTTCGCGTCAGTGTGTGAGTCAACCTTTGATGGGGGCCTCGACATCTCAGATTTATATGGCTATTATTTTGCATCATACCTGGTCCCAGTAAACAAGTGGTTTGCCAGAGTATGGGGTGATCCAGCATATAGACTATAACAGCATCACTTGGGATTTGATAGGCTCATTGACCTACTCTATGGCAGTCCCATACCCTCCACAGCTCTGTCCTATACCAGAGTGTTGCTGCTCTGTTGGAGAGCGGATGTGTGCCTTATCCAATGGACTCGTCGCCTCAGAGATATAACACCAGTATGAGGGGGTACTTCGCTAAGACAGGTGTCGCAACTAGAGGGCTTCTTCAACTGAGCCCACATAGGTATTACATACTTGGGTGATGTTCGCCAAGGTGGGTCCTTGATGTCCTTTCAAGAGCTACAAGACCATTATGGTGTGTCTCGCACTCAATTTTTTCGCTACCTTCAACTGCGCCACGCGCTCCTTGCCCACCTCCAAGTTTCCGAACAGATGCCTGAATTTAGACCCCTTGAGGTGAAACTTGTGATGGGGCGATTAGGTAAAGAGATGATTTCGACGGCCTATTGCTCCCTGATGATGAACCCACCAGATCTGCTCCTTCCCCTTCAGTGTAGATAGGAGAACTGGGTGGATGAGTTGGATGATGGGGATTGGCGGGAGGCTTGTCTAGCACAGAGGTAACTAGCGATCTCCTCATGTCTACAGATGGTCCAGATTAATTATCTACATGTGTCCTCCCAACGCTTGTAGAGGATGGGCCATACAGACCAACCTGCCTGTCCCCACTGCTTCACTTCCGCTACCAATTTTTACCATATCGTCTGGTCTTGCCCAACTTTAACACCTTTTTTAGATGAGTGAGTCTTGAAATTTCAGAGGTCCAGGGGCATTGGATTGAATTGGGTACCTGGGAGGCACTCCAGAGCCTATTGGAGGGCATTGGTGAATCCTGCTCTGAGTGGACGTTTGTAGGGGTGGCTTCTTTGGTTGCTAAGCACTATATTGTGCGTAATTGGAAGCATCCTTGACCTCTCACCCTGGTGGCATGCAAAGAGTTGTTGATTGGTGTGGGTGTCAGGAGCTGCCCATTTATGAGGCCTGGGAAAATTTGGAGTAAATGGTGTGCTCACTACGATTTGCCAATGTAAGCTGTATAAGTGTGATAAAGGACTGTGCTTATTTGATATTGTAGCTCAGAATTATTTTGTCATTTACTTGTACATCTCGGTGGATGATATCCTGTGTTGTTAAATTAAATAAAATTGGTTATCAAAAAATATATATTCTGTCACATTGTGTGAGTTGTGGTCTCATTATGAAGCTATTACACAGTACACAAATAGAGGCATTATACTTTTGCCCTGGTTTCTGGGTAGAAATGAAAGAATAATTTTCTAATAATTAATGCCGGGGAACCACTGTTGTTTTATATTGAATGTGTACCCAGGTTCCTTACTTGTAACAGGTTGCTCCCTTTTAATACTTACCTTTTTAAAAATACCTACTGATATTCCAAAGTTCAGACCCAGGCATTGGTAGATCACACCACAAAACTGTAAAAGGAATGATCGTATTTCTGGCCAAAAGGGTAGCCAAACCGGTGCCAAAGGTGGAGAAAGGACTGGGTTGTTCATCCCAGTAGATTTCCCAAGAAAGACTGGGGACTGCAACTGATTCTAGACACCAGACTCTTGAACATCTTTTTCCAGAAGGGGAAGTTGTAAATGATGACATTTCCTCTGGCTTTGCAGGCCTGGAAGCCTGTGGACTGGATGTTGTCCTTGCATGTATAGTATGTATACTTTCATGTGCCTGGACTGCAGTCCCTCATGACATCTCTCTGCATTGTGGTGGGGTCAGACCGTTCCTAATTCACTGTGTGGCCATTTGGACTTGTATGTGCCCCTCAGGTCTTTGCAGAGGTTATGACAGTGAGTCCTGGCTTGCTTTTTGTAACCTTGGACAGGTTACAAAAAACTGCATCATTGCTGCCTACCCTGTGGTTCTCCATTAATGAGCCCAAATCAAACCTTCAGCCGGTGCTGGGGACTCCCTTTAGCAAGGCAAAGGTCTGACCTTTTCGTACCTTCCGCGAGTCAGGGCCATTCACACTGTGACCCCGATATTTCAGACAAGAGCTTTTGTTCCAACTGTGATGGTTGTGAAGTTGCTTGGGTTCTTGGCTCCCTGCTGTTGCCTCATGCCCAATGCCCATTGGAATATGCAGACCCTTCAATACAATCTGTACCTGCACTAGGCCAAGCACTGGTGGATAACTATTGCCCCTCATATGCAGCAAGTCATTTTTCTTGCACCTCAACAAGCTCACAGTAATGACTGGTGTGACGTGGCGCTGGGAAAGTCGCCTAGACAAAGTGGAGATCATAGGTCTCTCATCTAAGATCGAGCAGCACCACCACATACATCTTCTGCAGCAGAGCGCTGTCCAGCTGGCCCTAAAAACTTTACTGCTTTCCATTTAGAGCTGGTCGAACCAGGTGCTGACAGACTACACAACCACAATGTGGTACTGCAACAAATAACAGTTCTGGTTTCCTCTGTGTGGAGGCTGCGAGGCTTTGATGATAGCTGGCGCTTCATGAGTTTTTCTGATGGGCAGACACCAGCAGTATCGCTAAACATCAGGGCAGATGAATTCAGTAGTAGCACCTGCACCTTGAGGTATTATGGGATATCTTCGTCCATTGGGGCATATCCTTGGTAGATCTGCAGTTTACATCTGAAAATACTCATTGTTAACACTTTTGCTGTGGGGTTTCTTTCTCAAGAGGAGGTACATTCTGCCTTCAGTGGGACTTTGGCCTACGTTATCATTTCTGCCCTTTCTGCTGAAACTGATCAACATCTCTTGAGCAAAGTCAGGCAGATTCTGTTGCCACCGGATTGGGCAAGGAGAGAGGGTGTGGTACTCTGAACTTCTGACCCTGAACCTCTGACCGTCACTTTGGGTTCTTCTTCAGCAGAAACTGCTATCCCATCACCAAACAGGGTGTTGCAGTCAAACCCTCCCTAAGCTACATCTTCATAAATGGAAATTTTGACGGAACCAACTCAGATGGATAATGTCATTTTGGCTGCTTGCTACCCTTCCGCCAAATCACTATATTAAGGCAACTGGTCCACATTATTCATTTGGTGCGAAGAGAAGCAGGTTGACCCTCAACAAGTTCAATTGTCTGATATGCTTTGTTTTGTGTTTTTGGCCTGGCAAGGCTGTGCTGTGGGTGTCTTTAAGAATTACTTATTGTTCTTCATGGCCTTACTTTATTTGATTGATGAGCCCTCATTTTCAAATCACCTATGATGATGTGTTTCGAAAATGGCTTTCACTTATATTTCCACCTCCCTACTTCATCAGGCTACAGTGGGACCTCAGTTTGGTTCTTTCATACTTGATTTGCGCTCTTTTCAAGCCTCTTCAGGGTTGTGCTGAGACTCTTTACGCTAGGCAATATTTCTCTTTGCCATCAACAACAGAGACCAAGAAGCCTTGTCAGTTCACTCTCCGTATACTCCCTTATTTTTAACTGACAAAGTGGTGCTTAGTATGTGCGTATTCTTTCTTCTGAAACTGGTGGCACCTTTTCACCTGGGGCAATCCATTATGTTCTTTTCTCTGCCATATCCGTCTAAAGAGGATACTAGGCTACATAGGTTGGGTCAACGACTTGCTCTTAGCGTTTGTATTGATGGGACTTAGGGAGTACCGGGGATAAGGAGTTTGTTGTGTTAGCTCCTGAGAACAAAGGAAGGGTGATCTAGAAACAGATCCTATCCAGATTGATTGTCCACTTCATCAAACTGTGTTACGGCTTGGCCAAAAAGGATCCTCCCCAGTGATCATTCCTCCAAAGTTCTGATTTTGGACATGTGGTTGGCAGCAACTTAGACATTTTTCAATACTTTAACCAGTTACTCCTGCACGGATTCACAAGTCTACATTGAGGATCATTTGCTTACTCTCCCCAACCCCACTGTCACATCACGCTATACACTGATACACTATCAAACCACAGCGTCATCACCACCTGCCCACCCACTCGTTCTGTGGCGTAGACATTCAGAGATTAAAAAGGGCTCAAGTTTGCTTTTGTATACTACCAGCAGAAGATCAATATTTAAGTTTTGCATTCTTGGGTGGAGATTAAATTGACAACAGTGTGCAGGTCTGCGTCTTTATGCAACTCCTAGTAGTCATGACCAGAGGTGAGCCTGAGTTTTGGAGTAGGTCGATCGCACCTCCTGTCGATGTGCAAGAGTTTCTGGATCCAGTATTGAGCCTGAGGAGATTCCCAAGGTGATAAATCGGAAGGGGAGGAATCTGCAGATAGAGTATCCTTCAGAAAAGGTATTACCAATTGTAAGTAGCCTATGTTTGCATAGGTTCTGTACCCTCTTTAAGATTAGCTTGGTGGGGTGGTAGTTAGTGAGATGTGGTAATGGGTGTCTTGGTAAGGTTTATAGCCTGAGAATTATATGTATATCCTACTGGCTTCAAATTAATTCAGTCTGATCCAGCATGCATGTGCATTTACTCCTCCAGACAAAACTGAGGGAATAGGAGTTGTAGATTTCAAAGAGGTCACTATATAATTGCATTTAAAAGAAATGTTCAATTATCTTGAACGAGATATGAGTAGAACCTTTGTTTTTTGGTGTGAGGACGTTTCTATGTATTACTTGAACCACTCCAAGATCCTTGTTTCGCTCTGTTTTCTCTTTTTAAAGCAGGTGCAAAGAATTTTGTAGTCCTGTGGGAAGTAATGTGCTGTGTCTAAATAGGTCCATGTTACCTGCATCACAATCGGGTAACGACCTTTACAGATCGCTAGAATTCAGTAGTTTTGTGCTTCTGCTGTAGGCAAAACTATACACTCTACACTCAAGATTCATCAAGTATGAAACAAGTGTACAAAAAGAATGCCGCTGACAGTAGTGCCAACAGTTGGCTCCTCTCTGACCAGAGCTGTGAAATGCAATCATCATGTTAAGTTCTCGCTTTTTCTTGGTGTTAGACCTGTCCTCTCCTCCTCCATTTTGCTGAACTTATTTCTGTTGGCCTTAAGACTCTGTTCACTTTACCACTGATAACCTGCACTAAAGTGCTTGTTCTCACTCCCCTAAAACATGGTTATATCGGCTTATACTCAATTGGCACACTTAACCTAATTGCAAGACCTTTGTAGAGTGGTATATCATATACCCGGTGCCTGTAAGCTAAATGCTACCAGTGGGCCTGAGCACTTATTATGCCACCCACTTAGGAAGCATCTTAAAACGTGTCCAGGGCCTGCTACTGCAGCCTGAGTACAGATATAAACTGCAATGTTGACTTCACATTAAAACCCCTAGCCAAGCCTTAAGCTCAACTTTTAGCACATATACATCACCCCTAAGGTAGACCCCAGGTAGCCCATAGGGCAGTATGCTGTATAATTAACAGGTTGGACATATACTTTTAAGTTTTACATGTCCTGGTAGTGAAAAATTTCGAAATTTGTTCCAGAGTCAGAAATGATCCCTATATTCAAAAAGGGCTCCTGAGATACACCAACCACTTATAGACCCATAAGTCTTATAGATAGCTTGTAAAAGTTATTCAGCTGGATAATCCTGGATAGACTCTAGGAATGGCTAACTATTAATGAAATCCTGACTCCTCTGCAAGCGGGCTTCTGAGAACGCACAAATACTATTGACCAAATGTTTTGGCTCCAGGTATTTTTTTGAAAAACTGTTTCTTTGGGTGGTGGTCGTCTTTATGTGTATTTTGTGGATTTGCGTACTGCATTTGATTTAGTGCCAAGATCCTCCCTCTGGCAGGTACTATTTGAAATGGGGGGTGACCAAGTACCTGCTGGACATCAGTATAAGGCTGCACAAAAACAACTATGCGCAAGCTAGGTGCAGTCAAGTGGGTGAATTGACTGATCCAATCCCCGTCAATAGAGGAGGCAGACAGGGTTGTGTACTCGCTCCCATACTGTTCATGTTGTACATCCACCGCTTAGTATTTTTTGGTGACCAATGTGACAATAACGCTACTAGCCTGGAAAACCCAAGTGTCCCTGCCCTCATGTTTGCTGACAATACTTATACTTTGCTTCTCTCTAAATCACCCATGAGACTCCAAAAACTTTTGGATTGCTTCAAATGTTTTTGAAAGCAGAGGGATTTGGAGATCAATGTAGGGAAAACAAAGTATATGGTCTTGAACCCCTGTCACTCATCCAGACCTAATTCTACATTATTGGGGACCTCATTGGAACGTGTGCCCACCTTTGATTTGTATTACACTAATGGAACAGCTTAAAAGACATACTCGTATAATCCACCACAGGCTAAAACTCAAAATGGAGCAAGTAGCCGGAGGAATAGTTAAATTGTCTTGAGGCTTGCAGTTTTGTGCTATCTCCCCGGCTACTCAGATTTATAATCATCGGACCCTTGGGGCAGCCTTCTATGGTACAGAATTGTGGGGACCCAGGGATGCAACTTCCTTAGTAACAGCTGAAAATCAATGTATGCACCAGCTTGACAGGCTTAAATATAAGCATCACCATTCTCTCTCAGATTACATCTAGGGCTTATACCAATCTCTGATAAGATAGGAATGAGACCTGTCTTAGAATGGAGAAGAATTTGGGCTACTCCTGAATTGTGCTCTTATTGCCAGGGTTTAGAAGGAATCCTATGTATCGCTGGCTCATGCAACCTACCCTGGTTAAGATATGGAAAAACGACCCTTGTAGATTTGGGGGAGGGAGCCTATGGAATACTCCAGGGGAGGCTAGGGCTACCTCCATGATGCATATTAAACCTATCTATTGGCAACATATAGAGATGTATATACACCACCCAAAACTTGGCACCCTAACCAATGCTTTTCTCACAGTGAAGGATTCCTTTTTGGAAGAACACGTCCTGGATGAGATAGAGCCAATATCAGCCAGGAGGCTGTTTCTACAGTTTCACTTTGGGACATTGCCCCTCCATTCTTATATTGCAAAATGGGCACAAGCTCACAGGGTGGAGGACTGGCAGTGCCTATCCTGTGGCAACACTAGAGAAGCTCTTGAGCGTGTTCTTTTGCCAAGCCTACCTGAGCAGTAGGAAGAGTTGGATAATACCACTGTGCTGCAATCGAGGTGTTAGGGAACACAAAGAGGCTTTAAGAATTCTGAAATCAGACACTAGCCAATTGATGACCTTTGTAGTTTCCCGGTTTTTGATTTTGATGTCGATAGTCAGGCAAAAATTGTGCACTCTTCCAGGGAAATGAGGTACTGGCGCTGTATGTACTATGCACAATATTAATGCCATTGACCTTAATACTTTATGCACTTGGTTAAGCAGTCTATATGCCTGTTATGAATTTTGTAATAATTTTATATGGTTTTCAAAGATGTGAAAGGATTTTTTTAATTTTTTTTTATTGGCTTTAAAGTTTATGACACATTGTATACATATCTTGTATTTTATATAATGAGATTATTTTTAAATGTGCTTTAATGGCTATTGCGCTGAAATAAAAAAAACATTCTAACCTAAGTTTGTTTTTCACTACTGTGAGGCCTCCCCATCCCATAGGATAACATTGGGGATTCAGTATTACATTTAATAGGCTGTAATTTCCAATTGGGAGCCGAAGACTATATCATGTTTGGTGTCTTTGGAATCGCAATGAGAATCCCTATTTAATGTAAAGTCAGTTTTTTATTACAATCTTGAAGATGCCACTTTTAGAAAGTTGGCATTTTTCTGCCTTTAACCCTCTTGTTCCTGTAGCTTGCCTTGGGTCACATGACTGGGTGTAACTGACAGACCTTGTGAATTCCTCCCAGACAGTCACACAATGGAGTGATTAGGTATGCCTGAATAGGCCATCTGCCAAATTGGCGGAGCTGAGCACAGTCTCACTTACAACTGAATAGGGAGTGCTTCGCCTTCGCCCGAAGGGCCTAACACGTACCTATGATCACTACAGCCAGTCACTGTCTAGAAGCTTCTTCCACCTTCTAGAAGAAGGGCACCAGGGTATAAAAGGGGAACCTCAAACACCAACTCTTCAGCACACTTTTGTACCTAGTGACTACTCTGCCAGGAAGAAGTAGTACTGTGTGGCTGAAAGGGCTACAACTGCTGGACTGCAGCCATGCTACTACCTTGCCTGAATTGTTGCCTTTCTGCCCCGCCCCCCCCTTACCTGGGGAAGAAGGACTGGATTTGCAACTTGAACCCAGGACCACCAGGGTGACTCCAATGGCTGATTTGTAGGCATTCTGATTTGAGCCTGAGGGACAGAAAAGCTTCCTTTTACCTTGGACCCACACCTAAGCCTAGCAATAGTGCGTCCTGACCCTCCAAGTGGTTCCCTGTGAGTCCTGGAATCTTGGAAGTGGTGCTGAAGGTGACCAGATCCACTATCCAAAAGTGGGAAAGTATTGAGCATTCAGGTAAAATCAAATAAGGACTAATGGTATGCAAGTATGGTAGTAAGCATTCTTATAGAGAAGGAAGTGGGTCCTGATAGGCAACTGCGTCTTGTATGTAAAAGGCCTCTGTGACCTGCTTGTGTGAGAATAGAGTGTGGACGGAAATAGCTGCACAGCACTGGGAAAACTAACTACATATGGTTAAGGAGATGAACTCGAGAGAAATCAGTTTCTTCGTGTAAATAGAGCAAATCATAGTTCTAAGTTTATTTTGGAAGCACTCTAGGTGTAAGGCTGTGGTTCATGCCTAAATCTTGGGGCATAAGGGGAGAAGACCTATTGCTGTATTTGTGTTCCTTGTGGGATTTTTATGTTTTGAGTATATCAAGAGAAAAACTGTGTTTTGTGTGTACACCACCAGGGATTTTCATCTTGCTTTGCAAGCAATCTGTGGTATTACTATGAAAGGTCATGTAAATTATACCTAAATGCTTTAATGTGGATTTTTGCTGCAAGAGAGAGCCTGTAGGGATGATTCTGGAATGGAGTGATAACCACCAACTAAAGGAAATTCAAACGCATCTTGAGTAGAAATAACCCTGATTCAGAGAACTAGAGACATCGTCTGGTGGCTAATGTAGACTTGAACATGATTTCTACCTAAGAAGCTTTGCCTGGTGAGAGGGAGGTGTGTGATAGGGTTGTTATTGTAGAGTTCATTGTTAGGGGTAATATGAGCTCTGGTTGTACAACATGTGGGGTAAATGTTTATGAGGAGGGATGAGTGACATTGTTGATTGGGGATGTAAATGGGCCACAGGTGATAAGGATTTAATTAACGAAGCAGGATATAATTTTTTATTTTTTCGATTTTAGAAAAAATGCAGTACTGCAGATTGTATCTCACTGAATACCACTGGCTTTTTCCTGATGATAGCCACTCGGGAAATTTATGTGAAGAGAGGATGAATTACTTCAATTCTAAAAAATAAAATAAAAAGTCAGGTGTTGGCAAATACAGAGGGGAATCTGATTGCTGCACTTTTTTTTTACATTGGATTACATATTTAAAACAATACAAGTGTGAAATTGACAAATCCTAGGGCACCTATAAACTCTAAACAAAGCATCGAGATTCCCCAGCAAGCCCCTCCATACCTCACATATTTAATTTTAATACTCCCATTCTTGACTAAAACAGCTTTAGTTATATCGTGTTTTTACTAAAAGGGTATTTCAAATTCTAAAACTGGGTCTCCACCATGATATATTTTAACACCATCAGGGACACCTAACCTTACCCATATAATTTTTCTACTTTTTCTACCAAACCTTTAAGCTTTTGAGGTAATTAATTTGTACTAAACAAACATATGCTTTCACCATCTTATAGATTTTTTGTACAGGGTAAATATTACCTTCAATTTCATCTCTGATAATGATCTACGCCTCAGGTCATTAAGTCTAAATGTTCACCTTCACAAAAGTCAATATCATCTCATGTAGGAATTACAGTGCTACCTTTAGTCGATCTTTGTTATATATTGAATGGCAGACCTAATAGTGACTATAATGTTATTTGCAAATAAAATGTCAGTGAACAAAAACAATGGAAATTCACCATGGTAATGAATGGATAGTAAAACATTTTTTTTTTCTTTATTTACTTCTGTTTTTAGCTTGTTTCTGTAACTCAAAACAAGGCAGCTAAGGGAAATAAGGATCCTAGTAATGGAAGCGCAGACGATAATGATAAAGTAGGTAACTAGCTATTGACATAGTAAATGTTTTCCATTTACCAGACTGAACTGTGTATGAAAATATAAATTGTTATTGTTTGTTTACACACAATATTAGTGGTCTAGTGATATGTGAGCATAATGGAAATAACACATCTGTAACTAATATAAGAACATGATTTTGGTGAAAATGTGGTTTGATTAGGTTTAGGATTAGGTTTAATTTTGCTTGCAGAAAAAAGAATGCCGAAAAAATCATTCTTGATTAAGGCTAAGTGAGGCGGCTGCAACTTTTCTTTTAATTGTAAAGTATTTTTGTATTACTTCTCTCATCTGCCATGTACTTACAGTAAATCCCCTTTTGTGTGTTTATTGCTAAACGATTCATGTGTCTTGCGGTTGGGTAAGGTAGGTGACCAGAAAACCCACCCTTCTATTTCTTCGGCCTATCTCTTCTTCACTCTGTTTATGATGTGTGCCTAAAGTATTTATTTGGATTTGAAGTAAAATTAGGTTCACTCTTTTTCTGTGAGGTTACTTTTGACAAATGCTCTTACACCCTCCTTCATTCTTGTTCCATTATTTTTTCGAGGTGAGAACAAACAAAGCCCTGTTTTGTCTTCATGATGCCTAACTTTGTATAATATATGTGATAGTGTTCTAAGGAGGATTGCGGAGAAGCAATTTTGTACAAATCCCACCTGTGATGGATATATTAGGTCCCCAATTACATATCTCAGTCTGTTTGCTAATACTTTGGTTATTATTTTCATATCTACAATTAATAGGAACATAGATAGGTAACACCTGCATTGTAATGGGTCCTTGCTTGCTTTCAGAACTAGAGATATGTGCTTGTTGTATTCAGCTATAAAACCTTCCTTTTCTGGCAGATATTTCTAACTGCAGATTCCTCACCTTGTGCATAATGCCCAGGCATCAGACTGGATCCAGAACCGCTTAACCCCTTCGCTGCCAGGCCTTTTTTTGGCTATTTGGGGCAGTTCGCGCTTAGCCCCTCATAACTTTGCGTCCATATAAGCTATCAACGCTAAATTTGAGTCTTTTTTTCCCAACATCTTAGGGATTCTAGAGGTACCCAGAATTTGTGGGTCACCTGGGAGGAGACCAAGAAATTAGCCAAAATACAGCGAAAATTTTGTGTTTTCCCCAAAAAATGGGCTGCAGAAGACTTGTGTTTTTTCCCCTGAAAATGGCATCAACAAAGGGTTTGCGGTGGTAAAACCACACAATTTTGGCATTTTACTGGGACATTCCCCATTTTTACTATTTTTTGTGCTTTTAGCCTCCTTCCTGTTAGTGACAGGTATGGGTGTGAAACCAGTGCTGGATCCTAGAACGGTATACATTTCTGAAAAGCAGACAAAATTCTGAATTCAGCAAGGGGTCATTTGTGTAGATCCTACAAGGTTTTCTCACAGAAAATAACAGCTAAAATAAAAAAATATTGAAATTGAGCTGAAAAAACAGCTATTTCTCTCCACGTTTTACTCTAACATTTTCCTGCGATGTCAGATTTTTTAAAACAATATACCGTTACATCTGCTGGACTCTTCTGGTTGTGGGGATATATAGGGCTTGTAGGTTCATCAAGAACCCTAGGTACCCAGAGCGAATAAATGAGCTACACCTTGCAATGGGTTTTCATTCTATACCGGGTATACAACAATTCATTTGGTGAAATATAAAGAGGGAAAAATAGGTATCAAGAAAATCTTTGTATTTCCAAAATGGGCACAAGATAGGGTGTTGAGAAGCAGTGGTTATTTGCACATCTCTGAATTATGGGGTCACCGTACGAGCATGTGAATTAAACGGCATTTTTCAAAAAGACGTCTTTTTTACACACTGTTTTACATTTGGAAGGAAAAAATGTAGAGAAAGACAAGGGGCAATAACACTTGTTTTTCTATTCTGTGTTCGCCCAAGTCTCCTATTAAAAATGGTTCCTCGCTTGCGTGGGTAGGCCTAACGCCCGAGACAGGAAACGCAACATGGACACATCCTGCTGCCCGCTTCCCTGGGTGAGGATAGACTGGACCTGCAACTTCACCCTTGAACCTAGGTACCAGATTGACTCTAATGGCTAGTCTGTTGACCCCCTGTGAACCTCAGGACAAAAAAGGCTCCCCAATATCCTGAACCAGTCCCTGGGCCCAGCTGCGACACAATGATTTCCTGATCCTCAAGAGTAGCCTCCTAGGTCATCTACCATTCGTGTAGCTTGAGGGCACTGAAATTAAGCTTTTGGGCTATCGCAATTGTGAACAGACCCATTTGCATGAGACCTCCTCACTCGCACCTCATATCAGCACACAGCTCCATCAATCCGACTCTTTGCACTGTGGCATTTACTACTCAGGGAGACCACCAATGTGAGGCTCCAGCAATGCCGACCCACAATGTCAGCCAGCTCTTTGCCAACAGCCTCCTGTGATGCTCTCCCAGATCCTTGTGGGCCTCTCCAACAGGAACAGTGCTCTTTGCACAGACTTGCGAAGGTAAACTTCAGTGGGCCTAAGCTGGTAACTGTAACTGACCTGCTCTCCATTGTGGTTATCCTGTTTGGAAAGTGCCTAGCTGTGGATTTTGATCTCTAGCTTAGCCGGCACCTAGGAAAACCTACCAAACCTGTGCATTTTTTTAAACTAGACACCTAGGGGAATCCAGGATGGGGTGACTTGTGGGGCTCTCACCAGGTTCTGTTACCCAGAATCCTTTGCAAACCTCACAATTTGACCAAAAACACTTTTTCATCACATTTCAGTGACTGAAAGTTTTGGAATCTGAGAGGAGCCACAAGTTTCCATCCACCCAGCTTTCCCCCAAGTCTGCCGATAAAAATGGTATCTCACTTGTGTAGGTAGGCCTAGTGCCCGCGACAGAAAATGCCCCAAAACACAACATGGACACATCACTTTTTCCCCAAAGAAAACTGAGCTGTTTTTTACAAATTGCCAAGCTGTGGACTTTTATCTCTAGCTCAGCCGGCACCTTGAAAAAAACCTAACAAACCTGTGAATTTTTGAAAACTACACACCTAGGGGAATCAAGGATGGGGTGACTTGTGGGGCTCTCACCAGGTTCTGTTACCCAGAATCCTTTGGAAACCTCAAAATTTGGCAAAAAAAAACAGTTTCCTCACATTTCGGTGACAGAAAGATCTGGAATCTGAGAGCAGCTAATAATTTCCTTACTCCCAGGCGTTCTCCCAATACAAATGGTACCTCACTTGTGCGGGTAGGCCTAGTGCCAGCGAAAGGAAATGCCCCAAAACACTATCTGGACACATCGAAAGTATCAAATACAAAACTACCTGTTTTTGCGGGGTGGGAGGGCACCTGCGTTTTTGGTCCTGGGCTCAGCAGCCATTCAGGGAAACCTACCAAACCCAGACATTTCTGAAAACTAGACACCCTAGGGAGTCCAGGGAGGTGTGACTTGCATGTATCCCCAGTGTTTTCCTACCCAGAATCCTCAACAAACCTCAAAATTTGCTAAAAAACAAATTTTTCCCACATTTCTGTGTGGTATCACAGCACTGGGACACATTTCCTACCACCCAACATTCCCCTCGGTGTCCCGGTAGAAATTATACCCCACTTGTGTAGGTGGGCCAAGTGCCTGTGACATGGAAGAGCCAAAAACTTGTCGAAATTGAGGGGGAACCACAGTGGGTCCAAAAGGGCAGTTTGAAGAAAAAAAAAAAAACATTTCTAGGCTGACAAGTGGGGCAGAATTTTTATCGGTATAGATGAGACAATGCTGGGTGGTAGGAATTCTGTGGATTCCTGCAGATTCCAGAAGGTTCCATCACAAAAATGTGGAAAAAGTGTGTGATTTCCAGCAGAGTTGGAGGTTTGCAGGGCATTGTGGGTAAGAAAATGGTGCAGGGTGCATGTGAAGCACACCACCCTGGACTCACCCAGATGTTTAGTTTTCAAATATGTCTCGGTCTTGTGGATTTGTCTACATGGCAGTGTCCCAAAGTCCAAAAAGTGCAGCCCTCACCATTCCAAGTGGGACGATTTTGAGAGTTAGCCAACTGATGACATCATAAGACGTCACTGGGGAGGGGGGGGGGATTAGGGGTGGAAAGGGAAGCGATTCTCCTGGAGCCTGCTTGGTGGGATTGGGCATTGTGCATTGACATGGTTCTGCTTCGAAAGTGACAAGCAGAGCTGCATTTAAGTACCACCATTGCGCACTGACATCAGTTCCTTTCTGAGCCTTAAGATGCAAATCCGTAGCTTCTCCCAGGTTTTTGACCAGACCTTTGATGAAATTTTTCTAGTGTGCAAGAGAAACATTGCCCTTTAAAACCACTGAATTTTAATTCTGCTGTAGCTGCAACAAACAGATGTCTGTAACGGACCCTTGCGAAGTCTGTTTGTGGTGCCTGGGGTCAGACACGACTCCAAGTCCCGTGGCGGCTGTTCCCAGATGAACCCAATAGCTATATGAGACTGCAATGCCAAACTCTACATCTCTAAACACAAGAAGACTCCATGCTGTAAACACAAAAAATCCAAGCGGGAAACGGCCCCTGCCCACCATTCTCTAACTGCAGTGAGGGTGCTTATGTGCCTCCCCGTCTCGCTCTGAATCTCCGTCAGAGCCAATTCTGAGTCTGTTCCTGATGCGCCCTGAATTCACAGGTCATTTGCAATATTGCAGCAAGCATAAGCCTTTTTAGGAGGCCATACTGCAGGTTTTCGTTCTATCTGGCATGCCTTCAGACCCCAAGGATCTTCAGGGGCCTCCAGTCTGACCTCCTTTAGCAGGTCCACTCTTGGCACCATCTGTGCCCCTTGGACCTACATTGGATTCAGCACCAACTCCATTGCTCACTTCTGTTTTGGCGCATCCCTGTGCTGGTTCCACTCACCTCATTGCCAAGGCCGTTGTTGGCCCTGGATGACTTCATACAGCCTATTTTGCAGTCCCCAATTTGGATGCACCACCGACCAGATGTCATCTATCAGATCACAAGTGGTGTGTGTGTGTGTGTCTCAAGGTTTCTCAGCCCTTCTTCCACTTCTGGGGAGATCCCTGGTTAGACCTTTTTTTCCACCATGGGCTTGAGTATCTGTCCTCTGATCAGTTTGCCGGACCAACTTTCTATGTTCAAATCAACTGTTGGGGTGAGGTTTATTAAAGGTTTTGCACAAATGTTCCCTCCCATGCCCTTTTGATACATAGTAGGACCATAACTTTATCTTGATACTCCTCGTATATGTCCTCCGAAGCCCCTGTATAGCTGATTGCTTTGTCTCCTGACTCTGAGAACTGACTTTGTCATTATGATTATGTCACCTCTGCCTGGGAGTAAACTGCGTGCACTGTTGGTGCAACCATCCTACACCACGTTTTTTCTGGGCAAATTTGTGTTGAGGACTTGGATGGCTTTTTACCAAAAGTTGTAACTCCCCACCCACTTCCCCAGTGGCCATTCGATCATTTGTCCAGGTTACTTTGTTCATTCTCACCCCTTGAAAGATGAGGAGAGGCTCCATCATTTGGAACTCAGAAAAACTTTATTTTTACACACATCTTCCCCAGGATCATTCAGTAGTGGATCAACTCTTTGTGGGGTTCTTCGGAGCAATGAAAGAGAAGGTTGTTCAGAAGAGGGCTTTGTCTTAGTGAATAGTCCTCTGTATTAAGATCTGAAATGCACTGGCCAACAAGCAGACCCTGGAAGGTCTCAGTGCCCATTCCACCACGTCAAAGACCACTACCACTGCTTTGGTTTGAGGAGTTCCTGTCCTTGATATTTGCCCTGTAGTGACATGTGCATCAATGCATACGTTTCTAGCAGTACTGCCTTTACAGCCAGTTCTGGTGGAAAAGACACTTCACTGGCTCAGTTCTGCAAGACTTCCGGTCTGAACCCACTCCACAGACCCACCACCTTGGAAAAATGCTGCTTTGGTATCTGTTCTATGGTGATAAATCTGTAGTTACGAGTATCCATCAGAAGACCAAGTTATTTACCCTTGGTAACACTCATTCTTGTGAATACAATATCTAATCGCAGATTCCTCATTACTTCCCACCTTCCCATTTAGTGGAATGGCCTCTTTTTAACAACTAGAAAGATCCCAGCACAGCACATTGTTATGAACAATTGTTCACACTTCTCCTCTGAGGACACAGAGGGGGAAAGATAAGAAATGGATGCATATGTGGCTCCGTTCCTTCACTTCTGGGATGTCATGGAAACAAAGCAGAGCCATACCACACCATCTAGTGGCATGCAGGAGCGCTACTACAAAGTGCTCTGCATCCAGTCTGGCACCTGTATTGATATTTTAAGCTGAATAATCTGTGGTGAGAGAGTATCCACCAGAAACAAAAACATTACCAAAGGTAAGTAACGTGTTATCCTTGACATGAAACTCATTTGTTCCTTGCTAAGGATTTGTGTTTCTCGGATAAAATTAACCTTATAGACCAAACCCCATAAAATGCAACAGGATCCTCCTGTTTGGTCATTGAACCCTTTAACATTTAAAGAAGAACAATGAACCATTTAGACCTTGTAACTTGAAGACTACATCTGTGACACAACCCTTTGTAAGACCCTGTAAATGTCTGCGTGACTGTAATTTGCAGTTTTTTGCCTTAGAATATTGAATACTCAACCCTCTCTTTTCTCTCCACTCAAAACAATTTGTATCATGAAATGCAGGAAACTTATGGTGTTATTTCCTAAGCCTTCCTCAAGACTCATGATAGCACCACTAAGGTCCACTGTCGCACATCATTGACCACCAAGCCAACTTCCATTGTATGAATATTAAAATTTGGCAAAAATGAAATTGAAACCTTGATGTGGCACATCATCACAGTATCCAAATAATAGGTCCATTCATGTCCTATATCAGCGATACCATTACTACAGCCTCTCCCACATGATGGGACAGTAATAACTCTAGGCATCCACAAATGATTAAAAAAAGATAAAGTGATATAGTGTCTCACTAACCTGACATTTCTCCTTGTGAAGCAGGCAATCTCTGTATATTGGAACACCAAACCACCTCATTTATGGCATGGAAATATGCTCTTTTACTCTGGGCAGAGAATAGGGCATTGCACAAGGATGAGGCCCAAGGCCTCCACCAGAATCCAGTAGCTGGTTCATGAGACATACTTTTAGAATCTCTAGAGAAAAATCACGCCAAAACCATGCTGTCCCAATAATCTCACCCCATTGTACAATCTGCTCTGAATTGCCTTTGTGTATTGTGTGTACCCTCCCTCCCGGATCATCACTGAGGAGCTCAAGGCAATGTTAGATACCCTTGATAGCCTGATATAGCACATCTGATAGGGACTTCTAGTTGCAGATTCCTTACCATAGAATTTCCCACAGGCGTCAATCTGGATCCAGAGATTTTGCTTTGAGCAGTACCCTTGCGCACCATTAGGTGGTGTCGGTCGCCTCTGCATTGATTGTTGGCATCATGGTCGCCGGATATGACATTGCAGGTCATATATAGGTGCCACCCCAGCATGCTGATGTCAGTTCTTTTCTTTCTGCCCCAGCCTACGCACAGATCTGAAGTGAGCTACCCTTACTTTTTGACTGACCTTTCGACTTTTTGTCAAACTTTTTTGACTTCTAGTGTGTTGAGATGTCTCTTAAGACCGGCTTCAAGCCCTGCGACTCCTGACACCACATGATGTCAGTGCCGTATCCGCACTTGAGGTGTTTGTGGTGCTTGGAGTGTGACCACGACCTGAAGTAGTGCTCCGACTGCCGGGCCTTGAACCCAAAGGCTTTGAGGGAGCAGTCCCTAAGGCTGCTTGCCGACTCGCGATTGACTCCACATCGCTCCAGGTCTCGGCTGAGGGGAAGTCGCCGAGACTGCTCGCGGAGCCATCACCACTCCTCCTCATCCCACTCCAAATTGTTGGGTCATTCAGGTAAGCACAAGAAGAGGTCGAAGAAGCACAAGTGTACTTCGATTTCACCCTGTCGTAGGACGACGCTACATGGGAAAAGGAACATTCTCGCTCTAGGCCTCAGTCTTTGGAGCCTGTTTCGGGGTCGACTCTACGCCTCCCTGAGTTTCTGGGAGCCAAAGCCACCCCTGCCCAACTAAAGGAATTTTATGAGGCCATGCATCTCATTGTTGGGCAATCCAGCCCTGTCGGGAGCCTTTGGGCCCCGCAGGGTTGGAAGGGGGCCCCTTTGGATTCTGTGCTGGAGGCTTCTGCCCCGGCTTCGAGGTGCCCCCAAGGATCCACTTCCAGACCAGAGTCGGTTGTACTCTTGCGACCTTCCCCGACGACGGTTCCAGTGTTGACGCTCCTGATGGGTGAAGCAAGTGGTTCTAATACTTCCCCTGACGTTGGTATGCTTTCTCCCATTACAGTGGCTACAGAGGAGGGGGCGTCCTACTACATGGTGGTGCAGAGAGGGCCTTGAGCTGCCTTCGGTGGCTGTCAGATCCAATCTCCTGACTGAGGTGCTGCAGCCTGGGGCTTCCACATCAGATTCCCTTTTGCCCTTCAATGAAGCCCTCACTGATGTCCTGCTGGGGACCTGGTCCAAACCCAGCACAGGGGCTCCTGTTAATAGGACGATAGCCCACTGCCATAGGCCTGCGCCTAACGACCTGACTTTCCTTACCCAACACTCCACCCCGAGAGCTTGGTCATCCAAGCCTCAACGTCCCATGGCCCGTTCCCTTCCACTCCACCAGATAGGAAATCAAAAGAGGATGGACCAGCGTGGGATGAAGTTGTTTACTTCCTCCAGCCTGGCATTGCGGTCCGTGAACACTGTATGCCTTTTGGGCCATTACACCCATACTTTATGGGACACAGTCGTGCAAGTGCTGCCACAGGTCCCGGAAGGGGCTTGGGCCATTCTCTCCCAGGCTGTTGCAGATGGGAGGGATGCAGCAAAGGTAACAATCTGATGTGGGCTGGATATGACCCATTTTCTTGGAAGATCGGTTGCTTCAACAGTGGCCCTGAGGCACCGTGCCTGGTTACAGACATCTGGATTTTCAGGGGATATTCAACCTATTCTGATGGACATGCCCTTTGATGGCAGCCGTTTTTTGGGGGATGAAGCAGACTCTGCGCTTGAGCACCTTAAGGAGTCCTGGCATGTGGCCTGGTCCCTTGGCCTTGCTGCTGCGATTAGCTCCTCTCAGTCTGCTTTTTGCCCCTTTCGTGGCCACAGAAGGGGAGCCCAACCATGTCCGTTCCCCGCCAGCCACCGCACTGTGCATGCTGCTCAGCCTCTGCGGGGCGAGGATGTGGAATCCAGCGTCCACGTGGAACAGGGTGCTAGCAGTCTAACCAGTCCATCACCCCCTGCTCACCTGCAGTTTCCCACCAGGGACCAGTCGGAGGAAGGAATTGCCATCCCCTGCCCCTCTGGAATACCGTCACGTCAGACAGCTGGGTTTTGCAAACAGTCCAAAGGGACTACTCCCTCCCCTTGGAGAATACCCCTACTCCCATGCCACCATCCTACGATCGGATGACGGAGGATCAACTGGCATGTCTCCACGAGGAGGTTACAACTGTCTTGTCCAAGGGAGCCATAGAGAGGGTCCCTGTGCCAGAAGTAGGTTGTGGCCGTTATTCCAGCTACTTTCTGGTGCCCAAAAAGGACAAGGGCCTCCACCTAATCCTCAACATCCAGTCCCTCAAACTCTTCCTCAGGAAGGAGAAGTTCAAAATGCTCACTCTGGCTCAGGTCTTATCTGCCCTGAACCCAGGAGACTGGACGACAGCATTGGACTTGCAAGGCACTTATTTCCATATTCCCATCCTGCCTGCTCACAGACGTTACTTGTAGTTTGCGGTAAGTCATGAGCACTTTCAATTCACTGTGCTTCCCTTTGGCCTTATGGACGCCCCTCGGGTGTTCATCAAAGTGATGGCGGTGGTTGCAGCTCATCTGCGCAGGATAGGAGTTCAGTCTTCCCCTGTCTCAATGACTGGCTGTTGATGGTGGGCTTGCGCCAGGCTGTTATCTCCCACCTCCAGACCATGGCAGACCTCATGCATTCGCTGGGGTTCACTGTCAACTTGCCAAAGTCACACCTGACTCCCTCTCAGACACTCCCTTTCATCGGAGCTGTTCTGGACACAGTGCAGTTTTGGGCTTATCCTCCTTAAAAATGAGTCCAGGATATTCAGGCTATGATTCTGATGTTTCAGTCTCTCTCCTGGATTTCAGTGAGAATGACTCTGAGGCTGCTGGGCCGCATGGCCTTCTGCATCCTGCTGGTGACACATGCCAGATGGCACATGAGGGCTCTGCAATGGGACCTGATGTTCCAGTGGGTGCAGCATCATGGGAATCTCTCCGACATGGTCCAGATCTTGGAGGGAACTGTGCAAGATCTGCAGTGGTGGCTTTTGAACCGCGATTGGGTCAGAGGTAGACCTCTCTCACTTCCCCATCCAGATCTGACTGTAGTGACAGATGCTTCACTTCTCGGATGGGGTGGCCACATGGGAGAGGTGGAGATCAGAGGTGTCTGGTCGCCATCGGAGTCCGAGCTCCACATCAACCTTTTGGAGCTCAGGGCAATCATACTGACATTGAAGGCATTCCTTCCCTCTTGCAAAGGGAAAGTGGTGCAGGTGTTCATGAACAAAACCACTGGCATGTGTCACTGTAACAGACAGAGCTGGGTAGGATTGTGGACCCTTTGTCAAGAGGCTCTCCGCCTCTAGACATGGTTGGAACATCAGGGCATATCCCTGGTGGTTTAACATCTGGCAGGCTCTCTGAAAGTCAGATTAGACAAACTCAGCTGTCGGTGACTGGCTGATCATGAATGGCGTCTCCATCAAAAGGTGGTGCAAGTTCTCTTTCAGCAGTGGGGAGAGCTTTGGTTAGATCTGTTCGCCTCCGCAGAGAGCCCGCAATGTCAGTTGTTTTGCACGTTGGAGTTTCCAAGGGAGCACTCGCTCAGTGATGCTTTTCATCTCGAGTGGAACTCATCTCTCCTTTCTGCCAATAACACTTCTGCCCAGAGTTCTGAAGAAGATCAAGAATGATCGGGCCGAAGTAATGCTTGTGGCTGCGAACTGGGAATGAAGAGTATGGTATCCCGAGTTATTGCTCATGGTCATCGATCCTCCGATCAGACTGCCTCTTCGGGAGGATCTTCTGTCGCAGCAGCAGTGGACGGTTCTCCACCTGAATCTGTCTAGTCTCCACCTTCTTGCGTGGAGATTGAGTGGTTGCAGTTGACAGCTTTTGACCTTCCGCCCGAAGTTTGCAATGTTATCTTGGCAGCCAGGCGTACCTTCACTAAAATGGTAGACGCCTAAAGATAGAACCTATTTGTGGCATGGTGTATAGGCAAGTTTGTAGACCCCCTCCCCTCTTTTTGAGGTTCTTTTGTTTAGTCTTTCTTTGGGCACCCTAAAGGGTTATTTGTCTGCCATCTAGGCTTTCATCCGATTGCATGACCAACCCTCCTGGTTTAAATCTCCCATTGTTGGATGATTTCTTAAGGGCCTTACCCATCTCTTTCCTCCTTCCCTGTTTATAATGCCCCAATCAGATTTTAACTTCGTTCTTACCTATCTAATGGGTGCTCCCTTGGAGCCAATTCACAACTGCCGACTTTGCCTGCTTTCATTGAAAACCGTCTTCCTTGTAGCTATCACCTCTGCCCACAGAGTGAGTGAGCTGCAGGCTCTTTCTTCAAGGCCACCCTTTTTCTCCATCCACCCTGACAAGGTGGTGCTTCGTACTAGGGCTTCTTTTCTACCTAAAGTGGTCACGCCCTTTCATGCAGGCCATTCAATCACTTTGCCTACTTTTTAAACGCCCCCAAATCCCTTCAAGTAGAGGAGAGACCCCACCATCTGGACCCAAAAAAAGCCTTGGTGTTCTATATTGATCAAACAAAAAGAGTTCCGGGTGGACGATCAACTCTTTGTGGGTTATGTGGGTGTGATGAAAGGTCAGACAGTTCAGAAGAGAACCATCTTTAGATGGGTGGTTCTTTGCATTAAAATGTGCTATGCATTGGCTAAGCCACAGCTGCAACCGCTGCATTAGCATGCGGAACCCCAGTCCTGGACATCTGCCAGGCAGCAACGTGGGTGTCCTTGTACACGTTTACTAAAAACTACTGCCTGGACAGTCAGGTCTGCAGGGATGTGTATTTTGCCCATTTGGTCCTGGAGGACTTCCTAGTATGGTTCGCAGACCCACCTTGGGGATGGTATTGCTTGGGTATCTATTCAAATCAGATGAACAAGTTACTTACCTTCAGTAATGAATTATCTGGTAGAGACATATTCTAGTTTATATTCTATCATATTCTAGTTTATATTCTATCTTAAAAAGGGAGAACACTAAACACATTACAAGGAAAGGTGAGCGAAATGTGTGAACAGGGGTGGAACAGTCAGCTTCTATTGAATAATGCCAATCCAACAGCCCACCAGATCTTCTCCCTGTAGTGTTGTGTGAGTATGAATGTTTGAACCCTTTTGGCTCCCAAATGACTCAGTAGAGCTGTGACGTGTTAGAACGTGGTGAAGTGAATGCAGGTTTAAAATGTTGACTTCACTGTTACATGCAGACAAATAAAGACATGTAATACATAGCTCTGTGTGTGGCATATTCATTGGAGGGCTACCAGGCTGGGGACGATGATACAGTTGGCGACGAAATAGGGGATTTGTAACTCGAAGATCGAAAGTGCTTTCCCAGGGAGTTTGCCATGGTCCAAGCAAACTGCTTTTGCATGCCATGTGCCTCCATCGAAGTACAGAATTGACATTTAGCGTATGTGGAGGCAAAGTGCAACTCCAGCTGGTGTGAAGCGTTTGAAGATTAGCTTCACTTGAGAAGTCTATGCATCGCTGGCCAAGAACCTTCTAGCAGAGAGGTACTGCGCTACTATGCAATATAAAACTATACAGTACAAGGCGTGCTACTGCTGAAGGCAGATACACCCAGGTTTTGAAAGTTCAGCAAATAGTGACAGCAAATTCAATGATAATGTTGCCATCACAAGCCGTGCGAGGCAGAGATCAACCAAGTGTCAAAAGCACAAAAAAACTTCTGAAAGCACAGCAGTTCAGATACAAGGAAAGGTTATTGGCTTACCAGAACCGATTAAAGAGAATCATCATACCTCAGCAGTGGGAAGTGGACCTAACAGAAGTGCCCAGGGTTGTGCTTACAGCGCCATCCATATCTGAAGTGGTGGTCAGAACAGTAGAAGGCTGTTTTTCCAATGGAGACGAAGAAAGAGGCCACATTTCCTGCAGTTGTAAAAGATGACCCTGTGGCCATCATGTCACTAACTGATATACTGATGGTATAAATGGAACGGGTCCTGATGGACAGTTGATGAAGCTGGAGGAAACTCGGATATCAATGTCAGTAAGCCCCACAAATGGTTTTAATCCCTCTGCCTTCCTAAGACTACCCCCATCATTTGATACCACCAAAATGCAAAATATTTGTGATAGATGGACTGCCTGGATAGAGACATTTGATGATTTCATTGATGCGTTAGAAGAAACAGATAGCAAAAAGATTATCAAATACCTGAAGAATCTTGCTGGTGAAGGTGTGAAAGAAGTCATAAAGAAAATTCTGCGAGCTGAATAAGATACATACTGTCAAATTAAAGAAGCCTAGAATCTCAAATTTAATTCAATGCTGAATGTCGATTATGAAAGGTACACTTTCAGTCAAGAACAACAAATATTTGGTGAAACCATAGATGAATTTGTTGAGAGACTGGATCCGATCATCAAACACTGTTCAATGAATTTAAAGATGAGGAAGCAATACGTTTCAGAGTTATTTACAGATGCCTGTCAGATTCATTCAGACATCGAATGCTAAGGGAACGTTTTAGTCTAGAGTGAGTTTTCATGGCTGCCAGAGCTGATTGACAAGCTGCTGACATGAAGGCCAGAGGTGCTCAACGTGAGTCAATCATGAAAAGCAAGCAGAAACACAAGGCTGAAGGACACAAGGTGATGTCCCAGAAGAAAAAGTTGTGATTCAGATGTGGATTGTCGCTTCCACAGGAAGGTAAATATCCCGCTGTTAGACAGATATTCAAAGGCTGTGTGAAGGAGAACCATTTTGTAACACTTTGCCAGGCGAATTGAAAAGTAAGTGCATCACGGCGTGAAGAAAAAAAGGCCTGACCAAACGCTCCAGAAGCGACGCATGCCACAACATCAGTTGAAACAATTCGACACCAAACAAAGTCAGTCATCATCTGAATCATCGTCAAAAAGTTTGTCAGTATTAAACTCAAGGGAAAATTAAGATAATTGTGCTATGTCGATGTGTACCTCAGAAAAATGCACACATGTTGGACTGGCCTCATCTGAAGAAAAATACCAGTCAAAGAAAAGCCGACATGAAAAAGTACCAGAGTCATCCAAATATTATCTGAAGATTACACTGAAAATAAGCGGCTGTTCAATACCTTTCATTATCAACAGTGGTGTGTCAATAAATATTATGCCTGAAGAGAAAACGTAATGGACTCTCTCCATTGCCATGACTGACCCCATCAAAAACCAACGTGTACACATTGGTTGCATCTATTATAACACAAGAAGAGAGTGTCGGGAGTGATTCAACCCCACACAGACTCCCGTTTGAACTAGAGCCTGTAAACACACAAAGGGAGTGGGGTGCTGATAGAGAGAACTGGAATTCAGGAAGCGGTAGTTGGGTGCGTAATCTACAAGAAAGGTATGAGTGTGAAGAGTGGCTGTACCTTTGAGGGAGTTCCATTTACGGACTAGGTGGTCTCACACACATTATAGTGTCATGCTTCATCATATGACCACCTAGCCCCACTCTTGAGACCTCACTATAAATGCGCAGGAGCATATTTAGACGATATAGTGGTCTATAGCGAATCGTGGGAAGATAATCTTAACCACCTAGATCAAATATTCAGATTGTTATATTCTGCTGGCCTTACGGCCAGCCCCACCAATGTCACCTGGCCTACAATAACATCGCGTATCTTGGGTATTTTATAGGCAATGGACAATTCCGACCGCAAAAGAGCAAAGTAGAGGCCATACACCAAACACCGGTCCCAACTACCAAGAGGAAACTTCGATCTTTCCTAGGCCTGGTAGGCTATTATAGGCGATTCATACCGAACTATTCCACTTTGGAAGCCCCTCTTACTGACCTATTAAGGAAAGGACAGCTGTCAAGAATATAAAATTTAACCCCAGATCAACTGTCTAGTTTTCACACCTTAAATAACAGCCTCACCACTGAACCTGTCTTAAGTTGTCCAGACTTTACAAAAACATTCCATCTCCAAACTGACGCCTCAGACATAGGGATAGACGCCGTACTTTTCCAAACAGATGAGACGGGCCATAACCACCCTATAGTGTTTATTAGCCAGAAACTTCTGCCACATGAGCAACGTTATCCGATATTTGAGAGGGAGTGTTTAGCCATCAAATGGACCACTGAGAATTTACAGTACTACCTCTTGGGCCATCCTTTTTTCTTATATACCGATCATGCTCCACTCACCTGGTTATCTACAAACAAAAACACAAATTCCCGTGTTTTGCGGTGGTTCATGGAACTCCAACCCTTTTCGTTTCAGGTCCGTCACATCCCAGGGGACCAACAATATACAGCAGATGACTTGTCCCGCTACCCCTTGGACACGGAACTCCACCAGTCCCTTTCTAGGGAGGGGAGATGTAGCTGGGTGCAGAAACACCCGGCTATCGACTAGGGCGGCCTCCAGGCCGCCCGATACCCTGGGGGCACTGCTGAGGCGGGACAAGGGAACACTCCCCTCAGGAATTCGGATATCCGGATTCCCGTAGTGAAACCCGGGGCAGGATGTCCGCGGCTGAGAAGAGAGGACGTGGAAGCAGAGGATCCGTGTGGAGAGGACGACGCAGAGAAAACGGTGCAGGAAGATCTGCGACGGGAGAGAGCCAGACCAAAGGATCACCCAAGGAGCAGAACCGCTTGGAACAACTGACTCCCGGGGAAAGCCTCGACGAAGGGCAAGCAAGCCCGGAAACTCTGACACTCTGCCACATTCCTGGAGGGGCATGGCTCCAGCAGGTACGGTCCTGCCTTCAAAGCAGGATAAACGCGTTGGTGGGGAAAGAGGAGGGAGAGAGAGGGTGGAAGGGGCTGAAGGAGTGAGAAGGCGGAGGAGAAAGGATTAAGTAAGGAATAACTGGCAGGATTTGCCCTAGAAGCATATATATATTTTTTTTTGCCTTGCTTTGCTATTCTTTTGGGGTTTGTTTGAAGGATAGGAAATTGTTTGCTAGCGTTTTCTTTTCCTTCCTCCCACTTAAACCCACACTTACCTTTATGACACGGGTGATGTACCTTTGACATGTCCTTCAAAGAGATTTCATTCACTACGGTGGTTGTACTATTGGGATTTTTAAAAAAAACTTTCTCCCCAATCCACCCTTTTCCCTACTAGTTCACTACTCTCTCTCCCTGTCCTCACACCATACTAAAACAGTCCAAGAGACAAAGTGCAGAGTTACGACTTACCTTACGTTCTTTCCTTTCCCGGCTTCCCTGACGACGACATTCCACCACAAGATCATCGGCAAAACTCCAGAAGACCTGAAAGAGAGAAGAGGAAGAAAGAGTACTTCAGTGAGAGAGAGAGAAAGAGAGCTTCAAGGACTGATAGAAAGGACTTGTGAAGCATCAATAAAATATACATCTTTTCCAAACCTACAACCCTGAGTTGTCTTGTATGTCCTTACTGCTACGCCCACCGCCACAAGCAGATACCCACATGATCGAAAAGACATTGTGGCTTATGCAAGCAAAGGTTTGTCACAGACTGAATGATTTTATTCACAACCTGAAAAAGAGAGTTTAGCAGTGGTGTGGGCTTAAGAGCATTTCCCCGTGTTCCTATAGAGAAAACCTTTTACATTTGTGACAGATGATCAGGCTTTGCTGACCAGCTTTGGTAATCCAAAGTCCAAGATGCCTCCTCGTATTGAACATTGGGGTCTGTGATTACAAGAGTACAACTACACAATTGGGCATGGTCCAGGGAAAGATCAAAGCCCTGCTGCCTATTTCTCCAGAATGCATATACAGTGTCAAGGTACCCCTTCTAAGACAGATGAAGTCTCCATAAATTTCATTGTGAAATCAATCACGGCTGCTGCTATTCTGTTAAATTGTCACTGCCCTGAGTCAAGGTAGTGACATGTTAAAGCTGAAAGACATTATTACACATCAGTCACGGAACCAACGTACTCAACCTCTTACCAGTGACCGTGAATACCAGAAGTTTAAAAATGTCCAAGATAAACTGTATGTGACACAAGAAGGCAATATCCTGAAGGGTTCGAGAATTGTCATTCCGGAGATTCTGCAACAACAGATAATTGAAGCGGCCCATGAAGGACATGCCACAAAACAAGCTCTCTGAGATCGAGTTTGGTTTCTTCATCTCGATGACAGAGTTGAAAGAGAATTCCTATCATCTGTGCAACTACCAGTCATCACAAACCACTCAATACCCCTTAAGCAAGTTAGAGTTGCCAAAACATGTCTGGGAAACAATTGCTGCTGACTTTTTCAGTCCACTTGACAATGGACATTACCTGATGGTGATTGTCGATGAAGACTCCCATTTTACATTAATAGAAGATCTCCCATCTATCACTCAGGAAAGAGTCATTGCGAGATTAGACAGCATCTTTGCGACATGGGGCATTCCTGCGATATTAAAATCTGACAATGACTCACATTTTAATAGTCGAAAATTCAGAGACGTTCTCAATCTGTTTCATGTGAAGCATCAAAAGAGCACAGCTCCTTGGTCACAAGCTAATGGCCTTGTTGAATATTTCATGAGTACAATAAAGAAAGCTGTTCATTGTGCTGCATTGGAAAAGCTCGACCTCAAGACTGTTATGAATTCTACCCTATGAGCTTACTGTTCAACTCATCACTCGACCTATCGTGCAACGTTTGTTTGGGAGAGCAAAGATGACCAAGTTACCTCAATGGACCAATACAAGATCAAGAATTAAGGGAGAAACCGATATAAAAGACTTGGATCATAAAGAGAAAATGAGACCTATGCAGACAAGCGACACCATGGAAAAGATGTTGTCTTCACAAGAGGAGATCGAGTGCTCGTCTTTAAGCTGAGAAAACGTAAGTCTGATGCTGAGCCATTTCATGTTGTAATCAGCAAAAGACACATGGTAACTGCCAAATGTCCTGGGAAATCCATTTACTTGCACTTCAGACATGTGGCTCATCACTCGTCAAATACTAATGTCAACGTAGAGACTGATTCAGAAAGGACATTTGGAAAACCCCAGACTGCTGTTCCTTCTGCATCTCCAACGCAGATCATGGACACTCCTGTTGCCGATTCCCAGTTTCCAAAGATGTGAAGTGATTGGGATGAGTAATCAGGGGCCAAGGAGGCTCATCAAAGAGCTAGGATTGTGTAAATGTTTGCAAAAAAATTTAATTTAGTATTTAACAGAGTGGGAGATTCAGTGCTGGCTGTGTGAGTATGAATGACAGAACACTTTTGGCTCCTGAAGGGATCTGTAGAGCTGTGACATAAGTGTTAGAACATGGTGAAGTGAATGCAGGTTTAGAATGTTGGGGTCGCGGTTACACACGGACAAATAAAGACATGTAATACAAAGCTCCTTATGTGGCATATTCATTGGCAGGTACGCAGGCTGGGAAAGAGGCTACATTTCCTACTATGATCCTGTGGTCCATGCCTTCCTGCATCACTATTTACCAAAATTTGAGGCTG
The DNA here is from genome assembly GCF_031143425.1 of Pleurodeles waltl. Lineage (NCBI taxonomy): Eukaryota > Metazoa > Chordata > Amphibia > Caudata > Salamandridae > Pleurodeles > Pleurodeles waltl. Next base: position 829,619,305 of record NC_090443.1, on the reverse strand, counting down.
CATATGGGACCTCTTTAGCAGTGTCTGGAAGATGAGTGGTCTCCAAAGGAGAACAACTGGGACTAGACTCTTATAGACATATAAGTGACTGTGAGACAGTCCCTTTCATTGTGTTGCAAGAAAAAGAACACTTCATTAGTTTATTTTCTGCAGGATCCTCCAACTCAAAAGATTGTGACAGATGCTGCTCCTTCATGATGGGGAGCTCACCTGGGATGCCTTTTTGTGCAAGGGTGTTGCTCGTAGAAGGAAAGCTCTAATCACATCAGTTACTTGGAACCCAGAGAATTCCATCTAGCTGCAAAGGCCTTTCTACTGGCTCTGATAAGGAAGATTTTCATTCCAACAAAGAACATGTCAACCATGCAGTACTTGAGAAAACAGAGAGGCACAAGATCTAGACCTCTTTCACAGGAGTAAAAAAAAATCTGGTTACAGGCCTTCGCCAAGGAGTCATCAATCAAGGAAATGTATTTACCTGTTCTAAACCAACAGGCAGAATTACTAGGTCAATTTTATGAGGCGGAGAATCGCAAGTGGATTTTAGTTAATCATGTGTTTCATCAGATTTTCTTATTGGGGCCATCCATAGACACCTTCACAACATCAAAAAACAATTCCAAGATTCTGGTTACAGGCTTTTTGGGCAGTGCCATTTTAATTAACTGGTCAAGGACATTACGTGTTTCTGCCAGTTCCATTAATTATCTCAGTAGTACTGAAATTCCAGAAATTGCAGGTGACGAGTATCCTCATTGCACCAGACTGGCAATGGTGGTACCTGAATCTGTTGCAAATATATTTTCTCCACACAGTAGGTATACATGTGAATCGAATCTCTTAACAGAATTATACTATCAGTTGTTTAAATAAGCACTTTCAGCTGTAGAGTCTTCTACATTGTTAGTGATGAAAACGTAAAAATTATTTTGCCTGAAAGTAGTGGTGAAATTTCAAATTAATCAAGCATTCAGTTTTCTTTGCCACCCTATCCTTCTGAGCAGAGCATTAAATACACTTTCTAGATGTTAGAAGGGTTATTTGCTTTTTCTAAACTAAAACTATTTTCTTACTCAAATCTAACCAACTGTTCATCAACTACCATCACATTTACCAAGATCTGACCACTTCCAAACAATCCATATTGTGTGGAATTGTAGTATTCATATCCTTGTATTACCAGTTAACTAAAACAAACCTCTACTAGGAGAACGTAGACCCCTCTCTACTTGGGCTTAAGCAAATTTTCACTGCCTGGCTGAAAATTATCCCGGTTTGAACATATGCAGAGCTGCCACTTGGAAATCATTTGACACCTTATTGCCCTGATTCCGATATAAAGGCTCACTTTAGTGTTGGTAAAGCTGCTTTAAATAACCTCTTTAGTTAACTACGTTTTTAAGAGACCCTCCACTTGTCATAATTTGGGATAAAGTTGTTAGTCCATATGCCCAAGAATTGCAAGTATTCTTAGTTTTAGATTGTGCTAGCCTAACATTTATTATCATGAAACAAGAGCCTCAATTAGAAAAAATGGTTGCTTGCTTGTAGTCCTGATTTAGCGTCATAATGGTTCTTAATTGAAACCATGAACAATCGTGTCTCTTTCCCAGATTTTGTTTTAGGTTTAAAATGAAATCGTGTAAAAAAACATTCCAAGCCTACACTACTCGCGTTGAACAGAACTGACTCTGTGAAGCGGCCATCAGTACAAAGCATTGTGGGTAGTCAAAGCTTCTTAGCTCTTAAAGGGATAGTATTATTTCTTGACTCCTGTAATGCAGGACTGTAGGACTGCAATTTCTTCATTATTTAGGCAAGCCAACAGTAGTTTGGCTTTAACTTCAGTAATATTGCTTTGAAAAAGTGCTTTTTTGGAATACCAACTGTAAAATTCAGAAAGTCTTGCCTATGTTAAACTCATCGATGGTGCTGCGCAGTGTGTTGAGATGTTGGACTTTTCACTGTATCCATTGAAATATGTATATAAACTGATAAGTGTTTTGAGGTCCCTGTGCGCGATGGGGAATTATTCTGACATGCATGCTTTCGATTACTATTTCTATTCCTTAGAACCAAGACTACAGGTAATTGATAATTTCACTAAAGTATTTGATCATTTGATCTTCTCCTGGGTGGTTTAAATACTGAGCTCTGATAGTGCCTGATTGGTTTCCTTGAGGCTGCACTTCCAAAGAAACACAGTAACACAGGAGTCGGACCATATCACTAATGATGACCCTGTTCTGCTTGTAAATGTGAACTCGGATTATTGAATGCGGTTTTAAAGACCATTTTATAACAAATATAAACACGAGAAATCCATGAAACAGAATGTCAATTTGCATTCTAATATTTCAGCTTTGTTTGCATTGTAAGATAGTCATGCTGGCCCTGCACTTATCTGGAGATCATTTCCGTGCATAAAATTCAGAGTGACCTATCTGAAACCAATTCAGCAATTTTCCATATTATGTAAGGACGGAATAGCTGCTCTCATTGGATATCACCGTTTCAAAATGTTTTATGCCTCTCTTTGGGGCCCGAATGGCGAATGTTCTTTGCCGGAGCGAGAATTCATTACAAGCTTTCAAAATGTAATGGCATCGCATCTCCACTCCTCCTAAAGTGCATCTTGCTATTAGTGGTTTTTGTTATTCGCACCGTAATTGAGCAGACGGTTGTGCTATTCATAGAGCCCGTTCAAGACATGCTGCAGAAATTCGGAGATAGGGAACCGAATAGAGGCTTCTGTTCCTTCTCTCTGCTGGAGCGTTGTCCTTCCCTTTCTTCTCGTCATGCAGCTCTCGTATTACGTTCAGTGTCTTCATTTCTGCGAGGTAATGCCCTTTTTATTGCACAATCAGTTGTTTACTGCTAATGGGCCACTCCGTGATGAAAAAGGCGCGATTTTCTGTTTTTAATCCGAAAAGTTTTAAATTTAGTCATTCTGACGCTTTCAACCAGACTGTGCCATAGCTCAGTGGCTTACTTCAATCAGCAATGCCTCCTCCTTTTTTGAAAAAATGATTTTTCTTGTAATACTCAGTTTATTACAATGTACTACAGTGTATTAGCGTGAGGCAACACAAAGGCTTGCTCGCCGCTCTAGCCTGCATTAGGACACCGCTGACGCACTCACGAGCTTTGAATGTTCTCGAGCCATGTGAGGCTCTCAAATGGAACAATGTGGCGATTACTGCACATGTGCTTTTTCACATCATATCATGGGGTACCAGACTACAATATGTTGTAGATAAATGTTCGTCAAATTTCGTGAAAATGTCTGCTACAAAACTTTCTTCCTGGTTTAGCAGAAGGCGGTGGATTATCTCCTCCAAAAAACCGTGCTCCTATTTATATTGTGGAACTGACTGTCTTTGTCCTTGTCTTCACTTCCAGCGAATGAGTCCGGTTGTAGGGGGCGCGCCGCCGCCTATGAAGCTGCCCCCTCCGTATACCCGACCTACAAGTTTCCCGTCCATAGAAGTAGATGAGGCTGGGGATGCTGCTGGTGACGACTATAATTTTACATCAGGTGAGCACAACTTCACCTTTGCTTTCTGTTGCCTTTCGAGCCCTTATTTTTCTACAACTAGCAATAATTGAGCATCTCGGTATTGTTAAGCCCTTATCGAGCGTACACAAGCTATTTTAGAAGGTTTAGTTGCATTTTAGAGCTTGCCAGGGAACACATATTATCTGTGAGCATTAAATAATATGACCGCCACTAAATACATTTGCAGCTTTGAATATTGTATTTTTTAATCTCATTTCTGTAATCTAATATCAGTTGGTATTTTCTGTGTATATGGAGAATGCAAATTACATTCGATTCGTAGTCTTAAACATGTTTTTACTTAACAAAGAGAGGTATACGGACTTACTGTAAGTAAAATGCATTACATTCAGTATAACTCCGAAAATGAGAATGCTGCATCAGTGCAGTCGTATGTTAAGATAGGGTTAAAGTACTTTGCATTAAACAATCATGAAATTCTGCTGTTATGTTAATCATGAATTCGCTTAATCACGAACTACAGAAAGTAGCTATAAAAAGTATTTTTTAATTTCTCCCTTTTGTTTAGCTCATCCCTTTGCTTCCCCTTAACTTCTCTTATCTTACCCACCCAGACATACCACCCCGTACTCACCCACTCTCTTTCTCTCTCTATCTCTACTCCCCACCACCCAGTTCATAATGCATACATTTTAAGAGGTCTTTCGACACCGTATGGACTATGGGAGCTTAATTGGTCCCGGCAGTGCCAAACAAAGTGGCCCACGTTCTTGGATGACGCCCTTTCATGAAATACTATGTGCTTAGTTTCATTGGGTTAATTTTTGGATAAATGTTTTTAAAAATAAGCAAATTAAAAGGTATAGAGTAAGTAACTTGGGGTAAACTAGGAACACTGTATTTTGGCCGGGTGGATCAGGTGAAAAAGCGGCTGAAGAGCAGCAACATCTGGCGAGTCGAGGGTTTCCGCCTGGTGACCAGGTAGGAAGAAACAAGAACAGCACCCAAAGCTGGATTTTTTTCCCCTGATCACCGTGTACTTAAGACATAAGGCAGGAGCACTTAAAGGTGTGTTCTAAAGCTGCCTTATGACTAATAAACTGATCAAAGGCATAATCCATGTTATAAAGAAATGTGGATGTTTTTATATAAAGAGCCTTCTTTAGTTATCTTGCTCTGGCCATTACAGAATCTTAAAAGATGGTCAAGCGTTTTTTTTTCTAATTTTATATGGCGTGAATGCGGAGCGATTGATTAGTTACATTACACAAGATCACTTTTTTTATTTTAAGCTTAGAGTGATTTCCCAGAATCACAGGATGTTAAGCCAGCGCCAGGACTCATCAAACAGTTCCCAGCTTGTAAGTTGGCAGCTCTGACCTTAGCTCCATACCCCTCCCTCCCCAACAAGGCCCTGCATGCTCAGATCCTCCTCGCCCACCATGCCTGGAATGTAATGGCCCAGCGAGGAGGAGAAAAGGCACTGCTTCTGGGCATGGCCGGCCCACAGAGGTGGGAATGGCCCGAGGGACAGAGCAGCACCTGGCCCCCAGCGAGGCTGCATCTCAGACTAAATGCCTCCCCTGCCCATCATAGGCTCAGGGCGATGACCTGGCAGGGGAGGAATGCAGCAAAGGGCATGCCGTGGGCTGGTTGACAGAAACGGCCCACAGGTCACCTTTAGGCACTGGCCCATCAGCCAATGCCCGACTGCCCGTCTTACCAATCCGATCCTGATTATGGGGGTTTATAGAGGGCTCGCATTCTATAACACTTGCTATTACCTGTGATAAGCAATTGATATAGGAATTGTTTTCCATGAAGTCAGTGTGTTGTGCTCATTCAGCACTATTAAATATGACTTTTGTCAATGCGTCATGGAGTACGTTTTGAAGAACTTGTGTGTTCCATGGGATGAATTGAATAATCATTGGAAGAGCAGGTTGCCTAGCTCAGTGGTTCTTAACCTGGTCTGCAACCCCTGGGGGTCCGTAAAGCCTACTCACAAGGTTCCCGACTGCTTAGAAATATAAAGAATATTAAGAGATAAGTAAGCAGAATATTAAATTGAAAACTTTCTGTAAATGTGAAGACATTTGAAAATGGCTAAAATTTAGTATCAGATTGATTTGTGGGAACAGTTTAAGTGCATCAAACAGAATTTACTATGGATGAAGACTTTAGAAAAGCTCTAGCCTTACCATTAAAATTATAAAGAATTATTTATTTTTTACACTTCTTTATTAATACAATATTTAATAATTTGTGTATTTGTTGGATAACTGCTGGTTTCTTTATTTTTTTGTGTGTTTGTTTGTGTGTTGTTTTGTGGTTCTAATCATCGTAAATGATTTGGTCAGGGTCCCTGGATTCCAGCAATTATCCAGTGGAAGTCCCCTGGTTCCAGTAATGATTAAGTGAGGAGCCACTGTCATCAGAAGGTTAAGAACCGCTCGTCTAGGTTTTAAAATGCTAATGTAATTTATGCTTGTAAATTACCATACCAGAGCAGAATGCTGTGCAAAATAAGTTTAAAGAAATGTTCCCAGGCTAAGTATACAGATTTGTAAGAGTAGGCATAGAAACAATATGCAGGTATGCTTGTAAAATGTGTTGGAATAGTTTATTTTTTTATGTCCCAGGGCAAGGAGAATTCTGCTGAGTTGTCCTTTCTCTCCAGTGGTGCATTCTGAAACACTTTAGAGAAAATGCTTGTAAGTTGTATTACAAATGGTAAATAATCGTGGCCCATTTATGCTTCTTTGTAGATGGAAATCATGGATGATTTTTGATTTAAAAGAAAGTTATGTATTTTGTAGCCTGTGTGGGAGAATTGGGGGTATTGAAATTGCCTTTTGAACTGTTCCTGAACACTTTCAAAGAAAATACTTTTTTGCCAAATGTTGGACCTGACAGTCTTAGGGTGGTCATCCCTCATCTTTTTTGCCAACCAACCACCCTCCCTCCATTTTTCTTACAATGTTTTTGCTGGTTTTAGGACTCTGCACACTTCACCACTGCGTCCAGTGCTAAAGTGCATATGCTCTCTCCTCTAAACATGGTAACATTGGTTCCTACCCCAATTGGCATGTTTAATGTACCTATAAGTTTCTAGTAATGTGCACTTGCCCAGGGCCTGTGCATTAAATGACACTAATGGGCCTGCAGCACTGATTGTACCACCCACATAAGTAGCCCTTTAACCATGTCTCAGGCCTGCCATTGCAAGGCCTGTGTGTGCAGTTTCACTGCCATTTCGACTTGACATTTAAAACTACTTGCAAGCCTTAAACCCCCCTTTTTCCTCTAGCGTAGGCCGTAGGTAACCCACAGGGCAGGATACTATGCAGGTAAAAGGCAGGACATGTCCTTATGTGTTTTACATAAAAAATCATAATTAATGTTCCACTCTTGTGAGACCTGTTTCTCTCATAGACTAGCATTGGAACTGCCCGCATATACTCTTAAGTGGTAGATTCTGATCTGAAAGGAGTAGCCATGTCTTGTTTGGTATTGCTAGAACGGTAATAGAAAATCTTGCTTACTGGTGAAGTTGGGTTTAAAATTACTGTTTTAGAAATTATACTTTTAGAAAGTGGACAATTCTCTGCACTTACTGCCATCTGTGACTTACAGCCTGTCTCCAATCCACCTCTGGTCTGTGCTGGTTGACAGCTCCCCTTGTGCATTCCACCCAAACAACCATAGACACAGGACACCCAGTCACATCTGCATTCATCTGCATACTTAATGGTCTTCCTGGCCAGGAAGGGTGGAGGGGCTCACACTTTAAAAGCCAGTGGCCTGCCCTCACACAAAGGATTGATAACCCCAACAGGGATTCTGGCAGACAGGAATGGGATGAAAGAGGAACTTGTGCACTTCAAAACCACTCTTTAAAGTTTCCCCCACTTCAAAGGTATTTTTGGTCTCTGACCCCACCAAATCAGACACTTCTAGACCTACACCTGTAACCTGTCAGGAACTGCCTGGCTGCCCAAAGGACTCATCTGGACTGCTTTGCTGAGAAGGACTGCTGCCCTGTTTGTTGCCCTGCTGGCCTCTGACTCTGCTGGAAGGACTCTGCCTTCCTCCTGAAGTGCTCTCCAAAGACCTGGATTGAGTTTGCCTCCTGTTTCTGAAGTCTCAGGGCCAACAAAGACTTTACTTCTTCAGGAATATCCTCGTGCATTGAAAAATCAAGACAACACCTGCAGAAATTGATGCAAAGCCTGCATTGCAGCGGAGAAATTGCCGCACCGCCGACGGAATGACGCAGCACTGACTTCCTAACTGGAAATTTGACACAGCGCCTGCCTTGCGCTAAATAATTTGGGTGCATCGCCTACCGGATCGACACAGGGCCTGCTCCTTCTTCCAGCGCATCAAGGATTTTCAATGCATTGTCCCTGGGCGTCAAAATATCCCCGCATCGCAGGGAAGAATCAAGACTGGGTGCCTGAAAAATTACGCAATCCCTTGCAACAAGGAAAGAAACAACACATCGTCTGCCACGCCGGAAAATTCGAAGTAACACCTTGTTTTTCCACGTATCTTCTCATCTGTGGTCTCTGTGTATCATTATTTTTGACGCATACGTACTGTGTGTAACAAAGAAACCGCTATTGATTTCTAAGGATTGAGACTCTTTTAAACCTTTTAAAAGTGATATTTCAAATTGTGCTTATTGGATCCAAGTCATTTTTGATCTTGTTTTATCCAGATAAATATTGTCTATTTTTCTAAACCTGTGTGGTGTATTTCTGTGGTGGTTTCACTGTGTTACTGTATGATTTATTGCACAAATACATTACATATTGCCTTCTAAGTTAAGCCTGACTGCTCAGTGCCAAGCTACCAGAGGGTGAGCAAAGGATAATTCAGATTGTGTTGTGATTTACCCTGACTAGGATTATGGCCCCTATTTGGACAAAGGGTTTATGCCTCTGACAACTAGAGACCCCATTTCTAAAAATAACAATTCAACATTCCTGAAGTTATTAAAAAAAATAGTGAGTTAAATCTCAATACTACACATTAGTAGGTTTTGTGGGAGGAAAAAATACCAAACCCTACTTTTTTTATTGCATAAAAAATATTCTAGAGGTCCAGGAAAACTCTCCTTCTAAAACCATTTAAAATAGGAATGTACAAATATGACAGACTTTGTGAACTTTCGAAATGTATCACCTTTGCAAAACATGATTTCTGAAAATATAATTTTGCATGTGAAAAGGAGCACATATAGCTACACCTTTTTTGAGATGGTGCATGTAAGTGGTTAATGCAACATACCTTTTCCAGCTTTGCACCTATAATCTGGAACAACACCCCATACGGGATCAGGACCATCCCAACAACCCTGCTAAAATTTAGGAAAGAGCTGAAAGCATTATTTTATAGTGCTATCCTCTGATTGTCTCGCCTGTCAAATTTTACAAGTTTTTGTGCCCAATGAGCTTTATGTTGTGTGTGTGGGACCAGTTGTTGTTCATGTGTGTGCATGCAATTTAATTTTATTAACATTCAAGTATTTCTAGAAATGTATTTTATCATGGGCTACTATTTTTTTACCTTCACTTTAACATATATTTTATTTAGTAAAGTGAATTGTTTGCCCTTTCAATTCTGCCCTTATTAGGTTTTATGAGGCTATAAAAAGAAGACTAGCTCCCACCTTTATTCCCGTTCTCTTGGCCATGCTGTTTTGTAAGCTGTGGTTGGCGCTCTAGTGTCTCTCCAATTTAAGGTCCTACTGCTGTGTTGTTGATGCTAGACCTCAGTGCTTCTTTTGATACGGTTTCCTATACCATCTTACTCCAGAGACTTCAGGCAGTGGGCATTCAGGGGAAAACCTTACAGTTGCTTACCTCTTTTCTGTCTAACAGGACTGAAACTGTTCATCTCTGTCCTTTTTTTTTTTTTTTTTTTTTGGAAAGCAGGGTACCCTTTGGGTTTTCTCGGGGCTTGGCCCTGAGGCCTAGGTTATCTAATATCTACTCCTCCCGACTGGCCAAACAGATCCAAAATGTTGCCCTCTCTTTAATGTCATAAGCGGATGACATACAAATTGTAGTGTCCAAGGGTGATCAATCTTCTGTGGCTGTAACTTTTCATGTGTATCTTGTTTTGGTAGCTCATTGGATGCATATGTATTCCCTGAAATTAAATGGGGATGAAACTCAGCTTCTCACCTTTGGTCCCCATGTCCATCATGCACATGCCTTAGTGGTGATCCATGGAGTTAGAAACTCTTCCTACGCTTACCAAAACATTTGGGCATTGTCTTTGACAATCAACTTACCTTGGAGAAATATATCAGTATGGTTGAGCAACATCATATTTCTATTTGTGCACGAGTCGCAAAGCTCTCCCTTTTCTGCCAGTGTATGTTCTTTGGTTAGTTTTCCAGGAAAACTTTCACTCTCACCTGGATTATTACAACACCTTGAATTGGGGTCTACCTTCAAAATCTCTGATTCATTTACAGTGAGCCAAATTCTAGGCAGTTAGAGTTTTGGCTGGCCTGCCACATAGCCATACGGTTACCCAGTTCTATAAAGCTTTATGTTGCCTCCCAGTGAATAGCTGTGTTATGTTAAAGGCCATGTGTATTGCCCAAATAGCTTTTTATAAGCAGGGTCTTGCAGTCCTTTACACTCTATTCAGGAGATGCATCTCTTGCAGATCACTAAGTTCTGCCAGCACACTTCTTTTAGATATCCCTCATATTAATCATGCTTGCAAAGGTGGCAGGGCTTTTTATTATCTTGCCCCTAAATTGTGGAACACCCTCCCCTGTCACTTCATGGACCCTGTCAAAATTTCATGAAGCTTTGAAAGCCTGATTGTTTCAGTATGATGTATTTTTCCCTTTTAGTGCTGGCTGTCATGAATGTAGAAGACTTTGAAATAGAGTTGTGTGTTGTAAACATTTTGTTATTATGTTATCTTCACTGAGTAGAGTCGTTTGCAGGTTGAAGATTACAGGAGACAAATAAAACCTGGGGTACTTTGCATTTGACAGGAATCATCTGGTTTCTGGAAAGTTAGGAGGAAAACTAGTGAAAGATGTTGCAAGTGAATCCTATTTGAGACTTCATAGTGGCGATGAGGTTGGGGAAATCAATGGTGTTGAAGTCACTAGAGAGGTTCAGCAATATCAGAAGGCACGGGCCATCTTTGTGGTCAGAAGGACATCGTCTCTGAAGTCTAAGGTGGTGTCTCGGAACTGCAGCACAATTGGAAGCCAGATAGGTAGCCCTGCAGAACATGGTTAGGGGTGATGTGATCTTGGAGTGGTGTGTAAACTGCCTTCTGAAAGAGACTTCTAACTGCAGATTCCTCCCCTTTTGAATATTCACCAGGTATCAGACTGGATCCAGAAACCTTTGAGCAGTACCTCTGCATACCGGTAGGTAGAACCACGTGGCTGCCCTCTAAAATGATGTGCAAAGCCAATATAGGTGCCACTTCCACGTGCTGCTGTCGGTTCCTTTCTGTTGTAGCACCAGACGAGACTCCAGAGATAACCCTAGTCTTTTTTGAGACCCCTTTACTGCAAATTTCTACAGTGTACGAGGCATATGTCACCTGGCAAGACAACAGAGTTCATGCCTGGTAAGGACTGTCACAAACAAATGTCTATGACAGATCCTCATCAGGTTTGCCAGTGATTCCTGGAGTGAAATCACAAGTCAAAGGCCTACTGCAACTGTCCGCTGCGTCTGTCAGCGCAATCCCTCAGCGAGACCTGTACTTGGCGCCGATGCCTGATTTGCCGCCAACATGAATCTCTGGTGACTACTGACTCCACACTACGACGACCGTCCACAACGCCCGACTTGCTCCTCGCACCAAGAATAACCTGCTTGTAGCCCCTGCTAATACAAATGGCACCTGCTCGCACGAGAAGATCACTCTTCAATGGGACAAACATAATCCTTGTATCCCACCCGTACTCCATCGCAGTCGGCCTGTACTTGTAACTTCACCCCAGTCCAATGTTGCTATTTTTTGTTGCTATTTTCACCTTAAACGTTAAAAACTAATTTCTCCAGTTTTGCTGGTTGGATCTTTGCCATTTTACCATTGTTTATATCAAATTTTACTCTATTGTTCTAAATTGGTTTGGGATTTTTCTTGAGTTCCTCAAAGTTAAGACTATCAAATTTCTTACAGTGATGCTCAGTGATGGGATCCAGTACTTGTGTTTATGCAGTGCCATTCAGTGTTTTGTGCATAACTAAAATGTCCTAATTATAACTGGCATCCAAATCAATTTATTTTTAATTCACCTTGATTGGCCATATTCTTTCGTTTTTCCAAACCAAATCCCATTAGTGGGGTAGAGGGGGAGAAAGGAGTTGATATGACCACAGGCCCAGAGCTGGAGCAAGAGGAGGGGGGCAACTTGCTTCCAGGAGTGAGGTCCCCTGCCAGTGTCTGGTACAGTACATCCTCCTACAACCTGTTCCCTGAGAAGTCAGAGGACTGGAGAACTGAATGAGAATTCATACTACAGCTGGCCAAACTGAAATTAGATGAAGGGAAGCAAAGGGTTGACGTAGAGGTAGCCTTAGCCAAAGATAAATCTGAGGCAGAAAGAGCCCTAGCAAATGAGACTGCTGAGGCTAAAAGGGCATTGAAGGAGAAAAAGCTAGCTCTGGAAGAAAAGATAATGCTGCTGGCTCATAAAATGAGTAAAACGAGGCTGGACCTCAAGTCAAACAACCTAGAGTCCAGCAGCAATGGTAGAAGTGACAGTGCAGTGTCCAATGGAAACAGAAGTGAGCATTTCCCCCAAGACCTTTTACCTAGCTGTGGGGTGAGGATGATATTGATAAGTGGCTTTCAGCATATGAGGTATCTCTGCATATGCATAGGGTCCCAGAGGAGGACTGGGGTATAATCTGTGGAAGCACATGGCAACTGTGGGGAGGGATTCCCTGTTGGCCTTAGAGTTAGCTGACCAGATGGTCTGTGCCCCCATGAAAAAACTCTTATCACAAGTTTGGTCTTACCCCAGAGAAGTACAAGCTAAGGCTCAGGGACAGTCACAAACTGTCTAGTCTTGGGTACATTTCATGGACCACTCTGGTAAGGCACTGAATGGTTGGGTGAATAGCATCAAACTGATTGATTTTGATAGGCTGTATGATCTGATTCTGAGCGAGTATCTGCTCAGTAATTAAGTGATGTGAACATCTGATAGACTTCAAGCTCAATGTACCAAGGGAGCTTGCAAAAGAAGCTGTCCTTCAGATCAGAGAAATGGTTTCAAAGGCCATTGTGCCTGAAAATACCGAGAAGCACAGGCAGTGGGTCACTGTTAATGGGAGAGAGGATGCTCTGAGAGACACAGGAGCCAGTATGACTACTGTTCGGTGTCATCTGGTGTCCTCAGCACAGGTAGATTGTGATGTAGTCCACCAGGTTGGGACAGCAGACAACCTGGTAAGCCACTATTCAGTGGCTCTAGTTCTCTTTGAATTGGAGGGGTGGGGGTTGACAAGAGGTCTCAGTTTCCTTAAAGGTACTTGTTAGTCCAGCCCTGCTATTGACTAACTGTTAGGGAATGTCATGGAGCATATACCGCCTGGAAAGAGGCTGAACTCCGGTCTCACCTTGAGCTGTTGGGATTGCCTGAGTTGGTGTAGCTGAGAGCACTGTCCATAGCAGCCCATCAGGGGAGTCAAAAGGACTTGGAGCCAGGTACCTGTCAAAAGGAAAAGGAGCAGGGGTCGTGGGAGATCTGTCCCTGAGGATCCGCTGGACCAGGAGGAAGCTGATCCTGATGGTGATGCTCCGGAAACCTACAGGGGAAGACATTGCTGCCTTGAGGATCTACCTGAGTTTGCGGGATGGCAAACTGAAGGGGTGCCATTTTTAGCAGAGTTATGCAAAGCACTGATGGAGTACCTTTCTCTCGAGGGCCTACAGCGGCAGGCAAAGGCCCAGGCAGCGGGCAACAGCTATGGTGAAGACCTTATCTATCAAGAGAATTAGATCCTATATAGTGAGCCTAAGGTTCCTGAGCCTGGAGCAACCAGTGTGTGATGGTGGTCACCTAGTGCTGCAGGGCTTTGTTTTTGGAAGTGGCTTATGACATCCCCCTGGCAGAACATATGCGGCAGGCCAAAACCTTTGAAAAGTTGCTCACCCACTTCTGTTGGCCGCGGATTAGGATGCACTCAAAGACAACAGGTTCATCCTAGTCTCTGTGGACCATGCCACACAGTAGTCGGAGGTAATTCCTCTGAAGGTGGTGAATGCGCTCACAGTGGCCAGGGCACTAATGGGGATATTTACCCATGGAGGTTGTGTCTGATCGGGGCACCAACTAAATGTCTGCTAATAAATCGATGTGGGATGAGTGTGGGGGTAACCTAGAAGTTCTCTAGCCCATCCCATCCCAGACCAGTGGACTTATTGAAATATTTAAAAAGACCCTGAAGAACATAATTATGGGCCTAGGGGCTAGAACCCATGAGGCATAAATAGGATGTCTCCTTGCCATGCCTTCTCTTAGCTTACAGAGAAGTGCCTCAGAAGGGAGTGGGGTGCAGCCCCTTTGAACTCTTGTTTGGCCATTCTGTGCGTGGATGTCTCTTTATTGTCAAGAAGTGGTAGCAAACTACTCCCAAAACCCCCCTCAGGATGTAGTGAGCTACATTTTGGAAATCCAGTCTTATATGAAGCGCACCTGGAAGAAGGCCACAGAGATTATGGAAGCCAGATAGGAAGTGATGAAGCACTAGTATGACCAGAAAGCAACTCTGGTAGAGTACCAACATGGCCAAAAGTATGGGTAATGGAGCCTATAGCACCCTGGGCTTTAAACAAACAGTGGACTAGGCACTATGAAGTCAAAAAAATTGATGAGATAGGTCATCAACCTGGTGGGCCTCAAGACATCTAGAAACCCCTCTAGGGTCCTACATGTCAACCAGTGCAAGCCCCACTTTGAAAAGTCCAAAGTAACCAGGCCCCTGGTGATGGATGATGGTGTGGAGGAGGAGACTGAGTTCCTTTCTGCCCTTCTGTCTTCCAGGAATCAAAATATGTCAGTGGAAGGAATTGTCCTCTCCCCTACCATGGCCCCAGAACAACAAAGGGATTATAACCACTTGCTAGGGTAGTTCACCTCTCTTTTCTCACTGACTCCCGGGCATACCACTTGATGTACCCATGATATTGACACAGTGGACACAGTGACTGTCAAAAATACAATTTAGACTGTCTGACAAAGTGAGAGCCAGAATTGAAGATGAGATGTCCAAAATGCTGGACATAGGGGTAATTGAGTACTCCGGTAATCCTTGGTCCAGTCCAGTGGTTCTGGGACCCAAGGAGCCCCCCCAAACCCCAGGCCACACCAGAACTCCGACTCTGTGTGGATTGCAGAGGGCTCAACACAGTGACCTAGACTGATGCACACCCCATCCCCCAAGCTGATGACCTCATCAACCAGTTGGGAGCTGCCATGTTCCTAAGTGCATTTGATTTGACATCAGGGTACTGACAGATTGCTTTAACCAACGAGGCCTAGGAGAGGTCTGCGTTCTCCACCCTGGAGTGCCACTTCCAATTCAGAGTGATGTCCTTGGGTTAAAGAATGCCCCTGCCACCTTCCGAGGTTGGTCAACCTGTTCCTGGACTGAAAGGCTTCACTGCTGCCTACTTGGATGACATTGCAGTCTTTAGCACTGGCTGGGATGACCACCTGCACCACCTCTGGGTGGTGCTTCAGGCTCTGCAGGGGGCAGGCCTGACTATCAAGGTCAGTAAATTCTAGATAGGGCCAGGGATCTGTTATGTACTTGCCCACCAATACGGTGCGGGCAAAGTGACCCTTAGCCCAAGATAGAGACTGCCCATGCTAGGGAAACTCCAAGATCCAAACTGAGGTTTGAGCCTTCTTAGGCCTCACTGGTTAGTACAGGAAGTTTGTCAATGGACATTGCTCCATTATTTCCCCCTTGACAGAGCTGACTTCTGAAAGGCAGCCCAAGAAGGTGCCTGGACAGAGGTGTGCCCAAAATCATTTGATACACTCGAGGAAGCCAAGTGCACAGCACCAGTGCTCAAGGCACCCAAATTCTCCAAGGAATTTGTAGTACAAACTGACAATCCGAGCATGGCATTGGGGTTGTGCTTACACAGTTAAACAGTGAGATATTAGACCAACCCGTAGCCTTCATCAGCAGGAGGTTACTTCCCAGGGAACATAGATGGAATGCAATAGAAAGGGAAGCATTTGCAATGCTCTGGGCACTGAGGAAGTTGAGACTTTACTTGTTTGGGACTCACCTACAGGCTCAAACATACCACAGACCCCTCAGATGCAGATGAGGGGTAAGAATCCCAAATTATTGATTTGGTCTTTCTTCTTACGGGGAATGGAATTTATAATAGACCATTGCCTAGGGACCTACTATGGCAATGCTGATAAACTTTCAAGGTTTTTACGCCTTAGAGATGAACACTCCCATTACGGTTGGTAGTACTCATGCTTTCTGTTGGGACACATTAGACCCGACATCCATGGTGTGATGTTCCCCAGACTTTTTGCCTTCATCTCCTGTTTTTGCTGAGCTTATTTTTCGTTGGCATTAGGACTCTGTGCACTGTAACCCTTCTGTCTAGAGGCAAAGCGCTTGTGCTCTCCCCCTAAAACATAGTAAAAATAGTCCACACGTAATTTGCACATTTAATTTACTTATGAGCACCTAGTAAATGGTACTACATATACCCAGGGTCTGTAAATTAAGTGCTACAAGGGGGCAGCAGCACCCATTGTGCCACCAATTAAAGTAGCCCTGTAAACATATCTCAGGCCTGCCATTGCAGCCTGTAGTGCACTCTCAAACTGCCATTTCACCCTGCCATAATAAACCTTTAGCAGGAACAACCACTCTTCTTTAATACTTATAAGTAACCATAAGGTAGGCCCTAAAGGCTCCTAGGGCAGAAAAAGTAGGACATGTGTATTAAGTCTTACATGTCCTGGCAGTGGAAAAACTCCTAGAGTAATTTTTCACTGTTGGAAGGCTGTCTCTCCCATAGAATAACACTGAGTTACCTTATTACTCCTAATAAGAGTTAACTTCAGTTTGGGACCAGATAGAGAAATGCTGTTCCACTGACGTGAATTGTAAATTTATATTTCCTTCAATGGTAAAGTCAGATTTTAAGTTGCTGTTCGAAAAATGGCACTTTTAGAAAGTTTAGCATTTTTCTACCTAAACCAAATGTGCCTTTCTACCAGTGCCCAGGGTCACATGGCTGTGAGTGGCTCTCCTGTTGTGTATTCTTTCCAAACAGGGAAACAGGATGGCTGCGTTGGAGCTGTACTCAGCGATAATTTCACTTTAAAGAGCCCATCTTCAGCACACACAAAGGAACTTGACCCCACACCAGTCCTTGTCTCTGTCATCCTAGACAGTTTTGAACAAGGAACATGGGAAGGGGAAGAACTGATCAGAACCAGTTTTGGTGACCAGGGAATTCCTCCCCTCAAAGACTAGCACTAAGTTTAAAAGCAGCTCCTTCAGAGCCTCTCCTCAAAACACTCCTAGACCTGTGGAAGATTCAGAAAAAAACCATCCTGCTGTCTAAATAAGGATGATTTGGACCTGCTTACCTTGAAAAGGTAGGGGTCATTGGCTAACTTGTTTGAGCTATATGGACACAACAAGCTTTCAGAGGCCTCTCTGCAGCTGACCAGCACTAACTGTACCTGCCTGAAACCTGCTGCTGGCCTCTATTGGAATGATTCCGGATTCCCAAGAGGTGCCACCCAAGTACTGGACTCTTGGTTGGCATTCCCCTGAACTGAAGCTGAAGATACAGATGTTTTAGGCCCCTCGCAACTTCAAAGTGTCCCCTTCGCGTGGCGAAACAATTTCCTGCCAACCCAAAGCTCCTGCAAGACCTGCTATTCGCGCCAACAGCCACTGTCTGCAACAACTGCCATCGCAAAGCTGCTGTAAGACCTGCAGTTCAAAACAATAACCCACGTTGATCACCAACACAAAGCTTCAGCGACAACTGGCTCTTCATGCTACAACAGTGACTGTTAGAGATACCAGACATGTTCTTGCTGACTATGACCTCCTATCAGACCCTCCAATGGCAACGTAAACGCCTCCTACAGACTTTAGAAGGTAACTTCAGAGTAATGAACCTAGTTTTTTCATCCGACCTGCACTCTATAGCAGTATGCCTGAACTTGTGACTTTACCCTGTTCCAGCGCTGGCAGATAACCTCTACTGGTGCCTTGTGATTTTGGTGCTATTTTCACATAAAAGTTTTAAAACTCATATCTCCCGTTCTGCTGTTTGGATTTTTGTCATTTTGGCGTCATTTTGTTTATTACATTTAACTGTATATTCTAAATTGGTTTAGGATTTTTTTTTAGCTGTGTTTTCACCTTAATGCTGTCTGAGTGCTTCCTAAGTACTTTACGCATTGCCTCTAAGTTAAGCCTGACTGCTTTTATGCCAACCTACCAAAGGGTTAAGCACATGTTTATTTAGTAACTTTTGTGGTGCACCCTGACTAGGACTGTTTGAGTAGGGATACTACGCTTCTCAATTAGTAACCCAATTTATTTCATTGGTGTTCAGTGGTGGGATCTAGTATTTGTGTTTGTGCAGTGCTACTCAGTGACTTGAGCAAAACTAAAAATCCGTAATAATAATAATGTGATATCAGAATTGATTTCTTTTTAATTTTCCTCATTTGCCATTTATTTTCCCTTTTCCAAACCAAGTCTCATTACTCCTACATTTCTCTACACTGCTCCTGAGTGCCTTGTTCTGTTTTAGATCTGCACCCCCTTACCGCCTTATGTGGAAGGACAAATCAAAATTGTGACGCTAGTCCAGGTCTTATCTGTCCTCGACCCTGGGGACCTTATGATGGCACTGGATCTGCATGATGCCTCTTTCCATACACCTGTCCTGTGGGTCCATTGCCACTACCTGCGGTTTGCTGGGAGACGAGCATTTTCAGTTTGCTATGCACCCGTATTGTCTCCATATGCACCTTGGGTGTTCATGAAAGTTGTGGTGGTGCTAGCAGCACATCTTCAGAGGTCCGGTGTCTCAGTCGTCCCTTACCTCGACCACTGGGTGTTCAAGGCGGGCTCACCCCAGGCAGTCATCTGCTACCTTCAGTCTACAGCAAACCTCCTGATCTCTTTAGGGTTCACGCTAAAAGTCACACCTGGCTCCTGCTTAGATGCTTCCCTTCACCTGAGCCATTCTGGACACAGTTCAGTCTTGTGCCTTTCTCCCAGAAAGGAGAGTCCAAGACATTCAGGCTATGATCTTGATCATTCAACCTCTATCCTGGAGTTCAGTGAGGTCCACTCTGAGGTTGCTGGGAATGATGGCCTCCTGCATCCGTCTGGTCAAGCACACCAGGTGGCATATGTAGGGTCTGCAGTGGGATTTTAAGTTTCAAGGGGACCTCTCTGACCACATCCAGATTTCGTAGTTGACTGCAAGAGGTTTGTAGTGGTGGTTACTGAACCACGAATGGATCAGCTGCAGAAACATCCTTCTCCCTCCCAGAGCTGACAGTGGTAACAGATGCCTCACTTCTGGGTTGGGTTGGCCACCTGGGAGGTGGAGATCAGAGTCCTCTGGCGGAGTCCCAGCTCAATATCAACTTCCTGGGGCAGAGAGCAACCCACTTGGTGCTAAGTCTCCCATCCTTGAAGGGGAGGCTGGTAATGGTGCTCATGGACTATACCAACACCATGTGGTATTGCAACAAACAGTCCTGGTGGGGTGATAGACCCTAAGTTAGGAAGCACTACACTTCTGGGAAAGGATGGATGAACAAGGAATTTTTCAGGGGGTGGACCACCTGGCAGGTTGTTTGAATGCCAGGGCAGACAAGCTCAGTCGTCAATGCTTAGCAGATCAGAATTGGCAATTGCATCCGGAGGTAGAGCAAAGTCTCTTCCACGAATGGGAAGAACGTTGGCTCGATTTAATAACTACCACAGAGAACATGCAATATCAGCAGTTCCAGGCGTTGAAGTTTGCAAGGCGTCTCTTGCTAGAAGTCACATTCCACCTAAGGTGGAACTATGGATTTCTGTATGCCTTCCTGCCAATACCTCTTCTGCACTGAGTTCTGAAGAAGGGAAGGACCGATTGGGCCCAAGTCCACGTAGTTCACAGGATTGGGCACTGATTGCATAGTATCCAGAACTCCTAGGCATGAGAATGGGTCCTCTGCTCAGGCTGGCCCACTGGGAGGAACTGGTGTTGCAGCAATGAGCAGATTCCTGCACCCAGGCTTTCGCAGTCGCCACCTTCATGCCAGGAGATTGAACTGTGATAGCTTAACACCTTCAACCTTTCACTGGAGGTGGTTGATATAATCTTGGAAGCCAGGTATCCCTTGACAAAAATAGTTATATGCCGGTATTTGGGACCGATTTCTGGCTTGGTGCTGCACACTGCAGATTGACCCCTTCCAGGCAATGTTATCTGATGTTTTGTTTGTTTTGGCTCTTGGCCAGAAAACTTTTGCTCTCAGCACAGTTAAACATTATGTTTTGGCTCTTCTGCCTTTTTGCAATTGTCAGATCAGCCCTCATTATTTAAATCACCTGTTATGATACATTTTTGGAAAGGTCCACAACATAGGTTTCCTACCTCTCCTTTTCCCATGTCACTGTGGGACCTTAATTTAGTCCTCACTTACATAATGTGTACTCCCTTTGAACCACTTCACATCTGTCCTTTGAGGCCTCTATCTCCCAAGGCAGTTTTCTTCGTCACCATAACATCGGCGGAGCAAGTGAGTGAGCTTTAGGCTCTATGTGTCAACTCCCCATACACATTTGTGCCAGACAAACTGTTTCTGTGGACGCGAGCCTCCTTCAGGCCAAAAGTTGTGAGACTGTTCCATGTTGGTCAAAATATCATGTTACTGGTGTTCTTTGCTCTGACTCACCCCTCTCAGGAGCAGGAGAGACTATATCACTTGGACCTCAAAACAGCACTGAGTTTTTGCTTTGATCAGACCAGAGAAACCAAATGGACAGTCAGCACTTTGTGGGACTCACCGAAGGGAAAAAAAGACAAGGCCATTCTGAAAAGGGCTATTTCCCGCTGCATCGTGCTCTGCTGTAGGATCTTTTACACAGTGGCCAAAAAGCAGCTCTGGAAGGGCTGCAAGGTCATTTCACTAGAGTAAAGCTATCACTGCGTTGCATGCGGAATTCCTGTCCTGGACATCTGTCTGGCAGCTATGTAAGTGTCACTCCACACATTCACAAAGCACTACACTGTGGACAGCTAGGACTTTTTGGTTTGAGTCCATTTACAGACTCACCTCCAAATAGATACTGCGTTAGTATCTATTCAAAAGGCAAGGAATCTGAGGTTGGAAGTCTATCGGAAGAATAAATTACTTACATTCAGTAACGATCTTTCTGGTAGAAACTCTGCCTAACTGTAGATTCCTCACAGGCCCTCCCATCCTCCCTTTTCTGTGATTTGATTGGACTTTACCCCTTAATAAGATCCCAGGTCTAGGAATCTGCACACTGGTCAAATCGAATTTGCTGTTGGGGCTCTGTGCCGGGGCACTGTTAGCCTCAAAAGCAAATGATGTCAGCATGCAGGTGTGGCACTTATTGTCATTTCCATAGTGGACGGGTGTCAGTGCAGCACTTCACGGTTCCACGTACTGGCATGCTGATGTATTTCTCCAAAGTTTTCGGATTCTAGTGCACAAAAAACAGACGTAATTCTTGAGGTCCTCCTAAAGTACCATTCCTGGCTGCAGTTCTCACTTAATTGGCATTATGTCAAAGCTGTAGAAAACTACAGTTTTTAAGCACTTGCTAAAAACAAAAGCCCTTGCTTAGTTTGGATGACTTGTACAATGTCCATTGTTTGTCCCTTCCACCAAAAGTTGGTGAGCTGTTCGAGAACCTACATTTATCCCTGTTTTAAAATTTAGCTGGTTTTTATCTTGTTTTATCTTGAACATTTATTTGTTTGCGGCCCCTATCCAAGCTCTTACATCTCGCACAGGCATGCTTGAAACATGTACACAGATGACACCCAGTTAATTTTTGGCACGTCACATTCAATCTTAGTGGCCATAGAAAAAATACATCCTTTATCTTTAAAGGAATGCCTAACCCTCATCTGCTGGTGCATGTCCACAATATGTCTTAATTTATAGCAACCAAGACCATGGTGCTTCTCATTCTACCTGACACTGCTGACTAGAAAGATAATCTTTGGCCTCATATCATGGACAGACTCCCACACTGATGAAAAAAGTTCAGAATTCGTAATCAACCTGGATAGTAGTTTGACACTGGAGGACTAGATGTCGAAGCCACAACGATAGGCAACATTTGTTTAAACTGATAACCTGAAAGGGATCTTTCTATGCATAGGATCCCATTTGCATCCTGTAGTATTGAATGCACTCATCCATTCTCTGCTGGATTTGAAAACTCAGTTTACCATGATGCACCTGAAAGTCTTGTACAGAAGTATACCATGCGGTCCCTTCACTGGCTGATACAGAAAAATGATATTTTCACAGTCCTGATAGTGACCATAGGAGCTATAAATCAGGTGTGTTCTGACTTTATTACCTCTAAGCTTAAGTGGGATACCCAATGACATTCCTTTTGCTCAGTCCTTTTTGTGTGTTCCCAAATACATGATTGCACACCACAGAGGAAAACTATTCTCTTAATAGTTGCCAAGTCTTGTGATTCCCTCCTTCTAGGTGTGTGTGCAATCTTGTCTCCTTATGTTTAGAAAGGTGCTAAAAAACAGGGCTAAATACATTCTGTGCCTCGCTTAGTCTGCTCCCTCTCCAGTGTATTGCCCAAGTGGTATATTACGTTTCTATAATGCCGAGAATCTATTGCAAACATGCTCTCACTTTTAACAGAAAACTACATAATGTTAAAGTACTGTGAACATTTTCTAAATATTTGCATATGTTAGTATGGGACAGGCCAGCTTGGGTTCCTCTGCCTTTACGTCATTTAACTTGTTGTTTGAGATTTGTGCCAAATCCTTGGCATGGTGAAATGGATCTACATCTCTCAAGGGGCCTGATACTAAGACATGAGTTTTTGTAGTATCAGAAGTTCATAACTGGAAAAGTGGGTTTCCACCCAGCCTTAATTATAGACCTAGCAAGGACAGAAATATAAATATGGATTCAGTCTTGATACTCATTTTTCCAATTTTACCAGATGCCTGTTCTGTGCCTGCACATAGGCCACAGCAAAAGTCTATGATATTAAGCCTGCTAGTATGTCATGAACATAGGCTATTTCAGCTTTTTATATTTTTGGAAATGAAACATTATTTTGGCCAGAGCATCCTCTGTTTTAGAAGAAACTTTTGAAGGCTTTGAGTCACAAAGAATATCCATCAAAATGCAGGTTGACTCTTAAAGAAGTGATTCTCCTACTCGATATAATATGTTTGATTCTAGATGGAAGCATATCCTGAACCCATCATTCATAAATTGATGGTGATATAATGTTATGCTGAATGTGGGATGGGAATGTGATTTCCATTGTTTGAAGATGAACTTGAACTTTACATCAATCTTAACCTTGTTGGTGCACAAAGTGGATCTGTAAAAAGACATACTTGGTAGTTCCATCATATATTTATATATATTCACCTCTTTTTGTTTTTGTTTTTACACTATTACCAGTAGCAATTTTAGCTACATTTCTGAGTTTCATTACATCTACTCCAGCACACTGTTTTTGAATATCTGTAGTATTTAAAATCTGAACATCTAGTCATCAGTCACAGTCCTAAAAAAAGAAAGTCTACCTTGTATTCCAAACCTAGGTTCTTTGTTTCTTTTAACATAATTTATCATCCCCATTTACACCTGGCTCTCAATTCGCATTGGTTATCTAGCTGAATGGTCCATTTTGCCCTCATTGGATTGGTAAGAAATATTGAAACTGCAGTGCTCGTAAGTAAGCTGATTTGTTTTTGATACTTGAAGAAGTGATATTTTAGTTGCAGGGATACTAGTCAGAGTATATTAGGGGAAACAATCAAAGGGATGAATGGGAAAAATATGAGAGTTTTAAAAAGTGGGATAACGAGTTACATAGTAAAAGTTATTGTTTTGTCTTTTTTGGGGTCTCATTGATAATGCTTTCATCTGTCTCTTTGTGAGTCACATAAACGTTTGGGTTGCTGCAAAATATCTGGTTCTTGTTTTCACATGATATGAAACTGTGAGAGTGTAGAGTTTTTTTTATGATTGAGATTTTACTAAGTGTTAGCTTTGTTTCAGGCAGTCTGTAGCTTTTTCTCCCTTAACTGAATTTCTTACCGTTCTTAACGCCATTCTCACTAAACTTAGATTCTCTTTGAGATTATTATCTAAGTGGATATATTGTGCAATTTTTGCCAAGAACACATTTTAAAAGTCTAGGAATCAAGAAAGAAGACAACATTGATAACAATATTATGGATTTAACGCTCCTTTATATTATTTTTATAACAGTCTTATTTAGCTCATGAACCTTGATTTAATAGGGCACTTAAGTGCAATCTAAGTTTCACATTACATGGAACTGTAGTAGAAAACCATTTATTTAAATATGAGATAAGTACACTGGATAATGTCAGTATGCCATTCAAATATAATATTTAATATATTAAAATGTTTATATATTATTTAATAATTTTAAAATTGAATAAAGTGACAAACCATAGCAGTTATTTTTCAAACAAAGTGCTACTTTAAAGGGCTATATATATATATATATATAATATTTATATATATGTGTATGTATATATAGATATATATATATAGATAGATATATATATAAAATCTTCTTTCTATGTCTCCAAGATCATAGTGTTTAGGGAGTATCATTTCTATTGGACAGCACCCATTTGCCATCTACTGCACAGCAAATAAGTGAGGAGTGCAGAGTCTCAACAAAGGAAGTGATTGTTAGCAGGGTAAGTGCAAATATACAGTAAGATATGAAGATGCCAGGAAGGGGCACATATTGAAGATCATGAAAAGGAGTACTTAGAAATGTCAAAGAAGGAAAAGGAGAACATAAGGCTCAAGAGGAACTTCACTGTGTGAATTACAGAGACAAAGGTACACAACAGTATTCACAGGGTCTTCACTGGTAAGATGAGATGGTTGGAGTGAGACATGGCAGCACAGGGTTCTCACTCACAAAAAGGAAAACATGATTTCCTATTGTAAGTAGGAGAAGTTGAAAGGGAGGAGTTTTGAAAAATCTGAAACTTCACAAATTCTTTTTTCCTTCTAACTAGACGGTAAGTTGAAGCAGCTCACTACTTCCTTTTCTTTGTTACATCCTTCCATCTGTGCCTGTGGCCTGAAGATTGCCCATGGCACCTTCCTGATACCATCATGGTCAGTTGAGTCTTTGCTGAAGATAAGATGTGATCTCGAATGATGTCAATATATGAGCATCAAAATAGCAATATGTTGTAAGGAGTGTCTCTAACTTTAAAAGAAGTGAATGCCCTGCGGCAGGTCACACCATCTTTAAAGTTATGTGTCTCCTCCTAGTATCTTGAGAATTTAAAAAAGGTCAAAGTGAAAGCATCTGGAACAAGATTGCAAGATTGGTATACTCAAAATTGAGAGCAATTAGAGTTAGATTATCATGCTCACCTTTTCTCTGTAAAATAGTGGTTGCAAATTGGTAAAGTCAGGGATGTGTAATTTCTCTGGCCCTATTTTCTCTCTTTTTTTTGGCTGACCTCCCTAATGTTCCTAAAAATGCTACGTCCTTTTCCCCCAAACTTGGGGTGTTTACTTCCCCTGCCTATTATAAACAGATGGCCTTTAGCTCTTAGAAAAACCTCAAATAGGTCTCCAGTAAAAATTATAGATTTTCCATAGTTGAGGTCAGCAGAATAAATTAACACAATACATGGGAAAAACAAAAAATGTGGCAAAATGTCCATTGGTCTATTGGGAATTGCAGAGTGGAGGAGGTTACCTCATGAAAATATTCAGGGCCTCTGTTCCCAAACAATCTGAAATTGAACTAGCATATAGACCAAGAAAAATGTTGGACCTCCATAATAATCGGCAGACTTATAAAATGTATGTAAACCTATAAAAGTTCTTCAGTAGCCACCCCCCCTTTCAAATCTAATAAAGCCATAATTCAGCCTATGATTGTGTACGATATTTAGCTGCTTAATTTTTTTTTCTTACTTAGCTACTTAAATTTGATGGGACTATTACACTCGATCATTACAAGAGCTTTTGCCTAAAGAGTCTTAAAAATTAACATTAAGCCTCAATGGGCCCAGCAATCCTCACTGCATTGATTTTAACTTCTTGGAATTGTATCTGCAAATATCAAACCTTATATTATTTAAATAAATTAGCAACAATGGAACAAGAGAAGGTTGCTGTACTTATCTATAGGGAATTGCTACATGGTAAATTCGATTGGGCTAAATCTACACATGAAATATTAAAAACTATGCATACAAATAGGACTTTACATTTAACCAATACCTGGTCCATCATAAAACTCTCAAAAGAACAGCTGAAGTTTGGGTTACGTACAGCAGCACGTGAACAAGATCTACTTTGAGTCAAAAAACCTTTGGTGGGTGTTTTTCCGAGCTTCTTGAAGGACAACATTGTCTTTCTTTACATGGAGAACACTGCCTAATAGATTGCTGAGCCAAGAAACCTTGAGAACCTCTTCAGCAACGCTACTGCCGGCTGCCATTTCCCTGCTGGTATCCTCGTTGTTATCCTTTTGCTTTTTGCTTTTTTTCCTGCCTGCCCACGTAGTCGCTGCTTCCCCGCGTCCCTGCCCCCCTCGAGTCTCTTTCCTTCTTGCCTCCCCGTAGTTCCCGCCTCGGAGCCCGGCTGCCCCGCCCCCCTGCCCTCCCATTGGTCACTCCTCCCAGCTGCCACTCCCTCCCACCTCCCCTCTTATGCCGGCCGCAGCGTGGACGCGCCGCTGGCAAGCCCGTCTGCGCCCGTCCACGCCAAGACCGCGCCCAGTGCCAGACCCCCTGGCCAACACGCCCCCCACACCACCATTCACCATTACACTGCCGACGAACTCCATGCCCTCAATCCAGGACGCGCCTCTATCTGCTTCCAGTCCACACCAGCGCGCACCAGAGGACCCTTCTCCTGCAAAGCCTGCAACTTCATCTGCAACCTAACCCCCGAACACCATAACAAAACAACAAACTGCCGCCTAAGATGCATCCTGCTGAACACCTGCTCCGTCAACAAACATGCAATTGAACCCTGGGACTTACTGACCACACACTCGCCTGACATCGCATTCCTCACTGAAACCTGGATGAACTCTGCCTCAGAACCAGCCATAGCCATACCAGTAAACTACAAGATCACCAGAAGAGACCGCAGCAACAAACCAGGAGGAGGAATCGCCATAGTCCACAAAATCAACATAAGAGTCTCCACCAACTCCAACCACCACCAAAAGGACCCACTTCAAAAACCTCACTGACACCAACGCTCACAACAGCAAAGAGCTCTTCGGCATCATCAAAGAGCTCTCCACCCCCAGGACCTGCTCCAATGAACCCCCACCAACACAGGAACTA
This sequence comes from Pleurodeles waltl, assembly GCF_031143425.1. Classification (NCBI taxonomy): domain Eukaryota; kingdom Metazoa; phylum Chordata; class Amphibia; order Caudata; family Salamandridae; genus Pleurodeles; species Pleurodeles waltl. Next base: position 829,592,133 of record NC_090443.1, on the reverse strand, counting down.
TGCAACTCACTCGCAACCCACTTACGTCGAAAGATAGATGAAATCCACAACAGCTTCAACCCCCAGACCCACCAGCTAACTACAAACACCTACGAACCCAACGCTCTAAGCAACGCCCACTTCCTCCACACTTGGACCCCTGTCAACATAGAAGACACCACCAACGCCATGGCCTCCATCCACTCCGGATCACCATCGGACCCCTGCCCACACCATATCTTCAACAAAGCTAACACCATCATCGCTCCCCATCTCTGCAACACCATCAACAGCTCCTTCGAGTCAGCCACCTTCCCAGAGAGATGGAAGTACGCAGAAATCAATGCCTTGCTGAAGAAACCAAAGGCAGACCCTGACAACCCCAAGAACTACTGACCGATCTCCCTCCTCCCCTTCCCAGCCAAGGTCATCGAAAAAATCGTTAACAGTCAACTATCCCGTTTTTCTTGGAAGACAGCAAGGCACTCGACACCTCCCAATCCGGATTCCACAAAAACCACAGCCCCGAGACTGCACTCATTGCTGCCACATGCGACATCAGGACCATTCTTGACGAAGGAGAAACAGCAGCACTCATCCTCATGGACCGATCCGCAGCTTTCGACACAGTATGTCGTCAGACTCTCCGCACACGCCTCCACCACGCTGGAATCCGCAACAAAGCACTGGATTGGATCTCGTCATTTCTCACGGGCAGAACCCAGAGAGTCCGCCTCCCGCCGTTCCTGTCAGAAGCCTCCGGAATCACCCGTGGCGTCCTCCAAGGATCTTCGCTCATCCCCACACTCTTCATAGTCTACATGGCCCCCCTCGCCAACATCGCACGAACATACCACAACAACATAGTCTCCTACGCAGACGACACTCAGCTCATCATCTCCCTCACGAAAAACCCTACAGCTGCAAAGGACAACCTCCACAATGGACTTCACGCCATCGCCAGCTGGATGGAATCAAGCCACCTCAAGTTAAACACAGACAAGACAAAAATACTCATCTTTGGCACCAACCCCTCAGCTTGGAACAACTCCTGGTGGCCCACCTCCCTAGGATCCGCACCCTCACCCACCACCCACGCACGCAACCTGGGCTTCATCTTGGATTCCACACTCAGCACGACTCTGCAGGTCAATGCCATCTCCTCTTCCTGCTACAACACCCTCCGCTTGCGCCGCAAAATCTTCAAGTAGATTCCCTTCGAAACCAAGAAAACCATCACCCACGCCTTGGTCAGCAGCCGATTGGACTACGGAAACGCCCTATATGCAGGAATAACAAACAAACTCCAAACAAAGCTGCAAAGAATCCAGAATACGTCCGCCCTCCTCCTTCTAGACGCCCCACGCCGAGACCACATCTCACCCCACCTCAGAGACCTACACTGGTTAACAGTATCAAAGAGGATCACCTTCAAAATCCTCATCCACGCACACAAAGCCCTCCACAACACAGGTTCTGCCTACCTCAACGACAGACTCACCTTTCACACCCCCACCCGCAACCTTCGCTCCACCAACCTCGCCCTCGCCTATGTCCCCCGCATCCGCCGCACCACCGCCGTAGGAAAATCCTTCTCTCACCTAGCCGCCAAGACCTGGAACTCCCTACCGCTCCACCTCCGCCTGACCCAGACCTCCTTTCATTCAGGAAACGCCTCAAGACTTGGCTCTTCGACTAGTAGCTTTTCCCCCTCCTCCCCTCAGCGCCTTGAGACCCTAATGGGTGAGTAGTGTGCTTTATAAATCCTTGATTGATTGATTGATTGATTGAGAACAGGGCTGAATCGTGCACATGCGGTACCAGTACATGCTAAGATGAACCAATCAAATGAAGGTTGTTGTAGGTATCCTGTGCAAGGGAATTGTATAAACAACCATATTTTGCTTGATTGCATAATTTTATTGAAACAAAGGAAGAAATATTTAAAACAAGTCCTTTTAAAATAGGGTATTAATACATGCTTGACAGTTAAATAAATACCTTTTAAGGGAAATGCGTTTTAGATGGGATATGTGCTGTTAGATGTATATTAAGCATAAAGAGATTACCATAATATGCTGCATTTTTTAAATATTTTGTTGTTTTATCTTTTTTTTACCATTGTACTTTGTGATAATGTTTGTAATAAGTCTTTATTGTGTTTAATTGTATCTTGTTTAGGTGACTATGTTCCTAATCAGCACAATTGATAAATGGAACATTGGCTTATTTATTTGATCAGCCTCTTTCAGTTATTGCCATGAATTTCTAAACTGCATGTTAAAACCAGCCTAGAAGAGTACTCTCTTTAAGCTGATTCCACTGTATTATTCTGAGTCGAATGGAGTACTTGCAGTGCAATAACTGAGAGACTACTTTACTTCTAAAAGGTTCACACCATCACATTCAATTATGTCTCAGTCCTGTGTCGCATGTAAACATCAATATTTTCTTTTTTAACTGCAACAATACCAATGCCAACACTAATATCAGCATTAATAACACTGCCATCAATACCACGACCAAGGCAACTACTACCTCTTTACCTCACCACTACAAATACCATAAACCACCACCACCATAAATTCCACTGCTAGTGTCACCAGTAATAAAGCCAACACAAATTACACCGCCATTTATACCAATTCCATCAATACAACTCCACCAATACCACCCCAACTAATATAGCCTCCAGTAACACCAGCAATCGCACCACAACCAATGCTTCCATAACCAATACCAGTAACAGCAGCACCACCAACAATAGTGTCCCCAGTGCCACTGCCTCCAATACTGCCACTACCAATGCCACCAGTATATACACCACCATTGCTACAACCACACCACCAATAACATATCACCAGTAATGACACCAATACTACCACGGACACTGTCACTAGCAGCAACATTTGATGCTACCACCATCATTACCAGCTCGACATAGGCCAACATTACCACTACCAGTACCTCTAATCCAACTCCCATCACTACTACTGCCACCAAAACTATTGGCACCATTATCACTGCCATACTACAACCAATATCACGCCATCAGTACCAGCAACTACATTACAACAAAAAAACTAATACCACCACTACCTTCCACATGACCTCTACTATCACCACTGATAACACCACAAATGCAGTCTTCACCTGTATACTAACTATGAAAAACACTATTAGTACCACAACCAATACTATAATCACTTTCACCACGATATTGCACTACCACTACTGACAAAAGACCACCACCACTGTCCACACAATCAGTATGAATGCCACTACCACTATGCCACCACTTCGATCGTGAATACAGCTACCACTTACACTACATTCAATACCACCAACACCATTTAACTACCACTAATACTTCAACCACCACGATATCACCACCCCACAATATCAACATCACCTCCTGTGCCACAATACCACCTCAATATCAGACCAGCACCAATACCAAGCACCAGCAATACCATGACCAGCAGCACCTAACCAGTTCTACCATTACCACCACCAACACTACAGTCACTGCTTACGATAATAGCACTAGTGCCACCACCCATACCACAAATACTGCCACTACTAGACCCCCACTAATCCCATCAGTGATATCACTAACATCAGGTTCACCAACAGCAGTAGCAGTACCCTCCCTGCTATTGATGTCACAACGACCAGTACCTCAGTCAGTTCCACCAACAACATACCACCTCAACCACTGCAATACCACTAGCATGTATATCACCAACGAGAATATGTCCGCCAATAGTACAGTACCATTGCCTGTACCATCGCCACTAATATCACCACCGTGCCCCATAGGTCTGGCGTTATTGTGTGCTATCGTGTGGAAAAATAATTATTGCATGCTTGCATTTTCATGTGTTAGCATCAAAGCCATGCCTGTTGGTCCCGGCATTGTTATGTATGCTTATGTAACTGATCCCTTTGACTATGTATGTTTGGATTTTCCAAACTACATCGAAGACAATACAACAAGAAAAGTGTAATGGAAACTGAACCATTCATTAAACTAGGAAATTAAAAGGCGATTTAATTGGCATTGCCAATGAACCAAAACAAATTGAAAATTCAGGTTCTGCGCAGCATGCTTTGTAATTGTTTGCATCTCTCAGCTAATTACGGTACTGAAAGAGTATTGTAATGTTGAATAAGCAGTAGCTGCATTTAATAATTTACTTAAGGAAAATGCCTAAATAGCAATAGATAGAGCGTTATAATTCTTATCAGAACAAGCTATCTGAGTCCTGGCTCCTGGGCCACTGCATTTCGATACCGTATCATTTTCTCCGGGCGACGGTCGCATCGACACAAGTGTGAGTTTAAATCAATTGCTGTTTCTGGATGGAGATGTCATTCTGATGCGAGCTAGTCCCGAAGCGGCAGCAGCGAGCCAGTGGTCGGGTGGTGCGAGCCAGCGGCGAGCTCCCCTCTGCGCACTTTTATAGGCTCGCTCCTCTGCTGGCGGAAGGGAAGCGCAGCTGGCGACGAGCTGAGAATTAGCCACATCGATTGCGTCGCAGCGAAGAGCGTTACCCTTAAAGAGGAAAAATCAACAGAAAACAGGCCCAAGGTCGTCGGAAGGAAGGCGCGCAGTGCGGTGGTGGGTGATGAGGATCGGAGCTGCTCACAGCGGTGCATGTTCGTCGGGAATGCAGATAGCCTGAGGTGCCCACGGAGTCCGCAATGGTACAAGGGGGCTTCCCAGGTAAGGCTGTGAAGACCTGTATGCGGCGCACTCCACCCTCTACGCTGGCGAATGGCAACTTTAGCGCCAACACGTACACCGAAAGGGTATTCTAAGCAGCTTTCCTTTTCCTGGAATAGTGATTAAGGCAGAGCTAGAAAGGATATGTGCCGCAGAATATGGGCTCAGGTAAGTTTTAACAGTGCAAACCTTTGTTAACGCTATATTTCTTAACATCATATGCAGTTGGTGGTAAGGAAATGATAGTTTGTGTGAATATTATTTACGTTTCTACACATTTAAAAGAGGAACACTGGCAAAAATCAGCCAAAATGAGTTATAAACATTTTATTCACTATCAGAATGTGTTTGAGTGCTTAACGACCTTTTATAACACAATGTTGTGCATACATTTAATTGAAGTTTTGAATGCTCTTAAAACATTTAGGGCCATATGTACGAACACATTTTCCCATAGACACAGAATGGGCAAAACTGCTTGCTACATCTGGCCCATAATTTCTTTAAGGGCTTGAAAATATTTTTTAAAGTGTCTTTGAAATACGTGTGCGCTTCCCTGTGGGAGAGCGGTGCGCCCAAGTGTAAGGGCTGTGGTGATAATGAGGCAGCATATGGTACTGTTTGGCGGCGCTGAATCTGAGGGAAGGATGCGCACTGTAGTAACTTCACTGGTGCTCTCCACCCACAGAAGCGGTCAGTGCTGCGCTCCGCCGGAGCAGGGCATGTTTAGGATGGTTCTGTAGACCCCTAGTGCTTTACGCCGAAGTTGATGTGTTATTGATTTTCATTAATTAAGGAGGAAGGGAAAAGGGCAATGGCTAATAGGGCATTGTTGTGCGTGAAGCTGTGGGGAAATGGATGCAGTTAAATGAAGCCCAAGCATGAATAATGCATAATTGCATTAGCGAAGAGGTTCCACACTTAGATTACGGGCCTGGAATTTGAGCAGGCTATCAATCCTCCTCCAAGATTAAATACAGCCCCAGACACCCAAATGACCCCACCACTCTGATGCTCACCTTCCCCAGTGGTAGCTGCTCGTGGGCCAGAAACCTACAAATATTGTGCAGGCCATTTGGAACATTGCTTGCGGTTAGTTTTAAATTATTTCTTTATGCACATTACACCCATGCTATTAGCTGTAAGTTCCCCTGCAATATGTGTTGGACCACATTCAGTTTAAAAAAAATATTCACTGTGCACTATTAGAATTCTGATAATCAACATATCTAATGTTTCTTATTGTAACTGACACCATGCCAACTCTCATTCGTCAGTGGAGGTATATCACTTTAAGTAGGGGGTCAGTTTTATAAAGAACATGATTAATTGTGCCTGGAGACTTCCAGATTCCAGCATCTTAAGTTGCTTTAATACCCTTGTATGACTGGCAAGTTTAGATATGTGTGTCTGAACATAGCTGTTGAATTGGTACAGATGGAGATATACATTGTGTGGATGATGTTTAACTCCATCATTGTGACTGATCTTTATCACTTATTTCCAGGCGCTACTGAGAGAAATCTGCTCCACCCGTATATGCCATCCTAAGTGAGAGCCATGGTAGTGGAGTCCCCAATTCTGTTTTCATGTTTATTCTTATGGTCATTTATAGGACAGAACTAGAATTGCCACTAATCTCCTACATTGTTTCGTTTTATTTTTTATTTCCACGGAATGCCGCTAGCTGCAAGTATACGTATTTGCGTATTTTTTAAGTCTATATTGCACAGTATTGTTGTGAATTGCTAGTATGAGTGGGAGAGAGAGTGTTGTGCGAAAAACAAATGTTGCACATGTTTTATCTCATGACTGCAGTTGTGCGGGGGCACTTTAGGTCACAGATTAAATAAAAATATACATATACTTCCGTATGTGTGTATGTGTATATTTATACACACATACACATAGATATCAATATATGTACATATATATACAAAGTCAGGTTTAAACATTTTAAATAAACAACACTGTATTGCAGTGAAAAGTGCTTCAATCAATCAATCAGGGATTTGTAGAGTGCACTACTCACCTGTGAGGGTCTCAAGGCGCTGAGGAGGGGAGGAGGGGAGGGGGGAGAAGGTGCGGAAGGGGTGCTGCTACTGTTCCTACAGCCAGGTCTTGAGAAGTTTCCTGAAGGTAAGGAGGTCTTTGGTCTGGTGCAGGTGGGTGGGAAGAGTGATCCATATTTTGGTGGCGAGGTGCAAGAATGATCTACCGCCAGTTGTAGTTCTGCGGACACGTGGGACGGTTGTGAGGGCGAGGTCAGCGGAGTGGAGATGCCGGGTCAGGGTGTAGAAGGAGAGTCATCTGTTGAGGTATTCTGGTCCGGTGTTGTGCAGTGCTTTGTGAGCGTGGGTGAGGAGTTTGAAGGTGATTTTCTTGTTGACTGTGACCCAGTGCAGGTTTTTCAGGTGGTCTGTGATGTGGCAGTGGGGGGGGGATGCCCAGGATGAGGCGTATGGCGGCGTTCTGGATGCGTTGCAGCCTTTTCTGGAGTTTGGCCGCGGTTGCTGCATAGAGGGTATTGGCGTAGTCCAGTTTGCTGCTTACGAGGGCTTGGGTGACTGTTCTTCTGGTTTCGTGTGTATCCATTTGTAGATCTTTCGGAGCATGCGGAGGGTGTTGAAGCAGGAGGAGGAGATGGCATTGACTTGCTGGGTCATGGATAGTGAGGGGTCCAAGATGAATCCTAGGTTGCGTGTGTGGTCAGTGGGAGTCGGAGCGGTTCCGAGAGTGGCAGGCCACCAGGAGTCGTCCCATGCAGGGGGGTGGAGCCGAAGATGAGGACTTCCGTCTTGTCGGAATTGAGTTTGAGGCAGCTGCTCTTCATCCAGCGATGGCCTTCATTCCTTTGTGGAGGTAGGTCTTGGCGGAGTCCTTGGTGAGGGAGAGGATCAGCTGGGTGTCGTCGGCCTATGAGGTGATGTTGAGGTTGTGGGATCGGGCGATGTTAGCGAGTGGGGCCATTTAGACGTTGAAGAGGGTCGGGCTGAGGGACGAACCCTGGGGTACCCCGCAGATGATTTCGGTGGCTTCTGAGCGGAATAGGGGAGGCAGACTCTCTGGGTTCTGCCGGTGAGAAAGAAGGTGACCCAGTCCAGGGCTCTGTCGCGGATTCCAGCATTGCTGAGGCGTGAGCGTAGGGTGTGGTGGCAGACGCTGTTGCACGCAGCCGAGAGGTCCAGGAGGATGAGGGCCGTGGTTTTGCCGCTGTTCAATCTGGTTCTGATGTTGTCGGTGGCAGCGATGAGGGCGGTTTCGGTGCTGTGGTTGCTGCGGAATCCAGATTGGGAAGAGTCCAGGGTGCGGTTCTCCTCTTGCAAGTAGGTTAGTTGTCTGTTGACGGCCTTCTCGATTACTTTTGCAGGGAAGGGGAGCAGGGAGATAGGCTGGAAGTTCTTTAGGTCCTTTGGGTCCGCCTTGGGTTTTTTAGTAGGGCGTTGATCTCGGCATGTTTCCAGCTCTCCGGGAAGGTGGCGGACTCGAAGGAGCTGTTGATGATCTTCCGTAGTTGGGGCGCGATGACAGAGCTTTATTTGTTGAGGATGTTGTGAGGGCAGGGGTCAGATGGAGAGCCGGAGTGGATGGTGTTCATGATTTCGATGATGTTGTTGTCGTTGACGGGGGTCCAGGAGAGCAGGAGGTTGATCGGAGGTGAATCTGTGGTGTTGGTGGTTGCCGGGGGTATCTGGGTGCTGAAGCTTTCATGGTTGTCTGCAATCTTGCGGTGGAAGTAGGAGGCTAGGGAGTCGCAGAGGTCTTGGGATGGCGGGATGTCATCGGGGTTGGGGCTGGGGTTGGAGAGTTCCTTCACGACTTTGAAGAGCTCCTTGTGGCTGTGTGTGTTGTTGTTGATTCTGTCTTTGAAGGTGATTCTTTTGGCGGCTCCGATGAGTTGGTGGTGTCTGCGGATGGCGTTTTTGAAGGCTGTGTGGTTGTCCAGAGTCTGATCTTGGTTTGGCAAATTAATTTGCAGGACAAGGATCAGTGTTTTTTTTTTTTTTTCTCAGTCGCTTCCTGCACATTAAGTAGCTGTTGTGGTGGGATGCATGGGGAAGTGCCAGGACAAATAGAGCTGAGGCACGGATCCTATCTCGCCCTCTCTCGTGACGCCATTGCATGACAATACCTCAACCTCTAACTCCGACTTCACATATCGGAAGAGGCCACCTTGATAAGCTAAGAGACGCCCCCTTATGAAGAACAGACACATTTCCATCTAGCATAGGTGTTTTATAGGAACATTTGGACACCTACAACTCCAACTTGGCAGATCAAGAAATACATTTACACCTATAAAACAACCGTAGATGAGAACCATAACTGGTCCTCTTTGTACGCTCTACAATCCATTTTCCAAATTCTCAAGACGTAAAAATGTGATGTTAAAGTATTTTAAAATAAAATGGGAGGGGTGTTCCAACAGAGAATACAAACACAAGAATGCTGCATACAGATTACTGCACTTTTCTTGTACTGAGCCCGTAATCCACTGTGACACCCTAGACCCTGTTACCAGAGCTGCCTCCAGACTGTGGCGGTCATTATGAACACAGCAGTGTGGGCCGCCATGCTGACGGGAAATCCCGCCAGCCGGCATGGCGGCACACCGCCACATAATGAACCCATGGAGGGCCGCCATAGGCGGCCCTCACTCACCCCCAGGCTGCCTCCATCAGGCAGCCTGGCGGTGGTCGGCATCATTATCCGACAGGGCAGTGGTGCTGCCCCTCGGATAATGACCCCTTAGCCTCCAGCCTTTCCCTGGCGGGTTTCCCCACCAGAAAAAGTCTGGCAGAAGGGGTGCACCGGGGCACCCCTGGGAGCCCCTGCACTGTCCATGCACTTGGCATGGGCAGTGCAGGGGCCCCCATGCAGTGCCCCATCGCGCAGGTCCCTGCCCGATTTACGGACAGTGATCTGCGCAACGGGTGCAGCTGCACCCACCGCACAGAGGCATTGGCGGCAGCTCCATGTGGAGCCGCCGTCAATGTCCCGGCCAGGCATTCCTCTGGGCCGGTGGGCGGAAACAATGTTCCTGCCCACCAGCCCAGAGGAATGTTCATTATGCAGCCGGCGGGGTTCCGGGGGCGCTGGCGATCACACAGAAGACTGCCAGCATGAACATGGCAGTTTTCACCGCCATGTTTATAATGAGGGCTTGCCTGTGTATGTGAAGTTAAGCTCATTCACTGATACACCACATTTACTACTTCTGTGAATTGCACTCTGCCAACTCTTAGGCACAATGTGTACTAAAAGGATCTTCACTAGGAGTGTGTTGATCCATTGTAAAAGTTCTTTGAGTGGCTAGACTTCAACTCTTCAGATTGCACAGAAAGTGCCAGGCCCCATTGCAGCTCTGCAACCAATCTTGTTATGCATTATGCTAATGCTGTTCTCTGTAATTTTTCAAAGGTGAGTTTAACAATACTGCAGCCATTGCTCTGTGCTCACCTATTTATTGTTTTTAAGTGAAGCGAGCAAGGGTGTGATAGTGTGTGGCTTTTGCTGATGTGGGGGTTGGTCATTTGCTTTTCCTCAAACAGTAGTTTACGGATTGTTGGTGAGCAGAGCCTTCAGCAGTCCTGTGGTAAGAATTACTTGAGATACTTGTTTCATTATAACATATTTTAACTTTTGTGATATAACGCCCAGCTTATAAAGGCCTAACTTTCTGAAAAATTCCACTGTGTGACTCTGGAACCCGTTCCATCTTGAGATACAACAGACTATAAGAAGTCCAGCATGTGAAGTGGTGCCTATGATACTTTCAGTGTGCTGGGACTAGCTAACTACAGACACTTTTACTTTTTGTCAAAAGATACAACAGACTCACAACCTTGTCTGTTGTTTCTTATGAGTGAGCATTTATTTGTGTAGGTCTCACTGAAACCTCCATTTGCTTGGGTGAATGTAATGCTTATCAAAGTTGCTGAGTTAACACTGTGAAATTAATTTCTCTCCAGCAGTGCCACTTTACCTGTATTGTTCACCAGTTTACTTTACCTTGAGATTCTACGTTAATTAAATACATGGACTCTCTGTCATGGTTTCTGATAAATGCACTCGTTTGCTCTACATTTTAATAAACTGTAACCACTAACTCATTATTTTGCTACTTTTATTGAAACACATGTAGGTATACCTGATAAAGTTGTCCTTCTGGACAGCTAATAGGGATTTTAAGAAACTTCAAACTCTGAGACAAGATTTTAAGAGTTGTGAGTGGGCCTTTCTAAGTAAGGGTAAACTGAAGGAGACAGAAAAATCTCTATTAACCACAGGCACAAAAACTACACTTCTTCTCATGGCTCATCTCAGTGAGTTAAGCGCCTGCACAAATTTAGAGGTCACTGAATTCTTACACAGCATCTTAGTACTGAAGTCCTTACGTTCACACTCTCAACACAGGTAGGGTTTTAGATTCTTCTGAAAGGTAGTCTTTCGCTGAGTTTCATGTTTTGTGTCAGGGCAGAGAGTACAAGATAGACTTGGAAAGGACGAACCACTGGTTCTCCTCTTTTTGTGTTTAAGTGGTTTGAATACATTTTTGTTGAAAAATCTCAGATCCCATCCTAGCGGACATACCTCTGATCTGTGTTTCAGATATCTTGGAACTTGCCAAGAACTGTTTTGTACATCAAGTTGAACAATCTTCACAAATGTGTTTTTATTAATCACTTTCTGCAAACCAGCCTTTTGTGCCTACCGTAAAACTTATCCCCAGTACGACAACACTAGACATGTAGAAAAACGTGTACTCATCAGAAGTGGTCTTTTTACAGCTCTGTGATACATATGATCCAAAGTTCAGCTGAGCAAGTTTGGTGTTATTTTACTTACATTTGAGTCACCATGGATAAGAGAAATAGCATGGTTTTGTTCATGAAAGTGTTTCTGGGGCACTAGGGCACCCAACTGTGGCTGTGTTTTACTACTCAGCTTTGGTAGAGGGGGCGTTTTCATTGCTTGTGTTGGAGCTTATTGTCTATGCTCTGGGTAAAGTTCCTCCTTGCTAGTTTGATTGCACTTACAGACACATATAGCCGCCACCTTTTCTATTTTTCCCAGATATGTGCATATAGGTGTCATTCTTGGGTATTTTACAAACCCTTCATATATAACTGGATCTAATTCATCCTTCAAAGTTGGTGATTTATATGAGGAGACCTGTGGTAAGGGCTGGGGCTCACAATGTTAGTAGCAACCTCCACAATGCTAAGGATATGTGCAATCACGTAGTTGCCACAATTTGTTTTTTGTAGCTGTTGCAATTCCCAATCGGACTAGGAAATATATATTCAAATAGCCTATGTAGCTTTTAAATTCTGACCTTTGCAGGATTCTGACTCGTGCAAGTATTTCTAGTAATGAGCAGGAAATTATTCCCATTCTGTTATGCCAAGAGGCATCGGACCAAAAGTATTCATAGAAGACCGTTATTCATCCAATACATATTTCTTATTCTGGAGCTTCATGCTTTTTAGAGGGGACACTAGGTTCGAAAGAAGACTGAAGATATAGTGTACCTCAAAGTGTTTTCCAGCTTTCTGGCAGTTCAGATGTTCCCCATTCAATAATTTTATTGTTAAGTATAAAAGGCCGGTGTTATTGTTTTGGGCTGGCCAAGGAGTTTATATCTTTCTTCCTTTATTTTTGTTACTAAAATGGTATTCAATTTTGTCCATGCTTATCTTACTCTACAGGTGAGTGACCCTATCAGTATTTTGTCACTTTGTGTTATTACTGAGGCACGGATGTATGAAATGGAATACAGTGTAATATGTGTTTGTTTCTAGATCTCGAACCCCAGAACCATTATATGTAGTTTTGTCATCTTACCTAGTAAAAATGATTATCAACCTGAATATCCAGGTAGCCAGCAACTCTTGCATTCTCTTTTATGAAGGAGCATAATTCTCATGTTAGAGTCACCGTTTTAAGCTTTTAGCAAGGCTGGTCTAGGAATCAAAAATAGCTCTGACAAAATGTTTAAATCAGTCCACTTTACTCCTCCTCTCTCTATCACTCTTTTTCCCTCCATCCATTTCTCTCTCTTTTTCTCCCTTTCTGATCTCTTTCTCTCGCGTTCTCGCCTTTCCCCTAAAGCCACAGCCATGCCTGCTGCAGTTAACTTGGGGACCTTGAATAAGTAACATTGACACCAGCAGATACCCCAGGCCTACGAAATCCACCTCATATGGTTCAAGGCCCCAGCGAAATGCCAGGTGGGATAAGTGACCTTTCGGTCCTGGTCCTCTTATAAAAATTCTGCATTCCAAAATTCTCCAGTCAAATTTTAAGCCACACACTGCACACCTTTGCCTTTGTACATCGCTGTTCCACTCATGTGGCTCAATTCCCTTGAGCATTCCTCGGGACAGAATGCGATTAGGAGTCCTAGATGAGCTATTTCCCTATGCATAAAAGTATAAAGCCTGAAGCCTGTTGTAGATCTTTTCAAGCTCAACCAGCTACTGCAACTAAAACCTCAGAAGCATCTGCTTAAAGGCAAACCCTGACGTCTTTTTGTAATGGCATTACTAGATGCGCAGGATGTATTGTTTATATAATTGTTTACAGTGGTCATTAGTTCATACTTATGGTCATGATGGGACACCGTTATTTGTGAAAGAGACAGCTCGTTGGCCTAATTGCTGCTTCCAGGATATTTACTTAATCTCCTGTAAGAGGCGGCAGGCTGCTTGAGCTATCAAGGATGCGAGTCCCTGTCTAGAAAACTGCCTCTTAAAGGCCCAACTACTAGAGACTTCTCTAATTAGGTTAAAACCTTTCAGAACATACACTACAGCCTGTGGTTTTCTTTGAACCAAATAGAATTCCCCTTAGTCCCTTTCTGATTTGTTTCAAAGTGGTTTTACTGGAAATTGTCTTGAACTTACCGCTATTCTACTCAAGTGCTAGTCAACCAAGATTGTCGTTTACCTGCTGGTAAGTTGAGCTAAGTAAGCCTTATTGTTCCTATTGTGATAGTGGTGATGCACACTTGTGTTTAGTTGCCTCTGTCTGACCGACATTGGGTTTGCGTTTGTCTCATGCTTTATTCCACTGTGTGGCTTCAGGAAGCAGAATGTCAGTTCTAGGATTTGTCATGGTTTGTGTTGGTGCACAAGACACTGATTAATTTCAGGCACTTTCATATTAGCTTCTTAAGCTTTTAAAAGAGTGGATCAATGTGCATTTTTATGCATGACCAAATATAAAATGTAGGATGAGACATGTAAACCTAATTAAAACATTGAAATGTTCAAAGCTCTGTTGACGCCAGTGAAGCTGAGGGTCGACAATGGCTGGTACTGGCCTTCTCCTCCAGCATTCTAAAATTTGCGTTTTTGTTTCCCCCTTGTTAATTTAGAAAATTCTCCTCCCACTCAGTGAAACATTCTAGTAGGCCCTCAGACATGTTACTTGACAGCTGAATATAGTGGTTAAATATTGTGAGAAAGTATCTATTTTTGAGTGGCAACTCCTATTCTTTGTGGACTGATGCTAGTGTTTTTTTACTCTGCTAACCATGCCCCAATGCACATATTATGAACTCTTAAAAAATTTGAAATTGGCTTCTTCCTAATTGGCCTGCTTAACTTTCCTATAAGGCCATAGTATATGGTGTTCCAAATTACACACATTGCATAGAAAGTTAAATGTCACCTGTGCACTACAGCACTACTGTGTTATCTACTAGTGTGACCAGACAAATGTGTCTGCTGGCCTACCACTGTCGCCTGGCTGCTGGAGATTTAAAACTGCGGAGCAACTTGTCAAACTGACCCTTATTGACAGGAGAAGGCCTACCTTTTTAATGCTGTCAACCCTTTGTAGGCCTTTCAACTGACAAGAAAGGTTGCATGGTATTTAAAACTAGCACATCACAGTGACTAACAGCCAAAAGCTGTTTCCTCTGTAGGAAGGCTGGCTGGCCCATAGAGAAACACAGGGAAGTATTTTAAATAGTAATTCTGCCATTTCAGGCTAGGAATCAGCAAGAAAAATGATTAATTGTAACATTTACTTTAAGCCCTACGTAATGAGCAGATTTGTAATAAATATAAATTATAAGGGAGTTTTAGAAATGTATCATTTCCCTGCCTGAAGCTCCTGGAAGCTAATATTCATTAGCTTCCAACCGTCACCACACTAGTGAATAGGCCTGATGAAGTGTGAAAAAGCACTGCGAGAGCTGAGGCCATGGCTTGTAGAGTTGTTTTTTCCCCCCTGGCAGGAAGAAATGTTGGGCTGTGCCAGCAAACCTAATTTACTTCAAAGGGTCCTCTACTGTCACAAGCAACTGTCAGATAACACTTGAACAAGTCCCTTTCTTTCTCCTGCCACTCAGGCAGCCACCAAACCCAGTGTCAGGAAAGCTGCCCCCAGAACTGGTTTGAAGTGACCACAGAGGAGAGCTGCTCATTACCCTGACTGCACTTCTGAGTCAGGACACAGGCTCTGCACAAGGAGGAAAGGGGTTCTCAATCTTGGATTCAGTGGGTGAGCTGCACAGTGGGATTGTTTGCAGTAGGGCTCACAGAAACTGCTGCAAAAGTGGATAGGATTACTCCTGAGAACTTTACCCTATTGGTTAGAGAGAGGCCATGAGTCCCCGCCATCCACAAGCTAGTGCCAGGCATAAATGTGGCACCACAAGACATGTTGTTGAGAACACTCTGGGACTGAGGAAGACAGAAGGGTTACACCTGCTGTTTGAGACCTGTGAGGAAACTTGAAGGGCTGGACCTGCTCTTACATGTACCCAGGATGAGAAAGTGAACTCCAAGGGTCCGAAGGCTGGCCTCCTCTTTGGCTACTGGAACACAACAAGCTGCAAGTGCCCTTTTTCCTCCAGTGCTTATTTGACCAGCGCCAACTGTACCTGACTGGGACCCTGCTGGTGGCCTCTGCTGAGAAGTCTTAAAGCCCAGGTGCTGTTCCTGAGGTCCTGGATCCCCTGGCTGTGTCTAACATAATTTTCTTAAGTCCAAAAATGTGGGACTTCGAAAATGTTTGGACCTCCAGATGGCTAGGACAAACCTGCCAAGTTGATCCACCCAAGGCACGACCTCCCTGGACTGAAGATGCAGGTTTCATCTGTTTAGGGCATCTCTGTAGCAGCAAATCCACTACAGTGGGATCTCAGTGAAAACGTATGTAGCCTTTTGAAGCCCTCATTGACCACAGTCACCAACCTTGCCCCACTGAAGGATTTTGAGCTCCCAAAAAAAGACTAAGTACAAAGATAAAAATGTTGACTGAGTGAAGGTGCCAACTGCACGGTGATTCACTTGTGCGTGGAAGGAAAAGAGTGGAGCCACATACAAGAGCCACCCTTTCGCACTGACGTCAGTTGTATTCTTTCTGCGCCTTCTAACATCGATCCAGAGCTCTGCACTAATTTTCTTGGTCTTCAAACTGTGCCAAGACGGCAAGAAACAGGTGACCTGCCCAAAGTATGCGTCTGGTGCTTATACTCTGGGTACAATTCTAACATGTGCCACAAGTATGCCCTCATGCACCCTAAGGTGATCTGAGACCAGGAGGCAAAACTTGGTTGCCAAACACCAGAAGAGGTTGAGTTAGAATAGTAGGTTCCACTCCCAATTCTGTGTGCGTGCCCAGTCTTACAGTGAAATGTCTACTTATGTTGTGGGATTCCTACTTTGGTAATAGGACTACATTATTGGGACGGCAGAGCAGCAAAGTGTGGGAGACTGAGTCTATCCACACAGTAACTGCCGGCCTAACTCCTGGCTAGCTCACAGTGGCTCACCCAAACCTCCAAACCCACCAGGATAAAAGACGATTATGGCAGCCTGAACTTGACACTCCAACTCCCCAGGGAAACCGTATAGATATTACCCCTTTAGTGCTATCACTCATACATGCCAAGGCAAGACAAAGAGAGGCAAGATAAGTTTTCAATGCATTTATTGAAACAATAGCAATCTTGCACATAAACAGTGAGCTGCAATAATTAGGCAGATGATGTATGTTGTTCTGGATGTGCTAGAGGTTCCTATCTCACCCTATGTCTATGCTGAGAGCATATCGGGTGTTCACTACTGCCCAACCTGATCCAAGGGATTAGCCCCAGACCCTTACCTGGAAATAGTGTCAGGAATCAGCCTGTGGTGTAGCTGCCAATCTTCTTGGGAAGCTGCTAGATCAGCGACAGCTGAGCTGCATGCCACACAGCGTGCGTCCCAGGAGAGTTGTGGCTGGAATGCCCTCTGCCCCCTCTGGGTCAGTGCCCTGTTTATATAATAATCCATATTTTATTGGAAGTGCAGTTCTGGTGCAATACTATGTCAGAGTGGTAGAAGCTGTCTTTTGAGTGGGCAACACAAACCAGTATATCATGTATAGAGTTCTTCTAGCCTTGAACAGAAAGTACTGATATGTTGTGCAAAGGCTAGCTAAACAAACAGCTTGTTCCTCGCTTTCCTACAGTAAAAGCCAGTTGATAAAAATATGCTAACAAAGCAGCCTTACTAAAACAACGGAGACATGAAAACTAAAAGGAAACTAAAACAAGGGTGACCAACCCAGGTGCTAGAGATCCTCACAACATACTCCACTTGCCAGTTATAGACGACGGATTCTAAAAACCCATCTAACAGACTATAAGTGATAAAAACTAAATCTAAATCCTAAAAGCAATAAAATGTTCACATCGACAAGCGGAGCAAATATTTAAAAATGAACCAATTAAAACTAGGTAGTTTGCCTAAAAACAAAGGCCAAATTTAAAAGTCATTGGAAGCAGCCATAATGTAATCCAAAACATCAGTAGGAAGGGAGTCTAAGGAGGATCCCGCATCCACAGAATCATTAAAGCCTCAGTGAGCAAATCGAAGGAACATACATGATCCAAAGCCTCAGCCTCTGCTGAGGGAGTAGCAGCCTGCCCAGTGCCCGCAGCAGTTGAACCAGATGAAAACATACTTGGAGCTGTATTGTCTATGTCCACTTAGGATGGCTCACAAAAGTAATCTCGAAGCAACTGTAAATTCATAGGACAACTCCAGGAATGAACCCTCAGCTGGAACACCACAAGATCCATGTCCATAGATAATACCAATTGCTGTGCAAGATACACATCCAGTGCATGCTCGAAAGGGCACCAAAAACAGTGGAGCACAGGCTGCACACAGTAGAACCATGCTGGTTCAAAAGACAAAGACCAGTTGTCATTTAGTTCCTACAGCAAAGCAACTTCACAGTGCTGTATCATGCATTCATGACCAGCTGGACATTCGGTAGTTCCACTAACATCTGACTTTGAAATAGGACACCCATTACAGAGAAAAAATTGTTATAGTAGAATACCACCAATGAATGCCAATACAAACGGTTTACCTCCAAAAACACTCGTAAGCGGTGAGTTTAAAAAAGCTGGAATTACCCTCGAGAGAGTCTGGAAGGTGCTGAAAAAACCCAACCCAATAGCTTTAAAAAGTGCACTACACCGGCGGTGTTAAAAGCACTAAAAATGCAAGTCACAAGTTCACCAAAGTGCCTTGGAAAGTTAGTATTGCGAAGCGACTGTATTTTGGCAGATAACCTTGCCACTTGTAATTCAAATGTTTCACGGGCAGATGTAAGTACCACATGTTTCTGAAACGATAGTGCTTTTAGTCGACTCAGCTTGTCAAAGTTAACACTAAAGTTAGGAATGGACGGCCACAAACATGCTACATTAATCTCATGCGTGGAGGGGTGGGGGGAAATAACACATTTCCAAAGAAGGTCACTATTTGAGAAACGGAAATCACATACAGGACACCTGCTCTCATCCCACAGCAGCCTTGATAACTCTACATTAAGAAAATTCTATTTGAAAGTAACTGAAACACTGGGCAAATCAAGGGGACAAGAATTCCCTTCAAGTAACATGCTAAGTTAGCCACCAGTGTGTTGCATAATCCGTGCAATGTCACCTGTTTACAAATCATTGAGTGACTTATGGAAGTTTCACAATCACTACTACAGAGAAATACTTCCTTTTCCCCACTCATATATTTATAATCAAAAGGCAGATCCACACCTCATGTAAAAAACTTTTCCCTAAAGCTTCAAACCTACCTATCGTAAAATGTTTCAAATACGAAGTGAATTGAAACGTCGATATTAGCAGGGAGATTACTTCATATACTAACCACACTGCTGATGGCATTTCAGTAACTGTGAAAAGCAACTTCTCTGTATTAAGCATTGTCTGTGTTGCATCCTTCTTTGCTATTATCTGTTGTTTGTGTGTTAAATTGAAGAGCAAGAATAACTCTTTCAAGTTCACGTGCTTCTAGGGCATGCAGTTCAATTTCAGAACCTGCAATGTCCAACTCAGCTGCATGATGGACCTAAGCTGACTTTATCTATATTGTAAAAACAATGTCATTTTGTATAATATCTATTGCAGATGGCACAATGTTGTTCAGTGTGTAAATGTGAGTGGACAACGTGTTCATACCATTATCGACAACAGTTAATGCTTTCTCTAAATTCACCTGATCTATGTGCCTTAAATGAGCAGCAGTTTTCATTTGAGAGAGCTTCCATATTTCATTGTATGTTGCATACAAGAATCTTTTGGAGCATAGTGATCTTGGACCTAACAAGAAATTTTACAAATCAATGTCATCAGAGGGGAGAGAGGTGTGATCATTTACAGCTTTTTAAAGTGGAATTTTGCAACATTTGCTGACATAACTTGCTCACCCTGTATGTAATAACAATACCTGCATGTTGTGTCCCAATATAACAAGGGTCTGGTCTGCTTGCTTTAAAATCCTGTGTAGAGTTTACAAAACATGCATGACACCCATTTGTGTCCACTGGCCACAGTAACCACCCGTTGGGATCCAAACGTTTTGAATTAAATGTATTACTTCTGACCATACCATTGAGCTGATTTTCTGTGTAATTTACTAAACATTGCCAGTTGTTGAATTTGCAATGTAAGAGATACTGGGCACATTCATTTCTTAAATTTTTGCTAGACCTAGGCAAGTAGTCTGCTGTACAGTGCCATTAAAAAAAAATCATCTGCAAGGGAAGCATACATGCTTTAAATAATGCTTCCATGCCCTGTACTTGCCAATATTTTGTTCCCCAATCTGAATTTGAATCAATTGTTTCTTTGTAATATCCATAGCCCTTGATGGTGAGATGGGAAACACATTAATTTGAATAAATTAACTTAGTAATGGCCAACATAATTTTTCTCACTTTCTTTGCTGGTAATCTGAAATAATATGATACAGGATCAGTATATTTGTGCTGAATTTAGGGGTGTGTTTAGGGCAGTGTGCAAAGTAGGTGTCGGGTTTTGCGTTGAAAGCAATGGCGGGACCTGGGGTCACTCTGGCGATGCAGGCAGGGCACAGGTGGGCTTCTTGGGCCAGCCACCGACTGGGCAAAGATGAGGGCCACCTGCTGGTCACTCCTGCACTGGTAGTTGGTTCCTCTCAGGCCTAGGGGCTGCGGGTCAGGTTCTTGGTTACCGAGCAGTCAGAGATTCTCTCTGCAGACGTCACTGTGGGGGTGCAGGGAGGTCATCTCAGAGTGTCCATGTTGTGGGAGTCACCTGAGGGTCC
The DNA here is from genome assembly GCF_031143425.1 of Pleurodeles waltl. Lineage (NCBI taxonomy): Eukaryota > Metazoa > Chordata > Amphibia > Caudata > Salamandridae > Pleurodeles > Pleurodeles waltl. The sequence continues at coordinate 829,571,808 of NC_090443.1, read as the reverse complement.
TCTCTGCAGTGTTGGTTTCTCTGGACATGAGCCGGGGGCGTTGGGTGCAGAGTGTTGGGAACTCACGCTTCCGGAGTGAGGCTTGAGTCCCTCTAAAGATGGTTTCTTCTTGGATGTTCAGACAGAGCCGCTGTCCTCAGGAGTTTCTTGGTCTTTTGGGTTGCAGGGCAGTCCTCTGAGTCGGCAGATGCCGCTGGTCCTGCTGGATGCATTGCTATTGCTGGTTCTTTGAGTCTGGAGACAGGCCAGTAGGGCTGGGGCCAAGTCAGTTGTTGTCTCCGTCTTCTCTGCAGAGCTTTCAGGTCAGCAGTCCATCTTCTTGTTTAGGTCGTCAGGAAATCTGCTTTCCTGGGTTCAGGGTCGCCCCTAAATACTCAATTTAGGGGTGTGTTTAGGGCTGGAGGGCAGTAACCAGTGGCTACTATCCCTGAGGGTGGCTACACTCTCCTTGTGCCTCCTCCCTGTGTGGAGGGGGCACATCCTTAATCCTATTAGGGGAAATCCTCCAAAGCAAGCTGGAGGATTTTCTAAGGCAGGGGTCACCTCAGCTCAGACACCTTAGGGGCTGTCCTTGCTGGAGGGTGACTCCTCCTTGCTTTTCTCATTATCTCCTCCGAACTTGCCGCCAAAAGAGGCGCTGTGTCTGGGGGTGGGCATCTCCACTAGCTGGAGTGCCCAGGGCTGCTGTAACACCAGGCTTGAGCCTTTGAGGCTCACCACCAGGTGTTACAGTTCCTGCAGGGGGAGGTGTGAAGCACCTCCACCCACGACAGGCTTTGTTCCTGGTCACAGAGTGCACAAAGGTACTCACCCCATGTGGCCAGAAACCTGTCTGATGTGGCAGGCTGGCAGAAACTGGTCAGCCTAGCACTAGTAGTTGGGCTGGTATGCAGATAGCATCTCTAAGATGCCCTCTGTGTGCATTTCTCAGTAAATCCCATACTGGCATGAGTGTGGATTTATTGTGCTGAGAAGTTTGATATCAAAAGTCCCAGTATTCAGTGTAGCCATTATGGAACTGTGGAGTTAGTGTTTGACAAACTCCCAGACCATATACTCTTTATAGCTACCCTGTTCTTAAAATCTCTAAGAATTGGCTTAGACACTGTAGGGGCATATTGCTCATGCAGCTGTGCCCTCACCTATGGTATAGTGCACCCTGCTTTAGGGCTGTAAGGCCTGCTAGAAGGGTGACTTACCTATGCCACAGGCCGTGGTTTGTGGGCATGGCACCCTGAAGGGAGTGCCATGCCGACTTATTCTTTTTCTCCCCACCAGCACACACAAGCTGTGAGGCAGTGTGCATGTGCTGATTGAGGGGTCCCCAGGGTGGCATAATACATGATGCAGCCCCTAGAGACCTTCCCTGGTCACAGGGCCCTTGGTACCAGGGATACCATTTACAAGGGACTTAAATATGTGTGCCAGGGCTGTGCCAATTGTGGAGACAAAGGTACAGTTTTAGGGAAAGAACCCTGGTGCTGGGGGCTGGTTAGCAGGGTTCCAGCACACTTTCAATCATAACTAGCATCAACAAAAGGAAGGCAAAAGGTTAGGGGGTAACCATGCCAACAGTGGCATTTTCATACACATTAGAACACCAAACAGGACTTCGTATGGGGTAGGGCCACCCAAAGATGATCTAGGCAGATTTTTGAATGCTCTCTAAACCCCATACAGGCAATGGATCTGACTATGACCTGACCCTAATACTCTAGCTGTTTAAGATTGCTTTAAGTCTTGATATTTTCTCTCCACTATAGAATTTCCCTCTGGATGATAGGGGGAAGAATAATGCACCATTACACCCAGTGTTCCCATGGTATCCCTGTAAGCTTTGAAAGCAAAAGCAGGACCCTGGTACAAGTGGAATGCAGCAACTGCATATGTCCTGATGAAGACTTGCATATTTTTAAGACTACGTGCGTCAGCCAATCGTGGCCACACCCAAAGGAATCTGGAGCCATAGTTTACAGCAAATAGAATATATATCTATATATATATATATATATATATATATATATATATATATATATATATATATATATATATATATATATATATATATGCACCATCTGAATTTAAAGGTCCACAGTCATCCAGGTACATACATTGCATAGGCTTGTTTGAGACTAAGAGGGGTGCCTGCAGTGGGCACATAACGGTGGAACCCTTCATTTGCTGGCAAATGTCACAACTAAGGACATAATACTTTGTCTGCTTGTACAGACCATGCCTCCAATAGTGTTTTGTTTCTGTAATAATTAACTAGTAGCTGCCACACCAGCATGGGTAGAAGCAACACCTTCATGCGCTGCTTGAATTAACTCTAGCCTACAGTCTTGGTTGGAGATAACATGATCACCCACCCGTGGAATTGTTGCATAAGTAATGTCTTGGGCACTTAAGCGGTAGGAATGGATATGCTTTTGGTAAAGGTGTGCCATCAGCCGAGGCATTCATGGCAGCCAGTATTTCATCATCTACCATCATATGGAAACGAGTAATTGCAGCTACAGTTGCAGTAACAACTGCAGATTTGGCTGCTTCATCAGCCATTGAATTCCCTACATCGTGTATTCCAACACGTTGATGGTCCAATGTATGTTTTACATGAGCCTGTGACAGTTTGTCTTTCAGTTCTGCCACCTTTCCCCAGAACACTTAATGCTTGATGTTATTTTCTTTAGAGTCTCTGAATCCATTAAGGCACCACTAATGCATATTTTCATTGAAAGACTGGATGCAACAATACAAATCACACATTATAAGTGTCTGGACTTCGGGATCCGTATATTTCAGTGCCAAAATCAATGCTTTTAGTTCAGCTAGTTGTGCAGTGCAGTTCCCAAAGGACTCTGTAAAGGTCTGTTGAGGGTGAAATTATCTGTACCTCATAACTCCATAACCACTGCGCAAGCCGTGGAGTATTGATGTTTGGTACCTACAGCAGGTTGACCTGAACCATCATTGTAACTAATATATTTATACTGTTCAAGAGGCATAATGTTAGTGGGCATGTGGCATTTTAGTTCTTATTGGAACAACTCTTGAGTTTGCAGTTTCGGGTCAAATACATAGTCTACATCATTGGCAGTCAAGGAAGTGGCTCGTTGTATCCATCTAGTATGTAAGGCTTTTGTATTTAGAACACTAATCTTTTTGACTGCCTCTAGGTGAGGTACTAGGGTCACAACAGTGATGCGCTTTTGCTGAGCCAGTGGTCTTTCCTTAATGACAACCATCTGAACTGCAGTCAATATTTTTTTGTGGATGCGAAACGTATTTTAGCATTGGAATTTAAATGCGATCTATATGAAATCTGTACTGTCACCTTCATTGCTTATGACATAGGTAAATCCAGTTGCAACCAGAATTATCTGGATGACCAAGCATGTTTTGTTTTCACATGTGTGTAGGTGTTTTGCTTCAATGTTAACTGGAAATATCTGGATGAATTAAATCACAAAGTGGCTTTATGTGTTGTGTATAATCAGGTATGTTCTCCAAAAAGTGAAAACTTCTAAGAAGGATTGTAAGTATTTGATGGTATTTGGCGGCTGTAATTGCACACACTTCTCAAGGAAGTGTGGTGCTAGACTCATTCCCTCATTTAAAAGCTTGTATCCCAAGATAGGACACTAAGAAAAACAATTTTTGTTTTCTTAAAGTTGAATTTGGAGCCATGTTCCGCTATATCCGTCAGATATATGTAATTGACTTTGGGCAGTGGTTCTGGATCATCATGCAATATTGATGTCACATGGACACAGAACAGCCGTAGACTGTTCTTATACCTTGGGAAAGTTGCCAAAAGCGTTTGGATCCCTGCTTTTAGGCACTATATTTTGGCAGATATCCAAAGTTGTTTCATTTTTTTTTTTTTTTGCAGACAATATTGTTCTTTTTGTTCTTTACTGCTGTACTGTGTGAATTTTGTATTGCAAAGGTGCATGTATGGCTATTTAGATGTCTGCAATCTAAGACTTTTCTATAGGATTATCTGATTTAGCTGTGGGGAACAAGGGGTTGTTCACTGGAGATTCACAGAATTGAGTTAGCCCGGTACTCGATCTGGGGAGAATCTCCCTCACAGGAGCTTTTGCTTAATGTTTTATAGAATATTGTGGTTACACTTGCGGGCTGGACCTTATGGGTATTGCATGCTAGGGAGAGTCCCTATCCCAGCCAACATAGTTGCAGTATAATTCCAGGGCTTGTGCAAGAACTCAGTCTGCAGCATACGCTGTGAAACAAGGACAGAGAAACCCAGTAAAAACACATCATTTCCCCTTGTAGATGTGTTCTAAAAAGAACTCCAGCGGCCAGTCTTTTTCTGCCAAGAGAATGTCCTAGCATAGTGTTAATCTTTCCCAGAAAATTTATTTTGCGCATCATGTCCCTACAGTCTGGAGGGGTGGCACGCCTCTCAGGGTTTCGACTTCTATGCAGATAGTTGCTGTCGGATCCAGAAACCCCTGAAGATTCTGGCAAATTATTTTGATCTCTGCTGCACTGTAGAGCAGAGTCACTGCCCACATCCTGTCCTGCAGTAATATTCGCAATGTGTGGCATATTTTCTGAAATTCTCGCAACCACCCTCTTTTTGACTGAGGACGTTTCTCTTCCTTCTTTATGGTGATGCCAGACTGGCGTAGTGAGTACTTTTTTGGTTTCACGTACTCTTCTTGGCCATGCTGTGACCGCCCGCTCTCTGACGTTTGTGTGACTAGTCCTGAAAAGAATGAGAAGGGCGTGTATCAGTATACTGATACCTGTCAGGCTGTTTCAAATTATCAAGGTCATGCAAGTTATAGCATTTTTCAGAGCTCTCCGACTGCCGAGATTATCTTTATTAAATGTTTGTTTGTCCGAGTGTCTTTTAGAAGACTCCTGTACTTGTTTGGTATAATTGTTTTCAGGATTACCTTTAAGCTGTGGCTTAGTTGGTCAGGCCCTTAAATTATCCGACCTATTATTTTAGGTAGCTGGCGTTCCTGGTCTATTAGAGGAACTTGTGTAAAATGGGAAGCTGCTGCTTCCCCTTTTATATTTCAAAAAATAATTATGGATACGGTGGCAAAATTGCCAAATAATTTCATCCCCAGGGCAGGGGCAGCCATGTATTCATTTTGAATTTGTTTTAACACCTCCGGTAAAACCGGTGTACTATGCATCATTATTTATATATATATATATATATATATATATATATATGTTCGATGGCATGTGTAGCTGCAGATACACATGCTGTGCATATCCCGCCATCTAGTGTTGGGCTCGGAGTGTTACAAGTTGTTTTTCTTCGAAGAAGTCTTTTCGAGTCACGAGATCGAGGGACTCCTCCCCTTTCGGCTCCATTGCGCATGGGCGTTGACTCCATCTTAGATTGTTTTCTTTCCGCCATCGGGTTCGGACGTGTTCCACTTCGCTCAGTGTTTCGGTTCGGAAAGTTAGTTAAATCTCGGAAAATTCGATGGTATTGTTGGCGTTCGGTATCGGGTTAGTTAATTCAGATCGACACCGAATCAAGAAGAGCTCCGGTAGCCCTTCGGGGCTTATATTCCCCGGGGGGGCCTTGTCGGCCCGACCGCGTGCGTCTTCAAGGCTAATGGAACGGACCCCATTCCGCTTCTGCCCCGAATGCCACAACAAGTATCCTTACACAGATCAACATCTGGTCTGTAATTTGTGTTTGTCCCCCGAACACAAAGAGGATTCCTGCGAGGCCTGTCTGCTGTTTCGGTCGAAGAAAACGCTACGGGACTGGAGAGCACGAAGGCTTCAAATGGCGTCGACGCCGTCAGGACACCACGATGTCGAGGAAGAGGAGACTTTCTCCATCGCTGACTCGGACGAGACCGAAACATAGCAGACGCCGAAAACCGTGAGTAAACCAGCCCCGGCCAAAACTCACGCAAAAATCATGAAGGCCCAGGGGATGCCACCGCCGGCAGGCCATGGCTTAACCCGTAAAATCGGTGACCATCCATTGGCACCGAAAAAGGGCACACACGTGTCGAGGTCATCCGACTCCGGTCGAGATCCCGGCACAGAGCATACTCGACACCGAGAACATGGCTCAGACCAGACTCGACATCGAGAGACCGGCTCCGAGATAAGTCGGCACCGAGAGATCGGCACACCGAAACCTAAAAAAGTGGCTTCGGAGCCGAAAAAGACTGTAGAAAAAGTTTTGGTACCGAAACACCCAGCTTCGGAACCGAAAACAAGCTCCTACTCCGAAGAACAAGGCCTTTCAGAACAACTACAAGGCCACAAATTTGGACAAGAGCTAGAAGCAGGGGAGCCAGATTATACACAAAGAAGGATCCATATTCAAAAGGAAACAGGGAAAATAAGAACTCTCCCTCCTATAAGGATGAAAAGGAAACTTGCTTTCCAAGACAAAGAAAGACAACCACAAGCAAAAGTGGCAAAAGCAGTAACTCCACCCCACTCTTCGCCACAACCATCACCACCCCACTCACCGCAACTGTCACCAATTACAACACCCCCTATGATGCAATCTCCAACGCACACAGGGATGACCCAGATGCATGGGATCTATATGATGCACCAGTATCTGACAATAGCCCAGACTGCTACCCAGCAAGGCCGTCACCACCTGAAGACAATACTGCTTACATGCAGGTGGTGTCCAGAGCGGCTACTTTTCACAATGTAGCACTGCATGCTGAACCTATTGAAGATGACTTTCTATTTAATACTTTGTCGTCAACACACAGCCAGTACCAGAGTCTGCCTATGTTACCAGGGATGTTAAAACACGCAAAACAAGTGTTTCAAGACCCCGTCTAATGCAGAGCCATTACACCTAGGGTCGAAAAAATGTACAAGCCTCCCCCTACAGACCCTGTGTACATCACGCAACAACTAACACCTGACTCAGTGGTAGTAGGCGCAGCACGCAAAAGGGCAAACTCACAGACTTCTGGGGATGCACCACCACCCGACAAAGAAAGTCGAAAGTTTGATGCAGCGGGGAAAAGAGTTGCAGCACAGGCAGCCAATCAATGGCGCATTGCCAATTCACAGGCTTTATCGGCAAGATATGACCGGCTCATTGGGATGAAATACAGCACTTTATAGAACATCTGCCCAAAGAGTTCCAAAAGCGTGCACAACAAGTGGTGGAAGAGGGCCAAAGTATCTCGAACAACCAGATACGATCGGCAATGGATGCAGCGGACACAGCCGCAAGAACTGTGAATACAGCAGTCACCATTCGGAGACACACATGGCTACGCACCTCCGGATTTAAGCCCGAAATCCAACAGGCTGTGCTTCATATGCCTTTTAATGGACAGCAGTTATTTGGGCCGGAGGTGGACACAGCTATAGAAAAGGTGAAAAAAGACACAGATACGGCCAAGGCCATGGGCGCGCTCTACTCCCCACAGAGCAGTGGCACATTTAGGAAGACACAATTAAGAGGGTGGTTTCGGGCCCAAAGCACAGAACCCTCAACCTCACAATCCAGACCCACATACCAGGGCCAGTATCAGAGAGGAGGTTTTCGGGGACAATACAGAGGTGTGGACAGTTCCCTAAAACTAGAGGAAAGTTCCAAAGCCCAAAAACCCCTCAAAATAAACAGTGACTTCAGTGTCACAAATCCCCAACACATAACACCAGTGGGGGGGGAGACTCACAGATTTTTACCAAAACTGGGAAGAAATAACAACAGACTCATGGGTCCTAGCCATTATCCAACACGGTTATTGCATAGAATTCCTACAATTACCACCAAATGTGCCTCCAAGAACACACAATTTGTCCAAACAGCACTTGGGTCTATTACAACTAGAAGTCCAAGCGTTGTTGCAAAAAGACGCAATAGAACTGGTACCCAATCATCAAAAAGGAACAGGTGTTTATTCCCTGTATTTTCTAATACCCAAAAAGGACAAAACTCTGAGACCCATCTTAGATCTCAGAACACTAAATCTTTACATCAAATCAGATCACTTTCACATGGTGACACTTCAAGACGTAATCCCCTTGCTCAAACAACAAGACTACATGTCAACATTAGATCTCAAGGATGCGTACTTCCATATACCCATACATCCTTCACACAGAAAATACTTAAGGTTTGTAATCCAAGGGGTACATTACCAATTCAAAGGGTATTTACCAAATGCCTTGCAGTAGTAGCAGCCCATATCAGAAGACAGCACATACACGTATTCCCGTATCTAGACGATTGGTTAATCAAAACCAACACGCAGGAACAGTGTCTTCAACACACAAAATACGTCATAGAAACCCTTCACAAACTAGGGTTCTCACTAAACTACCAAAAATCACACTGACAGCCGTGTCAAATACAACAGTACTTAGGAGCAACAATCAACACAAACAAAGGGATTGCCACTCCAAGTCCACAAAGGGTACAAGCATTCCAAAACGTAATAAAATGCATGCACCCAAACCAAAGGTTTCAGGTAAAATTAGTGATGAAACTACTAGGCATGATGTCCTCATGCATAGCCATTGTCCCAAACGCAAGATTACACATGCGGCCCTTACAACAGTGCCTAGCAACACAATGGTCACAAGCACAGGGTCAACTTCAAGATCTAGTGTTGATAGACCGCCAAACATACACCTCGCTTCAATGGTGGAATCCTATAAATTTAAACCAAGGGCGGCCTTTCCAAGACCCAGTGCCTCAATACGTGATCACAACAGATCTTCCATGGTAGGGTGGGGAGCACACCTCAACCAACACAGCATCCGGGGACAATGGGACACTCAGCAGAAACAACTTCATATAAATCAGTTAGAACTACTAGCAGTGTTTCTAGCGTTGAAAGCATTTCAAGCACTAATAGCCCACAAACACATTCTTGTCAAAACAGACAACATGACAACAATGTATTACCTAAACAAACAGGGAGGGACACACTCAACACAGTTGTGTCTCTCAGCACAAAAGATTTGGCATTGGGCGATTCACATTCGCCTAATAGTGCAATACATACCAGGAATTCAAAACCAGTTAGCCGACAATCTCAGTCGGGATCACCAACAGGTCCATGAATGGGAAATTCATCCCCAGATACTACAAACCTACTTCCAAACCTGGGGAACACCGCAAATAGACCTATTCGCAACAAAAGAAAACGCAAAATGTCAAAACTTCGCATCCAGGTACCCACAGCCTCACTCCAAGGGCAATGCGTTATGGATGAGTTGGTCAGGGATATTTGCTTACGCTTTTCCACCTCTCCCACTCCTTCCGTATGTCGTAAACAAATTGAGTCAAAACAAGTTCAAACTAATACTAATAGCACCAACTTGGGCACGACAACCTTAGTACACAACACTACTAGACCTGTCAGTAGTGCCTCATATCAAACTTCCAAACAGACCAGATCTGTTAACTCAACACAAACAACCGATCAGACACCCGAATCCAGCATCGCTCAATCTAGCAATCTGGCTCCTGAAGTCTTAGAGTTCGGACATCTAGACCTTACACAAGAATGTATGGAGGTCATCAAACAGGCTAGAAAACCTACTACAAGACATTGCTACGCAAATAAATGGAAAAGATTTGTTTATTACTGTCATAATAATCAAATTCAACCATTGCACGCATCCGCTAAAAACATTGTAAACTACTTACTACACTTACAAAAGTCTAAGTTAGCTTTTTCATCCATTAAAATACAGCTCACAGCAATTTCTGCCTATCTGCAAATTACACATTCAGCTTCACTATTCAGAATCCCAGTCATAAAAGCATTTATGGAGGGTCTAAAAAGGATCATTCCACCAAGAACACCACCAGTTCCTTCGTGGAACCTCAATATTGTATTAACACGACTCATGGGCCCACCATTTTAACCCATGCACTCTTGTGAGATACAATACTTAACCTGGAAAGTAGCCTTCCTAATAGCTATCACATCTCTCAGAAGAGTAAGTGAAATACAAGCCTTTACCATACAAGAACCCTTTATACAAATACACAAACATAAAGTGGTTCTACGCACAAATCCCAATTGTTTGCCAAAAGTCATATCACCGTTCCACTTAAATCAAACAGTGGAACTCCCAGTGTTCTTTCCAGAACCAGACTCTGTAGCTGAAAGAGCATTACATACATTAGACATAAAAAGAGCACTAATGTATTACATTGATAGAACCAAACAAATTCGCAAAACAAAACAATTGTTTGTAGCTTTCCAAAAACCTCATGTAGGGAATCCAATATCCAAACAAGGCATTGCCAGATGGATAGTTAAATGTATTCAAACCTGTTATATAAAAGCAAAGAGAGAACTGCCTATTACACCAAAGGCACACTCCACTAGAAAGAAAGGCGCCACCATGGCCTTTCTAGGAAATATACCAATGACAGAAATCTGTAAGGCAGCCACATGGTCTACGCCTCATACATTAACTAAACATTACAGCGTGGATGTGTTAACAACACAACAAGCTACAGTAGGACAAGCAGTATTAAGAACATTATTTCAAACAACTTCAACTCCTACAGGCTAAACCACCGCTTTTGGGGAGATAACTGCTTACTAGTCTATACACAGCATGTGTATCTGCAGCTACACATGCCATTGAACGGAAAATGTCACTTACCCAGTGTACATCTGTTCGTGGCATGAGACGCTGCAGATTCACATGCGCCCTCCCACCTCCCTGGGAGCCTGTAGCCGTTATAGGTTGATAAAAATAAACTTGGACATTTGTAAATATAACACTTTTAATCACATTATGTACATACATACTTACTCCATTGCATGGGCACTATTACTATATACACAACTCCTACCTCACCCTCTGCGGGGAAAACAATCTAAGATGGAGTCAACGCCCATGCGCAATGGAGCCGAAAGGGGAGGAGTCCCTCGATCTCGTGACTCGAAAAGACTTCTTCGAAGAAAAACAACTTGTAACACTCCGAGCCCAACACTAGATGGCGGGATATGCACAGCATGTGAATCTGCAGCGTCTCATGCCACGAACAGATGTACACTGGGTAAGTGACATTTTCCATATCTACACATACATTTTTAGGATTCTCTGTTTATCTTGGGGTCTCCCATGGGGAAACACTGCTCCCAGCTGATTTGTTTTTTGAGCAATCCAAAAATGAATTTCCTCCTGTTTGGTGGGTACTTTACTAGTCACTGGGTTAACCCCTTCACTGCCAGGCCTTTTCCCCCTCAGGTGCCAGGCCTTTTTTTGGCTATTTGGGGCAGGGCGCGATTAGGCTCTCATAACTTTTTGTCCACATACGCTACCCACACCAAATTTGCGTTCTTTTTTTCCAACATCCTAGGGATTCTAGAGGTACCCAGACTTTGTGGGTTCCCCTGAAGGAGGCCAAGAAAATAGCCAAAATACCGTGAAATTTTTTTTTCTTTTTTTTCTTCAAAAAATGGGGAACAAGGGCTGCAGAAGGCAGCTTGTGGTTTTTTCCCTGAAAATGGCATCAACAAAGGGTTTGCGGTGCTAAAATCACCAGCTTCCAGGAACAGGCAGACTTGAATCAGAAAACCCAATTTTTCAACACAATTTTGGCATTTTACTGGGACATACCCCATTTTTACGATTTTTTGTGCTTTCAGCCTCCTTTCAGTCAGTGACAGAAATGGGTATGAAACCAATGATGGATACCAGAAAACTAAACATTTCAGAAAAGTAGACAACATTCTGAATTCAGCAATGGGTAATTTGTGTAGAACCTACAAGGTTTTCCTGTAGAAAATAACAACTGAAATAAAATAATATTGAAATTGAGGTGAAAAAACAGCCATTTTTCTCTACGTTATACTCTCTAACTTTTTCCTGCAATGTCAGATATTTGAAAGCAATATACCGTTACGTCTGCTGGACTCTTCTGGTTGCGGGGATATATAGGACTTGTAGGTTCATCAAGAACCCTAGGTACCCAGAGCCAATAAATGAGCTGAACCTTGCAGTGGGTTTTCATTCTATACCGGGTATACAGCAATTCATTTGCTGAAATATAAAGAGTGAAAAATAGGTATCAAGAAAACCTTTGTTTTTCCAAAATGGGCACAGAATAAGGTTTTGAGGAGCAGTGGTTATTTGCACATCTCTGAATTCTGGGGTGTCCATACTAGCATGTGAATTACAGGGCATTTCTCAAATAGACGTCTTTTTTACACACTGTCTTATATTTGGAAGGAACAAATGTAGAGAAAGACAAGGGACAATAACACTTGTTTTGCTATTCTGTGTTCCCTCAAGTCTCCCAATAAAATGATACCTCACTTGTGTGGGTAGGCCTAGTGCCCGCGACAGGAAATCCCCAAAATACAACGTGGACACATCACATTTTTCCACAGAAAACAGAGGTGTTTTTTGCAAAGTTCCTACCTGTGGATTTTGGCCTCTAGCTCAGCCGGCACCTAGGGAAACCTACCAAAGCTGTGCTTTTTTGAAAACTAGAGACCTAGGGGAATCCAAGATGGGGTGACTTGTGGGTCTCTCGCCAGGTTCTGTTATCAAGAATCCTTTGCATCCTCAAAATGTGGCTAAAAAAACCTCTTTTTCCTCACATTTCGGTGACAGAAAGTTCTGGAATCTGAGAGGAGGCACAAATTTCCTTCCACCCAGCATTCCCCCAAGTCTCCCAATAAAAATTATACCTCACTTGTGTGGGTGGGCCAGGTGCCTGCAAAAGAAAAAGGCCAAAATCTTGTAGAGATTGAGGGGATAGCACAGCGAGTTGATAAGCAAATATTCTTCTTTTATATATTTTTAGGTTGACTCTGCTTTGGGGACCCACACAAGTGAGGTGCCATTTTACCTGGGAGACTGAGGGGAACGGTGGGGAGTAGGATTTTTGTGCTGGAGCGGTGATCCTACAAAGAAAAGTCAGGAAAATAAGCTTTTTTTAAGCCAGTTTTGAGGTTTGCGGAGGAGTCTGGGTAAGAAAATGTTGGGGGATCCACGCAAGCCTCCCTGGGATCCTTGGGGTGTCTAGTTTGAAAAATTGTCTGGGTTTGGTAGGTTTCCCTAGATGAAGGCCGCACCCATGACCAAAAACATAGGTGCGTCCTCCCCCCCAAACACAGGTAGTTTTGCGATATATCATTTTGATGTGTCCACGTACGTCTGTGATGTACCAAACACTAAAATTGTGAAAAGAAACGCACTTAGGTTATGTGAAAAAGACCCCTCACCCACCGACCAAGTTGGTGGCATGCTTCATCATCGGGGTCCCACCTGAGACACCTAGCGTGTCACAAGTGTGCTGCAACGCCTGATTACAGTGGAGCAGATTTTGTTATTTGTACCACACATACTGGTTGGATTTGGCACGAGGGTGAGTGATGGTTCAGTAGATAACATTTTATTAACAAGAGATGTTACAAAACTGAAATGCACTGTTAATAACTGAAAGGCCAAAAAACTGAACCAATGACTCACAGCTCGTGAGCTGTAAAGCCTCATCAAGGCACCAACCGTTTTACAGTCTATTCACACACCTTTCATACATGACATGCACAAGACCATTCATGCCGCCGTCCACGGGCCTAGCGCATTACAACACTCGCATCGACAGACAGCGCCACTCAAGGGCCCATCACTTACATACGCCCACTTACCTGATACAGCAGTCACACTAGCTGATGGGAGTGTGTGGACTGACGTATGGCTGGCAACGCCAGCCAAGCGCCACCCCACGAACACCGCCAGCCAAGTGCCACCATACGCACACCGCCAGCCAAGCACCACCCCACGCACACCGCCAGCCAAGCACCACCCCACGCACACCGCCAGCCAAGCACCACCCCACGCACACCGTCAGCCAAGCGCCACCCCACGCACACCGCCAGCCAAGTGCCACGCCACACACACCGCCATCACTTTTTCTTTTGTTTATAAACAACAACAAAAACACTAACTAATTATAAAATTAGTACAAAACTACAAACACAAAAGCTCTAACTAAATACTTGACAGTAATGCCAACCTTGAAACTGAACATATGAAAATATAAAATATGCAGTTTACGCTCAAGGTATTTCCCCCAAAAATGTCTTTGTGTGGTAATTTCTGAAACAGCTGGCCACACACAGCCCAGGCTTTGAAGGGCAATCAGGGCAATACATCTGGCTCTCCCTCCGGATACCTCTTTGGGCACATACTGTACATTTCTTAGTGGATAAGTCTTTTTTGGTAGTGGGAGGAATGTGATCTGGAAAGTGGCAATCTTTCAATCTAGCCACATCCTCCACCACTGCTACTCTAGGAACTCTTGCCTGTTCCACCACAATAAGGCTCTCTATCACTGACTCCTGAAATTTAACAAATTTCATCCTTGACTCAGGTGAACGATCCTTGAACTAATAAAAGCATTAAAAGTTGCCAAATGAAATGAATGTAGGGCCAACTTTGTATACCACTAGTAAGACTCACGAAGAGCAGTGTTAGGTTCCAATCTCTGATCTACTCTATCAACACCACCCATGTGCCTGGTGTAGTCCAAAATGCACGCTGGTTTGTGCACTTCTTCAACCTGACCCCAGTCACATGGGAAGTACTCTCATCATGGATGGTAGATAGCATGTACACATTCTTCCTGTCTGAAAATTTCAGAGCTAGCAGCTCATTATTCCGCAAGGCACTGCACTGTCCCCTCTCAGGTTTTTTACAGACAAGCTCCCTTGGATAGCCTTTCCGGTTAGAACGGATTGTGCCACAAGCAACAGTGTCCACTCTAAACAACTTCTTGAACAACTGCACTCCAGTGTGGAAATTATCTACGTACAAATGGTGACCTTTGTTAAACAGTCTACTAAGTTCCCACACAATTTTTTCGCCAACTCCAAAAGTGGCCGGACAACCAGGAGGATCAATACTAGAATCCCTACCAGTGTAGACCCAGAAATTATACACATATCCTGTACTGCTTTCTGACAGCATATACAATTTAATCCCAGACCGTGCCCTCTTACTAGGAATGTACTGCTTAAAAACTAAACGTCTCTGAAAAGGACCAAAGAGTCGTCCACACTTATCTCTTTGCATGGAACATAGACCTCTGAAAACCGATCTACAAAATGATCAAGGACAGGCCTAATCTTAAAAAGACGGTCACAATCAGGGTGATCTCCTGGCAAGGCTAAAGCATTGTCTACAAAATGCAGCATATGAAGAAGAAGCAAATAGCAATTACGTGTCATAGTTGTAGGAAATATAGCCGTTGCCATCAAGGGACTAGTAGACCAATAAGAAGCCAGTGACGGCTTCCTTATCAACCCCATCAAAAAAGTAAAACCTAAAAACTTTTTCATCTCTTCCAGATATGTGGGAACCCACTGAGTAGCTCTAGACTGAGAACTAAGTCTGGCAGCGTTGTCCCTCAAATATTGCTCTGCATACAAATTAGTCATCCACAAACAAGTGAAAGAAATTGACAGGCAAAAAGTTTTCTGTATTGACTCTACACTCTGGGAGACCAGTAAATGCAGGTAACTGTGGCTGCTCCATGTTTGGGGCAATCCAGGTGTCAGGTCTTCTAATGGGAAACCCTTCAGCCCCAGGCTGCTGCACTCTTGGCACATCAATGTCCTCCTTTAAACCAGGCCCTTCATCTGCACTGAGAGTGGCTTCCTCATCAGAAGAATCCTCCTGGACAGAAAACTCACTGCCAGAATGTCTCAGTTCCTCCACTGCCTGAGATGCAGAGTCAGCCTCGTAATCATGGTCTGAAGACGACTCAAAAAGCATGCCAACAACCTGCTGAGCGGTCACTCTGCGCCCAGCCATGATCCTCACTAATAACAAATGGATTGCCAACAACAACCAGCACTAAAATAGGTAATAAACAAAGTGTAGCTTTATCACAAAGAGTTATGTACTAAAAAACTATACCACTCACTTGCCTGAAAAAGCTACTCACCAGCAACTACTCTGCACAGACACAGCGATCACCAATGATATCCCACTAAAAATAAAAAATTAAAAAGCAAATTAGACATATGACAACACAAATATCATTGTGCTCAAATCTAAGGGCATTTTCACACACAATACTGCATTTAGTACACAACCTACACACAAGTCATTCATGCATGTCAATAATACTCTTTTGGAGTAAATTGCTTTCACTTACCTAAAACATGCAACTATGCAAACCGCAGGACAACTACTGCCATAACCACAAGGATCCACAGCAAAGGAAGCAAAAGCTTTGAACTAGAACAAAGAGAAGAAAGAAACTGTAATAATCACAAATACAGATACTTCGCCAGTTGACAAACACCCCGCCAGCAAGAACTTAGAAATTGTCCCTGGTGCCTAAGTGGCTTCTGCCCCCCCCTTGGCGGCAGATGAGCCTTAAACAAAATAGGCCGATCTGCTTCCAAGGTGGGCAGAAATGGCCATCAGTAACGTGCCCCCTTTGGGGGGGGCGACCCTTGCCAAAGGTGCCGCTCCCCACACAAAACACACACACAGAATCCCTGGTGCCTAAGTGGATTCTGCCCCCAAACGGGGGGGGAGGGGGCAGAAATGCCAACAGCTCTGTGTCCCCTTTAGGGGGCGACTCT
Organism: Pleurodeles waltl; assembly: GCF_031143425.1. Lineage (NCBI taxonomy): Eukaryota > Metazoa > Chordata > Amphibia > Caudata > Salamandridae > Pleurodeles > Pleurodeles waltl. Next base: position 829,555,225 of record NC_090443.1, on the reverse strand, counting down.
TGCCAAATGGGGCAAAAGGTGGCACCCCCAGCACAAAACAAGAAAAGGGGAACCAAAAAACAAAATCCCTGGCGTGTTGGTGGTTTCTGCCCCCCTTGGGGGCAGATGGGCCTAACAAAATAGACCCATCTGCCCCCAAGTGGGGCAGAAATGGCCAATACTAATTCCCCCCCCCTTTGGGGAGCTACCCCTGCCCAAGGGGTGCCCTAAACACACACACATACAAAATAATCCCTGGTGCCTAGTGGATTTCGACTCCCTGGTGGTGAGATCGGCCAAAAACATGGCCGATCTAGCCCCAGGGGGGCCGAAACATATAGAAAATTAGTGCCCTCGGGGAAGCGACCCTTTCCTGAGGGGTCGCTGCCCAAAAACGTATTGAAAACATTGTTACCAAGCCACCCAACTCATCTGTCTGGAGGAGTGGTCCAGGGAGGTATTGGAACTTGGGAGAAAGCTCAAGGTTAAAGAGTGTGAGGAGGTATATTACTCGCATGCACACCACACAGCTAGCATTGAGACAGCCACAAAAATTGCCATGTGTTGGTACCTTACACACATGGGTAATCCCACTCATAGCACAGCTTGTTGGAGGCAATGTGGGTCCCCCGGGACGTTGGTACATTTGCTTTGGGAATGTCGTGAGCTCACCCAATACTTGGAGGAAATCCTGAATGATATTGACACACACCTCGACACCCAGGTACTGTGGTTCCCGTGTATGTTGTCCTGAGACTCCCCAGTGCCTTTACTATCCCTCTCAGATCACACGGGCAACAGATTGGCTTGGCATTGGGAGTGGCTCTCCAGAACATCTTCGCTCACTGGGGCATCAGCACACTCCCAACACATCTTGGGTAACTATGGCAGATTTTTAGTGCAATTCTGACTCTGCCAGGTGTGCCTTCGTGCCCCAAGGAGCAGCAGGGTTCTCCACTTGGGATACCACCAACAGATTGGCATCTGAAGCATCTGACTTCTTGGGATCCATTACTGAGCCTGGGCTGACTCCAGTATGGACTTCAACACCAGAGTCATGGTCCATGTCAGTTTTCATTATGCCTGTGGCAACACTCTCTACTGATGGAAGATCAGGTACAAGTGCCGATCCCAGACCCTTAGTTGACATTGTGCCGATCTATACTGATGTCACACTATGAAAGTACAAAAGCTTAACCAGTTGTCACATCTAATCCAAGTTCTCTGCCTCAATGTCACTACCAGAGACTTTTTTCCTCTTTTGGGCTGTGAATCTGATCCAGATCAGGAGGCACACATGGCCCCCTATGGACACAGATGGAGATGAGGATTGATTTCCATGCATGCATTATATTGATGTTATGCTGTATCTAGGCCTCCAGAAGGCAAGTGATCTCAAAGCATCCCCTGAAACAGATCTTGACTTGCCACATGGAGCACCAATGGAGGAGAGTGTCTCATTTGCAATGTTATTTCGTAAGGCAGCTGAGATAACACATGACATCCTGGATGCTGCAAAATACATACTCTGGGTTAGCCTGGACACTGCTGACTGCATTAGCAGAGCCATTGGCACCAGGCTGATGCTCAGAAGCCAGCCCACCCCACCTCCCACCCACACCAGAGTGAATTGTGGAGGAGCACTCTGCAATCCTGGTTCATTAGGTCAATCTTTAACTCCCCAGCAGTGTATTTGAACAGTACTGGACAAGGGTGGTCTTAGTGCTGCTTCCTCGCTTTGAAGGAGTAAGGGGCCTCAGGCCTTTTCCAGAACTCTGCCAAGTGAATGTGTTTCTTCAGAGTTCACAGTAGTGATGGATGCATCACCGATGGGCTTGGGGACTCCTGGGGTTGGTTTCATTCGGAGATCTTTTGTCTCAGGTGAAGAGCCACCTCCGTCTCAATCTTCTTGTCCTTTGACTGATATGTATGGCCTTCAAAATCTTCCTGCTTTCCATTTGAGGAGGCTTGTATAAGTCTCCACAGACAACAGTACCACCATGTAGTACTGCCACTGCAAACCCTTCACCTGTGGAGGTGGCTGCAGCAGCAGAATATTTTCTTGGTCAGCAATGAATACCAGAGTGGATGAACTAAGTAGATGTCATCTGGCAGATGATGAGAGATGTCTCCATCCTGATGTTGTGCAGAGTGTTTTTGATCAGTGGGGCGCCCTGGCTAGATCTGTTTGCCACTGTTGGAAACACACAGTGTCAGCATTTTTGCGTGTTGCAGTTACTGTAAGGCATTCATTAGGAGATGCATTCTGCTGTAATGGAACAAGGGGCTCCCACCGTTTGCTCTCCTACCGCAGATGCTGAAGAAGATCGGGATAAACCCAACCTAAGCATTCTAATTTCTTGGCCAGGGCCAGGAGATTGTGGTACCCAGACGTCCTGAGCTTTTTGCTCTGATCAGATTACCAATTAGGGAGGACCGTCTGTGTCAGCAACAGGACAGGGTACTGCATCCATGTTTTTGCAGCTTACACTCCATGGCTGGAGAATGAATGGCGGCACATGAATATGTTTCATTTGCAGACCAATGTGGTTAGTGTCATGCTTACAGTCAGACTTTCCACTAAGTCCATCTGTATAAGACACGTGGAGAAATTTGTTGCCTCATGTGGCGCGAGAAATATTGCCCCCTTACAGGCAAAACAATGTTCTTTTGTTTGCTCTTCAGTTCACACTGCAAAGTTTTGCAGTAGGTACTGTGATGGGTTAGATCAGCCATTTAAGACTATCTTTGTTTGGCTGACCTGCGGTCCTTGTTTTATACACCAGCTGTGATGCGTTTTATTACAGGTTTGACCCACATATTTATGTCCAAACCATTTGTGATGCCCAGTAGGACTGGACACTGGCCTTGACATTTATTATGTTAACACCATTCAAGCCTCTGCACAACTACTCATTAAGGCTCTTTTCATTGAAATGTTTTCCTTATTGCCATCATATCAACATGCACTGTGAGTGAACTGCAGGAGTTATTGGTTCAACCAACTCACATCACCTTCTTTCCAGGCAGTTTGGTGATAAGTACACAGGCGGCCTTCCAACCCAAAGTTGTGGCAGCTTTCCATATTGGCCAGTTGATCACTATACCAGCGTTCTTCGCTCCACCTTACCCTCCAAAGGAAATTGACTGACTCCCTTGCCTTTACCCGAAGAGGATGTTAAGTATTTACATTTACTGTGCAAAAGACCACCTGGTGGATGATCAGCTCTTAATTAGGTTTTCAGAAGTGAAGAATGATAAAGAGGAGCAAAAGAGAATGTGCGTAGTTCTCTGTATCAAGATCTGCTACACACTGGCATTGAAACAGTCCCATGAAGGTCTTAACACCCATTCCACCAGGGCTAAGGCCCGCTACACTGGTGTTTGCATGTGAGTTGCCTGTTCTGGACATTTACCAGGCCACAATCTGTGTTTCGAGCAAAAGTTCACAAAACACTACTATCTTGACATCCAAGTCCAGAGAAAATTATACTTCGCACCTCAGTTCTGCAGGATTTTGTTGTCTGAGTCCACTCCCCAGGCCCTCCTCCTAAGGGACATAAAGCTATTCTAAAGGTGAATGATCTGTGGTTATAAGTGTTCATCAGAAGCACAAGTTCCTTACCTTTGGTATCACCGTTTCTGATAGATACTCCATTTAACTGTAGATTTCTAACTGCTCTCCACCTCTATGCAGTGGCATTGTTTGCTGTTTAAAAGGTCCCAAATTAGAGATCCACAGACTGCCATCAACAAGTTGTTCAACACTCCACGTCTAAGGATGCAGAATAAGAAACATGAATGAAACTGATGCCACTGCCAAAGAGTGGCACTTAAAAGTAACTCTGCTCCATCACTTCCAGGAAAGTATGGAGTCACTGCTAAGCCGCATAAAGCCACCTACCAGCACATGGGAGCACTGTTTTAAAAAAAATAAGTTCAGTTCCAGCTCGAGTATGGCACCTGGGTATGCTTTCAAGGTGAGGAATTTGTACTTGAATAGACTATCTACCAGAAAGACCATTACCGAAGGTAAGTAACTTGTTTTTACTATAACGCAGACTGTGTAGTGACTTCTTACTTATTTAACATGGCATAACATATTAAAAGAGCATAGGGAAACAATACATAGTGATCAAATTAAAGATAACTTAAAACAGCACCACATACGTAACAGTGCACAGGGAGGGAAAAAATGGAAGTAACAAATATATGATACAGTTGAAATAAGGTGGATACCACATCCTCATTGCCGCCTCTGACAAAAGCAGGACCAGTGTCGCCCGACTTTGAGAGGGGCCTTGCCTCCATTTCGGATCCTGACCCTTATTCTTATCCGTTGGAGTACAATGATGACTAGGAGGGCTCGCTGGACCCTTTAGAATACCAGTGACAGCACCCTTTGGACTCGCATACGGACCTGAGTGAAGCCAGTGGTCTGGACATTTCCCCTTACACTGGCATGCTTTCTCCCCTACCATGGCTATGGAGGAGGGAGTGTCCTATTCCATGGTGGTGTGAAGAGCTGCGAAGATCCTGGGCCTCGAGTTGCCTTCAGTGGCAATCAGGACTAACCTCCTGAAAAAGGTGCTTCAGCCTGGGGCTTCATCCTCTGAACTCCTTTTGCCTACCAATGTCCTGCTGGGTACCTGGTCCAAACCCAACACAGGGCTCCTGTGAACAGGACTATTGCCCACCAGCATCAACCTGCTCCAACTGACCCAGTGTTCCTGATGCATCACACCACCCCTGAGAGCTTGGTTATCCAAGGCTCTCCATTTCAGGGTGCATTTGCTTCCTTACACCCGGGTAGGGAATACAAGAGGCTGGACCAACTTGGGAAGAAGATGTTTTTTTTCTCCAACCTTGCATTGCGGTTCATGAACACTGCATGCCTTTTGGGCCGTTACTCCCACACGCTGTGGGAAACAGTTGCCACAGGTCCTGGAGGAGACCCGGGTTGTACTCTCACAAGTTGTTGTTGTTGATGGGAGAGATGCAGCAAAGTTTGCAATCCTTTGTGGACTGGGCATGACCAATTCACTGGGGAGAGATGCAGCAAAGTTTGCAATCCTTTGTGGACTGGGCATGACCAACTCACTGAGCAGAGCGGTTGCTTTAACAGTGGCCCTTAGGCAGCACACCAGTTGAGGACGATTTTCAGGGCATGTCCAGGTCAATCTGTTGGACATGCCCTTTGATGGCACCCGTCTCTTCGGAGAGAAGGCACACTTGGCGCTCAAGAGCTTCAAGGATTGTCATGCTATGGCCAGGTCCTTGGGACTCCCAGCACCCCTTGACTCCTTCACTCTGCCTTTTCCACCCACGTCCATTCCCCTCCAGCCAGCATGCTTCTCATGCTGCCCAGCTTCTGCATGGCAGGGGATGTAGGATCCACCATCCTTGTGGATCAGGGAACCAGCAGTTTGGCCAGTCTGCCACCCCCTGCTCCTCTGCAGCTGCCTCCAAACCTTCCTAGTCTGACGCTTCCCCACCAAGGATAAGTCAAACGCAAGATCTGCATCACCTGCTCCGCTGACAGTCCATCAGGTCAGACAATTGGGTTTTGCAGATAGTCTGAAGGGGCTGCTGACTCCCCTTCAAGACTACCCAACCATCTATGCCACCACCCTACGATCAGATGATGGAGGATCACTTGTCACTTCTCTGTGAGGAGGTTATGGCTCTCTTGGCCAAGCAAGCCAATGGGAGAATCCTGGTGCCAGAAGTAGGTTGTGGTTGTTATTCTCGCTACTTTTTGGTGCCCAAAAAGGATAAGAACCTTAGCCCTATCCTAGACCCTCGGTCCCTCAATCTCTTCCTCAAGAAGGAGAAGTTAAAAATGCTCACGTTGGCTCAGGTTCTATCTGCCCTGGACCCAGGAGACCAGATGGTAAAGCTGGTTTTGCAGGATGCTTACTTCCACATTCCCGTCCTACCTGCCCACAGCCGTTACTTGCGGTTCATGGTAGTCCACAGGCACTTTCAGTTCATTACGCCCACCTTTGGCCTTATCAGTGCCCCCCGGGTGTTCACCAAGGTGATGGTGGTGGTCACAGCTCATCTGCGCAGATCAGGGGTTTCGTCTTCCACTATCTCGATGACTGGTTGTTGAAGGTGAGCTCGCCCCTGGCTGTTGTCTCCCACCTCCAGACTACAGTGGACCTCCTGCATTCACTGGGGTTCACTATAAATGTGTGGAAGTCACACCCGACTCGCTCTCAGATGCTCCTTTTCACTGGAGCTGTTCTGGACACATTGCAGTTTCTGGCTTATCCTCCCGAGTGTCAAATCCAGGATATTCAAGCTACGATACTGATGTTTCAGCCTTTATCCTGGATTTCGGTGAGAATGACTCTGAGGCTGCTAGCACTTATGGCCTCCTGCATCTCTCTGATGACACATGCCAGATGGCATATGGGGGCTCTGTAGTGGGACCTGAAGTTCCAGTGGACCCAGCATCGTGGGAATCTCTCTGACAAGGTCTAGATCTCGGAGGGAACTGCGCGAGATCTGCATGGCTAACGAACCACGATTGGGTCAGAGGCAGAACACTCTCCCTTCCCCAACCAGGTCTGACAGTAGTGACAGAGGCATCACTTCTGAATGAGGCGACCACCTAGGAGAAACAGAGGTCAGAGGCATCTGGTCTCCGGCAGAATCCGGCCTCCACATCAACCTGTTGGAGCTCTGGGTGATTAGACTAGCATTGAAAGTATTTCTTCCCTCTCTCAAAGGGAAAGTAACACAGATGCTCACAGACAACACAGCCACCATGTGGTACTGCAACAAGCAAGGCAGGGTGGGGTCGTGGACTCTTTGTCAGGAGGCTCTGTAGCTTTAGACATGGCTGGAACAGCAGGGCCCTTTGCTGTGCACTGCTAATTACCCCACAAATGACAGCACTTATGACATCTTTGATAACATCATTGATAATGTTACTGTAACATCTGCAGTAAAATTATTGATCAGATAACTCTGCATGGCGGGGCGTGAGTTATAGTTAACTTAGGGTGCAAGTTATATTTACTTGAATTAACTCTAACTGTAGCTGCTGAATTTCTCTGGTTTTGTGCGAGTAATTTGGAACCTAACTATAGCGACCCTGTAACCTTTTGTTCTGTAAGTGACTTTCTAAGGCTTTTATAGTTCTGTTTCCTAACCATAATGTCCCTTTAACCTTTATCAGTGAATTTCTATGTTTTTTAACACTAAGTAATTTTAATTACTTTACATGAATCCAACTCCCTATAACCACCCAACAGTGCGCCACACACAGCCTTCAGCTGTTTGCAGCAGGGATTGACCAGAGAGCTGTGCCAAATCATAACCCAACCGTGTGCCACGCGTGTTTGGGAGTTGATGTGAGAGTGTCTGGGTGTGAGTGTGTCTCTGGATGTGAGTGGATGTGAGAGGGTATGTATATGTTTGATGGCATGTGTAGCTGCAGATACACATGCTATGCATATCCATTCTGACATCTAGTGTTGGGCTCAGAGTGTTCGAAGTTGTTTTTCTTCAAAGAAGTCTTTTAAGAGTCACGGGATCAAGTGACTCCTCCTCTCGGTTCCACTGCGCATGGGCATTGACTCCATTGTTAAATTGTTTTCTTTCCGCCATCGGGTTTGCACGTGTTTCCTCTAGCTCGGAGATTTTGATTTGGAAAACTTTAGAAAACCTTCCCTTTCGTCGGTATTGTCTCGATTGCGTTCTCTATCTAGCATCAAACCAGTAGTACCGTCGGAAAATCACCTTGTTCGCCCTTTGGGGTACGCGCGCCCAACTTGGGCGTATTCTGGCCGACCGCGTGGAGAGCCTGATGGATCGGACTCCATTCCGATTCTGCCCTCTGTGCCACGCAAAGTACCCATATACAGACCAGCATTTGTTTTGCAACTTGTGCCTTTCTCCAGACCATCGGGAGGAAAACTGTGAGGCCTGTCGATCGGTTCGATAAAAAAAAGACTCTTAGAGATTGAAGAGCACAAAGGCTGGAAATGGCGTTGAAGAGCAGTGAACATCTCAACGTCACCAAAGAAGAGCAGGCGCAGACAGCAGTCTCTATCTGAGACCCAGACTCCGAGCAGGAATCCAAAGACAGCAGACCCATCCCAGCTGGCCAACATGTGAGTACGTCTGCCCCTGCACCCCCACACAAGAAACATCTTAAGGCCTTGGGTACACCACTGCCGGAAGGCAATGGTTCGGGCCAAAAAAAGACGGTTGGCGACTGACCTCCGGGTTCGGCGATGAAAAAGGCTGCTCCTCCGACTACTTCGGAGTCGAGTAAAACTATAAAGGGCTCCATTTTGGACTCCAGCAAGAAACACCAGGTTTCGGAGTCGAAAATTCAAAAGACAGCTTCGGAGCCGAGACCTTCCACAACATTTTCGGTACCGAAAAAACAACAGACTTCGACCGAAAAAGACATCTCATACAGAGGAGCAAGGACTTTCCAAGAAATTACGAGAAAGCCAAAAAACCTCTGAGGACGAGTCGGACATTGAGCCCATTCTACAAATTATGGATGAGAGAAAATCTAGAATACACATCCGTAAAGAGACAGGGAGGATTATTACAGCACCACCTCTAAAAATAAAGAGAAAGCTGGCATTCCAAGAAGAACTGGACACTGCACAGCCACCAGCTAAAGTGCAAAAGCAAAAAGAGAAACCAGTACTTCCTCAGTCTTCTCCTCCTCATTCTCCACAGCTATCTGTCTCTCCTCACACCAGCCCTCCACCAATGCCTTCTCCAACACACTCTTTTTATTCAGAAGAAGACATAGTAGATCCATGGGACCTTTATGAACCTGATCCCATCCCAGATAACGACCCAGATACCTACCCTTCCAAACCATCCCCACCTGAGGATACCACAGTATACAACCAGGTCATAGCCAGGGCTGCAGCTTATTTTGGGGTAACAATGCACACTGAACCATTGGAAGAAGATTTTTTGTTTAATACATTATCTTCAACACATTCTAGGTACCAATGCCTCCCAATGTTTCCAGGCATGGTAAAACACACAGACCAAATTTTTAATGAGCCTGTGAAATCCAGAATCACCACACCTAGAATAGAAAAGAAATATAAGCCTGCACCCTCTGACCCGGATTATATTACTCATCAGGTGCCTCCAGATTCAGTGGTGGTTAGTGCAGCACAAAAGAGGGCAAATAGCCAGTCTTCAGAAGATGCTCCCCCGCCCGATAGCGAGCAGGAAATTTGACGCTGCAGGGAAAAGAGTTGTGTCCCAAGCAGCAAATTAATGGAGAATAGCTCATTCTCAAGCACTACTAGCCCGCTATGATAGAGCTCATTGGGATGAGATGCAGGATATCATACAGCATCTCCCAAAAGAACACCAAAAGCGGGCACAACAAGTAGTAGAGGGAGGGCAAGCCATCAGTAACAATCAAATAAGATCTGCCCTTGATGCTGCTGATACAGCTGCAAGTAGCGTTAACACAGCCATTGCTATCAGAAGATGTGCATGGCTACGCTCCTCTGGTTTTAAACCAGAAATCCAACAGGCTGTGTTGAACATACCTTTTGATAAAAATCACCTCTTTGGCCCAGAAGTGGACACTACAATAGAGAAATTACTAAAAGACTCGGATACAGCAAAGGCAATGGGTGCTCTGTACACTACACCATATAGTTAGGGGGTCATTTTGTAAGCCTCAGTTTTGAGGAGGTTTTAGAGCACAATCCTCCGAGGCTTCTACCTCACAAACAAAACAACCATATCAAACCCAGTACCAGCAAGGTGGGTTTAGAGGAACTTACAGAGGTCAATACTCTAGAAATAGAGGTAAATTCCAAACCTTTAAACGACCAACAACACAACCAAAGCAGTGACATTCTCTCCCCCCCCCCCACTCTACACATCTCCTGTGGGGGGAAGACTACAGCAGTTCCACTCTCATTGGCAAAATATATCCACAAACAACTGGGTATTATCAATTATCCGCAATGGCTATTGCCTAGAATTGATAAACACCCCTCCAAATATTCCACCAAGATATCACAAGTTATCCCCAGAACACACAGTTCTGTTATAACAAGAGGTTCAATCTCTACTACTCAAACAAGCAATAGAATTAGTTCCACAGTCTCAGCAGGGAACAGGGGTATACTAACTATACTTGCTAATCCCCCAAAAAGATGGCACCCTCGGGTCAATATTAGACCTCAGGCCCCTCAATTTTTACATCTTATCAGAACATTTTCACATGGTAACTCTGCAAGATGTTATTCCACTGCTACAAAAACAAGATCTTATGACGGCCCTAGACCTCAAAGATACGTATTTCCACATACCCATCCACCAAGCTCGCAGAAAATACCTCAGGATTGTCATACAAGGAAAACACTACCAGTTCAAAGTGTTACCTTTCGGCATACCAACAGCTCCAAGGGTGTTCACAAAATGTCCAGCAGTAGTAGCAGCATACTTAAGAAGACAATACATCCATGTCTTTCCATATCTAGACGATTGGCTAATAAAATCAAACAATCGTACACAATGCCAAAAACATACACGTTACGTGATAGAAACTCTGCACACACTAGGATTTTCTTTAAACTACCAAAAGTCACACCTTCAACCAGCACAAGTACAACCGTATCTAGGTGCTATCCTACATACTCAACTAGCTCTAGCGTATCCAAATACACAAAAGATACAAGCTTTCCAAAATCTAATTCCACTTATACAGGCAAATCAACAATACTCTGTGAGATTTATCATGAAGATCTTAGGAATTATGGCATCTTGCATAGCAATAGTCCCACATGCAAGATTAAATATGAGGCCCTTACAACAGTGCCTTGCACAGCAATGGTCACAGGCACACGGTCAACTTCAAGATCTAGTGTTGATGGACCGCCAAACACATATGTCCCTTCAATGGTGGAATCGCAGCAATTTAATGATGGGGCGGTCGTTTCAAGACCCTGTGCCTCAGACCATGATCACAACAGATGCATCAATGATTGGTTGGGGAGCTCACCTAAACAATCACACCATTCAAGGGCAATGGGATATCAAACAGAAACAGCTACACATAAACCACTTAGAGTTATTAGCTGTATTCCTTGCCCTAAAAAGCATTTCAACCTCTTCTCAAACAGAAGAGTGTTTTTATAGAGACAGACAACATGACAACCATGTATTATCTCAACAAACAAGGAGGGACACATTCATCTCAACTGTCCCTTCTAGCCCAAACAATTTGGAAATGGGCAATTCACAATCAAATTCACCTAATAGCACAGTACATTTCAGGGATAGACAGTCAGTTGGCAGATGTCCTCAGCAGAAATCACCAACAAACACACGAATGGGAGATTCACCCCCAAGTGCTTCAAAAGTTCTTTAAAAAATGGGGAACACCAGACATAGATCTATTTGCAACAAGCGAAAACACAAAATGCCAAAACTTTGCATCCATACACCCACATCCCCTATCCAGGGGCAATGCTCTATGGATCAATTGGTCAGGGATATTTGCTTATGCTTTTCCCCCTCTCCCACTCCTTCCATTTCTGGTCAACAAGTTGTGTCAAACGTCACTCAACATGATACTCCTAGCACCAACATGGGCATGTCAGCCTTGGTACATGACACTACTAGACCAATCTGTAGAACCTCACTCCAAACTCCCAAGCTGACCAGATTTGTTAACACAAAACAAAGGGCAAATCAGGCACCCAAACCCCAATGCTCTCAATCTAGCGATTTGGCTCCTGAAGTCATAGAATTTGGATACTTAAAACTTCCATCTGAATGTATGGAAGTCATTAAACAAGCATGAAAACCCACTACTAGATAGTACTACGCAAACAAGTGGAAAATATTTGTATTCTATTGTCAATCTAAAAACATAGATCTACTTACAGCATCTTTACAAGATATTGTATGTTACTTACTTCATTTGCAAGAATCTAATTTGGCTTTTTCCTCCATAAAAATACATCTTACTGCAATATCTGCATACTTACAAACTATTCAACATAGTTCTTTATTCAGAGTTCCTGTTATTAAAGCCTTCATGGAGTGATTAAAACGCATCATTCCACCAAGAACACCACCAGTTCCATCATGGAATTTAAGTGTTGTACGTACAAGACTTATGTGACCACCTTTTGAACCCATGCACTCTTGCCAAATTCGATTTCTAACATGGAAGGTTGCCTTCCTTGTGGCTATTACTTCTTTAAGAAGAGTTAGTGAAATACAAGCATTCACTCTTGAAGAACCTTTTTTCCAAGTACACAAACATAAGGTTGTACTAAGAACAAATCTAAAATTGCTACCAAAAGTAGTATCTCCTTTTCACATCAAACAAACAGTGGAATTGCCAGTCTTCTTTCCACAGCCAGATTCTGTGGCAGAAAGAGCTCTTCATACCCTAGATCTCAAAAGAGCTCTTATGTACTACATAGACAGAACTAAACAGTTTAGGAAAACAAAACAACTTTTTTGTGGCTTTCCAACAACCATATACAGGCAATCCTATATCAAAACAAGGTTTAGCAAGATGTATTGTTAGATATATACAAACATGTTATGCCAAAGCAAAAAGACAACTTTTAATCACTCCTAAAGCACATTCTACTAAAAAGAAAGGTGCAACAATGTTTTTTTAGGAAACATACCAATGGTTGATATATGTAAAGCAGCTACATGCTCAACCCCCTCATACATTTACCAAACACTACTGTGTTGATGTTTTCTCACAACAGCAAGCCAATGTAGGACAAGCTGTCCTAAGAACATTATTTCAAACAACTTCAACCCCTACAGGCTAGCCACCACTTTTTGGGAGGACTAACTGTTTTGTAGTCTATGCATATCATGTGTATCTGCAGCTACACATGCCATCGAACAGAAAATGTCACTTACCCAGTGTACATTTGTCTGTGGCATGTTGTGCTGCAGATTCACATGCACCCTCCCTCCTCCTCGGAAACCTGTAGTCGTTTAAGTTAATAACATTTGTACAAATGTATATACATTTACATTTGCATGGATATCTCTTTTCTCTTATATACTCTATTACTCCTTTCTTCACCCTCTGCGGGGAAAACAATCTAACAATGGAGTTGATGCCAATGCGCCATGGAACCGAGAGGAGGAGTCACTCGATCCTGTGACTCCCAAAAGACTTCTTCGAAGAAAAACAACTTGTAACACTCCGAGCCCAACACTAGATGTCGGAATGGATATGCATAGCATGTGAATCTGCAGCACAACAAGCCACGAACAGATGTACACTGGGTAAGTGACATATATGTATTATAATGTATCCTATGACATACCCATTCACTGTGAATGGGTCCGTCACTGGATACATGGGTGTCTGAGTGGGTCAGTGAGTATATGCATAAATGCCTAAGTGGGACTCTGAGTGGGCGCTTCAGTGCTTGGAATGGTCTGTAAATGAGTACATTATTGTCTACGTGAGTGTTCAACCTTTTTTGGGGGATATTCGTGAATTCATCGCAACATTACTTGGGGGGCCACACTGAGCATCACAACATATAGCAAATATCACATGTAAAAAAGCAGTTTTTTAATATTTTGAACACATTTTATGACTGTCAAACATCCCTATATCCCACGCCTGCGGTCAGGTTACCTCCACCCTCACCCCTTAAAACACTTTCCTTCATAATTTTCAGCTCTAGAGACTGTGCCCTGATCGTTTAAATGGCGGGCACAACTTTCTGCTCAGGTTGTGGCCAGCCAGTCACAGCATTCCTGTTGGCGCGCATTCGCAATTTGTTGCAACCCTAGATATACAAATTTAGATTTCCTTTAATTTCTCAAACTACTGAACAAATTTACACCAAATAATAAAAAGTGTGATCTCTGGACCAAAAGCTACCTTTCTGCCAAATTTGGTTTAATTCCATCCTGCAGTTCAGGCTGCAGACGTGTCTAAAGACTCTATGAGAATTAACATTGAAAATGCACTTTTTTTTTTTTTTACCAACTCCTGTTTGAAGGATAACCTCAAAGTTTTCATGCACAAGACCCAACTTGATCATTTTTTGGGAAAATTGTCTGAAGATTCGTCAAACGGATCTAAAGATGTAGACAAGTCAAAAATACTTTTTCAATGGAAGTTACATCCTAACTATAACTACCTACTGGCGACTGCCTGTAGGTAAGATATATATATATATATATATATATATATATATATATATATATATATATATATATATATACATGTTCGATGGCATGTGTAGCTGCAGATACACATGCTGTGCATATCCCGCCATCTAGTGTTGGGCTCGGAGTGTTACAAGTTGTTTTTCTTCGAAGAAGTCTTTTCGAGTCACGAGATCGAGGGACTCCTCCCCTTTCGGCTCCATTGCGCATGGGCGTTGACTCCATCTTAGACTGTTTTCTTTCCTCCATCGGGTTCGGACGTGTTCCACTTCGCTCCGTGTTTCGGTTCGGAAAGTTAGTTAAATCTCGGAAAATTTGACGGTATTGTTGGCGTTCGGTATCGGGTTAGTTAACGCAGATCGAAACCGAATCAAGAAGAGCTCCGGTAGCCTTTCGGGGCTTATATTTCCCGGCGGGGCCTTGTCGGCCCGACCGCGTGCGTCTTCAAGGCTAATGGAACGGACCCCATTCCGCTTCTGCCACGAATGCCACAACAAGTATCCTTACACAGATCAACATCTGGTCTGTAATTTGTGTTTGTCCCCCAAACACAAAGAGGATTCCTGCGAGGCCTGTCTGCTGTTTCGGTCGAAGAAAACGCTACGGGACTGGAGAGCACGAAGGCTTCAAATGGCGTCGACGCCGTCAGGACACCACGATGTCGAGGAAGAGGAGACTTTCTCCATCGCTGACTCGGACGAGACCGAAACAGAGCAGATGCCGAAAACCGTGAGTAAATCAGCCCCGGCCAAAACTCACGCAAAAATCATGAAGGCCCAGGGGACGCCACCGCCGGCAGGCCATGGCTTAACCCGTAAAATCGGTGACCATCCATCGGCACCGAAAAAGGGCGCACACGTGTCGAAGTCATCCGACTCCGGTCGAGATCCCGGCACAGAGCATACTCGACACCGAGAACATGGCTCAGACCAGACTCGACGTCGAGAGACCGGCTCCGAGATAAGTCGGCACTGATAGATCGGCACACCGAAACCTAAAAAAGTGGCTTCGGAGCCGAAAAAGACTGTAGAAAAAGTTTTGGTACCGAAACACCCAGCTTCGGAGCCGAAAACAAGCTCCTACTCCGAAGAACAAGGCCTTTCAGAACAACTACAAGGCCACAAATTTGGACAAGAGCTAGAAGCAGGGGAGCCAGATTATACACAAAGAAGGCTCCATATTCAAAAGGAAACAGGGAAAATAAGAACTCTCCCTCCTATAAGGATGAAAAGGAAACTTGCTTTCCAAGACCAAGAAAGACAACCACAAGCAAAAGTGACAAAAGCAGTAACTCCACCCCACTCTTCGCCACAACCATCACCACACCACTCACCGCAACTGTCACCAATTACAACACCCCCTATGATGCAATCTCCAACGCACACAGGGATGACCCAGATGCATGGGATCTATATGATGCACCAGTATCTGACAATAGCCCAGACTGCTACCCAGCAAGGCCGTCACCACCTGAAGACAGTACTGCTTACATGCAGGTGGTGTCCAGAGCGGCTACTTTTCACAATGTAGCACTGCATGCTGAACCTATTGAAGATGACTTTCTATTTAATACTTTGTCGTCAACACACAGCCAGTACCAGAGTCTGCTGATGTTACCAGGGATGTTAAAACACGCAAAACAAGTGTTTCAAGACCCCGTCAAATGCAGAGCCATTACACCTAGGGTCGAAAAAAAGTACAAGCCTCCCCGTACAGACCCTGTGTACATCACGCAACAGCTAACACCTGACTCAGTGGTAGTAGGCGCAGCACGCAAAAGGGCAAACTCTCAGACTTCTGGGGATGCACCACCACCCGACAAAGAAAGTCGAAAGTTTGATGCAGTGGGGAAAAGAGTTGCAGCACAGGCAGCCAATCAATGGCGCATTGCCAATTCACAGGCTTTATTGGCAAGATATGACAGGGCTCATTGGGATGAAATGCTGCACTTTATAGAACATCTGCCCAAAGAGTTCCAAAAGCGTGCACAACAAGTGGTGGAAGAGGGCCAAAGTATCTCGAACAACCAGATACGATCGGCAATGGATGCAGCGGACACAGCTGCAAGAACTGTGAATACAGCAGTCACCATTCGGAGACACGCATGGCTACGCACCTCCGGATTTAAGCCCGAAATCCAACAGGCTGTGCTTAATATGCCTTTTAATGGACAGCAGTTATTTGGGCCGGAGGTGGACACAGCTATAGAAAAGCTGAAAAAAAGACACAGATACAGCCAAGGCCATGGGCGCGCTCTACTCCCCACAGAGCAGAGGCACATTTAGGAAGACACAATTTAGAGGGGGGTTTCGGGCCCAAAGCACAGAACCCTCAACCTCACAATCCAGACCCACATACCAGGGACAGTATCAGAGAGGAGGTTTTCGGGGACAATACAGAGGTGGACAGTTCCCTAAAACTAGAGGAAAGTTCCAAAGCCCAAAAACCCCTCAAAATAAACAGTGACTTCAGTGTCACAAATCCCCAACACATAACACCAGTGGGGGGGGAGACTCACAGATTTTTACCAAAACTGGAAAGAAATAACAACAGACTTGTGGGTCCTAGCCATTATCCAACATGGTTATTGCATAGAATTCCTACATTTACCACCAAATGTGCCTCCAAGAACACACAATTTGTCCCAACAGCACTTGGATCTATTACAACTAGAAGTCCAAGTGTTGTTTCAAAAAGACGCAATAGAACTGGTACCCAATCATCAAAAAGGAACAGGTGTTTATTCCCTGTATTTTCTAATACCCAAAAAGGACAAAACTCCGAGACCCATCTTAGATCTCAGAACACTAAATCTTTACATCAAATCAGATCACTTTCACATGGTGACACTTCAAGACGTAATCCCCTTGCTCAAACAACAAGACTACATGTCAACATTAGATCTCAAGGATGCGTACTTCCATATACCCACATCCTTCACACAGAAAATACTTAAGGTTTGTAATCCAAGGGGTACATTACCAATTCAAAGTGTTACCATTCGGGATAACAACAGCACCAAGGGTATTTACAAAATGCCTTGCAGTAGTAGCAGCCCATATCAGAAGACAGCACATACACGTATTCCTGTATCTAGACGATTGGTTAATCAAAACCAACACGCAGGAACAGTGTCTTCAACACACAAAATACGTCATAGAAACCCTTCACAAACTAGGGTTCTCACTAAACTACCAAAAATCACACTTACAGCCGTGTCAAATACAACAATACTTAGGAGCAACAATCAACACAAACAAAGGGATTGCCACTCCAAATCCACAAAGGGTACAAGCATTCCAAAACGTAATAAAATGCATGCACCCAAACCAAAGGTTTCAGGTAAAATTCGTGATGAAACTACTAAGCATGATGTCCTCATGCATAGCCATTGTGCCAAACGCAAGATTACACATGCGGCCCTTACAACAGTGCCTAGCAACACAATGGTCACAAGCACAGGGTCAACTTCAAGATCTAGTGTTGATAGACCGCCAAACATACACCTCGCTTCAATGGTGGAATCCTATAAATTTAAACCAAGGGCGGCCTTTCCAAGACCCAGTGCCTCAATACGTGATCACAACAGATCTTCCATGGTAGGGTGGGGAGCACACCTCAACCAACACAGCATCCAGGGACAATGGGACACTCAGCAGAAACAACTTCATATAAATCAGTTAGAACTACTAGCAGTGTTTCTAGCGTTGAAAGCATTTCAACCACTAATAGCCCACAAACACATTCTTGTCAAAACAGACAACATGACAACAATGTATTACCTAAACAAACAGGGAGGGACACACTCAACACAGTTGTGTCTCTTAGCACAAAAGATTTGGCATTGGGGGATTCACAATCACATTCACCTAATAGCGCAATACATACCAGGAATTCAAAACCAGTTAGCCGACAATCTCAGTCGGGATCACCAACAGGTCCACGAATGGGAAATTCATCCCCAGATGATACAAACCTATTTCCAAACCTGGGGAACACCGCAAATAGACCTATTCGCAACAAAAGAAAACGCAAAATGCCAAAACTTTGCATCCAGGTACCCACAGCCTCACTCCAAGGGCAATGCGTTATGGATGAGTTGGTCACGGATATTTGCTTACGCTTTTCCCCCTCTCCCACTCCTTCTGTATGTCGTAAACAAATTGAGTCAAAACAAGTTCATACTAATAGCACCAACTTGGGCACGACAACCTTGGTACACAACACTACTAGACCTGTCAGTAGTGCCTCATATCAAACTACCAAACAGACCAGATCTGTTAACTCAACACAAACAACAGATCAGACACCCGAATCCAGCATCGCTCAATCTAGCAATCTGGCTCCTGAAGTCTTAGAGTTCGGACATCTAGACCTTACACAAGAATGTATGGAGGTCATCAGACAGGCTAGAAAACCTACTACAAGACATTGCTACGCAAATAAATGGAAAAGATTTGTTTATTACTGTCATAATAATCAAATTCAACCATTACACGCATCCGCGAAAAACATTGTAAGCTACTTACTACACTTACAAAAGTCTAAGTTAACTTTTTCATCCATTAAAATACATCTCACTGCAATTTCTGCCTATCTGCAAATTACACATTCAACTTCACTATTCAGAATCCCAGTCATAAAAGCATTTATGGAGGGTCTAAAAAGGATCATTCCACCAAGAACACCACCAGTTCCTTCGTGGAACCTCAATATTGTATTAACACGACTCATGGGCCCACCATTTGAACCCATGCACTCTTGTGAGATACAATACTTAACCTGGAAAGTAGCCTTCCTAATAGCTATCACATCTCTCAGAAGAGTAAGTGAAATACAAGCCTTTACCATACAAGAACCCTTTATGCAAATACACAAACATAAAGTGGTTCTACGCACAAATCCCAATTTTTTGCCAAAAGTCATATCACCGTTCCACTTAAATCAAACAGTGGAACTCCCATTTTTCTTTCCAGAACCAGGCTCTGTAGCTGAAAGAGCATTACATACATTAGACATAAAAAGAGCACTAATGTATTACATTGATAGAACCAAACAAATTCGCGAAACAAAACAATTGTTTGTAGCTTTCCAAAAACCTCATGCAGGGAATCCAATATCCAAACAAGGCATTGCCAGATGGATAGTTAAGTGTATTCAAACCTGTTATATAAAAGCAAAGAGAGAACTGCCTATTACACCAAAGGCACACTCCACTAGAAAGAAAGGCGCCACCATGGCCTTTCTAGGAAATATACCAATGACAGAAATCTGTAAGGCAGCCACATGGTCTACGCCTCATACATTCACTAAACATTACTGCGTGGATGTGTTAACAACACAACAAGCCACAGTAGGACAAGCAGTATTAAGAACATTATTTCAAACAACTTCAACTCCTACAGGCTAAACCACCGCTTTTGGGGAGATAACTGCTTACTAGTCTATGCACAGCATGTGTATCTGCAGCTACACATGCCATTGAACGGAAAATGTCACTTACCCAGTGTACATCTGTTCGTGGCACGAGACGCTGCAGATTAACATGCGCCCTCCCCGGGAGCCTGTAGCCGTTATAAGTTGATAAAAATAAACTTGGACATTTGTAAATTTTTAAATATAACACTTTTAATCACATTATGTACATACATACTTACTCCATTGCATGGGCACTATTACTATATACACAACTCCTACCTCACCCTCTGCGGGGAAAACAATCTAAGATGGAGTCAACGCCCATGCGCAATGGAGCCGAAAGGGGAGGAGTCCCTCGATCTTGTGACTCGAAAAGACTTCTTCGAAGAAAAACAACTTGTAACACTCTGAGCCCAACACTAGATGGCGGGATATGCACAGCATGTGAATCTGCAGCATCTCATGCCACGAACAGATGTACACTGGGTAAGTGACATTTTCCATATAGATATATATAATTTCACATAGTGGCCATGATTTTGTAGATAGATCTTCCATCCATTATTCCCTTTCTTTTATTGAAGGCACTCACAATAGTTGATTATTTAATCATGTTGAACGCTTAAAAGAAGTCAATCAGGGTGAGGATGCATGAGTTTGCCTTATCATATGAAGAGCATCATCTACTATTTTAGAATAGTTGTTTCTGTGCTGGATCCTGTCCTGAAGCCAGATCAAACATTCAGTAGGTTGTTCACCTCAAGAGAGAGTTTCATTTGGGCTTCATCACAGCATTATAGCACTTTCACCATGAATGGCTGGGAGGACACTGAATGGTAATTCAGGTCTTCTGGGCCCAATTCTGTTTTCTCATTTAGCAAGGAAAATACTTGGCCAAAAGTTAGTCAGTCCATAACTTGTCCTGTTTGACAAAACTGTGTTGATAACAAGCATCTAGAAAAGAGTTGTAGTCCTGCTGATTTTCTTATGAACAGGAGATGGGATTGTTCTAGGAAGCAGCGAGATAGATTTATTTTGGCAAGAGTTGAATACCTCCATGAGAAGGTGTGGTAAGAAGAAATGCCATGTTGCATCTGATTATTCATGGAAATTAGACCAACCAGGAGTTCAATGTGTTTTACATTTTTATCAAAAGAGGTGGAAAATTTGTCACATTATTTTTGTATATTGAGTTGTGCCAAGTTATGATACTATAGTTACACTTCACCATTTTGAAGAGATTCCTAAAGCATTTTTAACTCGGCAAAGTTCTACTCTGAAAGGATTGTGCTCTGATAGTAAGTTTTTTTTATTTACTTTTTCATTATTCTTAGTCAATAGAGGTTGAGTATCAAAGGAATTTGTCTCTGAGAAGCCCTGTGCATATTTTTTAGTTTAATTCTCTTTAATTTTTTGGAGTGAAACTGTCCATGATCCTGGTCATTGAGCCTAGGTTTTGGATTACAAGGTCAGTGCAGTCTTGGTCTAAAGAGATGTATTTAGAACTGAGGCGCATTTGTATGCATGATACAGACATTTGGTCTAGGTTATTTAGGTCCCTGCACTACTTTTTCAGTGCTCTGAAGTGACCTATGGGAACTAATTTAGGTGAGAATAGCAAGAACAGAACAAGGAAGTGGTCAGATCACTCACCTTTTGTTAGGAATTCTACATTGAACGTTTTTCTGATCTTAAATAATTTGCACGATTCTCACGCCTCATCCAGAAGTGAAATACGACACAGCGGGAGAGCCGATACTACAATATTCACTGCACTCTGGAAACTCGCTCCATAATGCTTTGCAGGCCATTAGTTTTAGAAAACATGTTTGCTCATAACTCAACCTATGGTGGTTCAGTTTGTTTTTAAGCGGTCTCATGGTAGTAACGTTTGTTTTACAGTTGGGAGTAGTTTGTGTTTTAAATGCCGTGCTTGTAATTTCATTGCAGTAGGCCTGCTAGCCCTAAAAATGTGTAATGTGCTATGCCCTTTAGGGGCTAAATATATGGTTACAATGCATTACTTTTTGACAATTTCTTTTCATATAGTTATGCCCTCTAGGGGCTAACTATATGGTTACATGATCATGTTTCTTACAAATGCTATTTTCATTGTGGTGTCCTCTAGGTGCTATTCTGAGCATTACAGTCTAATGCCAAAAGTTTGTTTCTAATAAAAGTTTTTAATGGGTTTACATGATTGTATATGTTTTATTAATCACTCCTTATTGCAATTATGACCATGATTCAGGCCATCTGAACATTCTTATTACACTATGACTGTTTGAACACTATTGATATGTTTGGGTGACCCTTCTAGTTTATTTCTCTCGTTACTCCTCCATGGCTGTCTTGTGTTTTTTTTTTGGGGTGGGGGGGGGAATTGTGTTAGCCAGCCAGGAACGCAGATAGGGCGGTGAAAGTAGTATTGTATTGGAATTAACATGGCAGGTTTAAATTAGGATTGCAACATTTTCATTTTTGGCTGCAGAAAGGAGAAGGCGATTAATCTAAGTGCTTTAGTTATATGCCACTGTAATTATGTGGTAGGAAAAGACAGAATTATGAGGCAGGGTTGACCAATTTCTGTGGCAAGAAAAGTCCAGTTATGAATATATAACTCCAATAGCTCTAACTCAAGCAAATGAAAGAAGTATTGCATTGCAAATGCCTGTTCTCTTTTGCCTACATTCTGTGCTGAAAGCTATGCGTTATCTTTTCCCCGGAGAGCTCTGTAAATTAATGATGCAGAACACCCTAGTTACATCCTTTCTTTAACTCCAGTTTGCCTTTTAGATAAATGCTTGCCTGCCTAATATCTTTTATTCTGTGCTGAGTTGAGTTAACAGACGCCCAGTGCTGCTATTCACCAGGAGGCCCCATATAAGGGTCAGGAAGGCCGCAGGCGGCTCCCGGCGATAGTTTGAATGTCGCTGGATTAATCCATCAGTGTCAAGGACAGCACAAAGCGATGCATGTGGCAGAGAATATTAAAGAATAATAATAACATATAGTGGGCAGTTTAGTCTCCAAAATGGATAGTTTTAAAGTGCAGTTAGCAGGTATTGGTTGACACTATTTGAGGCAAAGATAGGAGAGAGTTCTTTGGGATCATAGGCCTCCCTGGATCCAGATGAGACTCCTGAGTGGATGTCTTTGCCTCAGGAAGCATGATAGCATGATTGTGTATTTGTAGAGCTGATCAGTCATTGTCATGGAGGTCTGTTGGCATTGTTGGTCGGTAACTGATGTTTATTGTTACTCAACTCACTGTACCCATGATAACTGCACAAATACCTTTTCCCACGTTTCGCAGCTTTCGACTGGGTCGTACGTACCTATAATGCAGTCTGGCAATGCCGAAGTGCTGGTCTGAAAGGTCAATTTGTAAAAAAACTTTATGGCGTGGTTTTACTAGTTCATCATGGACCCAGTTTTAAAATCTGGGACACATTGCAGCCATTTGATTTGATTATTGGGCTGCTTTTCTTTTAGCGCCCAGGCCTATTTTCTACCCCATTCCGACCCTGGCTTCCGAGGCACGTGTTGTGTGTTGGTGAAATCCAAAGCAAGTCTCAAATACTTGTCAGTTGCCAACAAATCCATCTACTTAGGGACCATGCCTCCCTCACAATCCCCACCAATCTCTGAACTTAAAAAGAACAATCCATTTACTGCAGGCCCCAATCGCCATAAAAAAAAAAGAAAAAATATTAATAAGTTCCCTGCTAACAGTTTAAAAATGAAGCAGGGCTGTCTTTTGCAGATGTTTCTGTGCTAGGTCAGTTCCATAACCCCCTTGTCCGGTAATACCAAGGTTACCCAGAATAAAGTGCAACGTATGTGAGTTGTTTTATACCCTTTTCCTGGCTCTTAAGTATGTGCAGTGCACTTGTAACCAGTGCAGCAAAAGCATCACCTGATGAGTGGCACCTCTTTGGCAACGCAAGCAAGCTGGTGTCATTTAAGTTTTGAAAAAAAACGTTGATATCTTTTTTTTTTTTAGAATCAAGTTATCGCAAGATGCTTTCTTACTGTAAATGTCTCATTTATTTTCCTAGAACGTTTTTTACCAGATACTTAATGGGCATGTTACTGCAGTAACATTTTACATTACTAGAAATTCACGTTGCTTTAGAAGAAGAAAAAGGGAATCTTTACCATTTCTGATGGATCAACGTTATTTTCTGTGCATTGCTATAATGATGTCTTTGTTCCACTTTCTAATGAATTAATCATGTACACTTGGGTTATATTTCTATCAGCCTATATACATTTGTTTGTTGTTGCTTATCAAAACCTGCTGGGCTATCACGAGGAAAACATGTTTGATATAATTGTGTGCAACTGTGTGTTCTGCATTTGAAACACTACCCACTAATAATAACTCACAGTAATATCATTGCTGTTGTTTTCTGTTGCGGAGAGAAAAATGCATACAGACTTCGGAAATGGTAGTTTTGTATTCGACTGCTGCTGATACGACGTGGTGCAGCAACCACCCTTATGAACTATCATGATGTAATGTGCGCATGCAAAAATGAAACATGAGGCAGCGGTCAGCCCATCTAATGAGTGAACTACCTATTTACACAAAAATATCACTTTTTAGGTTTCGCCTACAATACTTCTTGCATCTTAAAAACGTTATCCTGTCCTTACATTTTGCCTGTGTAATTCACATCCCAAATATTTAGAAGATTCTACGCGTACTCTGGCAGTTAGGGATGAGCCAGGTCGCTGGTTCGGCCTTCCCTCTATTGCAGAACCATATTAAGACATGAACAGAGTGGGCAATTGCCCAGGGCAGAAACTTCCGAAGGGTCTGTCCCAGTGCTTAATTTGTCCTTGTTGTTTCCGGTGCTGAGCACCGACGCTTATGATTCTGCCCTAAGCATTTGCTGCGAGCAAAAGACACATACCGGAAAGCCGTAGAAAGGGAAGAACGAAAAAGCTTCACAGTGGGATAAAGAAGAAATCTGCATGAGTGAGCTGAAGGGGCAGGGAATGGCTTTAAATGTATTGAAGAGGCCAGAGATGGCTTCAGGATTGCGCTGCCTCAGTATTCCGTGTTGTCACATTTAATTGCAGCAGCCGCATGTTTAAGAGGAGGGCTTTGAGCACAGGCACGTTTTTATTTACAAATTAAGCACTGGTCTGTCCTCTGCGTGCCCTTCACAAGCACAGCCAGCACATAATTGCAGCAGCAGGGTGCTGCTTGTTCAGACAGTGCCTCTCCTGTTTCTCTCCTCTCTGCTGAGACAACTCACCAGGTACGCATTACTTTCCGATACTCATGGCGGGACCCATCTTGTCTAGTTTTAGGAACTGTCCCACCTTGTTCTTCTCATCTTTATTTGCCTAGTTATTAGCAAACAACCCTTTAAATCAGTTGCTTTGAATCTCCCATCTGAGCTGAGTTTCATCCTCCTCTTTAATTCTCTTTGATTGTTAGATTAGCCTCCAAGTTCCTCCATAAATGTAGAGCCCCGGATGCACACTCTAGTTGTGTGAGACTACAGACAAGTTGTGGGCACCTCACAGCCTGACATTGGCTGTGAGAGACTTCCCTACAACATCTGCTCTGCCTCATTGTTTTTTTTAAGTGTAAAGTCCACTGAAGATTGTGGTGAACCAGATGTTTTTCTTCAACTTGTCTAAACTAGCAGAAGTTTGCTTACCTAATGTTTCCCAAACTATATGCCATAGGTTTTAAAATGTTTAGAAACAATAAAAAGTATGTTGCTTCTTCTCTCCAAGAAAGATTGGGTGAATTTGGATTGGGCAGATGCCCCTGGCACTGTACTCAAGGACACTTATTTGCTATTGAACAATAATAAATGCACTGATAAGGTAGTGTGATATGGGATATTCTCGGATCTGTCCGTACAATTGACCTTTTGTCATGAATTTTGACCTTTTGTCTTGAATGTTTTACAGTCCTGTCCAGAATTTGCCTCCATACCAGGTGGTCTCCCCAGTGGGAAGGAGTGAGTAGGTTAGAGCTACCCTTGTGGGTTGTTCAGTAGGAAGGGTCTGAGTAGTTCAAATGATCAGCCTAGAGGATGTAAATACTATATACGTTTAGGTTCACAGTCCAAACATAGTTTTAGTCTGGTGTTCGATAAACTGAAGGAAATTATTTCCTGTGCATGGTTTTAAACAATACTGTGTTGAGTGTGCATTGAGCTCTGAAGATGACTAAGAGCTAATGCGCTTTGTGGCTACAGCGTGAAGTATGTGTGTCCATATAACCGAGTTCAAAGACTCAGATCATAGCACAGTTTGCAAGTAGATGTACATTCCTCGAATTACAAATTGTATGCCTTTTCAGAAATAAGGGAAGCATTTTTTCCCAAAATACTGTGGTGTCACAGACTTCTCTGTGAGCATAAGGAAACATCTTAATAAGTAGTATTAAGTGGAAAGTGCTTTGTGTATACCTAAAAGGATGGATTAACAATACAGTGTTGTCCGTGGTGTGTCTATTTCTATGGTTGACAATGAACTGCCTTGTATCTTATGCTTTTATTTGTTTTCAGGAAAATCTTTTGGAATTGGAGAGAAAGAAAAGTGAGGGCTTGACACTGAGCCACCTTCAACAGATATTTGCTTTTGTGTTAGAAAGATATTCTTCTCATTCCAATTGTATCCAACTTGGCTGCTTCTGAATGTTAGTACTTCATGGCCTGATCGAGAATAGATTTTGCTGATAGAGAGGGCTTAATTGAACTAATAAATGCGTGTTTTTTAAAACGAAGAAATCTCAAGCAGTTGCTTAGCCTTGCAGTGAAGACTTTTTCCTGCATTAATTATGGGGGATAGTTCAGTACCCGGAGTTTGTTTTCCTGATTATTTAGTAATTTTATACGAGACTCGCTCAAAATAATGCTCTAGAAATATGTGGGTTCTTTGCCCTAGAAAGTCCAAAGTATTGCATGATATATGATTTAACTCTGTCCCAACATAGCCAAACACTGAAGCCCCTGTAGTCTCATTTGACATGACTATACATTCTAAAATCTTAAACATCACAGACTTTGTGCTTTTAATCTGCTTGCAGCCTTTTGATTTGTCATGTTTGAAATGTACAGTACTGTAAAGTTACTTCATTGGCTTTTGCAGTCTTCTTCCATCTAAAACTACTAAAAAATAACGCTCCTCCTAAATTAAGATGAGAAAAGAAATCTCTCCCTCAAATCGCTTACACTTGAATTATACTGATTCCCTGTATCTAGGGTTACATAATTACCTCTTTAAAGACTCCAAGTGATACAGAATGCAGCACTTTGTCTAATGGTTGGAACTCCCAGACTCTAGAGTCCCACCTAATTCTACAACAACACTGTTTGGATCCTATAAGAAGGTGTATTCAGTTTAAAGCCTTAAAGACTGTGCGTGTATCACTGTATGGTTAATCCCCATATTTCTTAAGAAATGGGATACAAACATTGACCCTCACATTCTCCCTGTTCATCCTCAGCCAGTGTGTTTTAGTCTCCCCGGGATTCAACAGCACCAAATTGGGGGTGGTTGGTGGGCACAATTGAAGTCTTGGATTTCTTAGCAGCTACTCTGCATTCCACATTAAACCTCAGTTCTTTCAAATGAGCCATAAAAACCTACCTCTTTTCTAACATGATTTAGTCATCTCTTCCCCCGCTGATTAATGCTTGTTAGTAGTGCCAACAAACATGTAATAATCAAGTGCTCTATAACGATTTTTAACATAACGTGCCAAAAATGTTAATGCCATTATCATTACAGCCAGCTACCTGTGGACACTCAGTAGTATAGAGGTATGCTGAACCTGAGCAGAGAAGCTGCAGAATATAAGCTCTTATGTTGCGCGAGCTCCACAGCACTGCCTCCACATCCAAGAACTCGTATCTCTACATGTGCCAACAGTCGTGGCTCAAGTCATCACCCTCCCTTTCAGTGGGAAGAGCCTGTTTAATCACCCAAGGGAGGCTGTCCTTAAGTAGTAAAAGAGAAACCTGGTCACCGCCAAATCTCCGATCTCATCTGAGTTTTACGGCTGATGCGTCCCTCTTCTTGCAGTCATTAATTTGCCATTTGCTTGCCAAGAATAGGGAATCCTTTAGCTCCAAGGTCGCAGCTGGAACATCCCCTTCCTCAGGAACACTGGCATATGTAGAGGATATGTGTCACAGAGAAGACCAAGTCTGTGCATTCAGCCTCTCTTGCAGCCAAATGTTTACAGGACCTCACTTGGTATCAGGCCTCTTTTTCTGTAAAAGTTTAGAGTGCACAATCCTTAACCACTATTGGTCACACATAACCAAAAAAGCAGAAGTCCCACTGGTGATGAACAACATTTTCCATACTCACCAGTTTCTAAGGCGTCCAGATTCCACTCTGTATCCCATGAACATATGAAGAATCCTATTAGGCTGCTATAATGGACAATTGAGCTAGCGCAAGAAATGAGAGAAAGACAATAATACCACTATTTTCTTATTGTCTATTTTTATGTACTCCTATTATTGGAATGTCGCAAGTTCCTCAGTTTAACAGAAGGAAACTAATTTCAAGTTAAGGAATGCCATATGGTTTTTCTGCAGCCCTTTGAGTTTTTACTAAGATTTAGGTCCCAGTGGCAATCTTTTTGTGCCCACAGAAGGCTTATTGATACATCCGTGTTTCGATTGCCCAGCACTCGAGATCCTTACGATCTTGCTCACTCCATTCCTACTTTGTGCCATCCACAAGGATTCTACAAACATTATGAACTTGAGCTCAAGAAAGACCTTCTCTACCCTAAAGAGAATAATTGCCAAGAGCCAGATAGTGGATCATTCATTGACTCAGAAGACTATCACAGTCTCGTGGTTCTGGAGAATTCTGGAATTTCAGGCTTCCTGCGGCCATGTATCTTCTTCCTGTGCAAAATTGGCACCAGCTACTAGACTGCCAAACATAAAACATCATTGTGTGGTCATCCTTTGTACTGACCTTGCCAATAGTGGGCACATGCTCATAACCTCTTAGTATGATGCTCTTTCTCCCTGCCTGCAACTCACGGATACTGCTGACTTTTCAGAGTATAGTTGGGAGGGAGCTTTATCTAGCAGTCTGCTGGTAGTGGCTCTTTTGGAATGGTCTTTACAGCATGAAATATCTTTAGGTCTCCCACATTGTGAGTATTGATTCTAGAGTGGGGACAACCTGATCAAGTGTCCCCACTTGCCAAATGAGTGAAGTTCTTGTCTCTGTTTCAAAGACCTGGGGGTCAATTTCCCATTAATGGGTTTACTATTCACAGAAACACCAAGTGCAACCATGCTCCAGTACCTTAGGGTCGATTGAGTTCACGCTATATAAAAATGCCCTGAAAAAATGTATTGTGACTTGTGTAATGTAACTGGTGCTCAAGCAAATCGCTCTAAGAACTGGAGGTTGGTCGAGTTCGTGCTATCTAAAAATGGCCCAAAAAAAATAATACTTCAATCACAGCGTTAGCAGCGGACGGACACTAGTTTATATAAAGCAATCTGCACTTGGTCCATGCACTAAGAAAAGGAAGTGACGCCTTGCAAAATTGACCATTTAGAAGGCAGCAAAGAACAGTGAAAAGGATGCTAAAGAATGTTAGGTAATGGGCCGGTTCTTTAAGGCAGAATACAAAATACATTGCCAAGCAACAACAGCGCAGTTGTGCAGTGTACTGTGTTCATCTGAACTTCTGTACAAATCTCTAATGTGTGCATTCATGGCTGTCCTGTGGTGGGAGAACGCATGGATATCTCTGCACATCGTAGATTTTCAATCCTACTCCTGCCCACCCTGCATACTCCAGTGAGGTGTGCCTATGTCGAACACTCCACTCACGTACACCTGTCGGAAATGTTCAAATGCACATTTCCCCCCACACTCGGAAGCCATTTTTTCCCTTGAAGAAACCCTTCGCCTGTCCTATAATCAACTGATGGGTGTACTTCCTGTTCACAGGAGCCAGTTTGTGGGCGTTTCCGAGATGAAAACCTCTGAGTTTGTGGGCGGCCAGTTTGATGAACACCCACCTCACATTCCTTTATAATAGCTGCGCAATGGAGGACTGCCATATTAGGGATGTGTGCCTGGAATTGACCATTGATCTTGGTTCTCTGAATCAGGAACTGCAATTTTTCTCCAGCAGATTCATGTTTTTTGAGAGAGTATATTTCAGTTTACGGGCCTAAAATCTTCGCGGACTGGGTAAAGTAGGTTTTCCTTGATGAGACTGCGTTACAAGGCTACGCAGAGTGATTTGCTTATACTTACTGCTAATGGACAAAGCAATTTGGCATTTGGTGGGGGCAGGTTGCTTTAAGTATTACGATTTCTATTAAGCAAGACTCCGAAGGCAGCAGCAGGGCATTATTAAAGATTAGCTGCAAAACCACCCTTTTGTTGGAATGCAGAGGTGGGGGCGCCCTAATGGCGGCTCTGAGGACACTGCTGTTCCGGAAGAATTACCTAGAGGTTGTGGAATGTGAAGGAAAAAAAAACAATTGCAGAAGGAAACTGGAAGAAATATTGTGATATACTAACCTGAAGCAGTATATCCACGATTCTTAAATGCCATAATGTTCAAATGTAAGCAATCCTTGTACAAATACAGAAATGTAGTTAAAAGGCACCAAATGCACATTTTTGTCGTCAGTAAAATTAGCATCTAGCAGACTCTTTTTAATGGCAATCACAATATATTTTATATATGTTTTTTATATAACGTGCAGTGCAAGCTGGAGACTTGAAAGCTTCTTGTGTCGTGTTTTTAAGATAATGTATTGGAACTTTTAGGATAATGTAGTGTCTTTTTTCGTTTTACGGTATACAGCCAATTTAAAATTTGTGCTACTTTTTCTCTGACAACTTTTGCCCTTCAGAAGTATTCACGTTAAAATTTAGCTCAAGTCTCCCAGAGAAAGAGGACTGTGTTTCTTCTGCTGAGGCGCAGCATCCTCAGTAAAGGTCAATACATATCGATCTCTGATAATCATGACAGTAAGACAATCACTTCGGCAACTCATCATTGTGCTGCAGTTCACCGGTCGGCTTCCTTCATGTAGCTGCCTGCAAACCTTGATAAATTAGCAAAACTATTCTTCGTTAATGTTTTGGTTTGAAAGAAAGGTTGTTTGCTTCGCGTTGACTAGCAATCACCGCAGGGGTTGCTTTTACGTGGGACTCACATCAGTGCACGCTGTTAAATCTCCTACTGATTCTGGCAAACAGTCGGAAGATTATGTAAAGTAAATTTAATTATTTGCTGTGACAATTCCTCAAGGGCAGTGGCACTTTTTGCTATATAGCTACTGTATGTAAACACGTTTATTCTATTGATTACTACAGATGTTTCACAATATCACAAATAAAAGAAATATACATAAATTTGATGAGGAAAGGCAAGGAACCAGCTGACCCTTTTGCTCCAAAATTTCAAATTTCGCCACCTTCTTCCACCACAAGATCAAGGAGATCTATGACAGCTTTGCAGCACAAGTCCCATCCACCCCACCTGCAACCACCTCACCCAGTGACTCCAGTCCAGACCCCGTCAGATATTATCCAGCTGGACCACCCTCACCACTGACAATACCCTCTGGATCATGAAGAGCATCCACTCCAGAGGCCCCTCGGATCCCTGCCCTCACCACATTAAGCACTTTAACAGTGCTGGCACCGCCATTGCACCTGAACTCTGCTGCATAACCAACTGCTCCATCAAATCCACCACCTTCCCGGAAGACGAAGCACACAGAGATCACCCCCCTGCTAAAGAAACCCTCTTCTGACCTGACGGACGTCAAGAACTACAGACCCAACTCGCTGCTCCCCTTCCCAGCCAGTCATTGAGAAAGCTATGAACACTCAGCTCTCCGAGTTCATCGAAACAAACCACATCCTGAACCTCTCCCAGTCGGGCTGCAGAAGCAACCACAGCACTGAGACAGCTCTCCTCGCTGCAACAGAAGACATTCGCACCTTCCTCGACCGAGGCAAAACTGCTGTCCTCATCCTCTTGGACCTCTGTCACCTTCAACACCGTCTCCCACCACACTCTCTGCGATAGACTCCACGACCCCGACATCTGTGAAAAAGCCCTATTATGGATCTGCTCCTTCCACATCTGGCGAACACAGAGAGTTAGACTTCACCATTTAACTCAGAACCTACAGAGATCTGCTGCGAAGTGCCTAGGGGATTCTCCCTGAGTCCCACCCTCTAAAACATCTACATGGCCCTGCTTGCAGCCATCGTCAAAAGCCACGGACCCAACATTGTCTCCTACGGCGACGACACCCAGCTGATTCTCTCCCTCACAGACGAACCCACAACCTCCAAGAGCAACCTCCGCCTGGAATGACTCCTGGTGGCCTGCAGCGCTTGGAACAACCCCCACATACACAGACCACGCACAAAACCTTGGCATCATCCTGGACTCCTCGATCTCAATGAACCATTAAATCAACGCTGTTTCCTCCTCCTGCTTCCACACGCTCCACCTGCTTGAAAAGATCCCTGCCGAATCCAGGAAAAATGCACTTGTCAGCAGCAGACTCTACTATGTCAACATACTCTATCCTGGCACCTCCCAGAAACTCCTAAAGAAAATGCAGAACATCCAGAATGCCTCCACCAGACTCAAACTGAACATCGCAGCCACATCACCGGCCACCTGTGAGACCTTCAATGGCTACCTATCAACAAAAGAATTACTTTCAAGCGCCTCAAGCATGCCTACAAAGCCCTCCACAATGCCGGACCTGCATACCACAAACACGCCTCTCCTTCTACACTCCCACCTGATATCTCCGCTTCACCCAACTGCCTCTGGTCACCATCCCAGGGATCCTCGAAGCCATGGCCGGAGGAAGATTCTTCTCCTACCTTACTGTGAAGACCTGGAACTCCTTGCCTCAGCACCTCAGGCAGTTACCATTGCTGCCGCAATTCAGGAAGGACCTCAAGCCCTCACTCTTCAACTAATCCACAGATCCACCCTCCCCCTACCCCTCCACCCCACTAAGTGTCTTGAGACCCTCATGGGTGAGCAGTCACGCTGTATAAAAACCCTATTGATTGAAATCTGCGGGGCCTATTCAGAAAGGCATTTTCAAGTACGTAAGATAATACTACTATAACACTCTTTTTCATACTTTTACATGGTTTTGTAACTTGCCCCCCAAAACATCTATATCTGATAGAGACTTCTAGTTGCAGATTCCTTACCATAGAATGTTCCCCCACGCATCAGACTGGATCCAGAGATGTTTTCTTCGAACAATACCCCTG
The DNA here is from genome assembly GCF_031143425.1 of Pleurodeles waltl. NCBI lineage: Eukaryota > Metazoa > Chordata > Amphibia > Caudata > Salamandridae > Pleurodeles > Pleurodeles waltl. The sequence continues at coordinate 829,522,336 of NC_090443.1, read as the reverse complement.
AGCATCGGCAGGTGGCGTCGGTGAACTCCGTGGGCGTCGTTCACGTCGCCGTGATGATGTCAGGATTAGTACATAGACGCCGCCTCAGTGCAGTGACGTCGGTTCTTTTCTTTCCGTGCCACGCCCTGATCTGGAGATAGCTATGTTGGTCTCTTTTTGCCCGATTTCGACATTTTTGACGAGTATTTTGGTGAGTTTTTGGTGCATCGAGATGTCCCCGAAGACCGGTTTCAAGCCGTGCGAGGACTGTCACCGAATTATGTTGGTGATGGATCCGCATCGGGTCTGTTTGTGGTGCTTGAAGCGTGACCCGAAGTTGTGCTCCAAGTGCCTGGCCATGCACCCGAAGGCCTTGAGGGAGCAGTCCCTCTAACTCATAGTGGCCCGGAGCTCGACTCCACCTAGGTGCCGGTCTCACTCGAGGGGAAGGTCTCAACACCGCTCGCGTACCTACCATGATTCTTCTTCCTCCAAGTCTTTGGGCACAAGTAGGATGAAGAAGTCGTCGTAGCGGTCCCGCCACCCTTCGACTTCACCCCGTCGCTCGGCTGGTGCGACGAGGGAGGAGTTTCGACCCTCGAGGCCTTGCCCGGGTGCTGGTTCGATTGTCGACTCTCCCAACATCAGTAGTGCCCATCATTGACATCGACCCGATCCTCATCCCGACGACTGAGTCGGAACCACGTCAGCCGAGGCCATCTCTGGCTTTGATGGGCCTACTCACCCCAGGTCGGATTTGGACCCTTTTCCTTATGGTCCGAATTCAGGGAAGGATTGGAGGGTTCCCTGAACCATTATGAATACCAGGATGACCCTACTTCGGACTGGGCGCAGGAATTGGGCGAGGCCAGTGGCCTGGACACTTCTCCAGACGCTGGCTTGCTGTCTTCTTCCGTGGCTATGGAGGAGGGAGCGACTTATTCTATTGGTCAGTAGGGCGGCTGAGGTCCTTGGCCTTGAGCTGCCTACTGTACAGGTCAGGTCAGATCTCCTGACGGAGGTACTTCAGCCGCGGGCTTCCACATCTGAGCCCCTTCTGCTATTCAATGAGGCCCTCACCTATGTCCTCTTGTGTACTTGGTCCAGACCTAACACAGGGGCTCCTGTGAACAGGACTATCGCACACCACCATCGGCCTGCCTCGAACGACCCTAAATTCCTGTTCCAACACCCCACGCCCACAAGTATTGTCATCCAGGCTTTCCTCTTCGTCAGACTCATTCTTTTCCGCACCCCTGGATAGGGAATCAAAAAGACTGGAACAATTTGGGAAGATGTTTTCTTCTTCCAGTCTCGCACTGCGGTCCGTGAACACTGAGTGTTCCTCTAGAGTGGCCGCTATACCCACTCTCTGTGGGATATGGGCACGCAAGTTCTGCCGCAGTTAGCGGAGCAGGCCCGTGCTATTGTCTCCCAAGCTGTCAACAATGGGAGAGATGCAGTGAAGTTCACTATCCGATGTGGGCTGGACACAACAGACTCTCTTGGCAGATAGGTTGCTACGACGGTGGCCTTGAGACGCCACGCCTAGTTGCTTACTTCTGGTTTTTCGTGGGATGTCACACAGTCTCTTATGGACATGCCCTTTAATGTCTCCTGTCTCTTTGGAGACAAGGCGGTATCAGCCTTGGAGAGGTTCAAGGACTCCTGGGCTAAGCGCTTGGTCCCTTGGCCTGTCCGCTGCCCCTCGCCTCCAACAGTACGCCTTATGCCCCTTTTGTGGCCATGGAAGGGTCTCCCTGTTGCGTCCCCAACCCACCAACTGTGCCAACCATGCTGTTCAGCCGCTGCGTGGCCGGGGACGTGGAATCCCACGTGAGACAGGAAACCAAGGTCTGACCAGTCCACCCCTGCCGCAGCCTCCAAACACTTCTAGTGCGTCCCCTCACTCCAGTCCAGTTTTCGGCAGGATTCGCCATCACCTTCCCCACTGGGAATCCATCACTATGGACAGGTGTGTTTTGCGGATAGTTCGAGTGGGCTATTCCCTCCCCTTAGAATCTGTCCCACCAGCCCTGCCTCCTTCAGTCAGCCATCTTCCGGAGGATCATTTCACACTTCTCCGCCAGGAATTCGCAGCTCTCTTGGCCAAGGGAGCCATAGAGGAGGTCCCTATGCCAAAAGAAGGTCGTGGTTGTTATTCCTGCTTCTTTCTGGTACCAAAAAAGGAAAAAGGCTTGTGTTCTATCCTAGACCTTTGGGACCTCAATTACTTCCTCAAGAAGGAGAAATTCAAAATTCTCACCCTGGCTCAGGTCCTGTCTGCCTCAGACCCAGGAGACTGGATAGTAGCATTGGACTTGCAGGATGCTTATTTCCACATTTCGATCCTGCCTGCCCACAGATGTTACCTGCTATTCGTGGTAGTTCACGAGCACTATCAGTTTTCCGTGCTCCCCTTCGGTCTTTCCATCGCCACTCTGGTGTTCACGAAAGTGATGGTGGTGGTTGCTCCTCAACTGTGCAGGTTAGGGGTCTCAGTCTTCCCCTACCTCGATGACTGGCTGTTGAACGTAGACTAGCCCCAGAAAGTCGTCTTCCCCCTTCAGACTATGGTGAGCCTCCTACAAACGCTGGGGTTCACTGTCAGCATGCCGAAGTCACACCTGACTCCCTCTCATACACTTCCTTCCATGGGAGCTGTTCTGGGCACAGTGCAGTTTCGGGCTTATCCTCCTGAAATGCGAGTCGAAGATATTCAGGTTATGATTCTGATCTTTCGGCCTTTGTCTTGGGTTTCGGTGAGACTGACACTGAGGCTGATGGGCCTCGTGGCCTCCTGCATCCTGCTAGTAACACATGCCAGATGTCATATGCGGGCTCTACAGTGGGACTTGAAGTTCCAGTGGGCGCAGCATCAGGGAAGTCGCTCCAATATGGTCCAGATCTCAGAGGGGACTGCGAAAGACCTGCAGTGGTGGCTTTCAAATCCGCTTTGGGTCCATAGCAGATCCCTCTCCCTTCCCCGGCCAGATCTATCTATAGTGACAGATGTGTCACTTCTGGGGTGGGGCGGCCACATGGGAGACGCAGAGATCAGAGGCCTCTGGTCTCTGGCGGAGTCTGGGCTCCATATCAATCTTCTGGAACTCCGAGCGATCAGGCTTGCGTTGAAAGCATTTCTTCCCTCTCTCAAAGGGAACGTAGTGCAAGTGTTCACGGACAACACTACTGCCATGTGGTATGGCTACAAACAGGGCAAGGTAGGATCCTGGACCCTTTGTCAGGAGGTACTACGCCTCTGGACATGGCTGAAACATCAGGGCATTACCCTGGTGGTTCAACATCTGACGGGCTCGCTGAATGCCAGAGCGGATGAACTCAGCCGTCGAACCACAGTCGATCACGAATGGCGTCTCCATCCGGAGGTGGAGCAAGCTCTCTTTCAGCACTGGGGAGAGCCTTGGTTAGATCTGTTCACTTCTGCAGAGAACACGTAATGTCAGCTGTTCTGTGCTTAGGAGTTTCCAAGGTGGCACTCGCTCTGAGATGCTTTTTGTCTCGAGTGGAACTCCGGCCTCCTTTACGCCTTCCCGCCTTTACTGCTTCTGCCCAGAGTTCTCAAGAAGATCAGGAACGACCGGGCCCAAATTATCTTGGTGGAGCCTGATTGGGTACAGAGAGTATGGTATCCAGTGCTATTGAGCATTGTAGGGAGCTGGCTCTCTGGAAACTACATCAAAATGAGATATAGTGAGTCCAGGGGTTCCCCAGAGGCTTGACAGAGTCAATAATAGATAATACTAATGCTCTATTTGTGGTAGCTTGGTTGAGCAGTTAGGCTTATCAGAGGATTGTGTTAACCATTTGTTGTACACACAAAAGCAATAGAAGAAACACACACTCAGTGACTTAACTCCAGACTAATAGGATTTTATATAGAAAAATATGTTTTGTTAGTTTATTTCTAGAACCACAAGATTCAGTTTGCAGGTAAGTACATAAAATGTAAGGTATTTTGCATAGTTATAATCAGAACTTTGAATGGAATCAACATTTGTAGGAGGCTGGCCTGGCTTGTAGTGGGTACCAGAGGTCCTTACACCTTGTGCCAGGTCCAGTTGTCCCTTATTAGTGTAGAAGAGGTGTTTCTAGCAGCTTAGGCTGATACAAGGTAGCTATGGCAAAGCAGCTTAGGCTGAACTAGGAGACATGTAAAGCTCCTACTATACCACTGGTGTCATATGCACAATAGCATGATAAAACACAATACACAGAAGTACTAAAAATAAAGGTACTTTATTTTTATGACAATATGCCAAAAGTATCTCAGTGAGTACCCTCAGTATGAGGATAAGATATATACACAAGATATATGTACACAAAGCAAAATTATGCAGGTAATAGCAAGAAAAGTAATGCAAGCAGTGTAAAGTTACAGTAGATTGCAATAGGAGCACATAAGTATAGGGGCAACACAAACCATATACTCCAAAAGTGGAATGCGAACCACAAATGGACCCCAAACCTATGTGAGCTTGTAGAGGGTCGCTGGGACTGTAAGAAAACAGTGAGGGTTATTAAAATAGCCCACCCCAAGACCCTGAAAGGTAGGTGTAAAGTGTACCTACTACCCCCAGAGAGCACAGAAGTTGTGATAGGTGATTCTGCAGGAAGAACAAACACCAGCAATGCAACAGTGGATTTCCGGACCTGAGTACCTGTAAGACAAGGGGACCAAGTCCAATAGTCGCGACAGTGTCGAGAGTGGGCAGGAGCCCAGGAAATGCCAGCTGAGGTGCAAGGAAGCTGCCACCTGTTGGAAGAAGCTTGGAGTTCTGCAAGAAAGAAGAGGACTAGGAACTTCCCCTTTGGAGGATGGATGTCCCACGTCGCGATGAAGCTTGCAGAGATGTTCCCATGCAGAAAGACTGCAAACAAGCCTTGCTAGCTGCAAGGGTCGCGGTAGAGGTTTTTGTGTGCTGCTGTGGCCCAGGAGGGACCAGGATGTCGTCACTTGGATGAGGAGACAGAGGGGGCACCCAGTAACGTAGGGAGCCCTCACAGAAGCAGGCAGCACCCGCAGAAGTACCTGAACAGGCACTTAGAAGAAGAGTGAACCGGAGTCCACCCGAAGTCACAAAAGGGAGTCCCACGACACCGGAGGACAACTCAGAAGGTTGTGAACTGCAGGTTAGAGTGTCGGGGACCCAGGCTTGGCTGTGCACAAAGGAAATCCTGGAAGAGTGCACAGGAGCCGGAGCAGCTGCAAATCACGCGGTACCCAGCAATGCAGTCTAGCGTGGGGAGGCAAGGACTTAACTCCACCAAACTTGAACTGAAGAGTCACTGGACTGTGGGAGTCACTTGGACAGAGTTGCTGAGTTCCAGGGACCACGCTCGTCGTGCTGAGAGGGGACCCAGAGGACCGGTGATGCAGTCTTTTGTTGCCTGCGGTTGCAGGGGGAAGATTCCGTCAACCCACAGGAGATTTCTTCAGAGCTCCTGGTGCAGGGAGGAGGCAGGCTACCCCCAGAGCATGCACTACCTGGAAACAGTCGAGAAAGCCGTCAGGATGAAGCAATACAAGGTTGCTAGTAGTCGTCTTGCTACTTTGTTGCGGTTTTGCAGGCGTCCTGAGCAGTCAGCGGTCGATCCTTTGGCAGAAGGTGAAGAGGGAGATGCAGAGGAACTCTGGTGAGCTCTTGCATTCGTTATCTGGTGAGATCCCCAAAGCAGAGACCCTAAATAGCCAGAAAAGGAGGTTTGGCTACCTAGGAAGGAGGATTGGCTACCAAGAGAGGTAAGAGCCTATCAGAAGGAGCCTCTGACGTCACCTGTTGGCACTGGCCACTCATAGCAGTCCAGTGTGCCACAAACACCTCTGTTTCCAAGATGGCAGAGGTCTGGGACACACTGGAGGAGCTCTGGGCACCTCCCCGGGAGATGCAGGTCAGGGGAGTGGTCACTCCCCTTTCCTTTGTCCAGTTTCGTGCCAGAGCAGGGCTGGGGGATCCCTGAACCGGTGTAGACTGGCTTATGCAGAGATGGGCACCATCTGTGCCCATCAAAGCATTTCCAGAGGCTGGGGGAGGCTACTCCTCCCCAGCCCTCACACCTATTTCCAAAGGGAGAGGGTGTTACACCCTCTCTTAGAGGAAGTCCTTTGTTCTGCCTTCCTGGGCCAGGGCTGCCTGGACCCCAGGAGGGCAGAAACCTGTCTGAGGGGTTGGCAGCAGCAGCTACAGTGGAGACCCCGGAAAGGCAGTTTGGCAGTACCCGGGTTCTGTGCTAGAGACCCGGGGGATCATGGAATTGTCCCCCCAATGCCAGAATTCCATGATCTTAGACATGTTACATGGCCATGTTCGGAGTTACCATTGTGACGCTGTACATAGGTGGTGACCTATGTACAGTGCACACGTGTAATGGTGTCCCCGCACTCAAAAAGTCTGGGGAATTTGCCCTGAACGATGTGGGGGCATCTTGGCTAGTGCCAGCGTGCCCACACACTAAGTAACTTTGCACCCAACCTTCACCAGGTGAAGGTTAGACATATAGGTGACTTATAAGTTACTTAAGTGCAGTTGTAAATGGCTGTGAAATAACGTGGACGTTATTTCACTCAGGCTGCAGTGGCAGGCCTGTGTAAGAATTGTCAGAGCTCCCTATGGGTGGCAAAAGAAATGCTGCAGCCCATAGGGATCTCCTGGAACCCCAATACCCTGGGTACCTCAGTACCATATACTAGGGAATTATATGGGTGTACCAGTATGCAAATGTGAATTGGTAAATTTAGTCACTAGCCTGTTAGTGACAAATTTGGAAAGCAGAGAGAGCATAACCACTGAGGTTCTGGTTAGCAGAGCCTCAGTGAGACTGTTAGGCATCACACAGGGAACACATACAGGGCACATACTTATGAGCACTGGGGCCCTGCCTGGCAGGGTCCCAGTGACACATAGACTAAAACAACATATATACAGTGAAATATGGGGATAACATGCCAGGCAAGATGGTACTTTCCTACAACATTGTATACAGTTTAAAAAAAAAAAATTACAAAAGGCTATTTTAAAAGTAGACAGTGCAATTTTCAGCAGTTCCCGGGGGAAGAAAAGATTGTACAGTTTTGCAGGTAAGTATTCAACTTACAGTTCCTATCTCTGGGTTTTAGGTAGTCTGTCATTGGGGGTTCAAGTTAACCCCAAACACCGACCACCAGCAACACGATGCCGGTCAGGTGCAGAGGTCAAAGGGGAGCCAAGTTAACGTGGGCTCCTATGGAGGTAGGGGGTACTTGGAATCCGGTCAGCCAGCGGGTAAGTACCCACAACTCGGAGGGCAGAACAGGGGGGATTAGAAGAGCAGAGGAGGGGCCACAAGTAGGCACCAAACACACACCCTCTGTGGTCCAGGGTGCAAACAGGATGTCAGGTTTCCAATGCAGGTCTATGGGGAGACCCCGGGGGTCACTCAGAGGCTGCAGGTGAGGTCTGGGGGAGTTGATGGGGGGTGTAAGAGGTTGTCTCAGCCCCACCACTGGTCGGACAGGTAAGAGGGCTACCTGCTGGTCGATGCTGCATCAGGGGTTAGGTTCTCCAAGGCCTGGAGGCTGCGGGTGCAGTGAGTCCTTTAGGCGTCGGATAGCTTCGTCCAGAGCTTGCGGTCAGGGGGATCCTCTAGATTCTCTCTGCAGGTATCGTCGTTGAGGTTTGGAGGGGTCAACCCAGGGTAGGCTCTTGCTCCCAATCGCCTGAGGACCCTTTCTTGCTGGATAGACCACCTGGACACGGGCCGTGGGCGTCTGGCGCACAGGGGTCAGGACTCGCGTATCTGGAGTGAGGTGGGAGTCCTCAGCTGTAGGTTTCTTTGGGACAGAGCCGCTGTAATCTGAGTTCTTGGTCCTTTTGGGTGCAGGGCAGTCCTCTGGAGTTGGCCGAGGTTGCTGGGCCTGCTGGATGTGTTGCTGGTCTTCTTGCAGGTTCTTTGAAGCAGAAGACAGGCCGGTAGGGCTGGGGCCAAAGCAGTTGTCGTCTTCCTTCTTCTCTGCTGGGGTTTTCAGCTTAGCAGTCCTCCTTCTTGTAGATCACCTGGAATCTGGTGAGATGGGTTCAGGGAGGTCCTTTAATCCTAGATTTAGGGGTGTGTTGGGGTAAGAGGGCAGTAGCTAATGGCTACTGTCCCTGAGGGTGGCTACACCTCCCTTGTGCCTGCTCCCTTTGGGGAGGGGGCACATTCCTATCCCCATTGGTCCCTGTTCTCCAAACCAATATAGAGGATTCTGCAGGAAGGGGGTCACCTCAGCTCTGGACACCTTAGCAGTAGTCCTGGCTGGGGTGGTCACTCTTTCCTAATTTTCCCGCTGAACTTGCCACCAAAAGTGGAGCTTTGTCTGGGGGGTAAGCATCTCCACTAGCTGGAGTGCCCTGGGGCACTGTAATCCGAGGCTTGAGCCTTTGAGGGCCAGGTGTTACATTTCCTGCAGGGGGAGGTGTGAAGCACCTCCACCTTGGATAGGCTTTATTTCTGACCGCAGAGTGCATAAAGGCACTCACCCCATGTGGTCAGAAACTCATCTGGAAGTGGCAGGCTAGCACAGACGGTCTGTCCTACACTAGCAGTTGGGCTAACATACAGGGGGCATCTCTAAGATGCCCTCTGTGTGCATTTTTCAATAAATCCCACACTGGCATTAGTGTGGGTTTATTGTGCTGAGAAGTTTGGTACCAAACTTCTGAGTATTCAGTGAAGCCATTATAGTGCTGTGGAGTTCGTAATGACAAACTCCCAGACCATATACTTAATAGGGCTACACTGCACTTAAAATGTCTAAGAATGGACGTAGACACTGAAGAGGCATATTGCTCATGCAGCTATGCCCTCACCTGTGGTATAGTGCACCCCGCCTTAGGTATGTAAGGCCTGCTAGAGAGGTGACTTACCTATACCATAGGCAGTGGTTTGTGGGCATGGCACCCTCAGAGGGGTGCCATGTCGACTTTGCCTTTTTATCCCCACCGACACACACAAGCTGCAAGGCAGTGTGCATGGGCTGAGTGATGGGTCCCCTAGGGTGGCATAATACATGCTGCAGCCCTTAGCGACCTTCCCTGGCCACAGGGCCCTTGGTATCATGGGTACCTTTTACAAGAGACTTAACTGTGTGCCAGGGCTGTGCCAATTTGGAAACAAAGGCACAGTTTTAGGGAAAGAACACTGGTGCTGGGGCCTGGTTAGCAGGGTCCCAGCACACCTTCAATCAAAATTGGCATGAACACTAGGCAAAAAGTGGTAGGATAACCATGCGAATAGTGGCACTTTCCTACAAGCATGGCTACTGATCCTCCACTCAGACTGCCTCGTCGGGTGGATCTTCTGTTGCAGCACCAGAGGACGGTTCTCCACCCAAACCTGTCCAATCTCCGCCTTCATGCGTGGAGATTGAGTGACGGAAGTTGGCAACTTTTGATCTTCCATCTGAGGTCTCCAATGTTATCTTGGCAGCCAGGCGTCCCTCCACCAAAACGGTATACACCTGTCATTGGCATAAATTTGGGCCATGATGTATCAACAAATCTGTTGATCCCCTCCCTGTTCCGGTATCTGAGGTTCTTTTGTTCATAAGTTTTTTGGCCCAGCATGGCTCTGCTTTGGCACCCTCAAAAGGTAGTTATCTGCCAGTTTAGCCTTTCTTAGGCTACCTGATCGGCCCTCACTCTTTAAATCTCCTATTGTCAATCGATTCCTTAAAAGTCTCACCCATTTATTGGGACCTCAATCTTGTCCTTACTTACTTGATGTGTACTCCCTTTGAGCCAATACACAGTTGCCCTTCACGGCTCCTCACTTTCAAAACTGTCTTTCTTGTTGCCATCACTTCTGCTTGCATAGTTAGTGAGCTTGAAGCTCTTTCCTTCAAGCCTCCATACTTGTCTGTTCATCCTGACAAAGTGGTGTTGCGCACGAAAACTTCCTTCCTTCCCAAGGTTGTTACACCTTTTCCTGTAGGCCAGTCCATCACCTTGCCTACTTTTTACGCACCTCCACATCCTTCTCATGGAGAGGAGAGACTCCACTGTCTGGACCCAAAAAGAGCGTTTGCTTGTACTAAAGATTTCCGGGTGGACAATCACCTCTTTGTCAGTTATGTGGGTGCGAAGAAAGGGAAGGCGGTGCAAAAACGTACCATCTCTTGATGAGTACTTCTTTGCATCAAGATGTGCTACGCTTTGGCCAAGAAGCAACCCCCTGAGGTCTTGCGTGCGCATTCCACCAGAGCAGCTGCTGCTTCCACTGCGTTTGCAAGTGGAGTTCCTGTCCTGATATCTGCCAGATGGCTACGTGTGCATCCCTGACATGTTTGTGAAACATTACTGCCTGGACAGTCAGGTCCGTCGGGATGGCTACTTTGGTCGTTCGGTCCTGCAGGACATTCTAGTATCAATCAATCAATGTATAAAGCACGCTACTCACCCGTCAGGGTCTCAAGGCGCTGAAGGGGGGGGGCTATTGGTCAAATAGCCATGTCTTGAGGCATTTTCTGAAGGCCAGGAGGTCTTGGGTCTGGTGTAGTTGGAGCGGTAGGGAGTTCCAGGTCTTGGCGGCGAGGTAAGAGAAGGATCTTCCTCCGGTGATGGTGCGGTGAATGCGGGGTACGGAGGCGAGGGCGAGGCTGGCAGAGCGGAGCTGGCGGGCGGGGGTGTGGAAGGTGAGTCTGTCGTTGAGGTAGGCCGAACCTGTGTTGTGGAGGGCTTTGTGTGCATCGGTGAGTAGTATGAAGGTAATCCTCTTCGATACGGGTAGCCAGTGTAGCTCTCTGAGGTGGGCAGTGATGTGGTTGCAGCGTGGGACGTCAAGGATGAGTCGGGCGGAGGCGTTTTGGATACGTTGCTTTTTCTTTTGTAGTTTGGCTGTGGTTCCTGCATAGAGCGCATTGCTGAAGTCCAGTCGGTTGCTGACTAGGGGTGGGTGACTGTTTTTCTGGTTTCGACGGGAATCCACTTGAAGATCTTGCAGAGCATACGGAGGGTGTTGTAGCAGGAAGAGGAGACTGCGTTGACCTGCTGAGTCATGCTGTGTGCTGCGTCAAGGATGATGCCCAGGTTCCGTTCTTGGGTGGTGGGGTTGGGGGCGGCTCCGAGGGAGGTGGGCCACCAGGAGTCGTTCCAGGCAGAGAGGTTGCTGCTGAGGATGAGGACCTCTGTTTTGTCTGTGTTTAGCTTGAGGCAGTTTGAATCCATCCAGTCGGCGACAGCTTGAAGTCCCTTGTGGAGGTTGTTTCTTGCTGTTGTGGGGTCTTTCGTGAGGAAGATGATCAACTGGGTGTCGTCTGCGTAGGATATTATGTTGATGTGGTGGGATCGTGCGATGTTGGCGAGGGGAGCCATTTAGACGTTGAAAAGTGTTGGGCTGAGGGAGGATCCTTGAGGAACGCCACAGACGGTTTTGGAGGATTCGGACAGGTAGGGCGGAAGGCGGACTCTCTGGGTTCTGCTGGAGAGTAAAGATCTAGTATGATCTTGGTTAGCAGCCCACCTCTGAGGACGGTATTTGTAGGAAGTTGGCTCTGTGTATATACTATTTCAAAGTAATAAATAGTGTGCACAGAGACCAAGGGTTCCCCTTAGAGGCAAGATAGTGACAAAAGTAGATAATTCTAATGCTCTATTTTGTGGTAGTGTGGTCGAGCAGTAGGCTTATCAGAGGGTAGTGTTAAGCATTTGTTGTACACACACAGGCAATAAATGAGGAACACACACTCAAAGACTTACTCCAGGCCAATAGGTTTTTATATTGAAAAATATATTTTCTTAGTTTATTTTAAGAACCACAGGTTCAAGATTTGCAGTAAACACTATAAATGCAAGGTACTTCACTTAGATACTTTAGGAACTTTGAATAAAAGCAATATCCTATAAAGTCTTTGAAAAAATGGCAATAAGCTATTTTCAAAGTGGACACAGTGCAAAAATCAACAGTTCCTGGGGGGGGGTAAGTAAAGGTTAGATTGGGAGGTGAGTAAAACACTTACAAGTCTCAGTTCTGGGGCATAGGCAGCCCACCGTTGGGGGTTCAAGGCAACCCAAAGTTACCACACCAGCAGCTCAGGGCCGGTCAGGTGCAGAGGTCAAAGAGGTGCCCAAAACACATAGGTGCCTATGGAGAACAGGGGTAATCCGGTTCCAGGCTGCCAGCAGGTATACCTGCGTCCTCGAGGGGCAGACCAGGGGGGTTTTGTAGAGCACTGGGGGGGGGACACAAGTAGGCACACAAAATACACCCTCAGCGACACAGGGGTGGCCGGTTGCAGTGTGCAAAGCAGGCGTCTGGTTTCAGGTAGGTAAACAATTGAGGGACCCGAGGGTCACTCTAGCGGTGCAGGCAGGCACGGGGGCTTCTCGGGACAGCCACCACCTGGGCTAGGCAGAGGGTCGCCTGGGGTCACTCCTGTGTTGAATTTCGGTTCCTTCAGGTCCTGGGGGCTGTGAGTGCAGTGTTGGTTCCAGGCGTTGGGTCCCTTGTTACAAGCAGTCGCGGTCAGGGGGAGCCTCTGGATTCTCTCTGCAGGCGTCGCTATGGGGGATCAGGGGGATCGTCTCTGTTTACGCACGGGCTCGCAATCGCCGGTAAGTCCTCCCTGAGGTGTTGGTTCTCTAAATCTCGAGCCGGGGGTGTGAGGTGCAGAGTGTGAAGTCTTACGCTTCCGGCGGGAAACGTGAAGTCTTTGGAAGTTGCTTCTTTGTTGCAAAGAAGTAGCTGGTTTTGAACAGGGCCGCTGTTCACGGGAGTTTCTTGGTCCCTTAGTCCAGGGCAGTCCTCCGAGGCTTCAGAGGTCGCTGGTCCCTGTCGGATGCGTCGCTGGTTGCAGGTTTTCGAAGTTGGAGACAGGCCGGTAGGGCTGGGGCGAAAGCAGTTGTCGTCTTCCTCCTTCTCTGCAGGCTTGTAGGTCAGCAGTCCTCCTTGTTTCTTCAGGTTGCAGGAATCTGATTTCCTGGGATCTGGGGTGCCCCTAAATACTGAATTTAGGGGTGTGTTTGAGTCTGGGAGGGCAGTAGCCAATGGCTACTGTCCTTGAGGGTGGCTACACCCTCTTTGTGCCTCTTCCCTGTGGGGAGGAGGGGCACATCCCTAATCCTATTGGGGGAATCCTCCAAACTCAAGATGGAGGAGTTCTCAAGGCAGGGGTCACCTCAGCTCAGGACACCTTAGGGGCTGTCCTGACTATTGGGTGACTCCTCCTTGTTTTTCGCATTATCTCCTCCAGCCTTGCTGCCAAAAGTGGGGGCAGTGGCCGGAGGGGCAGGCATCTCCACTAGCTGGGATGCCCTGGGGTGCTGTAACAAAAGGGGTGGCAGAAACTGGTCAGCCTACACTAGAAGTCGGATTGGTATTCAGGGGGCATCTCTAAGATGCCCTCTTGGTGTATGTTACAATAAATTGCACACTGGCATTAGTGTGCATTTATTGTGCTGAGAAGCTTGATACCAGACTTCCCAGATTTTAGTGTAGCCATTATGGAACTGTGGAGTCTGTGTTTGACACACTCCCAGACCATATACTCTTATGGCTACCCTGCACTTACAATGTCTAAGGTTTTGCTTAGACACTGCAGGGGAATAGTGCTCATGCACATATGCCCTCACCTGTGGTATAGTGCACCCTGCCTTAGGGCTGTGAGGCATGCTAGAGGGGTGACTTACCTATGCCACAGGCAGTGTGAGGTTGGCATGGCACTCTGAGGGGAGTGCCATGTCGACTTAGTCTTTTTCTCCCCACCAGCACACACAAGCTGTGAGGCAGTGTGCATGTGCTGAGTGCGGGGTCCCCAGGGTGGCATAAGACATGCTGCAGCCCTTAGAGACCTTCCCTGGCATCAGGGCCCTTGGTACCAGTTGCAAGGGACTTACATGAGTGCCAGGGTTGTGCCAATTGTGGAGACAAAGGTACGGTTTAGGGAAAGAACACTGGTGCTGGGGCCTGGTTAGCAGGGTCCCAGCACACTTTCTATCAAAACTTAGCATCAGCAAAGGCAAAAAGTTAGGGGGTAACTATGCCAAAGAGGCATTTCCTTACAGCATTGCTTTGGTATCTTTTCTAAGGTAAGGAATCTGCAACTAGAAGTATCTATCAGATGTACAAGTTACGTACCTTCAGTAACGAAATATCTGGTAGAGACATATTCTAGTTGCAGATTCCTTACCGACCCACCCATCCTCCCCGCTTGCAAACTGATTTCTAGGAAAAGGGATTTCCCCTTCAGGTCCTTAGCTCTGGCACACCAATCTCAGTGTTCTTAGTGGCTCTGCGCTTTGGCGTGGAAAGTCGTTAAAAGAAACTGACGTCACTGCGCTGAGGCGGCGTCTATGTATTACTCCTGACGTCATCACTGCAACACCAACGACGCCCGCGGAGTCGACCGATGCCACCTGCCGACACGCAGGGGTATTGCTCGAAGAAAGAATCTCTGGATCCAGTCTGATGCCTGGGGGTAAAACCTAAGCTAAGGAATCTGCAACTAGAATATCTCTACCAGATAATTTGTTACCGGAGGTAAGTAACTTGTACAACAGGAACAAAATGAGAATAATCATATATAATTAATGCAAAGAGAAATAACTGTGCTATCCTTGAGAATTTGAGGTTTTGGGAATGATTCACAAAAGCATGTAAGAGTATGTAAAAAAAAAAAGTGCCCCTTCCTATGCTCATAAACGTTATTCTGAATCAGCCCCTATTATGCATGACCACACCAAACATATCTAAACAGCACATACACAAGATTGCACATAATGAGAAGGTAGGGCCTAGTTAGAGGTTATGGATGATGAAAGGTCAATCCTGGGCAGGACAATAATACAACTGACTTTATTCCCATTCAGTGACACAATTCAGAGTCAGAGTCTTGTCTGAATGATCCTATTGAGATCAGTCCCCTAGCTGGACTGATTTACTTAGGATCTTTCTCACCATACTCTGATTCTGAGTTGTCATTGAAGTTTACATTCATGCCAGCCCCTGCATTGTATACTTTAATTCACTTATTTACGGTCACTGCTCGTTTCTTAGAGCAGCTTTTGACACTTTGGGCGTCATTACGTGTCTGGCGGTCACTCTACCACTAGACTTGCGGATGGTGGTTGGACCACCACCGCCGCCAATGCGGCAGTCCGACCACCACATTACAAACCATCAGCTCCTCCAGGATCGGAGATCCCGGCGGTCTGGAGGTGGGAGCGTTCGTCATCTGTTAGCGTGACAAGCTAAAGTATACAAAAAAGTTAATACATTTCCAATAATTTCATAATAACTTAGTAAGTAAACACTAAGATAATAATTGTAATAATATTTGAAATGAGGTACTATAAAATGTTTATAAACACATTACTAGGAATGTTTAAACAAGTTTGGGAAGAAGAGTTTACCATCTTCAGGAAATGCTGAATCCCATGCTTCTTAATGGAACTTGGCTGAGTCCGCTAGCTGTATCCTTGTAGGGGGACCCTCATGTCAAGAAATCGCTGCACAGAGCCAGCTTTGATGATCGTCTTCTTCCTCAAGAAAGACACCACTGATATGGTGGAACCTTATCAGCTAAAGGCTCCACAGATACGGAGGAGTGATTGCACTGAAAACAAGATGAGGGTCAAATTGGAGGGGAAAACCTACATAACATTCCCAGCATGAATCAGGAAACAATGAAATGGCGCAGGATGATACCTTTACTGAAGGAGATAACGACCTGTCACCCAATTGCGCCTTGCAGCTGAAAGAGATGCACTCGCACACAGCCCGTAATCAAAGGCTCAAGACAAACTAGTAACAACGGTGAACATGTTTAGAAATTATATGAATTATGGCAATGCAAAAATGAGTTCAATATTGAGCTTCGCAATTGGCAGCAAGAAAAGAGGGATGCTTTCTGAGAGTACTACATTTTCTTTTCTTTGCCAGTTTGGTTCTAGGCCTTATGGGAACTGTATTATTTTCAGTTCTCACGACTGCTAATTAATTAAGCCATTATTATAACAGTTGTTCCAAAGACAATTATTTAAAGAAGACCTAGAAAATAGGTACTCACACACAAAGGTCCCTACTGACAAAAAAAAAAATGATGAAAAAGTACGAAAAAAAGATATTCAGTTTTAATGATTGGATTAATCATATTCGTAATCCTTATATGACAATTCCAACCGGTGACAGGGTACATGTGTGATGGCGCAATGCAAGTGAAATACAGTGAATAAATGTGCCTAAATATATACACTTGATTGTTATAAACAAGGGAAACCCATGGATAACAAGGGAGCTGGGGTTTGCATATAGTTATTAAAGAAACAATGGTCCCTAATAAAGGATGAAAAAATATATATATACGCATACTGGAGAACAGTCATACCCAAATGCACAGTCCAATCAACACAAGATATATTTTATTAGCGGTCGAATTACACAAAGAAATGTAAGTGGGAAAACATATTCAATAAGAACAGATTCAGACAAATTTGTGACAAAAAAAATATCTGATAAGTCACATGTAGCATGTAATTACTTGTATACCCTAGTTCCTTGCTATTTAGTTAAAGCAAGAAAAGCAAGCATAATAGGAGCCTCTAGTCTTGACACAAAGTTAGGCGCAGGGTTTTTATATAGTGATTGCAGGCTCTCTTGTATTAATTAACTCAATATTTTGCATCTGTCTTGTATGTCCACCTCCCAAATTTGTTCAACGAAGCGCCTTAAAACCTCTCCTAACCAATGTTTTCCAATCTGTGAAATGCTGGCTCAGCAGTTCTTCTACACTTCAGTTATTCTGTTTTCATAAGATAATGCTATCATTTGGATGATGTGGTCATTGTATCACATGTTCGTTTGAAATCACCCTGACCTTTCTTTTAAAGCTAACAAGAACGGTCTAAGTTGTTTCCATAAATAGTGATAGTTTTTTTTAAATAAAAAGCAGATTACATTGTTTGAAAGCACCTGTGTAACAACTTTGCAGACCTTTTAATATTTCTGTTTATATTCACGTCCTGTTCTCACCTCCTCTTCATCCGTTGTCATAGCAACATCTTGAAATGGCTTGGGAAATGGAGGGTAGCTGGTTGTCCAGTGTTTGCAGTGATTCTTCTCGGTCACATTGTGCTGACTCAATGCTAATTATAAACATTAATACATACGCAGCTGTTAGGCTTGCTTTTCTGAAACACCAAGCAAACCTGTGAGTCCTGGAAATCCATGAAGACCACAGTTAACGCCATTGGGTACTGAGTAATTGCGTGTGTTGAATCCAAGCATTTAGTTATGTGGAGTAAGCAGTTTGCTTCAGCACTGCAGTGCAATGAATCCATTAATGAGTTGCTCACTTGTAAAAAATGTATTCCCAATTTTGCCGCAGTTATTCGGGTGTACACTAATGAAGCTAGTTTTATGGCCCGTGAACAGAAAGAATGCTAGTCATGGTAAAATTTATCCAGTCACACTTAAAGTTAAACAGCATCAATATTGTTCTAAATACAAAATAATAGGGCAAGAGTCTGCTTAATTATTATAACTAGCTATTCCCAACGCTGGATATTTTTAAATTAGTTTTACCCATGCATTTATTTTTGTTTTGATCTCCTGCTTGTTTAGAAAAAGGGAACATTTGTGTAAATATTTACATGATTGTCTGTTTTATTTCATGCTCGACTATGGAATAAAAAGCATTTAGTGATGGCATTGACTGTCCTACTCGTGAAGTGCACCTTTTAATTTCCTAGGTTTGACCTTAGTCCCTTAAATTTCTGCGTCTGCATCTGCTCACCAACCAGAACACACAGGGCAGTTGTTAACGTGTTTAAATTATTCACTGCAGTGGGGCAGTGAGCAGAGGCTTTTTGCCTCAGTGGTGGGCTTTAACTCTGCTTCTTGCACCCCCACATATCAGTTGGTAGGACAGTGCAGAGTTACGGTTACTGCCTCTTGCTTCTGGGGCCTGTTTGTGCATTTGTAGTCCTTGACTCGCCTGATATAGCAGGGACACCAGCCGTCTGATATAGCAGGGACACCAGCCGCCTGATATAGCAGGGACACTAGCTATTGGCTGACAGTGGAATATAAATAACAATTTAAAGAGAAAGTTCCCCAAATATGAATTGTATTGAATATCTCACAGTACGGAGCCTCCCAATTATTTTATTTTTTAGGTCTGACCTACAAATATCTTTTGCTGTCTCACATGCCTCATTTTAAAGAGGAAAAAAAAGCATACATAAATGCACACATCCTGAGAGTTCAGCTCTCGTTAACATGTATTAGCTCTAGAATTATCACTGTTATCTCAGTAACAAGTTAAGCGATCAAAGGAAACAACTGATGTAATGAGCCATTTGCAGGTTTGCTGTACTGACTGTACGTACTTATACATGCATAGCTTAATCTTTGATGGAACCACATGCTACTAGCAGAATCAATCAGGTAGCGGCAACTTCTGGACAGTAGGAGGAGGAGCATGTCCCTCCAGAACTAACCCTCTCAACCCTCAGAGCTTGCTATGGGACCCCTGATTTCCTGCAGGGGTCTAGGGGGATAGGGTAGCCACATGGGCACTGGCCCTGCTTTTCCACAACAATGGATGTTAGAGGCAGACTGAGGTGCAGACTGAGCAAGACACAAGTGTGCTGGCCTGGGCAGCTAGGACACCTCATAGAAATGAACTAGAGAAGGGCAGTTGGGAGGCATCACAGAACTCTGATCCGGGGCCCGATAATGGCTTTTTCTCTATGCCTGTGGGACCCCATCCCTGGCACTTTGCGGCACGTCAGACCACCACAGGGCCTGCCAGAGCTCTGACCCACAGCTTGGTCAGAGTTTCCTAACCTGAGAAGGCAGTGGAGGGCATACCTGACCTGCAGGAACCTCTCCTGGGCACTTTGCAACACGGCAGGATGGGGGAAGGCAGCCTAGGGATGGTGGCTTCCATCTCAGGGTCAGACCCTGGTCTCAGTCAGAGCTTTCTATATCGGGCAGGCAGGGGAAGATACTCCTGGGTCTGTGGGACCCTGCCCTGGGCACTTTGTGCTGTGAACCAGAAAAGGGAGCCCAGGGCTGAAGGCCTTCACCCATGACCTATAAAAGCTTTGAGCTAGGTGCCCGAAAGAACTTAACCTGGGCAGGAAGGGGATGCCTTGTCTGGCCAGTGGGACCCCGTCCCATGTACCTTGGGACACAGCAGGCCAGATAGCAGAGCCCAGGGTCGTGGACTTCTACCAGGGCGTAGTCTGAGCTTCTCAACCAAGGTAGAGAGGGGATGCCTTTCTGGACCTGCTGGACCCTGTCCCTGGCACCTTGTGACCCAGCAGACCTGTGCATGGACCCCATGTCTCAGCGTTCAACCCCCAGAGCATGGTTTGTGATCTGTGCACACTAAGTGACAGAGGTTGACATCTAAGAGAGTGTATCCGGCCTCCTAGATCCACCAATTGGGTTCACCCCTGCAAAGAAAACTGGCAACTAAGTCCCCCATTTCACTATGGGAATTTGCTCCTTTAATGGTACAGGATTTCAAAGCTTTTTTACAGGAATAGGGAACCATTTCCCCTTTATTCTTCCAGTGTAACTGGGTATATTTATTTTTGAAGCATTCTACATATGTTAATTAGTGTTCATACATTTTAAATCAAAACATACTTAAATCCGACTGGGCTTTTATTTGAAACTGTGCTGCATGTGGTATTGACTGAAATATGGCTAGATTACTAGGGCACACCCAACTGATGTAGTTACAGTAGTGAACAGAAGTGTGGTATGGTAAGACCTATGGGCTCATTCTGAGTCATTTTGTAATCTCAAAATTCAGAGTTTATGTCTAAATCTGGAATACAAGTTATGCAGAAAAGCCCACACATCAGCTATTTTGTATCCTTGACATTGGGCTAGAAAAAGACTGACAAAATATCATCAGAGGAAAGTACTCAGAAAGAAGCAAATCATGATGACCATGTAATCCTTCAATATGAAATGGAAAACTCAAAATGATTTTGCAATCCCGCACACTAGAATAACCACCTCAGGCAGTCTGGGCAACACCGGGTGCTGCATTGATTTCCTGGGCCACTCATTAAGAGGCCCCAAGTGAAGCTGTAATAAACAATGTTTTATAAATCTTTGAAAATTTGCCAGATCATTTAAAGGTTACGGATGAGAAGAATTGATACATAGAGAGTAACATAATTCAATGTTTAGGGAAAGAAATAATGAAGATACTATCGAGGAGCATTGACAGGACAAAATGATGAATACGAACAGTGGATAAAGAAGTGGTGGATACAAGGGGAAAGGTTTCAGAGTAGAAATCACAGATCGGTGATGAAAATGAGGACATTGGTAGAATGCACAAGCTAGACCTTGTTTAGGAGTAGAAACATTTTGCTGAATAAAGTGGTTTCAAATTAGTGCCTGAAGAGGTAGGTAATTTTACTGCTCATTTCGAGGGGCTTTGTGGCATTTTATACCTGCATTAGAGTTAACTCTCCATAAAACTCATCTCTGCACCATTATAGTATTAGCTTTGTGATCCAAACCGTTGTTCTATCTCATTCATATGCCTGTAGAATTGTTTAGTCTTCTGATATGATTTTGTAGGTGAAAGAACATATTACCATTCTCTCTGCTTACCTCACGTTCATGAGACATCAGAATTATTACCTGTTCTCATCTGCCTCAATCTCTGTTCAGCTCTAAGTCTGTGCCTCAAATATTTGTTCAGTGTGGATTATTTGTAGCAAAGTATTTATGCATCTGGCAACTGTCTTGCTTCAGTAACACCTTCTGCCTAAAGTGATTGATCAGCATATTGTAGCAAGCCAACTGCACCTGTAACCCATTGATCTGATAGAGACTGCTAGCTGCAGATTTGTTAACTTTGAAACCCCCCAGGTGTCCGACTGGATCTGGAAACTTTTGCTTGAGCAATACCCCGTTCGGTTCCACATGGCATTATAGGCTTTGTTAGTGCCGAATGTAACATTGTGGTCACCTATATGGGCGCCACCCAGGCACGCAGATGTGAGTCCTTTTCTTTCTACACCAGTTAGCCCAGATCCGGAGATAGCTTACCCCGCTGTTGTTTTTTGACAAGCTTTTTTGACATTTTGTCAAGTATTTTTGTAAGTGTGTAGAGGATGACATCTAGAAAGGGAGGATTCAAGCTGTGTGGCGCCTTTCATAGTGCCATGTCAGTTACGGACCCTCACCTTGTCTGCCTATGGTGTCTTGAGCGTCACCACATCTCAAAGTCGTTCTTGGACTGCTGGTCCATGGCACTGAAGGCTTTGAGGGAGCAGTCCCTGAAGCTGCTTGCAGCACAGCAGTCTATGCTATCCAGCAGGACTCCTCCGAAGTCACGATCCCAGTCGAGGAGAAGGTCGCAGGACAGCTCCAGGAGCCCCAAGTCCTCCTGTTCCCACTCGAGGTCCTTGGGACACTCCGGAAAGAGACTCAAAAAGAAGAAATCTAAGTGAACTTCGTCTTCACCTAGTCAGTCAACACAACAAGTTCGGAACATCGGCTTTCCAAGCATGATTCCACAGAATCGATGCCAGGTCTGACTCGGCATCTCCCTCAATTACCAGGAGCCAGGGCAACCCCCTGTAGGGAAATGCCTCCCTTGGCATGGTTACCCCCTAACTTTTTGCCTTTTGTTGATGGCAGTTATGATTGAAAGTGTGCTCGGATCCTGCTAACCAGGCCCCAGCACCAGTGCTCTTCCCCTAAACTGTACATTTGTTCCCACAATTGGCACAGCCCTGGCACACAGATAAGTCCCTTGTAACTGGTACCCCTGGTACCAAGGGCCCTGTGGCCAGGGAAGAGCTGCAGCATGTATTATGCCACCATGGGGATCCCTCACTCAGCACATGCACACTGCCTCACAGCTTGTGTGTGCTGGTGGGGAGAAAAAGACTAAGTTGACATGGCACCCCCCCTCAGAGTGCTATGCCCTCAACATTCTGCCTGTGGCATAGATAAGTCACCCCTCTAGCAGGCTTTACAGCCCCAAGGCAGGGTGCACTGTACCACATCTGAGGGCATAGTTACATGGGCACTATGCCCCTACAGTGTCTAAGCCAAACCTTAGACATTGTAAGTGCAGGGTAGCCATAACGAGTATATGGTCTGGGAGTCTGTCAATTACGAACTCCACAGTTCCATAATGGCTACACTGAAATCTGGGAAGTTTAGTATCAAACGTCTCAGCACAATAAATCCACACTGATGCCAGTGTGGGATTTATTGAAAAATGCACACAGAGGGCATCTTAGAGATGCCCCCTGTATACCAGTCCAATTCCTAGTGTTAGGCTGACCAGTTCCTGCCAGCCTGCCACAACCAGACGGATTTCTGGCCACATGAGGTGAGTGACTTTGTCACTCTGTGGCCAGGAACAAAGCCTGCACTGGGTGGAGGTGCTTCTCACCTCCCCCTGCAGGAACTGTAACACCTGGCGGTGAGGCTCAAAGGCTCATGCCTGTTGTTACAGCGCCCCAGGGCATCCCAGCTAGTGGAGATGCCCTCCCCTCTGGACACAGCCCCACTTTGGCGGCAAGTCCGGAGGAGATAATGAGAAAAACAAGGAGGAGTCACCCACCAGTCATGACAGCCCCTAAGGTGTCCTGAGCTGAGGTGACCCCTGCCTTAAGAAATCCTCCATCTTGGTTTTGGAGGATTCCCCCAATGGGAATAGGGGTGTGCACCCCTCCCCTCAGGGAGGAGGCACAAAGAGGGTGTAGCCACCCTCCAGGACAGTAGCCATTGGCTACTGCCCCCCAGACCTAAACGCACCCCTAAATTTAGTATTTAGGGGCAACCCTGAACCCAGGAAATCAGATTCCTGCAACCTACAACAAGAAGAAAGACAGCTGACCTGAAGCCCCGCAGAGACAATGGAAACGACAACTGACTTGGCCCCAGTCCTACCAAACCTGTCTTCAGACTCAAAGAACCTGCACAGCGACGCATCCAGCAGGACCAGTGACCTCTGACGACTCAGAGGACTTTCCTGCACCCAAAGGACCAAGAACCTCCAGAGGACACCGGCTCTGTCCAGAAACGACTACAAAACAGCAACAAGAAACCAACTTTAAAGAGACTCTAACTTCCGCCAGAAGCGTGAGTCTTCACACTCTGCACCCGACACCCCCGGGTCGAGTTTGGAGAAACCAACACTGCAGAGAGGACTCCAAGGCGACTCCAACGACGTGGACACCCTGAGTTGACCTCCCTGCACCCCCACAGCGATGCCTGCAGAGAGGATCCAGAGGCTCCCCCTGACCGCGACTGCCTGGTAACAAAGGAACCAGACGCCTGGACCAAGCACTGCACCCGCAGCCCCCAGGACCGAGAGAAACTACCTACCAGTGCAGGAGTGACCAGCTGACAGACCTCATCCTAGCCCAGTTAGTGACTGGCCCGAGAAGCCCCCCTGTGCCCTGCCTGCATCACCAGAGTGACCCCCAGGTCCCTCAATTGTTTTCAGTACAAAACCTGACGCCTGCTTTGCACACTGCACCCTGCCGCCCCTGTGCTGCTTAAGGTTGTGTTTTGTGTGCTTGTGTGTGTCCCACCCAGTGCTCTACAATACCCCCCTGGTCTGCTCCCTGAGGACGCAGGTACTTACCTGCCAGTAGACTGGAACCGGAGCACCCCTGTTCTCCATAGGCGCCTGTGTGTTTTGGGCCCTCCTTTGACCTCTGCACCTGACCGGCCCTGTGTTGCTGGTGCTGTGGCTTTGGGGTTGCCTTGAACCCCCAGCAGTGGGCTGCCTATGCCCAGGAGACTAACTGTGTAAGTGCTTTACTTACCTGGGAAACTAAAGATTACTTACCTCCCCCAGGAACTGTTGATTTTTGCACAGTGTCCACTTTTAAAATAGCTATTTGCAATTTTTACCAAACCTGTTTGTGCTACTGTTTTCAATCAAAGTTCTATACTTACCTGTGTGAAGTACCTTACAATTTATGTACTTACCTAAAATTTGAATCTTGTGGTTCTAAAAATAAATTAAGACAATATATCTTTCTATATAAAAACATATTGGTCTGGAGTTCAGTCTTTGAGTGTGTATTCTCATTTATTGCCTATGTGTGTACAACAAATGCTTAACACTACCCTCTGATAAGCCTACTGCTCGACCACACTACCACAAAATAGAGCATTAGTATTATCTAATTTTGCCACTATCAGCCTCTAAGGGGAACCCTTAGACTCTGTGCGCACTATCTCTGACTTTGAGATAGTATATACAGAGCCACCTTCGTACAACAATCCAAAGCCAACTACTCCCATAGTGCCAGATTGATGCCTGAACATTATTTTCAACAGCCAGGCAAGGGAGAAAATTGGGAGGGGTAACTGAACCCTTTAGAACACCAGTTAGAGAGACCCCTGGACTGGTATGAGGAAGTAGGAGAGGCCAGTGGACTGGACACCTCTTCAGACACTGGCCTTCTCTCTCCCCCACTGTGGCTGTAGAGGAGGGAGCTTTGTATGCAGTGGTGGTGTGTAGCGCAGCGGAAGTCCTCGAGCTTGATTTGCCCTGGGTGGCTGTTGAGAAAAACCTCTTGACTGAAATGCTTCAGCCTGGAGCTTGTACTTCCGAAGCTCTCTGGCCTTTATTGAGGCACTTAGTGACATCCTGCTGGGAATTTGGTCCAACCCCAGCATAGGGTTTCTGTAAATAGGACGATTGCCCGCCACCTGGCATTTAGGTCGGTGACCACCTCATCCTTATTGGGCCATTTCTCGAACATCTTATGGGATACAGTTGCACAAATGCTGCTACAGGTCCCTGAGGATGCCAGGGCCATCCTCTCCCAAGCAGTAAAAGACAGGAGAGATGCGACAAAGTTCACCATTAGGTGTGGCCTGGATACGACTGACTCGATGGGCAGAGTGGTTTCAGTGACAGTGGCCTTACAGCGCCATGTCTGGCTGAGAACAACTGACTTTTGGGGGGATGTCCAGGCAAACCTTATGGACATGCACTTTGATGGGACTCGCTTGTTTGGCGAGAAGGCAGACTCTGCTCTGGAGTGCTTTATGGGCTCTCGGGCTATGGCCAAGACTTTGGGCCTCTCAGTGACCCCTCGACCACAGTCTACCTCCTGCCCCTTTTGTGCCAATGGAAGGAGCGTACCACCGCGCCAGCTCTATGCCAGCCACTGTTCTGTGCAAGCTCCCCATTCTGTGCGGGGATGTGGATGTGTCTTCAAACCTAGAGGGTCTGTAAGCCAGAAGTTGTCCGCCACCCACCCTGTGGTAGCTGCACCCTCCAAGTCCTCCTAGTTTGATTCTGCACGACCATGCTTGTCCAGTTGGAGGGAGAATTTCGGCTTATCTATAAATATGTGAGTGAACTGTGTGAATTCATATATGTCCGACTGAAGCATCAAGGCAGTATTTTAGTCTTTGCAGGTGTGGGTTTGGTTTTAAGATGTCTGGTACCCAGGCTGCGTACTGACATTACACTTTATAGGCTGCTGAGGCTCCAGAACACCAACCATTAGAGGTGGCATCCCTTTAGGCCACCCAATGCTGAATCATTAGTTTGAAGACTCAGCAAGCTTTCATACACTATCGCAAACCTGTCAGACATGGGGCCCACTAAATGAACAGTCCAGCGAACCACAGGATCACAGCCACCACTCTTTGAAGTGCTTGAAATGGATGACTAATCAGTGACAAATTCAGAAAGTGACAGTTTACTAATCAGTGCAGGATCCTGCGTAAAGTGTATGAAGCCCTACTCTGAGCTGTCTCAGTCCAAGTTAAGCCCCTCCATTACTCTTCCAGCCCCTTGCCCAGTGTGTTTCATGTGTCATTTAGCAAGTTGACTATGCTTTGTTTAACTGGGGTGTTAGAAATGGGGGCTCTAGTTAGCAATCGGGTTGCACCCTGTCCAAGTAGGGACCCTCACTCTAGTCCGGATAAGGGCGATACCCGCTCAGATAGCCCCTGCTTATCCCCTTGGTACCTTGGCACGAGCAGTCAGGCTTATCTCAGAAGCAATGTGTAAAGCATTTGAACATAACACACAGTAACACAGTGAAAACACCACGCTAGTTTTAGAAATATAGCCAATATTTATCTATGTAAAACAAGACCAAATACAGTAAGAATCCACCATACAGTAATAAAAATATGAATCCTGCAAAAAGTTACTCAAAAATGCAGTTCCTTAAAGTGAGTAGCTCCACCTGGGGCTATCACTGTGTCGTGATCAACAAAACCAACAGTTCAGGCTGGCCGCAGCATCGCGGGCCAGCTACACTGTTGGGAACACCCTGCAAACAGTACCTTGGATTTGTAGGGTGTCGTGATCTTCGTGGTGAGCTCAGGAAAGCGGCGTCACTGACGTTGCGGTGTCGGCTCCAGAGTCGGTGCAGAAGTCATCGGGCCCTCGAAGTCACACGTGTTGCAGATCGAACTCCGGGCTGATGAAGTCAGGACCGCTGGCGTGGATGGCGTCGGGGCTGCGGTGCGAAGCAGGACGATGCGATGTGCGGTACCAATAGGTCACTGTGCAGGCAGTGGCTCAGTGACGGCGTCCAGCGGCGTTGGTGAGACCAGGGCTGTGGGGTGAAGTGAGGCGGTGCAACGTGCGGTGTACAGAGGTCATGGTGCAGGCAGCGGTGTTGACGTTGCAGAAGCGCTGTCGTCTGTAGGGCCAAGCCAGCAGTGCGAGATAGTGCTTCGTTACCTTCACTAGTGGTGTCCACAGGCAACGGTGCAGGCAGGATGCCTGGTGACGACACTAGTCGATGGTGCTGGTGTCGGTGGACCGGGGCTGTAGTGTGGGACAGGGCTGTGCTTCGTGTTCCTCACGAGCAGTGTCCACAGGCCACGGTGCAGGCAGCGGCGCCGGTGTCAGCAGGAGCGTCGTTGTCAGGAAGGCCCAGGCTGTGGTGTGAGCAGGCGATGCCGGAGTGCAGAGCCCACAGGTTGCCGTTCGAGCAGCGGCCCGGTAAAGTCGTCTGATAACGACGTCGGTGATATCAGGGTTGCGGTGCGAAGCAGGGCAATGCGACTCCGTGTGGCGTCGGCAGGTCACGGTGCAGGCCAGCGGTGTCATAGGCGTGTCGTCATGGTGGTTTCTCCTCTTGAACAGCACAAAACACACAGTTCCCCGTGCTGCAGGTTGAGGAAACTGAAGTCTTTGGTGTCCTTGAGACTTCCAACAAGAGGCAAGCTCTACTCCAAGCCCTTGGCGAATTTTCTCAAGCAGGACACACAGCAAAGTTCACCCTTTGCACTCTTTTCAGGCAGAAGCAGCAACTGCAGGCCAGTTCAGCAAAGCAGCACAGCAAAGGGATAGTACTCCTCCTCCAGCTCTTCAGCTCTTCTCCTTGGCAGAGATTCCTCTTGATTTTAGAAAGATTCTAAAAGTCTGGGGTTTTGGGTCTTCCTCTTATACTCCTATCTGCTTTTGAAGTTGGCAAACTTCAGAGCAAAGTCTCAAGTGTTTGACAGATCCTTCCTTGTCCAGGCCAGGACCCAGACACACACCTGGGGGCCGGAGACTGCATTGTGTGAGGGCACGCACAGTCCTTTCAGGTGTGAATGACAACTCCTCCCTCCCCTCTAGCTCAGATGGCTCATCAGGATATGCAAGCTACACCCCTGCCCCCTTTGTGTCACTGTCTAGAGAGGTGCAAAACAGCCCAACAGTGAAACTGACCCAGATAGACAGTCCACAAACAGGCAGAGTCACAGAATGCTTTAAGCAAGAAAATGCCTACTTTCTAAAAGTGGCATTTTCAAGCAGAAAATTTAAAAACCAACTTAAATAAAAGATGTATTTTTAAATTGTGAGTTCAGACACCCTAAACTCCAAATTTTTATCTGGTCTCAAGGGGAATCTGCGCCTTAAGGATATTTAAAGGCAGCCTCCATGTTTCTCTATGAGAGAGATAGGCCTTGCACAGTGAAAACCGAATTTGGCAGTATTTCATTGTTAGGACATATAAAACACACTAGTATATGTCCTACCTTAAACATACACTGCACTGAGCCCCTCGGGCTACATAGGGCTTACCTTAGGGGTGCCTTACATGTGATAAAAGGGAAGGTTTAGACCTGGCAAGTGGGTACACTTGCCAAGCCGAATTGGCAGTTTAAACTGCACACACAGACACTGCAGTGGCAGGTCAGAGCCAGGTTTACAGGGCTAGTAATGTGGGTGGTACAACCAGTGCTGCAGGCCCACTAGTAGCATTTGATTTACAGGCCATTGGCACCTCTGGTGCATTTTTCCAGGGACTTACCAGTAAATCCAATATGTCAATTATGGATAAACCAGTCAACAGTACAATTTACACATAGAGCATAGGCACTTTAGCACTGTTTATCAGTGGTAAAGTGCCCAGAGTCCTAAAGCCTACAAAAAACTGGTCATAAAAATTAGGAGGGAGGAGACAAAAAGATTGGGGATGACCCTGCAAAAAGGGCCATGTGCAACATGGGGAAATTTCAATCATGGTTAACGCTGTCAGGTTCAGTGTGTGTGCTTGCCTGGGTCTTATCCAATCAGTTACCTGCTCAGAAGAATCCCGTTTTATTGTGTGTTTTCTGCTTTTATGCAGAGTGACTGACCATTGTTTTGCACTTGTTGCCTTCCACTAATCACTTGAGTGTGCACCCAAGCTTCCCTTATTTTCCCCTTGAAAGGTGGGTTTTCCTATTGTGCAGCTTAGTGCTAAACATTTTAGGAGTCTGTCATCCTGTTTTCCTACAAAGTGGTAACCATTCAGGGTCTAGGCAAACACAGTGGATAACAATTAATAAGGCACATAATTCCACATATTTAGGATTTCCATAGTGCAATCCATAACTATGCACCGTACTGGTAGTTCTAATGTCACATCGGTTGTGATTCACATTGGGGGCTCAACCTCAGCTTGACTTTTTCAGATTTAATCCATATAGTGCTGCCAGTCTCTGGACTCCAATGAAAAACACATTCTAAACACTGATGTGCATATCATACATTTGGATCTTAGCAGTGTGTGTGCTTCACTGGGGTCTTGGTTAAGAAGGGGGACGAGTAGAACGTGGGTCCTGATTTCTCTGTCCCACTGCAGCAATCCCCGGCCGCTCCTCAACACTAAATAGCCCACCCGATCCTACGGAGTCTCACCTTGAGGAGCAGAGACCTCTGGCGCACTCTGGCAGTGGGCACAAGATCTGGAGGAGCAGCATCTCTTGAGTCTGGCCTCAGCCCCGGGCACCCTGAGGAACTCATAATGACGACACCTGGGATCTGTCTAGGTTGCCTGTCGTCTGGTGCCCAGACCCAGAGTGACACAAAGTTTCCCACTGGCCCTGGAATACAGGCACTCTAGGCCGATCCAGTCAACTCGAGGGGCACTCTGACCTGCTGTGTCAGGAGCCCTGCAGCAGGCACGCCGCCACATTGTCATCCTCCACCAGCAGCAATAATTCTGGGGGTGTCTTGGCCGCGAGGGACCCAACACGACCTGCTTGGCTCGGGGGCCCGACCCTGAGGAGATCCAGTGGACTGTCGCTCCTAGTAAGCGCAGCACGCAGACCAGTGCTCCCTACCTTGCTAACCAAGTCTGACAGCACCTCCTGTCCAGCCGGCCATTCTTGGTGCACAGCGTCAGCCCACCAGAACCTTTTACGGACATCAAGCACTGATCTGAGCTCATGGGTCCCTGTGGCCTGAGGACGACGCATGGCGCACTATGGTCTGAGGAGGACGCACGCCGCACTACGGCTGCCTGTGAGTTTGGAGAACTGCACAGCGCTCCTGCAGGTATTGGCTCTTGGCTGGGACAGAGGGTCACCACATGCAACGCTGTGACTTGGTCGAGGGCATCCCTCTTTGGCGGAGAGGATGACACAGCTGGTACATTACTGCCCTTGCCACTCTCTTCCCATGCAGGGGAACGGCTACCTTCAGTTACCTTCTGAGGAGTTTTTGTAGCTCCTTGACATCACCTTTGCATGAATGAGGTCCCCTGCTAAATGAAGAGGTCCCTCTGGCCTGGTTTGGGCCCCTCCCTTCCCCAGAGGTCTGTGATTCTCATCTTTCCAGCACTGAAGGCTTCCTATTCACAGTGCTCATCCTGCCAGGTGTACACAGGGACCCACGGACTCTGCCTGTGATTCTTCTGCCCCAGCTCTGGGTGTGCCAGAGAGCTCTCTGCTATCTTATGCCCAGGTGCCACTCTTCCCTCACTGGGGCCCGACCGGGCAGGTGTCCCTTGCACCCTATAGTGGCTTTTGGACAATCCTATAATAAATTATGGCTGCTGCACGTAATAAGAAGGACCGCATCTTAACGGATATGCTGGTTAAACAACCAGGAGGCCAATTGGGGGAGGACCCCCCCCCATTCCGAACACACACCTGATGCAGTGGATTGCAACAGCCCAGTGACCAGTACTTTTCTGTAAGCCCTCTTTGCTTCCCTCAGAGAAGACTTGAAACCCATTGAGAGACCTGTCCAACGACCTGAAGGAAGTTCGCTGTGAGTTGGTAGACATTGGGGAGAGAGTATCACACCTAGAAGACCACGAGATGGGTAGAGGTGAGGACATCAAGCAACTGCAGCAGGAACTGATACAACTCTGCGACCAGCAGATTGACTTACAAGCCCACGCGAAAGACCTTGAAAATCGGTCACAGCGGAATAACATCCACATACGTGGGGCACCCACCAAGGCTGAGGAAGGTGACATTGTGACCTACATCATGGTCCTGTTTCTGCAGATCCTAGAGACACCCCCAGACAAGAACATCCAGCTCAACAGGGTCCACAGGGTAGGCTTCCCATAGCCCAAAAATGTCCTCTCATACCTAGAACACACTGGAGCTGACTTATGCCTCCTGCAGGAGATACATTTGCTCCCTGGGAATTGCTGCAGACTCAGGTCCTGGGCCTTCCCCCACTACCACTTCTCTTCTGCAGACACTAAAAAGCAGGAGTGGCCCTCCTGGTCTCATGCTTCCTTCTGGGGAAGAGGGTGGACAGGCTGGCCGAGATCAAGGGGCGACTGCTGGTACACAGAGTGCATATAGGGGACCACTCTTTTGTAGTAGGCTTCATCTACGCACCTAATGAGGGTCAGGAGGTATTAATTCGAAAGGCACTGGTAGAGGTCATAGCTAAAAAAGATAAGAAAAGTGCTCCTGGGTGGGGATCTGAAACTGGTGTTACATAATGAGCTGGACAGGTCAGCACAGACATATGGTAGGAACCCAGGGCCTCCTCACAGCCATAGAAATAGAACCTCGTTCCCACTCCGAACACACTGTGGTCTCCCTGGTCTTGGACCTCTCACCGCAGCAGCATACGTTTCGTCCATAACGAATGAAGGAAACCCTCCTTTAGCAGCCCCAGGTATTTGAACAGATCTCCCAAGCAATCTCAAACTACCTTGACCTCAATGATAGCACTGAGATTTCCATCCCTCTTCTGTGGAAGACTCTAAAAGCTGTGATCCAGGGAGAACTGATAGGGATCTCAGCAGCGGATAACAAACTTCTACGGCACAAGCATGACCAGCTGAGTCAACAGATGCTGAAGCTGGAAAGGATACACAGACGTACCTCACGTCTGGAGACCGCTGGAGGCTGCCCAAACACAGTTAGCGGGTTGAACATGGACAGAGTGGAAAATGCCTTGCTTATGCTGCGCCACTTCTTTTACGTGGGGGGAATAAGTGTGGGCGTCTGTTGGCTAACTGGCTTCGTGTCCAGTCACGGGCATCAGGGATGGAGTCCTTTCAAACGTCTGATGGCGCTCATATCATCGGGGGTGCCCCCATTACCTTGGCCTTCCATCAGTTCTACGGAACCCTATATTCTCACCAACCTCCTGATGTGGCTAGGCTGGCGCTTGTCTGCCCGATCAGAATGGAGGTCATATCTGCTATAGCTTGGTTACAGTCCCTCAAATCACCGGGACCGTATGGCTTCCCAGCCATGTTTTGCAACAAATTTTGCCCAGTCCTAACTCCTATTCTGACATGACTGTTGAATGCAGTCATATGCCTGAGAACAATTCCACTGTTCATGTTAGAGGCAGCTATCGTCGTTACCCCCAAACCAGAGAAAGACCATTGACAATGCGGGTCCTACAGACTGATATTTCTTCTGAATGTTGGCATTTAGATCCTTTCAAGCAACCTAGTTTCCTGTCTTAATATACTAATGCAAGGGTTGATTGACCCGGATCATTCGTGCTTCGTTCCCCACCGTCAGTGTGGTGATAATGCCAAACAAATCCTCCATCTTATCAATGAAGCTAAACACTCTAAAAGGGGTATAATGCCCCCTGGCCATAGATGCTGAGAAGGCGTTCAACCCCGTGCATTGGCCCTACACTTGCTCACTTTAGCTATGGGCCTCGTTTCCGATCCTGGATTCTCAGTAACTATAGTTGCCCCTCATTGACTGTGGTAGTCAACAGCCGGACTTCCTCCCCATTTCCCATCCATTGTGGGATGCAGCAGGGTGCCTACTGTTGCTCTTACCATCCGCTCTATACATCAAACCCTTCACCCAATAGGTCCAGGATAACCTGTGCATCAGTGGGGTCATTTTCTGTAGGGAGACGACCACCCTTGCGCTTTAAGCAGATGATATCATAATAGCATTGGACACTCCACAGACAGCTGTTCCTGCCTTTGTGGATGAAATGGAGACCTGCAGCAGGGTCGCAGGCTTCCGGATAAACATTCAAAAGTCGCAGGCCCTCAATCTTACGGACCCTCAGGCAATAGTGATGCTCTTCTCGCACCGGTTTTCAATAGCATCTCTAAAGATGACAATCCTACAGAGGATTCCGTTCCTGTTTCAGGTGTTACTGATTGAATCACACACCAGTGTGCTTCAATCCCTCCAGAACGAGATGTACTGCTTAGTCTGGGCTGAGGGATGCCACCAGATGAGCCGGACATTGAGACAACAGCCTTCCCTGAGAGGGCGGTTGCGGATCCCAAATCTTCTACAATATTACCATGCCACTCAGCTTCGATACTTGGTGCAGTGGTCCAGGGCAGCATCTGAAAAGCATTGGCTGTTTATGGACCAAGCAGTTGCGGGCACTTCCCTTTGGAAGACCCCATTCCTGGCATGTCGATTGAGACCACAGGGTCTTTACTCCTCCCTGGTCACTGGCACAGAATTGAAAGTGTGGGTCCGCATTGCATCCCGTAAAGGTCTTTCCATGTTCCCCTCCCCACAGACCCCCATAGTCGAAAATGCGGCTTTCATGCCAGGTCTGGATTCAATAACATTCCACCATTGGCCGGGGGCCAGCTGCCAGTCCATTGGACACCTGTTTGACTGTCTTTCGAGCAACTGCGGGACGACCGTGCATTCACAGCAACTGAGAGGATGCTTTATCTACAGATTAGACAATGGGTGATGCACCGAATGGTCTGCGAGGGAGATCAGCGACCCCTTACGTCTTTTGAGAAATGGCTCTCTAAAACATTGTTACTCATTGGTGTACCAACACACTCTTTACTGACCTGGGGTGGTTTCATCGACTTTGGCATATGCTAGGCTTGGAGAAGCTAATCCTGACCCTAAATAGTCATGGTGACACCTTTAGGGAACTTTGGAGCCCCTTCCTTGCCCTCCTTGCTAAAGAGTTCAGAGAGCTGACATGTCCCAAATACTTATGAATTTTGTGACTGACAGATAATTGCAATCCCCATTACCAGTATCTGTTACGTAAGGGGACCCACTGCTTTCACATTGTGCCTTCTCATATGACTTCTTCACTTTGAGTACCCCCAGGAGTGGGTGGGGTGGGGGCAGGGAGTTAATCTGTGGTTCTCAGTTATATACTGGAGAGCGCTGCTGCCTCCAGGTGTACCTATTTTCCATGTTTCCAGTAAATAACTTATCAAAAAAGAGATGTTAACCTAATGTGCTTCACTGAATGTCCACAAGTCACCATGTCACAAAAAGGGTCAGTGGTAATGGTGCACATAACACATTTTGCTTGATTGCCTACAGTCATAAATGCTTTCTGGTTTGAGTAGGCATGTTAGTATTTCATGAATCCTTGCTCTGTGTTACAGTTAACATGCGTGGTGTCAACCAGCATTTGTAAACGCTGTATCCTTAGCAAATATGTGCACTGATGATATACAGTACAAGTGCATTACTGTTCACCTTTTAAAATTAGTAATTTGAAATTCATCAAATGTCATTAATTTATTTGCAAAAAATGTATCCTCAGAATTATGTTCTCCTTTTTGTCTTTGTCTAGAAAAAATCCGGCAGCGATATGGAGACCTTCCTGGAGATCTTCACATTATTGAGATTGAAAAGGATAAAAATGGGCTTGGACTCAGCCTGGCTGGAAACAAGGACCGTTCACAAATGAGTATTTTCATAGTAGGCATCCATCCTGATGGGCCTGCTGCAAGGGATGGAAGGTTGCGTATTGGTGATGAGCTTTTAGAGGTAAATGTCAATATAATTGCTAGTCAAATATTGATGGACTTTTAAAGTTCCAAAAATGTAACACAATATTTTATAGTTTTTGTAATGGAATGAATTGGTAAATATTTGCAATAGAATGAATTCATGGTAGCATCTGCAGATTGTTAGAAGGATTAAAATGGTTTGCTTCACCATTATATAAGAATAAATGTGTGGATACATGGAAAGCAGCTAGAACTGTACTCTATCTTAATTCTGATCCTTAATTTATTTCTATCTGGCCCCTCAGATGAACCAGTAGTAGCTCAGTCCGCTCTGCATAAAATTATGTCATTGCCACTTTTTCCATGTATTCCAGTGCCTTGGTCCACATGGACCAGAATTAGTGTGGCCTTCAGTTTCAAATGAATATTTTGGATGAGTATATCCTGAAGAACAGTTTACCTGTGAATGATGAGAAGGCTAAGGCCCTCATTTTGAGTTTGGCGGTCATAAGACTGCCAAACCCGCGCTGGCGGTCTAACCATGCGGACCTAGCGGTAAAGACCGCCACGTTACGAGTTGTGAGGTTTGGCTAAAGTCAAACCACCACAACGCTGCCTGTCCCGCTGGTCTGGTCGAACTGCTGCGGCTGGCTGCACGCATCCACACAGACACCCCACTCACCTGCAGACATCCACACAGATACACTGACTCACTTGCAGACATCCACACAGACACCGCCACTCACTCGCACGCATCCATGCAGACACCCCCACTCACGTGCATGCATCCACACAGGCACCCCCACTCACTCGCAGACATCCACACTGACACCCCCACTCACTCACAGACATCCACAGACTCCCCCACTCACTCACAGACATCCACAGACGTCCCCACTCACTCAGACTTGCACACATGCATCCCAATACACACACACCTACTCACTCGCACCCTGACACCCCCCTCTGCATACATGCAGACACACACACCCTCCACGCACCCATACGTACAAACATGTACTCATGCACACCCATTCCGCTACACATACACACACACACCACACACACGCACCCAACACACCATGCCTCCCTTTTGGACGGTCCACTTACCTGTTTTGACGAGGTGGTCATCCGGGAGGGGATGGGTCCTGGCATCTGCCACCGCCAGCACTGCACAGGACACCGCTGCGCTGTATTACACATTGCAATACGGCAGGTGTAGTCCTGTTGGCGTGACAGTGCTGGCGGTGGAACCGCCTCTCTTCCTCCGTCGGCCACGCCAATGGGGTCGGATTTCTGCCCATAAACGGGCAGAAATCCATAGCAACTGCAAATATGGCAGTCTTCGGACGGCCAACACTGGTGGTCTGTTGGTGGGAGCAGCTTTGACGGTCTTGCAAAAAGGCCACCAAAGTGGTAATACAGACCTAAATGTTTTTTATTCTCAAAAAGGACTCCCTAATTTTAAATTTACATCCGTGGTACAAAACCTTTAAAGATTCTTGGTGTAGTGCCTATTCGTTGTGTCTTGAAATTCACATTTAAGTGCCCTGTTATTTCAAGCCTATAGTACCATGCAAGCCTTCATTATATTGTATTGATCATTTGGAGGGTGTAAACTGTGGATAATTGCTATTGGACAGGGTGGTGGTCTGAGTCAGAACTAAATGGTAAGTCTGAATAATTTGAATGTTTAGCTGCAGAGAGCTGTACAGCAACTTTGGTGCAGAGGTTGGAGTCAAGCCAAATAGACCTGCACTGTGTGTTGTAAGTGGTCTCTTTGAGCTGTGTAATACAGCTGTTTCCACTCCCTAAAGGTAGTTACCAAACCTTTGTTTGTTGGACTAGATTTCCAAGTATCGGTCCTCATCAGTTGAAGGTAAATTTTAATTTCATTGTGATGTGAAATGTAAATGTGGGCCTGGGAAAACTAGCTGTAAAATAAGTATTGTAGGCAGTTATCACACAAGTAACCTTGTAGAAGAGTAGGCATAGACAGTCTTTGCAGAAAACCTCGATTAGTTTCCCCTTAACCCCTTTGCTGCCAGGCCTTTTCCCCTCCTGTGCCAAGCCTTTTTTTGGCTATTTGGGTTAGTTTGCGCTTAGGCCCTCATACCTTTTTGTCCACATAAGCTATCCATCCCAAATTTGCATCCTGTTTTTCCCAACATCCCAGGGTTTCTAAAGGTACCAAGAGTATGTGGGTTCCCCTGGAGGAGACCAAGAAATTAGCCAAAATACAGCTAAAATTTGTTTTTTGGGGGGGGAAGATGGGGGGAAAAAGTGCTGCAGAAGAAAGCATGTGTTTTTTCCCTTGCAAATGGCATCAACAAAGGATTTGCGGTGCTAAAATCACCATCCTCCCAGCTCTGAATTCAGCAATGTAGGACCCTTTAAGGTTTTCCTACAGGAAGTAACAGCTGGAATAAAAAAATATTGCAATTGAGTTTAAAAAAACAGTGATTTCTGTCCATGTTTGCTTCTGTAACTTTTTCCAGCTATGTCAGATTTTTTAAAGCAATATATTGTTATGTCTGCTAGACCCTTCTGGTTCCGGGGATATATAGAGCTTGTAGGTTCATCAAGAACCCTATGTACCCATAGCCAATAAATGAGCTGCACTTTGCAATGGGGTTTCATTGTATAGCAGGTATACAGCAATTCATTTGGTAAAATATAAAGAGTGAAAAATAGGTATCAAGGAACCTTTGTATTTCTAAAATGGGCACAAGATGAGGTGTTAAGAAGCAGTGTTTTTTCACACATGTCTGAACTGGGGGATCCCAATACTAGCATATGTGTATTACAGGGAGTTTCTCAAATAGTCTTCTTTCTTACTCTCTGTCTTACATTTGGAAGGAAAAAATTTAGAGAAAGACAATGGACAATAACCCTTACTCTTCTATTCTGTGTTCCCCCAAGTCTCCAGATAAAAATGGTACCTCACTTCTGTGGGTAGGCCTAGTGCCCGCGACAGGAAACACCCCAAAATGCAACATGGACACATCAAATTTTTTATTTGAAAACTGACGTGTTTTTTGTAAAGTGCCTAGCTGTGGATTTTGGCCTCTAGCTCAGCCGGCACCTAAGAAAACCTGCCAACCCTGTGCATTTTTTAAAACTAGACACCTAGGGGAACCTAGGATGGGGTAATTTGTGGCACTTTCACCAAGTTATGTTTCCCAGAATCCTTTGCAAACCTCAACATTTGGCAAAAAACACTTTTTCCTCACACTTTGGTGATGGAAAGAGCTGGAGTCTGAGAGGAGCCACAGCTCTTCTCCCACTCAGCATCCCCCATATCTCCCGAGAAAAAATGGTACCTCACTTGTGTGGGTATGCCTAGTGGCCACGACAGGGAAGGGTCCAAAACACAAATGGATACATTAAAATTATCTATTGCAAAACTAACTGTTTTTGCAAGGGGACCACCTGCGTTTTTGGTCTGTGTAGATTCACCTCACTGGCACAAATTTCCCACCAACCAACGTTCCCCTCGGTCTCCCCGTAAAGATGATACCTCACTTGTGTAGGTGGGCCAAGTGCCTGTGACAGGGAAGGGCCAAAAACATGTCAAAATTGAGAGGGAACTAAAGTGGGCCCAAAAGGGCAGTTTGGAAAAAAGTGTTTTTAGGCTGAAAAGTGGGGCAGAATTTTTATCGGTAAGGATGCGACAATGCTGGGTGGTAGGAATTATGTGGATTCCTGCGGATCCTGGAAGGTTTCATCACAAAAATGTAGGGAAAATTAGTGATTTAAAGGAAAGTTGGAAGTTTCCATGGCATTGTGGGTAAGAAAATGGTGTGGGGTGCATGTGAAGCACACCACCCTGGACTCACATAGATGTATAGTTTTCAGATTTGTCTAGGTCTGGTAGATTTTTCTAGGTGGCAGCGTCCCAGGATCCAAAAAGTGCAGATGCTCACCATTCCAAGTGGGACGATATTAGGAGTTAGACCAGCCCTCCTGGCCCACATGTAAAATCCATATCCAAAATAATCAAATGTTCTCTTGCTTGCTATTGGGATAGGATCCTTTAGTTTTCAGGTGGGGGCTGAAAGACTGTTACCCATACTGGTTGGCAGCCCCCACCCCTCTATTTTTTTGTTTTTGTTTTAGTTCCCTGGTAACTAGTAGGCTTTCTGCTCCCCCGTGGAGTGGATCAGGGGTAATTACCCAATCTGCCCACCGGTGGGCAGAACAACTTTATCCCCATTTATTTGGGGTGGGAGTAGGACCATACCCCCACCCTCTTTTTAAAAAAAAAAAAATCTGCCTTGGTGTCTAGTGGGCTTTCTGCCCCTCTTGGGAGCAGAAGGACCTTTTACAAATAGGCCGATCTGGCCCCAAGGGGGGCAGAAATCGCCAATAGTAATGTGCCCCCATGGGGAGCGACCCTTGCCCAAGGGGCTTCCCCCCCCCCCCCCCCAATTAAACACACACACACAACTCTATTCCTGATGCCTAATAGAAATAGGCTGATCTGCCCCCAAGGGTGGACGAAATGGGCTAAAATAATATGCCCCCATGGGGAATGGCCCTTGCCCAAGGGGCCGCTCCCCTTATGTAAAATATTAAAAATAAAAAATAATGCCTGGTGTCTAGCGGTTTCTACCTCCCTTGGGGGAAGATTGGCCTAATAAAAGTAGGCCGATCTGCCCCCAAGGAGGGGGGCAGAAATGGCCTAATATATCATGCCCCTCTGGGGAATGACTCTTGCCTAAGGGGTCACTACCCTTATGTAATTTAAAAAAAAAAAAATAATCCCTGGTGTCTAGTGGTTTCTGCCCCCCTTGGAGGCAGATTGGCTGAATAAAAATAGGCCGATCTGCTGGCCTAAAATAATATTGCCCCCAGGGGAGCGACCCTTGCCTAAGGGGCCTCTCCTCTCCTGTAAAAACAAAAAAAAACAAAAAATTATCTCTTGTGTCTACAGGTTTCTGCTCCCCTTGGGGGTAGGTGAACCTAATTAAAATAGGCTGATATGCCCCCAATGGTGGTAGAAATGGCCTAAATAAAAATGCCCCTCTTGGGGAGCGACCCTTGCCTAAACAAAACAAAAAAAAACTTCTTGGTGTCTAGTGTGCATTCCTGCACCACGATCACACTCAGAGAGACATGATAAGGAAAGGAAACTTCCCCAACCTGCCTCAGTCTCTCCAACTTCCCCTTCCCCTATCCCGAGGAGAAACTAATCAGTTTCTCTCTCAGACGCGCTGGGAGCCAGGCAACCTCTGATGAGGTCAGTGCGCAGTTGTGCGCTGACGTCATCTGATGTCACTGTGGAGGGTCGGGGGAGTCAGGTGGCAGCGGAAGTGATTCCCCTGCCATCCCTGCCCGGGGGCGACCCATGAGGCTAGCACTCCCCCATGGGCCAGGTGGAGGATGTAACGGTTACGTCCTTGGCACAGCAGCGCTGCAGCCGAGGACGTAACCGTTAGGTCTGTGGCGCCGAAGGGGTTACATTGGAAATCTTTTAATAATGTTATGAAAGACAGATATGGAACCTTCCCAGGCTCGCTGAATATTTCAGGGTTAACTCGACATCTTTCCAAGCCAGATATTTACAGATGCCTGTGGTAGAGCTCATTAAGGAATCCGTTTTATTAGACCAGTTTTCTTGCACACCTTCATTTGACGCACAAAAGTGTTTTTGGCTGTTGATTAACAGTCTTGAATCCACAATGTCATATGAAATTGCAAGATTTTTGTTCATGACAGAGAAAGCATGTTTTCTTGGATGAATGACATAAGGGTGTTAATTGAATGTGTTATTTGTAGACGAAAAGCTTTGCATGGAATATCATTTAAAGTTGTAGATGGATGTACATATATAATAAGCTATTACTTCTTTTTAATGTAAATGAAGTAAATGAAGTATGTGAATTATACATTGTAAATACCTGCGCCTTTACAGCACATGCTTTCAGAAAGACATGCAGGTGAAAATAGTACGTTTTAGAGAACTCAAAATCCTAATTACTTGAAAATGAATATTAGATTCAATTTGACATGTGTAATTTGGTTAATGATATGTGTTGGTCAGGTGTTATTTGTAGGTTCTTTTAAGTGTATGCAGGAAAAAAGTAATGTTTTTTTATGATGGCAACATGGGTGGAATTTGCATTACATTGTCAAGGCCTGGTGAGATAATTAATGATGAGCATTAGGAATTAATTATATTTTCTTTGATTTGCACATGCACACACAACATAAGGCAATGTGGTTAATAATTTACAGTAGTAGTTTTACCCCAGGTTGACTAGGCATCTACAAGAAAACATGAGTTATGTGAGGATTTTCAGTGCTTGAGGCAAAACAGAATTGTCCTGGAATAAATACAAACAGAAACTTTAAATATCCATACATGGTTCATGGTCCTCTCCTCACCTATGTTTTGAAATTTCCTACAGAGTCTGTTTGGTCAGCGGTAATCTAGAATAAATAAATGCATCCACTTGGAGAATAGATCAGAATGGTTTGTCTCCATTCTTTACTATATGCAGGACACTCCTTTATATCATTTAAATCGTCTATGGATGTAAGTCATCAGAAGAAGGGTTGCCTGTTTGAGGCCTTAATGAAGGTTAGTCTACTCCACAGGAGGCTGAATGTTACAAATGTTTCTTTGAAGTTGACTGATCAAAAAACACACTTATATTTCTCCTAAAAATACAGTCTTTTATTTCTTAAGCATAAAATTCAAGCTAGTTCATAGTTTAATTCACAAACTAATAGCAAACACGTTTTCAGGAACCTTTCCAAAGGCTGTAAACAAATACAAACAGAAACATAATGAACATTAGCACTAAAAACATTTTTTTGTGCATTTTATACATGTTACCTGTCAATGAGATAGAAAATACACAATAACATTAATGACCCGCTTACAATTAAAACAAATAATGTCATATTTGATCTCTGTAATCAGTCTACTGCCTTTTTAAATATCTTCCCTCATTTCTCTTGCAAGTTCATGTTAAGAACTAATGTTTAATTCCCATCCGACTTCAGTCTCATCTTTAAATTTCAAATTGCCGTACACACATGCCCCACATCCATTCATTTCCTCTAGTGTAATGGTGATTCTCCTATTAACATAAAGAGAAAATCTTGATTTCATTAAAGACAATTGAGGCTAACATTAGGCAGTAACCTTTTATTGCTTCCCCAGCATACAGCCCTTCAAAGATGAGTAACACATCATAAAGCATTAGAATGTTCCAAACATATAAACATCCAGTGTACATAGTCACCCTTCTCTTTCAGGCTGCAACAAAACAGGATAACATATT
Source organism: Pleurodeles waltl (assembly GCF_031143425.1). NCBI lineage: Eukaryota > Metazoa > Chordata > Amphibia > Caudata > Salamandridae > Pleurodeles > Pleurodeles waltl. The sequence continues at coordinate 829,480,650 of NC_090443.1, read as the reverse complement.
CATATTCTTTTGGTAAATTTTAGAAGGCTTTTTCTGGAAATACAAAAACTCTGAATCAATCCATATAATATGATGGATTAAAAAACATCTGATTAATAAACATTTTGATATATTTTGATAACCAAACATTTAAACTTATCATTAAAATCCTTAACATTTATATAATATCATCATTTATGTATTATTTTTATTGTATTTATCTTCACTATTTTCATCTTCACCTTATAGGGTGAGGAGGATGGGATAATGTTAGTGTTTGTTTTCTTTAATGAATACAAGAGTCTCTCTGCCTGTTAGTAGGAGAATCACCATTTCATTGCAAGACCGGAGGCTACCATTATGCATGTTTAACGCAATCAAGCGCTACACAACTTACATGCTGTACAGGTCTCAATGTAAATTTTTTTAAAGTATTGCCACTTGACCAATCTGCTACTTTTTAAATCTCTGGAAGGGAATCACCTGACTAGAAAACCTTACTAGCCATGGCACCCCTGGAATAATGGGCACCAAATCTGGACAGATCTGCGCCTGTTTAACGCATAACCACACACACCCATCTAGCTAACGTTGCTGTAGAGACTGCCTTGTAAGGTTCAACATAAGACAATGCCAACTGATTTACACCATGTGCCCTATACTCCAGCTTCTGTTCTCATAGGCTTGCACGCATTTTACCACACATAGTTTTTCACATTCATGTAAATAAGGGTAAAAGATCAAATCAGACATAGTTTTTGTCCTTTTCCAAATATCAAAAATACATGAGCAGAGTACCCCGACAGACCCAGTCCAATTCCTAGGCTCTGTAAGTGCAGGGAAGCCAGCTTAAAGTATGTAGTAAACACTGGTCAACACAAGTGGTCGAACCACGTAATGGCTACTCTAATCCTAGGCATGTTTGGTATCAAACATGTTGGATCATGCAACAACAGCGATTCCAGTGTTAGTTGCATGATAACATGTACTCTGGGGATTCCCCAGGGGATCCCCCAGTTCTGCCTCTGCAGCCTTACTGGGTCCAGCTGCCAGCCCACGCTGCTTCTGACCCCAGACACTGTTCTGCCCTCCTGCTGGTGAGCCAGGCTCAGGCCAGAGGAGCAGAACAAAGGATTTCCTACAAAGAGGAGGTGTGATCACCCTCTCCCTGTGGGTGTCTAAGGGCTGGGGTGGGATGGCCTGTGTCCCCCACCCAACTACTTTGAAGGGCACATTTGGTTCCCTCCTTGCCTAATCTGGTTTGCACCAGTTCAGGAACCCCTGCTTCCCGCTCTGGTGCTAAACTGCACTAAGGACAGGGGAGCGAACACTCCCCTGTCCAGCTCATCCCCTAGGGAGGTGTCCAAAGCTCTGCCAGGTGGCCACCCGATTCTGCCATCTTGAAAGTAAGTTGTGGAAATGCCCCTGGGAGCATCAGGATGGTTAGGCCAGGTAGGTGACGTTGCTGATCCCCTCTGATAGGTGGGTCACTGGGGAGAGTGACCAACCCCCTTTGAGAGTTACTTAAGGGCTTCCTCGCGGGTAGCTCCTTAGATTCGTTAAGCAAGACTCTTCAATGAATTCTCTGCAAGACATCTTCGTATCCTGGCCTCTGGAATCGCTGCTGGTCTTCGCTGAAACAGAACAAGTCTGCTTCTGGTGGGAAGGCTCCCATTGCAACATTGTTTCCCTGGATCCTGCAATAATTCTGCAACAGCCAAAGCTGTGCATCCTCCAGGGTCACAAGTGTAGGAAGCTGGCCTGGTATGTGGTGTGTACATTTGGTATTATCACCCTATACCAGGTCAGGGTATCCCCTGTTAGTGAGGTGTAGTCAGTGTTTAGGAAGCCAGGCTCTCTACAGGTAGCTGTGGATGAGCAGCCAGAGCTTATCTAGGAGACATGCAAAGTTCATGCAATACCACTTATAGTCACACAGCACTTACACACATATGAAAGAACGACACAGCGTTACAAAAATAAAGGTACTTTATTTTAGTGACATAAATACTAAAATACTATATAGACAATACTAGCATGTGAGTAAACACACTATTATATACACCTTAGTTGTCAGGAATGAGCATAGAAAGTAATAGAAACCAGTACAATAACAGTAGACCATAGGGGGAGCCCAAATCATATACTAAAAAATGGGATGCAAATAACGGACCCCACCCAGCTAAGTGGAATCTGTAGAGGGAAGCTGGAGGAACTAGGAATCCCAAAAGGTAAGTACCAGAGTGCCCCCCAGCAACCAAGAGAGAAGAGGTAAGTACCTGTTTTTTCCCAAACCTATAGAGAAACTTTGAAGAGGACTGTGCAAGACCCGAGCAAGGCTGCAAGAAACAGAAGATGGGTCCAGACAGAAGAGGACCTGCAAATGAAGGGGACCAAGTCCTGTTCCGGTAGGAATGTCCCGTTGAGGCAGGAGCCCCTACCCATCCTTCCGGAGTTGCGGCACCAGGTCAACGGTGAGGACCAGGAGTCAGCTGTGCAGCACAGGAGCAGAAAAAGAGTTCCAGAAGTGATGCAGTTGATGTCCCATGTCGGAGGAAGAGTTTCAGTCCTTCAGTGTTGTGGAAAAACCACCAACAAGCCTTGGCAAAGGCAAGAGTTGCAGTAGAGAATTTGCAGAGCTGCCGGGGACCAGGAAGGTTTGAGGGGACTCAACTCAAGGAAGGGAGTCTCAGGAGTCCTCTAACAGTCAGGAGAGCAAGAAGTCACAGAGTCAGCCCCCACAGGCAGCACACAGGCAGCAGGCACTGGAGGGACACTGAGGCCCACTCAGCACACCTGGAGCCCACACAGTCCCACGTCGCTGGAGCAGCAGGCAGGAGACCACACGTTCCAGGGAGGAGTGCTGGAAGCCAGGCCTACACAGAGCCTGAATATCCCTCTTAAAGAGAGCCATCAAGCTTTGTTAGCTGTAAGAGTTACGGTGCACAGGGGTACTGTCCTGCAAAGAGAGGCAAAGACTCACCACATTACAAAGTTGGACAGCTAGTAGAGGGGACCAAGGGGACCACTCGACCGTTAATGGTCGAGTGGTCCCCTTGGTCCCCTCTACTAGCTGTCCAACTTTGTAATGTGATGCAGGATCCAAGCAGAGTTGCAGGAGAGAGGACCCATGCAGCTGGTCGTCCTTGCAGTTGGTGCCTGCGGATGCAGTGGAGTGACTCCTTCACTCCAAGGGAGATTCCTTCTTGCTTCTTGGTGCAGGCTGAAGATCTGCCACCCTCAGAGGATACACAGCCAAGGAAATGTTGCAGTTGCTGGAAAGAGCCGAAGAAACAATGTTACAGAGCGAAGTCGTCGCTGGCGCTGCAGATTGTAGGTTCTTGTGGAGTCCAATTGCGGTTCCAGTGGCCAGAAGTCAAAGTAAATGTTGCAGAGGAGTCCTGCTGGAATCTTGCATGTCGAATCTGAGGACCCACCCAGGAGGGAGACTCTAAATAGCCCTGAAAGGTGGATTGGTCAGGATGGGGCTGTGACGTCACCTGCCAGACCTGGCCATTCAGATGCTCCCAGAGGTCTCTGCCCACCTTGGATTCAAGATGGCAGAATCAAGTGGCCACCTGGAGGAGCTCTGTGCACCACCCCTGGGGTGGTGATGGACAGGGGAGTGGTCACTCACACCATCCCGTGTGTAGGATGGCAGCAGCGCGGGCTGCCCGGGAAAACCCTGCAAACTGGTCGGAGCAATGATGCAGGTCCTCTAAGGCAGTGGTTCCCAACCTGTGGTCCAGTGACCCCTGGGGGTCCGCGACTGCTTAGAAAATTAAATAATATTAACATACTAGGTCCTAGCTTTCAGTAATGACGCAGTAGGGGGGGTCCGTGGATTCCAATAATGATTCAGTGGGGGTCCCCGGGTACCAGTAATGATAAATTGGGGGTCCACAGAAGTGAAAAGGTTGGGAACCACTGCTAAGAAGTTCCAAGAGTGCATGGAATCACACAACCAATACTGGCAACAGTATTGGGGTATGATTCCAACATGTTTGATACCAAACATGCCCAGGTTCAGAGTTATCATTGTGTAGCTGGACATAACTAGTCACCCATGTCCAGTACACGGGAAAAATGGCTTCTTCGCACTCACGAAGACCAGGAAAATGGAGCTTGAGTTTGTGTGAGCACCTCAGCTCATGCAGGGGTGCCCTCACATACAGGTACTTACACCCTGCCCTCTGGGCTAGGAGGGCCTGCCATAGGGGTGACTTAGTGACCTGTAGTGAAAAGGGTGCATGCACCCTTTCACACAGGCTGCACTGGCAGGCCTGCAGAGTCACTTTGCATGGGCTCTCATGGGTGGCATAATACATGCTGCAGCCCATGGGGAACCAGCATGCCAATTAAGTTGTGACAGTACTGCCCCCATCCTTAACTCAGAAGCATCTGTCTGCACTATGAACTGCTTGGAGTAGTCAGGGCTTCTTAAGATAGGTGCAGAGCACATGGCCTCTTTCAAATCCTCAAAAGCTTTTTGGCAGCTAGCTGTCCAAAAACTTTCTTGGGCATCTTTTTTGAGGTAAGGTCAATAAGACGGACTACAATGAAGTCATAGTTCTTAATGAACTTCCTGTAGTACCCAGTGAGGCCTAAAAAGGCTCTAACCCAGGTCTGGGTAGTAGGGGGAGTCCAATCGAAAATGGTTTGGATATTCCCTTGCTATGGCTGAATCTGGCCTCCACCTACCAGGTGGCCCAGATATATCACCTTTCCCTTCCCTATTTGGCCATTAGAGGCCTTCATAGTGAGGCTTGCCCTTTGCAGAGCCTCTAAAACATTCCCTAGGTGGACCAGGTGATCCTCCTAGGTGGAGCTAAAGACAGCTATGTCGTCCAGATAAGCTGCACTGAAGCTTTCCAGCCCTTGGAGGACTTTATTCACCAGCCTCTGGAATGTGGCAAGTGCATTTGTCAACCCAAAGGGCATCACAGTAAAGTGAAAGTAAAGTGGCTACTAGGGGTGGAAAATGCTCTTTCTGGTTTAACATCCTTTGCTAACCTGATCTGCCAGCAGTCAGGTCAAAGGTGCTGAGATGACTTGGCAGATGCCAGTATATCTATAAGCTCATATACCCTAGGGATATAATGAGCATCTGTCATTGTAATAGTGTTAAGACCTCTGTAGTCTACACAAAACCTAATTTCTCTTTTGCCATCTTGGGAGTGAGGTTTTGGTACAAGCACTACAGGGCTGGCCCAAGGGCTAGCTAAGGGCTCAATTACTCCTAGATCAAACCAAACATATTCTGAACTTCAGATTTCATGCATTCCCTTACATGGTTGGGTTGCCTGTAAATTTTGCTTTTACCCAGCAAACTGTCCCCTGTGTCAGTGTTCACACCATATGGTCTGACAAGGTGTTACAGAGAACAGTTCTAAGAACTGCCCTAGGAGGTTTCTACAGTCCTCCTTTTGGGACTCAGAGAGGCAGTCAGCTAGGACTACCCCTTTCAACTGAGGAATCAGTTGCATTGTGGGAGAAGAGATCAGGGAGAGGGCCACTCTCTTATTCTTGTCCCTCATGAGTAGCCATGAGCAGAGTTATATCTAACCTGTCATAATAGGGTTTGAGGTGGTTCACATGAAGCACCATGTGGGGGCTTCTGGGAGTGCCAAGGTCTACCAAGTAGGTAACCTCACCCTTTTTCTCCACAATGGCGTGGGGACCACAGGCTCCAGGACACACACTTTCTGTCCTGGCTTGTAGACAGTTAGGACAGCCTCCCGGTCATGCCATTGTTTCTGTAACTCCTGGCTGGCCTGAAGGTTTTTCCTAGCTCTCTTCATGTACTCAGCCATCCTTGTTCTGAGGCCAAGCACATAATCCACTATGTCTCGTCTGGGAGGCTTGAGAGGTTGGTCCCAGCCTTATCGAACAAGAGCAAGGGGACCCTTAACAGGGTGCCCAAACAGAAGTTCAAATGGGCTGTATCCCACACCCTTCTGAGGGATCTTCCTTTAGGCGAAGAGGAGGCATGGCAGTAGGACATCCCACCTCCTTCTGAGTTTTTCAGAGAGTCCCATGATCATGCCCTTGAGAGGTTTGTTAAATGTCTCTACTAAGACATTTGTTTGGGGGTGGTAAGGAATGGTGCACTTGTAAGTCACACCACATTTCTTCCACATGGCTTTTAGGTAAGTAGACATGAAGTTAGCACATCTGTCTGATACCACCTCTTTAGGAAAGCCCATTCTTGAGAAGATACCAAGAAGGGCTTTGGCCACTTCATGAGCTGTAATGGCCTAAGAGGAATGGCCTCTGGGTACCTGGTGGCATGGTCCACTACCACCAGTATAAACCTGTTCCCAAAGGCTGTTGGAGGGTCCAGGGGGCCAACAATATCCACCCCAACCCTCTCAAAGAGAACCTCAACCACAGGAAGTGGAATTAAGAGGGCCTTGGGGGTTGCCAACTGTCTTGCTACTGGCTTGACAGGTGCCACAGGAGCGACAAAACTCCTTCGTGTCTTCTGAAACGTGGGGCCAGTGAAAGTGTACGACAAGCCTGTCCCAGGTTTTGCTTTGCCCCAAGTGACCTGACAGAGGAATGTCATGCACTAAGGTCAGCAGGAACTCCCTAAACTTCAGTGGGATCACCAATTTCCTGGTGGCACCGGGTTTGGGATCCCTTGCCTCTAAATAAAGGAGACTGTTTTCCCAGTACACCTTATAGGTGCCACTGACATCCCATGCCTGTTGTGCTGCAGCTTGCTGCCTTAAGCTCTCCAGTGTGGGACAAACTTGTTGTTCCCTACTGAGCTCCTCCCTAGTGGAACCCCCGCACCCAAGAGCTCAGCTGTGTCACATTGCAGCTCTTCAGGTGTAGGTTCCACCAAAGGAGTGGAGTTCTCCTCCTCAGGAGTGGAATGATCATGAGGCTCGAGCAGGGGGTAACTCCTTACCCTTCCTGCTTTGCGGTTTATGTAGCTCTTGGGCCATTGTTCCAGGCTCCAAGGTTCCTTGCTCTTTTTGCTTTTTTGGTCTGTGCTCTTGTTAGGGCAAATATATCTCCTGGGATGCCCAGCATTGCTGCATGGGCCTCCAATTCCACCTCAGCCCAAGCTGAGGTCTCCAAGTTGTTCCCTAGTAAGCATTCTACATGTAGGTCTGAGGAAACCACAACTTTTGTATAACCCCTCCTCCCCCAGCTGAAATCAATAACTGCCATGGGATGGCACAAGGTATTATTGTGAGCATTAGTCACTTGGTACATGTAACCAAGTAAGTGTTGCTCAGGAGACACCAGTTTCTCAGTCACCATAGTGACACTGGCACCTGTGTCTCTGTAGACCTCAGCCTCAACACCATTAATTAGGGGTTGCTGCCTGTACCTAGCCATATTAGGGGACAGGCAGCAAGGGTGACAAAGTCATTGCCCCTATCATTGACCAAGCCTCAGTGGTCTCTCTAACATGCCTAGACCCCACTACAGTACCTAAGGTGAGCTACACTCTTGGACTGACTACTGTTTGTAGTTCCATTACTATTGTTACTGCTAAAGTCACTTGGAGTAGAAGTGGGGTTGGTGATGGTGGAAGGCTTGGTGCCTTTCTTAGGGCAGGAGCTGTCCCATGCCCTATAGCGTTTGATTTTGCAAACATAGCACCAAGTCTTTTTGTAATTGGAGGAAGATGAGTTTTGTGCGCCTGATGAAGACTCTTTTATCTTTGTCCCCACCCTTATCCTGAGACTTAAGTGCCTCCTTCTTTTTGTGGTCAACCCCTGTGTGAGCCTTCCTACTCACCCTGGTGCGGACCCATTTGTCTGCCTTCCTTCCCAATTCTTGGGGAGAGATCTGATCATAGTCCACCAGGTACTGATGCAGCCGATCAGATTACACAGTTATTCAAAATGTGCTCTCTCAAAATGAGATTATACAAGCCGTGGTAGTCACTAACTTTGCCCCCATTTGACCAGCCTTCCAGGCCTTCCAGGGCTTTCACAGAGCAGTCCACAAAATCCGCCCAATCTTGGGAGGACTTTTTCCTGGTCTCCCTGATCCTATACTGCTCAGTAGTCAGACCAAACCAGTCTAACAGTGCAGATTTCAAAACTGTGTATTTTTTCAGTGAGGAGTCTATCCCTACCTTTGTCAGAGAAGGAGAGCTGCACTATAGCAGCCCACTTGTTCTGAGAGACCCTCTGTACCTTACAGGCCCTCTCCAGAGCAATGAACTACTTATAAATGTCATCACACAACTTGTAAGGTGGGACTGTCTTGTTCAGGTTCCTAGAGTCAAGAATCCTCCCTGACCCTGCTGTCCCTGAAATTAGAACTGCTGCCACCATGGGGCACTAACCCCAACCCCTACCTCTCTCTGTCTTCACTGCCAAGGCTTCCCTATCTAGGGCAGCTTTTGCTGCTGCAGCCTCAGAGTGGCCTCCAGTCTGTTGCCTGAGCTCCATGTGTAGGGATTCTTCACCTGAAGTTGAGAAGTAGGTTCCCTCAGAGATTGAGGAACTATGAGAGTGGGCAGAGGAGGATCTGGTCTTATTTTTGGAAACCCTCTCAACTAGACCTCTAGGGACAAATGTGGACCTATTTGTGTGACCCCCCTTTCCACTATCAGTAGAGCTGCTAGTAAGACTGTGGGTGTTCCTAGGACTTTTCTGATCCTCCCTGGGTACTTCCTGACCCATCCCAGTGTCTAATTCTACTCGCTCGCGCACTAGGCAGTCAGATTCTACCTCCTCCTCCTCCTGGCCACCAGCATGGTCCTGATCATCCTGGAGGAGCAGGCCCAGAAGCAGACTTTTGTTAGGATTTCTCCCAGTCTTCAGTTTCCTATCAGCACACATTCCCTGTAACTCCTGGAAAGTTAAACCCTCATACTTTCCCTGTAACTCCTGGAAAGTTAAACCCTCATACTGAGAGTTCAGGGTCTGAGATGTGAGCTCAACTGAAGACATAATGTCTAGCTAGAGTGGTGTAAGAGTCCCTAACTACTCTAACTCTAGGCTCCCAAGGAAGTTTGGAGCAAGGCTATGCTAAACCCTAGCTTACACAAACTCAGGAGACTAGATCCCTAACACTGTGTGTAGTCTAACAGTTAGTAAATGGTCTTTCCTGTGGAAAATACTCAGTGACAAAGTGGTAAGGCAATTACAAGTACTAATCCCACTGCTGCACCACCAGTAGGAAGTTGGCCCGGTGTGTGGTGAGTACCTTTGATATTATCACCCTATACCAGGTCCAGGTATCTCCTGTTAGTGAGTTGTAGTCAGTGTCTAGGAAGACCGTCTCTTTAGAGGTAGCTGTGGATGAGCAGCCAAGGTTTATCTAGGAGACATGCAAAGCTCATGCAATACCACGTATAGTCACACAGCACTTACACACATGAAAGAACCACACAGTGTATAAAAAATAAAGGTACTTTATTTTAGTAGGACAAAGACTAAATAATATATAGGCAATACTCGACTTGCAGGTTAGAAAACACACTATTATATACACCTTAGTTGTCAGGAATGAGCATATAAAGTAATAGAAAAAAGTGCAATAACAGTAGACAATAGTGACCCTATGGGGAGCCCAAACCATATACTAAAAAAATGGAATGCGAATAATGGACCTCCACCCAGGTAAGTGTAATCTGTAGAGGGGATCTGGAGGAACTAGGAATCCCAAAAGGTAAGTGCCCCCACCCAACCCCCCCCCCCCCCCCCCCCCCCCCCAGCGAACAGGAGAGAAGAGGTAAGTATCTGGTGTTTTCCAAACCCACAGAAAAGCTTTTTGAAAGGACTGTGCAAGACCCAAGCAACACTGCAAGAAACAGAAGAGGGATCCAGACAGAAGAGAACCTGCGAATGCAGGGGACCAAGCTAGTTCCATTTGGAGCGTCTGGTTGGGGCTGTAGCCACTACCCACCCTTCTGGAGTTGCAGCACCAGGTGGACAGTGAGGACCAGGAGTCGGCTATGCAGCTCAGGAGCAGGAGAAGAGTTCCAGAAGTGATGCAGTTGATGTCCCACGTTGGAAGAAGAGTTGCAGAGTGGAAAAACCACCAACAAGCCTTGGCAAAGGCAACAGTTGCAGATGAGGATTTGCAGAACTGCCGGGGACCAGGAAGGTCCGAGGGGACTCAACCCAAGGAGGGGTGTATCAGGCGTTCCCCAGCAGTCAGGAGAGCAAGAAGTTGTGGATGCAGCCCCCACAGGCAACTCACAGGCAGCAGGCACAGGAGTCGCAGTGAGGCCCACTCAGCACACCTGGAAAGGAGTTTGTCGCTGGTGCAGCAGACAGGAGACCACGCCTTGCAGAGAAGAGTGCTGGAAGCTAGGGTTACATGGAGCCTGAAGAGCCCTCAGAAGAAGAGCCAACAAGCCTTGGTAGCTGCAAGAGTCGCGGTGCACAGGCGTACTGTCCTGCAAGGAGAGGCAAAGACTCACCACCTTCAAAGTTGGATAGCTGGTAGAGGGGACCAAAGGGACAATTCAAAACCACCACCTGTGATGCAGGATCCACGCACAGTTGCAGGAGATCAGACTCACGCAGTCAATCGTCATTGCAGTTAGTGCGAGCGGATGCAGGGAAGTGACACCTTCACTCCAAGGGGAGATTACTTCTTGCTTCTTGGTGCAGGCTGAAGACTTGCCCACTCACAGGATGCACAGCTGGGGAAATGTTGCAGTTGCTGGAAGGAGCCGGAGAAACAATGTTACAGAGCGAAGTTGTCGTTGGAGCTGCAGATTGTAGGTTCCTGTAGAGTCCAGTTGGGATCCAGTGGCCAGAAGTCAAAGTAAACGTTGCAGCGGGGTCCTGCTGGAATCTTGCATGTCGAATCTGAGGACCCACCCTAGAGGGAGACCCTTAATAGCCCTGTAAGGGGGATTAGTCACCTAGCAAGGTAATCACCTATCAGGAGGGGGATATGACGTCACCTGCCTGACCTGGCCTCTCAGATGCTACCAGAGGCCTCTGCCCACCTTGGATTCAAGATGGCACAATCAAGGGGCCACCTGGAGGAGCTCTGGGCACCACCCCTGGGGTGGTGATTGACAGGTGAGTGGTCACTCCCCTTTCCATTGTCCAGTTTCACACCAGAGCAGGGACTGGAGGTCCCTGAACTGGTGCAGACTGGTTTATGTAAGGAGGGCACCAAATGTGCCATTCAAAGCATACCAGAGGCTTGGGGAGACTACCCCTCCCAAGCCATTTTACACCTATTTCCAAAGGGAGAGAGTGTTGCCTCCCTCTCCCAAAGGAAATCCTTTGTTCTACCTTCCTGGGCTTGAGCTGTTCAAGCAGCAGGACGGCAGAAACCTGTCTGTAGTATGGCAGCAGTGTGGGTTGCCCGGGAAAACCCTGCAAACTGGTAGGAGCAAAGCTGGGGTCCTCTAAGGAGCCCACAGAGTGCATGGAATCATACAACCAGTACTGGCAACAGTATTGGGGAATTATTCCAACATGTTTGATACCAAACTTGCCCGGGTTCGGAGTTATCATTATGTAGCTGGACATAGGTAGTGACCTATCTCCAGTACATGGGTAAAATGGCTTCCCCACACTACCAACGTCCAGGAAAATGGAGCTGGAGTCTGTGGGAGCACCTCAGCTTATGTAGGGGTGCTGTCACACACAGGTACTTGCACTCTGCCCTCTAGGCTAGGCGAGCCTGCCATAGGGGTGACTTACAGTGACCTGGTGCAGTGATCTGTAGTGAAAAGGCTGCACTGGCAGGCCTGCAGACACACTTTGCATGGGCTCCCAAGGGTGGCAAAATACATGTTGCAGCCCATGGGGAACCCATGGTGCCCCAATGCCGTGAGTACCTAGGTACCATATACTAGAGACTTATATGTGGGTAACAGCAAGCCAATTGTGGGGTGTAAAAAAATTAGGGACAACCAAATCCAGAGGGAGAGAGCAGTTACTGTGGTCCTGGTTAGCAGGATCCTAGTAAACACAGTCAAACCACACTGACGACAGGCAAAAAGTGGGGGTAACCATACCAAAAAGAGGATACTTTCCTACAACAAGGACTCCGTTTGCACCAGAAAGCACAAAGGGATCTCACTTGGAGTGAAGGAGTCACTCTCCTGCAAACGCAGGCACCTCAAGACAACGTCAACCGATTGGTGGGGTGTGCTGTCCCTGGGCATATGAAGACCCTGCTTCACAGGTGGTGAGTCTGTGGGCTCCTCTGGGTCCTGCTTGTCTTCTATCCAAATTGGGAGACTGAAGGACCTTGCTCCTGCCACTGGAGTGCACCGCAACTGTTGCACTTGCCAAGTCTTGTTGGCTCTTCCTCCGGGAGATCTTCAGGCTCCAAGAAGCCCCAGCCTCTAGCACTATGCAAACCGAAGATCATCTCCTGTCCTGCAACTCCTGCGACGTGGGACTTCTGTTTTCCTGAGATGGTAAAGCCTCCATGTGCGGCTCTTTGTCCGGCGCCTGTGCGTCACTCGTGGGGGCTCCACCGACTTCTGTTGGCCTACCTGTGTGCTGAGAGCCAGCTCCGACTGTCCACCCCACCCTCCCCACTCCTCGGGAGAGTCTCCTGGATCTTGCTGGTCCCCAAAACTTTGCATATACTTGTTTGTGACCTTGCTGGTCACTGACCCTTCTGCAGTCCGGCGACCATCGAGGGACAGCTCGTAGGCAACTCCTGAGATTTTCAGCAGCTCCTGGACCCCGCAGCTGGACTTATTCTTCCACCGACTTGCAGGAACATCATCTTCATTGCCTCCTTCACCACTTGGGCACCTCCTTGGGTGGGGGACTCTGTCCCCTTTCTTTGCAGGTCTTCCACATCCGGAATCCTTCCCTAGGTTCCATCCGCCTGGTCCACGGGTCGTGACAGCAGCTGGACAATCCGAGGCATCCACAGTCTTCAGAGAGAGTCCCTTCTCCCCTTTGCATCCAGGTCCCTGGTGTAGGTACTCCTGTCTTCTGGGTATCCTGGGGTAGGGGAACTCTTAATCCATTCTCTTGATTGCTTATTTCCTCGAGGTCCACTAGGAAGGGTCCTGAATTCCACAAAACTCCAACCAGTTCTCTATTTGTTAGCCTGTGAGACAACTGGGTGGATGACTGACTTACTCCTGGTTGCTGGGGTCACTCACTGTACTTACCTCTGGTGTTCCTAACTGCCTCAGCCCTTAGGTAACCACCACACTTAACTAGGCCGGAGTCCCACTTTCACATTCCACTTTTTTAGTATATTGTTTGGCCCTCTAGGGCCCTGTATAGTTCTTTGCTATTTCTGATGGTTATTGTATGTGTATAATTGTATGTAATATATCCATAGGGAGATAGAACAATGTCAGTTTAGTAGTAGTGCTGTAATAAAGTATCCTTTGTTTTTAGACTACTTGTGTGGTTCTTTCTTGTGACTCAGTAATTGTGCCTTTGCTTTGTGCAGATCTTGAAATAACAGGCACAGATCTCTTCTTTGTCCTTGGTTGCAAGTTGAATCATATCTGATGTTCTGGTGCAAGGGGTGCCCCTTAAATCCTAGATTTAGGGTGTTATGGCTACTAGCCCCAGCAGCTAATCCACCCCTGAGGTGACCTTATCCAGGGATGTGTGTCACTTTTTTTACCCAAAACCCTGTATTTCACCACGTTTCAAAATAGCAGAACCAATAGTCAATAATCAGTAGTTGAAAGCAGTGTGTATTTAGATCAAGACTCAACCTGTCATTCAGATGCGTGAATTCACTGGCAATTTCGAACACAAATTTTCTTCAATACTGCCAAATCAGATACCCTCCATATTATTAAATGGTGTACAAAACCAGATCAGTTACTGCACCATACCCTGACCCTTGGACTTCACCTTTTCGGTCTGGGGCTCTGAGCACCTTTTCAAGAACCAATAACCACAGGTGCAGTCCTCTCTTCACTAGCCCAAGGAGCAGCAGGTGCAGTCCAGCGGTGGTTGCAGTCTCTCTTGCCAGGTCCAGGGGGTCAGCACGGCAGTCTTCCTTCGGTCCTTTCTCCAGTCCAGATGTGATCTGAGGCACAGGGTGCCATGGATGCCACATACATATTTATGCTCAGAAACTGCCCTTGAGGATGATTTAGTTACTCGCAATGGGCTACCCGGATCCCTCCTGCCTTACGACGACTTCCAGCTGTGTGTGGTATCTAGCAATCACAGAGTGCACTATTCTACCGACTCACAAGATGTATGAATCATTCCTCAGTTGTTAGGAGCTTGGTAGCCCACCCTAGAGGTGTGGCTGCCTGTGGCAACTAGTGTCCCCTCTGTTACCGCTGCCAGCCTGCCTCCCTAAACAAAGAGACAGCCCTGCTCGAGTGTTATCGCCACGTGCCCACTAAAGGCAGCTTCTCCTTTGAAGCTCGCCTTTTGAGCCAACATCCTGTGTGGCTTCTTGCAAGTCTCTATTTTTCCTGAGCGTGGGAGTCATTCACACTACTCCCGAAGAGGGCAGACAGCTGTCTGTTGGTCAGCAACTGCAAATGGCCACTGGATAACCTGGGCAACAGAGTGAGAAATCTCTAAAAGTTGCTGTTATTTAAAAGTGACATTAAACTTGACTTGGGCATCAAGTGGGGTTTAAGGCCACGATTAATTTGATACCTTGTACTTATTTTAGTTTTCTCATTCAAAAGTTAGCAGGGCTGAGATGTCAGCCTGTAATCTGTGTTAGTCATTTGGGCTACTAGCTTTTCCACAGTAAAGACAACAATTTGAAAGTTTTACTATTCAAACATGTTAAAGTACATGTCCCACTTAATAATGTATATCTCCGTTCCTTAGAACTTGGTATGCCTTCCTTAGGGGAGACTTGTATATATTGTCAAGGGAAGTGGGGAATTTGCCATTGGTTTTAATGACAAAGTTAAACTAGCAGTTGCAAACTGCTCTTCCAGGCTGAGGTGGCAGGCTGGGAGCCATGTTGTGCTTTGTCACACTCGGGGGTGGCACAGTTAGTGCTGCTGTCCAGGGAGGAACACTAACTTACATCCCCTGAGTATCCTTGGAACCACATACTAGGGACTTACAAATAAGTTAGCTAATGCTAATTCGGACTAGCCTGTTCAACATACATTTTGTAAGGGGCTAGAATACTGGTACTGAGGTCTGGTTAGCAGGCCTGAAGACACTGCCAGATTCGAAAAACCAGCAGTGTCAAACCAAAACTTTGGAGGTAATCATGCAAAAAGAGGCATTTTCTTACAAATGTTATACCAACGAAACCATTTCATTTATGCCAGTCTATATAACATGCTGTTCCTGGAGCCCAGTATTTGGAAATGAGTTTTAAAGTCCCAGTAAAAAGTCTCCGCATCAGACACAATCTCCTGAAATCTTACATATCTCTATAACAGTCTGACCCTGTGTCAGTAGATCATGCAACTCTGCTGTTGGACATTTCAAACACCTGCAACCACAGAAGAAAAGGACAATTGATGAACATTTCCGTTATAACTGAAACCATGCCTGAGATCCTCCATAGCAAGTATCAGCACCACCAAAATGCACAGAGCAGGACAAACTTGAAAAACATAGCTGCTGAAGTTGCTTTAGTACTGAGATAAACGTACTGCTTTTCCCAAATCTGGAGATTTACCATCTGACTCAAAAGAAACTTTTGAGCTCAAAACTTTCCACTGTGCAGGCCTTTACGAGGCCAGATACTTTCTATGCGAGGTGGCATTGATGGTTTTTCTTTTCATGACAAGAAACTCTGTTTCGTGTCGAACCAGGAAATCTTGCATGCCAAGGTCGCACATTTCCTGTGGAGCCACAGCATCTTGACTAGAGATGTTTTTCTACGTCCATATTCTTCTAACCTTTTTCTCCTGATAACATACCCAGCACCCGGGCTTCATGCTTAGCTTCCATGGCAGCTGGGTGCAGATAGGACTAGGTGACAGGCTCAACCACTCACTTCAGTAGGGGCACCAGCTCACACTGTCATCTGGTTAGTCACAGAAAAGATGTTCTCTTGTCCTGTTCTCTTGCCCTTTGTCACGAGGATTATAGGTGACCACAGGTGTGAACTTTGAGAAACCCTTCTGTTTTTGGGTAGAAGGGAGAGCAAGTCCAGGCATTAGTCCTATTCCAGGTAGACATATTCTTCCTCTTTTGACCTTTACCATATCCATTGTTGATGATAGGTGTTGTTAGTGGGAACCTTTTTAACAGTGGCGGCTAGCAGTTATTAGTGAGAGGTTCTAGTCCTATCCTCAGAAACTCCCTCCTCCCACATCAAACCTGCCTAAGGTTTTAGTGCTTTGTGTCACTTTATGTAAACTCATCTGAGAAAACCCCTACGCTTGTGATCTTTCAAGATGACAGGATCGTAGGTCGTTTGTTATGCTGTTGGAGTAAAATGAGGAATCTCCAGTGGAAATCCAACTCAGTCTTATGAGCTCGGGCCATGACCCTTGGAGGCAGATGATATCTTGGCTGACAGATAGCAATCCACCTGGTGAGACCCCCGGTTTAAACACATTTACTATAAACATGTTATTTGGGAGATGCTGCCTGTCCCTTCATGCCCATCAGTTATTTTCTCTCCTTCCATTTCTTCTTATTCCAAAGTAACTAGGGGTGGAGGGCCTTTAATTAACTCCAACTCGACTGCCTTACTGCCACAGAAACCAGAGTTTTTATAATGGTTTTTAGATTTTCTTAGCCTTTCCCAATTCCAAATTATTTTAAAAAATGATTTTTATTCCTAAAAAGGCTTTCACAAAGGGGAAAAGCTATTAAAGCCTATGCAGTGAGGTCAAATGTGTGATCCTCTCACTGCAGGAGTGTGCTAATCGTTATATTGGACATGTCACTGCTTTTATACATTATGCATGCAGGTCTTGTTGGGTCCATGGCACTAGTTAGGTGTAACCTATCTAATGTAAACACTAGGCTTTTCAACATTTCAAAAACAGTTCCTTGCATGTCGTGGCTTTTGACTGCAGTTGGTTAGGCCTCTTCTTGAAGATGTAAATTGGTGCTGTTAGTTCAGTTTTCGTATCATTTTACTATTGTATCACTAACAGTTGTGATATGACAATTGGTTTTAAACATACGTTAATGCGCATTAAAATAGCATGTGCACTGGGAAGCAGTTTAGTACTCTCCAACTACACTGAGTCCTAAAATACCAGACTGTCCGATCCATAAATGCAATAAAACTGGGGAGACCACACTTAGTTATTTTCCCTACAGTCTGTATGCATGGTTTAGCTGTTGTTCAAAGTACACAGTCGTCTATGATGGATTTGTCAATTTGGAAAACTGAAAGACTGTAGCTTGTTAGTGGAAAATATCACAGGTGTCAGGTAACAGTTAATATGCAATTTGAGGGATCATCTTTGCAACCTTTCCTAGAAATCTGGTACATAGACACATTCATAATTCACAACTTGGAGACGAGGGCGTAGAGCAAGCCTCACTTTACTGGACGCAGAGCTCAGAATTCATATGGATGCCTTTCTGGCCTGTCATTATACCTCTTTGTGGATGTTCAAATATATATATCTATAGTTCCACTGTAAAAACAAAGTATAGTTGGTACAAACTAATGGCAAAAAGTTGATCCAGCAGAAGCCTTACAAAAAAAAAAAACACACACACACACAAAATGACGCAAGGAATTTTATTACTCCAGACAAAATAAAATTTGGCTCTGGAGCAATTCACATGCAACAAAAAAGTCATTTTACCTGCTCCTGACCTTTACTTGGTCGCTGTCCGTAGCTCCTCATACCTTGCCTTCTGGAAGTGCCATTGGTGGGTAAAGATCTGGCTGGTGTTTTGACTAAACTGTGGATAAAACATACAAGTTACTTACCTTCAGTAATGATATTTCTGGTAGTGACATATTCTAGTTGCAGATTCCTTACCTTTTGAATTCCCCCTGGCTTCAGACTGGATCCGGATAATTTTTCTTCGAGCAGTACCTCTGCGCGCCATCAGGTGGCGTTGGTCGATTCCGCGGGCGTATGTAGCGTCTTGTTTGCCGTGATGATGTCACGGTCCTATATAGGCGCCACCCTGGTACGCTGATGTCCGTTTCCTTTCACGACTTTCCACGCCCGAAGCACAGAGCCATGAAGAACACTGATAGTGGTGTGCTAAAGCTAGAACCCTTTACGGAAAGTTCCTGCCCCTAGAAATCAGTTCCCAGAGCGGGGAGGATGGTGGGTCGGTAAGGAATCTGCAACTAGAATATGTCTCTACCAGAAATATCGTTACCGAAGGTAAGTAACTTGTACATCTGATAGAGACTTCTAGTTGCAGATTCCTTACCTTTTGAATAGATACCCGAGCAATACCGTCCCCGGAGGTGGGCTGCAAACCAAAATCACACCAGGAAGTCCTGTAGGACAGAACAACCAAAGTAGCCATCCCTACGGACCTGACTGTCCAGGCAGTAGTGCTTGGTAACACAAAAGGATGATGGATGGAGTGCTGAACAATGCAAACACCCACCCCCAGTCACAGATCTGGGTTTAATCCATCGTTCTTTTGCTCACCATCCCACCCCAGTTTGGACCCAGCCATATGCAAATCAGTCTTGACCCTGTTCCTCATGGGAACAGTCCAGCCTGAACTGCCAGGCCAGGTCCTCCCTGGACCGGAAACCAGCATCTTGGGACTGGTTTCAGGGTATTACCCTTCATCAGCCAGGCTAGCTTGAATCCAGTGGCACAGTGAGCACGGGACCCACCTCTGGGCATACCCTTCCCACTTAGGGCAACTTTAGCAACACAAAAGGATGATGGACGGAGTGCTGAACAGTGCAAACACCCACCCCCAGTCACAGTGCTGAACAATGCAAACACTCACCCCCAGTCACAGATCTGGGTTTAATCCATCGTTCTTTTGCTCACCATGAACGATGGAGCACCCCAGTTTGGACCCAGCCATATGCAAATCAGTCTTGACCCTGTTCCTCATGGGAACAGTCCAGCCCGAGCTGCCAGGCCAGGTCCTCCCTGGACCGGAAACAAGCATACTGGGACCGGTTCCAGGTCATCAAGCTTCATCAGCCAGGCTAGCTTGAATCCAGTGGCACAGTGAGCACGGGACCCACGTCAGGGCATACCCTTCCCACTAAGGGCAACTTTAGCAACACAAAAGGATGATGGACGGAGTGCTGAACAATGCAAACACTCACCCCCAGTCACAGATCTGGGTTTAATCCATCGTTCTTTTGCTCACCATGCCACCCTAGTTTGGACCCAGCCATATGCAAATCAGTCTTGACCCTGTTCCTCATGGGAACAGTCCAGCCCGGACTGCCAGGCCAGGTCCTCCCTGGACCGGAAACAAGCATCCTGGGACTGGTTTCAGGGTATTACCCTTCATCAGCCAGGCTAGCTTGAATCCAGTGGCACAGTGAGCACGGGACCCACGTCTGGGCATACCCTTCCCACCTAGGGCAACTTTAGCAACACAAAAGGATGATGGACGGAGTGCTGAACAATGCAAACACTCACCCCAGTCACAGATCTGGGTTTAATCCATCGTTCTTTTGCTCACCATGCCATCCCAGTTTGGACCCAGCCATATGCAAACAGTCTTGGCCCTGTTCCTCATAGACCGGAAACAAGCATCCTGGGACCGGTTTCAGGGTATCACCCTTCATCAGCGACGTCATCTCTGCGAACACAATGCCTCCGACACCCACGGAGTCGACCGACGCCACATGATGGCGCGCAGAGGTACTGCTTGAAGAAAAAGTCTCCAGATCCAGTCTGACGCCTGGGGGAATTCAAAAGGTGAGGAATCTGCAACTAGAAGTCTCTATCAGATTGTACTTGTTATTGTGAATTCAACATCCATCGTCTAACTCAGTGCTGTCCTACACTCAGCTGCAAAATGGGTTCATTTTGCAAATATGGTCTCATCACTCCCACACTGTGCAATCTCTACTACCACTTCTGACTGGCAAAGTTTGCCCTCAGTCTAAGAACTCTGACTTTTCTTACCACGTGGTAGAGAAAGAGTCAAGCTCGGTAATAATATTATTAGGATTTATTATAAATAAATGTTCCCAGGAGCAGAGGGAGGACCATCCGGTTAGATGGTCAAAGTCCAACTGCCAAGAATACAAAGAATACATTCTAAAAGAGAACAAAACTGCAGTGAAAGGTTGTGCACACATGTGCCCTCAATGATAACATAACGTTCATTAAAGAACTTATTGCAAGGCAAACAAGGACAAGAACTGCTAGCATAACCTACTATGAAAAGAAGCAGATTACTACATTACAACATATCTGCTCCCTTCACATCAAAATAATTTACCCTACAATAAAGTCATCATATTTCTTAGGAAGAATAATCTCCCTTTTGGGGCGATTTGCTTTATTCTCAACATTAACAGATTCATCGACTAACAAGATGAAGTGGTGGTGTCAATGATTCCAAAATCCGCTTCAGAGTCACTTTGCATTTCATTGTTACCACAAATATCTTGTTCAAAAGTGGATTTCCTTGGATTACAAGCACAATCAGGATCTGCAAGAGAAGAACACTGTGACAATACAGACAAATCATTTATTTCCATATCAAAACTCAAATTACTATCTATTTTACTTTCCACTGTATTTTTAACAACCTTAGCCACTCTTTTCAAGTTTCACTGAGGTCTTACCTACCCTTGCCATTTAAAAAACTTTGGAAAATGTAGGTTCTCCTTTTTTTAACCATAAGGCAGTTTGATCCTGACATAACCATCAAATTTGTGTGTTAGATCTGACCAAATCTCTACCCGTCATATTATTTCCCTTTTTAATTCTGATTTGTCCATACATTTTCTTAATATCTATCACAGGTAAGTCTTGCTTTAACCACGACAGGGCTGACAAGATGCGTGGACACAGAAAAAATAGAAAATCCTGTATTTAAATTGGGTGAAGAATGGTAAGCCCAGATTTTCCCCTCAACAAATTCTTTGACATTGAGTTTATTGACCAAAGCTGCTTGCACAGCCTCCACAATGACCGTGCTGAATCTCTCAACAAGACCATCAAACTGGGAGAATACAGAGAAGTTTTACAATGCTTGATATCATTGTTCTTTATAAACTTATGAAATCTGTCTGATGTAAATTGTTTGCCATTGTCAGTGGCAATGTAAGTGGGTAACCCTTTTTCAAAGAAACATTCCTTTGAGAAACAAATGAAACTGTCTGTAGTGGGTTGAGACACCCACTTGACTTCTCCCCACTTAGAAAAATATTCAATTAGGACAAAAGCATAGACTTTGCGTCTAGTCAGATTCTCTTAAGGTCCTAAAATATCCAAGGCTCATTTGTCCCAAGGATGTCTAGGAAGTTCAGATGAGATGAAATCCACTTTCTTAGTGATATGTCAGAACTACAACAAACAGAGCAGCCCTTGATAAACATTAGTATTTGAGTATCCATGTATGGCCATCAAACATTTTCTCTCATCCTTTCTTTTTTTTTTTAATTTACTGATGTTTTGATGAATGCCATTTGGAGGCACAACATGTTTCTCCTTCAAGGCTAAGTCATCCAACTCAGAAATGGAGTCCTTAACTTTCCAAAATATTTGCATAGATGGTGAAAGTACCTTTTCACGAGGCCATCCCTTACTAATAATTTCAGACACTTTCTGCAATTCTTCTTCTTCAAAGTACCTCTTTTTCCAGGACTCCTTACTAAACCCACCATCACATAAAGATAATACATCATGAATTACAGCAACCACGCAGTCTTCCAACAGATCAGGTACACTCTTAATAGCCAAATCAGGCAATCTGGAAAGACAATCTGCAACACTATTAACTGATCCTTGAATGTACACTGCCTTGAAATGATATTCATATATTTTGGACAGAATTCTCACAAAACGAGAAGAAACCCTACCTGTACCATTGCTGATAAGCAGGGATAACGTGAGTTTATGATAAGTTTTAATAGTCAATTTATTACCCCATAGGTAAGTCTTGAAATGTTAAACCGCCCACTTGCAGGCCAAAGCCCTCCCTTTCAGTAGTGGAGTATTTAGATTCTGATGATGACAAAGGTCTCAATGCAAATGCTACAGTGTTTTCTACACTCTGATCTTTCTGAATAAGCATTGCACCTAAACCTACTAAACTGGCATCAACATACACATAGCAGTGCTTTTTCTGATTAAAAGGTGACAATGGTAACTTTGACAATCAACTTTGTAAGTTTTACATATGCATTTTGATGTTCCTTTAAAATGTAAAAAAAATGTAACAGATTCCTTAATGGCAAAGCAATTTGTGAAAAATTACACACGAAACATGACTAAAATTCACGTAATCCCAAATATGGCCTTAATTGGTCCTTATAGACCGAAACACTAATTTTTTCTATCGCTTGTATCATGCAAGCCTTCGTGTTATACCTTCAGATGATATGGTGTATCCTAAATATTCGACCTTCTGTGTTATAAATTTACATTTTTCCATCTGGAGAGTCATTCCTCTGACCTGCAACATGTCCAGAACCTCTAACAATATAATATTGTGTGACTCTATAGAATCA
The DNA here is from genome assembly GCF_031143425.1 of Pleurodeles waltl. Taxonomy (NCBI): domain Eukaryota; kingdom Metazoa; phylum Chordata; class Amphibia; order Caudata; family Salamandridae; genus Pleurodeles; species Pleurodeles waltl. The sequence goes on along the minus strand of NC_090443.1, from coordinate 829,458,186 downwards.
GCAAAAATAAGGATATCATTCTGCAATGCTATGACCCCATCCGTGTTCCTAATAAGTTGAAACATCAATTTGTGGAACTCGGATGCAGCCAACACCAAACCAAATGGCATATTAAAGGACCTGAAAGCACCATCAGGTGGGTAAACATGGTAGGATGCCTACACCCTTCATCAAGAGTAATCTGATGATATGCAGGTTTGAGATCAAATGTGGTAAAATACTTCGCCTTGCTGAGCTATGTCAACAGCTCTTGAATTTTTAATAATGGGTGACAGTCAACTACTATTTGTTTATTTAAAGACCTCAAATAAGCATATAATATGAGTGAACCAGATGTTTTTAAAACTAGAACAGTGGGAGAAACCCTTTCGGAGGAGTCCACTGGTTCAGTAACACCCTCCTTTAACAGTTCTTTGAGTAAACAACTTAATTTGTTTCTTGCACTAAGGGGAACATCTCTTGGCGTGTGTCTAACCAGTGTAGCTCCTTTTTTTAAATCGATCTCGTTGAAGAACCCTTTGACCATGCCTAATTCTTTTCTAAACACATTTTTGTAACATTCAATGGCACCTTCAATACCTTGATTAATAGCCATACAATACACTGGAACTTCATCCAAAATTAATATTCTGTGGAAAGCACGGGCACCTTAGTGCCTGTTGGCCCATGAATGCTATGCAAGTGCGATGCATAAATAAAACAAATCAAGTTACTGAGTTTTAGTCCCCTGCAGAACCTTTTATTTCCACCAGTTTTCAAACAGCTTGACCATCATTATTTGTAGTGCAGTTTCTCAGTATTATAGGCAGGACTTGGCCCCAGAGCCATTTCTATTTTAGACAAAATAGCTTTAACCCAGTGACATAACAAAGGTCCCTGCAGCCCCCGTACACTGTCCAAGGGTGGCAGGCCCTTGACTGGGGTAGGGGGCCCCTCAAGGTACTTTTCAGGGGTCCCCTCAAGTTTTGTTATGCCACTGCTTTAACCTACGATAAAACTGTGGCCCAGTGGAATGATTTGCAGGCTGCGGAAACAAATGTTTGCAGCCAATCACTGAACTGTGCAATTTTTGTGGCTGCAGAACACCCTGCCATAAAAATTGACATGCATAATCATTTTAATTGTCCAAGAATTATTCTGGGGTTTAAGGGCATCCACTGCTACGTTTGTGCATCAGTGGTGGTATCTGGAAGCTGGATGATTTAACATATTTAGTTGTTTTCGAAAGGCAGCTTTGAATAAGCATTGGCGAAGCCAGTAGGCACAAATTTGCAAACAACTGTTCCGTCCGTCATCCTTTTGTGTTGCTAAGTTGCCCTAAGTGGGAAGGATATGCCCAGACGTGGGTCCCGTGCTCACTGTGCCACTGTGTCAGGCTGATTCAGGGTGATACCCTGAAACCGGTCCCGGGATGCTTGTTTCTGGTCCTGGGAGGACCTGGCCTGGCAGTTTAGGCTGGACTGTTCCCCTTGGGAACAGGGTTAAGACTGATTTGCATGTGGCTGGGTCCAAACTGGGATGGCATGGTGAGGAAAAGAACAATGGATTAAACCCAGATCTGTGACTGGGAGTGAGTGTTTGAAACGTTTCAGCACTCCGTCCATCATTCTTTTGTGTTGCTAAAGTTGCCCTAAGTGGGAAGGTTATGCCCAGACATGTGTCCCGTGCTCTCTGTGCCACTGGATTCAAGCTAGCCTGGCTGATGAAGCTTGATGACCTGGAACCGGTCCCAGGATGCTTGTTTCCGGTCAAGTGAGGACCTGGCCTGGCAGTTCGGGCTGGACTGTTTCCATGGGGAACAGGGGCAAGACTGATTTACATATGGCTGGGTCCAAACTGGGGTGGTATGGTGAGCATAAGAACGATGGATTAAACCCAGATCTGTGACTGGGGGCGAGTGTTTGAAAAGTTTCAGCACTCCGTCCATCACTCTTTTGTGTGGTTAACGTGATGAGAGCAGCACCAGGATTGAAAAAGGGAGTTACCTGGGGCCCTGGCTGTGATGTGACAAGAGGAGGAGGACCGGAACAAGGAGGCCGTGTCTTCAGCAAGCATGGTAATTAAATTTTTATGTAACTTATGTATGTATTTGATTTCTGTTATATTTATGTTATGCACCCACCCATTTGCACATCCCTCAATCGCTGTACTTGCCAGGTACTGGTACCACACTGAAAGTGACAAAGCAAAGCTGCATATAAGCGCCACCCATGTGCCCCGATGTCTGTCCCTTTATATCCTGTTCTTCTGACGTGAATTTGGTGTGGCTTCCGACAACTTCTAAAACTAATTCCAATGTAGGGAACAGTGGTTCACCACCACCTCCTAAGAACTTTCCTGAACCTGGGAAGGCTCCATTCAAAGAAGAAAGCCCTTCTGGAAAAAGACTCCGAGAGCCTACTAGATGAAGAGGACTCACACAAAAAATACCCCTGTGTTTCTGCTTTAGAGACCGAAAAAGCAGAAGGATTACTGAGGACTGGACCCTGTAGGAGACCTGGCTCAAAGTTTGTTGACCAGGAGGATATTTGCTAGATGTTTAGAAAAGTTGAGACTTAGTCATCGTTTTTTAGCTCCAAGGGACTGCAACAAGATGCTGAAGTGTCCCTTGGGAGGTCGCACCTAAGGCAGGCAGGAAAATCAGGTCCATCCCATTCGAGGCTTTTTGAAGTGCTGAAAACTGGTTGAACAGGATCTAGCAGCAAAGGTATCCAGCCTTGTTGAGCCCTGGCCGGCTTCGACTTGTAGCCTGGTCTGCTGGAGTACCCTGATTTCCCAAAAAGTGACTTAGGCTGAAAGTACATCTTTGAACCGAGGTGAGGAGATCTGTCAGACCCATGAAATGACTTCACTGGCTACAAAATCCAGATTTATACCCATTTGGAGCTTTTGGCACCAACGGCTTCAATGCAAGCTTGATTACAACGTATCTGACTTTGTGGGATGTTCGCCAGCCATGGTCTGTGACCACGACGATCCGCTTGGCTTATCTGACCTCTTCTCTAAAGTGTTTGACCTGACATTGTGCGTAGGTACTGCAAACAGTGACTTTTGTTTGGAGCTCTACTTTTTCAGTGCACTGTTTGCTTTAAAACCTAATAAAATCATATCTCTGGTTTATTTTGATGATTTTGGTGTTTTTTGCCATTACATTTTTCTCTATTTGTCTAAATTGTTCTTGGAATTTTATTGGGTTGTGCTCCTTACTTTAAGATTGTTATTACTGCTAGAACATAGCACTGACTGCTGGGGATTTCCTTCTGAAGATGCCATATCTACCAGCAGCAATTGTTTCAGAACTGTGTTTTGACATAAAGACAGTGAGTTTGAGTTGGTAATGGTACACCACTCCTAAACTGATAACCCTGTTTCTGACAGTTGGGCATCTGCATTCTTCTTTTTTCTGCTCATTGTTTAACACAAGGTGTTCTTTCCTTTCATTGAATCTGGCATGTGTGGTGTACCATTTGCAGTGGTCATATTAGTTCTACCAAGATACGCATCTTGTGTTCTTCTGCTTAAAGAGGAAGAGTGTAAAATATAAAATGTACCTCAGTCACATAATTGTGAAGCAGATAAAAAAAGAATTTGGTACTTGTCAAAGTTGCCTGTCTAATGGTTGAAGAGTCACCTCATGTTGTAACAATGTGACAAGGGCGCCTTGAAGATTATTCTAAAAAACCTTGCAATAGTTGACCAACAAAAGAGGACTCCCCTTTGTGGATTAAATCATATGGGTAGAGAGCACCCAAAGGAACCCATTTCATAAACAAGGCCAGTAATTAAATCCTTCTGTCATAATGTCATATGTCTAAAGGTATTGCCTTGAAAAAGCACAGTTTCATACAGTGAAACACGTCATGCCTGTTTTCTGCAATTGCATTAACTGATATAGTGCACTTTTTATAGTTGATTGGACTTATATCTGAAAATGAACTAAACAAAACTGAAGAATCCAAGTTTGAGGAATGATTGAATTCCTAAATTGTATTTGTTTATAGAATTGGTTACTTTGGGTCCTACCTGTTTGCATGAATGCAAATTACTGCACTGGTGTATCTAGTACTACATTGAACTACTGGGCCATTCTCTCCTAGAAACACCCTAACATTGAATTCTTCACTAACTAGATACCTAAAATCCTAAAAAAGAATGAATAATGGTGTTACGTATCTTTCACAATTTCTTTTGTTGGTACACCATGACAAACTTCCAGGCTCAAAGGTGTGGACAAACTGGATTAATATGGAAAGACAGTGGATAATTACGTTCCAATGACCTGGTTCCAGCTTATACACAAAGAATGCTTAGGTAGAGTCCCTCAGTGATTAGCTGGATCTCGGGTGTCTTCTCCTTCTTGTTAATATTAATATCCTGGATATTAGTCCTTCTTTGCTGTACAGTTTAATAGTAGTTCTTAGGTGCATTGGTGGGCTCTGATGATGGTGATGTTGTGCGACATTGACTGACATTATTTTGCATCTCTGTTGCCAATGACTGGAAGATTACACCCAGAGTTCATGCTGAAGACGGTGTTTCACTCTTTTGATCCATCATGTTTTGCTGTTGTAATGACCTTTATCCAGAAACTCTGATTCTGCAGATCTGCTGGTGTGACTGATGTATCATTGCTTGCTCTGTGTATAATGCAAATATTAATACAGTTTAGAAAAATGTATGAGTAAAAATGTTATTGTTTTACCAGATTATTGTTTGCTTACAGATAAACAACCAGGTATTGTTTGGAAGAAGCCACCAAAATGCATCAGCAATAATCAAGACTGCTCCCGCCAAGATCAAGCTGGTTTTCATAAGGTAGGAGCATAATACAGTGTGAGAATCTGTTCGCTGTCGAAAATACATGCAATCCTTTGTATGAGAAGAACAGTTTTGTCACCTTTTAGGCACAATACTATTACTGTAATGCAAATATAAATTATTCATGAGCTTTTTGGGGATAGATCTATTTTAGTCTCCTACACAATGTTGGTGCAAAATTGATGATACATTGCATCTGGGTAAAAATGGCATAACATTCTTCCGTGGCTTAATCTTGACACTAGACCCCTATAAAAAGTACACAAAGTAATTTAGGGCATTGTTGATTGTTCCAAAAGTAAATTATTAACCATTGTAACATTTAGCATGGCACTGGTGAAGCAGAAACATGAACACATGCATTTTAAAAAAGGGATCTCATAGGAAATATCAGCAGAATACAAGAGGTCTTTAATTTTAAATATTTGAATTCTATCTTAAAATTATAGTGAAATCTTGAATGCATAGGCAATCATTTTACCTTCAATAACCATGTTCCTGACTAAGTTGGTTTTGTGCTCCAAATGGGAATGACGACAAAATGCCTGGTATTTACTTCACCCCTTCACTGCGTCAACTGTCCCCTTACAATCTTTTACTATGGTTTTAAAGTAAACTCGCTAAGGCCTGCTTCACCTTTGCATAGAGGAAGTCAACTCACAGCCAATTCAGACTATCATTCTGTGATTTAATTTACATTTATTTTTGGTGAAGATGGTCTCACTTGGACTCCAATTCTGATCTAGCAACATGTACGTGGTCTATAGAGAACTGATGCATGGGTGAGTAGTTTAAATTAGACACATTGAGGGTCCAATGGAAGCCAGGAAGCCATGTCCATTACCTAAAGAGCAAATATTTAAGGGCTTGTCTTGTGTAGCATAGACCCTGCCATTCTCCAGCTCATGTTCTCCAGTTCATGTTAATCAATGTGAAGCAGCAGGGGATGTTAAAGTGACGTACTCCAAGCAGGGATTAAGCACAGGAGTCAAGATATATAACTGTATATACACACCAACATGCCAGCCGTCTATCTACGTTTATTTAATTTATAACTGGCACATTTTGCCAAGTAATTAGTGCTTCAATGCGCACATTTAACAACAACACAAAATAAATAATTGCACCATAAAATGTATAAAGCTCTGATAGACATTTCAGATAAGGAAGGCTATACAGGGAGTGCAATTAATTTACCAAATGTCTCAGACATTTTTTTCCCTTAACTTTAAAAGAGAAATGTGTAAAGGTTGGAGGAACATGTTCCAAAGCTTAGTACAAACAATGCTAATCAGTTTGCAACCAAATACCTTTTTTTGCCCTGGACAAAGGGCCAAGACAGAATGTTGCTGCAGCATGTGTGATGCATGAATGGTGTTAAATATATAAAAATTAAAAATATCTGTGAAGTAGATGGCGATAGAAAAGCCAGAAAACAGATGTTTTATCCTTTCTCCTCACTCTTTTCTGGGCAAAGTGAAAAAGGTAACATACTGTTATCTTACCCTATTGATATGAATAGATTTAGCTCCTTCTTTGTTTACAGGTGCCCATCTCCCAATGCCATGTTGCTACCCATCATCAGGTGAGAAATTGCAAAGACTTTACTTTGGGAAAGGAGCTTGCAAGAAAGCTGTCTACTCTGCTTCCTCATGTGCTCTATAGCATTTACTATATTTGGTTTAACAGTGAGTTATTAATCTAATCAGGGTATGTCATCTAATCTTCTCTAGAAGGTTCCATATCCCACCAACCACACTGGATTGGTTAAAGTTTCATTTTAGTCCCGCCACCATATCAAGGGGAAATTCAGTTGAAACATCTACTTGGTGATTTCCCATATAGTGTGAAAGACGGATTCGGAGTAGGGATTATGAGGAGGAAAGTAATGTCTACTTTTACATCTAAGCAGATGACAGTCTTTAGATTGACCGACCATCAGTCAAAACCAACAGCATTAAATGATTGCTTAAACAAAGTTAAAAAAACAAAACTAAAAAACGGATGGATAACAACTGCCTTGAATTAAACCTTGCAAAAGCAAATCCTCATTTTTCACTTGTTTTTCACTCTTCTGGTTTAGTGTGTGTGGGTGTTCCTTACCTAGAAAGGATGTTAAAAGTCTTGGAGTCATCTTAGACTTCCACCTCAGTATAGACACCATAGTCATTGTGGTAGCATCAGCCTGCTCTTTCTATGTGCTTAAGTTTAAGCCCATTGTTCTATTTTTTCTTACTTTAGAAAGCTGGAAAACAGTTCTCTCCAGTGATTTAATCCAGTGTACTACTGCAAAGCCTTCTACTTGGGCATAAATGCTTATTTAATCCAACTTTTACAAACTACTAAAAATTAGGTGTCAAGACTTACCTCCTCTGCACCTCGCTTTACATTGGCTGACGATAAAAAAATAATTTCTTTTAAAGTTTCCTTGCCTTATCCATAAATGCTCAGAAGGTCTAGTGCTGGGCTCTGCCCTCTCAAAAATCTGGAGCTACCTACTGTAAATTGTTACTTTCGGAAATCTCAACTTGTGGGAAGATCTTTTTCCATTATTGCCTCAAAACCCAGGACTCTCTCCCCCTAAAACTATCACCTTCCATACCATATTTGGAAAAAGGCTTAAGTTCCTGCTTTTTACTAAATGAAAAGACATTCTCCACTCGGTTAGTTCCTTGTGTATTGCAAAGTCAAGGCACCTTCCCAGTGATATAAATACTAATTCAAATTCATTACAACATACCATTTCATTATATTATATAATATAGATATTATTAGTCCAGTTCATGAAAGGTTCCTAGAAATCCAAGAAGGACAATTGCATTAAATATGAGGCATATCCTGTAACTCTGCAATTTTCTCCAGTATATTCTTTAACGGTCTGAGGATATCACTTCTATCTTTACTGGAATATAATACTATCTTCAATTGCACTTCTGTATGTCGGGCAAAGAGATATTGTGAATGTTGTTTTCCCTATCCTGCTCTAATCCTCTTTTCTCATCATATCTGTAACTGCCTCTCATTATTTCTGTATGTGTAGATTGGGTCCTGCCTGTGGGTTATATTTTTACCCTGTACAGTACTACAATTTATCCTCGGGTGACCAACTAATTTTATGTCTTAATTGGCAACTCTGGATCCATCCTACCTGCATTGATGTCTCTTTTGTATTTGTGGTATAAGTTATCCCACCTAACTCAAACTTATCTGTAATCATGCTAAAACCATCGCCTTTCCATGGACAGAAAAACCTCCCACCAGAGACTAGGTAAAAGTTTGACTCTTTAAAGAATTGTGTCAGTGCAATAGGGTATGTTGGCATTGACCTTACTCCATGTGTCCATCACCATTGTGGTAATCAAGTTATGAAAATGTGGTTTGTCTATCGGGTCTTGAAATTACTTTGTGAGACCCCCCCTCCCTGCCTTCTATTCACAAACCCATTTTAGTTGGGCAGTTTCATGGTGTTCTTCTACCTCATGACACGCAGCCTTCTTCCCACCATCTTAAATTTGAAACATCACTATTTTTGACTGATTCTGATTTTTCACCCTTCCAAGATAAGTTGTACAAAGAGTTTTTTGAAGTCTACTCTAATTTCACCTTGTGTACCATGCCATTGGTGATAGGGCCTGCAAGTGGTAGATGAATCTTGGGAGAATGTGCACTTCTGCATCGTAGGATCTTCACTGATGGTCATAAATGCTTAAATGATCCCCCGCTATCTTTGTGGGCAACACCGTAGGTGCAAGGGCAGATTATAGAAGTGAAAGGATTAAGAAAAAATGTAGCCTTAGTGACTATCTTGCCTCTGCACATACTTTGTTGAAATGTAGTTTTGAAATGTTGTCTGCATAAACCTGCTGATTTTTCAGGAAATAAATCCACTTTTGTTAGACTTCTTCAGGGCGCTGTTTCTATCCTGTGGACAAATATATTATTCACATCCTGTGTTATATTATAATGGCAAACATACCTATAATATAGTGCTCCAGGTCCACACAGGCAACTTGAGATCATTCCAGCAGATATGACTTCAATAAACAGGCTTGCGGTGACAAACCTGGAGTACAAGTAAGTAAATCTTTCTTACATAGGCATTATTTTGTCCAGCAAATAGGTGAGTAAATGTCTTCATTGTTGTAGTATGTTTCAATTTTTTTGGGATAAGGCTTGATAACACACCCCCACAGTATTTGTTTATGTCTGTCAGCTTCATACTCAGGTATTTGATTCCACGAGACATCAAAAGTAGTTTAGATAACCGCTTTTCATTAATCATCCCCTCATGTGTGTCAGAATAAGATCCTCTATGTCAGACTTGTTTTTGTTCATCTTGCCCCTGACAATTAGGTAATATGTTCAGAAGTTTTGAAAATAAACTGTGAATCCAGGAATCCAAAAACATCACTTGCAAACAAAAGCAACTTAACTGTTCCTGCAGTGCACAATACCCACAATTACCTTTTTGTGATATTAATCGCCAGAAATCTATGAGTGACTTGAGAAGTGGGATGAGTGTAAACTTTACAAATATTTGTTTCTGATACCAGGATTCTAGATTTTGGTCCTCAGTAGGTGGCCTGGTTTAGTCTGGAAATATTCAGCATTAATTATTTCAGTGCAGTTCTTATGCAAAAATACTGTCAATTGGTGAAACACTATCTCTACATCCTGCGAAGTAAGACTTCATTTGTTTTCTTCAGTCTAACTTTGCAAATAATGTGGAGTGGTAATTTTATGGGAATTCTGGCTTACCAGATCCCTCTACCTGGTTGGTGAACATGCTTTAAATGTTATGGTGAAGACATATGGGGATAACTTACCAGCAAGATTAATAAGTGCGTTCATCCTGCAGAAGCTCATTCTGTTACTTTTTCTGATGGTTTAAAGGTAGTATCATTATTACTTAAGCCATTGTTGGGGTCACTTGTCCCTTTCTTCTCAAAGGAATTAGAGTAAAGAAAGGGCTTGAGCTGGAATCAGAGAAATTATTTCTTAAATGGGCTTGTAGACCAAACTAGTCCTTTGGACTCCGCCATGATTCCCATGACTTTACTCTACCACTTAGTAGTCCCCATATATTAGAGACAGTCCCTTTGAGGTCTTGTGCGGTGATCTTTATACTTTTGGGCAGAGAGGAGTCAGAGGTGCCCTGCATGTACAGCTTCTGTTATACAGGTAAGATAATTTTTATTTTGTTAGGGGCCTTTGTGCCAAAGTGCGTTTTTGTTTTGTGGTTGTCAGATTTTTTATATTTTAATTTTCTTTCTCATAGAATTTTGTTTTCGGTGTCAAAGCACAATTTGCCTTTCATTGGTCAGTAACATGTTAAGTTGTTATAGAGATACTACTTTTCTGTAGTCCCAAACAGATCTACATTCTGTTTCGCCTCCAGTGATTTTAATTCTAGTCTGAGCTGGTTTGATTGAGCTGCCTTTAACTGTTTAGTAACCACCACGGTTGTCAAGAGCTTGCTTACCGCCACCATTAGGGTACCTGAGACCACCATACCCAAAGACTCCTTTTGTCATTAATATATTTGTAATCCTTGATCTGGTTCTTTGCTTCTGAGCAAATAGCTATACCTTACTGATATAAGTTATCATCTATCCACCTCTTTCTCCTGCAAACATTTCAAGCAACCCAATAATGTTTATACCTTGAATCAACTGACATGACACAATTGGCAAGGAGGAATGGGTGCGTGATCCCACTCCTACCTGCTTTGCCCACTGCACTTACTCATTCCAGTCAGGAGACTGAGTTCCACTTTTGTTTAAAACCTTCAAGTGTAGCTTTGTTGCCAGAAGTAAGGCAGAGCGACAGGAAATCCATTACTGTATCTCCCAAGATCACAATGACAGGTGTGGTGTACATAGTTTAATATTTCCTTCTCCTGTATAGAATCAAACACTACATTTCCTGAACTAAGATCAAGATCATGCTTATTATCATGTCCCCAGCCTAATGTGCTTCCTTTGCATGGTCCAAGCTTTGCTAGAGAACAGCTGTCATTGCAGCTTTTGCCTTTCTTTTGCCAAGACCCCCAAGATCACAACTTTTTATATAAACTGCCTGAAGGCAAACATATTAAAAAAAAAACTCCAAAATAAAATGTGAGTGAAATATCTTTCAAGACATCCATTCTATAGGTGACTTCCAAGATGGCTTGATGGACATTTTCAGTTGTTGTTTATTTACATATGTGATTTCTAGACACTGTAGTACCACTTCCTGGATAGCATAGTCAAGCTGTAGGCACAGTTTACTCTTCAGGAACCAGATGTGAACACGCCCTCTACATGAGAAAGTTGCTGCATTTAATGTATTCCAACTGCATCCAGACAGGACAGTATAAAGTTTTGAATAAAGAAAGTTGCATGGTGGTTTATGCTAGATCTTATCTCAAATCCAAGACATTTCATCCATCCATGACTGGCCTACCTCTCATCCTCGTCGTCTCATCCATGCCACTCTCACTCAGAGACCTAAACCGAAAATCATTTGTGATCTCTAAACACTAGATCACTTTTCCACCCCCCTCTCCCACTGCATTTCCCTTCAAACAGCTCCTCGCTCTTTAAACAATGCTCTAGCTAAATCGTGATAACTGCTACCACATTCATGCATTGGCTCCCCACTCTTTCAATCCAGAATAGTCCCACCCTGACATTTTGGACTATAAGTGCTCCAGCAAGTCAAGCCACACCTTTGTCCAAACTCCCGTCAAACAGGCCCAGACAATATTCAATAAATCCACCTTGATGCCACAAATTCCTACCTGACTATCCCAACGTACTAAGAGCTTATCTGTTGACCTAAAAACATTTACATCAATATGCTAGTAGGCATGCAGTATCATATTGACTCTGTTTTTTTATTAAACTTTTTTATTTGATTTTTGTTAGTTTTAACCACTGCCCCAGTAGAACATTTAATCATGACATATCATCTTTAGTAGATGCATGCTACAGAATACATATACATATTCATTACACACTCTGATCTAGAGCAGCTACATCTCACATTGTGTATGATTTATAAGGAGGTCCCATCCTAACAGTTGTACCTTTCGGCGGCATTTAAGTTCAAAACATGCTTCAGTGAAGACAGCCATCCAGTGCTGGTAGTCCTATAACAAGTAATCAGGCCTATCAGACAGGTACAGTATATGTAAAGAATGCGTCTGTTTCATAATGTGTGTGCTTCAGCATAACTTGAGATAGCAAGTGATAACAATAGTGAGTTTAACAAACGTAACAAGAGCCTCTTAACAGCGTCCCACCTTCATTCTACCCCTTGCCGCCCACCTAACGTATCCACTTAGTCTCTCCCGTTTTCTAGAGGTAGGGATATGCAGCAATTCAGACTGCTAATGCTGTACAGTTCTTTGCAACAGGATCACAAACCGCTCCCTCCATCCCATAAGCGATGCACAATGGACACTACACCTCTAGGTCTCCAGATTGCCATCAGGTAAACATATTCACTCTGTTAGCCACCCTTCCAGCCCCAAACATGCCTTTCACCACTATTTTCTACCTTGACTTCTGTTCCTTTGTAGGGTTGAGCGCGCAAAGCGCTCTGTCCCTGTTGTAATCTCTCTGTGGGCTTTTAATCATGCCCACCGCAGGCCCATCAGTTTGGGCTTGCCTTTTACAATTCGCTTGATTTCATTAGTGAAAGGCATGCATACGTCATGCCTTTTCTGGTGTTTAGCCCTCCTCGAGTGCACCGGCCAACTACTGAAAACATACCAGCCTCCATGTTTTCCATATGGTTTCTGCACTATTTCTTCTCTTTATTTCGCAGGCAGTGCGATCTCGCTGGGCAGTAGTAGAGCGCTTTGCATGACATCGACTCTGTTACAAGTATAATTGCACTTTTGCCGGTTACATGGATAATTGCATTTTTGCTGATACGTTTGAAAGCGAGCAAGCTTCTGTTTCCTTTTGTGTGTCTGCTTTGCGCTTATGGCAGCCGTCGGCTCACTTGTATTGAAACTGTTTTACTTTTTGGGTAGAGGTTAAAAAGGTGGTGTAAGATTCATCCAATAAACTGTGGTCAACATGTGTCTGCCTACAAAAACCCCTAGCACTGGTGTAGTCTCATTCATCTGGCCCAGGGATTCCGCCCTGCAATATGACGAAAAAGGTGTAAACATATACCAGCAATGGCTGGTGAATTATTTTACAAGACTGGTATCATGATCTGGAATATTCAGGTTTGCAAGAATACAAATAAAGACAGTACCTAAAAAAACTTAACAAACAGTGGTGTACTGGTGCAAGGACAAATGCATTGACTCATTGAATTGGATAGTTGCATACAAACAGGGTGAAAGGTGTGCACTGCATACTTAAGTGTAACAGTCTAAGAGCCTGATTTAGAATTCAGCAGATGAGTTACTCTGTCACAAATTAAACGGATGTACTGTCCACTGCATTACAATTGTATTATATCCAACAGCATTTGTAATGGGGCAGGCAGGATATTCATCACGTTTGTGACAAAGTGATCTGTGCGCGGAAATCTAAATCAGCCCCTAAGTCGGCAGTTCTTAAACTTTTGATGGCTGTGGACCCGACTGAACGATTACTGGAAGCCAGAGGCCCCCACATAAGCGATTTACATGGTTTGAACCCCAAAACAATAGTCAAGAAAATACGGAAACAAGTACACATCAAATTAATGCACAAATTATTAAATATATGTTTAATTTACAAACAAAAACATTGTTGGAAAAAGGAAAGAAAGAAGAGAAAATAAGTAAAAAAGAACAGAAGGGACAAAGAAAGGAGAAAGAAAAAATGAGAATAAGTAAAGAAAGTCAAAAAAAGAAAAAAGGAAGAGGGAAAGAAAGAATGCAACTAGAAAGAAGGAAAGAAACAAGGGAAGAAGAAAAGAAAAATCAAATAATGAAAGAGTAAAAGAAGAAAGAAGATTATAGGGAAAAGGGAATTAAGGAAAAAGCAGGAAGGCAAGAAAGAAAGAAGGCAGGCAGGAAAGAACGATAGAAAAAAGGCAGGAAAAAAAGAAGAAAGGGAAGAAAGAAAGAAAAAGGAATACAAGAGACAATGTAGGAGGAAGAAGGAAGGGAGAAAAAAGAAAGAGAGAAAGGCTTGCCAAGCTCGATAAAGCTCACTGGTGAGCATATACTTAGAGTTAATTTGACCTTATGGGAAATAGTAGTAGTCAGATAAACAATGCCACTGCAAAAGAATTTACAATAGCATTAGTAGAAGATGGAATCTGATGAATCTGGAATGTGCCCTGTGGTCGTATCAAAAGCTTCCTGCTATCACGTTAGGCTCTGAACAAAAAGACACTAAAGTAATTAGAAACTGAAAGCAAAAACGCTTGCACTGAATGGGACTACCGTGTGTGTGGATGTCCCTCTTTGGGAAGAGAAAAATACAGTCAATCAAAGTGAAGTTAACTAGTGGCTTAAGTAGGCTGATCCTTTGGCCCATGTGCATCTGCCGTGGTGGGCTGAAGCAAAATGTGAATTACACCGCGGACCAATAGATGAAGGGAGGTGGCCCCTTTAAGAGAGTATTTTATGTGTATAATTTTAGTAAAATCAGATGGTCTTGGCTAAAGCCACACCTAAAAAAAAAAAAAAAAAAAAAAGATACTACGAGTAATTGCCTAAGGCGTATTCTATTTTCGAGCTAGAATTGCTTCAAGGCACTTAAAGTAAATAAACCAAACACCTTATCATTTCTGGAAATTGAAAAGAGAGGTGTGCCCAGTTTTTCAATAAGAAATGTTTGAGTCGACCTGCTACTTTTCTGGAGAGGTGACAATAAAATACTTAATTGGCTACTTTCCTGCCTTTTGTAGGGTTTTCTTTGCCCAAAATGTTATCAAAGTATAAATTCCTTTTCTGGTATCTCGGTATATTGCCAGGAAACCCTGCAGGCGAAAAAGTGTTTTCTGAGAAACAGCAGTCTGTTGCAGAAATCCGAGGGTGGTGTCCTGCACTAGTTTGACCGCCTGTGCCTTTCATGGTTTCAATAATTGGATTAAGGAAACACATCTTTCACACGCACATTTATTTTGAAAACACTTGCTTCCAGGACTTGTCAAGCATCTACATTTCGCATTGCAGTTATCCGGTTGGTAGAAGGGTCTAATCATTTGTTTTATTCATAACCCTTGTCACGACTCCTTATTTTTCTCGTTCAATAGGAATCATAGATTATTTTCACTCTTACAGCAAAAAAAAGGTTACAACTATTAACCAGCTTCAAACCCAGCCTTAGAAAAAAATTGTGCCGGGTCTCTGCTATTTATCCACACACTACCGGATTAATGACATCCATGGTCATTTGTGGTTACAGATAAGAGTTAGAATCGGGTAAAATAATGGCAATTTAAGGGCCACATGTACTAAACTTTGAAATTGAGTTCCTAATTGCGACTTCATGCAAATAGCAATTAGGAAATCGCAATTTCAAATGTATGAAATTCTTTTGAGTTTCTTTTGTGATTCCCAGTGGTTCGCAATGGACCTACCTCATGAATATTAATGAGGTAGGCTGCAATTTGCGACTCATTAGGAATCACAGCCAACACAGGGTTGGTGGCCTGCTGAGCTCAGCAGACCACCATGTCTCTGATTGCTTTTAAATAAAGCAATCTTAAAAGAAAATAGGATGTGTTTAAAAAGGAAAAAATGACACATTTAAGTTTGTTTCATTTTTGAGAGTCCTTAGGGACCCCATCCCATTTGTGAATGAGCTACCACCCATTTCTATTGGCGGTAAACTGCAAATGTTTTGTGACTGCATTCCGATCTCAAAACATTCGTACATGCTTTTACCGTTCGGTATTAGGAAGGGACTCCCTCAACCCACCCTATCCAAATACTGAATGGCAAAAACCAAATTGCGATTCAGTAACAAGTTACCGGATCACAATTAGGGCTTTGAACCTCCCAAAAAGCATTTTTCTAGTTGCAAAGGGACCGATTCTATGAATCAACCCATTTGCAACTAGAAAAATGTTTTGTACATGTGGCCCTAAATTCTTTGTTAATTTAAAGTGACGAAGGGAAAACTAAAATACAGCCTTTTCAGCCTAAAAAGCACGAGTCTCGTGAATCAGGAGTGTTTTCATGTATGTATTAATCCTCGTTATGCCTTTTTAAACTTTTAGTGGTACATCATTTATCAGTTAATACTGATCTATATATTTTAGATGTTATCAGTATTTGGGCTAGTGTGTGTATAAGTATTTGATAATGCAGAAATTGCAGATCTGGCCTGTTAGGGTAGTAAAGGCATCTACTGGTACCATGTGCTAGAGGGAGTCTGATAAGTGTACACTATATCACTGAGTAAGTGAACACTGGACAGGTTATTGTTTCATCTAGGTATGTTCACAGTAAAGCAGGCAGATGATAGCACGTAAATACACTTTACATACAGTCCATCTAAACCATTACTAATCAGGGTAGCATGTTGTCTGTCAGTTGTATTCTTTTGAAAGTCTTCCATATGGAAGTCTTTAGTTGAGTATTTGAGACCTCATGTTATTAATACATTTTTATGCAGAGCTTTTAGCTAGGAGTTTTTTTTTTTTTTACTCCATTAGTAGATGGCCATTGATCATGGCCGTGCATACATAATGACATTTGGGGCCAAAGGAAAAAAATGATAAAGCCAATGGATCTGTGATTGGTAGCAAAGGCATGACCTATTGGCTTTGCCAGTGCTTGTTTTTATTTTAGTCATGTCAAATCAAGTTAAAATTGGAGGTACTGAGGTTTACCTTAAAATGCTAAAAAGTGGTCTAAATAATCCGGAAAAATTAAATGAGTTTGAGGGTATATAGGACCTAAAAACTCATTGATTATAGTGCTCATCATGGGTGTGTGAGAGAGAGGCCACCTAACACCATGGGAACAGACTGCCAACGGCTGTGGAAAAAGAGCACATGATTTGATTAGCTGCACTAATTAAGATGTATCATTGTGATTAGAGGAAGAAATACATCTCACCTTTCCTAAGTTAAAAAGATTAGCAAAAGATAAATGCAATGGGGCCTATTCACAAGCATAAATTTACCCATGTATAAATCTACACTTGTACATTTACTCTTACCCTTTGATTAAGTTTACTATTTTTCAGAGTCCACATTTCCTAGAAAATGTAGATTTGCATGTCCCCTCCCCCTGAAACCAGGAAGTGGAGCCAAATTCATAAATGTAGAGTTACTAATAGCAAGTTTTCACAAACAAGCAGATATCTCCATTTGGAAGATTATAGGGACATTTTTAAAAAGTTATTAAACTTTAAAAACAAGTAAGAAAAATAGTTATAAATACCAATTTAAATTAATTTCATATATTCTTTTTAAATATAGAACAGAATGACAGTGTGAAAGCGCTGTCAACTTAATTTTGTATTAAATATTTAATTTAAATATATTAAATAAATCATTTTTAAAGATTAATTTAAAAAATCTGACCTAGTGTAAAACGTTCATATGCATCCATATAGTAAACATTTGTAAATTGTATCTATAGAATAATTTAAATTATTGGATTTTTAAAACAGTAAAGTTACATTTATTTTAAAATTAACGATAGTTATTACAATGTGTAATGTTTTTTCTATATAGTTTTTTTATTACATTTAATTTGTACTAGTATAACTAAATTAATTTATTTTAATATGTCGTCTTCCTATGTGGTGTTTTTTTATGTCGCTACCTCAATTATTTTGTATGGGAACGTGCTGCAACACCAGCAGTTGGCCATGTGTGGTGCTGGACTTTTCCCAGTTCTGAGCTGTGGTACATGTATGACCGTTCTGGGCCATTTTTCGCTTTATAATAAATATAGAAGCGTGGTTTAAAAATAGCAATCCACTTACTTATTTGTGGCTGGGTGTCTGTCCCTTCCTAAATGCCTCCTTAATGCTTCCTAAACTCCTCCTTGTCCATCCCTAACCCCCTCCCAATTTGTATTACAGTAAGTATTCCCCACTTTCCAGCAACTCATCTCTGTCCTTCTCACATTTACTACATGTAGGTGTACATCCACGGAAATCTCTGCATACAAAAGACAGGGGAGTCAGAGGCTTTGACCTCCTCATGTAGGTTTGTGAATAGCATTTTTAGTACATTAGTAATACAATTGTAGTAGTACTAAACATACTACAATTGTTTTGTGAATACGCTCCAAATGAGGAAAAACGTGGTGAGTACTGACCAGATGTACTGAGAACTGAGTGGTGCTAAGGTTACCAAAAATGTTGACTCACGGTTAGATTGACACTGTACCAAATAATCCACGATTTATCGGAGGGGAACTAAGGCTAAGACACTTTGAGCATCAGTATTATGAATGAAAGTGAGGAAATTTGATTGGTATTTGAGAGGTTGGGCATCTGAGGCAGACAATTCTTGGGACGAGATTCAGAGCGGAAACTGTAGGTATTTCTTTCATTCTGTCACTGCTTGCGGGATTCATGTGTGCATGTGCCTATAGGGATAAGATTCCAGGAACATGGTGTCATCCAATATGGTGAAGCCTGTGGAGGGAAAGGCCAAAAAGCCAGCCATTGGTTAACATTCAAAGGGCAGAAGAAATGATCCCTGGGAAAACATTTAGTTTACTAGCAGAAACAAATCCTAAATTATAGAGTCATGTTATTTGCTCTTTGGGATCAGGGTGTATTTGGCCGTATTTTTCCTGTTATCCTTAGAATTTTTTTGAATTAGTCAGATGAATAATCGCAATATTCTGAGATCAGTTCCCTAGAACAGGGGAAAACGTGTGGCATTTCCAGATCGCTTATTCTGACATGCAAGACTCAGAATTATGTGGCTGCACAGCATCAAATAACACAACCCATAATATTAATTCGCAGGTGGGTTACTGCCATACAAAATAACGTGCGGCTTCATAATGAAGCCATAATGGCAGAAACCATATTTGTATGCCCTTCGACAATAGGAAAGATGCCATGAAGTTGGGTGCAAGCACGGAAAATTGCCCCTTTAACTGCTCTTGGGGTAGTACATTATAGCATTTATCAGGGTTTAATAGACCCATCAGGACACTGGGCCCTGGTGCCACTGCACCTGCTGCACCAATTGTAGCTTCGCCCTTGCCTTTGGACCGAATAGCTGACAGGACCACGACGTAAGATCTGCTTTCCCAATACGTTGTATTGTCGAATTGTGTAACAGTAACATACGCGTACGTACATCCAGCGGGATGTGTTGCCATTTCTTTTGTGATTATTTTTGCCCTTTTCATCCTTTTAGTAAATGACGCGGTTGTCGTCAATCGCTTTTAACTATCTGTTTTAAATGCTTCCCTCAAAGCGTCTAATTCTACCTTGCTTTGCTTTACCACAGAAATGAAGATGCCATTAACCAGATGGCGGTCACGCCGTACCCTGTACCTCCAAGCTCGCAGTCTCCTAGTGAGGTAAGAGCCCCTCCCACTGCGTCTTACTCCACGTCGTTGATCATAATTGGACGAAAATGCAGTTTCTGTCCGGCCTGCAGGTGGGATCCGTCCTGTGGCGGCAGGCAGCATCCGTTGGGAATCGGAGTACAGACTTTAACCCTTACCCACCCCAGGGACCTGAGCACATTACTGTGTTTTCAAAACCCATTTTAAGTTCAGAAAAACACTTTAAATAATTCTGGTTCAATGGCAGAGGCCGCGCGATTCAATAGCTCTAGCTGCTTAAATTACAGTCATCATCTGTCATTTTGTGCTTTCAGTGCTGGGTAATGAGAGTGCGGTGCATGGGGAGTGCAGGGTATTAAACTCGAACCAGCAAATGATCAAAAGCGTAGCGGCCTCTTGCAGATACCGTGTATGTAGGAAAGTAAACATGTCATTTGTAATAAAAGCAGCCGACGCTTTACAGTAGAGCAGCTGGCCATATTTATAACTGTTAAAGTGAGTGGATGTGAAATAACGTAGCTCAATTAACTGAGTGAAACCCATCTGAGTAGCGGCCAGAGATCTGAACTATGGTCTTCTGATGCACCGTCAGAGCCTTTGCAAGATAACTTTCCATGAAATAAGAGCACATGGTGTTGGTTTGAAATTGCGATTTCTGGTAGAGGCTTCTAACCGTAGATCCCTCACCTTGTAAATTACCCCAGACATCAGAGTAGATCCGTACACTTTTCAGCAATTCCCTTACACGTCCACGTGTGGCATCGTGTAGATCTGTCCCCTTTGGATATGTCAACAGAATCCCTATTTATGCACCACCTGCACTCGCTGATGTTCGTTCCTTTCTGCACCTTTCAGCGTGGAGCTGACGCTAGCAATGTTGTCTTCGGACAGGCTTTTTCCAATCAGGAAAACTCTTTTTCATTTTAAACGCGTTTTCTTCTAAACACTTCGCAGTTTGCAGAATAGGTTTTATGCTGTGCCCTGACTGCTACCGAAAGATGTTGGTTATTGACACCCTGATCTCTGCCCCGAGTTCCTCCCCACCTCACACGAGAGTCGTGTCCTTGTTGTGTGAAGATATATCACAGTCATCCTCGACCGCAAAGCCAAATTAGTCAAAGCCGAACTCCGTAAGAACAAGTGGTCCCCCGTCCCCCCCCCCCCCCACCACACACACAAGCTCAAAAAGGCCGGTTTCTGCTGGAGCACAATGGGGTCCTAGAGGTCCCAGGTCGCTAACTGTTGGGGCCACATCAGTGGACACTTCAGACACACTTCTTGACCTATGCCCAAGGTCAGCCCCTTCCTGAAGCACGGATTCACTGTCTCCAGCCTCAACACTACTCTTGGTGCTGTGACCAACGCCACTAGCCTGAGCGTTGTCACCGGTACTTACGACACAGGCGCCGGAAACTGATTCAATTGTTCCTTTGGATTGCAAAGCTCTGCCCCTACTATCTAGATCACGTCAGTATGAGCATTCAAACCTAGACATCTCTCATCAATAGGGACAAATTGTATGAGGAGGGAAACATATTTGAGGACCTTCAGGATGCTAGTGTTCTGGCCACCTCACTAGACATTGGGTTATCCTCCCCAAACCCAGCCATGGCTACAAAAACTTCTCCTCATTTGCCACTGTGATAAGGAGAGCGGCATATATCATAGACCTCGATCTACCCATGCGAGAAGTAAAAAAAAAAATGTCCTTACTGAGGTTCTGAAACCAGACCAGACCAACCAAGAACCTCTATTGTCTTTTAACGAGGCCCTCGTTGATGTCCTGGTGGGCACCTGGGCAAGACCAGGATCTTGCTTCCCACTGAATAGAAAGTGGCAAGACACTAAGGCCTGGATTTTTTCCTACATCACCCATAATGGAGAGCTTAGTTGTAGAGACATCCACCAGCCACCAGGATCCAAATGCCTCCTACGACCCAGAACAAGAATCCACCAAAGGAAAACATTTGCAAAATACATGTTTTCCAGTGTCAGTTTTGCCCTTCGGTCTGTCAACACCTTATGTCTCCTACAAGTTGTGGGACAAGGTGGCAGACATCTTGCTAGCTGTTCCAGAAGACATGTGCCCAATGTGACAGTGTCTTACTTCTGAAAGACACGTTGCAGCTAAATATTTTTTAAAAAAGTTCAGGTCTGGATATTACGGATTGCCTGGTTAGGTAGTCAGAACCAGCGTTGTGCTGCAGCGCTATTCAAGGATTCACTCCACAGGGGTTTCCTCTGATGTCCAGCAAACCTTAATGGGCATGCCCTTTGACACCTTCAGGCTGTTTGGAATAAAGGCTGGCTCAGCATTGGAGAGATTTAGAGAGCAAAGCCACCTCCTGCCTTGCTAGGCCTCATTCAGCCTGCTCTACAGCTCTTCCTACAACATCCCCCCCTTTCCAGACTTTGGTAGTAGTTTCCTGCAAAGCAGTTGAAATAAAGTAGCCACAGGCCTCCCAGTCTTTTTGAAGGTGAGTCATTAGAGCATATCGACAGTGTCTGGGCCCCACCAGTCAACACACACTACCCAAAACCTGCAGCCACTACAAAGCAACTTAAATTTGCCCTTGGCAATACATGATCGCCCGGTGGGAGTTCAGGTCACCTTTTACCTCCCCAGATGGCAGAGCATCACTTCAGACCAGTGGGAATGGGTGCTCCAAATCATTGAATAGGTGGAATCCCTACCCTTCCCATCCTGTACACATCTGGAGGAATACTTGTCCATACTCCACAAAGGAGTTTGGGCTCTCTTGGCCAGGGGAGCAATAGAGAGGGTGCCAGTGTCAGAGATCAGGACTGGTTGCTACTCCTGTTACTTTCTGGTGTCAGTATAGGATGGAGACATCTGCCTTGTCCTGGACCTTGGCCCTCTGAATGTCTTCATCCGTAAAGACAGGCTTAAAATGCTCGCTCTGGCCCAAGTCCTATCTGCCCTAGATCCTGTAGACTGCATGGTGCTGGACTTGCAGGGGGCTATATTTTCACATCTTCATTGTGTGGTCCCACAGGCATTACTGCAGTTTTAGGTAGACTACAAGCACTTTCAGTTCTCTGTGCTCCCCTTTGGCCTTAATAATGCACCTCAGGTGTTCAAAAGTGATGGTGGTGGTAGCAGCCCATTTGAGGAGGATAAGAATACCACTTTTCCCATACTTCGACAACTGGCTGCTGAAGACGGGCTCTCCTTAAGCTGTTGTAGGCCACCTCCAGATGACAGCCAACTTATTGACATTGTTGTGGTTTTCCATCAGTGTGCTCAAGTGTCATCTGACTTTTTCACAACGGCTACTATTCATGGGATCCATCCTGGATACGTTGCTCTTACAAGCTGTCCCTCCGCCCCAAAGAGTCTGTGATGTTCAATGTTTTAACCCTTGACATGGGTCTTAGTGAGTGCAGCTCTGAGGCTCAATGGCCTCCTGCTTGCAGACCACAAGTGACCTCAGCACCAAGGTAGTCTATCAGACTTCATCCAGGTTTCAGAGGAGAGTACGAAAGACCTGCAATGGTGGCTGCTCCACCATGATTGGACCAGTGGAATACCCCTCTCCCTGCATCACCCTGAACTGTCATGATTGATGCATCTTTACTAGGAGAGGGGGGTTATCTGAGATAAGTGGAGATCAGACGACTGGTCTCTGGTGGGAACTCACGTCCATATGATCTTGTGGAGGTTTGAGCAATTCACTTTCACACTGAAGACTTTCCTCTGACCATGAACGGGGAATGGGTGCAGATTCTCCCAGGCAACATGGCCTTCCTGTAGTACTGCAACAATCCGGGTGATGTGGAGTCATGGTGTGCCAGAGGGCCTTGCGACTCTAGAAATAGCTGAATGTTCAGGGCATCTCCTTGACCGCAGAGCACCTGGCAGGATCTTTAAACACTGGGGTGGACAAACTCAGCTGACGTTGCCAAGCAGATCACAAATGGCATTTACCCTTTGAGGTATCCACCCATCGTCTTCCAGCAATGGGTAGAATCCTGATTTGATCTGCTTGCCACCACAGAGAACGCCCAGTGTCCACACTTTTATGCTTTGACGTTTACAAGGTAGTTCTTTTCTCAAAGATGCCTTCTGCCTACACTGGGGGTCGGGACTCCTGTACATGTTTCTGCCCCTGCCTTTCCTCCAAAGAATACTCAAAATGATCAAGAAAGTCCGGCAAAGAGAGTATGGTACGTGGAACTTCTGACCATGAGCACACGTTCTCCAGTTTGGCTGCCCCTTTCGCAGAAGCTCCTGTTGCAGCAGCAAAATCAAGGCCCTCATTACGAGTTTGGCAGAGGAGGTTACACCGTCCCAAAAGTGACGGATATCCCATCCACCGTTTTACAAGTTCCATAGGATATAATGGAATTTGTAATACAGCGGGTAACATATCTATCACTTTTGAGACGGAATAATCCCCTCTGCCAAACTCGTATGAGGCCCCAAGTGTTGCACCTGAGCCTGCTCAACCTACACTTCTGTGCATGGAGATTGATTAATGAAAACTGATGGCTTTCAGTCTTGCTCCAGTGGTTGGTGTAATCTTGGCATCCCAGCGTCTAGCCACAGGATGGTGCGATACGTTTTTTGCTTGATGTTCTTTCCCGACACAGCCAATCTCTAAATGTGCAGTTACTGGATGTTCTCCTGTTTTGTTTGTCCCTAGCCCAGCGACTCCTTGCTGTGCCAACAGTCAAGGGTCCCCTTTTGACCCTTTTGGCCTTCCTGTGTTTACTCTCCAGCCATCTGTGTTCAAATCCCCGGTGTTGAGTTTTTTGAGGAGTGATACCGCAGTTGAACATTAATTTGGGCCTCACTTATTTGAGTCCTTGAACCCATACACAGTTGTCCTTTTTGACTTCTATTAGGCCATGCCTCATTGCTGTAGCAGTGACAAGGTGAATGATCAAACTCTAGGCTTTGTCCATAGTTCCACCATATACATCTTTCATCCAGACAAAAGTGGCTTTTTTGTGCACTGCCTCACCCCTCCAAGGTGGAGAATGGCTTTACCCCCTTGTCCTTGAGAGTGCACCTATATTCTGTGTAGCCCGAAACAGCTTTTTCTCTGGAGCTAAGAAAGTCAAAGTTGTGCAAAAGAGGTCCTTCTCAAGATGAATTGTGTTATACATCAGGATCTGCTATGGCCTGTCCAAGAATCTGCCCCAGAAGGCCTGTGCGCTCACTCTACCGTGGTGACAGCTGCTACCACTGCGCTGGCTTGCGGCATGCCAGTTACGCACATATGCTAAGCTGTGACATGGGCGTCTCTGCACACACTCTCAAAGAATTACTGCTTGGGTAGCCAGGTCGAGTAAGATAGGCACTTTATTGATTTGTCCTGCAGGATTGCCTGGTCTGAGCTATTCTACAGACCTACCAGCAAAGGAGGTAGACTGCTTTGGTATCTGTTCACAAGGTGACAAATCTGCTTTTAGAAGTTTCTAACAGGAAATCGATTTTCATAGCTCTGAATCCGACAGGCACCAGCAGAGATCAAGAAAGAAACTGATGTTCTGAGGTGGCCAATGTATGGGAATCCTGACTTCATATCTGGAGTGGGCAGATCTGACTTGGAGCCACACAACGCCACCTGTTGACTTGCAAGGGAATTGCTGAAAAGCTTCTAGATCTAGTCTGGTGCCTGAAGAAATTCCCAAGGTGAGAAATCGGCAGTTAGGTAGTATCTACCTATCAGAACTCTGTTCATAGGGCCACGGGCAGGCAGGGGTTACTGGGCCTAACCTTGGGGTTTGAAGCCTTTTACCCCCGGTGTCCAGGGGCTTGACCTACTATGGATCCTGAGCAACTGGACCAAGTACCCCTTCTGCACTTGACTCAGTAGTAACATGGTTGAGCAGTCCAAGGCTCCCTTAAGGGGTGTGGGAGAGAGGGGGGGATGGAAGAGGGAGAGACATCTACACACGAGTCAGAGAACACGCTCTCAAAACTCAACATGTACGCAGCAGCAATAGATCATTTTCCAGCCAAATGCTTACTATTGTGATAAAAGTAGTATATTATTTTACCACCACCAAACAGCACTCAGACAACTACGCATTCCCCTGAGGTCAGGGCTCTTGTGTTTCTTTAGATGGTTTTCTGGAACCCACTAGCAACAGTGGCTATTCCCCATTTATTATAGGCCACACCAGTGTTATCCCTACTAGTAGTCCATGTCTCACACACTGACACTCTGTTAAAGTCAACAGTGTTCCAGTGCCGCAGTGCTATTTAGCAAGCAAGTTCCCCCTAGCCGACTGGCCCGAAATCAGTCTTAGTCATACCTGCATGATTGTAGCGACCTGCGCGCGGGTGATGGAGCAGTGGCAACTGAATCAGGTGGGTTCACTGTACGCATCCCAGATGGCCTGCACTCAGTGGTTGTAGAGTTCCTCACATGTGGTTGCACCACCACAGTGACCGAAGGTTCCTTGCAGCTCCTTGCTGCAGGGTAAGTCTCTGGTCTAATCCACTGTGGGTGGGGGATAATTGTGAAGTTCCTGATGCAAATCCTTCGTCTTGTTGCTGTACACAAGGGTCCCCCACGGTGGCCTCAGTTCTCTGGTGACGATTCCAAACAGGTCACAAGTCTTACTGATCCCAGTGACCCTCTCTGGCATACAAAAGGTCTCTGTATCCTCATTGCACACAGGTTCCAGCCTGACTGGCAAATTGATGTTCTTGGCAGCAGACCCTACTGGCCTACAGGATCACGGCTCACCATCACATAAGGGCTTTGGCCCTCACGACACACCGGCCCCCCTCATATACGGGGCTGCAGGCTCCACACTACATCCGGGTTGCAGTCCGATCGGCACAGTGATGTACACAACTTACTTCACAGATGCCCTCCTTTGCTGTACGAGGGCCACTGACGTTGCCCTGCAACGACCCGATCAGTGATGTAGCCATCTCCTCACAGCTTGCAAAGGGGGTCCAATCGACAGGGCTCACCATTGGACCTTACTCCCTACAATGCTGTCCTCTTTCTCACAGGGCACACTGGTTTTGGCAAGCAGGCATGGGATGGTGTTCCATGCTCCAGGGCAGGTGGTCTTGGATACCTTGGGTAATGTCCCCCCACCCAGCTGGGAGACTAGCAGGCCTGAGCTCCCAGTCCTGGTCACAGGCAGACATCTTTCAGAGCTGCCCCTCCCCACACAGCCCGTCTGGCTGCTTTGCAGTTGACAATTCTTGGGGTCTCAAGGTTCCCTTATGATAGTTAGAGCCCAAGTCTTTGAAGTTTATGTTGGGGGTCTGCTTCCTTTTGAAGTGCCCACTCCTCTGCCCTCTCTTCCACTTGAAAGAAGACTGTCACAGCAAAAGTGACTCCAGATCTGATAGCCCCCAGCACAAGCCATGGTAGAGAGAAGGGGCCACACCTGGATGTCATCCACTGTGATTGTATCAAAAGATTAGCACAGGCCCTCAGCTGTATGCTATGTGATTAGCAAATCAGCCCTATCTCCTACCAGACATGCCCAGGTCCTTTCCTTGTGACGTCTAGCTGAATCAAAGCGTACCCTTTGAAGTGTACGGTGGAAGCCTGCCTCTCCACTCTCCATTGTGTCCCCCTCACCTTAAAGGAACACAGCAATACACAGATCTCCCTGGGGGGCGGAGGGAGGGGGGAGGAATTCCTGCACCTCCTCTCCTAATGTTTCACCATGCAGCCCTGGGAGTCCCAAAATGGAATCCAAAGTTCTCCATGCTTTGTACCATTCACAGTTATCAAGTCCATGCATACAACATATACACACTGCACAGCACTACTCGCTTCATGTATAGTATCAACCACAGGCACACATACACCCAGTATATGCACATAACCTACATTTACTGCATAGTGCTGCATTACCTTTGTTATTGTACCACTCACAGATACATTCAGCACATATTTATCATACATACAGTGCACAGCACTACATCCTTCATGCATTGTACCACTCAAAGGCACACATACACACTGTACATGCACATAACATAGTACTGCATTATGCATGGAAAGTACCATTCACAGGCACACGTACCCAGCACAAGTAAACCACATGTGCTGTGCAGCACTACAGACCAAACCAATATAAGCCAAGTGTGAGTCATGCACACAGCACCAGACCTTTAAAATGAATGAACCTGCAGGCCTCACTCCTGGGACACAGATTAAACAGACCTGTTCACTCCTACTGATGACTACATGCAATTGTGCTGCTACCACACTCACGCTGCTTAACTCCTAGTGAAAGCAGTAGCCTTCCACAACTAAGAGGGTAGTGCTTAGGGCGCTCCTCTCAGTTTAACAAGACTGCAATCTGTGAAACAGGCCAGGGTTATGGCACACACGCATGATAGGTGTTTGTCTGTGACAAACAGGAGCATTAGGATCCTGAAATCAGTACAGTTGAGTCACTTATGGCAGGAGAAAGCTTCTCCTTCTCAACAGATGCTCTCCCGGATCAGAACACTCAGAACCAACTCCTATCCTGGAGTGGTTGGCTGGTTAGTAAGTAAAACAGGCAGGAAAGTCCATTCGCAATCATTTGGCTCAATTCGGCTCTGTGCTCCACTACAAAGGCTAACCCCTGCAAAGAAATAGACCATCTCAACAACTTAGGATTCCCTCCCTTCACAGCCATAAGCCATTTCAATGAATCATTATCTGTTTGTACTACAAACAGTGTCAATCAAATAAGGGTGGATCATATGTAAGGCCCACACTGTGGCATAGCAGTCCTTCTCAATAGCCGCCCAGTTTAGTTCTTTATGTAGTAATCTCCTGCTAACAGGCTACTGGACACTCTCTACCTTTGTCATCCAATTGAGCTAACAATAATGCACCTACTTTATCAGAGGCATTCATTTATACAATGAAAGGCTGACTGTAGGTGAGTGCTTTTAGTACAGGTGCAGTGCATAGTACCTTCTTCTGTCCAATAAATGCTTTCCGACACTCCTCAGTCCATGCCACTTTCCTGGGCTGCTTCTTAGAGATCAAAGCTGTCAGTGGGGCAACTACACTTCCATAGTAAACCATAAAGTTCCTGTAATACCCGGCGAGTCCTAAAAGGGCCCTTACTTCAGTCTGGGTATAATTCACTTCCTTCTCTATCACAGACTGAATCTTGGCGCCCAATTGATAAATCTTCCATTTCTCACCTGATGCCCAAGGTAGACTACAGAGGTCGCCCCTGTCTGACACTTGGTTGCCTTAATGCTCAGTTCTAACTCTTGTGCCTTAGCCAACACATGTCCTGTGGTCTTGCCATGAATTGCTGAATGCCTCAGTGTCATCCAGGTAGGTCATGCAGAAACCTTCTAGGCCTGCAAGAACATGGCTCACCAGGTGCTGAAAAGTGACAGGAGAATTCTTCAACCCAAAAGGCATCACCTTAAACTGATATAGCCCATGTGGCATAGGAAGTTGAGGGTTCTCCTTGGCATTTGGTGTCAAAGCAATTTGCCAATATCCACTGGTCAGATTCAAGGTGCTCAAGTACCTTGCAGCACGTAACCTAACTGGTTTTAGTTTTGATTGAGGGTTCGGTACTCCACACAGAGCTGTAAGTCAGTAGACCAGTGTTTTACTACTGGAACCACAGGACTACACCAAGGAGTACGAGCTCTCCCCATGGACCCCCCAGGTCTAACATTTTGGCAACTTCCACCTTCATCTATCTCTGATCCTGGTCAGACATTATCTAAATCCTGCCATTCACTGGCATACTGTCACCTGTGTTTATGAAATGGAAATAGAAAGGTGTCTACCCTGGAGTTAGCAAGAAGAGGTTGGCAAACTGTCCCAACACCGCTCTACATTTTCTCTACTGCTCAGACGTTAACTTTGGCTAACCTAACCCCTTCCACAGTGCCATCCTTCATATCAATATACAGTAAGTCAGGAAGAGGCTCACTGTCTTCATCAACTACCTCTTCCATAGCCATGATATTCTCTGCATAGCCTCTCTGGAGGTAAGGCTTCCTCCTGTTCACATAGTACACCCTTTTGGGTTCCCTTGTGACACCTGTGTCCATCAAGTAGTTAACCTCAGAAATATTCTGAAGTACCTTATATGGCCCACACAATTTGTCCTTCAAATCCCTGGAACAAATAGACTTTAGCGCCAACACTTCCTGACCTCCTTGATACACAATCAGCATAGCTTTCTGGTTGGACCAGTCTTCCTTCAGCGCTTGGTTGCCCTGAAGGTTTTGCTTTTCCTGAGTCATGTACTGTGGCATCAACTTGCTGAGGCCAGTCACATAATCCACCACATCCTTCTGTGGAGACTCTCGAGTTTCTATACCATCCTTCTCTGACTAAGGTGCGTGGACCCAACATC
This sequence comes from Pleurodeles waltl, assembly GCF_031143425.1. NCBI lineage: Eukaryota > Metazoa > Chordata > Amphibia > Caudata > Salamandridae > Pleurodeles > Pleurodeles waltl. The sequence continues at coordinate 829,428,587 of NC_090443.1, read as the reverse complement.
AGGTTTCCATACAGAAGCTCAAAGGGATTGAACCCTGCCCCCTTCTGCAGAATTTCTATGTGGGGAAATGACACAATAGGAGAAGATCCCACTTCCTCCTGAGGTTCTACTGTGGAGTTCCCATCATGCGGTTCAGTTTTTTGTTAGACCGCTCAACCACAGCATTGGTTTGTGAGTGGTATGTTTTGGAGAAGTGGAATGTCACACCAACCTCTCCCACATCTCTCTCTTGTAAGAGGAGATGAAGGTGATTCTCCAGTCAGAAATTACCATCCTTGGAATTCCACCCCTAGAAAAGATCCCCAGGGGAGCTCTTGCTACTACCCATGCAGTAATGCTCTTCTGACGTACAGCTTCCAGGTACCTGGTGGCATGATCCACCACCACCGAGATATACAGTTTGGCTTACTGTGAGTGGTCAAATGGACTAATTAGGTCTATTCCCACCCGCTCAAATGGAACACCTACAACTGATAAAGGCACTTATGGTTCCTTGGTCCTCCCTCATGTCTTACACTCATTTGACAAACGGAACAGATTTTACAAAACCTCTCTGTGCAGTCCTGTTCAGTAGAATAGAGGGTCCAACCTATCATGGGATTTTGTTTTGCATTCCCCAAGTGTCCTGCTAAGGGCACTTCATGGGCCAGTGACAAGAGAAAGTTCTTTTGCACCAATCGAACCACTAGCCTCTTACTACTCCCTGGCTCAAGATTTACTGACTCACTATAAATTAGGCCACCTTCCTAGATGAACACTCCTTTGCTGATCTCTTCCTGGGCTTCCTTCTCAAGTCCCACAAGCATAGGGCACTCCACCTGTGCCTTGTGGAAATCTTCCCATGTGGGCCCTCCATGACCTAGCAAATACCAGCAGCTCTTGGAAGCATCCCAGACTCCAAAACCAGTCTGCTTCAGGGGCTTCATCCTTGCCTCCTTCTGGAGCAAAGCGATGAGCTCCCTGGCCATTGCCTTTCCAGAGTCTGCCTTTTCCTGCAAACTACCTTGACCTGAGTCCAACTCTGACTGCTCTGATCAATACAGCTGACATTGTACACGCCACAAAGGCTAGTTGTTCTGGCATCAAGCCAGGGACGGTTAAATCATTGCCCAAGAGACATCCAGTACCTTGCTTTTCCCTTACCCGGACAATAAATAAGGGCAACCGAATAACCCCTTGAATGCTTGATTAAATACAGACAGAACAATAAACACTGAACAAGGGAATTTTTCACTATCTTACATATGGAATCGCTCAAAATACTTAGTATCACATCCCTTTGAAAAACATCTGTTAAATACAAAAGTATATTGACAAGAAGAGAAAAAACTGTTTGACAACTAGGTGTATAAACACAGAATTTTTTCTTAACCAGTAAACAAAGAAACAGAAGTAGTGGTATGTAAAATCACATATGAAATGAGCACAGGTTCTAGCATTCAACACCAGTGACCCATTGTAGTCCAGAATATCAGAGTCAAAGAGCAGGGTTAGGACAGTGTTTATCCACTCTTGCCAGGAGGTAAACAGTCCAATGAAAAATCCATTAGTGATAGTCACTCGTATTCTGATGAGCACTGACCTGTTAGTGCAGAAGCAAGTAGCGGGGATACGTCAACGTTGCAGTCTCTATTATAATTAATATGAGGCCATCCTCATGGCAATGCTTATAAACAATTACCACACTGTTCCACTATTTCTAAAGAAAAAGAGATTATGTGAACAATCTTAAGCTTAAATATACACCTCGGGAAAACAAAAAATGTATATCAATGCACCTGTGTGTTATAGACGTGACCCGACAACAATCTATTTGTGTGTCAAGACTGTGTGAAAAAAGTCAATAGAAACTGCAGTATGTTGAAGGAAAGACCAAAACATTTGCTTACACGATGCAGTTAACTCTAAGGTTCAAGTAAATGTTGTGTGACAAAAAAAACTTTGGACAGAAAAGTACTGGTTACTGTATCGCTTACCGATTACCAAAGTGGGATCGCTTGGTCATTCAAACGCTCAATGGGGTACTTCACTGGACAGAATGCTGCCAAACGGAAGCTGTTTCGAAGGTATGCTTTAGTCTATGCAACTAGATTATGTGGTACAGCCATAATGGAAGTAAGACTTGATAAAAAAAAAAAAAACTAAGCTACTTGGTAAATATTGGCACAGAGGGTAAACGCCTTTCTAATAATACATACAAAATGTAACTTCTCAAAATAATTCTTAAAGAAATTCATAAAGTAGTTTTAATGCGATCCAAAATGACAGTGGAAATTAGAATGATGAGCTAACAATCAAAAACCATCCGCGCAGCCATCCTAAAATGGTTACATTCAACATTGGGTTAAATGAATTAGAAACCCCGTACTTTTCTAAGAGTTAGAAATACAGGACCATAAATCAGGGCAAGTTACTGATGAGAAAGCGTAGATCGATATATATATATATATATATATATATATATATATATATATATATATATATATATATATATATATATATATATATATATAACAAATGTAGAATGCAGCAGTTCCTTGGGACATTAATATGGCCATCTTATAATACAGCATCAGCGTCACTGATTGGAGAAAGTTGGATGGTATATCACACAACGTTTTTGCCCATACAAAAACAATAGGTACAGTCAAATTGAACAAGAGAGCAGAAGCCCGGCATATGTTGCCACTAATCCTGTGAGAAATCAGCAGTGTTGTGGACAATGTAGCTGGCTTTCTGGCATTACCTGGTTCAAACAGGCCAGATAGTTGCATACAGACCAGTATTACAGGCCTATCTCGGCATCAGATGAGATAGGTGGACAGGCGGCTGTTGAGGGAGCTGGGAATCGTAGTTCCCTGTTCCTCAGAGTATTATGCCACAATCAGTAGTAACAACGCTGGCAGGGGAGGATCAGTAAGGGGAAGAGAGGAACGCAAAGGGAAAGAATATAGAATCAGAGTAACGGGGAGTAAAAGCACAAGAGGAAAGTGTGACTACCTTAAGGGGCATTAGTTGAATAAGAATAGGTCATACATTAGGTTATGTCATCGGCTGGAGTCAACAACATGTGCCCACCTGTGTACCTTCTTTATGGGCAAATAGAACATGGCAATAAAGCAGAACACGCCCAAACTGACTGTGTGCATACACTCCCCTATTGTGGGCCCACCTTGTAAAGAGGTCATCCGATGATGCAGCTAGGCCAACGACTACTGTGGGAGCCGGAATTGAATTTCCACTAAGTTGGATTATAGTGCCAATTCAACAATGTTGGCAGTGGAATATTCAGTAGGGAGGTAGGTTAACTCTATTGGACAGAGTGGGGAGCCTAAACAGGTGTATTGATTCAACAACTGCGGTCCACCTATGCACTTAGTTATGGGCCTATAGATGGAGAAACCAGTGGATTGGGGATGGCTTGGATATCCTCGATACCATTGCTGGTTTAATCGCTAGCGGGGGCAGAGCCATTACGGAGGGGAGACAACCGTAATACAAATGGGCTAACGAGCCCCAGAGAAGTAGGAAGTAACAACATGACAGCACACGGGGCAGTGGCTCATGATGTGAATGGAAAAGCACGCCCCCCTCGTCCAATATGGAGGACTCAGAAAGACAATTGCAGCCAAGTAACTCTGCCTAATGTTCATTACAGCTAGTCTTGTCTTGCAGAGTGCCTGAAAGTGCTGCCATGTTCAGTGACGTATGCAAAATGGACGTAATATAGACCAAACCAAACATTGACCCCCAGTCATAGATCTGGGTTTAATCCATCAGTTTTTTTGCTCACCATGCCATTCCAGTTTGGATCCAGAAATATGCAAATCAGTCTTGACCCTGTTCCCCATGGGAACACTCCAGCCCGAACTGCCAGGCCAGGTCCTCCCTGCACAAGAAACAAGCATCCTGGGACTGGTTTCGGGGTATCACCCCTCTTTAGCCAGGCTAGCTTGAATCCAGTGGCACAGTGAGCACGGGACCCACTCTGGACATACCTTTCCCACTTGGGGTGACAAATGCAAAAAGAACAGTTGATAGACGGAATGTAGACCAAATCGAACAGTTTGCATTGTTCAGCTTTCCGTCCATCAGTTGTTTTTTTTCTTTTTTTTTTTTTGCATTTGCCAAGACTGATTTGCATATGGCTGGATCCAAACTGGGGTGGTGTGGTGAGCAAAAAATTATGGATTAAACCCAGATCTTTGTGACTGGGGGTGAATGTATGCATTGTTCAGCATTCCGCCCATCAATTGTTTTGTTTTTTGTACATTTTCAGTGACGTGGCATGCTGCTGCGGTTTACTTTTAATGGCAGAACTTTCTGTTGTCAAAACTGCGCTCCCTCTGGTGTGCGTGTTGTAGTATTTGAACACCCCTTTTGGATGTGCTTCAACACTCAAAAAAGAGTTCAGACAGACATACGTACAAAAGGTGTGGCACCTGTCACCCCATGAACCCATTCTTATAGGACCGGCCTGTGAAATTTCCAGAATTCCCAAATGACTGGTTGGTTTGTTACTTGTACAACTGCAAGGCACGAGCACCGAGAATGCCCAGACTGAGGTAATACTGGAAAGAGCCCGTCTTGGATGGATTCATGTGCATGGAGCAGTGATGCCGGGAGCCGTTGCAGAATACCATTTCAGTGCATCGTTCACCCTGCGAACTGGGTAGAGCGTTGTGAAACCGTGCAGCCGGAGAGAATTCAACCCGGTCGTTCTGTTTCACAGAATTGTAAGGCAAAGAGCGAACCCTAGCAGTTCTGAATTAATGTCTGTTCAAAATGCGTCTCCGAGGGGAAGGCTTCGCCGGGATAAATTGCAAGAACAGTATCAACAGGCAGCCTAGTTGGCCTGTAAAATCAATAACAGTGCCTGCTGTTTTTGAAATAAATTGAAGTATCTGATAAGAGTAGATGAACAGCCAGCACAGTGCGAGTTATTTGTTCTGCAGCAGACGGCGACCCATTATGGGTGTACGGTAAACGTTTTTTAATGACAAATTGCTAAACTGGAAGGTGGTAATGGTAAATTACGAACGTGCTCATAGCTGTTTGATCATTTTTTATGACTGAGAAAAGGCGAATATCTCGTATAAAGCAAATATCCAAAGCGGGTTGTCAGAGTTTTGTTTATTTTTTTATTTTGTTTTATTTTTTTTCAGGAAAATAAACTCGGCAGCCAAATCGTGGAGGCCTTGGATGATGATGAAGTCATGGAGCCATTTCCAGAAAATGTATGTTTCTTCATTTCCGCTAACGTTTCCAAAACATCTCTGGGCTATTTCTCAAAAAATTATTCTTCTCTAGATAGTGTCCGCTTGGATCTGGTTTTAAACTCCTGGGGTTACCTTTAGCACGGTATCAGTTACCTGCTGTGGGCCTGATTTACAAATCAGATGGACCCAAACTTACACATGCCTACGTGGGTTAATTTTGCTCGACCTGATTATTAGTTATGTTTTTCCACACTCGAATTTACTGTGTGTAGAACAACCAGACGCGATTTTAAAAATTGTATGTTTTTTTTTTTGTTTGTTTTTGCAACGGGGAAGCATGCAACCCTAAAAGAATCACTTCCCACCCTTTTCCCATCTCCTACTTCTCACTCGCCACACCAGCATCGGCACCCGCTCGCATTTACCACCTGTGCGGAGCAAGCGCTAAATAAATGTGGTAAAGCTTCATGGAATAAGGCATTCCGTGCGATTTTGTTGCTGGAAAACGCAGCTTCACGCATTATAACCTCCCATTACACGGGTTTACTTGTAATTACTCAGACAGGGATGTGGAATTTATTAAAATATCTACTTGTCCAGGGGACAGGTTGCTTCTCAAATCTACTTGTCCTGTAAAAAGATCTACTTGTCCCTTTGGTGCCATGTAGTGTGGCGACAAATTATGGCAGCAATCTCATTATGTAAGAGCTCTGATAATAGCCTCTCTGATTATGCCAGGGCTACTACCATAGTAGTGCTTGAATACTTGCAGTTTCAATCCCTACTGTAGCAATTTCCTTATTTTGTCACCTTTCTGCAGATCTGCATACTGGGGCTGGAGGAAGCAGTAAGCAATAGTTCCAGGGCTGGAATGCCTTTGAGTCTGCAAACCTACTAACCTGCATGTTTTAAAGATTTTCACCAGCTTCTCTCTAATATTTTCCCATAATAAGAAAGGTTGGACATTTACTCCTGACAATGGCAGAATTAGAGCTTCTTCCAGGGTTGGGAAGAAAGTGGCCGGAGGGAAAATGAACTTGCAAATGCTCAATAGATTTTCACATGAGCAAATCTACACATGCATATTTACCCATGCTAAAATACAGTTCACAAATATTTTATAGGGGTACGACATATACCATGGGTGCACTTTTGTGACTTTAAGAATTTGGGGCCACATGTAGGTAGGTTCAGATTTGCGAGTCGCAAATCTGAATGTAGGATGTTGTCCCTGACACCATCTGTGATTCGCAAGGGCTTCGCAAATGCCCACCTAGTGAATATTCATGAGGTGGGTCGCAATTTGCAACCCCCTTGCAAATAGCGGCCCTCACAGGGATGGTGGCCTGCTGGAGACAGCAGACCACCATGTCTGTGACTGCTTCCTTAAAGGAAAACGAGATGCATTACAAAAACTAGAAATGAAACGTTTTCGTTTCATATTTTCAGAGCAGGCAGTGTTCCACAGGACCACTGCCTGCTCTGAAAAAAATGTTTACAGTGACATTCACAATGGGGAAGGGGTCCCATGGGGACCCCTTCCCTTTTGCGAAAGTGTTAGCACCCATTTGAAATTGGTGCAAACTGCGATTGGTTTGCGCTCGCGTTCGCGGTCACAAAACAATCCTACATTGTACTGCGAGTCGCAATTAAGAAGGGAACACCCCTTCCTAATTGCGAGTCGCAAACCCATTTTGCGATTCGGTAACCAGGTTACTGAATCGCAAAACTGGGTTTGTGCATCGCAATGTGCTTTTTGCACGTCGCAAACAGCGAAAGTCGCTGTTTGCGGCATGCAAAAAGCTACCTACATGTGGGTCTTGGTCCCTAATTAGGTCTGGTGTTAACAAAGACATTTTGTTTTTCTTAAACTTCTATTTCTCTCTCTTTCGGCTGGCTTTACTGTGAGTGATCGCATTGTGCTCTTCCACAAGGAGCATATTGGCACACAAAGTAGTTTTGTTCAGGGTCAGGAACTACAGTGGCAATCAGTGACGTAACGAAACTGGAGGGTGCCCCTTTGCAAAAAACATGGAGGAGCCCCCTCTCCAGACTCACTCAGGGCAGGTTCTGTGCTGAAGGGGCCCCGTGGAGGGCGGCTTCGGGGCCTTTGTTATGCCACTGGTGGCAACGTGTGCTTTTAGAGTTCAAAAACTTTTTGGGGGGGGTTTTGCCAGTGTTTGTTACAATGTTGAGGGCCTGGTAGCTCCCACAACAATAAAGTGTTACAAAAGCCATGTCAAAACAAGACACGCATTGATGAAACTAAAAGACTTATAAAAATATGTCAGACCAGTTGGCTTTGTCAGTGTTTGTTTATTTTCATGCTTCCCATATTCGTGTTGAAAATGGTTCCACTGATTTTCCATTAGAAATATTTTTGGGAAATACTAGCATGCATCAACACATTTTACTAAATGACACTTCATTTGCATCTAATCAGAGAGCATTCTAGGAGCAATATACTTAGCCTCATAGCCTAAACTTTTCAAACATGTGTATACACTTTTTTTTTTTTGTACTGGAACCAACGTCAGTAGTGAAGTGTGACCTTAAAACATTTATTTACAGCACTCACCCTAATAATGAAGGCTTTCAAATAATGAAACATAAATACAAGTTCGAACAGCATTATCTTTTGGAAACACATTATCTCAACTGCAGAGAGTTCCACTCTCTGTAAACAGGCAGCCAAAGGGTTTGTGCTGCAGAGGGCTGGGCCTACTTGTCCCAAGGACAAAGTAAACATAAAAACTTGTTGCCCTTGACCCCAAACAAGATGTCCCGGGCGTCGGGCTATAGGAATTCCACATCCCTGTCAGAGATAGGGTAATTTTACCACACACATGGTAAAATCACCCCAGTACTGTACAACTTGTAATTAAGGGAGTATGAGGGTAACTATACAATGCTCTCCTTTGAAAACTACTGCCGGACAGCTCAGCTGCAGCCGGTCTCCGCTTGTTTTGGTACAAACGAGGCACCACATGATTTTCAATATATTTAGAAACTGGATTGCCTAGTGCATGCACACTCTGGGTTGTGGCACACCAGGGCACCCTCAGTTCTCCATCCTCTTCTGCTGTTTCACATCGGTTTGTTTGACCTGTGACATAAACATTTCAATTAAAGTAATCTTATTTTTTAATTCTAAGATTCATTTTTCTTAAGATACACTTTTTCAAGGGGTTCTACCAAAAGTTTAATATAATCTAATATTTATTTTTGCTTTAGGCCGTGAACCACATCAAGCAATCCAAAAGTGTCTCACAGTCAACCTACAGTTCACAGAAAATGTCTCCGGTGCCACCTGCATCCTATCAGGCTGCAGACCCTGATTTCAACAGCTGCAGTAAGAATCTGTCAACCATCCTGTGTGCATGCTTCTTGTTCAGTTAACATATTGTGTCTTTTGAAAGGCCAAAGCACAACATTGGCCTTATAACTTTACATGGTGTTTGCTACTAGTCACCCCAGTCTTTACAAAAAACGGAGAAATCAATATTGTACTTCTTGGAATGCATGTCTTGTCCTAAGGCCGCATGAACGTGAACGTGTAAATCCCTTTTAATTGGTACCCTAAAGTCAGCAGGCTCACAGCAGAAACAAACCCTCTGCAGGACCAAAAAAGAGTGCAGTGTCATGCAACGTCTGATCTGGTGGCCCTCCCTTTCCTGAAGTCAGAATTTCGTTATTGTCATCAGATTCAGATGATGCCCGCATCTAACTCACCATGGAGTCACTTGATTCTTCTTCCCTCATGCGTGATCATGAGTCCTCTTTTTAAAGACGAATCAAAACATATCTTTGGGTGATAGGAAAATAGAATATGCATCAATCGTGCTGTTGCTGGGTGACTATAAAATGTTTCTCTAAGGAGTTTCTAGAATCCATGATGTCTCTTGACTCCTAGAACGATTCTGAGGTTTTAAAGTGTTGATTGTATGTTAGGGGCTTAATTTATTTCTTTTATTGGTGGTATGTTTATAGTGAGGACCTATCCCTCGCTGTCAGTGGAGCGCTGTTCATGTAAATAGGACTGTGTACCCACGTGCACAATTTCAGAAGTAGGTGGAAGAGATATAAAAGCAAAGGCACGTAAACTACATTGAAGGAGAAGATAGGAGAGGTGTAGGCAAAAATTGATATTAGTTCAATAGGAGAGGGCCACCATGATTCAAGTGGTGTCATTACGGACAATGTTGTATCGGTTCCATAAATTAACTATTTGGCGCATGTACATTGTTTCTTCTTTTCCTTGCCTCTCAGACTCCAGGTTGCCCCCCTCACAGTATGTATTCTCTTTCCATGCTTTTCCCTCCTGTACCTTAAGGCTTCAAGATTCATTTCAGTTGACAAATGTCTGGCACAGAAATATTTTACTCATAGCTGTTGTGCCAAAGATCTAGTCGTGGGGAGGCATGTGACCATCACGTCTTTATTCACCCTAAAGAATTCACAAAAGGAAATCTTCTATTTTCACGGCCTCACTTAAGCCTCACGATCTTACCTTAATCAGGTAAATATATTCAAGAGGCTGTGTTGCCAATCTGGTTATCGTATTAAATCTTCTACTGTATAGCTGGTTTCTTTGTTACTTTCTGGCTTTGTAACAATGCCAGCAGCTTGAGACCCAGGCTGTTCTGAGCAGTTCTGAGCAGTACTACAATCTCCGCACAGTCATCTGTCACAAACAAGAAGCGGCCTTGTTGGTTTTGGTGCATGCAGCGTCTGGGTCAACACCAGGGCCGAAGTGGTCATTCCATAAGTACTAACTGCAACACCATCATGAGACAATAACTGCTCTCTGTGAAGAAGAAGCCAGCTAATTACTTAAAGGCAGAAGGCCTGCTTTCTATATGAAAATATAAAGACACAAGACCTTTGGTCTTCTCTAGTGTCATGAATCTTTTTGATGAGATTTGTGTGCCCCGCATTCCCTGAACAGGATCCTTTTAAGATAACAGGCCGATGCCTTTGAGGTGGACACTTTGTTACCTGACAAGCACTGGATTATGGGGTGCCTGCAGGATTTCAGGTAGGCTGGAAAGGCGTGGCCCTTTGAATGAAGTGGACTTGAGTACCAAAGACATGCATTCTACAATCATGCACTGCTTACAACTAGAATAAAGATGAAGGATTTTTGACTGTCTTGCTACATCTCCAAGTAACATCTCTTCACTTCAGTTTCTATGATTAGCCTTGAAAAAGACAGACCGTTGTAACTTTTTAAAATATGCAATGCTACGTTCCATGTATGTTGTATGAGAGAGTCACATTATGTGCCTGTGGTTAGAAGACAGGTTGCTAGGAAGTCAGTAACCACACTTATCCTCTTTCTTAAACCATGCCCCTTCTTCAGTACTATTGAAAAATAATTCAAAAGTGCCGCAATACCGTTGTTAGATGTCTGGTAAGGAACCTTTTGCTCAAATGAAGGGAGATAATCTCAGACAGCTGGGGCTGCAAATATAGTTACTTGCGCCATTACCTTCATTTAACCGAAGGTACCTACACCAATCTCACCATTCCCTGCCTTGAACCAGTAGCATGACAATTGATTGATTAAAAAAAGAAAATCGGTTAACTGAAAAAGTCTGCTATGTATGGCTGTACCAAACATGACTAGCTATTGGGGCCATCATTTTTCCCTTCTATCTGGAACCTTCAGTTATGTAAATTAAAGAACATTAGGACTAGAAATTATCAAAATCTTACTGGAGGGCTGGTTAGGATAATGCTACACTCCAATGTTATAGCAGCTTATTGTATCCGTTCCAGGGAAACAGCAGTGAAACCAGAAATAATTACAGAGAGACAGAAGTAGATAGCTGGCAATACGACTGGCATTTGAAACAACTGTCAGGATTGTTAATATCATCTATTTCAGGACACAAAAAGTATATGAGGATATTGGTTACATTTCCAATCAAATTTCATTATTAATTGTTGTCAGAACATCAAGGAAGCACTTACAAATCTAAATATATTCAACATTTCTTATAATACAAAGAAATTAACAGTTGATAATACACATTCGGGTGTAGCGAAAGTATTATTTGTCATAAAAATCTCTTTTCATAAAATATACGGTGTTGCTGTCTGAATTCATGTAAAATGCTTTATCCTTTAAGGAGGCATTTTAGACATTTCCCTGAGGAAACCATGTCTTTATATGAATAATAAGTAAAGTTCTTACCTTAAGAAATGCAGCGGTCTGCAAAATGGCAGCAGAGTTCTGGACCATGAACACCTTAGGGAAAATGGCTTGTTTAAGGTTCAGATTGCCTTCTTCCTGGAAGTTAAAGTCACCGAAATAGTCGCAGAGCATGCGGAGAGGAAAGCGTGCTGGATTTGCATCTGCTTCTCTCACAATGCAGGTACAGAAACATAGTGTTGTTTCCAATATGAAGCACACATGCACAAAATTACTGGAGCTATTTAAGGAAATGAACCCCTATTGACCTCACTTCACAACTATGTTCCTACACTGATAAAGCTCCTTTCCTGCTTACCCGCTACAAGCATGTGGCCCTCGTGTGACCTACCTTATTTAGTTCTTTTTTCCTGACATACTCATGTCTGCCCTGTAATCTCCTCTTTCTCCTTGTTCCAGTTTTAATCCATTCATTATTTTTGTAGCTATTTACCTACTTATTAGTTCAAATCTCATCATCCTCATTTCCTCCCTCAGCCTTCTTTAGTTCAACCTTTAACTTCTGATGGGTCAGACCTCTCACCTTTGTGCCGGTCTCCACTCCTTAGCTCCTTTACAGTCATCCTGTGGGACTTTTCAATATCTTCCTGCTATCCGGCCGCCTAACCATTACCTCCTTCAAAGGCATGTTTGGATCATTAAGAAAACAATTATGCAAGCTCAATCAAGATTATATGCCATCAAGATAATTACTGGTTATCACATATGCGGGGTCTTGAACCACTATCTGTTCATTCCAGGGGCCATATTACACAAAGTGCCCCAGGGGTGCAATGTGCGTTTGTGCATACTTGCCGTGTCCCCTGGGCACTTACGCATTACAGAAGGGGCAGCAGAAGCTTGTGTGGCGCCTTCTGTAATACAGATAACGCTGACGCACACATAAGGTCAACGTGTTTATCAAAGGGTGTTCCCTCACTTGCATGGGGGTGTGGCCACATGCGAATGTGTGTATCTCTTTGCCTCTGCATCCGCACCATATTATACACGTGGGCACAAAGGCAAATAAGGTCTAACGACACACACTGATAGTGTGCTACAAAAAGGTGGTTCAATCAGTGTACCCCCTGATGCCAGCCCTCTGGTAGGTTTAAACGGGGTCCTGTGGGACCCCTCAGGCATCACCTTGCAGGCAGGTGCAGGCACTCCCTGCACCCACTAGCAAGGGGATCTCTCACCCCCCCTTAAATGTATGTCCAGGTGGGTTGCTGCCTGCTCAGTGAAACACAGAGTGGCTGCTTCAAAGCTACTCTGTATTTCACTTGAATGCACTGCCTCCAGGGCAGCATATTCATTCTTATATACCACACTCTCCTTGTTTGCCCAAGACACACCTTTTGAAAGGCGTACCCCGCGCAAACGAGGAATATGTGCCGTATGTGTCATACGGCCGTAGGAGGATCTTTAGTCTTTGTGTGAAATTGTTCCCTTTACATCTGTCTACTCAAGATATGAGGTTATAAAGTCCCCTCTTTTGTATCTCAGAGAACCTAAACATTTAAAATTTGACCACGTCTTGTGTTTTCTATTTTATAATCTTAAGGATAACGTGTATGGCATGTAAGTAGTATTTCAACCTCTATGCTAGAATGAAGTTGAGTTATCCTTGTAGACATGGGCAAGTCATGAAAAAGGTTGCTACAGGTACATCATATAGTAATATAAGATTCCGATTATCAAGCGTGAATCATTTACATACCTCCGTCCTGTTTTCTGATTAATAGCAAACAAGATAGTCCAAAATATTTGCAGTCTTAGGCAAAGAGCTCACATATGAATGATTCTTGAACCGGTGTTGGATTAGGACGTAGACCTTTCTTCTCAATCGTCCACCTTGCTATCCAGGCAGTTGTTGGGTAGAATTCAGAAATAATCCTATATTGGAAGGCCCTTCAACATGAGAGTAGCCCATCTCGAAAGATAACCAGGCCTTTCCTTTAATAATCTAATACATAACCCTTTTACAGTTGTGGATTTCTTGTTGGAAGAATGAATTAAGAAAAAATGATTCCCTTATCATCCTTTGTTTTTCCTCTGTAAAATATTTATTGAAATAAGTGTAATTTGGAGCTATTTAAAGAATGTGTTTTGTTTGAGCTTTGATTCTACTTTGATTCCATCAAAGGATTTAAAGACCTCAGAAAAAAATCATCACTAACTCAAAGTAGAATCCCCTACCAGGGAGGGCAAAATAGACCTCTCAACATTTCTGGCATGTCTGCATGCCCCCTGGAATACTATTAGCTGGAAGCATAGATATTTAAAAAAAAATTTTGACCCCAACTCAGATTCGAAATTATGCAGTTATAGTCATGAACCTGACTTGTTTGAAGACAAATGGATTGCTAGATTTGCGTATATCTGAGATTTAAAGTAAAGAAAACACTAAAAAAATGTAAATCCTCTGTGACAATTGTGGGTTAACTGATGGAATCTTTTTCCCTTGGCAAACCAATAGGGTAGTTGCTAGTGTTGCAGTGGCTAGTGGCTCTTTAGAGGAGTAATAGTAATTTATAGGCTCTCCTGGTTCTTTTATTTTGACAAACTTAGAAACTGGTGCATCCAGCTTCGAAAATAGGCTTGAGGCACTTACATCAGTAGTGCCTGAAACAGATACAACATCTTGGTAGGAATTGATCCGCTGTTGAAACAGACAAGCTGCATTCATAATAGACCTGCTCATATTTTGCTTGGAGTTCCTCTTCATTTTTAGTAACCAGTGTCACCCAGAGGTTATATACCTGCAGCCCACCGCTGTATTCCACCTGCTACCAGTATCAGCATTTTTGATTGGCTAAGCATAGTACCAAAGACTATACCAGACTCTAACACTAGTGCTTATTTTTTTAGAATTACAGCTTCTAAATGGGAGATTTATAAATCCACTTGACCTGCATAAGCTGTACACCTCAAATAACAGGAGAAACCGAGACCACAATTCTTCCGATATAAGTCTCCATGCATAGGGCTTATAATGAGCAGCCTTGACACTTGCAAATAGAAATAGATGGCGATAATAAGCCTTTGGTGACATTAGTATTGATAAATGAAATACTGTAATGATGTGCATCCTATGCATCACTGCCCATATAAACCCCCCTGACACTTAGTTGGATGCTTTTCCAGCATTCATTACTATTGCTGCCTTCAGTTAATTTAGAAAGTATGCTTGTTCTGTAATGGATATTGTATGTTTTGTATGAGGGGGTCCTGTCTCTATCTGGCACGCACCCCATTTGGTAAAGGTGAGTCTAATACTTCTAATCTGTTAGTTTATTGATTTGTTTTTTTTTTCAAATTTTAAAATAAATCATAAGGTCCAAGTTTAACAAAGATATTGGCCAATAGAAAGATAATTTAGTGTGTTTTTATCTTTCTTAAAAATACTAAGAGAGCATCTATCTTTCACTCTCTGGAAGGTTGCCCGAGTTGATAATTTACTGAATTGTTTAAAATGTTTTGGGTTTATCATAAGAAATAATACTTTATAGATTTCAGTGGGAACAGTACCTAGACCCTCGGCCTTACTTGAAGCCAGGCTTTCAATGGCCTTGACCACCTCCTATATATCTAAAATAAGTGCTAGTCTTTCAGACGTACGGAGTAAATTTAGGAAAGGAGCTACTACCTAAGCTAGTCTCTGGCTTTGTACCAGCAGATATCTTTTCTGCACATAGTTCTGTATAACAGTGGGTATAACAGTTTAACATTGTCCTTTTTTTCTGTAGTATAGTTGAATTTGTTCCTATCCGATATCCTGTATAGTGTTCTGTCACTCCATTTAATTAAGCATATACACTACCAGTGGGCCAGATCCGTTCCCCATCCAAAAGAGTTATTTCTTCTGTTTTTGAATGTGTAGTGTTATGTTCATGAAGAACACTGTTCTTCGAATTGTGAAACCAGGCCAGTTCATATTCTCACAGATGGCACTTTCGCAATCAACACAAGGCACAGTTGGTTCAGAATAGCTATTTCCCAAAGCTTTAAATCCATGACATTGGGCATACTCAAAAGGATTGGACCACCATAGACTTATTTAGCGGGTGCTCAGAATGTGAGTGGACTTGACCTCTGCAGACTGCACATGGAGACTCTCAGAAATCACCTTCAGAAACTCAACTCCAGACTCCTCACCCCAATCTGAACGAAAAAAATATACCTAATTCACATTTCCGTTGGGCTAGGCTGTGTGTATTGCAGCTGCAAGAGAATACATGTTTCATCCAGCAATGGATGTTAAACTAGCAGCTGGATGACCTTCAACAAAGGCAGAGTATTCTAGGAGGTCCAGAGCTTTCTTCACGTGGTGTTCATCTAAAGCAATTAACCATCAATCTGTTGGAGTTCTATCCTCTCTGCAAGTTGTGTTACTGTTGGCAGGTGATGGCCTCAACTTGGTAATGGTAAAAGGTTATTTAGCTACTATTTCTGCTTTCACATGTTTAATTTTTCATTCTTTCTTTTTTCCATTATCATTTGTGCCCATTTTCGATGGGCCTACAAATTGTATACCCATCAACGGGTCTGTGGTTCAACTATGGAGTTGGTGTTGGCTTTTCTAATGCATCTGAGCTAAAAACTATGCATTCCTGTTGTGTTTAGGTTTCTTGCATTTAAGATTATCTTCTTTGTTGAGATTAGATCAACCATATGTGTAGGCCAGTTGCTGTCCAGTCCTAAGAGTAAAGCCTTCTTTCCCTTGGAAAGTCAGTTTTGAGTTTTCTCTTTCATCTCCAACCTTCTGTATACCTCCTGGTTCTTCTTCTGTGGAGAGGAATTTCCATAGCTCTCACCATAGGAGAGGCATTGCTTACTGTTTGCAAAGAGCACAGGATTTAAGAATTGGTGCCTATTGCTAGTTCCACAAAAGGCATGGCCATTACCAAGCAATCTGGATCTAGATGGGTACTGTGAATAATGAATAATGATACTCTCTGAGTAATTAAGAAGCCAGTGAGAATGGGTCACAAGAATTCAACTGCTTCTGCCCCATTTTTAATTTTTTTGTAATTTTATTTTTTATACATAGTACAGGTTTTGAGTCTTTATAATGAACCTTGACTCAGACTAGTGAGTGTATTTTGTATAAAATAAAGCCACTGCAGCTAAGGTGCCACTCCCAGTCAAATACGTTAATGGAGAGAATTATACCTAATAGTAGTATTAGCTGCCAACACAAAGCCCCAACAAGGAAACACTAGTTAGGGCCCCAAATATTCCCTTGGGCTAAGGGGGTATTGAAATGCACATGACTGTACATTTCCCGCCAAATCTTGCTGTTATGCCATGTGCACTGAAACATGATACTGGTGGTGTCACTCGAATATTGACTAGGGTGACTGTAAAACACTCACTGCAATGTCCTGAAATATATTGTTAGACAGGGACTCTCAGATGTGTCCTTTGGAAATCTTACAATTAAATGTTTTGTAGTTGAACTTGAAGTTTAAGGATGTTCAGTGGATTACATGCATCTTACTTGGTCGACTCGAGTGTGATAAGTAGTTTGTCATTTTTACTAGTGTTTAATCTGTGCAACCTGTGGCCTGGTCCACAGGTTGTACTTTAAAAAAAAATCTGGTATCTTATCTGGTTAGTTGTTGGAACTGTAGTCTGATGTGTTTTTCTGATATCTATTGGGAGGATTTCAAGGCAAATTACTCCACCTCTCTGTGCTGCAGTTCCCAAAGAAACACAAATTGAGAGCAAACAGAAACAAATACATGCACGTATGACTAACTGTATAGCAGCTTGACTCACTATGTAAATAGTAAAATACCATACATTTCTCATGAATATGCTTTTAATCCATATTATCGCTTCTCTGAAGATCAACATTTATATTAAGCGTGTGCTTTGAATGAACTGTATTAGAACGCGTAACAAGTATATTCAGGTGTATTTTTTTTAATTATTTTTTTTACCTCTGTGACTTAATGATTATTGCATGAATTTGTACAAGCCAAACTTATAGATTAATTTGCAAATGTAGTCTGTTGTGTTGTGACCATTGCACCTTTTTTGAATGCTTGCAGACATTCTTTTGAAGCCCATTATGCTGGTTTATGTACTTCTAGCCTCATTACTAGGACACCAGTATCCTATGCAATAATGATTGCATAATGACGTCCTCTGCTTTGAAATTTAACTTGTTCAAAAATATCACCTTTACCATTTTGCCTGAAAAATGGGGCATAACTGTCGGATTTTGGTGCAACCCACAACAAAACTCTCCATGTCCTTTCTCGTGTTTCTTTCCAGCAGTAAGTTTTGGCAAAGTTGACCTGCCAAAACGTACCCAGGTGAGTCGGATTTTAACTTCCACTATTTACGACTCATAAATCCAATAAGGGTGGAAAGAGTTATCAGACATATTGGAATTATACTTGGTGCTCCTAATACGGCCCATTGGTGTTTACAAGTAAAGCTTTAATGTGACTTTGCTACTAGTATCCATCCCCCTACAAGCCTTTTTGTCTACCATGATTCAACTGATTTTGATCATTTTGCAGTGTTCTTCTGTCCCAAGTAAGCTATGTGCATGTCATATTTCCTGGCATTTGATGTACTTTTGAAGAATGACTAATTCAAACTGCTTATACACTTTAAACTGCAGCATGACAGCCTGAGGCAGTGTGGTTCAAGGTTTAGAAATGTAGGGATAAGGAAGACCCTCAGGCCCTTTGAGAAATGATTTACTTAATGACTACTAGTGAGTTATAACTTGCACGTTCCTAATTGTAGTTTTGATCAGTGTTTCCTACTTTGTCTTTGAAATCACATATATCTGTGAGGGTCCTTTTGATTTATGTGAAATAGGGTTATGCAGCAAAAGCAACAGCGCACATAAACAGTAAAATAAAAATGTATTTTTTTTATTTCAAGGCAACATCTCCGTGCCGATAATGGATCCAGCCACTTGCCCTATTGTCCCTGGACAAGAAATGATGATAGAAATATCCAAAGGACGATCTGGCCTTGGTCTCAGCATTGTTGGAGGGAAGGATACTCCACTTGTGAGTTTACAAAGCTTTAATTTCAAACTGTTACACATTATAACACTATCCTTTTTTCAGTGTGTTGTTTGACTCACTATGTAAATAGTACAATATCATACATTTCTCATGAATATGCTTTTAATCCATGTTATCGCTTCTCTAAATGGCCTATAAATGAAGAAAAGAAGTCTGCAAAGTTCAACACTGGCAGAAGGACAGAAATAGCAACACCAGCAAGTTGGTGTGATCAGGGTGTTTACATCTCCTGAAGTCATCATATAATTCCACTTCTGGTACCATTTCCCTAACGTGACAGCCTTACAAAGATGCATTTGTTACTAAAGGCCAAGATAGAGCTTTTTCCATCATAAAAAAGCTCAAAGATTTGACGTTGAAGACTCAGGGATGTGGTAAGCCCTCTGCAGATTTGATCCAACATCTAATGCACGATGTCCTACCCTGCGATGGTTCTGATGTATAACTTGAAAGACTCCAGTTGTCAACATACCTTCTAGGCGAACCCCAGTTTCAGCTTTTTGTCTTCACATTGACAGCTAGGTTGTTCATCTTTTCTTAGCACTGCAAGTGTTCTGCTATTTCTAATCATATACAAGTTTTTTGAACCACATATAATGATACTTAGCCATTCATTCATAAACAATATAAAACCCATTATGTGAATTGTGGGTGAAACCAATATCTAAAAAGCCTTAACCTACTCATGGTTTTTCTTGTCTGAGCACCTGACTGGGAGCTCTTAGTGGTTTAGGATTTAGTTCTAGAACCGAAACTCTCTTTCTGCCCTCTAAAAGGAGTCCTAATAAATGATATTACCTGTGATGCCATTCATGGTCTTATGCAGGATTATGAGAAGTCTGTGCGTAGGGATGTTGTTTAGTTACTAATATCTGGGGATTTCACAGTTATACTTTTGATGTCTCTTTAAGCCTTGTGTGAGGTAACTTTAGGGGTTCTTACAGTGTTGTAGCTACCACCAGCGCCTGACATCCAGCAGTCATTTTAATGGGTTTTGTAATATATGTTGTGAAAGAGTAATCAGTGTACCGGATAGAGACTTCTAGTTGCAGATTCCTTTCCCCCAGGCATCAGACTGGATCCGGAGATTTTTTCTTTGAGCAATACCCTTGCGCGACGGTAGATGGCGTCGGTTGACTCCGTTGGCGTCAAAGTCACTGTGATGACGTCAGGAGTAGTACATAGATGCTGCCTCTCCGCAGTGATGTCAGTTCCTTTCTTTCCGTGCCACGCGCTGATCCGGAGAGAGCTACCCTGGTCTCTTTTTGACTGGGTTCGACCATTTAGTCAAATTTTTTGGTGAGTTTTTGGTGTGTTGAGATGTCCCCGAAGACCGGTTTCAAGCCGTGCGAGGACTTTCCCCACATGATGTTGGTGACGGATCCCCATCTGGTCTGTTTGTGGTGCTAGGATCGTGACCCGAAGTCGACTCTGCGTAGGTCACAATCTCGCTCGAGGGGAAGGTCTCAAGACCGTTTGCGGACCTACCACCATTCTTCTTCCTCAAAGTCTTCGGGCACAGGTAAGAAGAAGACGAAGTCGCAGCGGTCCCATTGCCCTTTGACTTCACCCTGTCACTTGGCTGATGCGACGCAGGAGGCCTATGCTCGAGGCCTTCGTCTTCCGAGCCTGCTTCTGGGTCCACTCTGTACTTCCCTGAATTTCCGGGAGCTGGAGCGACCCCTGCCCAATTAAAGGAGTTTTATGATTCCATGCGCCTCATTTTTGGATGGACCGACCCTGATACGTTGCTTCGGGCCCAAGGGGTTCGGACGAGGAGCCTTCAAGATCCGCGCTAGCGGCTTGGGCTCTGGCCACTGAAGTCCCCTCTGGGTCCACTCGCGGATCCTCACCGACGCCAGTCGTACCACTGAGACGTTCCCCAGTGCCGGTTCGTTTCTCGATGCTCCCGACGTCGGTGGTGGCCCACCATCGACGTTGACCCGATCCTTATCCCCGACGAGTCG
Source organism: Pleurodeles waltl (assembly GCF_031143425.1). Taxonomy (NCBI): domain Eukaryota; kingdom Metazoa; phylum Chordata; class Amphibia; order Caudata; family Salamandridae; genus Pleurodeles; species Pleurodeles waltl. The sequence goes on along the minus strand of NC_090443.1, from coordinate 829,408,147 downwards.
GGATGGCGTTGGCCGCCGCCTCCTCTGTCTTCAATGGGGTCTACTCACCCAAGGTCGGATTTGGACCCTTTTCCTTATGGGTATGAATTTGGGGAAGGATTGTAGGGGTCCTTGGACCCTTATGAATACCAGGATGACCCATCTGTGGACTGGGCACAGTAATTGGGCGAGGCCATTGGCCTGTACACTTCTTCAGATGCTGGCATGCTGTCTCCTCCTACTGTGGCTACGGCAGAGAAGCAACTTATGCTGTGGTGGTCAGTAGGGCGACTGAGGGCCTTGGCCTTGAGCTACCTACTGTTCAGGACAGGTCCAATCTCTTGACGGAGGTGCTTCAGCCAGGGGCTTCCACATCTGAGCCCCTTTTGCCATTCAATGAAGCCTTCACCAATATCCTTTTGGGTAATTGGTCCAAACCCAACACAGGGGCTCCTGTGAACAGGACTATCGCACGCCACCACCGGCCCGCCCCAAACGACCCTAAGTTCCTGTCCCAACACCCCACACCTGAGAGTCTTGTCATCCAGGTTTCCTCTTCGTCAGGCGCATTCCCTTCTGCACCCCCAGATAGGGAATCCAAAAGGCTGGAACAGTTTGGCAAGAAGTTGTTTTCTTCCTCCAGTCTCACGCTGGGGTCGGTGAACACCACATGTCTTTGGGGTCCCTACACCCACTGTCTGTAGGATACAGTCGCGCAAGTTTTGCCGCAGATACCGAAGGAGGCCCGTGCTATCATCTCCCAAGCTGTCAACGATGGGAGAGATGTGGCGCAGTTCACGATTCGATGTGGCCTGGACACAACCGACTCTCTGGGCAGATTGGTTGCTATGACGGTGGCCTTGAGCTGCCACACCTGGTTGAGTACTTATGGTTTTTCGGGGGATGTCCAAGAGTCTCTTATGGACATGCCCTTTGTTGGTTCCCGTCTCTTTGAAGTCAATGCAGACTCTGCCTTGGAGAGATTCAAGGACTCGCGGGCGACGGCTCGGTCCCTTGGCCTTTCCACTGCCCGCACCCTCAACAGTCCACCTTTTGCCCCTTTCTTGGCCACGGAAGGTGCTCCCGGTCATGTCCCCCACTCAACCACTGTGCCACCCTTGCTGTTCAGCCGCTGTGTGGCTGGTGATGCAGAATCCCACAGGGCATGGGAGAGGAAACTAGAGGTATGCCCAGTCCACCCCTGCCCCCGCTGCAGCCTCCAAACCCTCCTAGTCTGTTCCCTCACTCCAATTTAGTTGGCGGCAGGATTCGCCATCACCTGCCCCACTGGAAATCCATTACTGTGGACAGGTGGGTTTTGCAGTTAATTAGAAAGGGCTATTCCCTCCCCTTCAAATCTGCCCCACCAGCCATGTCTCCATCAATCAGCCAACTTCTGGAGGATCATTTGGCACTTCTCCGCCAGGAAGTCGTGGCTCTCTTGGCCACGGGAGCCATGGAGAAGGTCCCTGTCGTGATTGTTATTCCCGCTACTTTCTGGTGCCGAAAAAGGACAAGGGCTAACGTCCTATCCTAGACCTTCGGGACCTCAACTACTTCCTCAAGAAGGAGAAATTCAAAATGGTCACCCTGGCTCTGGTCCTGTCTGCCTTAGACCCAGGAGACTGGATGGCAGTATTGGACTTGCAGGACGCTTATTACCACATTCCCATCCTGCCTGCCCACAGACGTTACGTGCAATTCACGGTAGGTCACGAGCACTATCAGTTTACCGTGCTCCCCTTCGGCCTTACCAGCGCCCCTCGGGTGTTCACGAAAGTGATGGCGGTGGTTGCAGCTCATCTGCGCAGGTTAGGGGCCTCACTCTTCCCCTACCTGGATGACTGGCTGTTGAAGGTGGACTCACCCCAGGAAGTCCTCTCCCACCTTCAGTCTACAGAGAGCCCTCCTGCACACGCTGGGGTCCACTATCAGTGTGACACCCGACTCCCTCTCTGACGCCCCCTTTAATCAGAGCTGTTCTGGACACAGTGCAGTTTCAAGCTTATCCTCCCAAAACGCGAGTCCAGGATATTCAGGCTATGATTCCGATCTTTCAGCTTCTGTCTTGAGTTTCAGTGAGACTGACTCTGAGGTTGCTGGGCATAATGACCTCATGGCCTCCTGCATCCTGCTAGTGACATGCCAGATGGCATATGTGGGCTCTGCAGTGGGACTTGAAGTTCCAGTGGGCGCAGTATCAGGGAAATCTCTCCGACATGGTCTAGGTCTTGGAGGGGACTGCGAAAGACCTGCAGTGGTGGCTTTCCAGTCCGCATTGGGTCCATGGCAGATCCCTCTCCCTTCCCCAGCCAGATCTATCCATAGTGACAGATGCATCGCTTCTGGGTTCGGTCTCCAGAGGAGTCTGGGCTCCGTGTCAGTCTTCTGGAGCTCGGGCGATCAGGCTTGTGTTGAAACCATTTCTTCCCTCTCTCAAAGGGAGAGTACTGCAAGTGTTCACGGACAATACTACCGCCATGTGGTCTGCAACAAACAGGGTCCTGGACCCTTTGTCAGGAGGCACTACGCCTCTGGACATGGCTGTAACATCAGGGCATTACCCTGGTGGTTCAACATCTGTCGTGTTCTCTCAACGCCAGAGCGGACAAACTCAGCCGTCGATGCACAGCCAATCACAAATGGCGTCTCCATCCGGACGTGGCACAAGGTCTCTTTCAGAGAGCCTCTGTTAGATTTGTTCGCCTCTGCAGAGATAGCGCAATGTCAGCTGTTTTACGCGTTGGAGTTTCCAAGGCGGTACTCGATCAGAGACGCTTTTCATCTCGAGTGGAACTCCGGCCTCCTTTCCGCCTTTCCGCCTTTCCACCTATCCCACTTCTGCCCGGAGTTCTCAAGTAAATCAGGAACGACCGGGCCCAAGTCATCTTGGTGGCTCCGGACTGGCACAGAGAGTATGGTATCCATAGCTATTGAGCATGGCCACCAATCCTCCACTCAAACTGCCTCTTCGGGTGGATCTGTTGCAGCAACCGGGGACGGTTCTCCACCTGAACCTGCTCAATCTCCACCTTCATGGGTGGAGATTGAGCATCAGCAGTTGACGACTTTTGATCTTCCACCCAAAGTCTGCGATGTTATCTTGGCAGCCAGGCGTCTCTCCACCAAAACAGTATACGCCTGTCGTCGTCAGAAATTTGTGGCATGGTGTACCAACAAATCTGTTGATCCTCTCTCTGCTCCTCTATCTGAGGTTCTTTTGTTCATTCTTTCTTTGGCCTAGCAGGGCTCTGCTTAGGGGTACCCTTAAGGGGTTGTTTATCAGCCATGTCGGCCTTTTTTAGGCTACCTGATCAGCCCTCACTCTTTAAATCTCCTACTGTGAATAGATTCCTTAAAGGTCTCACCCATTTATTTCCCCCTACTCCAATTATCATGCCTCAGCGGGACCTAAATCTTGTCCTTACTTAATGTGTACTCCCTTTGAGCCGATGCACAATTGCCCTTTACGGCTCTGCACTTTCAAGACTGTCTTTCTTGTTGCCATCACTTCTGCTCGCAGAGTGAGAGAGCTTCAGCTCGCTCTTCCAAGCCTCCATTCTTGTCTGTGCACCCTGACAAAGTGGTGTTGCGCTCTAAGGCTTCCTTCCTTCCAAAGGTTGTTATGCCTTTTCATGTAGGGCAATCCATCACCTTGCCTACTTTTTACGCACCCCCACATCCTTCCCATGAGGAGGAGAGACTCCACCTTCTGGACCCAAAAAGAGCGTTGGAGTTCTATTTAAATCGTACAAACAATTTCTGGGTGGACAATCAACTCTTTGTCGGGTATGTGGGTGCGAAGAAAGGGAAGGCGGTGCAAAAATGTACCATCTCTCGATGGGTACTTCTTTGCATCAAGATGTGCTACGCTTTGGCCAAGAAGCAACCCCCTGAGGGCTTGCGCGCTCATTCCACCAGAGCAACTGCTGCTTCCACTGCATTAGCCCGTGGAGTTCCTGTCCTGGATATCTTCCAGGCAGCTACATGGGCATCCCTGCACACGTTTGCTAAACATTACTGCCTGGACAGTCAGGTCCATCAGGAAGTCTTAAATTTTAGATTTAGAATGTGTCCACAATATAAGCATCTGGAAACACATTTAGGTATTAATAAATAGCCTAGCCTGACAGTATTGTAATATTATTGTACATAACATAAAGTAAGTTCTACACAAGGATATGTGGTGATATTCAACATATTAAACCGTAGAAATAGAAGAAAATATTTTGGAATTTTTCTACTGTACAAGTGACCTCTTGATATGCCCACTGTTGTGAGAATTGGTGTAACATGAATTTTAACAAATAATGGTACAAAGTATTTCAAGACAAAGAAGGCATCATTATTTCCACCATGGTTGAATTGCATTAAAATATGTAAGGTTGGCCATCAATTTGAGATGTTAATGCAATCCAAGAAAAGGTTTCACCTCAGCACCTGTTTAGTACCAGTTTAGTACCTGAGCACAATAATGAAAGGTACCAGTTATCTTTTGCCAAGTGTATAATGCTACATTGCACCATGTGTTCTTATTTTTTAGTAATATCTCAACTATGTGAGGTAGAATGGCATGTATTGCACAGCTGTTCAGTGTTTCAGGGACATTTGTCCTTAAAACATCCCATTTAACCTGGACGGTACTCATCCAAGAAGATTTCTGATCATTCAGTTAGTTGGGCTGTTTGAAAATCTGTCCACATTCAGACAGGAGGTTCTGGTCTTGTGCTTGAAGGTAAATTCCAAACCACAAAGGAAAATGGCTCAGTGACTTAACTGTTTATTATTCCTTCTATATAGCAGTGAACCCTAAATTTATATCTATAAATATATAAACTTATAAATAGGGAAGAACATTTTGAGAGCCCCATATGAGCGCTAAACCTTCTGCTATAACTGCTAAACCAAAGGTGGTTCTCATTCCTTCTCAGTTACTTCAACAGTTGCTAGCTCAGTCATTCAGAGCAAGGATGGGAGCCCCACCTAGCCACACAATTTTAGTAGTGGCCCATGATACCAAAGAATCCCTAAAATGAGTTTGGGCATCTCAGATCTCCCCCCTCCATGCTGCCTTTATTCTTAGCATTGCAATTAGTGTGCAAGTATATTAACTGCAGAGCTAACCATAAATGAAAATCTCTGTGGTTTTGGATTTTAATTCATAACCATAACTTTACTTCAACCATGCTTTTAAGTACATTTCAGAGGTTTTTATTAAAACATATGTTACGATTTTATGACCTAAGCTAACCATAACTTCACTTTAACGTTAGAGTTTTCAATTAATATATTTATTTAGCATCTTTACAAATGAAAAAGTAATTAATGACTGGGGCAGTCAACCCTCAACCTCAAAGAGCTATATTAGATCATTAGCTAACAGTTTACCTAGTTCAGAGGAGCTCTTAAGAGCCACATGTTGAATTTTTCTTCTGGTTTCCCTTCTGCTGTGCGTTGCCAACACTTCATTGGTTTAAAACAGTTCAAATATCCTTACACTGGTTGGTGGTATGCAGTGGTATGTTTTGTCAAACAATTAATTCCCTCATCAGTGATTTGTGTGCTATAGATGCAAACATGCCTGGGAATGGTCTATGAGGCATGTGTGTAATTCCAAGTAGTCCGTCATACTTTCTTTGGCATCTTTGCAAGGAAGTTGATCTATCATGTCTGTCTGATTATTGATATAAATTGTTTGTCCAGCAAGTGCATTATGAAGCTTTGGCTGGGCTATTTCTATATCTGTCGGCTAGTAAGTGACTGGCATTAGAAATGGCTGTAAGGAGTTCATACTAGAGTATTGTTAATGAGCTGTACCTTATTGCTGAAGTGGTTGTGAACAACATATTTTTGGTTTAATGTCAGCTGTTTGATTAGTTAAAGGTGAATAGACTGGCAGTCCTTTCTGTATATTTTCTTATGTTTTATTTCATTTGGATATTTCATAATTTGCTGGATATTTTATGAGGAATACTTTTTGCTTCTTACCTCTCAACTTGAGTTCCGCCACCTTTAAGAAGACAACATCATCCCCTCCAATTTCTTCTTTCATTCCAGAATCTTAGAGGCTAATGTTTGAGGAGTACAGATTGCCTGAAAGTTTTCGATTGGAATGTGTGTTCATGAGCCTTTAAAATTTTATCCCTTGGATTATGGGTCATGGGAAATTATTGTCAGATAGTGCGTGTTTTGTGTTGAAAGACTGATGTTCCAATCCATTCTTAATATTTATGCTAACGTTGTGAAATGCTCTGTAACAGAGCAAGTCAAGTACTTCTTCTATCAACTACATATTCTATCAACTACAGAAGAAATGTTTTCTGGTCATTCACTTCCCCACATTGCCAGATTCTAGCCGCAAAACAGATGCAAATGCTCCTTCAGTGATAGGCAGAGATAACACAATGAAGACTACAATGGACCCATATTATTAATTTCCAATGGAAGGCTGTTAACGTTGCATAAACGTTTTCTTAAATATAAACGGAATCATAAATAGAATGCTACTCAGTTTAATAGGAACATGCCTGAATATCCTTATGAATTTGAATAAATAAAAAGCAAGTTATCAGTGTGTGCTGTAAATGCAGAGCTGAAACGAATTATGCTTGGCAACTTCCTCTACTAACCCAGAGTGCCAATAATGACAAGAAAACTCAATTCATATAACCCATGGTACTCAAACTACAGATCACATGATTAAGCTCCACCTATTATAACTATAAAAGTACAACACTGCTCACTTTCTTTACCGTTTGTGGCAGCTAAGTTAAGGGTTCCCTTTTGTCTACCTTCAGTACTAATGTATTTATGATTTGATTTGTGTTATGACATTCATTGTGATTTTACAGTTTTTCGCTTGATCATTCATCTGCCTGAGCCAGCAAAGGCTGGTTTTCTCCCTGTTTCACGCAGAGATGAGACCCTCGTTGTAGTTGGAAATGGCTGGCCAGGAAAGTTTTGTCGAACCACGATCAGTGCATGATCTTTACCTTGAAGTGTGAAGGACCCTGATTGCCTCAAAAGGATAGCTACACTCCTTCAAGTGCATTTGTTGGAAGGAGCAGCCTGCCTCCGCAATCTGGAAGCCTAAGCAAGGTCCATACAGGCACCCTGTCTACGTCCCTGCCGGTTACATGACTGGTCATTTTCAGACTGCTGTGGCATGGTTTGTCAAAGGGAAATCTTATTGTTGTAGCTAACGTAACACACAACTCAATGTTTTGTCCTTGGAATTTTCTGCTAGTTTATATATTTTAGCTTTTTTGCCCTAAGAATATTTTGGGGAATAGCTATTAGCTAATCTAAGGTTCGGGCATTTACATCAGTGTTATTTGGAAACATTTTACCACAGATGTAGGAAGTTGGCTCTATATGTACTATTTCAAAGTAAGAAATAGTGTGCACAGAGTCCAAGGGTTCCCCTTTGAGGTAAGATAGTGACACAATTAGATCATTCTAATGCTCTATTTTGTGGTAGTGTGGTCGAGCAGTAGGGTTATCAGAGGGTAGTGTTAAGCATTTGTTGTACACACACAGGCAATAAATGAGGAACACAAACTCAAAGACTTAGTCCAGGCCAATAGGTTTTTATATAGAAAAATATATTTTCTTTATTTATTTTTAGAACCACAAGTTCAAGATTTGAAGTAAATACATAAAATGCAAGGTACTCCACACAGGTAAGTTAGGAACTTTGAATTAGAGCAATAAAATATACAGTTTTTGTTAAAATGGCAATAAGATATTTTAAAAGTGGACACAGTGCAAAAATCAACAGTTCCTGGGGGAGGTAAGTAAAGGTTAGATTGTGAGGTAAGTAAGACACTTAAAAGTCTCAGTTCCTGGGCATAGGCAGCCCACCGTTGGGGGGTTCAAGGCAACCCCAAAGTTACCACACCAGCAGCTCAGGGCTGGTCAGGCGCAGAGGTCAAAGAGGTACCCAACACGCATAGGCGCCCATGGAGAACGGGGGTGCTCCGGTTCATGTCTGCCAGCAGGTAAGTACCCGCGTCCTCTGGGGGAAAACCAGAGGGGGTTTGTAGAGCCCTGGGGGGGGGGGGAGACGACACAAGTAGGCACACAAAACACACCCTCAGCTGCACAGGGGCGGGCGAGTGCAGTGTGCATAGCAGGCATCGGGTTTTAGATAGGTTTCAATGGTGGGACCCGGGGGTCACTCTAGCGGTGCAGGCAGGCACAGGGGGGGATTCTCAGGACAGCCACCACCTGGGCTAGGCAGAGGGTTGCCTGGGGGTCACTCTTGCACTAAGGTTCGGTTCCTTCAGGTCCTGGGGGCTGCTGGGTGCAGTGCTTGGTCCAGGCGTTGGGTCCCTTGTTACAGTCAGTCGCAGTCAGGGGGAGCCTCTGGGTTCTCTCTGCAGGCGTCGCTGTGGGGGACCGGGGGGGTCGTCTCAGGCTAATCACTGGGTTGCAGTCACCGGGGAGTCCTCCCTGTGGTGTTGGTTCTCTGGATCTCGAGCCGGGGGAGTTGGGTGCAGAGTGTGAAATCTCATGCTTCCGGCGGGAAGAATGAGTTCTTTAAAAGTTGCTTCATTGTTGCAAAGATGTTGCTGTTGTTGAGCAGAGCCGCTGCTCATGGGAGTTTCTTGGTCCTGGGGGTCAGGGCAGTCCTCTGAGGCTTCAGAGGTCGCTGGTCCCTGTTGGATGCGTCGCTGGTTGCAGGTTTTTGACTCTGTAGACAGGCTGGTAGGGCTGGGGCCAAAGCAGTTGCCGTCCGTCATCTCTGCAGGCATGTAGGTCAGCAGTCCTTCTTTGTAGTTCAGGTTGCAGGAATCTGGTTTCCTCGGTTCTTGGGTGCCCCTAAATACTAGATTTAGGGGTGTGTTTAGGTCTGGGAGGGCAGTAGCCAATGGCTACTGTCCTGGAGGGTGGCTACACCCTCTTTGTGCCTCTTCCCTGAGGGGAGGGGGGCACATCCCTAATCCTATTGGGGGAATCCTCCAAAACAAAGATGGAGGATTTCTAAAGGCACGTGTCACCTCAGCTCAGGGCTCCTTAGGGGCTGTCCTGACTGGTGGGTGACTCCTCCTTGTTTTCCTTATTATCTCCTCCAGCCTTGCCGCCAAAAGTGGGGGCAGTGGCCGGAGGGGCGGGCGTCTCCACTAGCTGGGATGCCCTGGGGCGCTGTAACAAAGGGGGTGAGCCTTTGAGGCTCACCGCTAGGTGTTACAGTTCCTGCAGGGAGAGGTGTGAAGCACCTCCACCCAGTTCAGGCTTTGTTCCTGGCCACAGAATGACAAAGGCACTCTCCCCATGTGGCCAGCAACTCGTCTGGTTGTGGCAGGCTGGCAGAAACTGGTCAGCCCCACACTAAAAGTCGGGTTGGTATTCAGGGGACATTTCTAAGATGCCCTCTGGGTGCATTTTACATTAAATTGCACACTGGCATCAGTGTGTATTTATTGTTCTGAGAAGTTTGATACCAAACTTCTCAGATTTCAGTGTAGCCATTATGGAACTGTGGAGTTCGTGTTTGACAAACTCCCAGACCATATACTCTTATGGCTACCCTGCACTTACAATGTCTAAGGTTTTGCTTAGACACTGTAGGGGCATAATGATCATGCACATATGCCCTCACCTGTGGTATAGTGCACCCTGCCTTAGGGCTGTAAGGCCTGCTAGAGGGGTGACCTACCTATGCCACAGGCAGTGTGAGGTTGGCATGGCACTCTGAGGGGAGTGCCATGTCGACTTAGTCTTTTTCTCCCCACTAGCACACACAAGCTGTGAGTCAGTGTGCATGTGCTGAGTGAGGGGTCCCCAGGGTGGCATAAGACATGCTGCAGCCCTTAAATACCTTCCCTAGCATCAAGGCTCTTGGTACCAGGGGTACAAGTTACAAGGGACTTATCTGAGTGCCAGGGCTGTGCCAATTGTGGAAGCAAATGTACAGTTTAGGGAAAGAACACTGGTGCTGGGGCCTGGTTAGCAGGGTCCCAGCACACTTTCAATCAAAACTTAGCATCAGCAAATGCAAAAAGTCAGGGGGTAACCATGCCAAGGAGGCATTTCCTTATAAAAGAGGACCACAGATACCAAATGCCCCAGACTGTGTTGAGAAGTGACACCAGTCCTTTGGCATAATTCTGTTTTTCGCCTTCATTCTGATATCAATTAAGGCAGCCTTCAAACAATTATGGAAGGCTCCTGCTTGTTTCCAACAAGGATAATACGGCGCTTCAGACAAAGGCCCCTGAGAGAATCCAAGCGGGGTGTGACGGGCCGATCACAGCATTGCGGCCCCAGTGCCCCAGGGGTACTGAGTACTCTGATTGGCTTCACCCGGAAGCCCTTGCGGAGCGGCCCAATGATGAACACTTTCCAGAGCACTCTGGGCCCCAATTGTCCGCACGGGGATGCATTCTGGCATCAGGGCACAGCAGAGGAGGAGGAAGAAGACCAACAGGACCCTTTTTCGACAACGAATGACTCCTGTGGATGCAGCGACCAGCAGCGGCCCAAAGGACACGACACCAGCGGGATCTCCGCGACCCCAGGATCGGAAGACCAGGAGGCGAAGACATCACCAATCCGACCACGCTCTGGGAAGAGCGTGGCCTTCGCAGGTACAGTCCCACAGAGGACAGTGCTACCGAGTAAAAGGGATTAGGCAGGAGGCAGGAGGTGGAAGAAGGGAGAACAAGAAAAGGGCAGAAAGTAACCGACAGTAAATCCTATCGTGCGCAAAACATCATTAAGTATTTGTGTGACAACAAGCAAAGGCATTATTAAGGCGACAGAAGACCTAGTTTTTTATTTATTTTTTATTTTTTCCTAAATTTCTGGTTTAGCTGAAGGTTATCTTTCAAGTATGTGCCCATTTTGAGAAAATCCACAAGTATTGAAAGAAAGGACCAGCAAACAAGGAAGGGACTCGGACAGAGAAAAGGGGACAAATCAGCAGAAAATAAGAGAGCCAGAACAACAACCAGAGATAATGGAGAAGGAAGAACAAAGGCGAGAAAAGTCATGGGCTAGCAGAAGCTAGCTACAAACCAGAACCACATCAGATACAATAAGATCTAGAGCAGAGGAACAAGGGCCAGAGGACTAGAAACAGGAAGAGAGAGGAAAGAGAAACCAGTGAAGATAATAAAGAAAAGGAAAGAGAGAAACCTCTTACCCGTACTCCAAACACTGTTTTTTTCCTTCTTATACCCACGTGTGCCTCCTGAGACTCCACCTGGAAAGAAGAAAACGAGAGACGAGGAAAACCCTGTGAATATCAAATACCAAAACCAAGGAACCCCATAAAGACTACATCTTACGCTTCATTGATACCATATAATAAAGATACATTTGTATAGCACTGCTGCTTACGTGTCCTCCTTACGGTACCCTGCCACACCGGGCTTCCAGTGGAGTCCCTGGAGCCCATGCTTATGGCCTTTGAGAAACTTCACAGGGCAGTGTAGGTAAATTGCATGAAGAGGAGCTGTGGTAGGACCTGTTGGTCTCCCTTCCCCCCCTCAAACATGAATGATAGGTAACGTGAGCTGTCTGACCAGGAGGCAATTGACACTGAAGTTGAGGCATTTGTGGGCTTGGTCCTTTATAGTTACGTTCCTTGAGAAGTATAGGAAGGCCCCCAAGAGGGTTAGGTACTGGTACAAATGCTAGACAAATTGTCAGACTTGTCTGGGCCCCAAAAGGGGAGTATGAACATGGCTGAAGTGGCTAAGTTATCTGGTGCACAGCTGCTCCTGAAATTATCTTCTTATTGGCCCAGCAGCCCATCTGTCTGCTTGGGAATGGCAGCTGTTGATTACCAATGAGAACAGGCAACTCATTCGGTTGAGGATTGATCCAAATTTGGTGGAAGGTCCGGACATGATGGGCAGCCTATTTGGTGCCACTTTCATATGGGACATGGTGAAATGTATGCTGACATTTACTGCACTGGGCAGAACACAGTTATCCCTAAAGAAGGTTTTGCCGCTATGGTTTTTTGCTCAGTTGGATGTAGCAAGAGGTACTCCTCCAGCGAATCAGCTGAATGTCATCGCAAGGACAGAAGTTTAGAAGAGAAGGATGGCCAGACTAACGATTCATCTCATCTCTCCAAAAAGAGCCATGTCTGAAGGAGCCAGTTCAATAGAGATGGCATTAGAGGCACCACAAACATTCCAGGTAAGATTCCTATCTTTGTCCCTTTTAAAGCTAAGTGGAAGCATTGCAGAATGTCTATTCAACTGGTAGAATACTTCTTCAGGCACTTGTGGTCTTCAGACTGTTCAGGGATTCAGAGTAGCATTTTTCAGCACCACAATTTTCTGGTAACCTTGTACAATCAGTAAGACAGCAATCCATCATTTTTCCAGTCAAATTGTTGACCTTGTTACAATAGGAGGTGTCTAACCTTGAGTCTCTTTTCTCCATCTATAGTGTTTCCTCAGCTATCTGTTCCTAGTCAAGGAGAAAGGATATGGTGTCAGATCCATTGGGAGATACAGTGAATTCAACAGATGACAGGTCTACAGATACTACAAGATTAAGTGCATCCATATTCTCATAGCCCTCTTGAAACAGAGCAGTTGGATGGTACAGCTGGATCTAAAAGGTGCCTACCTTTCCATCTCCATTTTCATACCCCACAGCTTATTCTAAAAGATCCTTTGGGGAACAGTTGTGGGACTTCCAAGCCCTATTTGGCATATTTTTCACCCCTTGTTGGTTTTCCAAGGTGCTAAGACTGGACGCTGCCTGGCATAATCAAACTAATTGTGTCTTGACAACATAATTGTCAGAGAAATACTCTTGTTTCAGATTCTGTCTACAATTCAGCTTCGGTAGGGCCAAGGATTATTGATAAATCAAGAACAATTTCAACTGCCACCAAAATAGAAAATTAAATTATTGGGCTTTCCATTAGACTGAGAGACTTGAGTATTGCAGCTCCCACCGAAGAAGGTGAAGGTCTTAATAAAGCAACTTGAACAGATGCTGAAATAAGATAAGGTCTCACTCAGAATACTTGGCATAGAAATCAGATTGTTTACCTCTGCCACTCAAGTCATCTTCCTAAGGCGACTTTATTATAGAGCCCTGCACTGGTTAACAATGCAATGTTCCGCCCACTGTATTATGACAGCCCAATCCGCCACCTTTTCTGGGGTGGTACCAATGACATCAAAAGCTTAGCGGAAACACTGCACAGAAGGGAAACGACTCACTATTGGAGACTCAAGGAAGAACCACGCCGCCATGGACCCCGAACTGCAGATCCTCCCAATGCTTTTCTATGTCCTGCTCCACCACAAACACCACCGACGGTGAAGACTACCACGGTGAGTACAGCCGCCTAGCACACAGGGGAGAGGGGGAGGAAAAAGACAGTGACACACACACACAACACCATACACACAAGCAGATGCAGTAACATAACATATTTGCCCCATACCCCTTAGAAATAATGCAAGGACCACAGAAATAGATGAAAGGGAGTGTATTAATATAAATATAGTAGAAATACAAAAATTCAATCTAAAAGTATATACATAAGTACAAACAAGGGACACTGCCCAGTCCTCAATGTGCGTGGGCCACAGGGCCACATTACAAAGTGCAAGGCCCCACTTGACTCCTGCAACAACACAGAGAGAACACTGCAGGGGCATAAGTTCGAAAATAGGCAGGCACCTCAGGGGAACGGGGGGGGTCACCTCAGCTGGCAGATGGAACAACACCACTGGTCCAGGAGGGGGTAACATGCCCTATGCTTGGTCCTGGGGAGTGCATGGCCACAGTCTCTCAAGTGGATGGCTTGCTCACATGCTCTGGAGGGGGCAACATGCCCTGTGTTTGGTCCTGGGGAGTGCAAGGCCACAGTCTCTCAAGTGGGTGACTTGCCCACATGCTGTAGAGGGGGCAACATGCCCTGTGCCTGGTCCTGGGGAGTGCAAGGCCACAGTCTCTCAAGTGGGTGACTTGCCCATATGCTCTGGAGGGGGCAACATGCCCTGTGCTTGGTCCTGGGGAGTGCAAGGTCACAGTCTCTCAAGTGGGTGTCTTCACCACTGGATTTGGAGGGGGTACTGTGCCCTGTGATCTTCATCCTGGAGAGGATGGGTGAGTGGGTGCCATAACCACTGGTTCTGGAGGGGTCATCGTGCCCTGTGATCTTCATCCTGGAGAGTATGGGGTGAGTGAGTGCCATACCCACTGGTTCTGGAGGGGGCATCGTGCCCTGTGATGCACATCTTGGGGAGTGCAAGGTCACAGTCTCTCAGGTGGGTGTCATACCCACAGGATTTGCAGGAGGCAGGCCGCACAACAGCCCATGATCGCAGGACTACAGACTGTCCGCCAGCGGTGACGGCTGCTAAGTGGTGGTGGTGCTGCTGCTTGTGGTAGTGGGGGGATGCTCCTGTCCATCCCCTGCAGCCTCGGACGGCTGGCCACTGTTGATGCTGGTGGTGGTGCTGCTGCTGCTGCTGGTGGTGGCGGGGAGAAACTCCTGCCCATCGCCTGCAGCCTCGGATGGCTGCCCACTGCTGGTGGTGGTGGTGGTGCTGATGCTGCTGGGGGTGGGGGGAGACTCCTGTCCTCCTTGCAGCCTTGGACGGCTGCACCGCCATGGTTGGTGGTGGGGGCGCCACTGAGTCCCAGCACCAGGTTCCTTGTCCTTTCTGCCTGTTGGTGCAGGCCCCTTGCCCTTCCTGGCAGCAGCTGGGGATTCCTCCTTCCCCTTCCTGGCAGCAGCTGGGGGTGACACCTTGACCTTCCTAGCAGCAACTGAGGAGGGTCCTTGCCCTTCCTGGCAGCACTTGGGGCAGGCACCCTTTCCGTGTGGCTGGCTGGTGGCCTGGATCCTTTACTACCACGAGTTGCTGTGGACACTACTGGGCCCATGGACTGGGTGGCTGAGATGCTTGCCTGGGGTTTTACACACCCTAGCCAGACTTGAAGGACGGGGGCGAGGGGTAGGGAAGAGGTCAATGGTTGAGAAGAAAAGCTGCTTAGGGACATTGGGGCGGGAAGAGGGAGAAGGTCTGGGAGTGGAGGAA
Organism: Pleurodeles waltl; assembly: GCF_031143425.1. Taxonomy (NCBI): domain Eukaryota; kingdom Metazoa; phylum Chordata; class Amphibia; order Caudata; family Salamandridae; genus Pleurodeles; species Pleurodeles waltl. The sequence goes on along the minus strand of NC_090443.1, from coordinate 829,393,136 downwards.
GGAGGAGTGGTTGTAGGGGGTGTCTGTCTGCCGTGTTTGGGTGCAGGTGCATGGGTAGATGCTGTTGTGAGGTGGATGGCTGTTGGGTGTCTGAGTGCTTCTGCTCTTGTACTTTGAGGGGGGGGTGACGGGGACATGTGAATGGATGTTGGGGTGGTAACTGCCAGTGAGGTGTGTTTTCTGAAAAGTGTGCTGGTGCTGGAGGTAGTGGATGAGGATGTTGTGCATGCAGATTTAAGTGTAGATGCAACTGGGAGGGAGGTGGAGGACGAGGAGGAGGGGGCTACAGTGGAGGCAGTGGATGTTGATATGTCTGCATCTAGATGGTGTTTGTGTGAGTGCCTGTGGGATGATGTGTGGTACTTGTGTTTGCCATGTCCACTCTTGTGTGTTGTCCTGTGGGCATGCTTGTCTGCCTGTGTGCTTGGGATAGGTTGGGGTTGAGGGGAATGGGATTGGGCAGAGGAAGTTGGAGGGGGGAGGGTGGAAACAGGGACAATAGCTGCCATCAGAGAGGAGGCCAGAGCCTGGATTGATCTCTGTTGGGCCGCCAAGCCAGTGTGAATGCCCTCCAGAAATACATTGGTCTGTTGCATTTGGGCTGCCAGCCCATAGATGGCATTCACAATGGTTGACTGCCCAACAGAGATGGATCTCAGGAGGTCAATAGCCTCCTCACTCAGGGCAGCAGGGCTCACTGGGGCAGGGCCTGAGGTGCCTGGGGCGAAGGAGATGTCCCACCTCCTGGGTGAGCGGGCACGGGCAACTCGATGAGGGGCTGCTGGGAGGGCGGTGCTGGTACGGGGGTGGTGGCTGTACCTGGGGTGGGCACAGAGGTGTCTGCCACCACCAGGGAGCTTCCATCGGACGAGGTATCCGTGTTCAAACTGTCCCCTCCAGTCTCCGCCGTGGTGCTCCCCTCGCCCTCTGTCCCACTGGTGTCCTCAGCGTCGGTGGACTCTGCCGTCTGGGTCCTGTGGATGCAGCTCCCTCCGTCACCAATGCCTCTGCTCCTCCACCAGATGATGCACATAAGGACAGGGTGACAAAACAAAAAGGGGGCGAAGAGACAAAGAATACACTTGGTCAATGGCTACACCAACACAAACACCACTGTTGGCATACTTACCACCCACACACACAGGGAACAGCCCTACGCACTATGCAGTGCACTACCAGTAACAATGCTAGTCACCAGGGCATGGGGAGGGACATATACCGCCAACTGCAGCATACCTGGAACCCACACAGCCCTGCCCAGTGGTGGATGCCGACTAGCTAGGTTGTAGGAATTTCACATCAGATCCATGCCCAACATTGTACCTACTCTGCAATGTCAGGCCTGGTCTAGGGGCACCAACAGACACACATCCCCCACCCGGATACCACCCCACCAGGCGTAAGCTGTAATGATGGGCACTGTACTCACCCCCTTGTGGCTGCTGTGATGCTCTCAAGCACCCATCCAGCTCCGGATAGCCCACCGCCAGAATTCAGGCCATCAGTGGGGTCAGGCTTAGACAGGCACCCCTTCCTCTTTGGGAGGCCATCCCCAGCTGGGCCTCCACTGTCTCAGGCCCTCCCACCATTTCAGACAGTGGGTGCTCCACCTGCCGTAGACTCCCAAGGTTCGCAATTTCTTGGTGATGGCATGCCATATACCCACACGTCCTTGGCGATGGCACGCCATATACCCTTTTTTGATAGGCGCTGACCTGCAGAGGAAATATACACAGGGAAATGTATTAGTTAGACCGTCCTGCCTGTTATACTCATGGCCCACCATAGCCCTTCCCATCCCCTTTCGCATAGACATGGCCCAGCATACATGCTGCACGCTGCCCAGGGCCCATCCACCACCCCACCGCCCCCCCCCCCCCCCCCCCCCCCACGCAAGGCTTTCACACACAGCACTCCATGCATTCATGCCCCATGTATTGTGCTCACAGTGTGGAGTCTGGAGGCCCATACATCAAGTCCATACTGGGGTAGGACCTCATCCACTAGTCTCTCCAACTCCGCCGAGGTGAAGGCAGGGGCCCTTTGGCCACACACGGGCCATGGTAGGTTCCAGACACAGGTCACAGCAGCACATGCAGGGTAGGTCCTCTCCTGTTGAACGTAAGGTAGCAAGTGATTGAACAGATAGAAAATGGAGCTGACGTCTGTGGTAGTACATACTGTCACCGCCAGTGTACATCACCTTTGCCCACTGTACCCCATTGGGCCCAATTTTATCCAATGAGGCGTTGCACGGCGGATCCCGACTGCCTCCTGCAACGGCGCACAACGTCGGTGGAATTACCCCACTTCCACGTGTCCCTCCATACAGGACAGGCGGACGTCATTTCATGAGGGGGGCAGTGCATGGAACATAACTGCGTCACAGATCACAATTGTACACACACCACATATACTACTAATACATTTAAAATTCACATCATGCATTAAACTGTAGTTGCTACAATGTACATTTTATGACCGGCTCATCACTCTTTTGCCCCATTGATTGAAACCACTTCGGATGAATAGGAGGTGGAAATATACCCCATGTACAGACCCCTGGTGGACTTGGCAACAATGGAGGCCAGGCACATTATCCTCACCTACAGTCTTGACAGGGCCACAATCACAGAGCTGTGTGCCTAATTAAAGCCTCACCTGATATCTGATATCCGTCACCCCACTGGGATCCCCCCTCTTCTGCAAGTGTTATCTGTGCTCCATTTCTTGGCAACTGGTTCTTTCCAAGTGACAGTGGGCTTGGCAGCAGGAATGTCACAGCCAATGCTCTCAATTGTGCTGACAAGAGTGTTGTCTGCCCTGATAAAACACATGTGCAGCTACATTGTTTTCCCCCAGGTGGATGATTTGCCCAAGGTGATGGCTGACTTCTATGCAATGGGACATATCCCCAACATAATTGGGGCGATTGATGGAACACATATTGCATTTGTCCCCCCTCAGCAAAATTAACAGGTCTCAGAAATCGAAAAAGTTTTCACTCGATGAATGTGAAGATGGTGTGTTTGGCGGACCAGTAGATCTCCCACGTCAATGCTGAGTATCCTGGGTCGGTGCATGATGCCTTTATCCTGAGGAATAGCAGCATCCCAAATGTGATGGCCCACCTACAGAGGCACCGTGTGTGGCTAATAGGTGAGCCCTAGTTCCCACCCAGTGGATGTTGGTATACGGGTAGGGTGTGGGCCATAAGGGATAGTGTGTGGCTAGCAGTTGTCCAATGATATTTGCAGGTGACTCAGATTACCCCAACCTATCATGGCTACTGACCCCTGTGAGGAATCCTAGGACATGGGCTGAGGAACGTTACAATGAGGCACATGGGCGAACAAGAAGGATCATTGAACGTACATTTGGCCTTCTGAAGGCCAGGTTTCGGTGCCTCCATCTGAATGGTGGATCCCTGTGCTACTTACCCAAGACGGTCTGCCAGATAATCGTGGCATGCTGCATGTTGCATAACCTTGCCTTGAGACGCCATGTGTCTTTTCTGTAGGCGGAGGAGGCTGGAGATGGCCAAGTGGCATCAGTGGACCCTGTGGACAGTGAAGATGAGGAGGCAGAGGATGAGGACAACAGATCTGCAGCGATTAGACAATACTTCCAATGACGCACAGGTAAGACGGTGTTACTTCACATTTCATTGTCAGTTTTTTGTTTCACATTGTCACTGGCAGGCTGTGATTTCCCACTTCAATGGCCACTCACTGTACCCTTTGGCAGCTCTTTTTGCAGATGTTGGTGCCCCACTATCGCTCCAGGTGTTGTCACTGCAGCCAACTACAGGTCTTTCCTATGTTAACATTACTGTACAGTTGAATTGCAATGTTTGAACCTGTTTAAACGAATATATACTTCAATCATTTGACATACTCCATACTTGTATTTTTTTCAAAGTATGTTTATTGCAATGCTATGAAGAAAAGGGAGAAGTGCAATGGGCTGGGGTGATGATGGAGGAAAGTCCAGGGTATAGTTCCAGTCTATTTGTAGCACAGGTGCTTTGTCTTAGGGTGGCATAGGAAGAGGAGCAATGGCAGTTCGAGGTGGACAGGGTGACTGAGTGGGACAGAAGGGTGACAATCAGGAGAGTGTCATTTCCTGGTGGGGGTCTTGGCAGTAGTCTCTGCCTTCTACCTGGATCACAGGGAATGTTTGTGGGGTGGTTCTCCTTCTGCAGGGGGAGGGGTCCTGGTGGCCTGTTGGTCCTGTGGCGGAGTGTCCTGTCTATTAGCGGAGGTGGAGGGCTGTTCAGTAGTCTGGCTAGTTGCAGGGGCCCGCTGGTGTGACATGGCCTCCCTCATAATATAGGCCATGTCTGCCAGCACCCCTGCAATGGTGACCAGGGTGGTGTTAATGGCCTTCAAATCCTCCCTGATCCCCTGGTACTGTCCCTCCTGCAGCTGCCTGTTCTCCTGCATGTTGTCCAGGATCTGGCCCAGTGTATCCTGGAAATGTTGGTATGCTCCCAGAATCTCGTGAGTGAAGAGTTGGTTCCCTGGGCCTGTCCTCCCCCTGGCGCACAGCAGTCCTCCCAGCTTCCCTGTTGTCCTGTTCCTCTGTCCCCTGAACCATGTGCCCACTGCCACTGACCCCAGGTCCCTGATTGTCTTGGGTTTGTGGTGTGCCCTGGGGTACCTCTAGTGGTGGACACACTGCTGATTGACGTGTCCTGGTGATAGAGGTATGGGCACGCTGAGGGGGGAGGCTCTGTGGTGGTGTGTGACTGTGGCTGGGTAACCGACTGTCCGGAGGTCCCTGATGGGCCAGGTTTGACATCCCGATCCAGGCATGCAGAGTCATTGTCATCACTGTGGGCCTCTTCTGTTGGGGGACTGGATGTTGCTGGTACCTCTTCTCCGGTGACATTGGCTGGGGTACCTGTGGGGATGTGAATGCAGTGTTATTTTTTCTGTGTGTGACATATTGTGCAAGGATGGGTTGCCCTCTGATTGTTTTTGCCCTGGCAGGTTTCACTTGTGTACGCTGGTGTATGGTGGGATGATTAGTTCTCTCTAGTGTGCATGCTTTAGTGATAGGTGTCCATGCAGGTCTTTGAGTGGTGTCCATGCATTGGTGGTGCATGCAGGGCTTGGCATTGGGATGAGTGAGATGTGATGGTGGGGTGTGTGTGAGGTGGTGGAGTGAAAGGAGTGAGGGTGAGATTGGGGATATGTGATGGCATGCAGGTAGGTGGTGATAGTAATATAGAGTTCACTGACCAGAGTCCAGTCCTCCTGCTACTCCTGCCAGGCCCTCAGGATGCATGAGTGCCAAGACCTGCTCCTCCCATGTTGTTAGTTGTGGGGGAGGAGTTGGGGGTCCACCGCCAGTGCTTCCTCTGTACAGCGAGCTGGTTTCTTGCTGCTATGGAAGGTACCTTCCCCCGTAGGTCGTTCCACCTCTTCCTGTCATCCCTTGTTCTGAGGTGCTGTCCCACGGCGTTGACCCTGTCCACGATCCTCTGCCATAGCTCCATCTTCCTAGCAATGGATATCTGCTGCACTTTTGCTCCAAATAGCTGTGGCTCTACCTGGATGATTTCCTACACCATGACCTTCAGCTCCTCCTCTGAGAATCTGGGGTGTTGTTGTGGTGCCATGGGTGTTCTGTGAGCAGTGTGGGTGAGGTTGTGTAGGGTGATGTGTTGGGGTATGTGTTGTGAGGTGCATGGGTGGTTTATAGGTGATGGTGGTATGTGGCTCTGGTTGTGTGTGTGGTCTTGCTGTCTCTCTCGGTGGCCATTGTTTGTATTTGTAAAGGGTTGTGGGTACTGTGGGACTGTGGTTGTGTATTTTATAGTGGTGTTGGTGTGGTGTGTGTATGTGTGTCAGCTGTGTGTAGTTTCAATTGTCCAAAGCAGTGTTGTTTTGTTTGAGTGTGTGTATTTTGAGCGCAGCGGTATGTACCACCAATGGTTTACCGCGGTTGAATGTGTGCTGTGGTGATTCGTGGGTCATAATATGGTGGGCGTAGTTCTATTGGCGTAACGTTGTGGGTTTTGATACCACCAGTTTATCACTGACCTTTGGTGTGGTGGACTTGTGTCTGTGGCTGAATAGTGACGGATTGCTGCGTGTGTGTCATAATATGGTGATCGGATGTCCGCGGTGGTATGATGGCGGCAGTCAGCATGTCGGTAAGTGGGATTTACCGCCAATGTCATAATGAGGGCCTAAATGTCCTCTCATATTTCCTATATAACAACATCCCCGGGGTACGCGCCCTACCTGTAATTTTCTTGTACCCGAAGTGAGAATTGCTTGAAGATAAGATGTTAGAGTTTGAATCCTTGAAGCTATAGTTCTTGAAGTTCTTGGTCTTCATCCACTGCTTCAGTGCTATCCTTTACTAATGCACCCACGTTTTCTTGGAATTTTACTTGGGTGCATCGTAATGCCAGGAAAAACTAAACTGAGTTAACAACCCCGCCGCTGCACAATGCTACAACAAAAAACAGCTTATTATTAATAACATAGGCAAAACGTAATGCATTTATCAACGCTTGTTGATAAACGCCTTTTCTTTTCTGACCACGTAACCAAACACTCCTGTACCGCCTTTATGCTTTTGAAAGAGCTAAGAACAATTCTACCCTTGATGCCCGCCAACTTTCATGAAATTACGGGGGTAGGCCTGTATTCTTGCTTTATGAACTACGGTAACTCCTTATGTGTAGGGTCTTCTCATTGCCTTTTAAATCAACTTCAAATAATTCAGAATTCCGGTGCCAGATTAATTATATGACTGAATAGGCACTCCAACCTCTAGCAACCTTTACTGTCTTCATGTGCATCCTGTAAGTGAATCTTCTCTTTTTAAGGTACTGTCTTTGTGTTAAATCAATACGTTGTACTGCTTCCCTGTACCTTGAGAAAGTATGTGTTCACTGCCGCCGCTCGCTGCACTCTGTCTGCCCATCGTCTTTGTATCCCGAAGGTATGCTGGCCTGGAATTGGTGGCAGATTGTTTTCGTTCATCGCATCCAAAGCCTGGAATGCATTAGCCCTTACCTTCAGACCTGTTCCATTCTTGTTTATCTTTTGTGAATATCTGAAAACGTATTTTGTCTCTCAAATACAGGTCTTCTGTTTCCTCTAAGTATTTTGGCGCCAGGACACCCAGTTACTCGCGTTTTTAATGCTTCATTAGTACCTAAATCAAATGAAATCTTATTATGGGATACAGAGTATTGGATGTGGAACATGGACAGACCTCGGCTTAACAGAACCCGGACACTTGTGAACTTTTGGCTTAGGCACTTCATGTCAAAAATAAGCTCCATCGCTTGTTCTGCCTTCCTCATTAGGTGCCTGATTGGCTAATGTTCTAAATTCTCTGCATCCTGGTTATCACGATTGTTTAGAAAGACCCACATAAAGGTTATTGATATGATTTAAAATGTCACGAGCCAAATATACATTTAAAGCAGTCAGGTAAAATAAATGTGTTGTTTGATACAAAAGCTTAAACAGGAGTCATGTGTAGTGGTTATTTCAAGAGCCATCTACACTTTGGAAGCAAAACGTGGTTCTGCAGGAAATTCACTTGTTAATTTCCCCACCTGTACGCGTTTTAATAGTACTTTAATAATATATTTTTTTATACTTTAGACGTTGTGTTGTCTGCATTCTGGGTAGAACAATTAATTATTTCTCAATTTTCTTGTCACACACTGTTTTCAGTTTTAATTTATTTTTACATTAAGACCCTTGCTTTCTATTTCGTGTTTGAAAGGATGCAATAGTTATACACGAAGTATATGAAGAAGGTGCAGCTGCTAGAGATGGGAGACTCTGGGCTGGCGATCAGATTCTGGAGGTAAGTGAAGTTCCGTTTTTTTACCATAATTTCATTTTATTTTCTGGCCTTAACGAAGTAGCATTATTTTGTTGTATATAGCTATCATATTTGTCCTTATGACACTCAGGCTTTCCCATAGATGATACTATTCTTATTTGTTACATAATCAACACCACGTCACATGCCAGTCAAGATTTATTTTTTAATTGTTGACTTTTTAGACCCTAGTGCCACCTGCTGGAATGACTGAAGCACTGAAGCTGTAATGTAACATATATGTGTGTGTCTGTATATATATATATATATGTGTATATTATGTATTTTATATATTACATCAGTGTAAGGCTAAGCTACTTGTGATGACAGAGACCCATGGAGTGGTAGTTTGGACATCTTGTGTTTTGGAGCTTACATTTTCTTTCTTTTTCTGGCATATTGTGGTTTTTCTTGTACCACACAGACCAAGCTGTATGTGCTAATTTTGTATTTAATGCTTACTCTATTTGTTGGAATCAATTTTGAGACATTGTACTTCAGAAGTGGAATTGCACCTGGAACGTTTCTGCCATGTCATCTTCCCATGCCAGTTGTATCTTGTATTTCCTGAAATGTCTCTGAAGGCTGGACTCCACTTTATAAGTATACCTCTGGAAAAGTACAAAAGGGGGTCGGACTGTCATTTTGAAATACTTTATAACTGCCATAGGCGAGACGACCCCCATACTGGGTGTGTCACACACGTTGGAAAAGAGTTTAATAGTTCCAGCTAGAATGCGGCATGTTATATTTTTGCCCAGAGTGCATTCAGACCAGTGGATGATAAGCACACTTGCAAAACTCATTTATTCAGTAATTAAGATCTTAGCTCCTGATTTAGAGTTTGACGGACAGGTTACTCTGTCACGTTTGTGATGGATATCCCGTCCGCTGTATTTTGATTCCCGTAAGATATAATGGGGTCCTAATACGGTAATAAGCTATTTGGTCTTGTTGAAAGTAATCCTAAAGCACAGGAAAATTGAAAGGTTAAAATGGAGTAGCATGTGCTGGGTTTTACCTTTACTTGTCCATGAAAAACAAGTTATAGTTTCAGCTACGTGCAGATATAGCCTACTCCCCTATTACCAAGTTCTTTAGTAGCCTTTATATATTTCAGAGCTCGAGGGAGCCTCTTTGGAGTGCGCTGACCTTGAGTATCTTCAGTACACCCTTTAAGTAAGATTACAGTACACTTTACCCGAGAGGTAGGTGGCACACTTCGATAAGGGTCTTGGACATGGTTATTATTCATTATACCCGTTTTGTAGCAAGATGTGTGCTCCTCCGTGCCATGTAAGAATATGTGACGAAACGGGAGGACCCTTGCGTAGTCCTGGAAAGTGCAGTCAGGGAGTACAGATGGTGTACTAGGAAAGACTTTCCTGTAAGTGTTGCTGGTGGACCCAGAGTTATAGAGATTCTAGGAGGTTGTTTGACAATCCTGTGGTGCCCATCATTCAACCCTGGTAGTAATAGGTATGTGTCTGTGATGTGACCAGATTTTTTGAGGTAGAGGAAGTGAGTGTTCTGGAAGATGTGTCCTGGGAATATGTTAGGCTTTTGTGAATGATGTGTTCCACGTAGCGCCTCCATTGTAATCCTAGCGCCCAGCTAGTAGCCACTTTAGTGTTATGTTATCAGGGACTTTTCCCACTCGCAACCTTGTCAGATCCCTGTTGGCCCTTTAGCAAGCGCAGGTATGTTCCATCTTACCAGGCTGAACAGGAAGACAGGATAAGTTTTGACCCACATATCTGTTTCAACTTCTCTTGAGAGAATTTGCATTAAGCATATAACAAAACCTGCCAGAGGCTGTCGTGCATGTTAATTTATTGTTGAAAATTAATGGCAACTTTTCGCCCCAAGTGTACATACACGAGCCCACAGTTGTTTTTAAAGCTTTATTTGAAGCCGATTGTTGTACAGAATATATATAGACAAAATTATTATCACAGATATCAAATCAGTCACAGTAAACACAAACGCGCAGAATTTAAAAATTATGAAAGTGGACTACATAAGTTAAAGTACTTTTTTAATACTCCTACGTGTCTAATTGTAGCATCAAAAGCCTGACGTTCAGTTAAGGTTCAGTATTCATATGTTATCATCACAGACTCGCACCTGAACTTAATTTAGTTTCCAGTCCTTAGCCTGTCTCCAAGAGAAGGCTGAGATATGTCTCCGTAGTTAAGATTGGGATCAGACAATGGCCTTGCCGTAGCTCCACGGAGAACAGCACTGCTCATCCTGGAAGCCAAACTCTCTCGCTTTCTCGTCGAGCAGGCTGCGAACAATCAATTTATATCATTCATGCTTTTTATTTCAGGAAAAATCAGTCTCCTGATTCATGATATTAGGTGGAAATTGAAGTGAGGATTCACTTTCATATCCACATTAAAGCTATTATGCCTGTCTCCGTATCATGCATTTAAACAACTAAATGAATATATGAAATAGAAGCCTGCAAAAAAATATAGCAACGTAACACTCATCGTTAAATGATAAGAAACAGAAACGCAAATGAGTTAGTGAGTGTTGACAAATGAACAGTGACTAATGCCGCCCAAGGACGCGACATGTAAATAAGCAATGCCCAATATAAGGTAATGTGAGCTAAAATTATATGAAATAAGGGTTTAAAAAGGTAGTTATTGACTTTATCATTGTAACAGAGCAATGTGTTCGCCTTTTTTAGATTTGTTACTCATTTAAACAACTGGCAGGCCAGCTTAAAGTCTGTCCTGATCGTCAAGTTTTGAACAGGGGAAGGCTCATTCCAGATCATGGGCGTTGTTAGTCGGAAACAAGGTCAGGTTGTGGCCATGCAAAGGTCAAAATTGTGGTCTTTTTAAATGTGTGTTATAACATCAGAGATAAAGACTCAGTATTCCAAAGTGGATCCTGCTTCACCAAGTTTTTCTAATTTCTAATGACCTGTTGGGAGTGCACTAAATATTACCAACTTGAAAGCCGTGCAGGAAGCTTTTTCACTGGTGACCCTCAAACCTCACGTTTCTCTATACCCAAACAATTCTCTCTATTTATTTTTCTGCAACTCCTCTAAACAGATAATCGTCCAGTCTTTCAGGTTACCAATTACGGGGATGGATTTGTTTGCTAGTGATGCTCTCAATGTGTCCTCCTCCCTCTCCGAGTTGCCTCAGAGGGCAGCATCTGCAAGGCTGTTCACCCACTATTGGTCCTACTTTTTCTGACCTTTGCTGTGTTTGCTAGTCAGCAGTAGCATAGTGGGTGGAGAAAATAGTGACCAAATATCAAGTACAACCCCTCTGAAATGCCTGGAGCTGTTTTTGGACTTGTTGGCACCTCTACCTGATTTACCTCCATGTACTTCAAAGCTTCAGGAGACGGTCTCTGAATATAAGCTGCTTTTTACATTCAAGCTTTGGCACCTCACTGTAGCTTTAAATATTCCATTATATGAGAATTATTAAAAGGAACAGTTAAGTTTTCAGACATGCTGTATCAAAACAGTTTTGCAATGTCTGCTTCCAGTCCATCTTTTACTCATTTCTACACTTCACTTGGGAAAAGACTTAAGTTGCAGTAACCATCTCACTATATCAAAGGTGAGACTGCAAGTTCTACCTACTGACCAATGGGGGCTTGTTCTGAGTCAAAAAACTGGGTCTAAGGTGCCTCCTCAGCTCGGCTTGTGTAGTTTGTTCAAGCAGCCAAGGACTGTCTCATGGGATGTGGTGTGAAGGTTGAGCCAGATTTGAGGTTTTTACTTTTGTGGAGAAATAGCACTTTAATAGATACCTTCAAATAATATTGTATTCATTTTAAGATCAATAGATGAGATCTCTACCTTTGGCTGTTCATGAGCCCTAATATGGGGTCATATTCCAGTATGTGTTTTGGGTGGGCTAATCACCTTTCACTGGAAAGAATTGGCTAGTCCTGTCTGATAAATGTTCAGCACCATGGATGCCTCCAGAGTTTCCCAGAGTCCTAAATGTTTTTAGCATTGAAGTGTGAGTAGGGGATGCCAGAGGAAACGCAGGTAGTGTGCTCTAGTCAGCCTCCTCAGAATTTTCTTTGTTAGTATTTTTATGAGATAAAGGCAAGCCAGTTAAGGGTATCCTAAGTTAATCAGAGTTTGTATATCTCAGTTCACGCTGGTTGTGGTGAAATAATTTTATTCTCCCGAGGCATCAGGGTTTCTCTTGGTTCTTAGGATTGAGTTGAGGGATATCCATAGGTTGACTGGGTGGATCCTGTGGTTTCTGTTACTTGCTGCTGAAATATTTGAAGTTTATTCAGCTAAGTAATAAGTTACTGGCAGCAGTTCGGATAGCCCTTTTTCTTGTCATGTCAAACCAGAGGTGTCCAAAATGGATACCACTTTGCTTTACAATTAATACTCTGAGCCAAACTTGAGAAGGCAACTGTTTCAGCACTTCCACAATATCCTTTCAAGGTTTACACCCAGCCATTATTATAACCTTTGAACACCTGGACTGATCAGCTGTCTTTGCTGATGTGGTACTCTAGCGGTAGCCTAGCACTGCAAAGACTGTTCGCCTGATCCTAGTGCCAATCAAAAGTACCAAATATAGTACTATCTTCACCTGCAAAAAAAGTTGCATCTTCAGATTGCATGATGTCTCAGAAAGCGTCCTCTGTGTTCATGAAATCCAGAAAACTGATAATTTACATAAAATCTCTGATTGTCACCTCTCCTTTTTCTTTTAAAATGACCCTCTTCTCCCTTTTCCATCCTCTGCATACCTTTTCTCTCTGAACACAATCTTCTCAAATTCAATTGCATATTTACCTTAATCTCTATCAGTGAAGTTTTCCAATTTGCACACACCTTATTTCAAAGATCACAATCTCTCCTTTTTCGATAGCCATACACCTGCAACCTAACAATACCTAATCTCCTCTAGATCATCTTTTAATCCCACCAAACAGCCTTTTGAACTCGCTTACCTCCCCATGTCCCGCCCGCTTATGATTAACACCTAACTCCTATTAATTTAATTTATCACAAAGAAAGTGGAGTTAATGCTTGAGTACACAAGACTAATACCAATAACACTAGACAGCTACTAACCTTATGTGCTGCCTGGCGTAAAGTGCTTCAGCGCCTCAGGGGTAGTAATTGCTATGCAAATTTAATCCCAATTACAATAGTATCCTTGAGGTATAGTCTGCAAAGTGTCACCAGAATTCTAGACCCAGGCTACAATTTGTGTGTGAAATTAGCACAACTCTGTTAAAACGATACTAAAGTTAATTAACATTCTAACTATCCAATATCCTTAAGATTCTAATTATACTATACCCCACTGGTGATGGTCAAACTATTTTCGCCCACTGTGGCACACTATGTACCCTGGTATCTTCTGTGTGGTAAGGGTTTACTGCAGGCTACCGGAATAGATATCTACCTTCTACCACTCCTACCTAATCAGGCCCAGAGTCCCAGTTCACTAACCCACTGGGTTAGGCTGGTGTTCAGCTTGGAAGACCTCTATGTAGCCAGTAGGATCAAAGAGGATTCGGAATGTTGCTTGATAGCTGTCGGCTTACAACCAGGCCACAGTCTCCTGAAGTGGCCTGGGCTGTATGCCATGCTGGGTGAAGGCTAGTGGGAGCCAGCACTGAATCAAGGTTTTCTCTCCACTTTAAATAAAATGGTCAGTGTTGGACCCAAGAAGCATGGTCGTCCTGCATTGCCTCCGCTTCTGATCAACTAGCTTGCACTTATATGTGCCGAGCAGAGGGGTCACTATGGGCTGAAGTTAGGTCCGTGTGGTGTCCTCGTGATTTCCCTTTGCTCGGTGGGAAGGTTCCACCTTACAGTCTGCAATCGGCCAGGTAAAGCAGCATGGCCACAATCACATCTTCAGGGTTGGTCCCAGCTTAATGGAAGAAGGCAGCAGCCAGCATTTCTGGGCCCTCAAGAAGTACTGCAAGTCAAACTGATGATTCTCTGCTGGAGTCCTTCACCTCCACACTGTAGCGATGGCACTGACACCCCACGTGGCTCTGAAACATTGGAGAGGCTTTGCACCTCAATTTCCTTATTGTATACTGGCTAAGTGTAATGTTTTTATAACAGCCTTCCCTTTGTATGGACAGAAATGGTAACTGGCAATTTCAAATTTCCAGTTTCACATAAATTAATTCCATTTGAGTTGTCCCACTGTTAAAACGGTGAAGACTAAACCTCAACATATTTGAAAAGTCGTCTCGCAGAAATGCAGCGCGTCTGTATTTGTTTACCGCTCAGTGTGCAATTCAAGAAGACAAGTAAATTGTCTTATGCAGGCCTTTCCTGGGGTCCTCAACCAGTTCTGCTGTCAGTGTAGCCCGGAAAGTTTTTTGCATTTGTATGTCCCGTTATTGGATCTTTTCCGTGGTCAAATAGTTATGCCTGTTTAGAGTTTGCCACCGGCCCAGGAACAAATGTACTTATGTTCAATAGAATTAATCAACTCGATCATTTGCACCGGTACATTCGTTGAAAATGAATGTAATACCTTCGCTCCTTAAGTTAATTGAATTTGGACATTTTCATCTGCCTACCAGTTACATGGAAATGCTGAGAGAAGCCTGAACATAATTGTACGGATCTGTTACAATTTGAAATCGATAAGATGCTGTATCAGTTGCTTCTTAAAGCAAGTCGGATTGTGTCCTAAGGTTCCTTACCTGGTTATGGCGGACATATAATGGTGGTTTAGGGCACATAAATTGGCTATTCCTGCAAACTGAGTGTAACCTTAACTTCCTTCCTCCCGGAAGCCATATTATCCAACTTTGGCAACCTTGCAAAATACCTCCATTTTTTCTGCTTACATTTTTGGGAGCAAGTCATGCATGATTCGCTTTTAATTAAAGTGTGATGCAAGGTTAAAAAGGAGGAAAGTTAGTTTATGTCACTATTACTATGTTGAGTGTCATAAATGATAAAACACATTTTCACTGATTTCAAATGCAAAACAAGAGTCTATCTTTGAGGCAAAATTATGTTTAAATTTATGAAATTAAAGTCATATATATTCACGTCAAAGTATTACGTTCTGTCGCATAAAATAAAATAAAACATCAGTGACTGTAACACATTATTTTTCTAACATTCATTTCTTCAAACTCATTTAGAGTCATCAGAAGGAGGATTACTGGCATCAAATCAGTTAATATGTTTAGCTACAGGCATGATATCGACTAAGAATCCCATAAACATGGAAAATTGTCTTTGTTTTCTTGCATGCAATAAGTATTTGGAAACCTATTAGCCATCACAAGAGCCTAGCTGTTGGCTTCTCAGTGCTTAATTTGAGCTGGTGGGGAGGACAGGCACTCTTTTTTGAGGAGTGGTACTTGTTCACCTTCATCAAAAAAATTCCTGAGAGTGAGAGAAGGAAAAACGCAAAAAGAGGAAAGACAGGGGAAGACAGACAGTAAAAACGTCACAAAGGGAAAAAGCAGGGAACTGTAAGAGTGAATTAAAGGTGCATGGAGGGTCTGGAAGTGGTTAAAGAGGTCTGAGGTGGATTCAAGGCTACTCTTCCTTGGTATTCTGAGCGCTGATAGTTAATAGGGCCGGCCACAGACTTTTGATCAGAGCTTTGGGCACTGGCATTAGGATATTACAAATTAAGCCGTGCATCAAACACACAGTACACTATAGTGGTCTGAACTAACATTACATGATTCTTTAAGCAGACTGCCTCTTTTGGGGAAACTCGCATATTTGGCATTGCCCGACTGAATTGAGGGCAATATTTCATTTGCTAACGTTGAAAGATTTGTGTTTGTCTATTTGAGAAATGCAACAAGATGTTGAGCAAATGTATTAAACAGTTCAAATAACTATATTTTTACGGATATCTTTTGGTTGTAATAGGATATTGATGCAGGGTTTGCACCGATACTCAGTCTTAAATGTGCTGAAAAAATATATAGTATGGGTGCACAAGGAGATCTAAAATGTAAGACTTTAAATAATTTATTATTGATTGGAAAAAAAATGTTTCAACACTGTAGGAAAGTACCCTCTTTTTGGCATGGTTACCTCTACCTTTTGCCTGCTGTCCGTTTGTTTTGACCGTTTTCACTGGGACCCTGCTAACCAGGACCCCAGTGACTGTGCTTTCTCCCCCTGAATTTGGTTATTTAGGACTTTGCACACCCCACAATTGGCATACTGGTGCCCCCATGTAAGTCCCTAGTATATGGTACTTAGGTACTCAGGGCATTGGGGCACCAGGGGCTCCCCATGGGCTGCAGCATGTATTGTGCACCCAGGGAAGCCCATGCAAAATGTGCCTGCAGGCCTGCCATTGCAGCTTGCGTGAAAAAGTAAATGCACCCTTTCACTACAGGTCACTGTAAATCACCCTTATGGCAGGCCCTCCTAGCTCAGAGGGCAGGGTGCAAGTATCTGTGTGTGAGGGCACCCCTGCATGAGCAGAGGTGGCCTTATGAACTCCAGCTCCATTTTCCTGGACTTCGTAAGTGCAGGGAAGCCATTTTACCCATGTACTAGACACAGGTCACTACCTATGTCCAGCTATACAATGGTAACTCCAAACCTGGGCATGTTTGGTATAAAACATGTCTGAATCATACCCCAATACTGTTACCAGTATTGGCTGTATGATTCCATGCACTCTGGGGGCTTCTTAGAGGACCCTTATCATTGCTCCTACCAGTCTCCTGAGGTTTTCAGGGGTAGCCCACGCTGCTGCCACCCCACAGACAGGTTTCTTGCCTTCTGCTGCTTAGCCAGCTCAAGCAGAGGAAGGTAGAACAAAGGATTTCCTTTGAGAGAGGGAGGCAACACCCTCTCCCTTTGGAAATAGGTGTTACATGGTTTGAGAGGGGTAGCCTCCCCAAGCCACTGTATGCTTTGAAGGGCACATTTGGTGCCCTCATTGCATAAACCGGTTTGCATCAGTCCAGAGACCCCCGGCCCCTGCTCTAGCACGGAAGTGGACAATGGAAAGGGGAGTAACCACCTCCCTGTCCATCACCACCCCAGGGGTGGTGCCCAGAGCTCCTCCAGGTGACCACTTGATTCTGCCATCTTGAATCCAAGATGGGTAGAGGCCCCTGGGAGCATCTGAGTGGCCAAGTCAGCGAGTTGAAGTCACAGCCCCCTCCTTATAGGTGGTCACCCTGCTAGGTGACCAATCCCCCTTCCTGGGCAATTTAGAGTCTCCCTCCAGGGTGGAGATTCGACATGCAAGATTCCAGCAGGACTCCTCTGCATGGTTTACTTCATCTTCTGGCCACTGGGGCTGCAACTGGACCCTCCAGGAACCAACAATCTGCAACTCCAGCGATGACTCCGCTCTGCATCATTGTTTCTCCGGCTCCTTCCAGCAACTGGAACATTTCCCTGGCTGTGCATCCTCGAGGGCAACAAGCCTTCAGCCTGCACAAGAAGCAAGAAGGAGTCTCCCTTGGAGTGAAGGAGTCACTCCCTTGCGCAGGCACCAACTGCAACAATGACCAGCTGCGTGGATCCTCTCTCCTCCAGAACTGTGTGAATCATGCATCACGTGTGGTGGTCTGAAGTGGTCCCCTTGGTCCTCTCTACCAGCTATCCAACTTGGGAGACGGTAAGCCCTTGCACCATAGGTGCTCACCACACACCAGGCCAGCTTCCTACAAACACTAAAGTGTGCACCCCCAGCATTGAAAGGGTTAAGTATATTAACAACCCATGTTTCCAGGCACAAAGGTTTTGGTACTTTCTTGTATTTATTGGGAACTCAGTTCTAGGAGGCAATAAAGTCAAGTGGACTACTTTGAGCGCAATGAGAACTCTGTAGCCTCTCATTCTACACTACTGGAAGCCTTTAAGGTGGTGATAAGAGGAGTTTGCATAACAAAACAAGCAGAGGTGCTGAGAGCTCCAATATTTTGAACACTGCAGCTCCTCCTTATTTGCAGCTACTATAAGCAAACTAAGCAAATATGACAAGGCGGCACCAAGGGAATCTCATTATCTGGGAAAAGAAGCTTGTCCTATGCACCATTGGAAGGGAGACAGAACTGGTAAGACCTTGGCCAATTTGCTGTGCAGACCTTGGGCTAGTGATTAGGTGTTGAATTACAGGGTGATCAGTTACAGGAACATCTTGGAACTGCAGCAGTGCAGAAGGAGATGATAACCTTTTTTCCACTCTCTACATGTAGGAAGTTAGCTCTGTATAAACCTTCTCAAAGTGCGAGATAGTGTGCACAGTGTCCAATGGTTCCCCTTAGAAGTAAGATAGTGGCAAAATTAGATGATTCTAATGCTCTATTTTGTGGCAGTGTGGTCGAACAGTAGGCTTATCAGAGGGTAGTGTTAAGCATTTGTTGTACACACACAGGCAATAAATGATGAACACACACTTAAAGACTTAACTCCAGGCCAATAGTTTTTATATATAGAAAAATATCTTTTCTTTATTTTAGAACCACAAGATTCAAGATTTGAAGTAAATACATAAAATGCAAGGTACTCTACACAGGTAAGTAAGGAACTTTGAATTAGAGCAGTAACATACACAGTTTTAGTTAAAATGGCAATAAGCTATTTTAAAAGTGGACACTGTGCAAAAATCAACAGTTCCTGGGGGAGGTAAGTATTGGTTACTTTTTCAGGTAAGTAAGGCACTTACAAGTTCAAGTTCCTGGGCAAAGGCAGCCGACCGTTGGGGGTTCAAGGCAACCCCAAAGTCACCGCACCAGCAACACAGGGCCAGTCAGGTGCAGAGGTCAAAGGAGGGCCCAAAACACATAGATGCCTATGGAGAACAGGGGTGCTTTGGTTCCAGTCTGCCAACAGGTAAGTACCTGCGTCTTTGGAGGGCAGACCAAGAGGGTTTGTAGAGCACTGGGGGGACACAATTAGGCACACAAAACACACCCTCAGCGGCACAGGGGCGGCCGGGTGCAGTGTGCTTAGCAGTCATCGGTTTTTCAGTAGGAATCAATGGAGGGACCCGGGGGTCACTCTAGAGGTGCACGCAAGGCACAGGGGGGCTTCTTGGGCCAGCCACTGACTGGGCTAGGCAGAGGGTCGCCTGATGGTCACTCCTGCACTGGAGTTCGGTTCCTTCTGGTCCTGGGGGCTGCGGATGCAGTGCTTGGTACAGGCGTCGGGTTCTTTGTTCCAGGTAGTCGCGGTCAGGGGGAGCCTCTGGATCCTCTCGGCATGCGTTGCTGTAGGTGGTCCAGGGGGGTCATCTCAGGTTACTCACGAGGTCGCCGTTGCCTGGGAGTCCTCCCTGTAGTGTTGGTTCTCTGGAGCTCGAGCCGGGGGCGTCGGGTGCAGTGTGTGAGGTCTCCCGCTTCCGGTGGGAAGAGTGAAGCTTTTGAAAGTTGCAAGAAAGTTGCAAAGTTGTTGCTGTTTTTGAACAGTGCCGTGGTTCTCAGGAGTTTCTTGGTCCTTCGGTTCAGGGCAGTCTCTGAGGCTTCAGAGGTCACTGGTCCCTGTCGGATGCGTCGCTGTGCAGGTTTTCGACTCTGGAGACAGGCCGGTAGGGCTGGGGCCAAAGTAGTTGTCGTTGTCCGTCGTCTCTGCAGGCTTGTAGGTCAGCAGTCCTTCTTTGTAGTTCAGGTTGCAGGAATCTGATTTCCTGGGTTCTGGGGTGCTCCTAAATACTACATTTAGGGGTGTGTTTAGGTCTGGGAGGGCAGTAGCCAATGGCTACTGTCCTGGAGGGTGGCTACACTCTCTTTGTGCCCCCTCCCTGAGGGGATGGGGGCACATCCCTAATCCTATTGGGGGAATCCTCCAATCTCAAGATGGAGGATTTCTAAAGCCAGGGGTCACCTCAGCTCAGGACACCTTAAGGGCTCTCCTAAATGGTGGGTGACTCCTCCTTGTTTTTCTCATTATCTCCTCCAGCCTTGCCGCCAAAAGTGGGGGCAGTGGCCGGAGGGGCGGGCATCTCCACTAGCTGGGATGCCCTGGGGTGCTGTAACAAAAGGCATGAGCCTTTTGAGGCTCACCGCTAGGTGTTACAGTTCCTGCAGGGGGAGGTGAGAAGCCCCTCCACCCAGTACAGGCTTTGTGCCTGGCATGACAAAGTGACAAAGGCACGCTCCCCATGTGGCCAGAAACTCGTCTGGTTGTGGCAGGCTGGCAGAAACTGGTCAGCCCAGCACTAGGAGTCGGGCTGGTATTCAGGGGGCCTCTCTAAGATGCCCTCTGGGCGCATTTCACAATACATACCACACTGGCATCAGTGTGCATTTATTGTGCTGAGAAGTTTGATACCAAACTTCCCAGATTTCAGTGTAGCCATTATGGAACTGTGGAGTTCGTGTTTGACAAACTCCCAGACCATATACTCTTTATGGCTACCCTACAGTTACAATGTCTTAAGACTTTGCTTAGACACTGTAGGGTCATAGTGCTCATGCACATATGCCTTCACCTGTAGTATAGTGCACCCTGCCTTAGGGCTGTAAGGCCTGCTAGAGGGGTGACTTACCTATGCCACAGGCAGTGTGAGGTGGGTATGGCACTCTGAGGGGAGTGCCATGTCGACTTAGTCTTTTTCTCCCCACCAGCAAACACAAGCTGTGAGGCAGTGTGCATGTGCTGAGTGAGGGGTCCCCAGGGTGACATAAGACATGCTGCAGCCCTTAGAGACCCTCCCTGGCATCAGGGCCCTTGGTACCAGGGGTACCATTTACAAGGGACTTATCTGAGTGCCAGGGCTGTGCCAGTTGTGGGAACAAAGGTACAGTTTAGGGAAAGAACGCTGGTGTTGGGACCTGGTTAGCAGGGTCCCAGCACACTTTCAATCATAACTGGCATCAACAAAAGGCAAAGGTCAGGGGGTAACCATGCCAAGGAGGCATTTCCTTACACTACATAACCATCTAGACTGCACCACCTGAGCATCTTACTTCCTATTTTGACATGGTCCTATTGCTGTGGCTTGAAGAGCACCACAGGGTGTTCCTGGATGAACCCTTTTCTATGGAAGATATTGTTCAGGTCTTTAATGCACTACCAATGGATAAGGCCTGGGCCTAGATTGCCTCTCAGATGCTTTCTATAAGGAGTATGCAACGCTTCTGGCCCCACACCTCCTTGTGATGTATGAGAAGTCACTGGTGGCAGGGGTCCTTCCCCTCTCCTTGTGCGAGGCACTAATAGTGACACTAGACAATCCTGATAAAGACCCCCATATTTGAGTCTTACAAGTCCTTATCCATGATTAACATAGATAACACAATCCTAGGAAAGCTGTTCGCAATCGCGATTGCTGCCACTCCTCCCCCTTATTGCATTGTCAAACCAATCTGGCTTCATGCCTGGGAGGTCAACGGCTCATAACTTGTGCACATTTTTTGTCGTTGTACAAGCCATCGATCCTGCCCTCCACAACTGCTGTGTTTTTGGACACCACTGAGTTGTCTGATTCGCTGGGATTGCCTTATTTGCTTGCGCTGCTCTTGTGACTTTGCATGAGCCCCAAGTATATCGAATTAATTGGCCTCCTGTGTGCCCATCCACTGGCTCATCTACAAAATAATGGCACAATCACACCTCAATTCCTGGTGATGAGAGGCACCCAACAATGGTGTCCACTTTCTCCTATATTATTTGCTGTTGCAATGGAACTGCTCACAGCGAGATTGCGGCAACACAACTCTTACCAGCAGTTGGCATTCATACCTCACACAGTTCTAGTATCTATGTCTGTTGATGACATTACCATCTATGTAAAAAATCTGCAGGATAACTTGGACCCTTTGATATGTGAATTAAACAGATTTCGAGGCATATTCGGGGATCTGGATTCTGTGCCAAGTCGATGTTATTCCCCCTCAAAGACGCTACTGAGTAATTCCTATCAGAGTTCTCACTTTGCTTGTCGAGAGAACCAATTAGATTTTTGGGGATATGGTTGAGCAGAGACCTGGATGAATTGTGGAAGGTTAACTGTGGGTGCTTGATGACATGGTTGGAGGAAAGCATGGAGTCCTGGCTAAAGCTCCCGCTGTCCCTAACTGGGAGGCTGGCAGTCGCAAAGATGGTGGTTTTCCCCAAGTTTCCTTATCTGTTTCTTAATTTACCACTATCTCTACCATTGGGTTTTTGCAAACAGCTGTGGTCACAGATAGTGACTCTTGTGTGGGCTGGTAAACAGTCTTGAATAGCGTGGGAAATCCTGACGCTCTCATTTGATCAGGGGGACTCAGAGTGCCAGACATGAACCTGTATTATTACTGCACCCAGGCGCAATTTGTGCATTGTTGGCTTTACCCTACGCAGTTCCTGCCACATACAGCCCCTAAGCACGATCATGATGCTCTGTGCCTGCTCTTGATAGCACTGTATTTGACTACTAGGCACACAAGAATGCAGATAGGCACGGTGGCTTGTACCGTGTGAATGTAGATAAGTCCTGGCGTAGGGTGTGGTTGAGCTCCCTATTTGCTCCCTCGGTGCCGCTTTAAGGTCATCCTTCATTCCCCATCACATTTGACCCTGGCACTTGTGCTTGCTTGTGTGCCTTGCCACTGATGTCAATGGGTGCATTGTACCCAAAGGGGACCTTTAAAACACTGGAGCAGGTCCTTCAGAGCCCTAGTATATCACTTTTCGACAAGTTCACTTACTATTAATTGTGAGCCGCAGTTGCTACACAACGCAATTGTTGGAGGCAGCATGTTCTGGTTGGCTGAGGCAAGGCCCTAGCCAGGCAGAACCTGCCACGCCTGTCAGGAGTGGGTTATTACACTCGCTGTCTAACCTGCGCTAATCCTTAGGTAGCTTGGCACAGGGCAATCAGGCTTATCAGAGAGTCAATATGTAAAGCAATGGCACAGCACTTCCCAGCACTTCCTCAATACAACAACGCTTAGAGGCACAAATGAGACTTCACACAGCGGGTAAGTATATAAAAATTATATTCAACACATAAATTGTCAACACAGCATGAGTATCATGTAAACCTGGGCATAAATCATTTTTAGCAATAGAATTCACAATAGTAGGCTCAACTGTGTGTAACACCAATGACATGTATAAGAGAGAAACCGATTCTTTCCCTCCATGCACCCCCATGCGGTGCCAACATTGTCAGCACAAGACCCACCATAGAGTTTACCAACTTCAACTTAGCACATCAATTCCAGGTGTGCTCTGGTTCCCATCGTTAGCAGCAATAAGTACATACAAGGCTTGGAAACTTTTCACATAGCACTGTGGCCTCCTCCTAGTGGGGAGGGGGCACAGCCCTAATCCTATTGGGGGGGAATCCTCTAAAGCAAAATGAAGGATTTCCTAAGGCAGGGGTCACTTCAGCTCAGGACACCTTAGGGGCTGTCCTGGCTGGAGGGTGACTCCTCTTTGTTTTTCTCATTATTTTCTCCGGACTTGCCGCTAAAAGTGGGGGCTGTGTCCAGGGGGCTGGCATCTCTACTAGCTGGGATGCCTTGGGGCGCTGTAACACCAGGCTTGAGTCTTTGAGGCTCACCGCCAGGTGTTACAGTTCCTGCATGGGGAGGTGTGAAGCACCTCCACCCAGTACAGGCTTTGTTCCTGGCCACCGAGTGCACAAAGGCACTCACCCCATGTGGCCAGAAAGCCGTCTGGATGTGGCAGGCTGGCAGAAACTGGTCAGCTTAGCACTAGTAGTTGGACTGGTATACATGGGGCATCTCTAAGATGCCCTCTGTATGCATTTCTTAATAAATCTCACACTGGCATCAGTGTGGATTTATTGTGCTGAGAAGTTCAGCTGTACCATACGAGGCAGAGTATAGCACAACTCAGGTGGCACCCCCACCCCTGAGGGTGACCACCTATGAACAGGGCACAGCATGTAATGTGCGTGCAGCCAAGTGTCGCACAAGAAAAATGAAACTCACTCGACAGCTGCGGGCCATACAGGGTCCCGCATCGGGTGACCTCGTTCACACCACAAGATGTTTTAATGTGCATTGGCCCCACGATGAAGGGTCACTCACCTGAAGTGCAGCAGTACTGAGGAAACTCGCACCAGGCAGTTCCGGTCTCCAGGCACAATACTTAGTCCACATTCATGCTGCTGCTTCAGGTGGAGTTCAGCATACAATGTAGGCGCAGGTCAGGGCCCTGCTCTCCAGATGATACCGTCAGACAATGTAAGTCCCTCACAGAAGGTCTTTGATGTCCCTGAGACATTCGCAGAGAATGGGGGCAGGTCAACATGCCTTCGGAGATCACACTTCAGGTTGAGCTACTGCAGTCATTTTTTGACCACGTCGACGAAGTTTTTGACGAGTTCGTGGATGCGTCGACGGAAGTCCTCCAGGACCCGATTCAAGCCCTGCGACTCCTGTCATCGAACTATGTCGGTGATGGATCCGCTCCTCATGTGTCTTTGGTCCTGGAGCACGATCACGACCCCAAGTCATGCTTCGAGTTTCGGGCCATGAACACGAAAGCTTTGAGGGAGAGGTCCCTATAGCTCATGGCGGCCCAACTCTCGACTCTGGGGCGCTCATGGTCTCGTTCGAGAGGAAGGTCTTGAGATCGGCCGTGGAGTCACCACCACTCCTCATCCTCCAAGTCATCGGGACATTCAGGACACAAGAAGAAGTCAAAGAAGGATAAGCGTTCTTTGGCTTCACCCCGTTGCTCGGACAATGTGACGTGGGAAGAGTGTCAACGCTCTAGGCCTCTGTCATCGGAGCCTTCATCTGGGTCGGCTCCGCGCTTCCCCGACTTCCCGGGAGCCGGCACCACCCCTACCCAGCTCAAAGAATTTTATGAGGCAATGCACCTCATTTTCAGGCAGTCCGACCCACCTCCTGCGCCCTCGAGAACAGGTGACTCGTTTGGGACCCCCTCGGGTTCTAAGCTGTCGGCTTTGGCCACGGCTCCAGAGGGTCCCTCTGGATCCAATCGCAGATCTGTCCCGATGCCGGTCGTACCACGGCGACCTTTCCCCGGCGTCGGGTCAGGCATTGACGCTACCGACGTTGGTTGGGCCCACAATCGATGTCGATCCAATCCTCATACCTGACGACCCAGAGCCGGAACGATGTTGATCAACGCTGATTCTGTTCTCTATGGGCTCTCCTGGGCCCAGGGTTGATGCAGACCCTTATTCTTGTGGTTATGGATACGGGGAGAGTATGGAGGGGACGCTGAACCCTTTAGTATACCAGCTTGACCCCCAAATGGACTGGCTGCATGATTTGGGTGATGCCAGTGGCCTAGACAACTCCCCTGACACTGGCATGCTCTATCCTCCTATCGTGGCTACGGAGGAGGGTGCTTCTTATTCTAGGATGGTGAGAAGGGAGGCTGAGGTCCTGGACCTCGAGCTACCTTCTGTGGAGGTTAGGCCCAACATCCTAACCGACGTGCTTCAGCCGGGGTCTTCCTCTTCCGAGCCCCTTCTTCCCTTTAATGAAGCACTAACCGACGTCCTTTTGGGTACTTGGTCCAGACCCAGCACAGGGGCTCCTGTGAATAGGACGATTGCCCACCGCCATCTGCCTGTGCCATCAGACCCAAAATTCCTCACCCAACACCCCACGCCTGAGAGAGTTGTCATTCAGGCTTCCTCTTCATCTGGCGCATTCCCTGCCACACCCCCGGATAGGGAATCAAAAAGACTGGACAACTTGGGGAAGAATATGTTTTCTTCCAACAGTCTAGCGCTGCGGTCCGTGATCACTGTATGCTTTTTGGAGTCCTTTTTCCCATACTGTCTGGGATATGGTCGCGCAAGTGCTGCCTAGAGTTCTGGAGGAGACCGGACTATCCTTTCCCAAGCCGTAACCATTGAGAGGGATGCAGCTAAATTTATGATTTGCTGCTGATTGGATACGATGGACTCTCTGGGCAGATCAGTTGCATCGACAGTGGCATTGAGATGCCACGTCTGGCTGAGAACATCTGGATTTTCAAGGGATGTCCAGCAATCCTTGATGGACATGCCCTTTGATGGCACACGTCTCTTCGGAGACAAGGCGGACTCGGCGCTCGAGCACTTTAAGGATTCCCGAGCCACGGCCCGGTCCCTTGGCCTCGCTCCTGCTCCTGGACCCCAGCAGTCTGCCTTTCGCCCCTTTTGTGGCTTCGAAAGGGGCACCCAACCGTGCCTCCCCCTCCTCCCCCCCCCCCCGGCCATCAACCCATGCATGTTGTACAGCCCCTGCGCGGCTTCCTAGTCCGCGGGTACACCAGGATTCGCCATCTCCTGCTCCAATGGCAATCCATTACCTTGGACAGGTGGGTCCTCCAAATTGTCCGAAGGGGTTATTCCCTCCCCTTCGAGACACCTCCTCCAGCCATGCCACCTTCATACAATTGGACATTGATGGATCATATCCGCGAGGAAGTCCAAGCCCTTTTGGCCAAAGGAGCTATAAAGAGGTTCCGTTGCCAGAAGTAGGTCGTGGTTGCTATTCCCGCTACTTTCTGGTGCTCTAAAAGGACAAAGGTCTTCGGCCTTTATTAGATCTTCAGTCCCTCATCCTCTTCTTTAAAAAGAAGTTCAAAATGTTGACATTTGCTCAGGTCCTATCTGCCCTGGATCCCGGAGACTGGATGGTAGCATTGGACTTGCAGGACGCATACTTCCACATTCTCGTCTTGCCGTCCCACAGACGTTACCTACGATTCGTGGTAGGTCACGAGCACTTTCAGTTTACCATGCTCCCCTTTGGTCTTACCGGTGCCCCTCGGGTGCTCACAAAAGTGATGGTAGTGGTGGCAGCTCTTCTGCCCAGGTTAGGGGTCCCAGCCTCCCCCACCTCAACGATTGGCTGTTGAAGGTGAACTTGCCCCAGACACTCGTCTACCACCTCCAGACTACAGCTAACCTTTTGCATTCGCTGGGGTTCACTACCAACGTGCCGAAGTCACACCTGACTCCTTCTCAGGCGCTCTCTTTCATCAGAGTTGTTCTGGATACACTGCACTTTCGGGCTTATCCTCCCAAAAAGCGAGTCCAGAATATTCGGGCTATGATACAGATGTTTCAGCCTCAGTCCTGCATTTCGGTGAGAATGATTCTGAGGCTGCTGGGCCTCATGGCCTCCTGCATCCTGCTTGTTCAAAATGCCAGGTGGCATATGCAGGCTCTGCAGTGAGACCTGAAGTTCCCGCAGCATCAGGGGAATCTCGCCGACAAGGTCCAGATCTCGGATGGAATTGCAAGAGACCTGCAGTGGTGGTTAACGAATCAGGATTGGGTCAAGGGCAGATCCTTCTACTTTCCCCAACCAGATCTTGCAGTTGTGACAGATGTGTCACACCTGGGATGGGGCGGCCACATAGGAGAAGCGGAGATCTACGGCCTCTGGTCTCCGGCGGAAACAGGGCTCCATATCAATCATCTGGAGCTCTGAGCGATTCGACTAGCATCAAAAGCATTCCTTCCCTCTCTCAAGGGGAAAGCAGTGCAGGTGTTCACAGACAACACCACCGCCATGTGGTATTGCAACAAACAAGGCGGAGTGGGGTCGTGGACCCTTTGTCAAGAGGCTCTTCGCCTCTGGACTTGGCTGGAACATCAGGGCATTTCCCCGGGGGTTCAACACCTGGTAGGTTCCTTGAATGCCATAGCAGACGAACTTAGCCGACGATGCGTGGTCGATCACGAATGGCGTCTCCATCCGGAGGTGGCTCAAGGTCTCTTCCTGCAGTGGGGAGAACCTTGGTTAGACTTGTTCGTCTCCGTAGAGAACGCGCAATGTCAGCTGTTTTGCGCGTTGGGGTTTCCAAGGCGGCACTCGCTTGGCAATGCTTTTCGTCACAAGTGGAATTCAGTCCTCCTGTACTCCTTTCCGCCCATACCACTTCTGCTCATGGTTCTGAAGATCATCAGGCAAGACCGGGCCCAAGTAATATTGGTGGCTCCGGACTGGGCATTGAGAGTTTGGTACCCAGAGCTGTTGAGCATGGCCATACATCCTCTGATCAGACGGCCCCTTCTGGAGGAGCTTCTGTTGCAGCAGCAGGGGAGGGTCATCCATCCAAACCTGTCAACTCTGCGGCTTCATGCGTGGAGATTGAGTGACGACAGTTGACGTCTTTTGACTTGCCGCCCGAAGTCTGACACGTTATCTTGCCAGCCAGGCGTCCCTCAACCAAAACTGTATACGACTGTCATTCGAAGAAATTTTTGTGGCATGGTGCATCGTCAAATCTGTCGATCCTTTACCCGCACCTCTTTCTCAAGTCCTTCTCTTTATTCTTTCCCTTGCCCAGCAGGGTTCCACCTTGGGCACTCCTAAAGGATATCTTTCGGCTATCTCTGCTTTCTTGAGGTTACCAGATCAGCCTTCCTTATTTAAATCTCCAATAGTTGGGAGGTTTCTTAAAGGCCTCACACATCTCTTTCCTCCTATCCTTTTCATAATTCCCCAATGGGATCTCAATCTCGTATTGACATACCTTATGTGTACCCTGTTTGAGCTGCTTCACAACTTCCCTTTACAGCTCTTAACTATCAAGACTGTCTTTTTAGTTGCCATTACATCTGCCAGCAGAGCAAGTGAACTTCAGGCTCTGTCATCTAAGCCACCTTTCCTGGCCGTCCATCCTGACAAAGTGGTACTTCGCACAAGGGCCTCTTTTGTATCTAAAGTAGTGACACCCTTCCATGTCGGAGAGTCCATCACCTTGTATACCTTTTATGCACCCCCACATCTCTCTCATGAACAGGAGAGACTCCACTGTCTGGGCCGAAAAAGAGCGTTGGCGCTCTATCTTGATCGTACCAAAGACTTCCGGGTGGACAATCAACTCTTTGTTTGATATGTGGGTGCAAAGAAGGGGAAGGTGGTGCAGAAGAGGACATTTCACAATGGGTAATCCTATGCATCAAAATATGCTACGCTCTGGCTAAAAAGCAACCTCCCGAAGGTTTGCGAGCTCACTCCACCAGAGCTACTGCTGCTACCACAGCGGTAGCATGGGGTGATACAGTCCTGGACATCTGTCAGGCTGTGACGTGGACATCTCTGCACACCTTTACCAAACACTACTGCCTAGACAATCAGGTCCAAAGGGATGTCTACTTTGGCCGTTCAGTCCTGCAGGATTTCTTGGTGTGATCTTGGTTTGCAGCCCAACACTGGGAATGGTATTGCTCGGATATCTATTCAAAGGTGAGGAATCTGCAACTTTAGAAGTCTCTGTCAGATGTACAAGTTACTTACCTTTGGTAACAATATATCTAGTAGAGACATATTCTGTTTGCAGATTCCTTACTGACCCACCCATCCTCCCCGCACTGCGAACTGATTTCTAGGGCCAGGAACTTTCCCTTAAGAGCCCTAGTTTTGACGCACCACCCTGTGTTCTTCATGGCTCCGTGCTGCTGGCGTGAAAAGAAACTGAGGTCAGCGCACCAGGGTGGCGCCTATATATGACTGTGACATCATCACGGTGAGCAAGAAGCCAACGAAGCCAGAGGAGTCAACTGACACCACCTGACGGCGCGCAGAGGTACTGCTCGAAGAAAAATCTCCGGATCCAGTCTGACGCCTGGGGACATTCAAAGGTAAGGAATCTGCAACTAGAATATGTCTCTACTAGAAATATTGTTACCGTTGCAGTGATAATATCAAAGATGCCATACAAGATCTCATCAATGATATAATATGTGGAGTATGTAGCTTTGCATGGCGAACGCGCAAGTTATAGTTACCTTAGGGCGTCAGTTATAGTTACCTAAAAGAACTCTAACTAAAATTGATGAATATCTATGGTTTGTACAAGTAAATTCGGGACCTAACTATAACGTCCCTGTAACCAGTGTTTTTTGCAGTCAATTTCAATTTTTTTTTTTTTTTACGTAAAGCAATTTTAATTAGTATAAGTTATTCCAACCCCCGCCGCGCACTGATTAGTGTATGTATGAGTCTGTGGTTTTCTTTCAAATTTTTCCATATTTGCGAATTTTCACGAGTATCGCGATGGTGACGCTAACTTATTTTAAACCCATAATTCGCACCAAAAACGCATGTTCCTTCACCCTGACCTCTTATGCCACTTTCAGTTTGGATTTTCATCCCCGGGGACTGTGTCCCGTGAAATCAAATGGAGGCTGCAACATTGTGATTGGGTTGCGGTCAGCCAATTGCAATGCTTCTTTTTGCACGCATATTCATGAAAAATGTGCAAATTTAGCCAAATTCACAAAATAGTCACAAAATAGGAGCGACCAGAGATATACAAATTTATTTTCCTTTTATTATCTCAAAAACTACTAAACAGATTGACACCAAATAAGTTAAAGTGTAATCTTCGTACCGACAGCTAGCTTTCTGCCAAATTTGGTGTAATTCTGTCCAGTGGTTCGGCCTGTAGTCGTGTCTAAAGAATCCTATGGGAATTAACATGGGAAATGCAATGCTTTTTGAGCCCCCTTTTTCTAGCTCCCACTTGACCCCTAAACTTTTCATGAATAACAAGAATCACCCCAACACTTTTTTGAGGACATTTTGTGAAGATTTGTCAAACTGTGCCAAAGATATAGGCAAGTCAAAAAATTATTTTTCTATGGAAACATGATCCTAACTATAACTTCCTAATGGCGACCATGAGATGATATAAATATAAGTGTGTGTGTGTGTGTGTGTATATATATATATATATATATATATATATATATATATATATATATATATATTCCCAAAACCAACAATTGTCAAACAATTGATTTGTTGCACTCCAGGAGAGTTTTATTGCTTCTATCCAAAGAAGTATAAAAAGACACCACCAATGCGTTTCAACCCCTCTGTCTTGATCACAGACCGAGCGGTTGAAACACGCTGGTGGTGTCTTTTTATCCTTCTTTGGATAGAAGCAATAAAACTCCTGAAGTGCAACGAATCAATTGTTTGACAATTGTTGGTTTTGGAGATTGCAGAGGAATGGTCCTTTCCTCACGTTTGCACCCGTAAAATTTGCACGCCACAAAGTGGACCTTTGGATGGTGTAATATATATATATATATATATATATATATATATATATATTCACAATAAAAGTAGCCATAAAGCTGCACGCTCAGGAAATCATAAGTAAAGAGTATTTATTTCATACACAACGCGTTTCGGCTGACAAGCAGCCTTGATCACATGTATAATTTTGACCAATATACACAGCCTTAAATACCCAACGAACATAATCGTAGAAACAGGACTGAGTTTGCTACCTTTCTTTATAAATACCAAAATAAATTAAATTTTGAATTTAAATTAAATTAAGGAGCTGATTGAATAGGAAATAAATATATATATGTATATTCATGTAGAGATTTCCATCTCATTGATAATAACTTAATCAACTATACAAATGCAAGACACTTATATTACAATAAATACTGAGAATGTCAATGTATATAAATAAATACAAATATAAATATAATTCATATATATACATTCAGTACAAAAATATTGTTAAGATTAATAAATTAGTTATTTTTTCTTCAATATGATTAAAACCAATATCAAAGTATCTGAGTGTCTTTCCCTCCTGCAAGAGATGATTAAATTCACATAACATGTATATCTCTGTTATTTCAAAAAAGTTATTCCCTTCTTCAAATCAGAATCCCCCAATTATCAAATAATATCAATAATATAATTTTCAAAAAAATATACATTCTTCATATTAAATCCTTATAGAATTCTAGAAAGAAAAGAAAAAGGAAAAACTCAACACTATTTCTATGATATTAATACCCATCGCCACGTGATAAAGCAAACAGTAAATAATTCAGGAATCAGGAATCCAGCTGGACCCCACCATTCTGAAAAGACATAATCAAAATAAAAAAATTAAAATCAAAATCAGAGATAATTAGAGGGACACTACTCCTCCCACTAAAACTGCTATAAAGAATGTAATGCACCATCAACAATTCCCTGTTGCAGAACAAATTCATCTTACTAATCATTGAATAAATGGGTGTTTAACTCTTCCCCCATGTTCAAACCTTTTGGTGTCTTGGTTTCCAAATCAACAATGTGTCGAGATTCTTTTTTACGTAGAGTCAACTCTCTGTTCCCACCTCTATGATGAGATGGCACATGTTCAATACCAAAGTAAGATAGTAAAGTAATGTCAGAATTATGATTATCCTGAAAGTGTCTAGCTACAGGATAATGAGGATCCTTTGTTGTAATAGCATGCATGTGTTCAAGAATATGTTTTTTCACTGCATGTTTAGTGCTTCCCACATACCAAAGATGACAGGGGCATTCCAATATATAAATAGTGAATGGAGTACTACATGTCAGAAATTGTTTGATTTGTCTATTTGTTCCTGGTTTACTTGTCGGGTACTCTATCCTGACCACACTATTACGGCATGCTTTGCAATGACCACATGGGAAGAATCCCTGTAAGTTATGTTCTCTTAGTTGGGAGATAGAGGTGAAATCATTTGATCTCAGCCTATCATGAAGATTACGACCTCTTCTGTAAGTAATCGAGGGCCACTTCTGGATCTCTTTACCAATAATAGGGTCACACTTCAAAATATTCCAGTGTTTAGAAATGATCTTTTTAATTTCTGTGGTATCTTCATTATAGGTTAAGATCAATCTGATGTCATCTCTCTCATTTTCCACCTTCACAGTATTATCAAAAAAGGTCTGGATTCTTTCTACATTCTTGATTTTATCAGTGGCCTTTTTGATAACCCAATCCGGGTAACCTCTTTGTTTAAACCTCATGATCATTTCTTTCTGTTCACATTCAAAAGCCTCATCAGTATTGCTGATTCTTTTAGCCCTTAATAGTTCACCATAAGGGATACTCCATTTAAGTTTATCGGGATTTCCACTAGTTGCGTGCAATAAACTATTTCCTGCAGTAATTTTTCGGAAAAGTTCAGTGTGGATCATCTTATCTTTAATCTTAATTCTGGTATCCAAAAAATCAATCGTTGACCGGCTGATGTTATATGTCAGTCTAATATTACAATCATTTTTGTTAAGTTTATCAATAAACCGTATAGCCTCATTCTCCGATCCTTTCCAAATTATAAAAAGGTCATCAATATACCTAAACCTCAAAATGGCCTGGGTAATTTCAGGGTACTTTTCTTCATCTTTGAAAATCTCTTCTTCCCATAAGCCCAAAAATAAACAGGCAAAACTAGGAGCGAAGCAAGTTCCCATAGCAGTCCCAAGGACTTGTCTATAGAGCTTGCCATTGAAAAGGAAAATATTGTTAGTCAGGCAGTATTTTATCATCTCAATGATCATGTCAGTATGGGCCAAATATCTTAAAGACCTTGTATGTAAAAAATGTTTACATGCATATATGCCTTTCTCATGATCGATGATGGTATACAGAGAATTTACGTCTAATGACATGAGCAAGAAGTCATCTTCCCAAATAATACCTTCTAATTTACCTAGAAAATCCTTAGTATCACGGACATATGAAGGTAAACACATCACAAATTCTCTCAGAAAAAAATCCACATATTTAGATACGTTTTCCAATACATTCCCACAGGAGGAGACGATTGGTCTCCCAGGAGGATTGTCTCTATCTTTGTGAATTTTAGGGAGGATATATAGTATGGGTAACTTGGGAAAATCTTTTTTCAGGAAACAATATTGTTCCCATAAAAGTAATCCTTTATCCTTCCACTCCGATAACTGATGCCAAATTCCGGTAATACTATTCATATACACATCTTTAGATATTATCTTATAGAATTGCGTATTACTCAACTGTCGCATAACTTCATCAATATATTTTTGTCTCTTCCAAAGTACTATATTACCTCCCTTGTCAGCAGGGCAAATAATAGTGTCATGATCTTCCGCTAAAGATCTAATAGTCTCATTTTGTCTGTATGTCATATTGTTATTATGTCGCGGCTTAAACCATGTTCAATGGCATGTGTAGCTGCAGATACACATGCTATGCATATCCATTCCGACATCTAGTGTTGGGCTCGGTGTGTTACAAGTTGTTTTTCTTCAAGAAGTCTTTTTGGAGTCACTGGATCGAGTGACTCCTCCTCTTGGTTCCATTGCGCATGGGCATCGACTCCATTGTTAGATTGTTTTCTTTCCGCCGTCTGGTTCGGACGGGTTTCCTCTCGCTATGAGATTTCGATTCTGAAAAACTTAGAAAACCTTCCTTTTCGTCGGTATTGTTTTGATTGGGTTCTCCATCTAGAATCGAAATGGTAGTACCGTCGGAAACTTACTTTTGTTCACCATTCGGGGGCGCGTGCGCCCAACTCAGGCCTATTCGGGCCTACCGAGTGGAAAACCTGATGGATCGGACTCCATTCCGATTCTGCCCTCTGTGCCACGCGAAGTACCCCTATACAGACCAGCACTTGGTTTGTAACTTGTGCCTTTCTCCAGACCATCAGGATGAAAACTGTGAGGCCTGTTGATCGTTTTGTTAAAAAAAATACTCTCAGAGATCACAGAGCCCAAAGACCTGAAATGGCGTCGAAAAGCAGTGAACATCTCAACGGCACTGAAGAAGAGCAGGCGCAGACAGCAGTCTCCATCCGAGACAGACTCCGAACAGGAATCCGAGGACGACAGATCCATCACAGCTGGTCAGCATGTAAGTACGTCTGCCCCTACACAAAAAACATTCTAAGGCCTTGGGTATACCACTGCCTGAAGGCCATGGTTCGGCCCGGAAAAAGACTGTCGGCGACCGACCTTTGAGATAGGTGCTGAAAAAGGCCACTCCTCTGTCCACTTCAGAGTCGAGTAAAACTATAAAGGGCTCCATTTCAGACTCCAGCAGGAAACCCCAAGTTTTGGAGTCGAAAATTCGAAAGTCGGCTTCGGAGCCAAGACCTTTTCGGTACTGAAAAAATAACAAACTTCGGAACCAAAGAAGACATATACAGAGGAGCAAGGACTTTCCAAGAAATTAAGAGAAAGCTATAAAACCTGTGAGGTAGAGTCAGACATTGAGCCCATTCTACAAATTATGAATGAGAGATAATCCAGGATACACATCCATAAAGAGACCGGAAGGATTGTTGCTGCACCTCCTTTAAAAACAAAAAGGAAACTGGCTTTCCAAGAGGAAATGGACACTGTACAGCCACCAGCAAAGGTGCAAAAGGAAAAGCCAATACCTCCTCATTCTCCACAACTATCTGTCTCCCCCCACACCAGCCCTCCACCAATGCCTTCTCCAACACACTCTTTTTATTCACAAGAAGACATAGCAGACCCATGGGATCTTTATGACCCTGATCCCATCCCAGATAATGACCCAGATACTTACCCATCCAAACCAGCTCCACCTGAGGATACCACAGTATACAACCAGTTGACTCTGTGCCTTCCCCTTTAAGGGTGAGTTGGTGGCTGCTCCGCCCCCACCGCTCGGCTCAACTCCACACCACTGGCAGCCACTTGTGACTCCACCATGCTAGGACCTCGCTGATTTTTTGGGCTGTGAATGTTGAAACCATTCTCCATACTGCGCCTCTGGTTTCCCTCAGTTGTAGTGGTCCGGGGCTGTTTCTGGCAAGATCTGGTCCTTGGACAAAGATCAGTTCCTTGGTCGGCAAAGGGGGCACAGCCGTCCTCAAATCCGTGATGTCCTTTGTTATGGTGGGTGCCCTCCTGCACCCCCCTTTAACACTCTGTGGAATCTGTTGACCACCTAACTGATTGGTACCTTCAAAGAATGCCCGACAATCAGTATGCTCTGAAGTGAGTTATACCGTGATGCTTCCCTGGGGAGGGTAGTTCTGAGAATGTGCATGGCCCGCAGCTAAGCGAAGATGTCAAACTCTGCCTCACAGTTGTAGGGTTTGGTCAGAAAGTGCCTGAGGAGCCACAAACATGTTGTCACCTTCTAGCCTACGTCTAGATGAGCAAGAAGAGTGTGGGGAAAGCTGAATGGGAAGAAAGAGTGTATTAAAAAAATGGAGCGGTGAGTAGACATGGGTGCAATCAACTTAGCACTGCTAGGTTATAGGGGGCTCTCAGATCGAAAAGAAAGCTCACCTGCCTAAGAAATTTTAGGCGATCCACAGTGCTGACATGACACATACAAATCACAAACCCTAAACCAATATAAATGTTTCTATTAAAGATGACTTGGATGTCACTTTCTAAATATTCTCATGCTGGTTTGTGGATGTTGTTCATATTCAAAGCCAAGTGGGTGGGAATGTAATTTTATCATAAAACCGATGGCTTTTGCTCCGTGGTAGCAGCACAGAAGGATATTGGTATTAACCTCTGAACAGAAATAACCACATCCTCTGTGCTCTCTTAATGTGTACTGAAAGTGGTGGATATGGGGGTGGGTAGCATGACCGCCACAAACATCTATCGCTCGGGCTTCTGCTCAGCGTGAATGGCCTAAATGTTGAAATTCTTGAAAGCAGGCATGGAGTGCTTTAAGAAAAAACAAATAAGAAATACCTCTGATCGAAAGTGGAAGCAGCAGAAGGACCACAATAAACAAATGAAGCAGTGCTTGAGCCATACTTCAGGAGAGGGACAAACACGGAAAAGGAGGGTAAGCCAGCACGCGCTGAGGAAAGTAAATCACGGAAATGAGAGTGACAATGAAGCCAACCAATTGCACGCAATGGGCGGGCTCCAAGCCCCCTGTCAGAAAACACAATGTCTTGCAATTGATAGCGCATGCTCTATCTGAGGCGAGATACTGCGACCTGTTGTCTTTACCATTGCTTGTTATCGCTCTTGCAAATGAAGCATTTTCCTCGGAAGTAGAGCCTTCACTCTTCTAGGGCCATACCATGTGACCCATAGCTGTACTTGCATTACACCCATGTGATGGCCTGTTGCATTGTTTGTGGGTGCTCGGCATAAACCGTGGCCTGCAGCTGTGTCCATAGATGCAGTTCCCCGTAAGGCCTTGACTCTTGGCGCAGGGTGACAAGAGTACGACGTTTACCACTAGATCAGGTGTGACTTGTGTGTGAGAAGAGGATGTTTGAGAAATAGGCAGCCTGAATGGCCCCATTCTGCGCCTGTACGTCGCCGAAACAGCCCGGATAAGCGCGCGAGTTCGCCACTTGACCTCCAGGTTTTTAATGACTGACATTTGAGATTGTTTGTTTGAGGAGAGATTGAAAATGGCCCAGTTCTGTGTAGAAAAGAAATGGGACTCTGTGGATTGTATCTTTAATGAAGGTTACGGTTTTTATAGCGCAGCTGTGTGTGCTGCGTTTCATTGTCAATTCCAGATAAAACCCCAGCACACTCATTACAGCTGAAGTGCACGAGGTTAGCAAAACAAGCAGACACTCATCGAGGAGCTCAGACTAATCAGAGGACCGGCTCTAAAACACATGGTTCTCAGCCTCCGCTTTTCTTTAACAAACTGCAAGCGGGGACTCTCTTATTGAGCAGTCAACGGCTGCACAGAAACTTGTGAAAGTCAACAGCCATTGCAACCTAAAATTTCGTTCAAAGAGGTCCGAGCGAGTGAGTTTTTTATCAGCATAATTTAGAACGCTACTGTTTTGCTGACACACTGCTAATGCAGCACGCACATCGACAGTGGATAACTAGGGCATAATGATTTAAAAAAAAAAAAAAAAGCAGTCATTTATAAAATATGTATTTAATTACAGAAAGTTCATATTACAGTTCAGAAGCGTCGTCATAACAATTACGTGGTCTTTTCAGCATCTTCCAGCAACAGGGACATCATTGGTGAATCGCCGATTTTGAATCGTGTAAACTAGATGGGATGAAGGAATCCCTGAATCACTTTTCCACATACAGGCCATAGACGTAAACGAAACAAAGGCACGGACACCGTCCAAAAGTCTGTGAAACTTTCTCTGCTTTTAATAGGGACAGAATTTGTGAGGCCCCGGAGACATCTCGCTGAGCACGTGGTACTGTGCGCTATACAGTACAACCACGCTCTAATAAATCCGA
The DNA here is from genome assembly GCF_031143425.1 of Pleurodeles waltl. NCBI lineage: Eukaryota > Metazoa > Chordata > Amphibia > Caudata > Salamandridae > Pleurodeles > Pleurodeles waltl. Next base: position 829,355,375 of record NC_090443.1, on the reverse strand, counting down.
AAAGTAAACCGTCCGTTTCTATTTATTTTCTTGTGCTCTCGTTATATTCACAGCTAAATGTGCATTTCCAGCACTGGTTTTTTGAAGAGGTCAAGGGTGCCATCTATCGGGCAAAAGTAAAATTATTTTACTATGTTATATTCCCCCCCCCTCCCATCCCCCACCTTGTCCAGTTTTCCACCGAATTGCATCTGTTTTACGCAGCGCCTTTCCCGTGGACCCCTTACTCCGTGAATGTAGCTTCACCGTGTTATCTCTATCAGGTCACATGTTGAACCCTGGCGAGCCCTTTTCAGAATTTTATTTTTAATCGGATTATTAAAGAAGTGCCAATTGCATCGTGTATTTTTGTATCAATTTTCATTTTAAAGAAGAGGTTGGTGCCGCCCGTTCAAAATAGCAAACGTTGTAATAGCATTCATGAGTAGAAAAATACAAAAACATAACAGTACATACTTGCTACGGCAATTATTGTTGCAAATAAAATCTGTTTAGAAGAGTTCTTTCAAGAATAAAAGGTTTCGTTATGCAGTCAAATTTGATCGAAAACTTTGCTTTACTCTCTTTTCAATATTACCCCCATTTTAAAGTAGCAATAGAGCAACATTTTCTGCTCCTAACGAGCCTCAGGGACAGTACTCACTCTCGAAGGGACCCTTGGTTTTCAGCTGAGGCCTATAAGCGGGGAGCAATCATCAACCCAGATGTTTCAAAGCACAATGAAACCCATGTCGTTCCTCTAAAATGACAGTGATGATTTCTAATCATAAAGATTTGTTGTCAAATGACAGAATTTTCAGTTAGTTATTCGTCTATAAAATAGCCATCAACGTTCAGTAAAGTTAATCTAACAGAATATAAATGAGTGCAGCATAAATCATTTAAATAGAGCGAGAGATCGTTTCAGTTTCTTAAGGAAACTTCTCTAAGACTAAACTAGAAAGGTCCGAAGTGACATAAGGACACGCTGAGCATAAGATGCAAGCCAAAGAGTTATAAACTTAAACTCAGTGAAAGTTCAAAGCAAGGAAAATGCATATGCGTACGAGACTTTAATTCAAGATTCAAGAACAGGAAATAGAATAGATCAAATAGGGCTGCGCATAGCAAACTCAGGAAAAAAATCTGCCTGTCTATCCTAAAATCAAACTAACTTAATTTCCTTTCACTCAAAACTCCTTCCCACCAGTTCTCAATCTATGGGGACCCAATCACAAGTCAGAGTCTTCTTGGAGCAGGTGAACTCCCTCCCCTCTTTCCCATCGTCGAACAAAGGAACACACAGCTGCCCGACCGTGGATGTATCATTGGTCGGGACTGCATGGTCGAGGAGGCTTGTTCTCATCCCTTTTATGGTGTAAATCACCACTAACTGCCAATTAATTGCTGTCTACTCTGATTTTCACTGCAGGCAAACAATGACCTACTCTTCTGACTTGCATGTTACCTTGCCCTTGAAACAAAGAGAAAAGCAAGAAACATTTTATTTACCATTGAAAGTCATTTGAGTCCTACTATTACTTGAGATAACTTAATACATTGCATCTTGTTAATTTGATTATACTGTGAAACTAATTATTATACTTTAATTATATAAAGTGCATCTTCTTTACACGTACACAGCCAGACATCAACGCACAGATTAACATATGTTTAATCTAAATTATAATGTTTAACGTTTAGCACTTTGCTCTCCCCCTATATTTTCTTTTTACATGTTGGGAGGCCACTTCTCCCTGATGTAGTGTGCCACGCTTCAGAAAATGCGCTTTGGTACTGGGATTTGAAACAGTAAATAAATGTTACAACACAACACAATGCAATACAATGCCCCAAGTGAGCAATAGTCTCCTCTCTTTAAGGGGAGACTTGAGCTGCAAAGCCCATCCGGCTGCAGCAGTTGCCACCCTTCTCGTTGAGGTATTTTTTCGTCAGTCAGTAGTATGTAAAGTTACTAGCAGAGAGGGCTGGTCCTACTTCAGCTTAAAATGCTGATATCGGCAGACTGCAGGAGGCATCTCTGCAAAGCAAGGGTCAGCGAGAGGGGACCAGGTGCCCAGGAATCAGCAGGTTGAGGAAGGAACCCATGTCTGTGCATCTGTAAAATGAAACTGTTTTTAACGTTGGGAAATTCAGTTTATTCTAGTCTGTCCTGGAAACAGAAAAAGGTCACTCTGGAATGTATTTTGATTGCTGTAGAAAGGGTGTGGAGTAATTAGGAGAAGGGACGGGACTGTCAACATAGGCATTTTTTTGTTGTTGTAATCTCTGCTCATCCAAAGAAACTGGCAAGGAAAATGTGATAGTAAAGCTGGTTTATTTTACTTAATTGGTCATAAAGAAGACTGCATTTTAATCTAGCTAAGGGGGCTAAACAGTTGCTTTAAGTGGGTTGAGGAAGTTGTGGGGGTCTCTAAAGGCTCAGTCACCTACGTCAGTAGCTAAGAATTGCTTACAAGAGGTATGGCCACTGTGACTAAGAACACATTTTTATAGATGTGTTTGAGAATCACATCAATCTTATGGGCCGGGCCTTCATCACCCCCATGCTGGTCCTTCTTCCTTCTGGACCTCCTCCTAGTCTTCCTCCTGCTTCTATTCCTGAAGTGGTTCTCCTGCTTATCCAGGTTGCTCTCTTTGTGGTCGTCTTCGTCCTGGTCCTACTAGTTCTTAGTTCGGTCCTTCTGTTCTTTGTCATCCTAAAGGCCACAGATCTGTCCCTACTCATCCTTCTCCTGGGCTTGGTACCCAATCTGCTTGATCCTCTGATCAAGTTCTTCCTGGTACAACTTGTGCTGCTGTTAGGACCTGTTCCTGAGTCACCTGCTCATCCTAGTCCACTTCCTTCTGATCAATCCCCCCCTACTCTTTCTTATCCTGTTCCTGATTATCCAGATCGTGGTCCTTCTGATTCTGGTGCCCTGGTTCTAGCTCTCCTAGTCCTTATCCTTCTGGTCCTAATCATCCTGACTGTGTCCCTCCTCGAGGGCTCTGGTCTGTTTCCTGATCCTCTCAGCCCTAGTCTGATTCCTAGGCCTCCTGTCCCCGGTCCTATCCTTCGGCTTCCCAAGGTCTGGCTCTGTTACAGCTGCCTTTGCTCTTCCTGGTCCTCTGTGAATCATCTACATCATGGATACTCAAAATATGGTCCGGGGACCGCATGCAGCACTCCTGATGTTTAATTGCGCCCCCCTGGTAAACAGTAGCACTGGGCTGCTGTTCACTTGACAGCACAGGAACAAACAGAAAGCTGCGACACAAACCAGTATACTTTATTTACATGTTAATTAAAGTAACAGTATAGAAGAAAAGGTGTCCTAGGCAACCTCTCATTAGAAACACCTTTAGTTTTAAAGACATCTTGCACTTAACATGCAGAAACATGATCAAATCTGCAAACTTTAAAAAAGTGTATTTTATCAACATGCATGAGCATTTTACCTTAAAAAATAAGATTATATCACTGCACTAGAGGCATTAGCAGTGACAGTTTTCAAACATGATCTTGGAAACATTCACGCCGCCCTCATTTGGAAAACAATGCCATTATTGAACCAAGAGGCAACTCATTTGTCAGGTGCACTTTGTGCATAGTCTTGTTATATAATTGGAACAACATTATAGTTTTGTATAGCACACATCCTGAACTTATATATGCCAAGGGGCTCTTATATGTGGTAGTGAAGAAAAGGGAGGCAAAGTGAAATCAACCAATTGCTTGGATCACACAATTTGGTTAAGTGGGGATGCCAGGACTGATAATCAGGTTTTCTGGTTCCACATTTTGCAATTCACCGACTAGAGGAGTGTCTCTTTCCCTCTCATGCTTTACATTAGATATTAATGCTTTGACTTTAATTCTAGGGGCATGAGAATGGAGCATTGATGGCACACAGAAACCATGGGAAGGCTCATTTTGCTGTCCATACCATGCAGCTGCTTCGTGTCCCCCTACGCCAACCTTTCATCTCCCCAACCCTCGCAGTACTAGCATCTGTGCAGCCCTCGGGCATGTCACAGACAGAACTTTGCAGCCCCCGGGGAAATGTTTGCGAGTACCCATTGTAAGGAAATGCCTCCTTGACATGGTTACCCCCTGACTTTTTGTCTTTGCTGATGCTAAGCTTTGATTGAAAGTGTGCTGGGACCCTGCTAACTAAGCCCCAGCACCAGAGTTCTTTCCCTAAACTGTACCTTTGCTTCCACAATTGGCACAGCCCTGGCACTCAGATACGTCTCTTGTAACTAGTACCCCTGGTACCAAGGGCCCTGATGCCAGGGAAGGTCACTAAGGGCTGCAGCAGGTCTTATGCCACCCAGGGGACCCCTCACTCAGCACATGCACACTGCCTCACAGCTTGTGTGTGCTGGTGGGGAGAAAAAGACTAAGTTGACATGGCACTCTCTTCAGAATGCCATGCCAACCTCACACTGCCTGTGGCATAAGTGAGTCACCCCTCTGGCAGGCCTTACAGCCCTAAGGCAGGGTTCACTATACCACAGGTGAGGGCATATGTGCATGAGCACTATGCCCATACAGTGTCTAAGCAAAACCTTAGACATTGTAAGTGCAGGGTAGCCAAAAGAGTATATGGTCTGGGAGTTTGTCAAACACAAACTCCACAGTTCCATAATGGCTATACTGAAATCTGGGAAGTTTGGTATCAAACTTCTCAGCACAATAAATGCACACTGATGCCAGTGTGCAATTTATTGTAACATGCACCTAGAGGGCATCTTAGAAATGCCCCTTGAATACCAAATCCGACTTCTAGTGTAGGCTGACCAGTTTCTGCCAGCCTGCCACAACCAGACGAGTTGCTGGCCACATGGGGAGGAGTGCCTTTGTCACTCTGTGGCCAGAAACAAAGCCTGCACTGGGTGGAGGTGCTTCACATCTCCCCCTGCAGGAACTGTAACACCTGGCGGTGAGCCTCAAAGGCTCACCCCTTTTGTGACAGGGCCCCAAGGCATCCCAGCTGGTGGAGATGCCCGCCCCTCCGGCCACTGCCCCCACTTTTGGCGGCAAGGCTAGAGGAGATAATGAGAAAAACAAGGAGGAGTCAACTACCAGTCAGGACAGCCCCTAAGGTGTCCTGAGCTGAGGTGACCCCTGCCTTTAGAAATCATCCATCTTAAGTTTGGAGGATTCCCCCAATAGGATTAGGGATGTGTCCCCCTCCCCTCAGGGAGGAGGCACAAAGAGGGTGTAGCCACCCTCCAGGACAGTAGCCATTGGCTACTGCCCTCCCAGACCTAAACACACCCCTAAATTTAGTATTTAGGAGCACCCCAGAACCCAGGAAATCAGATTCCTGCAACCTGAACTACAAATAAGGACTGCTGACCTACAAGCCTGCAGAGATGACGGACAACGACAACTACTTTGGCCCCAGCCTTACCGACCTGTCTCCAGAGTCGAAAACCTGCAACTAGCGACGCATCCAACAGGGACCAGGGACCTCTGAAGCCTCAGACGACTGCCCTGACCCGCAGGACGAATAAATTCCTGTGAGCAGCGGCTCTGCTCAACAACAGCAACATCTTTGCAACAACGAAGCAACTTTCAAAGGACTCACTCTTCCTGCCGGAAGCGTGAGACTTCACACTCTGCACCCAACGCCCCCGGCTCGAGATCCAGAGAACCAACACCACAGGGAGGGCTCCCCAGTGACTGCGACCCCGTGAGTATCCCGAGACGACCCCCCTGGATTCCCACAGCAACGCCTGCAGAGAGAATCCAGAGGCTCCCCCTGACCGTGACTGCATGTAACAAGGGACCCGACGCCTGGACCAAGCACTGCACCCACAGCCCCCAGGACCAGAAGGAACTAAACGTCAGTGCAGGAGTGACCCCCAGGCAAACCTCTGCCTAGCCCAGCTGGTGGCTGTCCAGAAAAGCCCCCCCTGTGCCAGCCTGCACTGCTAGAGTGACCCCCGGGTCCCTCCATTGTTTCCTATCTAAAACACGACGCCTGCTTTGCACACTGCACCCGGCCGCCCCTGTGACGCTGAGGGTGTGTTTTGTGTGCCTACTTGTGTCCCCCCCAGTGCTCTACAACCCCCCTGGTCTGCCCCCGAGGATGCGGGTACTTATCTGCTGGCAGACTGGAACCGGAGCACCCCTGTTCTCCATAGGCACCTAGGTGTTTTGGGCACCTCTTTGACCTCTGCACCTGACCGGCCCTGAGCTGCTGGTGTGGTAACTTTGGAGTTGCCTTGAACCCCCAATAGTGGGCTGCCTATGCCCAGGATCTGAGACTTGTAAGTGTTTTACTTACCTTACAAACTAACCTTTGCTTACCTCCCCCAGGAACTGTTGGTTTTTGCACTGTGTCCACTTTTAAAATAGCTTATTGCCATTTTAACAAAGACTGTATATGATATTGCTTTTATTCAACGTTCCTAACTTACCTGTGTGAAGTACCTTGCATTTTATGTGTTTACTTCAAATCTTGAACCTGTGGTTCTTAAAATAAACTAAAAAAAGATAATTTTCTATACAGAAAAACCTATTGGCCTAGAGTAAGTCTTTGAGTGTGTGTTCCTCATTTATTGCCTATGTGTGTACAACAAATGCTTAACACTACCCTCTGATAAGCCTACTGCTCGACCACACTACCACAAAATAGAGCATTAGAACTATCTAATTGTGCCTCTATCTTACCTGTAAGGGGAACCCTTGGACTCTGGGCACACTATTTCTTACTTTGAAATAGTATATACAGAACCAACTTCCTACACCCATGATCTACATGGTCCCGAGGATGCTCCTCCAGACCGTAGTCCACCAGAGGTTAATTGCCCTGGTCCCTGGACCTGATCTCATTCTCCTTGTCTTTATTGGTCTTGGTACATTTTTTTTTATTTTTATAGTTTTGACCTTCCTGCTTGTCCTCCTATTACCTTGGTTTTAATTCTGTTCTTTTGTGATTCAGGATTTTTTTATGCTGAGGCAGCATGGACGAAAAGAAGAGCCCAGTAGGCTCTCAGGATTGTACTACATTAAGCCAACTGCTGCATACATCTCTATACATCCAGCCGCTTTTAGGGCGTAAGTTATCTCTGCTGATTGCTGCATTTGCTGGAGAGCTTTGCGTCAGTGTTAATGTGCCTGCTTTAGAGCATAGGGTTACCATGTAGGTCATAGGATTGCATTTTTCTTAACATTGGTTAGTAGACTAACGATCATGTTGCAAAAACATCCTTGTGTTACCTGAACATCACAAGTTACAACCCTGCCAAGGTAAAGAAATGAATACTGTACAAGCAAGAGGTAAAGTCCCACTCTAAAGGTTCTTGAAGTTGCCAAATTAAATATTTATTTAATTGTACAGGCGTTTTTAATTCCAAAAACTCAGAGTCACTTTTTTCAAGACAAGAGCAAAATCCAAAATGATGACAAGAGAGGATCAGCCAACACGTGTTTCTCCCCCTCTGGCTATTAAGCCGGGGCTTTCTCAAGGCGTAAAAAGTCGAATACGTAAAGTAAACATTATGGTTTGGATATTAAATTAGTCATGTTCTGTGGAATACTCGAAAAACGGAACGCCGCAGGTAAGCGGCAAAAAACTCTTTGAGTTTTTGGAATTAAAAACGCCTGTACAACAATTAAATAAATATTTATTTTGACAACTTCAAGAGCCTTTAGAGTGGGATTTTACCTCTTGCGTCCCTTTAGAGGACGTGGGTCCCTGTCCTCTGGCTAAGTCCCCCAACTTCTCTCATGAACAAGGCATTTTATACAGGAGAATAGTGACTTTGGACCCTCTCCAGCATTGGAGTCTGTTTAACTTAAAGAAATGAATACTGTGAGTACTTCAAACAGCTTAATGTAACTTGCTAGGCATGCATTTGAAAATGTACAGCTTTTTACTCAATCATTTGTTATCCTAAGGTTAATGAATGAATTATTTTTGCAATGTAGTATTAAACACCAATTACTAAATTGTAAAAAAAAAAAAAAAAAAAAAGAAATCAGTTTGTATTGGATGTTGTGTTTAGTATGGGTATAAACAGATTCCCGATATTCTCACATATATAGTTTGTGAAAGTCTTAACCTCTTAAATGCGGGCGTCGGCCACTGGCCGACGCCCACACACCCTCCCTGGTGCGGGTCACGACCAGTGGCCGACACCAGGAAGGGCATTAATAAATCCTCGGGTGCGTCGCACCCGAGGATTTATTTTTTATTTTTTTTCCCCCCCCGGGAGACACGGAAGCTACCGTGTCTCCCCCCGCCCCCCACCCGCCCCTTTGTGACGTCAGCGCGCCGCGAGGCGCGCTGACGTTGCAAAGGTGTTTTCCCCATGAAAGCAGGAAGCAGCCTTGCGGCCGCTTCCTGCTTTCATGGGGAAAACGGCCTTTTTCACGTTCGGGAAGGCCTCGTAAGAAAGGGGAGAGTCTCCCCTTTCTTACGAGGCCTTCCTGAAAGTGTTTCCTGGCCCCCGATCGCAGCACAGCTGCGATCGGGGGCCAGGAAACACTTTCAGGAAGGCCTCGTAAGAAAGGGGAGACTCTCCCCTTTCTTACGAGGCCTTCCTGAAAGTGTTTCCTGGCCCCCGGTCGCAGCTGTGCTGCGATCGGGGGCCAGGAAACACTTTCAGGTTTCCTGGCTCCCCCGATCGCAGCACAGCTGCGATCGGGGGGGTCAGGAAACATTTTGAAAAGGCCTCGTAAGAAAGGGGAGACTCTCCCCTTTCTTACGAGGCCTTCTGAAACTGTTTCTGGCCCCCGATCGCAGCTGTGCTGCGATCGGGGGCCAGAAACAGTTTCAGAAGGCCTCGTAAGAAAGGGGAGAGTCTCCCCTTTCTTATGAGGCCTTCTGAAACGGTTTCCTGGCCCCCGATCGCAGCACAGCTGCGATCGGGGGCCAGGAAACCCCACTAGACACCAGGGATTTCACTTTTGGGGGGCAGCCCCCCCCCGGAAAACGGGCCGCCCCCCCCGGATAATTTTCCTAAAAAAATAAAAAGGTAGGTGCCCCCTGGGGAGGGGGGGGGGGGCGATCGCGCCCCCCCCCCCCCCCCCCCAGGGGATTTTATTTTTTTTTCAAAAAAAAAAAAAAAAATGAAATGACAGGGGGTCGCCCGTGGGCAGGGTGACCCCCTGTGGGGGCATTTTTTTTTTTAGATGTTGTAGGGTTTCCCTGGGGGGCATTTTGGCCCCCAAGGAAACCATACAACAACTAAAAAAAAATATATGTATATATCTATATATATATATCTATGTAGATAGATATATCTAGGTACATGGATATATCTATAGATATATCTATGTAGATATATATTTATATATATATATATAGGTAGATCTGTATCAAAGAGATTTATAAAGCGCGCTACTCACCTGTGAGGGTCTCAAGGCGCTGGGGGGGGGGACGGGGGGGAGGGAAAGGGGCTAGGAGGTTCACTGTTCAAAAAGCCAGGTTTTGAGGCCCTTCCTGAAAAGAAGTAGGTTTTGGGTCTTGCGAATGTGGGTTGTGAGTGCGTTCCATGTTTTGGGTGCAATGTAGGAGAAGGATCTGCCCCCGGTGGTGGTGTGTTTGATGCGGGGGTCAGAGGCGAGAGAGAGGTCAGCTGAACGGACGTTTCGTGTGGGGGTGTGGAAGGTGACTCTCGTTGAGGTAGGCAGGGCCTGTGTTGTGGAGTGATTTGTGTGTGAGGATGAGGATCTTGAAGGTGATCCTTTTGTCAATGGGGAGCCAGTGGAGGGATTTGAGGTGTGGAGAGATGTGTTCGTGTCGGTGGAGGTCGAGGATGAGTCGTGCTGCTGAGTTCTGGATGCGTGTAGTTTGCACTTGAGTTTTAGAGTGGTGCCGGTGTAGAGGGCGTTTCTGTAATCAAGCCTGCTGCTGATGAGTGCGTGAGTGACAGTTTTTCTGGTCTCTGTGGGGATCCATTTTAATGTTTTTCAGTATACGGAGTTTGTTGAAGCATGAGGAGGTAAGAGCGTTGATTTGTTGGGTCATAGAGAGGGAGGAGTCTAGGATGATGCTGAGGTTGCGTGCGTAGTTGGCGGGGGTGGGTGCAGGGCCTAGCGTGGTGGGCCACCATGGGGGGTCCCAGGTTTTTTTGGTGAGGGCCAAAGAGGATTATTTCGGTTTTGCTTGAGTTGAGTTTCAGGTGGTTGGCTGTCATATATACATCACTTTTGTCAATATGTGTGTGGTTTCCCTGGGGGGAAAAGGGTCCGACTTGTCTAGTGGCAGTTTTAGTGCCATAAAGAAGCGCAGAAGGTTTATATGCCTACTGCAAAGAGCACATCTGTATTTTATGTAAATAGCTGAGTACATTAGTAAAGTCTATGGAGAGATGAAGGGCACTTTTGCTGGGTGGTAATGAGGGAATCCGAGGAGGAGGGAGTGGGAGCACCAATAATGATTGTTGGACTGGGCGCAGGAGGTGCTAAAGACTGTGACGAATGGTATGTGACAAGGTGTTTTTTGAGTGTCTTGAAAGTACATGCTGATTGAGGGAAGAAGCGCAGGTAAGGTGGCCTCTACTGTTGCACGTATCTCACACACACCATCGATTTTGTGACTGTCTACGTAGGCTAGTGTTTTAGAGCAACAGTTTAGCCAATAGCAGAGATGGCATCTTGATGGATGACTGCTGCCTGCACTCGGGTTATAGAGGACCGCTCTGACATAGGATCAGAGACTGAGACATCAGATACTGAGACAGCATCTGAGGGATAGGACAATGGCGCAGACTCTGGGAGTGATTTTTCAGTCAGAGGAGTCCCATTCGAAAACTCCTCTTCCAGTACATTATGAGGGAGGTGATGAGGACAGTCCTGCTGTCCCTTCGCAAGCTGTTCGTGCAACTGGGTAATAGTGGGTTAGGCCAACCCAGAGAGCAGGTGAATGCGGCGGCAAGCAGAGAGAGAGTGCTCTCTTGGGAGCTCACCAATTTAGTTCAGCCCCAAATTCCACCACCCAAATCATATTGTGGAGACATCAAAATTGTCTATGGCAAAACAAACTGGTTTTGTAAGGCAGGCACCTGTGTTTTTGGTCCTGGATTCGGCGGCCATATAGAGAAACACACTAAACCCAAACATTTCTGGAAACTAGACATTCGGGGGAGTCCACAGAGGTGTGACTTGTGTGGATTCCCCAAAGTTTTCTTACCCAGAATACCCTGCAAAGCTGAAATGTTGAGAAAAAACTCTATTTTTCTCGCATTTCTGTCACACAAACTACAGGAATATGCTGGGATCCACAACATTCCTACCACCCAGTGACTCCTCACCTGTCCTGATAAAAACACTACCCCACTTGAGTGCCTACACCTAGTGCCTGTGTCAGGAATGGATCACCCCAGGGTCAACAGCTGCCTCACGTAAGGACCAACATTGACCGTTGTGTGATCTATTCCTGTCGCAGGCACCAGGCCTAACCACACAAGTGAGGTATCATATTTATCGGGAGACTTGGGGGAACGCTGGGTGGAAGGAAATTTGTGGCTCCCCTCAGATTCCAGAACTTTCTGTCACCGAAATGTGTGGAAAACGTGGTATTTTAGCCACATTTTGAGGTTTGCAAAGGATTCTGGGTAACAGAACCTGGTCCGAGCCCCACAAGTCACCTCATCTTGGATTCTCCTGGGTTTCTAGTTTACAAAAATGTGCTGGTTTGCTAGGTTTCCCCAGGTGCCGGCTGAGCTAGAGGCCAAAATCCACAGGTAGGCACTGTTTTCTATGAAAAAATGTGATGTGTCCACGTTCTGTTTTGGGGCATTTCCTGTCGCGGGCGCTAGGCCTACCCACACAAGTGAGGTATCATTTTTATCGGGAGACTTAGGGGAACGCCGGGTGGAAGGAAATTTGTGGCTCCTCTCAGATTCCAGAACTTTCTGTCACCGAAATGTGAGGAAAACTTGTTTTTTTAGCCACTTTTTGAGGTTTGCAAAGGATTGTGGGTAACAGAACCTGGTCCGAGCCCCGCGAGTCACCCCTCCTTGTATTGCCCTAGGTCTCTAGTTTTCAGAAATGCACAGGTTTGGTAGGTTTCCCTAGGTGCCGGCTGAGCTAGAGGCCAAAATCTACAGGTAGGCACTTCTCAAAAAACACCTCTGTTTTCTTCCAAAAATTTTGATGTGTCCACGTTGCGCTTTGGGGCGTTTCCTGTCGCGGGCGCTAGGCCTACCCACACAAGTGAGGTATCATTTTTATCGGGAGACTTGGGGGAACGCCGGGTGGAAGGAAATTTGTGGCTCCTCTCAGATTCCAGAACTTTCTGTCACCGAAATCTGAGGAAAACTTGTTTTTTTAGCCACTTTTTGAAGTTTGCAAAGGATTCTGGGTAACAGAACCTGGTCCGAGCCCCGCGAGTCACCCCTCCTTGGATTGCCCTAGGTCTCTAGTTTTCAGAAATGCACAGGTTTGGTAGGTTTCCCTAGGTGCCGGCTGAGCTAGAAGCCAAAATCTACAGGTAGGCACTTCTCAAAAAACACCTCTGTTTTCTTCCAAAAATTTTGATGTGTCCACGTTGCGCTTTGGGGCGTTTCCTGTCGCGGGCGCTAGGCCTACCCACACAAGTGAGGTATCATTTTTATCAGGAGACTTGGGGGAACGCCGGGTGGAAGGAAATTTGTGGCTCCTCTCAGATTCCAGAACTTTCTGTCACCGAAATCTGAGGAAAACTTGTTTTTTTAGCCACTTTTTGAGGTTTGCAAAGGATTCTGGGTAACAGAACCTGGTCCGAGCCCCGCAAGTCACCCCTCCTTGGATTGCCCTAGGTCTCTAGTTTTCAGAAATGCACAGGTTTGGTAGGTTTCCCTAGGTGCCGGCTGAGCTAGAGGCCAAAATCTACAGGTAGGCACTTCTCAAAAAACACCTCTGTTTTCTTCCAAAAATTTTGATGTGTCCACGTTGCGCTTTGGGGCGTTTCCTGTCGCGGGCGCTAGGCCTACCCACACAAGTGAGGTATCATTTTTATCGGGAGACTTGGGGGAACGCCGGGTGGAAGGAAATTTGTGGCTCCTCTCAGATTCCAGAACTTTCTGTCACCGAAATCTGAGGAAAACTTGTTTTTTTAGCCACTTTTTGAGGTTTGCAAAGGATTCTGGGTAACAGAACCTGGTCCGAGCCCCGCGAGTCACCCCTCCTTGGATTGCCCTAGGTCTCTAGTTTTCAGAAATGCACAGGTTTGGTAGGTTTCCCTAGGTGCCGGCTGAGCTACAGGCCAAAATCTACAGGTAGGCACTTCTCAAAAAACACCTCTGTTTTCTTCCAAAAATTTTGATGTGTCCACGTTGCGCTTTGGGGCGTTTCCTGTCGCGGGCGCTAGGCCTACCCACACAAGTGAGGTATCATTTTTATCGGGAGACTTGGGGGAACGCCGGGTGGAAGGAAATTTGTGGCTCCTCTCAGATTCCAGAACTTTCTGTCACCGAAATGTGAGGAAAACTTGTTTTTTTAGCCACTTTTTGAGGTTTGCAAAGGATTCTGGGTAACAGAACCTGGTCCGAGCCCCGCAAGTCACCCCTCCTTGGATTCCCCTAGGTCTCTAGTTTTCAGAAATGCACAGGTTTGGTAGGTTTCCCTATGTGCCGGCTGAGCTAGAGGCCAAAATCTACAGGTAGGCACTTTGGAAAAAACAGCTGTGTTTTCTATAAAAAAAATAGGATGTGTCCATGTTGTGTTTTGGGGCATTTCCTGTCGCGGGCACTAGGCCTACCCACACAAGTGAGGTATCATTTTTATCGGGAGACTTGGGGGAACACAGAATAGCAAAACAAGTGTTATTGCCCCTTATCTTTCTCTACATTTTTTCCTTCCAAATATAAGAGAGTGTGTAAAAAAGACGTCTATTTGAGAAATGCCCTGCAATTCACATGCTAGTATGGGCACCTCGGAATTCAGCGATGTGCAAATAACCACTGCTCCTCAAAACCTTATCTTGATCCCATTTTGGAAATGCAAAGGTTTTCTTGATACCTCTTTTTCACTCTTCATATTTCAGCAAATGAATTGCTGTATACCCAGTATAGAATGAAAACCAACTGCAGGGTGCAGCTTATTTATTGGCTCTGGGTACCTAGGGTTCTTGATGAACCTACAAGCCCTTTATATCCCCGCAACCAGAAGAGTCCAGCAGACAAAACGGTATATTGCTTTCAGAAATCTGACATCGCAGGAAAAAGTTACAGAGTAAAACATAAAGAAAAATGGCTGTTGTTTTCAGCTCAATTTCAATATTTTTTTATTTCAGCTGTTATTTTCTGTAGGAAAACCTTGTAGGATCTACACAAATGACCCCTTGCTGAATTCAGAATTTTGTCTAGTTTTCAGAAATGTTTAGCATTCCGGGATCCAGCATTGGTTTCACACCCATTCCTGTCACTAACTGGAAGGAGGCTGAAAGCACCAAATATAGTAGAAATGGGGTATGTCCCAGTAAAATGCCAAATTTGTGTTGAAAAATTCGGTTTTCTGATTCAAGTCTGCCCGTTCCTGAAAGGTGGGAAGATAGTGATTTCAGCACCAGAAACCCTTGGTTGATGGCATTTTCAGGGAAAAAACCACAAGCCTTCTTCGGCAGCCCTTTTTTCCCATTTTTTTGGAAAAAACAAAATTTTCACTGTATTTTGGCTATTTTCTTGGTCTCCTCCAGGGGAAACCACCAACTCTGGGTACCATTAGAATCCCTAGGATGTTGGAAAAAAAGGACGCAAATTTGGCGTGGTTAGCTTATGTGGACAAAAAGTTATGAAGCCCTAAGCGCGAACTACCCCAAATAGCCAAAAAAGGGCTCAGCACTGGGGGGGGAAAGGCCCAGCAGCTAAGAGGTTAACCATTCATATCTCAGTTTACCTGTTGGAAATTTGCGAAGTGACATGAGAGTGGATCATACTTCCTCTGCTGGGCCAGGCATTAAAGTCTGACTGCACTTACCACAAGCTCCAATTACCCTATACCAGAACACACCTCGGACAACAAGCATTGTAAAGCAAATAGGTTGCTCCCGTGCGAGATCAATTAGCTCTGTCAACATCTTTTTTTAGTCATGTTATATATGTGCAGAAGGGTTGAAAGTAAAAAAAAAACAAGACTTATAATGTGGCCAGCATTGACCACCTTGTAGCACTTTAATTTTTTTTTTACTTTCAACTATGCAGAGCATCAGTCGTGCTGCTGTATAACATGTGTAGGAGAGGCTTACACTGCTGAGCACAGTTCCTTAGTTGTTCTCTGAGTGAGGGAGGCTTGTGCTGCCTTCCCGGTTCTGTTCCCTTCAGGAAGCTAGCCCTGATTTTACCCAGGTCATGCATGTGCTATTTGTTTTAGCGATGCCACGCTTGTAAAAATCAATTCCACCACAAGCAAAAGCGAAAACATGTGCTTGTTTCTGCCAGTGCTGAAAAAATGGCCTTTGAACAGACATGCACCCATTTCTTGCCCATCAGAAGGACTCCTGGAATATCGCAATGTCTTTGGGGTCACTACTCTTAAAGCAAAGTCAATGCTTGGGTACTCGTTTCTGATTCTAGCTTATTAAAATGTTTTCATACCCTCTGATAATATATTGAATATAAAGTCCCCTTACTTTACATTAAAGGATACCCTAGATCACCTTAGAGGCCTGTGACCATTGAAGGCATTCTTCGTGTGGTCTTGTGCCTCTTCATGATCTCAGAACTTCTCAGTGACTTGCAATATCCCTATACTGTGCAGATATTGGCACTTATTTTTCCCATGTATTATGTGGACCTTTTCACCTTCCTTCTCAAAACACATTACAAAACTGACAATTTCCCTTTTGGTTTGAAATACATCTTCTACTGGTCTTTTCTTTTTAGCTTGCCGAACTTAAAATATTGTCACTTTTAATTTGAAATCAAAACCACATGTCCTAGAAGGCAACCTATTGTTGGCTAAAAAGCAGGACTTGCTGAAGGTGTCGCCTGATGTGGGGTCTTTTGGCAGCTATTCGTAGGTGGTCTCCAAAAAGGAGCAGCTTTGACCCATCCAAGAAACAAAAATAATTTCTTTCATTGGTGAAAGTTAAACAATCCCTTTGGTTTGCTCTCCTGCCCTTCACCCTTATAGGAAATGTATTTTGTTTAATTTGTCCTCGTATGTCCATGCACTCTTATTTGTGCTCATTCCTGACGACCTGTGAGGCAAAAAAACCCTGAGAACTGTGAAAATTGAAGACATAATCAATAGAGACCCAAACACCAATATACTTAGTAACTAACCATTCTTCAGCCAGGTATAGATTGGTTCCAGTAATAAGAATGAAAGCAGTCCTAGGTTGCTTGAGGTCTGGTTCAGGGAGGAACTCGTCTGGCATTTTGAGCTGGACTGTTCCCATTGGAACGGGGTCAAGACTTGTTTACATGTGACTGGGTCCAAACTCAGGTGGCATGGTGTGCAGAATAACAATGGATTGGGATGTGGCTCCAGTAATTACCAGTGGCTGTGATTATTTCAAGCATCCCGCCCATCATTTTTGGTATATTTCAGCGTGTTGCCCTAAGTGGGACAGATATGCCCAGACGTGAGTCCCGTGCGCACTGTGCCTGTGGAACCAGGTTCTACTTGGCTGAGTTCTTATCGGGGCGACACCAGTCTGATTGTTGTGTTCTGGTTCATGGAGGAACCTGCTTGGCAGTTCTGGCTGGACTGTTCCAGTTGGAGCAGAGTCAAGTCTGATTTGCAGATGGCTGGGTTTAAAGTGGGTTGCCCGGGTGTGCAAAATAACAGTGGATTGGGATGCAGTCTGAGTAATTACCTATGGTGAGAATAATTGAAGCATTCCATTCATCACATCTTATACACTTAAGTATCTTTAGAATATCAACACACTTTATTACTTCCTGGTATTGTTTAGACCGAACAAACATGATAGCCAGCTGCTGCTGTGTCTCAAGAAATTCACTTTCAAATGTATTTTTTATTACACCTAGATTTATTTCCACTATAAACCATTGTTGTGTTAAGAGACCTTGACTAAGTGCTTTAAAAGCAGCCCATGCCATGGCAACGGACATTGTTCCTAAACTCTGGATGAAAAACATAATTCAGCATTGTTGTCTAATACTAACATATCAAAAGTTGTCCTTCTCAACCTTGCTCCGACATAGATTATCCAAAGTTGTTACAGCTTCAGCGTGACCTGAAAATGATGAGCAACGTGTATAGGGCAATGATCAATCTCTTTGATGCTCCCAGCCAATGGTTCTTGGATATAAAAATAATCTAATCTGGAAAAGTGACCCTATTTTAAAAAAAATAAAAGGTATAAACTTAGGTGAATCCTTTTTTTACTCACCAGGTGTCAATCAAACTAAGTTTTTTTTTATAGTTTTATGTAGAAAAAGTCTCAAGTTAGTTATCCTGTTTTAAGGGGCTGGTGAAGAGTGTTCTTGATTTTTGTTATTGTAAATGTTAAAGTATCATGCTAGTGTATGGGGACTGGAAACGCCAATTTATTGTAAAGGAGTCTTTGTAAAGTACAAGGAGTATACTTGTCTGTCTTAGCCAAAAGTATTTCAGCTTTGCAGTAGTTCGAAAAGATTTTGTGTTGCACTTTTACTGGGAATAAATACAGTACGTTACCCTTTTATCCAATAAATATTATTTTCGTTTTGGTCCCTGATAGATGGGTTCTTGCAACAGTGTATCATATCTTTGCTTCTTAAAATATTGCATATTCTTAACTCTTCTGTGAACTATCCTTAGCCCATTTCAAGAAAGAAGCCTGGTTTCCCTTATACTTTCCAGGATGTTTTTACGGAGATGGAATTTTTGTCTTCTTTTTAGAAATTTAGAGGATTTTTTAATTAACTTTTTTCATTTTTCCCTCTTTGTGGTGTTGTAGGACCTTATTACCATGCCCACACTTAAAAACACTCTCCAAACTATTCTAAAACTATTTTAACTAATTTGCTGCTTCCCATGTCGGAGCAAATTTTCTGAATTGTCATCAACATCAGTGCTCTGTTTGACATTCTACATCTTGTTTTACCATGTTACTGTTAATTTTTTATCTTGATTGCACTCTATCAGCTCTAGCCTCTCTGTCCCTAACCCTCCCTAGCTCACATTGTTGGGCGTTTGCTAACTTTCTGATGTCCGAGCTAACCCCTTAATACTGAGCGATCTTGCTCTTTTAAGCAATAGATAGCATCTGTTTTTTCAGGGTGTACATCAAAAATGTACTGGACAATCTTTGATTAAAATGTAAACTAAATGGCTTCATATGCACCTTTTGGATTCCCCTACCAAATTCTGGACATTATATGCTGAATTAACCCAGTCACAAAAGTCTTGGAACTCTACCTTCTGTGCCCTTGAGATATTCAAGATCCGGATATTGTTCCCCATAAATTGAATTTCCTCTGTCTCTAAGCCGTCAAGCATAGCTTTCTCTCCAATCTGAATCCCTCCAAATGCCTGTTTCATCTATGCTTAGTTAGGAAGTTCTAGATTTCAGTCATGTTTATTAACTTTTTGTAATGACACAACGTGAAGCAGGCAGTCTCATTTTTCAGAGAAATAAAAGAACAAACCCTATACAGCTGGGTTCCACAGTCTATTAGACATCTGTGCCATCTCTTTCAGTACAGCTTGTTTGTGACCTAGCAGAGTACAGAGTCTTTGGATTTAGAGGTTGGAAGAACATTTTGACTCCAAAGTGATAAATAACTTGCTTTGTAGCTAGAAGCAGTGACTGAGTATAGGGGGGTAGATAATTCCATTCAGGTATCCAAAATGATCATCTCTGGGCTTTTCTGTTTCTCTACTAGTGACCTGAGAAATGTCATCAAGGTGCTCACTCCAGAACTGAGCAGTCTTCAGGCATGACCATAATGTGTGATGCATCCAGTCTTTACCTCCACAGTTTCTCCTACATATTTTGGGTTTGGTCTTGTCTATTTTGTGCATCCACTGCGAGCTGTAATGCCACCTATGTTAGATCTTTGACATTAGCCTGGTTTGCAAAATTGTTCCCTAAAGGGCATGTTTCCTCACAGTGTTTCTACTCTGTGGTAGCATTACTTTCTGTATTTAGGAATGGGCTGTTGTGTCTTGAGGATTGCATATATATTGGGTTCAAAGTGTTTAGTAGTGTTAAGTGTTTGGAGAAACCTTTCAAAGACCTTAAGTGGTCTTGGGGCTCCTTCTCTGACTGATGGGTTCAGCACCCAGTGTCGAAGTAGTAAGTAATGGTAGCACTTCTGTTCAGGGATATTGTATCTTGTCTTCATGTCTTCGAATGATCTAAGGGTGCCCTTTTTGTAAATCTCTCCAGATTTGGAATCCGGGGCTTCTCAGCCCAGATGCGGACACTGAGTTCTCAAAGAGAGTCATCAGTGGCAAGGGAAATGTGGTTAAGCCCATATGTATGACAGGATGGCCCCATTTTACAAAGTAGTGCAAGCGACAGAGGCTATGTATAGATTTTGTTCATGTTAAAGCACAGAGTCCCACAGTACATACCCTGTTGGACAGAAGGCACACGTATGGTCTCTGAAACACTATAGTTTATCAGTGTCTATGTGTAATCCTTGTCCCATGCATCACAACAAGCCTGCCCCAGTGAAGTGGTGGTCTCTCCATTCCCATCTTTGATTTCCTCAGAATACCTTAAAGCTTGGTTTGTGCGCAATATGTTTGGCAATGGTAAATCCACTTCATTACCCCTTTGTGAAATCAGGGTACCATCCTGTTTAGTATATAATAAGCTCTATTGTATTCTAGGATTCGTAGCTGTTCCCATACCAAAGTGAGTTTTCTCCAGATCTTTCTGGGTGGATTAGACTTAAGTTTGCTTTCTAGCTCCTCAAGCTCAATGATAGGTTTTCCAAATGCTGCTTCCCTCATGCATTTGAGGCAACATACCTCTTGCATAAATACGCATTGAAGCACAGCCTTGAGGGCATCTCACACCATCTTCTGACCAGTTTCTCCTTCTTTATCAAGTGTTAGATACTCCCTAATCTTCTCCTAAATATCATGAATCACAACTGGATCTTGCAGTAGGAGTCATTCAAGGTCCGCATACCTCTAGGGCTTGAGTTACCATTGATCTGCAAATGGGGGGCCATGGTCAAAGAGAGTCTTGGAGTTCTGCATGACATCCTTCTCCAGTTTTACCAGGTTTTGGTTGACTAACAAGTAGTCTTTTCCCACATATCTTTGGTGTGTATCTGAAAAGTTGGAATAGCCTGATAGCAGTGAGTAGGGGTGTTGCAGGGCATGTACTAAACCTCAGACACCTAACCAAGTTTTCCCCTCTGTCAATAGCTTAGGTGTCCCTCCTGCTCTGTGCTATGACTTAAACTGGGTAGTGTTTATTACCATATTGAAATATCCCCAATTACTACTGAGTTGGAGGAGAACTTCACTATCTCCTGGATGACATGAGTTAGGACCTTCTCTTGGACTGGGTGAGAGGCACATATCACAACAGGACTAATTCGCTCTTTCTCCCACTCACTGTGACTGTTATCAAACTACGCGTCTTATCCTATTTGATGCCTCAGTTTATAAACGTATGACTCGAGTTCATGGCATGATATTGTTTGGGGAAATCTGAAGAGTGTAGGTGGTGTTGGCCTGTTCAGAGTAGATGTGTCCTGCAGTAAGCAGATTTCAGCCCATATTCCCCACGGCTCCCAAAGAATACTCGGGTGCTCAGTCAGGCTGTTATGGCCCCTGACATTGTGTGTCAAGGTTGTTAATTTTAGTACGTAGGAGTGTGCACTTTCTGGCATTTGGCTTGCTCAGGAAACCCCCCCCGCCCCCCACACACTTGAATTTCTCTAATTGGCTTCAAATATACCTAACTAAATGTGTGTCAGGGGAAATTCAAGAAATCTAACTTCTAAGCATGTGCTATCAGTGCACCCTGATATAGGGCTGTCTTGTGTGTCTGATATAGACTTCTAGTTGCAGATTTCTTACCTTAGAATTTCCCCAGGCATCAATCTGGATTCAGAGATTTTCCTTTGAACAGTACCCTTGTGCGCCGTCAGGTGTTGTCGGTCGACTCTGTATCCATTGTTAGCCTTGTGGTCGCCGTGATGATGACGTGGTCATATATAAGTGCCACCACGGCGCACTGATGTCAGTTCTTTTTTTTCCGTGCCAGCCTACCTGCAGATCCGGAGAAGAGGAGCACTCAGTCATTTTTTACTGAGTTTTCGACGTTTTGTTGAAGTTTTTTAACCATCTGGTGCATCAACATGTAGTCCTGTAAGACCGGGTTCGAGCTGTGTGACTCCTGTCATCGTATGATGTCAGTGACAGATCTGCATCTCGTGGGTTTGTGGTACCTGGAGCGCGACGACAACCTGAAGTCCTGCCCCGAGTGCCGGGCCATGGACCCGAAGGGGTTGAGGGAGTTGAGGGAGCAGTCCCTAAAGCTCATGGCGGCCCAGCGCTCGGCTCTGCGTCACTCCTGGTCTCGCTCGAGAGGAATGTCACAAGATAGCCCATGAAGCCATCACCACTCATCCTCGTCCCACTCCAAATCATCGGGCCATTCGGGTTACAAGAAGAAGTTGAAGAACAAGTGTTCTTCGACTTCACCCCATCGCTCAGATGATGCAACATGGAAGGAGCGTTCTCGCTCTAGGTCTCTGTCATGCCCAACTCAGGGAGGTTTATGAGGCCATGCACCTCATATTTGGGCAGTCTGACCCTCCTGTAATGCCTTCGGGCCCAGTATGGTTGCGGGGGCCCCCTTGGGTTTTGCACCAGTGGCTTTGGCTGCGGAGGACACACCAAGATCAGTTACCGGATACGCTTTGGTACCGATTATGCCTCGCACCATTCCCCGGCGCTGGAACAGAAGACAACATTCCAGACGTCGGTGAGGCCCATGATCGGCGTTGACCCCATACTGATTCCTGACTCTTACCCAGAGCTGGACCAATGTCGCCCAATGTAGTTTTCTACTTCGATGGGGATCTCATTCCCCAGGTTGGATCCTGGCCCTTATGCCTATGGGAACGGGTATAGTGAGAGTATGGAGGTGTTGCTGGACCGTTTTGAATACCAGCTAGATGACCCTGATGTAGATTGGGCTCAGGAGTTGGGTGTACTGGGCACAGGAGTTGGGTGAAGCCAGTGGTCTTGACATCGCCCCTGACACTGCCATGCTTTCTCCCCCTACCGTGGCTGTGGAGGCGGGAGCCTCATATTCAGTGGTGGTGAGAACAGCTGCTGAGGTCCTGGCCTTGAGCTGCTTTCCGTGGCTGTCTGGACTAATCTCCTGACCCAGGTGCTTCAGCCCGGGGCTTCTACATCTGAACTCCTTTTGCCCTTAAATCAAACCTCATTAATGTTCTGCTGGGGATGTGGTCTAAACCCAGCACAGGGGCTCCTGTCCACAGGACAATTGCCCGCCGCCATAAGGCTGCGCTAACGACCCTAAATTCCTGACCATCCTGCGCTTGAGAGTTTGGTCATCCCGGCTTCTATTTCTTCTGGCGCATTCCCTTCCACACCCCTGGACAGGGAATCAAAACAACTGGACCAATTTGGGAAGAAGTTGTTCTCTTCCTCCGATCTGATGTTGAGGTCTGTGAACACTGCATGCCCTTTGGGCCACTACTCCTATACTTTGTGATATGGTAGCACATCTGCTGTCACAGGTCCCGTAGGAGGCCCTGTCCGTTCTTTCCCAAGCTGCTGCTGACAGGAGGAATGCAGCCAAGTTCACAATTCGGTTTGGGCTGGACACAACCAACTCACTAGGCAGAACGGTTGCGTCAAAGATGGCCTTACGGTGCCACGATTAGTTGAGGACAACTGACTTTTCAGGGGATGTCCAGCAATTGCTTATGGCATGCCCTTCAATGGCAACCGTCTCTTCCGAGACAAAGCAGACTCGGCGCACAAGCGATTTAAGGAGCCCTGGGCTACAGCTTGGTCCCTTGGCCTCACAGCTGCTCCTCGCACCCCTCAGTCCACTTTTTGCCCCTTTCATGGCTACAGAAGGGTCCCCCGATCATGTCCATTTCCCTCTGGCCACCGTGTAACGCGTGCTGCCCAGCCTCTTCGTGGATGAGGACGCAGGATCCAACATTCCAGTGGCTCAGGGAGGTAGCAGTTGGTCCAGTCCGCTCCCTCCCCCTGCTGCAGTCTCCAAACCTTCCTAGTCCCGTTGCTCCATCATGGACCAGTTGGAGGCAGGATTTGCCATCAAGTGCCCCTCTGGGAATCCATCACAGTGGACAAGTGGGTTTTGCTACTCCCTTCTCTTCAAAACTGCCCCTCCACCCATGCCACATCCTACGATCGGATAACAGAGGATCACTTGGCACTTCTCCGCGAGGAACTTACAGCTCTCTTGGCCAAGGGAGCCATAGAGATGGTCCCTTTGTCAGAAGTAGGTAATGGTGGCTGATCCTGCTACTTTCTGATGCCCAAAAAGAACCAGGAGCACCATCCCATCCTATACCTACGGTCCCTCAATCTCTTCCTCAGAAAGGAGAAGTTCAAAATGCTCACTCTGGCTCAGGTCCTAATGGCCCTGGACCCTGTAGACTAGATGGTAGCTTTGGACTTGCAGGACACCTACTTTCACATTCCCGTCCTGCTTGCCCACAGACATTACTTGCAGTTTGTGGTAGGTCAGATCACTTTCAGTTTACTGTGCTCCCCTTTAGCCTTACCAGCTCCCCTCAGGTGTTCACGAAAGTGATGGTGGTGATCGCACCTCATCTGCGCTGGCTAGGGGTTTCAGCCTTCCCCCTACCTCGACGACTGGTTGTTGAAGGCGGGCTCACCACAGGCAGAGATATAGTCGTTAACCATCTTTAGTTCGTCACCACTATCCCCACCTAGTTGTAAGATTTTATTGATATTTTGCAAGCTGTTCGTTCTTTGAGCTAGGTCACCCAGCTTTTTATCTTGGTCGGAAAAAGTCACAATTTATTTTGTAAGTTCTCTGAAATCTCATATGTTACATCAGATCCTTACTTAGAGATCAACTGGTTTACATACTCATTATATTTTATATCTTCATTTTCCTAAGTGTTCCCTACAGGTCTTTTCTAGTGGCAGCCATGTGCAGTGCACCAGGTACAAAATGCACAGCATTTTCCTTATAGCCTTGTCATTTGGTAAAGTCATCATACAGTAGGTTGTCTATTTCTAGGCTTTCCTCTCCTTAGACAACATAGCCATGGGGCTGAAAATTGTGGAGCTAGGTCTAGTTTCTGAATGAACTATGTTAGGTCCTACCAGGTTTACCATCTTTGAAACCGTTTTAGCTTTAGTTTTGTTTTTAGGGGACTTTAGGTCTAGCACCTGTTTGTAAGAGTACATTAGGTACAGTGTTCCTTTTGTTTACCAGGCTAGCTTATCGAGCTTGGTACTGCAGTGCGAGGTTCTGCATCGCTCAGCATCATCGCACCCAGTGAGACTTTCAGTTAGCAGGGAGAAGTACACTCTGACTCCTGGCAAGAATCCAGGACCTTGAGGACAACACTTTGGAGTTAGGGCCCACTTGCACAGAGGCTAGCAGAGGGGGCCATGTCATGTCCAGTTGTGTCTGGTCAGTTGAAAATCAGGCAAGGCCTCTGGAAGCTTGTAAAATCCCTGTGGATCAAACAAGAGTTCAGCCTACTGATCCTTGGATTCACTTTTGGGATCTTGGATGTGCCTTTGGTGTTTGGGCTTGGGGCATAAGTCATGTGAAGAATGCACCCTCATTACCCCAGAGGCAATCCAGGACTTTGAAATTAAGCTGTTCGATGGCGAGTATTGGAAAAAGTCATGCAAGCCCCACTCCTGCTCATAGTTGAGGGCACGTATTCATCCCAGCAAACAGTCCTCTTTGCTGCCACCACCATCATCATCTGATAAGTCCAGAAATACAAGAAGACCAAGCGGGACTCTCTGTCTCGTTCCTGGTCCCCAGTTGAGGAGCCGATTCCACAGTTGGTCCCAATTCACCCAAAATTTCTAAGTCATCGGTGCACTACAACAGATGGAAGCCTTAAGGGAAGCTATGTTGCGCAGTTTAAGCACTTTTCTGGTTCCCTTTGGCACACCTTCAGGTCCCAAGGAGCTTCCAGTCAGGTTATTGCTGCAGGTCAATCCTCTGCGTCATCTGTGCCTCTTGAATCTGCCTCAGCTTCCCTACTTTTACTTCAGCTCCACAACCTGTTCCAGGTCCTTCTACACCGGTCCCGATATCACAAGCACCGGGGAGAGACACTTTGCCGATTCTGAGTCTTAGCTGTGTTAGTCTTGGCCCCAACTGGGGTCGTGTTCAAACTGACATACCCCGTTCCCTTACAGTCAGTTTTAAACAAAACTCTGCCTCTACCATGGAGCTGCCCTCAGGTGCCCCACCATCTCATTGCCACCGACTCTGATCATAGTCTGCGCTATTAGGAGATGACAACAGAGATGATGGGGATGATTTTCCTCAAATTATAATAACTTGTATATGAATTTACAGTAGCCACAGGATACTTCCCCAGATACTGAGTGGTGCCCTGCCTCCCAAGCTACAGCAGAAGAAAGTGCTTCCTTTGCTGTAGTGATTAAGCATGCTTCTGAGTTTTTGAATGCACTCCTTCTGTGGAGGTCAAAACTAATGGGCTTGCTGAAGCTTAGGAAGGGTTTCACTGAGCCCTAAATTATAAATTGCTGAGTATCTGGTCTGAGCCTTGTTCTTGCTTGCCAGTAAAAAGGTAGGTGGGCATACGCCATAGCCAGGCACCAAGCAACACTGATTTGTTTGACTCAACACCCTGCTCCGGAAGGTCTTTTGACTCAGGCTTCCAGTTGCAAGGTAAATCCCACTTCATTACACATGAGACGTTGGAGGAGGGATTAAATGGACTCCACCAATGTACTGAGTCGCACGGTGCCCTCTACCGATGCACAGAGGTACTGCTGAAAAGTTTTTACTGATATTCTGGTGCCTGGGGAGAATTCTAAGGTAAGGAATCTGCAGCTTGTCTGTGTCTCTAGCAGATAAGGCATTACCGAAGGTAAGTTACTTGTTTGTTGCGAATGCGAATGCACAGGGTCACAATTTCTGTCCATTTGATTTTCCCAGAACGCTGTCTCCACAAGGCACATTCAGGCTACAGTGTAACATGGAATAACAGTAGTCCTTTCCTCCCTGTCTCTCCTATCCCAGGTTCTGAAGAATATCAGGACTGACCGGGTCCAAGTCATCCAAGTGGCTCTCAATTGGGCCAGGAGAGTGTGATGCCCAAAATTTCTGGGTATGAGCATCCGTCCTCCGAACAGGCTACCACTTCAACTGGATCATTTGTCAAGGCAGCAGGGCAGGGTGCTGCTCCCAAACGTGAGCAATTTACACCTCCATGGGTGTTTATTGAGCGACACAATTGACTGCTTTCAGTCTATCACCTTAGGTTATGGATGTCATCCTTACTGCCAGACATTCCTGTACAAAGTTTGTTTACACCACAGGCTGGAGCAAATCTGTGGCCTAGTGTGGAGCCCACAACACAAAACTGTTGATGTTTTATTGTTTTTGTCTTCGGCCTAGCAATGAATTGCAGTGGGCCCCATTAGGGTTATTTGTCAGCCCGTTTTGCCTTTTTGCATTTACAGGCCAAACCGTCCTTGTTTAAGTCATGCCTTGTGATGCGTTTTTATTAATGGTTTGACACATGTCAAACCTTGTGCCACAGTGGGACCTTAATGTGGTCCTGACTTTTATCATGTGTAATCCCTTTGAATCAGTGCACAGCTGCTCATTGTGTCTTTTGACTCTAAAGACGGTCTTTCTCATAAAGAAGAAGAAAGACAGTCTTTTGAGTCAAAAGATACAACGAGCAGCTGTGCATCGGTTCAAAGGAATTACACATGAAAAAAGTCAGGACCAAATTAACTTCACTTCAGTTTGTCATGTGAGCAAGCTCCAGGCTCTTTCAATGAACCGCCCTACACCACCTTTCTCTTAACAAACTAGTGCTATGGACTAAAGTGGGCTTTGTACAGGAAACTCTGACTCCCTTTCACATCAGCCAGTCTGTCATACTCCCGACATTCTTTGATCCACCTCATCCCTCAAAAGTGGCAGAGAGTGTTTGGACTCTAAAAGAGTGTTGAGCTTTTACATTTATTGCTCGAAAGAGCATCAGCTGGAAGATTAGCTTTTTGCCGCATTGTCTGGGGCAAAGAAAGGTAAGGCCTCATAAAAAATGACTTTGTCGAGGTGGATAGTCAGTTGCATTAAAATTGCCACATTTTGGCTAAAAAGCAGCCCGCAGAAAGTCTGGGGGCTCATTCCACCACAGCCAAGGATGCCACCACTGTATTAACATTCAGAGTGCCTGTCCTCGACATCTGTTGGTCCTCGACATAGTCTTCAGTGCACACATTCACATAGCATTCTAAAGGTGAGAAATCTGTGGTTAGAAGTATCCATCAGAAGAAAAAGTTACTTGCCTTCAGTAACACTCTTTTTGTTCAAAACTCTGCTGAGCCTCAGATTCCTCGCTGCCTTCTTGCCTCTCCATTCTGGGAAGTAGCCTCTTTTTCGATACATAAAAAGGTCCCAATCTAGAGAACTGCACACTGTCACATCTGATCAGTTATTGAGCTCCATGTCCAAGGTAACTAACAGAGTCAAGAAAGAAATTGATGTCAGTGTACAGTGCAGGTGTTATGTTCCTCTGTAACCAATTATAATAAAAAAAATTGAAGTGGCACTAGGCGTCAACTACATTTTACTAAAATGATGAAAATTCTTAGTCACTTTAGAAGTTATTTGTATTTTGCATGGAACGTACTAGAACCTTCAAACTCATCTCCCCCCCTTGCCTATTTTACATAGCTAACAAAATCAACTGTAACTGATGATAATCTTTTTTATTATCTGTATCCTACCTTTATTTTAATTGGTGACACTAATTTAATCACCGAACAACTTCACACGGCTTAATGGGTGGGGAGTGGGTTGCCTATTTTTTAAAATGCAGACATTTACTGTATACATTGATTTTGGTATTTAGATATGCTTAGGTCTAATTGGGATTAAGTTTGGGTTAATTTTGGAGGTTGGGTTATTATTAGGATTAAAGCTTGTTTTAGGTTTGTAGTTAGCTTTGAATAACAGATTGAACTAGTGTGGTTAAAGTAGATGGCAACCGTATTGATAATGATTAGGGTATCGAAGTAATGGAAGATACAAACAAAGGAGTGAAATGAATGGGTATTTAAAGGTTTGTAGTAATGGTGGGTCAAAGTAAGTGGTGGATGTAATGGCAGATGGGAGTGTTGGTGATCAAAGTAGTGGTATATATCTATTAGTACATAATAGCAAGTTGTAATGAATGTTCTAGAACTACAAGTTGCAGTGTGTGCTATATTACAATAAGAATACTATTGTTATAATATTTTTGTCTTTGCTATTGTTATCGGCTTCAGCATCCAAAGACATTTTTTACATGGTTAGTAGGAACACTAGTAAATGTCTCAGACAGAGACAGTGGCCCACCTTATTACTGGTGTTGCCAAGGTTGGTTTGTAGTATATCCCTCAGTAAGGGGGCAGATTTGTTTGCCATGGAACATTCCTGAATCTTCAGTCATATTTCTTGTAATCACATATCACTTAAACACTGCTATTCTGGAGGTCCTTTTGTGTATATGTGTGAAATCGGTGGTGTATTTCCTATTGTGGAGTCTTCTATGAAGCATGTGTTTAGTTCTTCCAGCAGATTTATTTTCACATGTATATACATTTTTTCATTATAGAGTCATTGTTAGAGAACAGGCTTGAGTTTTTATGTTCTCCCTCTCTGCCTCCTTCAGGTTAATGGTGTTGATTTAAGGAATGCCTCACATGAAGATGCAATAACAGCTTTAAGGCAAACCCCTCAGAAGGTGCAATTGGTTGTCTACAGAGATGAGGCCCAGTATAAAGATGAGGAGAACCTGGAGATGTTCCATGTTGATCTACAAAAGAAAGTAGGCAGAGGCCTAGGCCTCAGTATCGTGGGTAAAAGGCAAGTTTTTGTTTCAATTTACATAATGCTTTTATCAATAATAACAATAAAAGGTACTAAACCGTTTTCATTGTTTATGGTTTGTGTTTTTGTATGATTCATTTTTATTTAAGTGAAATATCTCTGTTACAGTTCTAATATTAGCCTTCAGTGGAGAAAGGCCACGTCAAAGGTTTCAGTAAATCATTTTTATGATTGAATTAGTTGTGGGATGATGATAATGAGAATTTTGAGATTTGAAGCCTCTGGTATTTTATGCAGTAGGTAAGCCTTTCCACCACTCTGTCATTTACCCTCACAGTTGTTTCCATTTGTCACTGTGGAATGTGTTGTCAACAGTACCAGTGTGGCTTCTTCTGATATTTCACCTATCAATGCTTATAGATTCTTATGTGTTTCCTTTGTGGTACTCATCATCTAAACCATCAAGTGGGTAGCAACACATGCAAACTCTTCTTTGTGTCTTAGACCTCACAGATGTGCTCCCACAGGAGAGTCAATCACAGCACAGACAGCTCTGATACATCATGAATCAGGCTGCAATTTTTATTGAGAATTGTGAGATGGCAGCATAGTTAATAACACGCCCTGTAATTGTTTGGCCTCAGAATGATGAACAGGCGTTTTTATGCCTTTAGTCCATGTCTCCTCAAATCTACAGATCAGCCTTCATTCTTTGTTTCCTCAGCACTTCTATGATATATCTTCTGTCAAGCCAACAGGTGGACCATTGCATTCTTCCACAAACATGCATTCTTGATTATGAGCCTCTTTTACAGTACAAGGCCAAATCTGTGTGCAGTAACTCAACAGCAACAGCTTGCTTCGTCTTCTATATCTCTGTGAGAAGCTGGGAGTATTAATTGAGGTGGGAGACTACCCACCTCAAATAATATTCACAAGCCCTGTCAGTTGAATCACTGAAGTCACTAAATTAACCTGATCTCAGCCCACTTGTAGATATGCAGCAAGTTTAACTTGGATGTAATGTGTAATATATATTCATTCAGTACTCAAACAGTAATAAAGTCAGAACACAGGAAAAAAAACACGAACCAATTTAGTAAAATGGATACAATTTTAATAAATAAAATAATACCAAAACGAAACAAATCCAATAAGGGGGAACCAGAGTTGTGAATTTTTTATATATAAAAATAGTGCCAAAAAGTGTTAAGGCCCAACTAAGGTCATTTGATTCTGCTTGGCCGGTACCTAGGCAAAGGTTAAGACCCACCACAATGGAGCCAGGTTCGACCTGGTCAGAAGATTTACCTTCAGGCTTAGTTTCTGAAATGAAAATCAGAAATCCTCAGTAGGGCAAGGCAGTAGGCGGTGGCTGAAGTAGGTACTATGTCATATGATAGCCACTGGAAGAGGTCATGGTGAAGGCATTGACTTTGGTTCTGAAAGCTTAGATGGGACAAATCTTAATTTTGTACTCAGAGTAGGTCCCTCACTGGCCAGATACATTTCATGCCTTCACTCGGTGATGATTTCTACCTTCAGACTTAGTAACGTTTTTGGAGCTCAAATTCTATCAGTGGGTGAAGTTTGCAGGTTGTAGCCAGAGAGGGTTCCATGAGGCTGGATACCTTCTCCACAAGATCCCTCCTAACTGGATTTTCTACTACAGAAAAGCTCAGAGGAGGAGCAACCTGAACCTTTGGCCCAGTGGCAACACACCTTCATCGGATTGGGTTGGCTCGTTGGCCCTGGTCCTCTGTAGGTCTTTGGAGCAAAAAGTGTAAGTTTTTAAGTCCCAGGTTTCAGGGTCTGTTAGGAGAGGTCCACTATGACTCCAGCAAAGGGTCCAGGACCTTAGGGACAGCACTTGGGGGTCAAGAATCACTTCAGCAGAGTCCAGGGCAGGTCCAGTTGGAACTGATCAGCTGGGAAATTGGAGTAAAGGCTTCCTGTAGCTTGTTGTGTAATTAGGTTTCTGCCCAGATGGTCAGCCGGCCACAGGAACAGAACATCTCCCCACACCCAAATCCTTTGCCTCAGATCTGAGAGCAAGTTCTCACCTATCAAGGGAGCAATGTGGCTGTTAGATGACAGTTGGGCTCATGCAGATGGGCATTCAGATGCTGTAGGCATAG
Source organism: Pleurodeles waltl (assembly GCF_031143425.1). NCBI lineage: Eukaryota > Metazoa > Chordata > Amphibia > Caudata > Salamandridae > Pleurodeles > Pleurodeles waltl. Next base: position 829,324,303 of record NC_090443.1, on the reverse strand, counting down.
AAAGTGTGACTTTCTGAAAGCCCCCTTCACAAAATATTTATTACAAATCTGATTCCACCAATGAATTAGGATTGTAATAAATATTTCAATAAGTCCAAAAAATCAAATCTGTAGCTGTTTCCTATCCCGAAGATAACATTTATTAAATTGAATATTGTACTACATTGCTGTCCTATGGAACAGCCCATCCTGCTAAAGTAAAAATAGCATTTAGGGCATGTTTATTACAAGGACATGTTTAACATTTTAACTTTTACATGCCCTTCTTTTAAATGCCATGTATCCTGCCCTATGGATAGTAAGGCCTACTTTCAGGTGACTATCTAATATATAAAAGGACGTTTTAGACCTGCCAAAATGGGGTTATTTGACAAGTCGAATTTACAGTTTGAACTCCACAGTCAGGCCTGCACTCCTTTGTATGCTGTCACTGTAGTGGATGGCACAATGTGTGCTGGAGTCCACTTGTGACCTTTAAATTACACACACAGTACACTTTTTTACCATATACTAGGGACTTAAGGCTAAGTTAAAGATGCCAGTTAGCGATTGGCCAGTTTCATCATGTTGAAATGGGGACAACAAGCACTTTACCACTGGTTAACAGGAGTAAAGTGTACAGAGCTCTACAGCCAGCAAAAATAACCAAGACAAGAATCTGAAGGCATACCATGCAAAAGATGGTGATTTCAGTTTTTCAGTGGCATTTGACACTATTCACCATGCATCTCTCTTACGAGAGTTAATTACAGAACTATCTATGTTATAGTGGGTTATTTTTCCTAATTTCATTACCAACATTCACAATTTATTATTGAAATTTTCAGATGTTTTTATAAGACTACAGTTTTTTATTCTTTTTTTTTTTAATTCTGTCTTCAATGCCAGTCAATTACTGGAGGTCTGGTTAAGTAGCATGGGTTTACTATTCACAACTCCAATCTGACTGCCAACCTAGACTGTTACCAAAAACAATATAAAAGTCCAGCATTAACTTGTGGTGACAGATATATTCTGATCATTGCCTATGTGCTGCAAAATCTAATTCTTTGAAAATTTGACCTCCCCGCATGGTTTATGTAGTCTAGGAGACACCTCAGATGCACAGCCGTATTGAAAGTACGTGAATTCTTGAAAAGTCTACTCAGACACTGTGTCCCAAGATTGGTTGCATCAATGTTTGCGTTCTCATCTATAATTACTGTCAGGTCCTCACTTAATTATGAATAGGTATTTAAAGAAACTACAAAAGGTAGCTTTGTGTGGCCACTTCTATTGGCAACTATTTGAGTCATGAAATTCTAGTTTTGATTTAATTGTCAGATGCTCTCTTGGCTGCTTATTTGTCTCGCTTGGAAATTAATTCTACTAACTTACTTAAATTAACTATTTTCCTTAGTGACAAAACTGTTTTAAGAAATTTATAAGCAATGTCTAGTCATTAGCTATAGATTTTGATACCCAGTGCCCCATGCGATGTCCTGCGACTCCACTGGAAATGGTGCAGTGGGTTGTATATTTGGTGCTGAGGTGCAGGTAATGTCAGCTATGTAGTAATTTTTCAAGAAACATAAGAGGTAGAGCATAGAAAAAAAAAGGAAATACAATCTAGGCCCATCAATACACAGTCATCCTTAAGAAGGGCGCTATGAGGGTAACCAGTTGTTATTCTCATACTTCCAAAGATTACTTAAGTGAATACCCCATATTACCGATGAGGAAGAGGAAGATTGAGGATGTCCACTAGGTTAAACAAAAATACTGTACTGACTGCTCTTGTTCATCTGACACAAGATAATGGTGTTTTGTGAGTATGCATACAGAAGGCCATGATGTGGCACTGCACATTGTCTTGACAGGAAAGCCCCTCAACAAGGCCGAGGTTGCACTTTATCTGTTACGAAATGGGCCAAAAAATCCTCAAAGGCCTCATTGCCCACATGTCTCACTGTCAAGGACAACCATCTGGAAAGTATTTCCTCACCGCTTCATTAATTGTTAACCTTGATATCTGCTAAATTACCACAGGAAAGTTAAAAGTCAAACTATTGCACATCTTCCAGAAACATAAACACAAGACCACACAAAGATGTGATGATTCATAGTTCAGCAGTCTAGCAACAACCTGGTCACATTTACTATACAGCATGTAATGGATGAGCAAGCCTCACCCACACTTTTGTGTCATAGGCTGCCTCATTCCACCCTTAAAAAGGGATACTACCAGGTGGACTTGACCACAGTACGAGGGAGTTCTTAATAGAAAATACTGGATAATGGTGAGATCCAGGTTGTTATCTTAGAATTCCTCAAGGTAAACCCAAAGGAGATAACTTTACTGGTGGGTACCACAGATATGATTAAAAAGAAGAGAAAAAAGATGAATTTGGGTACAAACGCCAGATCATCCTCCGTTACTCCAACATGTTTCATCCTGTTGTGTGCCAGTGATAAATCAAGGGCTTTCATCAGGGCAAGATGGATCCCCACTCCTGGCTCTATCTACAATATTTACTAAAGGGAAAAGGAATTTCCTACCTCTACAAAAGTACTAATATACCTAAAAACGGGGGAGGGAGGCATTTCTATACATTACATGCTACACTATTAGAAAGTATCTTTTAAGCATGTATTGTGTGCTTGCAGAATCATAGGTTATTACAATAAACTTGTGAGACACGATGATCAGCACAGCAAAAACCTGCACACGGGATTAATATGAGAAAAGTGGATACACTCATACCACTACTACTTACCTAACTTCGGGTTGCTTAGAACTCTGGTCTGGGCAGAGGGGGACACTCACGGTAGTCACACACTTGCAGAGATTTAGAGAAAAGGATTGTACTCAATACATATTACAGGGGTGAGTTAATGTGAACTACAACCTGGCCATCCATGAGCTCAGTACCAAAACAGAACCCTATTCTCACAGCTCCAGTTGTTGTAACCAAGAGTCATGAGAGTACCCACGTATCATGGGTGGCAGTGGGGTCTTCATGAAATTGTATTGCCATGCTTGTACCATGTAACACTTATACATGCAACATTTAGTTGTCAACCACAACCGGTATCTGGTTTGTTTGAGAAAGCCGTGACAAATGTGGCAAGGGGGCTCTTTGTCATTTCTGAATACTCCGTAAAGCACACTTGCACCAATGGATGTTACAAAAAACTGCTAACCATAACAGTCAACTCGTTTATTTTATGAGACCTGTATCAACTTTTGCAATGGAACTCATTATCTAGAATGATTAAGGTAGTCCACCGTTTGTGATTATCTTGCATATTCACTCTGACGTAACACCTTTTTAAGAAATGCTAACTGCATCAGCAGAAAACTCACCGTAAAAGCGTGTATGCTTTTATTCAGAGGGCATCCCTGTATCTCATGAGGGAATCTGGATACATAGCGGACAAAGAGAATGTTCCATAAGCTTTCAGAGACCATAGACCGCTTTACATTTGTAGCGATCTGTACCATTCTTCTTTCATACTTATTCATTCAATGACAAAGGTTTTATAGATTTAAAGCAATCTATTATGCCAGCTATTTAGAAAGCTCCTTTCCCAACAACTTTGAGGTTGCGAATGAGGTCCTTGCAGTGAAGTTTTAACAGGCTGTTCCTCGTCGAGTTGTCCTCTACATTAACCTTAATTATGAATTGCTAAGAAAAATCTCCTTGGTAGTATCAAGGCTTATTCTTCAATAGGAATGGCTGACAACGAGTCATGATTGTGGATATTTTTCTGTCAGTTATGTAGACTTTACTTATTTGATGAAAAGTTTTCAACACTTTTTTAATGTTCATAGGTTTGGCTGCTGTATGCTGCCCTTCACAATTTTCCACGTATAAAGTCTATCAAGGTGATCTGCACGAATTGGTGTCAATTAGAGGTCATGTTTCTTACCCTCATAAACATTTCCTGGTGAATTGTGTAGGTGCATACATCATTAAGAAATGTTTCCTTGTAATTGTGGTTCAAGCTTTGCTGTAAATGCGTTACCAATAAGGCTGGTTTTAGATTGATTTTGTTACTGGTCAAATGGACATTGCCTAACAGTTCAGGCTGGATTGTCTTTTAGGTCTGGCTGTACCTTTTGTAAATAATGCATTGATTGGACTTTAGATTGTTCCCCTTCAACCATTTTTTTGCTTTAGGTCAGCCTCTTCAGCCATTACTTTGAAACAGAGTTTAATCACACCTTGCATCGTTTTATTTTACCCCACCATCATACTGATGGCTGTAATGTGTATTATTCCGCCTACTAGCTGGTGCTTTCATTGTAGGTTACAAAGTACATTATTTTTAGCAGCTGGTGATAACTATTTGCTGAACACAGAAGCCATCTTGAAAAGAAAGAGGGCTTCCCCCACGAAAAAGAACGTATGCTGCGTGCTAACTAAATACTCACTTGAAGTAGGATCTGCATAAGAATGCAAAATATATTGTGATATTTGTCAGGTGTTGTTTTATTTTATTTTAAGAGAATTGTCTTTTTGTCTGCAAAAAAAACGCTAAACGAAAAATAAAATGCACATTCATTTATTGCAAAAACATTGCACAAGAAGTATAGTGCATTTGCATTCAACTACAGATCATACAGCAATCGTACAGCATTTCCTTCTTTTTTTTTTTTTTGCATATATTTTTATTGCCATTTGAAATACACCAACAACCTTTAAGCTTAGCACCGTGTTACATCTTAGAATAACTTCAAGTGTAGGTCTCAGCACCATCGATCCCACCTTCGTCTCCCTACTCGTATGTTTCAAGCATTACCTTCTTATGTAATATGTCATGCACAGCATACTAATCTCTATAAGTATTTGTTTATCTTCGACAGCACATTAGTTCCAAGTGTTCAGAGACTGTTTACTGACTAAGAAAGCCATGTTGAAATAAAGACTTGATGCACGTAAAATAACACATTCTGCATGATAAGAAAATGTTTACTTGAAATGCCATATGTTTAAGTATATAAACGGACTAAAGTGTTTGGCATCTGTTATCTTCAAAGGAAAAAAGTGTGCTACCGGATTTTAAACGAAAAATATAAACCGCGTGCCTTTTTTTGTAAAAGGTAAACAGCATATTAGAAGTTCTAAAGTATGCTTACTTATTCAGATCATACTTCAGTGGGTATGTAGTTAGTGTGTGTTTAATGGCATGTGTGACTGTAGATACACATGCTTGGCATACTCCTGCCATCTAGTGTTGGATCTGGAAGTGTGCAAGTTGTTTTTCTTTAAAGAAGTCTTTTGAGTCACAAGGTAGAGTGACTCCTTGTCTTGGATAATGCAAGTGGGCATCAACTCCATTGTTAGATTACTTTATTTCAGCTGTCGGGTTGGTTGTGTCTGTTTGCTTTCCCGGTTGAGACTGTTTCTCTGGCTCCTTTCGGTTTTTGCTTAGACTTACCCTTGTCTGTAATGTTTTCGAACCTGTATCCCATCTTCCATATCGATTTCTCAGAAAACTCTTGTTCGTTTGAACAACGTGCTTCTCGCAGCAGTCTAATGGGCCATTTCCATCAACTCTGACTCATCAGAGAATGCCTTTCTAATGGAACGAATGCCTTTTCAGTTGTTTCCAACTGCCACGCAAAATATTCCTGGACCGATCTCCATCATGGAATCTTAACATTGTTCTAACAAGACTTGCAGATCCACCATTTGAACCACTACATAATTGCTCCCTCCGATTTCTCTCTTGGAAGGCTGCCTATTTGATTGCCTTTGCTTCACTCAGACATGTCAGTGAGCTGCAGGTAGTAACTTTAGAAGAACCTTTCTTCCAGTTACAGAAAGATAGGGTAGTCCTTCACACAAACCCAAAATTCCCTCTAAAGGTGGTCTCCCATTTCCAACTTAATGAGTCAGTGGAATTGCCTGAATTCTTTCCTAACCCAGAGTCAGTTACAGCAAGGGCTCTTTATACATTGTGTTAAAAGGGCTATGGTACATTGACAGAACTAAAGAATTTTGTAAAATCATACAACGTTTTGTTGCTTTCTTGCCCCCTCACAAAGGAAAACCCATTTCTAAATCAGGCATTGCCAAGTGGATAGTTAAATGTATGCAAACATGTTACCTTAAAGCCAAAAGAACTCTGCCTCTACCTCCTAGAGCACCTGGGCAATATTCATATAGCTGAAATATGTAAAACAGCTGCATGGTCTACACCACGCAACTTTTACCAAACATTATTGTGTGGATGTTCTAGCATGCCAACAATCTAATGTAGGTCAGGCAGTGTTACGCACATTTTTCCAAACATCTGCAATACGCACAGTTTAGCTACCACTTTTGGAGGGCACTGCTTTACAGTCTGTGCAAAGCATGTGCATTTACAGCCACACATACCATTAAATCGAAAATATTACTTACCCAGTAAGCATCTGTTAGTGGCATGTAGTGCTGTAGATTCACATGCACCCACACTCCTACCCAGACATGTGTGGTTGTTGCAGTTCCTTTACATTGGCATTAGCATGGTTGTGTCTTTACTTACACTTACTTTACACTCCATTCACACTCGCCAGCGGGAAAACAATCTAACACTGGGGTCGATGCCCATGCAGGTTATCACCAAGAGAAGAAGTCACTCTACCTTGTGACTGAAAAGATTTCTTTGAAGGAAAATAACTTGCACACTTCCGGACCCAACACTAGATGGCAGGAATATGCAAAGCATGTGATCGACAGCACTACATGCCACAAACAGATGCTTACTGAGTAAGAAGCATTTTCCTTTTTTCTTGTGTAGCTTTTGTTACTTGTTAGCTTTCTACAGCACAATGATCTGCAAGATGAGCCATTTTTCTTGAGCGATTTGAGCATCATTGCCGTCGACTGCAGACTAATGGTCAACTTGAGCAGAGTCTCTTTGCATAACTTGGAATTAATCCTGAAATAAACTCTTAATCTACTTAAGGCAACACATTCTGCATAATACCCCAAAACACCGGATGTACAGACATTAAGAATACTAATTTCCTAATTGCGATTATTTCCGAATCACACTTAAGAAATCAGTATTCTTATGGTATGATTTTTTCCCCAAATAGAGATTCTTAGTAGGTCGCAAATTGACCTACCTCATTAATGTTAATGATGTAGGTTGCAATTCGCAACCCATTAGGAATCGCAGCCATCATAACGAGGTCAGCAGGCCATCATGTCTGTGACTGCATTTTAATAAAGCAATCTTTTTTTTTTGTTTGTAAATGTTGCCTATTTTCCTTAAAAGAAAACAGGATTGTAGGAAAGTGCCTATTTTGACATGGTTACCCCCTACCTTTTGCCTGGTATCTGATGTGATTTTGGCTGAAAGTGCACTGGGTCCCTCCTAACCAGTTTCCCAGTGCCGGATCTCTTTCCCTTATTTGTACAGTTGTTCCCTAAATTGGCAAACCCTTTAGCACTCTCTGCAAGTCCCTAGTAAACAGTACCTCTGATACCTAGGGCCTGAGGTGCTAAAGAGGGTTCTTAAGGGCTGCAGCACAAATTTTGCCACCCTAAGAGACCCCTCACCGAGCACATAACAGGATGCCATTGCAGACTGCGTGTCGTGGTCCAGACAAAATTAAAAACACAACATGGCACACATGCACTAAATGTAAGTCACCCCTCTAACAGGCCTTACCACCCAGAGGGGCTATCTGCACGAGCAGGTTTTGCCACTGCTATGTCTTTGTCAATTTTCAGACATAGTAAGTGGCCAGGGCAGCCATTTTAAATGCATGTGCTGGATACTTGCCAGTTAGAGTTCCCCAGCTACATGATGGCTTCATTTAAGCTAGGGATGTTTAGTAACAAACATCTTGTATTGGTGAACCCACACTGATCCCAGTGTTGGATTTACCAATACATGCACCCAGAGGGCACCTTAGCCCTCTGGGTGCACCATCTGTGCCACCTGTAAACCTACCAGCCGCTGGTGTGCTTGCTGACTGGTTTCTGCCAGCCTGCCACCCGAGACGTGGTTCTGGCCCCAAAGGGTGTTGGTGAGAGCCTTCTGCTTTCAGGAGGCCCAGAACAAAATCCTGTCTGAGAAGAGGGTGTAACACCCTCTCCCACAGTATCACCTGCTGGTTAGCCTTCCTAAGGCAGCAAGCCTCATAGGACTGCCACCTCAGAAAAGCATATGTAGCTCCTCATAGGAGAGGAAGCCACCCCCTGTCCACAGCCCACTTGGCACCTGGACAGGTAGGAAGATTAGCTAGTCAGGTAGGCGTGCCGTCTTGGTGGTGGCATGCCTAGGAATTATGGGGCAGGGTTATGCCCACTTCCCCCACGAAGTGGTCATATAGGAGGCATAGTGACCCCAGGGGTCAGTAGTCCCTACACACCCCTAAATTCAGTATTTAGGGGAGCCCCTAACACCAGAGAAGCAGATCCTGATTACCTAAAAAGACCAAGTACACTGAAGAGTCGCGACCACTCGTAAACAGCAGATCTGTTCTTCAGCAAACTCCAAAAGAAGGGATTCTGAATCCCCTGGAAGAGCCAAAATCCAGGACCTGAAGTCGCCACTGCACCCGAAGTCTCCAACCGAAGTTGAAGTGGACCACTTGTGCCAATAAGGTTTCCCAGCCCCCCAGAGTCCAAGTCCACTGTGGTTCCACCCCCACCTGGACTCCCAGCGACGCCTGCGGCCTCTGCACCAGCCCCCCTCCACCGTGCCTGGTCTGGTCAGAAAAACTTGACACCTAAGGACACCTCTGCACCTGTCGCCCCTGAGCGGTGGAAAAGAGGACCAAAGGTGCCCACCTGTGCCTGAGCAATGTGAGGCCTAAGCACCGCTGTTGGTTCAGCCTGACTTGCCTCCTGGCCAGAGCCTGCAGCCTCTTTTCACAGTGACCGATCTCCATTGGAACACATTGGGCACCTGATGCTGTTTTGTACTGAACACCCGGCCGCCACCATGCGGCTGTGTACTTCTGCTGCTGCTTTGAACCTTGCCCACTACTCATCTTAACTCCTGGAGATCGGTCTTGTAAGTCGCTGTACTCTACCTGTTTGCAGAACTTGTTTTTCCTCCCATAGGATAACATTGCAAAACTCAGAAATTGCAGTGTTCACTTTTTAAAGTGAACAGAATTTGTATGTAAAATTTTACTTGCCTGAACAATTTTTCACTGACGCCTAAGCATATATAAAGATATTTACTACTTTTATAAATTGGGGTTGATCTTCTTTTTGAGTAGTGTGTCTTGTTTATTGACTATTGTGTGTATTTGTAGATGTCTTGCACTCCTCTGTGTTAAGCCTAAGGCTGCTTGACCACACTATCCCTAAATAGAGCAGTTTGGGATTGCACAGCAAGCCCCATCCACTCACTTGGGAACCCTAGGAACATTTTCATGGTATTTACATACCACATAAAGGGCCAGCTTCCTACAGGGATGCATTTAAAAAGAAAAATAAATACATTTTGAAATTTCATTTTTTAAAACTAGGCATGGATCTATAGGGCCACTCACTGCCTGCTCTTTAAAAATATTTTTTCAATATTCTCATAGGCTAACGGGTCCCAGAGGGACCCCTTCACATTTGAGAATAGGTTATCACCACTTTTTAAATTGTTTTGAAGTCTTACTGTTTTGCTACTGGATTTGGTCGCAAAATAGTAATACATACCATACCGATTCGGTATTTGGAAGGTTGAGCACGGTGTTGCCTTCTGCTAGGTGGGAGTGGACTGGAACTTATATAGCTGTTTTGAACTCTTAGAGGGAGCGTCTGGCAGGTATAGGGAGGTTCCTGTCCCCACTAGCCAATTCCAGTCCAGCATTCTAATAGCAACCAGGTGAACCTTTCTCTTACAATAAATACCAGGGATACAATCTAGTGCCTTTTCAGAGAGCAAGAATTCTCTCAGCCTGGAAACATCCACATTTAGATATTCCCAAGTCTAGAAACCATCCTTCTTAGATTTGGGCTCTAGTTCCTGGAACTCACTACCTCTCCAGCTAAGATTAGCTCCTGACATCTTATTGTGCAAAAAAGTCTAAAGGCTCACTTCTTCAAAACTTATCTCAGCTATACTGTCTCTTCGGACGTTTCCATTAGTAGGGGACTGGGAATGACCCATGCTTCACTAGCGTTTCAGAACTGAGTCAGATCTACTGATTGAATGTGCTATCATCTCCAATGTTCAGAATTTAGCCCCATTTTGGCATACTTTATTTGCTGTTGGGGACAACTGAAGTAGTTGTTTATCCTTTGTACTCCTCCCTTCCCCCCAACCTTCACTCCTTCCGGCCTCTTATACCTATGTGAAACTCTTGAATAGCTCAGGGTGGCATAGATCTATATGAAACTGTTAAATAGAAAAATAGTCACGTTAGTGTTTATTAAAGCTTAGAGCTGTGCACTATCTGGGTGATACAACAGCATGAGTGATGCATTTCCTTCAGCGATGGGAATTGCTCAGTTCCTTAGTGAATAAATGTGTGCATGTAACAGACTTGCATTTCCCCTTAGGTGGAAATTGCCTTCTCCATCTGTGACCCCAAAAACATTCTGCTTTGATATAATCAGCTCTGATTGAGATTACTTGTTCTCACTTTTGGGCCAGTGGCCTCTGAAATCTGAATGCGGTGTGCCTGGTCTTTTCTAGGTCTATGTCTTTAGCATTCAGTATTGGACTATGACCTTTCAAACCAATATATACAGAAATAGTGCACTTAGCTTCCAAAACACTTTACAGCAAAGGCAGCTCAGTAGAACAGAAGGAAGGAAAGATTTATCATGCTAGCCATGACATTAAAAAACAACATTCTCAGCTCCCCACTACATTTTGTCAATCAGATACCTTCCCTTTGAACACTTGGAAGACTTACTACTTTCTATTTTCATTCCCGAATCCCATGCATGTATATTTTCTGCTGCAATGTTTAGTGGGCTCTGTTAGACATGGCATCATTGGCATGGTGTCCCCTAACTTTTTGCCTCTACTTCCCAGGTTGTTTCTGTGTGCTGGACTCTGTCTTGTTTGCCCTGGACACTTTACCACTGGTGACCAGTGCTAAAGTGTAATCAAATGCTACTAGTGGGTCTGCAGCACTGGTTGTGCCACCCACATTAGTAGCCTTGCATACATGGCTCAGACCTGCCATTTCAGTGTCTGTGTGTGCAGTTTTAAACTGCCAGTTCAACTTGGCAAGTGTGGCCACTTGCCAGGCCTAAACCTTCCCTTTCTATACATGTAAGGCACCCCGAAGGTGGACCCTAGGTAGCCCCATGGGCAGGGTGCAATGTATGTTAAAGGTGGGACACATACTTATGTGTTTTACATGTCCTGACTGTGAAATACTGCCAAATTCAGTTTTCACTGTTGCAAGGCCTATCTCTGTCATAGGTTAACATGGGGGCTGCCTTTAAATATGATTACAGTGTAGATTCCCTTTGGGAGCAGATAGACATGTGGAGTTTGGGGTCTCTAACCCACATTTTAAAAATACATATTTTAGTGAAGTTGTTTTTTAGATTGTGTGTTTAAAAATGCCACTATTAGAAAGAATGCATTTTCTTGCTTAAACCATTCTGAGACTCTGCTTGTTTGTGGATTCTCTGTCTGGGTCAGTTTGACAGTTGGGCTGTTTGCACTTCTCTCTAGACAGTGACACAAAGGGAGCTGGGGTGTAGCCTGCATATCCTGATTAGCCATCTGTGCTAGGAGGGAGGTGAGGAGTGGTCACTTACACCTGAAAGGGCTGTGCCTGCCCTCACCCAATACAGCCTCCATCCCCCTGGTGTGTCTGGGGCCTGGCCTGGGCAAGGCAGGACCTGGAAAACAACAGAGACTTCTCTTTGAAGTAGGCCTACTTCAATGGCAGAAATGGGTATAAGAGCCCTCAAAAGCCCTGAAAATCAGATTACTTCTGGAACCAAGAGGAACCTCTGCCAAGGAGAAGAGCTGGAGAAGCTGGAGGAGGCGTTCTGCCCCTTTGCCTATGACTGTGCTTTGCTGGGTTGGCCTGCAGTAGCCGCTTCTGCCGGAGAGAGGACAGAGACTGACTTTTGTGTGACTTCCCACTGGTGAAAAATCTCCAAGGGCTTGAACTGAGCTTGCCTCCTGTTGTTGAAGTTTCAGGGACAATAAAGGCTTTTCTCTACCAGTACTTGGGCCTTCTGCTGAGAGTCCTGCCTGCCAAGTGGTGCCCTAACCTGACTCTGGGCCCTTGAAAAGTGGAGCTGGTGGAAAAGGACAGAAATCCACGCAAAAGCCGCAGTGCGGGGAAACTTTTGAGGCACCACCGCTTTGCGGCTGAAACACGACATTGCGCCGGCCTCACTGCTAAAATCAATGCTCCACCTGCATCGCGGCTGGGAGATGGACACAACGTGGCTGGAGAACCAACACGCAACACCCGCATTGGCTGCTGTTAATGACGCAAGCCCCCACGAAGTGCGGTTTCTTGACAACGTGCGACCGGATTTCAACGCAACATCGCTGGGTGTGGAAAATCAGCGCAAAGCCTGCTTGGACCCGAGATCCGGATCGATGCATCACTCTCTTGCGGGAAAGAAGAAACAACGCACGCTGACTCGACCGGAGGAGGAACGATGCACGCTCTCACTTGCGAGTGAGAAATCAACGCATCGCTGGCCTTTTCTGATGCTCACTCGCCTGTGCGGCTTTATTTTGACACTACCTAGGTACTTTTGTACACTAACAACGTTCTCACTGTTTTCTAAAGGATCTAAGACTCTTTTGCTTTTAAGATTCATAACTTGACTTGTGTATGTTGGATTTTTGTCATTTTGTTCTTGTTTTGTTTAGATAAATATTATCTATTTTTCTAAACCTGTGGTGTGTCATTTTGTAGTGTTTTCGTGGAGTCACTGTGTGTGTTGGGACAAATACTTTACACCTTGTTCTGAGGTTAAGTGTGATTTTCCTTTACCCTGACTCTAGAGTGAGGGTCCTTGCTTGGAAAGTGGGTAACCTGACTGCCAACCAAAGACCCCATTTCTTACAGGCTCTAGGTGTCAGTGATTTTGATCTTATTGTGCTATAGTGCATGGTACCTTGAGGGCTATGACCAGGCACATATGAAAGGCATGCACTGGACTGGAGTTGAATTGAGGCTGAAGAGGCGGAGCTTGAGAAGATTGTGTGTGGATTGAACTAGACCTGAAGAATGTGTATTTTAGAAATATTGAAGACAGAAAATGGGATTCTGAAAAAGTGGGCGATTTCAGCATTGTAAAACATTGTATCATCCATATCGAATGTAGCACAAACCTCCCTTCCATGCAAAGTCGTCCTCTCTTTCCAGGTTAGTGAGTCACCCCATCACCAATGACAAAAACTGGGTAACCCTCCTTCAGCTTATGCAATACTAGCCATGCCTAGATCGGATAAGTAACTCACATCACTACATGGGTGATCTCGACATTCACTTTCTTCCATACACCTCAGGAACAGTAGTTGCACTAACATCAACTTACAGCTGTCTACCTAAATACAGTCTCCTTCTGACATGGTTACCAAGTGCCCGGAATGCCACAGCAAACATTCTCTTCCTTTGGGTAACTGGAGGTGTTTTTATCATGTGTCTGAGTTCTGTGTATAATTAATAGCAGGGCCGGCTTTAGGGCAGTGAGACTGGTGGGGCCGCACTGGGCGCTGATCTGGAGAAGGGTCACTGACCTCAAGTGGTGGCTTTGTATTTAGTAATAACTTACCATTTATACCCACCTGCTACAGCGTTCCTTTTGCGTCCAGCTTTCAGACAGCAATAAAAAGAAAATAAATGCTGCTGCAAATATCAAAGGGATGTAGATAAAGTCTAGGAAACTTTTGAGGCTGCAGTTTAAGAATGCAATGCAATTCTACTCTTGTGTTCATTTGTGGGTCGCAGCTGTGGCTTGATTTTTGACTTTTTCTTGGTTTCTTCATCAGAAACGGAAGTGGAGTATTTATTTCTGACATTGTCAAAGGCGGAGCTGCTGACCTCGATGGAAGACTAATGCAGGGAGATCAGATCTTGTCTGTTAATGGAGAGGACGTGAGGAATGCCTCTCAGGAGACTGTTGCAGCCATTCTCAAGGTGAGTGTTGGTATCACTTTTAAACAGGTGTAAATAATGCCAGCGTGTCGGTCCTTATTTGGTCTGTAAGTTAATAGTTAAGTGGACGCGTTATAAGTCGATGGACCTTTTGACTACGATTAGGAAAACTTCACCACAAGTCCCTAACCTCAAATCAATCACATTGACATAATCAATAGGCATCAATGAATATCTCAGGACTCAAACTCTTCACACACCCTAACACTTTTGGTCACAAATAATCACAACATTTGCTAAGTTAGAAATGTTATTCTCCTAAATTAACAATGATAAAATCAAGTAAATCAATCTCAAAACGTATTGATAAACATACACACACAATACTGGTTGACCAAATCTTCTAAAGAATCTCAACTTGATTAATGCATTGATAGTTAGACCTTCCAGAATCACAGTACAAACCAACAAGAATAAGTGTGCATTAGATATAGCATATATTTAGTTTCAACAAATGAGTAAATGCAAATTTTCTCAATTAATATATTGTTAACATCTCCAGTGTGTCCCTATCTAGCATCCGGATTAGAATAACATGTTTGGGCTTCATGCAAAACAGTTTTAGTCAAAAGTTAATTTTGGAAAACATCTAACTATGGCTCTAACAAAAATCAGCAGTTGGTACTCAGAACAACTAGTATTATCTACAACAAGACAATGACATTTGTATACCTCCCCTCAATATGGATTGGCAAGCTGCAATTCACTTAGTCAGTTGGACAGCCGCCTGGTCTGCATCCGCAAAGAGGTAATGAAAGGGGATGGTTCAGACACAGGGGTTTCTGCGCAATATGAACCATAAAGCACATCTCTAAAGGCAGCATTTAATTATTTAGTCATCAAGCTTCAAAGTTAAGGTTAAGAATAAACTAATCAGGACGTGAAGTTTCTCCTCCGTGCAGTTCGGTTAAGTCGAAATCATCTAAACTACTTCCCACATTACCATTGGATCAGAATATTTGTACATTTACAGTTAGTCCAATTAAAGCTTAGGTTGAAATCTATGATATAACTATACTATCTTTCACACGTCCATGATTGGTGGTTCTTCTCCATTGTCAACGTCCGACTCGTCCGGGAACTTTCTTGTATCCTTCCATACTCTAGTCAGTGTGTCTATTATTAGTTCCTGGGAACGTCGTTGTCTCACACATCAAGTTAACAATTGTAACTTTTTAGGTACAGCATGATTCTACAAGCAGTGGTCATGAGAAAGGTAAAGGCTCCTGCTACAGGTTTGGTCAACCTTTGGTTAGAACAATACATCTTTATTTTCTACACATGAATTCATGAATTTATTCAGAACTTGCATTTTAATATGAGACTGTGCAATACTTAGGCCCAGACCTCGTTAACTTAAGGCCTACAATCAATTAAGCAAGTACATAGTATCAAATCATTAATATGACATACTTCTGCAAAATTATTACTCACATACGTTTCTAAATAAACAGCGTGAATTTAGTAAAACATTACCTATTTTATGACGGCCTCTCAAGTGGGCACATTTTCGGAATTGCTCATTTTCTATGTGAACACATTTTTAAGTAAATTCATAACTCGTAATACATATTTTTTATTAGTAATATGATCAGCATTCACAATAGTGATGTCTAATGTTCACTTACAAAAAACATTATCTTTTTGTTTACCCAAAACTTGCCATGTCTTCACCAAGCATAAATTACCCTGAATTTGTTTATAAAATGAGTTGTCAGCGAACTGTGCACAAACTTACTCGTAAAAGTAACAGAAGCGTTTTACAAAAATCTCATACAGTTTCACATTGAAACGTAATCTCTATATTTCTAAATCTGTCTGTGCATTTGAACCTTAACCCTCCTTCTTCCACCATCTTTAGTAAATTTATGATTCTTATGGAGCAGAAAAATATGAATTAAGTTGTTTTCATCAGCACTGCACTGTTATATTAAATGTGTATGGTTATTCAGTTGTGCCTCTTGCAATATTTTGTATAAATATACATTTACATGCTTTTTCTTTAGGTTGCGCAAGGTCTTGTCACTTTAGAGGTTGGTAGGCTTAGAGCGGGTTCTTGGATGTCATCGAGAAAAACATCTCAAAACAGCCAGGTTCGTACCCGTTTGCTTCCTGTCATCTAGTTTGCCCTTATTTTTTTTTATAAAGAACTTTTATTGGTTTTGCATTTGCCCTTATTTTATTGTTTTTATGTAATTCATTTTTTCATACAACTGTCTGCTGGAGTCATCCAGTCAGTTAACAAAGGTAAAAATAAATCTCAGAATGATTGGTCACTTAACTCACTGTATATCAGGAGGGGGTGTGTGGAGCATATCAATCCAGGACTGTTTTCTTAGACTCCTTAAAACCGACTTACATCTGACTTGCTAGCATCTGTAGTTTGGGGTTCTGATGCAGATGAAGCATGAGAGTTAGTACTTATAGGTGCAACACAAGGATGTTAAGATTACATTTTTATGTTTGGATGAAAAGGTTTGCCTGACTATAAAGAGTGTGAGATTAATAGTCGTCCACAGATAGACTATTTGATGCTGTGTTATAAGGAAGGCAGAAGGCAAGGCCAGATCTGGTAGTAACAAACTATGAGGAAGTCCAGCAGTGGTGTGGATGTAATAGATACTGGGAGTACAAGAACCAAAGCGTGATTACATTTGAAATCCAAATGAACATTGGAAAAATGGTTGCTGGTTAGGTACAATTTAAAATTTACCTCAGTAATTTCCACTTTGAATGAACACTGATATACTGGCTTCAATAAATGTATTTCTATTCATATCCTATTAGGTAGGGGGTAGAAAGTGGGCTAAAGTGTCTTGAATGTTATTTGCTGGTGCAGACTTTTGTGAATTACCTAAGATAAGCAGTGATAGTGAATTGTTAAACACAGAAATATTTTTTCACAAAAATTATAATTGTAACTTTTAAATAATAAATAGATGTGAAAGGGAAACATATGGTCCATGAAGAGTATGATAAATCTAAGAAACTCCCACAGGCAGGAGGAGGGCACAGTAGAAGAAAGCATCATCCAATAGGTACAAGGTTTAACAAGCATTTGCAATGTAATGGGTCTTGTGTTTGCTCGAATTAGAGCTATTAGCATTTTAAACTCCTAACCGGATTTTTCTTGCCACATAAACTGAAAAATACAACAGTTTCACATAAGCAAGCCGACGGCCGCCATGAGCGCAAAGCAGACACACAAAAGGAGACAAAAGTTTGCTTGCTGTGAAAGGTATCAGCAAAAGTGCAATTATCCATGTAACTGGCAAAAGTGCAATTATCCATGTAACAGAATGGATGTAATGCAAAGCGCCTGATTACTGCCCAGCAAGATCAAGCTGCCTACAAAATAAAAAATAAAAAGTAGCCAAGAAACCATACAGAAAACATCGAGACTCATATGTTTTCAGTAGTTGGCCGGTGCACTTGAGAAGGGATAAACACCAGAAAAAGGCATGACGTGTGCATGACTTTCACTAATTAAATCAAGCGAATTTTAAAAGAAGAGCCCGTGAAGCAACCAAACTGATGGACGTGGTAAAAAGCCCATAGAGCGATGACACCAGAGACAGAGCACTTTGCGAGCTCGACTCTAAAAAAAAAAACCAATAAAGCTATAAAAATAAGGCTCTGGTTTAGAGTTTGGCAGACAGGTTACTCCGCCACAAATGTGTTGGATATCCTGTCCGCCATATTACGATCACCGTAGACAATAATGGGATCGTAATACGGTAGAGGGGATATCCGTCAGGTTTGTGACGAAGTAACCCTATCCACCAAACTATAAATCAGGCCCTAAGTGTCTAACATTAAAGATTTTTCAGTTGGTCACAGAAACTTGGAAATAAAACATAATACTGCTGAGACCTGTATTTTTAATGTTCTTACATCAAACCTTAGTGTTAGGGCTTATCAGTCTTCTGGAGCAGGAGAAAGCTTATTTATGATCAGTAGCTTGACCAGTCATCGGATATTAAAATAGAGTGGGTATTGTGGAACAGGTCTTTCAGAAGCACCCCACAGCTCTTGTTTTGATCAGACGGCATTGTGTTCCCAATGTGCGATTTTCCTGCACTCTGTTTTCCTTAATTGAGACACTTGATTTCCTGTCATCTGCTGCTACCAGAGTGAGTGAGTGTTTTCACATGGCAGCTATCTGCCTCCCTAATGTTAATCCCTATTTTTGCTTTTTTCCATGAAGCAAAATAACTCTTTAGTTAAGTTGACAACATTTTCCCTCAAGCCGACATACATTTTTCATTCAGCCCAACTTTCAGCTCTCTCTGTTTCCTCATCCTCTGTTTTCCAAATGTCCATGTCATATTGTTGCTCCAACAGAACTAGCTGCACTGTTTCTTGGGGAATCTTCCTCAGGGTGCGTTCTCTTCACCAAGAGAGTCTGAGCTCCCCTGTGCTATGCAACTTTTGTCTTAATTTCCCCTGCAGATTTAGGTGATGCACTGTGCTCTTTGACCATCACTTTCACCCTAAACTCACATCAAAGATTTTTATAAGGCATATGCTGAATATGGTAGGGGAGATTCCTGGTGAAGTACTTATGTACATGTATGTGTCTATAGTAGTTTCTGGTAATTTGCACACTTCTGCGGCATGCAACAAAAATGTACCAAAAACCTTCAAGCCTCCACTAGTACAAAATATTTGTTCTGTCACATGTAAATTTAATTAGTTCTTTTTGTTCTGCCTTAGTTCATAAAGGTAAGTAATCAGGTATATGTAACTGATGCATGGTCTGTGAATCCTTTAAATTTTTCATGATAGATTCTTGTGTGCAAATGTTTTTATTTTTGTTTAAGGATACATTGATTGAGACATGGACAGTGACACACATTTAGTTGCAGTCCAGTTCTGCTCCAGATTATGAGACTAAACCAGTGGGAAGCAGAAATGATAACACGGTCAAAACCACGCATGTCATTGCCACCATGCCTTTACAACCAACACATGCATGTTTACGATGCATGCCTTTACCGTGCAGAATTTTACAACAAATGCCTTTGCAACGTGTATGTGTGTGTGTGTGTGTGTGTAAATATATATATATATATATATATATATATATTTATATATATACATAGTCGCTGAAAGACCCAAGGGCTACAGGGCATTATAGATAGGTTCTGAATTTACTCGCACAAAACCATAGGAATTCAGCAGTTACAAGTTATGATTAACTCTAGTTAACTTTCGCCATGCACAGTTTTCTCATAAGTGCAGTCATAATATCATTGATGCCATAGAAGGCGTCATCACTGATGTAATATGTAGTGTAATTAGCTGTGCATGGGAAACGCATGAGTTATAGTTACCTTAGGTGTGGGTTACTTGAGTTAACCATAACTGTAACTGCCAAATTTGGTGTAATTCCGTCGAGCGGTTTGGACTGTAGTCATGTTCAAAATCCCTATATGAAAATGCATGGGGAAAATGTGTTTTGGGAAACCCCACCACTTTCCTCAGCCCCCGCTTGACAGATCACCCCAAAACTTTCAAGACAGCAGCTGAACTGCCTGAAGTATACGTTTTGGAAAGATCGCAAAGATTCGTCCAGCAGCCAATGACCACTCTCCATTAAACACAGTTGCACTGTTTCCAACAGTCTCGCAGCTCTGCAGCACTAAGCACAGGACACCGTAGGGCAACTCAATTTGCACCAAACACATACCGCACGCCAACCCATTTCAGCTTCTGCCTTAACTGGACAACCCCTGACTCGATATTCCCTGTGTTTTAAAACAGTCCCTCTTCTATTGCACCAACCCTCGCAACATCAGCGAACCCATTACACCCTGTCCACATCTCAAAGGGGGAACACCATCTTAGAGTATAAATCGTGCTGACTTTAAGCACAAATGCATTATAGAGATCTCTCATAATAGAGGTGAATTCATACTTTTAAACCATCTTGAATATAAGAAAGCAATCTCATTGCAAAGTTGCACAATTATAATCAAATATAATTATTTCAAAATTAAGTTTTTCCAGTGTGCATTCTTGGGATGTGGCTGGAATGTGAGCACACTTCCTAAGGCGGGCGCCATCTTGAAGTGCAAAACACTGGCATTTGGCTCAAATATACTAAGAACATCCTCTCACCAAAAAGGAGTAGGTGCTTTAAAACCATCCTAAATACATATAAAGGTGATCTCAATGAAAACTTGCACATGACTGTGATCAATTGTAAATTATAAAGATATGGCTAGAGTGTAAGCATACATTTAAACATTTCTGTGCTATGCAGTGGCAAGTTTATTCGAATGTCACATGTAGTATAGAAAATATTCTCCCTCAGTTCATTAATCCTTTATCACAAAAAGACCATTGATAGATAGTGTGAAGTCCCTTAATATACCCTGTAAATTTCACTACACCGGTCTCCAATCAATGTATCTACTAAGTAGCAATTCGTAAAGTGCCATGTGCTGTGCAATCCATATATGTGGCACCATACTCAAAAGCCCAACATGTGAGGTCCAGTATTACACTTTATAGAGTATCCCTAAATATGCAATGCTCATTTCAGATGACACATGCAGTGTAAAAAATTTTCTCTCAAAATATTAGTCCCTTATCCAATGAATGTCCTTATCTACATTGAACTATAGTGTAAAGTCCCTGAGTATGTAACGTAAATGTCACTTTGCTGGTCTCACATCAATGTATCTACTGTGTAGCAGTACGTAAGGTGCTACTTACTATGCAGTCCATATTGGTGGCTCCATACTCAAAAGTGCAATATGTCAGGTCAGGTTACATACTTTCTGGAATATCCCTGGATATGTGATGTAGGTTACAGAGGACACTATTCCTTCCTCACAGAATGCTGTGTGCTGTACACTCCATATCTGTAGCTCTCTGTAGACACTCCTACAATTATCATCACACTAATCCCTGTCTTACATCGCATAAAGTGCTAAGTGCTTTACAGTTCATATTACAAAAGCTAGATATGAGCTGCTCCTCCAATCAACTCATTCTGTGCAAAATGTACATAGAGATACCCTGTCTTGATTTTTAAGCTCCAAGGGGAAGACGCCGATAAAGTGTGTACTTCAGAATATTTATACATTACATAAAGTGCCATGTGCCAAAAACGTACTTCATCTTAAAGATGACCTACATAGTACAGTTATACAGATGGTAGACTCCCCTTATCCCATTTCATATAAAACAATACTGAATAGGAGGTGAGATGTAGAGTGCTGGATTCCCTGAATGTAACAGATACACCTGGACGATACACTGGCCAAATTTCAAACTCCTCAAATGTATGCACAGTGTTCTATACAGACAGTATGTCATAGGTGGAATAATGCGATGTGTTTCGTATCCAACTGTGTTAGAAAATGTCCTATTGCATCATGTGGGAAATCTAAACACCATTGTACATATGTCGCAATGTATATCTCTCAGACCAGCAACATCCATCTAAATTGACAATTGTCTCATTGCATCACCTGAAATGCCAAAGCAACACTGTTCACACAAGAGTTGTGATAGACATACATGTCCCCGCCTCACAAAAGTCAAAAATCTAAAATATGTATAATCATAATCCAGGGGACACAAAAAGAGGAATGCACTCCATCAGGGCATAAGAAGTGGGGCAACCATGAAAGGTTGGGCAGTTCAAAAGATGACAACGTTGGGACCACTATATCACCCGACATCAAGTGATACTAAAAACAAGGACCAAGCCCAGTAGTGCAAACAAACCATATTTCTTGAAGTGCACTAGTGTCTAAATACTGACAGTATGGTGGATGAGAGATACCTGAGTCAGTTACAAATCAAAGCAATTTCGAATCGACAGTTGATGCAGACACAGGTTATCGCAGCCCAGACCCATACACAAGACACCCCACTGAGATGCCTATATTTGCACATGCAATTCTTCATCAATGTTATTTAAAGGTATTTCAAGTAACTGTAACTCTCGCCCTAAGGTAACTATACGTCTCACCCTCGCCATGCACAGTTTTCTCATCAATAATTTTATTCCATAGAAGGTGTCACCAATTATATAATATGTCGAGTAATTAGCTGTGCATAGCAAAGGCGCAAGTTATAGTTACCTTAGGGCACGCATTATAGTTACTTGAAATAACTCTAACTATAGCTGCTGAATTTCTGTGGGTCTGTAGAGTAAATTCAGAACCTAACTATAACGTCCCTGTAACCTTTGTTTTTTTCAGTGAATTTCTATGTTTAAAAAAAATCTAAAGTAATATTACATACTATACATTTATCCAACCACTGCCGTGGACAGCCTTCTTTTTGAGCGGGCTGCACCCTCGGGTGGGTCTTTGGGCCCCGCGGGGTCAGCAGGGGCCTTCTTCAGATTCGACGCTGGCGGCTTCGGCCTCGGTGCCGCTGGGGACCCTAGGATCCGATACTGGATCCGGACCGGCGCCGGTCTCTCACAGTCGACCTCCTTCGGCACCGGGTCTGACGTAGATGATTCCCCCACCGACACCCACCGGTGGCAGCCCCATCCTTATTCCGGATGATCCGGAGCCAGAGCGACGTCGACTCCGACTTCGACAGAGCCAATTCGGCCCAGATCATTGTCTGAGCATTATTTAGATCAGCCAGACGCAGGAGAGGAATGGGAGGGGTCTGAGGACCCTTTAGAATGTGGATTACAACAGGACTGGTATGAGGATCTAGGAGAGGCCAGTGGACTGGACACGTCTCCAGATACTGGTATGCTCTCTCCTCCTAATGTGGCTATGGAGGAGGGTGCTTCTTTCGCTGTGGTGGTGCGTAGGGCAGCTGAGGTCTTGGACCTAGATTTGCCTACGGTGCCAGTCAGGACGCATATCCTGACAGAAGTGCTTCAGCCGGGGGTGACAACTTCAGAGCCGATGTTGCCCTTCAATGAGGCTCTTACAGACGTCCTTCTGGGTACGTGGTCCAAACCCAGCACAGGGGCTCCTGTGAATAGGACGGTCGGCCGCCGCCATAGGCCCGCTCCGAGCAACCCTAGTTTCCTGACACAACACCCCACTCCTGAGAGCTTGGTTGTCCAAGCCTTTACTTCCCGTGGTGCCTTCCCTTCCGCTCCCCAGGATAGGGAATCCAAGAGGCTGGATCAGCTTGGGAAGAAGATGTGTTTTCTTCCACCAGCCTGGCATTGAGGTCCGTAAACACCTCTTGCCTATTGGGCCATTATTCCCATACTTTATGGGATACGGTGGCACAGGTGCTGCCCCAGGTCCCGGAGGGCGTACGGGACACTCACCCAGGCTGTCAAGGATGGGAGAGATGCAGCCAAATTTATGATCCGGTGTGGTTTGGACACGACCGACTCGCTGGGCAGAGCGATTTCCTAGTCAGTGGCCCTACGCTGCCACGCCTGGCTACGTTCTACTGGTTTCTCAGGGGATGTCCAGTTCAGCTTAATGGACATGCCTTTTAATGGCTCTCGCCTTTTTGGCGAAAAGGCAGACTTCGCATTTGAGAGGTTCAAGGATTCTCGAGCCACGGCCAGATCCTTGGGCCTTTCGGCACCAGCACGACAGCAGTCTGTCTTTCGCCCCTTTCGAGGCTTCGGAAGGGGCGTGGTACCACGCCAGCCTCAGTTTAGCCACCGTCCTCAGGCTTCACAGCATCCCGGAAGAGGAGGACGTGGTGGTGGTACCATCAGACCCAGAGGGTCTGGCCTGAGGTCGGCCGCCACACAGCCCCCCTCCACTGCGCCCAAGCCCTCCTAGTATGGTTCTGCGGGATCACGTCCGTCCAGTTGGAGGGAGGATTCGTTTTCATCTCCCTCACTGGCTTTCCATCATCACGGACAAGTGGGTCATGCAGATCGTACGGAAGGGCTACTCCCTTCCCTTCCAGTCTTTCCCTCCTTCTATCCCTCCGACATAGGAATGGCTGATAGAGGACCATCTGGCTTTGCTCCGCGAGGAAGTTACGGCTCTCTTGGCCAAGGGAGCCATAGAAAGAGTCCTGATATCAGAAGTAGGCAGTGGTTGTTATTCCCGCTACTTTCTGATTCCCAAAAAGAACAAAGGCCTTCGCCCTATCTTGGATTTAAGGGACGTCAATCTCTTCCTCAAGAAGGAGAAATTCAAGATGCTCACTCTTGCTCAGGTTTTTTCCGCCCTAGACCAAGGAGACTGGATGGTAGCGTTGGATTTGCAGGATGCGTATTTCCTCATTCCTATCCTGCCAGCCCACAGGCTGTGGTTCAAGGTGGGCCACGAGCACTTTCAGTTTACCGTGCTTCCTTTCGGTCTCACCAGTGCCCCTCGGGTGTTCACAAAGGTGATGGCGGTGGTGGCAGCTCATCTGCGCAGGTCAGGGATTTCAGTCTTCCCCCTACCTGGACGATTGGCTGTTGAAGGCTTCTACACCCCAGGCTCTCGTCACCAACCTCCAGACGACGACAGACCTCCTGCATTCGCTGGGGTTCACTATAAATGTGCAGAAGTCACACCTGACTACCTCTCTGAAGCTCACTTTCATCGGAGCTGTTCTGGACACAGTGCAGTATCGGGCTTATCCTCCCGAACAGCGGGTCCAGGATATTCAGGTTATGATACCGATGTTTTGGCCTCTATCCTGGATTTCGGTGAGACAGGCTGTTGGGACTCATGGCTTCCTGCATCCTATTGGTCAAGCATGCCAGATGGCGCATGAGGGCTCTGCAGTGGGACCTGAAGTTCCAATGGGCACAGCATCAGGGAAATCTTCCTGACATGGTTCAGATCTCGGAGGGGACTGCAAAAGATCTGCAGTGGTGGTTAGTGAACTGCAAGGCAGACTCCTCTCCCTTCCCCAACCAGATCTAACGGTAGTGAAAGATGCGTCACTTCTGGGATGGGGCGGCCATCTGGGGGAGGTGGAGATCAGAGGTCACTGGTCTCTGGCGGATTCTGGGCTCCACATCAACTTGCTGGAGCTTCGGGCGATCCGGCTAGCATTAAAAGCATTTCTTCCTGTTGTGAAAGGGAAGGTGGTGCAGGTGTTAACGGACAACACTACCACAATGTGGTACTGCAACAAGCAGGGCGGTGTGTGGTCGTGGACCCTTTGTCAAGAGGCTTTACGTCTCTGGACATGGCTGGAACAGCAGGGCATGACACTGGTGGTTCAACACCTGGCAGGTTCTCTGAACGCCAGGGCAGACGAGCTCAGTCGAAAATGCTTAGAGGATCACAAATGGTGTCTCCATCCGGAGGTGGCGCAAGGACTCAGCAGTGGGGAGAGCCTTGGTTAGATCTGTTCGCCTCTGTAGAGAACGCACAATGTCAGCAGTTTTGCGCGTTGGAGTTTCCAAGGGGGCTATCGCTAGGCGACTCTTTTCGTCGCGAGTGGAGTTCAGGCCTCCTGTACGCCTTTCCGCCTATACCACTTTTGCCCAGAGTTCTCAAGAAAATCAAGAATGACCGGGCCCAAGTAATCCTAGTGGCTCCGGATTGGGCACGGAGAGTTTGGTATCCAGAGCTTCTCAAAATGAGCGTTACCTCTTCGGGAGGATCTTCTGTCGCAGCAGCAGGGGAAGGTTCTCCACCCGAACCTGTCAACTCTGCGCCTTCATGCGTGGAGATTGAGCGGCGACAGTTGATGGTTTATGACCTCCCTCCCGAGGTCTGTGATGTCATTCTGGCAGCCAGACGTCCCTCTACTAAGTCGATCTACGCCTGCCGTTGGAAACGCTTTGTTTCATATTATACAGAGAGGTCTATTGATCCTCTTTCTTCTTCTCTGTCTAACATCCTTTTGTTTATATTGTCTCTTGCCCAGCAGGGTTCCTCCTTGGGAACTCTGAAGGGCTATCTTGCAGCCTTATCGGCTTTTCTTCAGTTGCCCGATCATCCATCTCTGTTTAAATCACCTATAGTACAGAGGTTTTTGAATGGGCTTGTGCATCTGTTCCTGCCTGTGCCTTTCGTTATGCCCCAGTGGGATCTTAATTTGGTTCTTACCTTCCTTATGTGTGCTCCCTTCGAGCCGTTGCATAACTGTCCTCTCCGGCTGCTCACTATTAAAACAGCCTTTTTGGTGGCAAGTACATCTGCCAGGAGAGTGAGTGAGCTGCAGGCTTTATCTTCAAAGCCGCCGTATCTCATGATAAATCCTGAAAAGGTAGTGTTAAGAACTTGTGCCTCTTTCCTCCCCAAGGTGGTGACCCCTTTCCATCTGGGTCAAAATATCACCCTGCCCACCTTCTTTGCACCACCGCATCCCTCTAAGGAAGAGGAGCGTCTCCATCGGCTGGCCCCAAAAGAGCGTTATCGTTCTACCGTGACCGCACTAAAGAGTTCCGGGTGGACGACCAACTCTTTGTGGGGTACGTTGGTGCAAAGAAGGGTCGGGTGGTGCAGAAATGATCCATTTCGCGCTGGGTCGTTCTTTGTGTAAAGATCTGCTACGCTTTGGCAAAGAAGCAGCCTCCTGAGGGCTTGAAAGCTCATTCTACTAGGGGTAAAGCTGCTACCACTGCGTTAGCACATGGCGTACCGGTGGTGGACATCTGTCAGGCTGCAACGTGGGCTTCTTTGCACACGTTTGCAAAACACTACTGCCTGGATAGCCAGGTCAGAAGAGAGGGGCATTTTGCCCGGTCTGTTTTGCAGGACTTCCTATTGTAAAAATCTCCTTCAGACCCACCGCCAGGGGTTATAGTTTGGGTAACTATTGTAAGGTAAGGAAGCTGCAGCTAGAAGTCTCTATCAGATGAACAAGTTACTTACCTTTAGTACCAAGATATCTGGTAGAGAGACTATCTAGCTGCAGATTCCTTACACCCACCCAAGCCTCCCTGCACTGCGGATATTATATATATATATATATATATATATGTATATATATATATATATATATATATATACATATACACACATATACATATGTATATATATATATATATACACACATATACATACGTATGTATATATATACATATGTATATATATAATTTTGGCATTTTTGCCTTTCTTAAAGGCATGAAAGAATTTTTACTTCAAACAGTCAAAGAGGTAAAATCCATAATTGTTGGTTCTTCCATGACTCTGCGCTTCTGGCGTGGGAAGTTGTGGAAAAGAACTGCCGTACGCGCGCTGAGACAGCATCTATATAGTCAACCGCGATGTCATAGACTGCTCTAACGACGCTGACGACTCACGCGGAGCTGGTCGACGCACGCGGATCTGAACGACGACGGCGCGCGCGCAGGGTACTGCTCAGAAAAAACTCCGGATTCGAAGCTGACACCAGGGAATTCTAAGGTAAGGAATCTGCAGCTAGATAGTCTGTACTAGATACCTCGTCACCGAAGGTAAGTAACCTGTTCTTCTTTTTCCTTGATCGTACTAATGAGTTCCAGGTGACTCTTAGTAAGGCTTGTATGAGCCAAGAAAAGGAAGGCCATGCAGAAACAGTCCATCTTAAGATGGATAGTCTCTGCGTAAAGGTCTGAGTCACACTGGCCAAGAAGCAACCTCCTGAGGGTTTGCATGCTCATTCCACCCGAGCCAAGGCTGCGACTAAAACGTTAGCTTGTGGAGTGTTTGTTCTGGACATCTGTCACTCAGCAACATGGGCATCTCTGCACATGTTTACCAAGCACTACTGCCTAGATAGCCAGTTGCGTCTTTACGAGCTCTTTGCCTATTTGGCCCTACATGAGTTTTTGGTATAAACTCTGTTTTGCAGACCCACCTATTCTAAGGTAAGGAATCTGCAGCTAGAGGTCTCTATCAGATGACAAGTTTCTTACATTTGGTAATGCCTTGTCTGGTAGAGACTCTGTCTAGGAGAAGTTCAAGATGCTCACTCTGGCTCAGGTTCTATCTGTCCTGGACCCAGGAGTCTGGTTGGTAGCATTAGACTTGCAGGACATGTATTTCCATTTTCTCCACCTACCTGCCCATAGACCTTACTTGCGGTTCATGGTAGGCCACAAACACTTTCAGTTCACAGTGCTCCCATTTGGCCTTACCAGTGCCCCTCGGGTGTTCACCAAGGTGATGGCGGTAGTCACAGCTCATCTGCGCAGATCAGGGGTTTCAGACTTCCCCTATCTCGACGGCTGGCTGTTGAAGGCAGGCTCACCGCAGGTTGTCATCTCCTACCTCCAGACTATGGCAGACCTCCTGCATTCGCTGGGGTTCACTATAAATGTGCTGAAGTCACACCTAACTCCCTCTCAAACGTTCCCTTTCTTCGGAGTTGTTCTGGGCACAGTGTCATTTCAGGCTTATGCACCCGAACGGCGAGTCCAGGATATTCAGGCTCTGATATTGATATGTCAGCCTCTATCCTGGATTTTGGTGAGCCTGAGTCTGAAGTTGCTGGGCCTCATGGCCTCCTGCATCCTGCTGGTGACACATGCCAGGTGGCAAATGCGGGCTCTGCAGTTGGACCTGAAGTTCCTCTGGGTGCAGTATCAGGGGAATCTCTCAGACAAGGTCCAGATCTCGGAGGGAACTGCACAAGATCTATAGTGGTGGATAATGAACCGTGCTTGGATGAGAGGCAGATCCCTCTTCCTTCCCCAACCAGACCTGACAGTACTGACAGATGCGTCACTCCTGGGATGGGGTGTCCATCTGGGAGAGATGGAGATCCCCGAGGCATTTTGTCTCCGGCAGAATCCAGAACCCACCTCAACCTTTTGAAGCTCTGTGCGATCCAGCTAGCATTGAAAGCATTTCTTCCTTCTATCAAGGGGAAGATGCTGAAGGTGTTTATGCACAACACCTTCGCCAAGTGGTACTGCTCAAGTGTTGTGTCATGGACCCTTTGTTAGGTGGCTCTGCGCCTCTGAATGTGACTGGAACAGTGGGGCATATCCCTGGTGGTTCAACATTTGGTGGGCTCTCTGAACACCTGAGCAGAAAAACACAGCCGAAAATGCTTAGTGGGTCAGGAATGGCATTTCCATCCTAAGGTGGCACAAGGTCTCCTTCAGCACTGGGGAGAGCCTTGGTTAGATCTGTTCACCTCTGCAGAGAAAGTGCAATAGCAGCAGTTTTGCACGTTGGAGTTTTCAAGGCAGCAATTGCTCAGAGACGTTTTCCGACTCAAGTGGAACTCAGGCCGCCAGTATGCTTTTCCACCCATTCCACTTCTGCCCAGAGTTCTCAAGAAGATCAAGAACTGCGGGTCCCAAGTAATCCTTGTGGTTCCGGACTGGCCATGGAGAGTCTAATATCCAGAGCTGCTGAGCATGTCCATCGATCCTTCGATCAGACTGCCCCTTCAGGAGGATCTTCTGTTGCAGCAGCGGGGGGGGGGATCTGCACCTGAACTTGTCCACTCTGCCTTCCTGCATGGAGATTGAGCGGCAACAGTTCACAGCTTTTGATCTTCCTCCCAAAGTCTGCATAGTAATCTTGGCAGCCAGGCGTCCCTCCACCAAAATGGTATGCGCCTGTCATTGGACGAAATTTTAGGCATGGTCCACAGAAAAATCTGCTGACCCCCTCTGCCTGTCGATCTGAAGTCCTGTTGTTTATCCTTTCCTTGGCCTAGCAGGACTCTGATATGAGCACCCTTAAAGGTGAACTGTCTGCTATATCTGCTTTTTTGAGGTTGCCGGATCATCCTTCTTTGTTCAAGTCCCCTATTGTTCCTCAAAGGCCTTACACACCTTTTTCCTCCATCCCCATTCATTATGCCCCAATGGGACCTGATGTCTGCTCCTTTCAAACCTCTCCACAATTGTCCTCTCAGGCTTCTCACTGTGAAAACGGCCTTACTAGTGGCCATTACATCTGCCCACAGATTGAGTGAGTTGCAGGCATTGTCATCTAAGCCACCCTACCTTTCCATCTACCCTGATAAAGTGGTGCTTTGCACTAGGGCCTCCTTTTTGCCAAATGTTGTTATGCCCTTTCATGCAGGCCAATCCATCACCTCGCCTACTTTTTGTACAGTCCCACATTCTTCTGAGGAAGAGGAGAGATTCCACCGTCTGGACCTGAAAAGAGCTTTGGCGCTCTACCTTGATCATACCAAAGAGTTACTGGTGGATGATCAACTCTTTATTGGTTATGTGGGTGCAAAGAAGGGTCGGGCAGTGCAGAAGCTGACCATCTCCAGATGGGTCATTCTCTACATTAAAATCTGTTATGCACCAGCCAAAAAGCAACCCCATTAGGGTTTGTGTGCTTATTCTATTCGAGCTGCAGATGCGACCACTGCATTAGCACGCAGAGTTCCAGTCCTTGATATCTGTCAGGCAGCAGTGTGGGTCTCCCCACACACTACTCCCTGAACAGTTAGGTCCGTAGGTATAGTTACTTTGCCCGTTCGGTTCTGCAGAACTTTCTAGTATGATCTTGGTTCGCAGTCCCACCTCCGGGAATGGTATTTATTCAAAGATAAGGAATCTGCAACTAGAAGTCTCTATCACATGAACAAGTTACTTACCTTTGGTAACGCTTTACTTCGTGGAGACACTATCTAGTTGCAGATTCCTTAACGACCCCTATCTGTGAACTGATTTCTAGGGGCAGGAACTCCCCTAGCAGGGCCTTAGTTTTGAGGCACCAGCTGTCAGTGTTCTTCATGGCTCTGCACTTCTGGAGTGAAAAGTTGTAAAAAGAAACTGATGTCAGTGTGCCGGGCTGGCACATATATAGGAACCACAATGTAATATCTGGCGCGGACAACACCGATGACTGACGTAGAGCCAATCGACGCCACCTAACGGTGCACATAGGTACTGTTCAAGAAAAATCTCCAGATCCAGTCTGAGACCTGTGGGAAATTCAAAGGTAAGGAATCTGTAACTAGACATTGTCTCTACCAGAAAATGCACTACCGAAAGTAAGTAACATGTTGTCTTTAAGTAGATGTGCTTAAGCTGTTGGTGTCTTTCACCACAAAGCATATGCGTCTTGGGGGTCCTTTTTCATGATACTGAAGTCACTCAGGATGATTGAGTTTGAAGTGAACATATTGAAATGCATGAGAAGGAAGATATTTGTTAGGAAGGCTTGGCATGTGATAGATAACTACAAAAGCAAATTGAGACTGAACAAATGATATCTTTCACAAACAAGTGTTCAAATTATTTTTTATGTCCACTCACCTCTTTGCTCTTGATGTGAAATTGCATGAAGATTGCCATTTTCCTTCCCGCTCCAAGCATTGTCTTTTTATTCTTGCACTTAACATACTCTCAAGTCATAAGGAAGTCATCCAAGTGTTGCTGAAGGGGGAATAAGTTATTGTCAATAAGGTTAATGTATTTTATTGTCATGCTTGTGATACCTTGAAAGGACGTGATCTACTCCGCTTCAGCTGTACCTTAGTACGTTGCCCATCAGGAATATTCTTTATGCACACAAGACAATACTCCACAAGGTGCTATCCACTCTGCAGGATAGTCTATTTCTCCAGGCAAGGTGCCCAGTTTGAACCTTAATTCTTTAGTCACTTTTCTTAAGTAGTTGCCCCCAGTATAGCCAAACTCAGTGATAGCATCCGGCATACATGTTCCACATCACAGTGAAACGTTCCATAACCCCAAAAACACAGTTCTCTGCCAAGGACAGGCAAACTCAGCCCAAAAGGCCTATATGGTACCTACTCAGGTACTGTTTTTTGCTCTTCATTCTGCACACCTCTTCTCAGCAGGGTAGACACTGACTTCATGAACTATTCCTCTGCAGTTTGCAGTTTCCTGGTTCTTTAATAGTCGCATGTTGCAACCAGCATTTGCAAAGTTGGTCAAGCCCATACAAAGGCAAGCAGAAATTGATGGTATCCTCTCTCAAGCTCATGCACATCTCAGCATTAACATTGTCGGGCAGATGTTCATCTGAGGTCAGTGATATAGTTACACACAACCTTTCTCTCTAACTTCACATGAGCAGGCTGTCAAACTGCAGTTGGGTACGGCTATCCTTGTCGACGTACCCCCTGGAGGTGTGCCACCACTGTGATAATGCATTGCCCGCCTATGGCTATCAGTGGCCCTTAGCCTAACACTGCTTTCATCTGAGGGCACGTAAACCATGTTCATTCAATGTGTCTCAAGTCACAGATAATTTATTCTTCAGCTTTGTTGCCTGTCTACGTGATACTCGCAAGTCCTTTAGTCAGCTTGTTATTAAAGTATTTAGTCTCTAGTACTTTGAAAAACATAGGGGCATGTGGTACTGCTCAGCCAATAGTCTTACTAACTTAAAGGAACAATATATACATATGAAATTGCATTAGTTTCAATGGATTGTAATTCTGAGTGTGTTTTATTAGATGAGCCAACACAGTGTGAACAGTAGCCTGCATCCTTCAGTTGGTCATGTGAACTCCAACGTGCATACCTCAGTCAGCAACAAGAAATCTACCTTAGATGTTTCCCATCAGAATTCAGGTAGTAGTCCTCTGTTTTTATTTTCTTGTAATGTACTTATGCCTTTTCATAAACATGCCATGCCAATCAAACCATGGTAGCTCCTACTGCCATGCAGTGTTATTGCCACTTTCAGCCTGAGATGAGAAAACAAATGTTACTGTATCACAGGATGCATGTTACAGTTAATTGATGTTTGCTAAAATACTGATAATAATGACAAGATTTTGACCTTTTACCTTAGTGCATGGATTTAAACACTTCTTTCATGATTCTGGTTTTCACCTTTGTCTATAACTGCTATGCATGACAAAATAGCAAGGCATACAACGTGCAGTTATATAGAATGTAATATGCTGTTTACGACCATTGTAGAGAGTGGAGATCCGAGGAGAATCATTATATACTCAAAACGTTGCTTTTTGTGAGTCTTGACCCTTTCCCACAATCAACAGTGGTAATTAATAACATATTAGTATTTGTACATCTACTTATATATTCTTTATGACATGCCATTGGAAATAAATGTAGCTGATTAAAACATTATTTGGAACAAGTGTGCTAAACACAGGTTTATACATATATCATTACAGTGGTCCACATA
Source organism: Pleurodeles waltl (assembly GCF_031143425.1). Classification (NCBI taxonomy): domain Eukaryota; kingdom Metazoa; phylum Chordata; class Amphibia; order Caudata; family Salamandridae; genus Pleurodeles; species Pleurodeles waltl. Next base: position 829,291,267 of record NC_090443.1, on the reverse strand, counting down.
ATGCTGTCTGTGACAGAGAAATGGGTCAGCTGGCACGCACTCCTGTGGCATGTTTCCAACTCTGCACAGGGCTCAGGTGCAAATGCCCACTGACCCACCCCTCGGTTTCTAGCATAATGCTGTGGGCCATGGAGAAAGTGGGTGAACTGCTAGCTTATTCGCTCTAATGTTTATTTTATGTGCTCCTTTGGGCAAGGTGAGCAGGCTGTTTCCCAATAGCCCTTGGGGAAGGGAAGAGGAAAGGACCTTTCCGAAGGATCGGCAGAAAGACCCCACCCACCCCCCCAAATTATATACTGAGGCCTCTGACTCCAATCTTTTAACCAACTTTCCTCTACTTACTGAAGATAGAGTGGTGGAATTGGTTAGGCAAACTAAATCTGTGGCTCCCTCAGATCCTTGCCCTCCGAAGATAATGCATGAGATCGTTGATATAATCACTCTTCCCCTTGTACTGTTATTTAATAACATTTTGGAGTCTGGTTCTTTCCAGTTGGAATTGAAAAATACGTCCATTCTCCCGTGGCTGAAAAAGCCAACGTTAGACCCGCTGGGTGTAAAGAACATTTCTTGTCTTCCTGTACCTGCCAAGGTACTGGAAAAACATTTGAATATCAGCCTCTCCAAATTTGTGGAGGAGAATAAGGTTTTGAATTCAGCTCACTTTGGCTTCAGGCCAAACTACAGGGTGGAATCTGCCTTGGTTGTGGCTACCTACCAGCCGAGAAGTACATTGGACTGGTGGGAAGGCAGTTCTGATTTTGTTAGATCTGTCGGCAGCCTTCGACACTGTTAATTATTATATTTTGATAGTGCGGCTGTCAGACGTTGGAATTGGTGGTTCGTCAATAGAGCAGTACTGTTCCTTCCTCTTGAAAACAGAACATGTATATGCCCTGGGTGATTTGAGTCGAAAGCCTTTCACTTTGCCGTGTGGAGTTCCACAGGGCTCCTCTTTGAGCCCCACCATCTAAGTTTTATGTGGCCCCTCTAGCAAAAATAATTCACAGCTCATTGTGTCTATCTCAAATGATAGTGTACAGACAGCTCTTCACTTCAACACATGCATGAGGGCAGTTGTTCACTGGATGAGTGCAAATTTTCTTATGATCAATTCAGCAAAAACAGAGATTGTCTTTATTGGGAAGAATTCCCCGGCCTGGAACCAATTGTGGTGGCCTCAATTGCTGGGCACACCTCCCATACCAGTTACCAGTGTTAAAATTCTGAGTATTATCTTTGACTCCAGTCTGTCTTTAAAGGCGCAGATAAGCAAACACACTCCTTGTTTTTTTCTGCTGCGCAAAATGTTGAAGATTTTTACTTACGTTCCTTTTGAGCTTCAAAAAACTGTGACTACAGCTCTCATTCTTTCCAGACTGGACAATTGTAACATGCTCTATTTAGGGATTCAACAACGTTCGGTGAAAAAACTTCAGTGTGTCCAAAATGCAGCTGCAAGGCTTTTAATGAAGATCCCTACGTTTCTTTCAGTATTGGGGACCTTAAAAGAGCTCCACTGGCTTTAAGTGAAATTAAGGATCAGATTTAAGGCTGTTTGTCTGGCTCATAAAACCCTGTATGTTGCAGCCCTAAAATATTTAAAGAACAAGCTTACCTGGTACAATCCCAGTTGGCCACTAAGATTGACTGATTTGAAAAAAATAATGTTTTCAAAAGTAGGAGAACCAATTTGGGGAGAAAGAGATTTTCTCATTACACAGCTCTTTTATGGAACAACCTACCGGAACATTTAAGAGGTCAATCTAATTTTCTGAGATTCACAAAAATGCTCAAAACCTTTTGCTTTTTTACCTGTACTATAGTAGAGGTGTAATGAGGTTTAATTATGTTTTCCAGCTCCCGCATTTGATGGTCAGTTTGCAGATATGTAGTGCCAAGACACCATTGGCATTCGCGTGCGTTATAAAACTATTATCATCATCATCACACTTTAACACTTCCTGGGGAGTGTTGTATTTCTGTCAAACACCAGAAAGTCCATAACATCAGGAATCAAGCCTACGCCATCCCAAATGGTGTCCCCAACATCTCTTGGATCGTCCTGATCTAAACCAGCACCATAGGTATGTGTGAAAATGGGTGAAACCTATAAGGGTGCAACTGCCTCCACTCTTGGCAAACACATCCGTTCCCATTGCCACCAGACCTCGATGACAAGTGAAAAATTGAAGTGACTGCGTATTCAATCTGTTTGTGAACAGTCCACCCCAAACAGACCCTAAATCTACCAAATCTGTATGTGTGTATATGCAATTTTTTCTCCTCTGAAGACTACCTCCTTCAGGTAGTCTCCTCTCCACATTGTGTTCCCCATCCTTCTAGACTTACATCCGGTTCTGTCAATATTTTTGGGAACTTAAGGAAATAGACAGCCCAGTCTAAGGCCCTCATTTAGACTTTGGCATCTAATTTCACTGACAGACAGAGCCCAACCCACCATACGACTGCCAGTGCTGGCAGTCATCAGACTGCCATATTACGAGTGTTGGCATCTTTCCGCCATTATTGAGGCGGAAAGCAGCCAGCCGTTGTGCTGGCGGTCAGCGCAGCAGAGGCGGGTCCCTCACCGGCACTGCCACCACACGCCAGCAGGACTTGGAGGAGTCCTGCTGGCGTGGTGGGGGCAGTGAGGGAAGACTGCCAGGACCCATCCCATCCCAGATGTCCCCCTCGACTGAGGAGGTAAGTGGGCGTACGAAGGGTGGGCGGGGAGGGGGTCTGTGTGTTTGGGTGTGTGTGTGCATGTTTGCGGAGGGGGGTGCTGAATGCGTGCGTGTATGTGCGCGTGAATGGGGTGTCTGTTTTGATGAATAGGAGTGAGTGGGTGTGTCTGAGTGCATGTATGCGTATGCTGAATGGGTGTGTATGTGTATGCAAGCGTGCGTGAAGGGGTGTGTGTGTGTGTAGAGGGGTGGGGAGGATGTGTGCATGTGTGCGGACATGTGTGTATGTGTGTGCTGGCGACAAGAATGAAGATTCCGGTCGCCGGGTGTGTGATCGCCAGGGTTTTTGTGGCGGCTTGACCAACACGGAAAGCCTGGCGGGTTGCAGCCTCGTAAGCTGAGGCCTGCCGCCAGGTTGGAGGTGCTCCCCGCCGGCCAGAGCACTGCGACCGCACTGGCGGGGTTGTGGAGGCTTGACGTCTTCAAGCCTCACAACTCTTAATGTGGCTGTCCTTACCGCCGGCTCCGCTGCAGTAGGACCTCCGTGGCGAGGCTGGGGCTCTCATGACCGCCAGCCTCCTAATGAGGGCCTAAGTCTCTACATTTTCTAAACATCAATTCAGCTCTTCCCAAGCTTACTCTGTTTAGAAAATTTCCTATGTGATTCTACTGACAGCACAAACGTTTAGGAATGATAGGCCATTGGGGGGCTGGTACTTTGCATTTCACACTGTGATTGTGAGAAGATCTGCCAGACCACATATTCCTCACAGCTACTGCGTCCGTACAGGAATACTGGCTAAGACTGCTCTTTCTCCATTGTAATTATACACAGAACCTTGTGCCTAAGCTCTTGGAATGCCCCTTCTGCACTGTAATGCTATCTAAGTGATATGAAGATAAGAGCACATGCTCAATAGCAGACGTTGTCCCTACACCACACTTTCCTTCCTTTCAGGCTCCCTTTATCTGACTACTCAGCCAACACCCTAGCAGCCTAAACTACATCCTGTGCTAGATGTGGAGGTTAGAGGAAATTGAGACTTCCCCTTTGCACACATACAGGAAACAGTGTAACTCAAGTTTTCTTAACATGTCAGCTCTCCCGCCCCCCCTTCCCCCCTCCCCCTCCGCTTGCTAAACCTTGCTCTGCTACCTGTCTGAAATATTGCGTTATTGTTTCAAGTACATCTCAAGCAGGGCATTCAGAGTGAGATGTTCTACTCCTTACCATAGCTCAAGCCATTTTAAAGTTCAGAACTCGCCATTGCTTGCTTTTCATCCATTTTGATATGGGACTGTGCAAAGAGTATATATAATATCGGGGATATTCATATTGGACTCGATTTAATTTTGTACCGCAGTGAAATGACAGTGTATTATATGTTATTCACAGGAGCAGATATGGGGCCTAGAACTGTGGAGATAATCAGGGTAAGTTTATTCTGTAATTTGTAGTTATTGGATTGAACACTTGACATGTGGTGTAATCAGACCGAAAAATAAAAGAATTACCACTCTCTGTATATATGTTTACATATCTTTCTTGACACATGCTTATAATTAGATACCATAATGCATGAGCACCGGATAACAACTGTTTTTACTGCAATGTGCTTGGGAGCTCTTCCCTTTTGCTGTACTGTTTAAAACACAAATAAAGCTTTTGTAACAAAAAAATGTTGGTATTGTCTGACGAATCTGCATGAATCCCCAGCAAAAAACATTTCACTTGTACTGTTTTGTGCAAATTGGGGCCTGTAAGGAGGAAGCCTGAATATGATATTTTTCAATTTTTTTTACAATTTTTATTTTACTTTCATGGGCAGGCATATTGGAGTGACTTCTGTAAAACATTATAGCAAAAAGAATTCAAAGATGCTCATCTCTGCATGTACATGGGCCAGCTTTAAATGTTTTTGTAATGAAGTTCTGCACAGCCTTTTCCAAAAAAAACACGCATTGACAAAGCCAATCGGTCTTCAGTCCCAGCCAAAGCTATGGTCTTTTCAAACAATGGAAAGTGTAATATAATTCTGTTCTAAACTGAAACTTTTTCTATATTTCCTGTTTTGTCATGCAACATGTCTACTACTTACTGTGACATACTAGGCATGGTTCTGCAGATGGATTACTTTGAGGCTGGGTGGGACAAGAGCCGCAAACCACATCCCATTTGAATGTTTGACTGCCTTGGGGCAAAAAAAAAATCCTCTTTTCCTCCAAAAAATAATTTCTTTTAGGCATAGAGTTTGTCTTTTAAACAAAGAGAGATGACATTAATAAAGCTCTACCCTACTATAGCCCTAATCCGAAGTCTGCACTGGTAGAAAAATGCACTATTCCGTGTTTTGTCACCAGCGCAAATTAGTATTGGTGCACGCTGGTATTGTATGCAATCTTAGAAAATACATTTTGGCAATTGCTCCTAACATTGGTCTTATTACATGAGATGAGCGTTTTCTGCTGTGACTTTTAGGCATAAAATGAAAGTGTGTGTGTGTGTCTCTCTCTCTCTCTAAATATATATATATATATATATATCCAAATAATTATTTACCGCACTCCAAAGAATGCTTTATGGCGTTTTTATTCAAACAAGCAGCTGTTTGTTTGAATAAAAATGCCATAAAGGATTCTTTGGAGTGCGGTAAATAATTCTTTGGATATACTATTCATTTGATGGTGGTCTCCTCCGTTACCGGCAGTTGAGTACGCCTCTGAGACTGTGATTCTGACCTTTTGCTTAAGATATATATATATATATATATATATATATATATATACATACAAAACAGAAGAGAGAACTCTGGGTAGTCCCCAAGTTTAGGTGGAGAGCAGCTGTAGTGAGGATCACCCTGCAAAACCAGCAACACTCTAGATTTGCTCATCTCAAATGCCTCTTTTTCTAGCAAAGTTTTTAAGCATAGGATTGGCACAATGCCATCCACGCCGAGCTAGAAAGCGACAAAGTCTTTTGCAATCTGTACAGCAAAGTCTTTAAGCATAGGATTGACCCAGTGCCATCCTTGCCAAGCTGTAAAATGACCAAAGCCTTTCACCACTCCAGGCACAGTATTACAGCTTTGGACTGGTAAAATACCATCCAAGCCAACCTGGAATGAGCAAACGCAACCCCTGACACGTGCTTCAATGTCACTACATCTCTTCAGAGAGCTTTAGCTTTGTCCAGACACAAGGGAGCACCCAGTATAAGTAAAAAAGAAATGTTTCAGGGTTAGCGTGCGTTATAAATTGTGCAAAACAGAAGAGAGAACTCTGGGTAGTTTCCAGGTTTACGTGGAGAGCAGCTCTAGTAAGGAGCACCCTACAACATCAGCAACACTCTAGATTTGCTCAGCTCAAATGTCTGTTTTACTAGCAACGTTTTTAAGCATAAGATTGGCACAGTGCCATCCACGCCGAGCTAGAAAGGGCCACTAGGTAGTTATAGTTAGGACCTAGTTTCCTAGATGGGGCGTTTTTTGTTTTGCCTATAACTTTGGAGCCATTCGATGAATCTTCACGAAATTTTCAAAACATATACTTTGCTCATTTCAGCTTCTGTCTTCAATGTTTTGGGGTGATCTGTTAAGCGGGGCAGAGAAAAAGGGGGGTCCCAAAATGCATTTTCCCCGTTAATTTTTCCATAGGACCCTTAGACACACCTACAGCCCGAATCACTGAACAGAATTACACCAGATGTGGCACAAAGCTAGACTCTGTTCAACCGAGTATGATTTTTGTGTTCTGGTGTTAATCTGTTTTGTAGTTTTGGAGCAATTTATGGCCCAAATATTTAGATATCTAGGGATGCAGATCCTCTGCGGATCCATCTATCCCGGTGCTGATATCTGATTGGCTGTTAACACTTCAACAAGGAAGTGTTGGTAGTCATCTTGAGACTCGGTTTCAGTCGAGTTTCAGGAAACAAAAGCCCAAAAGAAAAGGGGCTAGAGTAGAGTCACCCTGACCCCTTGGCCCTGGTGCTATGGTCCCTGAGGGACCCCACCAGGGGTAAAAAGCATTTAAAAATAAAAGCGGAAAAACCCACAGATGGATCTGTGGATTTTTCAGAGTTTTCTTTTTAAAAACACAGTCCCTGCGCGTTTTTGTTTTTGCCCCTGGGTGGGTCAGGTCACGGGGGCATTTGATGCTTAATAGAGGATGGGGGTGTATGGGGCCCCCTTCCTTGGGGTTTAATAAGTCCTGGGGACCACCACCTCTCCGGGGCAATTTAGCAAAATGGGTGGTGGGCCGTGCGGGACCACTACCACCTCTGCGGGGAAAAGTGCTTTTTAAAAGTGTAGTAGACCAGAGGCCCTCCCCCATAGCCCCGGGAACCACCACCTCCCCGGGGCTTTAAGTAATTAACATACTGGGGAGCCACGTGAATCACACCTTCCCCAGGGCTAAGATTAAAAGGAAGTGAAGGGGATCTGTTTCTGACCCCCTGTAGCCGCGGGGACCACCACCCCCGGGGTTACAGTTATTGGAGAGACCCCCCTCAAGGAGCCACTGATGGTCCTGGGGACCGCTACCCCCAGGGTTGGCTCCTGCTATGTCCCGTGGTGCCCATGAGAATGAATGCGTTGCACGAGGAAGTCATTTTTGACGTCTTTACCCAACCAGTATCCCACCCCAGGCTTTTGTTTTTGTCCATACCTCTTCTCATATGATTGCTGTTTAGATATTTTGCACTGTTGTTATAACCTGCTTGTGATTAAAATACTGTAGCACCCACCAATTGGATTGCACGGACACAAGGCCTCAACATGTGTGTCCACTAGTCCAGTTTATCCAATAGAAGTGCAAGGCATAGGTTTTGAAACGTTTGTTCCTCGGTTTTGTTATACTAAGGTTGCTAAAAAGGGTTCCTTTGGGCAGTGATAAATTCTTATTGGTATAGATATCCCCACCCACTAATTTATAGTTTCAATCTTCCCAGACAAAGTACTCAAAAAAAAAATACTGCTTACCAGTATGGATGGCACATGGCTTCTACACCTTGTAGCCCTTACTGTCGTATGTAACATTTCCTATACACTGATATACACACTTGTATGATTCACTGTGTCTGCATAATGTGTGTGATGTGTAGCACTCTCACAGCCTACATTGCAATGAGAGTGGTGCTATAAAAGAAATTAAATAAATGTGAAAGATGGGCTATGGAAAGATTAGGAGCACTTTTGTTGGGTGGGAGCGAGGGAGTCTGTGGAGGAAGTTCTGGGGTGCGACTTCAAAGGCTGTTGCAGCAGGTACCACTGTCGCATAGGTCCTCATTATCCTACTGGGACTACTGGATTTGGACACCAGAATCACCAGGATTGTGGGATACTGAGTACAGTCCCACACCATATGACACCTGTTGACTTAATCTGGGTTTTCCGGCCAAGTAGGAGTGCCTTATCTCCACCCGAGAACAGGATGATTGTGGCAGCCAGGCGCATGACAGAGAGGACTCCTCAAGGGAATCATGGTTGATCAAATCTCATCACTTTCTCTCAGTTACATTAGTCACACAAACACAAACAGAAGCAGAGTATAGTTCAATAAGGTTTATTGAAGTAACTGCATCTTAGATCAAATGGCATGCATTGTATTAACTAGGATGATAAAACACACTAGAAGCAAAATTGTGACAAGGAGAGTGAAACACAACAACAGTCCCGCTATACTGTCACTAGCAATACTATATTTGTTTCCTACCTAAGCTATGTTAGAGCACAGCTCAGTGATAAGCCCTAATCTGCCATTCAGGTTTCCCCCCGGGAAGACATCATTCCCCATACCTGAGCAAGGAAACCTTTTGTCTGAAAAGACACTATTCCCATGTAGGCCAGGGATTCAGCAGCCTAAGCAAGCAGCTGTAACGAAGATGTTCAGCGATCAGCATGCAGTCGTGGTCATCTGGCTGGAATCTCCCTCTAACGTGTATGGGACAGAGCAGTGTTTTTATAATAAAACAACTGATGTTCTAAGAAAAGGTCCCCATGTAAGGATATGTATGTTTATGTGAATGTAGGAGACACATCGTACCACTTTTGCCGGCAATCCTATCTGACTGCAGCCTTGAAGAATGCACAAAGTGAAATGATTGCAGTGCTAAGAACGTGATTCTTTCCTAGGCGAAAGAACAAACAGGTAGAGAAAATAAAATTCCACTGCAAATGTGGCTAATGCTAGAAAAATAAAGTGATGCTAAATAAAATGTAACTGGGCTAAAGTGCATAACAGCAGGTCTAGTTTGCTAAAATAATGTGTCTAAAACATTGCTAAAATAGCTATACCACACCTCTAACGCTAAAGCCAGCCCTGGGCGCTGTACACACCAGAAGTGACATGCCCAGTGCCTATATAGGTGCCACCCTTGTGAACTGACATGAGTTCTTTTCTTTCCGGGCTGTCAGTGCAGATCTAGAGAGAGCTACTTCATTCTATTCTTAAGGACTATTTTTTTATGTTTTGTCGAACCTTTTAGAGACTACTCTCTGAGAGTGTCTGGGATGCCCCCTAAAAACCCTGTAGGGCTTAAACCCTCCAGTTCCTTTCATAGACAGATGTCTGTGACAGACCCCACCTGGTTTGCCATTGGTTCCTGGAGCTGGGCCACGGTTCCAAGGCCTATGAAAACTGTTGTGCTGTGCATCTCAAGGTGCTTTGGGGGTGGTCCCGGAAGCTCATGGTCACCTGACCCCAGTCGACTCCCTGAGGCTCCAGTTTCTGGCCACACTTTTTGCCTTACCAGCACCCATTGGGTATTCACCAAGGTGAACCAAGGTCTCAAACCATCTGCAGAGGTTCCAGTATGGCTCTACCTTGACAATTGGCGGTTGAAGGCCAGCTCACACCAGGCAGGCGTCTCCCACCTCCAGATTATGGCAGACCTCTTGCATGCACTGGCTCCAGAGTATTCAGACAGTGAGTCTGATGTTTCAGCCCTGATCCTGGATTTTGGTGAGACTGATGCTGCTGGGCCTCATGGCCTCCTGCATCCTGCTGTTAACACATGCCCCAATGCAGAGCTGCATATGCCACCGGGCGTGGCGGGTATCTCTCTGATATAGTGCAGTTATTACAGGGAAAAGCAAAAGATCTGCTGTGGTGGCTGACCAATCACAATTGGGTCAGTGGCAGAACCCTATCGCTTCCCCACCCAGAGCAGACTGGTGACAAATGTGTCACTAATGGGCTGGTGCGTCCATCTGTGAGAGATCAGAGTACTCTGGTCGAGTTTCAGCTCCTCATAAACCTGTTGGAGACGAGAGCAGTTATCCATAAACCTATTGGAGTTGAGAACAGTTCTCCTGGCATTGAAAGTAATTCTTCCTTCCATCAATGGAAGGCTGGTTCAGGTGTTCACAGACAACCCCACGCTATGTGGGATTGAAACAGGCAGGTTGGTGCCATGGACCCTGTGTCAAGAGGCACTTTGTCTCAGGACATGGCTGGAATGTCAGGACGTTTTCCTGGTCGTACAACATCTGGTGGGCTCTCATAATGCCAGATTGGATGAACTCAGACGTTGATGCCTTGCAGATCACAAATGGTGTCTCCATCCAGAGGTAGTGCAAGGTCTCTTCAGTGATGGGGGGAACCTTGGTTAGGTCTTTTCTCCACCACCAAGAGTGTCAGCACTCCTGTTTTTAAACAACAAGGGAAAACCCCAAAGGTAGGGATGGACCTGGGTTATACGTATTTTACAAGAATCAATAGTCGCTCATACAGTGCATAAGGACACTTAATCATACATATGAATACAGTCTGACCTATACTTTTTGTCCAATAGACAGTTGTGTATTTATTTTGAAGAAATACTAAGTGGGAGCCAAAAAGGGAAGGGGAAGACATCAATTAAAAAGCCTAATGTTAGCCAGTGTAACCATGCTTATTACAATCCAGGTGTGGTAACTGTAGTGTATGTCACTTCACTATAGAATCAAAATAATTTTTATATGGTAATTTGAAGGTTCCTTCAGAACAATTCTCGAATTATAATACTCAGGATGTTGTGTATGCAATTAGATGTCCATGCAATCAGATCTATGTTGGACAGATGTCATAAAAGTTTGATATGTGTGTGTGTGTCTGTATATATATTTAAAAACACATTGACACCTTAATTAGAATATTGAAATCATGGATAAATATAATATTTCTTGTGAAGCAGCATGCTGACAATGGTACTAACAATATTCTCATGGACAGGGACTCAACGATGCCCTCGGTATCAGTATAGCTGGTGGAAAAGGAAGCCCTCTGGGGGATATACCCATCTTTATTGCCATGATTCAAGCAAGCGGTGTGGCGGCTCGCACGCATAGACTCAAAGTAAGTGAAAGAAAATAATGCTATGAAACTTGAACAGGGATCCGCTTCTTGTTTTTCATTTCACCTGTAAGCAGTGCACTATACTTTAGTGTTACATTTATGTCACTTGCAGAGGTATTCACATATCTAAATTGTTGTTTGATGTAATTCATTTGGAACATTCATAAGACAGTCCAATACAAATCCTTGTGCAGCAAGAATACCAGCCTCCAGTGGCCAATATTTTGACCTCTTGATTCCTTTTGCACACATTTATGTTGAATCTATGAATATGGTAATTTACTATGAATGTACTACACATTCGAGAAAAAAAAAAAACTTTTTACCTCAAAATAAAGAAAATAGAATACACAATATCTTTCAACTGAGTAATGGTTAATATAATTTGAAATTACTAGCATATACTGAGTCCATTTTCAGAAAGGTGTTGCAGTTAGTGAAACTACTTTTGCAAGTGGACCCTTTTTTGCGAACCAGTCTATGTACTGTTATGTTTGTTCACTAAATCCTAATTCACAAGGGTTCATAGAACGACTAGCCTAGTGAATAATGATATGGCTGGTCGAAATTAGAGAGACCCCCCTGTTATTGGCTATAAACACAGGGATGGTAGCCCTGTGCATGAGACAGCAGGTCACCACCCATCTGTTTGCATTCTCAAATGGGATTATTTTTTTAAAAAGCAGCCCGTATTCTTTGAAGGAATCAGTGCTACTTGAAAAAATAAGTTTCTCGTTTGAGGATGCTTCAAGGAAAGCAGGCAGTGGCCCCTTGGACTACTGCCTCCTCACCCAGAGGCTGTCAACGGGATTCCCAAAAGGATCCCTTCTACTTTTCGAATCACTACATCCTTTGAGGAGTTGGTAACTGGTCAGTGATTAGCATCTGGCTTTGCAGTCACAAACCTCTGACGGATCATAACGAGTCACAGTTTGGAAGAAACGACCCTTTCCAAATTGCAATTTGGTATGGGTCACAAAACCCGTTTTATGAGTCAGAAAAAACTTTTGTGACTTTTAAAATGGGTTTTGTACATCAGGAAAAGGCATTTTGCATTTACTAACTGTGATTTTGAGAATTGCAGGTTTTGCACATGCGGAATATATTTGTACCCCTAACACTCTGTTCAGATCTTAGTGGTCGCAGTTTAAGTGTTTTGAAATATCACTAACTTTGTAAAGTATTATGAGGGGGGAAGTTCCCTAGGCCTCCATTTTACTGTGACATGTGCCGTAAGAGGCATCTCACTCCCAAGTGAGCTTAAATAAACGTCTGTGTAGCACAGTTACAGAGACTCCCACAGCTCAGAGTTTCTCACTGAGCAGTAATGCTGCTCCACCGAGTTTCAACTGCGAAGGTTCAAAGTGTTCAGAAAGCAGCAGCTCATTAACTTAAGTGCTCTCGGTTGAACCCAGAGGCCATCTCGTGCTACATACACCCTTCTTGACACCCTTCTTGCTATCACAGGTGAGTAGTCGGAGAAAAAACTAACAGAGGACTGGAGGCTGTCTGAATGAGATAGATAGGATGCAGAGAAAGCATTCAATAATGAGAATGTTGAGCCAAACCAAAATGGCATAAAACACTGACAAGTGAAAGCGGTTTGAAAGGGATTTTTGTTTTTGGTGGGGGTATTTTTCCAGCTTCATTTGACGTTCCCATTTTCCGATTTTCTGGAGATGCTCCTTTAATTCCAGCCCAAGTCAGTGCCTGATCTTGGTGGGGATGAGAGTTTTTCATTTTTTCATTTGTACACCTCTGCTGGAATGCCGAAACATAACTCCCAGTTCTTGTTCTTATCTGAGATGGGAATCAGAATCATAATTAAACCGTTTAGCCACACTCTGAACATTTCTCCTACTAAGCTTCATTTACATCCAGCTCAGTTTATTTTACCATATAACCCTTACATGGAATGGGCCATGAGGTGCATCTTCAACACCGATGTAATGAAAATGGGTATCCAGTCGAATACCCCACACTCCTGACACTTAAATAAAACTGTGAAGACTATAATGCACAAGGCCAATCTTTTGTACATGATCCGCTTACCTCGAAGGTTAACTTCATATATTGTATAAGACCCAAATAACGTAGACTTTTTGGGTAAACCTAACAATTTTTTGTGCAGTGTTTTATATCTTTTTCTCACTTTATAATCCAAGTTAGGCTTTGCTATACCTATCTTTATTATATTTTCTCCATTTTGTTTCCCCACCTTCAGTGCTATTTAAAAAAAAAAAAAATGATTTAGCACCTCTAGTTTGGACGTAAGAAATATTTTTCTTTCAAGAATATTGTTTTTTGTTGATTTTTTTTCTACCCCACATCTGCCTAAGAGTAGGTCTCAATTTATACTCTTGTTGCTATTTTGAAACTCAAAAGGAGATATCTCGCTTTCTTATGCAGAGTGTTCCTGCCAAGGGTCCAGTGGAAGCTCAGCTCAAGCACTTAAAAACATAATTATCCCTCGATCTTCATTTCATGCACTTTCCCTTGCAATTTGACAGGTCTGTGGGACAAGTAAATGTGTGTGGGGCATTGAAGGAATAGACCCCATCTGAAAAAAGCTTAATTCTCGGTCTATCAGCAGAACAGCCACCCCATTGAGAAACTCCACAGTTTCTTAAATTAGTGTATTTTCCTGTATCATTTGAAGGGTATGTTGTGCTTTGTTTACCAGATTCTTCCCAATGCAGTAGGCAATTGTAATTATGCTAAGCCTTTTGGTGAAAAGACCCATTATAAGAACCCACCAGTATACACAACACCCACATCTTTGATCTGGAACTGCCCAAGACAAGAGAAAATACGGAAATGGAAAGCGTTATCTCAGTCTTATAGTTAATGTGAACTCTGAGTTCAAGGATAAACCTTTGACCTACTGAATGCGAATCTGGACTGCTGCTTTGGCATGTGACATTACCATTTGAATGATGCTGCCACGAAGAAGCTCTTAAATGCAAGCAGACCAACTAAAATGTCTTTCAAAAGTGAGATGTATTGACACCCTTAGTGGTGAAGAAGCTAACACGGCCCTTCCAACAAACCGTTAGAATAGAAATGTAGCCGCAAACATCTTGCAAGTCTACTCAGCAAAGTTTATAACTTGCTGTATCACAATCAAACACACTAAAAATTGGATTATAGAATGAGATGAAAGAAAAACAATCACCACACCCATAGCGCTTGCTGACTTACCTGCATAAAAGCAGACCGTTTATGCTCTTTTATTCATTTTGTTAATGTTTCGTGTGCCTCTAAAACCTCCTGGCTTTAGAGGGATGCACTTTTCTGGTACTGAATGGGCCTACCTACTGGAACCTTAAAACAACATAAAAATGGTAAACTTAGCATTCCTGGATATTTACTATTTATGTTGTATGAGAAAGAGAAATATTTTTTATTGTTTATTCTTAAATTGATTTTGTTCTAGAGTACCTAATAAGGGTAACACATATGTAAGTGGTTGTCTCACTTCATTCATCTGGGTGTGTGCTCTGTCTCATATCTTGGAAACAGCTAGGCATCTTCCTTCAGGCATTCCCAATGGTGTTTCTAGGCTCCCACATGAGTTTAGGAGCATCATTTCCCACACCAACTCACTGAACTTGCTTCCTCCTTATTCATTTATTAGTCTGGTCCTGGGAAGAGAAAGAGAAAAACCCACAAAGGCCATAGGATAGATGGCTATACTCTGCCCAGTTTGAGTCATGGAGTATCTTGAACCGTGGCCGGTGTGTATCATTTGAGGGCCAAAAGGCTAAATGAACATCTTTCTGCACATCATTCATGAGTTACTGTTTGGAGATGGCAACGTCCCATCGCTTTTACATAGCCCCACACTCAAAGCTGTTTTGGAGGGTCTGATGTTTTACAAATTCCTATCTAACCAATGCTAGCCAGCATGAAAGTGCAGCACTCTCAATTAGAGCTAAGAGGATTTAGGTGAAGCTTGTGAAAGACTTTGTGCCTTAGTTGACTGCAGGGAAAAAATCATCAGAGATTGGATGTACTGGCAGCCAGCGGAGATGATTAGGGCAATCCTTTAACCAGAAGAATCAGGACATGGCTCTCAGGTTAAATGTGGCTACACAACTAGGGAGCTGGGAGGGTGATTGCACCGACCTGAGGAACTTCTAATCAGTATGCGTTCGTCAGCTCCCAGGTTCGGTTTGATAGCTATGTCTGGCGGCTTCTCCTTTGCAACCAAATCTTTGAGGAACCTCTTTGATTAAACACCCACATGTTTTAAACCTCAATTTGTGAAGCCTGCATGCAGAGAGGCACCCCCTAGAAAAACAAAGAGGGTAGCCCAAACTGGGAGGTAACTGAGTCCTCGGTATAACACCAAAAGAAGCTTTCTTAGCTCAGTGGAACATAAGACAGGTAAACTGAGAAATCCGCTGTTTGATTTGAATGGAGGTCAAACCTAAGTCACCCTCAGCACTGAACCTTTATATTTATTTAGATGAACACTACAGTTGTAGCAAAGTTCTAAAAGAGTGGCTCATTTAAAGTTACGATGCGGGTAGGGCTCCATGTGGCACCCACCAGTCGCTGTGCAGACATGGGCATCTGTTGACAATGCTGGAATCAATGGCACTGGCGTCGGTGGAGTTGGGCTTCAGTGCGGGATGGGACAGTGCTCATGTACCTCCAAGCGGTGTCCGCAGGCAGCGGATTCAGAGTCAGCATAGTGTGTCATTGTTGGGGATACCAAAGCTCAGGTGTGAGAGAGGCGATGCGGAGTGCGGGCCCACAGGTCACGGTGCAAGCAGCAGCTCGGTGTCGGCATCAGGTGGAGGCGGCGGTGAGACCAGGGTTACAGTATGAAGTGGGGCACGGCTCAGTGCGGCGGGGTCAGGTCACGGTGCAGGCAGAAGCGTTGTTGACTGCGTTGTGGTGGTTTTTCTTCTGTTGCAGCACAAAAGCCCCAGTTCCTAGTGCTGTAGGCAGATGAATCTGATTTCCTTGATATCCCCGAGACTTCCAACAGAAGGCAAGCTCTACTTCAAGCCCTTGGAGAAACTTCACAAGCTGGATACACAGCAAAGCCAGTCTTTGTCCTCTCTAAGGCCGAAGCAGCAACTGTTGGCCAACCCAGCAAGGCACACACAGCAAAGAGGCAGTACTCCTCCTCCAGCTCTTCTTCTTGGCAGAAGTTCCTCTTGATCCAGAAGTGTTCTAAAAGTCTGGGGGTTTGGGCCCACTACATATACTCATTTCTGCATTTAGAGTAGGCAAACTTCAAAGGAAAGTCTCTGTTGTTCACGAGATCCTGCCTTGCCCAGGCCTGGCTCCAGACGCACTTCAGGGGTCTGTGACTGCATTGTGTGAGGACAGGCACCCTCCCCACTCTAGCCCAGGAAGACTCATCAGGATATACAGGACACACCTCAACTTCCTTTGTGTCACTGTCTAGAGGAAATTCACTAACAGCCCAACTGTCAGTCTGACCCAGACGTGGATTCCACAGGCAGGCAGAGGCACAGAATGGTTAAGCAAGAAAATTCCCACTTTCTACAAGTGTCATTTTCAAACAGACAATCTAAAAAACAAATCTACCAAAATATGTATTTTTAAATTGTGAGTTCAGAGACCCCAAACTCCATATCTCAATCTGCTCCCAATGGGAAATTGCACTTAAAAGATATTTAAAGGCAGTCCCCATGTTACCCTATGGCAGAGATAGGCCTTGCAATAGTGAAAACGAATTTGGCACCAGTACATGTCTTACCTTTTAAATACACTGCACCCTGCCCCTGGGGCTACCTTGGGCCTACCTTAGGGGTGACTTCCATGTATTAAAAGGGAAGGTTTGGGCCTGGCAAATGGATACACTTGCCAGGTTGAATTGGCAGTGCAAAACTACAGACACTGCAGTGGCAGGTCTGAAACATGTTTACAGTACTACTCCTGTGGGTGGCACAATCAGTGCTGCAGGCCCACTAGTAGCATTTAATTGACAGGCCCTGGGCGCACACAGTGCATTTCACTAAGGACTTACTAGTAAATCAAATATGGCAATAATGGATAAACCAATCACCAATACAGTTTACAAAGGGAACACTTGCACTTTAGCACTGATCTGCAGTGGTAAAGTGCGCAGACAATAAACAAGCAAAACAGATCTGAAAAAATAGGAGGAAGAAGGCAAAACATTTAGGGATAACCCTGCAAAAAAGGCCATTTCCAACAGGAAATTGATTCAGTCAGTGTCAGATGCCCAGTTAAAAGGTCTTCTTAATAGACTGGATGACAAAGTTCTACTGTTCACAAATAGAGTCGAAGGGCTAAGATATTGAGTTTCAGACACTGAGGATCAGCAGTTTAGGTGCCAGGGGCCTTTAGGTCAACGTGATAAAGATCTAGCACAATTGAAAATCAAAAAAGAAGAGCTAGAAGACCACTCCTGTAGCTCCAGCCTATGTTTTGTGGGTATACCTGAATATAAAAAAGCTGGTATTGGTCCAGTCATTTTTGATCGAAAAATTTATTCAAATTCATGTTTTGTCTAAAATCCTTCACAGCCGTTATCTGATAGAGACATCTAGCTGCAGACTCCTTAACTTAGAATCTTCCCCAGGTGCTAGTCTGAATCTGGAAACTTATTCCCCTAGTATATCTGGGCATCGGCAGAGGGCGTCCCGCGACTCCGTAATGACGTCATCTGCCAGAGGTGATGCCAATGGAGTCAATATAACCCCCCTGCTGATGCACTGACGTCAGTTCCTTCTTTTCCAGGCTGAGAGTTGTTCTGGCTGTTTTTTTGGCCTCCTACGTTTTTGCCATATTCGGAACAGTGTGCTTATGTCTTCAGGATTTAAACCCTATGGGTCCTATGGATGGCAGATGTTGGCTCCAGATCCTCATTCAGTGTGAATGGGGTGCCTGGGTGAGCACCATGACGCAGGAGACTGCGGCTCCTGTCAGCAACTTCGGCCGAAGGCTCTTGGCAACGGTAGGATGAAGCTTGTAGTGGTGCAGATGGCAGAGTCTCGGCCTTCCCATTGTATGAAATCTCCTTCTCGGTCTGACATTAGTTCGCTGAGCCGCTCGAGGAGTCGCTCTTGTGGAAAAACTGTCTCTGTCCAAAGGTAAGTCACATAGACGGTCAAGGCCTCGGCATTTACCGACCTTACCGCAGTCGACCTCCTGTCATTTCTCTGCCGAGGAGGCGAGGTCAAGCTCTGCCCGCACCTTTCCACCTTTCCTGGAGATGGGGCGACTCTAGACCAGATGCATGCATATTATTCTTCTCTGCATGCCATCTTTGGTCAGCCACCTTCCTCTGGAGTGCCTGTTGGTCCCAAGGAAGTCTGCAGTACCTTGAATGTGCCCACGCCTACGGGTTCGCCCTCAGCTTCAGTTAGGCCTACAGTGCCTTTTGACTGGACAGAATCCTGCTATGCCGGTGCACAGTCCTTTAGGGTGCCCACCTTCAGCGCCAATATCCGATCAGCCAACTCTGGCGACTTCAGTGGCGGCATCAATCGAAGTTGACTCCCCTTCTCCATCTGACGTCGATGTTGAGGTATTGCCTTCTTGATGCCGGTCGATGTCGGGAACAGCTCCGGTCCTTCCTCCACAAGACCCATTCCTGTTGTTCCTGCTGCAGAAAATGGTGGAGAGGCAGTACTGGAGTCGGGCCTCCTAGAGAGCACAGCTGGTTGTCTACTCTGGCTACTGCTAGTGGCTTGGATTCTTCTCTGACTTCAGGCCTCTTTTCCCCTCCTGGACTTGCTACGGAAGTGAGTTTCTCCATTGCAGACATGCTGAAGAGGATTGCGGAGGTGTTAAGTCTAACCTTCCCTTAATGGATTTGACTTCCGATCCTTTAATTGATATTCACCATCAAAGCCAGACTGGGGTTGAGCCAGTGCTCCCTTATAGTTAGGCACTACATGATGTCTTGTTGGGTGCTTAGGCTAAGCCTCCTACAGGGGCCCCTGTTGACAGAGATATATCCAACAGGAACCGACTTGCCGTGGGTGGTTCACCTTGTTTGCTCAGACATCCTACTCCTCACAGTTGTGGCACGGGCCACTTTCACTTTCCTTGACTGATATAGGGTCTCTCCCCACCTACTCCTCCTGATAGAAAGTCCAGGACTAGAAGTCTGTAGCAGGCATATTTTTCCTCCACAGGTACTGCTCTACGTTCTGTGAACAGGTCTTGTGTTCTTGAGTGTTTCTCTCATTCATTATGGGACTCTAGCGAACAGTTTACCCTGACTTCCAGGTGAGGTCAAGAGTGCTCTTACTCCTATAATTTAGGACGAGTGGAATGCAGCTAAATTAATCGTTCACTGAGGCATGGATTCCACTGACTGTGGGTCGAGCTATGGCTTCCTCAGTTGCACTCCGTGGCTGTGCCTGGTTACGTACCTCAGGGTTCTCAGTGCCAATCCAATCTACATTACTTGAAGTGCCATTTAATGGTGCCCATTTGTTTGGTGCACAGACTGACTCAGCCTTGAGACGTTTTTGAGACAAAAGGGGTGGAGCACGGAGTTAACTTTGTTTCTCTTTCTATCCTTTGGCTCTTCATCTCTACTGTCAGTGTTCCTCATGTCAGTCTTGCTTCTGCTGGGCCTTGAGGCTTTCAGTTATCTTAATATTTATTTAATTCGAATGCCCGGTGGGAGCTCCTTCTTGCCAGGTGCTGAGTTTCCGTGGCTTGTCATTGCCATAATGTGGTGTTGTGACAGCCTGTGCACTTTTTCATGCATGGATTTTTTAGGCTTCTTTCTTTATCATTATTACTTGATGTAAAGTAATGATTTCTGCTTTAAGTTTTGTCAGTGTTGCTCAAATAGAGGTTATCATTTATAGCCCACCTGATTTAAGGTGATACTGTTTGCTTCACTCTGAAGGCAAGCTTATGCTTAAGAGTCATTACATGTCTGGTATTCTAAGTGGGGTATTTATGTCCTATGCTGGTATGCTAAAGAGCATTTTTATCTGTTTTTTCCTTTCATGGTTTTTTCCCCATTTCGCTCTTGACAGAGAGTTAGTTTTTTTTTTATTTTATTTTTTTACTTTTGCATTCATACAATTTTAGTAGTAATCCTTATAGGGAACTGGGGATATTACCAACTCTTTTGGTTTTCTGTGCCTCTGAGAATATTGTGTACTTTGTCCTCTTGTACTGTCAAATAGGTTAGCTGTTGTGCTTCACTTTTTGACACGTACATTTATCTTTTTCCTCTGATAAAACTCTCTTCTTCAGGATTTTCAGCCTTTTTTTTTTTTTGTCTTATAGGGTTCAATTATGTATTCCTTGCAGTTTACGTATTTTCTACACTTTGGTGTAGACTTTTCTATAGTGTCGAACTATCCTATGCAACATTCTAATTTCTTTTCCTAACTTCAGTGAGTCCATAATAAGTCTTCATGGACATGTACCTCTTTGTCATTTTTGCTTAGTCTACTGTGTAGACTTCTTGTTATTGAACTCTTTGGAGTTCTTTTACATTTGCTGCCCTTGTGTGCAGGACTTCCTTCCTTTGGAAGGATTTTTCCCTTTTTCAGGGGTACTTCTTCTTCTCTATGACAATATTATATCTGTCATATTTGATAAGGTTTATTATTGATACCTCATATAGGTCCAGTTGCTTTCTTTTTTCATGACTCTATTGTAGTTGAGTTCCCACTTGGAGGTGTGTTGTTATTGGATGTATTCATTAAATTCGGACTGATTCTTTTCCTAAGAATCTAGTTAGTTGTATAGTTTCTCCATTGTGGTCTTTCTACTGTATCCTTTGATCCTATATTGACCTCTGTTTCCACTTCTATAACAAGGCCATTCTTGCCTGAAAAAAAAGAATAAAATAAATAAAAGTTGTCACTTTGTGACAAACATATATACATCTATGGGTGTTATATATATACATATATATATATATATACATATATATACATATATATATATGTATATATATATGTGTGTGTGTATGTATGTGTGCACATGTTAACACATATGGATATACGCTTGGTACTACATAGGCATTGGATCTTTCCTCCTATGTCGATAGATGTGTATTTTATGCATCTTGATGATGATTTTCTTATTTTTGTTACTTTTTCTGGAGGTAAAGTAGTTCATATGCCACATGATTAGTCTTGTTCTCTTCATTGGGGGCAACTGTCTGTTTTCTCTGCACGAGATACTCTTATTATGTTGCTTTTCGATGTAGGTCTGATTGGTATATACTTTTCTATGGTGAGAGGTTCTGCTCCATGGCCAGTTATGCTACTCTGTGTTCCAACAGCGTGGATTCTGCAATTACGGTCTAAATCTAGGAATGGATAGATGTATATCCGCTAGCTTAGTTGTGTAGGAATGCACCCTCTTTTTGACATAGCTACCCTCACTGTCATTATGACTGGACTGTTTTCATTGAGATCTTACTAACCAGGAACCCAGTGATTGGTTGATTAGAACTTTACACACCCCACAATTGGCATAGTGGTGCCCCCATATAAGTCCCTAGTATATGGTACCTGGGTACCTAGAGTGTTAGGACACCAGGGGTTCGCCATGGGCTGCAGCATGTATTATGCCACCTTTGGGAGCCCATGCAAAATGTGTCTGCAGGCCTGCCATTGCAGCCTGCGTGAAAAGGTGCATGCACCTTTTCACCACAGGTCATTGCACCAGGTCACTGTAGGTGACCGCTATGGTAGGCTCTCCTAGCCCAGAGGGCAGGGTGCATGTCCCTGACTGTGCATTCTTTGAGGTCGACAAGACTCCAGCCTGCACCAAGAAGTAAGAAGGAATCTCCCTTGGAGTGAAGGAGTCACTCCCCTGCATCTGCAGGCACCAACTGCAATAATGACCGGCTGCATGAATCTTCTCTCTGCCAGAACTGCATGGATCCTGCATCACGTACTGCAATCATTTTCTTAAGTCCTCCTGATGGGTTTGGGGAAAACCAGGTACCTAGCTCTGCTCTCCTGGTCACTGGGGGGTTTCTCTGGTACTCACGTCTTGGGGTTCCTAGTTCCATCAGCTCCCCTCTAACGATTTCACATCCTTGGGTGGGGGACTGTATCTCGCATTCCACTTGTTTAGTATATGGTTTCGCCCTCCCCTAGGGCCTACTCTGTTTTCTAATATTTTTGCCAATGCTTGCTGTTTTATGCTCCTCACTGATTGCTATTGTGTATATAATTAGTGTGCCTACTTACCTCCAGTTGGGAGGACTGCCTAATAGTTTTCTAGTGTTTGTGTTACCATAATAAAGTATCCTTATTTTTGTAATGATGTGTGGTTCTTTCATGTATGATAGTGCTGTGTGACTATAGTGGTATTCCATAAAATTTGCATGTCTCCTTGATAAGTCCTGGCTGCTCGTCCACAGCTACCTCTAGAGAACCTTGGCTTCCTAGACACTGCCTACACTTCACTAATAGGGGATACCTGGACCTGGTATAGGGTGATAAGAATGTAGGTGTCAACCAGCCCAGCTTCCTACAAGTTGCTTCTACTATCATCCAATCACGGGTAGTCTTTCTTAGCCATGTTTGCTTCTCTTTATGATCACAATACTGTGGTCATTTCCACAGTCTTGCTGTTCTGTTCAAACATGGGCTTTCATTCCTTTAAAAGAGTGAGTAGCTTTACCTTAGTTACCTTTTACACTGGTTGCTCATGTTCACATAGCTTTCTTCATTCCATGATTTTATGGTTCCCAAGTCCTAATCAGTGGTTCCTCTGTGGAGTCCATGGGCGTGCCATATGTTAAGGCTCACATACCTTCTTCTGTATGTTGGTCTTTTCAAATTTTTTTAGACCGCTTCCGTTCTCAGAACATAATTTTCAGGGTATAGAACATAATTTTATTTGTGCGGGCATGGGTATGTTTCTACCCATGTTCTTACCGTTTTTATATCCCTTTTCTTACAGTTGTCTGTTTCCTAATGAGGATGTTCTTCCTCATGGGTATTTTTTCGTATACTTAGTATTTTTCTCCAGTACTAAATCCGTTTTCCTTCTGCATAAATGGCTTTCCCTGTGGTTAAGTTGCTTATGACACATAACATGGATGAGTTTATTCTATGCTCTAACATGGATGAGCTTCTTTCTGTGCTCTCCTGTTTTATTGTGTTATTCACCTGTGCTTACTTCCACAGGTTGAGATGTCATTGAGTGTTATTATTCTCCCTCATTTTTCTTCTTCTCCAGTCTTTTACTCTTGTTCTTGACCGGTTTCATGACACTTAGACTCTTTCGAGGATCTCCGTTCACAGCCCCGCCTCCAGGTTTTTTATACTTTGGTATCTGATAAGGAATCTGCGGCTAGATGTCTCTATCAGCTGAACAAGTTACTTACCTTCGGTAAAAATGTAACTTGTAGATACAAGATCTAACCGCAGATTCCTTAACGGCCATCCCATCTTCCTCACTCTGGGAATCAAGTCCCTCTGTGGTCTCCATACTTTTCATATTGTAAATCTACACCTAGGTTTAAGACATAGGTGATAATTGACACAAGGGTGTCTTTTATTTGAAGCACACTGTTTCCATTACCAGTTTCTATTGGGGCTTCAGGTTTTGAGCGCATTAAAAAATCATGTAAAAACTGACACCAGCGCATCAGCGGGGGTGTTATATGGACACTGTTGACCTCAAATCTGGCGCACTGTGTCATTATGGAGTGGCGCGGCACCCTATGCCGATGCCCAGACGTACTAGGGGAAAAAGTTTCCGGATCCAGGCTGGCGCCTGGGGAAGATACTAAGTTAAGTAATCTGCGGCTAGATCCTGTCTCCACCAGATACATCGTTTCCAAAGGTAAGTAACTTGTTCATCTCTGCAAGTGAAATTTTAAAGAGTACATGTTTAAAGAACTGATTTTGTCTAACACTGTCATCACAAAATCCTTCAAAGTTAATAACGTATTTGATGTTTGTATATTTTCTGGTATGGTGATCAAAACTGCACGGATACTCAAAGAATTCAAAAACATGACTTACCAATTCAGATCAACTTGTACACAGGCTTCCATAGTTCAGCAAGTTAAGCTGAAAGTCCTACATAAAGAGAAGTCTGAATTTTCATAGATGTAAAAGAAGTACAATTCTGTCTTGATTAAATCATTTTGAAGACCTACAATTGATTTTTGATAAATTTGCAATTATGACCTAGTTACTGGTTCACTGGGGATAGTTTATCTCTGAGAGAACTGGTAGGCTACAGGTGCTGATCCATGGCACCAAAAGAGTGTTTTAACTAGCTAATGCGGGCCACAAGCAAGTAAAGTCTCCAGTTTCGGCAGTATTGGGTGGGATAACTGGTAGGGGGTTGGTTGGGGAGTAAGGCATAAACGGGTAATATGCAAGAAAATAAATAAAGACACTAGTAAAAGAGATAATGAAGCTGTATACGAATTGAATTGTATACAAATCAGTAACTACGATTTGATGTCAGTTTTAAATGTAAAGTCGTGAAATGTCAATAGTTTAAACAATATGAAGAAATATAAGGCATTAATGAGATGGTTAAGAGACCCCCTTTAAAAGTAGAAAACAAAACTTTGGGTCCCTAATTGGATATCTTATGTATTTTTCATCTGCTCATGCATCTAATAGAGATATTGTCATTTATTTTAAACAGTCTCAAAGCTTAAAAATCCTTCAAACTATTCATATTAAGAAGGGTGGTGGGTAATGATTACATCTTCTATTCAAAACAATCCTTAAACTGGTTAGCTGTTGCAGCCAGGTAGAATTTTCATCCTTGGCGTGGTCTCCCTTAACTTTTTGCCTCTGTTTACCAAGTTGTTGATGTGTGCTGGACCCTGTTTTTGCTGTTTTTGTTACTCTGGGCACTTTACCACTGCTAAAGTGCAAGTGCTCCTATACAAAAAGTGTATGTAATTGGCTTATCCATGATTGGTATATTTGATTTACTAGTAAGTCCCTAGTAAAGTGCACTAGAGGTGCCCAGGGCCTGTATATCAAATGCTACTAGCGGGCCTGCAGCACTGGTTGTGCGACCCACATTAGTAGCTCTGTAATCATGTCTCAGACCTGCCACTGCAGTGTCTGTGTGTGCAGTTTTTAACTGTAACTTCGACTTGGCAAGTGTACCCACTTGCCAGGCCTAAACCTTCTATTTTCTTGCATGTAAGGCACCACTAAGGTAGGCCCTAAGTAGCCCCAAGGGCAGGGTGCAGTGTATGGTTAAGCTAGGACATATAGTAATGTGTTTTATATGTCCTGACAGTGAAATATTGTTAAATTCGTTTTCACTGTTGCAAGGCCTGTCCCTCTCATAGGTTAACATAGGGGCTACCTTTAAATATGATTAAAGTGTAGATTTCCTTTGAGAGCTAATAGACATGTGGAGTGTGCTCACAATTAAAAAATACATCTTTTAGTAAAGTTGATTTTAAGATTGTGTGTTTGAAAATGCCACTTTTAGAAAGTGGGAATTTTCTTGATTAAACCATTTCTCTGACTCTGCCTGTTTGTGGATTCCTTGTCTGGGTCAGTTTGACAGTTGGACTGGTTGCACCTCTCACTAGACAGTGAAACAAAGGGAGCTGGGGTGTAGTCTGCATTTCCTGATGAGCCATCTGTGGTAGGAAGGAGGGGAGGAGTGGTCCCTCACACCTGAAAGGGCTGTGCCTGCCCTCACACAATGCAGTCTCCAACTCCCTGGTGTGTGTCTGGGCCCTGGCTTGGGCAAGGCAGGATTTCACAAACAAGAGAGACTTTCCTTTGAAGTAGGCCTACTTCAAAGGGCAAAATGGGTATAAGAAGGGCACCCAAAACCACAGACTTTAGAACACTTCTGGAAACCAAGAGGAACCTCTGCCTGGAGAAGAGCTGAAGATCTGAGGAAGAAGAGCTGCCCTGCCTGTGCTTTGTGGAGCTATCCTGCAGTTGCTGCTTCTGCCTGTGCTAGAGGACAAATACTGGACTTTGTGTTGCCTTCCTTCTTGTGAAGATCTCCAAGGGCTTGATTTAGAGGTTGCCTCCTGTTGTTTGAGGTCTGAGGGACAGCAAAGACTTCTCTCTTCCAACACCTGGAGTCTCTGGAGAGACTCCTACTCAGCCAGGTGGTGCACATCCAGTCCCTGGGACCCTGAAAGGAGAAGCTGGCAGCCCAAGAGTGAGAAATCCACGCATAGACTGCAGTGAAGGGAAAAGATCAACGCAACTCTGATCTGCGGCTGAAAAGTTGACGCTCCACCGGCTTCACGGCTGAAAATCGACAGTAGTCTGCAAGCAACCAGAAGATCGACGCCCACGGTTGGAGAAATGACTCACAGCATTGCTGAAGGAGGCTGGTGAGATCGCAACCCACGCTGCATGGTTTTCAGACCATCGTGCAGCTGAATTTCTGACACAAACACCGCTGGGCGTGCAAAAACGACACAAGGCCTGGCCGGACCCGAGAGTACTGACCGTATTGACGCATCTCTCTCCTGCGGAGAGAAGAAATGATGCACACTGACCCAACCGAAGGAGAACCGCCGCTAGGTCTCGCTCGTGAGTGATATCAACGTATCGGAAGCCCTTTTTGACGCACACTCACCAGTGCAGGGGTTATTTTTGACACACCCAAGGTACATTGTCACGCTAACAGCGTTGTGTTTAAAACTACATGAAGACTCTTTTTGCTTTTTAATTGATAACTTGACTTGTGCATTGTGGATTTTTGTCATTTTGGTCTTGTTTTGTTTAGATAAGTATTTTCTATTTTTTCTAAACCTGTGTTGTGTTTCATTTTGTAGTGTTTTCCTTAAGTTACTGTGTATGTTGGTACAAATACTTTACACCTAGCACTCTGAAGTTAAGCCTGTTGCTCATGCCAAGCTACCAATGGGGTGAGCGGGGGTTAACAAAGGGTGATTCTCTTTTACCCTGACTAGAGTGAGGGTCCTTGATTGGACAGGGGGGTAACCTGACTGCCAACCAAAGACCCCATTTCTAACAAGCCCTCTAGAGGACAACTGCAAATGTTTGCAGCAGCTAAATTTTTCTTAATGCCTTTTACAGGCCATCTGATAGTGGGAGGTGATTTCAGCTGTTTACAGTCTGTTACTCTAGACATGTTGCTGAAAGTTAAGACTACATAAACCTGTACTTTGAAACCTGTACTGCTAGGTCATCACTGAAATTATTTTTGTGTCTTTAAAAAAAACATTTAACTCAGCATTCCATTTAGATTGTTTCTTAATCTTACAACATATCATAAGGAAAAAAGTAGAAATGATTGCCAGTCACCTTTCCAATCATTATTTTGTTCAAATTGAAGTAGAATTCAAATCATTTTATTCTCCCAGTACCAGATAGACTTTTAGTAAAGAACTACTCCAGGATCATGATTGGGTATGAGATTTGTTTCGTTTTATCAAGGAATTTATTTCAAATACCTATACAACCAGCAAAGTTAGCTATGTGGGAAACATTTAAGGCTGCGTTAAAGGCTTATAATATTGGCTATTTATCGACACAGAAAATACTATGACATGCTGAAATCAGAGCTATGCAAAAAGATGTAGAACATGTTGCTTCCTTAATGTTAATTCGAAGTCCAATTGAGAGTAGAACTGAATGGGGAAAAAGCAAAGCAATTTTTAAAAATATTTTATACTTTAAGAGAGCAAATAATTAATGATAAAACACTAAGACAACATGTTTATGAAGAGAGTGAACACATGGATAAATTGTTAGCATGGGCAGCAAAAGCCAGAATTAATCAGAATCGGATAATCGTAATCTTAGAGCCGGCCTAGAAGAGTTTCCTTTTTTTTTTTTTTTTGCAACTTTATACATTGATCTGTACAGCTTAAAGGTAAGTGGGAGGCAGATAACTGAGTACTTGGATAAAATTCAGATTCTCAAAATAATTAGTAAATAGGCACATGAATACATTAGACCCATTTCCAAACCTGAATTAGCACTGTTGTTAGAAAGTTTATTGAACAGGAAGGCTTGTGGTAATGATAACCTGCCTTCAGAATTTAATAAATTATTTTTCTTCTAAATGAATTAAAAGTATTACAAAATGAAATCATTATGGCTGGATCCATTCCAGATTTTATTTGCTCCAATGTTTGTACAATTTCATATAGATCAATAAGTCTGTTAAATTTGTATTATTCACGACATGCATAAATCTTTGCTAACTATCTCGCTGCTGCTATCTCAGTTTACACTGAGCCTAACAAATGTATCTAGTAAAGCCACTATTGTAAATTATTCAAAACACAGGCAAGATTCAAGTTGCCAAGTGTACTCATCAAGGGTACGCCACGTCTCTGTTGCAATTTGCACTTTTTGTAGAGCCTTTGGCAGTTACAGTTCATGCTGATAATAGGATTGAACCTCTGATTCCCCAAATGATTAAACTGAAGCTATATGCAGATAATATGCTTTTGGGTTTCAAAGTTGAGAACGACCAATATAACTTGTACACTGGATAAGATTCTGAATTTTAACAAGATTAAAACTTCTAAAGGCTGACTTGAAAACCTCCAAGATGTTTCCTCATGTTGTAGATAAAGCACTATTAGTAGCCCCAGGAATGGGCTTGGCAGCTGGTATAGGATTCTTTAGCAGGATACCAATGCTTACATCCATCCAGTGCACATGAGTTAGGTTAATTCACCCCATGTCAGATTGCTATGTCGGGTAAAACATTCTGGCAAGTGCTCCACTAAAAAGAGCAAGGGAAGAGAGCCCCCCGATGAAGTGATGGAGCCCGTCTTTGTACTTTGAATTTAAGGCATCATGATGCATGTCGCAGGCTCAGAGACGAAGAAAATAAATGACACAACAACTCGAGCACCAGGACTCCGAGCACCAGGACTCCTAACTCACCAACTCTAAATACCAGTGATCCTGTATTCATTTTAGGGTGAATCCTGAACAATGGTGTCAGCCATTTATTGACATTTGATTAAGCACTTATGAATCCTTTTTGGTGCTTACTTTATTATTTTCTTTTTTATGAAAACTCCAAACTTTAGGAACTTTTGTATTTATTTGGGGACCCAGACTGATTGTAGAGTACGTTTTCACAAAGCCGGTTAGTGTATGGGGGATATTATTTGTTTTCTATTCACTGCCATAAAATGTAGTCCCCCCTGATTAAATGTGGGGCGGTGTTGACGATGGTCCTATCCAGGAAAACCTATTTTTTCGTATTTTGTGCTTCTACTCCTTTATTAGGGCCACATTTCTCATAGTCAGTTTTTTGTGTCTTTCAGTGCTTCGTCTCTTCATGAGGGGATTGCTTGCAGTCTGTTCTTCTCTGCGACAAAGCTTGAAACCAGTTGTCTTTTGTGATGCAGGCAGCTCTGCAAGTGCTTTAGCATTGCCATATGGTGATTTTATGCAGTAAAATAAAATTTGGTACATGGCTTTTACTTATGAACTCCTATCGCTCACCTTCATGCATGGTCGTAACAGGCACATTAACAGCAGCATTCGCTGAATAAGGTCCCAGCTAAAACCACTCCTTCCTAAGGTTATGGTTCCCAGCCTGTGCTGCTGA
This sequence comes from Pleurodeles waltl, assembly GCF_031143425.1. Lineage (NCBI taxonomy): Eukaryota > Metazoa > Chordata > Amphibia > Caudata > Salamandridae > Pleurodeles > Pleurodeles waltl. The sequence goes on along the minus strand of NC_090443.1, from coordinate 829,261,727 downwards.
TCCTGACCTCCACCCTCCGTATTTTCTTCTCTCGAGTATTCTGCAGGTCTAGGATATCTTCTTCCGCTGCATATATAAATCCTCCTCAACTGTGCAAGGATTATCAGTACAACAGCCAAGATGTCTGAAGCTGTGTTTGAAGACGGTGCTTCGTTATGCTTCTTGCTGGTGGCACCTCGTGAAGGTGCTGGCCCTGTGCATCATGCAAAATGAGTGACCTTTTCTTCAACTTCAGGCCACGTGGACTGTACTGATTGCAAGCACATATCTAGGTTTTTGACTGTTTATTAAACTATTCTGTAAATAGATGTTTTGCCAGCATTAAATGTTTCATAGATTCACACGGTTAAATGCCATCGGGATGTGAATGCCTTGAATTTCAACACATCAGTAAACAGTATTCACATACTCTGTGACAAAACCATTATGCTTATTTATTAACACATTCACGTCTTTGTAAACTGTTGAAACTTCTGCCAGGTGGATAGCTCAGCGCATTACCTCCACTAAGGACAACCATATTTCAGATTTCTATCATCTTAATGGGGAGATGCCCCATAGCTGAGCTCTGCTCTGTCTCTCTCGTGCAAATAAGAATCTTCATTTATTTTACTAGTGCTTACAGGGGGGTCTTTTTTTCTACGTTTAGCCTCACTGGCTGGTGAATTATTGTGTCTCTGGACAAGGAGAGATTTGCTTTTAAATATCTGAAACTCTTGTGAAGAAAAAAAAAATCCTTCATTAGATCATGTTCCGCAGCCTGTGTGAAGTGACCTGCCATCCACTTCCCGATAAAAGGCACAAAAACCAAAGCATTCTACACATGAATGTTATAAACAGGTGTCCACTAAGGTAGCTTGTAAGAAGAAACTTCTCTATTCTTCTCACAATTCTATTTAAAAAAATGAACACGCCTGTGAATAAAGGGAGCTTGCAAAATAAGATTCTGTACATTTCTTTTTTTTGCAGAAAACGGTTCTGAGAAAGGAGCAGTGCCGACACGACAAGCCTGCAACCACTCCTCTAACGTTCCCCCCCCAAATCATTCCCTTCATTCCAACCCTTATTGTGACGTTAACCTTCTGCTATTAACATTCTAATCACCACATATCTTCCCCCCAACAAACGTTTACATTTTATTTTTTTCAACAAAAAAAAAAATTGTATATATAAGTATAGATAAACACAAACAGATAGCAAAATAGCATTTTCCAAAGAATTAAATGAATAACTTATTACATATTCATTAAGGTACTTCGGTAATTTTCTTTCTCTTTGACTTTTGCGAAACTCACATCGAATAGGCACATACCCGGTACCATTTTGGGTACTAGACCCGGACCCAACATCATCACCACCATCAAAATGCACCCCATCTGGTTTCAACACAGAATCATTACCCCTAAATACCCATTAACATCATCTTGTCCTTTGTGCTCTTCCCCCTCATGTATATTGATACCTTTACACAAACTCACATGCCGCAAATTACGTATCCTCCCGTCTTCAGGCTTGACAGCACCATCCAAAACCTTCGCAGTTTTCATAGGACTCGACCACTGATTAGCTCCTTTACTTATTAACCAGGATTCCTCACACACACGTACTGCCCAACTAGTACGTGGGATATAGATCTCCCTTTATTGAATTTGTTCAACACTATATCTTGATACTCTTGTACACGTTTCCTCATAGAATTGTAGTCCTCTGTGGATGTCTCTATTTGTCTTTTATTTTTCAACCACCAAGGAATTAATTTAGAAGAGGGCTTTCTCCCTCTCAATAATTCAAATGGTGTCATCCCTGTTACAGAATGGGGTGTCATCCTGTAAGATAACAACATACTTTGGATAGCTTCTTTCCACGATAAATTGGCTGCAAATGCCAACTGTATGGCTTCCTTAATTACCCTATTAAACCTTTCAACCTGACCATTGCCTTGTGGATGATATACCGAGACCCTCACATGTTTCACCCTACAACTCTTCAAGAAGGACTGCATTTTACTAGACGTAAGTTGTACTCCATTATCTGAAACAAGGGTTTTAGGAATACCTTCCCTGGCAAAGACATCTTTTAAAAATTCAATGACCGTATCAGTGGTTACATTGCTAACCATGCGAACTTTCAGCCATTTGGAAAAATAATCAATTAGGACAATAGCAAATGATTCCTTGACATGTAATGTGACAAATGGTCCCATAAAATCAATTGCCACCTTTCGCCACGGTACTTCAGGCAATTCAACCATTTGCAACGGGACTACCAAAGGTTTAATAGTCTTATCACTCAACTTACATGCACTGCACTCTCTTACCCAACGGTCCCCCATACCATCCAAACCTTGCCACCAAACATTTTTGTTTATTTTCCTCCTGATGCTTGCCATATCGCCATGACCTTCATGTCCCAACCTAACAATAGTTTTTCGCATTCCATAAGGATGTACAATTTTGTCACGCTTCAAAATAATCCCATTAGACACTGACAATTCATCCTTGACTTTCCAATATGCACCACAGTCACCTTGCAATAGCCGTTCTGATGGCCACCCCTTCATTATAAATTCCTTTACTTTCAATAATATCTCATCTTTTTGCATTTCCTTCATCCATACTTCCTCAGATATGCCCAAATCCATTTTATCATTTTGCAGGAACATCACATCACATTCACTGTCAACAATCTCCTCAACCCTTCCATTTTCCAAGGGTAACCGAGACAACCCATCCACCACACAATTATTTTTCCCTGGAAGGTGCAAAATCTCATAATGATACATTTATAATTTGGAAGCAAGTCTTGTTAATCGTGGAGTATGATTTTTTCCAACCCCCCCCCCCACACCCACCCCCCTGAACTCAAAATGTTCACCAGTGGTTTATGATCCGTACAAAGCTTGAATTTACGTGCCCATATATGCATCCTAAACAGTTGCACAACCCAAGTAGCAGCTAACAATTCCCTTTCAATCACGGAATAATTCCTCTCTGCATGAGACAAAGTGCGGGATGCATATGCAACAACCCATAAATTTCCTTTCCTTTGTTGGGACAGTACCGCCCGATACCATGCCCACAAGCATCCACAGATATGATACATTCTGCGCTTTCATCAAATGACTCTAAACAAGACGCATTCAATATTTCTTCTTTTATAGCTTTGAATTCTTCAGTATGTTCTTGTTTCCAGTATCTAAAAAGTGGAGGGAGGGAGGCAGACAGTTAGGGGTGACCACCCTAAGGCTGTCAGATCTAACAGTGGCCAACCAAAAATTGTGGTTCCTTTTTCAGCAATGAGTACATCTCCTGAACATTTCCTCCCAGCAAATTCAAACTCTGCTTGCATTTTACCTACTGCACTAACTGTATGACCTGAATAACTACATGGTAAGCATTTGCTAAATCAATTGTCAAAAACACTGTGGCATTGCCTATGGAAGACATTGACTCCTGTAAAATTGGCAGTGGAAAGGCGTCTATCCAAATGGCATCATTTAGTGATCACAAATCCACACAAAACCTGAGGTCCCCATTAGATTTCACTGAAATTACAATCGGAGATACCCAATCAGAGCTTTCGATAGGTTCAATAATGTCTTCTTCACATAAGTCATGCAAGATGTCCTTTCATTTCCCTCTATAGTTAAACAGGCCATTTCTTAACTTCTGTGTTACAGGGATAGCATTTTCTTTTAAAACAATAGTATGTTGGAAATTCTTCATACTACCTAACTGACTGCTAAAAACGGTTAGAAATATTTTTCTTAAAACAGAATACAAATCATTTGTACGTGGCAAGCTACACTCGCCCACAGCATACACAGGTGTACTAGCACTAGGATCCACTGTCAATCTAAGTTCTGATATGTGTGGCTGTTAGAAATGGGGTCTTTGGTTGGCAGTAAGGTTACCCCCTGTCCAAGCAAGGACCCTCACTCTGGTCAGGGTAAGTCACACACAATCCAAATTATCCTGTGCCCACCCTCTAGTAGCTTGCACTGAGCAGTCAGGCTTAACTTAGAAGGCAAAGTGTAAAGTATGTGTGCAATAAATCATGCAATAACACAATATAGCACCACAAAAATACACCACACAGTGTTTAGAAAAATATATAATATTTATCTGATAAGATGCAGGTCAAAACAATTAAAATAAGTATATGTTGAGTTATCACTGGAAAAGTGATATAAAAGTGTCTTAAGTCTTTTAAAAGCAGTCAATGTCTCTTTCAAGCACAAAGTACCTGGTTCACGTGCAAAATCTCCGCAAAGAACCGCAGAGGAGGAGATGTGTGGAAAACAAGGGGGTGTCCGTCGGTTTCTCGGGCCGCACACGGCAATGCGTCGTTTAGTTTTCACGCAGGGACGTCTGTGCATCAATTTCAAGCTCTCTGTTGTGAACCCTCTGGGGTTGTGGGGTTTTTGGGCGCCCCGTGGACGATGGGTGGATTTGCGGCGCTGACAGGACAAAGTCAAAAGGGCTGCGTTGATCCGATGGGTGTTGCGTGAAAATTTCTATCGCACGCCAGGCGCTCTATCGATTCCTCTCTGGAAGTCGGGCTACGTCGTTCCGGCTCAGCTGTGCTTTGATCCAGTGGGCCGTGCGTCAATTTTCCAGTTACTACGCTGGTGCTCCATCGATCTTCTCATTGCGTGTAATCCCAGTTCGGCATACGGTGAATTTTTCACTGCGGTGCATCGTTTCTGGCACGCTGTGCATCGATTTTCGCTGCACAAGGAGTCCTCCTTGTAGAGATGAAGTCTTTTTGGTCCTGAGACTTCAGGGAACAGGAGGCAAGCACTATCCAAGCCCTTAGAGAGCACTTCTCACCAAAGCCAGAGAGCAGCAAGGCAGCAGTCCTTCACAGAAAGCAGTCAGGTGAGTCCTTTGGGCAGCCAGGGAGTTCTTTTTGGCAGGATGCAGGGTCTGGTCCAGGTTCTGTTCTCCAGGAAGTGCCTGGGTTGGTAGGGGCAGAGGCCCTGTTTAAATACCCAAATGTGCCTTTGAAGTGGGTGAGACTTCAAAGAGTGGATTAGAAGTGCACAAGGTCCCCTTTCAGTTCAATCCTGTCTGCCAGGGTCCCAGTAGGGGGTGTGGCAGTCTTTTGTGTGAGGGCAGGCTACTGTCCTTTGACATGCAAGTGTCAGGCCCTCCACCCTCCCAGCCCAGGAAGACCCATTCAAAATGCAGATGTATGCAAGTGAGGCTGAGTATCTTGTGTTTGGGGTGTGTCTTAGTGAATGCACAAGGGCGCTGTCAACTACACCCAGCCAGATGTGGATTGTAAATCACTGAAGGATTTTAGCGCAAAGAGATGCTCACTTTCTAAAAGTGGCATTTCTAAAATAGTAATATTAAATCCAACTTCACCAGTCAGCAGGATTTTGTATCACCATTCTGGCCATACTAAACATGACCTTCCTACTCCTTTCAGATCAGCAGCTACTTCTCAAACAATATATGAGGGTAGCCCCAATGTTGGCCTATGAAGGGAGGAGGCCTCACACCAGTGTAAAAACGAATTTAGGAGTTGTACACTACCAGGACATGTAAACTACACAGGTACATGTTCTGCCTTTTGCCTACATAGCACCCTGCCCTATGTGTTACCTAGGGCATACCTTAGGGGTGACATATTTAGAAAAGGGGGAGTTTTAGGCTTGGCAAGAATTTTAAATGCCAAGTCGAATTGGCAGTGAAACTTCACACACAGGCCTTGCAATAGCAGTCCTGAGACAAGGTTAAGGAGCTTCTTAAGTGGGTGGCACAATCAGTGCTGCAGGCCCACTAGAAGCATTTAATTTATAGGTCTTGGGCACACATAGTGCACTCTACTAGGGACTTATAAGTAAATTAAATAGTCCAATTGGGTATGATCCAATGCTACCATGTTTAAAAGGGAGAGAACATATGCACTTTAGCTCTGGTTGGCAGTGGTAAAGTGCGCAGGGTCTTAAAACCAGCAAAAACAGTATCTAAAAAGTGGAGGGAGGCAGGCAGAAAGTTAGGGGTGACCACCTTAAGGCTGTCAGGTCTAACAGTGGCCAACCCAAAATTGTGGTTCCTTTTTCAGCAATGAGTACATCTCCTGAAAATTTCCTCCCAGCAAATTCAAACTCTGCTTGCATTTTACCTACTACACTAATTGTATGTGCTGAATAACTACATGGACTTGTTTCTGTGTTTTGCAATTTCCTGCCAGGCCACAACTGGTCAAATAATGTTTTCCCCATTATGGTATACCATGCACATGAATCCACCATAACTTCCACCTGCAAGCCATCAATACTTAGCCAACACTTGGGTAACTGAAGACTTCTCTCTTTAGTGTTAGTACTCTGGATACTTAACACCACATTTTGCATACAATGATCAAGTTCATTCTCATCGACGCTCTCCACAATACAATTCACTTTATTTCCAAATCCTTTACATACTCATGAGAAATGTCCTTTTTTCTTACATGCATTACAGATTTTGCCAGTAGCAGGACATGCTTTACAATTTGTTACATGTGTGCTAGCACCACACCTGAAACAGACTAAAGCTTCCTCTGTCAAGTTAATTTTGTTGATACCACTGGGATAACAACTTACAACCATTATTTTTTCCTTACTGTCCCTTTCACCACTCACAGCATACACTGGTCAATGTTCTTTATTTTCTTTCCTCTTGACTTGTATACAACGTTCTGTTACTTCAATACTTCTTGCTACTTCTATAGCTGTTTTCAATGGCAGTTCTTCTGAAGACCATAATTTTTCCTGTATTTTTCTTTCCTCAGTCTTCATCAATAACTGGTCTCTTAAAGCCTGGTCATACGTCATGTGCTCAAAAGCACAAGTAACCGCAAGTCCTCTTAACACCGCCATATACTGGTCAATATATTCATCCTCCTCCTGTTCTCTGGAATAAAATGTATATCTTTCCATAACATTAATCTTCCTGTCATACCTTTCTTGTAATTGTTTCAAAGCACATTTGTATACATCTTCCTTAACATTATCAATAGGTGGACGATTTTTAACCTCTCATAATCCAAAAGCCCACAAACGATGTTTAAGTAAGTACAAATGTATCTCTGGCGTACACATACCATCCTCCAATAATTCCACATACGCTTCAAATAAATCTAGGTCCTCCTCGCGTGCACCGGTCAGCCTCTCCTGCAATCTCACGGTCGGAAAAAAACAATTCTCGACACCTTTCGTCGATGATCATCCACATTCCCCCTCTCAATGCTCAAAAGCGATCCTCAGTCACCGTTGATTCTCGAACACTCTGTTGATCATCCGTCATCCAGTGGTTGGAAACTACACTGACACTGCTCCTGCCCGCCTCGTCGCCATTGTGAAGAACGGGAACTCGCAAAATGAGGTTCAGTACATTTCTTTTATTTGCAGGAAACTGTTCTGAGAAAGGAGCAGTGCCGGCACGACATGCACCGTCAACCGCATGTAGCAACTCCTCTAACGTTCCCCCAAACCATTCCTTTCGCTTTATTCCAGCCCTTATTGCGAATTTAACCATCTGCCATTAACATTTTAATCAACACAACGCCATTCCCGTTTTTCCTATAGGTATTCAAATTGTATACGAATCCGCTCCTGAATAGTACCTTGACTTTTACCAGGGCTTGACTGTTGCTCCATAAAATTGCAATAGTCAATTAAAAATGCATACAAACCTCTTGAATTAATTTGTATTCGTTTAGTTTACCTAGTTTTAAGATTGATCAGACTTTTCGCTGGTTTGCGATTTTAAATCTGTTTGAGAAGGAAACTGAAGTGGGTGATGGAGGGTTGCCTTATCACAGTATACAAAACGAGCCTTGGCACGCTGATTAACAGTTTTTAGAAATATTTGATGTGTTTCAAAATCATCATCTGGACCAAAACCTGGCCTACATGGCAATCAACATGTTTACATTATATCGAATAGCTCAGTTATAACAGGTCAGTAATTTCATATTAGTACAATGTGAATATTCTAATAAACGAAGAACCATGATGTTTTGCCGCAGTTCTTTTTTCGATGTGTTAGCATTGGATTTTAAATTATCGCAGCTCTGCTACTATAAAAATTATCGCAGCTCTCGACTCACACCGACCTTCGTCTTTGTTGTGTTCTTGTTTTGCTGCCAGAGCCCGTCAGTGAGTTCGGATTCAGTTCATAGTCAGCTGGTATTGCATGTTGGCTGTCAGGCTGCTTTGCCTAGATTGTTTGCATGCCGTACGCCAGTGTTTCTCAGCCGATGAGTAAACACCTGCTCCACAGCAAAAAGCGGGGCGCGTGAGCCAGGACATGTTTTCCAATTTTGCAGAGTTCATTAATGGGCACACCGAAGCTCATCCCTGTTAGACTGTTACGTTTATGAAAAAAATAAATCGGTTTCCCCCGGTCTGTAAAAATTCAGAGTGTCCCCCGAAGCTCCCCTGAAAAGCTTGGCTGCTTCGCGTGGAATTTAAGGATTCTCTCGTGTGATTTGTTTGCCGAACGTTAGTAATTTTCTGTCCGTTTGTGTTTTTAGGTGGGAGATCGGATTATCAGTATTAATGGGCAGCCGTTGGACGGGCTGTCTCACGCCGACGTGGTTAATCTGCTGAAGCATGCGTACGGCAGCATCATCCTGCAGGTACGGTGATAAGTGCGGCGCGCAGCTGCGCGAGGCAGATAAAGTGCAGGTTTTTCAGAGACTGGGCACCACACACCCCAACACAGATGAGTGCGTACTTTGCCAACCATGTTGAAAGCAATGCATTCTTATGTTTTTTCTAATGCTTTTTGTTTAAGAAGCCAGGGCCGCAATGGGAACCAAAAGCTGGCCTGGCAAAGTTTGCCGAACCAACCTCCACACGGTGCACAGCGAGGATGAACACTACAATGAGGGTTGGCGGTTTTCTCCCTCCAAGCAAATTTGGGCAATAACAGCACATTCTGCAACACATTTTTCTTTATATATTCAATTGCACTAGCTTTCAAACTACAGTAAATGATGACCTTCCAGTGCACCAGGATACAACAATCTTTATTGGGGCTCTTCAATGATTTCCTCACTATCATCATCCAACAGTGTCCCTTTTCTTACGTAAACCCTTCATTTCAGGGTCGGGTTGGGAAGGTGGGCAGTCGGGCATTGGGCGATGGGCCGGTGCTTCAGGGGCACCTGTGGGACCGTTTTTTAGGGCCTTTGTAGCCCAAGAGATTTATTGTCTTCCATAGTCCCACCAGGCCACTGTAATGTGTCACCAGCATCACATTGCACTCTCCTGACTTGCTGCGAATTGAGGCTGGGGTCAATACAGTCTCGCTTTGGCCGCATGGCTTGTGTGGCCTGCCCAGCCAGAAGCAGTGTGGTCCCTGCTGGGCCATTATGCTCAAGCTATGGGGGTGCGTCAGGAGTGTGGAAATATGTAGGGGGGCTCATGTGGAGGTGGGGAGAAGAGAAGCAGGCGATTTTGTGGCCTTTGGGCCATTCTCACTTTTTGCCCCATGAAGCAGCTGTGTACCTTTCTTGACCCTTTTCCTGCCTGTCCATTGCCCTGAGGCTATGGTGGGCTCTGGAGGGGTAAGAGAAGTGGCCTCCTTGGGGTCCAGGTGTTGTCACCAAAGCCCCAGTGTCTTTTAGGTCTTGTCGGGGTGGAGGTATTAAATAATTGGATGAGGCATTGTGATCAGAGCTGCCAGGTTCGAGTTCTGGTCAGTTTAACATCCTCCCTATCTTAACTAGAAATGAATTTAATCTTGCTTAATATAAGTTGTGCTTATGTAAGTTGCTCCAATACCTGTGGGCCGAGTTCACACTATATAAAACTACAAAAAAAAGCTAGATTTTGCAAGGGATGGGCAAAGATAATTAAAGAGGACTCTAAAGATAAACATGTCCTTTCCTTTTTAACATAATGTTTGCCTTTATTTAGTTTACCTATCAGTCATGGATCATTAAGGCAGCTTTAGAACACACTTTTAAGTCCTTTTGCCGTACAGTTACTATTTAAGGTACATGCTGGTCAGAAGAAAAAAAAACACCTTTGGGTGATTTTCTTCCATTTCATACCATCCAGGACTATAGAATACCATGCAGGTGGCAACCCTAGCCAGATAGTGTTGTGACCCTTGAGCGATTTTATTTCTCTTTGCCTGCCCGGACAAAAAGCAGTGCTTCTTGTTATACCTATGTCACTGGCTCTAGAAATGTTAAAATATTCAACTTCCAAACATTTCTCAAAAAATGAGTCCAAAGAGACTAAGCAGATGGTGATCCATGAAAGAATGGAAGATCCAGGAGTGTGGGCCACTTTATTAGGGAGTTCCCAGGCCGAATTGTTATCCCAATCCTACCTGCTTCTCTTTCTTGTATTTCATTTGTTTAAGATCACCTCTCATACAATTGTAGGGTGTTGAAGCACTTTACATCCCACACAAATACAGAAACATTGAGTCATACATGTGTAAATCAGTGTATGGGCAATGTTATATAAGACAAAGGGGGCTGCAAGATGTAGGATTTCTGTCATCCATACTGGTAGGCACTTTTTTATGAGCACTTGGTCTGGAGAGGTACAAACTCAGGATTCAGAAGTTAGGACTCAGAGTTAGGGTTGGCTTTACTAATAAGAATGTATTTCTACCTAAAGGATTCCTTTTTTACCAACATTAGGATAATAAAAGACTCAGAAAAAACTTAACTTTATGACCTGCACCATACCGTTTGCATGCTGCTCTTTGATGACACATCATAGCTCGCTGTGCTAGATTATGATTATAATTTATGAACTGCACAGTTACAAAAGGTTCTATGTGACAAAAGCAGCAACCCACTGAGTTATGCACATAAAATAATGTTCTGTGATACGCATGGTACACGTCCTTTGCAGCAGGCATATTTAACCCTCTGTGCTACCTTGGATGAGTCAAAACTGCCATAAGACAAAACTCTGATCTCTCTCCAGCAGGAACATTTTTCCACTCATGAAGAATGTTGCGAGTATGATTACATGAAACTCTAACTAACATAACAAAGTCACACTGGTACAAGCTTTCAGCTTGCAAGCAGTACTTTATAAAGTTAAATGTCTGCTAATGCGTTTAAGTAAATATGTGCTCATGCCATTGGACTGTGAAACTGAAATGCCTGCTTTATCTGTTTCTAATGTTTGACTGTTCATATTTGTTATTCACAAGAAAGTTATTTAGCACACCACAGTTTTTAACCAGAACATCAAATCATAGAGTTGGATTTCGAAACATGGAAATGAAAACCTAGTGGCTGTAGCGGCTTTTTACCCACGGTTCACTTCCCAACAGTTCCCTCTTTTGCCCAACCATGTAGCTGACGTTCTACTTGAAAGTTCCCCACCTGATGTATAAAAGTATTAGTGTATACCTGCAAGTCGGATATGGCCATCCTCTCCTTTTGTGACACATATGGACGATTATGACTCGGACCTTTTGATGATCATAAAAGTGGCATTCCCTTTCTCTTTCACTGAAGCCTCTCGTATTTTAATTGAATTTTCTGTCTCTTCTCAGAAAAGGCGGATTCCAGGTAGACAGGTTGCATGAATTGTGCAGCCATCAGACAGCATTTTAATATACAATCTAGTCATTGGATATGTCCATCTGCAGACTATTACGACGATGATGAAGTATGTTGCAAGGTCATATCAGGAGATTCTCTCCCAAGGTTATATGGAATCATCACTTTCACTGATGCAACACCACTGTCTGAATAACGTTATAGTCCACAATATCCTAAGTTGCAGAACATATAAAATCTTTATAAACACATGCCAAGGTCAAAAGCGTTTTTTAACCTGCAAACACTGGCACATTAAAGATATAGGAGGACTGAATGTGGATAGAATCCAACAAGCACAATTGCAATTTAATAAAGAAACTTAATAATCAAGCAAATGTATGTTATTAAAGAATATTTGTTAACTAACATATGCACAAATGTTGGAAGATATTGAATATAATGCCCAGAATAGTCCTGAATTGTTTTAGATTAATATTATTTTCACAGGAGAAGGTACAATTTTGAACAGTATGATGTGAAGCTGTCTGTGGCTCTAGGGCCCCAGGAATAGTAAGCTTGCAGGTGATCATGGTCATCAGCGGAGACCCACCACCGCACCAATTTTCTGCAGATTCCCTTGGCTTTTAAGACCACCTTGCAAACCATCAAAGGGAGGCTTGTGCATGTTCCCACAAATAACCACCACCATCTGGTACTGTAACAAACGGGGTGCTGTCCTGGGTCCTGTGCTAGGAGGCTCTGTGCCTCTGGAACTGGTTGAGTTGTAGGGCATCTTCATGGTCATGATCTGTCTGGCGAGATATTTGAACGCCTGAGCGGACAAACTCAGCTGGCAACATCTGATCACCAATGGCAGCTACACCTGGAGGTGACATAGGCCATCTTCCTGTGATGAGGAGGACCATGGCTCGATCTTTTCACCTTAGCTGAGAACGTGCAGTATCAACACTTTTTATGTTGAAGTTTTTCATCCCTCAAAAGAAGAAAAGAGCCTCCATCATTTGGTCCCTAAGAGAGCACTCAGCTTTTACATTGAACGTTTTAAGGAACATTGAGTGGACAATCAGCTCTTTGTGGGGTTCTCTGGCACCAAAAAAGGGCAAGTCAGTGCATAAGCGGACCATTTGAACTGGTTAAGAATCAGCCTCCAGAAGGTCTGAGGGCTTAATCCACCAAAGCTACGGCTGCTGCCATTGCTCTTGCACTCAGAGTGCATGTCTCGGATAGCTGCCAGGCAGCGACGTGGGCATCAGTGCAGGTGTTCACATAGCACTTTTGCCTTGACAGACATGTCCGCTAGGATGAGCATTTTTCCCATTCGGTCCTACATGAGTTTTTAGTCCGACCCATTCCAAAGACCCATTACTTAGTAAGACACTGCTTTGGCATCTGTTCGCAAGAGGAGTAATCTACAGTTAGAAGTATCCATCATATGACCGAGTTACTTACCTTTGGTAATGCTCTTTCTGGTGGATACTCTATCTAACTGCAGATTCCATTGGATAGGCAATCAGATTTTTGCAGGGTTTCACTGGATAGAAAATGGGTAATGGGTAAGGCAATGCACAAAAGGACCGTATAAAGGTGGATGGTCCTCTGTGTAAAGCTCTGCTACACATTGGCCAAGAAGCAGTCCGCAAAATTTCTGAGAGCTAATTTGACCAGAGCCAAAGCTGCTGACCTCTCTTTTGGCACTCTGTGTATCTGTTCTGAGAGTGTCTGTTTTCTGTCAAGCTGCCATGTGAACATCACTTCTTAAGTTCAAAAAGCACTTCTGACTTGATAGCCAGATCCAGCAGGAAGTGCACTTTGGCCACTCATTCTTATAGGATTTTCTGGTTTGTGCCATTCCACATACCCATCACTTGGGGAGATACTACTTTGAGATATATTCAGAAGACGAGGAATCTGCAGTTAGAAGTATCCATCAGAAGAATAAGTTACTTACCTTTGGTAACCTTTCTGGTGGATACTCTTAACTGCACCTCACCACACTCCCCCCTCTCTGCTCTATGGAATAGACTCTTTTCACGATCTATAAAAAGATTCCAGATTAAAGGCAAGCACGCTGACATAGGTCATCAGTTAGTAAATTCTGCATTCAGTGGTTGGGGGAGAGTCATGAAAGAGACTGACGTGAGAGCTTGAGGTTGGTGTATATATGTGGTGTATATATGTGGCTCTGTCATTAATTCCAGAACAGGACAAAGTTAACACTATGCCACAGGGACTCTGTCACCTACTGCTGTGAGAGGAATGCTGAGTACAATCTCAAGATCCATTGTGGTACCTGAGGATATTCACAAAGTGAAAAATCTGCAGTTAGGTACAATATCCAGCTAAAAGAGCGTTACCTAAGGTGAGCCTCTTATTGTATTACATTTTTAGTGACATAGTGATGCCTACTGCCACAACCTACAGTGAAAGTGAAAATCTGACAAAACAATTACAGCTGCTGTTTGAACTACGGAGAACTGGCTTTTTGCTAAACAGTGGTCATCAGAACAAAATATTTATGGCAACATATTTTTTTTGCACGTTTTAAGTTTTTGCAGGAAACACAGAATATCTCTGTATGTTCCAGCACATTCTGAGCTATACCATTTTTAATCTGACTACATTATTCTGATATCTTTTTTTTTTTTTAAACAATTTGCCAAATTATTATATCGATTTAATAAACTTGCACTACAGAGTCTTCTTTTATTCTTCTTATCTGCAACCATACCCCTTCATATAAAAGGGTTTTACATCATGACTTTAAGTGGTTTGTGAGAAGGGTGATGGTATTAATATGGATTATCAGTAACAAAATACGTTAAAAGGATATTGCAAGTCACCTCGTAGTTCCATTACTTTATAGGGGAGCTTTGGTGGAATCCTCATTCCTCTATATGGTCACCGAACTCCTAGGTGACGTGCAATACCCTTATAATGTACAGCATGGAGGACTTTACCTCATGCATAAAGAATTAACAACTTCTTTGCCTACGTTATAGTAAAAGAGCACATCCACATGAATCAACGTTTGCTTATGCAGCTATTAGGTTTTCGTGGGGGATGAACATTCTGGAATAACAGAGGAAGACTGACAGAAATCCACCAATACGCATGCACCAATTAGTATTTTAAATAGAATTCCCTAATGCTCGTTTGCTTAATTTCTTTCAGCCTTGATTTATTACTAATTAGTTTAAATTTTGGGGCATGATGTAATGTTGAAATGTAATTTTAACAAGGTGCACCAGATGTGACTCATCAGTGGAAATTTCTCACCCCACTCCCAACAACCTGATTTGAAGAAAAAAAAAAAGGAATGCCATTGCGCATGACACATGGCAGTGAATGACACAATCGACATTCAAATATAATGGTACCTCACACTAGTATGGTAACGCCACACCATATCAGAGTACATATCCAGCAAAAGCAGCAATTAAAGCAATGCTAATACCGTGGAGATACCTTCCCTGGAATAAATCAAACTCAGCATATGAATGGAAATAAACACCCTTTCTAGTCACACTAGCACTCACAAGAGTATTCAACAAAATTCTTCAGGCATAACTATTTATTTTTCCACACAAGTTTTTCTAATTCGCTGTTCCACCTTTCCAGGAAAGAAATGTACCTCTACCAGATGCTTTGGAGTAAACTGAGAAAAGCGTTTTGAATTTTGTTTGTTTGTTATGTATAATAAGAAAAGAGGGATCATTTACGTTTGAAACATGGACCCGAACATAAACAACTAAAATTATTTTATGAGGAACATATTACCTGGAGTACTTTTCCAACTGTCCATAGAATTTACCCTCAAATCATGCTGAAAGGGCTAAGCTGGCAACTGTGTAAGTAAAAACATGTATAGCTATTGCGTCAAGATCTTTAATTTCTGTTAAGGTTGTGGAAGCCCAGATTATTCATCTCTTTCTTTTTCTGAACTTTTACACCAGCCACTCAGAACGTATAAAGTCAAAACTACATTTTCCATATTCCACATTACAGTCCAACCAATCACTGTACCCATATACATCAAATACGACTAGCACCATCTTGACTACCTATTTATTTGTGACCAGCAAAATATTTATAAATCTCTTGTAACAGTTCCACATTTTCCTCAAATAAAGCAACTAGCTCTCGTGGACAAGTTTTTCTCACCTTGAAACCAATTAAAACTGGACCTCATCTCAATTGACAGACCGGACTGCACAACTATGTGTGGATTGCCAACCTCTGTGTCCCATGAAGCTCGCTGGGATAAATACACTCACTCTTGCTTCTGCCCTCCACCTGGAGGGAGAGACATTGTGTAAAGACTGCCTCCAAAGTATTAAGGCCAACATAACATTTCATTAACCTAAACAACATTTTTCGCCTTAAAAATCAGGAGTGGGCACACAATTACTTTATAGAAGAATGAAGTTTCATGAACCAAAATACCATATGGTCTTAAATTGCTTGGTAAATTGGGTAGGATAATTCCAGAAGCGCAAATTATGCTTGTTCAAAGCTGCCCCACACCACTGAAGCCACATTAATAAATGATTTATAGTAAAAAGTCCTGAAGGTAGATTTTGGCAACTCGAGTGCCACCTTCATAATATCTTTTATTCGGGACCCCAGCGTATGAATGCTTTGGATGCCATTGCGCCCTCTAGTGAATGCGCTCTAAACACAGAGACATCAATCCCTGCATAACAACCATCTCAACCACCTGGCAAGAGTGGCCGCTCATACTGGTCTGAACAATTTTTGGAGTGCAATGAGCAACTGACCCTTAGAATCTTGACAACATCTAGTGACATTCTTATATTCCTTCCAACAACGCACTCCTCACAACTTATGATTGTTGGGAAAAGCTGAATACTGAACACATTTCACATTAGTTTTCGTGTGTTTATAGAAGTAAAATAAATCTCCATCTTTAGAAAATAGACTACCTGTAAACTCCAGCACTTTTAAATCGGAAACCTTTTTGTAAGAGATCAAAGACAATGGCATGATGATCTTAGCAGATAATTGTTCTCAAGAAAAATCAACATGACCTGGCCAACATTCCAAAAACTTCAAAACAATATTCACTTCTCTTAAAATAGAATAACATGGTAGAGGAAAGTTGGAAAATGTGATCCCTCTCTGAAGCTTAGTGACCAACTGGTGCTCCCCAATAGGAGGACAATCCACCGGAATTTGGTCAGCCGAAATCTACCACTGAAACTTTTTAACAGTCTTGTAAGCAAGGCCAGTGTAAGCAAATCGGTAAAAAATTCACAACCATGCATACCAACGAACCCATCTAGCTCAGGCCAAAGCATGCCACTTATGTGTACCAGTAGGCCATTGTTCTGAATGAATAAAAAAGCCTGGTCTGAAAGTCCTGGCATTTGGCAGTGACTCCCAAAATCCTCCAGGCCATGAGTTGTAGCAATACGGTTTGTCTCAACGAGTGTGAAAATCCTATCAATAATGCCTTCTCCACCTGAGCTGTGATTTTCTGTATCAACATGGAGAAACGTATCCATCGCCAATTAGTCTGGATTTGGTCATCAACTGAAAAACTCACTCAGTTGCTTGTTCAGCCTGGATGTGAACAGGTTGACATCGTGAGGGTCAGACAAATGATTCAGTTCCTGAATGAGTTGGCCATGAAGTCACCAGTCACTTGTTTACCAGGTATCTGGAATTCCAGTGTGCGGCTGCATTCTGGCAACCCAGGAGATACTCCGCTATCACTGAGCTGGGGTGCTACAGGCAAAAGTGCCAAAAATGCAGAACCACTTTGCCTACCTCTTTCTTAGTAACCCACTCAGTCTCTTTTAACAATTCAACATATTCTTGTAAAAAAAAAAAAAACTAGCTGTTGTAGACGATACCTTTTCATCTTCGAGCCAGCAATAACTGGACCTCAACTCTGTTGACGGATTATATTATAAAACAATACAGTTTCATTAACTATTATGCCTGGTAAATAAGGTGGAACAATCCTTGCCTCCATGTCCTTAATAAAATCCACCTGAAAACCTAAGAATTCTACTGATTGCGTCAAGGTTAGCACAAATTTCTCAGAGTTTATAACAACCCCCAATATCTGCAGTAATTGAGTCAACCAGGACAGATGCAATAGCACTGTTTTCTGCTCCTGCACCATATGATAAAATAGTCCAAGCAGATTCCCTTGGCTTGTAAGACTTTATCTACCAGCCTCATGGGTTTTGTGAAACCACCAGTGTCTGTACTGGAGGGGGTCTTGTAGCAGTTGGACGCCTTCAGTCTTGAAGTGCCTGTAAACGATCCAATGATTTAAGTCTCAGAGGTTCAAAACATGATGTGATCTCTCTCCTTTCTTTTGCACCAAGAAAATAGTGCTGCAGAATCCCCTGGAACGAAGTTCTGGCGAAAAATAGCATCTTTGTTCAGTAGAGTTTGTATTTCTGCATCTATAAAACTCATCTCTGGATAGGAAAACTAAAAGGGTCACAATTTGAGCCTTGCTACAGGGTATCGAAAAATTCATGCTTGAAACCTTGCACTGTGTCCAGTATCCAAGTATCCTGAGACAAAACAGATCAGTTGTGCACTAACAATCACACTCTGCCCCTCAAAATTACTTGAGGCAAAGGAGTAATGGGAACCTTTAAATCGCCAACTGAACTTCCGGCTTGGTCTCCTCTGTAGATGCCTCAGAAGTCGCCTCTTCTTTTGCCGCCTTGATTTTACTTGGGAAAGAACGCCTCGCTTCTGTGGCCATCTGTCCCGCGCCACGTCTGTGGTATTGAAAACCTCTTTGGGGACCTTGATAAGAGCAGCAGATTGAAGAATGCCCAGACTAAAAAGGCCAGTTTAAAAGAACTTTTCCATAGAGTGCTGGGCTTTGTCCAAGGCTTTGAAAATTTTGACTATTTCTCTGAGATCCCTCACAAAAGAAACTCTGAACAATAGGCCCTTGGCTACTGGACACACCTCAGCAGTAGCTACTTCAGTCAGTTTTGGGTCAGTTCTCTTGAAGATTGTGCTTCAATGTTCCTTTGATGTAGCACAGTTGGAATTGTCCAACTGTCACATTGTGCCCACCTAACTAGGGTGTACATATCAATCAGCATGCCTGAATCTTTGACCTGATAAGCCATCTCTAGAATCTTTGTCAAACAGCCAGAAATGTCTGAGTGCTTGTCTTGGCACGCTTCCCACAACCTGCCAAGCCTTTCTTTGGGTCTCTTGTAGTTTTTTTTTTTTTTTTTTTTTAGAAAAGTGGTCATGTTAGGGTTCACTTCTGGAGTTTAAGCATTTTTACCTAGTAGGACTGGCTGGGAACATTCCACCCTAAGGCTGTTGTGCACTTGCTTCTCAAATCCTTTTCACAATCTTGACTGCACATAATCTGCCACCTCACTAAACTGGGTCCAATCTGAGGACCTCGAGTGCACAATGTTGGCTGGATTGAAAGCGAGAATGGACACTTGATTCTTAGGAGGTGCCACTGCAATTTGCGATTTGCACTTACATTTCCATTTTACTAACAACAGCGGCTCCTGCATGGAATCCAA
This sequence comes from Pleurodeles waltl, assembly GCF_031143425.1. Lineage (NCBI taxonomy): Eukaryota > Metazoa > Chordata > Amphibia > Caudata > Salamandridae > Pleurodeles > Pleurodeles waltl. Next base: position 829,242,636 of record NC_090443.1, on the reverse strand, counting down.
CTGAGAAGTATTGGTATCCGCACCAATCCCTTTATCCCAAGATTTATTAACTGAGGGGTCATTCAGGATCCCAGGACAGTGGCGTGACAAAGGTCTTTGCAGCCCCTGCGGTGCGTTGGGGAGTGGCTGAGCAACAGGGGGGCCCCCTCAGCACAGCACTCTGAGCAGGGGTGGCAGGCCCCTGCCGGGGTCCAGGGGGGAGCGCCCCCGCCAGGTACTTTGCAGGGGGGCCCTCAAGTTTTGTTACACCACTGGCCCAGGAATGGTATATCCATGATCTGTTAGGCAGGATTTGGAAAGCTTTTCCTTCACTTCCATATGAGCCTGTTTGGCATACAACCGGGAGACTCCACCCTTCTCCCATTCGCCAGCATCCTTTTGAGCTGTGCTTTATGACCCTTGATGTCCTTCATCCTGTTGTTGTGCAAAGCTCTTTCATTGGGGGTGACCTAGCTTTCATTTGGGATTGCTATCCTGATACTGTACTACAGAACTGACAGCGTAAGTGCTTCCAATGGATCAGTATCCTACTTTTCAACTAGAAGTGTACCAACATTGTTGACCCTAATACTTGTTTTGAGACTGATGGGTTGAAACACTGGACAATTTGGTTCTACAGTCGGTGGATAATATATATATATATATATATATATATATATATATATATATATATATATAGCAGCTTTCAACTCTGGGAGTTATCCCAAGTATAATTATTAAACTTTTCTGATTGACAACGGTGTTGGAGTGTATAAAATATTATATTACAGTGCAGTACAATGGATAACTAAGGGCCTAATTTAGAGTTTGGCGGAGGGGGTTTACTCTGTCACAAACGTGATGGATATCACGTCTGCCCTATTACAATTCCACTATAGCCTATTGAACTTGTAATACGATAGACGGGATATCCTTCACGTGTGTGACAGAGTCACCCCTTCATCAAGCGCAGCCTCGCCCCAAGCTCCCGCTCCACAGAAAACAACTGCTGTGGTGGTTACAAAGCTAATCAAAGGGGATCTGAAAGGAAAACTACTATTCAGTGAGCCGGAGTGACAACTCTCGTTTTGCAACCTTGTGCTACAAGCCTGCACGCCAGGCACATACCCCCAAGCAATTATATGTAACAACAGCTGCAAGGTAAGTATAAACACTCGCCAAATAAGGAAAACATTCAACCAAGCAATTCTATACAGATAAATAAGAACTGCTCCTATCTTGACTCCTGAGCAGCAAAGAAAGAGGCAGTCAAAATGGTTCTGGTTGTATTATGGGGGTTAGGGAGACAGTGATTTGGAGACTGTTGCGTCTTGTAGAACATGCAAAATGTAGTTTGGATTTCATAAGTTCTGATTGACTGCCATAAAAGTTCAGTAAAAGAAAGAGAAGCATACTCTGAGCCTCTGGTCTTGCCATAGAATCCTCTTTCTCGTTTCGAAACCCTGTGGCACGAAGATGAGGCCTGCATGTCTAGAAATGAGGCTTGAATTACAGAAGTGACACATCTGTCCAGCATTATCCTCTTAAGTCCTTCTTTACTGCCTTAAAAATAGGAAGTCAGGTGTGTATTATACCAAGTCGGTGAGCAACGGATTAAACAACGCAATCAGAACTAGGAATATCTGGTAAATTCAGGTTTAATTTATAATGGAACCAATGAAGATTCCTCTCTCTGGAGTGCAGGATTTTTTGGAGGGGGAGCCTTAGCTTGCCCTCCCTCCCGCAAGTAAGGACTGTGATGAGAAAGACTTGAAGCAGCAGTTATGAAGATTTTTGACAAGTACTCGATTGTAATCATTGTGGTTTATAGAGTAATTACTGTGACATGACATCCTAGTAATGTTTAGATGTGTCTGTGGTATAGAAAATGAGTACTATAATAGCATTCATGTATTCATGTCACTAGCAACATTGTTTTTGACACCACATATTTAATGTACTAGATAGACACGTCTGAATGACATGTTGGCAATTTTAGACTCAGTTGTTAAGCTGTCGAATTTCCTAGTGCAAAATCAGGCATTTTGGGTAGGGTTGCCACCAATCTAGCTGATTTTTACTGGCATGGCCAGTAATTTAATGTTACAACATTACAAAAATGGAGAAAATCGCCTAAGACTGGCATTTTCCACTTATCAGTGCATACTTAAAGCAATAAAAGACAGCACTTTGAAATGTGTTCTTCTTAATCGCCCGATACTGATAACTAAAGTTAGCAAAGACAGAAAGACCATGTTAAAAATGAAATAAAGGTATCAAGTTATATTTAAGTATCTTGTCGGCGCCTTTGTAGAAATTTAAAACGTGAACAAATGTCCGGTATTTTCAAGGAATGGTGGCAACCTTAGTTTTGGGTAAGCTACAAGCACACATTTGAAATTAAGAGGTTTTCGTATATATATATATAGCACGTGATGCTGTGCGTCTCTGTCCAGACTCGGAGTAGACTGTTTGCCCGGTTGTGATACCCGCGCCAGCCAGGCCATTAACTGTTTATGTTATCAAGCAGTGCAGCTTCATTGCAGACTGTTGTGAAAAAGGTCATGTGATTTTGGTCACTGGCGCGGAAAGGTTCATTATCAGTTTGTCCAGGGAAAGATGTTAAAGTGTTTGCGCACACTGTTTGCAAATGGGAGATTAACGTCTCAGTAGAGCAACCCTTCCCCGTCTGACTGTCCGACGCGCCTCTGAATTTAATCGGCTTTCAGCAGGTGGTGTAATGAGATAAGGGGAGATGTGCACAAGGTTGTACAACAGTAGCTACTTATTGGCAATGTTTTTTGTGTTCAACATTTTGTATATTAGAAAAAAAAGAGAGTTAATTCCTATAGCATCTCTTTGCTCCTTTCCCATCACCCGGAGGCACTATACACACCCTAGAGTCGCTTTTAACGCTGTACACAGGGATGAATGAGTTCTGTTCTTTTCTGTTGTTTGAGTTGAAGGCCTGGAACCTTTGGCAGCCTGGACTTCTCATATTGTGAAGCTTCATTTGTGTTAATCGCTAAAGCACCAGCAGTTGTACACATAGGGCTGGTGTGTCTATCCACAGAACCTTCTACCGGATTTTATAAGAATGTTTTCTAAGGAGTTGCGACTGTGGCCCTTCACCTGACAGACTGACACCTGTGCTACTCATACTCTAGGAAAGTTCTGGCGTAAGATTAGGATTGTCGTGGCACAGAAACATGGGATGTCACTATGGAGGGCCTGCTGACGTGTATCATGTTAATATGCTAAATGCCCTCTTTGCAAGCAGCTATTTCCATATTATGGTTCAGCAGTTCTGCTGGTGTCACACGGTGAAACAGGTTGCCAAGTCAGGTACGTCTTATTTTTCTTATTATTCTTTAATTATTTTACCAAGCACTGGATCCTGTCACAGTAAGCTTCGGAAAGGTGTTATTCTTTAGAAGAGTTTGTGTAAACACGAAGGGCAGACGGTTTGGCAATAACATTACCCTTTGCACCATGCTTTGTGAGTAAGCAGGTTTAAAGTGCCAAAGATACAGGATACTCTGACATCCTGGTAATTGCTTTACTCATCATGTCCTCCCACCTGTGGTGGGACAGAAATATATTTGAAAGCTAGTAAATCAGGCTTGCATGTCAGTACTTCACTGGTGTGCCATACAGGGCACCTCCCCATCATTCCCTGTGATTGTGCTCCACAAACGGGTTCCTCAGATCTGGTGGCAGCCAGTCTCTGAGCATATGGACAATACATATTGGGCTTTCACAGAGTCCATTCTTTGTCTCTATGAATGCTCCAGCTCATTCTCTAGCGGTGATAGTCTGTGGTCTGGTTTAATGTTTTTTACATCCATCCAGATCTTAGGAAACTATTAATGACTTCACTTGTGATGGGAAGAACTTGTTTGATCCCCCCAAAATACCAGATTATGTAGCAGCACAGCATGAGATTGTTCACGCAAAGATCGTTGAGTGCCTTCTAAGCAGTGCTGCTGAGACTCTCACCTCTCTTCTAGCTCCTGCCTGCCTTATCAAGGCCAGGGTCCCTTTTTGTTCTCTAAACCTCTGGCATATGTCTCTTTCTGTTCAGCTTTTCACCCAACAGGAGATACTTGTGAGGAATGGAAAAGACCATTCACCCAGGCTCAACAGAGGCCAGTTGTACCAAAGACCTCTATAGGGATACATATCCCTTCTCCGAATCATCACAGGAGACTCAATACACTTATTTGTAGGGCAAGCTTCCTCTGTGGACTCAAATTATCAGCTATATTTGATTTCTTTGGTGTTCAGGACATACTGTCTGCTACAGCTTCCCCGGGTGCCCCCTTCCAGGCCATCTCTGCTTCAATTGCCATCTCAATAACGTTTACAAGAGGTTGAGAGGTAACTCCTTTTATAGCAACACAGCTATTTGCTACCTTTCAGAATGGGCATCAGCAGAGGTAAACTGTTTTCTTTTCGCCCCAGTAAAACTGTGTTTTGTTCCAACATTTTGGTAGTAGGCTCTTGGTCCAACTGTTTTGTGGGTTGTATTTTAAGGCCTATAACATCCAAAACTCTTGATCACAAATGACTCTTCAGAGTAGAAGTTGGAAGCATAATGCAGGGAAGCATTGTATAGATCGAATGTGTTTCTTCCCAAAAACATGTTCAAGTTGCAGGCAATCTTCTAGCCCTGAAAGCTTTTATAGAAGTAGCCTGTTGATAATGCCCATACACAGAACCAGAGTTTGATTCTACTTCATAATGAGAGGTGACAGCTGCTCACTGTATATCTGCTGGCTTTCAATAGAACTGTAAGAATTGGAGATTGAACACTGAATGATTGTGCTGGACTCCCATTATGCTTTGATTGACAGCACCAGAGCAGACAACCCAAACAGGCACCTGCTCTTCCCATATGATTAGGTGAACAGGGAAGTTCTATACTCCATCTTAGAATCTTAGGGTCGTACTGGCAAAACTGTGACCAAATACAACCTTTCCTCTCCTGGACAGTGAATGGGCTGGGTACCAGTGGGACAGGTGTATGCGGAACTGGATTGTGAGATGCCTGTACACATTCCCTCTAACTCATTTGATTCCAAAGGCCATACAGAAGATTGAAGACAGCTCAAGGAGTTTGGACATCAAAGTTGTGCTAGCTTGGCCTCACCAAATTTGAATCTCGGACCTGCTTCATTTACTTCAAAAGGACAGCATCTTCTTCCCTAAAGTAAACTGTTCCGTGTTTGTAGACGGGCTCCGAGTACTCCATACTTCCCTCCCAATGCTCAAATTGAGGGTACGGTGTCTGAAGAGCTAACCTTTGCTTACATTGGTCTTTCCACAGAGAGCCTGGATTTTCTGGACGTTGTCAGGAACTCAGCCACCTTAAATCAGGACAGAAGGGTATGTCTGAGTTTGTGCCACTGGGTCCTATTAAAAGATATACATTAGCTCAATTGCTTGGTGGATGATGCTATGACTTTTCTGGCCATTAACTAGATCAAGTTAGCTGATAGAGACTTCTTGATGCAGATTCCTTACCTTAGAATTTTCTCCAGGCATCAGGCTGGATCTGGAAACATTTCCTGAGCAGTACCCCTGCATGCCAGTAGGTGGCATCAATCGACTTTGCATGGTATCGTCCTCGCCAGAAGTGATGTGTGCTGTGTCTGTGTAGGCAGCACCCCGGCTCGCTGACGTCAGTTCTTTTCTTTACGCACCAGTCAGTGCATATCCGGCGAGAGCTACCCCTTTATCACTCTTTGACTAACCTGTTCTTTTGAATTTCTGTCGAAGGATTGAGATCCTCTCCTGGTGTGGCAGTGGTGTCATCTTGAGAGGTCAGCATCAAACCCTGCAATGCCGGTCACCGTCAGATGTCAGCGACAGGCCTTCACCTTGTATGCCTTTGGTGCCTCGAGTGTGACCATGATCCAAAGGCCTGTGCCGATTTCCATGCCATGAACCCAAAGGCCCTGAAGGAGCAATCCCTAAAGCACTTGATGGCTCGATGTGCTTTGCCGCAGTGATCTTGATACCGGTCCAGAGGAAGGTCCCAGCAGCAGTCACGGAGTCCAGGATCTCTGTCGCACTCAAAGTCATCGGGTCATTCAGGTATGTTCTACCGCAAGCAGAAGAGCACGAAGTCAAATACTTCACCTCGTCTGTCGTCAATTAGACAAGTGAGTGTCACCATTCGAGGCCTGGCTCCTCGAATGAGCCGGCGCCGGGGCTGTTGCCGCACCTTCCCAAGTATCCAGGAGCCAGAGCGACTACCGCCCAACTTCGATTTTTATGAGTCCATGCACCGCATATCTGTGTGGTCCGTTTCTACCGGCGCGGCTTTGGGCCCCACAGGTTTGGGAGGTGCCCCTACTAGTTCTGTGCTGGTGGTTCCGGCCCAGGTGTCGGTGGGCCTCCTTGGATCCAATGATGGATCCAGACCAGCTTCATTCGTGAGACCTTGACCTTTCCCGGTGCTGGTCCTGATGTTGATGTTCCCAGTTCTGCCAGCACTGACTGGCACCATCCATATTCTGATCCCCCGACTCTGATATGGAGCTGGATGGGCTGCTGACGACTCAGACTCCAGCGCCGACTGGTTCCATGCTTCCCAGGTCAGATCCTGAGCCTTATTCCTATGGGCCGGAGGCTTCACTGGACCCTGAAAAAGAAGCGCCCCTTGATCCCAACCTGGACTGTTGTGAGGGCCTGGCAGATGCCAACGGACTGGATTCTTCTCTAGATACTGGCATGATCTCTCCTCCTGCCATGGCTACGGAGGAGGGAGCCTCTTTTGCAATGGAGGTTAGACTCCTTGGGTGAACAAGATGTTCTCTTCCACCAGCCTCGCGCTGCGGTCCATAAACAGCCAATGCCGTTTGGGCGCTACTCTCATGGTCTTTAGGACATGTTTGCACAGATGTTGCCAAAAGTCCCAGAAGAAGACCTGGCCATACTCTACCAAGCTGCTGCTGACAGGAGAGACGCAGCTGAGGCTTCGATTCAATGTGGACTAGACATGACCAACTCACTGTGCAGAGTGGCTTCATTGTCAGTGACTGTAGGAAGTTGGCTCTGTATGTGCTATTTAAAAGTAAGGAATAGCATGCACAGAGTCCAAGGGTTCCCCTTAGAGGTAAAATAGTGGTAAAAAGAGATAATACTAATGCTCTATTTTGTGGTAGTGTGGTCGAGCAGTAGGCTTATCCAAGGAGTAGTGTTAAGCATTTGTTGTACATACACATAGACAATAAATGAGGTACACACACTCAGAGACAAATCCAGCCAATAGGTTTTGTTATAGAAAAATATCTTTTCTTAGTTTATTTTAAGAACCACAGGTTCAAATTCTACATGTAATATCTCATTCGAAAGGTATTGCAGGTAAGTACTTTAGGAACTTTAAATCATAAAAATTGCATGTATACTTTTCAAGTTATTGACAAATAGCTGTTTTAAAAGTGGACACTTAGTGCAATTTTCACAGTTCCTGGGGGAGGTAAGTTTTTGTTAGTTTTACCAGGTAAGTAAGACACTTACAGGGTTCAGTTCTTGGTCCAAGGTAGCCCACCGTTGGGGGTTCAGAGCAACCCCAAAGTTACCACACCAGCAGCTCAGGGCCGGTCAGGTGCAGAGTTCAAAGTGGTGCCCAAAACGCATAGGCTAGAATGGAGAGAAGGGGGTGCCCCGGTTCCGGTCTGCTTGCAGGTAAGTACCCGCGTCTTCGGAGGGCAGACCAGGGGGGTTTTGTAGGGCACCGGGGGGGACACAAGCCCACACAGAAATTTCACCCTCAGCAGCGCGGGGGCGGCCGGGTGCAGTGTAGAAACAAGCGTCGGGTTTTCAATGTTAGTCTATGAGAGATCTCGGGATCTCTTCAGCGCTGCAGGCAGGCAAGGGGGGGATTCCTCGGGGAAACCTCCACTTGGGCAAGGGAGAGGGACTCCTGGGGGTCACTTCTCCAGTGAAAGTCCGGTCCTTCAGGTCCTGGGGGCTGCGGGTGCAGGGTCTCTCCCAGGCGTCGGGACTTTGGATTCAAAGAGTCGCGGTCAGGGGAAGCCTCGGGATTCCCTCTGCAGGCGGCGCTGTGGGGGCTCAGGGGGGACAGGTTTTGGTACTCACAGTATCAGAGTAGTCCTGGGGTCCCTCCTGAGGTGTTGGATCTCCACCAGCCGAGTCGGGGTCGCCGGGTGCAGTGTTGCAAGTCTCACGCTTCTTGCGGGGAGCTTGCAGGGTTCTTTCAAAGCTGCTGGAAACAAAGTTGCAGTCTTTCTTGGAGCAGGTCCGCTGTCCTCGGGAGTTTCTTGTCTTTTCGAAGTAGGGGCAGTCCTCAGAGGATGTCGAGGTCGCTGGTCCCTTTGGAAGGCGTCGCTGGAGCAGGATCTTTGGAAGGCAGGAGACAGGCCGGTGAGTTTCTGGAGCCAAGGCAGTTGTCGTCTTCTGGTCTTCCTCTGCAGGGGTTTTCAGCTAGGCAGTCCTTCTTCTTGTAGTTGCAGGAATCTAATTTTCTAGGGTTCAGGGTAGCCCTTAAATACTAAATTTAAGGGCGTGTTTAGGTCTGGGGGGTTAGTAGCCAATGGCTACTAGCCCTGAGGGTGGGTACACCCTCTTTGTGCCTCCTCCCAAGGGGAGGGGGTCACAATCCTAACCCTATTGGGGGAATCCTCCATCTGCAAGATGGAGGATTTCTAAAAGTTAGTCACCTCAGCTCAGGACACCTTAGGGGCTGTCCTGACTGGCCAGTGACTCCTCCTTGTTGCTTTCTTTGTTCCCTCCAGCCTTGCCGCCAAAAGTGGGGGCCGTGGCCGGAGGGGGCGGGCAACTCCACTAAGCTGGAGTGCCCTGCTGGGCTGTGACAAAGGGGTGAGCCTTTGAGGCTCACCGCCAGGTGTTACAGCTCCTGCCTGGGGGAGGTGTTCGCATCTCCACCCAGTGCAGGCTTTGTTAGTGGCCTCAGAGTGACAAAGGCACTCTCCCCATGGGGCCAGCAACATGTCTCTAGTGTGGCAGGCTGCTGGAACTAGTCAGCCTACACAGACAGTCGGTTAAGTTTCAGGGGGCACCTCTAAGGTGCCCTCTGGGGTGTATTTTGCAATAAAATGTACACTGCCATCAGTGTGCATTTATTGTGCTGAGAAGTTTGATACCAAACTTCCCAGTTTTCAGTGTAGCCATTATGGTGCTGTGGAGTTCGGGTAAAACAGACTCCCAGACCATATACTCTTATGGCTACCCTGCACTTACAATGTCTAAGGTTTTGCTTAGACACTGTAGGGGTACAGTGCTCATGCACTGGTACCCTCACCTACGGTATAGTGCACCCTGCCTTGGGGCTGTAAGGCCTGCTAGAGGGGTGTCTTACCTATACTGCATAGGCAGTGAGAGGCTGGCATGGCACCCTGAGGGGAGTGCCATGTCGACTTACTCGTTTTGTCCTCACTAGCACACACAGGCTTGTAAGCAGTGTGTCTGTGCTGAGTGAGGGGTCTCTAGGGTGGCATAATACATGCTGCAGCCCTTAGAGACCTTCCCTGGCATCAGGGCCCTTGGTACCAGAGGTACCAGTTACAAGGGACTTATCTGGATGCCAGGGTGTGCCAATTGTGGGATCAATGGTACATTTTAGGTGAAAGAACACTGGTGCTGGGGCCTGGTTAGCAGGGTCCCAGCACACTTCTCAGTCAAGTCAGCATCAGTATCAGGCAAAAAGTGGGGGGTAACTGCAACAGGGAGCCATTTCTTTACAGTGACTCTTTGGCGACATGCCTGGTTGAGGACGTCTGCCTTTTTGGAGAATTTCCAAGCATTGCTTATGAACATGTCCTTTGATAGCTCCAGTCTCTTTGGAGACATGGCAGACCCAGTGCTGGAGCAATTCAAGAATAGTAGAGCTAAGGCCAGATCCTTGGGCCTGTCCATGGCCCCTCACCAACCAGAGCCTGCCTTTCGCACCTTTTGTGGTCACAAAAGAATCTTTCAGTTGTGTCTTTACCAGCCCAGCCACCATGGCTCGCAAGTTTCTCAGCCTCTGCATGGCTGAGGACACAGTGCCCACAGACCCCCTGGGTCGGTTAGCCAGAAGTTTAATCATTCCACTGCCCCCCACTTCGGTCAGCCGCAGCCTCCAAACCATCAGGGGCACCCAATGAGAGGCAGGATCCGCCGTCACCTGCCTCACTTGGGGTCTGTAACATCAGACCAGTGGGTTTTGCTGATTGTGGGAAAGGAGCTATTCCATTCCCTTCATGACCACCCCTCCCCCATGCCACCCGCTTATGCCACGCTGACCGAGGATCATCTGTACCTATCCGCCAGGAAGTGATGGCTCTCATGGCCACCGGAACCATGGGGAGGATGCAAACACTAGAAGTGGGTCTTGGTTGCTATTCCCACTAGTTTCTGGTGCCCAAAAACAACAAGGGCCTTTGTCCTATACTAGACCTGCGCACTCTCAGTTTCTTCCTCAGGAAGTAGAAATTCAAAATGCTCACTCTCACTCAGGTCCTGTCTGCCCACAACCTGGTAGACTGGATGGTAGTGCTGGGCTTGCAGGGTGCATACTTCCCCGGCCTGCCCACAGGTTTTACCTGTGGTTCAAAGTCAGCCACAAGCACTTTCAGTTCATCGTGCTCCTCTTTGGACTTACCAGTGCCGCCCGGGCATCCACCAAGGTGATGGTGGTGGTTGCAGCTCATCTGTGAAGATCAGGGGTGCAGTTCTTCCCCTATCTCAATGACTTTCGGTTGAAGGTGAGCTCGCCTCAGGCTGGCGTTTCCCACCTCCAGACTACGGCGGACCTCTTGCACTCACTGGAGTTCACTATCAATGTGCCAAAGCCACACCTGACTTCCTCTCAGACACTTTCTTTCATCTGAGCTGTTCTGGATGTGGTACATATTGAGGCTTATCCTCCTGAACGGTGAGTCCTGGCTATTCAGGCGATGATACCAATGTTTCAGCTCTCTAACCTGGTTTTTAGTGAGACTGACTCTGAGGCTGCTGGGACTCATAAGCTCCTGCATCCTGCTGGTGACACATGCCCACTGGCATATGCAGGCTCTGCAGTGGGACCTGAAGCTCCAGTTGGTGCAACATCAGAAGAATCTCTCCAACATGGTCCAGATCTCAGAGGAAACTGCAAAAGATCTGCAGTGGTAGCTACTGAACTGTGATTGGGTCAGATCAATCAATCAAATTATTTGTGGGGCGCGCTACTCACCAGGAAGGGTCTCTAGGCGCTAGGAGGGGGGGAAAGGGGGACTACTGCTCGAAGAGCCAGGTCTTTAGATTCTTCCTGAAGGTCAGGTCAGGTCTTGGGTCTCACGTAGGTTGGCGGGGAGTGAGCTCCAGATTTTGGCTGTGAGGTGAGAGAAGGATCTGGCGCTGGTTGTGGTAAGGTGAATGTGAGGGACTGTTGCGAGGTTGTCGGAGTGGAGTTGGCGTGTCGGTATGTGGAAGTTGAGTCGATCATTGAGGTAGGTCGGTCCGGTGTCGTGGAGAGCTTTGTGAGCGTGGATTAGGATTTTGAAGACTATCCTTTTGTCGATGGGTAGCCAGTGGTGGGCAGAGATGTGTTTTTGGTGAGGGAGATTGAGGATGAGACGTATAGAGGGCGTTGCCGTAGTCCAGTCTGCTGCTAACGAGGGCATGGGTAACTGTTCTTCTGGTTTGCGGGAATCCACCTAAAGGTCTTGCAGAGCATTCAAAGGGTGTTGAAGCATGAGGACGAGATGGCGTTGACTTGCTGGGTCATGGAGAGTGAAGAGTCTAGTATGAAACCGAGGTTGCGTGCGTGGGTGGTGGGTGTAGGGGGCGACCCCAGGGTGGCTGGCCACCAGGAGTCGTCCCATGCTGACTTGATGGGGCCGAAGATGATGATCTCGTTTTTTTCTGAGTTCAGCTTGAGGTGGCTTGCTGTCATCCACTTGGCAATAGCGAGGAGTCCGGTGTGGCGGTTGCTCTTGGCGGTTGTGGGGTTCCTTGTGAGGGAGAGGATGAGCTGGGTGTTGTCAGCGTAGGAAATTATGTTGAGGCCGTGGGCTCGGACGATGTTGGCAAGCGGAGCCATGTAGATATTGAAGAGGGTGGGGCTGAGTGAGGATCCCTGGGGGACTCCGCAGATGGTTTTGGTGGCCTTAGACCGGAACGGGGGAGGCAAACTCTTTGTGTTCTCTCAAAGAGGAAGGAGGTGAGCCAATCCAGGGCTCTGTTGCGTATTCTGGGGTTGAAGAGGCATGTGCGGAGGGTTTGGTGACATACGGTGTCGAAGGCTGCAGAGAGATAGAGGAGGATGAGGGCAACGGTTTCACCTTTGTCTAGCCTGGTCCTGATATCGTCGGTGCAGGCGATGAGGGCGGTCTCGGTGCTGTGGTTTTTGCGGAATCCAGACTGGGAGATGTCGAGTAGGCTGTTGTCCTCCAGGAAACGGTAGAGTTGGTTGTTGATTATCTTCTCTATGACCTTTGCGGGGAAAAGGAGTAGGGAGATAGGTCAGTAGTTTTTTATGTCTTCGGGGTTGGCTTTGGGCTTTTTGAGTAAGGTGTTGACTTAAGCATGTTTCCAGCTTTCCGGGAAAATGGAGGTCTCAAAGGAGCTGTCGATGATGGTCCGGAGCTGGGGAGCGATGATTTGGCTGGCCTTATTGAAGACGTGGTGAGGGCAGGGGTCTGCGGGAGAGCCGAGTGGATGGTGCTCATGGTTTTGGTGGTTTCCTCATAGTTGGTGGGGGTCCAGGCACTCAGTACATTGGTGCAGCAGGTACGATGGGGTCGACCAGGTTGGTGGTAGTGGTGGTGGGCGACGGTGTTGCAAAGCTTCCATGAATATCTGTGATCTTGCGGTGGAAGAAGATGGAGAGGGAGTCGCAGAGGTCTTGTGAGTGGGGAGGGTCGGTGAAGCAGGACTTGGGGTTGGTGAGTTCCTTGATGATGTTGAATAGCTCCTTGTAGTTATGTGTGTTGTTGTCAATTCGTTCTTTGTAGAAGGATCTTTTGGTGGTCCAAATGAGCTGATGGTGTTTGTGCATGGTTGATTTGCGGGTGGTGAAGTTGCTCTCTGATTGTTCTTGGCACCAGGTTTTCTCAGGTTTCCGACATTCTCATTTGGCGGCCTGGAGGTCTGCGGTGAACCAGGGACCTTTCTTGATGACGTGGGTGTTGCTGGTTTTCTTGAGTGGAGCGAGGGTGTTGGCGCAGTCGTCGAGCCAATGCTTGAGGTTGAGGGTGGCGGTGTTGGGGTCGTTGTTTTGGTTGGTAGGGTTTGGGCGAGGTTGGAGATCAGTTGTTCCTTGGAGACCTTGTTCCACTTGCGGTGAGGGAGCGAATGCTGTTGGTGGTGGGCTTCAGGAAGGAAAAATAAACGCAATGGTGGTCGGTCCTGTGGAGTTCGGTGGTGTGGGTGAAGGTGATGTGGCTGCTGGAGGAGAAGACTGCGTTGAGTGAGTGGGTGAGCGAGGTGACCAGTTGCTTGAGGCTGAGGTTGGTGAGGTTGTCCAGAAGGGCAGTGGATTTGCAGGTGGAAATTTAGGTTGCCAAGGAGTAGGTAGTCCGAGGAGGCGAGGGCGTGGGAGCTGATCGTGTCGGCGATGGCGTCGCAGAATTGGGAATGGGGGCCTGGAGGTCTGTAGACAAGGGTTCATCTCAGGGTGGTGTTGGCGTTGATGTGTATCTGAAATTGCAGGTGTTCTGCGGCATCTGGGGCGTTGTTGGTGTCGGTGGAGATCCTGACTGTGCTTCTGTGTGTAATGGCGATTCCTCTTCCTGGTTTGTTGATACGGTCTCTTCAGGGGATCTTGTAGCCCTCCGGGATGGCTATGGCGATGTCTGGTTCTGAAGAGGGGTTCATCCATGTTTCGGTGAGGAAGGCGATGTCAGGGGAGGTTGACGTGAGTAGGTCCCAGAGCTCGATGGCGTGCTTGTGGACGGAGCTGGTGTTGAGGAGGATGCAGTTGAGAAGCAGAACTCTCTCCCTTCTCCAACCAGATCTGACAGTAGTGACAGATACATCACTCCTTGGATGGGGTGGCCATCTTTGAGAGGTGGAGATCAGCGGCTTCTGGCGGAATCCGGACTCCACATCAACCTGTTGGAGCTCCGAGCAATCTGACAGGCATTGAAAGTCTTTTCACCCTCAGTCAATGGAAGGCTAGTGCAGGTGCCACCATGTGGTACTGCAACAAACAGGGTAGGGTCGTGGAGCCTTTGTTAGGAGGCCCTATGTCTCTGGGCATGGCTGGAATTTCAGGGTATATTCTTGGTGGTTCAACACCTGGCGGGCTATCTGAATTCCAGGGTGCATGAACCTAGCTGAAAATGGCTAGCGGAGCACGAAAGGCATCTCCATCCGAAGGCGGTGCAAGGTCTCTCTTAAGAGTGGGGAGATCCTTGGTTAGATCCGTTTGCAACTGCAGAGAACATGCAATGTCAGTAGTTTTGCATGCTGAAGTTTCCAAGGTGGCTCTTGCTCATGCTTTTCGTCTCAAGTGGAGCTCAGGCCTCCTGTGCACCTTCCCACCCATACCATTCCTTCCCAGAGTTCTCAAGAAGATCAGGAACGACTAGGCCCAAGTCATCCTTGTGGCTCTGGATTGGATACAATGAGCTTGGTATCCCGAGCTGTTGAGCATGGCCATTGGTCCTCTGCTCATGATGCCCCTTCAACAGGATCATCTGTTGCAGTAGCAGGGGAGGGTTCTCCACCAGAATCCGTCAGCTCTTCTCCTTCTTATGTGGAGATTGAGCAGCAACAGTTGACAGTTTTCGACCTTCCACCTGAAGTCTGCAACATTCTCCACTAAGACAAGATATGCCTGCCATTGGAAAAAAGTTCTGGCGTGGTGTGCAAAAAAACAAAAAGATAGATTCCTTTTTTGTCCTCCTTTCTCACGCTCTTCTCTTAATTCTTTCTCTTGCCCAATAGGGCTCTGCTCTGGCACTTTGAAGGTCTATCTTTCTGCTAGTTCAGCTTTTTTGTGGTTGCCTGATCAGCCATCCATCTGCAAATCCCCTATTGTAATAGATTTTAGAAAGGTTCACAACATCTGTTTCCACCTCAATCTTGTCCTCTAAGGCTTCTTATCATCATGACGACCTTCCTCGTGACACCAACATCTACCCAGAGGGTCTGCAAGCATAAGGCTTGGTCATCCAAGCCTCCATATTTGAACTTCTTCGCAGACAAACTGGTAGTTCGTACAAGACATCCTTTCTGCCAAAAGTGGCCATTCATTTTCACGTAGGCCAGTCCATCACTCTGCCTACTGTTTAGGCTCCGCCACATCCCTCCAAGGAAGCAGGGGTGACTTCACCATCTGGACCCTAAAAGAACATTTTCATTCTATCTTGACCACACACAAGTTCTGGGTGGACGACCAACTCTTCTTGGGATATGTCGGAGCAAAGATAGAACAGGCCTGATGGATCGTTCTCTGTATCAAAATCTGCTACGCATTGGCCACCTGAGGGTTTGCTTGCTCATTCCACCAGAGCTAAAGTTGCAACCACTGCATTAGCACGAAGAGTTCTGTTCCTGGACATCTGTCAGGCAGCAAAGTAGGCTTCCTTGGACACGTTAACTAAACATTACTGCCTGGACAGTTAGTCACTTTGCCCATTCGGTCCTGCAGGACTTCCTCATTTGAAATTGGTCCACTGACCCACCTCCAGGGCGGTATTGCTTGGGTCTCTATTCTAAGGTAAGGAATTTGCTGCTAAAAGTTTCTATCTGATGAACAAGTTACTTACCTTCAATAATGCTTTATCTGGTAGAGGCTCTATCTAGCTATAGATTTCTTACTGACACACCCATCCTCTCCGCGAACAGATTTCAAGGGACAGGGCCCTAGTTTTCCACAAGAATGGTCAGTGTTCTTTGTGGCCCTGTGCTCCTTGTAGGGAAAGTTGCGAAAAGAAACTGACGTCAGTGCGCTGGAGTGGTGCCTATATAGGCACAGCACGTCACTTCCGCCGCGGACGAGTAAGCCACGCGGAGCCTAACACCACCTCTTACCGGCACGCTGGGCTACTTCTCAAGAAAAAATTTCAAATCCAGTCTGACGTCTGGAGATAATTCTAAGCTAAGGAATCTGCAGCTAGATAGTCTCTACCAGATAAAACGTTACCAAAGTTAAGCAACTTGTTCAGTGGGCAAAACCTACCTACAGCCATTGGGACCTGTTGGAGCAGGCCTTTTCCACATTGAGGTCATAAACAGATATCTGGTGGCATTGTGTTATTACCCCAAAGTGGCTATAGCCAGACTGATGAATAAAACCTTTAAACTTTTGTCTTCGTGTGAGTAGAAAATTCCTCTAATAGAAAACGTTTTTGTGGGCACATAAGTGAGTTGTGACCTGTAGTATATAGTGGGCTTTGGAATGCTGAATGACTGGTGGATGATGCAATATATGGGAGGAATGGAATGTGTGAGGGTTAATGTTGTGCTTTGAAGTGGGATGCAGTTGGACACTGGCTGGTGGGAAGTCTGTGTATTCCTTTGATGTGGGTGTCTTGTTTACCATTTTAACTGCAAGCCTTCAATCAAAATCTCTTACCTGGCGTCTGCAGTGTGCCTGGCTTTACCCTCCACACATTCTTTTTGTCTATTATTATAGGACTGGGTGGTCTTGAGGACTTGGCCTATCTTTGTCACTAAGGTTACATTACGCTCCTGACATTCTTTCCATGTTCATATTCATTCTTGGGAGAATACCCGACTTGGCTGTCAAGAGTGCTTTGCGTTTCTTCCTCATTAGAACCAGGGACCTGCATGCGTCTTTTAACCATCCTTTTGTGAGATGGAGGCAGTGATGCTCACCAAGCAGCTGACCATTACCAGGTAGATTCCATCCTTAAGCACTGTGACATCGGCCTGGGGCTAAACCTTCATCCTTTGTCCAAGCACACTCCTGCAGTGCTCTAGCAGCTTTGGTGGCATCCTGCAGACTTACATCTGTCAGACATATGACATAGGCTTGTTCCCAGGTAGGTTCAAAATTTGACTGAGAAGTGCAGTGCAAATGTTTCGCCTTGCTCTAAGCTGAATAATGCTTCCATGGTCCATCTTTTTTCACTCTCAAATGCGATAAACTGTACCCACACACAGAGAAAATGGGAAGAGCCAGGGCCTAGGAGGAGGATAACATGACCTATAGGATCTTTTCCATTACCAGTCGCCTCTCATTGGCTTCTTTGCCATTCTTCACAGACACTTTGTTTGGCTCATTTTTTCCAAGAAGGGAATTGGTGAGGCTCTGCCTACTCACACGAAAGAGTGGAGCATTCTAGACTGACACGATACCCCCCACCCAAAACAAAAAAATCATAAGCCATCCTCATCTGGTGACTGACACAATACCATCACTCCTTTCAAAGCAGTTTCTGGTTCCCTGGTAACTGGAGTATCCAAAAAAGTGATAATGGGAAAGTGTCCAGGGACTAGAAAAACCTGTTTCCTTACTTAACATACATACTTTTTCATACACTGATAATTATTGCGGAAACAGTGGAATTAAAAAAAATATGTGGTAAATACGACCTGGAGTTAATTATTTCATTTACCTGATAGAGACTTCTAGCTGCAAATATCTTACCTTTGAATTTTTCAGGTGTCAGACTGGATCCGGAAACTTTTGCTCGAGCAGTACTCCTGCATTCGCCGTTTGGTGGCTCCGTTCAGTTCCATGTGACATCGTTGTCAACGGATGCGATGTCGCGATCACCTAATCAGGTGCCACCCAGGCATGCAAATGTGAGTTCTTTACTTTCCGCACCAGTTAGCGCTGTTCGGGAGAGAAATACCCTGCTTCTGTTTTTGACAGGCTTTTTTCAACGTTTTGTCGAGTATTTTTTTACGTGTGTGTCGAGATGACATCTAGGAAGGTAGGATTCGAGCTGTGTGGCGCCTGTCACTGCCCCATGTCGGTTATGGACCCTCACCTTTTCTGCGTGTGGTGTCTCAAGCGTGACCATGACTTGGAGTAGTGCTCCGACTGCCTGGCCATGGCGCCGAAGGCTTGGAAGGAGCGATCCTTAAAGCTGCTTGCAGCCTGGCAGGGGACACCATCCGGCATGACTCCTAGGAGGTCACAGTCCAGGTTGAGGAGAAAGGCGCAGGACTGCTCCAGGAACCCCAAGTCCTCTTCTTCCCTCTCGAGGTCATCAGGGCACTAAGGAAAGAGGCAGAAGAAGAAGAAGAAGAAGACTTCGACTTCGCCTCATGCGTTGGCCGATGCAACAAATTTGGAACATCAGCGTTCCAGGCATGGTTCTGCGGAATCGATGCCAGGTCCAGCTCCACACCTCCCTCCATTTCTGGGAGCCGGAGCGACCTTCGCTCAGTTAAAGGACACATTGGCTCAGGTCTTGTCTGCCCTAGACCTGGAAGACTGGTTTGTAGTGCTGGACTTGGAGGATGCGTATTTTCGCATTCCCATCCTGCCTGCCCATAGGCGTTACCTGCAGATCAAGGTAGGCCACGAGCACTTTCAGTTCACCATACTTCAATTTGGTCTTTCCTACACCTCTCGCGTGTTCACCAAGGTGATGGCGGTGGTTGCAGCTCATCAGCGCAGGTTATGGCTTTCAGTCTTCCCCTACCTCAATGACTGGCTGTTGAAGGCGGGCTCTCCCCAGGCTTTTGTCTCCCACCTCTAGACTACGGCAACCCTTCTGCATTCACTGGCAGTTCACTATACAGGGAGTGCAGAATTATTAGGCAAGTTGTATTTTTGAGGATTAATTTTATTATTGAACAACAACCATGTTCTCAATGAACCCAAAAAACTCATTAATATCAAAGCTGAATATTTTTGGAAGTAGTTTTTAGTTTGTTTTTAGTTTTAGCTATGTTAGGGGGATATCTGTGTGTGCAGGTGACTATTACTGTGCATAATTATTAGGCAACTTAACAAAAAACAAATATATACCCATTTCAATTATTTATTATTACCAGTGAAACCAATATAACATCTCAACATTCACAAATATACATGTCTGACATTCAAAAACAAAACAAAAACAAATCAGTGACCAATATAGCCACCTTACTTTGCAAGGACACTCAAAAGCCTGCCATCCATGGATTCTGTCAGTGTTTTGATCTGTTCACCATCAACATTGCGTGCAGCAGCAACCACAGCCTCCCAGACACTGTTCAGAGAGGTGTACTGTTTTCCCTCCTTGTAAATCTCACATTTGATGATGGACCACAGGTTCTCAATGGGGTTCAGATCAGGTGAACAAGGAGGCCATGTCATTAGATTTCCTTCTTTTATACCCTTTCTTGCCAGTCACGCTGTGGAGTACTTGGACGCGTGTGATGGAGCATTGTCCTGCATGAAAATCATGTTTTTCTTGAAGGATGCAGACTTCTTCCTGTACCACTGCTTGAAGAAGGTGTCTGCCAGGAACTGGCAGTAGGACTGGGAGTTGAGCTTGACTCCATCCTCAACCCGAAAAGGCCCCACAAGCTCATCTTTGATGATACCAGCCCAAACCAGTACTCCACCTCCACCTTGCTGGCGTCTGAGTCGGACTGGAGCTCTCTGCCCTTTACCAATCCAGCCACGGGCCCATCCATCTGGCCCATCAAGACTCACTCTCATTTCATCAGTCCATAAAACCTTAGAAAATCAGTCTTGAGATATTTCTTGGCCCAGTCTTGACGTTTCAGCTTGTGTGTCTTGTTCAGTGGTGGTCGTCTTTCAGCCTTTCTTACCTTGGCCATGTCTCTGAGTATTGCACACCTTGTGCTTTTGGGCACTCCAGTGATGTTGCAGCTCTGAAATATGGCCAAACTGGTGGCAAGTGGCATTGTGGCAGCTGCACGCTTGACTTTTCTCAGCTCATGGGCAGTTATTTTGCGCCTTGGTTTTTCCACACGCTTCTTGCGACCCTGTTGACTATTTTGAATGAAACGCTTGATTGTTCGATGATCACGCTTCAGAAGCTTTGCAATTTTAAGAGTGCTGCATCCCTCTGCAAGATATCTCACTGTTTTTGACTTTTCTGAGCCTGTCAAGTCCTTCTTTTGACCCATTTTGCCAAAGGAAAGGAAGTTGCCTAATAATTATGCACACCTGATATAGGGTGGTGATGTCATTAGACCACACCCCTTCTCATTACAGAGATGCACATCACCTAATATGCTTAATTGGTAGTAGGCTTTCGAGCCTATACAGCTTGGAGTAAGACAACATGCATAAAGAGGATGATGTGGTCAAAATACTAATTTGCCTAATAATTCTGCACTCCCTGTATATGTGCCGAAGTCACACATGAGTCCCTCTCAGACTCTATATTTCAAAGGAGCTGTTCTTGACACAGTGCAGTTTCGGGTCTATCTTCCCGAGCAGCGAGTTCAGGATATCCAGATTATGATACTGATGTTTCAGCCTCTGTCCTGGGTTTTGGTGAGACTGACTCTGAGGCTGCTGGGCCTCATGGCCTTCTGTATCCTGCTGGTAAATCATGCCAGATGGCATATGCGGGCTCTGCAGTGAGACCTGAAGTTCCAGTGGGCGCAGCATAAGGGAAATCTCTCCGACATGGTCCATATCTCAGAGGGAACTGCAAAAGACCTGCAGTGGTGGATTACGAACCGCGGTTGGGCCAGAGGCCGACTCCTCTCCCTCCCCCAACCAGTCCTCACATTAGTGACAGATGCATCACTTCTAGGATGGGGCGGCTGTCTGGAATAGGTGAAGATCAGAGGACTCTGAGCTGCAGCTCCGGGCGATCCGACTAGCATTGAAGGCATTTCTTCCCTCTGTCAAGGAGACATTAGTGCTGGTGTTTACGGACAACGCAACCTCTAAATGATACTGCAACAAGCAGGGCAGGGTGGGGTCGTGGACACTTTGTCAGGAGTCCCTACGTCTCTGGACATGGCTGGAACAGTAGGGCATAACCCTGGTGGTTCAACACCTGGCAGGTTCTCTGAATGCCAGGGCCGACAACTCAGTCATCGATTTCTAGCAGATCATGAGTGGTGTCTCCACTCAGAGGTGGTGCAAGGGCTCTTTCAACAGTGGGGGGAGAACCTTGCCTGGATTTGTTCACCGTGGAAGAGAATGCACAATGTTAGCAGTTTTGCGCATTGGAGTTTCCCAGGCGACAATCGCTCAGCGATGCTCTTTGTCACAGGTGGAGCTCAGGCCTGCTGTACACATTTCTGCCCATACCACTCCTGTCTAGAGTTCTCAAGAACGACCCAGCCCAAGTAATTCTTGTAGCTCTGGACTGGGTACATAGAGTCTGGTATCCTAAGCTTCTGAAAATGAGCATCGATCCTTCAAACAGGCTGCCCCTTCGGGAGGAACTTCTGTCACAGCAGCAGGGAAGGGTTCTGCACCTGGACCTCTCAACTCTGCGCCGTCATGCGTGGAGTTTGAGCGGTGACAGTTGACAGCCTTCTACCTTCCTCCCAAAGTCTGTAATATAATTTTAGCAGCCAGCCATTCCTCCAAAAAAGGTACACACTTGCAGCTGGCAAAGATTTGTACAATATTGTACAGAAAAGTCTTTGGATCCTCTTTCTGCTTCTCTCTCTGATGTTCTTCTTTTAATTCTGTCTCTTGCCCAGCAGGGCTCTGCTCTGGGGAATCTTAAGGGCTGTCTGCGTTATCTGCTTTTTTGTGGCTGCCAGACCATCCCTAATGTTTAAGTCCGCTATTGTAACTAGGTTTCTAAAAGGGCTTATACATGTTTCCCCCTTCGGTCTTTATTACCCCTCAGTGGGACCTGAACCTGATTCTCACGTACCTCCATGTTTGCTCCGTTTTAGCTGCTTCACAACAGTCCCCTCAGGCTGCTCACCATCAAAACAGCTTTTTCCTTGGCCATAACATCTGCCCGAAGGGTGAGTGAGCTGCAGGCCTCGTCATCCAAGCCTCTATATCTCAGTCTTTTCTGAAAAGGTGGTGCTTTGCACCCATGCCACTTTCCTCCCAAAGGTGGTGACCCCATTTCATTTGAGGCAGACTGTCACCCTGCACACCTTCTTTGCTCCTCTGCACCCCTACAAGGAAAATGAGTGACTCCACCTGCTGAGAAAGAGAGGTGTTGTTCTACCTTGACAGAAGAAAAGAGTTGCGGGTGGATGACCAAATCTTTATGGGATATGTGGGAGTAAAGGAAGGTCGGGCAGTACAGAAATGAAACATTTTTCACTGGGTTGTTCTCTATAAAAATCTGCTACGCTCTGCTAAAAAGCAGCCTCCAAAGGGCCATGTTGAACAGAATGGAGCCACTGGACGGTACGTGAAGGGGTATTGCTCAAGCAAGTGTTTCTGGATCCATCCTGATGCCTGTGTAATTCAAAGGTAAGGAATCTGCAGCTTTATATAGTCTGTGCCAGATAATGCTTCACCAAAGGTTAGTAACTTTTTCTTTAATATCTCACGTTTGTTATCTTATGCTTATTTCTTTTGATGTGTTCTGACACAGATTATTGTAATAAATATAATTGCACATTGGTTAAATAAACACCTCAAATTGAATTTCAGGTTGTTGCGGACACAAATATCAGTGCTATTGCTAACCAGTTGGAAAATATATCTACTGGCTTGAATCCTAATTCTGCGGTTGAGCTCCATTCCGAAGACCCAGAGTGAGTATTCATGGTACCATCGCCTTTCTAGCTTCAGCCTGTTTCATTCTTGTACTAGAGTGTACATTTGGAAGGCTGCAGCCTGTCTTTTACAAATGTATCATAAGTGACCTGAATGTAAATCTATCATCTATTGTTTCTGTTAGTGCTGTTTGACTGATGTGCACTTCTCCTGTGCAAAGTACTATTTTAGTCTCCTTTCTAGAAGCTATAGTTTTATGAAGGCCAGCCTACCAAAGCCAACGTACCAAAAGGCAGGGTTAGGCAGCTCAGAGCCAGGAAACCCTTGTGTATGATAGTATGCTTCACAAATAGACAACATACCAGCAGATAAATTCAATGGTTGAGCTAGAGATTTTATTCTGTGTTCTACATACACACTTTCTAATTGTTTTCAAAAATGTAGTTTGCAATTTATTTGCTTTGGCTTGGATGTGTAGTTCATATATTATCTTCAGTTGTTTCCGTATCATGCTTCTAGGAGTCTCTTGAGAACTATGAGCTCAACAGGAAGCAAAGCTATATGCTAGCTAAGGGGGAAGTAAGTGGGTAATGTTTCAGTAAAATAGTTGAAAATTAAAAATAGCTATCCACCTCTCCACTATGGACCATAAACCTTTCCATTTCAACATTCCACAAATTTTTCTTCTGATTTTATAGGAATAGTTTCCAGGCAAACAATGCAGGCTTAAAAGCTTACGTAGAACACTGGAATGTTGGGAGCGCCAGTGAAGATAATGGAGTATCACAGGGGCAATAATGGCTGGTATAGGCCATCGTCAGCCACATTCCTGTAGTTATACTTCTGTTTCTCTCTGTTTAACTTGGAAAATTCAGTCATCAGTGGGTGGAATATTCTAATAGCATTAGTTCCCATTTACCAGTCGTTAAAGCCATTCTTGCTAATTGTAGGTCTTCCCCTGGAATAGCTTGGGCATAAAAATTAGGCAAAGTGCCTTCAATGACCTGTGTAGTGCTCAAAAGCAGGCAATAGTGCTTTAAAAATATTCTAAATGATCCTGTTACATCAGGGGGCTACTTATTTGGGTGGCACTAGGAACACCATTACAAATAGTGCACACCCTAGTGGACCCAGAAGGTCGAAATGGAATCCTTACGGTGTCCTGGATGGTCTCCCCATAGCCATTGTTTCCTTATATGCCCCCCATGTGAATCAGGTGCATTTCTTTCATTCTCTTACCCCACCATATAACCACAGTGTAGCTGCACCCTGTTACTGGGGGGAGTTTTTAATTGTGTCCCAGATCTTAACTATGACTGTTCCCGCCAACCAGAAGCAGACTCAGTGGCCCTTGCTCAATACCTTATGCGCTAGGCATCCAGTTTGCAGGTGATGGATGTGTGGCATAACCTTCACCCTCTACTCAGCGAGAATTCCTCCGGATTACATGACCTCCATACGAGGATCGATCTTGTTTGCTGCAGCTCAGAAGCCCTCATAATTATGATCCGGGCTTAATACTTAGGTCGCACCTCCCCACAGATGCTTTATCTGATGCACCTTTTCAAAACACTTTATCTAATTAAATCACATCATATTTCACTGATAACAAAGGCACGGCAACTGGACCTGATATTGAATGGGACGTATTTAAAGTTGTACTGGGTGTGCATGCAATCAAAACAATACATTGCCTCCGAGGGACCTGAGCCAGGCAGATATTTGGTAGTACTCAAACTTAGAGAATGCCCCATTGGTCAACTGTTTCCATGTTTCCCAAGGCAGACCCTTACCCCCTTCCACCATCTTCCCCCAATACAATACTCCGGTTTCTGTCAGGGGTCTGGCTAGGCTGTCCAGCAAACATTCCGTATTCACAGGTGAGTCCCTTACGAGAGACCATTTACTATAGTAAAAAATCCCCAGAAGGGATCCAACTTGGTACCACATTTTTGCTGCTGCTTTCAAGCATTTCAGCCTCACTGTTTTTAAAAACTTGGGCACTCTGAATTTTACCATAAAGCTAACCTCCAACAAGCCGTTCAGCATGACACTATACATGCGACCCACTAGTGAGCAATTTGGGTGATATATCACCTTTGTGTTGTTCTTGAGCGGATACGCCTAACAATGCAGCTGGAAATCCAGCAGTCCCAACTCACCATTCTCTCTCCTTCTCAACTTTTTCCAAGAAAGTCTGACCCCCTTATAAGCCCAAATAAAAAACTTGGGGGGGTATGGGCATCTTTAACAGGTTTACTCTGCCATGCAAGGTAAGTGGAAGATTTTGCCACCTTTTTAATGTTAGATCAACCTCTTTATACACTTTCTTCAAATTCACAATAGATATCTTCTCTAACTCATGTGATATTGTTATCCCCAGATACCTTAGCTCCTTCAACGTCTGAATGCCCTGATGCTTCTGGTTCCACAACATTATCTCTGTTTTATTGTCATTAATTTCATAACTGGATAGTTTCCCATAAGACTTCACCTCTGCCATCAGGCATGGAATAACATTCTTGATAATTGAGGTGTGCAACATAAGATCATCTACATATAGGGCTTTTTTCCTCGAAAAAGCTCCCACCATGAAGGGCCTAATTTCTCTGTTTAGCCTCAGACTTTGTGCTAGAGGTTATATATACAAGTTAAAAAGGATAAGGGATGGAGGGCAACCCTGCCTAGTCCCCCTACTTATTCTTACTGGAGAGGTGAGGATGCCATTAACTAGCACCTGAGCTCATGGTGTACTATAAATCTTAGCTAACACACTTCCTATCTCATCCCAACCCCAGACCTCTTTAGGATGCCTACCCGATATTTCCATTTGACACAGTCAAAGACTTTGGCTGCATCTAACGTTACCACCACCAGAGGTACTCCATGTGTTATAGTGAGGTCTGTTGATCCAATTAGAGAGAGTGTAAGATCCCTCATCTGCCTCCTGGGTAAAAATCCCTTCTGATCTTCATTTATAACCCCCCCCCACCTTACACAGACGCACAGTCAGTATGCTTGTAAAGATCTAATAATTTCAGTTCAGCAGCGACATTGGCTGTTATGATTGATACTGCATGTTATCTTTGCCTGGCTTTAAAATCAACAAATAACTGTCTCATTCCAAGACTCTGGCAATGGAGTATCCTTCAATAATATTGGGTTAAGTAACTCAAGCCAGAGAAGAATCACTACTTCCGACATCACAATATAGAGCTAATTCGGGAACTCATCCGGGCCTGCTGCTTTTCCTCTTTTAAGCTTTCCGGCTGCTGTTAAAATTTCGCCCCCGTAATTTCCCTACTCAAAAAAGACTGCTGCTTGGTTATGAGCATCAGTAACCGCTTATCCAAGGGCCAGCTAGCCAGCCCATACTTGTTTACCTCAAGCGTTCCTGAATAAAGGTCTTGAAAAGATTTATGAAATACACATCCTATCCCTTCCTGATCTTCTATCACCTTACTCTCCTCTTCATCCCAAATCTCCCTAATGGTATTTCCTAACCTTCCACGGCAGCAGCTTTCCGCAGCTCTCCTCCTGCTCATATTCCCTTAACTTGTTTGCCTCCCACTGCTGTTGTACCTTCTCCTCCAGCATAACATTAAACATCAGTAGGTCTTTCCACCTTTTTCCTAACCTCTCACAGTGTGCCCCCAGTGTGTTTTTCAGATAATTTTTTACGAAAGCTACCTCCTCTTCCAAATGTAGGCTCTGCCTCTTTCCCCTCCTAAGCCAAGCACCAGAGGAGTTCTTCAGGAACCCCCTTAGCCAAGCCATGAAAGCATCCCATACCAAGTGTATGGGTGCCAAATCCATATTCCAATTTAAAAAATCTTCCTCTATTTCATGCATGATTCCAAGCTAAAGAAACAATCTCTATTTATAGTCTACCTCCTCATGGCCTGACAGGTTGGCATCCAGAATTTCAGCAATAATGCTGCATGGTCAGAGATATGTATAGAGGGGTACTTTATATCTATAATTTTCTCAACCTCAATCTCAAGAAGTGATCGGTTCTTGAATAATGACCATTCTTTTTACTATAGCAGGAATAGGTCCTCCTTTGCTTCCTTAATCTATACCATATATCACAGAGGTTAACATTTTCTAGCATAGAAAGAAGATATGCCCTCCTCTTTGAAGAACTGATTTGTGTATGCACCGATGACCTGTCTAAGTTATTGTTCAATAAAACATTAAAATCCCCGCCTAAGACAGACAGTCGGTGCATCAGAATGTAAACATGCTGAGAAGAGGGAAGTCAGTGATGGAACATCATCTAAGTTCGGGCCATAGAAGCTAGCTTAAGATTTAACAATAACTCACCACCTCCACCCCTGCATTCACCTTGACTAATATGGCTATCCCCTTTGTGCAGTATTGCTGATCCATAACCAATGCCCTCTCCAGCCATTATTGCTTCTTAAAGAGACTCATATTCTGAACATAATAGATGAGTTTCTTGGAGCATAATGATATGGGCTGGACTATCTCTCAGGTATTGCAGAACCAAGCATTCTCTCTTCTTAACCTGTAACCCATTCACATTCCAACGTAGAAAAGAAAGCAGGTCCCCCTTTAATAGCCCCCCATCGGTCTTTACAAAAGTTTTCCCCAGTGCTTATACCCTTATTTAACCTATAGGAGGACAGGTTGGCTAGAGGGGGGAACATGGCAGCTAGAGTAAAAGCAGAATCAGGAAAATGAACTACAGCTGGGGGAGGGAGGGGAAGCACCAGGCTAAACAATCAGCTAAACAGTCAGCAGGTGGTAGCCCCCCCCATTATTACAAAAAAACAAAAGCCCTCAGCAAGGCGCCGCTGAGAAAGGGTCCCATCTCTAGAGACAGGGTGATCGACACTGCCATTAGGGTCACCAGGATAACTCCCTCACTGAGGTCCTTCTTCAAAATAAACACAATAAGTAATGTGGAGAGCAGCAGGCTGGGGACTACAGGTGGCTGTAGGAATGCATAAAGGAATGGGCATCAGAATGCAAGGTCTGTCTGGGGTGGAGGCTTGTGTAGACCCCCACATAACACAAGTGGATATTCCCACTACAAACAGATTTACACCATTGGAGGAAACGAGCCCCCCCTCAGAGTAGTGAGGATGGAACGGAAGGAGAAACGGGAGGGGCAGACATTTTATTAGGGAAGTCTCAGCTGCCAGTAGTGGTGAACCAGTTAGAACAGGTAACTCCTAGTGGCGGTAGCAGCCCAGCAGGTTAGGACACAGTCCAGGCAATGTTTAATAAGTTGTTTTGAGAGATTAAGATAAGTTTTTCAATCTCAGAAATGAATCAAAAAGAGATATATGTCTGAGTCTTGTTGGAGAAAATGTCTAGTCTGACCAGCGAACCGATGCTCTAGAAAGTATGACCCAGGTGTTGAGCTTACCAGTGATTCGCAATACACAGGAGGTAGCTACACTAAGGCTTCGAGAGAAGGAGCTGGCAGAAAAGTTGGCGAAAATGGAGAACAGCTCGAGGCGGAATAACATAAGAATTTTGGATAGGGAGCAGAGGAGGGAGATGTCAAATGCTTTGTGGTGGATATTCTTACTTAAGCTTTCCCCCAGGTGACCTCTTCCTTGGCTCTAGAAGCAGAAATCCAAAGGGTATGTCAAGACCCCCTTTATGCCGAATCCAGGGTTTAAAAGGCCCAGGAAGATCCTAGTTAATTTCCTGACATATTTAAACAAAGAGAAAATCCTGGGTATGGCCCAGAAGGAAAAACCTTGCGGGTTCAAGAATTGACATTTAAAATCAGGTCCGACATCTACAGAGCCACTGAAGATAGGCGGTGGGAGCTGGGTAAGCGCATTGAAGCCCTCAGAAGTATGGGGGTGGGGGTGCAACTGAGCTTTCTAGCAATACTGGAGCTTATGGGGCCCAATAAAATGCATAATTTCCTGGTCCCAGAAGAGGTGGATAATTTTGTAGCTCAGAATTCTACTCCGGATGCGATTGAAGGGGGGTGGGGGGGGGGAGAGAGGCAGGTGAGGGAATGAGGCTAATATAAACCAGAGGTGACTTTATAGAGAGAAACAACATAGACTAATCAGCTCCTGTGGTTGGTAGCTTGAAGTGGCAGGTTATGCCAGTTGGTAGAAGTGGGAGGGTTCACTGGGGAAGGTAGAGGAGGCAGGGCACGAGGTGGGAAGCATGAGGAGCATAGGGAGAAGGTAAAAAAAACATTGCCCTAACAACACCCCAGCGAAATAACCTCCTGCGCACACCGCTCCCCTGGTCATTTGACTCTATTAAATACTTAGGGGTCAGGCTATATCTTTCAGATAAAGATTTAATAGAGGGCAATATTGGCAACGCTCTTACCGAGGTCCTCTCTACCGTTCAGGGTGTCGCTGCCACTTTCGTCTACAGGCAGGTTGACTATCTCAAAAATGATAATCCTCCCCAGACTGTTGTATTTGTTTTTCTGCCCTTCCACTGCACTTGCCCGCTAGGATGTTCGCAGATATGCAATCACTCTTATCGGCACTAATATGGGGCAAGGACAGGCGTCGAGTGGCACTTACTAAAATATATGCCCCCTTATGGAAGTCTGGGTGCCCCAAATTATGAATACTACTACGTGGCAACCCAGCTACAGTGGCCTGCTGCAAAAAATAAGTCAGAACTCAGACAGTGGGTCGAAGATGCGCCTTAGTTTTCGACTTTACGTTGACTTCTGGGCTCAGATGCCCTGACACCAGAAAGGAAAGACAACACACTTATGTGCATAGCTAGGACGTGTTGGGCTACATACGTAACTAAAAAGAATACCTGTGTACGGTCTGCACCTGAGTTGTCTCTGAAGGCACTACTGGGATGCCAAGAGTTACAAACGCGACTGGACACGGCAGCATGACTCGAGACTGGCCTATCGAAATGGGGTGACGTGCTCACAGACAAGATCCTCAGTACATTTGAATCTATGACAGATGACTAGGGTATCCCACAGGGTACATTTCTCATCTATGCCACCCTGACACGCTGCCTGTATGTAACATGGGGGGGAACACATAATGAACCCAAGACCTCCCTTCTACTACAAACCTTGTTGACACAGTGTATTGCCTACAAAGCTGTCACCCACCTCTATAACGCCATACGCATGGCTAACAAAGCCGCCTGTTAGCTTTTCGTACATACTGGGACACTGCTCTCAATGTCACACTAATGGATAAACAGTGGGCTCATTGCTTTGAGACACCAAAACTGATCTCCAGAAATGCTTGTTTGAAATATACGCAGTTTAGTTTTTTGCATCTCACACCAGAAGAACTGTCACAAATGTACCCAGATGCCTCTGCTGCTTGCCTCGGCTGTCAGCGATCCCAGCAGATTTTATACATATGGTGTGGCACTGCCCCAAATTATTCCCTACTGAGATTAGGTTCTAGCAGTGATTTTGGAAGTCACGGGTATCAATCTAGGGGGGGAGTAGGCACATATTGCCTTCTGGGCATTACCTCTTGCAGGACCATGGGCAAACCAATGAATAAATTTGTAGATCTCGCTTGTATACTGGCAAAAAGGCGTCTTGCCATGTGCTGGAAGTCCTCAATGACCATCATAATTCACTGTTACACTACACCTGTGTCTGACATCGCCTTTACAATCCTTGACATGGCTTCTTAAAGCTCGTCATTAACCAATTACACCTGAACGCACTTCTGGCGGCACCCCCTACTGCCTGCTCCCACCCCCTTTTATAAACATATTCAGGCCCTTTAGGGAGGCCATAGTGTGTATTGTTTACACACTTTCGGTTTCCTCTTGTGCACTTTCAGGCCTCAAGGATAAGCAGCGGCGTCCGTTCAGGTTACCGCTGGCAGATCCATATTCGATGCTGCCTGACCCCTGGAACACAGCACTCCCAGTATCATCTGATTCAGACAAAACCCTCCGTCTACCACTGAACAATCCTCAGTTGGACTACCAGCTTTTTGGTTCCGACTCTGACCAGAGTTTGCTTCCACTTGGAAATGACAATGGAGATGATGGAAAGGATTTACCTCCACCTTATGATGATGACAGTTTGTGTATGGATTTACAAGGGACTAGTGTGATTGCTACTTTCAATGATACAGGGTTGATTCCACCCTTGGGTGCTAACTGAGGAAATCAAACCTACCTTTAAGGTACTCAGCAGACATGATGCTGGGGTCTCGGATCTACAATATCTCACTGTTGAGATTAAAACAAATGTGCTTACTGAAGTTCATTATCCTGGGCCAACATCTTTGGAGCCCTTGCTATCATTCAATGAATCCCTAAGGAACACCTGTGTGGTCACTTAGGCTGCACCTCGCTCTTGCTTACCAGTGAACAGGCCAAATGTCAAATTCCTGGCAACCCTGATTTTCTTTCTCTGCATCCTAACCCTGAGCGTTAGGTAGTCCAAGCTTCCACCATCAAGGTAAATCCTGATTCATTCTCCATGAGCCCCCTGTCAGGGACTTGAAAAGGATTGAGGCATTTAGGAAACATTTGTTTTCTTTGCCCAGCCTAGCCTTGAGGTTGGTCAGTGCCAAATGCCTAGTAGGCCTTTGCACGCATGCCATCTGGGACATGGTCAGCTGAGTCTTGCTGGCAGTTGTAGAAACGTTTAGGCACTTCTTGGCTAATACCATTCAAAACTGTCATGATGCAGCTAAATATGTGACTTGCAGTAGTCTGGACACTACGGATTGCTTAGGGCGAACAGTCTGCACTAGTTTGGTGGTCCGTCGCAAGCATTGATGAGATCCACAAGTGTTTCTGAAGATGTGCAAGCGTCACTCATTGTTATGGCCTTTTGATGGATCCCACTTTTTTGACAAACTGATGCCACCCTGGAGCACTTCAAGGAAAGCTAGGCTAGAGCATGCTCTTTGGTTATTTCTACCCTTGCCAGACAGTTCCCTCATCAGTTTTGGTGCTTCTGAAGCTACTCCAGTGCTTTGGAATATATACAACACAAGGCCCCTTGATTCAGGCACTTCAACCCTTTCTAAGTTGGGGTTGAGACAGGCAATGTGCCGGTTACCAGGGGCACCAGTCTTCCTGTCCCCCTCTCCTGTGGCATTAGCCTTCAAACAGTTTTAGTTTGCTTTAGCAGTGCACAACTACCCTGTGGGAGGCAAGATCTGACATTTTCTGCCAGGGTGTCTGTCCATCACATCCGGCAGGTGGTTCCTCCAAACCGTCCAGCACAGCTATGCCGCTTCATTTCTTTCTGGCCTTCTAAAGCTTGCCCCCACATTGAAGCAGCTATCAAAGAAATACCTATACATCTTTTTGAAAGGTGTGTGGGCTCTACTATCCAACAGGGGCATAGAGAGTGTACCGGATTTGGAAAGAGATACTGGATTGTTACTCCTGCTATTTCCTAGTACCGGAGAAGGGCAGAGGCTTTTGTTTTATTTTAAATCTTCGCTTAATGCACACCAAGAGACTAGACCATAGCCCTGGAACTGCAGGATGCATGCTTTCATGCGTCCGTCCTGCAGTCCCATAGTTGTTACTTGCGGTCCAAGATTGGTCAGAGGCATTTTTAATGTACTGTGCTCCCCTTCAGCCTTACCAGTGCCCCTCAGGTATTTACAAAAGGGATAGATTTGATTGCCACCTATATTCACACTTTGGAAATGCCAGTTGTCCGTTTTTCCCTACCTCAATAATTGGCTATTGAAAACGGACTTGCAATAGTCCATCGTAGGCCATCTCCTGACAACAGCGAACCTCCTGACTTTGTAGCGGTTCTCGATTACACAGCTGAACTCACAGCTGACTGTTTCACAGAGGCTTCCTTTTATACTATGTCACAGGGCAGTTCTTTGCCTTCTCTGCATTGCAATGAGTCCCAGACATTCAGGCAAGGATCCCGATGTTTCAACATTGGTCCTGGATCTTGGTGATAGCAGCTCTGAGATATCTTGGTCTGTTGGCCTCATGCATCCGACTAGTCCGCTTTGCCAAGAGGAATATGTGGGCTCTGTAGTGGAATCTGAAGTCGCAGTGAGCCCAGGACCATGGGGAACCTGACAGACAGGTTTCGAAGGAACCTGCACAAGATCTGCAGTGATGGCTGCCCGACAGCATCCCTACCAGTGGCAAACCCCTTTCCCTTCCCCAACCACAGCTGATAGTTTTCATGGATGCATCTCTGCTGGGTTGAGGAGGCGATCTGAGACAGGTGGAGATCAGAGGGCTCTGTTGGAGCTGTAGACCATCCATCTGCCTTTGAAGGCCTTCCTGCTGTCCATAAAGGGATGGCTGGTGTAGGTTCTCACAGGCAACACCACCATGTGGTACTGCAACACACATGGTAGAATGAGATCCTGAGTCCTGTACCAGAAGACGCTGGGCCTCTGGAGTTGGCTGGAGCATCAAGGCATTTCCCTGATCCTGAACCACCAGGCAGGATCTTTAAAAGTCAGGGAAGATGCTTAATCAGCAACGCCTGATGGATCACAAATTGCAGTTTCACCTGAGGTGGCATAGTGTATCTTCCTTTTTTTAATCTTTTAGTCCTCATCACCCCTTTTTTTATGCCCATTATGTACTGCTGGGTCCAACACAGAAGGGTCAGAGGCTTCAGGCCCAGACCACAGTCAGAACCACAACTGGGTGAGCTGATTATTCATTTGACTATATTTACTGATTATTACTATAATGCCAAAAGTATGTTTTTTAAAAATATATCTGAAGCAGTCAGTCTCCTGTACTAATTTTATACACCATACAGATCCAATCATTTGCCTGTGGTGGATTCCTAGCAAATCACATGTTTAACTATCAAGACTGAATAGAAGGCTAGTTTAGCTTCCTTCATTTCCAACTGTTCCTTAGTTTCCATGGAAACACCAAACACACATTGCTCTGCCCATTTTACATCTTGTAAGGGATCGGGTATGCCCTGTGTAAAGTAAGAAGATGTTTTCTTTTCAGAGAAGATGGAATAACAGTGGAATAAAGCAAGGTGAAAGATACTTTCCATAACTCCATCAACACCTCGTTGTGCAAGTATCTTTTCCAAATGTGATGCATCTGTAGTCTTTTCCTCTCAGCGTTACATAAATAGCTATACCATTTAACCATCACTTTTTTCAGTTCATGAGAAGAATGAATTTCCACCATAAATCCTTCTCCATAGTTCTTTCTCAGTTTTGTGCCACATGCCATGATTGCTTCTCCTTAAATCAGGAGAGATTCCCATTTTTCATAATATTTAGACTGTTCCATGATTCCAGCTCTTCCCCCACGTAACAGGTGGCCTCAGTAGTTGATATTTGCTTTCTTCAATGGGAAGCTCAACGTATCCCTTAAACACTCTGTTGTACCAGGAGAGTGCCATACAGGTGCGAAGGTGTTGCAGTATAGTATCCCCCACACCTGTCCATAACCATAACCCATAATCTTGCTCCAGTCTCCAAAACCTTCAGTCTTATCTTTATAAAACACTTAGCAAACCCAAATTTATGGGGGAAGCCCACCTAAGCTCTAAAGGTTTACGTCCTAGCCTGGAACATATTATTTCTGTCTGACATGTCAAGCACTCCTAGCAGCAGCATACAAAGCTTAAGCTGAAAGGTCCAACAATAAACTTGTAATTTTTTTTTCAAGCTATTCTCAAATCAATCGAATCCCAAATAAATCTGTTGATAGTACCCTGAGTCTTTAGCTGTATATTGTTGAATAAAAATGTAACGTTAGGTAGGATGCATATACTAACTCTTCCACTTATTGTTAAAGGAATATTTCTCTGTTTTTTAACAATTTATTGGTCTCCAGCTACCCTCACTAGATTCTCTTTTAGGATCTTATTTAAGTCATGTAAGAAATGTATGCCCAGATATCTAAAGCCTATAGGTTCTACCTCAATACTGTTATCTGTCTTACTCAGATTGATATTGCATCTTGATAAAGCTCCAAATACCATAACTATTTACTCAAATCTCTGTGTCAAAGTACTAGGATTGCTGGTGTTTAGTAATAAATCACCTGCATAGAGGACGACTTTCTTATTAAAGCCCTCCCCTAAAAATTTAATTATTTCTTCATCTATTATTATTTGTTTGGCAAAGTGTTCAATAAAGAAATCAAAAGGGTGAGAGAGGACAACCTTGTTGAGTACCTCTTTGTATGTTAACTCTGCATGTAGATGCTTATTCGCTAGAGTTCTAGAAGAGTAATGCAGATATAAAGCTTTTATACATTCTATGAAAGGAGGTGGGACACCAAAGCTCTTACAGCACAACCAAAGATATTACCACAATATCTGATCAAAGGCTTTGGCTGCATCTATTGCCACTATTGCAAGTGGCAAGGTATGATAATAGTGAGGTCTTGATATCTACCATACCTTTCCACTTGCAACCTGTTAAAGCTCCATTAACCTGTTGAACCAATTCTCCAAGTTGTCTGCCAGGAATAAAGCCCTTCTGGTCGCTCCCAACTAATGTCCGGACTACCATAGAGAATATTCTAGCTAGTATAGCAGCAAATAGCTTTCAGTCCCTTTTTGTAGTGAAATTGGTCCATAGGGCTCACATTTACTTGGTCCTTATTCAGTTTTAAGATAACTAGGGCGTCTTACGACAGTGGAGATATCCCTGGCTAGATCTTGTTTGCCACCATGTGTCAAAACCTCTGCATGTTGAAATTCCCAAGACTGCTGGCTCTAGGAGATGCATTCAGGCGGAGTGGAGCACTCCTGCATGTCTTTCTGCCTCTGCTTGTGTTCTGAAGAAGAACATAAACAACTGGGTCCAAATCATCCTAGTGAATCCGGCTACCACTTCAGGAGGATCTTCTGTTGCTAGAGCAGTGCAGTGTCCCGACTTCTTCAATTAAAATGGTACCTCACCTGTTTGAGTTGGCTAGAGCCTGTCAGAAAAGGGCCCACAAGGCAACATGGACAGGTCATATTTTTACTGTCAAACCAACTCTTTTTTCCTCTTTGGGTAGCTGTGGATTTTGGGCTCTAGCTCAGTCGTCACCCAGGGAAAACCTAACAGACCCACACATTTCTAAAAACATAACACCCGAGGAAGTCCTGGGTGATGTGGCTCATGTGAATCACACAAAATGTTTGTGCCCACAATGCCCAGCAAAACTCAAACTTTGCCTAAAGTCAGGTATTTTCCTCACATTTGTCTGCTTGAAAGAGCCAAAATCTGCAGAGGTACAGAAATCCTCTGCCACCAAGCATTTACCCATGTCCATTATACAAATGATACCTCATTTGCAGGTGTGGGCCTAGCACTTCTTTGGAAAAAGGCACAAAATATAATGTGGCAACATCAACATTTCCTAGAAAAAAAAAGACCTAATTTGGCAATGAGGTAGCTGCCGGATGCCGGGAAAACTCACCAAACCCAGATATGTCTGAAAACTAGACAGCCAGGGGAGTGCCTCGTGTGGATGGATACCATGAGGTTTTCTCACCCACAATGCCCTGCAGATCTCAAATTTTGTCTAAAGTTGTGCATTTTCCTTACATTTCTGTGTCATAAAGTTCCAGAATCGATAGTGATCTGCCCTTGCAGCGCCGACCTGGCAAAAAAAAAAAAAGAAATTCTTCTGGTGCTTGCACCAGAGGGATTTCCTCTCTCTCTAGTGCCACAATGTGCTTTAGGACCTGAGAGGCAGTGCTATGGACATGTGTAACACCTCCATAGCACCCAAGAGGTTATTTTTGGTCCTGACATTCGTACTGTTCACCCCTTTTAATCCAATGCACATCTGCTTATTAAATCTTCTGAGTCCTAAAACTATCTTCCCTACTATGATCACTTCAGATTGTTGCAGCTGCCTTACCCTTCCTTTTACCCTGGCAAGCTAGTGTTGAGGGCCAGGGCAGCATTTTTGCCAAAAGCTGGGTATCATTTTTCACGTGCAGCAATCTGTCATCATCCCAATGCTCTTTGGCTTTCCTCACCCCTTGAAAGAGGAGGGTATTCTACATTGGCTGGACCCCAAAAGAGCCTTATGCTTTTACATTGATCACATTAAAGAACAGTGGATGGAGGATGAGCATGTCCCGGGTTTCTCAAGGGCAGAGAAAGGCACGGCAGTGCAGAATCACTTTCTCAAGGTGAATAGTTCTCTGCATAAAGATCTGGTATGCATTGGTCACTAAGCAGCCTCCGGAATGACTGGTGGCTCATTGCACAAGGGCCAGGGCTGTTATCACTATATGGCGCGTGGAGTGTTTCTTCTAGACATCTGCCATACCCAGACATGGGCGTCACTGAATATATTCACTGCACACTATTACATTGATAGACAGGTCCAACTGGAAGGGAATTTCTCCAGTTCAGTCCTGCAGGACTTTTTGGTTTGAGCCTATTCAATAGATCCTCCACCTTTGGGAGGTACAGCTTTGATATCTATTCTAAAGGTGAGAAATATATAGTTAGAAAAATCCATCAAAATAAAAAGTTACTTACCTTTGGTTATGCTCCCTGTGGTGCTTACTCTATCTGCTTGCAGTTTCTTCACCACCCTCCCACCTTCCCATTCTGTAGAGTTGCCTCCTTTTTGCCATCTAAAAAGGTTCTAAATTAGGGATGTGCACATTAGTAGGACAAATTGCTTGTTCTCCATGTCTGAGGGCAAAGAAGGTGTCAGCCAAAAAACTGACTTCAGAGCTCAGGGATGGCTACATGGGTGGCCATAGGGGTGGCCCTTATATGCAACCCCATTCTTTTACTTCCTGGGGCAGAATTAGGTTAACCCAGAGCCTAATGGCGCCACCTGCCAGGGTGAAGGAGCACTGCCATGAAAACATCTCCATCCAGTCCGGTGCCTGGGGAATATTCTAAAGGTGAGGAATCTGCGGTTAGAGCATCCACAAGAAAAAGCACTACTAAAGATAAGTAACATGTTCTTTTGGTTTGGACCTATGTATTCCTCTCTGTTGGTGCATAGAAAAGCTTAACAAGTGACTGTCACACTTTGACACTGTGCTGACTTATCATTAGCGGTAGGCTATGCACCTGTTGACTGTGTTCAAAGCCACAACTCACTTTAAACCTGCCTTTAAGCGTAAGATGGTAGATACAGGTGTATGTCGAAGAGACCCCCAGTATGCAGCGACAATAATAATCTAAACCTGTGATTTAACTTGAAAGCAAGTTTGATGTTTAAGTCTATAGCGCATACCTCTGTGCCTTATAGGCCATACTTTTGTTATCTCACAGCACAGACTCTGTAATTAATTTTCCTCAACGTCTTGACTGATTCACATTTTTGTGAAGACATTCTTTTCCAGAAAGATTCAATGTTGGATCTAACCCATATTTGCAGTCATGTGTCAAAACCTTTGACCAGCCAACATGAACACCTCATGTTGAGAGATCGTCTTTCCGAAGACACTTTTTATGTGCGCATTTTGTCCAGACAGGAAATGAAACATAAAATTTGAGAAGAAGAAACACATCACATTTATTCCCATCTTCACTCCAGCATGCAAAGGGAGTAAGATCCAATTTAAATTAAGTTACTAATGGTCATTCTGGGTGGCTGAAGCCCTGAAATCATTAGCTGGTATGTCATAATTTAATGCCAAACCGTGGGCCACCTCGTTGAGCAGTCTTTGTGGTCAAGCCACCATGTCAGCTTTGGGAGCAGGGCTCCTAGTTCCCTAATGGCACCTCCAGCAATAGCCAGGTATTCTCCTTTGTCACTGGAGTAATATGAATTGACCTTCTTGATAGGGTGAAGTGCCTGGATGCAGTTGAGTGTAAGAACTTGCCCCCTCCGACTTGTCTCCTGCTTTCTGTGTTTTTGGAGCTGGGTATCTCAGTTTATTTACAATATTAAAAAAACAGACTCAAAGGGTGTGGCACGGGCCAAAGCTTACTAATATGTTATTGGGTTTGAATGATTAAGAATTGGACTACATTTCCCAGGACGCATTTCTATAGCAGTTCATGTGCCCTGACCCTCTGTGAGTGATACTTGGTGTTTGTACATCAGTTCCCAACTGCCTTGACTATATTGTGTTTTGGATAATTGTATGTATGTATGTATGTATGTATGTAAGAGGTCATTTCATTCGCTCTTTTTTCTTTTTCTTTATCTTTTTTTTTGGCTACTTCTAGCTTTCTTTTTGCCACTTCTGTCTCTCTTTCTGTCACTTTTATCTTTGTTTTTTTACCACTTATGTCTCTACTCTTGCGCTCCTTCCTTTCTTTTCCGACTCTTCTCCCCGTATGTGCTTTTTATTCCTCCCCTTACCTCTTCTCGCCTTTCTGCTGCAAGCCCAGCCCACTGCTCGCTCCTTCCCCCTCCCATAAGCCTTCCTAATGGCAGCAGTGCAGACATGCCTCATTCGCACCGGAGCGGCAAGCCCAACTGCATCCATCTGCACCCATCCATACCTTGACCGCACCCGGCTCCAGAAACCCGGGTTCGCCAGAAACCCACTGTAACCTGAGATGCTACTCGGACTACACCCTTCACGTCTTCAGCTGTAGACACCCAACCCTCCACTGCACACAGGCCTCCCACACAAACAGGAGGTACATTCTCCTGGCCTGCCTTCTTCTCCTGCCCCTTCCTCACCTCTCTCCCCCTACATAGCACACCACACGAACTGCCACACCAAGCCTCTGCCAGAATACACAACCCACCCTCACATACGTTCTCCTAAAAATCTGCTTTCATGCCAAACACAACATAGAAGTTTAGATCCTCTTGCATGACCTCTCTCTGGCCCCTCTCTTCCTCACCAAACCCTGGCACTACCTAGCAACCTGTCCTGGACATAGTACTGGTCACCCAACCAGGTTTTGAAATTGTGAGACAAGACAGAAACAGCAACCCCAAAGGAAGTCTTGTGGTCATCTCTTGTGAGGAAATCAACTGCTCCATCACCTTGGTTCACACCAGCGACCTGCTAGACTACATTGCTATTAAAATAAGCATCACAACCCTTCGAGAAGCACAACTCTGTCACTTCACCAGATCCAGTTCCAATTTCAGCTCCACACTCGCTCCCCTCATTGCCCCTCTGGCCCTCACATCCATCTCCTTCATTCTGCTCGGTGACCTCAGCTTCCATTGAGGGCTTGACTGACCCCCTCCTCCACTACCTTACTGGAGGACCTGGATATCTTAGGACTTACTCAGTGAGTAATCAAGCCCACCTACCTCGTTTGACACCTACTTGACCCCATCTTCACCAGCTTTCCCTGTATGGTGGACAAGCCCACCCCACTCACCTGGACGGACCACTCCTTTGTTCACTTCGACCAAAACCTGCCCAACTAGCTCAGAACCACCAGCACCCAGACTGCCGGATACCAATGTAACAAAATCCCTTCCGGGATCTAGATATCTGAGCTCCAGTTGCAACACCCACCACCATGACATAGTATGCACCATCAAGAACCTCATCAAGTGTATCACCTCCTGGATGGACTCCATGGTTCTCCTGAAAACCTCCCAACTCCTCAATCCAAGCCAAAAGGCAACTAGGACACTGAGGACCTCAGACCCTAGGGTCACTGCAAGCATATGGAAGAATGGTGGCACCACTCCCACAACTTTGATATAGACTCCTATAAGTCAGCCCTCTGGACCTACCACTAGCACCTCAAATCTACCAGGTGACA
The DNA here is from genome assembly GCF_031143425.1 of Pleurodeles waltl. Classification (NCBI taxonomy): domain Eukaryota; kingdom Metazoa; phylum Chordata; class Amphibia; order Caudata; family Salamandridae; genus Pleurodeles; species Pleurodeles waltl. Next base: position 829,202,490 of record NC_090443.1, on the reverse strand, counting down.
TGACCTCAAAGAATGGATCTAAAATCACTCCAAGGCTACCAAAGACATCTTTGCCATTGTGAAGAAATTTGTATCTCCATCTGCCAACTCCACGACGATCACCTATCACAGAAACTGTGCACACAACTGTCAGGCTACCTCAAAAGCAAAATCAACACCATATACAATAACATTTACTCCCAGCTGGACCCCTCCACCCTCGAAGCCCACTACTTCACCAACAGAAACACCTTGAAAACCACACAGACCTAGTGGCCAGCTATCACCAAAATGGAAACTGCTGATCAGCTGTTTCCTCTCAGGACACACCTAAATGTTCTGCATGCTTGATCTGCAGCAACCCACAAGGCTCCTCGCTGAGCCCCACTCTCCAACATCTACATGACTCGCCTTGCCAATATTAATTGCTCCCATGGAAACAACAGACGAACCTCAGCTCATTCTCTCCCTATCAGAAGATACTGTTGACACCCAAGCACACTTTGTCAGCTGCATGCCCTTGGTAGCAGTCTGGATGAAAAAGAACTGCCTCAAGCGCAACAGTGACGAAACAGAAGTGGTCCTCTTTGGTCTTTGGGCGTTCAGTGTTGCCACAAACCTGGGTATCATGATTGACAGCCAAACCTCAGTGATCTATCAAGTCAACTCTGTCACCTTCACCTGCTTCCAGACCCTCAAAATGCTCAGTAAAGCCTCCAAGTAGCTCCCCATGTACACCTGCAGAGCCGTCATACAGGCTCTCAGCACCATCAGACTCAACTATGCAATGTCCTGTACTTCAGCCTCATGTCCAATTCACCAATAGGTTCCAAGTAATGCAGATCACAGTTGCTAGTACCACTATCAAATTGCCATATCACACTCACATATCTGACCATCTCAAAGACCTCCACTGTTCCTCAATGCACAAATGCAAACCCTCACGTGTACAAGGGACTTCACAACTAAGACCCAGCTGATCTCAGAAGCTGCATCCAGCTCCACTGCCCAGCTAGACACTGCTTCGCCAGCCTTCTTCTCATCCACATCCCCTGCATCTGCTGAGCCAGAGCCATAGGCTGAGCCTTCTCCTACTCAGCCATGCACAAAATTATCAACAAAAATTGCATTCAGATATGATTAGGTATGTTATAAATGTAGTCAATGAATGTCATGAGTGATTTAATATGCAAGTATAAAAGCAGTGCATGGCAAGTTATCGTTACTTTAGGGAAAGAGTTATAGTTACTTGAGATGACTGGTGGGTTTCAGTGGTTTGTTTCAAATGGTACGTTTTACATGACTTTTTCACCAAACTATAACATCCCTTTAACCATTGTTTTTTAAGCTGCCCCTCACTCCTGCCCTCCAGTTGCCCCCTTTCATTTCCCACCCGCTTAGCCTCCATGCTTAGCTTGATGCCCCATCCACCCTTTCCCATGCCCTCCAGAGTTTGTGTGAATGCCTGTAAGGAAATGGGACATTAGTTGTATGGCTTGCATGAGTACTGGGTCCACATTCGCCCTCTTCTGGGAACCAAAGACCCTATTGTAGTGCTTGACCCTCTCAGGGTGGTAGAGTAGAGCAGTCCAAGGCCTACCCAAGGGAGGTGGTGTGGGATAGTAATCACAATCAACAAGGAGGGGAGGGACCGGGAGTGTTAATGGTCCAGTGTACAATCTCCCATCAATAGTAATTAAATATAGGTACACTGTTCCAATAAGAGTAATCAAACCAGGAGACCTGTGATCTCAGGAGCTGGAACCCTCATGCATCACTTTGGATGACTAGCATCATCATCGGGAAATGCTCCTCACCAGGCCGGCTCTGCAATGCCTAGTGGGCACCCCAATGTGGGGGGCTCTCAGCCGGACTCTTGTGATAGTGACTGGTAAGTTCAACTATACAAATTGTAATGCTTAAAGTCACCACCAATAAACAAAAATGACAGAGAGGTTAAAATTGGTTATTCATCCACTGGACACCATCATTTAATCAATCTGATATAACAAGGATGAAGACCAAGGTTAAAATAAAAAAACTTGAAAGAAAAATTGAGGATTATGCTCAAAACCTTTCAAAAGTTATGAATATTGTAGAGAGTCCTAAATATTAAAAGAACCTCTATACTCTGGTCGACATGTTTCGCGTCTATTGGTCCAGCCAGATCCATTGACGCTTCATCAGGACCTACACAACTAAATAATCAGACCTCTTCAAAGTGAGTATCACAGATTAGGATACATAGATACTGGTCACTTACTTAAAGTTAACTGGTTAACACAGGTACCCAACCCCTAGTCGAGACCAGGTTCCTTGGGTGGTATGTTTCAAGGACTCAAGGTGACAATAGTGATCACCGGTCCAGCTTGTTGGACCTAACCTCAGAAACGGACGACCCGGATTTCTGGACCTATATTTAATTACTATTGGTGGGATAGTAATCACCATTCGCTGGCATGAAATAATAACACTCAAATGATTGTCCAGTCTGCTTTTTCTTTTGAAAATGGACTATGTTGTAATTTACAAATATAAAGAAGACCAATTTAAATACATTTTGATGACATTGCATAATCATCTTTGAACCCCCTAAAGGGGTCAAGACCAACAAACATATCGGGTAAGTACATTGACTTGGTCAGAGGTTCAGGATCATCAAGCCACATATCAACAATATTGTCATTTTAGGAGAAAATGCAATAATCAGAAATAACTGTGTGTAGAATCACCTATTTATGTTAATTAATAGAGCATATACCTTTTGATCAGTAACCACTGTCAACATTATTCTTTCAATGAAACGTTTTAAAATGATCATCACATGTGTCTGGGTGCTTTTTTATCTACTTTTAATTAGTGAAAATAGAATTATGAAAATAGCTACTAGTAGCTGAACCTTTGGTTCACAACACATGTAACCATAGACTTTGCCCCTAGAGGGTGTTTTACAACATGTTCACACTCTTCAGACACTTTTAGGCCTCACTAACTGAGACCATAAACTTAGCTCTCAGAGGGTACTGCATTCTCAGCTGAAGAGCACATGCTCCAGCCTGGAGAGGGCTTGAAACCTGAAGGGAATACCAGGTTGGTCCTTTATTTTGGGACCCCGCGGACTAGGGGTCAGTACTGTTTTAAATCCTTTGGGGTTGGAGGCTGCACCTCTGGTGGAACTTTTCTGCAGTCCTTTGGACATTGTTGGTGGTGGCCGCCCCATCCAGAGGCCACCACGAGGGGAGAAAATATGCTAAATTGCAAAGCCCCACGGGGGGCTGTACCTCCTGGGAGCATGTGTACTTGATTAGCAGCTCTTCCGCTGTTTCAGGGAGAGCCATTACCCATTCTTTTCTTGTGTTTTCGCAGCCCAGTCTTTTTGTTTTATTTGGGGGTGCCAGGTCCCATCCAGGCACCCTGGGCATTGCCCATGCTGTCCCTTTTGGCTCCCTGCATGTGCAGCACTCGGCCACAGGCAGTAAAGCAACCCTCCCCTGCACATGTCTGGTGCCAGGGCCCAGGGATTGGGTCCTGGACCACTCCCTGCTTGTTGCAGGAGTGCAGTGATTCTCCCAGTTTCTTTTTGCCAGTGGGGGCCCGGAGTTGGGATCCTGAGCCCCATTGTCATTGTGTGGGGGAGTGCAACCATTTCCTTTTGGCTGCAGGAGTCCAGGGTCCCCAGTACATTTAGTGGCCCGTGAGTTGGGAAGTCCAAGCCACCCTGTTTCAGGTGAGGGGGCTCCATGCAAGCCCCCTCCCAGGGTGAGATATTAGAAAGATTCCTTGTGGCGACCCCCAGATCCTGGCCCACCCTGCAGGCATTTTACAAAGCTGCAGCGGACCTCCATGTGCTCCAAGTTTGCACTGGGGGGGTCAAAGGTCAAAATCCTTCTTATATCTTGTGGACTGCTAAGCTGTTGTTCATGCTTTTTGGGTAATTTTGCTTGTGGTGATAAGCCTCAGCCACCTGGAGCAGTTTCCTTAGGCCTCCTGGCCTCTGAGGTGATGGCCTGTGCAGAGGGCTGGTTCGACTGGCTCCCTGCATCAGCCTTGGTCCTTTTGTTTGCTTCTCTCCTCCTTGGTGTATAAGTCCAATTCCTTACCCCAACTAGTCCTTAGGGAGGGTACAAGAGGACCAGATTCCATGGTCCTGGGGAGACACCCACTTCTCCTGAGAACAATTGTAGTCAGAGTTCTGGGTCCAGATGGATATCGAGGGGTTCCTCCTTCAAGTTGTCCTTGACTGCCGCTTCCAGTCCCAGTGTCCAGCAGAAAGTCACAACCAACAGAGAGCTCTTTTTCTTCTGCAAGAACTTCTAAGTGGGGGCAGAAGGTTCCAGAAGCAAAGCACCTCTGGTCTATCCTGGGGTTCCACATTACCTCTTCCCCCTTGTCCTAACCATCCTGCACAGCCTGCTGTAACATTGTGAAAAGGCATCATCCAGGTGTCACGTGTCACATGTTCTCTGGGGGCCTCAGCTACGCCCCTCGCTGACTTCACTGCTATGGCCTTTCTCACTAAATCTTCAAAGGGAGCTCCCTCCTGTGTTGGCTACTGAGGTCTGGGCTCCTTCCTTTGATTAGTGGTTTGGGCTAGCCCTTCTCTGGCACAGTGTGACAGCTTATTGATTGACGCAGATCCTTCATCTCCACCCCTTTCCTCCTCAGGAGCTGAGGCAAGTACTGTTATTTACTCTCTTTGTGTGAGCAGGCCTTTGTTCCTACTGCTGAAGAGAAATTAAATTAACGTGGCACAGCAGGGTGACAAAAGTCCGGGGCTCTGATCCTGAGCTGAGCCAGAGGAATATCACGGTCCTGGATGACCCATAAGCCGTACAGATATCTTTTTGGAACCTACAGAATTGATTTCCCTGCATGGGTTACATCCCAATGTGATATGTCACTGGTCTCTGTAGGCCAAAGGGAAGCAAAGCTGCACTCTAAGGCAGCCTTCCCCCATAGGTGTATAATGGTTTGTCACTGCAGACAAGACAGTAAACCACACCAACACTCCCTATTAGTGTACACTAACATTTATATGAGGCCTACCCCAGGTTAGTATCCAATCCTTCAGAATTCCCTCTGTGCCAGGCTACCGTACCATCCCCCTATCCCCTCCCTCCTGTCTTCTATGGTACATTTTGCTGCCACTGTCCTCTGCCCTCAGTGCTCTGTTGTGCTGCAACTGCTCCTCCTGCCTACCCTGCGTGGTCTGTTGTGAAGCCTTTGCCCCTTTCCCCTCTTGTCTGTGTCCAGCCCCTGCTCCTCCCTTCTGCCTTCCATGGTCCTTTGTGCATGCCCATGCCCCCTCCTTCTTGCCTAGCAGGGCCATTGTGCTGCCACTAACCTTCTTGCTTGACATGCATGGTCTTTTGTGCTGCCACTGCCCCTCCTACCTGCACTATGTGGTCAGCTTGCTGGCCCTAAACCCATCCCACCATCCCTCCCTTGTCTGTGAGTATGCCATTATAGTCTCCCTGTTGCCCTTCGTGGGGTTTTGTGCTTTCAGTGCCCATCCTGCCTGCCCTGCATGTTCAGCTTGGTGCTCTTGCCCTACCCCCACCTTCAGTTTCCCATGTGTGGGCCCCTATCCCCTCCCTCCTGTTCTTCATGGTAGGCTGTGCTGCCACTGCCCCTACTGCCTGACCCATATGGTCAGCTTGCTGCCCTTGCCTCCTTCCCCCCTGCTGTCTGTTGTCCATGTGCATGCCCCTGTCCCCTCCCTATTGCTTTCCATTGTTGGTGGGCTGCACTGCCCTCCTGCTTGCCCTGTGTGTTGTATTGTGCTTCTGCATCCCCTGATGTTTGGCTTTTAAGATCAGTTTGGTACCCCTTCCCATTTGCCTCCTGCCCTCTGTTGTCCAAGTGCATGTCCCTACCAAATTCCTCCTGCCCTCCGTGGTCCAATATACCATACGTGGCAACAAGAGGGAGATTATGAAAAGAAAATCTGAGTGAATTGATTTTCCCCATTGACTTACATTGGAAAGAGATGAGCTGGCTAAAAGAAAAATCCCTTTTTGGCTTAATAATATTGTAAGTCTCCTGCCTGAATTGGGTGTGTTGGCATGTATGGTTGTACTGTCAGTGCCTCTCCCTTCTGCCCTAAATGGTCTATTGAATTGCTACAGCCTCTCTTGCCTGTCCTGCATAGTTGGTTTCTTGCTGCTGCCCCTTTCTCGCGCTCTCATGGTCCGTTGTTTGGCCACTGCCACTCCCACCTGCCCACGGTAGTCCACTTGCAGCCTCTACCACTCATTCCTGTCCACAGTTGTCTGAGTCCATGCCTCTGACCTTTGCCTCCCCACAGTGTTCAAATCAACAACTAAATCACTAACATTCTATCTTGATTGCAAGAGTGTGGCATCTTGATTTAATCAAAACTTGTAATACCTAAAGCATTTCCTCTAGAAATTATAAAAATTAGGGATCTTTTTCTCATAGAAATAATGGTTAGTGCTAAAAGCTTTGCTTTCTTTATGTCGTTTTTATCCAGTTAAACATTTGATTATTTGTTGCACTTAGGGGAGAGGATGTGGATTTACGGCAAGAGCTCCCAGCTTTGCAACTGGGGAATCAGGTTTGAGGTTGAGGTTTGTAACTGATGCTTATGTACAGCACTCCAATACCTTCGGGTCAAGTCCTCGCTATATAGAACTGCAAAAAAAAATAAAAAAATTATGTTTTGCACACCTCTGTCCTTTATCTACACCTGGGCGACATTTGGGCTCTTTTTCTCTGGTGACCATCTTGGGAAACATTCTTGTTATGAAGCTCCCTAATTTCCTCATTTACTGCAGTGTCCTCAGTAGAAAATTACGTTGATCCCACATGGTGTTCGGATTTGCCTCACTTTAGGCATAAATTTGGAATGTAAGCACTCTAGTTGCCCATTAGAAGACTGTCGTAAGCTGCTGATCACCAGGGAGTAAATTGGCAGTCTGTTGCTGGTGTTGAAAGTGCATGTTTCAATCAGCATGTCAGAATGAGTAAATGAAACAGAAGTGGAAGATATTTGAGAACTCATTTAAAATGTATACTAATTTTGCTTTCTGCAGCACTAACCATAATTTCTATGACAAAATTAACCCCAAAATTAACCCCTTCATTTAGATCCTTTGTGAATGAAAAGTTTTACTATTTTGTTTTAATCAAGATGGCTTAAGGTGTGCCACACTTTTGTCATAAGTAAGACTGTTAGCACTCTAGTTGTCCTTTAGAACATTCTGGGATGCTGCATCGCCCCTGTAGTGAAATGGGCTCTAAACTTTTGGATGTCCAAACCCGCTTCCGTCACTATTGACTGTACCCACCTTGCAATAGAAGGAGCAGATACCTCCTTGAATAGCTTCTTTATTTTGTCGCTCCCTGACGACCTTACCTCTGCCGTCATTTCCTCACATGCCTTGATACACCTGACCATACAAAATGGTCAGGTGTAAAAACAGGATATAAAAACAGGATAGGATACCAATGCGGTACTCTTCTATGTCCTCATAGAGACGGTGAATGTTGCGCCCTCTGAGTGAAATCCCTAGCCAAGACATCCAATGCTCTCACATCTGAAACCCTTTTAATGGAAATCAGACACAAAAGCATTGCCAGCTTGGCCTAGAACTCCTTCCGAGAGAGATGGAGGGAAAGAACGGCAGTTGTATTGGAAGGTCCCACGATAGCTCCATCAGCATTGGGAACCAGGCTTGCGACTTCCAAATCGGGGTAATCAAGGCCAGCAAAGCTTTCTGACACCTGACTTGCACTGCCACTCTGGGAATCATCAGAAAGGGAGAAAGGGGTACAGCTGTCCTGTTGATCAACCTGCAGGAAAGCGTCCACCGCTATCGCCTCTGGATGCTAAAATAAAGGAGTAGTTGATTCTTCAATCTGGATGCAAAAAGATCCGAGTTGAGCAGTCCCCATCTGTCTAGGAGGGCTGTGAAGATCCTGCGATCCAGTCACTACTGTCCGTGATATATCTGTAGTTCCAGTCTGCCTCTTTGTTCTGGGCTCCCATAAAGTATTCCACAGTTACTGAGATCTGTCATTGTAGGCAATAGTGACAGAAATCCTTTGCTAGGTCTGACAAGGCCTTAGATCTCATACCACCCTTGGAGTTGCTATATCATACCGCTTAGACATCCATTCTCAAGAGAATGGAGGAGGAGACTTTGTCCCTGGTGAGTGATTTGATGGCAAAGAATCCCGCCAGGAGTTCTAGGCGGTTGATGTGGAGCCCAAGTTCCTCCTCCGTCCATTTGCCCCCCAATGGATATATCTCTGCATCTGGCCCTCAGCCCTGACGTCTGGCATCCGATTCTATGATCCGTGTGGGGTGGATGCAGATATCACCTGGCCATTCCAGGCCTCCATGTAATCTGTCCAACACTGGAGCTCCGTCTTGGCTTCATTGGTCCATTATTAGTATGTTGTGACATAAATGATAATTCTCACCTCTCTTGTTGTCAGTACTTCTATCACCGGCTGCAGATGCTTGGTGAAGCAGCACTGGACTGAGGATAGACCAAAAGGGAGTGCTCGGAACGCATACATCTATCCCCTCCAGGAAAACTGTAAGAATCATATGTGAGGAGGATAATAAGATATGCATCCTTTAAGACCAACCTCACCATCCGCCCCCCCCCCCCCCCCCCCCCCACCAGGAGGATATCTCTTGGGAGGTGGATAACCTTCATTTTTAAGTGTTGATAAACCAGCCATTTGTTGAACTCCCTCAAATTTATGACCGGTCTGAAGCTCTTTCCTTCTTCTCTACTAGGAAGATGTTGCTGAAAAACCCCTTTGGGTGTAGTACTGACCTGCAAATTGCACTTTAGGATAGGAGGTTGTTTATCAGACTTGTTTCCTGAGCCGAGAAACTCAAGGGCCTTGGACGTACTACCTGCTGAGGGGAGCCAAACAATTCTATGTGGAACTCCAAAACTGTTTCCCTAACTCATCGATCTGAAGTTATCTCTCTCCATTTGTACAGAAACAACTGGAGCCTTCCCACCTAGGCTTTGAGGGAAAAAAAACTGTAATCCTTACCGGTAAAAGCTCCTGGGACATTTGCTCTACTTCTGCTCGCCCTGTTGCCTCTGATAGAGCCCCTGTTGAGGAAGAAGGTCCCATCATGCCATGCATTGTTTCTTTTTTGTGCCCTCTAAAGGAGCTTTGCTGGAAAGAGTGGCCGGAGGAGTGACCCCTGCCTCGAGTGGCCCTGGCAAAACAGTCCCTGAAAAGATTAGCTCCTTGACATAGGGTTCTCTAAACAGATTCTCCTGTAGTGTGACTTCTTCCTCGGAAGTAGCTAGCTCCCCAAGTTTATCGATCTTGAAAGGGAGAGATTTGTATTGGTCCGCCAATAGGGTGCAGTTAGCTTTCTCTAAAAGGCACATGGCTGTCTCTGCTCAGCCTGCTAAAATCTCCAAAGGTATGGGCGACCGCGAAAATTTAGATTGCTCCTCCAATTCTGTGATCTTCACAAGAGGTCCCACCATGTTTAGGAGCTTGTCTTGGCAAGCTCCCCACGGTCGGTCGATGCCCTTCTTGGGGTCTTTCATGCAATTCCAGAACAAAGATCTTTTCTTGTTGTCAATGTCTGGTGTCAACACCACCTACCACCTTTCAGCTGAGTGAGGGCTGAGGCACTCCACCCGTAAACGCGGCCTAACCGCCTTCTCTAAAGGTTTCCTGATTTTATTGACAACATAGTCTGCCACTTTCTGCGATCCACTCTGAGGAACGGGGTGACAACCTCAGGTTCAAACATGTCCCACTGCCTAGGATTTACTACTGTGAGTCAGAGGGTGATGGAACCAGGGCCTATTGCAGGCCAGCTCCTCGGATGAGTTGTCATCCTCACGACCCTCCCCTTTATTGGGCAACCTAGGATCGGTTTCAGCATTAGGTGCGACAAAGTCGCTGTTTTCCTGGGCAAACTTTCCTCCTGGTAGGGTGCGTCCTTGAGTGTGTGCGCACCCTTACGGAAGACCTTACAAAGTTTGATGAAGCCTTCCAGGTGCCCCACATCATGCTTGAGAGACGTCTTGGCCAAAGAGGAACACAATCCACTAGGACCCACCACAGCTGTTCTGGGCTCTCCAAAAACTCTATGGGTCTGGTCAGCTATCCTAACAATCTGATCCTGATGAGGGGACAGAGCCTTAGAGATAGCCTAGGAGAGGGCTCTGTCCACCTCCACAGGCAAACGGTGCCCCTCAGGTGGCCATTTTTCTTTCTCTCGTAAAAGTACGAATATTCATGGTCCCTAAAGGACTCTGTATGAATAGGGTGAGAGCACACAAAGTCATTGCTGATCACTTCTCAGCACAAATGTCCTCTTTACAGTATAGCAGGGCAGCCCCCTCACTGGCGCTTAAAAACTGGCTTCATTAACATCTTTGGCTACTAGGTGGGGCCCGCAGCTGCTTAACACAGTCTGGGTCCCGATTGTGAAGAGGAATATACGCAAACTTGTGTCAAGGGAATCCAGCAGGGAACTCCTATGTGTGTGATGCAAGTCTGAGGGAGAGCAAAGGGCTTCCCTGACAGGCCAGATCGTGCCCGACAAGTCTGTTGACGGCACGAGCAGCGCCTCCTGGTGATCTGCAAGGGATATTAAACACATGCCCTCAGAAAACCCGACCACTCTCTAAAACAGTACTAGTAAGTAGTATTAACCAGACAATATGAGCAATTAAAATTTACACAGAAAAAATTGTCAAAGTTAAGGGAAAACAAAAGAGGTACAGGAAGGGACGTCATGGATCTATCTAGGCACTTAGGACCGTGTTGTGATTGGAGAACTGTCGCAATGGATTCTCATACCTCAATGGTTGCTGGGGGTTGTAGTTTATGTTTTGTTTATTTTTATTAAAGATGTTCTTTGAGGGTTGAAGTAATAAAAATGAAGAAAGAAATGCATAATCCTTGCCTCCGGGCCAGACATAGAACTTGCAGAAAATATGCTCTCAATTTAGCTGTTGGGGCACCTGGGATAAACTCTGAGTAAAGTCATGAGAGAAAATCTTTCTCTGGAACATGTTTCATGAAATCCCAGCAGAGGGTCAGCATTTTTCACAGTGTAAAATCACCTTAGAACACACCACAGTTCCTTAAAATGAGTATGGTACCACCAAATAATGATTTATATTGTAACTGAAATCTGTTATCACCCTTTATATGATCCTCAAATCCTGCCGTTCACTAGAATCCATTTCAGTCCCACTGGAACCCCCACATGCCCTTTGGGGTCTAGGTGTGCTTGCTCTGCCCCTTTACATTTTTTTGTTTTATTTCACTTACTGGAGTCGGGACCTCAAGTCTTTTTTAAATTGGTCTGTTAGATATTATCTGAACACCAACTGTCCAGATAGTTATACATTTTTAACCTTAATTTCTAAAAAAAGAAACTACTGAGTGGATTTAAACCAAATCGCAAAAAACACTATCTGCAAACCAAGATCTAGCTTTATGCCAAATTTAGTGTGATTCCTTTCAGTGGTTTTTGCTGTAGTCCTGCCTAGAGAAGTTTATGGAAAATTCATGGGGTTTTGGCATTTCGGCCCCCTTTTTTTAGGGTCGAGCCTGCGTTGCATGTGCTTGCGCATGTGTATGGCAGCGAGACGCTTTAGGTATTAGAAAAGGGCTCAGAGCCCTGTCGACGTCACGTCAGTGTTTTTCATTGGTTCGTGGGCTTGCCTATTAAAATCTGCTTGCTTTCATTAGTCGAAGGCATGCATACGTCATGCCTTTTCCGGTGGCTAGCCCTCCTCGAGCGCATCGACCAAGTACAGAAAACATGCGCGGCTCGATGTTTTCTGTCCGGCTCGTGGACTTATTTTTTTCTCTATTTTCCTAGCGCGATTTCGCTTGGCAGAATTTGAGCGCTTTACACAGTTACTTGCACTTTTTCGGGTTACGTACATAAAAGCACTTTTGCCGATAGGTGAAAAGTCGGGTTAGGAGTTTACAACGCGACCAGCTCTAACATGAGCAAACGTGAGACCCGTTGCATTGCAAATGCTTGTTTCCTTAGCCCCCACTTGACGAATCACCCTAAAACTTTCCATGCCCAAACTAGGCACAAAATAACACTGTTTTAGGAAGTTTTGCGAACATTCATCAGATGGTGCCAGAGTTATTAGCCACTCAAAAAGTAATTTCTTATGGAAACGCTGGCATAACTATAGCTTAGTTAATGACCACCACTGGGTTATATGTATACATGTTCTATAACATCATTAATGACAAAACTGTGGGTGGTGAGGGTGCAAGGAAATGGCAGCATGACCCAATCTAAGCTTTACCTCCCAAGAATACTGGCCATATCTCATACTCAACATGGAGTACAATGGGTATCTGCATATATGGTTTGTGCAGTGTTGCGAATACCTGTCTGTGAGCCTTCAAGATGCTTTCAGTCTGGCCTGTATGTCTGGGTTTGGTTATTTGGTATTAAACTGTGAAAGCGTCATCCTAGTTAAAAAAAAAAAAAAATATGGACATAGTCTATATAAACACCACATACGTGCTTACTTGCTCAGTGGTTATAGTTAAAGGGGGTGGTTCTGTGTTTTCCGTAGTGATACATTGTGTATTGACGTGTTGGGGGTGAGATTGCTGTCTAAATTATTACAATTTATGCATTAGGCGTTAAGCAATGGTGGCTTTTTGGCATAGTGAGGCAAGTTAGTTATCATAGACATCATGGCCATAAGCCACTAGCAGGAGAGTTTATGGTGAGTAAGCAGTACAACTATTGTCTTGAAGGAAACATAACCGTGTTTCTGTTGACAATTTGAACCATGCCACAGAGAATGTAAATGTCTAGTAGTGAAGAATGATGGGAAATTTCAATTATTTCCTATATTTGTGTACTAAGTGTTGATGTATGTTGCAGTGCTTTGCGCATGCCTATCACAAATATAATTCCTTAATAAATTTGGTGAAGTGGGATTTGCAGGGAAATATAGCATTCTGATGGATATAAACCCCAGCAGATTGCTTCCTCTTCTCATCACCAGACTAGATCTGAACATGTTTTCCATTGTACTCACCTTCACTGGTGTGATGTGGACCAGCAGTGTCTCATAGATGATCCAGTAGAAGTGATGCAATATATGGTGCTATGCATGACGGCGATGGCAATTTCTTTTTTCCAAGTCTCCAAGAACCATTGAGAGTTTCCCAACATTTAATAAACATTTTTGGATATAAACTAGTGTTTGTCACCCTTATGTCTCCTATCAAGTCATCGAGATTCAAACCAGTCAAGATGTGTAGCAGACAAATGTCTTTTAAGGATCATCCCCCATCACACCTTAGTTGCCTGAGTAAATGAGATTATCTGGTGTTTTTTTACCTTTGCCAAAGAATGCATCCAAAAGCATTGACGGAAAGACAATCTAAACTTGTCTTTACTTTATTGAAGGAACATTCCTATTCTCTTTCTAGAAATTTGAGGTAACACATAGTCACGATGGACAACTCTAACTTCATCTCAGAGAATACATAAAAAGAATAAAAAGGAGCATAGTTCCCATCACAGCAAGAAGAGTGTGAGAGCATCATGATTCATCAACCTCCTATTCAGAGCCTGTTCCTGTGTTGCAAGCAATCCCTGAGGTGCGCTCTCCAACTGCTGGTGCTTCTGTTCTGTAAATTGAAGCCTTCAAGGAGGCTATGATAGAGATCTTTAGCACATCTTCCTCTGAGAAGCCTTATTCATCTCAGGTTGAGATGGGAATACTGTTTTCATATCATTATCTCTGATGGTCACTCAAGCAATGCAGGTCATGGCTCTCTGTAGTGTATGACTTGTTGCTTCTATGGTGTTCATTATGGATCCACTTGTATAGGTTTCTGCCCTGCTTATTGCTCTTTCCGAGCCACAAGTAGAAGAGAAAATAAAAAAAAAGTCAAAACAAAACTCTATGGAACACATAATGGATAATGTTCCTATTGTTCAGGAATTGATATTCTGGTTGACCTTTTGGAGAATGCAAGAGCTGTTTGGCTCAGACTCTGAAACGTTAATATTTTTAACCCTGTTAATCCGGATTCTAAGTAATCTGAGGAGGGTGATGCTTATTTTGCCAACCCTGGATACTGATCCTTCTTTATTGGCAGCCTTTGGCAATGCAAATAATTTAGATCTTTCACACAAGACACATCTTCTACAGCTTGAAAGGCTGGCTACAGCTGTTTTGGCGCAACATAGGTCTGTGATCAGTGAAGCTACTGTAACAAGTGAAGGATGCTTGGTCCATGGCTCTTACCACCCTCCTGTGACAAAGGATTCTTCCAAGCAATACTAAACAGCTTTATCGGATGACATTTATATGTCACATCACCCGGCATCAGAAAACCTGAGAGCACACACTTTGGCAAGAAAGCTATACCATAATATAATTTCTGCCAACATTACTTACAGAAAATCCAAGAAGCTGGATGCAGAAAGATGTTTGCCTGAAGTAACAGTCCTGCTTGTATGTAATAATCATGTCTTGTGGGAATGAGCAACTTTGACTGTGCCTTTCCTGTTAGAAGAGGATGGAGCATGTATCAGATCATGCAAACTGGATTAGAACAGTGGCTGCTGTTACCTGTTTGATGGCTTCTCTGACGTTTTGAGGGCACTCTTGGATATACACAATAGGTTTCTTATTGGATGGCCAAGCCCCAGTTATCGGACATGCCCTTTGATTAGGAGCGTAGATGCTTTACTTGAACATTCCAAGCAAAGTTCTGCAATGGTTAGGGCTTTGGGTTTAGCATTTCCATTGAGGTATGTCCATTGGCAGTACAAGCTCTTAAAAGTATCTGCACATCTGTCTGGTAGACAACTTCCACAGCAGCGAAAATACCAGCATTTTCTGTGGATCTAGAAGGCATGGTTTAGGATAAGGCTGTCAGGGACAGAGTTCTTTCTCTTTGTCTATCATACCCTTCTGCAGCAATTCCTCTCTGATCAATGGACTGGTTTTCTACATTAAGTCCCTGTAGGGGATCGGATGACATGGTTTCTTTCCTGAGGAAACTACAACACCTACCACATTACCCTTTCCCTGCTGCCATTGTACGTCTTTGATGCAGATTGAAGCTTAATCAGCTATTGAGTTAGTTCCGCCTTTTCAACTTGGAAAGTTTGCTACTCCTGTTACTTTCTGATCTCATAAAAAAGGGGTACTGCACCCAATCTATGATGTGTATCTCTTAACCCCTTCGCTGCCAGGCCTTTTCCCCCTCAGATACCAAGCCTTTTTTTGGCTATTTGGGGCAGTTCGCCCTTAAGCCCTCATAACTTTTTGTCCACATAAGCTACCCACGCCAAATTTGCGTCCTTTTTTCCAACATCCTAGGAATTCTAGAGGTGCCCAGAGTTTGTGGGTTCTCCCCGGAGGAGACCAAGAAATTAGCCAAAATACTGCAAAAATGTTGTTAAAAAAAATGGGGAAAAAAAGCTGCAGACGAAGGCCTGTGTTTTTTTTTTTTTCCCCCTGAAAATGGCATCAACAAAGGGGTTGTGATGCAGTAATCACCAGCTTTCAGGAACAGGCAGAGTTGAATCAGAAAACCTCATTTTTCAACACAATTGTGGCATTTTACTGGGACATACTCTATTTTTACTATTTTTTGTGCTTTTAGCCTCCTTCCACTTAGTGACAGAAATGGGTGTGATCCCGGACAGCTAAACATTTCTGAAACGTAGACAAAATTCTGAATTCAGCAAGGGGTCATTTGTGTAGATCCTACAAGGTTTTCCTACAGAAAATAACAGCTGAAATAAAAACATATTGAAATTGAGGTGAAAAAAAACCATCCATTTCTTACCACGTTTTCCACTGCCTAGTTGTGGATTTTGGCCTTTAGCTCAGCTGGGGTGACTTGTGGGGCTCTCACCAGGTTGTTACCCAGAATCCCTTGCAAACCTCAAAATTTTGCAAAAAAAAACACTTTTTCCTCACATTTCTGTGACAGAAAGTTCTGGAATCTGAGAGGAGCCACAAATTTCCTTCCACCCAACACTCCCCCAAGTCTCCCGGTTAAAATGGTACATCACTTGTGTGGGTAGGCCTAGTGCCTTTGACAGGAAATGCCCCAAAATACAACATGGACACATCACATTTTCCCCCAAGAAACTGACCTGTTTTTTTCTATAGTGCCTAGCTGTGGATTTTGGCCTCTAGCTCAGTTGACACGTAGGGAAACCTACCAAACCTGTGCATTTTTTAAAACTAGACACCTAGGGGAACCCAGGATGGGGTAACTTGTGGCGCTCTCACCAGGTTCCGTTTCCCACAATCCTTTGCAAACCTCAAAATTTGGCCTAGAAAAATGTTTTCCTCACATTTCGGTGATAGAAAGTTCTGGAATCTGAAAGGAGCTTCCATCCAGCATTCTCCCAAGTCTCCAGATAAAATGGTACCTCACGTGTGTGGGTAGGCATAGTTCCCGCAGCAGAAAATGCCCCAAAACACTATGTGGACACATCAAAATTATCAAATACAAAACTACCTGTTTTTGCGTAGGACACCTGCGTTTTTGGTCCTGGGCTCAGAAGCCATCTAGGAAAACCTACCAAACCCAAACATTTCTAAAAACTAGACACACGAGGGAGTCCAGGGAAGTGTGACTTGCGTGGAACCCCCAGTGTTTTCTCACCCAGAATCCTCAGCAAACCTCACATTTAGCTAAAAAAAAAATCAAATTTTTCCCACATTTCTGTGTGGGATCACCGCTCCGGCACACATTTCTTACCACCCAATATTCCCCTCAGTCGCCCAGTAAAAATGAAACTTCACTTGTGTAGGTAGGCCAAGTGCTACCACAAACATGTCAAAAATGAGGGGGAACCAAAGCGGGTCCAAGAGGGCAGGTTGAAAAAAAAAAAAAAAAAGGTTTTTAGGGTGACAAGTGGGGCAGAATTGTTATTGCTATTGATGCGACAATGCTGGGTGGTAGGAATTTTGTGGATTCCTGCAGATTCTGGAAAGTTCCATTACAAAGATGCGTAAAAAATGTGTGATTCCAAGAAAAGTGGGAGGTTTGCAGGGCATTGCGGGTAAGAAAATGGTGCAGGATGCATGGAAACACACCACCCTTGACTCACCCAGATGTTTAGTTTTCAGATGTGTCTAGGGCTCGTAGATGTTTTTACATGGCAGTGTCCCGAAGTCTAAAAAGTGCAGCCCTCACCATTCCAAGTGGGACAATTTTGAGAGTTGGACAAGCTCTCATGGCCCAAATGTAAAACCAAAACCTAAAATAATCAAATGTCCTCTTGTTTGCCGTAGGATAAGATGTTTTAGTGTGTGGGGGAGAGCTGAAAGACAGTTACCCCCAGTAGGGGTGGGGGCATAACCATGCCCATACTGGTTGGTAGCCACCACTCCACTATTTTTATATTTATTTGTATTCCCTGGCATTTATTAGGCTTTCACCACTGGTGGGCAGAACACTTTTGTCCCATTTATCTGGAGTGGGGGTATGGCCTTACCCCCATCCTCTTTTTAAAAATAAATTCGTGTCTGGTGGGTTTCTGCCCCCCTCCCTTGGGGGCAGATGGGCCTTAGAAAATAGGCCGATCTGCCCCCAGAAATGGCCTAAAATAAATTTGCCCCATAGGGAAGCGACCCTTGTGTCAAATCCCTGATGTTTAGTGGTTTCTGCAGATTGGGCTAAGAAGAAATAGGCCCATCGGCACCCAAGGTGGGCAGAAATAACCTAAAATAAATATGCCCCCCCCCCCCGAACCCCCCTCTAGCCACCTGGGGAGCGACCCTTGGGTGAAATTGTAAAAAAAAAAAAAAAAAAAAAAAGAAAATCACTGGTGTCTAGTGGTTTCTGTCCCTTTTGGGGGCAAATTGGCCCAATAAAAATAGGCCTATCTGCCACCAAGGTGGGCAGAAATGGCCTAAAATAAAATTGCTACCCAGGGAAGTGACCCTTGTCTAAGGGGTCGCTCCCCATCTGTAAAAAAAACAAAAAAAAACAAAATCTTTAAAAAAATCCCTGGTGCCTAGTGGTTTCTGCCCCCAAGGTGGGCAGAAATGGCCTAAAATAAAATTGCCTCCCAGGGGAGCGACCCTTGCCTAAAGGGGTCGCTTCCCATCTGTAAACAAAATTCTGTAAAAAATCCCGGGGGCAGATTATCCTAATTAAAATGTAAACAATTTTCCCCCCAGGGGAGCGAACCTTGCCTGAGGGGTCACTCCCCACGTCTAAAAAAAAAAAAAGATCTCTGGTGTCTAGAGGTTTCTGCCTCCCCTCCCTCGGGGGCAGATCGGCCTAATTATAATAGACCAATCTACCCCTGGGGGGCAGAAAAGGCTTAAATAAAAATGCCCCCAGAGGAGCGACCCTTGCCAAAGGGGTTGCCCCCCTTTATTGTTTATTTGTTATGACACAAACTCTCTGGTGTCTAGTGGGCATTTCTGCAGCCCGATCGCTTCACGATCGGGCTGCAGAAAAGCTCAGAGAGACATCAAAGGAAAGGACATGCCTTTCTTTCCTTTGATGCCTCTCCCGCCCCCAGCACGTGATTTGCATTTCTCTTTCTGATCCGTGCTGAAAGCTGAGCTTCCAGCGCGGTGGGGGTAGCCTCTGATGAGGTCAGCTCGCAATTGCGTGCTGACATCATCAGACGTCACAGGGGGCGGGGGTAGAAGGGGAAGCGATTCCACTTCCAGCCTTGCCCTGGGGGAGTGGTGGAGAGGCCCTTGGGAGTAGAGTTAGCACTTACCCCGAGGGCCGCTACCAAGACATAGCCGTTACATCCTTGCCGCTTCAGCGCTGCAGCCAAGGACAGAACCGTTACGTCCTTGGTGGTAAGGGGGTTAAACAAGTTTATAAAAGAGGAAAAATGAAAGATGTAGACATTGCATCAGGTTCTAGCAGGATTAGCAATAAGTTGTGTCCTTGGATCTGAAGGATGCCTACATTCACATTTCAACAGTCCCTTCACATAGTATGTTTCTCAGGTTTGCTGTTCAGTCATTATCAGCTGAAATTAGTCCAATTTGGTCTGTCTCTTGCTGCAAGGGTATTCATAAAGGACAAGGCAGTTGTGGCTGCCCATTTGTGAAGGGAATCAGTGGCTATCCCACCTTATTCAGATAAAAAGTTGTAAGAGACAGGTTTTCTTTGGAGTCCAGCTATACAGGTTATGAGAGTGTTTCCTCCTCCAGAAAGAATGAAGGTTCTCCAATTAACATGCAGGGCAAATCTTGATTTCATTAAAGAGAATGGAGGCTCTCTTACATTAATCCTTTAATGCTGTTCCCACATGCATTTAAAGAACAATATACATCATAAAGAAAAAGTTCCTTGGTGGAACGATGACACAATATATACTATCATAGCAACAGGCATCTTCCTCTTTTAAAGCTGAGATAGGAAGAAAAATGTGAAACAATTGCAATCTTCCGAAGTAAGGCCAGCAAGATAAATCCAGATGATCTTCTGCATATCTCTCTGGTCACAAGTTATTTCCTATAAAATAAAATAGACTAAGAAAAACTTTGTTTCCGAAAACAGAGGAAATAACAGGGACTAAAAAGCATACATCATTTAACCATCTAATCTAACTTTCATTGTTCTTTTTTTTTTTTTTTTTTTAGTTAACCACACCTCGGGTTGAGGTGGGTAGGATAATGATAGCCTCAATTGTCTTTAATGAAATCAAAACTGTCACTGCATGTTAATTGGAGAATCGTCATTTCATTACTATACCGGATGCTATCATTATACATGTTTAAAGCTGTCTACTATTAAGCTACTTACATGCTTCACTGGTCTCAAATAGAAGTTTGCAAATGTGCTAGCGTGTGACCAATCTGTCACTTTAAAGATTTCAGAGAGGGTACCCCCGGCCCAGAAAAAACTTACTGGCCATAGCACCTCTTGCTGAGTAAGCACCAAAATAAGACAGATCTACTTCAGCCTCACTCATTATTACCCTAATTCATCTACCTATAGTAGCAGTAGAAACTGCCTTGTGTGGTTTCACGTAAGAAATTGAAAGTTGTTCTTCGCCATGATGTCTAAACTCCAGCATTTTCTGTTCATAAACTTTCATGCAATTCACCACACATAACTTTGGACAATCCTAGACATGAAGTATAAAATATGTGAGTAGACATATTCTTTGTTCTATTCCAAATGTTGAAATGAACACCATCGATGAGTAAACCCTATTACAGATTTCCAAAACGTTAACATCAGAAACCCTTCTGAATGAAATTAAACAGAGAAGAGTTGCCATCTTATTGGAAGTTTTCTTAATGAAAGGTAACTGTTGCTTGGCCAGGAATAGAAAAAGTTGGAAAACTAGATTAATGTCCCAAAGGGAAGTATAGCAACGTCTAGGAGGCTTCTTTAGGTAAATACCTTTCATATCTTACAAATAAGAGGGTCATTTCCAGTCGTGCTGTCACCTAACAGTTTTTGACCTGCTGAAATACCAGATCTGTGACAGTTAATAGTTTTAAAAGACAATCCTGACTGAAATAATTCAGCTATATAATTTGCTAAAAAGGTCACAAGTGCTTCCACGGGATTCACACCCCTTTCCATGCACCAACCACACCACCTGAACCAGATTCCCATATTTCTGCTTCTTGTTCCTGGTGTCCATGATACATCCAGTAAATCCTTAGCTTTTCCTGAAACGCCTGAGAATCCTCCATAACCCCTGATATTCTCCAAACAAGAAGGTCCAGCTTTCCTTTTACCACTAAAGGATGTTCTTCTCCATCTGGGCCTATCATCAAACCATGATGAACTGGGGATAAGAAGCAGTTCCTGAACTGTCAGCTCCATCACCCCCTCCTCACCACCACCATCCCCTCCCCCCTGCCTACCCCACCCACCACCTTGAGACCCTCATGGGTGAGTAGAGCGCTTTACAAATCCCTGATTGATTGATTGATCACCCCTGGGATCCAAACATGCGAACTCCAAAAAGGAGTGACTAGCACTAATTTGCATCTCACCTTCAGAATTTTCCAAAGAACTCTCTGGATCATAGGGAAAGGTGGGAAGACATAACCTTTGCCTGACCACCAATCTTTGGCAAATGCATCTACTGCCATGACGTCTGGATCCGATTTCCAGCTGAAATGCCTGGATACCTGACGTGTGAATCTGCTGGCAACAGATCTAAGTCTAATGGACCCCAAAGTCCTTCTAAAAATTTCTGGATTCAGTTGCCAATTGCTTAAGTCCCTGAGGTACTGAGAGTTCCAATCCTCCCTCAGATTCAACTTGCCTGAAATATAGGATGTTGTCAAGATAATCCTGTATTTTCTACGGAAATACCAAATGTCTCTTGCTAAATCCACTACCTGTTTTGATCTCTGGCCCCCTAGGCAGTTGATAGAAGAGACTGCTGAAACATTGTCCATGCAAATTAAGACTACACTGTTTGCTAATTGAGTTTCAGACCTGCCATCAACTTCAAACAGTTTATGTGCTTGGAACTCTCTGAACTTGACCAACGACCTCCTGTTTCTAGATGGTTCAGATGGGGGCTCCCCAGCCCAAAGACCTGGCATCTGTCTCCAAGGTAAACTCTGGTACATTTCCCAAAATTGCCTTTCCTGTTGCAACATTCTAGATTTGTCAACCACCACTCCAAATCCGAATTAACCTCTGGGGATAAATCTATTTGGTCTGCATACCAAAGTCAGTTGTGTAGAGCTAAAGTCTTCAGTCTCTGGAGTGCCCTGTAATGCAGGGGGCCTGGGGATATAGCCTGAATCGAGGAGGACAGAAGACCAATTATCCTCGCTAGATCCCTCATAAACACAGTCTCTTTTCCTAGAACATGTCTCACTTCCTTTTTTATCTTGTTTATCTTTTTCTCAGGTAAGAGAAGTTGTGCTTTTTGAGTATCTACTTGAAAACCCAGAACTTCTAGGGACTGACCTGTTGATAATGAATTCCCCAACTCTTTAAGAGATTCCATGTCAAAGGTAAATGGTCTAGAAGATCTTCCTTCACCAGTATGTCATCCAAATAAATTCAGTCAAATTCCTCTCTTCCTTAGAAAAGCCACCACAGGTCTTAACACCTTGGTAAAACACAATGGAGCAGAGAAAAGACCAAAGGGAAGACCACAGAACTAGTGCAACATTCCCCTCCAACTGAAGCAGAGGTATTTTTGGGAGCTTTCTGCCATCTGGATCGTTTAAGTCTATTTTAACTAACCAAACCTTTTCCTGTAAAACATCTCATAATAGGTGGATCCCTTCCATTTTGAAATGGTGATACACTAAAAACTTGTTTAGTTCCCTTAAGTTTATAATGGAGCGCCACCCTTTGTCATTCTTTTTACTGAAAATATTGTGCTCAGAAACCAAACTTGAGTGTTCATTACCTTCACAATAGCACCTTTTTCTAACATTTGATAAACTTATATATCCACCAGATCCCTGTTTTCTCTGTTGAAGACAACTTTCCAGGGCCTAAGTGCCTGCACAGGAACTTTCCAAAAATCTATTGTGACGCCTGAAATGGTTTCTAAAACCCCAAGGATGGTTTGTTACAGACCTCCATGTGTCAAGAAACATTTTTAGTCTTCCTGCCACCGTTACTGGGGAAGAACCAGTGTGAAGCTTTCCACCTACCTTCAGGGATTGATCCTTGTGAATGCAACCTTCCTACTCTGGACCTTGATCTTCCCCTTTGTGGGTAGAACCCTGGAGAGGATTGAAAGCCTCTGCCGATGGCTCTGGAACCTTGGGTGTATTGGTTCCGGGTATAAAATTGGGACTTGTTGGGACCTTGGCCAACAGCCAGTCCCCTCCTGTCATCCCTTCCAAAAACATGTGAGCCAAAAACAGGCTTTAAATGATATTGGGCTTTGCTCAAGGTTGTAAAAGTGGATATGTATTACTCAGGAGTTGAATAAATTCTTGTCCAAACAGGAGTCCTCCATGATCACCCTTAACTTCTTTGTTGGGTAACTCAGCAAGTTTGGGGTTCACCCTCATAAGGATGTCCTTCTTATGATCATATAAGAGCTGTGTTGGCATTCCTCAACATACTCTGCTCCAGACTCTGAGGAGGGCCAGGTCCAAATCAGAATCGTTCACGTAAGCCTCCTCCACCACCATATCCAGAATACAGGCCAAGAGCACCATAACGTCTAGGAGGAGATTATGACATGTCTTAAGGTAGCATTCCAGTCCTTTCCTTGGATCCCTGCCAGATTTAAAAAGGAAGGTGATTAGTGCAGGGTCCAGATTAGGGGTCTAGCAGGCCTTGTCCTCTATGACCAGCCGTGGGCCCTCATCCTTTATCAGATTTATTTGCTGCCTTTCCAGTGGTGTTCTAGCCCACTGCTTAATGAATCGCTCCAAATGTGCCAGTGGCCATCACTCGGAGCTGCAAGGGTGTTTAGTAGAGTCAGGGGTAAATATATCATTGCCCAAGAGGTATTTTCTAGGATTTGTAGAGGAGGTGCCCTGTAAATCATCATCCAGACCAGCCACACTGTCTGGATCCTTCCCAGTGTCAGAAACAAATTCATCGTAACTTCTGTCGTTGGCATCAAACATATCCCGGCTCATAGAATCCTGGCCATCTAATGTGCCGTGAAGGACACCATTTTCTCATGTGCCGCAGCAAACAGCAGCTTCTTTTGTAGCGCTGTGGCTACCAGGGTCTTTTGTATTGCTCAGGCTACCATACGATGAGTATAGAGTGTCATCCTGTCTCAACCTTGACCCATTGTCTTTGGGTTTCTCCAGATGCCTTGTTTTGCATTAGACTTTACCCTCCTTTTTGACCCTCGTAATAGAGGGACCTTTGTCTTCGGAGATCAAAAAAAATCCCCCTCTAAAGGAGCACTCCTCTTCCTCTTGGTCATTGTGGCCTCAGCTGCCTCTTTAATAGAGACTTTCAGACTCTGCTCAAAATATTTTGTTAACATCTCCCCAATTTCAATTTAAGGTAGGGAATTCTCAGACATATTAACAAATGTATAAAATCTATATTATATTTCTAAATAATATAAAATAATGTTAAATATTCACCTGAAATCTATTCTAACAGTTCTAAACCAGATCAAAGAAAACACTTATTATGTAATCAAATCAGTAGGAAACTAACCTCAGCTTTGATAGCTGGTTAAAAACAGTTGTTAAAATCAGCACACACCATTGAGCATAGCTTAGATAAAGATGTCCCTTTGAATTTCTCAACACACATGATGGGACAGAGCTGCGGCAACTGTAACTAATGAGGTTTGAAAAAGAACGATGCAAAACAAGGTGACCGACCATAGAAAATAACTATGTGTTATTGGTCCTTTGTCGCTGTCAATGGCGAGTGCTCCGCAATGGTCGACTTTCGAAAGTAAACATCATCGGGGGGGGAGTGATTCGATTTTGAGTTTAAAATGATTATATATTAATTCATGTTAAATCACCACTGAATCCCGGCCTTGCAACGAGGGGAAATCACCGCCGCCGCCCTCTTTCTCAGAGCTGTTTTTATCTTACGCCCTGTGAAACACCGCCGTGGCCTGGTGATCAGCTGCGAGCGTCCGCACCAAAGTAGGAATGCATTGTGTAGGATGTGACATAGCTCAGTGTGGCAGAGTTTGTGAGGCCGAGGGACGCAATGCAGGTGTTTTTCAACACTGCGGTCGCGCTCTCAAGCCCCTTCATGGCAAATTGTTGTAATCCGGGGAATGCGGTTAAGAAATATAGCAGTCACGCCCTCAGGGGGCCCCCTTCACATGCCAGCAATTTGCTCATACAACCAAGGGACACCCCTCAAAAAGTACAGCCCTCAAACCATTAACAACCCTTCTTGCGAAAACAAGTTAACTGTCCCAGCAAGAAACGCTATTTCAAACAAACTATAACAATTTCAACTAAAAACAAATATAAAAATAATTGTTGAAGCTTATAATTGGAATAGCGCCATAATGAGCTATAAATATTATCTATAGAAGATATTAATAAATATAGCAGGTATAAGAAATGCAGTACTTATCTGTGTGGAAGCAGCTAATAAAAGAGGAAGATGCCTGTTGCTGCAATAGTATATAATCTGTCAGGGTTCCACAGAGGAACTTTTTCTTTATGATGAATGTTCTTTGAAGAGCTACATTTGGGGGCAGCAATAAAGGAGTATTGCACAATGATTGCCTCAGGTCTTGTAATGAAATCAGATGTTTACAGTAGGTGTTTTCTCTTTTTGAGGAAAATCTGACACAGTGAGGAAAATTGCTCTGAATCTTTTGGACTTGATTGTTTTGTATCTTTTTCTGATGCCTTATGCTGGATTGGATCTTCACTGGAACCAGTTCTGTGGGGGCATTAAAGACAGGATCTGTTTCAGTCAGATTGTCCTGAGGGTTTTTCAATGGTGGAAGGGTGCATAGAATCACAAAAATGAAGATTTCTGTCATCCACCATTGTTGAAGGTTACAGTACTAACGGGATATACCTACAGGGATGAGGTACTGACATGCAAAAACAGTGCATTATGAAACAGAAGCTTCACATAAATTTCCTTAAGTTAAGCATGATCAAGATGGAATAGGGAAGATGGTTTTATTTGATTACAAGGGCCTCAATCTTGGAGCTTTGAACTTGAGAGGTTTAACCTTTCTCCAGTTCAGATGCTAAACTGTGTTAGGTATTTTATTAGTAGCTTGCAGGCCGTTTACATGGTCAGTAGGTGGGCTACTTCTGCTTCTTGACATAGTGACCATTCAGTTTATTCACTGCAGGCACAGATTGTTAATATTTTACAATTTGTTTTACCTTTGCCAAGAAGGAGCTCAGTGTTTGGCCTTTGTGTTTAAGTCTCTGCCACCCTCTTCAAGTTGATTCCACAAGGGGCTGCCGAAGAAGTTTACTCTGAAACCTTTTCTGTTACACAGATGGGGCTTGATTTTGGTTCTTCATTTTCTGATAGGTTATCCTTTCCAAACTGTTACATACCTCTGATCTCATACCTATTGTTTGGCAAGAGAATATTTTAATAGCAGTGACTTCCTCAAGGTTTACTAGTGAGTTGTAAACTTTGTCATCATATTCTTCCATAACTCTTTTCTCCGAACAATAGGGTAATGCTTCATGTTAACCCATTTCCCTTCCAACTTAATTTCCACTGTCTCATCTTTCAAAAGATGACAAAGAGACTTCATAGGTTGGGCCCTATAGTAAGTGAAGTGCAAATTTCAGAAAATATGACAACCTTTTAACTTTTATCATGGCTCAAAAGTAGGCTGTGCTTTTAAAAAGCATACAATTTCTTGATAATTTTAGTCAACGTTGAAACGTTTAGTAAACGTATGAGATAGCTTGGTAGTCTCCTTCTGAGGACTTCTGACTCACTCCACAAGATGTGGTGTTCCCAACAAAAAACCGAGAGATGTCTTAGTGAAATCAGTGTGTAATGCTGTGTTTTTGTGAGGCACTGTTGTTTGGAAATGAGATGTTCTCAGTTTCAGTTTGGTAGCGCTGTTTCTTGTTTTTTTATCTTGTTTTGTCCTAGTCCTTACTTTAACTCTTGAATTATATCTTATGCAAGTAATGTAAAGATTCCTTTTGATGGCTAGGATTTTCCTCACCGGTTACTAGCACTCTCTCATCCTTCCCACATTAGGTTACTGATTTATTTTTGTGCTCTGTCTTTTTTACATCATCTTTGCGGGCATTGAAAATTGATGAAACTAAGGTCACTAGTGCATGCATCACCTTATATAGTGCTCAGCATGTCACTTCCACTTAGCAGGCAGATGTATCTTATGGCACTGCGCTGGTTCCTGTGGTGCTACGAAAATATTTCCAGATCAGTCTGGAGTCTAGATGGTTTTCAAGTAAGTAGTCCGCTGGAGTAATCAAAACCATCAGAAATAATGTTTCTAAAGGTAAGTTTTTCTTTCCTATGTCATATATAATAGTAGTGGAGATTATTCCATTCGTACACTTAAAGAAGTGTGGTAATGTACAAGTTGTGTTTTGTTAGATGAGATGGGGCTATTTATCTGACAGCAGTGGTAATCAAATTTTTTGGGGTACTCCTGAGACCACACCTCATATTTACTTTACCACACTGCATTCTCTAAACAAATCAGTAGGTTACTTTCATGATGTTGGTTTTAGAATATAAAAGTGACACATTAGTTTTCTAATCAACATCCTCTAAAAATATTTTGCATAGAATGTCACCTGTTGTTTATCATTAGAGCTTTGCTTCATATAAAATCAAAGAAAATGGTTTCATACACGCTATTGGTTTTAGCTAGACCGCTAATGCTAAATTATTTGGTTTAAGCTTTCAACAAACATTCCACAGCGAAGACTCCACTTTCTGTGGTCTCTTGAAAAACAAGGATTCAAGCAGTTCAAATTGCTGGTAAGTACTTATTCACTCTGGCTGGCTGAGGCTGCGTTTTTCAATTTTTGTTGTCTCACAAAGGGCCATCTAAGATAGGTCTTTTGATGTTGGACCCTTGGTAAGTAGTGAGGATAACCAGTGGCACTCTGAATGATTTGCATTAGTTTCAATATAGGGATATGTGTATTTGTAGCTTGTACACAACCAGGATTGTCACTGCCCTTGTGGGTTTTCAATGTACAGCCTATCACAAAGAGACCTATAAACTGCCACTGTGCTTATGAATCCTTTGCTGTTTTGAAAATAGTTTGACCTAAAGCAAATCTGTGAACTTTGTTTACGTTTGAATGTTTACATGTTCAACCATAAAATCATGCTAACTTCAGATTTAACTAATAGGTGTGTTCTCATTGTTGTTGATTATATCCACTCATAAAAATCTAATTTTGGTAGTTACTAGACGTTTGAACATTATGGTTGGTTTCCTGACAACATAACATCTGCTCACATTACTGAGATGGTATGGTTTACACCAGCTACTGCATAATTATAGTTATGCAAACAGAAGCGTGGGAGTTGACAGCTGCTACTTGAAACAAGGGTGTAGCTGAAAACTATCATTAAAGAAAATAGATTTTCATAGTGCCAGATTTTGTTTGTAAAACCACTTGTCAGCTACTAATGAGGAAGATGACAAACATGAATCATTCCGTAGGAAAAAACGTTTTAAAGTACTTTGTTACTGTAAAGCAGCCAAATGCATTATTTCTTCAGTAGCAGTTTCTTGATTGGTTTTAAGCCTAAAGTACAGTTTGGATAAGCCATTACAAAAATATTCATCATTTACCACCATGGTCTGTCCATCCCATTATTGTTTGCCTACTTGATAACATTGTTGAAGGGCAGTTTGTTGGTCTATTAGTATGGTATTTCATCATTATATGCCACTCATTAAAACAAGTGAACCACACACAGAACAGGATACCACATCAGAGTGTGTCCTTTACATATTATTGTTTTCGTTTCATGACTACTTCTCTTGGTCAGCCAATATTCTGTCAGTGCTGTTGACAATTACACTGGCCAGTGCAACTGGATGGAAAGTATTTTCCAATGACACTTGATAATAATCCATGTAACGCAATAAAAACTTCAAAGAGCACAACATAAAAATACCTATGAAACATGCACCTGCCTCCACCGTTTTTAATTAAAGCAAAATAATGTATTGAATATGATACTTGGAGAAGTCAACATTTTCATATTTGGTTATTGGAGTTAGAAATTAATTTTAGAAACAATTGCATACACATTTTTCCCCTCACTTAATAAATTAAATTATTGATAAGCAACCACAAATGTATCTTATTAAAAAGGTGCACGCTACATGTTTTGACATTTAAAATTTGTATCTGATTGTAGCAGTCTGTTGTAGTGTTAGTTAAGATAAGATTGAGCCAAATTGCAGGGAGATTTATTCTCTCAGCAAGTTAGCTGAAGTAATTCTGTGCTATTTACAAGGGGTATAGGCAAAGAGGATGCATCTAAGTTTTAGATTTTCAACATTTGATTCATTTCTTGTTCTGAGATAGCTTGTTATGAAGGATTGTTTTAAATTCTAGGCTTATTGTGCCAGTGTCATTATTTTTTAGTTCTATTTCTTGATACCAG
Organism: Pleurodeles waltl; assembly: GCF_031143425.1. Lineage (NCBI taxonomy): Eukaryota > Metazoa > Chordata > Amphibia > Caudata > Salamandridae > Pleurodeles > Pleurodeles waltl. The sequence goes on along the minus strand of NC_090443.1, from coordinate 829,173,477 downwards.
AAACTACTAAACAAAAGAGTAATGATACCTTGTATCTTTCCAAATGGTAAGGAGACATTTCTGATTTGTGATTCAAGCAAAGAGCAGAACATTGATAGCTATAGTTTAAATACTCTGATACATGAACAGTATTTCAACAAAAATATCCCATTGCAACAGAAGGAGGAAGTTAAGTGGAAGGGTTGCTATATGTTATAGATTGTGAAAATCGGTACAATAAGGGTATGTAATTGAAATAATTTTATTGTATTGTTTCTTTGCACTCTTAAGTACTGCATATATAAAAATAGGTTTAAAAAGAGACCCAGAATTAGAACTTAAATTGTTTGCCGCGTCATTGAGACAGACACGGCATAGAAGTTGACAGTCATGTGAAAATGGTGGGGTAGAAAAATAGACCTTTTGAATATATTATTATTGATAACACCAATGTTCAAAAGATAGAGACCAGACAATGGTGTTAGTGAATACTAAGTGAAAAAATAAATAGTTCAACAACACACAAAGTTAGACACAGGCTACAGGAGGGAATGTATTCCTAGGAAATATATGAATATTTCGGTTAGCACAGTGTACAATGTAAAAGACGTTTTTACAGCTGAAGAAAGAATCTGGTCTGGTAAATGAGTATAAAGTTCCAAAAGATTTTGAAGGTACTCGTATGAGAAATAGACTGTTCAGGGCAGTTAAAGGCTGAACATTTATGTAAGTATTTAATGACCACAGAAGGCATGTTTCTTGATGTTGTGTGTTCTTAGAATTCTCATCCTTCTGTATGTGGAAGCATAGGAGTCTAATGATGATAGAACAATTAGGATGTTGAAGGTATGTTGTTTTAGATTGGCTTTCCATGAGACATGGAAAAACATTAGCGTATTAATGATATTCCAGTTGATTTCATATAGGCTTGAAGTGAGAAACTTATTAAACGAAATGAGCAGTGAGCCATTAAAATTGTACACACATTTTTATTTCTTAAAGTAATTTATCTGTTTATAGAATTAAAATATTGCACATTGTATTTTCAGAACACCACAGCCTAAAATTATAACTTTGGAGAAAGGCTCTGATGGATTGGGGTTTAGTATTGTAGGAGGCTATGGAAGTCCACAAGGAGACCTGCCAATTTATGTCAAGACAATTTTTTCCAAGGTATTTTTTCTTTATACCTAAATACATTATAGAAACTCATACAGATTAACAGTAATTGACATTAAATTGTGTTCTTGTCGAAAAACAACCAACATACAATTGTATAGGCTTTTGAGCGTGAGATACACATTTTACAAAATGTAAAGAAAAGAAGCATGTAGATGTTGCTATTAACCAAAGAGTGTTTTTTTTTTTATTCTTCTCCTTGTGATAGTGGAAATACAAAATCTCTTCAGTGATGTCACTTCAAATTACTTTCCTTACCAATTGACAAACCAGTCAAATAAATACTCATACTAAAGATTATTGGACAGGCACTTCATTCTATCATTCATTGCTTTCATCTAAGCGAACCATATGAACCTCGTGTGGTTACTCCTGTTCATTGTGCATATGAATCTGAACACTCATGTCTAGCCCAGATTGTGGAGGATTCTGCTGCTATCTTAGATAGCAAAGTAAATCTAATAAGATCATTTTCCATCATTTGTGTACCATCATGCAAAATGCCACAATAGCATTCACTGTTAATGTTATTCTGTTTAATAATTGTCTGCAAGTGTGGTTTTAGTGCACTGTATTGGCATGAAACGAGCTCAAGGAAAAAATAAATCTTTCAACTCCTTCCAGTTTTTTTCAGAAGTTATTTCTTAGTAACAGTTTTTGAATGTACAGCAACAATATAGTACAAAATGTATTTTTAGAGTTAATATAATATAACCAGCACTGAATAGTGTCACTGTGTTTTGGTTCACAAACGGCTGAAAATTGCAGCCTTTTCAACACGTTACAGTTTGGAGGAAATAATAAAATGTTCCTGTTTGGATGATTTTCAATTTACATGAGTAGAATGAGGAATTCTAGACTGACTCCCAATCCCAGTGCAAGAGGCTTTCAGTTCCACAGTTTGTGGCTGTTTTTCCTTTTTTAGGATCCTCATTCAAGTGTCTAATTCAAGGGGATAGCAACATTGTTGCCTATAGTACCCCTTCATCAGATTCAATTCATTCCTAAAATTGAGATCCAATATCAGCAAGAATGTTAATAACTTGTTGTAATAATAGGTGTGTAAGTTGCACTTCACAACAATACACAAGAATTGTGTTAAGGTAAGTGAATGATTATGAAGTTAGTTACATCACATAGTGAAGTAAAGAATGGAAAAGAAAATAAGCAGAGTTCAAAAAGCTGTGAACCATACTGGGAATGAAAATGTCTAATAATATTTGTACAATAAGGCTTACTCAACCTGGCAATTACTGTTTTTAGGGTCGAGTATGCAAGTGCATGAGCTAGCGCATGCGTCTCGCTTGTGGGGAACTGTTGTGTTCAGTAAAGGACTTGGAGCCCACCTGTCGCTCAACATTTGTTGGTGTACATGGCACTCTTCTTTACAGCCTCCTAATTCACGAAGGCATGCCTGGCATAATTTCTGGTTCTCTTTGTAGAGCAGGGATCAAGCCCGAATTGATTTCAACCTAATTAGTACCCGTCTGCTGCTCCCGATGTGATCGAAGTACTATTTTGTTCTTTTTAACTTGCAGTGCCCTGCAAACAGGCTTGTGACTGGCAAAAATGTGCTGAGCAGGACAAACAAAATTGCACAGTTTTATTTCTCAAAACAAACTTTCTTTTATTTTGGTACGTCGTCTTTTCTCAGTTTCCACTCATGTTTTATTTAGTTTTTGCTCATGGTGCGCTGTTGTCTAAAGATGACAATGAGCTTGTTCAAAATATGCAAGACCTGTTGCATTGCAAATGTGATGCTATGTGATAGTTTTACCACTAGGGAGCCTTTTCTGGAGGTGCTCCATAGGAACATTCAGAAAGTATCTATAAAATGTGTTTATTTTAATTTTGTTTGTACAAGGACAGAAAATAACATTAATGATTAATGAAGATACAGGATACATTTCACCAGTGTCCTAGTAAAACAATACAGTTTCAAACAAAAAAATTACTCAATGCGTTCCCTAGCATGAACACCACCAGTTCTTTCCTGGATCTGAAATTAGCGCTATTGTTTTTAACACAGAGTTATCCATCGATTTACTCTTCACAGTTGTGCCCGTTTCCCTTCATCATACACCTACTAATGGCATTTCATTTGTCTTCATCAGGGAGTGAGGTTAGAGATAAGGACATCTTGTTACAGATGCGAGTAATGCATCGATCATGTTCCCTCATACCTCCAAATCCTCTGCAACTCTAGTTTCTTCTAGGCACTTTGAGATGCCCTCCTTGGCCAATGCCAACTTCTTAATGTCCCTCACCTTTTTCCTGCTTCTTCACTAGGCCCATGTGAGGTCAGCCAACCAACCCCTTTTTACCAATACCAGTGGCAATTTTAGAAATTTGTATTGCATTTTTTCTATTTTTCGGCCTGACGGTGCCCAGTAAGCAGCTCTCTGGAGAGCGCTCGCAAGGGACCCAGGTAATTCTACTTAGTTTCTCAGACACATTTTTCCAGTAATCTACAACTTTAGTCCAGGTCCATGAAAGCTGGTAGAAGGACGCACCATCTTCTCTGCACCTCAAAATCAGATAATCTGCGATGCACATAATTGTATGTGTAATGCATTATTAGAACATTGGAATGCTGGGGGCTCCATTGAAAACAATGGAGTGCTGCACGCTTTTACTGGCCGGTAAAAGCCCGCAGCGCCAACATTCCAATGTTCGCTTTGTTCACAGCAACAGCTGTGAACAAAGCCTCACGGAGCCCGAGGGGATTTTAATCCCCTTGGGCTCCGTGAACATATATTTTTTTAATAGAACATTCTGCCCTGTGTGGCAGAATGTTCTAATAGCCTTAGAACCCGCCGTAGCGGGCTCTACCGGCTATTAAAGTCCCTCTCCCTTGTTAAATGCCCTCGCCTTCGTCTCGGGCATTTAACTCGGGGAGCGGGCCTTTAATAGCCGGTAGAGCCCGCTACGGCGGGTTCTAAGGCTATATTAGACACCTCACTTACCAGGCTAATCACGTTCCAAAGTAAGTCCGTGAATTGGTCCCCATTGTTCCTCTATCAGCCACTCCGACTCCTGAATTCTCATTTATGTCTGTCTGTCTGTCTTAAGAGCATTATGTAGCAGTCACAAGATGACAATGTGATGGTGTGTCAGGATAGCATCCATTATAATAGTGGCAGGAGGTTTATCAGGAAAAGCAGTCCATATCTTCCTGATGGTAGCTGCCAGTTTAGCTAATTGAAGGAACTTTCCGGGACCTAACTCAAATCTTGCCTCTGCTTATTGAAAAGTCATGAAAACCTCTCCAGGGTATAGGTTTCTTAATGTACACTAGCCCTCCCTTCTTGCCAGTATGCTACCAACATGTCTGTAGCTATGTGCTAAAGTGGCTTGAGAGCCCAAATGTCTACAGTCCGATAAAGGAGGGGCTGCCTCAAAACACTCTTTACTGGAGGCTCCTGTACCTTATTCATTTGGTGCATTGTGTATGTATAGTCCCCACGAATATGCTCACCTCTTATGAGAAGTTCCAGTAATGGAATGTCTCCTTGTGTTCCCTTAAGCATTCACTTTTACCAGTTGTCATCCGTTGTCATCCATTGGGTTGCATGTTTAATCTGCACTGCTTAATAGTAAGGCTCTTATGTTTGGTAACCCCAGGCTACCTTCAATTTGATTACGTTGCAGTGTAGTCAGTCACTTTGCTACGTTCGCCTGCCAAAACTAGCGAAATCAGCATAGCATTCAATTTCATAAATGTGGAGGAAGGTACCGGGCATAGGGAATTTTGTAAGGTGTACATGCATTGCAGGAGGGTATCCTCCCAATGATAGATAATAGTAGTGTGTTCCAAAGGTATATTGAAGACTGCTGACCCGTTATTACTTGTCCTATGTTGTAATCATATTGCAGATCCTCTGTTGTGTTCAAGTATATTCCTAGACAGTGTTCCCTCTAATTTTTTTCCACTGTGTGCGGCAGTGTGCGGTCTCTGTGCGCTGCAGCCAAGGATACGTGCGCCAAGAAATTGACCATTCACACCCGCGCATCGCATAACTAGCCAAGGTCTTTGGCATTAGCCTCTCCATACCACTAAAGCAAAAAAGGGATATCATTGCTCCATGCAATAGGGCATCGAGGCAGTTTTGTGACCTGGTTGCACACCCCAAGGACATGACCTGTTAAGTGCCACCTACACCCAAGTTAGAGAAAACAGAAATCAGGAGGTTGAACCATTATGAAACTTTAATGAATACTCTCAGAGTGCTGCAGAGGACCCCGCACATCAAATACACCCAGTTGTACAACTGGTTAACATTTACAGTTTGATGAACACACTGCTGATGAATGCCATGATGCCCCTGCCAAGATACAGGCTGAGAAATGTTCCTACCCCACCCACACACGGACTGTAGGAGAAGCCGCATCAGAGTTTAGACAAGTCAGGTGCCAACGTTAGATGTGTGACATGTTTGTTTTTCTCGCCGGTCCTTGCCATTTTTCCAGTGCTGATAAACTCGGTCTAAATCAACTTTCCCGTTTGAGAGGTAAGCCTTTGTCCTAATCAGCATATCTAGGTGACTCTCCTCTAGTCTGTTTCTTAATTTGGGCTTGATTGAGTTCATGAGGCTGAATCCTCGTTCGCAGTCTGCACTTGAAGCCTGGAAAGTTGCACAGATATCAACAAGCTGAGATACAACACTATACTGTGCAGCATTCCGCAGAGTGAAATTCACCATGTCTTGAAAGGTCCTAAACAATCCGTTTTTATATGCGCTGCCACCACATATTTATAATCTCTGTACTGCCGAACAACATCACCAGGGGTGTCACAATCACCCAGGACCAAGACCTTCTTATACTTCTCAACAAGTCTTTGCACATTCTCAGTCCCAAAATCAAACTGTGATTGTGTTGTTACTGTATGGAAATCAAAGCTTGTCCATTCCTTCACTTCATCTTCTGGGAACCTTCTTTCCATGTTCTCACAAAGAAGTTTAATGAAAGATAACATCGGCTGACTATCATACTCTCGGTCCTCTCTGCACAAAGCCATCAGATCTCTTACTGTGTCACTCCAAAAGACAGTGTCGCCCAAGTACTGTTGCTTTATTTGGGTAATTTTTGCTCTTGCATACTGTGCAGCTTCAACGGTGGTCAAAGAGCTTTTCTGAAACAACTTGCACAAAGATCCAAGTTCACCCAGAATGTCATTTAGTGCTGCAAAGGAAATATGGTAGTTTGAATCCGATAGTTTTTTGTAGCAATATTTAGCAATTGGGTCATTCTCCTCAACTCTTTCATGATCAAAGTATTTGAGAGCAACCTCCTAATTACGCAAGAGTGCACCAACAGCAAAATGCCTTGAAAGCCACTGCACCTCATTGAGTGGCCGAAAGGAGACCGCTTCACATTCAGTGACCAAAGCAATTTCGTCCAGCTTGGACTTTCTTAAAGGTGAGCGGGAGAACACAGTGTAAACAGTCCTCAGTAATGTTTCCATTTCCCTGATCATCGGCACTTTTTTCCAGGCATCATCAACTCCCAAATCTTCTCTGTGCGCAACACAGTGCTGCTCAACTAGATGAGGAATGGATTGTTTGACGCGGGTAGCAACACCATTGTTCTCTCCCAGTATCACTGATGCACCATCTGATGTAAACATGACCATTTTCATAAGTTCCAGCTTATTGGCAGTGTAGAACTCTTTTACAGCTGTAGTGATAGCCTTTGCATTGCATGCACTCAGAGTTACAATTCCCCCAAACAGTGTTTTGTGCTCTGTTGATGTTACAGATCGGAACTTGAAGTAGAGGCCTCAAGTTATCTGCTCAGCCACTCGCTATGACTAATCGGATTTATAAGGGTGAGCCATTTTTAGGCCTACTGGCTCGTTCTGGCAAGCGGACAAAAAAAAGTGTTCTGTCCATTCAGACGGTAAATGAGCAATGAAGGTGCCTTTACGTCTTGTTGTTGTCTTGTCACATTTGCTGTGCATGATGCAGGGAGCGACGTTGCAAGAACGTTGCAATGTGCGCGCTTGCCAAAGGGGCCTGCACGACGGGGGAAGGAAAGGTGCGCGCGCGCCTTACAGGGAACATTGCCCGTGGCCTTTAAACGCTGTTTTCATTGACTTCAATCCAGATTCCAATATGAGCATTTTCTGCAATAGTAGAGCACGACTATCGCTCTAAAAGGCTTATTTGAGCTGAGAAAGTGATAATGCATATAAACAACTATGAAGTACGACAATGATGGAAAAGTTGATAACAGCACATTTTCTACTGTTCTGAAGCATTTCCTAGCTCATTAACCATTAATTTTCAACATAAATATCACTTGCTCGCATGTATGCTAAAGTACGCAAAATTATGTTTAAAACACTCCCCGCGGCCTTTAAACGCTGTTTTCATTGACTTCAATCCAGATTCAAATATGAGCATTATCTGCCTTAGGGGAGCACGTATTTCGCTCTAAAAGGCTTATTTAGGCTTAGAAAGTGATAACGCATATAAACTACCACAAAGTACAGGAATGGTGGAACAACGTGCGCCCTTGCCAAAGGGGCCTGCGCGATGGGGGAAGGAAAGGGAACATTGTTCCTAGGTAGCTAAAATTATCTGTTTCCCATCTGAGCCTCAGGCCTGTCTACCCTCTAGGATCCTCACCAGCATCCCCAATGCAGATAAGATGATCTGCTGTTTGTGGATCCTGAGCCCTGCTATTGAGCCAAAGGTCTGCATTTAGGGACACCAAGTTAATCCCCAAACCTTCAAACTCTATTCTGACTGGTATTGCCGGAGACTTGAAGGCCCACGCAGATAGCAGTTGAGAGAGAGGACATCCTTGTCTAGTACCTGGCTGTGTATCCCAACTCTCTGCGACCAGTCGACCAGTTCTTGCCTAGCTGAGCTGTGGGGTCTGTGTGTAGCAGTCAGACCCAGTTACAACAGACTGGACCAAATCCCATACTTCGTAGAACAAGCAGTAAATTATCCCAGTCTACTGTGTTGAAGGCATAGGTCTACCAAGAAAATTGTGAGTTTGTCATCATCATCCTCTACAAAATGTGACACATAAGTTAGTCTACAAATATTCATCACAGTATTCCGGGCCAGAATTAGGCCACATTAGTCTTCATGTACCAGACCGCCCACCACCAGTCGCAGTCTATTGTCAAGGATTCTACAGAGGATTTTGATGTCTGTCGATAAGTTGATGTGTCTGTGAGGTCTCCTCCTGGCTTAGGCATCGTACAAACTATACCATTCTGCATGCTTTGAGGAAGTGCACCCAGGTCTCTGGCTTCCTTAAAGACCTCAAGCAGCATTTCACTCAAATGGGGGGGAGAGCTCCTGGTAGAATTCTACCAGGAAGCCGTTGCCTCCTGTTATCTTCCCCGCTGGAATTGCACGCAATGCCTCTCGCAACTCCTCAAGGATAATTTCACCATCTAGTTCTTAATGCTCTAGCTTAGCGACTGTCAGGAGTTCCAAACCTCCTAGATAAGCGGATGCCAGTTCCACCATCTCAGGCTCCAGATTTCTTTACAAGGCCTGAAGGCGTGCACTCTGTGTTTTATTAATTGTCATTTGTATTGTCACAATGGAGCCATCAGGGCGAGTCAATGCGCATATCAGTGAAATGTCCTTCTCTGTTTAAGTAAGTAAGCTAGCAATTTGCTAGATTTGTCATCCTGTCTATGAAACCTCCAGGCCCAGATGCCCCCAACATTCTCTCTGCTTTCAAAAGTTCTTGCCACCTTTCTGGAGTTAGACTGGCCTGCCGTTGCATAGCTCTTTATTTGTTCTCTTGATCTTTTAGATCTTGCTAAATTGCTCCTTTAATACCATACACTTTCCCAAGACTATCCAAATGGTCTCTCTGGCATGGGAGATGAGAACCTTTGGCCCCTCCATTTCTTCTTAACGTTTTTAGTCCCCACTTCTGTGAGGTGAGTCTCCTGGAGACTTCTGTCGCTTGAGGAATGCAAGTTCCCTATACATTTTTTGGAAGCTGTTTAACCTCCTCACATTCCATTTGACTATTTTGTATTGAGCAGACATTGCCAGGTGTAAACTATCCCACTCTCCAATTTTGAGCTGCATTTTGTTGTGATTACAATGAGGGCAGAGGACATTCTGTTTAATATGAAATACAATATAAAAACAGTTGTAGTACAAAAATTCTTATGGACTGTCACTCAACTTTCAACCCACAAACAAACCCCCCACCTTCCCACCCAGGATAAACACCTTGTAACAAATTCATTTCGGGCCTACCCATCAGTTTTAACTGAAAAAACAGTTTGATGCAGCGCCCCAACATAAATGAAAAAAGACATCCCCAAAGTGTAATTATCAGTCCTTTATCTGATATTAAATGGCTTGCATAGTACTAACCTATATTCATGATGCGCAGAGGACAACCACCTCCCAGGAACACCCAGACCCAAAAAGGTCAGTGATTGCCAATGAGAATGCCTATCGAAAGCACCATAACCAGACAGTACTCTAGGCAGCCCTGTAATAACCAAAATCATGGGCATGTAAGGGAAGGGCGCCTTTCTTTACTAAACTGTTTCACTCTAAAAGTAAATGCCTCACTCCTGTGCTCTAAATTGCAGTGTTATTGTTCTGTTTCCGCCAACCACTACATCAACTTTGTCATTCTATGGGGTTCATTTGGTTTCAGTTCCCCCCATCTCCAAAGGCCTTTCCGGGTGTCATCATGGAAACCAGTGCTATCATCATCCTCAACCACCAGCTTTCTAGGCCCTCCTGTTCCATTGATGTCTCTCTCCCCCCAAATGGGTTATCCAGATTGCACACTCGAGAGACCCCGGGCCACTTGGCTTATAACTGCTGCCCAGACGGCCCAGCAGCACTTTCCGGCTCTAGCCAATCCCAGACCTCTTCTGCTGAGGTAAGATTTTCCAGCATGAATGACAAACAGTTAGCAGAAGAATATCACATATTATCAACCAAGGAGCCAGGTGTGTTTTTTTTTTTTTTCCACTGAGTCAAAGGTTCATCTGAGATGCTGCATTCTCTGGGTTGTTTAATCTTGAAAAAACAAGATGACTGCTCCTTGGTATTTGAGATTTCCCATGTTCCCATGATGAGATCCCTGTCTCTCTAATTAGGGAATTTGCAAATTATGTCTCTCGGACCCGAGGAAAAGGGTGCCCGCCAGAGCACTAAGCACCTGTTTTATTATAAAACACTGTGAAAGTTTTTAGGCCTTTACAGCGTCTGTTTTCAGGGCTCTAGAAATGTTTCTGAGGTTTTGCTTTGAGAGATCTCCGAGAGCCTCACAAATCTCAGGTTACATCTTTGGGGCCTTTATTCTACACCCTCCACCGTATTTATACAGATGATGAGCCAAATCAGGGATGGAGCGAACAGTGTTTTTTAATTCACTGAGTTCTGACTTCAACTGATTTTTATTGTATTTTTTTATTTATTTTTTTAGTTTGGAGGCTCTTTGACCTTTTGCAGCTCTCTCTGTAGGAGGTTGACCTCCAAATAGATGGTGTCAGTCTTAGACTTCCACAAGCGCCCAGTTTTTTTGTATGGCCACCAGAATCTGAGCCCCCCCTGGGGCCCTCCAAGTTATAGAAGGCCCCCTCTACAGTCTGTGTACTCATGCCAGTTCTGTTGGACTCTTTGCATATTGATCCATTTTTGTTTTCTGTATCATTTTTATAACTTTGTCTTTTGGCATGCTGTATTAAAGTGTACCAAGGGAAAAAGGGGACAGATATGGATGGGGTAATTCCGAGGTTCACGAACAACTGTGGGTTCGCTTCTTTGCCCACAGTTCTGCCACCGCACCCCCAGCAGCATCTGCTTGGTGTGCTCCGAGTGTCGCCATGTTGGATCAGGCAGTCACAGGCCTGGTGGCACTCATCGAAAATTCAGAGCATCACTGTGATTTACAGCTGACATTGCGTCTCTCAAATATCATTGGATAAGCCTCAGCAAGGTCTCTTGTGTTGCCCCTTGCATGGACTTCATCCTTTAAGCTTGTGCCCCTCTCCGCCATTTTGGACTGCTTGGCCACCACACATGGCTTCACTGCCTTTAGCTCTATGTCGTCACTGCTGTGGAACCAGCAATGAGCACTGGATCCCTCCTGGGTAGTGCACAAGATGTCTTTTAGTGATTTCACCCAGGATTATGCTGGATTTATGTTGGGCCGAGGAGCCAGCAGCAACTATGTGCTATTGGCCATGGTGCTTGGCCACACCCCATTGGAGTAATTAGTTTATTTTTGTAATAATGTTTCTTCTTTGTATACAGCATGAATAAATAGTGCACATTTCCATAGTAAATAGTATGATGGATACACTGGAATACTTCATGCTTTTAAAGTACATTTATGAAAATACATTCAAAGTAGCAATCAAAGCATTATTAGCACCCTCGTATAGACTGCTGCCTGTTAGAGATGGTTGCTAGAGTACTCTGCAGAAAAGAGGAGAGGGATTCGAAGGATTATCAGCGGAAAACATTGTGACAATGATATCCACCTACACTTCTCCACCATAATATTTTCCTGCCAATCATTGTATGTTTGCATTCATCTTCTAATGCTTTTGTATATTCATACTGTAAATCTTGCTGTTTGATGGTTGTGGTGTTAAAAGAGCCATTAGCAAATGTGAACATGACAGTTTCACCAAGTAGGATGGATGTAGTGTTCTTCAGTGGCACAGAATTAGACAGTTATAGAGCATGTATTTGCTGGTCAAATGCTAGTGATTCATTTTCTGACCACAGACAACTCATCTTGTGAATCTCCCCAGATGCCAGATTGGACCTGGAATCTCTTGCAATAGCTCCTGCATGTTAAAAGGTGCCCACATCTTGCCACTCCGTCTGCCTCCCCACATGATAACACAGAGCTGGACAGAGGCACCACAAATGTGTGCTGCCTATGACATTAGACAAACTGTTTTGGAAAGCAAATTTTAAACACAATCTATGACAAAATAAAGTTAGATGATTTAGCAATGGAACTTCAGATGTATATTGGTTAAAGGTGCAAACTATGAATTGTAGTCTTTGAAGGTACAGTCAGAGTTGAAGGTACAGTCAGATTTGAAGGTACAGTCAGATAACTCGGTGTCTTAACTGGCAGGTAATCTACAACCGATAGTGCATCTCTGTGACTGAAACAGAAGAGATTATAACTGAAATAAAATGTGTACGCAAGGCAATCAAGCATACATAGAAATTATCAAAAAATATTATAATCCCTATAATGGTATTTAGCCAGAGATGTGGACTAATGCCCTCTGTATTATATTGTAGTGTGCAAAGGTGGCAAGAGGAGTTCACTCTAGAGGCCATTCTGTGCACCCGTGGAAGACATGGGTTCAGTGAAGCTTGCACTCTCAGATATAACATGAGAATATATATACCAGCAGTCAGAGAAATTTGTTAAATAATGTGCCAAATAGTAGAAATGGTTTAGGAGATGAGTGTTTGTGTTTTTCCATACACGCATAGAGGGTGTCCAAAACTCGATTATTATTTGGGGTGGGTGACTACCCACCTCACTGAATAATCACAACCCTTGTCAGGGTAAACCCTCAAAGTCACTTAATTAACATAAAATGCTCAACTCCCTGGTCGCTACGGCATAAAATAGCCAGGCTTAACTTTGGGCAGTGTGTAACCTATGTTTGCAGTACCAAAACAGTAATAAAATCAAAATGCAAAGCAATAAAAATCCCAATTAGAAAAACTGTGCAAACGTTAATAAGCAAAATGACACCAAAATTACATCAGTTGCTTTCTGCGCAAACAGCGCAGATTAAGAGAGATACCTCTGTCATTTTTCATACTTTTTTCATTGTTTGTCAACTCTTTGTTGAGCTTTGCTCCCAGTGTGCTGCTCTGACCCGCATGTGGTTTACCTGTGGAGCCACAACCTCAAGGCTCACTGCAAGTCCACGCATCTGAAGGTAATTTGCGAGTGGGCGATGAAACTCCTGGTGGCGTGACAGAAGAACTCTCTGCACCAATCCCGGTCTCGAGGGGGATCTCAGGCCACTCTCTGAGTTGACCCCATGGACAATCGGCATCCCACTCTAAGTCATCTTCGTCGAAGTCAGGTAAGTCCAAGAAGCATAAGAAGTAGCTGAAGCATTCTCTGGATAGGTCCCTGGTTCCCAACTGATGCAAACACCAGTACCTCTATCCTTCCTGGCCCTGGTCCACCCAGTGCCGATCAACAGTGAACCTATTCTCTGTCCCAGCTCCAAGATGGCACAGCCTCGGCTCCGATCAACTTCATCACCAGTGCAATCCAGACCATGTCGAACTGCCCTGTACTTGCACCCCTGGACCGGTTCCAGAAGGAGTAAATGATGCAGAGGGTTATGGCTTCCTGAAGGACAAGCCTTACCACGAGGAAAACTGATATGAGGAGCTGGGTATGCCCAGTGGTCCCAGGCTGGCCTGATTTCTCCTCTGGGCCCAATACGGAAGAAGGCAGATCTTTTATGGTACTGATGCTCAGAGCAGTGGACGTCCTTGACCTACAGCTGCCCCCTGTCGAGGTCAAGGCCAATGTCTTGACAGAGGTGACTGGGGTAAACTCTACAGAGCTCTTGCTCCCCTTTAATTAAGCCCTCACTGACGTTCTCCTGGGGTCCTAAGCCAAACCCTTCAATGGTGCTCCTGTACACAGAATAATAGCTTGCCAACATTGCCTGGCTCGTGGAGACCCAGTCTTCCTTTAACAGCATCTTTTTTTCCAGAGAGCCTGGTAGTGCAAGTCTCGACTGCCAAGATAAATGTAAGTGCATTCCCTACTACCTCAATGGATAGGAAGCCCAAGAGGCTAGGAACCTTGGCATTGCTGTCGGTGAACACCACACCTCTTCGACTGATACACTCATCTCTTGTAGGATTCGGTTGTGCAGCTGCTACCCATGCTTCCCAAAGAGGACCATGCCATTTGAAAAAAGGCATTGTTTGATGGCTGGGACGCAGTGATGTTCACTACTTGGTGTGACCTGCACACCACAGAGTCCCTAGGCAAGACCATGGACTCTCTGGTGGCACTCTGCAACCATGCCGGGTTGAGGTCCACTGGCTTTTCAGGAGATGTTCAATTGTCACTGATAAACATGCTCTTTAACTGCTTCCTCCTATTCGTCAACAAGGCTGACACGGTGCTCAGCCCTTCAAGAAAGCTAAGTCACCTTTAGATCCTTTGGCCTTTCCTTGAGTGTCTGGCAACAGTCCTTTGGCCCCTTCTCTGGGCATGGCCAGGCTCCCATTGTTACGTAACTTAGCTTTATACTCCAAAAATACAAACTAACCCAGTAACACAAAGACTGAGTTCAGTGTGCTCTGTATGAGGAAGATGGATTTTGTTAACTGCATACCTGCACCCTGCCCCGGTACATGGGGGAGATGTGCACTATGGTAAACGAAACAGTCCCTCTCTCAGGGATGCAGTGCTATTCAGGAAGCACACCTTTCATACTTAGAAAGTCACACTCAAGCATTGGTACTAATAATGACACAATATATGTTAAAATAAAACCTCTAGTGCAGTATTCTACAAATTAGTAAATGCTCTATGACAACAGACCCTATGAAGCAAATTACTATTATTAGGTTTACTATGAGAGTGAACACAACCAATGTTTCTATCACCCATGTGTAACCAATCCATCAAAGACCTACAGGACATTCAAACAATTCTATCCCTTGACAATACTTTGTCTGCACCACCCAACTTTGACGAACTACTCATTCAACTTGACATCACACCCAATTTAGACATCAACAGTGGGCTCAAACCCAGTTCCTCGTTTATACCCACCTTGCCACCAGACAATCACATTGATGTTTTTTATAAAGCTGTCAGCACGGAGTTACACAACCTAGAGGACAAGAACAACACCTGTACCCACAGACCTTACAGAAATCTTAATCCCAATGAACTCCGAGCGCTTCACAAACTTTCTACCTGCCCAGACATAATCATCAGGGAGGCTGACAAAGGGGGTAACGTTGTCATTATGAATAGAACCGACTATATTGCAGAAATCAATAGACAACTCAATGACGCACAGGCCTATTCTGCGTTGCAGACCAACCCCCTTCTCGACATCACCAGCCGCATCGAGAAGAAGTTAACATCTTGGAAGAATCTCTGTCTCCTTACAGACTCAGAATATAAATTTTTGTACACTGAAACACCTAGGGCTCCTTGTATCTACATTCTACCCAAAGTCCACAAACCAGGTGGCTTTCCACCCGGGAGACCCATCATCTCGGGTATTGGATCCCCCACGGAACACATTTCTGAGTACATTGACTTCTTCTTACAACCCTTGGTACATAACCTACCCTCGTACATACAGGACACTAGGGACTTGCTGTGCCAACTCGAAGATATTGAATGGACGGAAGAATGTTTGTTTGTCTGTCTTGACGTTAGTTCTCTCTACACCTCCATTCCCTTGGAGAAGGGTCTAGAAATGCTCCAACTGACGCTTAGTGCCCGTGACGCCACTTTGTACGAACATACACTGATGCTTCTGGACCTCACTCGACTAGTGCTTGAGAATAATGTTTTCCTACATGATGGCAGATGGTTCCGTCAATGTCAGGGTGTAGCCATGGGAGCTAAATTTTCTCCATCCTACGCCAATCTTTACATGGGCCAATTTGAGAAAAAACATCTATGGTCCAACTGTCCTACACACATTACCGAACATATCCTTTACTGGGGGAGATACATTGATGATATTCTTACTATCTGGACTGGCAACATCCCTGACCTCAACCTACTTATAGAACACCTCAACACTAACGAGTTTAACCTAGTGTTCACTCACAAAGTGGACGCTACTCAAATTGAGTTCTTGGACTTACTGCTGTATATCACCAATAATAAGATCATGTCTAGACTTTACAGGAAACCCTCGGCGTGTAACTCCATATTACATGCGCAGAGTGCTCATCCTCTCACGCAGATCAGGGCCATTCCGTACGGTGAAATGGTCAGAATCAGACGCAACTGTACTGACACGGATGTTTTCAAACAGGAACTTAAGAGTCTGACTGAACGCTTCAAAGCCAGAGGATATAATAACAAACTCATCTCGGCTGCCAGTAAGCGCATTTCAAACATGAACCAACACACCTTACTACTTAAGAGCCACAAACTACCTGGCAAAAAAGGGTCTCCCAACAGACGACCGGTCTCTTTCATTACTCAGTACAGCCCTGTTAGCAAAACAGTACTACGCATTCTCAAGAAGCATTGGCACTTGTTAATGTTGGATTCTTGTCTCAAGAATTCAGTGGGCATGTCACCCACTATGGTACACACTAGAGGCCGCACGCTCAGGAACATGTTATGTCCCAGTTTTCTCTGCCCCTCCCCCTCAACTCGTCCACAGGGTTGGATTCCAGATAAACCCAATGGTTTCTACAAATGTGGCTGCTGCATATCCTGTCGACTGGCTCTTAACAAAACTGTATCATTTGCTTACAATACCGGGACCACGCACCACATCAAGACCTTCATGAATTGTAACACCAAATACACGGTGTACTGCCTGATATGTGTTTGTGGCCTAATTTACATTGGTAGCTCCATACGCCCACTTAAGGAACGCATACAGGAACATGTCAGAGCCATCAGAAACATCAACACCAACTATCCCCTTGCTGTACATTTCAACTCCCTGCACGGGGAGAAAGATCTGTTAAACATTAGATTCCATGGTATTACGCATATCCCTAACTCACCAAGATGGGGTGATAGAACAAGGGATCTACGCAGATGCGAGGCTAAGTGGATCCTGAAACTCCGCTCAGTTGAGCTAGGCCTGAACACGGACCGTGAATTACATTACTTTCTTACATGAGCTTCACTGTGTATTATTATCATGTGTTAACCATGTCGTTCGTGATTATGTGGTTCACCATCTACTCTATGGTTGTTTATGACCACCCGTCGCTTTCGAGTACCTTAGTCCGCCATCTTGACGATTTCTTTTTGCTCCTTTACTGCCTGACCAAATGGATATGTGCTAACAGTATCTCACGGGTCACTCTGCATTTTTTAGCATGTTTCCATAATGACGCCTTATTGCGTGTATTCCATTATTTATTCCATACGTATATGTAACCTTTTGTCAATATGCTTCGTGGCCTTGGTCTGTATATCCCTCGCCACTATCTACACGTTGTACTTTACACTTTATTATGTATTTCTTTTTGTACCTAAGTGTTACATATTTACTATGATGCGATCTACCCTTTCATTCACATCATCACCCTTGCTCTCTATCGCCTCCACTCACTCTACTTTACTATATATTCACATTACACACCTGGCATCCGTAACTTAATGGTGCTCTTTAATTTGCACCTTAATGGGTGTTGTTCTCTCTCTCTCTCAACTTACAATCCCAACTTTATTCTTCCAATCACCTTCGTTTACCTTGTATTTCTTTGTCCCCTATGGGTTTCTTTTTCCAACCTACTCTCTCACTCCTGGTCTCTTCCCTTATCCTCTATTCTGTCTCTTTTACTACTTGACGCATCTCACTTATGACGTCCGCATTACTTTCTGTTTATCACCTTGTGTGGTCAACTATCGTTCGCGACAACTTTTACATTTAGGTCCTAAGACCCTCTTTCCCCACACCTAATATGGCCGCCCTACCGTTCCACCACCTTTCTCCATTCTCGGCGCCACTCCTTGACTGCTCTCGTTTTAAGCCGAGAGCTCAGACCCGTACCTGACCGTTACTCTCAACACCAACTTGTTGCCGCGCGTCTTGACGACCTTTCCAGGTAGGCCCTCGGTTGTTTTTTTCCCCTTTGGCTTTCCACTTACCTTCTCAGAGAGCGTTTATCTCTTCACCACGATAAGCTAGTCCCATGGCTGTTACCATTTTTCTTAGCTTCATATCCACATAGACTAGATTTCTTAACGTTCTAAGTACACATGTTCAACTACTTGACTTTTCCTTCTACCAACGTGCCTTTCATTGATTACCCACGACGTGTTTAGTTATTTTCACCGCGCTTTGCTTGCTGCATCACTTTCTCTCACGTCTCGCCTCACCGTGCCGCCTTTATTTATTTTTTAATTTACTTTCTCCGCGTTTAAGCACAGCCCTCTGCTTACGGGCTTCTTTTCACCTTCATTTCTCCTCATTTAACACTATTAGGCGTACCATTAACTATGACTTATCCATATGCTTTTCTTTTTTACTCGGTTCCGATAATGGTTTTCTGGTCGTTACACTCAGCAGACCGTAACGCCGGTTATTCGCTAGGTATACATGAACGCATTTCACTTTTCCTGCACTTGTTCTATTTTTACTTTACGTTCTCCGCATTCACGTTAATCGGCTGTTAACCAAGCATGATTTATGGCTCTCCACCAACACGTTCTTGTCTTGCTGCAGCAGTATATCGTAATTTTTTGACATGCCGCCTCGTTGTTCTAATTCACTGCTCCCAACATACAGCGCAGCCCTTTACACACGGGTTTTTTCTCTACAGATCTTTTTTCCATCTGTTACACCTAGATGCGCTCGCTTTGCGGACCACTTTCATTTTCTATACATATTTATCCAAACAGACCAGGTTGTTTCCTCAGCCCTTTTTACTACAGTTAGTTGATTTCGACTACGTGTTACCGATTGGCTTACATGTTTAAGCTTCACCTTTGTTGTTTTAATTCACGATCTGCATCACTGTATCCTTACTCACGATCATTTGGCTCATTATTCCCCCCCTTTTTTATCTTTCCCCTCCTATTTATTACCTACCAGGTTCCGGTCACAGGCTTATCAGGGCCTGCCCACCTTGCATTCAAATACTTTTCCTAACCACTTACTCATTTTCATCATTGACAATTCCACTATAAGAAGGTATGTATTGCTTGTCCCTTTCTCCCCTTTCTTTTACTCTATCATTGGCTCTTTTATCACTCCTTTCTCTCCACACAGATACTTTTGACGTTCCTCAGCCCATACAATTGTATAGGGTTCTCCCTCATAACTTACCTGCGCAACGTACCCTCCTGGCCGGACGGCCCCGGTACGTGCCATGTCCTCTGCTCCTTTCTCTGCCCACTTGGGCTTCATTCATCTTACTACCTTTTTCTTTTTCCCCCTTTTTTTGATATGACCTTCCAAACCCCTGTATTGTGGTTTCAACCTTTTCCTGTCTGCTCTCATTGTCTCTGTCCTTCCGTATGGTTCCATTCTTTCACTCTCTCAAACCTGTCTCACTTCCAATTTATTCGGTTTCTTTCTCACTTCCAAACACTAGCACTTTCTATCTTATGACAAAATCCTATCTTTTAGCTCGAAAAATATTGTTTCTAGATTACGTCACACTCGGTCATTATTCACCTTTTTTTCACATACCTTGCACTTCGTGTCCCTTTTATAAACTTGATCTGCCATGTTTTCTTTAACCTCCACGCACTTACCTGTCAAGATCCACTGATCTCACGTTTGACACACTGGTCACTGGTATCCATTCGTTCGAGTCCTTTCTACACATTCTCCTTTTAGTTTATATACCTCTATATAACTAAAACTGTTGTTTTGATTATTACTTTGCAGCCTTGATAAAGTCACTGTCGTGACGAAACACGTGTTGGCTGTATTGCGCTGATGACACTTTGATGACCAGTATCTGTTAATTAAAGATACCATCTACACATAAGACTTGAGACTTCTTGCAATTGTGTACTTCAACATCATACTACCAGGGGCAACTATCCCTGCCATACTGTTTGGACTATACTTCCTGTGTGCTGTGGCCATTATTGTTCAATTTTGTCTTTGGGTACTGTGATACCCATTCTTGGTGCCTACAGGGTAGTAGGGCACTGGGCCAGGTTGCACCAGACTCATCTATGATCTTGTCACTTGTCTGCAATTACTGTTTTACTGCCTAGATTGTGCGGCGCCTTTCACCCTTACTACCCTACTGTGCTTTGCCCAAGGTCTTTTTCTGTCTGAATAGGGTGTGCCGCACTCTAGCAATATTTACTGCTTTACTGTATTATGTACTTACCTTTTGTGTAAAAGTATACTATTGAGCTAGGCCTCACGACATGGCATCTTTTGATGATAACCGGGACACTCTAGCTGCAGAACTTTTCTCTATGAAATCACCAGTACCACGTACTGCAGATCACACACCCACTAAAGAAGGACTGAGACAAAAATTCATCAAACTAGAGAGACTTAGAAAACAAGAGCTAGCCCGTTGGTGGGATATCACCACCCTTAAACGTTACTTGGAACTCAAACAAGTCCCTAGGGGACTGCGGGTGATAATATTCCCATCCTTCGAAGATCTTGACCCCGACTTACTGGGGGAATGGGAACATCTTATTTCCTCTACTTCTTTCAGCATGATTAACATACTTATTAAACATGCCGATAGAAAACGCATTAAACTGCTCCAGGATATCTCATCCCTGGAAGAAGAGATCAAGAACCTTAACCTCACTGAAGCCACTGACAAAAACTACACGATCATGAGAGAGATTCTTACTGGGTATCAACTATACATCAAAGATAAGAAAATGCGCAAACTTATCAGGGACGACTACGACTACAAGAATGGTAGAATCTACACTTTTGCACGCAGGTTTGACCAGATCAATAGGGAGACTAGCATCAGACCGACCAAGGCTACTACTCCCGTTGGCTCAATCGCAGGCAGTTTATCTGATATCTCCAATCTTTCCAGTGACTGCTCAGACTTAGCTGGTGATGGGTCCTCCACCAACACACACCAACAAAATACAACCCAGCAGCCAAATTCTTTTTTAGAGGAACTTGGCCGTTACAGAAAGGGTCTACGGCAGAATTACAACAGGTCAGGCCCAAATACAAACCCACCCGCAGGGGGGGCAGGAAACACCACAGCAAACACCAGGGAGGGCATGACTACTCGCTCGACCACAAAAATCCAAAGGACCTGAGTGGTCCCCCCTTGGTACAAAACGTCACCACCTCAGAGGATAATGTACAGGTTATGAATCTTTCCAACTTGAAACTATCTATACATGAAATAAATGTCTTAAAAAAAGGTCTAGGCTTTTGTCCTACTTCTAAACCGGATTACACTAACATACACATCGATCTTTTCAAGTTTGTACGTAATCTCAAACTGAAAAAGTTTTTCCAGAACAAACCAGACATTGACCGGACTTCCCGCACCTCACCACCCATGTGTAACCAATCCATCAAAGACCTACAGGACATTCAAACAATTCTATCCCTTGACAATACTTTGTCTGCACCACCCAACTTTGACGAACTACTCATTCAACTTGACATCACACCCAATTTAGACATCAACAGTGGGCTCAAACCCAGTTCCTCGTTTATACCCACCTTGCCACCAGACAATCACATTGATGTTTTTTATAAAGCTGTCAGCACGGAGTTACACAACCTAGAGGACAAGAACAACACCTGTACCCACAGACCTTACAGAAATCTTAATCCCAATGAACTCCGAGCGCTTCACAAACTTTCTACCTGCCCAGACATAATCATCAGGGAGGCTGACAAAGGGGGTAACGTTGTCATTATGAATAGAACCGACTATATTGCAGAAATCAATAGACAACTCAATGACGCACAGGCCTATTCTGCGTTGCAGACCAACCCCCTTCTCGACATCACCAGCCGCATCGAGAAGAAGTTAACATCTTGGAAGAATCTCTGTCTCCTTACAGACTCAGAATATAAATTTTTGTACACTGAAACACCTAGGGCTCCTTGTATCTACATTCTACCCAAAGTCCACAAACCAGGTGGCTTTCCACCCGGGAGACCCATCATCTCGGGTATTGGATCCCCCACGGAACACATTTCTGAGTACATTGACTTCTTCTTACAACCCTTGGTACATAACCTACCCTCGTACATACAGGACACTAGGGACTTGCTGTGCCAACTCGAAGATATTGAATGGACGGAAGAATGTTTGTTTGTCTGTCTTGACGTTAGTTCTCTCTACACCTCCATTCCCTTGGAGAAGGGTCTAGAAATGCTCCAACTGACGCTTAGTGCCCGTGACGCCACTTTGTACGAACATACACTGATGCTTCTGGACCTCACTCGACTAGTGCTTGAGAATAATGTTTTCCTACATGATGGCAGATGGTTCCGTCAATGTCAGGGTGTAGCCATGGGAGCTAAATTTTCTCCATCCTACGCCAATCTTTACATGGGCCAATTTGAGAAAAAACATCTATGGTCCAACTGTCCTACACACATTACCGAACATATCCTTTACTGGGGGAGATACATTGATGATATTCTTACTATCTGGACTGGCAACATCCCTGACCTCAACCTACTTATAGAACACCTCAACACTAACGAGTTTAACCTAGTGTTCACTCACAAAGTGGACGCTACTCAAATTGAGTTCTTGGACTTACTGCTGTATATCACCAATAATAAGATCATGTCTAGACTTTACAGGAAACCCTCGGCGTGTAACTCCATATTACATGCGCAGAGTGCTCATCCTCTCACGCAGATCAGGGCCATTCCGTACGGTGAAATGGTCAGAATCAGACGCAACTGTACTGACACGGATGTTTTCAAACAGGAACTTAAGAGTCTGACTGAACGCTTCAAAGCCAGAGGATATAATAACAAACTCATCTCGGCTGCCAGTAAGCGCATTTCAAACATGAACCAACACACCTTACTACTTAAGAGCCACAAACTACCTGGCAAAAAAGGGTCTCCCAACAGACGACCGGTCTCTTTCATTACTCAGTACAGCCCTGTTAGCAAAACAGTACTACGCATTCTCAAGAAGCATTGGCACTTGTTAATGTTGGATTCTTGTCTCAAGAATTCAGTGGGCATGTCACCCACTATGGTACACACTAGAGGCCGCACGCTCAGGAACATGTTATGTCCCAGTTTTCTCTGCCCCTCCCCCTCAACTCGTCCACAGGGTTGGATTCCAGATAAACCCAATGGTTTCTACAAATGTGGCTGCTGCATATCCTGTCGACTGGCTCTTAACAAAACTGTATCATTTGCTTACAATACCGGGACCACGCACCACATCAAGACCTTCATGAATTGTAACACCAAATACACGGTGTACTGCCTGATATGTGTTTGTGGCCTAATTTACATTGGTAGCTCCATACGCCCACTTAAGGAACGCATACAGGAACATGTCAGAGCCATCAGAAACATCAACACCAACTATCCCCTTGCTGTACATTTCAACTCCCTGCACGGGGAGAAAGATCTGTTAAACATTAGATTCCATGGTATTACGCATATCCCTAACTCACCAAGATGGGGTGATAGAACAAGGGATCTACGCAGATGCGAGGCTAAGTGGATCCTGAAACTCCGCTCAGTTGAGCTAGGCCTGAACACGGACCGTGAATTACATTACTTTCTTACATGAGCTTCACTGTGTATTATTATCATGTGTTAACCATGTCGTTCGTGATTATGTGGTTCACCATCTACTCTATGGTTGTTTATGACCACCCGTCGCTTTCGAGTACCTTAGTCCGCCATCTTGACGATTTCTTTTTGCTCCTTTACTGCCTGACCAAATGGATATGTGCTAACAGTATCTCACGGGTCACTCTGCATTTTTTAGCATGTTTCCATAATGACGCCTTATTGCGTGTATTCCATTATTTATTCCATACGTATATGTAACCTTTTGTCAATATGCTTCGTGGCCTTGGTCTGTATATCCCTCGCCACTATCTACACGTTGTACTTTACACTTTATTATGTATTTCTTTTTGTACCTAAGTGTTACATATTTACTATGATGCGATCTACCCTTTCATTCACATCATCACCCTTGCTCTCTATCGCCTCCACTCACTCTACTTTACTATATATTCACATTACACACCTGGCATCCGTAACTTAATGGTGCTCTTTAATTTGCACCTTAATGGGTGTTGTTCTCTCTCTCTCTCAACTTACAATCCCAACTTTATTCTTCCAATCACCTTCGTTTACCTTGTATTTCTTTGTCCCCTATGGGTTTCTTTTTCCAACCTACTCTCTCACTCCTGGTCTCTTCCCTTATCCTCTATTCTGTCTCTTTTACTACTTGACGCATCTCACTTATGACGTCCGCATTACTTTCTGTTTATCACCTTGTGTGGTCAACTATCGTTCGCGACAACTTTTACATTTAGGTCCTAAGACCCTCTTTCCCCACACCTAATATGGCCGCCCTACCGTTCCACCACCTTTCTCCATTCTCGGCGCCACTCCTTGACTGCTCTCGTTTTAAGCCGAGAGCTCAGACCCGTACCTGACCGTTACTCTCAACACCAACTTGTTGCCGCGCGTCTTGACGACCTTTCCAGGTAGGCCCTCGGTTGTTTTTTTCCCCTTTGGCTTTCCACTTACCTTCTCAGAGAGCGTTTATCTCTTCACCACGATAAGCTAGTCCCATGGCTGTTACCATTTTTCTTAGCTTCATATCCACATAGACTAGATTTCTTAACGTTCTAAGTACACATGTTCAACTACTTGACTTTTCCTTCTACCAACGTGCCTTTCATTGATTACCCACGACGTGTTTAGTTATTTTCACCGCGCTTTGCTTGCTGCATCACTTTCTCTCACGTCTCGCCTCACCGTGCCGCCTTTATTTATTTTTTAATTTACTTTCTCCGCGTTTAAGCACAGCCCTCTGCTTACGGGCTTCTTTTCACCTTCATTTCTCCTCATTTAACACTATTAGGCGTACCATTAACTATGACTTATCCATATGCTTTTCTTTTTTACTCGGTTCCGATAATGGTTTTCTGGTCGTTACACTCAGCAGACCGTAACGCCGGTTATTCGCTAGGTATACATGAACGCATTTCACTTTTCCTGCACTTGTTCTATTTTTACTTTACGTTCTCCGCATTCACGTTAATCGGCTGTTAACCAAGCATGATTTATGGCTCTCCACCAACACGTTCTTGTCTTGCTGCAGCAGTATATCGTAATTTTTTGACATGCCGCCTCGTTGTTCTAATTCACTGCTCCCAACATACAGCGCAGCCCTTTACACACGGGTTTTTTCTCTACAGATCTTTTTTCCATCTGTTACACCTAGATGCGCTCGCTTTGCGGACCACTTTCATTTTCTATACATATTTATCCAAACAGACCAGGTTGTTTCCTCAGCCCTTTTTACTACAGTTAGTTGATTTCGACTACGTGTTACCGATTGGCTTACATGTTTAAGCTTCACCTTTGTTGTTTTAATTCACGATCTGCATCACTGTATCCTTACTCACGATCATTTGGCTCATTATTCCCCCCCTTTTTTATCTTTCCCCTCCTATTTATTACCTACCAGGTTCCGGTCACAGGCTTATCAGGGCCTGCCCACCTTGCATTCAAATACTTTTCCTAACCACTTACTCATTTTCATCATTGACAATTCCACTATAAGAAGGTATGTATTGCTTGTCCCTTTCTCCCCTTTCTTTTACTCTATCATTGGCTCTTTTATCACTCCTTTCTCTCCACACAGATACTTTTGACGTTCCTCAGCCCATACAATTGTATAGGGTTCTCCCTCATAACTTACCTGCGCAACGTACCCTCCTGGCCGGACGGCCCCGGTACGTGCCATGTCCTCTGCTCCTTTCTCTGCCCACTTGGGCTTCATTCATCTTACTACCTTTTTCTTTTTCCCCCTTTTTTTGATATGACCTTCCAAACCCCTGTATTGTGGTTTCAACCTTTTCCTGTCTGCTCTCATTGTCTCTGTCCTTCCGTATGGTTCCATTCTTTCACTCTCTCAAACCTGTCTCACTTCCAATTTATTCGGTTTCTTTCTCACTTCCAAACACTAGCACTTTCTATCTTATGACAAAATCCTATCTTTTAGCTCGAAAAATATTGTTTCTAGATTACGTCACACTCGGTCATTATTCACCTTTTTTTCACATACCTTGCACTTCGTGTCCCTTTTATAAACTTGATCTGCCATGTTTTCTTTAACCTCCACGCACTTACCTGTCAAGATCCACTGATCTCACGTTTGACACACTGGTCACTGGTATCCATTCGTTCGAGTCCTTTCTACACATTCTCCTTTTAGTTTATATACCTCTATATAACTAAAACTGTTGTTTTGATTATTACTTTGCAGCCTTGATAAAGTCACTGTCGTGACGAAACACGTGTTGGCTGTATTGCGCTGATGACACTTTGATGACCAGTATCTGTTAATTAAAGATACCATCTACACATAAGACTTGAGACTTCTTGCAATTGTGTACTTCAACATCATACTACCAGGGGCAACTATCCCTGCCATACTGTTTGGACTATACTTCCTGTGTGCTGTGGCCATTATTGTTCAATGTTTCTATCATGGTTCACAGCACCAGATTCCCTAATTCCTATGCCCACTCTTAGCAGTCACTACACACCACTATTAGAGCATGAAAATGATCTAACATTGCCCACAGTGGAAGTGTCATAATTGTTACTTTGTGTACCTTCCAGACAGAGAGCCTCTGTATTCTCAGACCTTCAGCCAGCATGGCAAGGAGGAGGGAGTCTTCTGTTATTAAAGTACAGCTGAAGTCCATTTCAGCTCCATAGGTCCAACCTAGGTCCAAAAAGTAGCAACCGCTGATCTGGAATCTGACTTCTCTCTCTAAACAGCTTGGGCAAAGATCTCTCTGATCTGAATGGACAAATGTCAGTGTTTATTTGGTAAACTGGTCACTGCATAATCTAGCTGATAAGAGATGGTAAGCGGTACACACACCCAGTGGAAATATCCAGCCAAGCTAGTAATCTTCAGTGGCGTCACCTATGTGTCTATCACTATTATATCTTGTATCTGTACCAGATGACCCCATAACAGAGATATTCTAGGGCATCTTGGCAAGACTCATGTCTTGCATGCTGCCGATAGACTAGCAAGAAAATGCCGTTGTTAAAGCTGCATCTGCTCTTGTGTCATGAAAATGTGTAAAATAGTTCATTTAAAACTGACAAAGGGGAATACCTGAAATCAGGTTAATACTAGCCTGAATACTATACTAAATGGAGTCTGGTGCAGGAATCTATATCACCCCCTCCTCCTTGACGTCGGTTGCGATTTACATAAACAAACATCTTTGGTATCTTCTCTGGTCTTCCCAAACCGATAAAGTGGGGAGATGTGTCTTTGTCAGCAGTTTAATCAATGATGTTAGAATAAACATAGCTACAGTTTACGGCCCGGTAGCGGATGTCCCAGCTCCGTTGGTAGAACTCTGCCAGACACTTATACCTATCCCTGGGAAATTGATTGTGGGTGGGGGTTTTAATTTTATCCTAAATCCAGAGCTTGACTCTTCATCTATTACTCGTAAACCAAAAAAGCCCCAAACTGCTAGGTCTGTGTTCACATATATGAAGACCCTAAACTTGGCCGATGTGTGGGATGAAAAATATCCGACTACGCAAGAGTATTCCTGTGTTTTGGAAAAGTATAAATCGGCAGCAAGACTAGACTACTTTTTTTCTAAGCAGCTATCGGCAGCAAGACTAGACTACTTTCTTTCTAAACAGCTATAGTCACATTTCAGGCATTTTTCTGACCATCTTTGGTTAAAATGGTGGTGGCAGGAACTAGAATAGACAGGCCAATTGGTCGATGGACCTTCAGTAAAGTGAAGCTGGAGGATGAAGACTGGTGTTCCGGGATCTAGAACAATATTGTTAATTATTTTGAATCAGACCCCAACAGGGCTAGTGTGGAAGTTGTCTGGAAAGCATTCAAAGCAACCATCACCGCTTGTATTACCTCTAGGGGCATTATGGAAAAAGATACCTGCAGACCGAAGAGCAGGATTAGAACCTGCCCTAAACCAGCAGAGTGAAACATTTTAAGATTTAAAACGCACACAAATATGATGGAGATTAGGAAAGTGAAACAGCTGATGCTGAATTACTTTTACGAGCAAAAATATATCTCTAATAATGCATACCTGCAAAGGATATATGAAGAGAGCAAATACTCTGGCAGGTTTCTAGCCTGGCAGGTTCGCCAGAGACAGGCTCAGGCGATGATCACATCACTTTTCGAGACAGATACAAAGACCGGAATTTCGGATCCTAAACAAATCCACTAAAAATTCCTGAATCATTATGAACGGGTGTATAGTATGAAGCAAGACACTGATATTGTCCAACTCGAATGCTTACTGAGCCGAATTTCCTTCCTGGCGGTATAACAGAGACAAACACAGGCGCTGATGAGCAAGTTCTCCCTAGAGGAAGTCAAGGCGGTTATTCAACCTTTTGCCAATGCAAAGGTGTGTGGTGGGATGACATTCTGGCTGAATTATATAAGAAGTTTTCATCCGTTCTGAATACTGAAATAGAAAAGCTTGCCAATCATATTATTAGTGGAGGTAAAATACTACCATCATTTCATACAGCAACCATGGTAACTTTTTTAAAGAAAGATAAGTGCAGGGAAAATATTAACTCCTATAGGCCGATTACCCTTTTAAACGTCATCTATAAAATAGTGATGAAATTGCTCGCAAACAGTATGAGCAAAATGGTTGGGAAAGTTGTCAACCAGGATCAGTGCAGATTTATCTCTGGTCGACAACTGTCCTCCAATACAGATTTTCCTGGTTGAGGCCCTAGATTATTTTAAACAAAAGCAGGTCCCTGCCCAAGTGCTGTTGCTAGACACTGAGACCCTGGTCAGCAGAACGTTTTGATACATTTCAAGAATTTCGATCTTTAGGAGGCTATAAGATTAACAGGCTAAAAACTTAAATTATTTTATGTAATTGCACAATAGACATTTTACCTTTAGAATTTCATCCTCTTGTCAACTCTAAACCAAAGCGCTGTCGAGGAATCTACACTAAAGAGAATAGGAATGATTTATATGCATTAAACTATTCACCTCTGATTAGCAAGGTTAAGTCACCCCTTTTGAGATGGACCAATTTGGCAATATCTTTAATGGGAATCATTGCACTGATCCATTTGCCGGTTTTACATTTGTGCAATTTTTTATTTATTGTGATTCTTTATGCTCTTCAGATTAATTTTTTTAAAGAATTAGATGGAATGTTTTCTGCTTTTATCTGGGCCAATGAAGCTCTAAGTTTGGCACTAGGCATTTCATACAGACCAGTAAAAGACGCGGGCCTTGCTTTGCATGACATGAGAGAATACTACTTCGTTAGATTGGCACATTACTCTCATAGATTCATTAGGTTCCAAGAAGTTCCTAAATTGGTGGATAATTATTTTTATAAATTTAAACCTACAAGAAATGTAAGATAGATGATTTCTTACGCCTCACTCTATTGCCCCAAAACGTTCTGTATAAGGTGCTACAACGGTCCCTAAAACGAAAGGAGCAACTGTTGAAATATTATGATACACCTGACGTTAGTGGCGTAACTCACTCAATAGATATTACAATTGGTAATCTTCTCTTAATGGATAAGAAAACTATCTGTAGGTGGGAGAGCAATGGTTATTACTGCAATTCAGATTAAAAAAAATTCAATACATGGAAAGGATGGTCCAAATTCAAACCCACCATTAGATATTCAGAAATCTTAAATGGTTGTTTAAGGCACATTTTCACAGAATTAGATCCCAGAAGAATAATTGCGAGTCTTGATTTATCTGAAGATTTGACTGAGTCCAAAACACGTAGATCCATTAGGAACTGGGCAGCTACTTTTAGACAACACAAGGGTGCAGATGTTTTCAGTAAAGCTCAAGAGAAATGGTAGTCAAAGGAGGGCCTTTTGATTTCAGTGGAGACTTGGGATAAGATCAGTTTGTTTAATTTCTCATTATTAAAGGGGGTGAATCTCCACCGTATGTAATAATATCCAAAATGGCTTATTTATATAACACCAGCCTTACTGAATAAAATTAGCCCCCAGATTTCGGCTAGTTGCTTGAGCGGTCTGATGGAGGGTGAGGGTAACTGGACACATATTTGGAATTCCCTAGAAATTACAGAGTACTGGGGCATTTATCAGGAATACTGCTCACTCACAGTACAGATAGATTTTTCAAATGATATGCAGTCCGTATTTTTGGGCGATTTGTCAGATGCTAATATAGACCCGTTGCAGAAGAAAATACTTTATTTTGCTTATGCTTATAGATAGATCAATAATTCTGCATAATTGCCAGTCCGAAGTTACTCCTCCATTTCAACACTGGCTATTGAAACGTTAAAAAGTAAGGGACTGGAATATTCATATACCTTAAGTTCTGGTGCATATAATACATTTCTGAGGTTATGGAAAGGTTTGGAATAGGAATGGTAGTACTAATTGATGATAACTTCTGGGACAATGTGCAATATAGGCCTCGGTTCTGCTATGTTATGTCCTAGTAATAAGCCGGAGGACGATGATGTGAAGGTTCTGCAACCTGAGTAGTTGGTGATAAGATTTGGTCTTCTATGTATTGTAAGATGAACTAATGGCTTGTATGAATTCTTCCAATAATAAAAATTCATTTAAAAAAAAAGAAAATGTTGTCCAAGCTGCATGTGCCCTCGTGTCATGAAAACATGCAAAATAACTCTTATAAAACTGGAAAGGGGGGAATAACTCAAATCGGGCTAATGCCAGGTACCTTTGAAAATGTAGTCTGGTGCAGGAATCTATACAGCCATGGGCATCCACATTACCAACCTTACAGCCCAGCCCAGCAACCTTCCCACTCCTTTTTGTGCCTGGGGACGTGGATCTCACAGAGGTTGCAGAGGTCACATCCAGTGTACTGTCCAGTCACCTGTTCCTCCGGCTGCAGCGGGTTCCAAACCTCTTTAATAGGTCCTCTACACAGCACACCTATCCTTTTGGCAGCAGGATCAGGCGCCACCTCCAAGTGGCAAGCAATAACCTCCAACAACTGAGTGCTTCAAATTGTGCAATGGGATTATATATATTTTATATATATCACTGGGAACCCATCCACCATTGCCATCATCTCCAGAACGGCTAACTGGAGACCATCTCTCCTTACTTCATGAGGAAGTGCTGGCTCTGCTGGCCAAAGAAACCATTGAGCGGATGCCAGCATCAGAAGTAGGACGTGGTTGTTATTCTCACTACATTCTGGTGCCAAAAAAGTCAGTAGCCTCCAGCCTATCCTACATCTCCACCCTCTCAGTGCCTTTCTACGAAAGGAGAAATTTAGGATGCTTACTTTGGCTCAAGTCCGGTCTGGCTTGGACCGTGAAGGCTGGAGGGTAGCCCTAGACCTCCAAGACACATATTTCCACATCCAAGGCCTGCAGGCCCACAGGCGGTTCATGGTGCACCAGGAGCATTTTTGGTTTGCTGTGCTCTGGGTTGGCCTCACCAGTGCCCCTTGAGTCTTCACGAAAGTGATGGTGTTGGTTGCAGCTCATAAGCAGAAGTCATGAGTTCCAGTCTTCCCCTACTTCGATGACTGACTCCCATGCTTGCTAGACCACCAGATTCAAGCTAACCTGGCTGATGAGGGTTGATAACCCAAAACCGGTCCCTGGATGCTTGTTTCCGATCCAGGGAGGACTTGGTCTGGCAGTTCAGGCAGGACTGTTCAAATGGGAAGCAAGGTCAAGAATGATTTGCATATGGCTGGCTTCAAACTGGAATGGAGTGCCAAGCACAAAAATGATGGATTTAGGCCAAGATCTGTGACTGGGGAGGTGAACGTTTGACCTTGTTCAGCATTCCATCCATCATCTGTTCTTTGTACATTTATTACAGTTTATAAGCATAATTTCCAAATGGGGAGAAATAATTCATTCAGATTTGGCATCTATGGAATCACAATTTAAAATCAAAACTCATAGTGAAGTTGGATTTTAAATTGCAATTCTGAAAATGCCACATTTAGAAAGTTGGCATTTTCTTACTTTAGACATTTGATGCCTATCTCTGATCACATCTGGGGTGGGTGCAGCTGGGCTGTGACTATTCCCCAGACACCCAGGTGTGACTTGATGGGTCATCCTGACAGGATGGGACGGAGGAGCTAGGTCCAGCCTCACATCTGAATAGGCTGTATCCTATTCCCACACAAAGGACTGCATAACCCCTCTGTAGTCAGTCTGGGGCCAGGGCAGGAGGGGCAGGCCCTTTGTGCACTTTAAAGACCTGTCTTTACAGTTTCCCCCCACTTCATAGGCACCACTGGGTATAAAACCTGGACCTTAGACACCACCACTTCAGTACACTTCTGGACCTGTGGATACTCTGCCAGGAAGAACTGCTGTGCTGCTGAAAAGACTGCCACTCTGAAGGAGCTGCTGCCTTGCTGTGCTGACCTGCTGGCCTCTTGCCTGGAGACGAAAAACTAGACCTGGAGCCCATCTTGACCCCAGAGTAAATGAAATGCCTAGTCTGCTGGCCTCTTGAACTGAGCCTCATGGACATCACAGGCTCCCCACAACCCTTGGACCTGTTTTCAACAAGCTCCTGACCCCATGAGGCTCCTCTCAGGTCATGGGTCCTTGGAAGTGTTTTAAGCTCTAAAAGTCAAACTTTTGGCTCTTTTTTTTCTCGAATGGTACCCATCTCTCTGGGGCCTTGTCGCACATCTGGAATTTCAGCACGAGCAGCCACAAGTTCATCTCATCGCACAGCCTGCGTTGTCCTCCCACGTGGATCACTACCAAGAGGCTCCAGCATTGCTGTCCAAGACACCCAGCCTGCTCCTCGTGCCCCACCTACCCTCAAACTTCTTCCCTATCACCGAAACTCTTGGAACAGTTCTTGAGAATGTAAAACTTCAGCGGGACAAATCTGAGACTGTATCAGACCTGTGCTCCATCGAGATTGGCTTGAACTTTTGACTTTGACCAGGTCCACCTTCACCAGGTGGCCATGGTTGGCGCTTTATATTTTTCGGTTGTATATTGCACTTTATCTTCTAAAGATTCATAACTCTGGTTTTACTGACTGGATTTTTGTTGTTTTGGTCTTGTTTTATTTATTAAATTTAGCTCTATTTTCTAAGTAGGTGTGGTATTTGTGTGGTGTTTTCTGCACACTGCACAAATACTTTACACACTACCTCTAAGTTAAGCCTGATTGCTCTATGCCAAGCTCCCAGAAGGTGGACACAGGTTAATTTAGAGTTTGCCTGACACTTACCCCAACTAGAGTTGTGGTTGCTGCTCGACCAGGGTTCATACCCCAGCCATCAATTAACTCAATTTCTAATAATTGCCTTTGCACTAACAATCACTTTTAATTCAGATTGTTTCCAGTTACTTTCATTATACAATTTCCAATGTACAGTATTACTAATATATGAGCTTTCATTTTTTTCCTAGGGAGCAGCTGCTGCAGACGGGAGATTGAAACGTGGTGATCAGATTCTAGCTGTCAATGAAGAGGTTTTGGAAGGTGTCACTCATGAACAGGCTGTAGCTATTTTAAAACGTCAAAAGGGAACTGTATCGTTAGCTGTATTGCCATAATTGTGTACTATGGTCAATCTGGGCCGTGCAAGTATATGTGTAGGGCTAGATGTGGTGCAATACCGGGTGTGCTGTTCGGCGTCACCCACTACAGCTAGAAGTCACAAATCTCATTCCATGTGCAATGTGTGCTAAATGTTGTGACTAGCCGCTTTCTTTACTTGCCAGTCTAAAAAACATCAGTTTCATGGTCGAGCTACATCACGTAAGAAACTAGAACCAGAATGTTTGGACGGTGTTCAATTCAGCCAGTAAAAGGAGCATCTGTCTGCATATTTCCTTGGTCATAAAGACAGGCTCAATGCAGTGTCTTCTTCAGCTCTTCTTGCACTATGCTGATGGTCAAATGCACTGTCATTATTTCCACACGCACAATAAATGTACAAGGCCAGCTCCTCTATTTAGTGTGGACCATCCAGAGTTAAAATGAGCATCTTTCCACTCTAAATTGGAGCATGACCGTTTTTCAGGCCCATAAAGGACAACATGGTTCCAATAGCTGCTCGTGACTTATAGGTTATTTGTAATAACATTTTAAAGGGTATGCTAAGCACTGCTTTGTATGGTCTCTTTAAGAAGCTGTGCTCGAATTGGCACTACCCCCAACATTTCTATCTTCGTATCACCAAAGACATGCAAATTGGACCAAGACCTGAGAACTTTGCTTTGGCTTCATGCAGCTCTTGCCTTCAGAATATGTCAAAATGCAGTCTTGTGGAGGAATGGGGTTTATTCAGACTTAAGCCTGTTGCAGCAGTAGTAAAATGGCGTTTGGACTCTGTGGGCATCGTTGATTGTTTCACCTGTTAAATGTGTGTTCAGCAACAGCATTCAGTGTTCTACTCTACAGAAAAGAAGGGTATCTTTTCTTTCAGATATAAATGAAAAACTCCGGCAACTATTTGGATCCACGCTACGTTTGGAATCACCTTTCCGTGTCTTCTTCAAGAAGTCCCTCCTTCGCCTTAAAGTAACAAATACCTACAATGAGCCAAAGCTAAGGTCATGTCCCATCCTTAACTCCAAAGCAAATGTACATCTGTGCTATGCTATATAGGTTCAATCAAGTGCAATGTGACCGTGTCTGAAAGAAAGTTTTATTGTGATTCTGTCTCACTAAGGGAGTTAGCAACAGTAACTTCCAACATATGGTAAAACAATAACTTGTGATTGGATGCAGTACTTTTCTGTTGGACACAACAGCATCGTGCACAAGAGTTCCTAACCGCACGTATCCTCATAAGTAGGGTAAATAAGTTTACCAGTGTTCAAACTGCTGAAATATTAATGTCTCCTGTGGGAAATGTCTTCCCACTCAGGATGTGTAATTGTCAAATTGTAGAACTCTTCCCCATTGCACTTCCCCCTTGATACTGATATAAAATAGTACATCTTAACTATTGAGGTAAATACTTTTGTTTTACTTTTATTTAGAGATACATTTATATATTTTTTCTTAGCGCTATTACAAGACACACATATTTAAAATGTTGAAGACTTCTGTAAGGGAGACTAAAGATTGATTAAATTAAATAACACTAGGACTTTAATCAGGTGTGCCAATACCTGCCATTTCTGTAAGTGAGATTTTCATTTCATAACTGCGCTAAGTTGTTGCATTAGACACCACACATCTAAAAATAGAGCAGTCCCTTACCACCCATATAACAGCACTTAAAAAAAAAAAAAAAATGACATGATTCCAAAGTGGTGTCTTCTTTTCTGGAAAAATACTTTTATTTTGCATCATTATGTAACATGAAAATGAATGTTGTCTGCATAGCCCGCAACACTCAAGGTTACATATTTTAAAGTGATAGCTGGCGCAAATAGGAGCCTGGTTCAACGTTTTCTATACCTTCTTGTGCATTGTCTGCCACCGCGTGTTTACCTTACACTTGCCAATAATACTTCATATAGTGCCAAGAAGCCTCAAGGCTCCACATCATCAGTTTGCACCTCATATGAAGTGAGGTTGTTCTTCTGTAGACACTGACATAGCTTCACCTCTAGGCGACAAGCAGGCTGGTCTAACAGGCAGCGCAGGGCACCCTATCTTGCTTAAAAATGAAAACTAAAAATCTAAGCAAAAGGGTCTTTGTTTATTACCAGTCATACACCTACAGATATGTGCTTATAAATCATAAGCTAAATAGGCTTGAGTCGTTTACCAAAATAACTTGTAACTAAAATCATTACATGTCACAAACAGGAAATGATTCCTCTCGCAGTGCACACAGCATGAAGCAACAGTATTGTAGTAATGTTCCAATGACAGTTCATTCCTGTTAGTCTTACATCATGATATTACTGTTTATGTTGCGAGCTGTGCATAATCACAAAGTGCATTAACATGCTGGAACGCTAAATTTTCTCGTGATTGCAAAACGCAGTGCCTATATAACATTGTTTATTTTCAAGTGTCTGATGTCCGCTTTTCACATTTTTCAAAATTGCCTTTTCTGTGCAGTTTGTTTATTGTAATAATGATTTGTGAGTGATATTTAACATTGTTAGGAATTGTATACAGAACTGTGTACAAGGAGTTAAAGGTGAATGGATGAGACATTTTCGTTGCCAGCCTCTGGGTGAAATGCCAAATAAATTGGACTTCGTAGCCAAAAATTCCATCCGGTGTTAACGATTCGCATATATAACAAAAATGTAGATGGACACTATTCATGACTGCAAAAACAAACGTCTGGGTCCCACCATATTGAAACATTACTTTGCCGATATTTGCTAAACCCAAATTTAAAAATAGAACATTTCTAAACGGAAGCGCCATCTTGATCTAATATGTATGTGCTGTTTTTATAGTTCTACATAAATATACAAGTGTCCTGTTAATTATAGTTGGTTTACACGGTATGCACTATTTTACAAATTAATCCCAAAAAAGATAACGTAGTGACGATGTTTTCTTTTTATGGTGGCAGATGCGTTCTTGAGAAGAGCCCCGCTCTTATGTTGATGGTTATACATAAGTTCAGCCATTCCTTTCATTGGTCTGTTGTGCAGCGCATAAACTTCCTGGAAACTCATGGCTTCTGTACCTTCTTTTATTTAGTTTACTTTTTGTAACCTGGTATTTTCTTTTTCATATGAAAATAAATTAAATGGTCCACTTTCTGCTGAGAAAATTGATAGCATATACCTTTTTACAATCAACAGTTTGCTTGCTCTGCCTTTTATGATCTTTAAGGGTTTATTCGTGACTTAATTTGAAATGGATACTATATAAAACTGGAACAGCGATCCTGTAATGACTGTAACTATGACCATTTTTTATTGTGGGGCCTAATTTGTTTTCACATTGTCGAATTGTTCAGTTGCACTCGTTCTTTAGCTCATTAAAATAAGTTGTATATATGTGAAGATGATATGAGAAATTAAATGTTTTATGAATTCTAAATATTCTAATAAATCGCAGTTTCGTGAGCAGGTGTAAATGTGATTTCATCATAAACAATGTGTTTAACGGCCCCAGTTGTTTTACTGCCAAATCAGAAAAGTTTACACAGCTTGATATTTATCAGAAGACCCTGGAAAAGTAGGACCTGAAAGATTCACCCTACAGTGTAGATCCAACGCTAAGATAAACATTACCAAATAGGCGTAGGTTCATATACAGTGTAGTGCTTTTGCACACTTCATCACAAACATCTTTGGATATACAAATCCCTACAGATCTATTCGTTGGTTTGCACTCAAGATGATATTGGAAGATTGATATATATACCTGAGATGCTTACGGGATGACAGAAAGCAGAAGTGCCACTGCTCACAAAACAAAATAGTTGTTACTATTAAGAAGAAATGCCTCATCATCACCATCATCCACATACCTATGCTGCCTTCGCCATACGATTAGCATCTTCCATAAGGATTAGCTGCGATTATTCTTATGGGGCTTTTTTGTCGAGCTGGTGTTTCTTCTTTGCACTTCATGCTGGTTTACTTTTCATTCTGTTACCCTGCCTTTTCATGTTAGAGAACTGAGACTCTTAAATACCAATATCCAGCTAATATAGTCACACAGTTACAAGGTGCATCAGTGTAAGTCTCACATCATTGAAACAAGGATCTGAGCTTCAGAACATGTTCTCAACATATTCTGAGCAAATGAACATGGTAAATCTCAAAACTTCCGAAACGTTATGGAAATGTACAATTCAGTATAATTTGTAACATTCATAACCGAGGCTGGTGCATCTTGTTAGCATTCTTTTGTACCATGCAGGGAGTGGAAATTGGCTCTTTGTATCTATCAGCAGTAACTGAAGACTTCTCCAACATTGGATCTTTTACAGATTTGCAATATTCCCTGTCATCAGGCTGGGAACCTTCAGTAGTGAATGTTATCATGCAGTGCCTATACTGGTAAATAACACTGGAAAAATCATAGACCATCCATAGTACATTCACTTCTTTGTATGACCCGAACTCTGGCCAGTCGTATGAATGGAAGTCAGAGCTCCCATTACCCCACAGAGGTTGTGCTACTCAAATTTTCTAATGCGATTAAGCTGGCAAAAATGTGTAGTGAGGACACAATAGGGTCTGATCTGCTTGGGGTCTACATTTTTAAATGCATGTTTTTAACTTAGCATTTCTTTTCTGTTGGTAACCTTTTACATAGCTTCTCGGTTATGTGATAATGTACCGGGAAGTGGTTATGCATGGTGCTCGTAACTAGTAAGCCATCCAATCTGTCCAAGGCTGAGCACACATAACACAGTGCCTAAGCATGTTAATTTTCCTTGGAGACAACTCGGTGGTTCTAGACACATCACAGCATCAAGCTTCAAGCTTCCTCCTCTGACACAGTGTGACATAGAGTGCTTATATTATAAAAACAGGCTCTGTGCTATATGCTGCAGATGAGCACACCCACTAGGCTTATCCTGGAGCTTTGCATGCATGCAGAACCTCAGATGCAATTTGGCTCACACTGATGCCGATTCTAGATCTACCTCTATTTTTCAACGGACCAATAGCCGACCACATCAGACTGGCTTCCTGATATTCTGGTACATTATGCCCAGGTATGGGGGGGACAGGATTCCCAATAGATCTGGCAGAGGGTGCGTCCACTATGCCCTCAGCATTGTAGGTAGTTAGATAGGAGCTTACCACATAATCACAGAACCATGGTCGAACTGTTTACCTTTTTCACAACATTTGTAATGCTGGTTACCATACTTTGGGGGTCATTCTGACCCTGGCGGTCCATGACCGCCATGGCGGAGGGCGGCGGAAGCACCGCCAACAGGCTGGCGGTGCGTCCTGGGCGATTCTCACCGCGGCGGTAAAGCCGCGGTCAGAAAAGGGGAGCCGGCGGTTTCCCGCCGGTTTCCCGTTGGCCCAGGGTATCTGCCATGGCGGCGCTGCTTGCAGCACCGCCATGGGGATTCCGACCGCCTTCCCGCCAGCCTGTTTCTGGCGGTGTCCACCGCCAGAACCAGGATGGCGGGAACGGGTGCCGTGGGGCCCCTGGAGGCCACTGCACTGCCCATGCCACTGGCATGGGCAGTGCAGGGGCCCCCTAACAGGGCCCCACAAAGATTTTCACTGTCTGCTTTGCAGACAGTGAAAATCGCGACAGGTGCCACTGCATCCGTCGCACCCCTGCAACTCCGCCGGCTCCATTCCGAGCCGGCTTCATTGTTGAAGGGGCTTTCCCGCTGGGCCGGCCGGCGGTCTTTTGGCAGTCGTCCGCCGGCCCAGCGGGAAAGCCGGAATGGCCGCCGCAGTCTTTTGACCACGGAGCGGTCTTTCGGCGGGAACCGCTTGGCGGGCGGTGACCGCCGCGGTCAGAATGACCGCCTTTGTCTTGTTTGCCTAATAATCGCAGCTCATGTTTTATACAAGACTAAGACTATTGCAATAAATGTTATAAACAACATTTAAACATTCTTGTGTCTAATCTTAAATACTCTGAGTGGGAGTGGATGCGTAGATCTGTTTCCACGATTTCCTTGGGAGTCCGAGTAGTCCTGTTTGAGGGTGTGAAACCCACTTGTTACCTTAGTGTTTCGGGGTTCAGGCAGGGCACTGTGACCTAGCTAGGTATTGTGTCCACATTCCCAGATGGTAGAAATGGACTATACCTTGGCGTCTGTTAACCAAATACACAGTCCTACTTTGTGCGTAGGAACCATATAACATGGCACCACCAATGTTCTAGGTCAGATACTTATTTAATGGTCTCCTGAGTAGTTGTTAAGTACCCAAATTGTCTCTTCTTAACTAATAGATAGATGTCCGTGGTGGTAGGGATTGATCCTCTTGCGATTAATACATAACCCCTTTGTCAGTCTGTAGGTTGCTCAATTTTAAACCTTTAAAAGGATAACCCCGCAATAGTGTTCCCTCTCCGAATCCAATTCTTAACGGTGGTGAATGCTGTTAACATTCCGGTTAACTTTAGGCATGCCATCACAGATTACTTGACACAACAGGGTCTCCCTAATACAGAAGGTGAAGTTACCTTTGTGGTAGAAGCACACAAAGTTTATTCATGCAAAGATTTTTATTCATGATTCGATTTTCCTACAGTAGATGCAAACACAAAAATATTACATACAGTGAGGTGGTAGCAGCTAATCAATACAGACCATATCAGCACTTACAAATACCATTAATACATCAGGAACATCACAATTGGTTCCAAGGCTCCCTTCCACATGTGTTACAAAACTCAAGACTGGGTCCCATCGAAAACGACGAGGTGTCCTGTCCAGTATTAATTGATTATACACCATATCCTAGTGTAGCACCGTTGAATGCTAATGAACTCCGTTCCTTATACAATATTTTTGTAAGATTATACAGATGTTTGACTCAATTTATGTGAACAACAACAGCTGTTCCAGCGAAGGCTCTTCAAGTAGTCCAGCCATAGTTAACTGGGCCTGCAATTAGCCCAGTTACTATTAACGCAATAATGGGTAAGGTGCTCACCAAACAGGAAAAGTTTTGGATTGCTCAAAAAACAAATCAGCATGAAGCAGTGTTTCCCCATATGGGACCCCAAATAAAAACACAGGATTCTAACTATGTCCCTTCCTCTTGGTATGGTTCCTCCCATTGAAGATTGTGCCACTTGGGGCACAGAATCTCTGCTGCTATCTATACCATAACTCATGGTACACCATCCATAGCTGTTTTGCTGGAGGTGCTAACACGGATTCAAAATGAACACAAGGCTGCCCCTGCACTTGGGGATTAAATTAAATGGTAAATTTGATAGAGACTTCTAGCTGCAGATTCCGTACTTTAGAATTATCCCAGGCGTCATAGTGGATCCAGAAGATTTCTCTTGAGGGGTCCCTATGCACCAGTAGGTGACATTGACCGGCTCTGCATGCATTGTCGTTCGTGATGGAAATTACATTAATAGCTGTTCTTTTCTTTCTGCACCAGCCAGCGCATATCCGGGAAGAGCTACCCCTTTAGTCACTTTTTTGACTGAGTTTTTTTGACTATTTGTCAAGGCTTTTTTGAGGTTTTCCTCCTGGTGTGGCAGGATGTCATCAAAAAAGGCCCGCTTCAAGCCCTGCAGCACCTGTCAAAGGCTGATGCCAGTGACTCGTCCACACACTGTTTGCCTGTGGGGGCTTTAGATCGACCACGACCCAAAGTCATGCTCTGACTGCCACAAGATAAATCTGGTAGGCTTTGAGGGAGCGCTTCCGCAAACTGATGGCAGCCTGTCATGGGATTCTGCACTGATCTAGGTCCCAGTCGAGAGAAGTGTACTGGAATCGGTTGCAGAGTCCAAGGTTGTCCTCCAATTAGAATATTCCGGACACTTGGGTAAGTCCAGGCACAAGAAGAAAAAAAAAGGCAAAGCGTGCTTCAACTTCTCTGTGTTGGTCAGCCAACAAGACGTGGGAGTGTCTGCGTCCTAGACCTCACTATGTGTTTGAGCCTGTGCCTGGGCCTTCTCCGCGCTTCCCTGAGTTTCCTGAAGCTGGAACGACCCCCAACCAACTCAAGGAGTTTTATGACGCCATGTGCCTCATAGTTGGGCATGATGACCCCTTTGGTGTGCCTTTGGGCTCTGTAGGGTCGGCAGGGGCCCCTGCTGGTTCCCCACCAGCGGCTCCAGCCCTGGTACCAGTGGGGCTCAAAAGATCCACTTCTGGGTACATACCAGTGCCAGTCATACCACCTCAACCATACCCATTTTGATCTCCCGACTCCAGTACGGAGCCTGAGGGGTGCGTTGCTTGATGCCGTATCAGGCACCATCGGGAACCTTTCCTCCCATATCTGACCTGAGCCTGATTCCTTTGGGTTAAGACTCGGGGGAGTAATGAGAGCGGTACCTGGACCCTGAGGAAGTCAAGCCTTATGAACAAGATGGACTGGTGTAAGGATTGGATGAAGCTAGTGGCCTGGATACTGCTCCAGATTCTGGCAAGCTTTCTCCCCCTACTGTGGCTAAGGGGGAGGGAACATTATTTGCAATGGTGGTGTGGAAGGAAGCAGAGGTCCTCAACATTCAGTTGCCTCCAATGGCGTTCAAGACCAATGTCTTGACAGAGGTGCTTCAGATGTGACTCTCCCCATCATGAACCTCTGCTCCCATGTAATTAGGCCCTCACCAATGTCCTTTTGGGTACCTGTTATAAACCCAACACAGGGGCTCCTGTGAATAGGACAATCACCCATTGCCACTGCCCAGCTCCAGGGGACCCAAGTTTCTTCACACAACAATCCACTCCTGAGAGTTTGGTGGTCCAGGCTTCCACCTCCCATGTCAACCCTGGTGCCTTCCCTACTGCTCCGCTGAATAGCAAATCCAAGAGTCTGTAGACACTTGGGAAGAAGGTGTTTTCTTCTGCAGCATAGCATTGCGGTCTGTGTACACTGCATGCCTTTTGGGCTGCTACTCCTACGCTCTATGGGGTATGGTTTCGCAAGTGCTGCCTGTGGTTCTTGAGGAGGTCCAGGCTGTGCTCTGTCAAGCTGTAGCAGATGCGAGAGATACAGCAAAGTTCACAATTTGCTGTGAACTCGACATGATGATTTGCTGGGCAGAGCGGTTTCATCAACGGTAGCTCATAGGGGCCGCTCCTGGCTTTGCACTACTGACTTTTCAGGGGATGTTGTATCTTCTTTGATGAACATGCCGGTATCTCCACAACTGGTTGTTGAAGGTCAGCTCACCTCAGGTTGTCGTCCAGTCTACAGCGACCTCCTTCACTCGCTGGGGTTCACTATAAATGTGCCAAAGTCACACCTGACTCCCTCTCAGATGCTCCCTTTCATCGGAGCTGTTCTGGACACGTGCAGTTTCAGGCTTATCCTCCTGAGTGGCGATTCCAGGTTTTTCAGAATATGATACTGATGTTTCAGCCTGTATCCTGGGTTTCAGTGAGACTGACTCGGAGACTGCTGGGACTTATGGCTTCCTGCATCCTCCTAGTAACAAGGGCACATTGGCATATGCAGGCTCTGCAGTGGGTCCTGAAGTTCAAATGGGCACAGCATCAGAGGAATCTCCCTTACATGGCCCTGATCTCGGAGGGAACTGCGAACAGTCTGCAGTGGTGGCCAACAAACTGATTGTGTCAGCTGCAGATCCCTCTCCCTTTCCAAACCAGATCTGACAGTAGTGACAGATATGTCACTCTGGAATGGGGCAGCCATCTGGGAGAGGTGCAAATCAGGTGACTGTTCTCCTGCAGAATCCAGACTCCACATCAATCTGCTGGAGTTAAGGGCGATCTGTCTAGCATTGAACGCCTTTCTACATTCCATCAAGGGGGGAGGCTGGTGCAGGTGTTCACAGACAACACCACCACCATGTGGTACTGCAACAAACAGGATGGATTGGGGTTGTGGACCCTGT
The DNA here is from genome assembly GCF_031143425.1 of Pleurodeles waltl. Lineage (NCBI taxonomy): Eukaryota > Metazoa > Chordata > Amphibia > Caudata > Salamandridae > Pleurodeles > Pleurodeles waltl. Next base: position 829,129,959 of record NC_090443.1, on the reverse strand, counting down.
GTCAAGAGGCCCTGCATCTCTAGACATGGCTGGAACATCAGGGAAATTCGCTGGTGGTTAAAACACCTGGTGGGTTCTTTAAACACCAGGGTGGACAAACTCAGCAGCAGTTGCTTAGCAAATCATGAATGGCGTCTCCATCCGGAGGTGGTGCAATGCCTCTTTAAGCAGTGGGGAGAGCCGTAGTCAGATCTGTTTGCCTCTGTCTAGAGCGCACAGTGTCAGCAGTTTTGCATGCTGGAGTTTCCCAGGTGGCTCTCGCTTAGCGTCGCTTTTCATCTAGAGTGGAGCTCAGGACTCCAGTATGCCTTTACACCCATACCACTCCTGCCCGGAGTTCTCAAGAAGATCAAGAACGACAGGCCCAAGTTATCCTTGTGGCACTGGACTGCGCACGGAGGGTCTGGTATCCTGAGCTACTGAGCATGGAAATCGATCTTCCGATCAGACTGCCCCTTCGGGAGGATCTTCTGTTGCAGTAGCAGGGGATGATTCTCCACCCAAACCTGTCCAGTATCTGCCTTCTTGCGTGGACATTGAACAGCAGCAGTTGACAGCCTTTGACCTTCCCACCGAAGCCTGCAATGTCATCTTGGCAGCCAGGCATTCCTCCACCAAAACGGTATATGCCTACTGTTGAAAATAAATTGTGGCCTGGTGTTCCGACAGAAATTTTGATCCCCTTTCTGCCTCCCTTTCTCAGGTTCTTCTCTTCATTCGATCTCTTACCCAGCAGTGCCCTGCTCTGGGCAAGAGATATAAGGTAATTTTTCTGCTATCTCTGCGTTTCTCAGATTACCTGATCAACCCTCTCTTTTCAAATCTATTATACATAGGTTCTTGAAAGTTTTACTTCATCTTTTTCCCCCTTCTCCCTTTATCATGTCTCAGTGGGATTTGACTCTGATTCTCACATTCTTGATGTGCACTCCCTTTGAGCTGCTTCACAATGGTCCCCAGCAGTTGCTCACCATCAAAACAGATTTCATTGTGGTTATAAAATCTGCCCGATGAGTTAGTGAGCTACAGGCCTTATCATCTAAGCTACCCTATCTATTCATCCTGACAAAGTGGTGCTTCCCACGGGGCTTCCTTTCTTCCAAAGGTGGTCACACCCGTTCATGTAGGTCAGTCTATCACCTTGCCTACTTTATACGTTCCACCTCACCCTTCCAAGGGTAAGGAGTGTCACCATCATCTGGGCCCTAAGCGAGCTGACATCAGCATGCCTCAGTGGCAGCTATGTAGGTGCCACGGATGTCACTTCCACCAACAATGCAAGGACACCAGATCAATGCCACCTACCGGCGTGCAGGGGTATTGCGCAGGAAAAATCCTTCATATCCAGTCTGATGCCTAGGATTATTCTAAGGTAATGAATCTGCAGTTAGATATAGGCATTACCGAAGGTGAGTAACTTATGCTTTTGCTAAAGTTTCCTCAATTATTTTAAGTAATATTAAAGGGGAGACAGCAGCGCTGGAAAGTGTGCCAGTGACTCACCCAGGTTTCTGTTCTGGATCAGGAACAGAAGTTGCTGAAAATTATCAGGGAGACCTATACATCTATAGGTCGAGATAATTTGGGAGCCAGGCCTAATAAGCCACAGCTTAAATGTCCGAATGTAGGCATGAACTGTATGGAAACCGAACACAGACTTAAAACGCTCATTTGATATCATCATAAAAAAGCAAGAGAAACTTTCACAGCAAAACCCCAATTTAAGAAGACAACAGTGTTCAGGTATTTCTGGTAAATGTCACACATACTGAGAATGCTCCTTCTGAACAAGACTTGGGCATTGACAGTGCTAGACAGCGCAGCAGAGGTCACATTAGTTCACCCAAATATTCAAGGTTTCTGGTTTCAAGAGCAGCTAGTAAATTCAAACAAGTTGCAACAACAGATCAGTTAGTGAGCCCCCCCAACCCACCACAAACAGACTATATGAATGGACATTCAAATTGAGGGCAACATACTGCAAACTATTAAAGTGATTTTCTGGGAAAAATGAACATACAGTTATGTCATTCTCTTGGTTGAAGCAGATTGGCTGCCTGAGTTTGTTAGGAAAGTCCCACAAGGAGATGTTATACTACCATCCTTCTCGGTTCTTGTTCCGGAAGCAGTTAAACAAGTGTATACTGAAGACGGGGCTCTTGCCCGATCCCCTGCTCTGTATTGCAGTCATGTTGGTTGGGAACAGAGGTTCTCCTTACCATGAATACCCATACGCTCAAGCCAAAAAGTGCAACCTCAAAAATCCATTAATCATGAAGCATAACCTTCTGTGAGGGAAATACTCCCACAACTTGAATACCAGCATATAAAAAAAACCTGTGTCTCCTATGAATAATCCTCTTTTTCCAGTTATGAAATGAGATTGTTCCTATTGTATAATTTTAGACTACAGACATTTAAATAGTCATACACATACCTTTGAAATTCAAAACTCACACAGTATGGCTCTCATGAACAACATAGTCTGTAAAAAATACAAAACAACCTTGGATATTTCCAGTGTTTTGTTCTGTCAAAATATTGCTCCTAAAAACATAGATCTAGCCTTTGCAGACTCCCTCCTGGACTGTTTGCTGCCTGAGTAACATCAGTTTTACATGAAATTGATTTAGAAGCATTGTCTTATATTGATAATAATCATCTGATGGATGATGTCTTAGACAGCGCGAGTAGATTGCATAGTGTTAGGACTTGCTGTATACGGCTATAAGTTCAATTTTCCAAAAATCTAAAATTGCCTATCTTACTGCCTTTTTTTCTAGGATGCAAATTATCCAATGAAGGCAAAGGCCTTTTCCCGCACTTCATAGAGAAATGTGCTCTTTTGCAACCACAAAACACCATAATGAAACTACAATCGCTGTTTGGCTTCTTATATTTTGGGAGAACATACATACAAGACTACACACAACGGATTTAACCGCTGTACTTAATTCGTCCAGATTTCTCCAACATACATTGGACCCCTGAACACACACATACTCAGATCATTACAGACTGACATGCTAACATCAAGACACTTACACACTTGTGTCAACACAACAAATTTGGTGATACATGTCACCTTTGATGACGGTGAAGGAAAGAACTTTGGCTCAGAGGAAACGTATCATTGTCGTAACCCCCTTCCCAGCCCTAGAAGTTATTACCAATCCAGGCGTCCCGGACACAAAAACCGTACATCGAAGATGGATCTAGTAGAGTGTTTTTGACCCAACTTTGCAGCCCCAAGAATTTCTGAACAAGAATACCCTGTGCCCAGAGACGCATTGCCCCTTGAACAGTATGATTATGTGATCCATAGTGATGGTTCTTTGCAACCTGTGATAGGAACAAAACACTGATACTTCGCTACTTGTGCGGCATGTGTGGCATTATGAAAAACTGAGAATTCCAGCTGATAAAAACATTTACACAGTCCTTGGGGGACTGCACTGCCCAACTGGCTGAACTATAGGTATTGATTCTGACACTAGGGAATACGGATCCTGAAATCCCCACACTAACTTTGTATGATTCATATTACTGTGTCCAGTCTTATAATTAAAACTTACACTATTAGCGCCTGAACGTGTTCAGAGACTCCAAGGAGAATACTATCAGGCATAAATTGATTTGGGGAGAGATGGCACATCTTAAACATTGTTTGCCCTGGGCTCATGGTATTCATACAATGAGTCATCAACGTGTCGGCGTACACATTTTAGGGAATTCAAAGTCTGATGAAGCTGCGAAAGCCCCAGTTCAGACTGCTGCCGTAGCTGTGATTACTTGTTCTTATACGAGGGTGAATAATGGCATCATGGCTGCAGTCACTGCCTCTCGCAGTGGCACTTCTTTACCTAAAAATAAATCCAACAAAATACTAATATCTGTTGAGCACCCAAAACAGTCCTTTTGCTTGCATTCCCATGGTGGGTAATCGACTGATAATCAACCAGGAACATATGCTGGAGCTAATAAAAGTTGTACATGAGGCTTTAGCGTCTGCACATACTGGTGTGACGGCCGCAGTTTCTTTACTTCTGAAGTGCTACTGGTAGCATGGTATGTACAAACAGACAAAACAATATGTCCTTAGATGGGACGTTTGCCAACAAATTGAAAGTTCCACCACTGCATGCTCACTACGGACACCCCTCTAATAAATCCCTCGAGTGTGTGTATTTAGCTCATTGTGGGCCACTAAATTCTGATGGAGCTTTTACGTTTATTCTACTAACCATAGATTCATGTTCTAGATTCCTGTAGTTGTGGATCACCTGATTCTCCAACTGTTACTAAAGATTTGCAAGTCTCTGTGTGGACATATTCAGCAGCAGCATTCTACTCGGACCAAAGTTCTGTGTTTGCCTCTAAGGCTTACAGAGATACCATGGGAACCCTTGGTGTTGATGTGCATTACTCTTCTCCTTATCATCCTCAGGGAAGTTTGATAGTGGAGAGGACGAACAATGGCTTAAAGCAAACCATGACAGCTATAGTATTAATTTCAAGTGTTAGTTGGATACATCACTTCTATGGAGTCCAGAGAGCTTTAAATAATCTGTTCAGAAGATCTTTGGGTGGCTGCATCTCATACGAGGTCCTATTTGGCATTCAAATGTACGTTCCAGATCTTCATAACCCTAGCACAGTGGCAATGGACATGCCTTTTAAATAAATGAACGTTTTGCTGTTTTACAGCAACTACAGGATTTCCGAGACGAGTGCTCAAATTAACTTACCAAACGTTCTGCTACTGATGAAGTGAGGGAGAAACTCCCGGCAGGATTCCAAAGGTTTTGCATCTAGTGTGTGAGATGACTGCCAACAAGAAAGAATTTGGACCAGCATACCGAACACCGGTACCTGTCCTAGGCATTCAAGGTACAAGAACTGTGATTCTACCACCCCTTGCTGGTTGTAAAAGTAATCGCTTTTTCTCAATAGACCAGACAAAGAACCACCATGTGGCGAGTTCTACGCAGAAGGCCACAGGGGCACCTGAGTAGTGACTTGTCTACTCTCACTACTCTACAGGAGATTCCTCTACAAAAATAAGCAATGCAAGTAACATTGCTCCCCGGCTACGGAATGAAGATACTGATTTTCCGCTGATTCCTGTTACCACTACTTATACAGGACAAGCTCCAGATGTGAGTTTACAATATTCAACTGCTGTTTTCAACAATTAAATTGTGTATTGTCAACCACCCCTGGAAGTGACCACCAGTTCTCCCTCATCACGTGAGGTTATTGTTTTTGCACAAATTGCCTCTGGTTACTTTATCGACTTTGATGATTTTTCTTCACAGACTTCACGCGCTTCTGCGTGTGAAGTAAATGCTTTTCTTGGTTGGCTGAAAAAGACTTACATGATTCCTCCTTGGTCCTACATTTATTTATTTAGAATACCATTGCATTTTCTCTTTATTTAGATTTGGTTTGTCACATTATTTTTCTTGATTTAGATTGGACACTGTCTTCCAGAAAACACTGTTCCTGAACTGGTAGCAGAGGTATTGAAGCCTCTGTCTTCCTCGCACAAGGTGAAAAAAGACCTGTCCCTGATGAACATTTCTGCCTTTCCCATTTTTAATGGAACTGTGTGGGATAAGGTCCTGTTTGAAATTTTTGGTCCCTCTGAAATGCTTCAAATACGATACATGTTTAAAATATCACTAGATGATGTTATTGTCCCTGGCGCTATCTCTGATGGATGGGATGTGACAACAAAGTATGCTGTGTGAGTTAGAAAGTTGTTCTGCATTTGAGAATGAAGACCTGTATCTAAACTGCTAATCATGGTGAAATGTTTTGGCACCCTAAATATGCTCCCCATTACCTACACATGACTAGTTCTCTCTGTGCAGGGTTTAATTACACACAATGGCCGGATCCAAACTGGAGTTGGTATGGTGAGCAAAAACGATGGATTGAGATGCGACCCTGAGCGATTGCCAGTGGCTAAGATTAATTCAAGCATTCAATCCATTTTTTTTTTTTTTTTTTTTTTTTTACATTTGCCGCCTTAAGTGCGCTGGATATGCCCAGAAGTTGGTCCTGGGCCCACTGTGACACTGGATTCAAGCTAGCCTGGCTGATGAGGGGTGATTTGTTTTTTTTGTAAATTATTTTTATTTGCATGTGACTTATTTGCATACAAATATAATTTCAAAAGAACAGGACAGTTTTCATATTACGTCAATGTTCACAGGAGTTGACAGTCCTGAGGAGTAATGCACAGAGCAACAATCTGTAACATTGCAGTAATGTTGGCCTATTGTCTGTGCGCAGGCCTTTAAATAGTGCCACAAACTAAACAGTAGTAAAAGTATCAAGTCGATAATTCAAAGTCCAAATGAATGGGGCCTATTGAAAGGCAAAATGGCAAAGTTATGAGAATGCAATCAGTATATGCAATGGAACCAATGCAGAGAATTAAAAGAAGGATGGATAAAGTATTGAACAATAAACCTAATTTAAAAAAAATTAAGTAAAAACTACACTCGTTCATGATGACAGTGTAAACTAGCACAGAGGTTGCAAATCCAGAGCGGAGCAATTGGTTTTTATGCGGCAGAGCCAAACGGTAAATGATACCCAAGTGATTTAGCAAACATACAGTGCCAGGTGGGGGCTGAGGAGAGTGTGTATCACAGGAAGGATCAGGTGGGATGCTGGGACTTGGCCACACTATCGAAGGATCTGTCAAAAAGAGCCTCCCTTGTATCTGAGATTGGGTATATATGGAGCTCCTTCACATCCTCTCCCCCACAACAGTACTCCTTCCGCCAGGGTCCATGCCAGCACAGAAAGGACCCGCGTGGAAGTCAACGGGGGGAGGTTTGCAACCTTCCATTCATGGGTGATCAGTCTTTTTGCTAATAGGAGGGTGAGGTCCGTAAACTGTGTTGCTGCCCTATACTTTTTGACCTGGTGGTAAAGGCCCAAAATGCAAATCTTCCCAGTGTAAGTGAAGACAGATTCCATGCAATGTGTCAAGTATACAATTACATCATTCCAGTAACTTGCAAGTGACAGGCAGGACCCCACAGCATATGTACCAACCCAGCATCACAAGGTGGAGAAGGGCAAGCACTCTCTCCAAATCCCAAGGAGGCTGAAGTGTTGCGATGTCAGCCAGGTTGTCGTCTGTAAATCAATGGGATACCCACTGGAGTTGGGAGGCCAAGTAATATTGTTTGAGGTTGAGAACATTAAGCCCACTGCCGTCAGTTGGGAGATAAACCTAGAGTAATACTACCCTCCCTCATATGTTGTGCTAAATAAATGCTCCCATCATGTGCTCTAAGGTACAGAAAAAGGACAGTGAAGGAAGAGAGGGAGATTTGCGAAATAGTATAGCAGTGAGGCAGAACCACCATCTTCACCAGGGCCAACGTCCCCACCACTGACAGTGGTAGAGTCTTCCAAAATGATATCTGTGCCCTTAGTCCAGTGATGACACATACCAAGTTGCCCTCTAGAAGAGCCTCAGATTTGTAATAAATTTGTATCCCTACATACCGACAAGTGGATAGGTGCCATATAAGGGCAACATCGTTCACCATTTTTGGGGGGTCCGGAGTAGTAATACTGAAAGGGAACATGTAGGAGTCTGGCTCAGTTTATGGTGTACACCTATGGTGTGGCACACTATACTGAGTCCAGGCAACCATTTGTGACAGTGAATAGGTGTCCAGATAGCAAAAGCTTTCCAGGAGTATCTGAGGTGAGCAGCTGTAGCTTATCCAGAAGGAATGTAAAGCACTTGCAATACCACAGTAGTCAGACAGTAACTCACTCACAAGAAAGGACTGCACAAATGTTGCAAAAATAAAGGATTCTTTGTTACAGCACTAACTACTAGACTAGCATTGGTTTATCTCCCTTTGGAGCTATCTACAAACTATATATACATAGAAAATAACAAGCAGAAATAGCATAAAATGTACAGGGCCCTGTGGGGGGCTAAACCATATACTAAGTAAGTGGAATACATAATAGTAAACCCAACCAAGGTAAGTATGGTAGTTAGTAGGGGTTAGGGTGTAGATGAAAACACCAGAGGTAAGTATGATAAGTGACCCTAATAACCAGGTTCATTGTGGTTATCTACCCAGTCATCCCATAGACTAACACAGGGAAGTAGTGGTTATAGTTTGTGTGTTTCAGGACCCTTCCTAGTGGACTCTGAGGAAAACAACAGACAAGAGGAAGGTTGAAGAGTGCCCCCTCCCAAGGATACCAAGAAGACCGGAGTACCTACACCATGGGACCCGATTCATAGGGGAGAAGGGACTCTCACTGAAGTCGATGGAAGCCTTGGATTGTCCAGCTGCTGTGTCGACCTGTGAACAAGGCCGGTGGAACCCAGGGACAGATCCAGACATGGAGGACCTGGAAAGGAAGGGGACAGAGTCTATCACCCTTGGAGGTGCCTAGGTGGTGCAGGTGACAATGCCCACCCTCCCAGAGGTGAAGTTCCTGCAAGTCAGTGGTGGAAGAAGTCATCCAGCTACGAGGTCCAGAAGCTGCAGAAGTTCACCTACAAGCTGTCCATCGACGGTCGCCAGATTGCAGGAGGGTCAGTGGCCAGCAAGACCACCAACAATCACTGGTAAATGTAAGCAGGTACTTGCAAAGTTTTGGGGGCCAGCAATGTCCAGGAGAATCTACCCTTGAGGGTGAGTCAGGTCTGGCCCTCAGCATGCTAGAAGGCCAGCAGAAGTAGTTGGAGCCCCCACGAGTGACTCATAGGTGATAGACACAGGGAGTCACAAGAAGGCCTCAGCAGCACAACAAAACAGAAGTCCCACATCGCAGGAGTTGCAGAACAGGGGTTGATCTTCGAGGTGCAGCATGCTGCAGGCCAGGGCTTCTTGGTGCCTGAAGATCTCCTGGAAGAAGAGTCAAGAAGCCTTGGCAAGAGCAACAGTCGTGGTCCATGGGGTTCCAGTCCAGTGGTAGGAGCAGGGGCCCACAGTCTTCCAAATTGGTCAGAAGACAAGCACGACCCAGAGCAGGCCACAGACCCATGACCTGTGATGCAGAGTCTTTCGATGTCTGTGGGATGGCAAACCCCACCAGCTGGTCCACATTGTCTTGAGGTGCCTTCGGATGCAGGGGAGTGACTCCTTCACACCAAGGGAGATTCCTTCATGCTTCCAAGTGCAAACAGAATCCTTATGACCCTGAAGGAGGCACAGCCTTGGATGTTGCAGAATTCCTGCATGGTCCAGAGAAACAATGTTGCATGGGAGACTTCCCACCAGAAGCAGACTTGTTGTGGTTCCAAAGCAGACCAGCAGCGGTTCCAGAGGCCAGGAGCAGATGATGTTTTGCAGAGAGTTCTTTGTAGAGTCTTGCTTAACGAATCTGGAGACCCATCCTCGGGGAAGCCCTTAAGTAATCCTAAAAGGGGGTTGGTCACTCTCTGAAGTGACCCACCTATCATAGGGGGGGTCCGAGACATCATCTACATGGCCTAACCAGTCAGATGCTCCCAGGGGCCTCTGCCTTTGTGCAGTTTTGTGTCAGAGCAGGAACCAGGGGTTCCTGAACTGGTGTAAACCAGATTATGCAATGAGGACACCAGATGTGCCCTTCAAAGCAGTCTGGTGGAGCTCAGAGGCCACATCCCACCCCCTTCGACACCTAATACACTGAGAGGTGGCCACACCCTGACCTTGCAGGAAATCCTTTGTTCTGCCTTCCTCTGCTTGAGCCAGGCTCACCAGCAGGAGGGCAGAACAGTGTCTTGGGTCGGCAGCAGCATGGGCTGGCAGCCAGTCCCCTTAAGACTACACAGGCAGGACTGGAGGATCCTCTGAGGAACCCCCAGAGTACAGGGGATCATACAGCTAGCACTGGAATCGGTGTAGTTGCATGATTCCAACATGTTTGATACCAAACATGTCTAGGTTTGGAGAAGCATTATGTAGTTGGACAACTCATGTTGACCAGTATCCACTTCATACTTTAAAATGGCTTCCCCACACTTTCAAAGCCCAGGGAATTGGGTTTGGGGATTGTTGGGGGTACCCCGTTCATGCAATGGTCCCTCACACTTAGGGACATGCACCATGCCCTTGGGTGAAAGGCCTACCAGTGGGGAAAATTATAGTGTCTAAGTGCAGTGACCAGGATGTAGGTAAGCATTATACCACAGTGAAAGGGTGTATGCACCATCTCATGTAGGCTGCAATGTCAGGCCTGCAGACACAGTTTGCATGGTCTCCCATGGGAAGCAAAATACATGATGCAGCCCTTGGAAGACCCCTGGTGTAACAATGCCCTGGTTACCCAGGTACCATATACTAGGGACTTACATGGTTGCACCAGTATGCCAATTGTGGGGTGTAAAGTTCACCAACACCCACATTTATGAGAGAGAGCACAGGCACTGGGGTCCTGGTTAACAGGATACCAGTGCACTACAGTCTAAACACACTGACATCAGGCAGAAAGTGCGGGGTAACCATGCTAGAATGATGGTTCTTTCCTACAGAAAAGACATGAATTGGTCCAACTGATATGAAGACAAGACATGGTGGCAAATGTGGACAGAAGATCTGCAATAGTGGAAGGTCTAGTGTGGATGTTCCGAAGGTAAAGCAGCATCTCACCATGGGGAGTCCCCCACTATACTGCAATGGGGTCTGTAATATGGCAACCAATTTCTTTTACTCTAGCTGTGAGATTTGTATACAATATTATGACCATTCGTAGAAAACGAGGTCCTACGCCCTATCGTTAAAGCACTTCGAACAAAAAAGGCCACTCAAGGGAGTCAAGGGCTTTTGGTAAATATAAGACTAAACATCCTAAGTGTGGATATTGTAGTTGGAGCATGTGCCAGTACACAAAAAAAAATCGGATATTAAAGGAGGTGTTTCTACTGGTACAAAACCATCTTGGTCATAGTGGACGAGCTGCGGTACCAGTGGGGCCAGCTGATCCGCCAGGATTTTGCCTAATATCTCATAGTTTGTTTAGGAGTGCAAGAGGTCTGTCTGTAGGTTTCCAGAATGAGCAGGACGTCCTGCAGAGTAGGTGGCAGCGACACTGCGGTGAAAGAGGTGTCATATAATGTTTTTTGGTGAGATGCCAGTGTGGGAGCATACACTTTATAAAATTTGGCCAGAAGTCTGTCTGGTCCTGGGGTTTTGCTGGGTGAAAGGATTTGGATTTCCTCCAATATCTCAAAGTGGGAGATCTCGCCATTGAACTCCTCCATATTGCCTGGTGAGATCCTCGATAAGGTCAGTCAAGTGGGAAGTCACCTATGGCATCTGGAGGTGGTGTAGAGACTAATGATTATAGCAGTGTATATTGGCGCGTAAAGGCTGACTGTACATCCTTTGGTGTGTGGAGCAAATGTCCTGCGGCAGATCAAAGGGACAGAATGGGGCTTCTGTCCATCTCTAGACATATCAACGATGCCAGTAAAGTACCTGGGCAGTTGGCATTGGCATGCGTGCGTTTAGTGTAATCAGCATAATATGTTTGATATAGGCGATACAAATCAGCATTAGAGGCATGAGCTGGCACCTCAAGATTTCAATGTCTGCCCTCCAACTTAAAGATGTCAGTGTAAGGTGACAGCGCATGTTAAGGAGTTACCCATACAGTGTCCAAAAATGGTCACTTTGAAGGCATCCCACTCCACTGGGAGAAGGAGGCTCAGCCTGTGTTCACGTTGAAATATTCTGTGATGTTGGTTGCGATGGAAGCCCAAAAGGAGAGATCTTCCAGAGTGGATGCTTGAAGTTGCCAGAGGGGAATAGGTTGGGGAACATAGGCCCAATGGAGTTGTAGCTGGAGTGGGTTGTGCTGAGAATGCCTACAGACTAGGTAGTCTGTGCATGTAATATGTGGAACAATAATGCGGGTGCAAGTGAACCTGTCTATACAGGTGTGGAGGCTGTGTGTATGTGAGTAATGGAAGTAAACTTTGGCACTCTGGTTATGGTGGTGCCAAACATCTATCAATCCCCAGTGGTCTAGCTGTCGACTAAGTATATTTGCATTGGAGGAAGCAACAGTTCAAGAGAGTGGCAGGAAGGAGCGGTCAAGACCTTTATTCAAGATACTGTTGATGTCCTCATCCAAGACCCAAGGAATATCATTCCAGCAGGCAGGAGCGGGGGAGAGGGAGTAAAGAAAAGAGGCCTGATCCACGTTAGGGGGCATATATCACACCAAGGAGTAGTGCCTAACCAACTAAGCAGCCCTCTGTGAACACATACCGACCCTCCAGGTCTATAACCATTTGTGTAGCAGCAAAGGGGACTGTCCTGATCCACATCAGAACCCCCCCCCCAGCGTAAGTAGAAAAGTTGATCGAGAAGACTGGGCTTAGCCACCTTTTCTGCAGCCAGGACACCTCCGAATTCATAATGGGGGGACTCTTCAAAATAGGCTGTGTGAGTGTGGTGGTGGCGCAAATAAAAGTACAGGACGTATCTATGAGAAGGGGTATGATACTCCTCACATTCCAGGTAATGATGTTTGTGGTGGACATCATGGGATGGTAAGGGGTGTGGGACCCCACAGTGTACAAGTAGACAAAACTAGATGTGCCAGGAGTGCTCAGAGAGTCCACCAGAGGTGGGTGGGTAACCAGCATACAATCTTAACCTCCCTGTGCAGTGGATTCAAATCATGTTACCAATCTTGTATTCACTGGTAGTAGGATGGGGAGGGGGACAAGGGGAAAAATAACGATAGGTACACAAGCACATAATTTTCAAAGGATATTATTGGAGGATTGGGAAGTCACTATGGACATCACATCAGTGCTCGGAGGGATGATGTAAGAAGTGAGAGAGTCATTATCACCTAATGATTCGGAGCCACCTTCATCTGCACTGTAGTGCGATACAGGTTCACAGAACCCTGCAGCTGTTAGTAGTGTTTTGCGGCGCTCCTGGATGACTTTCTCAAGATTAGGGGAACTGTATGCTTGGGACCGCGAGTGTTGCACACTCCTGTGTTTCTTCCTCACTGGCAGAGGCCGCTTGTGTGCTGCTGGGGAGCCACCATTAGTGGTCATTCCGTTTTGCTCCATTCAAGACCACGCATCCACTGGATCAGTGTAGAAATAGGGTTTTCCATCTGCTTGGATGCATAGGCATTCCAGGAAAAGAAGTGCATAATGGATACGGTATTCAGTAGGATACTTTTAAAAGTAAGGTTACTTCTGACAAAATTCAATAAATTGAGGCTGGATATCAATAAGAGGTATTCAGTATTGCAATTTCTCGACTGGCGTATAGAAAGGAGGCGTGTGTGTTTACACGTCCTAATCGGTGATCGAAATGTGAAAAGACACGGAGTATCGTGTCAGGTGTCTCAATCTGCGGTCTGCGTGTGTCTACATCGCTTATTGTTAACAGTTTGAGGATCATAGATTCAGCCCTGAGGAAGTCAATGAGATTATCCTCTCATAAGACGAAACACGTGTTGGCTGTTGTTTATTGACCACGACCTAATGTGAAAATATGTTCAAGAATAAACCAGAAATGGATTGAAAATACTGAGTCTACTGACTACATGATGTACTGTGAAGCGAACAACTGAAAGAGGACTTCACTTTATCCTAACACTGATTCTAGAGTATATACTATTTGATGAGTGCCCTGGCACCTCTTTGTATTTTGGTTTGTTTTTCCCAAAAAAACGTTGGAGGAGTTGGGAGGACCCTCCTGCCGGGAGCACCGTGTATACTAATACATGATTGTAAAATAATTTTGGTGATTATCTGTGAGCAACCATCCCTATAACCCTTTCCCCCCTTCCTTTGTTTTTACCATAATGGATACGGTGTTCATGTAGTTTGCACTTGACTGCCAGGAATGTGCAGCGTTTCCGCGCATGGCACGTGTATAATCTGAAAACCCATTACTTGGGCATTGTCCACTGCCAAGTCACCCCTTTGTTCTGCCACATTCAAAATGGCATCTCTGTCCCAGTAGCGCATGGGCGGGCCATTAACGGCGAGGCAGAGTACCAGGGAGAGGACATTGCGTTGAAACCCAGTGGCCATGCTCCACAGAGAAGAAGGGCGACAGCGATTCCACAGTGGTGAAACTGCATACCCAGGTGTCTCTGTACGCCTCCACGCCTGGCCCTTCAATGCCTTCAGAAAGACCCACCACTCTGATGTTATTACATCAGGATCTCCTTTCCGCATCTTTGATGTGCTCCTCTAGAATGCACTTTGTCTTGCAAAGTGGTAAGGTGAGATTGCAGGTCTGAAGTCTGTGGTTGGAGAGTTGCTGCTGTTTGTTCCGCAGTGTGTGCTCTGTCTGTAAGTTTTCAGTGGTCGTCGTGAGGCAGGTTAAGGTCTGTGGCTACGGCGTTAATCTTCGAATCCATGAAGCGCAGGATTGTTCAATGACTTCAAGCACGGCATCTAGCTTGTCGGTGATCACAGTTATATTAGACAGTTGACTGATAAGGTCCATAGTTGGCTTGGCACTGGGTGGAGGCGTCGAAGGGTGTAAGCGAGCAGCAGCGCCTCCAGCCCTGGGGCACACCATACTGAGGAACCTCCAGAGGGAGTGCAAGGCAAAGGTCGTGAGCAACCCTGCACCTGCTTATGAGTGTTGTAGTGGACCACAACACCTCACAGGACGAGCAGCCCACCATGGTGAGTCATGAAGAATGTATAAGTAAGAGTTCAATGTTGGCTGTTTGGGAACGCAAGGAGTGTTGTTGAGCCACTGAGGTGCCGGAAGTCGGCACAGCCCAGGACCATGCAGTCACACAGGCATAACAGCGTGCAATAGTCACACAGTTGAGCAACAGTGAAAAGAGGTTAGACATAGGGGAATCAAGCTGCTGCATGCAGCAGTTAGTAGCGTTCGATGAATGACCATGGATGCAGTCACTCAGAGCTAAGACTGTTACATGCGGTACCAGGAGGCTGATGGCAATGAAGCATTATATAGAGGGGGACTCAGAGGTAAGGGTGCTGAGGTAGTGACTCACAATAGGCAAGGGCATGTGATGTGCGCATCCTGTTGCACTTGTGTGAAGCTTCGCCACATCTGCAAATGCGGCTTGTGTCGCGTTATCACAGCAGTGGAGGCAACGAGGAGTAGAGATCATTAGCAGGACACTCCATTACAAGTGGCAAGCAATGCAGACCAGTCTGTGTCCTATGGTAGACCCAGAAAGACAATTGTGTGTTGTAGTGTTCCCTGGGGGCCCAGTAAAGAAATTACAGGCAGTCCTTCAATCCCATTCCAAGCTGGGCACAGAGGGGCCAGTGAGGTCAAGTGTGCTGCAATAGAGTCAGTTGTGGGGATGTAACAGAGTAGACTCATAGCCCCAACCGTGGGGCCATTAGAGTGGTTGAGGCAGTCCCTGGGACTCCAACAAGGTACAGCCAGTAGGGCTGGCAGTCAGCGCCTCCACTACAGCGTGGAACAATAAAGTTTTCAGCAGGCCTGGCAGCGCTGCACGGGGGAGGCAGCAGCTCAGAGTCCTCACAGAAGGGGCGTGT
This sequence comes from Pleurodeles waltl, assembly GCF_031143425.1. Taxonomy (NCBI): domain Eukaryota; kingdom Metazoa; phylum Chordata; class Amphibia; order Caudata; family Salamandridae; genus Pleurodeles; species Pleurodeles waltl. The sequence continues at coordinate 829,114,439 of NC_090443.1, read as the reverse complement.
TAATGCCCAGATTGGGCTTCAGAGCAAGTACGGCCCCATATAACAAGGGATCTAAGTGCCAGTTCAGCCAGCTGCACAGCAAGGGTTGCGTAGGATTACAGGTCTAAGCTTCTGTTTAAAAAGGTCCCCCTAGTAATGGCCAGTGGGTAGCAAGCCCCACAAGCATTGCAAGTGCTACAGTCCATTCACTACAGAAGCCCGGAGGGTGCAGCGGCTTACGAGGGAGCCAAGCGGAAAACGCCAGTGACCTACCACATCTGTCAGATGTAGCAGCTGCAATCCCCTGCGGCCGCACAAGGTAATCAAAAGGTTGTGGTGCCCCGCAGTCTGTGCAAACATCCGCACAGCATCCAAGAGAGACCGTGAACCACAATTTTTAGGCAGGGCAAGTCTCCAAAGGCAGCTCTAGCATGGGTGGCCAGTTAAGGGCCTGGATGGGCATCCACCATAGCACAATGATCAGGATGATGGGAAATGTGGTGTGGAGCTCGCTTAGCTTGCATCCGCCATCTTGGCCTCCATGGCCATGCCACCACCTGATGAGGAGTGATACCCCTAAGCCAGTCCCAGGATGTTTGTTTCTGGTCCAAGTAGGACCTGGCCTGGCAGTTTGGACAGGACTGTTTCCATGGGGAGCAGGGTCAAGTCTCATTTGCATATGTATGGGTCCAAACTACGGTGCCATGGTGGGCAAAACAAATGATGAATTAGGAGTTATTGGCAGTAGCTGAGATTAATTCAAGCATTCCATCCATCACCTTGTTGTTTTTGCATTTTCTCGATATTCACAATCACAACATTCAGGGGTAGTGACCACTTACAGTGTAGGGAAGTTATGTCAACAGTGGTTATAACATTCCACGTTAGCTGCAGCAATCTATTTCTCCTATCTGATTACATGGATTTACAAGATTTCTGTTTGCTCCTATAACACCACGTCAGAAACATTGGGTTATATGTTGAGATATATAATGAGATTTGGAAAATCTCCCAACAATATGCTGCTGAACGTTTGTGACAGATTGATAGGGAAAACTTAAAAAAGCATTGGCTGTTGTGGACAATGGTATGACCACTCTTTCAACTCAGATTTCTTCTTTAAATAATATTATGTCACCTCAATATTCAATAGCCTACAATATGATATGTCTGTTGCAGCATGGTCAGAACCAGCTGAGATTGATTATGCTGTTGAGTTGGACATTGCAGGTTTTAAAATCAAACCACGTGCCCTCAAAATACCGGAACACAACAGATTTGTTTCTGCTGTTGAATTTAACACACATTCAGAAAAGAAAGGTGCAAGTTACACCATGCCCTTTTCATTACCAAGACTCCATCAGCCATGTGGTTGATTTGAGGATTTATCTTGTTACCAATATCTACATTTCAGTTTACATCCTGTTTAAACCACTACCAAGTGGGTAGATATGAAGCCATTGGGGATAGTTTTGTGCCCGAATCCTGGGTTTTGCCTTTCGATTACAGATGTGTGTGTGGAGAAACTGAAGTGTTCCCTAGTGGAAACAAATGTGAAACTTCCTTTGGACACTCATTATTTTGTAAAGAGGTCACACTGCATGATGCATGCAATGCATTCATGGTAAAGTTAGCATGTTATCTGGAAGGCGCACCAGTATCCTTCATTCGCCCATTGTTCTGATTGCTCTCGAATGGGAGTTATTTGGTGCTGAATGATCAAGGTTGTTGTGGCATGAACACAGGTGTTCCATATGTAGTGACGATCTCCAGGGACATGACCTGCTGGAGCAATGAGTTAATTCCACCCAGGCATGTAGTAAGGGAAAGTACATTTTAGTCTTCCATTCCTATTTTTAATGTACATTTCATTAAGCTGACCAGACTGAAAATCCTATTGTTTCAGCAGGACGTTGCGTTCACATCTGCTAGGGAGACATTTGAACTTCAAGTGGCAAGGTCTTCTGCCAAAGTACAATCACTCCTACGTACTGATTTGCCCCAGCATTTTGGTGAACTTATTCACTGGCTACTCAATGTCTCAAAATCAGCTGTTATACTGCACCTTTTTTAGAACTGTTGAGTCTGGGTTTGTGAGCACATTCCAGACAGTTTTTGGAGTGATTCCGTCATTTTTTAGCTCTTTCTTTTCCAGTGTTTTTGGAAGGATACCAATTGTCCTTTTCTTGGTCGTCACCATTTTAGTTTAGTTTTTTCTACTCTGCAATGGATGTTCCACCACCACGAGGCCAAATGGCAATGAATCTGCTATACGTCCTGCTGTTTTGTGAATGCATGGTACAGTGCTTTGGAGTTTCCTTGCTCTGGGAACTGAACTTGAATTGGCCTCTGTTGTTTAGACCAATTTGGTTGCAATGTATACAGCCTGTGTTATGCTGTGGCCTTTCGACAGCCTTGTCTGGCTACGCAAATGGTTTAGCCTGTGGACATTATTCTGCAGATGAGTTCATTGACAATCCACCTTCAATGTTGTCCCATGAGGATGCGTTTGCTGTGTATGTTTATTATGAGCCTTCTCTTCCGGTTGATATGGACGCTTCAGCTCCTGGATTCCTGGAATTTGGTTCTATCTGATAGAGACTTCCATTTGCAGATTCCTTACCTCAGAATTCCCCACCTCAGAATTCCCCGGCGTCAGCTTGGAATCTGGAACTTTTGCTGAGCAATTCCCTTGCGCGCGCCATTGGGTGGTGGTGTTTGGATCCATGTGGCATTGGCGGCATTATTAAAGCCGTTTGTGACATTACAGTCACCTATAAAGGCACTACCCAGGCACATGTGCATCAGTTCTTTTCCTTCCACGCCGTTTAGCGCAGATCCAGAATCGAGCTACCCTCTGTTTTTTTTTAAATGCCTTTTTTGACCTTTCTGTCAAAGATTTTGTGCCAAGGCTGTGAAGGATGTCATCTAAGAAGACTGGGGTCAAGCCTTGTGATGCCTGCCACTGTGCCATGTCAGTGATGGACCCCCATAAGGTATGTCTCTGGTGTCTGGACCAAGACCACGACTCAAAGTCGTGTTCCAACTGCTGGGCCATGGCTCCGAAAGTTTTGAGGGAGTGGTCCCTGAAGCTCATGGCGGCTGGCAGTCGATGTCGGTCGGGGTGACTCCTCGGAGGTCATGGTCCTGGTCAAGTAGGAGGTTGCGGGACCACTCCAGGAGCCCCACGTCCTCTTCATCTCACATGAGGGAAGAGGCACAAGAAGAAGAAGTCCAAGCAACTTCACCTGTTAGTTGATGAGACGTGTCAGGAACTTCGATGTTCCGAGCACGGTTCTATGGAGCCAATGCCAGGGCTGACTTTGAGCCTCTCCCTCTTTCCAGGAGCTGGAGCAACCTCTGCTCAACTCAAGGAGTTTTACGAAGCCATGCCTCTCGTATTTGAGTGGGCTGCCCCGCTGGTGCACCTTCAGGCCCGCTGGGTCGGCAGAGCCCCCATCAGATTCCACGCCGGCGGCTTCAGCCTCAGCACTGATGGGGTCTCTTGGATCTGATATCAGATCCGGAAAGACACTGAGTCCACACAGTTGGCCTTCTCTGGTGTTGTTCCCAACGTCGATGCACCACCGGCGCCCACTGGTGGTACAAGTCCCACCCTCATACCTGATGATCCGGAGCCAGAACGGCATCGTATGACGCCAATTCCTATGCCGACGGCTCCATCAGGGGGCAGATCATTGCCTGAGTCTCATTATGATCAACCAGGCATAGGTGAGGAATGTGAGGAGTCTCAGGAACCTAGAGTATGGATTGAAGCAAATGGACTGGTATGAGGAGTTAGGAGAAGTCAGTGGACTGGACATCTCTCCAGATGCTGGCATGCTCTCACCTCCTGCTGTGGCTACGGAGGAGGGAGTGTCTTATGCTATGGTGGTGCATAGGGCAGCTGAGGTCTTGGACCTAGATCAGCCTATGGTGCCAGTTAGGACTATCCAGCCGGGGGTTACCACATCAGAACCGATGTTACCCTTTAACAAAGCCCTCACTGATATCCTGTTGCGGACGTGGTCCAGACTCACCACAGGGGCTCCTGTAAATAGAACAGTTGGCCGCCACCATCGACCAGCTCCAAATTATCCTAGCTTCCTCACCCAACTTCCCACCCCGGAGAGCTTGGTGGTCCAAACATTTACTTCCAATAACGCCTTCCCTTCTGCTCCACTGGATAGGGAATTCAAGAGGCTGGATCAACTTGGGAAGAAGAAATTTTCTTCCTCCTGCCTGGCATTGAGGTCCGTAAACACCTCATGCCTAATGGGCCGTTTTTCCCATACTTTATGGGATACGGTGGCGCAGGTGCTGCCTCAGGTCCCGGAGGGCATGCAGGGCACCCTCTCACAAGCAGTCAAAGATGGGAGGGATGCAGCTAAGTTTACAATAAGGTGTGGTTTGAACACACTGACTCGCTGGGTAGAGCGATTTCATCGATGGTGGCCCTTTGTCGCCATGCCTGGCTTTGTACATCTGGCTTTTCGGGGTATGTCCAGGCAAACCTTATGGACATGCTCTTCAATGGGCCCCGCCATTTTGGTGAGAAGGCAGGTTCTGAGCTGGAGCGTTTCAAGGATTCTTGGGCTACGGCCAGGTCATTGGGCCTCTCAGCAACCCCTCGCCAACAGTCAGCTTTTCACACATTTCGAGGCTTTGGAAGGAGTGGGGTACAACGCCACCCACTGACCAGCCACCGTCCTCCATCAGGTCAGCGTCCCGTGTGGGGACGGGGTTGTGGTAGCTTCAGACCCAGCGGGTCTGGCCAGAAGTCATCCATCACCCAGCCCCCTCCTCCACAGCACCCACGTCCTCCTAGTGTAATTCTGCGAGACCACACACGTCCAGTTGTAGGGACGATTCAATTTCATCTCCCTCATAGGCAGTCCATAACATCGGACAAATCGGATCATACAGAAGGGCTATTCCCTCCCCTTCCAGTCTTTCCTTCCCTGTATGCCTCCACTAAAAGGACGACTGATGGAGGATCACTTAGTCTTCCTCTGCAATAAAGTTATGCCTCTCTTGGCCAAGGGAGCCATAGAAAAGGGTCCCGATGTCAGAAGTAGGCAGTGGTGGTTATTCCTGCTACTTTCTGATTCCCAAAAAGAACAAGGGTCTCCTCTCTATTCTAGATTTGCGGGATGCAACTCTCTTCCTCGAAAATAAGAAATTCAAGATGCTCACTCTGGCTCACGTCGTCTGCTCTGGACCAAGGAGACTAGATGGTAGTGTTGGACTTACAGGATGCGTAGTTTCACATTCCCATCATACCTGCCCAGAGGCTCTACTTGAGGTTCAAGGTAGGCCACAAGCATTTTCAGTTTACTCTGCTCCTCTTCGGCCTCACCAGTGCCCCTCAGATGTTCACCAAAGTGATTGCGATGGTAGCAGCTCATCTGGCAGGTTAGGGGTATCAGTCTTCCCCTACTTCGATGACTGGCTGTTGAAGGCTCCTTCTCCCCAGGCTGTCGTCACCCTCCTTCAGACTACGGCGAACCTCAAGCATTCGTGGGCGTTCACTATAAACGTGCCAAACTCAGACCTGACTCCCTCTCGGAAGCTGCCTTTCATCTGAGCTGTTCTGGACACAGTGCAGTTTTGGGCTTATCCTCTCGAGCAGTGAGTCCAGAATATTCAGGTTGTGATACCATTGTTTCGGCCTCTATCCTAGATTTTGGTGAGACAGACTTTGAGTCTGTTGGGCCTCATGGCCTCCTGCATCCTGTTAGTCAAATATGTCAGATGGCATATAAGGGCTCTTCAGTGGGACCTGAAGTTCCAATTGGCAAAGCATCAGGGAAATCTCACAGACGCGGTTGAGATCTCGTAGGGAACTTCAAAAGATCTGCAGTGGTACTTAGTGGACTGCAATTAGGTCAGAGGTAGACTCCTTTTCCTTCCCCAACCAGATCTCACAGTAGTGACAGATGCGTCTCTTCTGGGATGAGGCAGCCATCTGGGAGAGGTGGAGATCAGAGGCCTCTGGTGTCTGGCAGAATCTGGACTCCATATCAACTTGCTGGTGCTCCGGGCGATCAAAGTGGCATTGAAAGCATTTATTCCTGCTGTAAAAGGGAAAATGGTGCAGGTGTTCACGGACAACACCACTGCAATGTGGTACTGCAAGAAGCAGGCCTATGTGCTGTCGTGGACCCTTTGTAAAGAGGCCCTGCGTGTCTGGACATGGCTGGAACAGCAGGGCATAACCCTGGTGGTTCAACACCTGGCAGGTTCTCTGAACGCCAGGGCAGACGAGCTCAGCTGTCAATGCATAGTGGATCACGAGTGGTGTCTCAAGCACTCTTTCAGCAGTGGGGAGAGCCTTGGTTAGATCTGTTCGCCTCCACAGAGAATGCTCAATGGCAGCAGTATTGCGCATTGGAGTTTCCAAGGCGGCAATTGCTTGGCAATGCTTTTAGTCGCAAGTGAAGTTCAGGCCTTCTGTATGTCTTTCCGCCCATACCACTTCTGCCCAGAGTTCTCAAGAAGATCAAGAACAACCGGGCCCAAGTAATCCTGGTGGCTCCAGACTGAGCACGGAGAGTCTGGTATCCCAACCTTCTGAAAATGAGCATTGATCCTCAGATCAGGCTACCTCTTTGGGAAGATCTTTTGTCGCAGCAGCAGGGGAAGGCTCTCCACCAGGACCTGCCAACTCTGCGTCTTCATGCGTGGAGATTGAGCTGCAACAGTTGATGGCTTTCGACCTTCCTCCCGAAGTCTGTAAATTTATTCTGGCAGCCAGGCTTCCCTCCACTAAGATGGTATACGCCTGCTGTTGGAAACGCTTTGTATATTATTGTACTGAAAGATCTATTGATCCTCTTTCTGCTTCTCTATCTGAGATCCTTCTCTTTATCTTATCCCTTGCCCAACAGGGTTCTGCTTTGGGCACTCTCAAAAGCTAAGTTTCTGCCTTATCGGTGTTCCTTCGGCTGCCTGAGCAGCCTTTATTCGGCTGCCTGGTCAGCCTTCATTATTCAAATCCCCAATTGTAAATAGATTTCTTAAAGGGCTTGTACATATGTATCCTCCTACGCCCTTTGTCATGCCTCAGTGGAACTTTAATCTGGTACTCACTTTTCTCATGTGTGCTCCCTTTGAGCCACTGCACAACAGTCCCCTTTGGCTGCTCACCATCAAAACAGCCTTTTTAGTGGTAATAACATCTGCCAGAAGGGTGAGTGAGATGCAGGCTCTTTCACCCAAGCCACCATATCTCACTATGTTTCCAGACAAAGTGGTGCTCAGAACTCGTGCCTCTTTCCTCCCCAAGGTGGTGACCCCATTTCACCTGGGTCAGAATATCACCCTGCCCATCTTCTTTGCTCCACTGCATCCCTCTAAGAAAGAGGAGCGACTCCACCGACTGGATCCAAAAAGAGTGTTGTCGTTCTGCCTTGACTGCACAAAAGAGTTCCGGGTGGATGACCAACTCTTTGTGGGGTATGTGGGAGCAAAGAAGGGTCGGGCATAGCAGAAACTAAACATTTCACACTGGGTCCTTCTCTGCATTAAGATCTGCTACGCACACTCGCCAAGAAGCAGCCGCCTGAGAGCTTGAGGGCTCATTCTACCAGGGGCAAGGCTGCTACCACTGCACTAGCACAAGGTGTTCCAGTCCAGGATAGTTGTCAGGCAGCAACGTGGGCTTCATTGCACACGTTAGCAAGACATTTCTGCCTGGACAATCAGGTGTGTAGAGATGGACACTGCGCCTATTCGGTCCCACAGGACTTTTTAGTGTAAAGATCTGCCGCAGCCCACCACCAGGAGGTTATGGCTTGGGTATCTATTCTAAGGTAAGGAATCTGTAGCTAGAAGTCTCTATCACATGAACAGGTTACTTACCTTTGGTAATGCATTATCTGGTAGAGACTCTATCTTGCTGCAGATTCCTTACGCCCACCCATGCCACCCCACTCTGCAGACAAGCCTAATAGGGTCAAGGATTGTTTCTTTCAGGGCCCTAGTTTATGCACAGACAAATTGTTGGTTCTTTCCATGGCTCTTCGCTTCTGGTGTGGAAGTTTGTGGAAAAGTAACTGACATATGTGTGCCTGGGTGGTGCCTTTATAGGCAACCATGATGTCACAAACGTCTCCAACGATGCCACGTGGATCCAATCAACACCACCCAACAACGCACGCAAGGGTATTGCTCTAAGGTAAGTTATCTGCAGCTAAATAGAGTCTCTACCAGATAATGCGTTAACGAAGGTAAGTAAGTTGTTCGTTAACGCAGCTAATCAGTCAAATCAAATCAAATCATTAACATTTATAAAGCGCGCTACTCACCCGTGCGGGTCTCAAGGCGCTAGGGGAAAGAGGGGGCTACTGCTGCTCGAAAAGCCAGGTCTTTAGGAGTCTCCGGAAAGCGGAGTGGTCCTGGGTGGTCCTGAGGCTGGTGGGGAGGGAGTTCCAGGTCCTGGCCGCCAGGAAGGAGAAAGATCTCCCACCCGCTGTGGAGCGGCAGATGCGAGGGACGGAAGCGAGTGTGAGGCCAGAGGAACGGAGGAGGCGGTGGAGACGTAGAAGCTGAGGCGTCGGTTGAGGTATTCCGGTCCCTTGTCGTGGAGGGCTTTGTGCGCGTGGGTGAGAAGTCGAAAGGTGATCCTTTTGCTGACTGGGAGCCAATGCAGGTGTCTCAGGTGTGCGGAGATGTGGCTGATGCGGGGTACGTCGAGGATGAGGCGAGCCGAGGCGTTTTGAATGCGTTGCAGGCGATTTTGGAGTTTGGCTGTGGTTCCAGCGTAGAGGGTGTTGCCGTAGTCGAGGCGGCTCGTGACGAGGGCGTGGGTCACGGTTTTTCTAGTGTCGGCGGGGATCCAGCGGAAGATCTTGCGGAGCATGCGGAGGGTGAGGAAGCAGGCGGAGGACACGGCGTTGACTTGCTTGGTCATGGTGAGAAGAGGGTCCAAGATGAAGCTGAGGTTGCGGGCGTGGTCTGCGGGGGCCGGTGCGGTGCCGAGGGCCGTGGGCCACCAGGAGTCGTCCCAGGCGGACGGGGTGTTGCCGAGGATGAGGACTTCCGTTTTTTCAGAGTTCAGCTTTAGGCGGCTGAGCCTCATCCAATCTGCGACGTCCTTCATACCCTCTTGTAGGTTGGTCTTGGCGCTGGTGGGGTCCTTAGTGAGGGAGAGTATAAGTTGGGTGTCGTCGGCGTAGGAGGTGATGATGATGTCGTGCTTGCGTACGATGTTGGCGAGGGGGCTCATGTAGACATTGAAGAGTGCCGGGCTGAGTAATGAGCCTTGGGGTACGCCGCAGATGATCTCGGTGGGTACTGAGCGAAACGGAGGGAGGTAAACTCTTTGGGAACGGTTTGAGAGGAAGGAGGCGATCCAGTCCAGGGCCTGGCCTTGGATCCCGGTGGAGCGGAGGCGGGTGATTAGGGTGCGGTGACAGACGGTGTCGAAGGCAGCCGAAAGGTCGAGGAGAATGAGGGCGACTGTTTCACCGTTGTCCATCAGGGTTCTGATGTCGTCTGTGACTGAGATGAGGGCGGTTTCCGTGCTGTTGTTGGTTCGGAATCCGGTTTGTGAAGGGTCGAGCAGGTTGTTGTTTTCCAGGAAGGTGGTCAGCTGTTTGTTGACGGTCTTCTCTATTACCTTGGCTGGGAAAGGCAGGAGAGAGATGGGGCGGAAGTTTTTCAGGTCGCTCGGGTCAGCCGTAGGTTTCTTTAGTAGGGCGTTGACTTCGGCGTGTTTCCAGCATTCGGGGAAGGTAGCAGAAGAAAAAGAAGAGTTGATGACGGCCTGGAGGTGCGGGGCGATGATGTCGTCGGCTTTGTTAAAGATGAAGTGAGGGCAGGGGTCCGAAGGGGCGCCGGAGTGGATAGAGTTCATGGTGGATTTGGTTTCTTCAGTGTTGATGTGGGTCCAGTTGTTGAGGGTGATGGTCGGGGGTGCGGGTTCGGCGGTGTTTGGTTGGGTCTGGTGTCCGAAGCGGTCGTGGAGGTCGCTGATCTTGCGGTGGAAGAAGGTGGCGAGGGATTCGCACAAATCCTGTGAGGGCGTGACGGCGTTGGCGTTGGGGTTGGAGAACTCCTTGACGATGCTGAAGAGTTCTCTGCTGTTGTGGCTGTTTTTGTCCAGTCTGTCGGTGAAAAAGTTCCTTTTAGCAGCGCGGATCAGGTGGTGGTGTTCGCGGGTAGCGTTCTTGAGGCCGGTCATGTTGTCAGCGGTGTGGTTCTTGCGCCAGGCCTTCTCGAGAGTGCGACAAGTTTTCTTTGATTCTTTGAGGGTGTCAGAGAACCAGAGAGGTTTTTTGGTGTTGGTCTGTCGATGCGTGCGTTAGAGGGGAGCAAGGTTGTCTGCGCAGTAGGAGATCCAGTTTGTGAGGCTGAGGGCTGCGTCGTTGGGGTCGGTGGTGAGGGTGGGTTGGTTGGCGGCGAATGCGGAGAAGAGTTGCTCTTCGGGGATCTTGTTCCACTGTCAACGAGGGATGGGTTGAGTGCGGAGGTGGCGAGTCTCGCGTCGGAATGTGAAGTGGACACAGCTGTGGTCGGTCCAGTGTAGAGCGGAGGTGTGGCTGAAGAAGATGTGTTTGCTGGCGGAGAAGATAGGGTCGAGCGTGTGTCCCGCGATGTGGGTGGAGGTGTTCACCAGTTGTTTGAGGCCGAGGTTGGCGAGGTTGTCGAGCAGGGTGGTGGTGTTGGGGTCGTTGTTTTGTTCCAGATGAAAGTTGAGGTCGCCTAGGAGGATGTAGTCCGGTGAGGCGAGGGCGTGCGGGGAGATGAAGTCGGCGATGGCGTTGCTGAATGGGGGGCGTTGCTGAATGGGGCGCGCGGTCCGGGAGGATGGTAGACGAGGGATCCTCTGAGGGTGGTCCTAGGGTCGGTGCGAATCTGAAAATGCAGGTGTTCAGCGGCGAGAGGGGTGTCTTCGGTGGAGGTGGTGACGCTGATGGAGTCTTTGAAGACGATGGCGATACCTCCTCCTACTTGGTTGGTGCGGTCTTTTCTGGAGATCTTGTAGCCTTCGGGGATGGCGGTGGCGATGTCTGGAGCAGAGGAGGCGTTCATCCAGGTCTCCGTGATGAAGGCGACGTCCGGGGCTGTGGAGTCCAGGAGGTCCCAGAGTTCAACGGCATGCTTGTGGACGGAACGAGCGTTGACCAGGATGCACTTGAGGTGGTTGATGGCGCGTGGGCTTGTGGTCGTGGTAGTTGTGTGGTGGAAGATGCGTTTGCAGGAGTTGCAGGCGAAGGGTCCATGGGTGCGTTTGGGGTGAGCTTGGAAGCAGGTGTTGGAGTGTCCTGGGTTGAGGGTGGTGGGGTCGTAGCGGATCAGCGGGGCTTGGGAGAGCTGGGGACCAGGGGTCGTGGTGCTGGGCGCGGGCCAGGCGCGCAGCGGTCGCCATATGCGGTAGGAGGGGGGGGAGGGGTCAGCTGGGGGCGAATGGGAGCTGGGGGGCGGGGGCGTGCAGGAGGTCGCGGCGGGAAAGCGCGAGGGAGAGGGGGGACAGGTAGAGTGAGAAGAGCTGGGGGAGGGGGGTTTAAGGCTGTCGTGCCTTTAGCATTGGGTGGTTGACTGATATAACCATTTCTGTTCTCTGGAATTTGCTACTCAGGCCTCGGTGGATCTGTTGTCTGCAGTCGTGGGTGCCGTCGTGGATCCCATTGACTTTGGACCTATACATATGTCGGGAACTTCCTACATTATGATTCTGCCTTTTTGTTTTTATTAAAATGTTTTTAGTTTCCCTGATTTTAATTGGTCTTGATTCCTAATAGATCTGGCAGATGGTACTTCCACTATGCTCTCAGCAGTCTAGGTAGTTGCAGATAGGAGCTTATCAACATAATCACAGAACCATGGTGTTAAGTAATAGGTCCACAGTAAAAGCTTCCACAGATATATTAGCAAAAGCACGTTACAAGACTGGACAAAGTGGCATGTCAATCCAGTCTACCCCAGACTTCCAAACAGAATCTACATAATCAACTGGCAGCGCATGCCCCAGTTAAAAGATAATACATAGAAATAAAAGGCACAGTACTAGAATGCCACACATCTCTCTTCTTAAGAGAAGAAAGAATAGGAAAGGAAAATAAGGTAGAGACCAAACAACGCAAAAGTAAAAAAGTAAAAAGAAAATGTTTTTAAAAAAATGGAAAACTACAAACAATAATGTATATATGTATAGCACTTGGAAATATGAAACCAAAATATACCAGACAATTTGGAATATACACTCAAATTAAGAGTAACTTTTGCTTTTAGCAAATATAACAAACAATTTGGAATATTGAATCAAATTAAGAGTAACTTTTGCTTTTAGCCACTCTCCTAACATTCCACACTCTTCCATCTTGAGTGACCACACTATAACGATTCACTTTGACCACCTGTATAGGTTTACCAAACTTAGATTCTCCTCTTGCTAACAGCCTAGGCTTCCGAATACTGACTCAATCACCTGCTGCAAAATCAGATATCTTGACTTTACATTTAAAGTCATAAGCATGTTTAATTTTATCCTGTGTCCTTTTAACCTTCGTCTCTATATTTTTTCTGTTCACACCATTAACCCTTTAACGTTATCTTTTCTTAATCCACACGGGGCACATTTTTGACACTGCTTCCCTACCTTTAAACAACTTAAAAGAACTAACCATAGTAGTAGTATGGGGTATTATGCGATACAACCATTATTTTTCCCTGAGTTTATCCTTCCATCCAGCTCCAAACTCCCGAGCCCACAATATGTCCGGTTTCAAAAATGGTTGAAATTAAAGGTGCAGGTGTCACTTTCAACATCTTCTCACTATTTTTTTTTAATAAAGATTTTTATTTTATTTTGAAGAACAAGAAAAAGAAATACACAACGAGAATACATTATAGCAATACCTAAAAAAAAAATAAAAAAAAAGGGGGAAAAAAATACAGATATCAATACCATAGCACCCTCTTCACGATGTAGCATCTACCATCTCTGTCTCATTCGTCCTGTGGGACCCAGGGACCTGGTAGGCTCACGGCCTCCATGCGGTCTGAAATAAGTTTTAGTTTTTAAGGATTCTGGAGATTTTGGTCCAGTCTTTATGACATTAGAATAGGTGGCAGACCCCCCTTGATACCATGTCCGAGGGAGATCAGTTTGCTCTCTACCTTTGTGGCCTATGTTCGGTCCCTCCCACACACAGAGCAAGGATTTCAGCTGTTACTGCCCCATGGACCTTGGGTGACTTTTACTTCGGGGGTGTATGGAGCTTCCTGCCATCTTAATTTATTCAGTCAGCCAACAGACCCACCCAACTCCCCCATATTCTACTGTATTTTTCTGGACAACCTCTCGCTTCGTACACCAGTCTTTCGCATCCTGCGCACCAATCCACTCCTCGTCTCCATTTGTTAAGGGTCGGCGCTTTTATGGCCTTCCATTCCGACATTATGTCCCTTTTTGCCACCAAGAAGGCCACTCCCAGGAATGTACGACTCGATCTATTTAGTCCTATCTCGCCTAATGCCCCCAGTAAAAGTGGTGTCGGGGATACCTCCACCGTAGACTGCAGTACTTCGGAAACCTCCTCTATAACCGCCCTCCAATATGACTCTATAACTGGGCAGGCCCAAACCATGTGGAAAAAATCAGCTCCTGGCTGAGAGCACCGGGGGCACTCGTCTGTGGGCCGAAGACTCGCCCGGTGGAGCCTCTTAGGGGTAAGGTAAGCTGCGTGTAGGTAGAGGGTCTGTAGCAATTGAAACCGTGTGGATATGGCCAGTGTTCGTGGAGCCATTAGTGCCTCTCTCCAGTCTAAATCCTCCATGGGACCCACCCAGCCCTCCCATATCCGGCGAAGTTCCTCGAGGGGAGGGGATGTGTTAGTGAGGATGGAGCGGTATATTTGGGAGGTTCCTCCTTTGTTTAGGTGTCCCATCATAATCTTAGCTTCCAGCGGGCTATACTCTGGGATGCTGTCTCCTGGTCGTACGTGTACCCGTAGAGCATGTCTGAGCTGTAGATATTTGTGAAACTGGGTGTTGTGAAGAGAGTATGTTTTCTGAAGCTCCTCATAGGGTCGAATGTGCGAGTTGCCCCAGATGTCGCCGAGCGTAGTTATCCCAATATTGTCCCACTTCCGAAAGCCCTCCAGTGTGGAGACTTCCTTTAGCCATTTCCCCTGCCAGAGAGGTGTCTGAAGAGTTAGGCGAGCCCACCACCCCGTGGCTCTCTGTGCTGCGCGCCATCCCGTGAAGACCAGCTTGGTCACCTCTGGGGTGGATTGTGGAATCACGCCTCCATACAGGGCATTGAAAACCCCGTTGTAACCCATCTCCTGAAGTTCCAGTCTGTACGCAGGGTCGGTCCAACCCCCTGTTAGCCAGTCGTTAATCACCAGTAGGCGCATGGCTAGGTAGTAAAAATGAATGTTGGACATCCCAAGTCCCCCTTCATAGACGTTTCTTTGACACGTGGCTAGAGCTAGTTTGGTGCGCGAGCCGTGCCATAGGAATTGGCGTGCCATAGTCTCAACTTCGTTGAACCATTTCCGAGGGATTAGGTGCGGGAAGTTTTGTAGTTGGTATAAGAATCTGGGGAGTACCATCATTTTGTATAGAGCTATTCTCCCCAGCGTATTGAGTGGTAAATTCCACCAGCGCTGAAGGTCTTTCCTGGAGTTTTTAAGGAGCGGTGTGATATTCAGTTCCCAAGCTAGCTCAGGGAGCAGAGCTATGTGAACGCCCAGATATTTAAAACTATTGCAGCGGATTGGGATGTTTTCCTGCCAGTTTACACAGTCTCTCGAGGGGTGTAGTGGGATCAGTAAGGATTTGTTAGAGTTTAGGGTAAGCCCCGAGGCTTGTGAGAAGAGCTCTAGAAGTTCTAGGACCCGCGGGCCGCTCATTGCCGGGTTGGAGAAGTAAAGGAGAAGGTCGTCAGCGTACAGTGCCACCCTGTCTTCCGGTCCCGCAGGCCATGCCCAGCCTGTTATTAGTGGGTCTTCTCTCAGCAGTTTTGCCAGAGGCTCAACTGCCAGGGCGAAGAGTAACGGTGATAGGGGGCAACCCTGGCGGGTCCCGCGACGGATGGGGAATGGATCGGATGTCACCCCGTTCACCTGAATACGAGCTGTCGGGTTGGAATAAAGCAGTTTTATTAGGTTTCGGAATTTGGGTCCAAAACCGTTTTTCTTTAAAACGTGTTCTAAGTACGTCCGATCCACAGTGTCAAAGGCTTTTTCAAAGTCTATTAGTAGGAAGGCAAGAGGGGACCTGGACAAGGTGCCACGGCGAGCTAGGGCATTATGCAACCTTCTAATGCAATGTCTGGTGCTACGTGAGGGCATGAAGCCGCACTGGTCTGGATGTACCAGCGAGGGGAGCACTTCCCTCAGCCTGGTAGCCAGTAATGTTGAGAGCACTTTAATCTCCGCGTTTAGCAGAGAGATGGGTCTATAGGCTGAGCGGTCGGGCTCTGGCGGGCAGGTCTTCGGAATCACCACTATTGTGGCTTGGTCTATTCCTGTGGGGAAACGTCCCATTTCTGCTGCTTCGTTAAACATGTTGAGTAGATGGGGCCATAAAATGTCTCCGCATCTGTTATAGAGCTCGGATGGAAAGCCATCCGGCCCAGGAGTTTTGCCTGATGCTAGCCCGGACATGGCCGTTGTTATTTCGGCCAGGGTTATGGGTTCCTCCAGGATCTCCTTGGTTGCCTGCGGGATTTTAGGGAGGATTATGTCATCTAGAAGGGGAGATTCCCTTTCAATTTGCGGGCGGGGGCGCTCAGCGTATAGTTGGGCGTAGTATGAAGCGAAGCTCGTAGCAATATCCCGAGGGGTCTTCGCTATTGAGCCTGCCTCGTCCACGACCTCTGGGATAACTCTGTCGGCTAGCGGCCGTGAGGCCAACCAATGCAGGAGTTTGCCATTTTTATCGCCCCATCCATAGACGCGAGCCACCGATGCCCTCCATGTGTGCTTTGCGGCCTCAAACACCAGCTGTCTTATTTCTTCTCTAATCACTGTTAAACGCCTCAAAGCAGATGCTGATGCCACGGTAGTCTCAGACTGCTCCAGGGCTAGAGCTTTGGCTTTGAGGGTTGTCACCTGTAAGTCTCGTGCCCTTTCGTGGGCGCGTACACGGTACTTGGCATAGCCTCTAAGTGTGGCTTTACATGCCGCCCAGACTGTGCCCGGGATTGTACGGATCCCAGATTTTGCTCAAAGTACTGGGTGAGGTGGTTCCTTATTTCGAGAGTGAAGTCGTTATTTTGTAGGTACCATGCATTCATGCGCCACATGGGACGTTGATTTGGGGCTATGTCTCCTATCCGGATTCGGACTGGAGAGTGATCTGAGACTCCCCGAGGTAATATCTCAGCGCCAGTGACTCTAGGGACGTCCAGGGCGGGCATGAGCACAAGATCAATTCTTGCCTGAGAGTGGTGAGCCGCTGAAGTGTGTGTGTATTGTCGTGTTTTGGGGTGCCATGTCCTCCATACCTCACACAGGGCTAGGCTTGTTATCCAACCATTTAATTTGGTTGCTCTCCCTACTCGGGTAGATGAAATAGGTCCGGATACGTCTACTTTAGGATCCAGGACTGAATTAAAGTCCCCTCCAATAAGTGTGAGTCCCTGTGGGAGGCCTATAATCATCCGGCGGAGAGTTGATAAGAAGGTGTCAAAGCCAGCTGGGGGAGCGTACACACATACTAAATTTATCGGTGACCTGTTTAGTATACCGGTCACTGTTACAAATCTACCCTGTGGGTCTGACTGCTTGGCTGTAACCACTATGGGCAGTGAGCGATGGAATAAGATGGCCACCCCCCTGGAACCTCTCGAGAAACCCGCGTGGAAAGCTTTGTCAAACCCTCCCCGCGCTAGGATAGGGCATTTGGTTCCCAATAGGTGGGTCTCCTGTAAGAGGACCACTGAAGGGGCATACCTGCGCAGGGTGTTGAACACTGCAGATCTTTTGATTTTATCTAGGAGGCCATTAACGTTCCATGAGAGAATCTGTGTCAGTGCGGGGACCGTGTGTGCCATGATTGCGTTACGGGGATTCGGGGACCTGACCAGGGGTCCAGAGATAGGCACCTCGAATGGAAGGGATCTATGCGGCGGGTGTATGTATTGCTATAGTAACTTATCACAACCATTTCACTAAGCCCTAACGTGAGCTTTAAACTCCCCAACTCGCCCCCACCCCATATTTCTACCTTTGAAGCATCTGTCGCCCTAATGCCCAACGGGGGCAACACAGCCGTGTAGACTGCCATCGAGTGGAGTGGTGGACCCCTCCTGTATGTCGGATCAGTTGCAGTTGATTAACGAAAAACCCCTACCCGCAATAAAGTTGTTGGGGTGCTCGGCGTAATGCCGTCGTGGGTGTGCATTGCACCAATCACGTGAGCGCCATCTAGTTCCGCTGGTGTGGCCCATTGCCGAAGGAGCTCAGTACATGTGAGGCCAGTGTCAACCAAGTTCGGGAGATTGGCTTAAACGGTCCACTCGTTGCTCTTCTTTTGAGGTCTGGTCTCCAGGGTGTATCATTGGTCCCTCCCCCGGTGTGGGGACCAGGTTCGGATAGTTATCCTTGACTGTTTGGGCATTGGAGTTCCTCAGCCTCCCTTTCCTGGATCTGGTGCGCTTTCGACCTCTCTGCATGATCGCTTGCGTGTCCGGGCGTGTCACCCGTGGGCCTCCAGACGAATCAATTGGACCCCTTCGGTTTCCGATACCCTCCTCCGTCAGCCAGTCCCACGCCTCCTCAGGTGACTCGAAGAAGTGCGCCTTGCCGGCCAGGATTACTTTCAGGCGAGCTGGGAAGAGGAGCATGTAGGAGAACTGCATCGCTCTCAGTTTTTGTTTCACCTGCTCATACGATCGGTGTTTGGTTTGGACTTCTCGAGTGTAGTCTGGGAAGACCAAAATTTTCCGATTGTCCCAGAGGAGGTCAGGGGAGCGCCTGGCTTCTCTGAGGATCGCATCACGGTCTTTAAAATTGAAAAAGCGCGCTATCATGGGTCTTCGGGGGCCGCCCGTGGGGGCCGCGGGGCCAGGGCTCTATGCGCTCTTTCAATCGCGAACCAAGGTGAAAGAGAGTTCTCCGGCATCCAGGATTTAATCCAGTTCTCTAGAAACTCAGTAGCTTTGCCATCCTCCGCGCCCTCCGGGACGCCCACGAAGCGTAGGTTGTTGCGTCTGGAGCGGTTCTCTGCGTCCTCTGCTCTGCGATGGAGCTCGCCGGTCCGAGCCTGTAGCTGAGCAACCTCCTCTGTCTGTGAGACACGGTTCTCCACCTCCGTAATACGGCCCACTGCATTTCTGAGATCATCTCTTCCCTCACCTCTCCAATCTTGGTTTCCACTGCCTGTTGCGAAGTCTGAATTGCGAGGAGGATAGTACTGACCCCGTCTGCAGTCTGTACGTTAAGTGGAGCTTCACCTCCGGTTCGGGGGACCGTTGGCGTGGTAAATTGGTCGATCCTCTGCTGGGGTGGCTGCGCCTGCCTGGCAGCTCTATCCTTACCCATGCTGTCCGAAGGACCAAGGAAGTGCGTATCCGTGATAAGGGTTGCGTGCCTCTTGTCCGGGTGGGTCCGATCTGGGGTGGCCACCACGGGGAGGGGGTTCCAGCCAGGGGCCGAGCAGAGGACGGCAACAAGGTCTTTCACTGGGTCCGCAGGAGGGGGTGGGGGTCACCTGTCCCCCACGTGGTGTGTCCCAGGATTCGGTCAGCAGGGAAAGGGACTCACCCCTCTACAGGTCCGGAGCCATGGAGGCGTCTAAATTGTCGGAATCTTCCGGGGCAGCAGTCCAGTTGTTATCTTGGAGCCCTCATGGCATTCCCACGGCGCTCGGTGCCCCCATAGGCACGGGATAGCGTTGACCCAGGGCCGCTCCAAGGCCCACTTCCCCCGGGGCCCGAGTCTCCGCGGACCCCAGGCGATGGGGAACCACTGGCCCCACTGTGTTCACCACGGAGTTGTTATTGTGCCAGGTCGGTCTCACCCTTCGGTGGGCTGATTTCCCCCCGGGTTCAGGTTTCGGGACTTCGGTTTGTGGGACCACGTGGGTCAGAGCCCTCGTCGTGTTTGTTCGTCACCCCTGCTTCCAATCGCTCCTCCACTCTCGTTCCGGCGCCGGAGCAGGTGTGTTTTCGGAGCTTCGCAGTTTGGGGGGCGGAGCCGGTGGATGGTCTTCTGAGGTGGGGGGGGGACATCCCCGGTTCGCTGTTTAGAGTCCAGCAGGCCCCGGGATCCAGATTGCAGGGCCAGTCTTCCACCATTTAGTGGTGCGCAGTATTGTCTCCCGGGGCTCCGAGGGTGTGGATCTCCAGTGCGCGTCCCTTTATGCCTCCTACCTTCTGAGGTCGCGCTGCCCGAGTCAGTGCGCCGGTGTTCGGGCTCCCGGCGTCTGGTCCGCCGAACCACGGGGCCTGTCTGCCTCGGAGACGCCCAATCTCGGTGCCGCCGACCGCGCGTGCTGTCGTCCGCCGGGCCCCCCTCTCGGGTGCGCTGGATGGTGTGGCGCCCCCAGCCGCGGCTCCAGGAGCCCCGGTCGGGCCCCGCGGCCGGGGTCAGTATGCCGTTCGCTCGGCGGTCTCGGACGGAGGGCGGTTCCCGCCTCGGGCGCGGCCCGGCTCCCGAGCCGGCGTCACTCCCCGAAGGCCACAGGCACTCCCGATCTTTGGATTTTTGAGCTCCCGGAGTCAGGGGGCCACCAAGACACCCCTCGGGTCCCGGTTGGGACAAAGCAGGATCGATTATGGCAGTGGATTTGGGCGGATGACGGAGGGGTCCGGAGCACTCTTAGAGTGCGACCGCCATCTTGACGCCCGTGGCCACTATTAGCACATGTTTCACACACTCTAACTACTCTGTCAACACATCGGCGTTACCAAGGAGACTGATGACGTAGGTACGTTCAAAAACACAGTTCCCCGTTATGAAGTGTTACCAAGGAAACCAGCGGTATGAAATGTTAACAAGGACTACGTCATCAACGATGCGTTGCTAAGGTGGCGTCGATATATACAAATAATCCGGCGGTCTGTAAATAAAAGTCAGGGTGTGAGACGCCTGTAAAGCGGCTCCTAGTAGTTTATCTCAATCGATTTAAAAACTGAAAGAAACAGCATGTTTAACACGGATTCACAAGCCGACTCCACGTTAACTGCTGAACGCATCAGATAAAGGTTTTTGAAAAGACAATACTGCGCCCATGCTGTTCAGAATGAATGTAGCAAGTAGGTCTTTTCCGCTTGTTGCCAAAATGTTAAGTAATAAGTCCAGAGTAAAAGCTTCCACAGATTTATTGGGAACAGCACGGTACTCAACTGGACAATCCAGCATGTCAATCCAGTCTACCCCAGAGTTCCAAACAGAATCTACATAATCAACTGGCAGGGCATGCCCCAGTTGAAAGATAATACGTCGAAATAAAGTGCACAGTACTAGAATGCAACACACGGTCAAACTGTTTATCCTTTTCACTATCTTTGTAATGCCAGTTACCATGCTTTCTTACTTGCCTAATAATTGCAGCTCATGTTTTTTATACAAGACTAACAATATTGCAGTAAATGTTCTAAACAATATCTGCACTTTGTCTAATCTTGGGTACTCGGAGTACGAATGGGTGTATCTTGTTCCAGGATTTCCTTGGGAATCAAGAAAGTAGTCATGTTCGAAGTTGCGATTCCATCTGTTACCCTGGTGTTTAGGAGTTCAGGTGGGGCACTGTGAGCTAGATATGTTTCAAACGGCAGCTATGTCCTCCTCAATAGTGAAGACTGTTGTGGGATGCGAGCCGAAATAGTTTATGTTGTTTCGGTCTCTAAGATTTGAGCAGACACAAGGCTTTATTGTTTCAAACACATGTGGCTCTCACATCTGCACGCAAGACCTACGCACTTCAGGTGGCAAGGTCGTCAGCAGAGATACATTCCCTTTTAAGTACTAACTTTCCGAGACACTTTGGTGAACTTGTGGGACGGATATTTAATGTGTCCAGTACTACTGGAATCACAAATTTCTTTAAGGCTGTTGGTTCTGGTTTCGTTCACACCTTCTCCATACTCAGTTTGATACCATCAGCCATCCACTCAATTTTCTCCAGTATTTTCGGGGGACTTCCAATAACTTTGGCTATAATAATTGGCGTTTTGCGCAATGGCTGTCCCGCCGCAACAAGGAGGAATGAAAGCGCTCCCATCAGCACAGCTGTGTCGTGAACGCATGATGCAGTATTTTAGAGCAACACTCCTGGAGCAATTGGATTGTGACTGGTCTCGGTCATTCAGACCGGTTTTACATTGTGTGCAGCCTGTGTTTTGATTCCTCTTGTGCTTTTTCAAACAGACACTGGAAGTTTACCTTTCTACGCAGCACTTGCTTTCATTGGACGCTGATCTGCTGATGTTCTCGTTGAGGGCTCATTACCAGACATGTGCTTTGATGGTGCGTTTGCTACGGGAAGCGACTTATGAGTTGCCCTACCTGGAGGATGTGGCTCTTAACTCATCATTGGGCACACCAAAGAATGCCTCCTTGGCTGAGGCTCAGGCTATGGAACGCGACTGCTCCTTGGTCCTTCTTGGCCATGCATTTCCAGTTTTAACACCCGCCAAAATGGAAGATTTCCTGTCCTCCATTGTCCCGGAATCAATTGGAAATCTTAAATATAACTCTGACTCTTGAAATTCGGTCCCTTTTATGCCACATGTTAACAGTTTTAAATTGTCCTTTTATATGCTCATGTGTCCTTTTAACTTGTCATTGTTGACATTTTTCTTTTACAAGTATATCTTAGGTTGAGCTTTTAGTGGCATTTTAGATGTAATTAGGCTTTGAACCACCTTCAACCAACAAGGGGAGGGTGTTGTGTAGCCATTTTAGTTATAGCTCCATGCACTTTATTTTATCATACTAGGCCTGCCGCTGTGCACTTTAACCTAGATATATTTTATTCAGCTTCATTTTCATCTTCAGTGGTTATAATAGCCACTTTTACGGTCTTGTTTTATTTATTTCTATCTAACTGTTTTCGCCTAGGCCAGCAATCTGTTCTCAAACAAGACATTCTTGCTCACTGTGCTTCTTCCAAGGCTGCAGCAAGATAGGTTGTCGGTGAACGTGGTATAAGTTTAGTCTCTGACATTCCTAGGAAATACACATCCTTACTGGGGACATTTTCTCAGAACATCAGCTGTTTTATTATAAAAACACTTCGCTGTCCCTTACACTTTATAGGGAGATTTCAGCCAGAGAACCACGACTGTATGCTGATTGCTGAATGCTTTGCTACAGCTGCCTTTGCAGACTTCAGGTCTTTGCTCAGGTATGGGGGATGATATCTTCCCAGGGGAACCTGAAGGGCAGAATTAGATCTTAACAAGTTGTGCTCTATTGTAGCTTAGGTAGGAATTAGTCTATTGACTCTAGTGACAATATGGTAGCATTATTTTTATGTTTTACCATTCTTGTCACGATTTTAATCTTGTCATGTTGTATCGTCCTGGTTATTGCATCACACACATTGCTATCTAAGATGCAGTCGCTTCATTAAAATCTTATTGAAACATATACTGCCTATGTATGAGACTAACGTAACTGAGAGAAATGAATAAGACCTGAGTGACCACGGCTTCCCTGAGAAACCAGTTATGTCATGCGCTCAGCTGCCCAAAAATCCCTACCCATGTGGTCAAGCATAAACCAACAAATATAAATTTTCCCCACTGTAGTCCTGGGTTGGGCTGCCATACTCAGCAAACTAGTACAGAATGCTTCCTTATTTATATTTTATCAAATTTGCGCTGGTAACTCCTCACTCAATACACCAACCTTTTGGCTCCCATACACCAATCCGTGCCTTTCTTCCACTCCCCCAAGGTTGTCAGGGACCTCACCCCCAAGCATTTAATGAGATTCTTCCACATCACCACCAGGGCGACATTACTGAAAAGCATGGCATAGCTATCTAGGGTTTGTTCCCCCCATTTACCTAGGGAGAGCAATTGAGCGGTGAGATACACTTTACAACCCAACACATCCAATACTTTATTCCTTAGTTGTGCACAGTACTCTCTGGGCAATCCCAAATCATGTGAATCAGGGTGCCTCTCATCCGGCAGCCCCCTAGGCAACAATCAATGAACATCCTCCCCATCTGGAAAAGTCAGGTCCTTGTATAATATGACCCGTGGAAGAGTTTCAATTATATTAACCGAGATCCTGCCCTAGTTGCCATTCCCCCGGGTATCTGCATGTCGTCATCATGTTCATGCCTACCCAGATCCCAATCCCATTTCTCCTGTAGTGTGTGAAGTGGTGGGAGGCTGATGTGAAGCAGCGTACAATAGATTTGGGATACTGCGTGGCTCAGCAAGGGGGTGTCCAGCACCCGGTATTCTAGCAGAGATTCCTCCTCCACCCTCTCTTTGCAGGCCATGCATTTCCCCAAGGTATACCTCAATTACTGATACCTCAGGAATTGAATACCTGTCAGTTCGTACTCCGCCTACAGGGCAGCAAAGGGGAGCAGCCCGTGACTTTTCCAGACATCCCCTAATTTGGAAATTCCACGCAGCATACAGCCCTATACCTGGTGCAATTCACTTAAGAGGTCTGAGTCCCACAGTGGAGTTTGTAATGCCAATCCACAGCCCAAGTCACCCTCTTCCATCCCTCACTACCACCACTATCGGAGGGAATATTGGAGACAACCCCGCCCTCCCTATAAACTCCAGACATAACAGCCCAGTTCCATTGCTTTTCTGTCCGCCATTAGGGAGGGTTCATGCTAAACTGAAAAAGCCCGGTCATTTTTCACCAGCAACTGTGTGACCCAGTAATAAAGATGAAGATTTGAAAGGGAGATTTCCCATCTGTCGGGCGCCTCGTCAAGAGTGACAGAGCAATTCTGGGTATCCCTACGTCCAACAATAACACTCTGGTGATCTCATCTACTGACTGGAAGAATTTGTCCAGGAACATGAAGGGGGTATTTTTCAAAGCATATAAGAATTTTGGCA
This sequence comes from Pleurodeles waltl, assembly GCF_031143425.1. Taxonomy (NCBI): domain Eukaryota; kingdom Metazoa; phylum Chordata; class Amphibia; order Caudata; family Salamandridae; genus Pleurodeles; species Pleurodeles waltl. The sequence continues at coordinate 829,090,456 of NC_090443.1, read as the reverse complement.
GTTAAATCATTTTATAGAGGGCTACCTAACCCATTAGGAAGCGCAGGAACCTTCAATAGGCCTCCGGGACCTTCAGCACGTTACGTTGGAGGAAAAAGTATCGGTCAGCACACCTCTCTAGTCGGTCTCAAGTCTGTGGATTGGGATATCCCGAATGAGCTTGCTAAGACCAACCCATGCCACCCCAGTGGGGGCTCTGTACAGGAACTACAGGTAGTCTGTGAACGCCTATGGAATGTCTATGGGAGACGTCATTAGCCCTGCAGTCCCTGCAGTAAGGCCCTGTACCCTTCTCTGTCCTTTCTCCTTTTTGGCCAACCAGGCTAGAAGATTGCCCGCCTTATTGCCTGTCTCATAGAGCCTACCTTGTGTTGCCTGAAAATGCACTCAGGCCTCTTGGTGCACATGGACTGTATACCCATACCTTGTCTCTTTCATTCTATGGACTCAGTCTCTTGAGGGAGAGGCAACATAGTCTCTCTCCCATAGTAGCAACCTCTCCTCCAGCTCCCTGCTTTCCTCATCCATCTTCCTCTTCTTGCACCCTATGTAGGCAATTCGCTGCCCTTTAGTAACTGGTTTGTATGCCTTCCACAAATCTACTCCAGTTGTGACTGTTTGCATGTTTTCTGCAAAATACAGGTCTGTGGTATTTGGAATCACCTGTTTGTTATGCCTGTCTGTCAAGTCCCTGGTGTCTAGTCGCCACGTCACCCTCAGGCCCGGTGTACCCATTTGAACGACCATAACCAGAGTTGAGTTGTCTGATATCCCCTGGGGGAGAAAGGTTGTATGACTGAATCTGCCCATCTGGTGTCGAGGTGCAAGGATATAATCCGTTCTAGACTCATTGAGCTGGCTGTGTACAAGTAATGTAAATTGTGATGCAAACATTAAATACAAACCGAGCACGTGCTGCTCCAGCACATCCACATGCAGTAACGCCAGGTATAAATCCTGCAACTGTACATTCGATTATGGGTAAAGTACCCGCCAAACGAGAGGAAACTCCGTTTTGGTTAGCACAGAAAATGAATACGCTGGAGGCAGTATTTCCCCATACGGGACCTCAGGATAAACATAGAAAATTAACGATGTGCTTGCCTTTCGGGATGGTCCCTACAGTAGAAAACTGTTCATGTTTTATAGGATAGTGCGGATGTGGCTGACTTTCACTTTTAATTGGAATTACATGGTAGGGGGATTACTTATCTCATCCTACGTGATTTCTGGATAATGCAGGTGCTTGTGCTAGAGCCCATTCATTGAAATAGGATTCAGCTAGTTCCTCTGGAACAAGGGGCGAGAAGGAAGGCTTAATGACATCTTCTCCATATGGGCAGGTACGGACAAAGTCAGGCGGCCAATCTTGTTTGGCCAACAAGACATCATACACTTTTACTATGCGATCCCAAAAGATTGCGTCTATTGTGCGTTCACTATCTCCTTCTAACTGTAGCGTTACTTTGTACATCCTATCAGGCTTGCAGACACGCATGTCTGCTGTTTCTACTTGTATAAAGTCACCAGTTGCTTTCATCTTTAGAAGCTCTAGAAGATTCCAGCGAACTATTGTGACCTCTGCCGCGCTGTCTAGCAAGGCTAGAGCACAATTCTTGTTCTTCAAGAGGACCCTCTTCCTGTGTGGCATGTCGGACTGCGACTGCTGCCACTTTTTTCTTTTTAAATTGTTGTTTTTGTTGGGTGGGTTTCTCACATCTGCCCTCGGCTTATCGTCGGACATCGTCACCCTATTCAGGTCTCCCTGCAGATTCAAATTTAAGTCCCCACCAACCACTGTGAATGCTTCCGGGTCACTCGCCAACCAAGACACCAGGAGCTCCAGGCCCTCAATCTGTAGGCCTAGTGGAAAATACTGGGATCCCAGCACCAGTTCCTCTCCGAAGCATCTCCCTTATATCACCCCCTGACACCTGCTCCTGCTGACCCATGTGTTGGCAGCCTCCAGTGGAAGGGACCTGCGGGCCAGGATTCCCATCACCCTGGAGCCCAAGGAAAAACCTGCATCCACCAGCAATGTATACATGCCCCGGCTCAGGAATCCACAATTGTTACCCAGCAAGTGTGTTTCCTGCAACAGGATGATATCAGGGTTGTGCATAAGCAAATATTTCCTCACCACTCCCCTTTTTAGCTTGTTGCCAAGGCCATTTATGTTCCAGAAGAGGAGCTTTGGGGTCTGATTCTGGGTCAAGCCCGGCCAATCAATACTCTCCATCTGTCACGTGTCGCGACCACCAGTTCTCTACCTCCTCCCAACCACAACTTGTGTCTGGATCAACTTGCCTCTAAATGCACCCATACCTCACCCAATCCCCCTCACCTAACCACTGTGTCCTTCATACATAAAACTACCCACCTCCTCAATGCCCAAGACGTCTCTTGCCCCAACATATCAAACCAACTATGCACAATATTTTTCTTCTAACAAAGGCAATAGTTGTCTACCACAGCAGGGGGCGCGGCCCCCTGGACATCCAGTATACCCAAGGACTTGTACCCAATGGTCTCCACAAATCCCCACATGAAGCATTTCGATCACTGCTGACTCTCATGTGAGCCTCAGCCCCTACATCCCAACATATCTGCTGTCATGGGAGTCACCACTGGGAGGTCCACATCATCTCCAGTCTCCAGAGAGTCTCTGGATTCCACCTCCAAGCCCCGTGAAGCCCATCCCAGGTCAGTACACCAACCGCCAGTGACCAGAGAGTGGTTCTTGTGTAGCTCCACTACCACCTTTGCACACTCAGTTTCCTCTTGGTCTTTGGCTGGAGCTGCTTTTGAAGAGTGTTGTGGCTTAAGTCTCGATTTTAGTCTTGGTCCCTCTGCCCATCCAGAAGAGGACAACCCATGCCCACCAGCCAGGCCCACGCCTCAGCTGCTGATGTGAAAAAGTATGAGTGGTCTTGGTTCACCACTCCGAGTTTAGCCAGGAAATGCAGTGTATATTTTGAATTAAACTTTCTCAGTTCCTGTTTAACCGTTATGAACATTTCCCTTTGGCGTTGCTCCACTTTGGTGTAGACAGGATAAATGTTCACTGCTAACTCGGCCACCTACCATGGGCCTTGGGCTTCCTGCAGGATGCCATCCCTATAGTTCCGGAGTCTGACCACCACAGCCCCGGGTGGTGCCTCTGGTTACAATGGTCACCCCAGCACTCTGGGGGCCCTTTCCACTGTGAAAAGAGTGGAGGACCTGCCTTCTGTGACCACAGTTAATAACCATTCCTTCAAGAAGAGTTCCATGCTGGGGATCTTAGCTTTTTCCAGAAGATTTACCAGGCTCCCATTATTGCATCTGGAGGGACCTTCAGCGTTCTCCTCTCAATCCTACAGCCTCCTTATCAACCTCTCTTTGGAACAGATCTGCCTTTCATGCTCAGAAACTGTGGGCTGCATCTGGCCTACAGCGGATTCCGTTTCCCTTAAACTTTCCACCAGTTTTCTGTGGTCCTCACTGAGAACTCCAGGTCCGTAGCCACTGCTTCCATCTAATTTTCCAGTACCACCTTAGTGTCTCCAGCGGCCTCCTAAATTCCAGCTGTATTTGCTTCCATGCCTAAGCCTGGCGCAGGCTGGATTGTGTCCTGGGCAGCTAATCAGCCTTGTTGGGCTTCAGCCAATGGGCTTACTCTTTCCAGTTTGGTGCACCATCTCACTCCTGGTATCCAAGATGGCAATCCCAGGAATCCCTGGGGGCGGAGATACCTTCAGTGTCTCAATGTTCCTGTTCTATACATTAGGGGCCACCACACATGAGGGTCAGCTACCACCTCCTCCCCCCTAGTGCAAATGATTGCTGTGGTCGCTGACACGTGTCAACCTCCATAGTCCTCAGACCAATACCCATTCACCAAACTGCAGAGCCCGGATTCACCTTTTAGGCCCTCTGCTGGAACCACAAGACCATGCCTCAAACCCTACAGGACCACCCTCCTTTGTTGATCTGCAGAAGTCAGGCCCAGAGGCCTTGGGGGTCTCAGAGCTCCACAACGCAAGCCCCCTCGCTGACAGTGTGGTGGCGACACGTTAGCAGAATGCATCTTAACATGGAATGGAGGGTGTATTTGGGCAGTAAATCACAATCCGAATCCATTAATTATGTGTCATCACAATATGTTGCCCTGTCTTTTGCACATGGCTCATTCCAAATTGAAATATTTCTCTATTCAGGTCTTTTCAGCTGGGGTATCAAGAAACCTAAGAACACAAATGACACTTACACTTCCCTGTTTTTTACCAGCATGGTTCAAGAGTTTATGAAATATGAAAGCTCTTTCTCGAACATTCCTACTGTTAGTGAAATCGTGATCAACCACCTGGGGGTTAAATGTGGTTCTGGGAGCTCTTGTGAGAATTCCTTTAAAAAACAATCAGAAGTCCACTCTGCAGATGTTGGCATTAACAACAGCTACATAACTGGCCCTTCACATCAACTAGAAGAGTTTCAGAAATCCAAGCATGATCAATTGACCCATCTTATCTTAAAGTTGACAAATCCATCGTTAAACTAACCACAAATCCTTGTTTTATACCCAAGGTGCCATCATTGCTTCACCTCAACCCACTATTACACACTTTCTTTCCGATAAGTCAGGCGGAGAGGGCGAGTAAGTAAGTCAGGCGGAGAGGGCTCTTCATTTACTGGACATTAAGGGCTCTCTAAGATTCTATTTGGACAGAACTAAGACATTTAGGAAGTCCAATCAACGTTTTCTGACTAATGGCAATGCTAACAGAGGTTCCGTATTATCAAAGTAGGGCATTACATTCTGCCACAGGAATGCTGGCAGACGCCTTCCGAACAAAACTGATCCCATTCCACTCAAGGCATGGCAGTCACTGTTACAGTCTTTTCTGAAGTGCCTGTTGCCGACATCTGTAAAGAAGCAACTTGTGACAGATACACATGTGAAGCATTGCTGCCTTGAAGTCCAGAAGATGTCAGAAACTGCAGTAGGACAAGCTGTGCTACACAGACTTTTTAATTAAGGTGAACCCAGTTACTACTACTTTATAGTACATTTATAAAACTGGTGTGGTAATCTCTATTCAAGCACATGAATCTGTGGATGATCCAGTGTTGGAGAAGAAATGGTAGCTCCAGTTTTCCAACATTGGTATCTCCCAAGTAACGAGGCTTCCCCAGTAAGTCTTTCTTCCTGCCATGTTTAATTTGACTTGCTATGAAAATCTGTGCAGATCAGCCTCTGAGGGAAGTTGGCAGCACTGAGTTTAATTTATCCGTGTGGCCAATGTTCGGGTTATGCTACGAAGTGAATGGAGTGCATATACTCTAGGGTTTTTTCAATGTTTTTGATTGTGTGGATACAGCTATGTTAATGTTGGCTATCGAGCTACCGACCTAATAAAGGGTAATATTAAAGAATGTGAATCTATTAAAGCTGCTGATGCAGGAGAACTGGAGTTTTGATGGATACTTGAACTACACAACTATCACCTTCGAATATTCCAGAGGTGCCAGACTGGATTTGGAGATTTTTCATAGCAGCTTTCCCATGCACCGCTAGGTTGCCCTGTTTGGCTCCATACTGCCTAGGAAGTGATAGAGCAGAGCCATCTTTAAGAGCCACCGCAGCATTCTTACATCAGTTCTTTTGTTCCTTCGCCTTTGACGTGGATCCAGACCCCTCTTCCAAATGTGACAGTTTTCTGACTGGTTCCAAACTTTATAATATGAAAAAAGAGGGGTCTACCCTAATAACCCTATTATACCTGGGTAGAATAAGAACAATCTGTAAACAGGAATTGGTACAATAGTAGGGACGAATCTAAATACTGTTTTACACACAATGAGATTCTAAATTGATCATTGGAAGTGTAATTTAATTACACCAATATTATTTACTTCATTTTTGGACATAAAAAAACAAAATGACACACATGCAACAAAATATATAACGCTGAAATTTGACAACACCATTACATACAAAGACGTATACAAAACTGTCTTCATCACTCTCCAAGTTTAGAAGTAATGTGGTTGTCTGCATGCATTAAAACTTAAATCCACATATCTGAGATGGTTGCATTGGCTATCACATCCCAAATCTTTGTTTCCTTTACTCCTTATTAACAAAGAGATGTGTGCTCTAATCGTGATCTATCAAATAAATACTTCTTGCAACCTCCCTATCACCAGGTTGACGCGTTTCGGCCCCATCACATATGGGCCTCTTCAGGGCTCACGGAGAGATAAAGACCTATAAATGCAATTAATATACATAACTTAAATCAAATTTTTTGAAAATTATTACTAGAAAAATCCTTCACCGTGTCGAATTATCCATAATATATTTAGCCATTATGTGGTATTATTAGTCTATGTGATTAACATGCTCTCAATCTACTTTTGCAGTTATAAAATCACAATTAAAAATGTGATTTGTATTACTTAGAAGAAAGAAGAAATAGAGATAACCCAACTAACATCATCATCATTATTCCAAAATGTATCGCTGCCTTACAGTGCTGAATCCGGGACCATCCAAATAAGCAGCCTCTATTTATCTAAACGTGAAGTGGAAAAAACACAGATTTATAGCTATCCGGCAATGAAGTTCAGGGTCAAGAATGTTACCTAGTGAAGCGTTTTACAAAAAGCGGGTCAAATGCTCTTAAAAACTTACTTCTTTCTCTTTTTGTCATTTTGTAGGAAAGTCTGCAAGTTGCTGAAAGGTTGCTCTACGAGCCGTCCCTCACGCGCGCTGAACGCGTTCCTGTTACTATTGGTTTCAGCTGAAGCGGTGGCCATTTAAAAAAAGGGAAATATATACCTTTTGGTCATGACAGAGGCGGCCATCTTAACTGTTGGCAACTTATTTTACAATACACTGTCTTCTTAAGCGGGTCGGTTTCTAATATTAAAAAACCGGACTAACTCCTATTTAAACTGTGTACCTCTCATTGCCTTATATTAACAGTACTTCCTTTAAGACAAAAGGAGTGTAAACTTGATAATCGTCGAGGTGGCGGCCATCTTAACTATTGGAAATATTATCTTACAACTCGTGGCCATCTTGAACAGATTTTTATACTTGGATAACGGGGCAACACAGAGCGGAAGATTTAAGTGTCTCAATGCCTTATCATATCAGTATTTTTTACAGAATCATGATAACAGTGATATTGTTTTTAACACTACTGAGTAATATTGAATTAAATTCACCAAAACTTTGAGAAGAATTCACTTTGAGAACACCGATTGTCACTGTTATGGCAGACATATTCACAAAAAGGAAAAGAAAAAGAACAAAAGGGGGAAATAAACTTTTCAATAATATCATTACCAGCCATCTGAGCTGTTAGTCATTTGTTTCTTCAGCTATTTCTTTAACTCATTATTCTCTACAAGGATCTCTATAACCACTCATTACTTTCTTTAACAACAACTTTTGTTAAAAAGGTCTTAGAAACATGTAGAATTATCCATTAATTCTTGGGTACCTTCTCTAATGTGATGCAAACAGCCTAAATCTGTATACCTCATAAAATGCTGTACAATTGCTGAGACATATGTATATTTCTATTAAACCCATAGTTTCAAAGTTCGGAATCTCTGGAGATCAGGCTTACATGTTTTCATATCCACATGCATGTACTGATACATACTGATCGATATATCATTTTTTGCCAACATGATGCCATCATTTTAAATTAAAGACCATAGTTCATCCAGATCATTCAGGCCTCGTCTTGCTGTTCCATATTTCTCAATAAGTCTTGCATCCGTAGTGATCAGGTTTCTATTTAATAATTGTCCATCTTTAGTCGGGTGTATCACTTGCAAAACTGTCCACCAGATCTCATCTGGTTTATGGTTTAGTTCCTCATAATGTTCCACCAATGGTGCGCCTCTGATTACACATTTAATTATTGATCTGTGTTGTAGGATTCTAGTCTTTACTGATTGTGATGTTTGTCCAATATACACAAGTTCACACGGGCACTTGATACAATAGATCACGCTCTAAGTGTTGCAGTTAGAGAAGCATATTTGTCAATGTACTTGTCCATTTATCCTTATTTCATTAGTATCATTCGTAAATTGACAAGCTGTACAATTCTTACATCTGTAATGGCCTTGTAAAGGGGGCAATTGTAACATCATTCTCAAATCTTTTTTCTTTTCTGTAGGAAAGGTCGCTTTTACCCAAAGGTTCTGCAGATTTTGATTTTTGAAAGAAAATAAAGGTTTCTTAATTCTTAATCTGCTCAATATTCTCCAGTTTCTTTCAATGATTGATCTTATTTTGTTGGCTTTAGGGCTATAGGTCATAACACAAGTTAGGAGTGTCTTTTTTCCTTTATTTAGGAGTTAAAAGCAACTCTCTAGGTGTGTACCAGGCACTTTTAGAAGCAATTTTAACTATATTTTTTGGGTATCCCCTGTTCACCAATTTATTTGTCAACTCAATTGCATTCTCAAAATAGTCTTCCTTGTTACTACAATTTCTTCCAATTCGTAGGAGTTGGCCATAGGGTAAATTTTCTTTTAATGTTCTCGGATGACCGCTCAAAAAATGTAACAAAGTGTTACGGTCGGTCTGTCGGTTTTTTGTATAGACTTACTTCTAAATGGCCTTCTTTGGCTAATATCCATAAATCTAAAAAGTTAATTTTCTTACTATCACAATTCAGTGTGAATTTGAAATCTAGTGTACGTTGGTTGAGCCAATCATGGAAGGAGGACACCACTTCTTTCTCTCCTTCCCAAATCATTAGTATGTCGTCAATATATCTAAACCACTTTATAATGTTGTTTCTAAAGGGATTGGAAATTGCATACACCTACTTTTTCTCAAAATAATCCATGATAAGGTTCGCTATCTCTGGTGCAAAACTGCAACCCGTGGGTACTCCCTTTATTTGTAAATAGAAGCTCTCTTTATAATTAAAAAAAAGTTTAGTATGGAGCCAGCGCATAGCTCACGACACCAAATAGTGGCATGCAGGGGCACTGCTGTGAAAAATCTCTGGATCCAGTCTGGGGAATATTCTAAGGTTAGCAGTCTGTAGCTAAATTGAGTATCCACTAGGAACAGCATCTCTGGTTAGTGGCTTGTATAGGTAAGTACTGAAGTATATTACTCTGGCTGCACCCAGTCCATCACCATGCACACCTAAGTTTGGACCCAGCTATATTCAAATCAGTCTTGACCCTGATCCAATGGGAACAGTTGAGGCCGAACTGCCAAGCCAGGACCTCCCTGAACTGGACCACAAACAACCTAGGACCAGTTTCATCCTTGTTCTGGGCTTATCAGTCGTGTATACCATGGTTCCAGTAACAGTGTGAACAGCACCCACATCTGGCCATACCAATCCCACAGTTCTTCGATTAGGAAATGGTACTGCTCCGCAACTGTTCGGAGCCCTTGTATCATTCTCCAAAGCCAGTCTCTTTCTTATCATTGGAGCTGATTTGGATATTGAAAAGGTGAGGCTGTAATTCTTGGCTCCATCGGCCAACACCATGAAGGTCAGACAGGCTATGCTGAATATTTTGAGAATGTCCTCACTGGCACATGACTTGATATTGGAGGCGGATGTTCTTGCCCTTCTAAACAAAGTGACCTTACAGGTGGTTCCCTTCCCTTATGCCCTATGCTTCTTAGACCCTAATAATAGCAGATATCTGAGTACCATCCTGGTCCGTAGCCTTTTCAACCTTTTCATTCAGTTGGATAAGTTCAATATGCTGTCGATGGAAATTCATTGGTGTCCCTGGATGCCCAATTTAATCTGCCAATTCTGCCTGCTAACATGTGTTGCCAGAGAGTCACTCCAGAGTCTCAGGGCTGCCACTTTTTCATTGTGCTGCTTGGACAGACGACTGCTCTGTGAGTAGTCTGAGGCTACCGTTCATAACAGAGGTACTAGCACGATCCTTGTGCAGGATTTTCTACCTCCTTGGCGATTGGTGATATAGTCGATATGATTCTCATGCTTCCGGCTCAGACACCGATCCTGCTTATGCAAGTCCTGCACTTGTTAGGCCTGATGTCTTCATGCATCCTGTTGGTGTCACACGTGTGATGGTCGATGACAGCCTTTCACTGGTGCCTAAAAAAGCAATGCTGCTACCATCAGGACAACCTCTGAGCTTGGGTGTGGATTTTCAATTCTGTCAACCATATAACAGCACTGATGAATGTGCACCTTCAATTTGTTGGTGGAGCAGCTCTGAAGTCCTCCACAGTTTTTTTTTTACACTTTATTTTTGAGTTTTAGCAACCATATACAGAAATAGAATTACAGAGTTATTTGGCATGGCACAACCAACTCCAGGCTCGGAATACAATGAAGTGACTCACAAGTTTGATGATCCGGGTTATAGTCAGGGTTATAGTGATACAAACTAATGACCAGACATTACAATCGGTGAAGGTATGATGTTAGTGCACAATTTGCAAGTGCCTCTCCCCTGCCCAAGGTAAGAATACATACTGGTATAACCGCCTCCAGATCAAACGACAACCTCACCCTTGTCTTCTCTGGTCAGCTCTTTCTCATGCGATTAAGCCAGGTAGGCCTGATGTGTCTCCCATATATCTTTGGGGTGGCTACACACCGGCTGTAACTCACGGTACAGATCTGACTGCATGTTGCAGTAGACCATGTCCACATGCCAATCTTTGAGAGTCAGGAGTGGCCCTCAAGGCCAGCGCATTGCTATTCTACGCCTAGTAAGCAGTAACCCCATGGCCACCAATCGCCTAGAGGATGAAGTGATATTCTTGTCATAACCTAACAGCGCAAGTAAAGGGGTCCCCAGAATGAGCTCTCCCGTAATCTCTCCAAGTTCCACCAGGACTGTTTGCCAAAAAAACTACACTCCTGTGCAGAACCAAGCCACATGGGCAAACTTTGCATCCTCTGCAGCTCATCTGGGACAGCTGGCGGTGTCACGTAATCCATACCGACACAAGGAAGCTGGCGTATAATACACTCTATTAAAGCACGTGAAATGTATCAGCCTGTGACGGCTATTCAGTGAGTCTAACTTTACTGAAGGCTTCCCATGGTGTTGCAAATTTCGCCACTCAACCAGTATTGGTGCAAAAGAAGTCCTCTACAGCTTGCGTGAGCTCCTCTTTAAAGACAAAGCATCTAGGAGGGAGTACAGCGTTATCATAATTAGGCCCATGTGCACCCAAAATTATCCTTAAAACAGTGCGCTATCACATACCTGCCACCTGGGCCCACGGGGAGCGATGGCGCATCTTTGCAGCTGCCCAGCCCTGAAGAAAGAGGAGCACTTGTTTCAAATCCCCGAAGACTGTCACCTTCCCGTCGACCAGGACCCCCAGACAGGTAGATTAGAGCATGCAGTAGTCCAGCTGTAGTTCCTGCAGTTTGCACATGACCGAGATGAACTGCCTGTGACCCTCCTGGACCTGCTGTGTGAAATCTAGGTAAAGCAATAGTTATGTGCCCTCATGATGGAGCACTTTAAACTCCCTGGCCTTGTGAAGAGCTGCATCCTGGGCCCTGTAATTCAAAAGTCTTGCAATGATGGCAAGAGGTCTCGCACCAGGCACCAGGCGTGGCACCAAGGAGTTGTGGGCGCCCTAAACCACAAATTGTCTGAGAAAGTCTCACTCCCTAGTAGGGTGATAAGAAGTTGCTCGTAACGTTCCACGTTGCTGATGTTTGTGGATTTGCCCAGCTTTCTCAAATTGCTGTAACGAGGTCTAGCCACAAGATCCGCAGCTTTAGCCTGTAGTGTAAGAAGCACTTTGTCCACCCGTTTCTGGTTTGTTAACGCTGCAACCTTCAAATCCTTGGCCTCCGACGCATGCCTCTCGACCAAATCCAGACGCTCAGCTTGCTTATCCAACCGCTCTGTCCTGTAAGAAAGGGCATCTATCTTGCCAACTATCTTGGTAAGACTGTGTTGCTTAGCTGTTAGAATCTGTCTCAGTTCGCTTCCCACCTCAGGATACCTATCGTCTCGGCTGGCTCCGAGGCAGCCACTCTGTCATCTCAGGCCTTGGGAGTCTTCCTCTGAGCAAAGTTCAATTTTGGCTGTGACTTGTCTGTTTTGCCCATGGTGTGTTGATGACTTGACGTGCACTTCTGCAAAGTGTTCCAGGTGTGGCAGTGAGGCAGGCAGCAGCGCAAATGAAGGACCAAGCAGTGCCACTACGTTCTCTGACTGGGACCGGCAGGGAATAATCTACTGAAATTGTCAGTGCCTGGGGACTGGCCTGCCCAGAATACCTGCAATTGATGGGACTATCAGTTGGGAAGAGCGGGCAACCAACCGGCAAATCACAGCCTTCAATGGTCGCCGGGGGCTCGCACCTGAAACTCCCCACTCCACCTACACCGGACTCCAAGGATGGAAAAAAAGAAATTTCCCATAGCAGGCAGACAATTGCAGAATAGCTCTCCATGTAGCAGAACCAAGGACTCTTGCCCAGACCCATGCCATGCACAGAATCAGAAACTATATCATCCACTCTCCGGTATCAAGTTGATGGAGTCAGGTATAGGAACCCACTGGCACAGAGCAGACGGCATCAACGAGACAAAATTAGCTATGGTAGATCTCACTCAGTGGGAGCAGCATGCAGGGGCCAGGCCCCTACCACAAGAACGTCCACATCTCCGGCTCCTCCATCATGCAAGGCTTCATTCAAGATGGACTACAGGTCTCTCTACTCCTCCTGGCAGCCCTTATTATTACCTATGGGACCCTCACACCCCCATGGAGGCCTCAAGCAGTCCCACGGGATCTTCACCAAGATAGTGGCCCAGGCAACACTCCGATGTCCCCCAGCATGTTTCAGGGGTACCCACCAGAGGCATCCCAACTGCAGCATAATCCTCTCTGATGCAGCATAGGAGCAATGTCTGAGGCTGCAGACCTCAATGCAGCATAGCTTCAGTCCCCAGGGGTGTTTTTGGTGGCCACTGGTAGCAGGAATGGAACTTGGCAAAATGGACCCCACAGGCTGTGTAAAGGGCTTCCTTTGGTCCAGTAAACACTACACCTAGTTTGCAGCTCCAGCCACGTGAAGTGTGACTGGACTGCCTGAGGGAAACCAGGCTGGCAGAGGAGCAGTGTCAAAAAATGCAACACGGGACGGCTTCAGTCCCTGGGGGTGGTCTGCTGTATCAGGGTTGGGGCTATTTTAAGTGGGGCCCTTAGGCTGCGTGCAGGTCCTCCTCTGTCCCAACAAATGCTGCACATAGGTGCCTAGCCACTCAAGGCACGACCAGGCCACACTAACAGGGACCAGACCACGCCAAATGTACTTTTGAGGCTCCGGTCAGCCCCCTTCGCATGCAGCAACATGTGCCCCCACTGCATTTGGCAGCCAACAGTCCACGGTGGTCCCACACACCCTCAGAGCTCCAAGTGCCATACTTGTCCCCATTTGTGTGGAATACCCTCACTGTAGGCCGCACAACAAAACTTGGGTCTAATGTGGAATTCTGGACAGCAGCTGCACCCAGAAGACAGTTTTACAGCACACACTCGGGAAATGGTGATTCACGGGCTGCGATGGCGGTCTCAGATCGGTTCTGAGCACCAGGATGTTTCAGGATTGTGTCATGGCCAAAGAAGCTCACTTAGAAGTCTGCCATCTTTGAGCCCCGCAAGCTCCACCCCAAAGTCCTTCACAGTTGCAAACAACCTTAATCACGGACACCGCACAGAGGTTTGAGCTTTCATATGGGAGACAACACAGTACAGGGACTTTGTCCTGCGTTGCAGCACCTCTTTCACATTAATGTGTTGGTGCTGTGAACAGTCCATCTTGCTACAAATACCTTCCTCTCCTCCATCTCAGGGACTACCATTCAAGTTCTCTCGGTCAATACCAATACATGAACAGTCAGAGCAATGTGGTGATATGGGCCCTGTGTTGTGCGGGAGTTTGACTATGGCATGACTAGGCATTTTCCTAGTAGTGGCATACATCTCAGGCACCCTAAACATAATAGCAGATGCTTCCTTTAGCCACTTCCAATAATGAAAAAGTGATCTTCACCAAAATGGGGTGTCAATGGCAAGATCTTGTTACCAAGGTCGAGTGCAGGAAATGTCCTTGATTTTGCAGATTGGCCTTCCCTGTGAATGGTTCAGTGGGCTATATTCTATAGGTCATGGGGCCTGCTTTACGCATTTCTGCTGATCCCTTTTCTGCTGAGAGTCCTGCAGAAGGAGTGGGAGGATTGAGCTCAGCTGATCCTGATCACCCTGAAACTGGACAAGGATGATTTGGTGCACTGATCTATTGGAACTCAGGACTCTACCACACAGGTCCTTCATGGAGATTGAGCAGAACCAATTGGAGTGCTCCTGCTTCCCGCTTCAAGTTGCAGAGGTGATATTGGCTTCCTGGAGACCCATAACAAAATCCTTCTGATAGAAACCCCTACATGTGGATTCCTCACCTTATGAATACCCCAGACTCCAGATTGGATATGGACAATTTTCTACAGCAATTTCCTTCTGCATTGGTAGATGACATTATGTGGCTCCTGATAGGTTCCTCCTGCCCTAGATGTGATGTCAGGGCCACTATATCCATGCAACCTACATGCACTGTTGGTATTTTCTTTCTTTCTGCACCTTCCGACATGGTTCCAGAGCTCAATCGGTTTCTGTCTGAATTTCTATCATTAAAATAATTCCACGGTGCTAGTGTTATGTCACCTCTGAAAACCACAGGGTTCAAACTGTTGCATAGACTGTAAATGTCAAATATCTGTGGCAGATACCCAAGAAGAATGCCTCTCGTGTCTTGCCTCCAAACACAACTGTGTGTTGTGTGACTGCTGTATGAAAGTGAATCAGAAGCCCATCCGTGATTGCACAGACAAACTTGCCTTCACAGACCTCTGAAGGAAGCCGAAGAAGGCCCAGTCACTCTTGAATTAGAGGTTGCGGATGTGCTCCCACCACTGAAGTGGATCTCACAGACGATCATCATCAAAGTCATGAAGCTCAGGTAAGTCAGAAAAGTCCAAGAAACACAACAAATTCAAACATGGCTTTCCTTTGCCCAGCCACTCCCAGCACTGGGAGTTGAGTGATACTCAGCATACCTTTGGGCCACAGAATCGCTATGCCCTTTCAAAGCTGATCCCAACTATGCTCCCTATGTGCCGTGACTTCCCTAGGCCATCGATAATGCCACAACAGCTCTGTGAGGTGTAAACGGCCATAGACAACATCATTGGTATTCCCCTGGAAACCTCTGGAGTGCCTTAGACCCTATGAGTCTGAGGCGGCCTCCAGTGGTGTTATCACTGGTAGATCCATGCCCAACACTGACTGCACCCCTCAACCTGAGGTCTGCCCCATCCTTAAGCTCGGTTCCACCGAATTCGTCTCCCACACAACATTCAACGCCACCTTTGGCATTGTGAAAGAGTCCGCCAACCCAAGTGCAGCCAGCAGTTTTATTAGACTTAGAAACTCTACCAAAACTCTCCCTGAAGTCACGGGCACAGATAATCCACTATTATCTCCCATTCCAACTCAGAACACCATTATGATGATGACAATCCTGAAGATGGGAGCCCTTCTGATGATTAAAACTTGTTTTTGGATTCACAGGATGCCAGTGGTTTGGACACATAACCAGATATTAGTTTTTCCTCCCCAAATCATGCCACTGCCATGGAAGAATCTGTCTCTTTTGCCACAGTGATTCAGAGAGCTGCAGAAGTCTTTGACCTCACCCTACTTTACTAATATCCTGACTGAGGTCATTCTTTCAGGTCAAACAAATCAGGAACCGCTTCTCCCTTTTAATGAAACCCTGTCAGACATACTGATTGGCACCTAGGCAAAGCAAGGATCTTGTTCCCCAGTCAATAGACAGGTTACAAGGTAACATACACCTGTCCCCAGGTATCTGGACTTTCAAATCCAGCACCCCACTCCAGAAAGCCTTATGGTGGAGGCGTCTAAGTAGAGTCAACCCAACGCCTCCCTCATGACTCCACTAGGCAGAGAGTCAAAACGGAATGAAACATTTGCCAAGTATATGTTCTTATCAGCCAGCCTTTGTCACGGTTTCGGGCGGGGCTGATCAGGACTTTGGTTGGGACACCCCTTGAGGTCACCGAATATCCTAAAGAGGTAGTACACTGGGGCAGAGGAGCAGCTAAAGGCATACACGGAATGGACAGCTACGGATAGGCACAGGAAACAGGAAAGTAAAAGCAGAGCAACCCTTGTGTGAACAAACAGGAAACGGATTACCAGTGGACAAACACGCTGGGGTTGTACACAGAGTAAGGCGCAGAACCTCCCACAGTGACAGGGAATCTCAATGCCTCTGTGCAGTTTGCTCTTACAGATAGTCACCCTGCCAGCCCCATAGAAAGGAGGCAGCAGAAGTGATTCTGTCTCTGGACCCTAGAGCACAAACAAGGATAGTACTTACATACACAGGACACGCTCTTGTGGGTCCAGCTGGAAACACAGTGGCGATTCCTGAGAAAACAGCAATAGCACACTGTCACTGTTAGGCACGAAATACAACGTATAACACTGGACAAGGATGGGGGCTGGAATTGCCTCCTGGAAACCAGGAGCCAACCCCAGTACACAGGAGGACACGTATACACTGGTGAAGACTGATAGAACACTTACCAGACACAAAGAACCAAGAAGAAACAGAAACAGAAGGGAACAAACCAAGAGGCAGAGGCAAGAACTAGGAACAGGCTCAGGCTGAAGCAAAGGCGGGACTAGGACTTGAAAACAGGGCGCAAACTTCTGTCTGGGACAGACAGAGACAGGACTGGGAAACTGAGAACCGGCTCTGGCTGGAACAGGCAAGGACAGGACTGGAATACAGGGAGTAGGAAATGAGCAGTAAACAGGACTGGGAAACAGAGAGAAGGTTCAGGCTGAAACAAGGCAGGAGCAGGGCAGAGAAACAGGGAGCAGGCTTTGGAAGAAACAAACAGGTACAAGGCTAAGAAATAGGGAGCAGACTCTGGCTGGAAAAATCAGGAGCAGGGCAGAGAAACAGGAAAAAGGATCAGGCTGGAACAGGAGCAAAACTGGAACACCATCCGACAACGGGTCTGTAACACAAAGGAATTGAAGTCCGATGCACGACAGGGAGTTTGAGGAAATGGCTGCTTATAAGCAGTTCCAAGCTGGGCTGCACAGGAGAGGTTTCAGGTGTGTGTGGTTTCGGACACTTGCAAGTCCTGGAGGAGAGGATCCAGTGAAAAGGAGCAACTGGACTTCTCCCATTGAAAACAATGGGAAACAGAATCCGGGTTTTCCTGACTACCAAGCTGTGCATTATGGGATTTGCAGTCCCAAGAAGCAAATGTAGTCCTACACAAGTGTACCATGGAGAAAAGAGAAACAAACAGGAGTCAGCAAGGGACTCTAGATAGGTGTTCAAGGTGATTCCCAGGCTTCTGACAGTCCCCTTACAGCGCCCCGTGGAAATGGGACGACCGAGTCGTAACAGTATACCCCCTCCCACCAGTCTGCTCAAGAAGAGAAGGTGATCCTTTGGCTGAAAAAAGTTGAAGAGGAAAAGCCACAGCAAGAAAATCCAACACCAACATTGGTTGATAAGTTTACAGTCCTGCCACAGATGAATCATCCAATGAGCAAAGCATGTATTAATACCCATATGGGCTCCGATGTCTTTCCTCTCTATTGTTCGATTGATATGGGAGGAGTGCATGGAGTTGGTTTCTGGTGAAGTAGATTCAGGAGCAAGGAGATCTGGAATGGCATTACGGGCAGTTATCTTTATGACATTAGTTTCCTGTTCAATACTTTCCTCTTTGGAGGAGCTGATTGGTGTATTAGTAACTGTCAGGTCTGTAACACCTTCTGACAAGCAGGATTTGTCTGTTTCTGCAGCAGTATTTGCATCGATTGTGGTCTGAGGCTTGCAAAGCATAGAGACTTGGGAGACATGGGTAACTGGTGTTCTCAAGGTAAACATGAAAAAGTCAGAATTTTCTTTCATCTTGGATGACTTCGGAGTATCAAATTCAGGAGGAACAAGAGTTTTCATGTCTTTAGAAACTGGATTAACATCTGAAAATGTAGAAGTTCCACAAACTAATTCTTTGGGGTGATCTTCAGACAAGACTGAGATTTCATCATTGCAAGTGCTCTGTGGTGTATTCATGGTATCAGAAATGGTTTCTTTGCAAAGCGTTTCTACTACAGGTAGTTGATCTTCAGCTCTGTTAACACTGAAAGGTTGTTCTTTGAATTGAAATAGAACTGGAGTCTCTTCAGAAATCGCCTCTACATTGTTATCTAAAGCTTCAGCTTTAGCCTTTGAATTGATGATGGTTTCTTGCAATAAAACACTAAGAACAGTACTTATCATCAGATCTTCGAATACAAGATTCAAATTCAAGTCTTTAGTTTTAGTGGGAAATATTACATCTTTCAGCACTTGAGCTTTGGTTTCAGATTGCTGGTTTTCAGGAGTCTTTAGTTTCAGGGACACAGCAGGTGACGTTGGTGTGGCTGATTTTACATCAAGATCAGATACCGGTAGCTCAGAGATCTGTTCTTCACTAATTGTGGAGCTGGAAACAGGATACACATTGACAGGGATCAGCAGGTCAGGGTCAGTGGTTGAGGCTGCAACTGTGTCCAGTTCTAGGTGAAGGATCTCATTTCTTATGACAGGCTGTTTAATTTCAGATTGCTGGCTTTCTTCCTTGTCTGAAATTTCCACGGTTTGCTTTGACACAGAAGAGATTCTTAAACTTTCTGAGAAGTCTATTACATTCTTAGTAATTGCGGGTATTTCTTCACGGTCAGAAAAATCCATTAGTTCACTTGAAACAGGAACTGTCTCTTTATTGTCTGAAAGTTCTATGATATTGTTTGAAAGGGCAGGAGTATCCCAACAATCTGAAAATTCTGGTGTGTACGTCATTTGAACAGCACTATCTGCAGGTTTGTTCACGGCAAGGCAGGAACCACTGTCATCACTAGATTCAGATTCTTCAACACTGTTGCACAACTTGCCATTAATCTCCAATAAAGTCATGTCTTGGTTTCTTAAGGTGCAGCTATTGGAGTCTGCATCAGAACTCTTCTTCCTTTGGCTTTATTTGTTCTGATAGAGGGGCTGAGACACTTCCCTCTGAAGACTCTGATCCATCCTTTGAATCAAGAGGTGTCAAATCTCTCAGAGATTCAATCAACTGTACAGGAATTTTCACTGGAGAACTACAGGCTGAGAGAGAGTCTGAAGAAGAGGCTGATATATTTATAACTGGAGCTGTCTTTTGACTGTCATTAATAGAAGGGACAATCTGCTCTATAGAAGTCTTTGGAGAGGCGCACAAAGTAGCATACTGTTCTTTAAGCCAAAGCTGGTGATCATTTTCTTTTTTCAGGTTTTCAAATTGCCTTGCAGTAGTTTCCATCAGCTGCTCTGTTACTTCTTCTACCTTACAGATAAACAGAATGTCTGGTTCTGGCAACAGTGAAATATGCATTGATGAAAAGAGCCCACGGGCAAGATTTCTAGTGTATGTTATAACATATTCATCATAGAAGTCCAATATCTGCCTTTTAATCTGCCAAAACTGCTCTTTTAGTGTGTGTATGTCCATATTGTTATCAAACCCACTCAGAATAGAAAAGGGTTTAGCAGAGCTTTTAGGGATTGAGACTGGTGTATTATCATCTAGTTTGGGAAGAGCACAAGCCTTATGAGTGGAACTAAGGAATCCCACAGTCTTTACTGATCCATTTGATACAGGGTCTAGCCTGCTGACTTGAAAGCTCTGAGGGACTGAAAGGTCTTTATAAGAGTCAGCACTGCACTTTGAATTCTGAGAAACTGGCCTAGATGGGCTGAAGCACTCAACAGAAAACAAGGGAATCCCTAGTGTGGCTTCTTGAACAGTGTCAGGGTTCTTTGTTTTGGCAGAGTGCTGGAAGTGAATTTGGGATGCGCTAGCATGAGGCAAGGAATTAACCAGTTTTTCTTGAGTGTGAGTGTCTTGTGCAGAGGTAGCAAAAGCACTTCCACGGTTACGAACATTCTTACTGGCTTCAGCTAATAGATATTGCAAAAACTCATTACGTCCTTGTAATTCTTCTACAGACAGGGACTGGGGGTCATAGCCACAAATAACATAATAGTCTATCATTGAAAGATTAGCAAGCCACTCAGTATAGTACTGAACTTGCAAGTTATGGTTTTCTTTAACAAGTCTATCCTTTAAACTAAGGTCTTTTTTAGAGGATTTCAGAGAATGTTTAGGCTTAGAAAGGGGTGTCTTAACATGATAGGAAAGCCCTTTAGGTTTGTGTGTGCCTTTACTGCCAGGGGAGCTTGAAATGTTTGGGTCGTGCATTCTGTCACGGTTTCGGGCGGGGCTGATCAGGACTTTGGTTGGGACACCCCTTGAGGTCACCGAATATCCTAAAGAGGTAGTACACTGGGGCAGAGGAGCAGCTAAAGGCATACACGGAATGGACAGCTACGGATAGGCACAGGAAACAGGAAAGTAAAAGCAGAGCAACCCTTGTGTGAACAAACAGGAAACGGATTACCAGTGGACAAACACGCTGGGGTTGTACACAGAGTAAGGCGCAGAACCTCCCACAGTGACAGGGAATCTCAATGCCTCTGTGCAGTTTGCTCTTACAGATAGTCACCCTGCCAGCCCCATAGAAAGGAGGCAGCAGAAGTGATTCTGTCTCTGGACCCTAGAGCACAAACAAGGATAGTACTTACATACACAGGACACGCTCTTGTGGGTCCAGCTGGAAACACAGTGGCGATTCCTGAGAAAACAGCAATAGCACACTGTCACTGTTAGGCACGAAATACAACGTATAACACTGGACAAGGATGGGGGCTGGAATTGCCTCCTGGAAACCAGGAGCCAACCCCAGTACACAGGAGGACACGTATACACTGGTGAAGACTGATAGAACACTTACCAGACACAAAGAACCAAGAAGAAACAGAAACAGAAGGGAACAAACAAAGAGGCAGAGGCAAGAACTAGGAACAGGCTCAGGCTGAAGCAAAGGCGGGACTAGGACTTGAAAACAGGGCGCAAACTTCTGTCTGGGACAGACAGAGACAGGACTGGGAAACTGAGAACCGGCTCTGGCTGGAACAGGCAAGGACAGGACTGGAATACAGGGAGTAGGAAATGAGCAGTAAACAGGACTGGGAAACAGAGAGAAGGTTCAGGCTGAAACAAGGCAGGAGCAGGGCAGAGAAACAGGGAGCAGGCTTTGGAAGAAACAAACAGGTACAAGGCTAAGAAAGAGGGAGCAGACTCTGGCTGGAAAAATCAGGAGCAGGGCAGAGAAACAGGAAAAAGGATCAGGCTGGAACAGAACAGGAGCAAAACTGGAACACCATCCGACAAGGGGTCTGTAACACAAAGGAATTGAAGTCCGATGCACGACAGGGAGTTTGAGGAAATGGCTGCTTATAAGCAGTTCCAAGCTGGGCTGCACAGGAGAGGTTTCAGGTGTGTGTGGTTTCGGACACTTGCAAGTCCTGGAGGAGAGGATCCAGTGAAAAGGAGCAACTGGACTTCTCCCATTGAAAACAATGGGAAACAGAATCCGGGTTTTCCTGACTACCAAGCTGTGCATTATGGGATTTGCAGTCCCAAGAAGCAAATGTAGTCCTACACAAGTGTACCATGGAGAAAAGAGAAACAAACAGGAGTCAGCAAGGGACTCTAGATAGGTGTTCAAGGTGATTCCCAGGCTTCTGACAGTCCCCTTACAGCGCCCCGTGGAAATGGGACGACCGAGTCGTAACAGCCTTGCACATCAATCAGTCAACAATAGCTGTTTCCTGGGGAGCTACTGGCATGTGTTATGGGACAGAGAGGGGTGGACATCTTACAAGCTGTCCCTAATGACATCCAACAGATCTTTTATGCCTCTTTATCGATGACCAGGACACAGCAAAGTAATCCATATGTTCAGGTCTGGACACTACTGACTGGGTAGGGCAGTTAGCACCAGTGTAGTGCTTTAGCACCACACCTAATTTTGCTCCACTGGCTTCTCAAACAGTGTCCATCAATTTGTATTGGACATGCCATTCGATAGCTCTAGGCTCTCTTGAGCCAAGGTGGACTCAGCCTTTGAGAGATTCAAAGAGAGTAAGGCCGTTGCCTGCTCTCTAGGCCTAGAACTACCCATTCAACAGTTCCCCAGCAACGGTGACCCTTTCAGGGCTTTGGGAATGGGATACCAGCAAACTCCAGAGTGCCCTTGAGCAACAGCCTGCCTTTCAGTCCTTTCGAGGTAGAAGCAGGGGTTCAGGCCGACAGCTTCGAGACCCCCAGTGGCAAAAAACAACCTCCCCCATGGCTGCCCAAATCGCTTTGTCTTCCTCTGCACTGCAAGATCACCCATTAGGAGGTCGCATCACTTTCTACCTTCCCAGGTGGAGAAGCATCACATCCGACTAATGAGATCTCCAGATTGAGGCATATGGTTAATCCCTACCCCTCATCTCACATCTCCCAGACATGCCACCCATACCACAACACCCCTGAAGGACCACTTGTACATCCTGTGAACAGATGTTCAAGCTTTCTTGACCAATGGAACCATAGAGAGGGTGTCGTCGTCAGAGATCGGTACTGGCTGTCACTCCCATTATTTTCTGGTACCTAAAAATGATGTAGGCCTACATCCTATCCCAGATCTGCGCCCTATGAATATCTTTCTCCAGAAAGATATATTCAAAAGGTCAATCCTGCCACAAGTTCTCTCTGCCCTGGATCCAGGAGAATGTATGGTGGCTTTGATCTGTAGGACACCTATTTTCACATCCCCGCCCTGCAATTCCACAGATGTTACCTGCAGTTCCATGTAGGTCAAGAGCACTTTCAGCCTCCGTGCTCCCCTTTAGCCTTATCAGTGCACTTTGGTGATAGTTGGGGTTGCATCTGATCAGCAGAGGTTGGGAACACCATTCTTTCCATGCCCCCATAAATTGTTGCTAAAGGCGACTCACTTCAAACAATCATAAACCACCCCCAGGAGACAACAAAACTTTTGACACCTCTGTGATTTTCTGTCAACGTGCAAAAGTCACACCTGACTTCTTCCCAGAGGCTCTCTTTCATCAGAGTCATCCTGGAAACAGTGCTGTTTTGGATCATTTCTCTGCATCAACGAGCCCAGGACATTTGGACTATGAGTCTGGTGTTTCAACCTTTGACTTGGGTCTCTGCAAGAGCTGCTCTGAGGCTTCTTGGCTAGATGCATCTTGGTAGGAGACCACATCATGTGGCACATAAGGCTCTGCAGTGGGATATAAAGTCTCTGTGGGCTCAGCACCAAAGAAACTCTGATTGGATTAGGGTGTAGGAAGAGACTGTGAAAGGTCTGCAATGTTTATTGCTGGACAGCAATTGGACTCTCTCCCTACCCCTACCCAGCTCAAATGGTAATGGCTGATGCATTGTTACTGGGTTGGAGAGGCCATCTGGGAGATGCAGAGATCAGAAGATTCTGGTCTCTGGTGGGAACACCACCTGTCAGAAAAACTATTGCCAGCGTTGTTAAGATTCCTCTTTTTCTTGTACCCACGTTGGTTGCAGCAGCGTCCTCACTCCCAGTGGCTCTTGCGGAGGCTGCCACTCAAATCTGCAAATCTTTGTGAGGTCAGTGCGCTAGTGTTTCTACCTTAGTCTTGTGCTGAAAACTTCCCTCCAGCTGTTTCTCTCTGGAAGCCTTGCACTTCAACTGTCATCCTGAAGAGAAGGAGCAGTGTTCCTGAGGTGCTTTGTTTCATAGAGAATTGCTTCCAGTTTTGAGTAATTAATTATTTTTCTTGTTACGGTGTGTACACCAGCTACTTTTTCTCTTTTGAAGAAGCTGAATTTTGTCCTTCTTACAACAACTGGCTATCAGCTTTCTGAGGAGAGTTCTTTGGCTTAACAGAACTTCAAGCAACTGCAGTAAGGAATCCTTTTGTATGATTTCCAGACTTGACAATATATATGTACATATATATTCAAGAACTCTTTGCTTTGCCGACTTGTCAGTCTTAGAGACAAACCTCCGGGCTCAGACTAATTCCTAGAGAGATTGATTGAGAGAACTAAACCTTGAGAAGGAGGTTTTGTTTCCTGTCAAAGACATTAGTAGTTTGTATATTTGTGAACTTTTGAACTGTTCTCCAGAGAACCTTGGAAACCTCTGACTCCTGGAGAAAAGAAGATATTAAGTTAACATTGTTCTCTTAGAGAGAGGCTAGTCTCTCAAAAGATCCAGGTTAGGAGAGCAATAGAATTGGGTGAATGTGAATGGCTGTACAGTTGAATGCACAGTATTAATTTACTTATCTATGCTCTTATCACCTGACTGCAGGTCCTTCGTTTAAAGAAATCCCAATAAGAAGAAAGGTGCAGGTTTTCTGAGAGTCACACACTGAATATCCTATCTTCAAGCTGGAAACACAGGCTGGAACTGGATCTAGAGGTGGTCTCTCTTTTTCTGTTCCCATTCCCCATTCCCCTTTCCCTCTAGCAGATGCAGGGTTCAGATAATCAGTTAAAGTCTGAGCACACATCTGTTGGAGGGAGTTGGGTAAAAGGCATCTGCTTCTGTGGAAGTTTGATTTAGTGGGAAATCTTGTGACACCACCTCCACATTAACCTGTTGGAGTTAGGGGCGATTTGCCTGGCACTCAAGGCTTTCCTCCCATCCATTAAGGGGGTGCAGGTCCTTACGGACAACACCACCTTCATGTTGTCCTGCAACAAACAGGGTGTGGTTGGGTAGTGGGTCTTTTGCTGAGTCATCATGGCTTCTCTTTGATCATACAACACCTACCAGTATCTTTAAATGCCAGGGCACTGGAACTCAGCCTTCGTTTTCTGGTAGTAGGAAGCATTGGCCCCGTTTGGACCTTTTTACCACCACCAAGAAAGCACAGTAACAAGTCTTTTGATCACTGGAGTTGCTAAGACAAATCTCCTGCAAAGATGCCTTTTAGTTGGAACGGTGCTCGGACGCTTATATGCCTTTCTGCATCTAACTCTTGTGCCTAGATTCATGGAAAAGATCAGAAACCACTGGGCCGGTCATCCTGTGGCTCTGAATTGGGCTATGAGAGTGTGGTATTCAGGATTTCTGGCCATTAGCCTCTCTCCTCTCATTCAACCTATGCTTCTGGAGGACCTTCTTTTGCAGCATCAGGGTAGAGTTCTGCATCCTGCCCTACACAACCTACCCTTCCACACATAGAGATTGAGTGGCAACCGTAAAGTGCTTTTGACTTTCCTGAAATAGTGGATGTCATACTGCAGCTAGGCTTCCATCCACGAAAATGATTCATGCTGGATGCTGGGACAATTTGGTCAAGGCATATCCAGTCCCTGCAAGCCCAGTGATCTTTGTAGAAATCACCTGTTGTGATACACTTCCTAAAAGTGTTGACTCACATGTTTCAACCAAAACCTTTTGTGATGTCCCAGTGGGATCTGAATTTGACTCTCACATTTAACTGTTGTGCACCCTATTTGAGCCAATGCACTGTTGTCCTCTATGGTTACTAGCCCTGAACACAGTGTTCCTAATAGCTATTGTGTCAGACCATCTCATTCACAAGCTAAAAGTACTCTCTGCCCAGCAACGGTTCTTTCCTGACAAACTAGTATTAGAACTCAAGAGGAATTATTTCTTAAAGTTGTCATGCCCTTCCTCATTGGGCAGTCTATCACCCTGCCAGTATAATTTGCCCCTCTTAATCCACTCACGGAAGAACATCGCTTAGACCCCAAGAGAGCTCTGAGCTTTAACATTGATCACACCAGAGACCATCGTGTGGACGGTCAGCTCTTAAATGGTTTCTCTGGAACAAAGAGAGGAAAAGGAATGCAGAAATGGACCATATTCAGATGGATTGTCCTTTGAAATAGGATCTGCTACGGATTGGCCAAGAAATAGCCTCCTAAAAGTCTATGGACTCATCCTTTCACGATCAAGGCTGACACCACTGTGCTGATGGATGGGTTCCCTGTCTTGGACATCTGCCAGTCTGCTACACAAGCATCAGTTCACAAGTTTACGAAGCACTATTGCTTGCACAGACATGTCTGGTGGGAGGTGCATTTTGTCTACTTGATCCTGCAGGGATTTCTGGTCTTAGCCATTCCACAGACCCACCACCTGGGCAAGTACTTCTTTGTTATCTATTCACAAGGTGAGGAACCAGGGGTTAGATGTATCCATCAAAAGAACAAGTTAATTACCTTCTTTACCAATCCTTAGGGTCGATGCTCTATGTAACTGCAAATTCCTCACTGACACACCCTTCTCCCCATTCTGTGGAATGGACTCCTTTGGTTTGTATTGAAAAGATTCCACTCAGAGATATGCACACTGGCACAATCTGTCATTGAAGGCCCTGCACCCACCATCGGGGACAGATATCAGAAAGAAGCCGATGTCGATGTGCTGAAGTAGCAGCTATATTGTAGCCTCGACGTCAGTTCTGTGACAGAACAGATCAGACATGGAGCTACCTCTCAGCGTGTGAGGGAATTACTGAGGAAAATCTCTGGATCCAGTTTGGTGGGTGTGAGTATTTACAAGGTGAGGAATCTGCAGTTAGAATGAGTATCCACCAGAAAGTTTGTTACGGAAGATAAGTAACTTGCCCATCTCTAGAATGGCATATCGCTTGTCGTGGTAGACTTTGAGAAGAGGGATGTGTCAGTGTGGCCTGGAATTACCTGTGGTGTTACAACAGCTAAAACAACTTTTATTTTCCTCCTATGAATTACCAGATTTAGAATTAGGTGTCCATTAGAGCCATACATAACAATACAGTTTAGAGATAAAGAACCTTAAGATCCAAGAACAAGGTTTTATAAAAAATAGAAAAAATACTCTTAAGGTTATACAAGAATTAGAAGAGTGAAATTTAGGAGGTCAAAGGTTACAAATGAAATTAGAGACAATGAAGAAGAGATGAGAGGACAGTACTCTATTGAAGGTTGTTAATACCCTATCCCATTTGACTAAAATCATGTTACATATAATAACAATTTAATACAAATTTCCCAGAGCAACCATGGAATAGTCTTTTGGGATTAAAAAAAAGCTGGCAGCCACATGTTTTAGTCTATTAAGACTTCTTAGAAAAGTCTTTAAGATACTTCCTTTTCAAGCCAAAAGACTAATCACACAGGGTCTCAAAATTTCACGCCTGGACTATGGAAATATCCTCTATCTGAGTTCACCTCGATATGTATTAAAAAGACTTCAGATGGTGCAGAACGCAGCAGCGGCCTACTTATGAAGATTCACAGACACCTGTCCGTAAAACCTGCTTTAGTTTCCCTTCACTGGCTGCCTGTGGAACAACGGATCAACTTCAAGGCCCTCACTGTTTTGCAGAGAGCTCTGCATAATAAGGCTCCAGCCTTCATTAAACAGATTGCAGCACCCTACATCCCTCAAAAGGTTCTTAGATTCTCGACGGCCTCCCTAATTAATGTTCCACGGATTAATAAAGCAAGATGGGGAGGCCGATCTTTAGCATTTAGAGCCTCAGATCTCTAGAATTGCCTTCCCTTGGAGCTTCGCCAGGATAGTCAAGGAATTTCCTTTTGTAGGAATTTGAAGACCCTTCTGTTCACAGCATAAGTTGCCTCCTTGTCGTTCTGCTTTCGCTCTAGCACTGGGAGGCCTTGGGTAGCCATGTGCTTTACAAACTCCAAAACTAAAGTAAACAGCTAGCAACAACAATATTCTAACAAAGGTGCCCACTAGAGGATTTCAGCGAACAAAGATCTTCATAAAGACAGTGGGGCTGGGGAGAGATCAGTTAGTTACTTTGGTAGGTGCATGCCTGTTCTCTGTGATGATATTCTTTTAATCAAAATCCTCTAGCACTAGGTATCTTATGATAAAGCGCTTTCTGATGTAGTTTCACAAACATTTTCTCAAGATGTACCCTGCAGCAATCAAATCGCACAATCCTTTGTGACCATTTTGTTAAGCAAAGAGACATCTTGATTGAAAAATAGGATTTTGACAAGTGTGCCCACTAAGTACCCCTGCAAACCAAAACTGTTTACACACTCCATAATGGGTGCGACAAGCTGGTTATCTTGGTGGGAATCTGTTACGTTCTGCATTCTGTTCTTGAGTGGTGAGTGGGAAGAGAGTGTAATGTAAGGCTGGAATGTTGTGGGTAGAAGGAAGTGGAAGGTTCTAGACAGTACCATTATTACTTATTACTGAGAAACCTCTGTGGGTCAGCTGTGATCGTTGGTTGCTCCTGTACAAAATGAATAAACTTCCCTTAATTCAAAGAACTGGACTACCTTGTTTTCTACATATTGGCGACGAATGGGAGTAGGAGCAAACACAAGGTATTTGGAAGCATTCTGCTTCAGTCTTGCCAATCATGCTGAACAGACCACAGGACAGATCACAGGAGTATTGCCAGATTTTTACGTGGCGCTGAAGGTTTTGGTGATCTATGTGTGGAGGATTGGTGGAGATCTTGTGCGGAGCCATGTGTGCACGCATTTAATTTATAGAGGTTGTCTCAATTAGCTGCATGCGCTTCTATCTCGCTCCCGCATGGTCTTTAGTGCGTGGGGCAAGAGTGGTCGCGCACCCATCTAAGCACGCACAGACTAATAAATGATGAGTAGGAAGACCCACACAGCTATGTGCATCTATGCACAACAGCAGCCATTTTAAGTTGGTCCAACCCAAATTTGCAGCACGCAGTGATGCGTTCACCAATCTACCTGGAAAGCAGTGCAGAAGATTGCTGATTATAGTTAGTCATTTTAGAGTGTATCCACAGTGATACGCTCACAATTGGTTTACGGTGATACACTCACCATGATGTTTTGAACAGTATATTTTGGATTCGGTATGGAAGCGCAAGTGGTATAATTTTAAATTCAAAATACATTCTATTTCAATTACTGCACAAAGGAGAGTGTACAAGTGATTTGCTGAAATTCGCAGGTTAAAGTCTGTCATTTTGAGTGTGTCTATGGTGACACGCTCACCATCAAATTACAGTGACATACCATATTTTTTTGGACTGCATATTCCTGGACAACTTACAAAATAATTGTACTTACTAGTACATTTACAGTGGCCATGTTGTTGTTTTAGAAACAGGGAATTGTATTTATAATTTTAAGGTCTACTTGTTTGTGTTTGGTCCAATAATATCAACACTGCATTATGCCTGGCATTGCCCCACCACCATTCTTTTTACAAACTAAGGACGATCCTCGACTGGAGTGGGAACTTCCATGTTTTTGGCCTACGTTGTTGTCTTGGAGGGGGAAAAATGCACTCCTCAAAAAAAAGTTGCCTTATTAAAACATACCTTAGGTGGAGTGGGTCTCAAAGAATTTAAAACATAACCCCTGTGGGAAATTCTGGAGATTTGAATGTTTTTGAATATGCTGTAAAACGACTGGCCAATAGATATGGAAAAAAATTAGCACTGTCATGAAAAGACTCTAATTTTATTCAAGAGCGCAAAAAGAAGAAAGCATGGAGGAGAATGCACCGGCTCTTAGGGCATTAGGATCATTATGTCAGTCTGAGACCATAACTTATGACCAGGTTTTAAGGGAGCAAGTCATGATGAAGACTAAAAGCATAAAGTACAGGAAAGACTTTGGGTGGGAACTGGCATGACTTTGTGATACCACCATTAGTATTGCTAAGAGCATTGAACAGTCAGAAAAGTTTGTGCGAGAAATTAGAGGGGGCAGTGACCATGGTGGTGGAGATTGGAAATACCTGAGTCTACTGCAGTGGTCAATGTGGTTAAAGGTGACAAAGAGAATAAAATGGTGACTAATAAAATAAAACATTTACTACTGGTTACAGATGTGGCAGTAGTTTCCACTTTGGAAATTATTAAGGATGTTTTGCGGTCGTCAAATCTTGTAACCTTTGTAGAAAAAAAGGGACATTTTAGGAGACTGTGTAAGATCAAACCAGAAACAAGTGTCAGTTGTGTGGTGAATGAAGATGAGGATGAAGTCTTGAATATTAGGTGTGAAGGCGTAAGCAGTTTTCCTAAGTGTGTAGTAGAAATAAATGGAAAAAATGTGGAAGTCGTGGTAGATTCTTGTGCATGGTACAGCGTTCTCAATAAAGATTTATGGGAATTGAATTGGCTGGATGAAAAATTGATAGAGCCTGATGTACATACTGGCTGCTACATGGGTCACAGGATTGATCTGCTTGGTTATTTTTAGGCAGACATATGTTTTAAGCAAAGAAAGACTCATGGGAAAATTTATGTGGCCACCAAAGGTGATTCTTTTTTGGGATGGCCTCATCAACAAGAACTTAACATGAGATTAGACCCTAACTCTGTTCCACCTGTTTATGCTGTGGGTAACGAGGAACATGATCTGTTCATGGATTAAATAAAGAGCTGAATTTCCTGATTTTTTTTGTGACAAATTGAGGACATTTGTGGGTTTCAAACACAAACTTAAATTGTTGGAAAATGTGATGCCAGTCAGGCATAGTGTTTAGGGTGCTCTTCTTTCATATAGAGAGGAATTGAAAGAAATGTTGCAGGATTTATGCAGTAAGGAAGTGATTCAGTCAATAGAATCGTCACCATGGGTTTCACCACTGGTCATAGCTTTGAAATGTTCAGGAGATCTTTGTTTGTGTGTTGATCTCAGAAGTCTCAATAATGAAATATGGATTAATAGGCATCCATTGCCTAATCTACATGAACTTGTTTCAACTTTGGCAGGGGCAACAGTTTTTTTTTCACTTCAGACCTTGCCAGTGCTTACCAACAGATTGAGTTACAAGAAGATTCATGCCATTTGACTGCTTTTGTCACACTAGTAGGCATGTTTCAATTCTTCAGAATGCCTTTTGGGTTGGCTAGTGCAGCATCTGTTCTTCAAAGATATATGAAGAAAACGTTGGGAGGTATCCAAGGTGCCATAGCGTTCCAAGATGACATTTTAGTGTATGGTACGAATGAAGGGGAACATTTGTCTAATCTAAGAAAGGTTCTCCGACGTTTGGGTCAGAAGAGTTTGACTTTGAAAGACTCTATATGTAAATTGAAATTGAGGAAATTGCATTTCTTGGTCATTGTATTGCAAAAGATGGTATCAGACTAAAGCAAAATAATATTAAGGCAGTGGGGGATGCTCCTGTTCCAAGAACTAAGGAGCAGTTACTATCATGTTTGGTTTTAACTGAGTTTTACTCTAAATTCATTGACATCCATGTTTCAAAAGTTGAGTGTTTATGCAAATTATTAAGAAAGAAGAATGAATTTCTGTGGGGTGTTGAACAGAACAATGTTCAACAGAACAATGCTTTTGTGGAACTCAAAAAAAAGTTGGTCAATGCCCCTTTACTTAAGTAATTTGCATTGGGAAAAGAGTGTATTGTGGCTGTGGATGCCAGTAACTATAGATTGGGGACAATTTGATACAAAGAAAACATTCTGACGAGCACGTGGTATAATGTGCATCTCGTGCGATGAGCAAGTCAGAAAGGAATTACTCTGTGATAGAAAAAGGTTTATTGGCATGTACCTGGGTGGCAGATCGTTTCAGGCAGTTCTGGTGGGGAACGCTGTTTGCGATAAGAATGACTAAGTAAAGGAACCACTGGTTTCATGTTCTTTCTCCAGGAGGTGGTAGGTGTTTAACAGCTGGTTGGCATGGTTGGCTGCAAAATTGCAATTGTATCAATTTAGAATTGAATATGTGCCAGGAAGACTGAATGTCATACAGATTTGTGACATTTACCTTTGAATGTGAAGACAGCTGAAAATTAGACAATATATGATTGTGAAGTGGTTTATACTATGGAGGACATTAATAGATGGAACCATTCAAGTAATGAATTTGGAGTGATATTTAAGGAAATTTGGGAAAGTCAATCAAGAAAAGATATTGAAAAACTGACTTTAGTATGTGAGTACATGAGAAGAGGCTGACCAGAGGAGAGGAAGCTGAATAGAGAAACAGCTATGTTTTTCAAAATAATAAATGAGTTGATGTACAAGGGATTTTGTTTGTTTTGCGGTTACAACGTTGTGGTATATGTAGGTATGAGGAGAGAGATTTTTATAATGGGCCATGAAGGACATATCGGAATATCTGCTACCAAGCAACGCATTCAGGAATTTTACTGGTTGCCAGGTATTGATGGAATGGTAGAAGAAACAGTGAGAGGGTACACATTGTGTGCCAACAGTGATCAATCAGCAACACCATGTGCTACTAAATAGTTTCTTATTGAGTTGGCTTCTGGTCTCTGGAGGAAGTTGGGAATGGACATTTTGGGTCCAATTTGCATGGTTCTTAAGAAAGAAACTTTGTTATTGTTTTGGTTGACTATTTATCTAAGTGAACTGAAGTTAGGATGACCGAGAAGATAACTTCTGAGATAATTATTGAGTTTTTAGAGGATGTTTTTTGCAGAGAGGGACTTCCTGAAGAATTAGTCTCAGATAATGGACACCAGTTTGTCAGTAAGGAATTTGAAGACTACTTGTCAAGGTATGGACTAAAACATAAGAGGACTACCAATTATTACCCCCAATCTAATGGTCAGACTGAAAGATGTAATCGTGTTGTTAGAGAGTCCATACAATTGGCATGTAAAAGTGGTTTGCCTTGGAGGAAAGCTTTACAGACCACTTTATCATACCACACAATGCCTAATTCTGTTATGGGTTGTTCACCCTTTGAATAGCTCCATGGCAGGAAACTAGGAACCAAGTTGGATCCATGGTGATTGAAGGATGCATGGGTGATTCTGATGTGAGCATTGAATATCAATCAGGGAACGTGTTGAAGTTTATCAGAAGAAGATAAAGAAAGATATGGACAAAAGTAGAGGAAAGTCTTAGGGGTTTAAAATTTGTCTGGGTGACTGGGTTTGGATCAGGAAGCTGATAGTTTTCGGAAGTAGTTACTCAAGTGGTCAGATCCTGTTACGTTTGTCGAAGTTTATGATAAAGCTGTGAAAGTACAAAGAAGGAAAGTTTTGAAATTGAGCAGAGTATCGGTGTGTAGAGCTCCCTTATGGTTGGAGTCTAACGAACATGTGTCGGTTCACAAGAATTGGGACGAGAGTAATGTG
The DNA here is from genome assembly GCF_031143425.1 of Pleurodeles waltl. Classification (NCBI taxonomy): domain Eukaryota; kingdom Metazoa; phylum Chordata; class Amphibia; order Caudata; family Salamandridae; genus Pleurodeles; species Pleurodeles waltl. The sequence continues at coordinate 829,057,288 of NC_090443.1, read as the reverse complement.
TTCATGGATATGCCTTTGTGTGAGGAACGTGTAGTGTTGAATGAATCTGAAAATGCTCCAAAACATAGTTTACATTCTAATGAAATTGAAGATATGTTAAGGAGAAGTTCTAGAACCAATTGGGTACCTGCTAAATTTTCAGAGTATGTCGAATATAAACACATGTTGGATGTAGTTTACATATAAATATGTAATTATAGATGTGTTAGGAAGAAGCCCCAAGATCGAATATGTACCTGCAGAAAAAACAACTGCATGTTAATTTCCACTTATTTTGTATACATTTTTTATGACTCATGTTTTGCATATTTGTACATATATTATATCCTATTTCTTTTTTTTTTTGGAACTTTACTGCTGGTTTTTAGTATCTATTATTGTATTTGTTTTTACATTTTAAAGGAGGAAGGTGTCATATGTTCTGCATTCTATTCCAGGGTGGTGAGCGGGATGTGAGTGGAATGTAGGGATAGAATGTTGTGGGAGGTTCTAGGGAACGCCGTTATTACTGAGAAACCTCCGTGGGTTGACTGTGATCACTGGTCGCTCCTGTATGCAATAAATTAACTTACCCTAATTCAAGGAACTGGAGTAGATCGTTTTCCACAGAACCCACCCATTCTCTGTTATGGTTTCATTTACAAAGGTTCTTCATTATAGAATCTCAGGATGCCAACATTGTTCAGGGCGGAGATGAAGAGAAGTTGGGGGGTGCACAGCAGTTTTGCACTGTCTCTCCTTTTCTCCTTCTTTATTGAGAGCTTTCGATACTCGCAACACAGAAACCTCAAGCTGATCATAAGATCGTCAGGGTCCAATTTAGATAACTTATTTCACATAAGTAAAGCTCAGAGGCTAGAACTTAAGGCTGTATTTGCAGATCCTCCTCCCCAGGGACACAGCTCTTGTGCTCACAGCTCACAGATTCCTGTGGCTCTTGTAAGTGTCTGTCCAGACCTGGTAGGCACTCAGAAATTCTTAATTCGCGCATCCACACCCGACGGACTTAGATAAAACTAGTTCATATAGCTGCAGTAGTTCTTCATTATTTCTGAACAGTTTATTGCTTTAGAGATCGAACACTTAGGACATCCATCTAAAATAACATGGACCTACTCCCTGGCATTCCCCGATTGCGAGGCTAATCACATTCTAAGTTCATCATCTGATCTCCTGTTGCCTCATGTTTTGTATACATAATTGGCAATACAGTATTGTATTTTCATAATCTCTATCATGATGCAGGAATTGCTTGCTCCCTTCCTCTGGCAAATACCATATTCACTGAGCAGTTGTTTCAAACAATGGTTCTGGAGCTTATCCTACAGACAAACGTGTTTTATCTTCCACATGAATGCTTAACAGTTGCAGAGCTTAGTATGATACAGTGCCCATCTGGCGTAAAATGGCATAATATCAGCATTCCAAGCCAGAAATGGATGTAATGAGATCTTTCATATGTTAATAACCTAGAGTTTACTAAATTCTTACAGCAAGGGAGACACAGATAATTTGACCCAAATTAACTACTCAGGATGTAGCAAATGGCATTTTACTTTATCTTTTCACAATCACATATCTTAATTAATACCATTAGAGAGTTTACAGAGGTTGAGGGGCCTGACTAAAACAGATTAACCCTAAGAAAAGTTAAGTGTCCGTTACAAGTGACACACAGGGAAATAAATCTGTATTTTTTAAGTTCACTAGATTAAAATGATATTTTTGGTATCCATACACATCATCATTTGCACAAAGTTTAGCCCACACAAGTAAGGGTGTAATTGCCACCACATGTCCTATGTTCTCTAACCCCTTGTCCAACCTCAATAAATTCAGTGTGTCAACTGAGAAAGACTATAGAGGTTTATCGAGAAGGCATCCTTCTTCTGACATTAATTTGGTGTTCAAATTGCCCCATGAAGTGTGTCCCTACAGATGATTTGGCTCTAAATAGTTCTAATGGAGCATAGAATGGTCAGGGATCGAAATTAAACTTTAATGACCATGACATGCCCACAATTAACCTGTATTCCTTCAACTTATTTACATGGCAGTTTCCAAACTCTTTCTTGCAAAATTGGTGTCCGAAATAATCAAACTCCTCCAAACGCTTGGCAATACATCCTACCCTTTACCATCACTTTGCATGTGGGGCTCGGACAGGCAGACCTTAATTTGGCAATCATTCTGAAATGTAGCAAGAAGTTTCTGTGGAGCCTATTCTGTTTTTGTTAGCAAAATCATGTCCTCTTTATATCATAAACAAGGTACTAGCATGCCATTGCATATGGAATAGCGTAAGTTTAGCCTCCGCTTCTATATGTCATGTGTATGAATTTATGGGTAATTCAAGTATTCAATGTCGGTTTAACTTCTTTAATGTCCTATTCTTTTTCTTGGAACACATTTTATTGATGTATATGTAAAGCTTACAACATGGCCAACGCGGACCATTATTATGAATAAGCAGATACATCCAATATATCAAATACATTAAAAAACTGCCCTGCATTTCTCCCGCCAGTCTCACCACCCTGCCCATTTATTGGTACATTCCAAGGGAAAGAATCAATGAAAAATCCCTTCTCAACTGTGTAACCCATGACGTTCCTCAGTTCAGTGCGGGCTGTCTGTTTGGCCATGGGATGTCTTAATTTCTTCGTCTATGAGTTGGTGGATCTGGGAGACTGGTGCTAGGACAATTCCTCCCTATTCCACCTACCACTTCCATATTTTTGGGTGTTTTGGGGGGGCAACCCCAAGCTTTATACACCACACCCTCCATTCCCATGCAGTGGTCCATTTCCTTTTTCCACATCGATAATGATGGAGGGGCTACCGCCTGCCACTCCTTAGCTATATTGTGTTTAGCAAGCATCAGTCCCAGACTATGTAAGGTTAGTTTGTATATATTCCCACCCACATCTTCCTTAAGGTGTAGGAGGATTAGCTGGGATCTACCATGACAAGACCTCCCCCATACATGTAACCACCCCACACCAGAACCTCTCTAATTCTGGGCAGCTCCATACTGCATGGATGAAGGTGCCTTCTTCATCACTACATTGGAGGCACGCAGGGGAGACAATCACCCCCATACACCAGAGCCTGTAGTGCGATAAATACACTCTGTGTATTTACTTGAATTGGATCAACCTGAGCCGTGTCACTATAGCTGCATCTCTGGGGGAACCCAGAATCTTCATCCAGTCTTCATTTTCTAATTCGCCTACATTGGCCTCCCATGCAGCTCAAAAGGCTCCAAATGTATCTGGCTGGTTAGGTGTAAGGGTCTTACTAATCTTGGCAATTTTATGATCGCCCAAATCCCCCATAATAAGTTTACCCTCTAAAGGATTAAATTCTGGAAGGTCCGGCAGTGCCCTTATATGTGTGTGGTCAGTGCATGACAGAGCAGCAAAAACTTGTGGAACTGGCTGCGGTATAGCCGGAACTCAGCCTGTAGTGTCTGATAGAACTTCATAACTGTGCCTTGCATGACATCTTCCAACTTGGAGATCCCTAAAAGGTCCCATTTATGGAATCCCTCTAATGCTGCCACTTGTTGAAGCATAACCACACACCACAGTGGCATCTGTTCCGTCAGTCTTCCCCACCATTTCATCCAGCTAAGGGTTGTACATCACAATCTCAGGACCACCCTTGTTACCGGTGGGAGTGTAGCATCCCTCCCCCCCCTATAAATAGGCTTGCAGTGAAGTGCTCCCATCACCATTTTGTCAAGTGCATATGCGTGGTCCCCCAGTGTATCATACCACCAATCGTTTATGATCTGAGGGTGGGCTGCTAAGTAATATGACTCAATATCCACTGCTGCAATGCCCCCACAGTATGTTGTCTGGAAACATTTAGGCCCATATTTATGGAAAATGGCGCACAACTGCGCTAACGCAGTTGTGCATCATTTTTTTAACTCCGGCTAACGCCATTCCCTCACACCATCTGTGCACCATATTTATAAAAATGACTTATGTTGGTGCTAAGGAATGGCTAGCGCCTCAAAAAACGACACTAGCCAATTAGGGATGGCGTTAGGGGAAATGGCGCTTGTGTGTCAGAAATGAAGTTAGAATGGTTAGCGGCAAAATATCTGCCGCTAGTCAACCTAGCGCCATTTTTTGACGCACACACGGCTAAAAGGGACTCCTGTAAAAATATAGACAGGAGTTATTACCCCTAGCCCAATGACCACCACAGGGGACCATCCATAAATATGAGCCTTACTGAGCACCACTCGGGGACTCCCCCACACCCATAAAAAGGCACTTAGAATAGAGTATACTTTACAGAACCATTGTTGCAGATTATCAAATGGGAAATTTTGCAGTTGGTAAAGGAATCTGGGCACTGAGACCATCTTAAAGATCGCTGACCATCCCGTCAATGAAAGTGGGAACCCAGAGCAAATCTTTATGTCATTGTTTAGATGTGTGCAAGAGAGGCCTCTGTAGATATTTACACGCCCAGGTATTTGAACCTGTCAGTGACCACCTGTATAGTTGTTGCTCAATCAAGTCTATGTGAGCCCTGACCTACAGCATATACTATGGATTTGGAGGGGTTCTGGTAGAGGCCTGAGGTTTCTCCAAATATATGCATTATTTGCAGCAGCCGTGGTCCTGTCGTGTCTGGGGCTGTAATGAAAAACAAAACATCATCGGCATGTGGAGCACTCCTATCTGACTGCCCTTCTACACCACTCAAAGCCCCACACCCAAGCTAAAAGTGGCTCTATAGCCATGGCGAACAGTAGAGGGGACAGGAGGCAGCCCTGCCTCATTCCCTGCTGTATGGAGAAGACATTTGGCCTAGCCCCTGCCACCCACACTGACACCATCAGATCCTTATATAACAATCGGAGACAAGAGAGAAACCATGGGGTGCAGTTGAGGCACTGAAGGAGTATCCAGCTTATGGAATCAAATGCCTTATCTATGTCACCCAGAAGAACCATCGCCGGCTCCCTCAGCAAGGGCTCTATGGCGACGATAATTCATTGGTACGCATGTCCCCATGGAGCCCTGTCCGTAATAGAGGAAGGTCCTTATCTATCTAGACTGTTAGATGCGTAGTTTTTAGAGTAAGTCAACTCAGGTTTCCTTACACAAATACCTTGACACAATTTGGTACCTAGTGTAGCTTAGGAGAAGTTTATTGCATTGGTCCTGATGAAGCGCCATTTGATCTGTAGGGACTTCTTAGGCGTGAAACAATTTGACCTTTACTAGTGGTTGAAGGAAGTCCCTTTCTCCACCTTCTTGTATTTTGGTAGAGTGGTGGAACATTATCTCCATTGTTTTTAAACTTGACCGAGATCCTTTATGATCAATAAAATATAGATTTTCGAGGTTCTCTATCCAATTTTAACTTTCCTCTCTCCAGCTTTTTTTTCCCTGTAGGTTTAAATTTATCCCTACTTGTTCTAACCATGGCACACACTATCAATCAAGATCTCCGGCAAAGAGTCCCCTTGCGGGACCCATCAAACATTGCAGCGCCAGTCCAACCAGGAGCAAGCCCTATGATGAAGCATGACATCCAATGGATGTGTGAGGGCTCTTGCTTCTATTTTTAGAAGTGCCTAGTGAACCTCTGTCTTCTTTTGTGTAAAATTTTACTTATTTGATTTGGATACATATATGGTCAGCAGGTAAGATGCCGGACAATGCAGCACACCAGCCAAACTGTAGCAGTGCAGATTTTAAATATCTACCCCAAGTTTAGGTGAAAAGGGACAGGGAATGGGGAAAGTTAAGCGAAAAAAAATGGATTAAAAAGTTAAGAAAATAAGAAAAAATAATCCTCGTTTTAATAAGCAGACATTCAGAAGAATCTTATTATAAAATAATGACACTAGAGGGCAGCCAGGCACCAATAATATTCAACGTAAAATTCAGTAATGAGAAAAACAGTTGCAAATGCATGAAAATACTTGAAGCTGTTACATCGAAATACAGTGGCGCAGGTAAAAAAGTTAAACAATCAACGTAGCATTTGCAGGAATGATTAACAAATCCATTCGTAAGTTGTTAAATTCAAGTGTAGCAAGGAAGAATGTTTCAAAGGACTCTTCTAAATATACCTTTTGTGCATTTGCCCTAAAATCTTTAAATTAAATGGATATCACTAATTAAGCAGCTAAGCTCTCGAAGTCAATTACATACTGCAGTACGTTCAAGTCTAACGATAAACAAAATAAATACGCATCATAGAAGCGTCAATAACAACAGCGTGGGGGGATTCCACATACAACATGAATAAATATTTACATGTGAAAAGTACTTGTAACATAGACTGGTATTTCAATGCAACTATCAAACATCTGTTACTTTTATTCCCCAGGTCTCCAAATATGATCCATTCTCCATCTTTCTGGTCTAGAAGCAAAACAACCAGGAGGAGCCTGATGTACGAAAAAACCTGCGATCCAGTAACCGACTACAAATAGCTTTGTGGTCGCTAAAACGGGCTTCTGAAATGTACTAAAGAATCTAAGGTGTTGATTTCATGTTATTGTGATTCTTTATTACAGATCAGTAAATAGCGAATCTCTCTGCGTGTTATGTATTTGCAATTTGTGAATGGTTCTCAAAGCAAAGAAAGTGCATTTCACGTGCAAAATACCATCAATTGGAAGCAGGTGGTAAGCAGGTGCAACATAAGAAACGGGATGAAACAAGGTCGGACTGGCCGTAACGGGCATCAGGCGTTTTCCCGGGAGGCTGGAAGGGTGGGGCCACTGTTATTACTTTGGGGCGATTTTGTAGCAGTACTGCAGTTTTAAAAGCACTGCAGTGTACCCTAAGCTGGTAAGAGAGGTGCTATGAAACAAATGAAATACATGTGAGGGAGGGGCTATGGAGAGATGAGAAGCACTGTTTGAGGGGGATGGTGAGGGAACCATTGAAGCGCCCCAATAAAGATTGCCCTATCCGGGTGCACTGTAAAAAACAATGCCATTAAATTTGTAATGAAAAATGTGTTGGAGAACGCACCATTTTTGTCATTTTTCCCCCAAATTTTCTTGTAGGGGATGAACTACCAAACCCTTTTGTAGTTTTCAGACTCACTCGCTATGCACCCTATGGGGGATGGTCTGACAACATTTGCAGGGCTGTTTTGGGTTTCCAGTCGCCCTGATGAAAAAAATATTTCGAACTTTCACAATGCTGTGATTTATGTTCTGGGGAGAGGAATGTGCGTGCACTCTTGCTACACAAAAGGGGAACAGGAGGAGAAGGGAAAGGATTTTTAGGGTGCATACATACCACTTTATTGGAACAGACAGAGAAAGAGGTATGGACTACAAACAGGTTAAGAAGACAGGCAATTATTAGCTTAGTATAATTTAACCTAAGGAAGACAAACACACCATAGCTAGGTTATACCTACACTCCACACACGTGCTATGTTCTCTACACCTCCTAATTTCAGGTAGCTACGAGGGATTAGTGGCTGTTGCAGGAATTATTTCACAAAGTGGCCTTTTAAGGATTTTTCATAATTTTTTAGATGTTGTGTTTGCAGACATCAGTTTGCCTGTTTCTGCTCCAAACAGCCAATGTCCAATGTCTTTCCTCTTTTATTGCTTCTTCTTTACGGCCTCTCTTTTTCTTTCTTTTCTTTTCATTCCTTTTTATTCTGTTTTGCTTTAGCTAACTTTTCTCTCTTTTTCCCATCTCTTCCTGTACTTCTCTCATTTACCTTTATTTTTTTTCTTGCTTATTCCTTTGTTACTTTTCTATTTCACCTTTTATTGATTTCATTGTGCTTTTACTCTTTTTTTCACTCCTTTACTATCTTCTTTTTTCTGCTTCTGTCCTAATTTCAATTAATTCACATTATCTTTGTTTTTCAACTTTAATTCTTAATTTCGCTCTCCTGCTTTTCTTTTGTTTTCTCATTTGCCACATTTGTTGCTGCTCTTTTTCTTTCTGTTTTTATGTTTGCTTTTTCTTCCGTCCCTTTTCTTTCATTTTTTTTACTCCTTTTCCCTTCCCTTCATCTTATTTCCCTTTTCCTTTATTTTTGCTCCTTTCCACTTCTCCCCCTTTCCCTCTTTTATTTCTTTCATCTCAATTTTTTTTTGTTTCTTCTTCTTCTTCATCTTCTTTTCTGCCTTCTTTCTCCTTCCCTTCTTTCCTCCTTCCTTTCTTTCCTTCTTTGCTTCTGCCTCTTTTTCCTTCTTCTTTCTATTCACTTCCTTCTTTCCCTTGGCAGGGTTCCTCCTTCTTTTCCTTCCCTCCTCCGTCTCTTTCTCTCTTTTCTGTTTCTTTCTTTGTTTTTCTTCCTTGCTTCTCTTTTTCTTTTTTTTGTCTTTCTCTTTTTCATCTTTCTTTTTTTACTTTTTCTACTTTCCTTAAGCAAAGTTAGCCTTTCATGCATTAATTTTTGTGGCATGAAGGCCTAGCAGATATATGCAGAGGGCTGACTGTAGATAACTGTTTACTTGTAGACAGCTGTCAAGTCTGCATGTGCCTTTTATAATTGTATATAGACAATGGTCCTAGTTAATGCTGCAATCTACATGTTAAAGATAATGTTTCGATTTGCCTATTTATGGGCATTCACAATGAACCTCAGGAAAATTATCCATATATATTGAAAGAGTTTAGTGCCCTGGCTGTCTAAACGGAGCACTGTTATTATATGGATTACATGTAACAAGACCACAAGACCCAAGGAAACACTCACCTCTCAGAGGTGATTCATAAACAAGAGTAAATGTGCAAAACTGTTCCTTTTAAACCCCGCAGGTAACACTGACGGTGAGTTTAAACGCATGAAAACTTCTGGCAAGCATAAGGCTAGCCGAATAAAACATTCGGCTAGCCTTATTTTGTGCTCAGTTAATGTCAACTGCCATGTAGGCCATCGGAGTCATGCGTTATCGGATGCAGATGGACAAATTCTGCTGGCAGTTCCAGTAGTCCTTTAGGCAACTTTAGCCCAAACCATACAGGATGGTCAGGATGTGCCACACCTGGATGAGATATATGGTCTTCTCTGGGGACGTCCAGGCATCTTTGATGGACATACCACTTGATGATTATAACCTTTTTTGGTGGAAAGGAGGAATCAGCTTTTGAACGATTTAAGGAGAGTCGTGCCCCTGTGTAATCCCTCTGGCAATCTGCCCCTACTAGCCAATTTCTGCAGCAGTTTAGCACCTTTTGTGGCTACGCTACAAGAATTCAATACCACTAATGCCAGGCCCTGCAGCTGGCACAACAGTCTGCTCAACCATTTCATAGCCGAAGCTTTGGCACCCAGAGACAACATTCAGGGCATCAGGGACAATGTGCAGCTTAGATCTTCACCCCTCCAACATCCACAACCGCAAGGCCTCTTTAGTGTGTCCCTTACCACACACACCAACCTTGTTCGGGCAGGATCTGCCATTTCCTCCGAGGGTGGCAAGATATAACTTTGGGTGCAAGGGACATCCAACTTGTCAAGCAGGGCTTCACAATCCAATTCCTTCTGCTCCACTGCACTTGCCCCTCCCCCATCAACATGTCTGACAGAGGAACACAGGTCCATTTTGCGGCATAAGCTGCAGGTTCTTTTGGCCAAAAGAACTCTAAAGAGAGTTCCAGCCCCAGAAGCAGGAATTGGGTGTTACGCCACTACTTCCTGGTGCAGAAGAAAGATAGAGGCCTTCGTCCTATTTAAGATTTCCACCCACTCCATGCCTTCCTTGGGTAGGACAAATTGTAGATGCTCCTGCTAGCCTAGGTCTTGTATACTCTGCATCCCAGAGACTTGATGGTGGTGGTGGATCTGCAGAACATGTATTTCCATATTCCCATCCTGCAAACCCACAGGTATTATCGGAGGTACATAGTGTGCCAGGAGCACTTTCAGTTTGCAGTGCTTCCCTTTGGCCTTACCAGTGCCCTTCAGGTGTTCAGGAAAGTAATGGTGAAGTTTACAGTGCACCTTCCGAGGTCATGTGTTCCACATTTCCTAAACATCAACGATTAGCTGCTGAAGATGGGTTCTCACCAGCCAGCCATAGACAACCTCTAGATGATAATGAACCTCCTAACATCGTTGGGGTTCACTATCAGCATGCCAAAGCAAACCTGACTCCTTCACAGATCCTCCCATTCATCTGAGTTATCCTCAATAGGGTGCAGATCTGGTTGATCCCCAGAGCAGAGAGTCCAGGACATTCAGGCTATGATCTTGATGTTTCAGCCTCTGTCCTGGATCTCAATGAGGATGGTGCTCAGGTTACTGGGCCTCCTGGCCTCCTGCACCATGTTAGTCCAGCACTCTAAATGGTACATGCAGGCTCTGCAGAGGTATTTTAAGTCCCATTGGGCACAGCATTAAGGGAACCTGTCAGATTACATCCAGGTTTACGGAGGAGACTGTAAAAAGTTTATAGTAATAGCTGCTAGACCACAATTGGACCAATGGTAGACCCCTCTACATACCCTCATCCTGCTCAGAGCTGAGGGTGATCATTGATGCATCACTACTTGGTTGGGTAGGCTATCTGGAGCAGATGGAAATCAAAGGACTCTGGCATCCAGTGGACACCCAACTCCCCATCAATCTGTTGAAGTTGAAGGCAGTCAGCTTGACAATAAAGTATTTCCCATATCCATCGAGAAAAGGCTAGTACAGGCACTCACAGACAACACCACTGCCATGTGTTACTGCAACAAGTAGGGGAGAGTAAAGTCTTGGATCCTGTGCCTGGTGGCTGTGCACCTCTTGAAGTCGCTGAGCTGCCAGGGCATTTCTCTAGTTCTGAACCACTTTGTTGGATCGCTAAACTCCAGGGCAGATGAAGTCATAGCCAATGCCTAGTGGATTATGAATGGCAGCTACACCTAGAGATGGTGCAGATTGTTTTGCACCAAATAGGGAAAAACGTGGTTCAAACTTTTTGCCACCATTGAGAACACACAATCTCAGCACTTATGTTAGAGTTCCCACGAAGAATCTCTCATAGAGATGCATTCTGACTAAAGCGATGCTCAGGACTCCTGTATGCTTTTCTGCCTCTACCCCTCTAGGGGGTTCTGAAGAAGATGAAGACTGACTGGGCCCAAGTTACCCTAGTGCCCCTGGATTGGGCCTGGAAGGTGCAGTATCTAAAACTTGTGGGCATGAGCATTGGTCCACCAATCAATCCGTCACTCCAGGAAGATCTACATGGCGGATCTACTGTTGCAGCAACAGGGAAGGATCCAGCACTTGAGCCTCCCTTTTCTGCACCTCCATGTGGTGAGATCAAGGGGCAGTAGCTTGTCTCCTTTGAGCCTACTCTTGAAGTTGTTGATGTAATTCTGGCAGCTAAGTGTTCCTCTAAAAATCAATGTACGGTGGCACTGGGACAAGTTTATGACTTGGTGCAACAACCGTCGGATTGACCTGCTACAAGCCACGTTGGATAAATTGATATTTGTTTTGTCATTGGCACAACAAGGATTTGCTTTGGGCACTGTAAAAGGCTATTTGTGGGCTCTTTTGGTTTTTTGAGGTAGCTGGATCAGACTTATTTTCTTACACCACCTGTTGTGATGAGATTTCTGAAAGGTTTGCAGCATGTTTCTACTGAAGCTGATTATGATGCCACAATGGGACTTGACTTTGGTTCTCAGTTTTTTTATGTGTACCATATTTGACTCAATGAACAGCCATTTGCTAATCCTCTTGACCCTGAAAATGTATTTTCTGGTCGAGATTATGTCAGCTTGATGTGTGCGTGAGCTGCAAGCTCTTTCTATGCATCCGCCTTATATAAAGTTCTTCCCAAACAAGCTGATGCTGAGAACTTGAACTGCATTCCTGCCAAAGGTAGTAACACCTTTCCACATCTGGTAGGCTATCACTCGTCGAACCTCCTTTTTCCCACTTCATGCCTTGAAAGAGGAGGAGAGACTACATCGTTTGGGCCCTCAGTTTCTACATTAATCATACCCAGGCCCTTTGGGTGGATGATAAACTCTTTGTAGGCTTCTCGGGAGATAACAAGGGCAACACAGAGCCATCCATAGGTCAATAGTCCTCTGCATCAAAATCTTCTATGCGTTAGCTAAGAAGCAGCCATCTGAAGGATTGAGGGCTCATACCACTTGAGCTAAGGCTACGCTTGCACGCAGAATGCCTGTTCGGGGTATCTGTCAGGCTGCTATATGGGTATCAGTGCACTCGTTCACAAATCACTAATGCCTTGACAGTCAGGTCCATCAGTACAGCCATTTTGTCCATATGGTCCTGCACAGCTCTTGGTCTGAGCCATTTCACAGACTCGCCACCAGAGGAGGAACTGCTATACTAAAGGTGAGGAATCTGCAGTTAGGAGTATCTATCAGAAGAACAAGTTACCTTCTGTAAAGCTCTTTCTGGTGGATACTATATCTAACCTCATATACCTCACTGACAATCCCTCCTCCCCATTTTGCAGGTCAAGTGGTGTGGGAGCCATCTTTGGGCATGGTCAGGTTAACCAAATGCAAAGCCATTCTCATTGCTTTGCTTTTTTTCCGCAATGCAAGAGGGACAGAGTGAGGAGGCGTGTGCCTCTCAGGGCTACTCATTTGTGCTTCCGTCCCTATCTTGACTCTGTGCAATCCTTTGAAGGGCTCTTGTATCTTCATTTGCTTCCACTATTCGGAAAAGAAAAGACATAGAATTTAACAGTCTCTAACGTTAGTGCAAAAAAGTTTAGCCCAAAACGTTAAGCATCAAATCTAGACTATTTTTAAAAGCATGTAGCAAACATAGGTGGTCATTATGATCCTGGCGGTCTTCCCCTCCAGGGTTCATGTAGCGGTATGACCGCCAACAGGCTGGCGGTGAGGACCACCACATTATGAGTGTGGCGGGTTGGCCCCCACAGTCACAGTGCCCCCCAAACATCACACCCCCTACACACAGAGCACCCCCGCCCCCTACTCACATAGCACCTCCCACCCCCTACACACATGGCGCCCGCACCACACATACACCCACTCACCTTCACTTCCAGACATGCGTCCACTCACACTCATCCATACACATTCACTCACACGCATCCATCCACGCATTCCAAACATGCATCCTCACACGCATACACACTGACATGCAGACACGCACTCACTTCAACATTCATATGCACATTCACTCACACGCATACAACCATGCATACACCACAACACTCACAGTCGCATTCACACATGCACACACACACTCAGACATGCACACACAACCTCTCCACCCTTCCGCCCCCTCCCCTGTCAGACGCCTGACTTATCTTGTCCGGTGAGGAGGTCATCCGGCAGGGAACGGGAAGGGGCACTGCCACCACCCCCCAGCAGGACACGGCCATGCCGTATTAATGGTCTTAATATGGCTGGCGGCGTCCTTCTTGTGGGGTGGTGCAAGTTGTAGCTACGCCAGTGTGCCACCACCCACCTGCATGGCTTCTGCCAGATATCAGCACAATGTGTGGCGGAAATCCGGCAGTACCCATCATCCGGCGGACGGAAGACCGCCAGTACTGGGGTCTTCTGGCGCCCATGGCTTTGGCGGTCTCGCTCAGAGTCATAAGTCATATTCATAATGAGGGCCTTAGTCTATTTTTTGTTACAAGATCAAAGACCAATGATTTCAAAAGTTTCAAACCTGACTGAATGTTATCACTGGCATCTCAGAAGAGAAGTACACAGTAGTGTGAAACAAATGATTAAAAGGAACATTTGAAGGAAACATAATATAAAAGAAAAAAGTGTTTGTGAAATTGGTGAACAATCTTTCTTTAAAAAAAATCGAGATTGGCTTGTCAACTGTCTACTTAATTTGATCTTTGTTATAATTATCAGATTTTCTGAATTTTGACTCGCTGAGTCACGCAGGAAGACTTTTTTTTGTAGTTACTTTTGTTAACAGTTGTTTGATATAGAATACTGAACTCGTGCTGATATTTGTAGGGCGTTTACTCTCAATCTGGCTAATCAGGAAATGCCTATACATAATTTCTGTAGTTTGAGGTTTTTCTTGGAGAAAAGTCCAGTCTCCCTGCAATGTCTCCTCTCCATCCATACTTCTTCTCCCCTACAAGGACACATATGTCTTGGGAATTGGAATTTGCAAGCGCTCGTGATCAGGTGAGGGCGTGGCGAAACCATGTCACTCCTGCAGCAGTTCAGTACAAGTTTGAGATCAGTGGATCTTAACAAGTGGCTAGTGTCAGGTGCAGAGGTAAGTTCTTGCCCTGTTGTTTGTCTCTATCCTGCGGTACATCAGTAATATTTTATGATATGCAAGGAGTGGAGGGGGGTGATAGGCTATTGCAATGTGCTTGGAGATTGAGTAAAGTAATTATTTACAATGTTTCAAGTGGATTTAGCCTGGTTTGTAAAAGAGACCTGTCGACTGGATTTAATGTTATTCACCCTATATTTAAGAAATCCCACATTAGGCATTCCTAACCTCATTTAATTTAATCCAGCCTAGACAGCATTGTTGTGGTTGTACCCTATTAATTCGATTTTTCTAACTGAGAGCTAAGCATCATTTTGTATTTACACATGCAACTGCATCACTTCGAAACTGAAGAGAGTTTCATTTTAACTAAGTACGGTGTTATTTTAAAAAGCAATCAATCGTTTCTGTTTTCAGTAGGCTAAAACTAACACCCTTCATCACCACGCCTTAATTTAAACACACTTCCAACTGACAGTAAATAGTCCTATCATAGGAGTTAATCCTATACCCCGAATATCTAATCCCTTAAACACTATATACCAAACTCTTAGCATTATACCCACACCCCTTTACCCTGGAGCCCAAACAGTTCATTTTCAGCCCTTTAACCTATACCCTTAACCTCAACCCCAGACCGATATCCTTACACCCCCAACCATTAAGCCTTTAACGCCAAACCCCAAAACCTGCACCATAATCCCTCAACACTATTATCCCAAACCCTTAATGTATACTCCCAAGCCTTTAATTCAATAGCCTCAATCCCTTGACCCTATTCCCTTAACACCTCTACCCCACACCACATACCATAAACCACAAATCCTCAATATCTAACAGCTACCCATATATTTTACTCCTACGCCCTTAACCATGTACCTTTAACCTTAACCACTTGTTCCTTAATCTTTACATCCTAAATCTTAAACCAGTGCAGCTTATTCCACAACCTTAAATCTATACCCCAAACTCATAAATCTATGCCACTAACTCCATGACCTTGGCCCCTCACCCTTTAGCCTCTATAGTTCAAACCCTCGACTATACCCCAAACTGTTGAACCTATATATTTAAATCATTACCTTGTCCCCTGACTCCATCCATTTAACCTCTTTGCCTTTAACCACATACCATTAACTCTTAACTTCTAACCACTACCCCCTTAATCCCTAACCTCTTAATGCCTTCCTCCGTTGCCTAAACTGTTAATCCCAAACTCTTAACACTATACCTTTATATCCAGTCCTCATATGCCTACTTCCTGAGCCTTATACTTTTAAATTCAAATCCTTAACCTCTTTCACACTGTCCTCACTTCAGTTTATTTTGAGAACAAACATTTTAGGATGTGTTCCCTTTTGAATGTATTTATATTTGAGAAGTGATATTTTGAGAAGTATTACATTAGAGGATTTGAGGCAATATCCTTGTTTCTAAGAAGCTTCCTCTGCCTTCCAACTCACCCCATCTTTAGACATTTCAGCCCAGCTACTTCAAGGGTGTTCCCGATCCTACCGCTGGCACTGTCCCGGGATATCTAACAAATTAACAGAGGCAGAGAGTTTGTTTGTGGTTGCCTTCTCTAAAGGGGCTAGGAAATGGACAATTTTGAATGATTGATAAATGGATTCCAAACGTAGGTCAACCCTTCTCATGACCTGGCAGATTACTTGAGCACACTTATGAAACGGGTCTCTCATTCCTAATATATCAACTAAATTAAGATGGCTAAAGCACAAATTGTCCATATCATCTTTCAGACAAAACACAGCTAAGTAGCATCAATATCACTTAATATTTAATCTTTTAGGTCAAGTTGCTTACCTGTTTCCCTTTTTTTGTTAATTGCACTTTCTGTGTTCTAGTTCCATATTAATGATTGAGTTACTTATACCTTAATGAGACATGGTTTTTGCATCATAGCTGTCAGAGTCAGTACAATCTCTTGGCATATACTTTTGAACTGTGAGGATGAAAATTCTGCTCCACAGTTTTCATAATTGACTCCTAGGCAATAGGATTGCCTGTCCTATAAAGATATTGCCTTATGGGTGGTTAGTTGATACTTAGATAGTTCTAATGGGTGGCTTAGTGTTCCGACTTATAGTTACACCAGGCCTACCATAATATGGTTGTTTAAAGAGCTGCACAGCACATGGGACCATGGCCTGTCTACTCATTCTTTGTCAATACTCCAGAGGTCCTAATGACAAAATGGGGAACCTACCTGGGTTGGTCCATTTTCTCAGATTTGTAAGATGCAAAGAGAATCACAATGAATTGTATCACATGAATAGGAAATATCTGCAGCGAAGAAGGCCTGTACGCTGCTTTGTGTTTACGTCTATAAGAGGCAACTCATCTCATACTTGCATCCTTTTCAATCACCCATGCAGACAGTTGCTATACTCCTCACAAAAATAACACATTGCAAATGCAAGCCTCTTACAGATGCACCTGTGCTGTGCAGAAATGATGGAAGCACACATAAAAACAGAAGGGCTGCTAGGAGATGGACGCAAAAGGCACAGGCAACAGCCCAGATACAACTATCAGGAGCCCTGCTGGAATGACATGACAGTTAACTGTACCCAACGAAGAGCCACAACATACCACATAAAGGATGCAACAAGCTGCGGTGACCTGCACAAATAATAACCAAGTCTAGCTAGGCAGTCCTATGAAGCAGTTTGTGCCCGAGCAAACTAGAGTTTAACATTTCCATAGCTGAGGATTAAATACCTTCAGATGAGACTGGCAGTCAAACAGCTACTAGTAAAGAGAGAATTTAATATCTCGCTGACTGTGACTGCAAGCTTCACATTCAATGACATGGGCTAATGGGAAAAGATGGTGGCATATGGGCTTGCAGGGTGCAAACTTAAGGAATCACTAGATGAGCACAGGTAACTAAAAGACACAGTATACGTTTTTTCTAAAACATTGGAAAGATTTCATCGGGGATTATGAGATCCACACTAACCATAGTATAGCCAGCATCAGACACCATCGCAGAATGCCACAGCGGAGCCTTATGGGGACACTAATACCAAAAGTAAATTCAGTTCATAAACTTTACAAACAAATGTACCTTTTTATTCCTGCCAGGAATTCATGAAGGGGTTACTGGCAGACATTAGCCTTTTTTACGTGTATGTTGATCTCTGCCATGAATGCGGAGCTCTCCACACCCTAATATCACAATCTAAAGAGGGGACGAGGAGGAGAAGTGGCAGCTCCAAAGTGTGGTTAGCTTTCAACGTTTTTGAAGGCCCTCAAACAAGGTGGTTTGTGGGTATTCACAAATGTCTCTTGTTTTGCATTTCACAGTGTAAAGGGTCAGATTCTTGCTATAGCCAAGGGCTGGTGTAAACCCCTTTCCAATGTGAGGAAAGAATGGGTCATCCCTACATTTGGTCAAGGTGCAAGGAATGGGATTTCTCCCTGGGAGAAAATATTTTCCTTGTGGAGAATAAAAAACTCTGTACACAGAATTTAGTAGACTTTAAAAAAGAAATCTGACCTTTCCACTATTCTGGTTGAAAAACTGTGTCTGGTGCAGTCTCCAGGTTTAGTACTGAGAAAACTTGTGAATAGGGAAAAGTAGCAGATCTACATGTGAAAATAAATCTCTTAATGCACATTTAGGGCCATATTTATACTTTTCGACGCACAACTGCGCCAACGCAGTTGTGCGTCAAAAAATCTAACGCCATTCTGAAGCGCCATGCGGGCGCCGTATTTATTCAATGACGTTAGCCGGCGTTAGCCGGCGGAGCTGCCTGGTGTGCGTCAAAAAGAAATGACGTACACCAGGCAGCGCCGGCGTAGGGGAATATGGAGCTTGGGCGCCAAAAAATGGGGCAAGTCAGGCTGAGGCAAAATTTTCGCCTCAACCCGATTTGCGCCATTTTTTTTAACTCCCAACCCCCATTAAAATGACTCCTGTCTTAGCAAAGACAGGAGTCATGCCCCCTTGCCCAATGGCCATGCCCAGGGGACTTATGGTCATTGGGCATAGTGGCATGTAGGGGGGCACAAATCAGGCCCCCCTATGCCACAAAAAAAAATTAAAAAAAATACTTACCTGAACTTACCCTAAGTTCCCTGGGATGGGTCCCTCCATCCTTGGGCGTCCTCCTGGGGTGGGCACCTCTGGGCTCCTTCCGAGCCCACAGGTCCCTTAACGCCTGCCCTGACCAGGCGCTAAAAAATGACGCAAAAGCGGCTGGACGTCATTTTTTTTGACCCGCCCACTCCCGGGCGTCATTTTTGCCCGGGAGTGTAAATACGGCGCACATGCCTCAGAGTCATTTTTTTAGACGGGAACGCCTACCTTGCATATCATTATCGCAAAGTAGGTGTCCACGCAAAAAAATGACGCAAACTCCATGAACTTTGGCGCTAGACGCGTCTAATGCCAGAGTATAAATATGGAGTTCGTTTTGCATCGAATTTGCGTAAAAAAAAACGACGCAAATCCGGCGCAAACGGAGTATAAATATGCCCCTTACTACTTTGTTTCATGACTAAGCTTGCTATGTAAGTCTAGCTCCTCTGGCATTTGTCACATAACAAACAAGAAATGCTACTCTTTTGGATGAAGAAGACATGGGGTGGATCACAGTGCTGGGAGTATGTGGAGAATCCACACAAGCTGTATGGAAGAAACAATGGCAAAGTGAAAGTAATTTATTAGACATGCACAACATCTGGGTACACATACAGCAACACAATCACTACCATAAGAAGAGGTGGATCTTCAGCCTATTTTGGTATTGATTTTCTGATGGCAAGAGGGAGAGTATTTCACTAACAAGCTTCGGAGTCCTTCAAAAGTGCTGGCATGAACATTACTACACTGGAATGTATGTTTTTTTTTTTTTTAAATCGCTTTATTCATTTTCCATACGCAACACTTAACATCAACACTCGACATGTGCCACTGTATACATATCATCTGACAGGTGATAAATTACAACATGAGGGAGGAGGAGAGGGCCACCAGAAAAATAGGTCCAATAGCTTCAGTCTCATTTAGCAATGCAGTGCGAGACATCCATGTGCAGATATAAAATTCAAAAGAAGCAGGAAAACCCCTTCTTCTCAGCCTTCGTATAATACAATAACGGAGGATACCAATGTCCCATGGTCCACGCCTTTTTCATAAATAGTATGTGTTTTTTAAACAGCACTTTATCCGCTTCCTGTGCTTTAAGGAGATTGTTGCATGTAATGCATTAGTTACTGCATGTATGTATGGTTGGTGATAAGTCACTCTTGGATGGATGACCCATTACTCCCCAGGGGCCCATTACGCTTTGTGTTCCTACACACAACCATGGCCCCTTGTACTCACCTACTATTTGCCGTTTCAGCTAAAGTAATGATATATGGTTGTGTTGCCTAATATGTGCAGTGTTACTGTACGAGGGGTGGGTGTAGCGTGGTGCGAACAGAATTAAAACAAGTCGGGATGTAAAAGGGTTTTTAGTTGAAACTTTATTTTTCTTCTGTATGCCTCCTTTATACACTCTGTTAGGTTCAGTCCTTAATCCTTCTTATATTTGACGTCGATTCTTCTCTTCTTTTCAGGTGGGTCTTCCGGGGGTCTGGTCTGTGTTGTCTCCTCCGAGATGAAGATCCAACATGGTCTGGTTGGCCAAGGAGGGGGAACGCCAAAAAGAAAAAGAAAGGTAAGTTGAATATTTCTGCACTATTGATCTGGGTTAGAAAGGGCGAGGTGTGGGCAGGTGTGAGGAATGTTGGGGTAACCACCAACCATACAAGCTCTCACCCAAAAGTGTTGTGCGCTCAGTTTCCAGTGACTTCCAAAGGCGCATAAATAACACAGAAAGAAAGAATAAATAACTAAAAAAAAACAATAATCAGACCGCGATAGGAGGACTGTTGCCTTCACAGTTTGCCTGGTGTCTTGGTATGGTGGGTTAGTGGGAAAACATGGGTCCGGTCAAAGGAAGAAGCAGAGAGGGGAGCAAGGGAAAAAGGAAAAGAAAAGAAAAAAAAAACAACCTCGTTCCAAAACTTATACTAAAAGATGAGATAGGCTTTTTCTCTCAGCAACGACAAACTATTACCAAAGGAGAAAAGAAAATGTATATATATACATTTGTTCCAGGCGAGCTTTCTTCTCTTGCCCTCCTCGCTCCCTGGTATGGCCGGAGACGACCCGTCTAGACCCTTCCACCTCCCTACCGAGGATTGCCAGGTAGTGGTTATGGAGGCAGGAACGTACCTGCCCTAGCCACGCCCTTCCAGGGACTTGGCGGGCGATGAGTTCTCTAGGGGCCTCCGTGCCCGTCTCTGCTTTCCTCCTTGCCCGCGTCGGTTGTCCGTCTTTTGTTGTTGAGGAAACCCGGACATCTGGGTTTCCTATCTCTTCCGGTTCCTCCCAATCGTGGCCCCCGGGGCACCCTTCGGCCAACCAGCCAGGGCCGCGAGTAGCCGGACGGAGAGCCACCCGGCTACAGTTACCTTAGAAAAATCAAGGAGAACGAATGTCATCTTTGGCTTCGAGTTGGGTTATAACATTATCCCAAAACCCCAGCCCTTTAATCATTATGCCCCTGTCAATGAGGGAGTGAAGTGTTTGTGCTTCAGCTCTTGCCCACTTTAACAAGTCACCCAGCCAGCTGCGCGTAGTTGGTGCTCCAGGTGCGTTCCATCGCATTGCTATGAGGCGTTTGAATAGTACAAATGCTAGATCCACACACCTATGTATTTGCCTAACTTTTTTCGATCTGGGGCGTATTCCCAATAGGCAGGATTCCGGCATGGTATGTAATGTGTGACCAACCAATTCCCCTGTCAAGGAGGTGATATCATGCCAGGTCCTCTGTATGGGTGGGCAAGTCCATACCATGTGGTAGAAAGTGGCATCAAGTTCCCCACAATGTGGACAGACATAATTAGTGTGGGGGGACATGTGATGAAGGCTGTGAGGTGAAAGGTAGGTTTGATACAGGTAGTTAAATTGACTTAAACAAAATCTGGAGTTCCGCGACACCTCCCTCATCATTTGAATCACTGTAGACCATGCAGGTTGTGTTAGTGGTTCATGGAGGACCCTACCCCATCGCACCTGAACCACCTCCTGCTCTGAATTGAGGCTCCCCAGTAGAGAGCAATACAACTGGGATACAGTGTGTTTGCGTCCTATGACAGACAATATGGTATGTAATATGAGTGAGGACGGGGGTTCCGCTTCTCTGCTTTGCCAAACGTTATGTATTAGCTGTTTCAACGTGCTGTAGGTTAGAAATTGACCTGGACCTATTCCGTTCGTTCCATCTATTTCCGTGTACATCATGATGCAACCTTCCTTGAATAGGTCACCAATGGTGTGGATTCCCAGTTCTAACCATGGTTCTAAAGTGTGTTGTGCTTGTAATTTCCTCGTGCCTGGGATATCTGGCAGCGGAATCTTAGGTGAATATGGTGGAATTAAATCTTTCGTACGTATATAACCATTCCAACACGTGCAAGCCACTTCCATCAGATTATTTCCATGTAAAGGAGGAATCATGTGATCTAGTAACCATACAAGTGCACTGATCCTGCCCAGACTGTCCTGTACTGCCAATGTCTCCACATTTGGGGACTTCTTTAACCACTGAAGTGGCCATTGCAGCTGTGCTGCAGCATAGTATAATTTGTAATTCGGCATGCCTAAGCCCCCCGCGCTTAAGGCTGATGTGTTACAGTGAGTGCAATTTGCCGATGATCGTTTCCCCATATTAAACTTAGCATCAAGCCATTCAAGGTTTAGAAGAAGGAGCGAGGTATAACCAATGATAGTGCACTGAAGAAATACAGCTGTCTGGGGAGTATTATCATCTTCGAGATAGCCACTCGTCCTAAGGGCGACAGTGGCAGTGACCCCCAAAATTGTAAGGATCCCTTAATCGTACGCATTGTGCATCCCAGATTACCCTCCAATAGATTCTTTTGTATGGTAGATTTGGATACCAAGATACGTAAAAGTGGAGTGGCACCATTGAAGCCTATAGAGCGGGAGGGCAGGCTGTGAATTTTCCAAAACCGGGGTGAGCGGGAACAGGCAGGATTTTGACCAATTTGCATGCAATCTGGAGAGTTCCCCAAAATGATGCAGTAAGTTTAATAGCTCCGGAAGAGATGATGTACAGTTACGTAAATATATTAACACATCATCAGCATAAAGAGAGGCTTTGGGGGTCATTACGACCCCAGCGGTCGACGATAATGTGGAGGTAAGTACCACCAACAGGCTGGCGGTACTTACCGCCACATTATGATATTGGCGGGTTGGCTGATGCCAACCCGCCAATGTACCACTCTGACCGCCACTGTGGTAACAGCCGCCGGGCTGGAGATATCCATCTGTAGCCCGGCAGCCTCCAATGTGCTGCCTGCGGGATTATGACCCGCCTACTGCCATGGTTTTTGTGGCATTCGTAACACCACCAGAACCATGGCAGTAGGTCATATCAGTGACAGGGAATTCCTTCCCTGTCACTGATAGGGGTCTCCCCCCTACCTCTCCAGATACCCCCACCTCTCCAAACTCTCTCCCCACCCCCCTACCTCCACGCCCCTCCTTCACACTTACACACACACACACACGCATACACACACTCATCATTCACACATACATACACACATGCATACGTCCAATCACACACACATCCACACACACTTCCAAACATACACGCAGACACGCATTCACATTTTACAACATACACGCACTTACACGTCCGTACATGCACACACGCATTCAACACTCAAAACACACCTGCATTCACGCATACACATACATTCACAGCCCCCCCCACACACAACACCCCCCACCCTCCTCCCCTGTCCTGTCCTGTCCTCCGGCAGGAGACAGGACGGGACGCTGCTACCGCCAGCAGCGCCCGCCAGCAGAACATGAATGTGTCATTATACGGCTGGCGGCGTTCTACTGGCGTGGCGCTGCTGGTGGTAGCAGCGCCACCATACCGCCATCCGCCAGTATGGCCACAGCCGGATTTCTGCCATTCTTGTGGTGGAAATCTGGCTGTGGTCATAATATGAAAGATGGTTGGTAGCCATGGCGACGGCTTTTTGGCGGCCATCGCTGCGGCGGTAGGCGGTTTTTACCAAAATGAGGGCCTATATATTGTTTGTCACTGTCAGATATCCCCCATTGTTGCGCTCGTGATCGGAGCTGAGCCGCTAGTGGTTCAATTGCCAACGCGAATAGCAGGGGTGACAAGGGGCACCCCTGTCTGGTGCCACAACAAATAGTGAAACATTGGGATATGATTTAACTTGTTTTAACGCAGGCACTGGGGTTGGAATATAATATACTGATCCATCTTAAAAATCCTTGCCCAAAACCCATTCTGCGTAAAGCTTCTTGTAGGAAAGGCCACCCTCGGGTATCAAAGGCCTTTTCGATGTCCAGTGATTCCGCTTTTCTATCATGTTCCCCTTTTGGAGTGTTCGTCATTAATCAAAAGAGTTATCTAATGTTTAGGAAGGTAATCCGTCCTGGAATGAAACCTGATTGGTCTACATGGACAAAATGCGTCATCAACTGAAGCAACCGGTTTGCAAGGACCTTGCCTAATAACTTGCATTCCAATTTAAGCAGTGATAGAGGCCTATAAGATCTTTCATCTAGGGAGTCTCGGCCTAGTTGGGTAAAACCACAATCACTGCTTCACGTTGTGAGTCTGTGAGTTGCCCCACGTTTGTGTTTCTTGTAGCACTTCCAGGAATGGTTTAGTCAACTTCGTAGCAAACATTGCATAATATTCCACCGGTAGCCCATCTATGCCGTGAGTCTTACTGCGGGCCAATTGACATAACACTGTTTGGATCTCATCAGTCACTATAGGTGCATCCAGATTGAGTAAGGTGAGCAAGGGTGTGTGAATCAAAAAAATCTGCTAATTGTGTAGCTGGGGGATCCGATCTTGCTGCATAGAGCGTACTATGATAATGTCTAAAGGCATCAGTTATGGCCTTTTGGGTATTGACCACAATTCCTGTGTCAAGCTTTATTGCCCCAGTGTGTGCGCGGTGTTCCGTGCTCCGTGTCAACCACGCCAGCAGTTAGCCAGAGCAAATATGTGCACAGCAGGCCAGGGCACACCAAAACAAATTCTGTGTGGTTGATCCAAGTTAGAGTCGAAGTCCAAGGAATAACTGAAAACCGGACATTTATTGATGAATGCACCAGTGTGGTCAATATTCAGGTCAAAGACCACATGTGATACAAATAATCTACAAAACAGCCAACAGCTGACACATGTTTTGTCTCCTAGACTTTGTCAAGGCTGTGGGATAAATATATAATATATACATATTGGTAACATGGAACATAAACATCTTCCATAACTACACATACTGTTTATTAAAATTAAAGACTAAACCAAGTAACCCAATGTGACTAAACAACTGGCATGAGAAAGTATGAACATGTGTTACTACTAGTAGAATAGAGCAAAAGTGACGGGATGAGAACCGTGCGTATTCATCAAAGTATACAAGAAAAAGTGCAGTGTTCAAGCACAGGAGAAAGTAAAATATAATTAATAATATTATTAAAGTGCCGAAAACCTAATATCCTGTAATATGAACGCACTAATATGCAAACATACAAGTGACCAATTACGCAAACATTCCATGCATGTAGGAAACAACAAGAAAGTGTGTGTGCGATAGTAAAACACAGGCGGCCATCCAATGTAAAGAAATAACAGAAAAACAGATAAACAAAAGATCATATACCTTCAGAATATAGATATAAAGAATGGGAGTTCCATGAAAAGCGTATCTGAAATACAGCCTCCAAGAGGATCAATGCAATCTAGAAAGATGAAGGCAATGGCAGGCCATGATAAGCCTGAAAGGGAAGAATAAACAAGAAGAGACACTAAAATTAGCGAACAAAAAGCGGCCCAAAACTGTTTAAAAAAACTGCGTACATTACAGCATTGAATGGATGGGACAGTAGTAATACTGGTAAGGTAGGGAATTCAAAACGAGCCATAGTCTCAAAGGGTCAGTGGGGTGGAGTACAAAGATGCACGTGTGGGGCCAAACTAAGGCAGTGAAAACGAGGTAAGCAAAATCCGACAACGTAAAACTGGCATGAGTCCATCACTGTCATCTGAGTTAAGTAAAGCAACTAAACTGGGTAGTCAAACCAAAATTAAGGCGCAAGCCTGTGTATCAGGACGAGCTTCAAACCAATAAATGTCAAATACATAGGACGATCTGAAAAACACAGGTCCAGTTTGTTGCTGGAAAGCATTGGATGATAGAGTATTACCGCCAAGTTTGCCACATATTAAAACACCCGTCAAAAGGATCAGCTCTGCTTAAATAATAAAATTAAGCAGCGCGTATAAAATTCAGCAAAGGGAAATTGCTGAGCATCACGGCGTTTGTTATTATTAATAAATGCCCAGGTTGTAACTAGCAGTAAATGACAACCGGAGCGTTAAGCAAACGGATGTGTTCTTACCCGAGATTGAAGTATAGAGCTGTGCCCGAGGCGTCGGAAAGCCGAATGAACGCCACTCACTCGTAGAGGCTTACTGGAAGTAGGTACACGTGAATGAAAATAAAAAACGGACTAGCAAACGGAAGAAGACACGGAGATAAACATGGGGGCCATTTTGAAAAAGAAAAGACAAAGCATAAATGTGCACAAGAGAACCACGTTGAATGTTAAAGAAGATATATAGATATCATGTATAGACCATAAGCGCAAATGATATACAGATAGAGCTTATCACCCATAAGAGAAAGAAAACACCACAACTACACATTGTATGTAAAATACGTAAATACAAAAATTTGAATATCAAGCTACATAACACAATGAATAATAAGTTGTCAACAAATTGCACAATTTGCATGTGTTGTGAACACAATGGACTTGCCATGTCACAGTACAAGGAAAAAACATACAAATGTGGATTATATCACCATGTGAATCATATACGTGACGAGTGGGATGGGGGTATTATAGAAAAGTGTGCAGGTCCTTGTCAATGTTAATACCCTCCTCAACTGCTCTAAGTCTAATAATCCAACTGCTTTCCAAACGTCTTAGCAAGAGAGTCCTGTTGCCACCTCTGGGTAGTGGATTCACCACATCGATACCATGTGCGTGAATGCCTAAGACTTCCCGCTGTCCATGGTTAGAATTGTAATGTACCGCAAAGGGATAGTTGACATTATTGTTGCGGATGGCTCTGATGTGTTCCTGTAATCTCTCCTTAAGTGGTCGAATGGTGCTTCCCACGTAAATGCAATTGCAGATACAGATCAAACAGTAAACGACAAATTTGGTGTTACAGTTAATAAACTTGTTTATCCTGTAAATAACCGGCGTGTTGTATTGAAAATTCACCATTTTATCTTTAATTTAACAGCACATGTTGCAATGTCCACATTTGTGTGAGCGCCACGGTGGTGTGGGTAACCAGGTGTCTTTTGGGTCTGGTGGAAAAAAACTGTGACAAAGGTACTTGCGTAGGGCAGGTCCTCTACTGTAAGTGATGCTGGGATTAGAAGGGAGACTCTTCTTAAGATGCCCATCTGCTAGCAAGAATGACCAGTGTCTCTGGAAGATTTTGTATATGTGTGAGCTTAGTGCATTATAAGGAGTAATGAAGGAGAGGGGTCTAAATGACTTTTTCGTGGTGGATGGAACCAAAAGATCAGATCTATTGACATGGTTAATTCTCTTGTTAGCTTGGAGCAGAATATTGTGGGGGTAACCCCTACGTGTAAAACGTGCATTCATTTGTTTCAATTCATCCAGAAAAACAGTGTCCTCACTACAGTTCCTCCTATTCCTAGTAAGTTCCCCATAGGGTATTGCATTGATTTGAGAGATGGGATGCGAACTCTTGGCATGTAGGATGGAGTTGCATGCCGTTGGTTTCCTAAATAACTTGGAGCAGATTTTGTCCCCCTTGATGTATAAGGTGAGATCTAGGAAGTTAACTTGGGACATACTGTGTTCCCCGGACAGAGTTATGTTAAAAGTATTGGTGTTAAGATGTTGTAAAAAGCGCCCAAGTAAGTCAAGGCTGCCCGACCAGAACAAAATGACATCATCAATATATCTACCCCAATATAGAATGTGTTGGGTCAAATCTGGTGAGCATTCCCTCCATATGTGTGACAATTTGTAAAAGCCCATGTAAAGGTTGGCAAATGATGGGGAAAATTTTGCCCCCATTGCAACCCCTTGGATTTGTCTGAACCATGTTCCGATATGGACAAAAATATTGTTGTCCAAAACCAATTTAATTAGGTCCATGAGCATATTAGAATGTTAAAAAAAAGAAGCATCACGAGTATCTAAGAATAGTTGAATGGCAACCAGGCCAATATCTCTCGGTATGCATGTGTAGAGTGAGGTGACATCCAGAGTAACTAAAAAATGTCCCTCTGTCCACTCGAAGTCACTTAATTTGCTGAGAAGGTCTTTAGTGTCCCTTATATATGACGGAAGGTTGATAACAAAGGGTTGTAGGAATAGGTCAATGTATTCAGAAATTCTCTCTGTGGGGGAGCCTATACCCGAAATGATCGGTCTGCCGGGAGGAAAAGGACCTGATTTGTGTATTTTGGGAAAGATATAAATACAAGGGGCAGTCTGGGTAGGATTGAACAAATATTTGAATTCCAAATCTGTAATGAGGCATCTGTCCCTCCAATGGATTAGTCTTTGTTGTACACATTCATTGACATCCCTCAGTGGGTTGTGTGATTAGGCCAAGTATGCATTGGTGTCATTGAGTTGACGGTCTATTTCACCAATGTAATCTATTTTGTTCATAAGAACAATATTGCCCCCCTTATTGGCTTCTTTAATGATTATGTTTTTCATGCTGGTAAGGGCATGGAGGGCTTCTCTTTCGGGACCAGTGATGTTGTGTATGATGTTTTTGCGACCCGCACAATATTGATCTTCTAACCTGTATAGGTCAGAAGTGACACCTTTGTAGAAAATATCAATCACATTATCACTTGCTAGACTGGGTGTAAATTTGGAAGAGGTTTTGAGACCACTATCAATGTTAGAATATGGGTCAATGTCAAGGTCAGATAGGATCTCCATCAGGGACGGAGAGAAATCCGACGTATGTTCCAAAGAAAGTAAGGTTTGAATATCTTTTATGTCCTTGATGGCCAAATTCTTAACTGGGTATTTACCAGAGCAATCGCCCTTTGCATGTGCCCTAGCGATGTAATGTCAATAATCATAGATGCGCAGGCGCTTGTCTATCTCATTATGCCATGCACGTTGTTCGCGGAGAACATCGGGATCCGAAGAGCCCTCTGCTACTGCGAGTTCCGCTTTATGCATGTCTGTCTCCACTGCGGCTAGGTCTCGCATCAGCACGGGTCGTACTCCTCCTACGGTCATGAGGCAATGTCTACGCACCACCACTTTATGAGCGTCCCACTCCACAGCACGTGTCGTGGCTGTCACTCCATTTAGGGCAAAGTAATTGGAGATGCAATCGAGCACTTCCTTGCGGAAGGGAGGATCTGCCAACATGTTGGGCTGTAGCCGCCAGGTAGGCACAGAGGTGTGTGGCCTGCCCCAGTCCATGCTGGCCCTCAATGGGCAGTGGTCTGACAACGTCTTAGCCAAGTAGTCCACCCTCAAAGTATTATGGGCCAAACCGGTAGGGCTTAAAATCAAATCTATACGAGCATGTAACGCATGGACTGGGGAGTAGAAATATTCTTGATCCTGGGGATATAAGAGGCGCCATATGTCATGGAGCCCCCGCTCCAACATCCACTGACGCAATTCACCTGCCATTGTACAGCTGGGAGTGACCACCGATGGCAGGTGAGATTTGTCTATATCCACATTTGGTATGCAGTTAAAATCGACCCCCCCATATGCGATCAGCCGTTGGGTCCTGGAAAAGTGTAGGTGTAATTGACTTCAGGAAATCCCCCTCTTTTGAGTTGGGGCATGTATTCCAGCTATGGAGAGGGAATAGCCATCTAGGGAGCCCTCCAGCAGCACATATCTGCCGTCCCTATCCATTGTTGAGAGTTCAACTACATAGGGAACCTCTGAAGCCACCCATATCAATACCCCTTTGGCAAATGCTGATGTGGCTGTACCATGCAGCATACTCCGCCATTTGGTTCTAATGTTATGTAGGTCTCTATCTGTGAGATGCATTTCTTGCAGGATCGCTATGTGGGTATTGTGACACTTTAAGTACGCATGTACCCTATTGCGCTTGCTGGGGGGGCCATACCTCTAACATTCCACGTTACTATATTATAGCTGTGTGCCTGCATGTGTACGTAAATATGTTCTGCGACATGTGGGCTGTCGTTTCGTGATCTCCTGCCATAGCCCCACTAGTAACAATGGGGCCATTGGATACCTGTCCCCCATCCATAATTCCCCTTCCTTGCCGCCACTCATCATCAGTGTCGTAACCTTTGCTATATAAGAAAAACAACAAACAGTGTGTAACCCATCAGGGCTACCGCCAACAGGGCCAGAACAACCCATTAACAAGTGCGCACAACAGGTGCAGTTAAGGACAATACTCTGAAAAGTGTCCATTCGGAGGTCTACTCTGGGTAGGGAGTGGTGGTATGAGAATCAGCATCCTGTCCCTATCAGCCCCCCCCAATAACAGCAGTGTCCACACCCGTCTTGACCCAGTGGCTGATGATGTGTACCCCTAGGTCGCCATTTTCTTCATGGAGACAACACATAGGTGAGCAAGTGTGGTAGCCGGCCGAGGAGCAGAGCCATCCATATCGACTCATCGAACACAAGACCTAGGCCCCACGGCCAGGCTTCTGAAGGTGTGTTTGTCCTTATTCGCAGTGTAGTAACCAAGTGGCAGTTTCCGAAGCTTACGAATGAAGCTAAAGGTCCGTGGCGTTACCTCCGGGACCAGCGGCAAGGGAACTGTGGAGTCACTGGTGCAACCCATTGATGAATCAGAATTCGATACTTTAGCATTGTGGAGGGCAGCATATGGGTTGGATGTAAGTTGGGTCGCTTCAAGTAGTGCCTGCGCTTGGCACACAGCTTCCTGTGTCCTGGAGGGGCGCATCTTGCTGCTGGTACTCTTTTTGCATCAGGGTTGGGGTGTCAGCCATGTTTTCTCTTGGGGTCCTCACTATGCGGTTCAACCAAGCCCTTGGCATGTACCCACGTCCACACATTTTCAGGTGATAGGAAAATATGAGTCCTCCCCTCATCCACCACTCGCAAGCGTGCTGGAAAAAGCAGGGAATAGGCAGTGTTACATTTGCGTAGAAGCTGTTCAATCTTTATGTACGAAGTACGTTTGCATTGCACCTCCATTGTGTAGTCAGAATACGCTGTGATGGTGGTATTTTCGAACTTCCAAGGGCCCTGTGTGCGAAACTTTGAAGTATCAAGTCACGGTCTCTGAAGTTGAAGAGACGAGCTAATAACTGCCTAGGTGGGGCTCCAGACCTCAGCGGCCTTCCTGGAATCCGGTGTGCTCCTTCAATAGAGAAGAAAAGCGGTACATTGTTTCCTAACACCATGCTCTTCAACCATTGTTCCATGAATAATTTAGCATTAGGTTTCTTCCCCTGTTCCAGAAATCCTAGGAATTGAATTTTATTCCTCTGTGAACGTCCCTCTGCATCTTCTGCTCTTCGTTACAGGAGAGAGACCTCTGCCTTCAGCTGCGACACCTGGTTCTGAATGTCTTTGTACCACAGCTAAAGAGGACTCATTTTCAGACACCTTTTTGGCTAGTTTACGATGCTCTACTCAAAGCCGATTAACCTCCTGTGCCACTGAGCCTATTTTCACTTCTAGAGTTGTTTTGGTGTCCAGCACTGCCTGAAGAAGCTTATCAAATTGAGCAGAATGTACCTGTAAGGTCTCATTCATCTGTTGGAGGGTCACCACATTATTCTTGGGGGTGGCAGACAGAAGAGGCATTGTTCCCGCAGCCAGTGGTAGCAACCTTGCATTCTTTGATTTGACCATGAGTGCAGCCGCTTAAGTGGGTGCACCCGCCAGTGTGCAATTCCCCCTTCGTATACTCTAAATGAACAGGTGCATATGAACAAGGACCAATCACGTGCCTATAGCAAGAGGGCCATTGCCCCTCCCTCGCCTTGACTTCTCACTCTCCACTTGACAAAGTTCAATTAGTTTGTTTAGGAGTAGCCTTCTTGAATACCCCAGAGCAGGCCACAATTACCAGGCCCTCAGTAGCATTTTGGGTGTTTTGGGTCGTCACAGTTTACTATCAGGCCCTTTGATCCGATCTTGCGAGTGGGCAGTTCTTGATTACAGACCCTACTACCACCGAGCCATAACATTCATCCTGGCCAAAGGGGCCAGGAGCCCCCCCATTACCACCTCCAGCACGCCAGTGCAGTGTTCGCTGTAGCAAGAAAGTGCACAGCTCCCCTCCCTCAGGGCTTCACCGGTTGAATATGGGCCCTTCAGGACCTTGCCAGGGGTTCTCCAAAATGTCAAAGGGAGGGCCTCCTCCTCAGTCACTGGGGGAGGCCCTCGGCTGTGATTGCACGCTCACCTTCTGTCCAGATCTCAGAGAGCTCAGCCCGACCCGCAGTGCCGGAGTGTGCTCTCTGTAGCGTTTCTCCTGTCACTCGGGCTGCCCGGGGGCTGCGAAGCTCCTCCAGTCTGCCAAGCGCCCTCCTCACCGCTGCATCTCGTGCCACCGGCCGCAGCAGTCGCATCTTCCCTCGATCGCCGCACTCACTCTGGTATGACGGACAGTGGCGTGTCGCGCCCCTTCAGTCTGCCCAGCACCAGTACAGGTCGCATCAGGGTCCGCCTCCTTCTTCCGATCGGCCGCACAGGCCACACAGCCCTTAGATACACCGGCTGTCACCAGGGGGTGAAACGGTACCCCTCGTCTCCGTTCCACATACCCGAGACTGTTGGAATCGCAGTTCCAGCATCTGGGTGGGTCCGTGTGGGGTGTTACAGCAGGATTACTTAGGGGCTGGGAGCAGAGCTCTTCAATAGCATCTGCACCGGTCTTGGCCATGCCCCCTGGAATGTAAAGCACCTCCAGGCTGCGCACAGAGGGACAGTCTGTGGCATGCCCACTACTCCTGAACTTAGTAACTTTATCATGTTGCAACAGAGTAATGTCACGATTGAAGATTTGCCGCCTGCAGACAAATCTTTGACCAATGTGGAAAATAGGGAAGGGAGTACCATGTCAACCCACAATACAGTTGCAATGGCATATGTTTTCATTAGTTTGCAGTGGGTCTATCCACCACAGCTTGAAAGTGTGCCAGTTCTGCAGGGCAAAAACATGATTTACTGACTCACTGAGTGTCTGCACAAGCATGGCCCACATACTTTCTGCCCCCCAAAGGGTACCCAAACTAAGGGCCTGATTTAGAATTTGGCAGATGGGTTACTCCACCACAACAGTGATGGATATTGTAATTGTATTGTAATCGTATTTATATAGCGCCTACTACCCCTGACGAGGCGTCGAAGCGCTTTTCGATGAGTAGCACGCTACTCCGGAACCCAACAAGAATTAGTGATGGATTAGTATAGTTTAATAATGAGTACAGTTTTAGTATTATTATGAGTTAATTTGAGCCACAGATATGAGAGTTTGTTAGTTAGATTGACTGGAGTAATGGAGGGGTGGAGGAGGAAAGAAATCCAGAAATGTTAATTGGGAGTATATCCTTCATTTACTCAACCCAAAGGCTTGGGATGAATAAAGGGGGGCGGAGGGGGAAGAGTATGTGGAAGGGTTAGGGAGAGCATAGTAGCAGGGTGAGATGAATGCAGGAGAATTTACTAGGGTTGTGTGGGAGGTCACAGAGGTAGAGTGAGGTTTGGTGAGTTAGATGTGGAGGTGGAGGGAAGAGCTTAGGCAGAGATATTTAGGAGATGAAAGTGATAGAAGGGATGAGTCAGAGTGAGAATGGAGGATAGTTTGATAGAGACATGACATAAGAGTGATGAGTAGATAAGTGTGATAAGATGAGAGCAGGAATTCATAGATATCTAGTATAACAACCCAAAACCAGGAGCCATGCAATGATCCACGAACATGCCAAGCACAGAAACAACATATACACATACATACACATATATATATAGTCACACACACACATAAATACACACACATATGCACATACAATACATAATTAGAATCATGGGTAAAAAAATACTTAGTCAGACAGGTTTAAAGAGTGTGTGTGTATTTTATTGTTATGACAGTAGCAATACATATTTTCCAAAGAAACTATAAATAAATAGAAATATACATATAATCTGAAAAAAAATATTTATCCACATAGACATATGCAGTTCATAGTTGTTTGAAAAAGGTGGTTATGAAGGAAAGAGCCAACTCTTGAGTAGTTTTCTGAAGACAAAGTTATCTGTGGCTCTTATAGTTGGGGGGTAATGAATTCCATAGTTTGGCTGCTTGGACGGAGAAGGATGTACCACCTATAGTCTTTTTCTTGTATGGTGGTGTTCTAAGGCGGGGTGCCAGTCTTGAGCGGAGGGTTCTTTGTTGGATGTATTTGGTAATTTTCTTTCTGATAAAAAGCGGTCCTGTTCCATGTATAGCTTTGTGGGTGATACAAAGCAGCTTGAAAGTGCATCGTCTTGCAATGGGTAACCAGTCTAGTGCTCTCAAGGCAGGGGAGATGTGGGCTTGCGGCTTTATATGTAGTAGTAGCCTGGCTGCGGAATTCTGGATACGTTGTAGTTTTTTCATAACAGATAGAGATGATCCATGGTAGAGGCTATTGGCATAATCCAGTTTGGATAGTACAAGCGAGATAGTAGCTTGCACCTTGTGTGGAAATCCGAGGTGGGGGAAGATGCGTCGTAAAGTCTTTAAGGTGATGAAGCTTGTGCGTGCTAATTTGTCTACTTGGGCATTCATAGTTAGCTTGGAATCCATGGTGATTCCTAGGTTTTTCACTTCCTTGGATAATTGAGGAGGTGGTCTGAGATCGTCAGGCCAGACGCAGAGAGGGTCATAATTTTTCCATTCACCACATATGAGTATTTCTGTTTTGGAGGTATTTAGTTTGAGATGGCTCCAGGTCATCCACTGATCAACGGCTCTGAGGCAACTGAAGATTTGTGAGTTTTCAATGTTTTTGGGGTCTTCTAATTTAAGTAGTATTTGTGTGTCATCTGCATAGTTGTAGCATGTGAGATGGAAATCATTGATCAGTTCTGGTAAAGATATCATGTAGATGTTGAAAAGCAAAGGTGAGATGATTGACCCTTGGAGGACCCCTGCTTTTGTGAGGTAGGTTTCGGACGAGAAGGGGGGCGAGTGGATGATATTCGCTCTTTTTTGGAGATAGGAAGTAATCCAGTCGAGAGCAATCCCTTGTATGCCGGCTTCGTGGAGTCTTTGAGTTAGGGTGTCATGGTCAACCGTATCAAAGGCAGCTGAGAGGTCCAAGAGAAGTAGTGCAGCAACTCCATTTCGGTCGACTGTGTTTTTAAGATCGTCCCAGATGGCCATGAGTGCTGATTCAGTGCTTCTTCCTGGGCGGAATCCAGTTTGGAAGTCTGAAAGTATAGAATTGTCTTCAATGAATTGTGACATCTGGGCGAATGCTGCTCTTTCTATCAATTTGCCCAGGAAAGGTCCATTTGTGATTGGTCTGTAGTTGTTGGGGTCTTGCGGGTCTAGGTTTGTTTTCTGTCCGCCAAGTTCTTAATCAGGCCCTAAGTGTCTTGTGCTATTGAGTCCTGGCCATCTACTTGTAACATGGCATACCATATGTACTCCTTTGTCACAAAGAAAGCAACTCCTGGCCGTGAAAATCGTGAGACAAAGAAGTGCCATTGAGAAACCTTGCTTCTCCAGCTGGTAGATTGGATGAAGGAATTTGCAGGGGAAGTGTTGTAAGCAATGGAATGCATGCTGTTGTTTGTCAAGAGGATGGCAGCAGTTGAGAGTTGTTGATTGGGTTTCATCACAAAATACAGTATTGGTCCTGGGAGGGAAAATGACTAGGCAGCGCACATGCACTACTAAAACCTCTGCATTCCGAATGCCCCAAGGGAAGGGGACAGTGTGATATGATCCCTGACAGTAAACAGGCATGCCAGAAAAGTTGAGAGTGCCCATGGACCTAGGTACTCTACAATATCTCAGATATGAAAGGTTGAAAGTGCACTTAGATATGAGAAAGTGACATTGATAAATACTTCTGAAAAGTTGGCAGGGTGCTAAGCTCAGAAAGAATGTGCAGGACTTCACATGGCTGAGTGATCCATTAACCCCTTAGCTTCTGGGCCTTTTCCTCCCCCCAGTGCTGAGCCCTTTTTTGGCTATTTGGGGTAGTTCGCGCTTAGGCTTTCATAACTTTTTGTCCACATCAGCTATCCATGCCAAATTTGCATCCTTTTATTTACAACATCCTAGGGATTCTAAAGATACCCAGAGTTTGTGGGTTCCCCTGGAGAAGATCAAGAAACTAGCCAAAATACAGCTAAAAGTTAGTTTTTTCCAGAACAATTGGAAAAGGGTTGCAGAAGAAAGCACGTGGTTTTTTTTCCTGAAAATGGCATCAACAAAGGGTTTGCGGTGCTAAAATCACAATCTTCCCAGCTTTCAGGAACAGGCAGACTTGAATCAGAAAACCACATTTTTCAACACAATTTTGGCTTTTTACTGGGACATAACCCATTTTTACTATTTTTGGTGCTTTTAGCCTCCTTCCAGTTGGGTACAGAAATGGGCATGAAACCAATGCTTGATCCAGGACAGCTAAACATTTCTAAAAAGGTGATAAAATTCTGAATTCAGCAAGGGGTCATTTGTGTAGATCCTACAAGGTTTTCCTACAGAAAATAACAGCTGAAATAAAAAAATATTGAAATTGAGGTGAAAACAAACCAGCCATTTTTCTCCACGTTTGACTCTGTAACTTTTTGCCCACGGTGTCATATTTTCAAAAGTAATATACCGTTATGTCTGCTGGGCTATACTGGTTGCGGGTATATATAGGGCTTGTAGGTTCATCAAGAACCCTAGGTACCCAGAGCCAATAAAGGAGCTGCACCTTGCAATGGGTTTTCATTGTATTCCGGGTGAACAGCATTTTATTTGGTGAAATATAAAGAGTGAAAAATAGGTATCAAGGAAACCTTTGTATTTCCAAAATGCACACAAGATAAGGTGTTGAGAAGCAGTGGTTAGTTATACATCTCTGAATTCTGGGGTGCCCATACTAGCATGTGAAATACAGGGCATTTCTCAAAAAGACGTATTTTTTACACACTGTCTTACATTTGGAAGGAACAAATGTAGAGACAAGGGGTAAAAACACTTGTTCTGCTATTCTGTGTTCCCCCAAGTCTTCCTATACAAATGGTACCTCACTTGCATGAGTAGGCCTAATGCCCGCAACAGGAAATGCAACATGAAAACATCAAATTTTTACATTGAAATCTGACATGATTTTTGGAAAGTGCCTAGCTGTGGATTTTGGCTTCTAGCTCAGCCTGCACCTAGGGAAACCTACCAAACTTGTGCATGTTTGAAAACTAGACACCTGGGGGAATCCAGGATGGGGTGACTTGTGCGGCTCTCACCAGGTTCTGTTACCCAGAATCCTTTGCAAACCTCAAAATTTGGCAAAAAAACACTTTTCCCTCAGTTTTTGGTGCTACAAAGTTCTGGAATCTGAGAGCAGCTGCAAACCTCTTTCCACCCAGCATTCCCTCAAGTCTCCCGATAAAAGTGGTACCTCACTTGTGTGGGTAAACCTAGTGCCCGACAGGAAATGCTCCAAAACACAAAGTGGACACATCACATTTTTCCGAAGAAAACTGACGTATTTTTTACAAAGAGCCTAGTTGTGGATTTTGGCCTCCTACTCAGCCGGCACCTAAAGAATTTTAGAAAACATATATATTTTTAGAAACTAGACAGCTAAGGGAATTCAGAATGATGTGACTTGTGGGGCTCTCACCAGGTTCTGTTACCCAGAATCCTATGCAAACCTCAAAATTTGGCAAACAAACACTTTTTCCTCACATTTCGGTGATGGAAAGTTCTGGAATCTGAGAAGAGCCACAAACTACCTTCCACTCAGCGTTCCCCCAAGTCTCCCGATAAAAATGGTACCTCACTTGTGTGGGTAGGCCTAGTTCCCGCGATAGGAAATGCCCCAAAACACAACATGGACACATCACATTTTCCAGAAGAAAACAAACCTATTTTTTGTAAAGTGCCTAGCTGTGGTCTTTGGCCTCTAGCTCAGCCGGCACCTAGGGAAAACTAGCAAACCTATACATTTTTAAAAACTAGACATCTAGGGGAATTTAGAATGAGGTGACCTGTGGGGCTCTCACCAGGTTCTGTTACCCAGAATCCTATGCAAACCTCAAAATGTGGCAAAAAAACACTTTTTCCTCACATTTCGGTGATGGAAAGTTCTGGAATCTGAGAAGAGCCACAAACTACCTTCCACCCACCATTCCCCCACGTCTCCCGATAAAAATGGTACCTCACTTGTGTGGGGAGGCCAAGTTCTCGCAACAGGAAACGCCCCAAAACACAACATGGACACATCAAAGTTTTACATTGAAAACTGATGTGTTTTTTGGAAAGGGCCTAGCTGTGGATTTTGGTCTCTAGCTCAGCCGGTACCTAGGAAAACCTACCAAACCTGTGCATTTTTTAAAACTAGACACCTAGGGGAACGCAGGATGGGGTAACTTGTGGCACTCTCACCAGTTTCTGTTACCCAGAATCCTTTGCAAACCTCAATATTTGGCAAAAAAAACACTTTCCCCCTCACATTTCGGTGATAGAAAGTTCTGGAATCTGAGACGAGCCACAAATTTCCTTCTACCCACCATTCCCCCAAGTCTCCAGATAAAAATAGTACCTCACTTGTGTGGGTAGGCTTAGTGCCCGCACCAGGAATAGATCACACAACGGTCAATGTTGGTCCTCACATGAGGGAAACTGTTGACCCTGGGGTGATCCATTCCTGATGCAGGCACTAGGTACAGGCACTCAAGTAAGGTAGCATTTCTATCAGGACAAGTGGAGAAACACTGGGTGGTAGGAATTTTATGGATCCCAGCATATTCCTGTAGTTTGTGTGACACAAATGCAAGATAAAAATGAGTTTTTATCCAACATTTCACCTTTGCAGGGTATTATGGGTAAGAAAACTTGGCGGAATCCACAAAAGTCACACCTCTGTGTACTCCCCCGGATGTCTAGTTTCCAGAAATGTCTGGGTTTGGTAGGTTTCCCTTTACGGCCGCCAAGACCAGGACCAAAAACTCAGGTGCCTGCCTTACAAAACCAGATTGTTTTGTGATAGATAATTTTGATGTCTCCACAATACGATGCAGTGGTGCAATTTGGGGCTGAACTAAATTGAGGAGCTCCCAAGAGAGCACTCTCTCTGCTCTTGCTGCCGCATGCACCTCCTCTCTGCGTTGGGCTAACCCTCTATTGTCCCGCTACACAGACTGTGCTTGTGAAGGGACAGCAGGACTGTCCTCATCACCTCCCTCATAATCAATGGAAGAGGAGTTATTGAATGGGACTCCGACGACTGAAAAATCAGTCCCCCATCAGATGCTATCTCAATATCTGCTGTCTCTGATCCTACGTCAGAACTGTCCTCTATAACCCGAGTGAGGGCTTGAGCAGCAGTCATCCAACGAGATACCATCTCTGCTACTGGCTAAACTGTTGCTCTAAAACACTAGCCTACGTAGACAGTCACAGAATTGCTGGTGTGTGTGTGATACATGCAACACTAGACGTCACCTTACCTTCGCTTCTTCCCTCAATCAGCACGTTCTTTCAAGACACTCAAAGAAAGACACACTACTACTTCACCTTGTCACATACCAATCGTCACAGTCTTTAGCGCCTGTAGCGCCCAGTCCAACAATCATTATTGGTGCTCCCATGACCTCCTCCTCGGATTCCCTCACTACCACCCTGCAAAAGTGCCCTTCATCTCTCCATAGCCCACCCCGCACATACATTTCATTTGTATTATAGCACATGTAATGGCTGACTTTACTAATCTACTCAGCTATTTACATAAAATACAGATTTGATCTTTACAGTAGGCATATAAACCTTCTGCGCTACTTTATGGTATCAAAATTGCCACTAGAAAAAAGTCAGATCCTTTTGTAGCAGAAACATAATCACAAAACTTACTTTTTTATTGCTGCCTAAAAGCTGCAGTTGAAAGTGTCAGTTGAAGTATGTGCATTGCTTTGAAGACGTAAGCTGCAACTGCAAGAGAAGTGGTGGCAAATATATATATATATATATATATATATATATATATATATATATATATATATACATATATAGATTTCTACATACATAGAGATCACTTTTATATGTGGGTGTGGTTTCCTGGGGGCTGATCACAGCCCCTAGGGATACCACACATGCGTTAACAAAGGTGAATGCTATATATATATATATATATATATATATATATATATACTTATCTATATAAAGACATCTATGTAGATGTATCTATCTATCTTTATAGATTGATATATCTACATAGATATGTTTATATATGGATCTATGTATACATATATAGCTCTATATGTTTTTTAATAGCTGTATGGTTTCCTTGGGGGCATAGTTGCCACCAGGGAAACCATACAACTATTTTAAAAAAGTATTGCCCTCACAGGGGGTCGCCCTGCTCACAGGCAACCCCCTGTAAAAATTTTATTTTTCTAATTTATTTAAGGCGAGGAGCTCAGAGGTAAACCTACCTTTTTAAAATATGCCCCTGGGGGGGGGGGCCCGTTTTCCAATCGGGTCGACCCCCCCCAAGTGAAATCCCTGGTGTCTAGTGGGGGTTTCCTGGCCCTCGATCGCAGCGGTTCAGGAAGGCCTCGTTTGAAAGGGGAGAGTCTCCCCTTTCAAACAAGGCCTTCCCGAACGTTGGGAAGGCCGTCTGGGGCTGGTTTCCCCACCGGAGCAGGAAGCGGCTGCAAGGCTGTTTACTGCTCCGGTAGAGAAAACAGATAGTGACGTCAGCGTGCCTCGCGGCGCAACGTCACAAAGGGGTGGGTGGGGGGTCGGGGGTGACACAAAAGATTATCCGTGTCTCCTGGGGTATTTTTTGACACAAAAGCAGCGCAAACTTACAAAATACATTTGTGTCAAAAAAAGATGCAAATACGGCGCTACAAAAGTATAAATATGTCACTTAGGGGGTCATTACAACCCTGGCGGTCTTTGACCGCCAGGGCTGTTTTGGAGGAAAC
This sequence comes from Pleurodeles waltl, assembly GCF_031143425.1. Taxonomy (NCBI): domain Eukaryota; kingdom Metazoa; phylum Chordata; class Amphibia; order Caudata; family Salamandridae; genus Pleurodeles; species Pleurodeles waltl. Next base: position 829,016,730 of record NC_090443.1, on the reverse strand, counting down.
ACCGCCAACAGGCTGGCGGTGCTTCCAGGGGGATTACGACTGTGGCGGCGCTGCCAAGGGGATTACAAGTCCCCTTCCCGCCAGCCTTTTCATGGCGGTTTGAACCGCCATGAAAAGGCTAGCGGGAAGGGGAATCGCGGGGCCCCCTGCCACGGCCCCATGGAGCTTTTGTAGACAGTGAAAAGCTCGACGGGTGCAACTGCACCTGTCGCACAGCCGCAACACCGCCGGCTCCATTTGGAGCCGGCTCCTGTGTTGCGTCCGTGATCCCCGCTGGGCCGGCGGGTGGAAACCAGGTTTCCGCACCGCCGGCCCAGCGGGGATCTCATAATAGACCCCGCTGGAGTGTGGCTGCATTGGCGGCCGCCCAGCGGTTCAAACTTGGCGGGCGGCCGCAGCTGCCAGCCAAGGTTGTAATGAGGGCCTTAGTCTTTTTCTTGAAGATTTTTCTCACTGGGACGAAGTCACCAATCTGATAGAACTCCCTGGAGCCCTCTTCGGATACGCGTCGCAGGAGACCTCAGTGAAGAATTCTACCTTCGGACTTTAATGATTTTTTGGGATGGAAATCTTAATCGGGCCGAAGTTGAAATTGGATCTGAAGTCCCTGGAGCTCTCCTCGGATACACTGCACGGGAAGTCCCAGTCAACTTTTTATGTTTGGACTTTGCCACTTTTTTGGAGCTTTTTCTCTCCGTCGGATGACCCTCCACAACGAGCCGATTTCAAGTCGACGTCGTCGAATTGCCATTCCAGGAGCACCCGATGAAATCCTGGAAGTCTGGGGCTCCGGAGCATTTCAGTAGGACAAGCCTGCAAGTCAGGCCTGGGTCGTGGTCAATGTAAGCCGGCTTGACTCACGACCTTGAGTCGGTCCCTTTATGGAGATTTTTACCAAACGTTCCCCAAATTTCTCCAAACTTCTAGATCTTCTTACAGAAGGTTTTGAAGGTCCTCTAGGATTCCACAGTTCACCCCAAGGTTCCAGAAGCTCTGAGTTACTCCTTGAGGGGTTAGGATTCTAACTCCCAGAATGCGTCTGGCTCAAACTCAAAAATGACCACTGGACAGTGGTCCGCTGGTCAGTTTCTTCAGGATTTCATGCAGGGAACTCTAGTTAGCTATTTTCTACCTGTAGCAAACAGGGAGTCCCTTCTTGAAACAGTTGAAGCCAGGCAAAGCTCTTTTTGTGATGAAGCCGATGTGTACAGCAGGTCAAGTCCTTCAGAGTGCAGTGTCCAGATGCAGGTCAGGGATCCAGCAGGGAAGTCCTTCTTCTTCTTGACTTGTTCCTGGTAGTGATCTGAGGAGTGGGTTCAGCTCTGGCATATTTATTCTTGCTCTTGGGGTGGAAATCGTCCAATCACAGGCAGGCCACCACCTTCTTGGATGACCACTTCCTGGGAAGTGTGGCAAAAATCTATCACAGGGAGCAACATTCTTTAAAAATCCAAAATGGCAACAATTCAAATTTGGAGGTTGTGTCTGGCTGAGTCCACCCACTGGTGTGGCTAAAATTCCTTAACACACCCCTTTCCTGCCCTCTCCTAATCTAATCACGGGAGCACCTGGTTGTCTGGGTTTCAAGAAATGAGGGAGCTCTTGAGCTGCTCCAAATGTCCTTCCCTCCTTTGAAGACCAGTTTGACTGATCTCCCCCATCCTGTTTCACCATCTGCGGAGGCAGATCATCTCCCCCAGGCACTTCCTTTGTCATCAGCCCATGCCACTTCACACCTCATCAAGGCAGCCTGGCCAGGATGCCAGAGGCTGGCCAATCAGAGAAGGGCACTACAGAGCTGAAGTTGGCAACTTTCAGGTAGAGTTCTAAAACTTTCCTGAACTAGTTATATTAAATTCAACAATGGCAAGTTGTTGAATTTATTAAAACAATCAGTTTATACCAACCTTCAAATATCTAGCTCATTTTTAGACTTTAGTAATTAAAAATAAAGTCTCCCCATGTTAGCGTATGAAGGCCATTCACTACAAAGAAGGAAAAACGAATTTGTCTGTTTCCCCTCACCAGGGCTTATAAAACATATTTTATAAGGTCCCTGTTTATAGTTACACTGCACTGAACCCTGGGGGCACTTAGGGCACATCTAAGAGGTGACTTATATGTACAAATAAGGTAGTTTAAGTCTTTGGAAGTACTTTTAATTCCAAAGTCGAATTTTAAGGAAACTTTTATTTAAAAGCAGCCAGCAAGGCAGGCCTGCCTTTAGAATGATGCCAGGCACCTCAGCAGTGCACCTACTGGTGCACTGCCTATGCTGGGATCCCTAAACCTACATGCGCTACCCTATACCAGGGCAGTATAGGTAGGTTAATATTGCCAATTATAATTTGCCTAATTTGCATATCCACTTTACACAATACACTGGTCCTAGGACTGGTTAGCAGTACCCAGAGCACAGCCAAGAGTCAGTAACCACCAGTATCTGTCCAAAACGTTTGGGGGTGACCAGGGCAAAAATGGAGGACTTTCCTACAGCAGGCGTTGCATGACTGTTGAGCAACATTGTGCAAAGCTGCCTGCAATATGTTAAGAATAGTCACCAAAATGCCAGAGCAGGCATTACACAGGAATGGGCATCATCATTTAAACCAACAGACCAATGACTGATCCTCACATTGGCACACTCATTCACTAAATCTTTCTCTCCCTTTGTCTCACACACGCACATGTACAATCTAACTGCTCAGTAAACAAGCCCATTTACTTATAAAATAGCCAGATGTGCTTGTATTGACAATGCTTATTTCATTTTCACATGACCTATGAAAACATTAATCAACAACAGAAGGTTAGCCCTTCCAACATTTTATTTTCTTGTATGCAGTAACGTGCGCTTTTCAGGGTGGTGCCTGGCTCACTTTTACGCCGACAATCAGTGCCTCTCGTTGCCTTTGAACTTACTGATTTTATATGTTTTTAGCTCTTTCGCCCCTTTATGTTAGTTTGTTTTTATTTGCTAGTACTTGTATAGGACAAGGGTGCTTGCTCAATACAAAAAGGGTTGCTGCACCCCGGTTCTGTTATTTTGACCTCACTTTTTTGCTGAGGAGCGCTTTGGACACGCCTCCCTTTCCCACCCTAGATGTTGGCCTACAAAAGCTGCCAAACTGCGCATTGGGGCAGCAGACATGCACCCTGGGCACACTGCTGGCACCCCAAAGGCAAGCCCGTTTGCCCCTGTCCATGCTCGGATGGCACTCGGCACCAGCCATTCTGCCCGTTTGCTGCCAGAACACAGATGCTCTTCTCCGTATACCAGACAAGCCCTACTCACATTGCGTCCCCATGGTGGGAACTGTTGCTGCGACTTGTTTGACCCCTGGACGATGTTCGTTGTTTGACTTGCCCCATCTGCTCCTTAACATTTCTCAATTACAAAGTTAGCACATTTAGAAGAGCGGAACAGCCTTCACCTAAACTTATGTCTACCCATCATATGCTTCGCAGTACATTAATTAATGCCAAATCACGTATTAAAAATAAGATAATTTTTTTTAAATTTCTTCAAGGACATAATATAGACCTCGCCTTGGTCACTGAAACCTGGGCTGATGAGTTTTCTGGCCCTGATTTAGTTTTGGCCATTCTAGAGGGTTGTTAATTGTTTAAACTAGACCGTAAAGGAAGAGAGGTGGCGGCCTACCTTTAGTTTATCAAAATCATCGAGCTAGCAGTTTCTCTGCCGCAGTCCTCTCCACAGAATACGAGGCTTTGAATTTCAAGTTCATTCTTAACAACCATGCCTCTTTTCATGGCTTGCTAATCTACAGACCGCCACGCCCTAGGTCTGCTCTCTTACACAGCTTCTGCCAATTGCTGCAGGACAAGGCCGATGCTGCTGATTTCATGGTTCTCGGAATTTTAATTTCACTTGGAGAATAAGGAAGACAGTTATTCTGAAGGTTTGCTAGATTTAATGAATAGTCTTGGAATGACTCAACTGGTGACTGTTCTGTCCCATTCAGCTAGGCACATGCTAGAGGGCATTTTTTTCCGATAATACCTCTTTATCCTTTTCAGAAGTTCTACCCCTGACATGGTCTGACCATGGCACGGTTATGAACCTGCATTTCGAGACTAAGGGCCAGATGTCGAAAAATCAGTTTTTGCGACTTGCAAATTGCGAGTCTGAGCGACTCGCAATTTGCAAGTCGCAAAAACGGATGCAGAACGGTGTCTCAGACACCTTCTGCGACTCGCTATGGGGTCGCAAAGACCCACCTCATCAATATTCATGAGGTGGGTCGCATTTTGCGACCCCATAGCGAGTCCCTGCACTCACAGTGATGGTGGCCTGCTGTAGCCAGCAGACCTCCATGTCTGTGACTGCTTTATAAATAAAGCAGTTTTTTTTTTCATTTTGCAGCCCGTTTTCCTTTGCCCACCAAAGATCCTGCAGTCAGTCTCTAAGACCATTGCCCACCATCTGACTTACATTTTCACTGAACTGTTTTGTAAAGGATATTTTCTAAAATACTGGAAGGTAGCTTCCATTTTACCTTCGCAAAAAAATAAAATCTCAATCCTTTTAACTCAAGCAACTATCATCCCATATCTCGCATTCCCTTTCCATCTAAGATTGTGGAGAAAGCAATAAATAAAAAACGTTCTCTCTTTCTTGAATCCAATAAATTATTGGATCATACACAATTCGGATTCAGAAGCCAACATAGTACAGAGTCCGCCTTGATAACTGCCTCAGAAGAATTGAGAGCTATCCTGGAAAAGGGTAATCCTGCAGCTTTGATCCTGTTAGACCTTTTGGCCACTTTCAACATGGTCAATCATAAGGTATTGATTGATCATGTCGAGTCTTTGGGCATCAAAGACTCTGCTCTTGCACTGCTTAAATCTTTTCTTTCTGAGAAAGAGCAATTTGTAGCCATGGATGGTTTCTCTTCAAGTTCATTATCTCTTCTCTGGGTATCCCAGGGCTCATCATTGAGGTGTACCCTTTTTAATTTGAACGTGATGCCCCTAGCCACCCTTATCAAACATTTGGGTTTTCTGTGGTAAGCTACGCTGTGACACCCAGATTATTGGTTCCGTTTGGGAAACCAGTAGGAATGAGCCGCCAATTTCTCAGCTGCATGCAACAGATTAGCTACTGAATGACCAATACATTTTGATGTTGAATTCCAGCAAAACAAAAGTTTTGCTTTTAGGCAACAATACTTCTTTTTGGTCTCCAAATTGGTGGCCATCAGACTTGGGAAACCTACATGTTCCTGTCCCCAAAGTAAAAAATTTGGGGATTGTATTTGATGATCAACTGTCATTTGTTAAACAGACTAATGCAATAACCTCTTCATCTTTCTTCACTCTAAAGATTTAAGAAAGGTTCTCCCCTTTATTCTGCTGGAACTGACGAAACTGGTCATCACAGTCCTCATCCTTTCAGAGTTGGAGTACTGTAATGCCTTCTATATTAATCTGCAGAAGCGTCTACTGAACAAGTTATAGATCCTGCAGAATGCTGTTGCTCTGCTTCTGCTACGAATACCTAAGCATCAATCCGCTTCCACGGCCTTAGTCCAACTGCACTGGTTACCAGTGCACAAGCGTATAGATTTCAAGGCATTGTGCATTGCTTTTAAAGCCTTGCATGGCTTAGGATCAGATTACCTAAAAAGAAATTCATCTGGTATGGTTCATCTAGACGTTTGCGATCCTCTTCTGTTCACAATTTGGTTGTCCCTAAATTTAAGAGCGCCCATTGGGGTGGAAGAAGCTTCATCTATGGCAGCACTAAGTGGTGGAACTCCCTGCCAGTACATCTGAAGAAATGTACCTCTGTGTCCTCTTTAAGGTAAACTCTCAAGACCTGGCTTTTTAACCGTTAGACCTGTTTAATTCTTCAGTCTTTTCTTATGTTAATTGGATAGCGCCATGACGCCTTCGGGCATACACGTGCTTTTTAAAATGTATTTTCATTTCTTTTTCCTTTCAATAGTACAGATGCGATGCATATGATTGCAGGAGGTGCGTGCATATGGGGCACATCAACTTGTAACTATCAACACCACAAGATCAAAGCACCACAATCAGGGCCTGATTCACAAAGGTAAACTTATGCTTCTGTGTAAGTTTACTATTGTTTTGGTATTCATAGAGTGTGTGTTAATAGTCATAATAGTAAGTTTACGGTGTCGGGAAGTCCACATTCGGGGTGTGGAACTCCGCACATAAAAAGATAGGACAGACCTTCTTTTTATGTGCAGAGTCGTCCACCCTGACTTCAGACTCTCTACTGTCGTAAACGTACGATTAACTCGTAGTTTGTGGATACGAAAAAAATTATAACCTTACACTAAAGTGTAAGTTTATCTCTGTGAATCAGGCCCTCAGTCTTTAATCTGCTGCTAGTGGAAGAAAAAGAGTTCCAACAAAGTAAAATAAATAACAAAGGAAACAATGCCTACTTACAAAGCAGGTGGCCACATAGCCATGATACCACAAAGATAGTGAATTAATGCTGCTCATGTGATTGATCCTAGAAAGACAATTAATATTCTGTGTGATTCTTGGAAACAGATGGCCATACACACTAACATCAATCAAATTGATTGGGCCTGATCCATGGTATCATACAAAAGCTGCCAATTTAATTTTCCTATTAGTTGTGAAGGCCTTACAAAGATTACTGTTCAGTTTGTAGTATTGTATTGCAGCCTTGGTTAGTGCCTCATACTTTGATGAGAGTGAAAAGCTTCGTTTTGCATGACTTTCCTGGTAGTATGGTAGATATTAAATAAAGTTCTGGGTCCCGTCTGGAGATTGACATCCTTTCTGTTCCTATGTTTAAGAGTGTGTAGCCTGCTGTGTTATAATAATGTGATATTTAACTCTGTACCAGCAGGGTGTTTGTGTTCTTGGGTAAATCTGTAGACAGTGGAACTCAGTCACCATGTATTATGATGGGTTTCACTGGCTCAGGGCAGAAGAGAGTCTATTTGTGTGCACCTGCAGTGTGTAAAGTGATTTTATTTATCCTAATATTTCTTCAAGTTATCCAGTTACTGCAACGCACAAAAACGAAAAAAGCCAAAGCTTGTTCACTGTTTCTGCTGTTATGTCAGCTTGTAGAGCGCACTAATCACCTGAGAATGGTATCCGGGTGCTTGGGCAGGTGTGCAAGTATGTGCTTCCCAAGGTGAATATACGATGAGCCAGGCCCTCAGCTTCTTCCGGAACTAAAGAAGTGAGGAGCTGATGTGTTGAAGGTGACCATTCCATGTCTTGGTTGTGATGTGGAAGAATGAGTGACATCCTGTTATGCTTTGCAAATGCTGGAAGTGTGTGCACGAGGGAGAGTGAAGCAGAGCATTGGTGTCTGGTGGGTTGGTGAAAGTACATGCGGTTGTTCAGGTGTTCTGTTCCTGTGCTGTGTAGGACTTTGCATGTGTGATTGAGAAGTTTGAATTCACTGCACTTGTAAATGGGGAGCCAGTGAAGCTTCCTGAGGTGGGGTGTCATGTAAGTGCGGAGTGGGAGGTTGAGAATGAATGAGTCTTGCGATGGTGTTCTGGATGGTCTGGAGTCTATGTAGGAGTTTTTCAGGTGTAGTGTTGCGTAGTCCAGCCTGCCCATGATGAGCACTTTCGTGCCCCATCTGATGTTCAAAGGCAACAATTTGAATATCTTTCGGAGCATGCACAGGATGTTGAAGCAGTAGGTACACACTGCATTGACTTCAGCCGTCATGTTGAGTTTGTCATCTTCGATAAGCCCTAGATTTCCTGAGTGGTCTGTGGGTGTTAGTCCTAGCTTTGACGGTCACCAGATGGAGTCCCATGGGGAGGTCTTGTTGCTGAAAACCAGTACTTCTGTCTTGTCCGAGTTGAGTTTCCAGCAGTTGGTTTGCATCCGGTCTGCAATCATGGTCATGTAGCGGGTGAAGTTGATTCTGGTGGTGATTGTCTTGTTAGTCAGGGAGAGGATGAGTTGGGTGTCATCGGCATAGGAGATGATGGTGATGTCTTGTGATTGGATTATGTAGGTGAGCGGTGTCATGTATATTTTGAAAAGGGTATGACTGAGGGACGATCCATGTGGGCTTCTGCGTACCAGTTTTTTGGTCTCTGATGTGAAGGGTGGCAGCCTGCCCCTTTTGGTTCTTCCTGTGAGGAATGTACAAATCCATTTAAGAGCGGATCCTTGTATGCAAATCTCATGGAGTCTTCTGATTAGGGTGTTGTGAGAGACAATGTCGAAGGCCACGGAGAGATTGAGCAGAATGAGGGCAGTCGTTTCTCCTCCGTCCAGGATGGTTTGAGTGTTGTTGGTTGATATGATGAGTGATGAGCATTCATTGTGAAAATCAAGCTCTAACTGAGAGAAATATCTGATTAAATTAATTCAGTTTACACACTTCAGGTGCTCGACTCTGCACTAAGCCAGCACAGCCCATCAGGACATGGCCTCAGATATCAATTCCAGTGCTGTATTGCGGTTTTACTGTCTGGCGGGGAGAGGGGAGGGTGGAGGTCAACTACTAGGGATCAAATAATTTTGTTGGGATGCCCTGGGGCAGCAGAAGCTTAGCATTCAGAACATACTTTTATTGTTGGGCTGTGGTGTTAATAGATTGGATGTATACAAAATTCTGTAGTTGAGAATGGAGTGTTCAAGATTGGTAAAATGGCACCTGACCCAGAGTCCATATACATCTCTATATTTCAGATGATACAGAGAATTTGAGTAACAGGGCAAGTTGTGTAACACTTTCCAAGTATAAATACTTTTACTGCATTGCATTGGTGATTGTTAGTGATAATACCTTTTTAAATATTAGCTCACTGTTGACCTTCCATGTTCTTTCTTAGACTCACCAAAGGTGAATTACACTTTTAGAATTTTACACTTTTTGCATGGAGAATATTCTTTGTGTGTGCGGTCTTACTGTGAAGCAATCTTCCTTCGTCATCATTCTGGTTGATCGGGATGAAGATCCACATTCTTAAATTTTCATTGTTAATGCCACAATTTGTACCAAGCCTGCATCACTATATCTGACATGCAGCCAACCTTAGCTGTCTCACCACGTCATATTTCAATTGCATATACATATACATATGTTTAGAAGGTTGCAGGCAGCCCTTTTTATTCACTGACCTAATTAAGTGTCATCCGCATTTTGTTTTACCTACCAAAGCGTATAGGAGGGGCTATGAGTCGGCTTACTTCATCCACTGACTATCTTGCACTGTGACTGAAAGCATTTTCCTTGATCAAGTGTACAGCCACCTGAAGAGGAGGGCACTTCAGTGCCTTGTATGCTGTGCCTGGGATGCTGGGTCAATCCCTCATGTTTACATGTTAAAATAGATACAAACAAAGGCACAAGATTGCTGAGGCCAAACCTATTGCCAATGGGTATGCTTGGTTTTACAATGTTTGTGAGCAGATGAACAGATACACAGATGCCTTTGCTACAGATTACTTTTCCATACAGCAAATCACAAAGTAATTTGTGCATCCAGTGCTGCATATCTAACCACCAAATATCCGGTTAGTTACCGAGTTGTAATATTGCTTTATTAGAAACAAACATGCATATATTGTGATAAGTTTCTCCATATTATAAGAGTGCACCACCTCAACCTCTACACGTATATATACTTTCAATGGGAATGTCTGGATTTTACAGGGGGTCTCTATTTTATTTCTGCCTGTTTACAAATGTGAAGAAGGGGATCTTACTCTCCAGTTCTGTTGAGGAAAAGCCAACCTAAACCCTTAGAACAATCTAAATTAAAAAGGGAGAGACAAAAAAAAGCATTTGAATATTGGAGTGGGAGATTTCTAAAAGTCATTATTGGCCCGAGGCAATCCAGTACTTAGATGAAGTTCTCAACGTTCGAATGTTCTAACCTGATTTAAAGGTCACTGGTTTCTTTATTATCTGACTCCGATCTTGCCCTAAAAACCTAACTTTTTGCAATGGAGTGATTTTGACAATTCTTACTTTGCATATCGTAGTGCTCCAGCTCGTACAAAATGAGTGGGTAGTGGAAATCGAACAGTGTAGGTGGATTGTTACTCTGTGTAGTAGGATGTTCAGTTTTAAAATGGTCTTAAGCAGTTAATAGAATTCACTTGAATGACACCCTTCATTTTAGTGGTAAGTTAACTAGTTATCTTGTCTTGGATAAAACCAAAATTTGCCCAAATGATTAGAAGGCCTATGAAAGAGCCATGATGAGTGACTCCCAAAGGAAATTCAGTAAAGATAGTGTGTCCCGGCAGCAGAATGGATGATCCACAACAAACCTAATTAAAGCTGCTCCCTGACGCTGAAACTAGCTGTTCATCCGTTGTGCAAAATTAGTGTAGCACAACAGCCCTAAAATGTATTTATCAGAAATTATGTAATCAGGCGCAGTTATTGTCACAGTTTAGGCAGTGCTTAATTTGTGCTTGTTGTTTCCGGTCTGGGGCATTTTTCTGCCTCGAGCATTTTCTGCAAACAAAATACACATTTGGGAAAGGCGGAGGAAGAGAAAAACAAAAAAGCATCACAATGGGAGAAACCAGAAAGCTGCAAGAGTAAGCTGAAGGGGCAGGGAGTGGCTGTAAATAGATTAAAGAGGCTTGAGACGGCTTTAGGATTACGCTGCCTCAGTATTCCGTTCTCACACATTTAATTGCAGCAGCCGCGAGTTTCAGAGGAGAGCGTTGGGAACCGGCACATTTTTATTTACAAATTAAGCACTGAGTTTAGGTGGCCTTTTTAAGGCTTGTCTATCGCACAGGTCCCGTCCCAGAGGAGCCATTACACCTGAAGTTCATCCAGTTGAGGAGTACAAATGAAAGCTGTGTGAGCCCCATATCAGAAGGAAGAAGCTTGAAGCATTATTTGATAAAGATCATGTATCGCCTTAACTATGAAATAATATAAATTGCAATATTAATGTGGAGGCACCAGGGAAGTTTTCGATCCAAGCACTAAATTGCTTCACTTTGCCTAAACTTTCAGAACACACACACACCTATTTCCCATTTCAATTCTGTGCTGAGCCAGTCCTACTGAGATTTAAAAGCATTAAACCAAAGTCAGTTTAGGGATTATTGATGAGTTTGGAGGCCCATCAAAATGCCAGGGGTAGAGGAAGTGACATCACATGCCATGTGACTCCTGCCCGATGTTACAGGAAGTGACATCTTACAAAGTGTGACCTGGTGGCATCACAGAAACTGACATCACCTCCTCTTTGACCCACCCCGATGATGCCACAGGAAGGGACATCACGAGGAATTTGACCTAATGACATCACAGGAAGTGACATCACGTGGCCTTTGAACCCCACAGAATCAAAGGAACTGACATGGCATGACCTTTGGCTTGGTGCTATCACAGGAAGTGATACATCTGACTTTTGGTTACTCACATCACACACAGAGGCTGTAAAATATTTACAGATACAAAAGAAGTACCCTATAAACAGACATACTTAAAATTCTGTTGAAATGCAGCACATACATGGTTTGATATAGTATATTTAGATATACGATTAAGATAATGTAGCATTGATTAAGAACCTTCAAAATAGTGTGCAACAAAGGTAAATAAGCTAGTCATGTTGAAATCAGCAATTATCAATATCAAATAACATATAAAATGGGATGGTTGATGGGATTATAATGTTCAAACCAAGTTCACTTTATCATTTGGCTATTAATGCTTGCTTTACAAATGCAGAATTTACAGTCCGCATTTAAAAATGACTTCATTAATCACTGGTCCTAAAGTAAAGCTTTCCACATTTTCAAAAGCCATCACACACACATACAAAGAAAATGAATCATATGTGTGTAAATCAGTGTGTAGAAAATATTACATAAGGTAAAGGAGTCTACAAGGTCATCTACACTGTCATCTACACTGGTCATCTACACTGGTAGGCACTTCTTAAAAGTGCTTGGTCTGGAGAAGCACAAACTCAAGATTCATAACAAGAATTTATTTCTACTCAAACAAACCTCTTTTAGCAACATCAGGATAGAAACAATGGGATAAAAACATAACATTCTAACTTGTACCAATCAACCTGCATTCAGCTCTTAGTTGGCAGTTCATAGCTCACTGTGCTAGATTACTAATTTAACGCATGAACTGCACAGTATCAACAGAATTTCTGTGACAAAAACAGTAACCCACTGTGCTATCCACATAAAATATTGTTCTTTGATATGCATGGTACATGTTCTTTGCAGCAGGCTTATTGATCCTCTGCGCTACCTTAGATACGTGAAAACTGCCACTAGACAGCACTGCCATCTTTCTCCAGCAGGTATAATAATAAATCACCAGAGTTAACTTGACACTTTTATTGTGCCTGATACCTGCTGAATGTACAGGGAACTTTGCTGTGCTTTTGAAACTGCTGCACTGCAATAAAGCTGACCCCCACTAACAAAATCTGCCCCCCCTTCAAGCCTCCTAGGGAAATGCCCGCCTGTCACATAATGCTCGGTACGGCCAGTCTGGCCTTAGTGGTGTTCAAAACAGACAATGTCTTTTTGGCCAGTCCACCAGCACTGACCAGCATGCGCCAGCTGTGGCTATGCGGATGTTGTGTTTGACATAAAACAAGGGCACATTACCTAAATCTAAATCTAAATCTAAAGGTAGACCTCTAGAATGGTTGAACCTGAAATGTGTATTCTTTAACAGTAAATTCTGAAGTTTTCCAGGGCATTTGAACATTTTGCGTTAACTACAAAAACAGATAATCTTATCTTACTTTACTTGTTGCTTCTGTTAGAGGTTTGCCCAGGGCCTGCAGCTCACAGGAGGCACAATGACTGGCACCACCACCTCAAGGAGAGTCGATGAGTTGAGACTCTAGTTGAGTCAATGTGATGACTCAGTCAGTCCCACTCTCACACAAGGTCCGACTCAGTCAGGGGGTGACAATTAAGTGAAGCAAGTCACTCAGGGCCCAGAACTTGCATTGATTCTAGTCAGTCACTCTAGAGTCTTGACACCCAGAACCCACACAGCAGGCACAAGTCCGACTCAATTTCGACTCTGAGGCAGCATCAGCCCAGCTTTTACTGCAGCGCAGGAGCTGGCCAATAATTTTTGCCAGGGCCATCATCATTGGTAGCGCTTTCACACGCTACCAAATAGACGGCCCTGGGACCTGGTTGGTGCTCCCAAACACGGTGGTACACATACCACGTCCGACACCACATCCTCAGCTAGGGTAGGGTGCAGCAGGTGCACGCTTGCACTTGCACACATATGCTGCGAGCTGCAGCACATGTAGTCACTGTCCAACCGTGCCCAGCTATGCTGTACGCGCTTTGCGCTCATTCGTTCAGCTTCCTGGCCCAGGCCGCAGTAGGTATATACAATGTATCAAATCAAGGACTGTGCCGGTTGGCCATAGCAAAGAGTGAGATGAGTTCTTTCTCTCACCTAGGCCTAGCTTGCAGGTCATCATGATGCCTCTGCAATTAGAGCTTCAGCACAGCAGTGCAATCAAGCGCTGTTCACACTGCGGCTGATTTTATGCCACCAGAGTGCTTGCCAAGGCAGACACTAGCCAGCAAGGTGGTCGGAGTCACAACAGATGGCTTAGGCATGCGGAGAGAGCCGTAGCATGCCACTGGTGAGAAAAGAATCCCCCATCGACCGCAGAATGGACATCATGTGTTTTTGCTTCCATTCATTTGGATTGAGAAAAAGTGAGTAACTGCAGCATCAATATATCTGGATTTTAGTATGACAGGCTTCAGTGATTAGGGGACAAAGTTCTGGTCCATTGCTATGGTGTTTTGCCTATTAGTTATTTTTGATGCGTGCTGGCCATTTTTCATTAACCCTGTGTAAGACTTCTTTGAGTTAACCTGAGTGTCTGTTTCTTTTGCAGAACCATGTGCATTGTGTACCGGGAAACTTCTTAGCTAGGTGAGTAGGGCAGATGCTGGACCAGACTCCACATAACGACCCCAGGTATCAGAAGGAGGATATTTTTCCAATGGACTCGGGTGAGCACCGTCAGTGTTGGACCATGTAATTTGATTGGACAGTGTAGGCACATTGAACTAAATTTAGGTGAAGATCTAACCATTGTATTGTGCTTGCTTGTTTTGCATGCATTGTTTCATAGTTTTAGTAATTTGTTAAAGAGTAGTGAAGGTGTTGCCTGGATAAGAGATGATGTGATAACAGACTGGTTGGGTAGGTAGAAATGGGAGTTGTCCTATAGCAAAGACAATGTCATTTATTCTTTGGATTGGGCCTGTCATCGTTTTTGTTTTATTGATACATGGTCATTATCTTCCTGACTGCTCTGCTGTTGAACTGGTGAATGAGGTTTTGAAGCCTCACCTATCCTCACATAAGTCTGCAGAGACTTGCCTCAGTAAACATTTCAGCTATATCAATTCCTGATGGGATTGTTTGGAATAAAGTATCATTTGATATAAACGGACCAACGGAAATGCTTCAAATTCCATATGTATTCAAAGTCTTTATGAATGATGTATTAACACCTGGGGTGGTTTCTGATGATTGGGATGTGTCACAGTGCCCTTTCCTCTGGATCTGCTCGCTGCTGACCAAAAGGCCCACCTCCCGGGCATCACGAACACAGAAAGCTATCAGAGCGCAGAGTATTGATGAAGCCAGGCGGGGGGAAGGGAATTAGGGTAGGGAACTGCAAGGAGAGAGATCTGAAAAGTAAATGGTTAGGACACATATGCGTATACTCTTTCATAGCAGTATAAACTCACCAATAGACTCTGGAACAAAGGCGTCTCTGTGATATCGGATTGAGACCCTTTGTGAACTAGGCGTAGCCCCTTCTTTGAATCATGGAACAAGAATGAACTGCAATCTCTGTACCTAAAGATGGCAAGAGCTTTAGACTATGATCATACTCTGAATATTAACCATGTAACAATTATGCTTTCATAACATAAACGTTTGATCTCAGCCTAGAAATGCCAAAGATTTAAATATGTATCTCACATCTTGTACTTCCCAAAAAGCAATGAAACTACAGCTTGCTTTTTTCAAGTGCTTTCACATTTGCAACTGAGGCCTAAAAAGTTTTACTAATTGAATTTGAAGTGCTTTGATCGTCATGCATGAAGTGCTTTACTCATTATGCCAGGGGCACTTCTACTTGTTTTGCCTGAAGTGCTTTGCTCGTTGTGTCAAGGGGCGCTTGACTCGTTTTGTCTGATGCGCTTTGATCAGCGTGACAAGGGCACTTTACGCGTGTGGCCTGAAGCGCTTTGATTGTCATGCCAAGGGCGCTTTCCTCATGTGGCCTGAAGCGCTTTGATTGTCGTGCCAAGGGCGCTTTACTCGTGTGGCCTGAAGTGCTTTGATTGTCGTGCCAAGGGTGCTTTCCTCGTGTGGCCTGAAGCGATTTGATTATCGTGCCAAGGGTGCTTTACTCTTTTAGCCTGAAGCGCTTTGCTCGTTATGCTAAGGGGCGCTTTACTCATGTGGCCTGAAGTGCTTCAATTGTCGTGCCAAGGGTGCTTTCCTCGTGTGGCCTGAATCGCTTTGATTGTCGCGCCAAGGGCGCTTTACTTGTTTGGCCTGAAGCGCTTTGATCGTCGTGCCAGGAGCGCTTTACTTTTGGTCTAAAGCGTTTTGCTCAGTTTGGTAAGGGGCACTTTACTTTTGGGAGTAAGCAACCCCCTCCAAGATTTGACTCATCAAGACCTTACCGATACGAGTACGACCTACTCGTTTTTGAATTCACCATGGAAACAAGTATACTCTGACATGCCGCCACTCTGCCACGCAGGAAATCCGCTTTCTTCAGAGGAACTCCCCACGAGGTCCGACTGCACCAAAGTCTTCAAAATAGTGAGCAATGTGCTTGGGTGTGGTGGGCTTTATAGGCCTGCCACACCCCAAGGTGGCCTCTGCCTCTAAAAACTTGGGAGTTGTAGTCCATTCATAGAATGGCATTGATAAGTGCATCTCGTCTACCAATGACCTGACCCTGCAGCTACATTAGTTTACCACAGGGCAGGCGACGCTGATGACCACTTCTGGCGACAGCGGGGATGACTTTGCTCCACTAGCGTCAAACGTTTGCTAGTGGAGCAAAGTGCTGCAATAGTGTAAAAAATGTTGATGCTATTAGCCTAATGTTCACCATGGTTCACCGTATTATAAATATGCCACACCCATTATGTCGTTAGGGGGGGCAGGGACGCTGTAAGAAAAATGGTGCATCAGCACTGATGCACCAGTTTTTTGTACCCTATTTGTCTAGATGAAACTGTACAACAAACAAGCTGTTTAGATTTAACAAAAATTAAGGAATTGAAAACACCCAGTACTCCATCATTAGCTAAATTTGACAAATGGTTATTGAAGAACAGCCTGACAGGTGGGTCCAAAATGAGACATTTAACTCAACACTTTCAGGTTCAAACAGTTACTTATTGTGGCCAATGGACACAAATGGTTGTCATGCATGTTTTGTACACTCTCCAGGGAGTTTTATAGTGAGCCGACCAGACCCTTGTTACATATCATCACAACACTCTAATATTGTCAGCAGGTCCAAGAAAACCATGCACTAAGCTCTTGAGATTTGGAAACTTTCACAGAAAGAAGCCACCACACGGTTGAGGCAAATAGATCAGGAAACCTACAGAAAGCTTTCACCTTTGTAGCTAATGGAATGAACACTTATTCCAACCATGTATACACACCTAATAATATTGTTTCATCTGCAATTGACACCATACAAAATGACATGTCATCTTTACAACATGGACAGAGTCAGCTTAGGTCCATTATGCAGTTAGATTGGACGTTACAAGTTCTGAAAAGTGGTTGTATTCCCTGGCAACACGTCAGCTCCAGGGAGTTGTTTGCAGCATTCCATTTGACTCAACACCAACAAATAATGGCTAAGAAAGAGGCAACATACCTTTTGTTAAACATCAAAAAGTTAGAAAAGTTGCCTTTTACTATCTGCAGTGTGGTTATTATACGGGGTTATTAATCCGCCCATTTCAGCACTTCAATTCACCTTGTGTTTAAAGCACATTCCTTTTGGCAGATTTGGAAAACTAGGAGATAGGTACACCCATGAGGTGTGGGAGTACCCTTCACGTACAAATGTTTCAATGGCATGAAAGAGGTCTTTCTTATTGGAAGCGAATGCAAGACTTCTGTAAGTCATTTCATGATTTGTAAACAGCTGTCCTTGTACAGAGTATGTAATGCTTCAGCTATGAATTTAGCCTGTTTTCTGAGGGGGGTCCCTGTCCCTTTGATTTGTCCAACATTCCAGGTGCTCTCGAATGGGAGCTATGTGAGGCTGAACAAAATAAACTGTTGCAGTGTGTGAGCTGGATTTGCGTATGTAGTTTTAGTCTCCCAAATTGTTAAATGCTATGAAAATGGGCTTCCCCCACCAGCAAGAGATAAAAGTAGCAGAAATCTGTCCTCATATTGCTACTTCAAATGTAAATTTTGACAAGCTGAGCAGACTAAAGGCTTTTTTGTTTTAAAAACATGTGATGGTTACATCCGCCAGCGAGATCCAATGCTCTCCAAGTGGTGAGGTAATCCGCAGAGATACAGTTCCCTTTTAAATTCGAAGTTTCCAAGACATTTTGGTGCACTCATAGGTCACATTTTCAATGTGTCTAACACCACTGGAATTGTACACTTTTTGAAGGCTGGTGGTTCTGATTTTGTCAGCACGTTCTCCCCTATATTTGGCATAATACTTTCAGCGATACACTCTATTTTTTCTAGTGCTTTTGGGGGATTCCCTGTTACTTTCGAATTAATTGGCAGCATGTTGCTGTAGCTATTCTTTCTTCACAATGGCTGCCCCATCTCAACAAGGAGGACTGATGGCACTTCCGCCAGCCCAACTTTGTTGTGAATGCATGATGTAGTATTTCGGAGCACCACTCCTGGAAGAACTCGAGTCTAAAGGGCCGGATCTGAATTGC
Organism: Pleurodeles waltl; assembly: GCF_031143425.1. Classification (NCBI taxonomy): domain Eukaryota; kingdom Metazoa; phylum Chordata; class Amphibia; order Caudata; family Salamandridae; genus Pleurodeles; species Pleurodeles waltl. Next base: position 828,998,751 of record NC_090443.1, on the reverse strand, counting down.
GTGCAGCCTGTATTTCGATGTGTTTGGTGCTCATTTGTACATGCACAAGAAGTGTGTCCTGCCATGCAGCACATACCTTTTTGGATGCTGGTCTGATGGTGTTCTCGATGAGGGTTCATTACCAGACATGCACATTGAGATTGCAATATGAGCAGCCATTTGTGGATCAAATGGCTCTTGTGTTACAATACTTGGCACTGCATGGGATACTGCCTCCTCAGCAAGAGCTATGGATGAGGCAACAGAACATGAGTGCTCCCTCACTTTCCTTGTCAACCAACTGGTTACTTTATCATCTGCCAAAGTGGGGTCTTTCCTGGATTGAACAACATTTGCTGACACTGGCGATTTTCTAAAAGACCATGATTATTGCTGCTGTGCTGACATTTGGCATCAATTGATGTTTGAGTTTTGCAAAAAAAAATTAATTGACCTTTTTAATTTGGCTCATTTTTTGGTCTGTTTTGCTTGTAGACATGGACATTTCATCTAATTTTACTATATTTTGCCTTGCTTTTGGGTGATTGTAGTATTGGATTTTAGTCTAGATCTCTGCACCTTTGAACCGACAATGCGGAGGGTGTCGCAAAGTTAGTTTAGCATTTTACACGGGCACATTATTTAGCTCTGTGCTCTTTTTTCTAGATGCACTTCACTTTTATTACTTTTATTATTTTAGCAACACTTAATTTTAGTGGAGATGTTTTTATTCCTTTTTTGTATCTGTTGTCCTTCCTTGCAGAATCTCTTATTTATTTATTTGTACAACATTTTCATCCTGTGCTCACAATGTTTACCGGGTACTGCCAGTCCAAAGGGAGCATTGCCTACCCTATACAGAAAAATATATGTTGTCACATCAGGGCAGTTCTTAGAATAACAGATATGATATTATAAAACATCACACTGCCCACAACATCTCAGAGGGGACATTCAAGCCAGTTTGCCATCTTATACTGCATGTCATCGAGGTTTCGTTCCTCTTGGTCTAAGTGGGAGGACTCTCAGCAGACTAACAGCCCTCTTCTCTTCCTCAGCACAGGTGTGGAGGTTGGGTTTCCTTCCCGGGACCAGAAGGGTAGATTAGGGCTACCACTGCTGCATGTTCTCATGTAGAAACTTAGTAGTGTAGGTAGGAATACTGAGTACACTCTTATGGCAATATGGTGGAACTCTTCTTCTGCTTCACTCTTTTTGCCACTGCTGTCAGAACTCTGCTTCATTATCTTCATAATCACAATTCATGCCTTTCTACATAGAACCTAGTTGCTTCAATAAAACCTATTGAACCAAGATCCTACTTCTGTTTTGTCTTTGCATGTATGAGACTTGTATAACTGAGAGCAAGGGATGAGATCTGCTCCACCACAACTTCACTGAGGAGTCTGAGTCTCATGTGACAGGCTGCCACAAATCACTTCTACCTCTGGTACTTGCCAGCTACCTAGAAAGCGTTAGGCTAACAGCTGTCACAAGGTGTAGGATTAGACTCAGATCCCCACGCTTGGTGGTGCTGCCACCCAAAATCCAGCAGCCTCATTACCAAAACAGGAGTCTATGACAACGGCATGTTTGCAATCCATGGTTCGGATTGTGCGGGCTCTAGAAATAGTGTGGGAATGGCAAAGATAGACAAGAGTGCCAGGACCTTTGAAGGATAAATGTGTGTGGCAAATAGGCCCTCTAATCCAGCTGCCATGGTCTCTTTGCTAGTCCCTCTAGGTGCATAACCAAAGGTCATTCAAATGCATGGTGATCGTAGAGTGTTTCTATGGTGTGTGTATGATACTTTCCATCTCTCCCTCCCTCTATGAGACCAGTTAGAAAAATAACTGAAGGACCCCTTAACCTATTTTCCATTTCCCTTCCAACTTCCTGCCATGGGTGAGCTGCGGGTCCAAGGTTGCAGATCCTCTCTTGTTTACTGTCTATAAGTGAAGGAGTAGTGATGGCGACAGATGACTCTAAACATAGCGAATCCCCACTGAAAAGGACTCCTGCCAAGCCAATGTACCATCAGTAGGGTAATGTATTCTGCAGATTACTGAAACAGTGGGGTCTCTCTCTAACGAGGATGGAAACAAATCCTTTCTGGAACATAGTACCTTCAATCTAGAGAGGTTGGAGAACTCGCAAAAGACATTGAATGATCCTAAAAAATCTGATAGAGACCGAACAATGGCCTGTTTATTCACATTGACATCAAGATGTCAACAGCTGCAAGCCCAAGACTGTGGTGTGAAGGCCAAGCAAGAGAAACTAGAATATCAAATTAGCCACCTTAAGGACAGAGTTAGGGCCTGTGCTCCTACTGCTCTGCCTCCTCCCTACGTATTCCATCAGATTACTAAATCACAAGACAAAGAGATGGAGAGTACCCAAGAAGAAGGCAGGGATGATGTTGAATTCCTATCGCCAGATGCCTGGGACATATTGTTTGGGATGAAGGGCAACAAGTTTTCATGTTTATTTTGCCCCTGGGACAAGTAGGCCCAACTCCCTGCAGCACAGGCCCTTTGGCTGCCAGTTTACACAGAAGTGAACTGTCTGCAGTTGAGGTAATGTGTGCTCATATGTTAATGCTGTTTGAACTTGAATTTATGGTTCATTGATGAAAATTCTTCATTATAAGGGTGAGGACTGGAAATAAACGTTTTAAGGTCACAGTGCACTACTGACTGTGGTTGCAGAAAAAAAATGGGGTACACACGTTTGAAATGTTTAACAATATGACGCTAAGTATAATGCTCCCAGAATGCTCTCTGATTAAATGCAGATATTACAGACACTTGTAGGCAAGAGTCATGATTCTTTACTTTGAAAATAAAACGTTCAGAAAAAAATGCAAATAGGAAAAAAAAGTTTTGCTACTATGAACTTTTAGGTGCTATTTCTCTGAAGCGCCATTTAGTGAAATATATTGATGCATGCTAGTATTTCCCAAAAATATTCCTAATGGAAAATCAGTGTAACCATTTTCGACAAGATCATAGGAAGCATGAACATAAACAAGCACTGGCAAAGCCAAACAATCCAACATATTTGTGAGTCTTTTGGTTTCATCAATGCATGTCTTGTTTGACATGGCCTTTGTAACACTTTATCGTTGTCGGAGCTGTCAGCCCTCACCTTTGTAACAAACACTGGCAAAAAGAAAAAAAAGCTTTAGTCCTCAAAAAGCACACATTGCCACCAGTGGCGTAACAAAGGTCCTGTAGCCACCCTACAGGGGGCCCCCTCAGCAAAGCACCTACCGTGAGTGAGTCTGTATGGGAGGACCCCTCCACATTCTTTGCTGGGAGCCCCCTCAATATTCTTTGCAGGTGGGCCCCCTCCAGTTTCGGTACACTACTGATTGCCACAGTAGTTCCTGCCACTGAACAAAACTACTTTGTGTGCCAATATGCTCCTTGTGGAAGGGCAGAATGTGATAATTCACAATAAAGCCAGCTGATAGATAGAGATAGAAACAGAAGTTTAAATTGTCTTTGTTAACGCCAGACCTAATTAGGGACCCAATTCTTTAAAAAAGTCACAAAAGTGCCCCCATGGTATAGGTCTTTGAATTAGTGGCATTCATGAATGCACAAGAACTTACAGAAGTAGACCAGGAAATCGGAGTCCTAGAAAATATTTGTTAACTGTATTTTAGCATAAGCAAATATGCATGTGTTGATTTGCTCATGTGAAAATATATTGAGCATTTACAAGTTCTCTTTCCCTCCAACCACTTTTTTCCCATTCCTGGAAGAACGTCTACTTCTGCCATTGTCAGGAGTAAACTTCCAACCTTTCTCATTATGGGGAAAGATTAGAGAAGAGCTGGTGAAAATCCTTAAAACATGCAAGTTAGTAGGTTTGCAGACTCAAAGGCATTCCAGCCCTGGAACTACTGCTGCTTCCTCCAGCCCCCCAACCAACAATGCAGCTATACAGAAGGGGCATATATAGTATATATCCTTTTGTTTGTTCAACAGTGAAATTATTCATTAATTATTGGAAATAATTTTTATTATTTCATATTCTTCTTTTTTTATTTATGTCTATCTCTCTCTCACACTCTTAATTAACAATATAGAACATACAAAAAACATCTACACGTTTAACTATGCACATTTCTTTCCACTGTACATATGCCACTTGGCATTTAAAGTTCTAAAAAGTCTTTTATGGCGACACTTTCCAATCATTAGTTCTTAAAAATGTCCGCTGCTAAACCTTTTCCAGGTGCGCAGTCTTTTTAGATGAGGTAGTGCTCTTCAGTACAGCCTTTTTTAAGGATATTCATTTCTGATGGCAATGTACGGTACTATCCTATTTTATTCTTCTCCTTATTCAGCAATCTTTCTGACCATTTTCTATATAATGTTCTACCATAGGTGCACCACGTACTTCACATCTAATCCTTGACATATGTTGTAGAATCCTCGTTTTCACTGAGTGCACTGTCTGTCCTATATATATTAACATACAAGGACATTTGATACAATAAATTACATTTCGTGTATTGCAATTTGAGAAACGAAGTTGTTGATGTATTTTTCTATTCACTTCTATGTTCTTAGTATTCTCTGTGTATTTACATGCTATGCAGTTATTACATTTAAAGTGACCAAACAGTGGAGGAAGATCCAACATTTCTCTAAGATAATTTTTATGCTTTTTCACATCAGGGAGAGAGGCATGTACCAAGGAATCCCGTATGTTACGTCCTCTTTTAAAGGAAAACAATGAATGTAGCATTGTCCAATTTTTTTCTATAATGGACTTAATCCTGTTGGCTTTGGGATGATACATCAACACACAAGTGAGAGGAATGTCCTTTTTCTTTTCTCTTGGAGTGAGTAAACATTCTCTCGGAGTGTACCAAGCCCTCTTACATGCTCCTTTCACAATTTTTCTAGGATATCCTCTCTGTAGCAATCTACTAACCAAATTCTCTGCATTGTTAAAGTAGTCTTCCTTATTAGTACAGTTTCTGCAAATCCTCAGAAACCGTCTGTAGGGTAGGTTTTCTTATGGGTACCGTGGGTGGTAGCTAGAAAGGTGTAGTAAAGTATTTCTATCTGTGGGTTCCTTGTATAAGTTAACCTCAATACGGCTCTCTTCTGACTCAATCTATATATCAAAAAAATTGATTCGTCTAAAATCGGATGTCATTGTAAATTTTTAATCTGGAGTACAATGTTTAATCCATTCATGGAAGGTTGACAATTACTCAATGTCACCTTCCCATATCATACAAATATCATCAATATTTCTTAGCCATCATTTTACTTGTTTCTGAAAGGGGTTATTTCTATCATACACCCACTTTTTTCCAAAGCTATCCGTCACTAGATTCACAATTTCTGGGGCGAAGTTGCAACCCATGGCTACACCTTTGATTTGTAAATACATATCTCTCCCAAATGTAAAAAAATTATTCTTAAGACATAGGGGGTTATTACAACTTTGGAGGAGGTGTTAATCCGTCCCAAAAGTGACGGTAAAGTGACGGATATACCACCAGCCGTATTACGAGTTCCATAGGATATAATAGATTCGTAATACGGCTGGTGGTATATCCGTCACTTTACCGTCACTTTTGGGACGGATTAACACCTCCTCCAAAGTTGTAATAACCCCCATAGTCTGGCCAAGGTCAAGATAAATGCCTTTGGAACTCTATGTGGTAAAACTCTGTTTTCCAGGCATATCCTCATTACTTCCAATGCTTCATCTTGTGGAATGTTTGTGTATAGGGCCTCGATGTCTAGTGTAACAAGCATCTGTGTTTGTTCATCAAATGCACTACCCTCCAGTGTGTTTATCATATGCATAGAATCTCGTACATATGCCTGCGTGGCCCACACCATAGGTTTCAAAAAGATATCACCATATTGTGCTAGAGGTTCTTGGATTGATCCACAAGCAGAAATTATAGGTCTACCCAGGAGGTTCTCTAGATCTCTATGAATCTTAGGGAGAATGTAGATAAAAGGTGTATGTGTATTGCTTTGATTTAAAAATTCATACTCCTTTTTACAGATCCACCCTTCTCTCAGTGCCTCATCTGTTTTATCTCTGGTTATGCTTTGTAATCGTTTAGTAGGATCTTCCATAGTAAGCTGATAATGTTCTCTATTGCTAAGCTGTCGCATTACCTCACCTTCGTATTTGTGTTTGTCCTATACTACAATTCATCCTCCCTTATCTGCTGGTTTAATTATAATGTTCTCATTTTGGGATAATTTCTCAATAGGCTTCTTTTCTTCATTTGTACAATTCTGCTTGAAGATTTTTTTGTTGTTATTTAATGTATCAAATTCCCTTAGAACCATGTCCTCAAAAATCTGGATTTCTACTGGCATACTGATGTTTCTGGGCAAAACGTAGATTTTAATTGTAAACCACTCACATTTAGTTCTCTGATAGTGGGTAATATATCTTCCAATGGCTGCCGAAAAAATGCTTTTAATCGAACTTTATGCAAGAACTTTAAGATTTCTTTCTTTGAATCAATGGGATCTTGTATTTTAGCATGTACAAAGGAGAGACCTTTATTTAACTATTTAACAAGGAACATTCTATATCTGAAAGTTTGTAATTAGACAAATTGTATATGGGAATAATCTCTCTTGACTGATTACCCATATCATCTATCTTCTGTACGTTCTTTTCCTTGTTCGAAACCCTCCTTGTTCTAAAAAATGATCCCTAGCTTGTTCTTGATATTGATATTGAGATCTCCCTCTTGGAGCACTTCCTCTTCCTCTACATACACCTCAATTAAAGAAGTGTTGAGTTATAGGATATTGTGAACCAGAGCTTGACCCTATCAAGTGTTCTTGCTCAGAATCGGAAGATGTATCTGGAACAGTAATAAGCCTTCGTCTTGATCTTGTTTGGAATTGTAAATTCAAATTACTCAGGTTATTGAATCTATAAAAATCTTCCTTCAAATAAGGGTACACGTCTTCTATTTTGAAATTCTTTATATCTCTGGCCACTTTCGTTGTTTTTTGATTCACCGTGCGTGTTTTGAAATCAAGTATGGTTTTGTTTGCTGCTTCTAATAGTTGTTTTACATCTTGAATTGTTTGGTCTTGAGCAATTTCGAATTCTAACAACTTAATTTCCTTAAGTTCAGCTTCACCTATTCTCAACGCTGTTTCTATAGAGAGTGCCAACCAATCCTGTGAACATTTAGTGCCCACTCCACTAAAATGTAATAAGTATGTCTTATCTAGGACAAAAATAACTGGTACGTTCCGGACTTGTAATCCTGCAGGGATGGTATTATTTTTTAAAATGTTCTAAAAGTACCTGTGCGTGAAGTTGGGTTCTGATATTTTTCTTTTTTAATTGTTTTAATTTCTCAATCTTGTCTACATTCAGAGGAACTAGTATTGATTGTTCCCCACTCAGGAGCGAGGGATGACCTAATAGTTGATTTATCTGTGCTTCAGTGTAACTTACTAAGTATGCCTCTGCCATAATTACCCTGGGCAAAATAGAGGGTGGGACAAAGAGAGACCAATCAATCAATACACTACAAACGTTACCTCAGCTAAAAGATTAATTCTTGCTTTATATGACTGAACCCTTGCATCAGAAGATGCAAAATTAATATCTATACCATCTAGGGAGGCCCTTGTAACCCCACTGTATATAGGCCATATAACCAATCAACAATGCAGCTATACAGAAGGGACAGATATAATATATATCCTTTTTCTCAACAGTGAAATTATTAATTAATCACTGGAAATAATTTTTATTATTTCATATTCTTCTTTTTTTATTTATGTTTATCTCGCTTTCTCTCCCACTCTTAATTAACAACATAGAACATACAAAAAACATCTACACATATAACTAAGCACATTTCTGTCCACTGTACATATGCCACTTGGCATTTAAAATTCTAAAAAGTATTTTATGGCGACACTTTCCAATCATTAGTTCTTAAAAATGTCCACTGCTAAATCTTTTCCAGGTGCGCAGACTTTTTAGATGAGGTAGTGCTATTCAGTACCGCCTTTTTTAAGGACAGCAATTCCTAATGGCAATGTACGGTACTATCCTATTTTATTCTTCTCCTTTATTCACCAATTAACACAAAACTCCTCTGATAGATAGTCGGCCTTTCAACTTCTGGCCTCCTCAGGACATCGGAAACACTGCCTATATGTACAATATTACAACATATTACTCCTTAATTCTAAATTCCTCAAAGCCATATCCAACATTACCACCACGGTTCTTACAAACCCTGTTCACCATTATCGTTTGACTCAATCCATAGATGTAAAAAATTGATTTGTCTAAAATCAGATGTCATTGTAAATTTTAAATCTGGAGTACAATGATTAATCCATTCATGGAAGGTTGACAATGACTCAACGTCACCTTCCCATATCATAAAGATATCATCAATATATCTTAGCCATCATTTTACTTGTTTGTGAAAGGGGTTATTTCTATCGTACACCCATTTTTTTTCAAAGTTATCCATCACTAGATTCGCAATTTCTGGGGCAAAGCTGCAACCCTACTCCAGCCCCAGGATGTAGATCTGCAGAAAGGTGGCACAATAAGGAAATTGCTATAGTAGGGATTGAAACTGTGAGTATTTAAGCCCTATTATAGTAGTAGCGCTGGCATAATCAGAGAGGCTATTATCAGAGTGCTTACATAATGGGATTACTGCCATAATTTGTTGCCACACTACATGGCACCAAAGGGACAAGTACATTGTTTTACAGGACAAGTAGATTTAGGAAGCAACCTGTCCCATGGACTGTAGTGTAGCCATTTTTAATGTAGCTTTTTTCGCGTTTGCTTAAAGTATTAGGCCTCTGTGCACTTTGCCCTAGATGCATTTTATTTAGCCTCGCACTGTTATTTTACAATAACCAGTTTCACCGTCTTGTTTTATTTTCTTCTATCACACTGTTTAGCCTACTTCAGCACTGTAGTTCTCAAATAATCACTCTGTGCTTCAGTCAAGGATACAGTCTGGTACATTGCCGATAGACGTGGTTGAAGTTTAGTCTTTATGGTTTGTAGACAGTACACATTCTTACGCAGGAACATCGGGGTGTTAGTTCACATCAATAGTATAAAAACACTTTCTAGTCCCAGTACACGAAAGAGGGAGATTCTGACCAGGAACCCACAACTAGATGCTGACTGCCCTGTTGCAGATGCTGATCCAGATCACAGGCTTTTGCTCAGGTATGAGGGTTGATGTCCTCCCAGGGGAACCTGAAAGGCAGACTTAGAGCTTAACATATTGTGCTCATAATATAACTTAGAGAGAGAACGGAATCTAGTTGCACTATGATAGCATTATTCTTATGTTTCACTCTCCTCGTTACTATTTCAATCCTACTGTGTTGTATGGTTCTGGTTATTGCGGCTCACGCCTTGTTATCTAAAATGCAGTCGTTTTATTAAACCAATCTTTAAAACTCAAACTGCCTTTGTCATTTATATATGAGATTACACTTTGTACAAGAGAACTGGTTGTGACCTGAGTGACCACGACTTCCCTGGGAATCACTAAGATGTCATGCGCTCGGCTGCCCAATTGTCTCTTCCCTCTGGGAGAAATAAGGCACTGCTAGTTAGCCGGAGCACAACCCGGATTCGGGTGACAAGGGTCCTTTGCTGTGGGTCAGACTTAGTCCCCCACACTGTGAACGATCTTGCCACCCAATAATCCAGTAGTCTCGTTAGGATAATGAGAGCCTACGCGACATGGCGCCTGGCTCTAATTTTCGGGTCCATCAGTTCCTCTCGGTCTCATATCATATAATGATACCTCAGTTCCTTTAACGGAGACGTCCGTGGCACTGAGGACTTCCACCACTGCGGTATAGGTAACCCTAATTACAGCGGATGGTTGTTTAATCTTGAACCTTAAAAGGAAAGACCCCGTCTTGGTGTGCCTTCTCTGACCTCTCGCTGTTTTTCTAATGGTGAATCCCCAGGCAATACAAATAGCTCTTAACATGAGACAGCCCCTCACAGCACATTGGCTAGCACATGGCCTTACGGCCCAGTCACATTAGTGGTGGCCACTCACGCAGCCTACAGAACAGAACTTTTTTATTCCTGGGTCACATTTTCAGCAGTTGATGGGAACACAAATACATTTCACACATATACTATTGCGAACGCGCCTGGACAGTACAGGGCGTATGCAGACCTAGAGATACCTATATCTTATCAAGAACATAATAATTGGCTTGATGGCACCCTACTCCATACAATATTACCGGTAAGGTTGGGTCCACTAAGTAATGATGGTCCAACCAGGCCTTTATTGGCCACATATACACCACATCCTGCGGTTGCTAATATGGCGGTGGCTGAAGTTCGTAGTTTATATACAGACTTAACGGCTAGATATAGACGCTTAGTACAATTTGTGATACAGACACTAAATACAAACCCAGCGCGTGCTGCTCCAGCACAACCACATGCAGTACCACCAGGTATAAACCCGGTGACTGTACACTCTATTATGGGTAAAGTTCCAGCAAAACGGGAGGAGACTCCATTTTGGCTGGCACAGAAAATTAATAAGCTGGAGGCGGTATTTCCCCATACGGGACCTCAGGACAAACATAGAATACTAACTATGTGTTTACCATTTGGAATGGTTCCCACAGTGGAACATTGTAATACATGGAGTACAGTGTTTGCCGCGCTCTATACAACGGCACACGGTACACTGACATTAGCCAACCTACCGGAAGTGCTTAAACAAATTCAGGATGAATACGGGGCTGCCCCGGCCCTAGATTTAGCAATGCAACTGATGGGCAGCTTTGCTACGGTTTCTTCAATAATACTCAGTAATCTTAAAGGGGAAGCAGTTGCATTTGCAGTGCGCATGCGTCTTCGTGACGTCCCGCAACAAGATCAGGAGCGGGAACTGCCAACAATAATAGCGGAAACATATTCCAGTATCGGTCGAGATAGCCTAGGGGCTAGACTACAAAAACCTAAGAAAATGCTAAACAGCAACCTGAGGGTAATAAGAAGCGCTGGGAGAAAAAACAACAAACACCTAAAAAATACAGGGGTGAATCTCCGCGTATGGAGACTCCGCAGAATAGGTATAATCTCTGGAATAGGGATAATATAAAAACGCCTGATAGATACCAATATACTGATACATGCCAATCTCGTTCCTTTCAGGACTCATCGGAAAAGAGAAATGAGAGAGGTGGGTGGTCAGAGCGGAGAACAGAGTACGTGAAACCGAGACAGGAATCACAACGCTCTTCAGAGGTTTCTGTCAAAAAAGGAGAGAAACCTGTGCAGCAAAAACAACAGTTTAAAAAAGAAAAAAGTGGCAGCGGTCTCAGTTCGACATGCCACTCAGGAAGGGAGTTCTCTTGAAGAACAAGACATGGGCGCTAGCACTGCTAGACAGCGCGGCAGAGGTCACAATAGTTCGCTGGAATCTTCTAGAGCATCTGGAGGTGAAAGCAACTGATGACTTCATACAGGTTGAAACAGCAGATATGCGTGTCTCTGAACCCGATAGGGTGTACACAGTGACTTTACATTTGGAAGGAGACATTGAACGCACTATACACGCAGTCTTTTGGGATTGTGTAGTTAAGATAAATGACATTTTGCTGGCTGAACAAGATTGGTCGCCTGACTTTGTCCACACCTGCCCAGTGGGGTAGGAGGTTATTAAACCTTCATTCTCGCCCCTTGTTCCGGGGGAACTCGCAGAGTCCTATTGCATCAAATGGGCTCTGTCACAGGCACCTGCCTTATATAGAAATCACGTAGGGTGAGATAGGGATTCTCCATATCATGTAATTCTGATTAAAAATGAACCTCAGCCACAACCGCAGTATCCCATAAAACATGAAGCAATGGCACCGGTGAGGGAAATACTTACACAACTGGAATACCAGGGGGTGATTGAACCCTGTGTCTCACCGATGAATAATCCCTTAATTCCTGTAGCTAAACCGGACCATTCATATAGAATAGTCTTAGACTACAGGCATTTGAACGGACACACACACGTAAATATGCTATACAAAATTCACATAGTGCCGCACTGATGAACAACATTGTGCGGAAAAAATATAAAACCACCTTAGACATCTCATATTGATTCTACTGCCAGAGTATAGCACCCGAAAGCAGGGATTTGACAAGCTTTAGCGCGTTCGGCTCCCAGAAAAAATTCTGTTGTTTGCCTCAGGGATATAAGAACAGCCCAGGACTGTTTGCAGCTCGTGTGACTGAAATTTTACACAAGTTGGACCATGAAGCATTGTCATATGTAGATGATATATATCTCATGGATGATGAGTTGCTACAACATTTAAGACGAGTAGCCCGCATTGTTGTAGGATTTGCTAACATTGGCTACAAATTTAACTTCCAAAAATCTAAAATTGCCTTCCTCAGCGTCATATTCCTGGGATATGAGCTGTTGAATGAAGGTAAGAGCCTAGCGCCACAATTTTTAGAAAAGTGTGCACAATTACAACCACCTAATACGATTAAGAAACTCCAATCATTGTTGGGCTTTCTAAATTTTGGCAGAACATACATTCCTGATTATGCTACGCGCATAAAACCTTTATATGAATTAATCCGTCCTGATTTTTTAAGCAAATTCTGGACAATTGAACATACACATACTATTCGGGAGTTGCAAGCAGATCTAATAGCCGCAAAGCATTTACATACACAGGACAATAAGACGCATTTGGTCATCAGGGTGATAGCTGGGGCCATTGGGTTTACGTATGTCACATTTAATGAAGGTGAAACAGTCCCGATTGGATACAAGTCTCACTTGTATTTGGCTGCTGAACAACGATTTGCACCCACAGAGAAAATTCTCACTGCTGTGCAGATGGCTGTTATTAAAGAAAGACCTCTTGCCCAGGGTAAACGCATTATTGTCGTTTCCCCTATACTGGCCCTCGAGGCTGTCACAAAAGCTAGCATTCCGAATGCAAAAGCACTCCACCCGCGATGGATACAATGGGCTACGTCTTTAACAGCCACTGATGTAGATTACATTTTTGACCCGAAATTACAAACTCATGAATTTCTGCAATATGAAGTTGAAAATCCGGTTCCCGCTGATACATTGTCTATTGATCAATATCAAGTTGTCATGTACACCGATGGCTCTGCACAACCGGCGGTAGGAACGAAACACCAATATTCGGCTACATGTGCGGTAGTGAGAGGCCATATGGAGGGGGAGAAATTCTGCCCCCCACATACTTACACACAGACCTTAGGGGATTGTACGGCACAGTTAGCTGAGCTGATAGCTCTACTAATGGCACTAGAACATACAGATCCGACGCAGTTTACACTGATTGTTTGTGATTCGTATTATTGTGTCCAGTCTTTTAATGAATAGCTACATTACTGGCGCTTGAATGGGTTCAGTGATTCAAAAGGCAACACCATAAAACACAGACTTCTGTGGGGGAAGGTAGCTGACCTGAAGGAGACGCTACCCAAAGTCCATGTTGTACATACACTTGGACACCAGCGCGTTGGAATACACGTTGCTGGGAATACTTTGGCTGATGAAGCCGCAAAGTCGGCAGTGGCAGTTGCCGCTGTGGCTGCAGTGACTCGTTTGAGTTCCAAACCAGACACAGATATTTTGGCTGCCATAAAAGCTACGGTTTATGGCACGCCTTATCCTAAAGGATTTCCTAGTAAATACCAATATTTTATGGGAAGTATGCTGAACGCTGAGGTTAAAATTCCTGGCGTAGGCGTACGCGACATCCCCAATAAAGTTGTAAGACCACAATTGATTAAGGCAGCGCATGAGGGAGTGGCATCTGCACATGCTCACATGGCAGCCACAATTTTGCTATTACAGGCCCGTTACTGGTGGCCTGGTCTCTATAAAGAGACTAAGCAGTATGTCCTTTGTTGTGACATCTGTCAACAAATTAAAGTTTCAACAGCTAAGCGCCCACCGCAGACACCCCTCTTAATATCCAATAGACCATTACATTGTGTGTACTTGGATCATTGCGGTCCACTAACACCAGATAGTGCATACAAATATATACTAGTCGCTGTTGATTCTTGCTCCAGATTTGTGTGGGTGTGGCCACAGCGCTCGGCTGACGATAGGACTGTTATTAAAGATTTGCGAATCTTTGTCGGTACACATGCAGTTGCGGCGTTCCATTCGGACCAGGGCCCTGTCTTTTCCTCAAGGGCATTCAGGGACACCATGGCTTCGTTGGGGGTCCAACTCCAGTACTTGTCTCCATTTCATCCCGAGGGAAATTCTGTCATGGAGCGATTAAACCGCAATTTAAAGCAATCCTTAACAGCCAGAGTCTTAGGTACGGGTTGTAGTTGGCTAACCCACCTGTATGGAGTTCAGAGAGCACTAAATAACCTGCCTTGAAGGTCGCTGGGGGGGTCGTACTTCATATGAGTGCCTGTTCGGAACACTAATGTTTGTTCCGGATCTTGATGGTCCTGGTGTGGAGGTGGCGGAAACGCCTTTTGACTTAAATGATCATGTCACTGTTTTGCAGGACTTACAACAGTTCTGTGAAGATAATTCTTCCAAAAAGGCTGCCTCTGCAGGAATTAAGGATGTGCCAGTAACACCTACTGGCTGGATTCCCAGGGTTGGGATCTTGTGTGTGAAAAGATCGCAGTGAAGAAAGAACTTGGCCCTTCTTATCGTGCACCAGTCCCTGTGTTGGGGATACACTGAACGGGAACTGTTATTCTACCCCTGTTGCCAGGTGCCAAAGAAAATCGCTTTGTTTCTATTGACAATGTCAAGTTACAGCATGTGACCGATTCTACACAGCAGACTAGGAGGAACGTCCAGTAGTTCCCGAATCCCTCTCACTACTGGGGAAGATGTTCCGCTTCAAGTTATCTATACCAACACTGTGGCCTCCCCGAGCTTGGGGAGGGTGGATGATGATTTCGCATTAGTTCCACTAACAACAGATAACTTGGAAACCTTTGATCAAGTCACCATGACTACTGACCTAATGGATGTTGCTATCTACAGTGTACCACCACGAGAAACGCCAAATCCTCCATTGACTATGGCGAAACCTTTTGCACAAACTGCCTCTGGTTACTTTGCCAACAAAGACGATGGTCTATCGGACTCGTTTGCCTCTTCGACTACTGACCTGTCAGGTCCACGTAAGCTGCTGTGTTGGCTTAAAGATACGTATTTTGTTTTTCCATGGAACTATCTGTGGCTCTTATTGACTGTGCTAGCATTTTTTCTTTGGATAGGGTTTGTCATTACCTTTTTCTGTTGATACATGGTCATTTTCTTCCTGAGAGATCAGCGGTTGAACAGGTGGAGGAGGTGTTGAAGCAACATTTTTCATCACATAGGGTTAGAAGAGACTTGTCCTTTGTGAACATTTCTGCAGTACCGATTCCGGATGGGATTGTGTGGGATAAAGTAATGTT
This sequence comes from Pleurodeles waltl, assembly GCF_031143425.1. NCBI lineage: Eukaryota > Metazoa > Chordata > Amphibia > Caudata > Salamandridae > Pleurodeles > Pleurodeles waltl. The sequence continues at coordinate 828,983,271 of NC_090443.1, read as the reverse complement.
TGATATACACGGTCCCACTGAGATAACTTTAGGACATACGGTATTTGAATTATCTATGAATGATATAGTAATACCAGGCATTGTTTCTGATGATTGGGATGTGAAGACAGTTGATTCTATGATGACTGAATTACAATATTATATTGTCTATGAAAATGAATATGTTTACCAGTTTAAAGACAATTATGGTGACATGTTTTACTCTGGACACCATTTTATACACAAAGCAAGTAGTCCGAAGACGATATTTGACTATACGCAATGGGAGCATTGCCCAACTCCCCCGCAAGGGAGTTCTAAAACTTATTCTGACAAATTTCCGTATTTTTATGGGCATCATCAAATGAATGCTAAGTCATATTATTTTAGGTTAACTCCGTCAAAAGAAAGACAAATGTTATTGACTAATATGAAATTCATATACTCAGATTCTTTTGTTTCCCGACTGTTGATTGAAGGGTATGAATATTGGTCAAATAATATTGATTTGAAAAGTGTTTGGGGAACAAAGCATTAGCAAACAAAGGGTAGAGAAACGTTGTTTAGAGCATGTCTCATTCCCGTCCAAATGATTTTTTTAAATGAAACAGTGCAATAGACTAGCTGTTTGGGCTTAGCAACAATTAGAGAATTGAACATGCCTAGTATACATGTCCCTGCAAAGATTAATAACTGGCAGAAATACATAAATGCCACTTTTAGTGAGCTTACAGACTGGGTCCAGAATGGTACATTTAACACTTCATTGACACTTCCGGGCGGTGGTTATTGTGGCCTGTAGACACCAACGAGTGTCATCAACGTTTTGTCACCTCCTCGGGGGGTTTCCGGACAAGTAGGTCAGACCCTTGCTATATATCGCCAGAATATGCTGAAATAATTACTACATATAGTGTGGAAAAATTGTGCCAACAATGGTTAAAATCATCCTCGCTAGATGCAGTTAAGACACATCTCACTCTCCTGTGTAATAACACTGACTTACAAGATTTTTTGTCAGGCCCGAAGACACCACGTAGGAAGCGTTTCTTGTATGAAGTATACAATGAGATATGGAAACTTTCCCAGCAGGAGGCTGCAGCCTGGTTAAGGCAGATTGATCAGGAAAATTTGAAAATTGCATTAGCTGTTGTGGATAATGGAATTCACACCTTGTCTGACCAAATATATACGATTAACAACATTGTTTCTTCTGCTATAGACATTATACAATCTGATATGTCTTCCTTATATCATGGACAAAGTCAGACCAGGTCCATTATGCAGTTGGGTTGGACACTTCAGACATTGAGGGCGGGTCGCGTTTCGTGGCAGCACATCAGTGCCAGGGAAATATTTTTTTCCTTTAATTTAATGCGACAACAACAACTAATGGCCAAGAAGGAGGCGACTTATGTCATGCTCCACATTGAAAAATTAGAAAGACTGCCTTTTACCGTGGCCGAGATCCCTTCTGCAGAGTGGTTGATACACGGGGTTATTAATCTGCCTATTTCTACGTTACAGTTCACTTCTTGTTTGAAACATGTTCCGGTAGGCAGATATGAGAAGTTGGGAGATAGTTATATCCATGAGGTGTGGGAGCTTCCCTTCTTGTACAAATGCCTCAATGGCATGAAAGAGGTCTTTCGTAGCGGTAGTGAATGCAAGACTTCAGTCAGCCATTCGATGATTTGTAAGCAGCTGTCCTTGCATGGGGCATGTAATGCCTCGGTTGCGAACTTGGCTTGCTATCTGAAGGGAGTTCCGGTCCCCTTGATTAAACGCACCTTCCAGGTGCTTTCAAACGGCAGCTACATCCTCCTCAATAGTGAAGACTGTTGTGGCATGCGGGCTGGAATAGTTTACATTGTTTCGGTCACTAAGGTCGTTACTTGCTGCGGGAGTGTGTTGTTTCCCCCCACTAAATTAAGGGAGGTAGCAGATATCTGGCCTCACATTGCTACTTCCAAGGTGAATTTCGGCAAGTTAAGTAGACTGAAGGCTTTATTGTTTCAGAAGCATGTGGCCCTTACATCTGCACGCGAGACCTACGCACTTCAGGTCACAAGGTCATTGGCGGAAATACAGTCCCTATTAAATACCAACTTTCCGAGTCATTTTGGTGAACTCGTGGGACGTATATTTAATGCGTCCAGCACAGCTGGATTAGCACATTTTTTCAAAGCCGTTGTTGTTGGTTTCGTTCACACCTTCTCTTCCATATTCGGTTTAATACCTTCGGCTATTCATTCGATTTTCGATTCCGATAACTTTGGCCTTATTAGCCGGCATTTTGCTGTTGTTTTTCCGCAATGGCTGTCCCGCCGCACCAAGGACGAATGTGGGCGCCCCCATCAGCGCAGCTGTGTCGTGAACGCATGATGCAGCACTTTGGAGCAACACTCCTGGGACATTTGGAGTGTCACTGGTCTCTGTCATTCCGACCGGGTTTGGATTGTGTGCAACCCGTGTTTCGGTGCCATTGGTGCAATTTGGAACACGCACTAGCAGTCTGTCTCTCACAGCAATGCCCCCCAGTGGTTAATGCTGATCTGTTGACGTTCCCGATGAGGGCTCATTACCAGACATGCGCGCTGCGGCTGCGCTTGCTTCGTGAGGCTGATTACGAGTTACCCTTCCTGGAGGAAGTTGATGTTAACTCGTTCACAGACTCTGTACGGGATGCCGCCCTGGGTGACACTGGGGCTTTGGAACACACGTGTTCCTTGATAGTCTTTGCCGTGGATTTTCCGGTTTTGTCATCCGCTGAAGTGGAGAATCTCCTGCTTTCCATGACCAATGTTTGAAATGAATGTAGTGTAAATTGACACTGTTCTATGGATTCGGCATTCAGCCACATGCTTATTTCTAAATTGAGGATTGATGTGCTTTGATGTCGTCTTGACTTGTTGAAATTCTATAGGGTTTTATTTAGCTTAGGGCATTTTTAGTTTCGGCTTAAACCACTTTCTACCGACAAGGGAAGGGTGTAGTGTAGCCATTTTTAATGTAGCTTTTTTCACGTTTGCTTAAAGTATTAGGTCTCTGTGCACTTTGCCCTAGATGCATTTTATTTAGCCTTGCACTGTTATTTTACAATAACCAGTTTCACGGTCTTGTTTTATTTTCTTCTATCACACTGTTTAGCCTACTTCAGCACTGTAGTTCTCAAACAATCACTCTGTGCTTCAGTCAAGGATACAGTCTGGTACATTGCCGATAGACGTGGTAGAAGTTTAGACTTTATGGTTCGTAGACAGTACACATTCTTACGCAGGAACATCGGGGTGTTTGTTCACATCAATAGTATAAAAACACTTTCTAGTCCCAGTACACATAAGAGGGAGATTCCAACCAGGAACCCACAACTAGATGCTGACTGCCCTGTTGCAGATGCTGATCCAGATCACAGGCTTTTGCTCAGGTATGAGGGTTGATGTCCTCCCTGGGGAACCTGAAAGGCAGACTCAGAGCTTAATATGCTGTGCTCATAATATAACTTAGAGAGAGAACGGAATCTAGTTGCACTATGATAGCATTATTCTTATGTTTCACTCTCCTCGTTACTATTTCAATCCTACTGTGTTGTATGGTTCTGGTTATTGCGGCTCACGCCTTGTTATCTAAAATGCAGTTGTTTTATTAAACCAATCTTTAAAACTCAAACTGCCTTTGTCATTTATATATGAGATCACACTTTGTACAAGAGAACTGGTTGTGACCTGAGTGACCACGACTTTCCTGGGAAGCACTAAGATGTCATGTGCTTGGCTGCCCAATTGTCTCTTCCCTCTGGGAGAGATAAGGCACTGCTAGTTAGCCGGAGCACAACCCGGATTCGGAGTGACAAGGGTCCTTTGCCGTGGGTCAGACTTAGTCCCCCACAATGTGGACGATCTTGCCGCCCAATAATCCAGTAGTCTCATTGGGATAATGAGAGCCTACGCAACAGGACAAGTAGATATTTTATTAAATTCCACACCCCTGAAGAAGGATCTGCTGAATGTTTTCCATATGCTGACCAGTGGGGCTCGTGGTGCATCTGTGGACGTGTCTTAAAGTGAAACAAAGTCAGCAGGATCACTAACCGGTGGAGGACAAGAAGGCAAACAAGAAGCAAGCACTGTAACGTGAGCGGCTGACAGTAGATCAGCATTTCCGCCCGCTGACCCAGCGGAAAAGTCACTACAACATTGAAGCCGGCTCGTAATGGAGCCGTCGGCAATGTTGAGGTGCGCCGGATGCAGCAGCACCCATCGCGCACTCCACTGCCCGCAATTTGGGCAGTGGAATGCACGATGGGGCTGTGCATGGGGGCCCCTGCAGTGCCCATGCCACGTGCATGGGCACTGCAGGGGCCCCCATGGGCCCCCCGAGTCACCCATACCACCAGCCTTTCTATGGCGGTGTTTACTGCCATGGACAGGTTGGTGGATGGGGACTCGTAATCCCCAAGGCAGCACTGCTTGCAGCACAGCCCTGGCGGATTACAACCGTTGGGACCGCCAGGTTGCAGGCTGGGGGCATTACCCTCGCGGGACCGCCACGGTCATAATGTGGCGGTAAGTACCGCCAGCCTGTTGGCGGTACAACCGACACATTATCGCCTCCCTCCGGGGTCAAAATTACCCCCATAGTCCACTATTGTGGTAGATCTACGGAGAATGTTTTCTGACCCAGATGGGTGCAAAGATCATCAAGAATGCAGCCCCACTGTTATCCAAGACAGTCTAAGAAGTACTGTAGACCAACAAGTTAGAAGTTGGATTCACAGAGAGAGAGGGCAGGGGCCTCCTCTCACAATAGCGATGCAGATGATTAGGACCCCATCCAAATAGTGAAAGAAAGGGAATATTAAATCTAAACTGATGTCAAATGTGCCTGGTCCTACTGAACCACCTGAATGTAACCAGATTACCTAAAACACTTACGCTGTACACTAGGACAGCTGGAGAGATTTGGACTTTACCCTGTGTACCATACCCTGATTTATGTAGATCAGAAAGGTACATATATCAATTGTATGAGAAATGGTAAACTCACCTTGCTTGCATATTGTTGCTAGCCGCTCTGCCTTGAAAATCTCTGAAATAGCTTCATTAACTCTCTTGGGCTTGTTCGTTGAGACAGGAATACAAAGCAGTGTGTTTTCTGCCATAGTTCTGACACATTTCCCTCACCCTTGGTGCCATCACAGATAAGCATTCTTTCCTGTCAAGTCCTACCTCCAAAGTCAGTCTATTTGATTTAGGGCATTATGTGCAACCTCAATTGCCCTGTGATCTGTACACTCAATGAAGTCTGCCTCAATATACCCCAAAACAGAGTGGATGGAGTGCTGGCTTTGCTGAAGGTTTAGCCAATTTGCTGTATTACGTGCCATCCATGCTGTGTTCCATAAGGGCAATGATGTAGGGTACATTGTTTCTATGAACCCTGTAAAAATAAAGATAAAAATAAACCTAAGGAAGCACCTACCACAAATTCCTCAGTGCCCTCTAAACCTCAAATCTGAGGCAGGAATTCGACCAGTCATTGGTGACTTAAATAAAACAAAGGGTTCTAGTGCCAACTGTGAGCAGATTTAAAACACCCATACGTCTAATAAAGAAGGCTATAAAGACCAATTTATACATATTCATGCAGGATCTTTATACAACTATAACTAATAATGTGGATATCCCAAGTTTCCCTCTGTTCCTCAACCTACTACTATCCTTTTTTGCATCCCTGCATTTGCTGAATGGTTTACTGTAGTTGATTTATGCTCCCTTTTTTTCTTCATACTAAGGGCCAGATGTAGCAAATTTAAAATTTGCGAGGTGCAAAGTGCGAGTCCATGCGACTCGCACTTTGCACCTCGCAAATTGGTATGAAGTACGGTGTCTCAGACACCGACTGCAACTCGCTATGGGGTCGCAATGACCCACCTCATGAATATTCATGAGGTGGGTCGCAAATTGCGGCCCCATAGCGAGTATAGGCACTCGTAAACATGGAGGCCTGCTGTCGTCAGCAGACCTCCATGTTCGTGACTGCTTTTAAATAAAGCATTTTTTTTTTTTTTTAAGTGTAGCCCGTTTTCCTTACAGGAAAACGAGCTGCACTTAAAAAAAAAACGAAACCTTTAGTTTCGGTATTTTTTCAGGGCAGGGAGTGGTCCCTTGGACCACTCCCTGCCCAGAAAAAATATTTGTGGGTCCAGTCACAAACTGGAAGGGGTCCCATGGGGACCCCTTCCAATTTGCGAGTGGGTTACCATCCACTTGAAGTGGATGGTAACTGCGATGCCCTCGCAAATGGTATTGCATACCACTCAGACTCGCAAATAGGAAGGGAACACCCCTTCCTATTTGCGAGTCGGAAATGCATATTGCGAGTCGGTACCGACTCGCAATATGCATTTCTGCATAGCAAAGAGGCATTTGCACCTCGCAAACGGCGATTTTCGCCGTTTGCGACGTGCAAATACTTTGCTACATCTGGCCCTAAGACACAATTAGAGTCAGTTCTTCTTTGCGTCCTCAGTTGGAGGATCTCACATTTCATGACATAGACTCCCTGAAGGATTTACAGAGTTTCCATCAATTTTTTCCCAAGTTTGAAAGAAAAATGTACACACTGTCATCTCTTCTTTCGAGGGGGCTCTACTTTGGTGCAGTATGTTGATGAGTTATTGCTGGCATCTGCTACTTTGAGCTTCTCACTGAATTGAAAAAGAAACATAAGGCTTCAAAAGAGAAACTGCACATTTGTCTCCCCACATTGCATTATCTTGGTCATGAAATCTCTTCTGGAAAATACCACTTGTCATGAGAACAGACTGAAGCCATTCGCAAGCTGCCCCAATAGTCACATCTCCCGGCTGTGAACTTTCTTGGGTATGGATGTGTACGGTAGTAAATAGATTATTGGATGTACCACTACAGTGAAACCCATGCAAAATTATGGCCCTCTTTATGAACACGGTGGTGTTTACCGCTGTGTTCATGCTGGCGGTCATTTCACTGACCGCCAGCACCCCTGGGATCCCGCCGGCCACATAATGAACAGTCTGCTGGGCCGGCGGGTGGAAACATTGTTTCCGCCCGCCGGCCCAGCAGAATGCATGGCCGGGACATTGCCGGCGGCTCCATATGGAGCCACCATCAATGCCGCTGTGTGGCGGGTACAGCTGCACCTGTCGCGCAGATCACTGCCCGTAAATCGGGCAGTGACCTGCGCGATGGGGCACTGCACAGGGGCCCCAGCACTACCCATGCCAAGCGCATGGGCAGTGCAGGGGCCCCCAGGGGGCACCCAATGCACCCCAAGATACCCATTCCGTCAGCCTTTCCCTGGCGGTGTGAAACGCTGGGAAAAGGCTGGCAGAATGGGTATCATTATCCAGAGGGCAGCGCTGCCCTGTCAGATAGGAATAAACCGCCCCGCCAGCATTACCGCTGGCGGTGTCTTCCGCCATGGGGTTTTGGGTTGTTCATTATACGGCCTAAACCGCCATGTACATAATGAGCCCCTATGTCATAAAAAGACACTCCTGAAGCCTTGCAGTGGTCTAGGAAAGCCAAACATGCATTTGTACAAATAAAACAAGCACTTGCCCTTTTCAGGCTCTCCGGTTAGGCCAAACCTTTTACTCTGTACTGTCATGAATGTAATTGATTTGCTCTTCGTAAGTTAGTGCCAGATCATGGGGACACAAAAAGCCTGTGACATACTGCTTTTCTACTTCAGACCTCATCATGGTGGAACTATTCTTCTATCTGTAGCTGCTGTTGCCCACGTTTTTGCCACATCTGAAATTATTGTACCGAGTTCCACCATGATTGTCTCTGTCCCCCATGTGGTTGTTACTCTCTTTCTCACCACTAAAACACAACAACTTTCCACAGCCAGGTTGTTCTGATATGAGATTATGCTGCTGCCTGCTTCTCACATTACCCTTGTCTGTTGCCCCACTCTGAAGCTGGCGTCTCTGATGCCTGCCAGTGAGGAAGGAGAACCTCATGATTGTCTTGTGGCAACTGAGCTTGCAACCATAGCCTGTATTGATCTCACAAATGCACCCACACCAAACTCTGAACAAATGTATTTTGTGTATGGATCATGTTTTAGGAATTATGACATGGTACTGGTTGCAGGTTATGCTGCATGCGATGCATATGAAATTGTAGAAAGCACTCACCGAGGCTTGTATCTTAGCTGAGAAAAAGATTGTAACTGTATTCATAAACTCAAAGTATGCGCTTGGAATCATACATGACTTTGAGCTTCTCTGGATGCAGAGGAGATTCTTGACTTTTTTCTGTACACCCCGCCATAAATAATGCTTTTTATGTAAAAAAGCTGTTGAATGTTTTACTGCTGCTCCAAAAAAGTAGCAGAAGCTAAGTATGCTGCCTATTAACACCTACATGAGGAAGAACCACAATAAAATGCCCTTGCTGATTGAACTGCAAGACAAGCTGCCTTGTTGCAAACCAATGAAGCTGCTGTGTATGTTGTGCAGCCTAACTTCTTTCCCATGCCCTTCCTAAACAATCTGTCTCATTACAGGTGCAAGACTCCGAAAATTAGAAAAAGTACTGGATCAAACAATAGTGTAAAAGGGACCCAGAAGGAGTGTGAAAAGATAACTCAGGGCCTGTGGTTTTATTGAAATTTCTACTTTTGTTCCTTGCACAGCTATATCATGAAGCGGACCATGTCAGTAGGGAAGGCATCACTTATGCCAATGAATTCCATTGGTGTGTGCCCTTCTTTTTTTTATTGACCTTCCTATTGGTGTCACTTTGTGCACTACCAGATAGACTTCATCCAGATGCCCAAATGTGTCACTTATTCTTATGAGCTGGTAATTTTATGTTTTAAAGGTATATGAAAGCTTATCCTTGTACCAGAGCAGATACCACCCAAACAATCAATCAATCAGCAGTTACATAGCACGCCACTGTCACCCCTAAGGGTATCTGGGTGCTGTGGGTGCAACGTCTCAGTTGACAAGCCAGGTCTTGAGTTTCTTTCTGAAGTCCACCAGGGAGGGTCCCATTCAAGGGTGGAGGGGCAAGTCATTCCAGGTCTATGTGGCGATGTAGGAGAAGGAGCAGCCTCAGTTGTGGTCACGCCGGATTTCGGGTATGTGTGCATGGGCAAGTGAGGAGGAACGCAGGTGTCTTGCGGGTAGATAGAAGTTCAGTCGGTGGTTGATGTACGCCAGTCCTAGATTGTGTAGGGGAGTGGTTCCTAACCTATGCTCTGGGGACCCCTGGGGATCCACAAAGCCTCCTCAGGGGGCTCACAACTGCTTAGAAATGAACAAATATAAACAGATTAATAAAATGTATATACTGTATATAAAGTGGCTATAAATATACAGTTGAACATTTTAAAATGTATTGTAAGTGTCAAGGAATTTGAAATTGGAGGCTAAAAATTAAATTAATATCCTCAGATTGATTTGTGGGAGCAGTGCAGGTGCATCAAATAGAATATTGTATGGACTATGTGTTTCTTCAGTTGAATTTAGAAAAGCTTCCGCCTTCCTATTAAAATTAAATAATTTATTTTTGTTTGCAAATTAAAGAAAATGTGTTATCATATGTGTCTGATGAATGCTTTTTTCTGAATTTTTGTGAATTGTTTTTCGTTTCAAATCATCAAAAATGTTTAGGCTGGGGTCTCCAGTTTCAAGTAATGACTCACCTGGGGGGGGTTCCACAGATTCCAATAATGATTCAGTGGGGGTCCACAGGTTCCAGGAAAGATAAGGTGGGGGTCCACAGAAGTCAAAAGGTTGGGGACTACTGGTGTAGGGCTCTGTAGGTCTGCTTAAGGATCTTAAACTGGCATCTCTTCTGGATGGGGAGCCAGTGGAGGTTTCTGAGGTGGGGGAGATGTGGGTCCTTCTAGGGAAGTTCAGGATGACTATGGCTGCAGCATTCTGTATGGTCTGAACTCTTCTGAGGATCTGGGTGGAGATGCTGGCGTAGAGGACATTGCTGTAGTGGAGGCAGCTGATGACGAGGGCCTGGGTGATGGTCTTTCTGGTGTTGACTAAGATCCATCTGTAGATTCTGTGGAGCATGCGAAAGGTGTGGAAGTAGAAGGAGGAGACTGCCTTAACTTGTCGTTCCATGGTCAGTTTGTCTGTCGAGGGTGAGGCCTAACATATGTGCATGGTCTGTAAGTGTGGGTGTTGGTCCAAGTTCTGCTAGCCACCAGCTGTGGTCACATATGGAGGTGCTCTTCACAAAGATCAGTTCTTCTGTCTTGTCAGAGTTGAGTTTGAGGCAGCTGTCCCTTATCCAGTTGGCTATGTTGGTCATGGCATCGCATAAGTTAGTTCTGGTGGAGCAGGGGGCTTCGTGAGCGAGAGGATAAGTTGAGTGTCATCCATATAGGAAATTACATTGAGGCCGTGGGATATGTTGATGTCTGCAAGGGGGGTCATGAAAGTGTTGAACAAGGTGGGGCTGTTGGATGATCCTTGGGGTATGCAGCATGTGTTGTCATTGAGTTTGGAGGTGAAGGGGAACAGCTGGATTCTCTGAGTACATCCTGTAAGGAAGGAAGCGATCCACTTGAGGGAGTTTTGCTGTATGCCGATGTTGTAGAGTCTTTTGATGAGGGTGTGGTGGGATATGGTGTTGAACACAGCAGTGAGGTTGAGGAGGATAAGGACCACAGTCTCTCCATGTTCGAGGGGTGTTCTGATGTTGTCTGTGGCAGCCTTGGTGCTGTGGTTGGCACAGAATCCGGACTGGGAGGTGTCAAGTAGGAAGTTGTGTTCCAGGTATATAGTGAGCTGTAGGTTGATGGCCTTCTTTAGGACCTTGGCAGGGTTGGGGAGCACAGCGATCGGTCAATAATTGTTTAATCTGCTGGGGTTGGCAGCGGTTTCTTTAGGAGGGGTCTGACCTCTGTGTGTTTCCATCTGTCTGTGAAGGCTGATGTGGTGATGGAGGTGTTGATGATGCTGGTGAGTTCCATGCTGATTTAGTTGGATCAGAGGATTGAAAAGACAATGCTTACCTGGAAACTTTAGCCCCCATTGCGGGATCTCAAGTCACTTCTTAAGCCACTGATGAACACACAACATTTCATCCCTAGTGCAGGAGTTTTGGAAAGCTTTAGGGAATCAAACAACACTTCCATTGTGCCTATCACCCCAAATCTGCAATAAAGGTTAAGAGGAACAACATTACACTTAAGAATAAGATAGTGATTTCCTCTGAAACCCAACTGAAGTGGCCTGACAGTCTGCCTCTATGGTTGCTTAGAGTCACACCAACTCATAGAACCAGACGGAGTCCCTAGATAGCTATGGGATGCCCTATAATGTTACCTCAACCCCAGCTGGCTTAGCACTTAAATTAGACCTTAAGTTAAATGATGATGCTGTTCTTCAATACTGCAGAAAATAGGTTTACTGTCTCTACAGCATGTTTCCGTTCTCATATTCACGCTGCCTTACCTGAGTTTCTATTTGAAGTCTGCCACACCCTCCAGCCCAATGATTGGGTATTTGTCCAGGTTCATCAGAGGAATTCGGTCTTGCAACCCCTTTGGTATGGTGAGTACTCATCCCCAGTGCAGCTGTAAAGTGTCAGGTACTGCAAGCGTGGGTTCACTGCTCTCATTGCAAGTGTGCTGCATCTCCTCAAGAAGCCTGGCAGACCTGCATCAAATCCCTGGTAAGGGCCCCCCACTGGATCTTCTCCTGCTGCTGCCTTGCATCCTGCCAGTGGGCTAAATCTCCAGGGCCCACCCTCCTTGTCTGCCCTTTCAGAGCCATGCAATGATGCACCTCTCCCACCTCATTGTTCCCACATCCTTCAAAGTTAAGCATCTATCTCCCATCTACTGGACCCCCTGTGGGACTGACAAACCATCTTCACTGTTTCCCTCAGCTTCTGTGAGATACTTCATTGCTGTGGAATGGGAGTTGTTGGAAAGCCAAGCTGTACTACACCTGTCCTTGAATAGATCCACTGTGCTGTGTATGAGAACAACTCCTACTTGTTGCCTGATAAATATCACCAAATGAACCTTTCTTCATGCTGGATCTGATGTTCTGTGGGGTGCATGCCTTTGATTGAAGTGCCCCTGAACAAAACAAAACTTGCCTTGATCTTATCCTGTCATGGGCACTGACTGCCAGAATATGCTGGCACCTCCCACAAGGCTTGGCAAGACGTAAAAGATATAACAATCCTGGTAGTTATTATCTTTCTGATGTCAGCCACCTTGTTTACTTTTCTTGGAGGCAGTTTTGTGAACATCAAGAAGCAACAAACTGGAATTTCTTTTGGACAAAACTGAGTGTGACACTCTTTTAGAGACATACATTACAAAACAACACACAATGGACATTATCTTCACACTAACAAGATGCTTTACAAATGTTGAAATCAGAAGGAATAAGCACATCTCATTTGTGGCAAGAAATAATATCTCTGTTTGCCCCAAGACTGTGGTGGGGTCTGTTATTATGAAAACCCCATTCTTCATGAGCCCCACTAAAAGCACTTCATAAGACTGGACCTACAGTGTGGCACTCCTGATGAGTACAGGAACCTCCCCATTACACCTCCCTAATGAACAAGATGTGCTCTGCAAGTTTGTGTTCTGTGTTGGCTCAGCTTGCAGTAGCTGTACATAGTTGCAGGATGTTTATAATATTGTGCAAAGCTGGGAAAAATTAGATCAATCCCACTGACCTCCCTGTGATGCAATGGTCAGACCTTAGTGGGGGAAAAAACATTGATGTGCCTGGTGCACAAAACTGCCCTTCAGCAATACCAACCAGGCAGGAACAGCTCCTGTCATCTTTGCTGATGGTCACTGGGATAGTGAACGCCTACCCACTGATGTCGGGCTATGAAAGGTTGGTGGTGGGAGGACTAGACTAGCACTCAAAGCTGAGCCATCTGCCTCCTCTCCAGTATGTAATTTGAAAGCAAAAACAGTAGTCAAAAGTGGAATACAATGCCTCCCTACATTTCACCACATTCTTCTTTCTTCCTCCACTCTAACCTCCCTAGCTCTTTATTTTACTCTTGTATGTTTGTTGTTATTCCTGTTTTTCCGTCTGTCGCTGTGTCACTATTTCTCTTCTTCCTCCATTTCCAGCTCTTCTCTCTCTTGCTCTGGGCCGAAGTCTGAGGATTAAAAAACAGAATCACCACTTTAAAATGAGAGATGGTGCTGGCCACCTGTACAAATTAAACAGTGTGGCCTCGCCTCCCCTGATATTGTTGGCTGCCTGAGTGATCTTCACATACGTTGTAAGGTGTTGCCCTTGCGTGCCACACCTGGCCTTGGGGAGGGGAGGAGGAAGGGGGTGGGTGGGAGGACGTTCCTCTCTAAGTTGCCTCACCGAAGGATTTTTTATTTTGGACAGTTTTATATAGCGCATTCTTTACATGAGCACAAGTTACATTACAGAAGGACACAATCATTTTTTGTAGGCACTGGAGAGATTAATTGATTTGTTTAGAATCACACGATGTTGAGCCAACCCAGAGAGTCGAACCTGGTTACCCAGCTCCAAAGTAGGTAGCTCTGGCCATTATGCCACATCTTGAGAAGGTCTGGAAAGTGATAGGACTGACAGCATCTCTAAGCAGAAAGAGGGCAGTTATGGAGCATCCACGGAGGTCCTCTTGCCGCCTCGGGTTCAATAACCGCATGCGCTCTGATGTGACATCATAACTTATCTCACTTACTAGAAGTCGACAGAATCTTTGAACTCAGTGAGGAGTGTGGTAATTGGATTCATTTAACACAAATCAGTAAAATGAGAAACATAAACCACATTAAACAGCATGACTTATTTGACCACAAAACAAGACTTCAACTGTATGAAGTCTCAAAGCTTTATTACAACCACAAAGTCAATTTAACCTAAATGGTGCTTAAAACTAAGTTATAAACATACATGAAAACCATAGGTTGACCAAAATTTCTAAATAGGTTAAGTCTACTAAACATAAATGCTATTAAACACTGCAAGAGGATAACACAAATTAACAAAAATATAATATGCACATTATAATCAGATTTCAAAGCAGAAGATGGTGACATCAGTAAATCATCAAAATTCAGTTATTAACAATCAGTTTTTAGAGCTGGACCATCTTTATCTCTAATACAAATTTAGACTTGCATGTGTGGGGACGGGCTAGCACATGTGGACAAAAGAAAAGAAAAGACAAAAATAATTTGGAAAAATCATCTAACTAGGGTAACTAACTATAAAAATACACTGGTGTAATCATCTAAGCTGAAAACGAAACAAGAAACCACATTATAGATTATACCTCTCCTCATGGGACAGCAGACATGAACGATTTGTTGAAAAGAATGTTCACAGTCTCTTAGCACCAGTAGACAGCAGCATCCAGGGAAGTGAAGAACATGAACTGCACATAGGGCAGTTCAGCAGTTCAGAATTTATTGGGCATATTAATACTGAAAAGCATAAGTAACGGGACATATAAGACTAAAGGGAAACTCATAACATAAAGTCTAAATATGGCAGAAGATTTGGAGAGGAACAGAAGGTAACAGCGCGAGTACCCCAGGAGGACTAACTAACTAAAAGTTTCAGAAGTCTCTCCCTAGCTAGAAATGTGCACAGGTTTCTGATTGGTTCAATCTTTCACAAATTAATCAGTATTCAATGGAAAACCATGGACGACATCGAGTTTGTAACTATTTGAGATTTTCTCAGGGAAGATGTCAAGCCATCTTGATGAATTTATACAGTTCGCCAAAATATTACATTTATTTGTTGATTGCAACTTTGGGATTCTTTCCCACAGCTCACAGGATGATTCTAACAGTTCTCATATGAATGTAATAAGGCTTCCTGTCTTACTCGACAGTAGAACAAATACTGTTAAATATGTTATTTATCAAGACATATTCTCTGTCTTTAATCCAATAGGACATTCACCAACACGTCAGCCACCTAGGCATTAATTCAAGTCAAAGGAAACAGAATGAATCAGTACTTTTTGTCTACTGCTGCAAAAAATTAAACTTCAGGCCTAGTCTAGCTAAGAAAGCCTAAATAGATATTAATGCAATTAACACATAAAAATCCTATTGCACACCTTACAATTTGAATCAAATATGCAAAGCAAATTATTTAATTACAAACATTATTTACAACGTATTAAGGCACAGTTTAACATGCTTTTATTTCTCTGGGCGCATGTAACTCATGTTAATAAATTAATCAGGATATGTATGATTAATTCATATTTGTTTAATACTCATCATATTATTCATTTCTATTATTCCTCGAAGAATAATATTTTTATTGTTAATTCATGTCAGTAGGTCACTAAAATTTAAATGCACAATATGTTTCATGGTAAAACACGATGTCAAATACGAATGGAGGTCACATTGTCCACCATGATTCAAACATGCGCATTTTTACATTTCATGTTCTTTCTCTGTTTGGCTTTTTAAATGAAGGTTTATAAATCACAATATGCTAACTTCTATGCCCCTAATATATTAGTAGAGTTTGATATCTATCAGTAGTGATGACAGTATTAGGTCCGTATGTATTAGAGAAAATGGAAGGAAGAGAATGGGATACCATGCAAAAAGAATCAGTTCATGGCTAAGATTGAAATTGGAAAAGGGGACTTTAATGATGGGTAGTGAATAGTGGGATACGGCAGGGCTATTGCCTATGGTGATGGCCATTTAAAGTCATGTAGCTTAAACTGTTTTTATTCATGCC
The DNA here is from genome assembly GCF_031143425.1 of Pleurodeles waltl. Taxonomy (NCBI): domain Eukaryota; kingdom Metazoa; phylum Chordata; class Amphibia; order Caudata; family Salamandridae; genus Pleurodeles; species Pleurodeles waltl. Next base: position 828,967,526 of record NC_090443.1, on the reverse strand, counting down.
CTTAGCGTACAGCTCAATTTGATAGGTACATTATTTTTTCATTTGGTGCTGACGGTGCGTGTAGCAGCCAGTAAATATTACACAAAATTAAGAAACACAATTCTTAAATATTTCGACTTGTAATATATTAAACTGTAATTAGATTTGTCAAATTGTTTTGTTTGTGTAAATGCTGTGCTTAACGAAGCAGTAACAAGCACCAATATTTTATTTGCTCCTTTTGATGTATTGCGCTTTTGTAAGTGGAAGTTCACTCACATTCCACTAGATGGTGCACTTGGCAAAATAATAACAATTCTCAACTAAGTCCGACCGTAAATGGTTTCTAAGACATGAGTCTCTGAATTGTGTGGCTGTGGCTTTTTTTTCTAGTACAGCCAACTAATTGGAACGAGCACTCCTGGGTCGCATTCTACTACATGTGTCGTTGCGGATTTCCATTTTTTTCTTATAATACAGCCAACCAAGTGGACACCCATGAGTCACATCCTACTACGTGTGTCGTTGCGAGTTTCCCTGTGATGAGGTGTCTCAGGGGTTGAGTATTCATGTATGTGTGCGCATAAATTAGGTTGTTGAAAGCAACAGTGCAGCAGGTGCAGGGTACAGGGGCCCACTCATGTGAGGGACCCACTGGAGTCGTAAGATGGCAGTTTTTTAAACTCTAAAATCGACCGTAGATGACATTTTTTTTTTATTGCATTAGGGCCCACAGCATTCTCGCTAAATCGATGGTTATATTGTGCCTGGGTGATCGGTTAAGGGTGTTGAATGTATAAGGGTGTTTTATGTAGCTCTGGAAGTCTTCGTCCACGCCCGATTTCCGGGATAACCCTGAAAGATGCCTATAAACACAACGAATCCAAATGGGAAACATTTACATAGTAAGTTGTTTTCCTAAACGTCTATCATGTCCGTCACGAAATGCGTTCGACACCCCCGCCTGTCACAGTATTGGTGCCTTCCCATCCGTGTTTCAGTGTGTCCTCTCTCAGTGTGTGCCTGTCACAGTGTCACTGTGTGTTTCTCTCTCTCACTGTAGTCCTGGCCCTATGTCATTGTGTTTCCACAACTGCGCCAGCGCGTGCCCATCCCCTGCCCCGGAGTGACCTTGTTCCAGAGTAAAGTGTGCCACTGCCCAGAGAGTCCCTCACTGTCTCGGGGTCAGTGTTTTCCTGTCTTAGTAGAAGTCTTTCTTTTCCGCTGTGAGGGTTCCTTACCCACTTTCAGCGTGTTCCTACCTCTCTCCCTCTCTTGCACTGCAAGGGCCTTCCAATCTCGCGTTGTCTCTCGACTAACAGCATCAGTAGGTCCTTGTCTCAGTTCAGTGCTGATGTCCGAGCTTTAGAAGGACCTGTCCGGGAGGCAGGGTGACTCTTTGAGAGGCAGCGTGACAGTGGCACTGTGCTGCTGTCAGTGGCAGTGTGACCCTGCGCTAGACTCAGTGTGCCCCTGTCAGTCACTGTTCCTCAGTTCCGCTCTCCGGTCCCTTGAGCACGTGCCAATGTCTTCCTGTTCCAGGGTCAGCGTGTGGGTTCATTGAGATGTGACGCAGCAAAAAGGACCAGAGAAGCATGCTAGTCACGGGCACATACTGGTGTTGCTATCGTTGATTTGTTGCTTTTATGTGATTCTTCCCTGGTGGCAGCTATATGCATCAAAATAGAGTCAACACAATAAACGTACAACACTGTGAGGCACTTACGCCTTCAAGATGTCTTAGGGCAGAGGTCTTCAAACTGGGGGGGCGGCCCTCCCTAGGGAAGCCTGAAGTGATCCCAGGGGGGGGGCCCAGACTCTGGCCAAAATAAATATTATACAGATAACACGCCTTTGTATTAAGCAGAAGCATGTTATTGCAGTTTTAAAAAGGTAACAGTACTTAACTGCAATGTTTAAATAGGTTTAGACATATTTAAACATTGCCATGTTTATAAAATAATTGTGAACAATTCTGAGGGGGGCCCAATGATTTTTATTTTTCAACTGGGGGGGGCGCAGCATTAAAAAGTTTGGAGACCTCTGCCTTAGGGAAAAGGGTGCAATTATCTCAAATAAAATGAAGAACATAATCTCAAATCCTTTGCAAAGCAAGACATGACTGGTCTCTTCCTCTATTTTCCTTTGAACGGGGAACCAATCAAAGGGACAGATTGGTACATACCAATAGTATTCACCAACACCTACAACATCTTCTCCAATCACCCTCTGGGACTTACCACCTGTCCCTGGACACTACCCATGCGGCAGATGCTTGGTTTTTCCATTTACCAAAACCTGTAAGGACATAAGCATTGAGACCAATCGGCCATGGATAATTAAAAACATCCCACTTGTAATAGCTACAATGTTATATATATGATTACATGTTCCTGTTTTAGATACTTTGACATGACTCCACGCAAAGTGCGTATCAGTATTAGTGAGCACCAAAATAACATAAGATGAAGAAAGAACTCCTGAATGGCAAACCTCTTTTTTGGAACAAAACCACATTGACAAAGACTTTTCCTTGGCAGTACTCAAAAAGATAGTACTGGAACTATACAATAACACAATGCAGACCTCCTACACAAGGAACAATGACGGATGTGTCATTTGAAAACCCATACTAAAGGGCTAAATGATGAAAAACCTTGGTTACAGGTTACTTCATGAGAACCGTGTACTTATTTTCTGCACATTTTGAGTTCCTCATCTATGTCCCTGTTAACATTTACATGCATTTTCTGACATGCCGAGGTTCCCATCCCCTAGGGCATGTTGCCATGCAGTTTTCTTTTTTCAAATGTATTCTGACTACATGGTAATATTACACCACTATTGGCCGCATTCCAGAATTTCCCTTATTCTCACATGTTCAACTGGATTAACATTGCACTGTTTCCTTAATGCAAGTATTAACATCTTTTCACATTTAAAAAAATAACCATTTTTGCTCTTTAGATAGTCAGACTACCTTTTGGATGACATTTCTCCAGTGTGATAAATATGTTCTTTCTGGTGGTCGGGCCTGGCTACATTTTCCATGGGGGGGTCCCATACCATGCTTGTTTCCAGATGAAAGGGTGCACTTGGGACTACATTCCCAGACACGTGCCAGTCTATTGCACTAATAAGAAGACACTCTTGCATTCTGATTTCCATGCAAGATCAAGCTTGACTACATTTCCCAAAATCCTTCCATGCCACAGATGCAATGATGTCATCAAGAAGCTCTGCTCATCGTCTCAACCATTAAAATGAGTAGGGGAGAATCATTAATGATTGTCGGACTCAGATGCAAATATAAGTTGAACACGCAGAGTGAGACCTTCCAAGAAGTAAGTGTTTTAACAGGACCTTTATTAACCTCTCAACTTGTGTCTCGCTTTCTCTCTGGGGCAATCCCGGTAAGTAGGCTCCCCTCATTAACTCCTCTATATAGTTCATTTGACAAACGGCAAGAGCAAGGGAATATGTGTGACTTGGTGTGGAATGATTTTCAATTTTGCATGTTTTTTTCCACCTGTTTGCAGTAGTTTGCAGGGATTACCCACATTGTTTCTTGTTTGCAGGGACACATAGCTAGATTAAGCACGTTTAGGATGTGATTCTTACCTCTTTTGTGTGTCTTGTTGTCTTTATTGATATGTATTGTATAGGTGTTCTGAATATTTCTCTTTGTTTTAGATGCTATAGGACCTCATGAAACTTGCTGATTCAATAATATTTATTCCAGCAGGAACACAATATTGGAATTGAATACACGCATGCTGGTTGTGTGTGAATGAGGTCAAGGATTAACATAGGGAGAATAGGCATCCCAGTCCTGACAAAAGCCTAGGACCCCCATGTAGAGGCTATTTGGAGGTCTGAAACATGTTGATCTATCAGATGCAGGAGTAATGACCTCTATCACACAATCATTTTGTTTTTTATAAACTCACCACTCTCCCACTGTTAAAAGAGGAAACTTCCTAGGGAAGGCTTTTGAAATTCTTATCCCTTTCTTCTAGATCCTTTTCCTTACTCTTCTGTAAATTCAGAGAGCCTACCTGCCATTAGAGGAATCTTTGGCAAGTGTTGGTTGCTGATGATGAAGCATGTTACCCAGAGTGGTGTGCAAGACCACACTATACATTTTTTGTTGTTGTAAATCTTGGGTTCTGTCAATGGGTTTAGGGCACACCAGGGTCCTAAAAGTAAGGGTGGTTCCCACAAAAAAGACACTGAGGACCAATAGATTGAAAATAGCTGTGTTTGCAATTTGTGATTTTGTGTACTAATACAGCCTTAGAACTTGCCGTAGCGGGCTCTACCAGCCATTAAAGGCCCGCTCACACCTTTAACAAGGTAGAGGGCCTTTAATAGCCGGTGGAGCCCACTACGGTGGGTTCTAAGGCTATTAGAACATTCTACCTCTAGAGGGCAGAATGTTCTATCAAATAAAACAAATTCCTCAAAACACCTGAGGGGATTAAAATCCCTTCAGGCTCCGTGAGGCTTTGTTCACAGCTGTTGCTGTGAACAAAGAACATTGGAATGTTGATTCTCCTGACTTTTACAAGCTAGTAAAGGGCCAGAGCTCTCCATTGTCTGCAATGGAGCCCCCAATATTCCAATGTTCTAATAAAAACTTTAGGTTTTTATATCTATCGCCTGATCTGCGCTTATGGGTAGTGACAGTGGCAAAGGAAGGGTGCCAAGCAGGGAAATGTGGCTCTTTTGTTTTGGTTGATTTATGAAGAAAAGGTCAAATATCAGTTGGTTGTAGGGGGCCTCCCCAGATGCCTAGGCACTGGTACCAATGCACTTGCTGCACTAATCCAATAAACACCTCTGGGTGGGAACAATCTCTAGGTAAAGGGACGTGTTTCACTTAATAGCAATGTTCAGAAAGTTTAGAAATGTTACAGCAAAATACTTGTGGTGTGTTAGGGACTTTCCTGAACAAGCAATTTCAAAGACAGCATATCTGTTTTTTGTTAAAAAAAAGTGTTTGTGTGTGACGCCTTAGTTGTCATAGAAAGAAAATACCACAATGAAGCAACGATTTTTACTACAACAGGAAAGCTGGAAGTAGGGCTCTTTACTGAACAGGCTGTTACTTTGTCAGCAAAATAAATGTATCAAAGAAAACATACTGTCTGAGTTTAAGAAAAGGACTACTAGATGGCCCATCACCAAAATCTGATGGCAAAATGTAATCATCTACGAAATTGCATGGCCTTGATTCACAGCTTATGCAAGCAATCACTAACCATGCTGGGACCACTCTAAGCCGCTCATATGGGGGGCGGATCTTCATTTTACGGGAACCCTAAGACAAATACTCAGGTGGCTCAGTGAGGTATCCACATACCTGAAGGCACTGTGGAAACATGCATGTACCCGCACTCTAGTTACCCTGAAACAGGGGCTTGACAGAAGCAAATCCTGAAATATTTTCTCAGGTACTTTCAAACTGATAAAAGATCCTATAAGAGGCTCTATCCGATGGAGCCAGAGTGGCTTTTCTCAGGGATTCTGGGGCTGGTGTTGGGCATATTCGACCCCAGCAATAGTAGCATGTGCGAACCTTTAATAGTAGGACTTCTGGGGCAGACTAGAAGTATCCAATGGCAGAGGTAACTGAAGAGTGAACAGGGATTGCTGCAGGGGAGAAGGTAGCTGTGTCCCACAGTATGGCCTCCGAGTGCATACTGGACAATGGTCACCTAATTCTGAGCTTACACTGGTTGTGGCCATTTACAAATGGCATGTTAGTGTGGTTCATGGAACTGTGAGCGAGGAGCTGTTGGGAAGGGGCAAGAGGCACGGGAAGCTAGCAACCGAGACACTCATTCAAAGGCCTGACCCTGAAGTGATTAGACATTAAGGCCCATATTTATACTTTTTTAGCGCCGCATTTGCGTCATTTTTTGATGTAAAAGCGGAGCAAACTTAGAAAATACAATTGTATTTTCAAAGGCGGCGCTAAAAAAGTATAAATATGGGCCCAAACGTGTCAGTTTTTGACAAAAAGTCATACCCAAGTCTGCATGTTTCCAGCAAGGAGCTAGCTTGGGCAGCATTTCACCAACATCTAGTATTTAATCTACACACATTAACCAAGTAAGAGAGTCTAAGGTTTATGACGGGTGGGAAATTCCTTTATAGTTGGAGGCCCTGTACACTTTTTTTAAACTCTTTCTCAAACAACACCCTGCAAATTGTTATATATTTCCACAGAACATGTATTTTTAAATAACCCCTGTCTTATACATTTTGATTTCAACAGACACATCCCCAAAGAACTTTACAACTGTTTCTAAATCAGAGTTCACAGATCTCACCATGTGCCTGAGAGTCCCACCGCCGTCGTTAGGTTTACACATAGTGTCAATAAAAGGAGCTGGAAAGTTCCGTTTCACATTGAACCCTAGGGTCCGCCCCACGCTGAACATATCCAGTGTGGAATACAAATGAAAGCAGCCCACTAAGCCGCCATGAAAGAGGCAATTCATCCCGTTCGGCGCAGTTATTTATGGCCACCGCTTATGATTTCATTTTCGCTAAAAAGCTGGATAGGAGAGGAAGCGCTGCTCTTTAATTGTGCATCCGCGCCACTCATTCCGGCGCTTAGCAACGAGCATCCTCCAGGCACCTCGGCATGGGTTAGGAGCACCCCGATGCATGGCCTCAAGCCTGCACAGGGAGTAGTTCGTCCATAGTGGTACTGTAGTAAATGAGCCATAATTGTAGAGTCAGAGGATGGTTTCAGCTGAACCTCCTACAGTTGACTTTAGGTGGAAAGCCACTGCCGCTTTAGGTCGTCATAAAATGCAGACCTGTAAATCAGCAGGTAATGTTTATTCTCATGTTCTTCTCTTTTATCTCTTAACCAATTTAATGTTTGACCTTTCCAGTCTACATTAGCATGCAGTAGGACTACACGGTCGCATTTCACTAGTGTCTAGTAAAACCCATTGCTGTCACTCAGGGGTATGCTGGTCTTCCCACTGTACACGCAACAGGCTCAAAATGTAATATATTCAGTATTTTCTCATGTTTCATTTGCAACCAACCCCAAAGAAGATCTACATTGAAACATAAATTCTCAAGCTAAGTGAATGTAGTGTGTATAACTTTCACTCTTTGGATCAAACCTTTTAGAAAGGCATTGACTAAGGAATGCATTTAATCTCTCCACTGGCCATAAATTCATTTTTTTACCTTGCTGAAGCCTCTGTAACAATGTAATAGTGGATGTATTAAGCTATATATTCACATTATTGTAACATTTCGAGTACACATATTCCTCCACAGAGCGTTTTTGCTCTTTTCTTTCTTTTTGTTCCCATGGAGCCACAATCTGGATTTCATTTTAACTGGCTCTGCTGAGATCACCGTCGAAGAATGAACTGGAAGCTCCCTCCACTGCCAGACTGTCATAGGAGATACTCCGGGCTGTGCGAAAAATGAACATTTTCCATTCCTTCGGAAACCTGCGGTTTGTTGTCAGAAGATATGTGACCACCAGTTTTCTCCCATGCTAGGACTGAACATCATGGCGACTTACACGAATGGCAGACCCTTCAGCTGGCTGTGGAAACAGATTGTCTCAAGCGATATTGTCCAGTAAAGGGCCTATATTTCATAATATCTGGGCTGACTCCCTCTAATGCAAGATCATGTATAAGAACACCTCATTTCAGTGACTGAACCCTTATCTATCTTTTCTAACGTAACCTCGAACCGTAAAGCTCCCTGACGCCCTGGGCACCGTCTGCACTGTATAAAACCACAAATACGTTGTTGGATGACGAGTAAAGGCTGAGAGCCATCTTCGAGAGCTGACCATCTCATGTTACGAACGGCGGCGTCTCTTGAAACGACGTGTAAGGGGGGGCACACTGGGCCACAGATCAAATTATTGGGGCCACTTAAAAAGGGCAACTGTAAAGAGTGTATGTGTGCGTGTGTGTTTATATATACATACACATATACACATTTTGTGCACTATATATATAATACTTTTACACATGCAAATATATGTAAATGTATGTGTATATATTTATATAAACCAAAATATATATGTAAATGTTTTGGAAGAGTATATATAATAATATGAAAATACGTAGAAAGGCGCAATTGGACATTGTACAAACCATATGGGCGCCTGCCATTTACTGAAACAAATGATGCTTGCACTGAAAGGTAGTTGGACATATATGAGTGGCAAGGAGCTACATCCGATTTTTCTGCGTTGCCTCTTAGCACATTCAACCGCTGAAGCGGTGGGGTCAGGACACACAGCTCTACTGCCCCCTCTAGTGACGCCAATGAGCTGTGAGCTCTTTTGTACCCGTGTAAGGCGAGGCAGCCCTCTGTGACCCTCTGATGTGAAATAGTTCAAGAACCTCTGTTTCAAGTACCCTCTGTAGTTAAACATTCACTGGGGTTAAAGTTACACTTGCTAGAGAGAGCCGAGACTCTGGGCTACACAAAGACAGAGGCTCAGGAAGAAAGGTCATTTCTGTTCGGCGCTGAAGGTCAGACCACGCAGCAGCTTTGTGCTGGAGATGCTGCAGTTCGTCTGTTTCATGGGCACTTTCCTATGAACATGTTTGTGGTGTTTAAATGCGTAAGTGGGAGAAGCTGCTGCCGGTATTATAATGTGTCAGCAATAAATTGTATAGTGCTTGATTTACTACCATTTCGCACATTGTAATGCGTTTTCTATTGTTCCAGCGGTGTTTCAATAAAAACACATTTAATACAACACATTAAACTGCCACAAAAAGCTTTTACTGCTGGCAAAATACAAACTGCGTTGACACAGATCTGTTTATTCTGTATATGTTGGTTTGAGAGATATTTGTAAAGCATTCGTACGCATACACTTCTAGGCGCTGTAGGACGAACACAGCCCAGTTACAACAGCTAGGGCTATAAAATTCTATTGATTAGAAATCAATAGAATTTTATAGACTCTCTGAAACTTAGAAGACAGGTTTCAGATCCTAGGGATACGGGTAGAGTTGCAGATTTTTGCAGTAGCTATCGAGAATGCTTTATCACTAGAGGACTGCCTTTTTATTTGGGGACAGAGACAAGGCATGTGTCCCTGGAATGCTAGTTTCGAGTGAGCTTGTGTCAAGAAGTAGTGGGGCTGTGGCATGATACAGCCAATGCCAGTAACACAGAACTGTTTACATGATAGGGCCACAATACTTTAACAGTACATAGATATTCACTTTTACTTCAATGTGAATTTGGACTGCCCTGTTTCAGCATACTGCAAGGGCTATTTTATGACACTATAACTTGAATAACCGTTGAAAACACATTTCCAATGCTAACATTTCATGCTTCTGCAAATCCTTCTAACCTTTGCTTGCACAAGAGGTGACGACAGCACACGAGGTGTCATTTATATTGATTAAACACCAGTATATTGTTAATGAATGGTGCGTCCTGTGTCTGGTTGCTATTTTTACATAGTGACTGTAATTATAACTGGAATGTGGGTAGAATGATTAATGTGGGTGTGTGAATGTAGGTGTGCTTGTGGGTGAAAAGGACCTCTGGGCCCATGTGCTGTGTACATTAACTCTACTCTGAGGGGTGACACCCACCATAGCCCCATCTAGAAATTTACTTGTCCCTGCACAGGGATTCACACCGCTCACACACATGGCAGAGAAGCATATCCACCGGACATCCTATGCAGTTGTGAGCGTGTCCATCCTTATAGTTCTTTGATAATTTATTTATAAGGTGACACATATAGGGTAACCATCACTTACACTTGAGGGTCGACACGGATCATTGGACTCAGAGAGGAGTGAGATGGTTACACCGATGAAATCAAATCAATAAACATCACCTTTCAACATTGAAGTCAGTAACTTATACACATTGTGACCCATATTTGGCCATGAATCACCACACAAATTTAGTAAAATTTAACAATTTATTGCCTTTTAGGTTACAATTCTAAGTTCATTGGAAATCATACCAAGCTCCAAAATCAAATAAAGAATAATCAATAAATGAATAAGTATCGGCAAAATAAGATACATTTAGTTTAACACAGATGAATAACAAGCAATTAATTTAGTAATCAATTTGGAAGTGACATCCTAACTGACCTCAATTAGACAAGCATGTTGGGACATACATGCGAAAGTAGAATAACAGACAAAAACATTAATTTGGAAAACATCTAGCTATGCTGCTAATCAAAAATAGCCATTGGGTTTCTAAAGGAAAGAAACACTGGAAAACATGCAAAAGACAAATGCACAATTTATACCTCTCTGTAATGGATTGGAACAGCAAGCAGCGAAGTCATCATCAGCAGAGCATTTTCTGGTCTTCTTGCAGGATAGGAGAAACAGTTCAATAATATTTGGCCTCAGTGCATCTGAACTATCAATGGCAATAAGCTAGAAACTCAACACATGAGAAAGTACAACTGAACACCACCAGGAGCGGGAAAGAACTGCCCTTACATCACCTCATTCTGTTAAATGAATGTCCTAGAAAGCAACTAGACATATTTCTATTGGTCAATCTATGGGGTGGTTTAGGTCACAACAAATCATATTTTCTCCACATTCCAAAAGTATCCTTCTTTATTTTCTGTGGTCCCCATTGGTTCATCTTCTAAATCAGGAAGCTATTGTTTACTGGTACATGTTATCTCAGGAGGCCAAATAAATGTTGCAGCATCGGATTGTAACTCGTCCTCTGCGAGCAAAGAACAAATTACAGGATGATTCAAGAAACATTACTTTCTGCATTTATAATTTTCCATTGCCTTTTACCTTAAATATGACATGAGGCCTTTTAAAATAAATATTAAACAGTTAGCATAAACATTTCATAATTCTTAAACTATTAATCTTTAGTACATTAATTTTAATTTTTCCAGTACAATGAATTATGAATGCATAAAATATCATTATTTAGGCAATTATTTATTATTATGTCGAACTAGATTTATGGCTGCCACCAGAGTGGTCATGTTTTCTAAAGCACACATTACTGCAAAAGCCACGTTTTAGCATTTCACACATATTACTTCATTTCGTTTTAGTGTCACAAATTTATTAATAATGTTTACGTTCCAACAATCCCTCCTCTGACAACTAAATGTGTTGTCACAAAATATACTTATTAATACTTGTATTTATTCTTAGGTCAGTTCAAAAGTTTAGTCTGTCTTTACTGTCTATTGTTTTTTGGTTTTCTCCATTTCTCAGTTTGTCTCAAATCATCAAAGTATCTGCTTCTCATTTTTTGTAGTTTAGTGTCTTTCCTCCTCTGTCCATTTTTCATCTATTGTCTCTTAATCAGTGTGTACAATTTGTAAAATCTGATCTTACGAATGACACATGCAATCACAATTAGTAGTGGTTTCAATATTTTTCCCACAATAGCCTTACCAAGATTGCTCAGACAATTTTCCACTTTTGTAACACCTTTGCCAACATTTTCCCTAACCCCTAAGTCTTTCAGATCTTTTAAGTTTGAATTTGATCCTGTCAGGATCTTAATACAATTTCTAATTCCTTTACTATTGTCCGGAATATATTTTGCAACAAAGTTTCATTTTCAGCATCTGGCAGACTCCGTCCTCTTTTGCTAAAAGGATGTTTAACACAAGTCTGTTGTGCAAAACCATTGAAAGGACTGCAGCCATTTCAGTGTCCATTAAAATTACAGCTTCAGAAAAATCAGCTAGCATGTTATCCACAATAGTAGACAACTTTCTAATTTTCGAAGCATTCAGAACAAATCCTACTGAAGGAATAATTGCTCCAAATATATCCCAGTTATTTCAGCATAGGTTTCCCATTTCAATCTTGGTCTCTGCAATTCTTTCAAGTTGTGCGTGTCATCTATATTGTCAAACTGCTAAACAAACTGCTAAATCTTTGGGAATACAACTCCTAAATAGCAAGTCCCATACCATCCCCTTGGGAGACGATAATAAGCATTTTCTTCCACAGATGTAATATACCTCCGGAACAACAAGGTCCTGACCATTCAAAATAAACCCCCATGTACTCTTCAAAAGAAATACATGTCTGCACTCACTCATTCCCACAAAATTGGTATCAGTTCTGGATTGAGGTCTGTAAATACATAATTTCCCTACATGCTGAAAACCTAAAGCTAGCTTTCCCTGTGTTTTAATAACACAAAATGCATAGTCATATTTATATGTCCTCTTCACTAACCCTTTCTCTAATTTCTCTTTTAATGCTCTTCTCCTGTCATCAGTTTGATCTAGAAAATATTTTTCTACTGGCAAAAGCAAGCATGTTAGATTATTTCTACGCACTTAAGCAGTTCCAAATACTAGTAAAGGCCAGTGCTTAACTTGGGCTTGTTGTTTCCGGTACGGAGCACCAGCACTTATTTTTGAGGGCTGGCACGTTTGTGTCTGCCTCAAGCATTTACTGCAAGCAAAAGACACATATGGGAAAGATGGAGGAAGAGAAAAATGAAAAAAGTGTCACAATGAGAGAAAGTAGAAAGCTGCAAGAGTGAGCTGAAGGGGCAGAGAGTGGCTTTAAATGGACTTAAAAGGTCTGAGATGGCTTCAGGATTACGCTACCTCACAGTATTCTGTGTTCGCACATTTAATTGCAGCAGCTGCATATTTAAAAGGAGGGCTTTGGGCACTGGCACGTTATATTTACAAACTATGCAGGCTCAAAGAAACCACCATCAATGTCAATGTTCCTTTCTTTAGCTATGTTACTCAGATGTTGATTAATTGGAACAAAAGAAAACACCAGGTCATGATTTGAATAGAAATATTGTATGTACTCCTGGTTATAAAACCTTGTTAGTAAAAGACTACAAGTAATTCCATATAATAATGGCAAGCTGTGATAAGTAACTCCTTCTTGCACTGATGAAGGAATTTGCGTCCAAACATAACATTCTCTCACATTCATCATCTCAAAATATTCATACAACAAGCGAAAGAAAACATTTAGAAGAAAGATCTCCTGTGAGTTGTCTACTTGTAAGTATTTCTCATCCCTGGTAAAGTTTTCTACCTTCGAAAGTGTACTAGTCTCTAAAGAATTAATGTAACTATTTTCTGGCGTCTGATGAATACTCATACTCACTATCAACAAACCTACTGACACACCCACAATTGCTAAGCCAGTACATATCCACTTACAACACCTATTGTTTTTAACCCTATTGTGATTGTTATCCATGACCTGTAAAGAATCAGAAAGTAGGAAGAAAAAATAATTTTTTTAAACTATACAGCCAAAAATCAAAAACAAAAATAATCTTCAGTCTTTGTGGTTAGTTACAGCTTTCAGACTTTTCTCCAGAACTTTGCCAAAATCTGTTTATCAGCTTGTCAAAATCAGTTCTCAAAGTCTTTTTCAGTAGATCATAGTCTATTGGACAGTTATAACATAAAGGCCCGCATTTTAACCTTGGCGGCTACCAGCCGTCTGCCATATTGTGACCACAGCCAGATTTCTGCCACAAGAATGGCGGAAATCCATCTGTTGCCATGCTGGCGGATGGCAGTAAGGTGGTGCTGCTACCACCAGCAGCGTCATGCCAGTAGACTGCCGCAAGCCGTATTATGACCACTTACCCCCACATAATCGATGACCGCCGGGGTTGTGATGACCCCCATAATGTCTCTCTTGATTAACTGGCATTGTAATTTCAAATTTCAGTTCAAATGCAATTTCAAGTTCCAAAATATTGATCTGGAATTTCACGATCAAAACAAAAAGACAAAAATTCACGTTGCCATTCATCTGTTATCAAATACGCCCATTCAGGACCTGAGTATCTTCGACTTGCAACTCTTTTCCTCTTTGCTCTCTGATTTCCTCTTATTTCTCCTTCACTCAGATCTTCATCTGTAACTGCTCTTGTTGTTGTGTCTGGCTCCTCATTTATGGTTGACAATACATCTTGAAACTCTTTCATTTGTCTGCAGATTAGACCACTTGTCTTCTTTCGCAGCTTTCTTTGACAGTGTCGTTTGTAAAACTGGACTTACAACTCTTCTTGATTCAGCAGGATTTTGACTTTAACTTGATATGCCTGCACCATTTGCTAATTCAGGAGGAGTCAAATCTGCATGACTTTGATTCAACTCAACACCTTCATCAGCTGCTTCAGAAAACGTTATTTGTTTCAACTGATCTTCCCACTCATCTGCTTCTGGGAGAATTCACCTCTGATTTAACTCTCCTGTTACATTTGCTGATGATTGAGCAACTTCAGGTACCTCTTTTTCATCTCTCAGAGGTGTGTTTACTTCATCTCTTAGAGGAGTACCTAGCTATTCAGCAGTTTGCACTATCCCTGTTTCTGTTTCTACAGTCTCTCTTCTTGCTCCTTGAGACTGTACAATAGTTGTTGGCACTCTCAACAAATCTTCTTCATCTTTCAGAGGATAGGGCACTTTCTGAGTGTGGCTAGCATGAATCCAATTCGGAACCTCAGCACACTTCACAGCAGTCGTAGTAACTAGTATGACATGTAATAGTCCTCTCCACCTAGGTTCCAGACAAGTTTTCTTCACATGCTTTTTTATCACCACCCAATCACTAGCTCGCAGACTATGCCACTGGTTTGGGGCGGCTGCATGCTTGTAGCTTCCACCTGGTAAGAACAAGAATGAACCACATCAGCTAGACTCTTGCAGTAACCCAGCACCATATCATCTGTTATATTCACAAGAGCATTTGCAAGAACAGCTGGCAATCTCATTGCTCTACCCATGAGGACTTCATGGGGAGAAAGTCCAGTCTTTCTATCAGGTGTGTTTCCCATGCTCATCAAAACCAAAGACAACGCATCTGGCCATTTCAGACATGTGGATGTACACATTTTTGCAAGTCGTGCCTTCAGAGTACCATTCATTTGCTCTACTACTACAGATGCTTCGGGGTGGTAGCTGAAGTGCAACTTCTGCTCAATGTTTAAGGCTGAACATAGCAATTTTATCACTTCGTTATTGAAGTGACTTCCTCTGTCTGAATCTAAAGAGGCCAGGAACCCAAAACGTGGTATCAACTCCCTAAGTAAAAGTTTTACTTCTGTGAAACAATCATTTCTACGTGTCGGGTAAGTTTCAATGCCCATACTAAAAACACAGACAATCACCAACACACATCCCCGTCAACCTATGTCTGGCCCAGGACCTCTGGACTTTAGGAAGCACCTCAAGACCTGGCTGTTCGAGCAGTAGCACCACCCCTCCCCAGCGCCTTGAGACACTTCCGGGTGAGTAGCGCGCTTAACAAATTAATGACTGATTGATATCTCAGACCACCACACACAGGCATTTCAATGAAATCCATTTGCATTCTGTTGAATGGACCTCTTGCTCTTCCAGTGTGATTCAAGTTGACAACTGTTCTTTTCCCCACATTTATTTGTTGGCAGGTCACATATCTGTGACAACTTGCTTTAGCAACCTGTCTAAACTCCGGATTGAACCAGGACTGTTTAACTATTTGAATCATTGCATCTGTGCCAATGTGTGCTTGACCATGGTAATGTCTTGCCATTTGTGTCAGTAGACAGTTTGGCAACACGACCTGCCCTTCGTTTGTGACCCATAGGTCATTGACATCTCTTTGAACACAATTGAATTTTTCCCATCTCTTTCTTTCATCTTGGATAACATTTTCCTGCAGACAATTAATTTCATCCCATGTATCAAATAATGTTAACATGTACTTTCCATTTATTTAATCATCTTTTAGTTCTTTGCATTCATTATTAAAAGAAATGCACTTTAATGCGCAAAATCTTGCGAATTGATCCGCATACGCGTTTCCCATTGAAACAAATTCATTTGATCTCTGGTGTGCACTGCAATTAACCACAGCAATCCTCTCAGGTAATTGTAGGGCTTGTAACAAATCATGAATCCTGTCACCATTTCTAATGGGTGAGTCACAAGAGGTCATGAAACCTCTCTGTGACCACAGCTGGCCAAAGTCATGGACTACTCCATATCCATCCTGACTATCAGTGAAAATTGTAACTTTAAGCTGTGCACAAATACAGCATGCTGTAGTAAGAGCCACCAATTCAGCCACTTGTGCAGAAAATACTCTTTGAAGCCATGAAGCTTCAAGTATACCAGAAATGCTGCACACAGCACATCCAGTTTTCAATGTTCCCACATTATCTCTAAAACAGAAACCATTTACAAAAACAATGTAGTAATTTTCATCTTACAGGGTATCCTGAATATCAGGTCTGGGTTTAATGCACAATTCAGTAACCTCCAGACAATCATGTTCGACTTCTGTCAATTTCTTATTTTCAACATTGTCTACTGGAAGCAAAGTTGCTGGGTTAAACACTGTACACCTTTTCAAGGTAACATTTGAAGAACCTAAAATCAAAGTTTCAAACGTGCAGTTGTCAGATAATGGGTCTTTGTTCTTGTTAGCAAAACTTTAACAGAGTCAGGAACCAAACAGTTAAAGAATGTCCCATCAAAATATTCTCACATTAAGCTAGTGACAATCCAATCGCTGCCACAGCTCGCAAACAGCCAGGTAAAGCTGCTGCGATTGGATCCAATGTAGCAGAAAAATATGCTACAGGGCGAGTTACACCACAATGTACCTGTGTAGGGACAGAAAGAGCACAAAATCACGTTCATGACAAAACAACATGAATGGTTTCATGTAGTCAGGCATTCCCAAAGCTGGTGCTCTGCACAAACTCTCTTTCAGCTCAGTAAAAGCTTTCATACAAGCTTCATCAAAGGGAACTGGATCAGAAATCTCCTTTTGGGTCAGTCTCAGCAAAGGCTTGGAAAGAACAAAAAAATTGGGAATCCATTGGTGACAGTAGCTCACCATTCCCAGAAACATCCTGACATCTCTTTATGTGACTGGAGGATTAATTTGTAAAACAGCTGTAACTCTCTCTCTGGAAACTTTCCTTGCACCCTTCTCTATCTGGTGTCTCAAATATTTCACTTATTTCTGACAGTACTGTAATTTTCCTAGAGACACTTTGGTGGTCATAATGACATTGGCTGTAAATGCCACTTACCGCCGCGGTGACGGCCGCCAACATACCATCGCGGAGGCGAACATCCGTTCGCCATATTATGACACACACAGACACTTAACCGACAGAATACTGCCACAAGCACAAATTTGCCAGACCAAAGGTCAGTGTTAAAGTGTCGGTATGAACACCCATACCGTTATGCCAACGAAAGAACGCCCACCACATTATGACCCACGAATGACCACGGCGGACATTCAAGGACATTAAACCATTGGCGTTACACACCGGCGCGGTCAAAATGGCGCCCCAAAGACAAAACAACACAACATTGGCCACATCTAAAATCACACACCTGACACTCATACACATACCACACCCAAACCCACCCACAGCACTATAAAACACCCACCCACATTACACACAACTCTTTGCCAACAAGAAAAGACTGCAATAGCTAGCCACACAAGTCACAGAGGCAACTACACACACACACACACGACAACCACCCATACATCCGTCAAGCACTCCACATCTCACCACGTTCTTCAGCACCCTCTGCACAACACACACCACACAACACCTATGTCCCCACTAAGGCACCCCCGTTTCACAGATGAGGAGTTGTGGGTCATGGTGGAGGAAGTAGTCAGGGTAGAGCCACAGCTCTTCGGAGAACAGGTACAACGGTTATCCATTGCCAGAAAGATGGAGCTATGGCGGAGAATCGTGGACAGGGTGAACGCCGTGAGACAGCATCCAAGAACAAGGGACGACATCAGGAAGAGGTGGAATGACTTAAGGGGGAAGGTACGTACTGTGACAGCAAGGCACCAGCTCACCATCCAGAGGACTGGTGGTGGACCCCCCCACCACCTCCTCCACAGCTGACAGCATGGCAGGAGCAAGTCAGGGCAATCCTGCATCCAGAGGGACTCACTGGAGTAGCCGGAAGACTGGACACTGGTGAGTCAATATTTACTATGTATCACCCCCCATACCTGCATGCCATCTCACCCCCTCACCCTGACTCCCATCACTCCACTCCATGCCACACAGTGCACCTACACATGTGACTAACCCCAATGCCAAGCCCTGCATGCCATACCAATGCATGTACAGCCCACCCAGCCCTGCATGTACTCCCACCACCAATGCATGCCCAGCATGGGGAACTCACAATCCCACAATACATCACCATACACAAACAAAGGTGGCAGAGCAACAGCAATGATATAGGGGAAGCTAGGGATGTAGAATATGTCATGAAGCATAATACATCACTTACATCCCTACAGGTGCCCCAGCCAATCCCAGCGGCGAGGAGGTGCCACGACTATCAAGTCCCCCAACAGAAAATGCCCCCAGTGATGACAGTAACTCTAGACTTCTGGTTCTGGATGAACTACCTGGCCCATCAGGGACCACTGGTCAGTCTGCCACCCCAGCCCACTCGCAGTCAACCACAGAGCCTCCCCCCTCAGTATCCAACACCACAGCACCCACCCAGTGTCCCCACACCTCTGTCTCCAAGACACTTTAATCAGCAGTGTGCCTCCCTGTACAGACACCCCAGTCCACACCTCACCCCCAAGACAATCAGGGACCTGGGGTCAGTGGCAGTGGGCACACTGATCAGGGGAAGGAGGCACGGGCAACAGGGACACTGGGAGGACCACTGTGCGCCAGGGGGAGGACGAGCCCAGGGAACTGACTCTCCATGAGGCACTCACCAAGATCCTGGGGGCTTATCAACAATCCCAGGACATGATGGGCCAGATCCTTAACAACATGCAGGAGAACAAGCGGCTGCAGGAGGAACACCATCAGGAGATCAGGGAGGACTTGCAGGCTCTCAACACCACCATGATCTCCATAGCGGGGGTGCTGGCAGACATGGCCAACATCATGAGGGAATTGACAGAACACCAACGGGCCCCTACCACTATCCAGTCTATTGACCAGCCCTCCACATCCGCTGCAGCTAGTGGACAGGAGGCCCCACCACAGGATTCACAGGCCACCAGCACCCCTCCCCCTGCAGAAGGTGAACCACCCCGCAAATGTTCCCTGTGACTCAGACAGAAGCCTGAACTACCTGGTCCACCAGGAACCACGGGTCAGTTGGCCACCCCAGCCCACTCCCAGTCCAAGGCAGAGCCTCCCCCATCAGTATCCAACACCACAGCATCCGCCCAACATCCCCACACCTCTGTCCCCAGGACATGTCAATCAGCAGTGTGCCCACCTGTACAGGGACCCCAGGCCACACCTCACAGCCATGATAATCAGGATTCTGATGTCAGTGGCAGCTGACACACCAGTCAGGGGACACAGGCACAGGGGGACAGGGATACTCAGAGGACAGATGTGCACCAGGGGGAGGACAGGCCCAGGGAACCCGCTGTCCAGGAGGGACTCACTAATGTCCTGGGGGCTTACCAACAATCCCAGGACAAGATGGACCAGATTCTTAACAACATGCGGGAGAACCAGCTGCTGCAGGAGATACACCATCAGGAGATCAGGAAAGAGTTGCAGACCCTCAACACCACCATGGTCTCCACAGCAGGGGTGCTGGCTGATATGGCCAACATCATGAGGGAATATACAGCACACCAGTGGACCCTTTCCACTAGCCAGTCAACTGAACAGCCCACCACATCTGCTGCAGCTAGTGGACAGGAGGTCTTGACACAGGACCCACAGCCCACCAGCACCCCTCCCCCTGCAGAAGGTGAACCACCCTGCAAACGGTCCCTGTGACCCAGACAGATGCCAGAGACACTTGTCAAGACCAAGACCACTGCCAGGAAATGAGACCCTCCTGAATGTCCTCCTTGTGTTCCACTGTCTCACCTTGTCCACTTTGAACTGCCATCGCTCCCCTTCCTATGGCCCCTTGGACACTGGACCTGTGCTACAAACAGACTGGACCAATACCATGGACTTACCTCTACCATCAACTGCATTATTCCTTCTATATATTTCACTACAATAAACACCCCTGAACACAACTTGAGCGATAGTGATTTATGTGGTAAAAATGTGCAATTATGTTCACAGTTACATCTTGTGCAATTGACCTGAACATTGTGATAGCATACAAATAATGACCTGTAGTTGCCTGTAGTCATCACGTCAGTACACAGTTGTAATAACACCAACATCTGCAATTTGAGAAGGCATAGGTGACAGTCAGTTGCCATCCTACTACAGCCACACTGAAAACATAAATGATTAGAGGAATGGTCAGTTCCACTGTCTCACCTGTGTGTCATTGGAAGTACTACTGATGTTCTGCTGTCCACATCTTCATCCTCTGCCTCCTCATCCTCACTGTCCTCAGGGTGCACTGCTGCCACAGGGGCATTTCCAATCTCCTCCTCCTGCAGAGAAGGCACATTTTGTCTGAGGGCCAGGTTGTGCAACATGCAACATACTACATCTATCTGGCTGACCTTCTCAGGGGAGTAGCACAGGGATCCACCTGTCAGATGGAGGCATCTGAACCTGGAATTCAGGAGGCCGAAGGTACGTTCTATGATTCGCCTGGTTCGCCCATGTGCATCATTATACCAATTCTCAGCCCCAGTCCTGGCATTCCTCACAGGGGTCAGGAGCCACAACAGGTTTGGGTAGCCAGAGTCACCTGCAAGAATTGAGGGACAAACATTAGCCTTACACAATGGTATGGAGGATGACTACAGAAGGCATACACTGACATATCCTGGGAGGGGACTCAGGCTCACCTATCAGCCACACCCAGTGCATTAGTAATTGTGCCATCACATTTGAGATGCTGCTATTACTCAGGATGAAGGCGTCATGTACCGACCCAGGATACTTGGCAGTGACGTGGGAGATGTACTGGTCAGCCAAGGACACCAATTGCACATTGAGTGAGTGGAAACTCTTCAGATTCCTGAACACCTGTTCATGGCGGGGGGACACAAATGCAATATGTGTTCCGTCAGTCGCCCCAATAATATTGGGAATATGTCCCATTGCATAGAATCCAGCCTTCACAGTGGCCAAATCTTCCACTTAGGGGGAAGCAATGTAGCTGCACATGTGTTTGATCAAGGCAGACAAAACCCTTGCCATCACGATTGAGAACATTAGCTGCGACATTCCTTCTCCACAGCCCACTGTCACTTGGAAAGAACCAGTTGCCAGTAAATGGAGTACTGATAGAACTTGCATAAGAGGGGGGATTACAGTGGGATGACGGATAGCTGATATCAGATCAGGCTCCAATTGAGTACACAGCTCTGTGATTGTGGCCCTGTCCAGTCTATAGGTCAGTATTATATGCCTCGCCTCCACTGTAGCCAAATCCACAAGGGGTCTGCCCTCGGGTGCTTGCCTCCTTCTCCTATTCCACCGCAGTGGTAGGTATCTTGGGGACACAAGAGTGAGGATGGTGTCACAAACTGAACAATGGAACCACCACCCTAGTGCAACTGGGCATGCATGTAATTAGACAATGTGAATGGCAATGTATGTACAATTCACGGCAATGACGCAGTTTCAAATATCTGATTGTTGTCCACCACCATGAAATGGCGACCGCCTGTACTGTAAGTATGGACAGGTGGACGTGATGTAACTCCACCGGCTTTGGGCGTCATGGTGGAAGGCAGTCTTGCACCTCCATGCTATTCCTCATTGGCTAACATGGGGCTCTATGGAGTACAGCGGAGTACAGCATCCAATGAGGATCACCAACGGCAGTGACAGTGTACACCGCCGCGGTCCTGACCGCCATTTTCTATCCATAACCTCACTTAATTCCTGACTTTCCACAGGACAACACCTACACCACGTGTGCTCCTGTGACCTGTGTCTGGATACTGACATGGCCTGTGTGACCGGGGAAAGGGACCCTGCCTTCACTTCAGAGGAATTAGAGTGCCTGGTGGATGGGGTCCTACCCCTATATGGACAGCAGTATGGGCCTCCAGACCAAAAGGTGAGTACACCATGGGACGATGCATGTGACAAGGTGTGGGGTATGTCTGATGGTAGTGTACTTGCAGGGCTCCGGTTGATGTGTGTGCCAATGGAGATGGAAATGTCATTTGTGGGCCATATGTGTGACATGCCGGATTGTATGGTTAACGGTGTCCTCCTGTCTGTATTACCTCTGCAGGTCAGCGCCATCAGAAGAAGGGATTGTGGCGTGCCATCGCCAAGGACGTGTGGACCCTGGGGGTCCATAGCAGGCAGAGCACCCACTGCAGGAAAAGGTGGGAGCACCTGAGACGCTGGGCCCAGAAGACTGCGGAGGCCCAGCTGGGGATGGCATCGCAAAGAGGGTGGGGTGCCCGTCAGAACCTGACCCCCCTGATGGCCTGCAGACAGGCGGTGGCCTACCCAGAGCTGGATGGGTGCTTGAGGGAAGCACAGCAGCCACAAGGGGGTGAGTACAGTGAGCGTGACAACCATTGTTTTTGGCTGGCATGGGTTCCAGGTGGTGGGTTTCAGTTAGTGAGGGCCCCTTAATGCCAGTTCAGACATTGCTGCGTAGTCCAGCACAGGGTAAATAGCAAGATCTTGTATTCCAGCTAGGTGGTATTCCAGGTCAGACAGGGATTAGTGGGTCCCAGGAGGGGCTGCAATTGGCGGTGGTTAGCTCTCAACTTGCTGTGGTACCTAGCCAATGGAATGCCAGTGCAATGCATAGTGCCCAATCGTGGTCCTTGTGTGTGATGGTAATGTGTATGCCATCTGTGGTGTTGGTGCTGTAATTGACCCAGTGCTCCCTTTCTCTCCCCCCTCATTTTCATCTGTCATCCTTTCCATGTGTGCATTAGCATTATCTGGCATAGGAGCAGAGGCACTAGCGACTGAGGGAGCTGCATCTCATAGGACCCAGGAGGTAGAGTCCACCGACGCTGAGGGGATCAGTGGGACGGAGGGCGAGGGGAGCACCACGGCAGAGACAGGGGGTGACAACACTGACTCTGATACATCCTCCGATGGGAGCTCCCTGGTGGTGGCCAACACTTCTGGAACCAACCCAGCTACAGGTACAGCCGCCACCCCGTACCAGCACCGCTTACCAGTAGCCCCCCACCGAGTTGCCCGTGCCCACTCACCCAGGAGGGTGGGCATCTCCTTCGTCCCAGGCACCTCAGGCCCTTTCCCAGTCAGGACTGCTGCCCTCAGTGAGGAGGCTATTGACCTCCTGAGATCCATCTCTGTAGGGCAGTCAACCATACTGAATGCAATCCACTGGCATCACAGATGCAGCAGTGCAATGCGTTTCTGGAAGGCATCCACGGTGGGTTGGTGGCCCTACAGAGATCGTTTTAGGCTCTGGCCTCCTCTTCGATGGCAGCCAGTGTCCCTGTTCCTACCGTCCCCCTCCAACTACCACCTCCCAGTCCTAGTCTCCTGAACCCCAACCCATCCCATGCACACATACAGACAAGAATGCACACAAAACATCAGACAAGAATAGCACAATCAAACATAGACAGCACACTTCAGGTCACAAGCACTCACACAAACAACAGACAGTTGCACACACAACCACATCTACTCTCTTCCCCTCCTCCTTCCTCACAGTCACATCTGCACTCACACCTGCATGCACTGCATCAACAGCCACCATCACCATCACCACATCATGCAGCACACACATCTCACTTGCAGACACATCCACATCATCCATCCACGCGTCCCCTTTGTCCTCTTCCACCCTGTCTGCCCCCCTCCTAAAAGTCACAAACGCACACACTCAGACTCCCAACAGCCATCTACCTCACACATGCACACTGTCCATCCACCTGCACCCAAGTCCAGCAGACGTACACCTCTGACAACCACTCCTTCAACCTCCACTCCCATCCCTCCTCCCACATCCCATCCTAACGTACCTAAGAAGCTTGTCCTTGCCCATCTTGACCCAGTGGGCAAGTTCCTCACTTCAGAGACTGTGGCCTTGCACTCCCCACCAGGGACAATTTGGCATGGAGCCCCCTCTAGAACCAGTGGACATGTTCCCCACTTCAGAGACTGTGGCCTTGCACTCCCCGCCAGGGATAATTGGGCATGGAGCCCCCTCCAGAACCAGTGGGCAAGTTCTCCACTTCAGATACTGTGGCCTCACACTCCCCACCTGAGACAATTGGGCATGAAGCACCCTCCAGAACCAGTGGGCATGATCCCCACTTCAGAGACTGTGGCCTTGCACTGCCCACCAGGGACAATTGGGCATGGTGCCCTCTCCAAAACCATTGGACATGTTCGCCACTTCAGCTGAGGTGCCCCCCCACCCTCTTCCCTCTGAGGTGCCTGCCCATTTCCAACATGATGCTCCTGCACAGTGGAGTCCAGATAGTCAGGAGTCAAGTTGGGCCTTGGACTGTGCCCTGTGGCCATGTGGGCCTTTTGGACTTTGGACTGGCCATTGTCCCTTTCTGAAGGATGCTTTTGTTTTCTCATGGACAATATGGTGGCTCTTGGCATCAATTAACAGTGTCAGTTAAACCTCAATGTGGTCCTTGTTTGAATTAGATGTGGGTCCTGTGACATTAGTTTAACTCTGCAGCTGGTTGTGTGTATTGTGTGTGTGAATGGTGTGTGTTGTGCGTGCGTGTGTGTGTGTGTCAGTCTCCTTTTCTTCCCTCTCTCCCTTGTGTGCTAGACGCCTGTACTCACCGTCATCGTCAATGTCGGCCTCGGTGTTCCAGAAGGACAATGGCCTAGAAAATCATCAGAAAGACTTGAAGTTCCAGTTCCATGGAGGCGGCGGAGTTCTCTGTGTACCTGTTGGATGAGTCTTTTGTTTTCTGTTTTTTGTTTCCACTAGGCTTTTGATGGCATTGGTACTGCCCTGGAAATCCTGATGGTTTGCTGTGTCATAATATGGTGGGCGGGGCCTTGTCTTCCACCTCGCTGTTGCTGGCTACCAACGTGGTCAGTGTTGTTAATACCCTGGCAGCTGGTGTGGTACATTGGCTGTTTCTTGGAGCAATCACCGCCATGGTCATAGTTTGACGGTAATTACCGCCAACCTCTTGGTCAGCGCCAATGTCAAAATGAGGGCCTTTCTGTCCATTGTTAGACCTGGCAGCTTTTTGGCGTGTCTCCCCTGTCTTTTTGTCTTCTGACCTCCTGGTTTTGGACTCTGTTTTTGCTGGTTTACTGTCTCTGCGCACTTCACCACTGCTAATCAGTGCTAAAGTGCTAGTGCTCCCCATAGAAATTGTACTGTGGACTGGTTCATCCATAATTGGCATATTTGATTTACTATTAAGTCCCTAGTAAAGAGCACTAGAGGTGCACAGGGCCTATAAATCAAATGCTACTACAGGGCCTGCAGCACTGGTTGTGTCACCCACATAAGTAGCTCCATAATCAAGTCTCAGACCTGCCACTGCAGTGTCTGTGTGTACAGTTTTGACTGTAACTTCGACTTGGCAAGTGTACCCACTTGCCAGGCCTAAACCTTCCCTTTTCTTACATGTAAGACACCCCTAAGGTAGGCCCTAGGTAGCCCCCAGGGCAGGGTGCAGTGTATGGTTAAGGTAGGACATATAGTAATGTGTTTTATATGTCCTGACAGTGAAATATTGCTAAATTCGTTTTTCACTGTTGCAAGGCCTGTCCCTCTCATAGGTTAACATGGAGGCTACCTTTAAATCTGATTAAAGTGTAGATTCCCTTTTGGAGCGGATGGACTTGTGGAGTTTGGGGTCTCTGAGCTCACAATTTAAAAATACATCTTTTAGTAAAGTTGATTTTAAGTTTGTGCGTTTGAAAATGCCACTTTTAGAAAGTAGGCATTTTCTTGCTTAATCCACTCTGTGACTCTGCCTGTCTGTGGATTCCCTGTCTGGGTCAGTTTGACAGTTGGGCTGTTCACACCTCTCCTCTAGACAGTGACACAAAGGGGGCTGGGGTGTAGCCTGCATATCTTGATTAGCCATCTGTGCTGGAGGGAAGGGGAGGAGTGGTCACTCACACCTGAAAGGACTGTGCCTGCCCTCACACAATGCCGTCTCCGACCCCCTGGTGAGTATCTGGGGCCTGGCCTGGACAAGGAAGGATCTTGCAAACACTTGAGACTTTGCTTTGAAGTTTGCAAACTTCAAAGGCAGAACTGGGTATAAGAAGCAGACCCAAAAACCCAGACTTTTAGAATCTTTCTGGAATCAAGAGGAACCTCTGCCCAGGAGAAGAGCTGAAGGAGGAGTTCTGTCCCTTTGCTCTGTTGCTTTGCTGGACTGGCCTGCAGTTGCTGCTTCTGCCTGAAAAGAGTGCAAAGGGTGAACCTTGCTGTGTGTCCTGCTTGAGAAAATTCTCCAAGGGCTTGGAGTAGAGCTTGACTCCTGTTGGAAGTCTCAGGGACACCAAAGACTTCAGTTTCCTTGACCTGCAGCACTGGGAACTGTGTGTTTTGTACTGTTCAAGAGGAGAAACCACTGCGACGCCGCCAACGATGCCACTGGCCTGCACCGTGACCTGCCGACGGCGCACAGAGTTGCATTGCCCCGCTTCGCACCGTGACCCTGGTCTCACCGACGCTGTCATCGGACGACTTCACTGAGCCGGTGCTCGCACCGCAACCTGAGGGCCCGCACTCCGGCGTCACCTGCTCACACCGTAGCCTGGGCATCCCCGACGACGTCGCTCCTGCTGACACCGGCGCCGCTGCCTGCACCGTGGCCTGTGAACACCGCTCGTGATGAGCACGAAGCACCGTCCCGTCCCGCTCTGCAGCCCCGGTCCACCGACGCCAGCACCATGGGCTCCAGTGTCATCACCAGGCATCCTTGCCTGCACCGTGGCCTGTGGACACCGCTCGTGAGTGTCACGAAGCACCGTCCCTTCCCGCACCGCTGGCTTGGGCCTACCGATGACAGCGCTACCGCAACGACACTGCCGCTGCCTGCACCATGACCTGTGGACACCGCATATTGCACCGCCCCGCTTCACACCGCAGCCCTGGCCTCACCAACGCCGCTGGACACCGTCACCGAGCCATTGCCTGCACCGTGACCTGTGGGCACTGCATGTCGCATTGCCCCACTTCCCACAGCAGCCCCGACGCCATCCCCGCCAGCGCACCTGATTTCATCAGCCCGGAGTTCGATCCCAGAGGTGCGTGACTTCAAGGGCCCGATGACTCCTGCACCGACTCCGAAACCGACGCCGGCGACTCCACTCCCCGGAGCTCACTGCGAGGGTCACGACGCCCTGCGAATCCAAGGTACTGTTTGTGGGTCTTCCCGACACCGCAGCTGGCCTGCGACGCCGAGGCCAGCCTGAACCTTTGGTTTTGTTGTTCACGACGCCGTGATAGCCCCAGGTGGAGTTATCGACTTCAAAGAACTGTATTGTTAAGTACATCTTGCATCATTCATATTTTTATTACTGTATGTTGGATTTTTACCGTATTTGGTCTTGTTTTATATAGATAAATATTGGCTATTTTTCTAAAACTGGTGTGGTGTCCTTTTGTAGTGCTTTCACTTATTACTGTGTGTTATGTGCAAATGCTTTACACATTGCTTCTGAAATAAGCCTGACTGCTTGTGCCAAGCTACCAAGGGGGTGAGCAGGGGTTATCTGAGCGGGTATCTCCCTTATCGTGACTAGAGTGAGGGTCCCTACTTGGACAGGGTGCAAACCGACTGCCAACTGGAGACCCCATTTCTAACATCCATTATCTCCTAAATGATTCATTAAGGCAATAGTATCTTGCCTGCATGCCTACTTTGTCTTTGAAGCAACCAAAATACCATCAATGTACTGAACTAACGCTGATTGGAAAGGCATTTTCAATGATTCCAGGTTCTTTTTCAACACCTGATTAAATATTTACAGTGACTCTGAAAAACCTTGTGGGATTCTGCACCAACGATATACTCAATTGCAAAATTGAAAACAAAAGAGAAATTGACTAGCCTCATGAAGAGCCACAGAGGAAAATGCTTGTGATAGATCCACCACAGTGAACGATTCTGCATCACATGGGATCTGAAACAAATTCACTGCTGGATTCGGTACCACTGGACAACATTTGACCACTATGGCATTCATTTTCCTCAGATCCTAAACAATTCTGAATTTTCCACTTGGCTTTCACAAAGCCACAATAGGAGAATTACATGGGCTGCTCAGCACTTCTTTTAAAACTCCCTCCTTCACAAAATCTGCAATTACAGGAGTAACTCCTTCAATTACAATTCGTGCCATATGATACTGCGAAACTTGCAGAAAAACTGCATTAGGCTTGACTTAGACTTTAATTGGTTCAACTCCTTTGATCAGAACAATATCTATCCCAGTAATGCCCCAAACTTTTAATGTAACTGTACTCTGTAGGTCAGCTTGCATGTCTTGTATTGTAAATGCAGGATAGAAACTAATCAGTGGAAAGTTCTCAATAACGAACTCACTTTCGATTTGAATAGATGAATCATCATCATCACCACTATTTGTCTGAATAGCAATTCCATCATTTGTACAGGTAATCGAGCATTTTGTTTTGCAAAAAAAATCTTTTCCCAATAAGGAAACTGGACTTGAGTCACAGACTACAAATTTATGCAATCCTTCAAAATTGCCAATTTAAACAGGAACTGGTTCAGTAATTGAGTTTGGCAGGAATTGATTCTAACTCCTACAATCTGTACTGTTTTCTCAGAAAGTGGCACATTAGGAACTTCTGCGGTTCTTACTGTAGACAGTGTAGCTCCTGTATCAACTAGGAATGAGACTTTATGACCCATTATTTTTCCCTTTACATATGGACCCTTTTGATCCACTTCCAATGAAGCTGCTAACACACATTCTTCCTCATCTGAACTTTCATCCATCACTTCATCATTCGATTCATCCTCACTATGAAGTCTAAATTGCTGCACCATGTGATTACTTTGATTTAACTTTTGACCTGTGTCCCACTGAGGACACATCATCTGCTGCTGTGGTGCCACTGGAGTTTGAGGTATCTGCATTTGTTGCTTTGGTATCATATGCACTTGGGACAGTGTAGGAGGCTGGCCTGGCTTGTAGTGGGTACCAAAGGTACTTACACCTTGTGTCAGGTCCAGTTATCCCTTATTAGTAGAGAAGAGGTGTTTCTAGCAGCTTAGACTGATAGAAGGTAGCTATGGCAAAGCAGCTTAGGCTGAACTAGGAGACATGCAAAGCTCCTACTATACCACATATATAATATGCACAATATCATAAGAAAACACAATACACAGAGTTACTAAAAATAAAGGTACTTTATTTTTATGACAATATGCCACAAGTATCTCAGTGAGTACCCTCAGTAAGAAGGTAAGTAATATACACAAGTTATATGTACACAAACCAAAATTAGGTAAGTAAGAGCAAGAAAAGTAATGCAAACTGTGTAGAATTACCATAGGTTGCAATAGGCAAGCATAGGTATAGGGGCAACACAAACCATATACTCCAGAAGTGGAATGCGAATCACGGTTGGACCCCAGACCTATGTGAGCTTGTAGAGGGTCGCTGGGACTGTAAGAAAACAGTGAGGGTTACCAAAATACAAAATACACCACCCCAAGACCCTGAAATGTAGGAGTAAAGTGCACCCAATACCCCCAGAGAGCACAATAATCGTGATAGGGGGATTCTGCAGGAAGAACAAACACCAGCAGTGCACTGACAACGGATTTCCGGACCTGAGAACCTGTAAGAAAAGGGGACCAAGTCCAATAGTTGCGACAGTGTCTAGTGGGGGCAGGAGCCCAGGAAACCCCAGATGAAGGTGCAAGGAAGCTGCCTCCGGTTGGAAGAAGCTTAGAGTTCTGCAAGAAAGAAGAGGACTAGGAACTTCTCCTTTGGAAGACAGATGTCCCATGTCGCGATGAAGCTTGCAGAGGTATTCCTACGCAGAAATACTGCACACAAGCCTTGCTAGCTGCAAGGATTGTGGTAAAGGTTTTTGGGTGCTGCTAAGGACCAGGAAGGACCACGATGTCGGCTTTTGGAGGAGGAGACAGAAGGGGCGCTCAGCAACTCAGAGAGCCCTCACAGAAGCAGGCAGCACCTGCAGAAGTACCCCCACAGGCACTTAGAAGAAGAGTGAACCGGAGTCCATGCGAAGTTACAAAGGGGGGTCCCGCGATGTCGGAGGACAACTCAGAAAGTTGTGCACTAGCAGAATGGAGTGCTGGGGGGGGCCAGGCTTGGCTGTGCATGAAGGAAATCCTGGAAGAGTGCACAGGAGCCGTAGCAGCTGCAAATCACGCGGTACACAGCTTTGCAGTCTAGCGTGGGGAGGCAAGGACT
This sequence comes from Pleurodeles waltl, assembly GCF_031143425.1. NCBI lineage: Eukaryota > Metazoa > Chordata > Amphibia > Caudata > Salamandridae > Pleurodeles > Pleurodeles waltl. The sequence continues at coordinate 828,937,223 of NC_090443.1, read as the reverse complement.
TACCTCCACCAAACTTGGATTGAAGAGTCACTGGACTGTGGGAGTCACTTGGACAGAGTTGCTGTGTTCCAGGGACTACGCTAGTTAGGATGAGAGGGGACCCAGAGGACCAGTGATGCAGTCCTTTGGTGCCTGCGTTAGCAGGGGGAAGATTCCGTCGACCCACGGGAGATTTCTTCGGAGCTTCTGGTGCAGGGTGAAGGCAGGCTACCCCCAGAGCATGCACCACCTGGAAACAGTCGAGAAAGCCGGTAAGATTAGGCGCAACAATGTTGCTGGTAGTCGTACTTTGTTGAGGTTTTGCAGGCATCCTGGAGCAGTCAGCGGTCGATCCTTTGGTAGAAGGGGAAGAGGGAGATGCAGAGGAACTCTGGTGAGCTCTTGCGTTCGTTATCTGAAGAATTCCTCAAAGCAGAGACTCTTAATAGCCAGAAAAGGAGGTTTGGCTACCAAGTGAGGAGGATTGGCTACCAAGAGAGGTAAGAGCCTATCAGAAGGAGCCTCTGACGTCACCTGCTGGCACTTGCCACTCAGAGCAGTCCAGTGTGACCCCAACACCTCTGTTTCCAAGATGGCAGAGGTCTGGGACACACTGGAGGAGCTCTGGCACCTCCCCTGGGAGGTACTGGTCAGGGGAGTGGTCACTCCCCTTTCCTTTGTCCAGTTTCGCGCCAGAGCAGGGCTGGGGGATCCCTGAACCGATGTAGACTGGCTTATGCAGAGATGGGCACCATCTGTGCCCATCAAAGCATTTCCAGAGGCTGGGGGAGGCTACTCCTCCCCAGCCCTTCACACCTATTTCCAAAGGGAGAGGGTGTAACACCCTCTCTCAGAGGAAATCCTTTGTTCTGCCTTCCTGGGCCAGGGCTGCCTGGACCCCAGGAGGACAGAAACCTGTCTGAGGGGTTGGCTGCAGCAGCAGCTGCAGTGGAGACCCCGGAAAGGCAGTTTCGCAGTACCCGGGTTCTGTGCTAGAGACCCTGGGGATCATGGAATTATCACCCCCAATACTAGAATGGTATTGGGGGTGACAAATCCATGATCTTAGATATGTTACATGGCCATGTTCGGAGTTACCATTGTGACGCTATACATAGGTAGTGACCTATGTATAGTGCACGCGTGTAATTGTGTCCCCGCACTCACAAAGTCCGGGGAATTAGCCCTGAATGATGTGTGGGCACCTTGGCTAGTGCCAGGGTGCCCACACACTAAGTAACTTTGCACCCAACCTTCACCAGGTGAAGGTTAGACATATAGGTGACTTATAAGTTACTTATGTGCAGTGGTAAATGGCTGTGAAATAACATGGACGTTATTTCATGCAGGCTGCAGTGGCAGGCCTGTGTAAGAATTGTCAGAGCTCCCTATGGGTGGCAAAAGAAATTCTGCAGCCTATAGGGATCTCCTGGAACCCCAATACCCTGGGTACCTCAGTACCATATACAAGGGAATTATATGGGAGTACCAGTATGCCAATGTGAATTGGTAAATTTAGTTACTAGCCTGTAGTAACAAATGTGGAAAGCAGAGAGAGCATAATCACTGAGTTTCTGGTTAGCAGAGCCTCAGTGAGACAGTTAGTCACCACACAGGGAACACATACAGGGCACATACTATGAGCACTGGGGCCCTGCCACAAGGACTAAAACAACATACATACAGTGAAATATGGGGGTAACATGCCAGGCAAGATGGTACTTTCCTACAGACAGTATTTGCTGTGACTCTGTCATTTGAAAATGTGGCATCTGTATCTGTTGTATTGGTTGTGGACTTGCATTTGCTGAGGAATCTGCATGTGATTACTATTATTCTAGACATTTAAATTAGGAACCCTCATTCTTGGACCTCTCAGATTTGGAAAATAATTCATCTGTATAACAACACCCTCATGTACAACCATTGGACTCTCCTATTTCCAATGCATGATGCTCCCGCAAGCGTGACAAGGTAGCATCCTTTTCATCACCTGAATATCACCTGGATTCACACCAGTATTCATCTCAACAACTCCAACTCTTCTTCCAATTTCGCCACGGCTTGTACCTCTTCCCTGAATTTGAAACACTTACATGTTTCCATGCTGCTGTGGAAAACCATTCTGTATTCCCTGCATTCCTAGCATCCCTGATTGTGCCACTTTAATCTGAATTACCATCGCCTTTTCCTTCAATTTCTTCTACTTCATTTCAGTTTCATCACTGCAGTATTTAGCAAATTGTAATACTTCATCAACTGGTTTTGCTTGCCAGCAAATCAAATGACTCTTAATCATCTGACTAATTTCAGGTCTCAATCCTTCAACAAATCAAAACTCAAAATGAATCATTTCTTTCGGCTCAATTGTTTCTGTACCACTGTAATGTTTAAATGCTTGGAACAATCTTCTATAGTATGCATGTATTTGCTCTTTTGCTTCCTGTGCTGTCCAATCGATACTCTGCCAATGAATACTTTTAGGAGAAATTCTTGTTTACAAAAATTCGAACACTTTGTAATAGTACTTCATTACATCAGGAAAAGGTGCACCTGTAACAGGATCTCCTGAAGGCTCTCTTGTTGGCCAGTCAACACGCCTTTTGCATTCCACCCATAAATCAGCTGGAACCACTATTTCTAACAAAGTATTCAAATCCTCCCACAGGCATTTTGAGAGCTTCACAAACCTATCTGTCTGCTGGTACCATTCCACTGGCTTTTCTCTCAATCTTGGGTAGTCATTTGTAAATGACACAATATCACTTCTGCTCCAAAGGACATGTACATAATTCCCTCCAGGAATTTCTCTCATTGGTAATACCTTTACTGTATTATCAGTCTGCTGCACATTAGCATTTGCATTCGCATCTTCTTCCCCATTTATCTAATGTTCGCCATGTTTGAATATTCTGAAGTAACTCCTTAATATGAATTTTCATTCCCTGTACTCTCCTGTTCTTAATATCTTTTGACTCAAATTCTAATCTATAATTTCTTCTCAATTGTTTTGATTTCTCAATTTCCATTTCATATTTCTCTTCGAAATCTGATAACGTCTTGTGTGCCAATCCTGTCATAACAATCTTACAAGTGTAATTCGTCTTCATTATATGAGTCAGTCCTTTTGAACTCAAGTGTTCCCTCAATCATTTCATTTAATTCAAAGATAAACCTTGCCAAATTCAATGAACATCCGCCCTCAGCATTTGTTTTCCATCCACTCATTTTTTCTAACCAGTATGTTGACTGCTTAGCTGTCAAACCTTGTTATGAAACATTATTATTTACATTGGGTGAGCCCTGTGAAGTAACTCATGGAGTTTCTGGAGTCATCAAAAACGAATTGGAATTAAAATCTGACTTTCCCAAATTCTGTGAAGTCCTGGAAAAGCTTAAATCAATCAGTGCACCTGTTTTGTCAAAAGTCTGTTTCATTGGAGACATCACTTCCGCACTAACATTGAGTCTCTCTTTCTCTGATATTTTAAAAGGTGTGTATCTTAGCATTGTCTGAACCTGCACTGGAGTCATTGAATTAGGTGTAGACTCCACCTGAACCATCCTTGGTTTCTGGTAAATCTGCAATATCTGTGATGATTGCACCACTGGTTCTGTCATGCTCAATGTAGAACTTACGACAGGAATAGTAGGATAGACTACAGGTAGCTCAACCTGAGATGTAGGTGTCTGAGTAACTGTAATAGCAGGAACACTAGGTGCAACCTTTACATGACTCTGTGTAAGTACAACTAGTACTGGAGCACCTGGATCAGTGCTAGTACTTAGATTTGTCTCCTGTGTTGCATATGGTGGAGAACAACTTCTCAGTAATTGCATTATAAGTTCATCATCATCAGGGGGTTTTAACTCGTACAGCACTCTCCTCAAATTCTCAAAAATTCTCATATTAAAAGTTCCATAGGCAGGAAACGCTAAACTCCCTTCCTTCTCTGTAATTTTGCACCATTGTTGCAATCAAATACATGCTGCGGTACCTTTCTCGTCAATCACGATGTATACATGTGTACCTCTGGCGGGGCAATTTCTCCTACTCTAATTTGAATAAAAGCATCTCCCTTAAGTGCATTCTTCAACGCTTTGAAAAATTTCTCTCAAATCAGGCTTAAAACTACAATTTAAATTCAAAACAGGAAGTAAATCAATCTCAAAAGGATTTTGGGATTGCTTCTCTTAACCAATAGCCTTTCACAAATTCCACCAATCCATTCACGGCTCCTCCACACCAACCGAACTATCCCAGCGCGGTCACAGTTACGTCAGACACATCAGCTGACAAAGCATTGCTGACTCGTTTCTCTCCAAACTTGATTCACACAACTAATTGGAAATATTGCGAGCACTAAGAAAAATCACACTAATTTGTCTGCTTTCTACAGGTAAGGGAAATACAATCACTTTCGGAAGCTTCACGAATTTTTGATGGCGGTTTTTAGCTCTGACAATTACTCGTTCGATTTTAGCTTTCTCTGACTGGTGAGTAAAATTCAACCAGCAAATCCAAATTTCAAAATTTCAAATTTTCATCAAGCACTGGTAAAATCAAATCTCCAATTTTTTTCTCAATGACATCTAACAACTCCTATTGAGGCAAACCCCCCTATTGAGACATAACAAACCCCCCTATTCAAATAAAACAATCCTCTGTTGCTACTAAATTCTGTAGGCGTGTCCAGCCTTGTATTTCTTCGATAATTTATTTATAAGGTGACACATAACCATCAATTAACCTTCAAGGTCGACATGGATCTTTGGACTCTGATGGGAGTAAGATGGTTATAACACTGACATCAAATCAATAAACATCACCTTTCAACATTGAAGTCTGTAACGTATACACTGATGTCAACATTTCCTGGCCTGGCAGTTTGGGCTGGACTGTTCCCATAGGGAGCAGGGCCAAAACTGATTTGCAAATGGCTGGGTGCAAACTGGAATGGCGTGAAAAGGAACAAAAACGATTGCGTAACCCCAGATCTGTGACTGGGAGTGAATGTTTTAATTTGTTCCGCATTCCGTCTGTCAGCTGTTCTTTTTGCATTTGTCACCCTAAGTGGGAAGGGTATGCCCTGAGATGTGTCCTGTGCCTGCTATGCCACTAGGTTCAAGCTAGTCTGGCTGTTGAGGGGAGATAACCCAAAATTGCTCCCAGGTTGCTTGTTTCTGGTCTCAGGGGGACCTGGCCTGGCAGATCAGGCTGGAGTGTTCCCATGGGAAACAGGATCAAGACTGATTTGCATATAGCTGGGTTAAAACTGGAATGGCATGGGAGCAAAACAAATGTATTAAACCCAGGTCTGTGACTGGGGGTGAATGTTTGATTTGTTCTGCATTCTGTCCATCAGGTGTTATTTTTGCCCTAAGTGGGAAGGATATACCCAGACATGGGTCTTGTGCTGGCTATGGCATCATATTCACAATAGCCTGGCTGATGAGGGGTGATATCCCAAAACTGGTCCCAGGATGCTTGTTTTTGGTCCCAGAAGGCCCTGGCATGGCAGTCCACGCTGGACTGTTCCGTTGGCGACTGGGGTCAAAACTGATTTGCATGTGGGTGGATCCAAACTGGAATGGCATGGCGAACAAAAAAAAACAAATGGATTAAACCCAGATCTGTGACTGAGGGTGAATATTTGATTTGTTCTGCATTCTGTCCATCAGCTGTTCTTTTTGCATTTGTTGCCCTAGGTGGGAAGGGTATGCCCAGATGTGCATCCCATGTTCACTATACCACTAGATTCAAGCTAGCCTGGCTGATGAGGGGTGATACCCTGAAACCGGCCCCAGGGTGCTTGTTTCTGGTCCAGGGAGGACCTGGCCTGGCAGTTCGAGCTGGACTGTTGTAATGGGGAGCAGGGTCAAGACTAATTTACATGTGGCTGGGTCCCAACTGGAATGGCATGGCCAGCAAAAAAAACAATGAATTAAACCCATATCTGTAACTGGGGCTGAATGTTTGATTTGTTCCACATTCTGGTCATCAGCTGTTCTTTTTGCTATACTGAACTAAGAGGCAAATCAATTCATTGTCACATTGAACCATCTGGGGGAATGGGTTGTAATTACACATGAACAACCTTATAGTTTATTAAATCAATCACGAAAGAACGTTTTGGACAGTGTAAATCCTGTACTCATCTATTTCAAAGTACTCATATGTCATAATAAAGAAAAAGGAGGCAAAATTAAACTAGACAATTGCCTGAGACCATACAATTAAGTCAAGCGGGGAAGCTGGAATTGATACTAGGTTTTTGGTTTCACATTGTGCAGTTCTTCTTATTTTCATTTCAATGCAATTATCAGTTTACTTATTTTTCACACTTGACTCTCAAGGCTGACCCCAAAGTGCGTTAAATGCATTGCGAGTTTGAGACAGCAAAACAGCGTATTGTCTAATGTATGACTTTTTTGAGACTAGGGGCTTCATTTACAAGGCAGTATAGCATACAACACTCAAAATAATTCAGTAACTTACAGTCCACAACATGATTTGCTTCCCCTATGACCACCTAAACCCCTCCTATCACCCAACCCACAAAACCCCACTCCGGCTGTGCTGCTGGCACCAATGCCTCAAACACACTACAGAGCATACTTTGTGGCCCCTGAGAAAATGTTTACCAGTAGCCATGGTCTAGATAAATATGTAAGCGCACAATGACACTTTTTGAAGAAAAGAAATGTGCATTTCGATGCAGCATTAGTCTCAGAAAAAAACCCAAATGATTTTCTTAATAAAAGATCTGACTAGTATTATAGTACATACATATACTTACTTTTATCGTAATTCAGGTAATTGTTTAGCACAGAGAGTTTTGTCTTTTTTGAGATGGCTTCACTGTTGAACTCCCTGAGAAGGAGATTTAGGGGCATATTTATGACCCCCTAGTGCCACCAGAGCGTCACTTTTTGGTGGCATTATGCCCTGCGCTGTATTTAAAAGGTAGCATTAACCTACTTTTTTTGGCTTAATGCCACCTTGTAATTACAACCCCTTTGCGTGGAAGGCAACACCCATTGCATTTTGACGCTGCCTCAGATTCATGAGTTTTTGTAAATCTGAGGCAGCGTCAAAATCTAACACCACCCCATGGGTGGTGTTAGTAAGGCGCAACGAGGAAGAATACTTTTATTCCTCTTCATATTTGGCTTTTTCTATGTGTGCTGCATTCTGCAGCACACATAGAAAGAGCAAAATGCCAGACATGATTGTTTATGTGTGGGAAGGTGTCCATTCTTGCACACAAACAATCATTTCAAAATGACGCTTTGGCACTTCTGTGTCTGCTGCAATCTGCAGCAGACACTGAAGTGGCAAATCGCCAGTACTGATTGAATATGTGCAGGAAGGGACATCTTCCCACACATAAACAATCACACCTCTCAACGTAGACGTAGACATATTTTCACGATTGTGCAAGGATGTCTGCGTTGGCAGCTAAATTTAGTGCCAGTGCAGGGGATAAGACAGAGCGCTGTATTCAAATAAATATGGCGCATCCCTGCGCTGTGAAAATGATGGAGCACAGCACTGTCAATTGTGGTGCAGCATAGCACGCCATCATTTTCCTTTAAGTATGGGCCTTGATATCCTAAAAAACCTTCGAGCAGCAGCTACTCTGAGAACAAAGTACGTAATTGACTTGCACTGGAAGCACTTCATGAGCGGGCTAATACACCAAGGAGCGTATTTATAAGCCCCTAGGGCCACATAAGTGTAATTTTCTTAATGCTAATGTGGTGCTAAAATCCTCCTGCCATAGTTACAAAGTGGCGCGATGCACGCATTGTGCCACTTTGTAACCATTTGTGCTACATTATGCCTGCAACAGGCATAATGAATGCAAAGGAGGCGTTCCCCTGTTGGGGGGCTGAAAAAATGGCACAAGGAAATCTAACAGATTTCCTTGCATCATTTTTAATGGCCCTTTTACCGCCCGCTCAGAGCAGGCATTAAAAGGGGGCTTCCATTATTTATAATGGGCCTCAATGTACCAATGTTTTGACACTACTCCTGCAGAGTACATCAGTAGTGTAAATAAAAATGATGCTATTGTCCCCTACCCTGCGCCATGGTGCGCTGTATCTGAGATACGGTGCTCACATGGTGGCAGTAGAGGGGCGCTAAGTGGTGCTAGGAAAGTGGCGCTGCAACAAGGTGCAGCGCCACTTTACTTAAATATGCTCCAGAATGTCCAATCAAGCAGCAGCATGACTGTGAATGTAAAATATTTTAAGCTCCTGGTCGTCTTTTGATGATAGAAGCTCTGGCAGACAGCTAATGTCTCAAATCACAAAAAGCTGTGACAAAAAATAAACTCGCCAGTAGATGACAAAAGCGGCTCCTTTTGAGATAGCTCCTCGGATGCAGCCACAACACAAACAAAACAAACTCACCTCTATATGGAGATTTTTAAAACTTCATCGATGTTCACAAACAGGGAAAACAAATGGCAAGAAAGACATAGCCACACAAAACTTTCAGATAGCTCACTTGTGATTGTGCAAATCCGAAAATAGTTAATTTAAGAAAAGCAATTATTTGCAGTCCAAGCAACCCACTGGGTGTGCTATAAAGATTTGTACAGCGTAGGGAAACTGATGCAATTGTTTTAACTAGATATGTTAATTCTGCATTATCATTCCTTTTCCCCGTCATGATAGTTTTTTATTTTCTTCCTCAAACTTGATAACTGGCCTGGTTCTAAAAGTGCAGCAAGTAGGGATGGCCACAGTCGCCCACCGAATTCTAAATTCTAGTCAGGTTTTCAAAATGACCAATCAACGTAAAAGTTATTTGAGCTAAAATTCACACTCAGACAATTTTTTTTTATGTGTATGCATAGTCGATAGCCTGAGAACCCGAATAGATTTCACCATTCCCTGGATCAACGACCGCAGCACTGATAACAATTAACCTATCTAGGTCAATTAGATTTTTATGTCCGAAAACGCTGGACAAACACAATGGGCCTGATTACAACTTTGGAGGAGGTGTTAATCCGTCCCAAAAGTGACGGTAAAGTGACGGATTTACCACCAGCCGTATTATGAGTCCATTATATCCTATGGAACTCGTAATAAGGCTGGTGGTATATCCGTCACATTTGGGACGGATTAACACCTCCTCCAAAGTTGTAATCAGGCCCAATATTCTGTTATTCCAAAGAGGAATACAATCTGTCACTTCTATAAGATGTATGCTTTAATTGAAATATAACAAAACAATTGCAGATGCATCAGAACACTGCGTTAGACATAAAGTAGCACATTCCTGCCCCATACATTTTTTTCCGCATATTATTTTGTCCATACCCTTCCCATTCACGGAACCCATATAACCCAGCAAGCATTTTATTTTTTAAGCCCTAACCCTCTTCATGAGCGTCAACCTCATGGCGGCTCCACCCCCCCAACACTCACCTGACGCCACCCCCATCCAAATTCACCCCCACTCCCCTCTGATCTACTCACTCACCCCCACTACAGTCACAGCGCCCCTCACCCCACATCCCCCTTCCCGAAGACACGCACACAGACACCCACATGCACCAGGCATGCACTCATTCACTTAGACATACACGCATTCCTAAACCCACTGACATACACGCATTCATTCACACACTGACATATGCGCATTCATTCACACATACTTCCAGACATACTCACAGACATTCTTACACACAATCACACTGACATGCAGACACACACTCACTTCACCATTCTTACATGACTTCACTCACATGCATACACCCACACGAACAACACAACACACACAGACGCATTCACACAAACACTCAGACATTAATGCACACACTCAGACACACTCACACAAAACAACTCCCATCCTCCTCTCCTGTTGGAAGCCTGACTTACCTTGGTCGGGTAGGTCTTCCAGCAGGAAATGTTAAGGGGTGCTGCTACCGCCAGCAGCGCTCTACCAGCAGAACACCGCCGGGCTGTATTGCTGGTCATAATACATCTGGCGGCATTCTACTGGTGTGGCGGTAGCAGCTGCAGCTTACCACCGTACACCACCATGCGCACACCCGGATTTCCGGTATGTTGGCAGCCGTCACCACAGCTGTAGGCGGTATATACTGCCAATGTTATAATTTGGGTTTTGTGTCTTTATTTGGCCTGCTGCTTTTGCTGGAGCCCAGCATCCAGTTTGCTTGCCAGCTATTCTGCCCGAGAGAGAGAGACATCAGTGGTTTTAGGCAAACCCTTTGTCCATGTTGGCTTGAATCTTTTCTTGTGTCCGCATTCTGCTTCCTTTCCTCATCAATGTTGTTCCCACTTAAGTGAGCAGCTGTTGACCCATTTTAATTGACAACACCATTACTGAACCCAGAAGAGGTGCCTTGCTGGACCCATTAAATACACCTTCAGAACGTTGAGCCACTGTCCCCTTTCATTGCAGGTTACAAGACACGCTTTATTTTAGTTTGCCATCATACTTGCTTTGTGCTTGTTTTCAGATATTTAACAGAACACTAGGGTCGTGAACCATAAGGTTTACACACTTGCAACCATATATTTAATTTTTTGCTTGAAGATTGTAGTCCTTCATTTTGAAGTTTGTTGATTGTGGTGTGTTAACGATTTTCTGCAGTACATGTTTGAGGTCATCGTTGAAATATTTAAATGTTGTCATGACTGCTTAGTTGTGGTATTATGTTTATGCATCCAGGGTTGTGCCAATGTTTGCAATCTTTTAGGGATAACTAAAGGTCTATTTTTGCTTAGCATGGAGATGTAGGTTTACGACTATATGGTTGTGCATTGCCAATTTATTATGTATTGTATTTGACAAACTGTATGTTATTCGAATTCCCATTTCTACTGTAAATGTTTTTACATATCTTGAGATATTAGTGGTGTATACTCACAACTCTTGCTGGACTTTCACAACTTTATTGCTTCTGTGCTAATTGTTTTTTAGTGTCAATCAAATTAGATTTGTTGAGTGCTGAGGTTATCCAGGTGCTGAGGGCTGCTGCATTGGAAGGATCAGTTGAACCAGGTCTTCAGTCCCTTCCTGAACTCTGAAAGAGAGGATGAGGTCCGGAGGAGAAGGGAAAGGCCATTCTAGGACTTGGCAGCCCGGCAGGACAAGGGGCGTCCTCCACTGTTGCTTTGGCGAATACGGGGGTTGTGAGAAAGGGAGAGAGAGGCGGATCGCAGGTGCCTGGAGGGTAGGTGGAAGTTCATGGGCTAGTTGATGTATGATGGTCCTTGATTGTAGAGGGCTTTGTAGGCATGGATCAGCATCTTGAATTGGCATCTTTTTTGCATGCTGAGCCAGTTGAGCTGTTTGAGGTGGGTGTTGATGGGGGATGTTTTGGGTAGGTCAAGGATGAGTATGGCCGCAGCGTTCCAAATGGTCTTCAGTCTGTTCAGGAGGCGATTGGTGATTCCAACAGAGAATGCGTTGCTGTAGTCCAACTGGTGTGTGACCAGGGCTTGCATGATGGTTTATCTTGTGTTAATGAGGAGCCAGTTGAAGATTTTCCAGAACATCCAAAGGGTAAAGTAACAGGCAGACGAGACAGCATTGATCTAGCTCTTCTTGGTAAGTTTGCTGTCAAGGATGATGCCAAGGTTGTTGGCATGGTCTGTCAGTGTGGGCGAGGGTCCTTAGATATGTGAGTGTGTGAATTTTCTAATATGTTTATTAATGATTTTTATACTAAAATGTGTAATGAATTAACGTGCAAAACGAGTGACTTTTGAAAACGTTTGCTTTTCAGTTCTTAGCTGAGTGAAATTCTAACTAAAAGCCGTGGTTGTTTTCGAAGTTTGTGTAGATGTGTTCATAGCTACTCCTAGTGGGTTGCTGCGGTATATCTTACAAGGTCATATTTTAACCAAGCATTGCATAAGATGAAATGTGTTATTGTTTGTGAATGTTACTAATATCTGGTCTTTCCTCGAGGATGGAAGTGAATTGAAACAGTAGTTTCTTCCTGAGAGAAGATATTCAAGAGGTGGTGAAACAATGAAGCTACAGACGAGACAGAAGAGGAAATGTTATTCTTGAAGAAAATGTTTTAGTTAGCGTAGATTTGTTGTGTTTTAGGTCATCAATTTAGTTGTTGATTGGCTGAAATGAAACCACCCCATAGACTGACCAATCGTAAGCTTATTAGGGTTTAGTATAACAACTTGGGTAGAATTCTTTAGGAGTTAGTATGATTATTACTTTTTTAGAGTTTGGAGAGCAGACTGGAGCAGATGAAGTTCGTATTAGCTGAGTGGGTTACCTGTCGTTAGGCCATAACTGATGGTGTCCCCTGGCTGAAGCAAGCTACTTGCTGTTTCTACTTTTACCATTGGTAATATATGTCTTTGTAATGTAATATGTGTCTCTTTTGCTTTCTAGGTACCAGCTGCAACTTATGACTTAATTGCTGCAAATTAATAATCTATTTTTATCATTAACTGAGATAAAGAGGTTTTTCTAAATTTGTGTTACTAAATTCTTTTCACATGAAGCCCAACATGTTGTTGCTAATTTGTGGTTAGTGAGGGAACTAATTTTGAAACGACATGTTTTGAAATCATTTGATGCTGAACTAATGTATACTTTGCCATTATTACCGGTCTTTGTATTATTAATAAGTGTGATTCTTTTGGAGATAATTTTTTAATTGTCTTGATCAAATTGAGATATATAAGACGCTTCAACCAACATTGATCTTAAATGCTTATCATTTGTGTTTGAGAGTTATTTTCGTGACATTTGCATTGTTAATGTAGGGAAATAAATCTATGGATTCTTCTTAATAAACTGGTGTGGTTATTGATTGGAGTTTAATACATTAATTGTTATTAACCTTTGTTGATACTCACGACATTCATTCATGACATCCCCCCAAAACTATGTTGCTTCGATCCATCGTCCTCTAGCGCAGAGTCCACAATTCACTGTAGATAATAGCTAGGATTCGGATGCACGTTAGCAGATACTTAGGCCCATATTCAGAGGAAAATGATGGCGTGTGATGCCATGCCAAAATTGGAAACTCCGCGCTCCATCATTTTCACAATGCAGGGATGCGCCGTATTTAATTGAATACGGTGCATCCCTGTGTTGTCCCCTGCTCTGGTGCTAAATTGAGCTGCCTAGCGCCAACGCAGGCATCCTTGCACCTTAGTGCAAGGATGCCTGTGTTGAGGTGTTTGAGTGTTTATTTGTGGGAAGGTGTCCCGTCCTGCACATAAACAATCACTAATGGTGATTTAGCACTTCTGTGTGTGCTGCAAAATGCAGCACACACAGAGGTGCCAAAGCGTCATTTTAAAATGAGAATGCAGCATACATAGAAAAAGCTATAAACGAGGAGGAATAAAAGCATCCCTCCTCCTTGCGCCTTGCTAACGCCACACCTGGGGTGGCACTGGTTTTAGGCATGGCCTCAGGCTTACAAAAACTTGTAAATCTGTGGCAGCATCAAAATGCAATGGGTGTTGTTGTGGCACTCCAACAGCAACAGCCATTGCACGCCCCTTCCACGCAAAGGGCTGCATGTGAAGTGGTCATATTTACAAGGTGGCCACCTTGTAAATACGGCGCAGGGCATTGTGTCACCGGAGCGTCATAAAAGGGCAGCTCTGATGCCGCTAAGGGCTCATAAATATGCCCCTTAGTGCTTAGATTTGCCCTACATCATCTCTAGTTTTATATACAATGTTACATGACTTATATGGTCTTCTGGCCTCATACATTATTAGCAGATATAAGTTTGTGTGGTAGACCAATGTGTTCAGATGTTCATTTACCTCAGTACAAAGGAAAGTATGGTGATTTTGATGATGGGTCTTTAAGACAGATTAATTGTTGTGGTCAAACTACCTCCAGAATAGGACAGTTTTCAAATATTTCATGAAAAGTGTGATGTCCAGAGCAAGGCATAATGATATCATTTGTCAACCAAGGGCTTCCTTGTCAATATGAGTTCTAAAATCAGGGTTGTCAACTATGGACTGCCAGGATTAGTAGTAGCTAACCCTTGCTTACCTTTTGTTATCTCCGTCACTGCCCTTGGTAGTCTTAATATTAGGATAATGGGTGGCTGTACTAACTTTAGATCAGGTTCGATTAGATTTTCTTTATTATCCACTCCTTGGTCTGTACTGTCCCTTTTAAAATTAAACCAGAAGCTACTGATAGGTTAAGATTAGGGGAAGGGGTCAACCCTTAGGTGTCTTTGATGGGCAAAAGGCCAGTGATGTCATCTTCACTATTGTTGGAATCTTGGTGAATTAGCTTTTATATTTGTCTGTTCTGCCACCTGATGTCACTGGATGTCTCTTCTTAGAGTCTTGACTTCATGTGCCTTTTCACCAACTGTTAAACATGGTTCTTTGTTCCCGCTCCATCTTATTTCCATCCAGTTTCTACATACTAGAGTTGCATTTTTTTAACCTTTCAATGAGGCAATACTAGTGAACCTTGAAGGAAAACAGTTTAAATGCTTTCCGTTGGCGCCAAGTCTCCCAATTGGGAATGAGCACACAGAAATGTCACACATCCAATGAGGCAAGAACAGCGCTACAGAGGAGAACAATTTAAGACACCTAGTGTTAGTTTTACAAACCAAACACTTACAATGCTATTGAGACTCCCAGAAGGGAAATCCAGTTCTTATGACACACGGAGTAGGAGAGCAGGATGGAGTGGATTTATGTTATTTCAAGGGGTACAAATTAATCTACTACTTAAAGTCAATAGTTGAATTCTATCTGCTAAAATGTTAATATTAGGAGGCCCATTATATTGGATCTGTTTCATAAAATCTCATTTTGTTGCATTTTTTACAACAAGCATTGGCAAAGCCAATAGGCCTTGCCTATAAAATCTGTTAGCTTTGCCAGTGTTTTTAGCCATGCTGAACAGCATTGCAGCAGCTGTTGAATATGGCTAAAAAAACAGTTGTGATGATGCTGCCACCACATCATATTATAGCTGCACACACGCATTCAATACAGGCTTTTTATTTACCGATCCCATGTGGACAGGTACATTTTGAAAAAGAGTAGTGTGAGCAGGTTGGGGAGTGGGCTGGGAGGTGAAGTTTCATTCTACAGGGACAGAGCACACTCTCCTTTTCTATGCTATGGAGCACCTTTAAACAGGTGGTTTAGGGGCCGACAAGGAAAGTACAACCTATTACAATTAATGCGCTCAGGGCTGCCATGGCTTCCTCTGTAGTGCGGACAGCACCCACCTGCATTTTAAAGAGGGGACAGAGATCCCGCTGCGGGCAGGTGCAGTGAGTGACTGCCCCCATCTCTAGCAGGCTGTCTGGGGAATCCATGGGACCATTTTCCACCTCCAGGCAGCTGCCTTAAGGAGGAACACTGATGGTGCATCATGTTTTTTGGTGCACTGTCAGTGTGCATCCCAAGGACATATTTGGTTCTGTGCCTGTGTCCAAAATATCATGTGGGCACAGATGCAACGTGATTGCCTTAATTGCACGCTCCTATGCAAATGAGGGAACACCCACTCAAGATAGCACAGCCACTACATGTGCGCCAGAGATATCAGTATTACCGTAGGAGCTGCACAAGCTTCTGCACTCCCTTCTGTAACACGATAGTGCAAGGGGTGCACAAAAAGGTGGCAGACAGGCCTGTAAGGGCCCCGGAGCACTATGTATAATGTGGTCCCAGGAGTCCTACCACCTACTGACTTCCCAGAAGTGATATAAAAAAAGAACGTGTACCTCTGTCCCAACTGGTGACACGTTGGCAGTCAGATGTTGGTTTAAAATGCCACAGATCTTCACGTGATTTGCTCACTAGAAATATAAGACGACCTAATTAAAGCACTATTGCTTCTAGGTACCTTGATTCCAGAGATTTTGCCTTGGTAATGTTCCAAATATTTGAAAGTAAATGAGCAATCAAAGTAGGTTAATTGAAGTTGTATTTATGAAGGTAAACAGTAAGTTTAATAACACATTACCTATATATAACAGTCTTTAAAATCGTATTCAGAAATATCGGTTGATATAAATATTGTATCATTTAGAAAATATCGTCCCACTGGGTGTAGATTTTCAATTAACTCTAGTGGGGCAATATTTTTGTAGAGATATTTAGGACACAATATTTATATTACATGAAATTCTGGCTGCAATATTCAGATTCCACGCCCTATGGGGTCACACAAAATATTTACACTATCGAAAATGAAAACAGGATTGAAGGATAAGCATGTGCAGCATGACGGTGGTACTGCCAAATTACAGACGTTTCTTGCTCATTTTTTGCAGCTGATAATTGTCTTTTTCTAAGACCAATTTATCTGCGTCTCTGTTTTGAATTAATGCATACCTATCACACATTCCTTCTTTTCTTATAAGTCAATTTCTTGTGCTGCAAGAAGCATTTGTCATCCCAGGTCTTCCAAATGATGAAATTACACCCCGAAAATGCTTTAGTCTTTGCCACCAAAGTTATAGCTCAGCAGGGAAATTTTCTGTTACAGCTGCACTTAACTTTTTGGAACAAAATAGATGGCAATATCTTTTTCTCGACACAGGAGTAATAACAATCATATAATGGTAGAATAAAACCCTGCTGAGGATTTTATGCAGTTTCCCAAGGGCGCTCACTGACATATTTTACTAAGAATTAGTTATGTTAAGGTGAACATGGTAGGGATGAACACAGCCAGACCTTTTCTTTTTTTTAAGAACTTGAAGCTTGATTTACAAATCCATTTTTGCAGTGGCAAACATCCTACTAGCAAATCACAGTTTGTAACCACAAAATGACTTTTCGTTATTTATTAAACCCACTTTACAATTCATAGCGGGTCACCTAATCACAACATGGGTTTAGAAACCCAAAATGAATCTTTGTTTGGAAGGGGCATGTAATGATTCATTAAGTTAGGCATTACTGTTTTGGGACTGATATCTGGTTGCAAAACACTGAAATGTTACCCACTCCTCAAAGGAGGTGGTAACCCATGTGTAAATGGCCAGGGATTCTTTTTAGGTCCCCTTCTCTTTTCTGAATGTTAAAAAACTGTTTGTTGGGGAGAAGGCATTCGTCATGGAGACAAATGAACCACCGCCTACTGTCAAACAAACAGAAAATAATGTTTTTAAACACATCCCCATTCCTTTAAGGAACATGAGCTACATTCAAAGTAAAAAATTGGCTTTATTTAAAATACAATCACTGACACGGTGGTCTAGTGATCCCAGCAGGCCACCATACCTGTATGGCATCCAATGGTAGTGAGTCGCAATTTGTGGACTGCCTTATGAATATTGATGAGGTAGGTCAGATTGTGACCCACTTGTATTAGGAATTTTGTGAACCAACCTATTAGTGCATGGGTGAGTTCACAAATTCCCTTTTCATTCGCAAAAGGTTAATGCTCAATTTGCAATAATGTTTTGTGAATGTAAAATTTGTAAAGTAGGCCCTTGTTTTTGTGAAAATTCTGCACCCTGGTTAATGAAGGGCTCATAAACATTGGCTCACTTAACAACAACAAAAATCGACAGAAGGTTTCAAAGCCCTGTGTGTTTCACAGTGCAGTTGGCATACTGTGCACTTAAAAGAAGGAAGAGCGATGCCCCTGCAGGTAGGTACAGTGTGTGACTCCACCCGCCTACAGGGAGATGTCTGAGGAGTCCATAGGAACCCCCTTTTCACCCTATGGAGGGCTGCCTTCATGAGGTGTGTCTCCTAATGGCCTCTTTGTGTCTGCGCCCACACTGTGAGTGCAGAAGCAAAGAGATTCCCTCATTTGCATGGGGCCATGTCCCATAATAGTGCTGCCACTACATGTGCACCAGCGATATCATTATTACAAAAGGTGATGCACACACTTCTGCAGCCTGTTCTGTAATATCACTGTGCCCCGGAAGTGCACAAAGGGGATTCACACACCCTTCACTCCCCCTGGGGGCATAATATAATTTGACCACTGGTCGCTTAAGTCTGATCCAGTTGCCGACCATGCTACATGATTTGCAAAGGAGGACTGCAACAGCAACTATGTTATGCTGAATCACATTCGTGTACATGACACATGCCAAGGTTACATTTCATCTGCCGAACAGTATTTGGCCATACTAAGCTGTTACCACCCAGACATTGCTGTTTTTTATGTTGTTTTGTAATGTTTTTGTTCAGAGGTGATGGGCTCTTTTCTCAGGTTTTCGCTCCTCCATTGACTACTGATTTTTTTTTTTTTTTTAAACGTTTTTGAAATATTGTATGTGCAAAAACTTTATCTTCATATAATTTCCCAATATATCTCTTTTTCTCAAGGAACAATGTATATCTTATTTACGTAGCATTTAATGCTCCATTTAATAAATGGCACAGGATGGATTTTGTTAAACGCCTGAAAAAAACCTAAAAAATAATGTAAGTAATTGAATTATTATTTAGGGTGGATAACTATCCACCTCAATTTAAAATCAAAACCCTTGTCAGTGTGAACCACTAAAGTAACTAAATTAACCTGAGCTCAACCCCCGGGTAGCGGTGGAATGGAGCAGACAATATTAAACTACAGCAATGTGCAAAGTATTTGTATAGCATGAAAAGAGCAATAAAGTTAAAATGCAAAACAATAAAAGTCCCAAACTGAACTAGAAAAATAGACAAACAATAATAAACAAAATGACAACAATTCAATAAGGGGACAAGAGCTATGATTTTTTTTTCATGTTTTAAGTAGGAATAGCATTAAGAAGCACAAAGTGCCAATGGTAGTTAATGGCCATAGTAGACTGGGTCTTAGAAACAATTTGAAGATGGCCGCCATATATAAATCGGGTCGGATAAACCAACCAGGTTTGTCCTGTTGAAAAATGTAACTTCTGACCTAGGACCTGATTTACAGTATGGCGGAGGGAGTTACTCTGTCACAAATGTGACGGATATCCTGTCTGCCATATTACGATCCCATAATAGCCTACGAAGATCGCAATACTGCGGACAGGATATCTGTCACATTTGTGACAGAGTAACCCATCTGCCAAACTTTAAATCAGGCCCTTAGTCTTTTATGCTCCAGGTCACCACAGGAGGGGGAAAGCAGCCTCAAGATCTCAGGGGAGACACTTGGAGACACATAGGGTGTCAGGCAGAGGCCAGCATCAGGGTCCAGTCCAGGTCCCGTTGCCACTGGTAAGCTTGGCAGTTGTAAAGGCCTTTTGTAGCTTTTGTAGCCATGTAGGTTCAGCAGGAGGTCATACTTATGGACTTTTTGTCCTGGGTACAACAGGGCACGGGTCCAATCCTTCAGGGCTCCTTTCAGGTCACAGACAGTAGTTCCAGTCCTCTGTTTTTCATCAGTTCCAGCAAAGGTCACATTTATGTCTGAAACTAACTACGTGGTGGGAATTACTTTAGGTTATGCCCTGACCAATAGGTAAAGGTTCCTGGGGCCAACCCTACCTACTCTGGACCTTTTCAGGGTAACAAAAGTCTTTGGCCACACTAAATCTGGGCTTTGAAGGCATGGGTGTGAGTGGGGTGTGCACCATAGTAATACTGGTCTCCTCCAACAGCTAATTATTAAATCCAGGTTGAAGCCGCCACTGTATTCTTTTCTATTCTGGGTACTTATAAAGTGCATGTCATGTTTCTATTTTTCTAGGTACTTTCATTCTTGAAACACAGTATTAGGATTTTAGTACGTACAATGGCTTTCTAAATAGGACAGCTAGGCCTGCCAAGGTGAAAAATTGCTTTGGGGTGCTATTCATAGCAAGGACATGTTAACAATAAATCTCTAAGTGCTCTCCTTTTAAATTCCTTCTGCCACACACACAGACACTGCTTTATGGGATTCAAGGCCCTCATAGTAGTGACTTACTGAAATTTAGAAGGGAATGTTTCACATGTCAAAAGGGTTTACTTTGACAGTTCAAATTGCAGTTTTTATGCTGCTACAGTCAGGCTATACTAGTTAAGCCTAAAGCAATTTTTGCACAGTCAGTGTAGTGGATGGCACAATAAGTGTTGCAGTCCACTGGTGGCATTTAAGTTGCAGGCCCTGGGTACAATTTGCACCATATCCTAGGGTCGTAGGGCCAGGTGTACGACCATTTCATTTTGTGAGTCTCTAATAGCAATTTTTTGTGACTCCAAATTAAAGACTCGTAAAATGAAATTAACTAATGTGTCTCAGACACATTTAGTGATTCCCAATGGGGTCGCAACTGACCTATGTCATCAATATTCATGTGGAAGGTTGCAATTTGTGACCCATTGGTAATGACCAACAGTCACCAGGATAGTTTTTTAAAAACGCATCCTGTTTTCCTTTAAGGGAAAATGGGATGCATTTCAAAAATAAAAATGAAAAGTTTTCTTTTAATTTGGCCACTGCCTGCTTTGAGAAAACATTTTCACTTCTGCGAATCGGGCCGTTTGTGCACAGAGAAAAGTTTGTAGATCTATCCCAAATGGGCAAGTTAAATATGTCAATTAGGAATCTGCCAATTCAACCATGTTGAAAGGGGGCGCACAGACACTTAGCTGCTGGTTTGCAGGAGTAAAGTGCACTGAGTCAGTGCACCATTTACGCCCACTGACCCAGCGGGGAACTTGTAATGGGGCCCGTGGGAAGGCGGCCGCAGTAACTGCAACCTGACTGCAGGAGTTTGGCAGGCAGCCTTTTTCACCCGCCAAACTCAAAATTACCCCCAAAGTGTCTAGCAAAAGGTGATAAATCTGGGGTCACCACGCAAAAAAGGCAGATTTCTTACAGATAGCAGATAATAATAATGGAATCTTTCAGAACAGCGTAGTGTTTGCTACTAATTGGGATTCCGAGATATAAGATCTCTGATATGCAGTACACAGATCTCTAAAACATGCTTAGGCATTTTTTAGAGCATAGTGATTTCATAAGAATCCGAATTACCATCAGAAATTATAGTTTCTGAGTATTTGAAATTTGCAGGTATTAGCTAATCTATCGTAATACCCCATAAACCCATAAGTAGTAAGTTTACCAGAATCAAGTTTGACACACACACCCTAAATAAAACTGTTGGAGATAATCTATTAATATATCACCACCCAAGAGCATGTTTCAAACAATTACCAATCTCAGTAAAGCCAACACATTCGGCCTAATTCAATTAGATGTTAAACAAAATTAGAATACGAAAAGTAGATTTAAAAAAAGGAAAAAAAAAGTCCTGGTTAACATATATGTCTATGGAAACTACAAAACTATAGAGTTAAAAAAGTTTATTTTTTTGGCTGCACTTGTGAGTTGTACATAGACATACATTAACCCTTAACTTACCCATTACTTCCCCCTTAACCATAACGTAACCTTTTACACTATGTCGCTTCTGCCATTTTACCCAATAGCACTTCCCTTGCCACTCGCCTTCAACAACTTCTACGAACACTATCCCTTACATTATTACTTACTACTTCCATTACTTTGAACCTAACCTAACCTAACCTAACCTAATCTTAATCCCATTTCTTACCCTAATCCTAACACCAAGCATCATTCCAACTCTAACATAACAACTTCCCTTGCTGCATCCCTTATTGTGATTCTAGCTCTATCAATCCCTTCCCAAAAATCTAACACTTACCCCATCTCTAATGCCAATAAATGCCCCTATCTTAACCTTAACTAATACACTTTCCAGTATATCATCTTTCACATTCCCTACCCTAATCCTAACACCAAGCATCATTCCAACTCTAACATAACAACTTTCCTTGCTGCATTCCTTATCCAGTGGTTCCCAAACTGGGTGCCGCGGCTCCCTGGTGAGCCATCAAAACTAGCCAGGGGTGCCGCACACAGTTTGGGAACCGCTGGTGTAGCGTGCCTTTCACGATTTTGCCAAGGTGGGGTAAGTCCCAAGTAGCAAAGAAAGTGCAAAAAATCACAAGCCTTGCCCAGTCCTCCTCAAGCCACTGCCACTGCTTGGTTTCAGTGGTTGTTTGCAGGTGAGGACCAGCCACACTCATTTTAGAGAACTGTTCCTTATTTATTTTAACAGACTTTGAACCAGATCAAAAAGAGAAAAACACAACGGGTGGAGGGAGACGGCAGAGAAGAAGAAAAGGATGAAGAGAAAGATGGAAAAACATTGACAAAGGATGAAAGCAGCCTGCAAGAAGAGGTCATTTTTGTGGTGGTGTTTTGAGTAGGCATGAGGCAGAATTAAGACAATGCAGGCTTGGTATTCGACAGCCCGACCTTGGATAGTGGGGTTCTGAGCACAAATTTACAAATTAAGCACTGCCACTGACCACCGCCAAAAGTATTTTGATGCCCTGATTATTGCTGCACTTTTATTGCTAAAGTGAGACTACACTTTGTTTCAAACACTGTACCAACTCGAAGATTCTGCTGTCAATACTGTGACACATGCTATTCATCATTCGTACACTTTGGCACTCAACAATGAAGGAAGTGCCTCGGTGACTAGAGGCGCTATGGGATTATGGCTGCGCGGAAGAAGGGGATTAAAGTGATGTGGGAAGCCTATCTTTTATGAAAATTATGTATTTCTCATTCACACATCTACTTGTCAGCTTCATGGCAAATGTAAATCTTCAAAATCCCGACAGAATTTTCAGCTGACCAATTCTCCCACACATTTGACAGCCACCGTTTTTAACGTCAATTTAACATGTTTACAACCATATTTTAATGAACCCTGTTTGGTTTCAACAGTAGCTCACCCAACGTGTACTTCTTTAAATCCCTCTCAAGGTAAGGTCGAGGTGGTGTGGTCTGTGTTGGACAGCCTCTGGAAAGTGTATGCGTTGAATTTCATTCACATATTGCACTGCAAACGTATAATGATGAGCCTTGAAGATTACATTCTAGGTACTATATGATATTAATAATTTAGTTAACCATCCACTTATGAAAGGAATGCTGAGTGGACATTTGTGGACTGCAAACCACCTGCATGGTATAGCAAACGTCAGAGGCGAGTCATCACGCACAGTGCCATCTTTTAAATTATTATATATATGTGTTTATTATCGGTAGCATCTGTTCAGCCTTCAAATCAATTGTATTTCAATGACACACATTGCCTGTCATGCGGCCAGATGTGTGTCAGCGTTTCATCTTTCAGTTTCTTTAGACAAATGTCAACATGCACTCAGCATGTACTCAATCTGAAACCAAGCTCTTCAGAAGCACTCCTGAGCCGCTTCTAATAGGTAATTTTCAATTTTGCAGCAAGTCTGAGACGCTGCTTCTCCAACTAATGAGGTAGAACAAATTACATCTTTTTATTACAGCAGAAATGACTTCAGAATCACAAAAATAACAGCTACTTCTCAGAGTTATCATCTTTGGCCTGGAATACTATTAAGGCTTTAGATGGGAAATACTGGCATTATTAAATATTCTCTCTTCGTCGGCCCTTCTGTTCACACAGCACAACCCCGCCGAGCAGTGCAGAGCTTCAAAATCCTTTCCGCGAATTCGGGGTCGGATTGGGATGGGAAATAGGTCCGGACACCAAAATAATCGTGGCCCCCCACTAATGTATTAGATAGCTATAAAAAAAAGGTGGCCTATCTTTGTATATTGGGGCAGCATTGAACTTGTAATGACAAGCTCTATAAGTGTTTTGCAAGATGTAGAAGACTGCATAGATTTCAGATTGCTGCAGGTAACAATTATTTTAAAATCAGGGAAATCAGCAGTTAAAACTGGCCCAAACAGACCATAAAACAGGCCCACAAACAGCAAAATAAAAAGTCCCATATTTTAAAATCAAGGAAATCAGCAGTGAAAACTGGCCCAACAGACCATAAAACAGGCCCACAAACAGCGAAATAACAAGTCCCATACAATGACTAGTCAGACCAGCCCTTCTGGAACTGCCTGATTGACCTATAGGCGAGTCCAACCCTGCATAAATTATAATATGGTATGTCCACGCAGTGCACTTGTGTTATGCCAGTCTCACGCCCTTGCGTTGGCCTCCGATCATCCTGCACTGACTTTGGATGGGTGTTGATTCACCAAAATGCCAGGGGTAGTGAAGTTTACATCACATACCTGTTGACATTAATGAAATCAAAAAAGTGACATCATATTGCCCCTGACTCTAATTTCTTCCAGAAAGCCATGTCACATGACCCTAAAATTACAATAATTGAGGATTAGCATTGGATAGTATCACAAAGTAATGCAAAATTGCACTATGCTCTGCTTTGCAATATTTTTAACCAAGGGGGCGTTCCATGGATGGCGCATAGGAGTTCCTATGCAACTACCCATGCGTTTTGAAGGAAATCCCTATCTACAAAATTGGTAGACAGGAATTAGTGCCAAAATCTTACACCTCCTTGAGTCAGGCATAACGAGGAGAATTGTTTTCATTTATTTTTGTTTATCCAACTTTGCATGTGTTTTGCATTGTACAGCACACATACAACATGATAAAATCCTTAAAACATAGTTTTTGTAGTGGAAGGCATACCTTTCAATACAAAGCTGATGCTTCTGAAAATGCACACCCTTTGCACTTTGGCAAAAGAGTATATGCATTGGCGCAGGGC
The DNA here is from genome assembly GCF_031143425.1 of Pleurodeles waltl. Classification (NCBI taxonomy): domain Eukaryota; kingdom Metazoa; phylum Chordata; class Amphibia; order Caudata; family Salamandridae; genus Pleurodeles; species Pleurodeles waltl. Next base: position 828,912,659 of record NC_090443.1, on the reverse strand, counting down.
TGTCAAAAGTGCACTAGTGTACAGTGAGAGAAAAAATGCATTATCTCTTATTAAAGAGGGCGCATTTTTTCGTTCCCCCTTTGATGCAAGACAGTTCAACAACTTTGGTGCAGCATTGCCTGGTGACAAAGAATAGTAAATCTGGGCCTCAATCTCACAGTCTTATTCACTACTTGACTCACACTCATTTTTACCCACACATGCTTACACTAACAGACAAATTTATCATGTACACACATTCTTTTTCACTGAAATACAATTGCACCCACAAGCATGCATACAACATATATTTAAAACTAATTTTACTTACCACAGCTACCACTATAGGTCCCAAGTGTGCTCCATTTCTTATTGCACTAATATTATTCACTATTATTATCATGAAAAACAGGAATGCAACAAGGAATCTAGAACCCCTGCCCTCATGGCACTGACTGTGTCACCTCTGAGGCCAGGGGTCACTAAGGCAGTGCCAGGGGTCACAAGGGGCAAGCTAGGGGTCGCAGCTGCAACCCCTAAAAGATGTCCATGTGACTTTGCCATTTAATTATGCCAGTATTGAGACCAGAGTAGGTACATGTAATGGCCTGATTCCAAGCGGAACAGAAATTCAACTCCTCAGGGCTGGACTGGGAACCAAAATCAGCCCAAGCGCAAGTACTGAAATTAGCACCAAAGGCAGAAGTCTGTGGCTAAAAGGGGACATGATAGCATGGTTGAGTTGAGGTAACCCAATGTATTCTGAAACAACCCTTTAACATGTAGCCTAGCAGGGAAACATCAGAGTGGCAGAATGACCATTCTGGTCCTGTATTTCCTGTATGATCACTTATTTGAGCTCAAATCATGCTGTGTACAACTGAAGACCATATGTCTGGGCGCAGGGCTTGGCCAAAGGTTGTGTGCAATGGTTTATGTCTTTACAGGGTTTAATGCACACAGTTTTCATCACTCTTTTTACTTGTTCATATTCTGTTTTATTGATACCTCAGCAATGTAATCAATGTTGTCGTTTGAGATGTCATCAGTGGTCATTGAGTAAATAATATGAAATGTCATGAGTGATGTCATGAATGAAATTATGCTCAGTGCATGGCGAGAGTGCACATTTGTTCACTATTGCCAGGGAATTTCTGTGGTTTTTGCTTTTCATTGTGCTTTTTTGTTTTGCTTTGTAACTACAAAGGCACAATAACTGGAGTTTTGTATTGCAATTTCTTAGGTATTTATAACCAAACAAGAATTTATTCTACACAAGGTAACTATGACTTAACTTTAGCAAACAGGACGCTCACCTAATTCCTTTAAAAGCAGTTTGAGGGTGATATCTTCACTAGCTTAGTGCATTCTAGTGATATGAACTAGAAAGACTAGCAGTAGACATTGCTACCAGCTTTAAAGTTTATGGGCCAGATGTATCAAACCATTTTGCATTCGCAAACAGTGTGAATCGCAAAATTTGGCCGTTTGCGAATGAATGCAAAAACGTGGTCTGCGATGCATGAAAGGCATTCGCAGCCTAAAAATAAGGAATCGCAAAATTTGCTATTTTTTGCGTTGCGACATGGTTTTGCGTGTCGCATTTTGCGCCTCGCAATTTGCGACAGGAAATACAGAATTGCTATTGGCGATTCGGTATTTCAAGTCAGAAATTGCGAGACGGAAAATGTGACACGCAAAACCATGTCGCAATTCGATGCATAAAAAATTCGCAAATATCGAATTTTCGCAAAATGGCCTTTTGCACATGTGAATTACCACTAGATGAAACCAGGTGGTAACCAGGTGCAACCTATATAAAGAGGCCCAGAATGTCTCAGACTCTTTTCCACAATGGCTGCACTCTACGTCATGGCGAGGAGAATGAGGATCTTGGAAGGTTGAGGAGAGGGAGGAGGAGACAGGAGCGCATTTTCAGAGTGTGCATAACCCTTTTTGACCAGACTGAGGAGGAGATATTTGAGAAGTACAGGTTGAAATCAGCCATGATACTTGACCTGATAGCTGAGCTACAACCCATACTGCAGCGCACAACACATAGGACTAATAGCATACCCACCCATGTGCAGGTATTATGCTCCCTCCACCTACTTGCCTCAGGGAGCTATCAAGGGGTCATAGCAGCAGCTGGAGGAGTATCACAGAGTGCCCTCTCTAGATTTTTCAATGCATTTATCAACGCCATGCTGAGTAGGATACACCAGTACATCAGATTCCCCCGCACCCCACAGGAAATACAGCAGACAAAAATAGATTTCTACCAGATAGCACAGTTCCCCCACGTCCTAGGTGCCATAGATAGGACACATGTTGCAATATGTCTACCATCGGCCACAGAGTATGTGTACCGCAACCGTATATACCAACATTCAATGAATATACAGATGATATGCAATGCCTCCTACATCATAACTGATCTTGTGGCCAGGTACCCAGGGAGCACACATGATTCATACATCTCTCGTCACAGCGGCATTCACACAAGACTGCTAGCTGGGGAGTTTGGTGTAGGATATCCACTAGGTATTGTTCCTCTGTACACTGGTGCATTGATGGTGTTGTGACGTCAGATGGCTCACTTACTCCTTATACCCTCTGTTCCTTCCATGAGACAGTGCCTACTCAGTGCGCACCTACATGATGATGCCCTACCTCAATCCTACAACACCAGCAGAACGGAGATACAATTCAGCACACAGGGCAATCCGCAATGTGGTGGAGCGCACCTTTGGGCTGCTGAAGAGTCGGTTCCGGTGCATCCACAAAAGTGGAGGGGCACTACAGTACAGCCCAGACATGACCTGTTGAATAGTGGCCTCATGTACAATCCTGCACAATATAGCTACCACCAGGGGCATACCTGTGGAAATATCTGATTCAGACTCAGATGAGGATGATGATCCCATACCCCCCCTACAGCCAGCAGACAGGACCAGTGCAGCAGAGGGCAGGCAAAGGCGTGCAGACATCACGCACAACCATTTCAGATGTAAGTAATAACAGCACAACTTCACTGACATGTGTACTGGTAGTTAGAACCTTTATTACCTTAATGTCAGGTAACATAAGTGTCACTAGCAAAAAACAAAAAAACATGTGTCATAAAATAACCAGTTAACAGTGTCTCACTATTTCTTCATAGTTTACTGTATAACAAAAGAAGCAAACAGTCCCCTGTGGCCATTACAGTCACTTTCTACGGCCACGCAAGCCACTCGAGTACGTAGTGGCCTCAACTGCACCTCTGTTATCTGCCTCAGTGGCAGTGCTGTGCCTTGCACTGCGACGCCTAGGATCAGTGGTGGGCACTGCTACGCTGCTGAGGCTAGATGAGTCCTCAGTCTCCCCTAGTCCAAGTTCCCTAGGTGTAGCAGAGCGGTTACCCAGCATAGTATCCAGCACATTAGTTATCTGGACCAGTCCCTGTGCTGTGCTACATCCCTACTGCTGTGCGCTGCCTCCACCTGTGCGGCCACAGCACGCCGCGATATGAGGGCCGTTGATGTAGCTAGCCGATTGACCGATTGACAGAATCCACCAAACATGCCCATAAATCGCCTCTCCTGCCTGCAGTGGCTGACTCTGTCGTGCCTTAGCTCTGTGCAGAGTTCCCTCACTGCAATTGTCAGCTCCCTGGTGTTCTCGGAAGCTGTGATCTGTCCCTCATGCAGTTTAGAAATATTAGAATTAAGGCACTCCAACTGGAGATGCAGACCCCCCATGTTGGCATTGTGTGCCTGCATCTGACTATGCATTGCTGTTATCTTCCTGTTTTGCAGGTGCTGCAGTTTCAGCATAGCGGATTCCAGGCCACCGAAGACTGATGGGCCCTCTCCTGCTTCCATGTGCTGTGTGCCTGCATACTGTGGCCTCCTGCGGGGTGTTGAGTTATGCTGGGGCTGGGACTCCTGCATTACAGTGGATCTGCCATCTGGGGAATGAGTGTGGCCGTCATCCCACATGTCGTCTGAGTCCTGGCTCAATTCGGGGAGTGGTACAGCCCTTGCCCTACGTCTGATAGGTGCAATATTCAGTGACTCACTGGTGTTGGAGTCTGATGGAGGGTGGGTTTCAGCATCCCCCACAATGGCACATGCTGATGCTGCCGGGCCTGGGCCATCTGCAGCGACAAGGTGCAGCATGTCATTTATGTATGTATCACCAAATGTTACACAATGGTAATAAATGCACAGTTACATCATATCACTATGTAGTGGGTGTTGTGTTCTTCTGGGTGTCGCTCAGCTTAATTACATTATGGCCCTCATTCTGACCTTGGCGGGCGGCGGAGGCCGCCCGCCAAAGTCCCGCCGTCAGGTTACCGTTCCGCGATCGAAAGACTGCAGCGGTAATTCTGACATTCCCGCTGGGCTGGCGGGCGGCCGCCTTCGGAATCGAGCCGGCGGAGTGGAAGCTGTGCGACGGGTGCAGTTGCATCCGTCGCGTATTTCACTGTCTGCGCAGCAGACAGTGAAATACATTTCACTGTATACATTTCTAAATGCATTTCATGTCATTTCATGTCATGCCAGTGGCATGGGCACTGCAGGGGCCCCCAGGGGCCCCGCGACCCCCCCTACCGCCATCCGGTTCCCGGCGGGCGGACCGCCGGGAACTGGATGGCGGTAGGGGGGGTCGGAATCCCCTCGGCGGCGCAGCAAGCTGCGCCGCCTTGGAGGATTCCAACGGGCAGCGGAAAACCGGCGGGAGACCGCCGGTTTTCCTGCACTGACCGCGGCCAAAGCGCCGCGGTCAGAATGCCCTGCGGGGCACCGCCGGGCTGTCGGCGGTGCTCCCGCCAACCGCGAGCCTGGCGGTCACAGACCGCCAGGCTCGTAATGAGGGCCTATATGTGCTACTTTCAGCTCTGGGTTGTGGACTACCACTCCCATAAGGCATTGTTGTGCCGCTTCTAAAATGTGGAATGGACTACTTATCACAATGCTTTGCACTACTTGCTAATTCCTAAGGGGCATTTGTACATACACATATGTGGTTACATTTTGATATTGCACTTACCTTTACTTGTGCTTGGTGTGCCGGATGTGTATATGTCAGTGACCCCACTGACAGCTTCTGGGAGGAGTGTCGACTCAACCAAGTCTTCCATCTGGGTGGAGGGTGTCTCAGTGGATGGTCCGCCTCCTGTGCTCCTTGCCTCCTGTAGTCTTCTTTCCACCCTCTCCTTGGCACGGGAACGCAGGTCTTACCACCTCTTTTTGATCTCCTCCACTGACCGCCGCGCAACCCCCACAGCGCAGATTTTTTTTGTATGTCCGCCCAGAGTTTGCGCTTCTCACTCTCAGGGACCTGGAGTGAGCTCTTCCCGAACAGCCGGTCATGGCTCCTCACCACCTCCTCAGTGAGCACCTCCAGTTCCTGCTCACTGAACTTGAGTTTTCTTTTCCTCTCTCCCTTCTCCTTTCCATGTGCAGAGGTGTCCATGGTGATGTGCAGTCCTGCCTTGTTCACAGACTTGCTCCATGTGGCTGGGCTGTGTCTCTCTCACTGCTCCTTTGGGTGTGGCACCTGCAAACTGCCTGGGATGACTCAATTCCTGCTTGTGATGTCATCAGGCTCTGCCAGGTGTGCGTTCTCGCAATTTGCGATTTTCAATTACAGAATCACAAAAATTTTGCGATTCGGTATTTGGGCCTCGCAAACTGCAAATAGCGATTTTTAAGAAATCGCTAATTCCGAATCGCAAATATGTTACATAGCATATTGCGACTCAGAAATAGCGATTTCTTAAAAATCGCTATTTGCAATTCGCAGAGGCCTTTGTTCATCCATCTGGCCCAAAATTCCTTGTGCTGCTGAGGTAGTATTACTGAATTCTCCTGCCGCATATTTAAAAAGAGCAAAACTCCAACCACTCCAAGCAAGAGTGGACAAAAAGCTTGGGAATATGTAGCCTTGGTTTTTTAAAGCATTATCCGGTATCACGTTTGCCATTCACTTCCCGGAGGTTTCCAGGAGCTTCTTTTGAGTACTCACCTTTGTTTTTCATTGAAAGATGTACCTTCCATCGTCTCCTCACCTGTTAAGTTGTTCACATTGAACCATGGTACAAGGTATTCTTCTTGACCAGTATTTCTTTTTGTAGCAAACTTATCATGTACCAAAAATCCTACCAGAAGTTTATGTAGAATACACATTCACGTTGAATGAGATCGCTTGGTTCTATTCACAGACAACAGTTGTTTTTGTTACACAAATCAATGTTCTCAGGAGGATGAAAAGCTGAAGGGTGCCACCAGGATTCGAACTGGTGTTCGTGAGATCAAACACAGATCCTCAGACAAATATATTGAGGTACAGTCAAGGTCTATGTTCCCTCTTTTTTCTACACTCTTTCTTCTTCAACATCAGCCTCTAAATGCAACTTTGATGCTAGAGGCAACGCATCGACGTATTCCTGCGGCATGTTAAGGATGATCAGTAGCACCTTTTGTTTTTAAACGTCTGCAATTTTAATTGATACTTAAGTAAAACTGTTTCTTCAGTTTGCAGATGGAATGTGGCAGACTATGAGTTTTCAGCATCTGCACCACGAAACAGAGAACTGGTTGAATTAAAAAAAACAGTCAAGCAAATACATAACAACTGTTACTTTGGTTTAAAAAAAATGTAAGGCCCAATTACCAATGGGAAATGAATGTGCAGGGCTCTCTACGCATTACTATTTCTGCGAGGGGACAAACTCTACCTGGATGTTGTTCACCAGTTTGGGTCAGATATCCCCACACCCTCAGATAAATGGGTGAAGCAGCCTAAAACAGAAATTAAGCATTTGCGCTCTCTTCCTGTTGGGGGTGTTCCGTGCCCTGGCAGCGGAGATTTCCGCTGGTGGGGGTGAGATCTTCACTACTAGGGCAGAAAATGGAAGGAATAGAGAAACACCAAATCTAATTCAAATCTCAAACACCTGACACATATTAACCCTGCAATCACAAAAATACACCACACAGCCTAGGCGGTGCTCTCTTTTTTTTTGTCTGCCTGGCTACACAACACCTAAATCTGAATCCGAGATGCAACCAGCCCCACTCAAGGGAAAGAAACAGTTAACTAAGGGCAAGGTGAGTCTTGTAGTTGATCATTATAAGAAACTACATGGTTTGCCTCCATATCCTGTCAGTGGAAAGTGGCCACATTGCAGGGGATGACAGACTATGTAAATGTATTGGTGATGGAGGCTTGCGCTGTGGGGGCCCGCAGGAAAAAGTGGCTGGATTAGAGGAGGTGGATCAAAGAACTTCTTGAATATACAAGTGGCAAATGCTTTTGCTGGCAGCAGACCTGGATCTGGGTCCTTCTCACCCCCTTCAAGCAGTGTGTCCTCATCAAAAGGCACATGGCCTCCCTGTTCCAATTAACCCCCATGTAATACCAGGTAAGTACTCATCACCACTGTCTCGCAATTAGTACTTGTATCAAAACTAATGCCACTCAGAACTCTTCCTACCTTTCACAGATAGGCAAACATCACATACACATGCCCCTCATACATAGCCCTAACAGCCCACCTTTTCCAGACAGAACAACGCTTATATTGTTCTCAACACAGTCAACCTTTTTGACATACAATCCGAATGTTTTGTACTGTGTTAGCAACACCCAGACCAAGAACACTTCCAAATGTGGTAAAAGTGTGACTAAATTTACCCACTTGGCTGGTGATGTATCTCAGGACTTGTCAAAGGCATCATGATTAGCTTGCATGTGAGATAGCCATTTGTCTCCACTGACCTTCCGGAAAGATCCCATGGCCAAGTACTGGAATACAGCCATTATTTAGACATGGGCATGTATAGCTCAGGTGAAATGAAATGGGCTCCAATTCCCAGTCTCCAATCATGACAAGGACCAATGGATGAGAAGTGGTATGGATGAATGAATGACAGAATTTGTAGAGCACACAGCTACTCCGAAGAGTGTCCCAGCCCTAAAAACGGAAAGTAAGAGACAGAGGTGAAAGGCTAGAATGCAAAGAGCCAGGTCTTAACTTATTTTATTAAATGTTTCTTATTTTTGATTTGACGCAGCTCCACAGGAGTTGTTTCAAGGCTTTAGGGCCTAAAAAAGAGAAAGATATTCAGCCTGAATTAGTCAACCTGACCTTGGGTGCTTTAGCCAAGTGTTTGTGGGAGGAGCGCAATGTTCTGAGAGGAGAGTATTGATGGAATGTCAAAGACAAGTACTAACGGTCGGAATGGTTCAGAGCTCTGTGCGTAAGGATGAGAGTCTTAAACAATATCCTCTTATTAACGGGGAGTCAATGAAGGTTTTTCAAGTGTGCCGAGACCACAGCCCATCTAAAAAGATTAAGGGGATCATTACGAGTTTGGCGGTCCCAGGACCGCCATGTTGTCAGTGGTGGTTCTACCGCTAAAAAGAAGGCGGAGAAGACCACCATATTATGACCATGGCGGTATCCTCAGTCAAAGCACCGCTGGCACCGCCACAAGGGTCTGGCTGCCAAGGACGACGGTAGCCACCTGAAGGGGTAGGGGCCATGTTTCCGCCGGACAGATTATGAGGTTGCACACCACCAAGGTTTTCACCACAGTCACACCACCAGGGAAACCCAGGCGGAAACTAACTGCATAAAACGAGACACTAACCCTCAGTAAAGCATACTCGTCCGGAGCTGCCATAGAACCAGAACTACACGTCTTCCCACTGCTCCTGCTCACCCAAAGACTTCGGAATCTGTGACGACGACAACAGTAACTGTAAGTACACACACATACCTATTACTGTATATGGTCAATTTTTGTACACACACAACATGCATTCAGGAAGGGGGTGCAAGGGTGACAACACTCACACGTAAGTGCACACCAACATGCACACTCACAGACAGCCACACACACACTTGCATATACACAACAGACACGGCACAGCAAACACACGCAGAAATGTCACAAACAGACACAGGTACGCACTGAAACACCGCACAGGCCCACACTCACACACTACCACACAACACCACAACACATCCCACAAACAACACAACCTCACCATCTCCAATCACTTGCCAGAGACCCACTGGGGACACTACCCAGGGACACATCACACAGACTTCACAACGTAACATAAACAGGCAAAGCACACATACAAATACACAATCATACTACTTACAGATCGACCTACAAATAATTCAGTGTCCAACATTTCATGCACAGAATTCTCACAAACTCAATGCACACAAAGCCACACAACACACCAACAAACACATCACAACATTAACAACACACAATACCAACACAACTAACCCCTTCAACACAACACATACCCACCACTTTCGGACAAAATCACTGGACACAACCTCACATACTGCCTAAACAACACACTTAGCCCAAGCAGAACACACACACACACTCACGCATAGAGACACACAACTAATGTCAGTCTGGAACATCTGCATGCTAGAGAAAGAAATGCCCTACAAAGATGTAACAAGGAAACCAACAATTGATTGGTTTAAGTTCTTATTAAAACCATAATGATGGAAAAACAAAGGCCATAGGCCAGTCCTTCTATTAAAACTCTTAATGCACACAGTGCACATATGTGTGCCACAAGCTTGACTCCTGACTGTCATGTAACCTCCACAAGTAGGGGCATCTATGGTATTACTTTGGGGGGTGGAGAGGGTGTTTTGTGTTTTGGAGGGGGGCCTTTGGGATCTGTCTTCGGAGGGGGGTTTGTGCTTGGACTTAGGTTTAGGGGAGGGTTGGATTTAGCGGGAGGGGTAGACTTATTGGCATGGGGAGGGACATGGGAACTTGCAGGGGGGCAGGGGAGATGGAAGGGCCGGACTTGGGGAGGGACACAGCACGTTTAGGTGTATCATGGGGTAAGCGAGGAGTACGGAAAGGGACAAACTCCGAAAGGAAAGCTTTCTTAGACACACAGGGTCTATCATAGCAAAAGGGTTTGGGTGTGGAGGGAGAGAGAGTGGTTGTCTGAGGTGTTGGTGTGGATGTCTTGAGTGCATGTTTGTGTGAGGTATGCTTGTGAGTGGTGAGTGTCTGTTGGGTGGGTGAGTGTGGGTATTTATGTGTCTTAGGAGGAGGGGGTGAAGGTGCTGGGAGATGCTGTGGTTGGAAGAGTGTCTGGTGGGGTGGTGACTGCAGGTATGGTGGATATGCTGCATGTAGGCATGTCTGTGGTTGTGGTGTCTGTGGATGTGGCCACTGAGGTGGATGTCTGAGGGTCTGCTGTGGTGCTGTCTGTGTGTAAGATAGGTCTAGTGGCTGGATCTGTGAATGTTGGTGTGGTGTCTGCAAGTGTGTCAGGTGTTGTGTCTGTGATGGTGGGGGTCATGGGGATGTCAGGGGAGGTTGCGACTGTTGAGGTGTGTGCAGGTGTATATTGCTTGTGTGCATGCCGATGGTGTGTCTTATGGTGCTTGAATTTGTCTGAGCTACCCTTGGATATTGAGGTGGATGCATGCTTGTCTGTCTGTGTGCTTTGGTTTGTCAGGGAAGAGGAGTTTGGTATTGGGAAGAGGAAGGTAGAGGGGGGACGGAAGACAAAGGTTGACTGGCTGCCGTCAGAGTGGAGGACAGGGCCTGAAAGGATCTCTGTAGGCCAACCAGTGCACTGTGAATGCCCTCCAGGAATGCATTGCTCTGTTGTATCTGAGTTGCCAGTCTTTGGATGGCATTCACAATAGTCAACTGACCCACAGAGATCGAACTCAGGAGGTCAACAACCTCCTCACTAAGGGCAGCAGGGCTGACAGGGGCAGGGGCAGAGGTGCCTGTGGCAAAGGAGGCAACCATCCTCTTGGGTGAGCAGGCACGGCCAACTGGGTGGGGAGCTACAGGGAGGGGGTGGTAGTAAGTGGTGCCACGTGGGTCTGCCACCTCAAGGGAGTGTCCACTGGAGGAGGATTCCAATGATGATGAGGTGGATCCTGTCTCCCCGTGGCACTCCCCCCACCCTCCAGGCCACTGGGTCCCTCGGTGTCGGTGGTATCAGCACTCCGGGTCCTGTGGCCACCCAGCAGCTTCCCAACTCGGCTGTGCCCGTCTCCTTCGCCTGCCGATACTGATGCAGAGAAACAGAGAGAGAGAGAGAGAGAGAGAGAGAGAGAGAGAGAGAGGGTCATCACATTCTCAACATACACATACATAACATCATCCACAGCAGTAACATCACATAAATGTCTTAGAAAGCCCCAGGTAGGAACCATCTAGAGCCTACATCATGTAACAACTGCATACTTCCAACATCCCCATATGACCACAGTATCACCCACAACATAAGCCAACAATCCGACCACTACATCACCATCCCATCAATTCGGCAGTAGTTTAAAAATATAATTCACAAGATGAATTGGATACATCTAAATCCTCTACCCACACAGATCATCACTGTGTATCAACAAATCATGCTTAGGAAATGCAGTTTACTGACAACACAATATCATGCCTCCCCCTACTCCACACTTGCCCAGTCCATCACCAGTAGTCATGTTCCATGAAAATAAACTCATCTGACTTCAAATACAATACAGCCTGTTGCTTTGCAAACACATAACTTACTTGTGAATCTGTCCACATCTTTCACAATGTTAAACACCTCAGATGAAGGCACAACCTATGGCATACCCAAACAGTGTGACTCACAAAATGACATAGCATGTCATTGAAACACCAATCTAAATGCTATGAAAAGGTTTATTAAGAGTATCTGGGACCACTTATCTAACTCATTTACACATAGACAACAGTTCTACGTCCTGCAATAGGGGCCTACTTAGCACACAGGATACAACCACAGGGAGCATACCAACACCTTCAATGCAATGGACACCAAACAATGTGCATGAAGGCCACATACCATTCCACTATACATGCTGATAAGAAACCTCTATGTGAAAACATCTAAACACCTACATCACTAACAACTGTCCTGATGTGAATTCGATTACCTTAGTACAGAACTAACACTTAAAAAAAACAATAATTCATGTGACCATGAATGACACATACATCTAGAGTCAAGCCAAGTGAATGACAACATATCCCATAACACCAACATGTGTATGTCAAATGAAAGCCCTGCTAATGTTTCTTGACATTACATAGTCAAGAGGAAATGAGGAGATCCATTACTAGAATTGTCCAAACCGCCACAAATTAGCAAAGGTAAGTCTGGCAAAGAAGAGGTTACAACAGAACACTAAGCATCAATTAACACATGATGTTGGCTCAAATTAGTTTGTGTCCACCCAAGTAGGTATTGTACTACCCTATGTAGCATGGACAATATACATGGGCTAAGGGATCAGCAGCCTAGCCACTTACCTTCTCAACACCATATACATTAGAACACATTTCAATGTTATGTCTTGAAATGTCAAAGTAATAGTACCAACATAATGTTAAATATGTAGAATGTCAACCCTGATCAATATCCACCTTTCCCAATTCATTAATCTGACATGAAAATGGGGACACCTCCTCAAACCTCATAGGGAGTGTAGTAGGTTTGACATAACTAAATCCTGATTGGGATAACAGACTCACATGAAGTATCCTTATATTTGAGTACAGAGGACTACCCTGTTACACATCTGACAGACCCAATATTGCACATAGAGCAAGATCCAGTGGAATAGTACTGGTCAGAGACCAAAGAGCTATACAACTTGCCAATTGGGTAAATGGACTTGGGAACACTAAGTGGGAAGAATGATACAGCAGGTTACAGATATGTATGGCTGAGTAGAGTTACACATATGACACAGACACGTGCATGTCCACATGCATCATACTATTTGGTTGACATAGGCGATTAACATGTCCTCATACACAATACAATGGCCACATCTGTGTTTCAAGGCTGGCAACTGAAGTACTATGTCTTTCTTTGAGACACATTACCTGTAGAACTTACACTTAGACATCATACACTTAACAGGCAGAGGCATGTAAATGGGTTCTCTCAGTACCTACCCCCTTGTGGCTACTGTGCTGCTCTCAAATGCCCATCCACCTCAGGGTAGGCCACCGTGAAAATGCGGGCCATCAGGGGGGTCAAGGTCTGACAGGCACCCACCCCCTCGTAGGGAGGACATCCCCAGCTGGGCTTCTGCCGTCTTCCGGGCCCAGTGTCTCAGGTCCTCCCACTGCTTCCTACAGTGGGTGCTCTGTTGGCTGTGGACCTCCAGGGTCCGCACTTGCTTGCGATGGCACACCAGATTACCTTTTTTTTGATGGGTGTTGATTTGCATGGATGACACAGACAAAAGGGAAAAGTTAAGTCCACATGCACCATACCAACACAAGTGGACAGAACACTTCAGTGACAGCAAGTAGGCAACCATACCCATCCTCTCTGTTCACACTCATGCACTATTTAGCGTCTGCATGCATCAACACCTTTACTACTTTACATTTCAATTTCATGTACATCATCATACACCACACCTTTTCACACATTGGTGTACCATTGGACTCGCCTTCATTCTGGTGCACCATATAGCTGTTCATGCAGGGGTAGGACCTCCTCCACGAACTTCTCCAGCTCTTTAGGGGTGAAGGCTGGAGCCCTATCACCTGCAGGATGCCACATGATAGCTCTCAAAGGCAGTACACAGCAGCGTTAGGAGTCAAGTGAGAAATACTGCAGAAGATGGCGGTCACATCAGCCACGTGCAGGACCTTCACCACCGGTGTAGATCGCCATTGGCCCAAGTCTACCAAAGGCAGCAATGTGTTTCAATGGTAATTTGCACCGCGCTTCTGACCGCCTACCGCCATGACGACTTCTGCCGGCAGACTTCGGTTACTTCCACATGTCCAGTACAGTAGGTCAGGTGGCTGCTATTTTGTGCACATTTTATGTATGGAAGAGTTTTGTAATATAGGTCATATACTTTGCCCTGTATTGTGCAGCATGTTTGTAAGTACTGCCTACATGTTTAGTTGACTATTTGTGTATGTGAGCAGTAAAAGTTGTGTAACTGAAGGACATATGGTGAAAGCAATGTACACCTAGTATCAGGATCCTATGTGCGTTGTAAATGTAAATAATGTGCAACAATATGTGTACGACATGTCAAGTCAGTTGTACTAACATACGAATACTGTAACAGATGAATATGTATGTATACTACATTAGGTACTTGAGGGAATGTGCACCAAGAAGAGTGTCATCGGTTGCATAGCTGTGTGCTCTACTGTAGGTGTCAGAGGTTGTAACCGACCTCAAGAGCAGATATGTGTGACTTGTATATGGACATGTACATGTTGCATGCCACATACTATATTTACATGTTTTCACACAGTTACGCTGCAATGAGTAGAGGAAGACAACCACCAGTGTACCGTCCACTTGTGACCTGTACACTGTGGAGGAAAGACATACTATCCAGACATATCGGCTGAATCGGCATACTATCATGGATCTTCGTGATCAGTTGGAGCCAGATCTGATGCCTGCCATTCGTAATCCATATAGACTATCCTATAGAATACCTCAGAATACAGTGGCCCTAACTGCAGGGATATCTCAGCCCATGTGCAGTCTGATTTTGAAGGATGTACTGTGTGCATTGTTGAAACACCTGGACAGCTACATCAGGTTTCCCCAACGTGCAGATTTGGCCTATGTGAAGGCAGAGGTTTATGCTATGGGACACATTTCACATGTGGTTGGAGTCATAGATGGCACCCATGTAGCCTTGGTTCCCCCCAGTGCCAATGAACAGGTGTATAAGAACAGGAAAAACGACCGCTCTATCAACGTTCAAGTGGTGTGTCTGGCAGACCAATCCATTTCACAAGTCATTGCTAAGTATCCAGGACCAGTCCATGATTCCTTCATCATGCGTAACAGCAATGTCCCACTGCTGATGATACGACTCCATACAGAGATGGCATGGCTGGTTGGTGGGTTACAATTGAAATGTGTGTTTGCAAAGTATGTCTCCTGCCATCACAATGTTGCATGTCCCACTTATGTTTGTGTTGTTCTACCAAGTTGCTTACAGGTGACCCTGGCTATCCTAACTGTCCTTGGTTGTTGATACTAGTGCTCAACCATGCTAGGGGAAGTCTGCTACAATGTGGCCCATGGGGGACAAGGCATGTGATGGAGCAGGCTTTTGGGCTCCTGAAAGAAAGATTTAGGTGCTTGGACACTTCTGGAGGAGCCCTCCTCTACTCACCCAACATGGTATGTCAAATAATAGTTGCCTGCTGTATGCTCCACAATCTTGCCCTGAGACATCAGATACCATTTATCCCAGATGAGGGGGAGGCAGCTGAACCTGTGGTTGGAAATACAGATTTGCCAAGTGATAAAGAGCTAGAGGAAGATGAAGCAGGAGACTTCAGAGCAGATCTCATCAATCAGTACTTCAACCGACTGAAAGGTATGTGATGTTTACTTAATACTGCGATTCACTTTTGTAACCTGAAGTTGATGGGTAGCATGTCACGTCCTTTATTGCATCTTTTGTGGGGATGTAGGTAGCTTAACTGCCTATGAGTGAGTTGTGCATGAAGACAGTTAATTTGTATTTTTTACAGGACAGAGTGGTCTACAGTATCATGTTTTGTTATAGAAGATGCAAAGTCACACTTGTGGACATGATTTCTCTGATTTGATAAATGTTTTCTGCTATGTCCTATCTCTTATCTCTGTCAGTCACAGATTTGCTGAGATCCTGTTTGGCTCATCAACCTTGGCAAGTGACAGACGGTGCCAGAAGCAGATGGGAATTGTAGGCAGACATGAGAAGTGGACATGGCTGAAACAGGTACTAATAGTCATGAGTATGTGGGTGTGACTAACAATGTTAGACTGTCAGGGCACAGGGGTGGTAATGTGTTTCGCCGTCAAGTTCACTAGTAGGGTACAGGAGGTGGCCAAATGGTGTCATTTGTGACTCCGTATGTGTCTGGCTGATGTGTAAATTTAGGACAATAGCCTCTCCCATCACAATAGTTTCTGTTGTATGTATTCTTACTTGAAACTAGCTGTCAGTGTGTTCCTACTTTGCAGACCAATGTGCATGTCAATGTGGACTGACATAGGTGAGTGACAAGCCTACAGGTATGTGACCAATGTAAGTGAGAGATCCCTGGACTGGAAACATCAGTACTGATATCTGTCTGTACCATGGGATGTGGATATTTGGAAGCTATGGTATGGGTATTTGATGAAGGCTTTACCAGGTGATACAAAGAACCAATCTGTGCCTCCTCCTGCCTTGTAGGGAGACTAATATGACCCTAACTTCTGTATCATGTGGTTTAGCATTGTGTGCCACTTTAGCAAACATCCTGATGTTATACTCAGTTATGCTATATGTGCTCTTTGCATGTGTACCAATATAGGTAGATGTAGCATGCAACAGTTTTTGAATCTGTCCATGTTAGAATCCTAATGTAATGAGTCTCCTGCTGATAGAGTGCACGTGTGATGTCCATTACATAGGTTGTACAATACAGAGGGACATACTGATAGCAGAGTTGCCATGAATAACAGTTGTACATGGCCGATAAATGACATATATACAGGACCTGTGGTCAAGGGTGATTTACTGTGAAATGTAAAACAAAATGCATGACTAATAACTAACACAAACATAAAATGAAGAGTGAAGGGTTCATTCATGGTGGCTGGAATCATGAGGGTAGCTGCTACACCATTAGGATACACAAGCCCAGTGTCCTTGCAAAAAAGGGAAAATTGAGTTTGATAATAGAACAGTCAACAGGGTGTATCTGTGGCACACAAGGGGAACAAGTCAGGAGAGGTTCACTTCCTGGCACTGGGTTTGGTCTTGGCATCTGCTCCTGCTGTATGTCTTGGTGGATGTCCACAATTGTGGGGGGTTCTTCAACTACAGAGGGTGGGGTGTCTGAGGCATGTCCTTCCTCTGGCAGGGCCTCAATTTCACTAGCAGCTGCAGATGTTGAAGGTCCTGAAGAGTCATTACTAGTGAAAGAGACATGATGTTGGGTTGCAGACCTACTCCGGTAGTGTTGATGTCCCTCAGCACCCAAGCAATATGCCACTGCTGCATGACTTCCTGGTGGTTGTCCCTCTACAGGTTTTATATTTCCCCCAACATGGTGATTACTTGGCCCATCATGCCTTGGGAATTTTGGTAGGCTCCCAAGACTTAGGAGATGGTTTCCTGGTCAGTATTGTCCCTTTGATACCCCATCCTCACAGCATCCCTCTCACACACCCTACCCTGATGTGCTTGTGTCCCTGGCACAGTATGCCCATTCCCAGTGGCTGGAGGACAATCATTGTCAAGGGTGGCAAGAGGGGACTCAGGTACCTGTATGGTGGGACACACAATGGATTGGAACACTGGATGGGGGATGAATGGTTGCCTGTATCGTAGATGCAACAAGGGTGGGAGGAGTGGATGCAGGTAGTGTGATGCTGACAGTTGTTGACTGACCAGATGTCCCTGATGGGCCAGGTTTGTCATCAATGTCCAGACATCCAGGGGTGTTGTCCTCACTGGGGCCTTCATCCAGATGGGTAGTGGCAGTCTCTCGTATCCTGTCCATGGTGACACTGGCAAGGGTGCCTGTGGGAAAAGTGGAACACAGAGTTCATTTTAAATTGGGTGTATCGTTGCAGTTGTGTGAGATGCAGACAGTGCCTTAACATGATCCCCAGTAATGACATTGACAGCTGCTGCACAGCATAACTTGGTCCACATAAAACTCTGTGACTTTAATTCTATAATCCATGTTTAGAGTTGTTAGACTAGGTTGGTAGTGATTGTACTGCTGATGCCATCTGAAGTTGTCTGATTATTGACATGGCTGTTCACCTCTGTTACCTAGTGAACTGTCTGTCATGATAGATAGCACAAATAGGAGCTGTACAATGCACATTAGTGTCATTGTAGGGGCACAGTATGCGAGTAAGCAATGGACACTAACCTGTATCTGGATGTACTGCATGTGCATCCACTCAGCCATCTGACTCTCCAGCCCAGATGAGTAAATTTCTAGCTTAGGAATCTTTGATCTGAGGCCGTTATGAATGGGCACTCAGCCATAGATGTGTTTTGATTAGGATGATAGTGTGAGTGAGCCATTGCATTGCTGTCATTGCTATATAGTCTCCCACACTAGGACATTCAAGATGGTTTAGATAGGAAGTTAGTTTAACATGTATGACATCTAATAGTTGGTGCACTCTCCAGGTTTTCACATTGATGAGATATTGCATTCTGGGAGTTGTAATGCTATAACTAGCCAGTACTTCACATGCCATTTCCAAGGGCTGTGGAGCCAGGTGAGTTTAGGGGACATGTGGCAGGCCAGAGAGGGATGTTCAGTGATTTGGACAGAGGCGTAGTAGCTGGTGTATTGATTGAGGTGGGATAAGTTGTTGAGGGAGCATGCAGTACCTGACAATTAAGTGACATGAATGTTGTGATGACTTACTCGACTTCACTCCCCCAGGTATTCCTGTCAGGCCCTCAGGATGCAGTATGTCCAAGACCTTCTCCTCCCAAGATGTGAAAGTAGGGGGAGGAGGTGGGGGCCCACCACCAGTTTTGCTTACACCAGCTGGTGCCTGGATGCCATGGACTGTACCTTCCCCCTGAGGTCGTTCCACCTCTTCCTGATGCCCTTCCTTGTGCATGGATAGCTGCCTACAGAATTGACCCAGTCGACTATTCTTTGCCACAACTCCATTTTCCTGGCTGTTGATGTTTGCTGGACCTGTGCTCTGAACAGATGTGGCTCTACGCTGACAATTTCTTCCACCATGACCCTCAGTTCCTCATCCATAAAACGTTGGTGTTTTTGTGGGGACATGGTAGTGGTGGTGAAGACCATGTGATTGTGTTCAAAGTGAAAGGCTGCAGAAAAAGGTAAATGGTGAGAAGTAGGTGCTGTGATGTGATGTGAGCGGGTGACAGTTGTTGTGGGTTATGTGCGGTAGGAAAATGTCTGTTGAGTATGTTGTGCAGTTATGTAATGTGTGTGTAGTGAAATGTTAATGGGTGCGTATTCTTACTTTTTGTATCTGTGCAATATGTAGGTTGTTTGTGGCTGTGTGTGGAGTTCTGGTTGCAAAGGATTGTAGGTCGTGAAGGGGTGTGCTTTATAGTGCAGTGTGTAGGTGTGTCGGAGCTATGGATGTGTGTCAGGTGTGGGGTATTCAAACTATCCAATGTTGTGTTGTGTTCAGCGTAAGTTGAGACTGCTGTGGTCCGCGCACCAATGGTTTTCCTCCATGGAAGAACTGCTGTCATGATTTGTGGATCGTAATCTGATGAAGAGACCGCCTCTTTTCCGTTCTCCAGTGCCCTGGTGGTTTCGGAAATGTGGCAATTTTTTTGGGCGGACTTCACAGTCTAACTCCTAATGCGGTGATCGGATGACCGCCAACATGGCAGTCTTTTGATAGCCACCACCGGGGCGGTCTTGCCAAAAGACCGCCAGACTCGTATTGAGGCCCTAAGAGCCAGACAGACCAGTGCATTCTGGACTGTCTGTAGTTTCCTCAATGCATATTGTAACAGGCCTGCATACAGGACAGGCCTTCACACACATGTAAGAAATGCACAACAAACAAAAGCGTGTGCCAACTACCATGTTTATTTGATTCTGAAAACACAGCTATTTATCAAACTTTTGTGTGTTGGGCAAGGCGGCCCCATACAGCCAATGATTTTGCAAGTTAAAATTAAAATTGTGTCCAAAGCTGAGAACCTCTGTTTTATCAGTGTTGCATTTGAGTTGGTTAATAGGCATCCAATAAAACATCGCTATCAGACAGGGTTTAATAGCATATAACAATAGCACATAATGATGAATGCTTCCCTGAAAATGCCTACAAATCCCTCTCCTCGACTTCAAATAATTTATCCACAAAACAAGGTGTAGGACAACAAAGATATTCACCAACATAGTAAAACAATTTGTTTTGTCTAGGTCTTACTTCTTTATGTTCTGTGTGATTGGTTGAAATTGTAATGTGTTTCAGCAGTTCATGGGTGTGTTGGAGTCCTTACTATTTACAACTTCACACCTTGCAGTAGCAGGTGTGTTGCATGTATTTGATGCTTTTTAGGAATATGTGTTTTAAAAAATTTGAAACAACGGTAAATGCTCTTTTTCTTAATTTTAATTTATCAAATAAAAAATTAAATACAGTTTAGACATTCAAAAATATTTTCCATTTATTTTCCAGTTTTTTCCCTATGTGGTGCTGGTATTATTTCTTGCCCTCAATGATTTCTAAGAGATTGTCTTCCTGTACCAGTGATTGGCAAGATATTGTTTTCTTGTACCGGGGTTTGGCCATATGTGGTGCTTGACTGACTCCACAGCTTGACTGAAGTAGATTCAAGACTATTTTGTAAGAATCACTACTGTAGCATAGATATGTGTAACTTTTGTGAACAGTAACTGTTTTTTTATTTTGGGTGTGCTTTAATTTTTGCATGCCACCCTTAAAACCATCCTTATATTTCCCTTAACCCCACCCATTGTTTCGAAACATAATTTATTGGGCTTTTCCATTTAATCTTATACAAGCAGGTGCCCACAATGGTCACATTTTACTTACGTTGCACATGTGTTTCTAGAATGTCAGTGTCACTTTAGATCACATTTTCCACACCAATTTACATTGAAGTACAATGCCAAAAATGAGAGAGGGGTCAGATCACAGTTCATGTTCACTTGCAAGTGACACCCACATATTGCTTTCTGCCTCTCCCTATCCAACAGCTGCTGGTAACCCCAGGGTCCCATATTCAGGGTCTCCTTCCATTTCCTTCAGATAATTGGAGCTCTTTGCTCTGTATTATGGGTTGGATCAAATCTTTTACACTGGTGTATCCTCAGATTTCCTAGATAATGCATTTAATATATTGTCCCATGTGTCCAGTCTAAGGTGTTTGGCTGTTTTTGAATCTACAGTATGCGGTGTGCTACCTCTGTTATCAGCCACTGGGTCACATCAAATCTCAATAATACATTTAAGGGAGTGCTGTGCGATTTCCAGCGCATTGCTATTCTGCAGTTGGCTAACACTTGTCAAAGGTCTATGAAGCCACTCTTGGACTTTCCCTTCCAGCTTTGTCGGAACACCCTCAACAGGCACACCCCAGAGGTTAGTGTCACTTAGGTATCTACAGCCTCAATAATCTATGTGTGACTGTAGTCTACCAAAACATGCATGTAATGGGGAAGTCCCACATCATGTGGTAGTGGTCTGCACTGGCTAAATGACATCTGGCCCAACTGATGAACACTAACAGGCATAAGGTAGACTCTGTGTAAAAAAAATGAATTGTATCAATTTGAAATAATGATATATGATGAGCTTAACTCACCTTCCAAAAACCATTCTCCAGATAGGGTGGGTCACAATTTCTTACGCTCGGGGACATACGAAGCTAGTCTGCTTTGAATTTACCAGCATATCCAACAGAGCTAAATAATCACAGTGAGTACAACTGTAAAATCTGTCTTGCTACTTGATCTTTGTCCTATCAAAACATTTCTTATGATCCTAAATACCATTGCTCCCATTTTCACTTCAGTGAGAAATGCTTCTTTAATGTCATTATCATTACCCTCCTGCTGGAATAAAACTTTAATTATTCCTTTATTAAAAAACGTTTCTGGACTCAACCATATTAAAAACTAGAGACACAAGTTGGTATTGCAATTTATGGCCAAAGCCACAGACAAAATGCAAATACACAGCTAACTACATATATTGAAGGAAATAATATTGTGGAAAAAATGAAGAGGTAGAATTTAAGCTTACACACAAACAGAAGGAGTGAGAGGAGTTGAGACCTTCCTAATACTTTGTCCCCCCCAATGATCATCACACAAAAAGCATAGGAAAAAACAAATTACCAGATTTTCTAGTTAGATGTGGTGTGCACTTTTGCAAGATAAAAAGCAGCATCCACAGTTTGTGGCATGCTTCATTATCTGACCTGTCTTTATCGGACAAATCTTGTGTCAGAATGGGCTTGACCAAAATAATTTTGGAGCTTTAAATATTACAAATGGAGATCAGAGATAACTCTATTCAAGAGTGCATGTAAAATCATCTTTAATTAACTGATTTAGTATTTAATTGATGGTTAAGCTGCCAAAATTACAAATTGAGTGTGGATGGTTAGAGGAAAGTGTTATCTTTCCATCCTGTAATTTCAGTCAAAATCTTTCAGTATGATGTCAAAGCCACGAAGGGGCAAGAGGCTCTTGCCAGGATTGTAAGATCCTCACTTAATATGTCCTATTTCACCTTTCAGTGAAATTCTAATTGTGAGTGGATAACCGAGATACATATTAAAACACAAGACATGCACAGATACTCTCTCGTACCCTGACAGGGTTTTTCTGAAATGAACACAGATACACATACTAATAGTTTATAAAAGTTAATAACATAAAATCTGTATGCAAGCACACTCAGTTATGCTCTTTAATTCATGGTAAAGCACTGCACTCAAGTGAGGAGGGCACCTTTAGCACCACAACCAAGGGCCAGGAGTAGATTTAGACCTCTTGGGGTTTGAGAACTCACTTTGGCTGGGTCCAGGTCCAGGTTCAAGCTGGTGGGAGTCTGTTAAGTCCCTCTTGCTCTGAACAGGAGGCCAGCAAACTAGCCCTTGGAGTCCCTCCTGGTAGTCCTGGGTGCAGATGTAGATGCAGAGCTCAACAGCAGGGCTGGTCTTTGAGGGTTCAAAGCAGGCTACAGGCAGCAAAGTGGACCTTCCGGGAACAGCAGCAGCCTGGCAGAGTGCGCAGTAGGTTACAGCAGTAGGCAGTTGCCCTAGGAGGCCTTCTGCAGGTCCGGTAGTGAACTGAAGAGAAGGTCTGAAGGTCCTCTTTTTATACCCTGGTGCCCTTCTCCTGAAAGGTGGGAGACTTTCTTGAAAGGTTCTAGTTCTTTGAATTTCCTTACTCGCCTGACCTGGCTCCAAGCTGGCTGCAGCGGACATAAAGGGTTGTTAGGCTTATTGTGAGAGACAGGACACAGCATAATCAGGTGCAGGTGGGGCTGTGCTCAGCTCCACCCCAATCCTGCCAGTTGTTAGCCCATTCAGGCACACCTAATCCCTCTATTGTGTGACTGTCTGGGAGGAATTCACAAAGTCTCTCAGCTACACCCAGTCATGACCCAAAACACAAAGAGATAAGGACAATGGCAACTTTCTAAAAATGGCATGTTTTAAATTGTAATGAAAAATTAAACTTTATCATTGAAGATGGTTTATAATTAAAATTCCATAGGACCTCCTCTCATTTAGGAATTGTAGCTTATGAGATGTAATAATGAATCCCAGTGGTAGGGCTCACAGTAGTGAAAAACAAATATGGGAGTTTTTCACTACCAGGACATGTAAAACTTAAAATTACATGGCCTATCGTTTAATTACAGAAAAAGCACAACAGAGTGAGAAAAAATGTATGTACCCGCTGAGTTTCCTGGGTGCACAAATATACCAACATAAGGAGATCGGGTATCCCGCTACTAGGTGTTACTAAAAGACCTGTCTCTATGTATACTATCCTTCCTTGTGATTCTTAAAAAGACCCCTCCCTACCAACCTAGTTGGTAGCATGCTTCATCACAGGGGCCCCACCTGAGATGCCTAGTGCATCAAGGATGTGCTACAACACCTGATTAAAGTTGAGCGGGTGGTTTTTCATGGTCAGTGCTCGAAAAAGAAGTGAATTAAAATTGTCTGCGAGGTACCCACTCATTTATGTAGTTTAATAATGATGCCCCAGGACAAGATTTTTACAAATGAAAGACGTATTAGGTGATGTAATGTGCTCCTACATCCTAACCTTCGGTCAACATGTTTCAGCCAATGTGTATAGATTGCCCAAGTGGCTCAAAAGGGCTTTCTTCAGGACCCTTTAATGCATGCCCACTAAGCCATGTATCTTTCTTCTATCTGTCACTTTCGGTTTTGTCTGCGGAACTCTCCTTTTGAGTACCTATTGGAAAGACAGTGAACAGAAGCAATTTGGGGCATATTTATACTCCGTTTGCGCCGAATGTGCGTCGTTTTTTTCGACGCAAATTCGGCGCAAAACTAACGCCATATTTATACTTTGGCGTTAGACGCGTCTAGCGCCAAAGTATGGGCAAATAGCGTCATTTTTTTGCGTGAACGCCTTCCTTGCGTTAATGAGATGCAAGGAAGGCGTTCCCGTCCCAAAAAATGACGGCGACGCAAATGCGTCGTATTTATACTCGCGGGCAAAAATCACGCCCGGGAGTGGTCGGGTCAAAAAACCCTGCATTTGCGCCACTTTTTAACGCCTGGGTCAGGGCAGGCGTTAAGGGACCTGTGGGCTCAAAATGAGCCCACAGCTGCCCTCCCATGCCCCAGGGACCCTCCCTGCCACCCTTGCCCACCCCAGGAGGACACCCAAGGATGGAGGGACCCACCCCAGGGACATTCAGGTAAGTTCAGGTAAGTATAAAAAAAAAATTTTTAATATTTTTTTTTGGGCATAGGGGGGCCTGATTTGTGCCCCCCTACATGCCACAATGCCCAATGACCATGCCCAGGGGACATAAGTCCCCTGGGCATGGCCATTGGGCAAGGGGGCATGACTCCTGTCTTTACTAAGACAGGAGTCATGTAAATGGCGTCTGGGCGTCGTTTAAAATGGCGCAAATCGGGTTAAGATGATTTTTTAGCGTCAACCTGACTTGCGCCATTTTTAAGACGCCCTAACGCCATTTTTCCCTACGCCGGCGCTGCCTGGTGTACGTGGTTTTTTTCCACGCACACCAGGCAGCGCCGGTCTGCTTGCGCCGGGTAACGCCATTCAATAAATACGGCGCCCGCATGGTGCTTCAGAATGGCGTTAGCCGGCGCTAATTTTTTTGACGCTAAACTGCGTTAGCGCAGTTTAGCGTCAAAAAGTATAAATACGGGCCTTTATCTTCTGTTAATACTGTGGCACCAAAATGGTTATTCATCCTTAGTCAAACAATATTCTGTGAGTCTCGTGCGCTTCTCGGAGACACCACCGTACAACCCCATGTATAGGAGTGGATGGTAAGGATTATGTACACATGCCAAGAAGTTGAAGTTATACCCTATTCACCGCTTCCATTTTGGCCTTCCTTTCATGCCCACCATGACAAACATTTGACTCAGAACACTCACATCAGTGGCGTTTCCAGGACATAATAAGCACCCTTGTTGTTTGCAAGCAAAAAGCATTCGCACCACTACTGTTTCCAGGATGTAATATGCACCCTCGCACAGTTGTTTGGAAGTGAGAAGTGCTCCTAGGTAGCCTTTAGAAAGTACATACTCTGCTTCAACTAGTTCACTGCTTCACAAAGGTTCCGGGGGGTGGGGCGTGCCGCGTAGTCAGACACTACGAAACAGGCCATAACGGTAAGATAGGCAATGTAGTTCATATTAGAAATAATGATGTCAAAGTGCTCAGCCTCCCCACCATGCTTACTTCTTCAAGGGTTGTCGCTGGCATCAGCACCTCATCGGGTCTCCAGGAGCATTGGAATTAATCTATGGGCCAATCCGCAGCCCCCTAAATACCCAGCTGAAACACGCTAAGTTGCCTTTGTGCCAGCATCCATGTTGGGGCGTGTCTGACGTATCACATGCATCATGTGACCACAAAATGACGTCAGTGAGAGAAAGACTACTACATATCTTCGTGGGGCCATATTGGAAACTGATCTGCAGTCAGTTACCTCAGTACTTAGAATATATTTCATGAATATCATCAACATTTTATCATGAAAATCAACAGTTTAACATTTAATGCTTCAAATGGGATAGATTCGGGACATACCATAATTATCATATAAATACTGAGGCAAGTTAGTAAAAAGACTACACTGTGTTTCAATCAACGCTGTGTGCAGCCACTAGTTCGAAGGGTAAAAAGACTATAGTGTGTTTTCATGAACGCGGTATTGAGCCATACTGGAATGTACTCATTTCGTAATCATGCTCCTAATGGGTAATGAGTAGGTCATTGTAATGGCACTACATACTGCCACTTCCTCTTTTTAACATGGTTGTCTTCGGAGTTAGAATTATGCCCTTATGTTAGCGAACACAATCGGGTAAAGAGTATTGGATAGAAAAATGGGAGTAACCTTTTTCCCCTTAACCTCATTTCCATATGTTTGTAGAGGTAGCGGTTCTGTCAACACCAGGACAGTGCGCGCTCTACGGGCATCTAGAATGCAAAAACCCAACACTCGTAAGATAAAGTAATTTATGCATTGTGATGATATGTTATTGTTTAACCTTTTGCATTGCAGAATTCCATCCAAAAGATTAATTTTTAAGGTGCTTATAAATACTGTACATTTACAATGTGTTGCTGCAGACATTCAGAGTGTGTTAGGGTGTGGTCCCTTTCCAGTGCCTTCTGGAGACTTTCCCTGCAACATGCCTGGGCGTGGTTCTAGGCTGAGCCAAGACACTATATAAAAGAGGCAGCCCAACTTCCAGTGCTCACTATTCAGAGGTCCCGGTGCAGAGCAGCAGCTTCTTCCTGAGCTCCTGTCACGGCGGCCTATTTGGATTTTCCAGTCTTCTGCACTCATCTCTCATTGGTGATCACTTTTCCAGGCGGTAAGACGGTGTTTGGACATTTCCCAACACCGTAATTGAGAATCTTCATATTCTTGATTTTAATTCTTAAATGAATAACAGATTACTTGTGCGCTGCCATTTTTTGACATTTGTATGGCGGTTTGCAAATAGGGAGGATGCGCAATTTATTCCATAAAGATCTGACTTCGTTATTACATTATTGTTCATTGCGCGCTGATATTTCTTGACATTTACATGATGTTTTACGAGTTGGCAAGACGTGCAACTCGTTTCATGAGCATTTAACTTTGTTGTTCATTGTGCGCTACCTTTTCTTGACATTTCCATGGTGGCATTCGAATCGGCGAAACACGCGATTCACTTCTCGTGTGTAATTCATGCTGTTCATTGTGCGCTACCATTTTCTGGCATTTACATGGTGGCATTCGAATCGGCAACACACGCGATTCTTTCCTTGAGTGTTTTTTCATGTTATTCATTGTGCGCTACCATTTCTTGGCTTTTGTATGGTGGCATTTGAATCGGCAAGACGCGCAATTCTTTCCTCGTGTATAAATAATGTAAGTTACTGTGCGCTACCATTCTAAGACATTTTCTTGGTAGCATTTCAAGTTGACACGTCGCGTGATTTATTCCTTGAATCTACGTTGTGTGATTTCATGGTGCACAAACCTTTATGGTGTTTAATACTCATATAAAAATCTGCAGTGTGCTCAATTTACTTCCCAATGATTTTTCTGAGATGAACACAACACAATACCAGAGTTCTAGATGTAATTCTGTGTGTTCCTGATATGTATTCCTAAAAGGAGATTCATATGGTTGTTTAGAAATTGCTCAGAGTGTTTCCTGATTATCATGCTAAAGAAAGTACTTGAATCTGAAAGTCCTATTTAACTTTTCCTGTTTCCTCCTCAGGTATTCGGTCACCTAAAGCCTAGTCAGTTTTAGGATTATTGTAGGGTTGTTCATGTTTTTCGGAAAAGACAAAGCTTAGAGTTGTAGCATGGTACTGATTTCATGAGATGTAATTTTGATGTTGTGTTTTAACCTTTTGCTTCCTACAGGTCTCCTTCCCAGCTGTTCCCGTCCTAATCCCCTTTTCCCCACTTGGACTCTCTTAGACTCTGTGATAAATCTAATCAGAGTATTGGAGCTGTCTTGTGGTGGAAGTGTTGGGAACGTGCACGGACCCCGAGGTTCTGGTGACTCTGACAGGTTCATATCTGGAATTTGCCCCACAGGATGTTATCATTCAGGCCCACCTTATGTGTGTAAAGGTGGTAAACACAACGTTGTTCTTTTTCAAACAATTTCTGCTCTAAGGTGTTCCTCACACCATCTAGTTGTTCTATAATCACCTCAATCACATGTCATTGGTGGTGTGTAGTAGTCTCAATAAATGATCAGTTAGCTTTGTAGTGTTTTGCTTACACCAGATGTTGCTCCAGTGTTCACAGATGCCTGTTTTCCCTTTTTTGGTGGTCATACAAGCCTAGCATAATTGGCATGAGCAGGTTATGATGTCACCGACATTGATAGTATTACAGTTGGTGTGTCTTTTCAGAATCCAGGTCTTTCCCGGTTCTAGCTCCAGTGCTTTTGTAGTGTTTGTCTGATGACAAACACTACAATTACCACAGGTGTAATGGCCTGTAATGTTGGGTAGACCTCGGTTGTCCGGTATAGTTGTCTTCAGTTCTGTATTCTTTTTAGGACAAGTTGTCACTAGACTATCTTTCAGACTTCTCGCCCTTTTGAAAAATAAAAGAGGCTTCTCTCAATTTAATATCCCTGTTCGTAGTATAGTACAATATTTATTGATCACTTTCTTCACCTGGTTGGAGATTGTACTGCAGGTGCTCACACATGTGAGGGGAATGGATGCTGTCTCAAAGGGCATATCTTCCAACAAGGCCTCCATATTCTGATTTTTAGCTCTTTTCTGGGCTGTTGAAATTACACATTCTGGATTTTTCAGGCCCGTACTTTTTTTGTTAGGGCTTCGACCTGATAGTTAAAATCTGCAAGGTTCATATAATTCCTCTGATCCCTTGAAAATTTTCCATAAGGAAGGTTCTCTCAGAGTGGTCCAGCATGAAAACTATCAAACCTATCTGTAGGGTTTTAGTACACAACTTTCCATCCACAGCAGTAATAGTGACATTCAAGAAGAATATGGAGTCAATGTCTACCATATGGGTGAGTTAGGATCACACATGTATATCCAAGACAAAAAAGGGGTGATAGGGTCTACCCCATCCCAGACGAACAGGATATCATCAGTGTACCGTTTCCACAGTACAATACTTTGCCTCAAATGGTTATTCTCACAAAGAATATCATGTTTTTCAAAATTGAAGACATGCAGCCCGCTACACTGTGTCAGGAATCCCCAAGCTGCCTCTTGCATTATCTGTCAGCATCCCCAGGGATTAGGGTTAAATCATATCTCTGTTCTTGGTTAAACCTTCATGTTTCTAAGTAAACATTATGTGCTGTGTTACACAAATGGTTTTATCAATGCTTGTTTTACCAATGCTTGTTTGCTAATGTTAGCAGGTGTAGACATGTGCTTCTAATTGGGTGTGGTGACTCATCCACATGTGGAATCTCAACTGCTTTCCTGATTGGTTATAAATAGCAGAGTGAAGCATGCCTCCCTGCTTGACTTTGTTTTGGTTCCTGATCTCAGCACCTGACTTGGCAGTCTAGCCCCTACTGTCATCCTCGTATTCAGGGCTTTTGAGGCAATTCTTTTCTTCGTTCCTGTACCAGCTGACACCAGGCATTCGTCCAGCACTCCGGAAAAGACTGCAGCTAAGTGACTAGTATTCTCCAGGGAGTTTGTTCTTTGAGCGTCACGCTTTCCTAGAACAGCTGGTGTATTTCAGACCTCCTATTTTAGCAGAGTGCTTATCTTAAAGAGACAAATGCATTTCTGAACATTCTACATTATTATTGTAGTTACTTGCCTAAACGTGCTTCAGGAAATCTGCTTGAGCTCAAGTACAACAAAAAGTGACAGTGCAATTTTGAAAGAGCATTTACGTGACTTTTCTTTCTCTAATAGCATAACTCTTGGATTTAAATTGTGTCATTCATGCCTGTGTTTCAGGTTTGCGGAATTTGCTTTTTGAAGGGTTTTTCACACACACAGTGAAACCAAACCAAACTGTGCCACCCTAACTGTTTGAACCCAGAGTGGACATTTGTATTTCTTGGGTTGTTTTTGTTCCTTTTAGTTTAACCCTATGCATGCAGGAAAGTTATATGTGATATAATTAATGCCCTTGTTTGTCTTTCTTGTGCATTACAGTTCTAATTGTAGTGTGCAACAGTGAATCTCTGTGAAGCCAGCCCTAGTGTGCCAGTACTTATTGTTATTTTACTTAGTTTAGGTTTTTTGGTAATGCAGTGTTAGTAATTGTGCCAACAGTTATTATTATCCAAGAAAAGTGCTGGAGCATCCCGGTGTTCTTCTACCGCTGCTGTGCCCATATCAGAAAGAGAGATTCAGTTTCAAGGAAGTTGAGTGCACTAACTCTACTATCACTCTGTCAACAATGACCTGCCCCCCGAAGATACAGGGTGCCTTGCTGGACCGGCAAGAGGTGGCAGTGGTTTGTCTCTTTCTCTTCCATTTCCCATTTCCTTTTGGGACATCTGCCGGGGTTTCTGTATCCACCAGGAAGTGCCAAGAGGTGCTCCAGGAGGTCGGGGGGCATACCATTGCCCCTGCAGACATCCTGCTTTTCGAGTGGCCCCCCTCGACACATTGGGGGTGGATGTTCTCCCCACTGAAGTGCCAAAGGTTTATAAAAAGATAGTATCTTCATATTCAAAATAGATTTGTGTTAGTGCCAAACGTGCACAATCTAAGATAAATATTTTTGGGGTCAAGTAAGCCCAGTTGATCCAAAGCTACCTGAAGGACCCATAAGGTATCTTCCTGCGGTAGGCTTATGTAGAGGCTCTCTACTTCTTGACAAAGCAACACCTGTCTTCCTGCATCAAAGTTGATGTCCTTTAGTAGACTGAGTAGGTCTTTAGTGTTCTTCAAATAAGTGGATTTTTTTTGTACCAGTGGTCTAAAGAAAAAATCACAGAACCAGGATAAGGGTTCCAATAAGGAACTTATCCCTGACACTATCAGGCATCCTGGTGTAGGTGTCCTGTTCTTGTGAAGTATAAATAAGGTGTCTTTGGTTTAGGCTTTAGGAGGAGCTCTGCCTCTTTCATTGTGAGCCAACTGTTTGCTTCTGCTGTTTCTACCAATTATGTTATCTCCCTATTCAAATGTTGTGTGGGGTCTGTTGGAGGTATGTTGTAGTTCTTTTGATCATTAAGAGACAATGACACTCGGTGTCATAGTGATGCTTATTTTGTTCCACCACACCTCCCCCCTTTCCAGAGGGTTTAATGATAATTCTACTTTCTGTGTTATGTTTCTTCAGTGCCATAGTTTCTTCCTTTGACATATTTAGAAGATTTCCCAATCCCTATACTGTATGTCTTCCACTCCGTTGAACATTGTTTGTTCAAACGCCTGTACCTCGATGGGGATTAAGTTCAAGGATGGCTTATAGGTAGATTTGACCCTTAAACTGGTATCAAATCTTTCTGTAATATCATATTATTTCTTTAAAACAAATGCCTTTAACTTCAGTTTCCTGAAGAGTTCTGCAAGTTCACAATGCAGTTGGAACTTGTCTACATGTGCTGTTGTGACAAAATCTAACCTTTTCTGTAGAACTCTCTGCTGTGCTTCCGCAACGGATACTGCTGTTATGATGTTTAAGGGGTCAAACAGCCCGGAAATAAGCTAAAAATCAGAATAGGGAAGCCTTGCTAGAAGGTATGCCCTGTGAGACAGCATCCTTTCTCCTCATGCATGTGACCACCAACAGAACAATCTCCTTATGTTGCTGTCTTTTAATTACACAGCACCTTGCCCTATGAGCTACGTAGGGCCAACCTTAAAGGTGACTTGTATGTAATAAAAAGGGACTTTAAGGCTTGACAAAGGGGTTTAAATGCCAAGTTGACATGGCAGTGGAGCACTGCATTCAGATTGCAGTTACAGGCCGGGGACAAGTTTTGTAGTGCTACTTAATTGGGTGGTACAATAAGTGCTGCTGTTCCAGTGGTAGCATTGAATTTACAGGCCCTGGGTTTATGAAATCCCACTCTACAAGGAACTTATAAGTAAATTAAATATGCCAATTGGCTATAAACCAATTTGACCATGTTTTAAAAAATAAAAACCTCCTCATCCCCACATATCCCAGCAATCCAGGTTGCTGGGATATATCAGGCTGAGAAGGTTTTAATTTTTTATTTTTTATCTTTATGTTTTAGGTTTTGTGTGTAGTTTGTAGTATTGGTCTATGTAAATGGTGGACCATATAGCTTGTGACGGTGATGTTTGTTTAAGTGTTTATAGATTCTTAAATACATATGATAATTGCTGCTTTCATTAAATGTAAGCCCTGCTCTGGTAGCATTACATGCATAGCACACTGGCACAGAATGGTCGATTCATTCTTTTACTAGAAATGGCACAATATGTGCTTTATTTTATACTACACAAATAACTAGAAATGCATTATTTGTTTTTAGGTTTTAACGTATTTAGAATTCAATTTGTGTGAAACATTAGGATTTTTCTTTGTTTAATATTAGGTAGGCGCTGAATGTGGTTTAAGATTTTTGCACTATGTATTTAATAATACTAATTGGCTATCCTGAAAGTTATGAAATATGCAATTTACCAGGCTAATAATAATGAGGTTTGAACATTCATGGATGCCTGCTGCTGAAGGCTTTTTTTATGTCTATTGTGGATGTTTGTAAATAATGTTTATGGTTGGGGGGGTCACAAACTAGAGAAAGGCTCAGGTAAGCTGAAACACATTGGTGCGGCCTTCGTGCTGCTTATAAACAAACTTTGAATGCAGAGCTGCCATGGAGTGCCCGATATGTGTGTGTTTATACATATATAAAATTTAAATTAATTAAATTTAAAAATCTTAAATGATTTTAACAGTATTTCATAAATCCCTGCATCCATTATTTTCTGTGTCTTGCAATACCTGTAAATGTGTGGAGCTAGACATACTCCAAGAGTAGATGTGAACTACTGTTTTGTGACTTTGGAAAGTAATAACTTTGTAAGTAAAGTTTCTGGATATCAATGGCCTTACTCTTTTTTGAGTAGGTGTTTGTATTAACATGCCGCTCCCTAAACCCCTCTCTACTCCTTCTTAACCCCCTTGTCACCGCCTCCTTAACCCCCTTCTTAAATTTCACTAAACCCCTCCTATTTAGTTGTAAGTATTCCCTATTTTTCAGGCTCTCCCCCTCGTTCCCTATATTTACTAAAAATGCACACCTACATGTAAGGAGATTACTGCAACATTGGTGAAGATTTCTGCATAGAAAAGATAGAAGTGGCAGAGGTCTCCATATGTAGGTTTGTGACTAGCTTTTTGTAGTATGTGAGTAGTACCACTGTAGTACATTACATGCCACAAAATGCAGTTTGTGATCAGGACCCTCTACAGGATAAACATGAAATTCCATTATATCAGCGATTTAAAGTTTATAATGGCTGCACCTGATTCACCAATGCACTTGGAATGAGGGCTGTGGTCTTAAAATAATTATAAATAATTTTAATTTTATCTTTTTATAAGATGGCAGGGGGCATAGATTGCAGCAAAACAATGGCGATTATCTATGTTGACTTCTATAAAACTACCACTACAATTCCAGAAAGAAGACTTCTGTAACTTTTCAGGAAGATAACCAGTGCAAAACATCAATTTCTGATGGAACTATATAGGGTAATGTGTGGGCTGCTCTGAATAAAATCTCATACATCCTATTTAAGATAGAAGATATTGTTAACCCTGGAATAAATCCATTTTGATCAGAAGGATTCAAAGTTCCCATTGGGGCCACATGTCTTCTACCATGTCCATTCTTTTAAGGTCTGTGAGATTCAAACTTACATCATCTCTGACTTTACCTACCCAAAAAATTACAAGTGTCATTTTTGTGGTTAGAATTGCACCAAGTTGTGTGGCTTCTTTAAACAGCAATCAGTGCAGGTCATTTTGTTATTAGGGGTGGGCGGTGAGGTCCGTTCCGCTGGCAGAGTTCATGGAGTTTTGACACTCCGCGCTCCAAGTGGAGCACAGAGTTCAGCCAAAATATCTCTGCCAGCTGCTGAATGAGCGGAATTCACTGGCATGCCCCTCACCCAACCCTAGTCTACTCGAGGCACTCCAAAGATCTCTCACTACATTTTTTTCACCCCTTTGTCGATCTAATGTACCGTAAACTAGAAGAAAATAATAAAAATATAAGGTTTGGAAAGTAGAATTTTTTTGCTGCTGAAACAATGGTCTGCGTCTCTGTGTCTGTTCCTTAAATCGTATCTATGCAGTGTCTGTAGGGCCGCTTTCACCCACGCTTTGAAATTGTTTCTTCATACTCAGGGCTCCATTTGCATACTGTGCAGCAGCTGAGGCAGTGGGATGTGCTCAAAACTGGAGTCTGATTGGCAGGCAACTTCCAAAGAAGGGTGTTGTCTCACTGCGTCATCGTCCTCTGTGACAGAATCATTATTTCACTCCATGCTGTAGCATGGTAACCCTACTTTTCTTGCAAACCTCTGCATTAAGCAGCAGGGGTCCTTTGAGAACATACGTTTCCTGCAGGGCTGAAGCCATGAATCAGTGGCTTGAATAAAAACAGTGGTGAATAAGGCTGTCTACCATGGAGCCAATCTCTAGAGCAGCTTGGAACGAAAAGCCCCCCACATGAGCTATAAAAGAGAGTTGTGCATTTCTGAAATGGAGCAGGTCATCTTGTCATCTCACAGTAGGTGATGCTCGTCTGTAGCTTAATTACACAGCTTCCTCGCTAATTTCTCTTTTAATTTTTTTATTTCTTCCACTCTTCTTTCCTTTCTTACAAAATAAATTTAAAAAATGACAATAACATCAAATTACATGTGGCCCATAACTTTCCAAAGGAAAACTGAAATGCTGGCTGCACTTTACACTCAGCCCAAAATGAAGACACCATTTGCCCTACAACAGCCAATGGGACCCCTACCTAAGGCTTTACTTTCTTCCAGTTGGTGTCAAGCTGCTGATGCTGGCTGCTGCTGCTAAGTGGCTGCACTGGTGGCAGCTCTGTTTCCAGGCCTCCCTCTTTTCATTGTCCTCAGCAGCCTGGTAGGAGGGGGCATAGGGAAGCAGAGAGTCAGGCTGCTGGCATAGGTGACCCTGAAACCAGAAAGCATTCAGACCCTCATCTTGGTTTCTCTTCTATGGGCACGGAGGGTGTGGGCACTGGGTCTGGACATTATTTGCATATGGGGGTTGGCTATGGTCAGGAAAAAAGGAAACTTGCAATCAGAGCTCCACGGAAAAGAACCTGTCTCCCTAGACTCTCTGAGAAACTAAGTGGTGTTATGGGGTGTGGTGCTGAGGCCAGCAGGGAGAGCTGGAGAACGGGTGAGCATCAGCTGCTGAGTGGTAGTCCAGAAGCCCATGCCAGATAGAGATATGTGTGGCCTGAGAGAGTGTCTTAGAGCCCAGTGGGAATCAAGGGTAGGCACTTTGTGAAAATGTCAGGCTGCTAGCTTTGAGCTGGTTTGCTGCATGCTGCTAGTACTGGACCCTAAGGAATGGATGGTCTTAGGCTGTGTCAAGTGCAAAAGAAGCAAGTGCCAGGCTGCTGCAAGACAGGGGATGTGTGTTACGTTGCAGAGATTAATCCAACAACCAAAGTAGGTGGTAATGTAGTTTATTAAGATTTGGTTCCTA
Source organism: Pleurodeles waltl (assembly GCF_031143425.1). Lineage (NCBI taxonomy): Eukaryota > Metazoa > Chordata > Amphibia > Caudata > Salamandridae > Pleurodeles > Pleurodeles waltl. Next base: position 828,877,193 of record NC_090443.1, on the reverse strand, counting down.
CAGCCGGAGCGTGGCTATCCCTCAGCCAGTCTGCTGCCATCTGACATCCCTGGAATGCTGGCTCTGCTACTGGAGCTTAGAACCCCATAGTGCTCTAAGTTCCAGGTAGATACACATGGCAAAGCTAGTAAGCTCATAACATATCTTCTTTCCTTATATACAGTAAATAAAAACACATTTCTTACATCAAAAGATAATAATACACTTAAAATAGACCTTGCTAGAAGGAAAACCAAAATGCAATTCATAGTATCTTAACAAACATATTCTTCTAAGTATGAGGGAGGATGACGACTTCTGCTTCTTGAAACCTCTCCCAATTGGTTTGAACGAGAAGTGGATGAGAAAAGAGTTCCCACACTCACATCCCCTCTATCCCGTTCACCTATACCAATGTTCTCAGACCTCTGCATGGGACAGCACAATTCATCATCAGACATCATCATGTAAGTATTGCTCTCCTGTCTTTCCCTATTTACAACAACTTGACCTCCTCTTTGATACAAGGTCACATGCCTATTATTCCATCTCTCTCCATTATCTAATACCACAAAGAAGCGATGAACCCCCTGAACTTTGTGCAGACTTTTAAATTTCATAACACCTCTCCCCTTCTGACCACACCGAACCTTCACCCAATCACCCACTCTTATACGTTCTGGAATTGCCACTTCTTTCACTCAATTCCACCTTTGGGACTTTACTTTTGACTGCACTAATACTTCTTTAATCCAAGCTGGAACTAATTTTGTCCCCGGTAGCCTTCCACGCATCATCTCAAATGGCATTTTTCCTGTGACTCCATGATCACTTTCTCTATACCCCCCATACCATCTCTGTTACCATTTTCTCAACATCTTGCCCTCCAAATACTGCCATTTGAATTGTCCCTTTGACCATTCTATTCGCCCTCGAAACCATTCCATTCCTTTGTAGGTTATATAATGAAGTGCGATTGTGTTTGACTCCCAAAGAGTCCAAGAATGTTCTCATCTCATGTGAAGTCAATTGTGTGCCATTATCCTTCATAATGATTGATAAAACTTCCTCCTCACTAAATATAGTTTTCAACCCAGCTATAGTCGCTGTAGTGGTGATCTCTCTCATTAATCTAACTATCAACCATTTGGTATTAACATCAATTACTACCATGGCATATTTCAAATCCATTCTCACGTCGCTAATGGGTCAAATAAGATCCAAACACAAAGAGTACCAAGGCTTCCCTGGATCTGAAATTTGTCCTATGTCAGCTTGATTGCCCACTCTTAACAGCTTCTCACCTTCCTTACATATTACATATTTCTCCACCCACTCTTCTAACTGGTCATTCATTCCAGGCCACCACCAATCTGCCCTCAACCGTTTCTTAGTTTAGGTTTGTCCCAATTGACCTTCTTATGCTGTCCTTATCAATTTAGGTCTCAAACCAGAGGGAGGAACAACTTTCGCTCCTCTCATTATCACAACATCATTACAAATCGAAAATTCATCTATTATTTTGACATACAGTCTTATAGGTGTAGACACAGTGCTCTCTCTCCTGTTCCTTAACAATATTGAGCGTTTAATTTCTTTTAAAGTAGAATCTTCCTCCAGTTCATTGATCCACTCTTGTTCAGTAATGGCACATGCTCCTTCAACATCCATCACATCCTGTACTGAAGCGACTGCCCCTTCTGCTTCTTGAGCTCTGACAGCAGAACCATCCACCTCTTCCCAATTAAAGGACATCATAGATAAACAATCAGCCTGACAATTCTTCCAACCATGAATATGTTCTATTGTGTAAAAATATTCTTGCAGACGAGCTGAAAGTCTTGCTAATCTCGCAGATCTATTAACAGCCCCTCCCCGAAAAAGAATTTTAACTAAGGGCTTGTAATCTGTTCTTATAAAGAAACTTAGTTCCCCACAAATATGTCCTAAGATATTCTACTCCCCACGCTGCTGCAAGAGCTTCTCTCTCAATTACTCTGTAATTCCTTTCTGAGACAGTCAGTGTCCTAGAGACAAACGTCACTGTTCTTTTTTCCCATAATTTTGTGATAAAACCATCCCCACCCCTGTGGCACTAGCATCTACTGTAAGAATTGGTATAGATTTTGTATCAAATGATGTCAAGATACCAGCATTACAAATCTCTTTATGTGGTCAAAACATTACTGCTGTTCCTTCTCCAAACAAAATTGGTTCCTTTCTTCAATAGCAATCTCAAACATGTAGTCTTATCTGAAAACATTTGAACACATTTTGAATAGTATTCGTTCGTTCGTTAGCTTTATTTCGGTAAAAATAAATACCATAAAAGCACGCCATAATTCACAGTTTTACAAAGTAGCAGGTTATATACAGAAAATTTCGAACATAAGAGGTTGGACTACATAAGAAAATGTTAAACATGAAAAACAAATTCCTTCTGGAAGTTCGAACCATGTTATAAAATCATATAATGGTGCAAAATTTTGTATGTTAGGCATCAAGATTCAAATACAAGCCTAACCGAACATATCACAAAAAGGAACATTTCTATTTAAAAATATAAGAATATCTATGCATAAAAGAAGTTTTTAAACAATAAAAGTGTATATATTAGACATAAAAAAAAAAATCCTTTAAAAGATTCAAACCATATTATAAGATCGCATAAGAATGCAAAGTTTCGCGTGATAAATGTCGAAAATCAGATACAGGCTTGGCCAGTCATATCATATATAATTAGACATTTCTATTTAAAAAAAAATATATATATAAAGAATGTCTAGACATAAAAAAACTTTGAGCGATAAAAGGTAGTAGGTGCCTGCATTAAAATTCACAGGTGAGTTCATCAACAGCCGCTCCCCACGTCTATGGTCGAGTTTACCTCTATTTTTTTAAGCATGTTCAATCTACAGTGCCAGATGGAGTCTAAGTATTTTGCCAAACAGCAAGCCACTAGAACGGATGGGTCAGATTTAAAAGTTCTCAAGGCCAGTGGACAGTTCTTAAAACCCATTTTCCTACACAAGGGGATAATCCAACGAACTCTCTGGTTTTGATATGCAGGACATTGAAAAAGAACATGGGTTATAGATTCTTCCCTGGCACAACCCATTGGGCACATCTTCGAAGTGCAGCTAGTATTGGCCCATTTGTGTGTTAGAATGCGCAGAGGGAGAGAGCCTATCCTAAATCTAATATACAATGCACGTGCACGTGGAGAGAGAACTATGTCCATATATTGCGCGGATTCATAATGGCATTTTATTTGTAGGAAACTGCCCGTCATGGATGATGGTGAAACATCAGTCAATTGTGAAAGATGCATATGGAGCCAAAACGCATCCTTCAGTGTCTGTGTTGCATTTTTTGGAATAGATAGCGGATCCTTCCAGTAAGACCCCAAGCCAAGTAGTGTGAAAATCCCTTCTACATACACACACCACTTGATTTTTGGACTGGTATTATTGGCCATCAGGTTAACTAGCCCACATCTGTAGGGAATAAGAGAGTCTAATGACCATAGACAGATCCAAAACAACAAGGGCCTGAGCGCTGCAATCTGGCAAATGGGAGGCAAACTTAGGTCCATTTGAATGGGGAGCATTGGGGTACTGGAAGGAACTCTTAGCAGGGACCTTAAAAAGGAGTTTTCCACCTTTGTCAAATCATCTAGATTACAGTGGCCCCCCAGCTCGGCTCCATAAAGGGCTCCCCCCCTTGCTTGTAATTTGTAGATTTCAATTGCGGGTGTCACGGCAAAGCTAGGAGATCTAGCTGCAAATCTTACAATACCGCTCGTCCATTGTTTCAAACGGAAATTTGCTTTCTGAAGATGAGAATGCCATTTGTGCAAATCTTCTAGTTTCAGGCCTAGATATTCAAAATCGCCAACTCTTTCCAATGCGGCGCCCTCTAAATAAATGGGGCGCAGCATCCTACCTTTTTTATCCCCAAACACCATACACTTAGTTTTTGATCGATTGATTTCCAGGCCGTGATCATTACAAAAGGTCATGAATCTCGAAAGCAGGGTTGTGAGACCTGTGGCTGTTTGGGATATCAACAAGGTGTCATCAGCAAATAGGAGGCAGGGGATCTTCTGCCCTCCTATTTTGGGGGCGTCATTGGAGCACTCCATAAGATACGGAATGCATGCATTTATGAAAAGGAGGAATAGGTTAGGGGCGAGTACACAGCCTTGCCTCACACCACGAGCAGTGGGAAATTTTTCAGTTAGTTCACCTTGCTGACCCCATCTGATTCTACCGTAGTTTCCAGTATAGAGATCGCTAATGATATTTAAAATCGGGCAAGGGACTCCCATTTTAGACAAGACCTCCCACAGTTTATTGCGGGGTACCAAATCGAAAGCTGATTTTAGGTCAACAAATGCTACAAATAGGTGGCCTGAATTCACATCAACAACTTTCCATTTAATAGAAATAAAGCGGAATATCTGGTCTATTGTGCTGATTTTTTCTCTGAAGCCCGCTTGGAGGTGGTTTAAGATTTGGTTTTCCACTATCCATTTACTCAGCCTACTCAACAATTGATGGCAGAATATTTTTTGGAGATTGTCAAGGAGGCTGATGGGTCTGTAGTTTCCCGGGGAATTCCTCTCTCCTTTCTTATAGATAGGCACAATAATTGCCTCTTTCCATGAGTCCGGGTAGGATCTGGTAGTCAAAATGGCATTAGAGAGCCTATTGATATATGGGCTCCAGGTGTTCAGGTCTGCTTTAAACATATTGGAAGGGATCCCATCCGACCCATGGGCCTTCGCTGCTTTTTGAGCTGTGATGGCCTGCGCAGTTTCGTTCGATGTAAAGAAAGGCAAAGAAGGCGCGGGCGAATTAGATATTGTCAACTGTCCCAAATTTGGGGCATCGAGGACCAATGGAGAGCCGTACAGTTCTTTAAAATGGGAAAGCCAGGCATCAGGAGTAATATGAGCCTCCAAATAAGGGGCTCGGTTCTGATCACTGCGAGATACCAAAAGCCAAAATCGTTTGGAGTTGTGCGCCCTAGCTGCCTCAAATAGATCACTCCAGGGCTCCTCTTCATGCTCATGTTTGCTCTTATTACATATGAAAGCATAATTACGTCTAGCATTAATGATGCCTAGTCTGTCCTTTGTCCTTAAAACACTAACCAGGGTGTTTTTAGCCTCTCTACACCTCTTGTTGAATCATTTGGAGCAGGGTTGGGGGCGAGAGTCAGTCAACGGCTTTGGACGTTTAGAAAACAGCTCTTTCAGGGTAGTAAAGAGGTCCAAATGGAGGGACGTAACTTCAATTGGAGAAAAGGTAAGACTATGGTCAAATAACTGGTGAGAAGAAATTAAAACACACAGTTTTTCTCGGAGCTTGTTCGATTTCTCAAAAGAGTCCCATCTTACCGTGCGCCTATTGCTAGACAACTCCATAACAGCAGGCAAAGCAGAAGGAAATACGGCTCCTGCTAAAAGAGGTCTCTTGTACGTAATCTGTAGAGGGGCATGATCGCTAGTGTGTGGGTTGCCCACTTCCACATCTAGTATGTAGTGCCAGACTCTTAAATCAAAGAAAATGTAATCTAGTTTACTACTCTAAGAACCCCTAAAAAAGGTTGGTCTTGCGGGGGTGTCTGCTGGGAAACGGCCATTGCTAAGACGGAGACCATGTGATATCATAAGATCTGATACCTGCGTTGCCCTAGCGCAAGGTTTGTATGAGTTTTGCTGGGTGGAATGGGGAGGAATGTTCCATACACTATCTTCAGGTTGCATGACCTCTATAAGATCTAAATTGAATTCAAGTTGGACATTAAAATCCCCTGCTATTATAATATAATATTTAAGACGAAAGTCTGAGATTAGAGTATTTAATAGCTCAATAACAGTAGAGCAATTGTTAGAGGGTCCCGGCCTGCTGTAAATGTTTATACAGAGAACGGGGGGGCCTGAGATTGGTTGGATAGCAATAGCCAGAATGTCATGGGAGTCCACATATATCTCCTTTATTCCTCCCACCTCTGACGATTTTACCCAACTACATAAGCCCCCTACTGCCCTACCTGCTAAAGACGGCATAGCCGGTTTAAAAAAAGAACTAAACCCCTGTCTATATGTGCAATTTTTGGCCCATGTTTCCTGGAACATACATACATTAAAATTTTCAACAAATGTCCCCCACTCAATGTCTGCAAGTTTGCCATTGATGCCAGCCACATTCCAGGACAAAAGTTTTGCTGGTGTCTGGGCAATAGAGCAGCTTGGTTTCACGAGAATGTCGTCTGGAAAGTTGCTGCCAATAAGCTTCTCCATACGCGGATTTGTAAATTTGTTAATATTAACAAGTTGTGAACCCAAAGGGGAAGCAACACCTGGACTAAGTGGATAGAGTGGCGAACCTGTAGCCCGTCGGCCTGAGCTAGAAATGGAGACGCAGGGATTAGTAGAATATAGTCAATCGATGTCGGAGGTGGCCCCCTGGAGATCGAAATCAGGTGCTAATTGGCCACTAAAAGTAGGACCGGAGCTGGTCATTGGGGCATGGTCAGATGGTACACCTTTTGAGGCCTGAGGGCCTGATGGCCTGAAATCTCGATGGTCTATAGAACAGCTCGAGACCCAGTTGGCTGTTCTAGGGAGGAAGTTCGGCTTCATATGACCATCGGTGGGTCGACTGGCGCTGAGAAAGATGGCAGATGACTTCCTATTTCTATTGCGTGCTTCCATATCTAGGAGACCTGTTACCAAATGGGAGTTTTTGAAATTGAGTTTTATAAAGTCTCGACAACCTGGAAGACCATTCGCTCGTTCGGCAGATAAAATGTCGTCGTGGATGACTGAGCCACAACCTCTAACGTGTCTCAGCCAGTGCGAGGACTTATTGGCTAGTAAGGCTTTATCTTCTCGTGTATTTGGGGGCAGAGGTGGAACATTACACATATATATATAATTGTTCTTAGTTGGGTTAAAATTTTGGCGGGAAGCTTTAGTAGTGTTCCATTTAAGAGGAACATTAAAAGAAAGAGGAATATTACGTTCAGAAGAGGACATGTTCTGACTATAAGAATGCTACCCTTCCATAAAGGCTGCTGCGCTTAATGGCGGTGGCAGAAGCTCAGTTGAAGAAACAATTTTTACATGTGAGTGGTTGGATGTTGTAGAGTTTGGCTTGCACTCGCCAATAGGGAGGAGAATTTTACCTTTGAGAAGAGTAGTGATTTCAAACAGTAAGGATTTCAGCTCACCTATTTCACTCTTAAGGCTAACCACCAATGCTGGCAAGTCATTTAGTAAAGGAACACTCTGCGTATGTGGCAAAATCGTAGAGATTGATAAAGGATTTTCCAGAACTTGGGGGGCCAGAGAGGAAAAACGGTTAGAACAAGGAATTGTGAAATGTGTAACATTGTCGTTTAGTACTTCAGGATCAAGATGAGATACAGATGGAGAAGAAGAACTGCCAGTGTTAGTAGGGCATTGGGGGGCTGGCGCCTGATGAAATGAAGTAACAGTTTGCGATTTGGGAGTAGTATGCGAACTTGGAGTCAAGAACGGGATGAGGGTACCAGATTTCGTCTCCTTTCGCCTGGTCCTCTCCTTATTGTTTAAAATCCGTTCAACTTCTTCGATCAAATCATCTATTTCCTTAGCAACACAGTTAGTATGTGGTAATGTGGCCTTATTGGTTTTGAGTATTTTAGATTTTGCAGAACCCAGTACAGGGCTACCTTTCGCCTTACGCTTCCTCATTGAAGATTAAAGCTACAGAAACAGTGTGAAAAGGAGTTTTAAAAGTGCTTCCCAGCACGAGATAGACTAGTAGCGTACCTTAGGGCCCAGAGGGGGGCCCAGCCCAGCCTCCTTCGGTCTCTGACGGGCACGGACGGGCCCGCCCTTGGCCCGGGCTTTGCCCGGGCGCGTCCCGCGCATCGGTGTTGCGCAGTGCGCTTTATAGCGCCCGCGATTGAAAACAAGTGGCCCTAGGTGAAGAGGAGCCGGCAGCGGCAAGAGGGAGCCTGGGACTTGGAGTCCCACCAGGCTCGTTTGTCAGCAGCCAAAGGAGTGTTGCGCGGTGCGCTTTATAGCGCCCGTGATTGAAAACAAGTGGCCCCAGGTGAAGAGGAGCCGGCAGCGGCGAGAGTGAGCCTGGGACTTGGAGTCCCACCAGGCTCGTTTGTAGTATTCAATTAGACCCAGAAAGATCACAAATTAGCCTTATCTTCAGGTGATGAGGCAATTCTTGTTGCATCCAATACATTTTCCTTAGGCTTCATACCATCCGCTGTGATACTATATCCTAAATACTCTACCTGGTCTACCAGAAATGTGCATTTATCACAACGAAGGGACAGGCCAGCTTCACTTAACCTATGAAGAGCTTATCTGAGTACCATGTTATGTTTGTGATAGTATCACCAAAAAACAGAATATCATTCTCGAAATACAGAATGTTGTTCATTCCCCTGAAGACTTCGCTCATCATTCTTTGAAACACACTCACTGCTGAACATAAACCAAATGACATGCGAGTGAACTAGAAAGTACCTTCCATTGTGATAAAAGCCGTTAAAGGTTTAGAATCACCTTGCAATCTGATTTGATGATATGCATTTTTCAAGTCTAATTTAGAGAAGAACTTCCCTCCACCCAAAGTTAGTATTAATTCATTTATGTTCGGCAGTGGGTACTGTCCACCATCACATTCTGGTTTAAAGATCTAAGGTCAACACAAAACCTGTATTTTCCATCAGACTTTTCAGTAATTACTACTGGTGATATCCATTGTGATGCTTCTATTGGTTCAATCACCCCATTAGATATCGTGTCTTCCAACATTTCCTGCAACCCGAGCAACCAAAGGTGTTCTTTGTACTTTATGTTGTACAGGTATGGCACCTAGTTTGAGCACTATCTTATGGACATATCCTTTCAAATATCCCAGGTTTCCCAAAACACTTCCCGTGCTTATTCTAAAATGTCCGTCAAATTAATGTCCTCGACCACCATCACTTGGTTGTGTGCCCTTGGGTTCACCACTATGTTGAGGTCATATTGATGCATCCAACCCAATATCGGTGGACCATCCTTGGCCAGATATAGTTTCCCCCATATTTCTCTTCCCTCAGATTCTATTGTTGTTTCCATGAATCCTACCAACTCAATTCTTTCCCCCTGATACTCTCCTGGATTGATATCTTTTGGGGACAATTTTACATTGGCCCAAAGTTTAGTAAACATTTCTCAGGGAATAATCATAAACATAGAACCAGAGTCTGCTTCTACAGTTTTCCCACTGATCACAAACCTAGCCATCTGTCTTTTCTTTTGGCCCTGTCCAGTTTCTGTGCTTTCTACACAAAGAATTCTTTCACTTTTTTCTGATTTTATAAGTTCATCATGGCTATTCTGCTTCTGTTTTCCTGTTTGCAAACAACCGCAAAATGTCCCTGTCATCCACACTTTCTACAGGTTTTATTTATGGCTATACATTTGTGATACTCTGCAGTGTGAAATCTACTACCACACCAATAACATGACTTTGGCTGGTGTTTGAATGGTGGCACACTGCTGCTAGATTTTATTACTGCTCCAAAATCTAAAGTAATTTTACCTTTAATAGTGCCCCCATCATTGCTTCCCTTCTCTATTTCTTTCATATACAGTTCGGATTGCTCCACAACTTTAGCAATATCAATTGCATGTTTAAGCGCAGGATTCTTGCTTGCCCAGAGTTGTTCTTGAATTTTCCTGCTCTTACAATGTACTATGAGCTGGTCACGAACTTACTCATCAGTCATTACACCAAATTTACACAAAGATAATTTCCTCAACTTTAAGACAAAGTCATCAATGGTCTCCCCCTCACTCTGAGAGTGGGGGTAAAATTTATATCGGTTCATTACTATGTTTACATCTTTAGTGAATTTCACCTCTAACCGTTTCTTTGCTTTCGCATAAACATCTTCCATAGGGTCACGATTAGGTGCTGTTGCCCCTGGTAAGTATTTCAAAATATGTTGGCCTTGGTTCCCTAAGGCATTTATTAGCAGGGCTTTTTTCCTAGAAGTGCTAAATTCTTGTCCTCCCAATGCTTCTAAATAGGTCTCAAACATGCAAATCCAATCTTCCCATTCAATTGAGAGCAGTCCTTGTTCAGGAAGAAACATTGGAGGAGCATTGATGACACTACAAAATTGCATTCTTCCTTAATATATATATATACATATATCTATACATATATCTATATATATATATATATACACACATATATATAATTTTTTGTTTTGTCAAGTAAATAAAAGATAAAACAGTTGTTGTTAAATTACTTGTGTTGACAGAAAGTTATTCCTATAAGGTATAAAACTGTACTGCTCGTACTGAAAGACACTTTCACAAGCTTGGCAAATGTTTGGTGTGCATATCACTGTAGAGAAAGTGATGTGCACAGTAGTATAAATGGCTCTCCAAAATGCTTTATGTGTGAAATATAATTATGAGATTATCATTGGTGTGCATATCACTGTTTCTCACACATGATGAGATGATATGCAGGTGCGCAAATCCTTTATAAATATGGCTGGCTCCTTAATTGGTGTGCGTATCACTGTGGTAGGCCCAAACAATTATGGCACCTACATATGATGTAGAACGTGCTCTGTACTGCCTAGATTCAGTGAGACGTGAGACAGGCAGTCTCATGCTAAAGTCGTGCCTTTCAATAATAAACACTTGCGCGCCAAGCAAAGAAGCGGGGCTCACGACCAGGTCACTGTGCAATCTCACGACCGATGCGCCAATGAGAAGAATCAATTATCGCTCCAGACAAAACAAAACAGCAACAGTACCAGAATCTGTCATCACGCCTGCACCTCCACCATCAACGTTCTGGTTGAGACTGATAGTCGCCTGATGTCTCAAATAAGGGGTTCAAAGCCACCACAGTCGGCTGCATGTGCTGACTGACTGACTTCCATCGCCAGTGTTACGTCGCAGGGATGAATCCGACAACCGAAGTAAGTGGTAATGTAGTTTATTAAGATTTGGTCCCTGCAGCCGGAAAGTGGCTATCCTTCTGCCAGTCAGCTGCCAACTGACATCCCTGGAATGCTGACTCTGCTACTGGAGCTTAGAACACATTAGTGTTCTAAGTTCCAGGTAAATGCACATGGAAAAGCTAGTAAGCTTATAACAGTGTGCTTGGCCATCTGTAGCAAATTTGTGAAAGATGGCAGTTGGTGAAGGAGTAGGACTGGATGGCATTCCACTGCACGCAGAACTCCATGGAATTTCAATGAGTTTTTAGATAACTCTGCAGAATTCCGCAGAGTAGAACTCTGTGAGCTCTGCCCAGTTTTTATTGTACGGTTTTATGGACTTGATTATTTTGGGTGCAAGCACTATCCAAGGTCTATCCGTCACGTTTGTGACAACATCACTGCCTCTGGCAAACTCTAAATCAGGTTCTCTGCCTTATAATTGTCTAATGAGGGTATAGTATTTACTATTTAATATCTTTATGAAGTGCTGCACTATTCTCCTGAGAGAACATATTATTAATAAACTTAACATTTATACTCTAATCATCAACCATCTCTTTAATAGATAGATGTTTATAGAATTTTGCAAAACATTTCGTTATTAGATTAGTATTACTAATGGTAGTACAACACTCTAGTCATGTGACCAGAAATATCTTCTACATTTCACCAATGATTTCACCTTAACCAGCATTGCATGGGTAGCATTGCAATCACTGGCTTCAACATCTTCCATAGAGGATCACAGACTGTTGATGGAGGGAGCCACTCAACTGATTTCAAAATGCCATGACCCAATAGCTTTCTCTTTACACACAGAGTTAACATATAATGTAAAATCTTTTAAGAGATAACAGTGTTGATGTGACACTGATGTGCCTGCTGGAGAATTATAGCCCCCAAATGCAATTAACGATGTTTTGTGTGCCCGGGAGGTCCAACAATTGTATGAGTAGATATAAACATAGAAAGAAGGTAAATTCTGGTCTGACAATGGATTAATATACATATAGAGGATGTCTACTTTTACATGCTATTGAATAGTAAGGCTTATTCCTACTTTTGCCTCTGGGATGGCCAAGCCTTTTTAAGGTGAGAAAAGACAATTGAATCATCTCAAGAGAACATATACCTTCCTTCTTTTTGGAATTCTCCATATCTGATACTGGAGGTGCTCTATAGTATGGAGGAACCTCCACTGTAGGTCAAAGGTCTCTGAATCCTCCACATATTGTCAAAATATTAAGTAGTCAAACCATGCTAAAAGTGCTTGAGGGTGTCAGGCTATGTCACAGATGTTTGGAGGGCACTTGCATTATCTTTCTTTAAAAGTCTTTAAAAAAGTCCTTGTAAGGATTCACCTCAAAGGTAAAACACAGGAGGCCAACTTGGCCTGTGGAAACAAGATATAACATTCCCCTTATAGGATAAGTAAACCCCATGGGCTGAAAGGAGGTGCCATATGAGGGGCCATTAGCAGAGTCTCAGTTAGTACCAAGAAGAGAAACCTGGCTATCCTTGGACTTTTGAAGGGAGACAGCTCAGCATTTGCAAGGACGTACTCCTAATGGAAACAACACATAAATTATCAAGAGACCCAGTGTTAATAATGCCCTTGGATGCTTAGACAGCATTAAACAGTAGGGCCTGAGCTTTCTGTCTGAGAAATTATGTGGCTGGTATAGGGCAATGCTGCATCTGTATTGAATATGTCAGTGGACAGGTGCCTTTCTGAGCTGTTTATCTAAAGAGTTAGACAGTATGGGTATCCCTCTGTTCCCTCCTTTCTTGTCCTCAATATAGACACAGTTGCGCAAAGACTCTAAATGAATAGTATAATTAAAGGAATCTTAATCTGTTACAAATACAGCAAAGTATCACTAATGCCTTGAACATAGAAATTGATGCAGTCATTTCAATACCAGGATTTAAAAAAAATTGATTATCATGATTGTTATGTTTTCGCTATCCTTGACATTCCCTTGCCTGAGTTCCATGTGGTAAATAATTATCCAAAATACTGAGCATGCATGATTCATATTACACATATTTGTTTTATATTATGGTCTGCAATATGGTGATCAAGTCAATGTGACTATATTTGCAATGCTTTCAAAAATGTTAACAGCTTAATTTTTATTTTAGCTTGTTATTAATTTCAATGAGTTTATAGAAGAGTGGTAACTGTGTGTCTTGCTTATGTACATATTTCAAAGAACACAAACCTATAGTTAGAAAATAATTCAAATAACATCAGACCACGCGCTCTCAATGTTTTCCACTAAGAGATCTTAACAATGAGATTATAATGTAATACTTGAGGTCAGAAAGTGAAGGACAGAGAGGAGCCTTCACACCAGGTGATCCTGGGACAGGAACAATCGGACTTACCCTTTTTGGGCTGATTTATCAGTGCAGCAGTCCTTGTGAGACAAGAATAACAGACCTTGCTATTTCCCTGAACACAGAATTTCATCGCCCAGGAAAGTGTGTAGGTGTGTTCCATCTGTGAAACTCATAAAGCTTTTTTTTAAATTATTTTTATTAGCATATCAATCAAAAAGAAACCAGGTGACATTAGGTACAAGTATGATAATAAGCAGCACAATTGGCTTTTTGCAGTACATAACCAGTAAGTATTCACCCAACCCTGCCCCTCACCAAATCACCAGTGGCTCTCTCTGTTGCAATCATGGCTAGTCCCCATCAGCCCCAGGCATTACTAGTATTGTCCATTACATGAGCACATAATTGTCCCCAATGTTTGTTCCATTCCCCCCCCACGCCTTATTCCATTTGTGTGGACCCCCTCTACTTTCAAAGACTGCCTTCTCTGTCTGCACACACCAGTCCATATCTTTCTTCCAATCCCCCAACTGTGGTGCATTGTCACTTCCCCAAAGTTTGGCTATGTTTCGGTTGGCCACCACCAGTCCTAGAATGACCCAAAGGCAGTCCATACAAGTGAGATCTGTGTCCACCCAGAAGTTCAAGAGGCACCATTTCACCTTTAGTTCCAGTCCAACTCTACACACACTACACAGGCCACCAATGCTGCCCAATACCTCTGTAGCACTGGACAGTCCCATATCAGATTGTAAATTGTACCTAACAGTCCACATATTTTGGGGCAGAGTGATGTGTCCACCCTACCCATTTTCAGCAGTATTGTAGCTGCACAGTAACTCCTATGGAGGATCTTAGGCTGTATGAGATGTAAGCACGTGCATATGGCCACCTCACCTGGGGAGGCCAAGGCTTTGGGCCACTTGTCTTCTTCTATACCTCTAAGGACTCTTTCCCAGGTCTCCCTCAGTCGGGTCAAGGGAGCACCTCGCCATTCTTCCACAAAACTCCCACTTTGGATAGGCTTATAAGATCCCACTTATCAAACCCCTTCTGAGGAGCCAAATTGTCTAGACGTGCTATGTTCCACTGGGGTGTTGTCTGCGTAATCTTTCCCCCTTGCCCATTGCCGTCGATGCTCTTGCCACAGGGAGATAATGGCAACTGTGGGATCAAAGAGGGGTGTACTGTTCGCCCTCCCCTCAGAGATGGCCGTAGGTACCCCCCCCCCAGATGCATGTTTCTCCTGTCCATTCTGTAGGCCTGTTCATCTATTGGAAAATACATCCAGCCTGCGGTGGTCCTAGGACAATAGGGCCACCTTCAAAACATTGACCACAGTGTGCTCTTTCTGTCTGCAACATCTCTGGGTCCCCACACTATGTTATTGGAGACTTCAAAATAATACAGCCGCCAACCATTCAATGCCTTTTAAGCTTTCTCATGGCTATAACATTTGTTTTATAGTTAGGAGAAGTGTTGTTTTAAAGGCCTTGTTTGTAATATCATTGTAAACCTGCTAACCCTAAAATCACCCTTTAGGGGCTAAGTATGTAGTTACACTGCATTATTTTCTCTTGTTTTATTTTTATGGGGTTATGTCCTTTAGGGGCTAAGAATATGGATTCATGTACCATGTTTTTTTACAAATGATGTTTTTGTTATGGTGCTCTCTAGTGTCTCTTCTGAGCATTACAGTCTAATACCAAAAGTTTATTTCTGTGAAATGTTTAAATGATAATTTTACATGTTTTAATAATCTCTCCTTATTACAACTATGACCATAGTTCAGGCCAACTTAACATCCTTATTACACTATGACTGTTTGAACACTCTGGATATGTTTGGGTGACCCTTCTAGTTTATTTCTCCTCTGTGGCTGGATTGTGTCTTTTTTGTGGGAATTGTGTTAGCCAGCCAGCCACTCTGATGGTTGGGTGGTGAAAGTGGTATTCTATTGGAATTAGCCTGGTAGATTTAGATTAGGATGCTAACTAGCAACATTTTCATATTTTGCTGCAGATAGGTAAATGGAAGTGCTTTAGTTATATGCAGGGGCACTGGAATTATATGGCAGGAAAAGACTAAACTATGAGTCAGGGTTGACCAATTTATGTGGCAAGAAAAGTCTAGTTATGAATTTACAATGCCAATAGCTCTAACTCAAGTAAATGCGAGACCTATTGCATTGCAAATGCTTGTTCTTTTTTATGGCCCGTTATTAGTGCTATACTCTGACCCCTAATTATGTTTTTGTAGGCTTCCCACAGCGTCCTCGTGGATTTTACTGAGCCCTCATTTTCCTGAAAATAGTGTTCTGTAGCTTCTCAGATGATCTCTAGGATACAGGGTATTTTCAAATACCAGGGGTTAAGTGCTACCCTGCGTCTACGGTCCGGGTGGCCATGGGTAGCACACACTGGGCAATGGTCCGAGATACCCCTGGAGAGATGCTGCACTAAGTGAATATTTGACAAGTCTTTAGTCAGTGTTAGTATAAAGTCAATTCGTGATAGGCTTCTGTGCACTCCTGAGAACTGTGTGTATTGCTGTACTGTAGGGTAGAAAGTGTGCCACGCGTCCGCCAGTCTAAACACTGACAAAAAGTCAGCCAGTGGACGGCGCTTCACCCTGTGGGGTCGAGGCGGCCATCTATCAACTGCCTCACAAACAGTGTTGTTAAAATCTCCTCCTGGTAATAGGCTAGAGGAGAAGGGCACCTAAACCCAAAAAAGAAGCATCATCAAGCTCGGGAGGGACATAGAGGGAAACAATATTAAGGGCCATGTCCTCCCATTATCCTGATAACACAACGTATCTTCCATGTGCATCTGTCCAGGTCCCCCCGGGGCCCTTTTATAAATCATGCATGGGCTACCATTTTGTATCCCCCATCTGTCCATGGCACGACATGAGTTGCCCTGAAGGTGCGTTTCCTGCAACAGAACGACTGTAGGCGCTAAGCCTTTAAGATATTGTAAGACCGTTACTCAAGTGATTTTGTCACCTAAGCCATTGACATTCCAGGATAACACCCTGAATCTGGGAAAATCTATCTGTGTCAGCTACCAGTGATGGGGGATCATTAGAAGGAAGATCTTGGAGCACCTGCAGTGGGCCCCCCTTTGGGGCGTCAGACGGGCAAGGATACTGCAGCAGGTACCACAATTGTCCCTGAAAAATTGGTGGGTGAGAGTAGTGGTTTATACTGAGGTGTCCACCTTGGGCAGAGCAGAAAGGGAGACAAGGTGCAGTAATGCTGTCTGTGGCCCTGGCACTGTTAAACTGAAAACGCTTTCAAGAAAAAAAACACACTAAATATTTAACATACCCCCAAACATCATCCCCCCACCCCGCCTCCCTGCATGATGGTCCTAAAACTGCCTGCCTCCCCAACTGTGCAGGGATCCTGTCACCCCAAAACATGATTTAAGCCAAAGGGAACTGTGGGTATTGCCACAGAACCACCCCACCAGCCCCTTGAAGAAAAGAAATGATTTTGTTACCACAGTTATTTCAAACATCGAGTCCTTATGCTCTCCTCCACCGGATTTTGAAATCCATTACACTCCAGAGGCGATGACCTGTTGTCTTTGGCTGGCCATTATTGCCAGTGTCATCGGAAGAAAAGCACCAGATTTCCCAAACACCACACCCACCAGCAAAGATTTGGTGGGTGAGACCCCTACCCCCCGAAGAGACGAGGGCTTTGTGAATTGGTAAAGGGTTGCTAGTCAGCTTCGGTTTCCCACCCCTATGCATTTTCTCCATCATCCAGCTCCCACTGTGATCACAGACCCTTTTGCTTCTGTCCCACAGTTCTCCAACTGTTCAGCCACCCCCGGACCTCTTCCGGGGTGGTTAAGAACCAGGTCTTACCATCCAGCTCTACCCTCAAATTTGCTGGAAAGATCATGGAGTATTTAATCTCACATTGTTTCAGTTCTTTTTTAACTTCCAGAAAGGATCACCACATCCATTGCACTCGGTGTGTAAAGTCTGGGAAGAACGTGATTGTAGCACTGTCACACTTCACCAGGAGTGGAGCTCGGGTGGCCTGAAGGATAATGTCTTGGTCTCTGTAGTTTAAAATACGAGTGAGAATAGGATGCAGAGGAGCGCCTAGCTTCAGGGGGGGTTCCCGCTGCTCTGTGCTCCTGTTCCACAAAGAAGTATTTGGAAAGGCCTCTGGGTTGTAGATGTTTAAGCACCAAGTCTTCCTTGAAGAGATCTACTGCCAGTCCATCTAAGAGTTCTGGCACCCATATGATTCTTACGTTTTCAGGATTGCCCCTCAAAATCGTCCATCTTGGCTTCCAGGATCTGTGAGGTCTCACTCAATTCATTGACTTGACGATGCAAAGTTTTTGTGTCTGCTTTCAGGGTTGTGATAGTCTACTGCTTCCTTTACCCAGTCTCCTATTTTGCAGAGATCAGCAGCACCATGCCATCATCTATGTATGTGAGTCTATTTTGGTTCCAAGTGCCATGCATATGCCCTGTATCGCTGCCATTGTCCTCCATTTGTGATGCAGCCATCGTATCTTTAGACTGTGTAAATTTATCTAGCTTCATTTGGTGGGCTGTGTGGTGACCCCTACCGCCAGGCATTCCCAGAGTGGCATCAAACACTTATTTGCCCCTTAACCTATCTTGACGGGCTGAGTGGGAGCTACTTACACCTGGGGGAGGTGAGATACTCACCGCTCTCTGCCTGGTGCCAAGAAAGAGTGCACCTGGGGACTGTCGGCTTTCCTGTCTCCCTCCCCCAGTCCCACTCCACCTATGGCCTTCACTGAGCACCTTTAGGGCAAAGTCTTGTATCACCTTTTTTCACAGTTTCGTGTAGGCGCAAATAGATCTGGGGTGCTGGGGGATACCCAGGTTAGTTAAGGAATTTAGGGCCAGATGTAGGAAGGCATTAGCGCCTCGCAAACAGCGAAAAACGCCATTTGCAAGGTGCTAATGCCCTCATGCGATGCTGAAACACATATTGCGAGTCGGTACCGACTCGCAAAATGTGTTTCAGACTCGCAAATAGAAAGGGGCGTTCCCTACCTATTTGCGAGTCGCACCGCGATGTAGGGTTGATTTGTGACCGCGAAAGCGGTCGCAAATCAACCCGTAGTTACCATCCACTTCAAGTGGATGGTAACTCATTCGCAAACGGGAAGGGACTCCTTCCCCTTTGTGAATGCTCACAATAATGTTTTTTCAGAGCAGGCAGTGGTCCTATAGACCACTGCCTACTCTGAAAAAAAAAAAAAAAAAAAGGTTTCGGTATTTTTTTCTATTTGCAGCTCGTTTTCCTTTAAGGAAAACGGGCTGCAAAGAGAAAAAAAAAAGCTGCTTTATTTAAAAGCAGTCACGGACATGGTGGTCTGCTGTCTCCAGCAGGCCACCATCCCCGTGAGTGCCTAGACTCGCTATGGGGTCGCAAACTGCGACCCACCTCATAAATATTTATGAGGTGGGTCTTTGCGACCCCATAGCGAGTCGCAGAAGGTGTCTGAGACACCTTTCTGCATACCAATTTGCGAGTTGCAAATTGCGAGTCACAAGGACTCGCAATTTGCAACTCGCAAATTGGTTTCCACCTACATCTGGCCCTTAGGCCCTCATTATGTCATTGGTGGTAAATCCTGCCTATCTCTGCGGTGACAGCCGCCAAAAGACCGTCACCACAGCTACCATCTGTCCGCCATACTATGATCACTGCCGGATTTCCGTAGTGGCGGAAATCCGGCAGTGATCATACTGGCGGATGGTTGTAAGGTGGTGCTGCTACCACCAGCACCACCACACCAGTAGAACTCCCCCAGCTGTATCATGACCTGTGATATGGCCTGGTGGTGTTCTGCTGGCAGGCGCTGCTGGCGGTAGCAGCGGCCCTTTCTGTTCTCTGCTGGAAGACCACCTGGAAGAAGGTAAGTTGGGCTTCCAACAGGGGAGGGGGTAGGGGTTGTTGCGTGTGTGTGTTTGAGTATGTGCATGAATGTGTGAGTGTGTGTATGAATGTGTCTGTGTGTAGTGTTGTTTGCGTGGGTGTATGCATGTGTGTGAATGTGTGTAAGAATGGTAATGTGAGTGCATGTCTGCATGTCAGTGTGAATGTGCATACGAATGTGTGCGAGCATGACTGGATGTATGTGTGTATGAATGCGTGTATGCCAGTGTGAGTGAGTGGGTGTATGCGCGCTGCATGTCTGCGGGTGTGTGGGGGTGAGAGGATCAAAGGGGGGAGTGTGGATGGAGTGGGGTGGGGGGCATCTGGGGAGTGGGTGAGCCGCCTACCAGTGACAGGGAAGGAATTCCCTGTCACCAGTAGGGCCTACCGCCATGGTTTTCATGGCATTGCTAACGCCACAAAAACCATGGTGGTAGGCTGGCTCAAAATGCCGCCACCGGTACTTTAGCATCCGCCGGGCTGGAGATTGACATCTCTGGCCCCGCGGGTGCTACCGCCATGGTGGTCTGAGTGGAGAAGTGGCAGGTTGGCTGCAGCCAACCGGCCATTCTCACAATGAATAGAAAATAATAAGGCACGGCACTCACTATCCTCAGGTCCGTCCTGCTTCTCTGGATCTGGACCAGCAGCGTTCTTCATTCAGAGAGCCATCTGTGTCTGCTGGGGAAGCTCTGTCGCATCAGGTGTCTCCGCGGGCTATATCAAAGAATCTATGCCTTGAGACGAGGTGACCCTAGGGGCCCTACTGTCACTTCTCCCCCACTGTCCGGCCACAAGTACTAGGCATTCTTCATCCGGGTTCAGGCTCCCCACCTCCATTGTCACAGTATATGTGGTCCAGATCAAGCCTCTCCAGTCGATGTCATCTGGGCACTGTATCTGTTTTGCAGCCCTAGGGAGGGGCTGTCTTACTTGCAGCTCCAGGTAACGCGATCAATGGGGCAGACGTCCCCCGTATGTTGGAAGGCAAGGGGGGGGACATAACTCACTGTAGGGGGCAACAGCCTCCAGCACCTGCGGCGTCAGGAGCTCCCCCATGGGTCAATCAAGTTGTCAGGGGGACTCCACTCTCACCCTCATCCAGGAGCATTCCCACCTCCATCAAGGACCTGCTGTAAGCTGTATTTTGCCCGGGTCACACCGGGCCTCAGAAGCTCCTCCTCACCTTACTTGATGACCCCACATCTTGCTGTGAGTGGGTGTCAATGTCTACCAAATATCACAGGTCCCAGTGTGGGATCCTGCATTGTGCCGGGTTGGTTCAGGGGGCCTCCGCTCGTATGTCAGTGCTGCCTCTCTCACCACCAGTCCATGCCCTCGGTACAGCCGCTGGGCATAGGATACTTGAGGCGCGGCGGCTTCATTTTTGGCAGGCCGCACTTCTAAGGTCAGTTAGCCTCCTGCCTTGCAGTGGTTCAGTTCCACTGCACTCCTCCCGATGGTCAGGAAGAGGCTTTTGCTTGCATATTGTCACTGTGTTGATGGATAGTTGTACGGATGGCATGGGATTTAAGGGTTAGGTGACTGGAGCCGCACTAATGAGCAGCCATCATCTTCAGCGGCTCGCCACGCCCCCATGAAAGCTTTTATTTTCTACTTTGCTATGTCCCCTCCATGTTGGCTCATTTACAGCAAATGGAATTATTCATGCTGAAATTGGAAGGTAACTTTTCAGCTGCTCTAGACCGGTCCCTGTATCTGAGCAGCTCTCCTCGACAGTTGGCCTGAACATGTGACTTTTCCCCAGTCTCGCACTATCAGATGACCACAAGTTGCACTTTGTGCTTTTAGGGGCTATTTTCACACAAAAAAATGAAATTGCATATTTTTAGTTCTACTGATTAGATATTTGTCATTCTGGTATCATTCTATTTTTTACAACTTACTATGTTTCTCTGAATTGGTTTGGGATTTTTCTTGTGTTGTGTTCATTTTATTACTGTTTGTGTGCTGAATATATACTTTACACTTTGCCTCTAAATTAAGCCTGACTTATTTGTGCAAATCTACCAGAAGATTAGATGAAGCACAGGGTATTTTAGTGACATTTTGTAGTTCACCCTGACAAGGATTGTGGTTGTTGCCTTAGTGGGGCTTTCAACCCCTCAGCCAATAACCTAATTTCTTACAGGATGTGAATATCCATCTTATAGTTTATCTTTATTTTCATTCACCCAGATTTCTAACCATTCTTCTGAAAAAAAATCAGCAGCATAGGGCAAACGTTTTGTAAGCTGTCCTCTATAGGAGGAGGGTAGGGTGCTACACTGTCAATGTTGGCACTGAATGCTGCAGCATTATAAGATGCGCCTTGCCACCACTTACACCACTTTCAGACCTTATTGGTACCCATTCAAAGTCAAAGGGCCATATATAGCTTTATTTCAGTTTCTGCTCACTCCCAGGAGTGACTGGTGACATTTAAAAGTGGTGGGGCATATAATTTCCTGATGAGGGTCCTATGGCAAGCGAGCATAGCAAGCAAGCCTGACCTTTATAAGAGTAGTTCGGGGGGTTCTCTCCCCGAATTGTTTTTTGAAAAAACAGTGGGCAAATGGTGCATTTTCAAGCAAATTTGAAAAAGCTAGAAGATTAATAAGGCAAAATTGTGAAAGTGTAGTTATGACATCAATAAAGAGATTTCATATGATAATGACGTAGGTAGTTGCTTACCCAGTTAAACCATAGTTAATTTCCCTGGTTATAGACATAACCACTTGCGCTACCATGCTCCACACATCTATGACATAAAGCATGGCATATCATATAGAATAAATGTAATGATCATATTATGAAGTGAGGCTGAGCATTTCGTAGCCACTGCAAAAAGCCCTTTTTTCATTAGTCCACTCAGCAGTGCTGCTGTACTTCCGCCAAGCCCAATTTAGCGCTCCCTGTCAATCCTTATACCACACATCAAGTGGCAACGTAGGCCGGTGCCATACAAAGCCCAGGAGTCAAAAAATAAGAAAGCGGAAGAGCAACAGGAATGAAAGTAAAGGGGATCTACACATCATGAGCCACTGCACAGAAACACAGAGATGGGATTAGGAGGGGAAGGTAGCAGATTTGGATTTAAAAGCCATCAACACATATTTACAAGTGCTGTGAACACGCTGCCTCCCTGTTGCCACCCCTAAAACTGCATCAAATTCTCTGAGGTGGATATTGTGGTTGGCAGGGGTGACATTTTCTGTGGACTCTTGAAAGAGAAAGCCTTCACTGCCAATTAAACATAAAAAATTTGAAGACTGCTCCAGACGGTGCAGTGTAATGTATGATTCATTTAGTTATCAGGCAATGATTGTTCTATAAATACTGCATTTTCAAAACTGCAGAGAAGCAAAGCTAATTTAATGTGAAGGGACACTGTGGACCATACAAGATACCGTAGCAAGCACGTTAGAAACACACCCAAGCGATGCAGATGCAAATCCTCCCAGATGGCACAACATGACTGGTACCGACCTCCGAAGACACACAAAAGAACAATCATGTTCAAACACATACAAGCAAACAAACACACCAATGAAGAATATTAACCAAGAGGACCCCAATCTAACAACCACCAGACTCCGTCTCTGATGCAGCCCCAAAGACCAGTGTGTGAAGATAGCTGAACTCCAACCACACTGCAAGGTGTACAAATTGCGATATAGCACTAGACATTAAAACGAGATACCAAGGGGACCATAAGTGGACTCCCTGCCCCTCCAGCAGGAAAGGTCTGATACACCAACAGTTCTAAATGTGGGATCTCACTACCAATCTCCGGAGCATAACCAGAGCTCGAAAAATCTACTGTACCACTTGCAAGTCTTATTTGATCAGGTCGAGCTATTTTTAGGACTTACTCGTCCCCTCTGGTGAGTTGACAAAGAATAGGTGTTGTGCTCAGTTGAAAAAGGGAAGGGCAATAAAAGATGCCTTTAAATCTTGTTCTTATGTCACATTTGCTCTGAGTTCACAGACAGAGGTCAAAAGTCAGTTTGTCTTACAATTAATTTTCCTTCTGACTGCAGAGTTCCTGGACTTTGTAAGGTGAACTGTGTGACCTACAGTTTAGAGTGCAAAATAAAAGGATATAGGGTGTCAGGTATTTCCTAACACACAACCTTTAAATGGCTAAGTCAACTGTGCAAACATTCTAAAATATATTCCAGTAGTTGTGAAAGCCCATTTTTTATATTTCTGTGTGATTAAATATATATTTTAATGGGATGAAAACAAATCAGAATACATTAAGTGTTGATGTGCAAAGGATGTCTTCTGAAACCCAATTTTCACATATTGTTAATACACTATATAGTTTTATCAGTAAAGCTGCAAGTTAATTGAAAGGTTTTTGGGCATTTCTTGGAAATTTAGTGTGCGTAGATTACAAATATGCTACCAAATCATCATTAAAAAATATATTTATTAAAAGTGAGTGGGTAAACAAACTGAGAAACACTCCTGCCCTGATGGCAATGCTGTTAGTAAACTAAAAGAAGTCAGGGGTCATGTGTCCCCTATATGTGGGCTAGATTCTTGTGATACATGCAGCAAACCTTAGTCTACTTAATCTAACAAAAGAGGTTTTTTGTACTGCAGAAATGCTGAGCTTATATATTTGAAGGTGCAATTATATGTGAGAATGAAGAAAAAGGCGACTCTGTAAACTATTTGCTAAGGGTCACACAATTTAAGACCCATTTACGGGTCAAGTACATTACAGTTAGGTCAAGTAGATTATTTAAGTTACTGAACCTGCAGGTCGAGTAACTTTTTTATGATTTTTCGAGGCCTAATAACACGCAGCACTCTCTGCTGTGCCACCCTCACCCACCCTCTCACACCCGCGGCTCAGACAGAAAGTAAACTCGGTGTCTAGCTGAAATGCGGTAACCTGCTGAAATCATTAGTTGTATGGGGTTTGCCCTGAGTTGCAGGAGTAGTCATAGCCCTGAATGTTGTAAGAGGCCACTGGAGAATGATGTTGTTGTTATGGTCTATAAGTTGAGAGACTGAGGCAGGATGATTGAGTAAAGCATCGAAGATTGTGCTGAGCTTTTGATGCAGGTCTGCAAGAACACTTGCAAGGCATGTGTAATGTAATATAAATTTACAGCATGGTGCGTGAATGACGGCAAACATATGATAAGTGCGGGGTTTGGCGATACTGAGTGTACTGAAGAAAGAGTTCCGCATGGTGTAATTTGAAGGGTGGGGAGGCTTGGTATTAAATCTGAGAAGAGAGCAGCGACTGTAAAAAACACAAAAGACGCTTCATGGTCCTGGGTGGAAAATTAAAGTGCAGTTGTGGTAGAGACAGACAGCAACCCCTCCACACGGCCTGCTTGTATGGTCATATACAACACATGGTTTATACAGGGTAGCCATGGATGACCGAGCCTTCCCTTCCCTATGACCATACACTTAACCGAGCAGAGGGCTATGGGTGGGGCTCATGATTGGTGGCACGAACAGAGGCTGGAGCGCTGACATGCTGTGCTGACTTCTTTCTCATTCTACAGTGTTGCCTGTGAAATTACAGTGCCCACACATTTTCCGCTTTGCTTTTCTGGCGCAGCTCATCATGAAGTGCAGAGCCGTGACCCCTTGCAGCACGAGGCTGTGCACTCCGTGCGAACTAGGAAATTGTGTACTTTAAATAAATAAAAGATAAAAGTACTTACCAATGATGTTGGTTCATCCGGTTGTCTTTGCAGAAGAAACCCACTGGAGCCTGAAGTGAAGAGCCAAAGAACGTAACAAATCCTGGGGCTGCTCTCCTGCCGTGTTCAAAATGAGTGCAGCACCATGATTGGTCAGAGAAGGCTCACACAGCGCTCCTTATCATATTAGGAGCCTGTGCCTACAGTCCACCCAGCTGTTACACAGCTAGTATTGGTGTGGGCTGAAGTGCGCATGTCGGGCTGGCCGTCACAAGGCAAACGGCCAACCTGACGTGCGCTTAAGGCAGTCATCATTCCTGCTGCCAATCAGCAGCAGGAATGGCCCCGCCCCCAAGACGAGACACAGTGAGTGCTCGTTCCGATATAAATGTCTGATTGCTGCAGCTGCTGCACTCGTATCAGGTGGGGTGACACTCCTCCACCATGAAGGAGGTACTGCCGCTGCTCACTCTTATTTAAAATCACCTGCTTGTCAAACATGGACAAATGTGACTGAGATTGGAGCTCCACAATTGATGAATGGTCACACAGAGCAATTGCAAGTGAGCAATATCATCCAACTTATGTGTGGAAAAAGGGGTGTTCTCTGAATGTTTTTTGTTTACGTGATTCTGTACCTTATCAGACACAAACAAACGTGCCACAGTCTTATGGTTGCTGTCTGCTAGATACATGTGCTGAGGAAGGGGCCATCTGGTCAACTTTGGTTGGTTACTATGTTCTGGAAAGAGGTTGCTGTTGCTAAAAAAAAATAGTCTAGAGAAAAAAGTAGACTGAGCCCAAATCCGTAATTCTCAGTACTGAATTGTGTCCGTTTCAAAAGTGGATCACTTCAGTCCTCTGAACAAGCATATTATCAAAACAAAACAGTCTATATTAATCTACACAACCTAAGTTACTGTTTCATACCATTACTGAGAGATTCTTCAGGAGTTTCTGTATATCAAGATTTATTGCTGATATTTAGAAGTTTTCAAATGGATCACGCTGATGGTAGTAGTGGGACTGCTATGACAATTAAGACAAATTAAGACATTTTAACCCCTGGCAGCTGAAGTTGACCTCCTCATTCTAGCCTAAATTCTGCTAGGAGGAATGATCTTTGTCCAAATGTCTCAGTGAACTTCATTCTGACTGTCTTTCCTGTTATAATATTGGATTGCCCTTAGAGTTAACAAATGTAGCCTCAAGTTGGTATTGAATCCTTTCAGCTTTCCATTTTCGGAGACGTGATGGCAGTAGCAATGTATTCCAATGTCCTCTGGATGTCTTTCTATCTCCATTCGAAATTCTGCAGGTTTCAGTCAGAAATCCTCTTCTCTCAATCACAAAAGCCTGCACAATTATTAACACTGACATGGGATGATACTACCTGGAGTTTGTTTCATTTGTTCCTCTTTGACTGCCCATTATTCAGCACCTCATTTGGCCCTAACTAACTCCACTGTAATAAAATAAAATCATTCCACTCCAGTTAGAGCCCTGTAGAGATCCAACACTGTTTTATTCAAATATTGACATTTGCATGCCATAATATAGCTTTCTTTCTTGGATTATGGATGAACTAACCCTCTTGGCTGTGCTCATGCCTAAAATCAAATTCACCAAATAATAGCCTGTGCAGTGGTAGCCTGTTCACGTGGATAATGTGGAAAATGTAGCATAAAAATGTCTAAACATACTTCTTGTGTGACTTAAGCTGACACAATTTACCATCAGTACAAAGTTGCTTATCACACCCGTTTCTCCTTCCACTGATTCGAGGAATAAGCATAAAGTAATTTTCATATCAGACCCTCGAAGCCACTTTGTGATGAGTTATGAGAATTCTTTTACTCTAAGGTCACTAATATTCATGATGGTATTAGATCTGCCAATAGTCCCCGAGCCTTTGTAATCTGGGCCCCACAGTCCATTCACTAAACTTTCTAACAACTTTCCCTAGATTCTCTCGATTAGCTCATTCGCAAAGCTAAATGTGGATTACCCAAAGATCGCTGCCCACTGTACATTTTGAAATACATCTTTCCTGTAATTGACCCACCTCTCATCCAGCCTCTTATTCTGGGCCAATTCCTTCTCGGTTGAAATGAATTATGGTTGTACATCTGCTGAAAAAATATCTTTCGAGCCTTGTAACAGTGTAATTCATTGACTGCTTTTGTCACTATTCCTTATCTCCACGATAATGGAAGAATTGTTATTTAGCAATTCAAAATCAAATCTGCAGCTTGTAGAAGCCCCAGAGTTTCTTGTTTCTTGTTGTACTGTGTGTTTAGCTGTATGAAGACATTGAATCAGTACTACTATGTTTCCTGGATGCCTCCATCTCATTGTGATGACAGCTGAGCCTGTGTTCGGATTGTACTGGAGTCAGGAGCACCTTCAGTTTCCTAGATGCCCCCATCTCATTGTGATGACAGCTGAGCCTGTGTTCTGATTGTACTGGAGTCAGGAGCACCTTCAGTTTCCTGGATGCCTCCATCTCATTGTGATGACAGCTGAGCCTGTGTTCGGATTGTACTGGAGTCAGGAGCACCTTCAGTTTCCTGGATGCCTCCATCTCATTGTGATGACAGCTGAGCCTGTGTTCTGATTGTACTGGAGTCAGGAGCACCTTCAGCTCACTCAGCCGCACTATTCTGCTGTTCTGCGTTTACAGTGATCTCTGGATGTACCTGCGCTTGATATCAGCTCTATCTTTCAGCGCACTGGCGAGCTTAGGAGGGGTTTTGAGAATCATTCAGAACTACATTTCTCAGTGGTAATGAAAGGGCTGCCCCCTCCTAAATACGAGTTGTAGTGGTATATGTCCATGGTTTGTGAATGCAATTGTGATCACTATCGTTGAAAAGTTGGTCACATATCAAAGGAGGTTGGTAACTGATTTAAAAAAAGTATGCTATTACTGTAGGACAGCGAGAGCAGCCAATGGTCTCCAGGACCACTGCCTGCTCACCTGAATGCCTTCTTAATTGACAAATATTTTTTAAAAGCAGCACCTGGGCCTTTAAGGAAAACAGGCTGCTAGAAAAAACTGTTTGCTGTTTGGGAATAGAAAGGAAGGGGTGGAGGTCTTCAGGCCACCATTCCTGTATCGATAACCAATCACAGGGGTTCAGCAATAGCTATCTATCTAAGTGATGTTCATTCTGCGGGCCCCTGTCAAAGGGCTTTTTTTGCGCCCTCTTAGCAAAAGTTTCACACTTGAAAATTACAGCCGGATCGCTGAGAGTTGCACCCATTATTTGCTATCTGCCTACTGAAACATCTTGCACAAAGTTCCCTTCTGAAGTTTGAGAAGTTTGACCAATAATACTCCTATTTTACATGAGCATACTATTGTCTAGTAAAAGGCAAAATATACATTTACAATCCACCGGCTACTAAGTATGAGTTCATATTTATTAGTTAAATAAATGCAAAAATATACTAGTTGCATCTTCATTTTTTCACGAAATGCTAGACAATTAAGGGTAAATGTGGAGTAAACGAGCAAAATAAATATGGATGCATAGAGCCTGAAATGTTAAAGAACACTATAAAACTCAGTCATATTTTTTACATACAATTACCTCAGAGATGGATGAATGCACTATTTAGAAAAAATCTGAATTCATATGAATTGTGCCTAAAGTGAATTTTCGACATCCTTAGACATTACTTAATGATACAGTTTTCTATACGCTGAAAAGGCTCAGGTATTCTAAGGCTCAGACTAGCTGAGAGAGTGAGCCCTCCGTAGAGGTGTGAAGTAGACTACTGCAGGAAACCAAAACACCTGCAGAAGCCTATGTGACTAAGGGCTAGGTGTAGCAATTTCCGATTTTGCGAATCGGAAATTGCGAGTCAGTGCGAGTCGCAAAACAAGATGCAGAACGGTGTCTCAGACACCGTCTGCGAATCGCTATGGGGTCGCAAAGACCCATCTCATTAATATTAATGAGGTGGGTCGCATTTTGCGACCCCATAGCGATTCCCTGCACTCACAGGGATGGTGGCCTGCTGGAGACAGCAGACCTCCATGTCTGTGACTGCTTTTTAAATAAAGCTGTTTTTTTTTTGTATTGCAGCCCGTTTTCCTTAAAGGAAAACGAGTTGCAATACAAAAAAAATAACGAAACCATTTGGTTTCGTTTTTTCAGAGTAGGCAGTCGTCCATTGGACCACTGCCTGCTCTGAAAAAACATTTCTGGCAACATTCACAAAGGGGAAGGGGTCCCCTGGGGACCCCTTCCCTTTTGCTAATGGGTTACCACCAGTGTGACACTGGTGGTAACTGCTAATTGCTTTGCGACCGCATTCGCGGTCACAAAGCAATTTAGCATCGCGGTGCGAGTCGCAAATAGGAAGGGGACACCCCTTCCTATTTGCGAGTCGTATTCACATTTTGCGAGTCGGTACCGACTTGCAAAATGTGAATGAGCATCGCGATGCACGTTTTGCATGGCGCAAACTGCGATTTGCGCAGTTTACTCCATTCAAAACGCTAGCTACATCTGGCCCTAAATACCCAGAGTAATGAACCTGCTGCCCTAGCCAGACACAAAACATCCTTCACCCCTCTGATTCCTTAATCCTCAGGGCTTGAAAAGTGAATGCAGTGTAGGGCATGCTGAATTTTATATACTGCAATAAACAGTGTACAGAACACATTGTGCTCCTCTGAGGCATTCATTCACTTAGTCCAACTACAAGCAGAAGGAGAGCTTTCAACAATTGTTCAAACTTTTTCAAAGCAAATTCGTTCTGTCAAACATGGGATAATCCTCGTGACAGAAACTCTACTGCATTTATTGGTAATGAGGAAATGAGTTTAGGCCTGTACACATTCTTTATGTTATGTACAGTTATTGATGTTCGGCCATAACAGCCCATGGGTTTCCATCACTCTATTTATGTATCTATAATTCATATGTCAGTGCATTTTCTTTATGAGGCGCAGCTTAGCTGTATGGGGGAACTGAATGGGACAGGAGCGTTAGCAGAGTGGGACTCTGCATCCCTGGCAGCTCGCAATAGCAATGAGCTGCTGCAATTATTTTATAACAAGTCCTTGGTTATAGTGCTGTGCGGTCTAGAACATTGGTGAATGCTTCTGCGGCATCAGAACAAAAAATAATCTGGGTTATTTTGTTACTGGCCCTCTTTATTAGTGAGCAACACACTTATGATGCAGACATTTGAGGTTAACACAATGTGAGTGCGAAATTAATATTACATCCGACAGCTATGGTATGGTATGGGTAGAGGTAATGTGCTCCTATTAAGACATATTCCAAAACACATGCCTCTGGTTACAAGGATTGTAGTAATACTTGAGGAGGAGAAACAAATGGTTGTGGTAATGGAAGAAATGAAATAAGTATTGTGTCACACCAGAATAAACAACAGAATTAAAAACACACAGTTTGCGCTGAGCAGGCTGGATATGTTGGTTTATAGAAATAGGTTATTTTAGTTTCGAAACAGTGCTTTACATATACCTGGAAGAACAGACAGTGAAGACAGTGAAGATCTGTGAGTCTGAAGTAATTGGGTGTCAGGGAAAATCAGGTCAGGTACTTATATAGAGATTGGCACGGATTGCAACACCCAGAAAAACGTTTGGAACCTATTAGTTGACTCACCAATAAGACAAGGAATTGACCCACAGTGCAGGGTACTTGGTGGACATTTTTAACCAGAATAGTGGCACATTGACCAATGGACAAGCTATTCTGGATCCAGAATTTTGTAACTAATTGTGGTACATTGGATGAAAGGAACAAGATTTTGTAAATGGAAATGCCATTAAACAGAGAAAGAACGAATGAATGAATGAGCAAGATTTATAGTGGGTATGTCAACTCGCGAGAGTGTCATGGCACTCAAATTTGATGGAGATGTGCATAAAATATTACCGATTTTTAAAGAGTACCCGCAGATGCTTCAGTATGCAAATGTTAATTTAATACCCAGTGTTTATGCGGGGCACTCATAAGAGGTGTTATCTGCGTTGATACTGAATTAGTTAAAAATGCCTTGAAGGGCAGCATGACTTACAAAAGGCAGAATTCACTTCTGGTGTTTAAGTTTAACTGTTTTGATTAGGGTTGATTAGATATAAATTTTTCCATTTTGATGGACTAGTTATACAATCGGCCTCAAAAGACAAAATAGATGGGCAAATATACCGTGATCAAATCACAATGCAAAGAGTTCTGGATCATGGGAGACCATCATGAATCCACTTCACAATACCTCTACTACTGTATGATGAATGTGACAAAAGTTTACGTATGTGTTCAATTATCTAGAGGTTGTATTAAAGCTGAAAACCACACCAAATCAACCATTACCCTAAGTGACATTGAGAAAGGTAAAGACAGTCAAATGCTGGAGTTCTAGGTAACTAGCACTGTTGGTAGTTGAAAACCTCCTGTATTTTGTGCGGCTCACAGGCATTCCCATGAGTGTACTGCATCCCGTTCCTCAACAACTCACAGGAAAAGGCCATGCAAGACGCCTACTATCATGCTGACTGAATGGCCGCATATGTACAAGTGGCATTCCTAGGAGGATCAACACTCACTGTGCAACCCGAGAAGATTCTGAATGACACTAATGGTTGCAGTAAGAAAGGCAGCCTAATAAATTAATTTTAAATGAGTGGTTAAGGCACAATGTATGCTTTTTATGCAGTAGTGGGGAAATAACTGAACTGGAACTGAATAGTACTGATAAAATGATGCCGTTGCAACATTGTGACAGCATAAGAATCTGCTAGCCAGAAAACATGTACACTGTAAACATGGTCACAGTCAGTTCACAAATGAACAAGCATAAGAACGTAAAACAAGTGGATTTCAATTGGTTCATGCAACAGTAACATACAACATAGACAGACGCATGTGACGAGATAGATCAACACATCTCTAAATATTAATGCAGACACAAGCTAACATGGTTCACCACCAGGGCACTTACAGCAACCTAGGTACAAGGACCATTAGAACATTGGGATGTTGGGAGCTCCATTGAATACAATGGAGTGGCTCTGGGATTCTAATGGCTGGTAAAAGGCTAGAGCTCCAACATTCCAATGTTTGTCTCACACCAATAGCTGTGAACAAAGGCCTCATGGAGCCCAGGGGGACTGAAATCCCCTCGGGTGCTGTGAGGCCTTTGTTTTATTTATGAGAATATTCTGCCCTGTAGTGGGTGGGGATGTCAGAGTAGTTTAGTTTTTAGGGGTAAAGGCGGAGGGGCTTGTGGTGGGTGGGGGGGTCGGGGTAGTTTAGTTATAAGGGGTGGGGAAAGGTTTTAGGGCTCAAGGCAGGTGGGTGTTATCAGGGTAGTTTACTTATTAGAGGTGGGCGTCGTTTTGGGCCTCAGGGTGGGTAAGTGCCTTGGGGTACTTTTTTAGGTTAAGAGGGGGGGGGGTTGTATGACAGAACCATACATGCAGTTTCCACATATGCCTTTACTAAGCATACTTTTACAACAGAATTCGTGGTAAAGGCATACGTGGAAAAGAGATGAGTGTGGTTCCGACCATGTTGTTAAGGCATGGGTGGTTCCAGCATGCGTGATACTGTCATACAACCTATTTCAGAGGCTTTCTGTTCTGATTTTTGTTTGTTTGTTCATAGTACAGGATGACGGAACATGTTAGAAATGGTGTCTCTAGTTGGCAGTCGGTTTGTACCCTGTCCAAGGAGGGACCTTCACTCTAGTCAGGATAAGGGACCTACCCAGCTCAGATAACCCCTGTGACCCCCTTGGTAGCTTGGTACGAGCAGTCAGGTTATCCAAGAGGCAATGTGTAAGGCATTTGCACATAACTCACAGTGATACAGTGAAAACACTACCAAAGGACACACACCAGTTTTAGAAAAATATCCACTATTCATCTGTATAAAACAAAATCAAAACAACACAAATCCAACATACAGTAATAAAGATATGAATTTTCAAGAATTAACTTAAAAATACAGTTCCTTGAAGTCAGTAGCTCTGCCTGGGACTGTCACTCGTCGTGAACAACCAATCCAACAGTTCATGCCGGCCGTGGCGTCGCAAACCAGCTATGGTGTTCGGAAGACCCGCAAACATTACCTTGGAAATGCAGGGTGTCGTGATCCTCGTGATGAGATCCGGAGTGCGGCATTGCAGGTGTCGGTTCTGGAGGTCAGTGCAGGGGTCATCAGGCACTTGAAGACCCACGCGTTGCAGATCCAACTTCAGGCGGATGACAAAGTCAGGAGCGCTGGCGCGGATGGCAGTGGGGCTACGGTGCGAAGCACACTATGTGACCTGCGGTGCCCACAGGTCACAGTGCAGGCAGAGGCTCGGTGACAGCATCCTGCGGCGTCAGTAAGACCAGGGCTGTGGTATGAAGTGTGGCAGGACGGTGGGACGTGCAGTGTCTCCAGGTCACGGTGCACGCAGCGGCAGAGTTGTTGCTGAAGCACTATCATCGGTAGGGCCAAGGCGGTGGTGTGGCGCGGGGAAAGCTCTGTGCGGTCCCCCACCTCACGGTCCAGACAGGGGCATCTGCTGACGATGGCGTCAGGTAGCGGTGTCGGTGAGACTAGGGTTGCAGTGCGACGTGTGGCACGGCTCTGTGCAGCATCGTCAGGTCACGGTGCAGGCAGCGGTGTCGTTGACGGTGTGGTGGTGATTTTTCTTCTGTTGCAGCACAAAACACACAGTTCCTAGTGCTGTAGGCAGATGAAATAGAAGTCTTTGATATCACTGAGACTTCCAACAGGAGACAAGCTCTACTCCAAAGCCCTTAGAGAAACCTCACAAGCAAGTCCAGTCTTTAGCCTCTTTAAGGCAGAAGCAGCAACTGCAGGCCAACCCAGCCAACCCAGCAAAGCACACACAGCAAAGGGGCAGTACTTTTCAGCTCTTCTCCTTGGCAGAGGTTCCTCTTGATCCAGAAGTGTTCTGAATGTCTGGGGTTTTGGTTCCACTACTTATACCCCTTTCTGCCTTTGAAATAGGCAAACTTCAAAGGAAAGTCTCTCTTGTTGACAAGATCCTGCCTTGCCCAGCCTGGCCCCAGACACACACCAGGGGGTTGGAGACTGCATTGCACTGCACAGCCCTTTCAGGTGTAAGTGTTGGCTCCTCCCTCCCCACTCTAGTCCAGGAGACTCATCAGGATATGCAGGCTACACCCCAGCTCCCTTTGAGTCACTGTCTACAGGGAATTCACAACAGCCCAACTGTCAGTCTGACCCAGACGTGGAATACACAAGCAGGCAGAGGCCCAGAACGGTTTAAGCAACAAAATGCCCACTTTCTAAAAGTGGCATTTTCAAACTGACAATTTAAAGAACAACTTTACAAAAAGATTTGTTTTTAAATTGTGAGTTCAGAGACCCCAAACTCCTTATCTCCTCTTGTTTCACTTTGGTGGGCAGAAGCAAAATGTCACAACAATTTCATATCAGTTATCTGAACCAGTGGATGAAGCCACTTGACCAACAACCCCTAGTATTAGGATTTAAAAAAATCAGAATCTTGTGTGAAAGGTAAAGCTGTGTCAAAAGCCAGACCTACAAATGTGCACACACTCAGGAAATATCCCATTATATTAAGATTACCAGAGGACGAGCTTCTGAATCTTCTACAATTATATTTCTATCTATGTAAAAATGAAAAAACACATATGTCATTATTGTGGGAATATCACGTTATTCATTAAAAATCAAAAGTGTGAAAAAATAGTTTTATATCATGTGTAAAGAATAAACAAATAATGAGTCTCATTACCCATGTTAAGAGTATGGGAATTGGGAAGTTGACATCAGAACATGAGTAAATCAATATAATCCAGGTATCTGTCATAATCTTGTAACATTTTATCATATGTGTTTGTCTCAGTCCTAATCTATTCCACCAGATGTATGTTGTACATAATTTGGATGCAATGCAGTTTAAGTAATTCATTCTGCAATGTGCTACAGGTGTCAAGAGAACTTCATCATTATAATTATCATTGCCTACATGGTTAAAATAATATATACTAGTTAATGGGCAAATGCATGAAGTAATTACAGGAGTATGGACTTTGGTATTCCACTGAGCCACCAGAGGGGGTATGAATACCTGTATGGTCATATCAATTTCCAGCTATCTGAAAAAGTGAAGGTAAGATGGCTTTTCAGAGATAGAAAGAAATGCAAATAGGTTAACAACTAGAACTGACAAAGACAATATAGGCCTGGTATTAGCTGTCAGCCTGTGCTTCTGTCAATTTTCTTTTGTCATGATTTTTGCATAACTTTATTTTGGGAAAGCTGTCAGGACCTCATTAATCTAAAAGAAATATTGGCTAAAAGCAAATATATTTTTTGATCAAAAAAAGGACTCGCCACAGTAGTCCCTGGCACTGGAGAGAACTACTTACTGTGTGGATAAGCTCTTTGTGAAAGAGCAGAATAAAGTCACTCACAGTGAAGTTAGCTAATGGCTGAAGTGGGATGGCTCACTGCCTTGTGCTTAATGAGGTAGTGGGTGGAAGAAAAATGTGAATGACACAACAGATCAATGAATGAAGACCACTGGTTGGAAGCCCTATAAGAAAATATATTATACATACAATTCCCTTAAAATCATATGATCTTGGCTAATGTCAGGCCTAAAAAGAAAAGCGAGACATAGACCAGCTCTGTCAATTGAATGGTCAAAGTCCAAATTATACCTTACTTTAAATGTTTGCTTTCTTTTTCACTAATGGCATGTTGTTCATAGAATACCCATAACATGTGAATCTTAATTCAGCTTTTGTTCAGGAAAAAACACATTCTGTTCACTGTTGCATAAGCTTGAGCAGCTGTTATCATAGTTGAGATTGCCTATTAATTGGCAGCAAGCTATATGCATGATCCAGAGGAAGAACTTTATAATGGGAATTTACCAGGCATATGCCTTTAAAGAACAATAAGTGTGTGCTCTGGCACTTACATATTTTAAATTACACTTTTAAATTAGAAATGTACTGGAACATGGGTTATATATGTAAATAAGATGTGTGATTCTTTTAAGCAATTGTAAATGTGATTAAGGTTTCCATAGAGTAAAACCCACATAGTTATAGAAAACAGTTCAGGTGCAACATACGCCTCAAAACCAAGAAAGGGTACACAATCTTGATATGTAGGAGCTGATTCACAAAAGCATTTTTGAGTATGAGAAGTAATGCTGCAGAGGCACTCTTTACCATACTTTCACACGCCTTTGCACATCTGTCTGTTAGCAACAGTGAACAGAAGGCATAGTCCCTTTTTTATGAGTGAATATTACAGTTCTATTTCCATCTCAGATATTTTGGGGTCAATTCCCAAAGGTATGTAAAAGAATACGTACTCCAAAATATTCAAGTAGGTCCTCTTGTATTTCATTAAAGCAGCGTATATTCAAAGAAATAGCAGTTTAGGTGGACGCAGACGTAGAGGGAGCAGGAATTAAGGGAAACATCCTGAGCTTCCACTGTTGTTGCACCTGACCCAAGGAATTTATTAAATTCATAATCAGTTCTCATGCAAACCAGTATTAGACTCATGAGAGTGTACGCAAGCTGAGCAGAAATGCTAAGTAGTTTGAAAGAATAAAAGACAGCTTTGAAGTATTTGCTTTACCATAAAAGTTCAAAGCTCTTATACATTAATGTGTATAGTAAGAATACAAATGAACCTTTAAAAGAGAAACCATATAGTTTGTAGGATTTCATAATAACTACAAAATGTAAAAGATAGACATGCCTGTAAGTAGGGGAATATGAATCAATTATGTGTCTGTGTCAAATAGTTACCAATAATCTCAGTAACAACATTTATGCAGTTCCTTGGCAGAGTCCTTACAAACAGCTGAATCTATATCCAGAAGCTGGACATCCTTGTTTGCTCTTAAAACACTTTTTCAGGATACAAAGATGGTGCCATCCTGGCTGGAGGGAAAGAAAGGAGCATGATGAATAGAGTCAAAAGGTAATCTAGCTATTATTTCCTGGTCCTTCTTCTTTGTAACAGTCATTACAGAATGAGTGCCTACCACAGCAGAGATCAGTCTTTGATCAACAAGGCACAGATCGTACAGTGAGACAGGCAGAGTTTATTAGCAACTGAACACACATTTTCAGACAGCAGCTATATGCAGTTTCCGGAAACAAAATTCCATTGGCAAAAGGAGCCAGAGTGACCTGGTTAGAACCACTTTATTCCCCCCAGTCGGTTTATGTACCAGACTGCTGCAAGGTTGTCCATGCAAAGGAGGATCACACATTTGACCCTGTTTTTTGCAAAGCATTGGATTGCAAGGACCCTGCAAGAAGTTCTAAACAACTGATGTGCAATAAGGATGAGTTCCTCAACCATCCTCATCCAGTTGAGTAACTATCACATCTTCTGGCCCAGCCCATCAGGCTTACATGTGATTCTAAGGTCAAATCTGGGGACGTAGGGAAGATGGTTTGCCCATTCCATACATCCACATGACTAAGTTGCTGTAAAAAATAGCTATATGTGTGCCCATCTAAATTGGATGTATGGACATAAAGCCAGTTCTCTGATGGTCGTCACTCCCCTGGCCCGACAGACTAGTTTCTTCACAGTGCAAATGAAGTTGTCTCCCCCATTGCTAAACTATGATCCGCCCACATCTAAATTCAGGGAGTGGACCATTACATTGGCTGTAAGGATACACCATCTCTGTTGTGACGGAGTATGCTTACTACCAATATATAAATCAGGCCCTTGGCCATAAACGTATCTCCTCTTTTGACTTGTGATGTAAAGGGACTGTTTGTGAGTATTCTAGGCCTTTCTAAGGTGTTTTACCCTAAGGTGTTGGAGAGCCTTGTGATAAAGGTGTCCTACAAAAATTGCCTGAGTAGAGGACGTGAGCAGGCCCACTAGCCTGCTGGTGGAGAGAAATCTGATGTTGTGACAGAGTCACCATCAACTTTTTCACATCTAACTTTGCTTCTGGCAACAGAGGAATCTCCTTTTCAGGATCCAACTAGCCCAAAAATTCAATCCTTATGGGCACTATCTCCAATTTTCCCACCTAGAATGAACCCAATGACTGAACCAATGTTATCACCCCCCTGAACTTGCTTCACCAAACTCTCTCTTGTCTGTCCCAGGAATGTTGTAGCATCCGGATAGACCACCATCCTCAGTTCCTGTCCTCTGAGGGCCATCACCAAAGGCCTCATCAACTTGGTGAAGCAGCAAGGAGGTGAGGATAGACCGAATGGAAGAGACCTGAATCTGATCGCCTGTCCTTGCCACTGAAACTGCTGCTTCTTCCTGTGCACTTGACAGACATATTGGCACTGCCAAGAGTGTATCTTTTAAATACAGATGCACAATTCTGACCCTTGGAAGATGGATGTCCTTCAGACTAATTATAGTCTATATTTTGAAATGGTGGTGCAGAATGAATTGGCTGAGCTCCCTCAAATTTATCACTGTCTGTTCATCTTCTGCACTAAGAAAATGTTACTAAAAAAACTCTTGGTGTGTAAGCAACATGTTTCTATATTCCTCTTCTGCAACAACTCCTGTGCCTCTGTGGTGACCACATCCCAATCCTCCTGAGAAAAATGTATGTGCAAAGGCAAACTGGTCTGTACTGCTGTTCCATAGAATTATTTTTGAAAATGATATTAAATCCCACTGTTGAACAACAAGGGACAACCTGCCTTCCACTGTCACAGGGGGAGCGGACACTACACTTGCCTTGAGTTGTCCCTCCAATTTCTTGGCATCTGCTGATGAAAAAGCATCTTTCCCTTCTTCTCCATGGGAAAATAAGTTGGCCTTGATTGTCCACACTCTTGGTCTTAGAAGAGCCTATAGAAGGTCCCCCAGCTGGTGAAATGACAGCCATATCAGGCCCTGGCAGCGACCCTCTAAAATCACATGCCAGGTGTGCCTTGTCCAGAAAGGCTAAGATTTGAAAGTACCTCCCAATTTTTTAAATAAATTCACCCTTGAAGAGAGACCCCTGAGAATTAGCCCATATTGCTGACCCTGCTGTCTCCCAAGGTTTGGGCTTAATACACAAGAACAGTACCTTGTGTCTCTCAAACAAAAACCCTACATTTGTTTTCTCAATAAAGAAGATCTCGGGCTGGGCACAACCACGTATAGTTTCCGAGTCCAATTGACTCCCTGACTTCCTCGTCTCTTGAGCAGAATACAAAATATGGGAAACAAGAAACAAGGTGCCCAACAATTTATATTGGCACGTTGGCCATTCCCTCTCCACACCTTTTCAAGTGTCCTTCCCACCTTTACTTAAAAATGTTACAATTTTAGCATATCATTCTGGGGTTATGGCCACTTTCTCAAATGTTATTGGCCTTAGCCATGATGCCCTCGTTTTAGATCTAACAGTCTTGTCCACTGAATGTTTTATCCAGAACCTAATGTATTTATCAATAAATGCCAGAGGAGACCACTCCACTAAATTTGGATGCTGAGTGAGCCCATGATCAAACATGTGAGTACATCCTTTGCCCAAAATAATATGAGGCATATTCCCAATTAATCTCCCTTCAAACCCATGAGGGGCACCATATATTTTCTTCATCATTCTTTTACCACCATGGCTAAGATTTCCCCTTAACTGTAATCTGCCATCTTCAGGAATTAAAGAGATCTTAATAACATTTGCCATGGAATTTCCTCTATTGGTGACCACACTTCAAAAGGATGACCCAATCGCTTTATGAATAGAACTGGAAACTGTACTGTCCAAACATTCACAAATCTTTCTCTTAGAAACCTCATTCTCTTCATTGTTAACATTGTGGTAACACTGTGGTCAACCATAGTAATCAGCAAATAACAGGGAATTGAACCCCCATAATATCTCCCGTGAACAAGTATATCAAACATATTAAAAAAGAAAGCAGAAAAAAACGTGTGCCATTAAATGACATTCACATAAATTCAGGCAAATGCTTGCATTTACACCTCATCAGGAAAGGGTCTACCTTGCAACAAATAATAAAATGTATCTTATCTTGAAATAAATATGTTCAAAATGCCATAGCAGCGCTGTGCTGCTATAATGTAATTATTCATATGTGAACCTTGAAAACAGGTGAATTCGACAATAAATAAAAAACAGCTACAGAGCGCTGAAATAAAGTAATAATTTCAAACAGAACCTCGTTAGGAGGCACCTATATGAAATTGAGATAAAGAAATAAAAACTTCAGTTCAAACATCAAAACAATAAATAAATACATCTACAGTAAATCATTGATAGCAACACAAAAAATAAATGCTGTATGAACTACTGCTATTTATAGTGGGATGTCTTTTGTTTGTGTTAATAACGTCCTGCCCTGGGAAGCAGGATTATGGGAGTTGTAGTGTTGTTTTAAGTCCTTTACAAACTAAAGCAAGAAGAGAGACTGCATAATGGAGCCTCCTGTCTTGTAATAAAAGTACCTTGCAACCTTGAAGTCAATAAAGCAAAGGCAGTAAAATGTTTTCCATGAATAGAAGCAGTAAAATATTATATTCCAGTGTGATGACAGAAATATGTCCTAAAAAATGAGTGAAAGTAAATGAAACAGAAATAATAGAGCCCTAGGTCAACCATGAACAAAGGAGTGTCATCCCACATCCAACAATGTTATTTTCCTGGAACAAAACTTTGGAAGAAGGGTATTTGTCTCTGAAATAAGCGGGTCATATGAAGCAAGTCAGATTATTCAAACAATCCAGAGAAACAATATAATTTGAGACAATCAGCCTAACCATTATCTGTGCAAGAAATATACCTTGTCCTCAGAGATAATAGACTGGCATGTTTTATTATTATTATGATATTATTAAGGCTCGCGCTTATTTCTTTGTGTGAAGATTTTCGCCACCTCGTTGTCAGTGTGGACCCACACTCCATGGCCTGTCAGATGGGTTGCAAACTTCAATGGACATTTTGACATTGTCATGGGTTCTCTCAAATTGTATAAATCAGACACTTTTGTGCTGGACTACTGTTTGTTTAGTGGTTAACTCTCCTATCATGCCCCTCTGTTTCATGCTGTTATCCATCCTACAAAAGGATCCTCATTTAGATATTTCAGATCCAACCACCACTTGAATTATATCCTCAGGGGCCTCATGTGAGGCACGGCAATCAACCTGCAACAACGGAAAAGAGAAATATACACGAGACTAGCATCTGGTGAGTCTTCTTTGAGGTGATACCATAACTGTGGTCCTTGCGGAAGGTTTGCAGATTTGACATGTGACTGGGTTTGTATATTATTTTGTTTGGGAGGGTGACCTTGCATGGCTTTAGTGTATAAAACTTGCATTCGAGATCTTGTACATCCTTAAGGAAGCATAGAACCAAATGGAGGCTAAAATGCAGTACACATAAGTGAAACAATGAATTTGAGGAATATTTGATGACAAGTGCATATATTTCCCTGTAAGACTGATCTGAATAATATTTTAATGGTATTGTACAGTCAGTGGGTGCCATATGACAAATGTGTTGGTGCTCATGGGACATAAACCTGGATAGGAATCCGTAGTGACTGCGGAGGTAGAAAAAGTATAGATTTAAATCCCTTCGCTCCTCTTCCTGCACCACCAATTAAATGCCTTCTTTCAAGATATTAGTGTAGGGTCTGTATGTATCAATGCATTGCCCCATAAAGACAGAATGGGTAAGATCGACTGATAAATCAGGCCCAAGAGTCTGCTAGCCTTATGAAGGTTCCTCATCAGAGGCAACGTCTGAGAAAGGGAAATAATCCTACATAGTGGCAGTATCCCACGTATTTAATTGAGATGGCATTGAGAGGAAAAACAAAGATAGGTGGCCTAATGCTCTGGTATGGCCCCTTAACTTAATCTCATATTTTGGATATGACCTAATCGACTGCCTTTCATACGACAGTGCAGGTAATATTATTCTGTAAATAAGGAAGGTTGATTGACAAGAAAAAGCTGACAGACACCAGTCTTCTAAAGGTGCTATTGTAGTACCCTTGTACTCTGGTATATATGGCACACTAATGTTAGAGATGGCCCTCTCTGCAGAGTCACCACCAAAGTTTTCACCTTCTTCATCTCCTATTATTGCTGAATTTGTTTTTCTTGGCATTAGGACTCTGTGCACTTTACCACTGCTAACCAGTGCTAAAGTGATTGTGCTCACTGCATAAAACATAGTCACATTGGCTTACATTTGATTGGTATATTTAATTAACTTTTAAGTCCCTAGTAAAGTGGTAGACCATATACCCTGGGCATGTAAATTAAATGCTGTTAGTGGGCCTGCAAAACTTATTGTGTCACCCATTTCAGTACCCCTTAAAATATGTTGCAGGTTTGCCATTGCACCCTGAAGGCAGTTTTAAACTGCCAATTCAACTTGACAGAATTAACCCACTTGCCAAGTCTTTAACTCCCCTGTAGGACCAAGATAGCCTATAGGACAGGGTTCCTTGTAATTAAAAGGTTGTACATGTACTTTTAAACTACTTTTGAGTTTTGCATATCGTAGTAGTGAAAAACTCACAAATTAGTTTTTCATTACTGTGAGGCCTAACTCTCCCATAAGATTGCATTGCCTTATTACATTTTAAAATGCTAATTTTTGACCGGGAGCAGGTAAGGATTTCATGTTTGGTATCTGAGAAATTGTAATTTAAAATCCTCTTTAATGGTGAAGTCAGGTTTTAAGTCACAATTTTGAAAATGCCATCTTTAGAAAGTTGGCATTTTCTTTCCCTAGCTATTTGGTGCCTAAAGCGTGTTTCTGGGTCACATGACTGGGTGTAGGGAAGTTGGACTTTGTTTATTCCTCCCAGACAGCCACACAATAGAGGGATTAGGTGTACCTGGAAGGGCCATTACTGGCAGGATGAGAAGGGACTGAATAGGCTGTGCCCTACCTTCACACAAAGCATTTGTCACCACTGCACTGTTCACTCCGCCAGCTTTGAGTGAAGGCAGTAA
Organism: Pleurodeles waltl; assembly: GCF_031143425.1. Lineage (NCBI taxonomy): Eukaryota > Metazoa > Chordata > Amphibia > Caudata > Salamandridae > Pleurodeles > Pleurodeles waltl. The sequence continues at coordinate 828,834,195 of NC_090443.1, read as the reverse complement.
ACTTCAAGCACTTTAAAGGAGATTCTCTAGAAATGTCTCCTACTGCAAAGAATGCACCATGTATGAAAATATGACCCTCAGTCCCACTCTTCAGTTCACTTTCCAGACCTACGGAAGCACTCTCAGAGGACTGCCTGATGCTGTGGCCTGCTGTGTACTTAAGAAGACTGCTTTGCTCCAACTTGAAGGGCTGCTCTGCTTCCCAAAGTATACCTTTAACCCTCAGAGGCTTTTCCTGCTGCTCGAGCCCTTTTCCACTTCTTGAACCCAGGACTACCAGAGTGACTCCAAGGTCTAGTTGTATGACCTCCTGAGCAAGGCCTTTGGGACAGAAAAGGCTCCAACCATTTAAACTCACACCTAGGCCCAGCCTGAGTGTATCCTCACCCCTCATGTGGTGCCCCTCCAGTTCTGCACCCTTGGTGGCGTTGTTAATGGTGCCCAGATATACAAAATCCAAAACTTGGGACTTAAACATTTTTTGGCTAAAAACTGCTCTTGTCAGCCTGACTTCTCAGCAATTCCCGCTACATTGTTCTCTGCAGCAGTAAACCCTGTTCAGGGGTCCTTCCCAAAAGGGGTATCCAGCCTCAGGAGCCCTGTTTGGCTACAGCCTCCAGCTTTGTCCTGCTGGAGATTTTTTGCTTGCAAAGAGAGACTAAGGGCCTGATTTAGAGTTTGGCGGAGGGGTTACTTCCACACAAATGTGACGGATATCCCATCCCCCGTATTGTAGGTGCCATAGGATATAAATGTATTGTAATACGGCGGACAAGATATCTATCCGCCACATTTGTGACAGAGTAACCTCGTCTGTCAAACTGTAAATCAGGCCCTTAGTCTAAAAGTGGCAGTCTTCACTGTGACTTTGTCTAACAGCCTCCAGATGACAATGCCTCCTCAGACACCAGACACCAGCTACATCTTTGCCCCACTAAATGTTACCTTCATAGACATTTTTCCACAAAAGAATATAAGCAGCGAATGGGCCCAATCAACTTCTTGTATCCAACTCGCACTCCTTTGTGGTAGGCCATGTTTTGCGACTTTGACCCAGCCTCACACGACTAGATTTCTGAGGTTGGCACTTTTATATGCTAGTTTTTACCATAAACTTTAACAAATCATAACTCTGCTTCTACTGATTGTTTTTTTCATTTTGGTGCCAAATAATTTAGTAAAATGTACTGGTGTAGGATTTGTTTTGTTGTGTTTTTACTTTATTACTGTTTGTGTACGTACTCCATAAATACTTTACATATTGCCTCTTAGTTAAGACTGACTGATTTTGTGCCAAGCTACCACAGGTTAAGGACAGGTTAATTAGTGACTTTTGTGTTTCACCCTGGCAGGGATTTTGGCTGTTGCTTTACAGCCCAATTTCTCACAGTTACCTGAAGTACTAAAGCACCACAGGCAAGCAGTCACGACAGAAGCTGCCAAGTGTATTCTAAGGGCAGGGTCTTCAAGAAAGGGTTAGAAATAGACAGTTTTTTCCATAGGCCAGTAGCTGCGGCAATCAATGTTTTCAACAGTAGTCACAAGCAATACACAGTGAGCAAGGACTCTCCACAGAACAGGGATTTAGTCACAAGTAATGACTGTTGACATAACTATTCTAGATTGACTACTTAGGAGCTCTTTACTAAGACATGACAGTGAAATGGTTCATTCCTTTGGTGACTTATTAGATATCAGATTATCCTTGAATTAATTTACTTTTTTGTTTATTCCACCCACTTATCTGTCTAGAATCTGACTCAGACTTGGTTGAGTCAAGAAGAGATCCCTATATTTTTTGCTAGTGACTGCTTAAAATAAACAAATCCCACACAACTCCTTCCACTAGGAGGTAGGGTGAAAGGGCACGAGGCCTAGAAGTACTGAATCTTGCCATTATCATGGCAACGTAAAATAAAGGGGCACTGTCACATTTCCAATATGAGCATCTCTGTGTCTTGTAAGAAGCTCTGCGCTATACATCCTTACAAATCTCCAGTACATCAAATACTGTTGCCCAATAATGATACAACTTAAGGCTTCCTAAAAACACAAATTCTATCTGCATCCATTAGACAGATCGTACATCGTGATCCTTTTGAATGGCTGTGTACTGTATTTGTGTATGTATAAGGTACTTTCTATAGTGCAAACCTAGCTAAAAGGCAGCGGAACCCTGTATAAGGTAAAAGATAAGCTTAAAGTGAGCAAGTAAAAGGAGGGCAGGCTGGGCTTTGGATGGTTAATGCATTGCAGTATAGTGTTTTTAAAGAGATGAGTTTTCATCTCTTTCCTAAATTGGAGCAACATTGGTGCTACTCTGATGGGTTCAGGTATGTTGTTCTAGATCCTTGGTCCATTGATGGAAAAGGCAAATGCAGGGATGGTGGCTTGCAAGGGACAGCAGACCACCATCCTCATATTTACATTAACAAAGGGGAAACAATTTACTAACATTGCCCATGTTCATTACAGGGACAGCTGATGTTTTTCTTTTTTTTTTCTTTTTTGGAAAGCCTGGGGACCAGTACCTGATCCTTCTGAGTCTGCTCACATGATGCTCAACTGTAATACTGTTCTGCAGGAACGGCTTTACCCATATAAAACTGTCATTATTGCAATTTAGGAGTCAATATCTTTTTAATAGTTTGCCAATGCAAATGCGGCAGACACTAACTGAATCAGACTGGTGAATTAAAACCTCTAAATTTACAGATGTGTAGTTCCATTAAGAAGTTAGTGACACTTTGAGATTAACAAACATACTCTACCTTAGCAGGCTATATTAGACATATATGTATATCCAAGGAAAGTGGTGTATTTAATTCACTGATTGACCCAGGGCAATGGAACCATTGGTTTGTCTTTTATGAGAAAAACATATTCAAAGGGGAATCAGGATGTCTATAGTCTCCTACCTAAACTTAAGACAACCTTAAGAAGTGGCTACAGGATCTGAAGCTGTAATACTATCAGGAGACAAGGCTTGGCGAGCTCAGGGAAGGGCTAGAAGAGTTTAAGAAGATTACCAACTTTATAGGGTGATGGTGTGAAGCAGTATGATATGGTGAGGGCAAGTGGGTTGGTCACACACTTTCATGGTTATTATAGTATGAGTGGCATGTGGGACAGATAGATATGAATGGTGTAGTGTTCACAGCAGAGGCACAAACCAATACTGCCTTTGCTGAGTGTTACATTATAAGGCTCGTTTGGAGGCATCCACACAGCAGATTGGGCTATATCTAGGCTATGTGGTGTTAGTGTGAACTGAAGTGGAATGAAGAGAACGTCCACTTATGTTGAGTTGGATAGAAAAAGGCATTATAGATTGTGAAGCATGAAAAGCCTCTGAGCCCAGTGGTATACCCTGCAGAAAACTTGTATTTGCTTGGAGCAGTATCTTCCAAGAGAAAAAGCTCTGGGTAACTAGTAATAAGGGTCTTTATACTAAGGGCATCATTACAAGTCTGGCGGTGCGACTGCCACATTATGACCATGGCAGTCATGCCGCAGTCGGACCACCAGCACCTCCAGGATTAGTTGTTCCGACGTTCTGGTGGTTGTGGCGGTCCTAATTACAACTTTGTTCTCCACCAGCGATTTAATGGTGGTAACACTGCCATGAAAAAGCTGGTGGCGAACGGGTGCAGGGGGACCAAGGGTGCCCATGCACTGCCCATGCAGTTAGCATGGGTAGTGCAGGGCTCCCCCGGCTAGCACCCTGGCAATGTTCACTGTCTGCTTCACACCCTGCATCCTACAACATTGCCACAGGCTTCATTACGAGCTGGAGACAATGCTGTAGGGTGTTTCCCGGTAGGCTGGCGTGCGGGAACTCAGGTTTCCAACCCGTCCTAATGGGAAACCCATAATGGCCCCGGCATGGAGCTAGCCACTATGGTGGCAACCTCCCCATCGGAAGTTTGGTGGAAGGGTAAAACCGTCCGCCAAACTCATAATCAGGCCCTAAGTGTCCCAAAGTGAATTTTGTATGGATAGTGCATGAGATAGTGTGGTATGCCCAATGAACTGGTTTGCTTATAAACTGGTACAAATCCATGCTGTTTCCATTAATACCATTTGTAAAAGATGTGTGGTTGTTAGCAGGAATATAGAAAAGATGATAAAAAGGAACATGGTAGGGGTAAAGGCCACGTATGAGATATAGGTTGAGAAGTACAGCAAGGTAATGTTGTCTCATTATTAAAGGTGATTGTTTGTTTTTTACAGCTGTTTGTATGGAGTGTGCTTTAACATACCTAGCAGCAGTGGATGGAGCCCTGCTGAGAAGGGTGCTGTTACCAAAAATAGGCGCTAAATACAAGAATAATGACAGGCTGGGCCTGGAGAAAGCTGGGTATCTGGCTGCATGGGAAATAGTGTACTTACCTCAGCTCTGCTTCTTTGACTTGCTTGCATTCTGGACACATTTAAATAGAGCTATAAGTAACTAACTCATGGTATAGTCGAACCTGAAAAGGAGTGACTTTTTTGAAGAGCTTATATTCACAGCGCTTGAGGAATTTACACATGGCATAAAGTATGACCTACTGGAGATGTTGCTCTAGTTCAGCATTAGGCTGGATGTGGCTTAATTTTTTTCCTGAATTTACAAACACAACAATACCATTCACACTTCTAGATATTACCATCAAAATTAACATGAGTATGATACAAACAAGTTATTGACACTGTTAAGAGCTGAGGTAATGGTGATTAGGTCACCACCAATGAGATTGCAGGTAAAAACTGGCACTATATGTGTTTGTAAACTAAGCTTGATTCGTTCTTTCACAGACAGAAAATTGTACAATTTAAATGTATACATTTGGGCTACTGTACACAGAATAAGACTACTTTTATCTATCCACACAGGTCACGAGATGCGGGAGATGTGGTGCTGCAAACATACATTTACTACATATTTCCTAGCTGAAAGAGCTGAGGTTCTGGTCGAAGGTTTCAGACAGATGTTCGGGGGCACACGTCATCACATTACATGATGCGATGAAATAGAGAACCAATGATGATGATTATAGCTGGCATGAACAAATTCCACCCAAAGTTATGCAGATGAATGGTCACTATAGGGCTCCTGGTGGATACACGTAACATAGGAATCCATTTGTCTACAACAATTGTGCCATCAGAGTGGCTGCCAGATCTGATGAAATTTCAACAAAACTTTAGATACGTATTTTGATGAGAATCTGCAAAATACTAGTCTGTGTGATACACAACCCCCTTTTAGAGTCACCCTATTCAATCATGGCAAACCTGATAGAGTGATCCTTTGCAATGTGGTGAGGCATAGCATAGACAAAGGAAAATGTATCTAACGTGGACCTGTGACCTCCAAATAGTTTGGAGATGAGGTATTGAAACTGGAGCATTGGCCACTCTGGGCCGGCCTTAATTGATCACAGGGGGCAGGGGGCATGCACTCAGCATGATGAGCATCATGCTCAAAATAGATGTGTGTTCTTAGTGAAAAAATCAGATTGGCACTGAGCCACTCAGTAGTGGGCCATCATAACATCTTTTGTCATTCATCCTGGCTGGGAGAAGGAGTCACTGGGAGGGGGGACTTAAATAACTCTTTATGTCCCTACTCCCCATTTCTAATGAAGCATCTCTCTGTTGACACTTTTACATTTTAGGGAAATTTGGCTGCCCACAGCAGTTTGTCAATCATTTATCTGATTGCATTTCTAAAGGGGATAACCGAGTATAACGCCACTATTAAATATTTTTAGTGCTTCCAATATCATAGAATAATTTAGGAAACTATTTTTGTCATTGGGGGAAGTGGCAATTTTTTTTTTCACACAAGGGGGTGAATCATTAAAAAGTCTAAAGTCCACTGATTTGAAGTGACATGAGGTGTGCAATGCTTTGTAATATTATATATATATGTGGAAACTGGGTACTTAACACGTAATAGATGGCTATAGGTTAGAATACAGCTTTGCATATCATCCTAATGTCTGATGATATAGGGGGTCATTCCAACCCTGGCGGTCATCGACCGCCAGGGTGGATGACAACGGAAGCACCGCCAACAGGCTGGCGGTGCTTCAATTGGGATTCCTACAGCCGCGGTCGCCCAGCTGGGTCTGGCGGTTTCCCGACGGATTTCCCCCGGCTGGGAGAATCCTCCATGGCGGCGCTGCAAGCAGCGCCGCCATGGGGACTCCGACCCCCTTCCCGCCAGCCTGTTTCTGGCGGTTTTTACCGCCAGGAACAGGATGGCGGGAACGAGTGTCGTGAGGCCCCTGGGGGCCCCTGCACTGCCCATGCCACTGGCATGGGCAGTGCAGGGGCCCCCTAACAGGGCCCCAGCATGATTTTCACTGTCTGCATAGCAGACAGTGAAAATCGCGACGAGTGCAACTGCACCCGTCGTACCCCTGCAACACCGCCGGCTCCATTCGGAGCCGGCTTCTGTGTTGCAGGCCTTTCCCGCTGGGCCGGCGGGCGCTCCCTTGGCGGGCGCCCGCCAGCCCAGCGGGAAAGTCTGAATGGCCCCCGCGGTCTTCTTACCGCGGAGCGGTCATTTGACGGGGTAAGTTTGGCGGGCGGCAACTGCCGCCCGCCAAACTTGGAATGACCCCCATAATGTTTGGAATGAATAATAAGTAAATATATTATTGGATCAGTAACATTCTTTTAAGGAAGGAACACAACTCTGTGTTGATTTGTGATCATGCCCTTAACTTCCGTGAATGTAGTATAATATTTTCCCAGTTTATGTCAAACGTGTGTCACTCAGTCCCTTAAATTTGTTTGTTGTTTGATTTGACATTCATGAATCCAGTAGATCTATAAATGGTATTGTGGGGCTCTGACTTGTTGGAAAGACACGCATAACTGCTTGAAAACTAAGGGCCAGATGTAGCAAAAAAGCAAATTGCGACTTGCAATTTGCGAGTCCGTGCGACTCGCAAATTGCAAGTCGCAATTTGCTATGCAGAAAGGTGTCTCAGACACCTTCTGCAACTCGCAATGGGGGTCGCAAAGACCCACCTCATAAATATTTATGAGGTGGGTTGCAGTTTGCGACCCCATTGCGAGTATGGGCACTCACGGGGATGGTGGCCTGCTGGAGACAGCAGACCACCATGTCCGTGACTGCTTTTTAATAAAGCCGTTTTATTTTTTTCTATCTGCAGCCCGTTTTCCTTAAAGGAAAACGAGCTGCACTTAGGAAAAAAAACGAAACCTTTTGCTTCGGTATTTTTCAGAGCAGGCAGTGGTCCATAGGACCACTACCTGCTCTGAAAAATTGTTTTTGTGATCATTCACAAAGGGGAAGGGGTCCCCTGGGGACCTCTTCCCGTTTGTGAATGGGTTACCATCCACTTCAAGTGGATGGTAACTGCGATTTCATTTGCGACCGCTTTCGCGGTCGCAAATGAAATTGCATAGCATTGCGAGTCGCAAATAGGAAGGGAACACCCCTTCCTATTTGCGAGTCGGAAATGCATTTTGCGAGTCGGATCCGACTCGCAAAATGCATTTCTGCATAGCGGAGCGGCTTTTGCGACTCGCAAACGACGTTTTTCGCCGTTTGAGAGTCTCAAAACCCTTGCTACATCTGACCCTTAGTCTCAACATACAGAGTGAAAATCAATGTGCCAGTAACATTATGGTCATGCAACCAATACCCAGATACTCATGTGACTGATTTTGATTTGAATTCTTCATATATTTGCATTATTTGATTGTATCTCTTATCTCTTTAAATCATATGTTTTATAAAGAATTCATAGTGTGCTCCACTAATTGTTTTGTTTTTGTGATTAACTGGTTTTGCTTTGTTGATTCCAGTATGTACATGTTGGCAGCAGATGTACCTTAGTGTTTGAGCACCACTAATGTTCACAAGACTTATTGAAAACGTGAGGAATGTGCAGCTATTTATAATCATTGTTGCCTATTATGTTTTTGTTTTTCAAGTTAAAGTTCCCACTTCTGAATTGAAGACTATATTGTTGAGTTTTCTTTATTGATAAGCTTGCTACATAATGGACTTGTTTGGAGATGAGAGAGATAAAATATTTCAGGATATGTTTTTACACAAGCCAGAAGAGAGAAATGCAGGAGTGAAAGAACCAGAAGGTATGAAAAGGAAATACATTTGGCTAGAAAAGCTCTGCAAACAAGAATTATCTCGTTGGTGGGATTCAACAGTACTTAAGAAATACATAGCTGATAAGAAAGTACCACGGGGATTGAGAGTGGTGATTTTTCCTTTGTTTGAAGATTTATCACCCAGACATATGTAAGACTGGGAACAACTACGTTTTGAGGCATCTAAGGGTCTGATAGAAATGTTGATAGAACATGCAGAGGAAAAAAGGGAGATCCTATTGAAAGAAATATGGGAATTGGAATCAGAAATTGTAGCCCTCAATTTACCAGAGGTGAAAATCAAAAATGATAAGATCTTAAAAGAGGTTTTGGATAAACATCAAATGTATATAAAAAATAAAACAATGATAAAGATACAGATAGATGTCAAGGATTACAAGAATGGACGAGTATATACATTTGCAAGAAAATTTGATGGCATTATTACCAAGCCTTGTAACAACAACTCACATGAGGACAAAGAGAATGTGGAAAGTGAGTCAGAATTTTCTATTTCATCAGAGGAGTCGGAGGGGAGTAGCCTAATAAGTGATAATGCAAGTGTAACTTCTAATAGAGACCAAATGGCCTCTACAAGTTTTTTTACGAGAGGCCAAACGGTATCGATTAGGAAACAAAATACATTTTATCAAACAGACAGTTACAAATCAAAGAAAAGAACACGTAGAGGAAAAAGGAAAAGGAGATGCCTAGGGGAGTTCTGCCACAGGGGTATTATCCAGAGCTGCCAAGAACAAGATTCAAAACAATTAACAACAACATGTCTTCAGGATGGAAATACAACTGGTAATCATAATCAAGACAATAATATCTCCATTGTTAACTTGTCTGACTGTGTATTAATGGAAGAACAAATAAATGTACTGGGCAAAGGGCTAGGAATTTGTGTTTCTAGCTATTGCAATGTGACACACGTACATATAGATTTGTTCACATTTTTGCGACAACTAAAGCTTAAAAAATACTTCTTAGAGCGGGATAATAGACAATTCATAGAAACAATGGCATTATTACCTAGTACTTATACAATAAAAGATATTGAGGACATTCAACTCCTACTCACTTTGAAAAATATGGACAGCAATGACTTTGATAGGCAACAACTATTGGATAATTTAAAAATTAGATAAGATCTAACTTTAGACAGTGGTCTCAAACTCAAAACTCTATTTATACCCAGTTTGTCACGTGATAATGTTATAGATACTTTTGGAAAATTGGTTAAGGAGGAACTCAATAAGTTGGAGGCTAAAATCAAAAAGGGTAGATTGCATTTGCCGCAGAATATAACTCAAAAAGAAAAATTGGCTTTAAAAGAACTATGTGACAATAAAAGATTAGTAGTCAAGGAAGCAGATAAAGGGGGTAATATAGTCATTTTACATAGATCTGAGTATATTAAAGACACTGATCGACAACTGTTGGATTGCACTTTGTTAGACTTTTCATCCTTGGCGTGGTCTCCCTTAACTTTTTGCCTCTGTTCCCCACGTTGTTGATGTGTGCTGAACTCTGATTTTACTGTTTTTGTTACTCTGGGCACTTTACCACTGCTAACCAGTGCTAAAGTGCAAGTGCTCCTTTACAAAATGTGTATGTGATTGGTTTATCCATGATTGGCATATCTGATTTATTAGTAAGTCCCCAGTGCAGTGCACTAGAGGTGCCCAGGGCCTGTAAATCAAATGCTACTAGTGGGCCTGCAGCACTGGTTGTGCCACCCACATAAGTAGCTCTGTAATCATGTCTCAGACCTGCCACTGCAGTGTCTGTGTGTGCAGTTTTAACTGTAAATTCGACTTGGCAAGTGTACCCACTTGCCAGGCCTAAACTTTCCCTTTTCTTACATGTAAGACACCCCTAAGGTAGACCCTAGGTAGCGACAAGGGCAGGGTGCAGTGTATGGTTAAGGTAAGACATATAGGGGGTGATTCTGATTCTGGCGGGCGGCGGAGGCCGCCCGCCAGAATTCTGCCCCCATTATACCGCTCCGCGGTCAGAAGACCGCGGAGGGTATTATGAGTTTTTCCCTGGGCTGGCGGGCGGTCTCCAAAAGACCGCCCGCCAGCCCAGGGAAAAACTCCCTTCCCACGAGGATGCCGGCTCGTAATCGAGCCGGCGGAGTGGGAAGGTGCGACGGGTGCAGTGGCACCCGTCGCGTATTTCAGTGTCTGCAAGGCAGACACTGAAATACTTTGCGGGGCCCTCTTACGGGGGCCCCTGCCGTGCCCATGCCATTGGCATGGCCGCGGCAGGGGCCCCCAGGGGCCCCGCGACCCCCCCTACCGCCATCCTGTTCATGGCGGCTTTCCCGCCATGAACAGGATGGCGGTAGGGGGGGTCAGAATCCTCATGGCGGCGGAGCGCGCTGTGCCGCCATGAAGGATTCCCCTGAGCAGCGGTAAGTCGGCGGGAGCCCGCCGACTTGCCGCTTCTGACGGCGGCTGAACCGCCGCGGTCAGAATGCTCGTGGGAGCACCGCCAGCCTGTTGGCGGTGCTCCCGTGGTCGGTGGCCCTGGCGGCCACCGGCCGCCAGGGTCAGAATGACCCCCATAGTAATGTGTTTTATATGTCCTGACAGTGAAATATTGCTAAATTCGTTTTTCACTGTTGCAAGGCCTGTCTGTTATGTTGATATGTAAGTATAGAACTATTGTATTAGCGCGTGGTTTATGCGAATTAGAACTATTGTATTAGCGCGTGGTGGTTGCGTTTGGAATTCCGATTCGAGGGAGGTTGGAGATCGGAATCGGAGAGATACATGCAGCTACCACAATCGTTTTGGCAAGCCTTTATTAATTTGTAACCTACAATAAAACAAGATTTTAAAACGAAGGGGGTCATTCTGACCCTGGCGGTAAATACCGCCAGGGCGGAGGTTGGCGGTAGCACCGCCAACAGGCTGGCGGTGCACCGCCGGGCATTCTGACCGCGGCGGTACAGCCGCGGCCAGAAGCGGAAAGCCGGCGGTGTACCGCCGACTTTCCGCTGCCCATGGGAATCCGCCATGGGGATTCTGACACCGCATACCGCCATCCTGTTCCTGGCGGTTCGCCCGCCAGGAACAGGATGGCAGTATGGGGTGCCGTGGGGCCAAAGGCATGGGCACTGCAGGGGCCCCCGTAAGAGGGCCCCACAAAGAATTTCAGTGTCTGCTCTGCAGACACTGAAATTCGCGACGGGTGCAACTGCACCCGTCGCACCTTCCCACCCCACCGGCTCCATTCTGAGCCGGCGTCCTCGTGGGAAGGGTGTTTCCCGCTGGGCTGGCAGGCGGACTTTCGGCGGTCGCCCGCCAGCCCAGTGGGAAACCCAGAATGACCGCCGCGGTCTTTTGACCGCGGTACGGTCTTCTGGCGGTTCCCGCTTGGCGGGCGGCTACCGCCGCCCGCCAAGCTTAGAATCACCCCCGAAGTCTCCGACGTTACAATATTGGCGACGAGCTACTACGACGAACCTAAGGAGGAAAAGGTGAGCGTGGTACCGGTAAGATTTGTTTTTCTCAACATGGAATTTGAGCGCAAGATCTTACCCTACGCTGGAATTTAAGCGCACCGCACCATTAAGGCTTGCCGAGACGAGTACTTTATGTATGGATTATATTTCAAATCAATCCAAGGAAAAATATTGAAGAAGCGTTACCGTTACGCAGAGCGACCTTCAAGCTGTGCTCTCCATTCCACACCTCGAGCGTCTGGATTCACAGAAGTGATCGGATGTATTCACGTCAATTAAAGGAATGAACCTTGGCAACACCTTGTTTATCTGGAAGAGTGTTTAAGCTGGGAAATGGAACGTTTTTTTTTTTTTTTTTTTTCACAGAAGCAGTGCAGGGGAAAGAGCGTGTCACCTGATATGCAACAGAGGAACTAGGACAGTTATTCACCTACAATTCACAGATGGGTTCTGAATGAAAGAAAAAGTTCATTATTTGTGACATTTTCATACGGTACTGCGTATTCTTCATTGAATAAATTATTTTATACACATCTTTTGCATAATAATATTTTCAGATGGCCACACAACAATTTTCTCTTCAACCCCCACAAGCATTTTGGCCAGCAGGAGCGAGTCCATGTATGAAATGGACAGAATGGAAATCGTACTTTCTAAATTTCTTGGAGACTATCGACGAGGAAGGAAAAATGAGTCCGGAGAGGAAGAAAAAGATTTTTCTACATTCTGTGGGACCTGAAGGACTAAAAGTATTTGAGTCTATGACAAAAATTAGTAGCAGCAGGGACACCAATGTATTTGAGAACGTGTTGAAGAAATTCGATAATTATTTCGCTCCTAAAGTGTATATAGGCATTCTAAGATACAATTTTTTTCAAAGGAAACAAGAGTGTGGTGAGACTGTGGATGAGTATGTAGCTGCGCTCAGAGTATTGGCTAATGATTGTAAATTTGATCATTTGCAAAGTCAGTTAATTAGAGACCAAGTAGTAATGCATATCCGTGATCCTGCGATTCAAGAAAGATTGTGGATAAATGGAGATGCTGACTTGGATGATATTTTAGCGATTGTTAGAAAAGCTGAATTGTCTAGTCGTAGTGCGAAAGCAGTTAAAACAGAGTACAATGATATTAAGGAAGATACAGTTAACAAAGTAAAGTATAAAGGAACAGGCAGAACAAAGAATGAAAGTGAGAAGAACCAACAAGCAATTAAGTATAATGGTCAAAGGTGTTACTGTTGTGATAGCACTTCACATTTAGCTTCTCACAAATATTGTCCTGCATTGAAGCAGAAGTGTGTGGCGTGTGGGGTTATAGGGCATTTTGCTAGGGTGTGTAAAAAGAAAAAGAATAATAATAATGTGAAGTATGTGGATGGAGTAAGTGATAATTCAAGCGAGGATGAGAGTAAGGTCAATAAAATTAAGCAGGACAGCAAGAGTTTAAGTAAAGATCAAATGTTCGTATTTAATGTTCAGGAAGAGTCTGTCGGTAATAAGAAGAAACCAGTTTGTTTAATGCACATAGGAGGGGTTGAGATTCAAGTTTATGTTGACTCAGGTTCGCCTTTTACTATCATTAATGAGGGAGTGTGGAAGTCAAAATTCGTGGGAAAACTAGGTAGTAATTTACAAAAACCTGATGTTAGCCCAGAAGGATTTTCTGGAGAGAAGATAGAGTTGTTGGGTTTCAGGGAACTTACATTTGTTTTTAAAAACAGAAAATCTGTAGGAAAGTTATATGTAGCAAAGAAGGGACCTTCAGTCTTAGGTTGGAAGGATCAGGGAGATTTGCATTTAACCCTTGATCCGAATAGTCCTGAACCAGTTATGGTAGTGGGCGAGGAATAATGCATTGCAAATGAAATGTTTAAGAATTTTCCTAAAGTTTTTAGTGGGAAAATTCGTGTTTTGGAAGGTTTTGAACACAATATTGTTCTTAAAACTAATGCCAGTCCAAAGATACACAAAGTAAGGAATATTCCCATTCTAGTTAGGAGTGAAGTGGAGAGAGAATTAGATAAATTAGTGGAAGCCGATATCATCGAACCAATTGAGTCTTCCGAATGGATTTCTCCTGTAGTAGTAGCTAAACGCGCGAATGGAAAGATTCGGTTATGCATAGATTTGCGCCACCTGAACAAAAATATTGTAGTGGATAAATTTCCTCTACCTAGAATTTCAGAGATGTTAACATTAATTAAGGGAGCGAAATGGTTTTCCACCATAGATTTATCTGCAGCATACCACCAGATCAAATTGAGTGAAGCAAGTAAGAAATATACTGCTTTTATTACTCCTGTGGGATGTTTCCAATATAAAAGACTACCATTCGGTTTAGCTTCAGCAGCTGCCATCTTCCAGAGGTTAATGTATCAGTTATTTGGGAAACATTCTAATGTGAGGTGTTTTCAAGATGATATTTTACTATTTGGCAAAGATAGGAAGGAACATGACACAGTTTTGAGGGAGGTATTAAGTATTTTGGAAAAAAAAGGTTAGACTGTAGAACATTCAAAGTGTAAGTTTGGGGTACAATCTGTAACTTATCTGGGACATGTGTTATGTGGGGATGGTGTAACCATGAAACCTAAGCTGGTGGATGCCATTCTGAATTCTCCACATCCTACGTGTAAAGAGGATATTAAGTCATTTTTAGGAATGGTTGAGTTCTATGCGAAATTTGTGAAGGGATTTTCTGGCATGGTGTACAACATCAGACAATTGCTGAAAAACCATGTCAAATTCGTTTTGTCATGTGAATGTGAAACGGAGTTTAATGATGTAACAAAAGCAATTGCACAGGCCCGTATTTTGAGTAGCTTTGATCCTGAATGTACAAATGTAGTAACTGCAGATGCCAGCAATAAAGGTTTAGGTGGTGTGCTGACACAAATCAATGCTTCTGGAAAGGAAGTTATAATTGCTTTTGCTTCTCGTACATTATCACCGAATGAAGAAAACATTTTGGTAATAGAGAAGGAGACACTTGCATGTATTTGGGCCCTGGAGCATTATAGACCTTTTGTGTGGGGTAAGGAATGTATATTACGAACTGATCATAAACCGCTAGTGAAATTACTGACCACTGAAGGAATGTGTAAAGCATCAGTGAGGATTGCTAGAATGTCTATGCGTTTGCAAGATTTTATTTATGTAATCGAATATGTTCCTGGAAGAAGTAATGTGTTGGCAGATTACTTGTCCAGAATGCCTACTGAGATTGTAGAATGTGATGTTGGTGAAGGAGAGGAGTTACAAGTGGCATTAGTTCATGATGACGATGGCATAAGCATAAAGGAGGAGGTGTGGAAAGAAGAATATTCAAGGATAAGGATTTACAATCATTGTCGGAGTGTGTGATGAAAGGTTGGCCTAACAAGTCCAAAATTTCCAAGGTGCTTAAAGAGTTTTGGGAGGTGAGGTGTGAGCTTTCATTTGTTCAGGGAACTATTTTTAGAGGTGATAGAGCTATACCACCAAAAGTACTTAGGAGTACGATTTTAAAGTTATGTCATGAAACTCACTGTGGTATAGTTAAAACTAAACAAAGGGTGAAGAGATGGTATTGGTGGCCTGGAATAGATGTTCAAGCTGAAAGGGTTGTAAGGGAATGTATCATTTGTGCTAATTCAGATAAGACTTTGAATACTTTAAAACCGAATATGTGTGAACCTATTATTCCGAGTAAGCCGTGGCACACTGTTGCTATTGACATCATGGGTCCCATTGGGAATCCTGGAAGGTATATTATTTCCATGATTGATATTTTTTCCAGGTGGCCGGTTGTGAAAATTGTGGACAAGGTGGACTCTTTGGCGGTTTTAGCATTTATGGACAGTACTTTTGTGGAGGAAGGTTTACCTGTACAGATTATTAGTGACAATGGAGTGCAATTTACGTCTGCTTTGACGAAAAAGTATTTTGAAAGAATTGGGATTAAGCAGAGAACTACATCCTTATACAATCCAAGTGGCAATGGAATGATCAAAATATTTAATAGAGTTATGAAGAATGCTATTCAGATTGCGTGCAGGAATGGGGACGATCGGTCGGTTCAAATTTATAAAACATTGTGGTCATATAGAACTTGTTATCATGAGGCTCTGGGTTTATCTCCTTTTGAGTTAATGAGAGGCAGGGTACCAAGGACTAAATGCAACCCAGAGTGGTTGTTGGAGGTTTCTGAATGTAAAGTGCCTTTTGGGAAAGTGAGAGATCAAATCATGAAGAAACATATGGTTTATAAACAGACTTTTGACAAGAGTAGAGGTTCAAAAAGAGATGTAGAAATTTGTGTAGGCAGCTGGGTCAAAGTGAAGAAACCATGGAGAGTAAGAAAGGGTGAGAGTCAATATTCAGAACCTATTCAAGTAAGCAAAGTCTTACGTAATGCGGTCCTTCTGAGTGATGGAAAGGTATGGAACCTTAAAAGGATTGCGGTGTTTAAGGGTCAGCCTACAAAAGGAGTAAATATAAGTGATTCTCTAGATGATATTGGAGTGGGGAAGAATAAATTGAATGACAATTTGGAAAAGGAGTTGTGTATGAGTGACAATGTTGAGAATGATGTGTATAGAAGGAATCTGGAGCAAGTTGTGGAGGAAGAAGTTCCGGAAGGTGTTCCGACTTGTAATACTAGTGATGTGGGGGATTGTGCTGAATCTGTGGAAATAGGCAATACTTCCAACGCTGATAATAACAATGAAGGGACAACTTGTATTGGCAAAATAATTGTTTCAAAACCGAAATGGTTGGATGATTATATTGTGTAATATTATTATTGGATGATTATATTGTGTAATGTTATTATTATGTTTCCTTTACTTGTTATTAATTGTTTTTTTATTTGTGTTCCTATTGTTTTTTTTTCATTTTGTTTTAAGGGAGGAGATGTGTTATGTTGATATGTAAGTATAGAACTATTGTATTAGCGCATGGTTTATGCGAATTAGAACTATTGTATTAGCGCGTGGTGGTTGCGTGTGGGATTCCGATTCGAGGGAGGTTGGAGATCGGAATCGGAGAGATACACACAGCTACCACGATCGTTTTGGCAAGCCTTTATTAATTTGTAACCTACAATAAAACAAGATTTTAAAACACGAAGTCTCCGAAGTTACACTGTCCTTCTCATAGGTTAACATTGGGGCTACCTTTAAATCTGATTAAAGTGTAGATTCCCTTTGGGAGCGGATGGACATGTGGAGTTTGGGGTCTGGGCAGTGCACCTGTGAGACTAATAGATTGGACTCTGCCATGGACATTCCTCCACCGTCCCCTATCACCATATTACTATCCCCCTCCATATTTGGGCACCTAAATAAACACCCTTGAACCACAAAACAATCTGGAGTCAGTCTGTGATTTGGTAAATATGTATAATCAATGGCAGTGTTAAAATGCGTTTCCACTTGTAAAGCCAACATACCTATGTCACACATCACAAGTCCTTGAAGAATGCAAGCAGATGACACACGTTGCTAACAACACCTGTGAAACCATAATGGAAAGGTACAACTCAGTTACCAAATACTGCTATGAAATGACAGACAGGATAGAGGTAGAAGTGTGAAAGTGAATGTTATGGTAAAAAGAAAACCGTTCTCACCTGTGTGTCACTGGAAATATTGCTGTATGACTGACTCCCTGTTGTCTATGTCTTCTTCCTCAGCGTCCTCCTCATCACTGTCCACAGGCTCCACAGCTGCCACAACACCGTCATCTGGACCATTCTCCTGCAGAAAAGGCACCCGGCGTCGCAAAGCAAGATTGTGAAGCATTGAGCAGGCGATGATGATCTGGCACACCTTCTTCGGTGAGTAGAATAGGGAACCACCTGTCATATGGAGGCACCTGAACCTGGCCTTCAGGAGGCCGAAGGTGCGTTCGATCACCCTCCTAATCCGCCCAGGGGCCTCATTGTAGCGTTCCTCTGCCCTGGTCCTGGGATTCCTCACTGGGGTCAATAGCCAGGACAGGTTGGGGTAACCAGAGTCCCCTAATAGCCACACACGGTGCCTCTGGAGTTGACCCATCATATAAGGGATGCTGCTATTCCGCAGGATGTAGGCGTCATGCACTGAGCCAGGGAACATAGCATTTACCTGCGAGATGTACTGGTCTGCCAAACATACCATCTGTACATTCATCGAATGATAACTCTTCCTGTACACCTGTTCACTCCTGTGGGGGGGACCAAAGCTACATGGGTCCCATCAATAGCACCTATGATGTTGGGGATATGTCCAAGGGCATAGAAGTCACCTTTAACAGTAGCCAAATCCTCCACCTGAGGGAAAACGATGTAGCTCCTTACGTGTTTCAGCAGGGCAGACAACACTCTGGACAACACGTTGGAAAACATAGGCTGGGACATCCCTGATGCCATGGCCACAGTTGTCTGAAAAGACCTACTTGCAAGGAAATGGAGCACTGACAGCACCTGCACGTCAGGGGGGATTCCTGTGGGATGGCGGATTGGTGACATCAGGTCTGGCTCCAACTGGGTACACAGTTCCTGGATAGTGGCACTGTCAAACCTGTAGGTGATGATCAAATGTCGTTCCTCCATTGTCAACAGGTCCACCAGCGGTCGGTACACCGGAGGATTCCGTCATCTTCTCAAATGTCCCAGCTGACGGTGCCTAGGAAGGACAACAGCGACCACAGACTCAACAAAATTCCAGGTATGTACCCACAGATACACAGAACACGACACTAAAGACAAAAATCTCCCTGTATGTGTGTCGAGTGTAGGCCTAGGTATGTGTGACGCAGTAGTAAATGAAGCCATGTGGGCCCCTGAAATGGCGGCTGCCTGACCTCTAAACTGGGACAATGGGGTGTGAGGTAACTGCGCTGGCGTTGTACACCGTCGCGGTAGGCGGTCGTAGACCGCGGCGCAATGCTGCATTGGTTAACATTGGACCCTATGGGTCCCAGAAGCCAATGATGAATTGCGCCGGCGGTGATGATACGCACCGCCGCAGACGTCACCGCCGCGGACGTGACCGCCATTTTCTATCTGTTCAATCACTCGATACCTGATCTTCGACAGGAGAGGATCTACACTGCAAGTGCTGCTGTGACCTCGGTCTGGAAGAGACAATGGCTGCTGCGTCTGGGGAAAGGGCCCCTGCCTTCACTGCTCAGGAGTTGGAGAAGCTAGTAGACGGGGTCCTCCCCCAGTACACGCTACTCTACGGTCCTCCAGACGAACAGGTAAGTACACAGGGAGTACGTTGTATGGGCTAGGCCTGTGTGGAGAGGGCTGGTTGTACTAGGGAAGGGGGCAGAGTTCAGGGAACATGAATGAGTGTGAATGCATGTGCCACATGGCAAGGGCAGGGATGTGGGCCACTCACTTTGACGGCCTAGTTGGTAATTACTTCTCTTCTTCCCCTGTACATGTCATGTAGGTCAGCGCCCACCAGAAGAAGGACATTTGGCGTGCCATCGCCAAGGACGTACGGACCCTGGGGGTCCACCAGAGACGGGGCACCCACTGCCGTAAAAGATGGGAGGACATTCGCCGCTGGAGCAAGAAGACGGCGGAGGCTCAGCTGGGGATGGCCTCCCAACGTTGGAGGGGTGCCCGTCGCACCATGACCCCCCTGATGTTCTGGATCCTGGCGGTGGCCTACCCGGAGTTGGATGGGCGCTTGAGGGCATCACAGCAGACACAAGGGGGTGAGTACACCCTCATTCTGGGGACTTTGAGCGCAGTTGAGGGGTCTGGGTGGGGGAGGAGGGCTGTGGGTTTCCCTAGGCCAGGGCGACTTCCGTAGGCTAGGCCCCTCCGTAACGCATGCCATGTGCCACTCCACCCCACCTCAGTAGAGTCCCAAGTACAGGTGTACATGCCCCAGTGGCATCCATGTGTGCAGATGTCCACCATAGCGATGTAGGCCAGATCCCAGGAATTGCAGCTGTAGAGGCCTAGAGCGCGGCGTAGTGCAAGGGGCTGCTGTGTCTGTATTGTCCGCCAACGGTAGAGGTAAGCCATGCACTCAACCTCTTTTTCTTCTGTCGTCGTCGTCCCCCTTTTTGTGCTCTCCCTGTTCTTTTGTGCATCAGCATCATCAGGCGAAGGTACAGTTGCACCGGAGCACGAGGGAGCTGCATCCCACATGGCCATGGAGGGCCACACCACGGACTCAGAATGCACCAGTGGGACGGAGGGTGAGGGGAGCTACATGTCGGTCACCGGATCACCAAACAGCGACACAGACTCGTCCGCCGATGGGAGCTCCCTTGTGGTGGTGGCACCATCTGTGCCCACCACTTCTAGAGGTACAGCTGCCACCTCCCCTACCAGCACCGCCCTCCCAGCAGCCCCTCAGCGTTCTCCCCGTGCCCGCTCACCCAGGAGGGTGGGCATCACCTTGGCCCCAGGCACCTCAGCCCCTGCCCCTGTCACCCCTGCTGCCCTCAGTGAGGAGGCCATTGACCTCCTCAGGTCACTCACTGTTGGGCAGTCTACCATTGTGAATGCCATCCAGGGTATAGAAAGGGAGTTGCAACACGGTAATGCATTCCTGGAGGGCATTCATTCTGGTCAGACTGCCCTTCATCGAACCCTGCAATCTCTGGCCTCAGCACTGATGGCAGCCATTGTCCCTGTGTCTAGCCTCCCCCCTCCAACTTCCTCCACCCAGACCCAATCCCCTGTAGCCCAGCCTATCCCAAGCACACCATCAGACAAGCATGCATACACCTCAACACACAAAAGTAGCTCAGGCAAACATAGGCACCACCCATCCCACAGGCACTCACACAAGCATCACCCACATACAGACACAGCAACATCCACTGCCTCCACTGTGTCCCCCTCCTCGTCGTCTCCCTCCTCCCTCCCAGTGTCGTCTACACTCTCACCTGCATGCAGTACATCTACAGGCACTAGGACTCGCACCAGAACACCCAGCATCACACCCAGCTCACCTGCACTCACCACCCCCACTACCACTTACATGTCCCCTGTGTCTTCTCCCAGTGTGTCTGTGACGCCCCCTCCCAAAGTACACAAACGCGGGCACCCACACACCCAACATCCATCCACCTCACGACAGCCTCCAGTACCTGCACCTGCACCCAAAACACCTAAAGTGACACCTCCTACAACCACCTCCTCTTCCTCCACTCCAGACCCCCTCCAGCTACCCATCCCAGTGTTCGTCAGAAACTCGCCCTCAGCAACGTTGACCTCTTTGCCCCTCCCTCCACCCCTCCAATTCATAAGTCACGTAGTAGCGCCTCAGCCAAAAAGACTCCAGTACCAGTGGTGCATGTTCAAGGTGTGTGGAGTGCACCGCCACCAGGGCAGGCAGTGTGACACGGAGCCAAAGCACTGCCAGTCCACCCCCTGTAAAGCATCTCAAGTTGGAAAGTGGCCGACGGGACAGGGTGAAGACTCCTGGCAGAAAAACTGCTCACAAGGGTCCCAGGGGGATTGCAGAGTCAGCTGTGACTCCTCCTAAGGTGGTGAAGTGCCAGAAGAAGTCTGCGCAGTCTGGTAAGAGCAGCACGGCGGAGAAGGGCACCATCCTCCCCGGCGGCCGGGACGCCACCGCCAGCACCGTCGTCACTGGTCAGGAGACCACCACCGGAGTCAGTGCCCAGGAGGGCAGGAGTATCGTCACTGGTCAGGAGACCACTGCCGGAGTCAGTGCCCAGGAGGGCAGGAGTATCGTCACTGGTCAGGAGACCACCGCCGGAGTCAGTGCCCAGGAGGGCCCCGGCAGCCACACCTCCGCTGGGCAATGAGGGACCGTCATGCCACACACCAATGCACAGGTCAGAGACCGCCATGGCAAAGCCCCACTGAACAAGGAACTCACCGCCATGGAGAAGACCGCTGAACATGGCAGAGCACCGCTGAAGAATGAAAACACCGCCACATCAAGCATTGTTATCCCATGTACAGCTGGGACAGTGACGGAACAGGAAGCGTCACGGGGAGCCTGATGCAGTGTGGGCACCATTCCCCCTCCAGAACCAGTGGAGACTGTTATCCACTTGAGAGACTGTGGCTTTGCACTCCCCAGGATATGGCAGTGGGCAAGCCACCCACTGTAGAGACTTGAGAGCCTGTGGCTTTGCACTCCCCAGGATGGAACTGTGGGCAAACCACCCACTTGTGAGACTTGAGAGACTGTGGCTTTGCACTCCCCAGGAAGGAACAGTGGGCAACCCACCCACTGTAGAGACTTGAGAGACTGTGGCTTTGCACTCCCCGGGATGGAACAGTGGGCAACCCACCCACTTGTGAGACTTGAGAGACTGTGGCTTTGTACTCCCCAGGATGGAACATTGGGCAACCCACCCACTGTAGAGACTTGAGAGACTGTAGCTTTGCACTCCCCAGGATGGAACAGTGGGCAACCCACCCACTGTAGAGACTTGAAAGACTGTGGCTTTGCACTCCCCAGGATGGAACAGTGGGCATGGTGCCCTGTCGTGGATCTGGCGTGGTACTGTCATCCGGCTGAGGTGCCCCCCCTTCCGTTCCCCCTGAGGTGCCTGTTGTATTTCTATCTGATGCCCCAGCAGTGTTCTCTCCGTTTGTGGACAGGTATCTAATGTGGGCCTCGCCCATGCATTTTTGGCCCAGTGGTGCACGGACATTGATATGTGCATACCTGCACTACTTCTCGTAATGTGTAAGAGCTGGAATGTGTATATATATCTGTATATGTTTGGTGACTGTATTTTGATACATTACAATTTTTGAACTGATTTCCTTTGGTCTTTGAGTTCTTCCGGGGGGGGGTTGTGGGTTGTTCCTGTGATTTTGGAAATGCATTGGTGTGTGTGTTGTAATGTGCGAGGGTGAGGGTGGGGGTGGGGGTGTTGCATGTGTGTCCGTGACTTTTGCCTCCCTCCTCCCCTATGTGGTAGGTGCAGTACTCACCGTTGACTTCGGCGCCGCCATTGCTGGTGTTCGTAAATGAGCAATGACAAGGGCAGGTAGGATTTGTAATTCCGGCTCCATGGTGTCCTCCTTCCTCGTGGGATGTGTAAAAGGTGAGCGTTTTCCCATTGCAAAAGCTGTTTCCGCCGTGTTTTTATCCACGGTGAATCCGCCCCGGAAAAGGTGGCGGATTGGCGGGTTGTGATACTGTGAGCGGTACATTGTGTTATGCCTGTCTGTAGGCGGTGACCGCCGCGCTGCTTGTCTGTACCGCCGTGTCGGTCGGAGTGTTAAAGTGGCTGTCTATGTTGGCGGTTTCCGCCACGGTCATGATTCCCTTTTTTTGTCCACAGGCCTGTTTGCGGTATTACCGCACCTTTAACACCGTCCGCCAGCGTTGTAATGATCCCCCATAGTAATGTGTTTTATATGTCCTGACAGTGAAATATTGCTAAATTCGTTTTTCACTGTTGCAAGGCCTGTCCCTCTCAAAGGTTAACATGGGGGCTACCTTTAAATCTGATTAAAGTGTAGATTCCCTTTGGGAGCGGATGGACATGTGGAGTTTGGGGTTTCTGAGCTCACAATTTAAAAATACATCTTTCAGTAAAGTTGATTTTAAGATTGTGTGTTTGAAAATGCCACTTTTAGAAAGTGAGCATTTTCTTGCTTATACCATTTCTGTGACTCTGCCTGTTTGTGGATTCCCTGTCTGGGTCAGTTTGACAGTTGGGCTGGTTGCACCTCACACTAGACAGTGACACAAAGGGAGCTGGGATGTAGCCTGCATATCCTGATGAGCCATCTGTGCTAGGAGGGAGGGGAAGAGTGGTCATTCACACTTGAAAGGGCTGTGCCTGCCCTCACACAATGCAGTCCAACCCCCTGGTGAGTGTCTGGGGCCTGGCCTGGGCAAGGCAGGATTTCACATTCCAAAGAGACTTTACTTTGAAGTAAGCCTACTTCAAAGGAGAAATTGGGTGTAAGAAGGGCACCCAAAACCACAGACCTTAGAAACACTTCTGGAACCAAGAGGAACCTCTGAATGGAGAAGAGCTGAATAGCTGAGGACGAAGAGCTGCCCTGGCTGTGACTGTGCTTTGTGGAGCTATCCTACAGTTGCTGCTTCTGCCAGAGTAAGAGGGCAAAGACTGGACTTTGTGTGCCTGTCATCTTGAGAAGAAATCTCCAAGGGCTTGATCTAGAGCTTGCCTCCTGTTTGAAGTCTCAGGGACAGCAAAGACTTCTCTCTGCCAGCACCTGGAGTCTCTGGAGAGACTCCTACTCTGCACTGTGGTGCCCATCCAGTTCCTGGGCCCCTGAAAGGAGAAGCTGGCAGCCTAAAGACAAGAAAATCCACGCACAGAGCGCCGTGCGGGGAAAAGATTGACACGAATCCGATCTGCGGCTGAAAAAACGACGTGCCGCCGGCTCCGCAGCTGAGAAACGACGCTCGCAGGAAACGCGACCGAAGAATCGACGCACCGAGCAGGAGAAACGATGCGCAGCATCGCTGACGGAGGCTGGGAGATCACAACCTGCGCTGCGGGATTTTCTGATCATCGTGCGGCTGGATTTTTGACTCACGTACCGCCGTGCAGAGTTATCTTTGACACACACCCGCCCGTGCGGGGTTATTTTTGACACGCACCAGGTACATTTTCACTCTAGCAGCGCTAGTGTGTGTTTAAAACTACTTAAAGACTCTTTTTGCATTTTTATTGATAACTTGACTTGTGTATGGTGGATTTTTGTCGTTTTGGTCTTGTTTTGTTTAGATAAATATTTCCTATTTTTCTAAACTCTTGTTGTGTCATTTTGTAGTGTTTTCATTAAGTTACTGTGTGCGTTGGTACAAATACTTTACACCTAGCACTCTGAAGTTAAGCCTACTGCTCTGCCAAGCTACCAAGGGGGTAAGCAGGGGTTAGCTGAGGGTGATTCTCTTTTACCCTGACTAGAGTGAGGGTCCTTGCTTGAACAGGGGGTAACCTGACTGTCAACCAAAGACCCCATTTCTAACACACTTCATATATAAAATTGAAAGAAAATCCAATGAATAAAATTGTTCATAATTTGGAAATGTTACTATTAGGGTGGCAAGAACAGTGTCTGATTTCGGATTTGGAATATAGATATATATTAAATATATATCCAAAAGCACTGTGTATATATACACTACCTAAAATACACAAGAACAATACATCTCCCCCAGGTAGACCAATCATATCTGGGATAGGTTCTCCCATTGAAAGACTTTCCGAATACATTGATAGTTATTTACAACCAATTGTCAAAAATATACCCTCATACTTACAAGACACAAAGGATGTTCTCATGAAATTAGAGGATATAACATGGGTCCCGGAAATGACTTGGGTCACAATGGATGTTACATCCTTGCATACCTGCATACCTAAAGTTAAAGGCTTGGAAGCGGTACGCCACTTTCTTTCTAATAGATTGGCATCAAATTTAGAACATACAGATATGCAATATAGTCCATACAAAGGTTTATCGTAAGCCAACTGCATGTAATGCATTATTGCATGCAAACTGTGCTCATCCTAAGAACCAGATATCAGCTATCCCCTTTGGTGAAATGATTAGAATGAAAAGGAACTGTAGTGAGATGGATACATGTGAGATTGAATTGGATTGCTTAGAAAACAGATTTTTGCAAAGAGGTTACTCTACACATATTATAAGGTCAGCTAGAAAAAGGTTAATCATATATCTCTATTAAAAAAACAATGTAGATCAAAAACTAATTCACTGCATAAATGTGTTGGTTTTTGTACCCCGTTTAGTCATAATAGTCAAGATATTTACAAAATTCTTTGTAAACATTGATACATCTTACGGACAGACAGTACTCTTTCACAGATACTATCTACAAAACTGAAAATGATCCATAGGAGGGGAAAAACCAATAGAAATTTGGTTTGTAACAGCTTCTTACTGCCAGTTAAGGAGAGAAAAACAACTTGGCTCTCGATAAGAACAAATGGATTTTACAAATGTGGTCATTGTAGCATGTGTAATATAACTACACAAGACTCTCAACTTTAGTTTTAATAGGAGCAATACTTATAAAATTGAGACATTTATAAACTGTAACACTAAGGGCCTGATTCTGACTTTGGAGGACGGTGTTAAACCGTCCCAAAAGTGGCGGATATACCACCTACCGTATTACGAGTCCATTATATCCTATGGAACTCGTAATACGGTAGGTGGTATATCCGCCACTTTTGGGACGGTTTAACACCGTCCTCCAAAGTTAGAATCAGGCCCTAAGTATGTAGTGTATGTATAGCAATGTGAATGTGGTCAGATTTATGTGGGCAGCTCCATCAGGCCCCTAAAAGAGAGAATTCAGGAACATATGCGTTCTCTAATAAGTGATGATTTTTCTTCTCCGGTAGTACGACACATCATTAAGGGGCATCCGACTTCAGAGCTTCCAGTGATTAAATAAATGGGTATTGGTCAAACCCCTGTGCATCCTAGAGGTGGTAACAGAACTTTAGAAAAGATTAAATGAGGCATGATGGATAATCAGATTGAAAACCATCAAATTGGGGATGAATTTAGATGATGAGATGTATCACTTTCTTTGAATGTCTATATAACGGCAAATTGATATTGATTAATAATGATTTCGGAAATTTATGGAAATATAGTGGTCTGTGATCTAATATTTACCAATACTAACAAATTATAACCCCACATTATGAATAATACACTGATTAATTGATTTCTGATTTTTCATTTCTTTCTTTCTCTTTCTCTTTTTTTAAGGACTATGAATAAGACACAACAGAGTTTATGTATTTTTGTGTTTCTTTACCCAGAGACATTGGCTCTCTGGAATGTATTTTACTAATATAGTTTTCAGTGATTTAGATCTAGGTTGTATGTGTGATGTGTATTGTTGGGGACACTTGTGATTTGTGAAGGATTTTTGTCTGTTCGATTATGGTTACTATATATGTGATTGTCAATGTTGGTAATGCCTATTTATGGCTCAGACTGTGAAGCTGTGCCCTGTTTGGGCACTTAGGGCCATATTTATACTTTTTGACGCAAAACTGCGCTAACGCAGTTTTGCGTCAAAAAAATTAGCGCCGGCTGACGCCATTCTGAAGCACCATGCGGGTGCCGTATTTCATCAATGACGTTAGCCGGCGTTAGCCGCCGGCGCTGCCTGGTGTGCGTGGAAAAAAACTACGTACACCAGGCAGCGCCGGCATAGGGGGATATGGAGCTTGGGCATCAAAAAATGGGGCAAGTCAGGCTGAGGCAAATTTTTCGCCTCAACCCGATTTGCGCCATTTTTTTCGACTCCCAAACCCTATAGAAATGACTCCTGTCTTAGCAAAGACAGGAGTCATGCCCCCTTGCCCAATGGCCATGCCCAGGGGACTTCTGTCCCCAGGGCATGGTCATTGGGCATAGTGGCATGTAGGGGGGCACAAATCAGGCCCCCCTATGCCACACAAAAAAAAAAAAAAAAAAAACTACCTGAACTTACCTTAATGTCCCTGGGATGGGTCCCTCCAGCCTTGGGTGTCCTCCTGGGGTGGGCAAGGGTGACAGGGGGTGTCCCTGGGGGCATGGGAGGGCACCTCTGGGCTCCTTCAGAGCCCACAGGTCCCTTAACGCCTGCCTTTTCCAGGCGCTAAAAAACGGCGCAAAAGCGGCCGTACGTCATTTTTTTTGACCCGCCCACTCCCGGGCGTGAATTTTGCCCGGGAGTGTAAATACGGCGCACATGCCTCGGAGTCAATTTTTTAGACGGGAACACCTACCTTGCATCTCATTAACGCAAAGTAGGTGTCCACGCTAAAAAATGACGCAAACTCCATGGACTTTGGCGCTAGACGCGTCTAACGCCAAAGTATAAATATGGAGTTAGTTTTGCGTCGGAATTGCGTAAAACAAAACGACGCAATTCTGGCGCAAACAGAGTATAAATATGCCCCTTAGTTTTTACAAATGGATGTATCATATCAGCTTTAACTTTATGTGTAGGCATAGCATTGGGTATTGTTGGGATAAATTGAATAAATGTTTTGGAATAATGAGTATTTGTTGAGGAAGATTTCTAGAGTTGTGATAATGTGTTATATGGGGGATAGAAGAGTAGTGTTTCACAGAGATTGGTGAATGATAATGTAACTCAGGAATTATATTTCCATTAGAACTGTGCAGTATCTCAATTTGACAAATGTTTTTGGAGAATGAGTACTTATATCAAAACAGTCACTAGACCAATGACTATAATAATATTTCATTTGATGTTTGTGTTGATCCAACATTTTAATTGTGCTCTGATTGGACATGCTGTTGCAAATGGATCTGTTGGATAAGTTCCAGTTTCATTTTGTAGATATGGAATTCAACTTCTTTGTGGTAAATTTAATAACTTGATTAGGTAGATGGATTCTTAGTGGAATTGTGACTGTACCAATATGGCCGACACATTGGTGACTTTAAATGCTTCATTTGGTAAATAAACAAAATGGGAAGATAGGCCGCTAGAATGTACTGTACGGATGCTCTCCTAAACACAAATACTTTGAGTAAAGTATGATTTGATATGTGTTAGTTGTATATGAAGGATAGATGTGTTTATGTTAAGTACTTATGAAAAATGTAACAGAAGATTAGGTGGAGGAGTCTTAGTGACTCGTGTTAGCACTAAAATGGCTGCCGTATTTGTGACGATCATTATTTGTTGATTTCAAGTGACTTGCACTAGCACTAATATGGCAGCCGTATCAGTGACGGTCAGTACTCGACTTTGTGATTGGACCAATAACGTGTGAAACGATTGGACGCGATACGTCATTATGGACGTGTTAGTTACTATAATTGTTCGCTCCGTGCCCAAACAATTAGCACCAATATGGCCACCATATTTGTGACGGTCAATATTTGTTGATTACCAGTGACTTGCACTAGCACTAACATGGCCGCCGTATTGGTGACGGTCAGTACTCGATTTGGTCATTGGACCGTTTACATGTGAAACGATTGGACGCAATACGTCATAAATGGACGTGTCGGTTAATATTTGGGTTTGTTCGGATGTTGGAAGTAAGCAATACAGGACCCTAAATGGAGAGAAAATAATATAGGTATGTAAAGCATATAAATGGCATTCTTTACTTCGTTTTCTCCCTTTTTGAAATCGCAGCATGTTGGTGAAAATGTGTATGCGTTACAACATATTTGTAGACTACGTTATACATTTGTATATTGGATAGCAGTTGTATCATGGAATTAGATCTAAAAGATGTTTCCATACTTAGAATTTATACACAGACATGTATAGCGTTTTAAAAATTGCTAATTACTTTGGGCAGGAAGTGTGGTGCATTATACACAACATAGGAGATTGAAATGTAAAAACATATTTGAAGGTAGTGTCTGGTTAGATCAGATTCTGATGAGTTATATCTAAATTGGACATATAGGGCAAAGTTGATTAACTATTGAATTGGTTGGCTAAATATATAAGTATTTATATTTGCAATGTTCTGATTCTAATGTGGATTGGAACTCTTCCACTGTTGACTCGGTCCAGGCGTGTACCACCCTTATGGTTTCAGCTCATACCATCTTTAAACCGTGAGGATTTCTGTTGTGAGATTTGAATATTGAAAATTGGACCTGATTTGCTTTTGGGCATTCTGTTACAACTGTTGTGGAAGGATTTGTAAGGTTGGTTGACTTATGTCCCTTAGTTATGTATTGGCTAATATATTTAAATAACAACATGCAGGCTATTTTGACATACTTCTTATTCCCTCTTTTAGCTCTGTGTTTTTGGATCTACGATATGCATTGTCAATAAGGCACATAGGTACATAGAACCTTCACAATATGGGATTTCTAGAGTCTGTATAATATTGCTTTGTTTATTGTTTTATATTTAATTTTGGTTTATGAAATATATGCTTTCCATACGGTTTCCTCTTTTTAAGTCTATCTCTTATCTTGCATGGGTGTGAGGGTGTTGGAGCACTATTTCGGTTTATTTTTGCATTATAAATATTGTAAAGGAATGCTGGATTATGGGACACTGGGTGTTCATTTTACACATAATCATTATATGTGTGTTTTTTGTACTTGGTGAATTTAAGGTTAATATTTTTAATATAACAAAATGTGTTTGTGGTTTAATAGATTTATGGAAGAAGCAACGTAATACTATTCTTTTGTATTACAATTATATCAGCCTTGAAAAAGTCCTTGATAGGACAAAATATATATGTGTCAGCTGAAGTTCATATTCATTGGCTGAGGTCTTACACAAGTTGGAACATATGTGATAGAAAAAATCTTCTATGAAATGCGTTAAAAGTTTTTGTGTATATGTTTTGTATTATGTATGTGTTTTTTCATTTGTATTGGATTGTATATTTATAAGTATGTGTATTGATAAATAAATTATGATTCATATAGTAGGTGTTTGAATATTATTGTCTAGGGTAACCAACACCCAGTTACTCATGTGACTGATTTTGATTTGAATTCTTTATATATTTACATTATTTGATGGTATCTCTTATCTCTTTAAATCATATGTTTTATAAAGAATTTATAGTGTGCTCCACTAATTGTTTTGTTTATGGTCATGCAATGTCACTGGCGCATTGGGATGCGTTTGAGATGGACAAGAAGATCTTCTAAGTGCACTTCAATAAGCTAAGCATTAATGAAGAGAAGTATAAGAAAAATGAGAGAAGTGCAGCAAAGAAATAGATTCTACTTATGCGGCTGTATATATGGTCTTCAGGGGATCGTGTGCCCAATTGAGATCTTAATCTGAGATGCCTTTCATTAAGGGTTTCTTTCTGAGACACAAGTTTTGTGTGAGAGTAGTCACGTCTGCACAATATTATATTCTACTCTTATGGTATATCATATCTTTGTTCACCATAAATTCTACTTGTCCACGAAGACATTTAACAAGGTACATAGCTTATATCAATTTAGAGGTGGTGTAAAACTAGTTTCCACATTTATTGTGAGAATCTACTTGGCGAATGTGTCTCCAATAAATAATAATGGGCCAGATGTATTAAAGCATTTTCCCCGTCGCAAACAGCCCATTAGGCAAGTTGCGACTGGGAAAAGGCTTTTCCCCATTTAACAGTCCTATTCTGCGAGTCAGTAACCTGTTACCGACTTGCAAAATAGGTTTGAGATGCACTATTAGGAAGGGGTTGCCAAGAGTGTCCCTTCCTCATAGTGGATCGCAGGGGGATGTAAGTTCTTTATACAACCGTGAATGTATTTGCAAAACAATCGCAGTTACCACCAACTTCAATTGGTGGTAACCCATTTGCAAATTGGAAGAGGTCCCAATAG
This sequence comes from Pleurodeles waltl, assembly GCF_031143425.1. Lineage (NCBI taxonomy): Eukaryota > Metazoa > Chordata > Amphibia > Caudata > Salamandridae > Pleurodeles > Pleurodeles waltl. The sequence goes on along the minus strand of NC_090443.1, from coordinate 828,803,279 downwards.
GACCCCTACCCCTTTGTGATGGAAGCGAAAATATTTTTTTAGAGCAGTTAGTGGTCCCATGGACTTCTGTCTACTCTCAAAAAATGAAAAGAAAACTTTTCATTTTTTTGTTTGAAATGCATCCCGTTTTCCAATGAGGAAAACGGGCTGCATTTAAAAAAAAAAACTGCTTTATTTAAAAAGCAGTCTCAGACATGGTGGTCTGCTGTCCCCAGCAGGCCACCATCCCTGTGAGTACAGCCATTCCCAATGGGGTCGCAATTTGCGACCTACCTCCTGAATGTTGATGATGTAGGTAATTTGTGATCCCATTGGCAATCACAAACAGTGTTAAACACACTGTTATACATCCCAGTTTCCAATTTCCTAATAGAGAATCGCTATGATTTGATATTAGGAAATCACAAATCCAAACCTACATACATCTGGCCCAATATTCCATTCACATTTTTTGAATTTGTTTGTTGGATTTGTTTCCACTGGTGATGACACCGAATTAGTTAAAATGATAGGCAAGAAACTATTTTGAACTAAACATCCCACTCAATGCATGATCTAGGACCAATATGTGCCTATGTTTCTTCTTTACTTATTTAGAATTTTCCAGAGTTCAACTAATCTTGTCTAGTGAAATTTAGAACCCACTTTAGAGATTGATGGACAGTTTACTCCATCGCAAACTTGGCGGATATCTCTTCTACTTTATTTCAAGTGTGTTATTCCCAAGGTACTTGTAATTAGGCAGACAGGATATCTACCATGTTTGTGACAGAGTAATCCAACCGCCAAACTCTAAATCTGTCAGACCCTTTACTCTGTTTTACATTTATCATATTTATGTGCTCTAGAAACCTTAATGTTGACATGACATCACCATTTATTTATATCTCACTTTCATAATACAATAATCAATCAAAGCTAAACCTAATATTTGGAAATCATGTAATAAAACAACTGCAGGTTTCAGTTAAAATGTGTTTTTTTTAATTTTTTTCATGGTACAGTGCCATAATGCCTTATTATTAATCTGTTCAATCCAATGACATTACATTAATTTGTTGTACTTAAAATAGATTGGATACAGTAGCAGTATGTTTTTATATCAAATCCTGAAACCCACACGCCTGTCTTTGTTTTAAAGAGACCAAAACTTACATTGCTTTACAGTGAATTAGGGCCACATGTACAAAAGGTTTTACCAGACGCAAATAGAGATTCAGGCAATTTGCAACTGCTAAATAGTCTTTAGACATGTACTAACCCTATTTTGCGAGTCGGAAACCTATTACTGAATCGCAAAATAGGGTTTGCAAGCCGGTATTAGGAAGGGGCATGTTAAGGGCATTCCTTCCTAACAGTGAGTCGCAGGGGGATGTATGAATGTTTTGTGACTGGAATGCAGTTGCAAAACACCTGCAGTTTACCACCAACTTGAAGTTGATGGTAACCCATTCACAAATAAGAAGGGTTGCAAATATGGGCGCAAACATTTTTTAAGAGCAGGCAGTAGTCCATGCTCTTAAAAAATGAAAGGAAAGCTTTTCATTTTTGTTTTTGAAACTCATCCCGTTTTCCTTTATTTGCATTTCAAAATTAAAAATTGCTTTATTGAAAACGCGGTCACAGACATGGTCATCTGCTGAACCCAGCAGGCCAGAATCCCTGTGATTTTGGCCATTCCCAATGGGTCGCAAATTTCAACCTGTCTCAGGAATATTGATAAGGTACGTCCATTTGCGACCCACTGAGAATTGCAAGCAGTGTCAAACAGACTTTTGTACATTGCAGTTTGCAAATTCCTAATTGTAGTGATAGTAAATGTGGCCCTAAATTCTTTGAAGTAGCCAAGCTTAACTTTGGGAACCTCTGTTCTGATTTGCAACAATGTCATCTTTCTTTTGCTGTAAAGAAACCAGAATTCCAGAATGCACTGTTTTCCCACAGGGTGCAAAACAAACTGATCATGGTTGGCAGCTTTGGAACTTCTGCAAATGTTAACTTTCAAATTGCTAGTGGTACCACTTATCTGACTGTATCATACTTTTGTAATCAGGTACTGACATTTGAACCTGTTATGCTGTTATTGTTCTTTCTGTGAGTAGCAAATAAACCACGGAATACCCAAATCCTAGAAGATACCATTAGCTTCTGCAGTACTGTATTTTTCGCTCCCAGAAAAAATTGAATTTCTGAAGAACGCTTTGTAATGAGACAGCTCACACGGCCTCCAAGAACGGGCTCCCCTTAGCGTTTGTAATGCCTGCACGTCACCTCTCCCAACTTCAGGTGCCCTGCCACATGCATGCCTGACTTATAGTCCCTCCATGTATATATCACCATGCTCAGATTCTGGGAAAACTCGAAGAGTAATGCAACTGGTTTTACCACAGCCCGTGCCGCAATAAAATATGCTCTATAAGTTGGTAGAACTATTTGCATCACTCATATGTAAATGTGCAGCATTGACCACAGACCATACTACAAATCAGCAGCAGAGCTGACACATCCTCCTGAAGGCCTGGTCAGCCATGGGAGGCAGGATGGAAAAGGAGGAGTGAATTAATTCCATGGACATCTGTGGATCTCCCAGGTGCTTCAAACATTTTAGCTATTCAATTATTTATAAATAGAGTAAGTGATTAATTATGCAAGTTTCAAGTGCTTCAAGCTCCTCTCATCTTTCTTGAATTGAGCTGAATTTATTTATAGTTTAAATCCATAAAGAACCTATGCCGTACTCTTTAATTCTGTTTACTTTTAGGAGCACTACATTTTCAAGATAAATCTAAGAAATGAAAGTTCTTTTAAAGGTATCTTACCAGTCAAAATAGCATAAGGAGTCCATCCCTCATCCAGGCTGAGGCTAAAGCCAGGTGTAAAGCAGTGGCTCCCAACCTTTTGACTTCTTTGGACCTCACTTTATCATTACTGCAACCCTGGGACCCCTACTGAATCATTATTGGAATTTGGGGACCCCCCACACTGAGTCATTACTGAAAGCTGAGCATCTAATCTGTTAATATTATAACATTTTCTAAGCAGTCACGGACCCCCTGGGGAGGCTTCACAGACCTCCAGGGGTCCCCGGACCACAGGTTGGGAACCACTGTGTAGATTACAAATTTCAGATTTCTGAAACATTGCTACAAAATATTCATTGCACTTTGAGCATTGAACAGCAAGGTAAAATCACTTACTGATTTCAACCATAATCAGACATCCTCATCTCAATACAACTGGTGGATTGAAGGCGTCCAGCACCTTTAAAACTGTCTCATCACCAAGTACAAAATGACTGTATATATTGCAAACTGTTACAAATCTATAGAATATATGCAGGTGTAAACTGTTATTTACTACTGGTGAGCTTTAGAGTGACCATGATTTGCAAGAGGTGAAGTATATTACATTCTTCAGTATCTGCAATTTATGGTTTATCTATGCTCTAGTTTCATGTGCAGTATTTAGGAACACATGTATTTAAACATAACCAGAGTACAAGAGGTGCTTCGCTCGGTGAGATAGACTTATAAGAGTTAGGCCTTTTGAGTATGGCCCCCGGCATCTTCTACTGTACACTGAAACTAAAATTAAATCTCTGGCACAATTAACAGTGTTTGCTGAAATGAGGTGAGCTGCAAACGGTGGTATTAACATGGAATGTGACCTTTGACCTAAAGTAGTAAATGACTGGATGTAGTCCATTAGAGAAAGGATGAGCATAGTGTCTAGTGCGGCCACACCCAGCAGCACAGAGCCAAAGGACAAACACAGCGGGCACTGGCAACTCGCACTAGGCTGGGACAAAGGAACTTTCAGATGTGGTATATCACCACAACTCCACGGACAAAACAGTGTTTAAAGTGAAGTTATGGTTATCTTTGGTTAAAACACCTTACCGTATATTTAACAAAACATCAGCAAAAGTGCAGTTCTATTTACAAAATAACTGAACAGTCACTGAAATTCCGAAGTTATAGTTAGGAACACAATACATAAATCACACGAGTCATACAAACCACACCACACACAACAATGAAATGCTTAGGACCTCATGTGATATGCACTCTCTTCTGTGAGATGACTTACAACATTTGCTTCTATTTTATTGAGGGTGAGGTCTAGAGCTTTGCATTGGTGTGCAACTTATGGCTTGCATGGATACTGCACAAGTTATGGTTTGTGCTACTACAATATGAGAATTACAGTAATTTTTCGGCTTTAACTATTTTTTAACGGGTATTCAAAGCAAAGTTTTTTATATATATATATATGTGTATATATATATATATATATATATATATATATATATATATATATATATATATATATATATATATATTTATTTCACAAGCATAATATTTGTGTTGGGGCTATAATTGTTTTACCAAAATGTTCTCAAACCAGGCGATGATGTGATGAGAGATTCAGAAAGCACACACTCATACTTCTTTTTTCTTGTCTTACACAAGCTATTTCCCGTTGTCAGGTGTAAGTGCTGACATTCAAAGCAGGATTATGATGTCATTACCCAAATTGCCCTCTGAATGCTTTGCAATTGTTATCGCGAGATCTTTGTCTGTTTTTAATAAGCCTTCTTGAAAAAGACATCACAAAGCTGAGAGGGCTACTGTACGCAGTAAACGGAATTCAAGGAAGACGTTATGAGTTTGAAAGTCAATTATTTTAGCTGCCAACTATCTGTAAAGTATATTTCCATAAATTGCGGTGGTTCGTGCTGTATAGAAAAAAGTGTTGTAGTATGCATAATAGACAGGATTATAAATGTAAATGTATGCACATATTTCACATAGTTCCGTGTATGGGAAACTATACAAATAAGTAACAGGCTTTCTCTAATCGTTGCTGTCCACGTCTTCGGCGACAAGAACACTAGAATGGGCCTTTGTTATCCCTCCGCAGTAACAATGGGGCTAATTTTCCGATCAGTTTAGAAGGCTGGAGGGTTCCTGGCCTCTGCGTGGGTCCGGAGAAGTTCTGCAATGTTGCTGTGGGCCGACTTCGAAACAATAGACTGAGCAGAATTGCCAACCTGCAACAAAAAGGGAAAAAAGTTAGCATAATGTAACTCATTAAATATTGCTTAAGGAACCCGTGTGGGGCCTAAGTCCCAAGCAATTTTAAAATGTGAACATTAAATGTCCGTGGAAAAAGCCTAGTAATTCCAAAGTGTTGCCCATTTTCCACAAGGGATAATCCCATGAACTGTGAAAAGTGGCGCCGACCTTTCTTATCTGTTATAGATGCAGAATGAGAGGCAAGGCACCTTTATCACGTCAACGTAATCGTCCCAGTGCCTCACTGTAATCATAAGAGGCTTTTTCAGGAGCACAAATTGCAAAATATGCATAGATTGGTCTACACAGCACTGAAAGGCTTTACAATGTCCTGTGTTTGCTTGGTGCACACATTAGAAAACATTTTCATGTTCAATGCTTTGAACAGGCAGTTCTATGGTAAAACCTCCAATGATCAGATAGCATAAACTGCACAAGAGCTCAAGGTCAGGTTCTCCAAAATGGAGTAAATCTCAAAGGCTCTGGAACCCGGCACACAGGACAACCCTTTTTTAACAGGCAAATACTCCTAGAGCTCCATTGAAGGATGTGGTAGCCATGCACAGGGGACCATATGGTTGTGGCCCCATCTTAAAGACAGTGAATGATGCTGGTGAGTGTTAGGAATACTGCACTTGGGTAAATAAAACAGATTCTCCCCAACACTGGACATTCCCTTTCATGTATATATCAAGCCTAGATGCTTAGCCTGCTTAAGTGGAAGAGGCATTTCTGTGCTCAGATTCAAACTTCTGCCATCAGGATGTTGGTTATGTTCTACTGTTGTTGCCCACTTTGAAAGACATTTCTTCTTTCTCTCTGCCATACACTGTTGCTGATCAACTGTCATTAAACCTAAGCGGTTTAGTCACCATGGCGATGGGTAGCCACTACTGGTCAAATGGTCTTGTCTACCACCCAAGCAGATGGAGTGTGTATTATTAGCCCCACTTCTTCTGCCCTTAGTACCTAAACAGAAGTATATACCATCCAAACTAGCAGACAGTATGTATTTTATATCTATTGTGGGTCCATTATGGTATACTATGACATGAAGAGCGAACATATCTACTACATATAGCATGTGCCATCCTAGGCAAATCATACTACGTGAGAACATCACAACATTATTGCATTAAATAGGATTACGTTCTCATCATAAAAAATTACATTTATAAATATGAACAATTCCAAAAATAGCTGTGTTCATGTACAATAACCAGAAAAGACAAAAAGATAATGGGCGGTGTACCCGTCATGTTAAGTATACAGGCAGTTCTTTTAGCTAATTGGTGATCATTGCATCCAGATCTTGGGCTTTCTTTCGTGTGCTCATTATTTTGAGGATATCTTTGAGGTAATCTGTGAGATCAGAAAACACCTCCATTCTAAAGTTTGTCCTTGACACATACTATTTAACAGATTAGTAGTTGGGTAGACTAAGTGAGTATATAAACGCAGCTTGTGAGATGCTGTTTATGTTGTCAGACCCGAATATTCCCACAGTTTGCAAGGTTTTGACCGTGAACTATCATCTTATTAAGTTGAGAAGGTCGGTATCACTTGAAATAGTCTTGATGGACGATACTCCAAAAGTAATACTGGCCCGCCTACTACTTGAAAATTATCATCTATATAAATCATTACAGGTAGGGTCTCCCTATTAATGCATTTCCACCAGATAAGGATGGCCCTGTGATGTTTTTCATCCAACCCTTCCAATTTCCAAGTGTTAGTGCAGTAGTTCAGCTGCTCAGACATAGAAACTGTCTGCGGTGGACGCTGACTCCCCACCTTACTGTCACACACTGCCACACTTCTCAATATATGCTTTGAAAGTAAACTGCCCTGCTTGTATTGATGCAAACTTTGTGCACATTATTTTGCCCCCCTCTTTACTGGGATGGAATATTTGTTTACTGCAGTCAACCATGTGACAGAATAGAAGAACTTAATTGCCCTAGACAATAACATACACGAACAGCCCACTATGAGCACTAACAGAACCAAACACGTGAGAGCTAATACAACACCTCAGACTAATTGTCCACATACAACCAAGGATCATTTGGGGTCACATATTCAGTTCCAGTCGGACTGCAACTTTGTGGAATATAAATTAACTTGTGATTAGCTTAGATGATCATTAATTCATTAATACAGCTGAACATTACATGAAAGGCTACTAAAAGAGATTCTGGAGAAGAAAAAGGAGATTAAAAACAGCCACCCCCCACCACAGCATCCGAGAAGATTACCTCCCTTCTGAGACAGATGATTATAAAAACTATCTGGTAAACTAGAAAATCACCAAGCTAAGGAAATATCTAGAGGTATTCACACGTGAAAGCGCATTTCTTTACATAACAGATGTGTACTAAAAACAGTCCGAACATGAGCTTGTGTACCAACAGCAGGCACACAGGGAACCAGGGTATTGATAAGTCAGACAAAGACCTCAAAACTGTGCATTCAGTAATACAAGTTACGTTAATAGCAGGAATCAACTGAGCCTTCAACCTCCACATTAGAAAACCATTGGGTACAATTTGTCCCTGAATCAAATAAAAAAGGTAGGCACCACAATCATGGATCAAACTCAAGTCCGAAGCCTCAGTTTTTTGGAGCAGTGGTGGGAGAGGACAAGACTGAGACTCAGGCAGCCAATATCAAGTCAGGTACCAGCAATGGAAAGTGGCCTCACTGAGAATGACCAGAAACAAGACAGGAGGTAATAAACAACAGCCAGAAGTAGCCAAACTACCTGGTTACATGAGCACGTGTGAACACTTTTTTTTGGAATGAGTTCATTCAATTGATGAGAAAAAAACAAACTGAATTGATTTTTTAGGATGAACCACATGAACCACCAGCTGTCCCCACTGGCCTGCATAAACCTCCCACCTTTGTCCCACCACCACCCAGTCTGAAACCAGATGCTAGCTCTTTCTAACAGACAGTGCCCCACGGAGTAGCAAAATTAGAATAATAGCAACATGACCAATTCCATAACACCTGCTGGGAGCAACAAGAGTCAATCTAGGTATCTCTAGACACCATGGCTGTAGTGAATAGTAAGCAGATGAACGATGAGCTGTGGTCGGCATTGATAAAAAAACAAAATATCAACATGACGCCCTGCATATTCTTGTGGATAGGAACAGCTATGTCCCTCCTTGACGTGGCTCAGCTGGGAATTGCAAGTTAAGGTACATGACATGGTCACTATTGCACTATCCCAATTGTGGATGGGCAAAATGAAGGATCATTGTGGTAGAAAAACTCCCTGGGTCCCTTATTTTTAAATAGTCCACACAGTTACTGTTCCTTATCCTAGATGCCTTAAGGCATCTGGGACTGGCTTACTTGATAGACCCACTGTAGAGAATCTTCTAACTTCCTCTGTGAATCTAAAATACTTGACTATATCATCCATAAACAAATATTACTTTTAGAGACTCATAATTAATCCCTATGCCTGCCTAATGTATCTTCCCATCTTGAGGCTGGGGACAGACTTATTAGCTTACTGTTGGAGCTGATGCAATTTCTCCCTTCACGTTTTGCAGCACCTATATCAGATGTATGAATTTCCCTCCATTCCCCTTTTCTGTGGCATCAAACTAGCAGTGCTTCTCAGGTACGAGGAACGATCTTCCACTTTACTTAATGAGATGAGAATCAGTAAGAGCCGCAGCATGCTTCGAACCTATACCTTGAACATGTCAAAACAGGAAATGGCCTATTCTTTCAGTTATGCTGGAATCTTTCTATTTGACTTTGAACAGAGAGGGAACAGTGCCATGTCTGCCACAGTTATTGTTTTGTAGCATAAACGCTTCCACACATATGGGAAAAACGGAGGAAGAGAAAAACGTAAAAGAGTCACAATGGGAGAAAGCAGAAAGCTGCAAGAGTGAGCTGAAGGGGCCAGGAGAGGCTTTAAAATGATTGAAGAAGCCCGAGATGGCTTTAGGATTACGCTGCCTCAGTATTCTGTGTTCGCCCATTTAATTGCAGCAGCACGTGTTTGAGGAGGGCTTTGGGCACCGGGACCTTTTTATTTACAAATTAAGCACTGGATGTCATGTTTATCACTATTATCGAAGAGAGGTGCTTACTTTCCAAATAAAGCACTTCCTATTCTCTCTGTGGATTGATAGGATTCGGCCTAGAGGTGACTCCCTTGCTTCAAGTCAGATTCTGGGAAATCAGCTCACAAAATGCCAACATTTACCAAATTTCGGATCCTATTTGATTCTGGCAAACACTCTACTCCATCACAAACAAGGTGCATGCCCTGTCCGCCATATTACAAGTGCATTATAGCCCATGGCAGTTGTAATAAGGCGGATGAGATATACACCATGTTTTGACTGCCAAACCTTATATAAGGCATTTCCTCTAAAAAAAACATTTTGTCACTTACAAAAGTATAACATACTTGGAGCACAGGCAATCCCATATCTGTAATATTATAGACACGTTTGCAAATTGATCAAATACTAAGCAATCTGTGTTTTGGACACCCAAAATGCCGTTTTCTTTCACAGTTAGTAACACAGCTGCTTTTTGATGCACATTGTTGCTAGTGTACTTTTGAAGCTTAATATGTTACTAAGTAACAAAAGGGTCAACATGTCAGTGAGCTGCAGGGACATTTACTTGTAACTGTTCGATTGTTATCAATGGTCTCCTTGTTTGAAGTTTGTTGAACGACCTCTCCCGAACTTTCTGCGGCCTTTATCTGGCAGCTTAATGAATTCTCTCCATTAGCAAATTAGGCTATACTATAATTTCTAAACAAGGTAATTTGCTAGTCTTGTATCTACACAACACAACAAAGGTTTGATCTGACAAAGAAAAGTACTTTACCAGGTTTCAGAAAGACTTCAGAAACGTTTTATGGCCTTAAGACCCGCGGGGTGTCATCACTCAAGCTGCACATTAGCCAAGATGAACATGGACTTTCTAGACACAAACGTGACTCACTCCATTTTAGCACAATCCCAATGTCGTGGGGCAAGTTAAAAATTTCCTAGGAAATGCCAACGTGCTGACTGCAACTAAGAGAAAATAGACCATTTTACAAATATTTAGGTTAAGCAGAATGTGACGTTTAGAGCTGCTTTGTATATTTGTAGAATAGAATACAGCATCACTGCACAATATGGGCAAACATTCTCTCTGCACTATATGTCTAACAGTTATTGAAGCCTGTCTCGAAGGTTGGCTGTAGGGTAAGCCAATACCAGGCAACCAGAGAGAGCCACCAGTCATGGGGTAGGATTTGTTGTCCCCAGATCTCCAATCCAAGCAGTAGATTTTGACTCGGTGCAGGGCAGCAGAATAAAAATATCACACAGTCATGGGGTCCGCAAACATCTTGCACCAACCCAGCTTGAGCTACAAGTCAATAGTGATGCTAAATGTGATGATATTGGTACCATCTTTTGTGATGTCATGTTTGAGGCCATGGGCTACTTTGTGGCTTAATGCTATGGAGCTTTCTTAACTGACAGGTCTTTTGGACATTTTTGCATTTTGAAAAATAACCTTAATACCCATATAAATAAAGTTATTAAAGGACTGTGTTGCAGAGTCGGCAATAGTGACTCTGTAGTTATGGTGAGGTGGAACGTACCTTGAAAAAGTGTTTTTTTATGTTTAACAACTTTGCACTGTTTGACAACCTGAACACATTTTAGCCTAATTAAGGTTGTGCGGCATGTGGCATTCTCAGTTAGCAATTATTTTGAGGCATACATATTGTCCGAAAATCGTACTCTCAGGCAAAGGGAAAGGTTGTAAAGTATCGTTTATTTTAATCCTTTAAACCTGTAATCTAATGTTTACTTGCTACCTCTCCTTTTGAAAGTCGTTCACATTATAATCTCGGTTGGTTCCTCTGCTTGACCTTTCTAATCTCTAAGTATTCTGCTATCTATCTATGTAATTCCACTATCCCTTGAATATTCATATTTCTTTTGCACCATCCCATTTACCTCCACAACAATGGCTCTTTGTTTTTCTTAATTTCCTCTATTTCTTCCTGCCTTTTCCCTTTGCCTATTCATTTCTACCAACCCCTAACAAGTGTATCTGATCTCTCTTGCTGCTTTTCATTTTGCTACTCATTTAGAATTTAACAGTGCTTTCTGTGCTCATCCTTTACCCCCTTCTTGGTCATTTTAATATCCATTTCACCAGTGAGTTATTTCTCTTTACCCATCATTGTCTCCGGACCAGCTGTTCTTCTTTTCTTCAATTTTGCTGACCCCTGGATTGTATACTCTATTGATCGCCTCTGCTTATACCCAGTTTCTTAGCTACTCTCTGTTTATGTCCTCTCTCGACTACAATATTTCGCAATCAATAAATGAAATTAGAACTATTTTTGCAAAAAATCCTAAAACCAAAGGTACATGAAAAAATATTGCATTTCCAAAAGAAATATGGATTCTGCTACCAATAAGTAGTCACAAAAAATAAAGGCGGACTCAAGAAATTACGTTTCTAAAACATGTCACATTTAAGTCCAAGTGTTAAGGGCTAGGGCTTAATGTGCCCCATGCATTGAATTACTGACTACATAATCAATTTTTAAATCTCACATAATGGATTTCAGTCTGTGAATGCAGGACCAGTGGGGCCATGACATTTCTGGAGCTTAGTGGACACCATTAAGTATGAAATACTCTTTCCTAGACTAATTGGGCAACAGCTTTTAGTGTCATGTTTGTGAATTAGTTAGTCATCTCCCTACTCAAATAACGCATTATTTTTTAACTCTCCTTACCAGGTTCCAGACCTTAGTGAAATTCACTTTGCTGAGTGAAAACGGAAAGTGACGGCATACCATGCATTCAAAAGTCATATGAGATATAAAAAAGGAGACGGGTTTGAAGAGAAAATGCCACCAGTGACACATTTTCTGCACGACCAAGTTTCCCACAGCACCTAACTGAGCACATTTTATCAGTATAATGAAGAATTCAAACAGCCCTTCCTATTTTTCTAAACTTTGTTGCTTCGCTTTCAATTCTCTCTTTATTTTGGTCCAGTGGCAGTTGATGACATATTTAAGTGGATGGGCGCAAAACAAACATAAAATATTTTTTAAAAAGTTAAACTTACCTCACACTGCCGGCAGCACATCCTCGATGGATGTTCAGCAGCATGTCCCTAATGTTGATGGCTCCAGAATCCAGTCAGAGTGCGAGGTCCCACAGCCACCTCTTATAGCCAATCAAGACGCTGCTCTCATGCTGTTAAGCAGTATGAGTGAAGCGTCTTCATTGACTGGAGCGGGCTGCCTCGGTGCTCCAAAAAGCACTGGAGGCCTGTGCGGGCTCTCCAACCCCACTGTCTAAGACAGCTGGGTTTAAGTAGTTTGAATTGCGCATGTCAGTTTGGCCGTAGCAAGGTAGCTGGCAAAACCAACAAGCACACTTCAAATTGGCCACTCCTCACTGCTGCCAATCATTGGCAGCAGTGATTCACTGGCTCCGCCCTACCCTCTCACTCTGTTTGCTGGCAGAAAGTAAAAAAATAAACGGCAATAAAATCATTTTATTGACATTTTATTTTTCACAATTTCTGCTCAGCAGTGTGGGGGACGATGCTCCTTTGCTCCTATGGAGGAACCGCCACTGTTGTCCTCATTCAATACTTTCTTCACATCAGCCTAGTTAGTATGAAACAAAAAACGTACTCTTGTCTGTTATTAATCTTGACCTCTACTTGTCACTCCAAATAGTCTCCTATTTTATTTTAATAGACTTGTGTTCTGTTCTTGCCATGGTTCATTACGCCATACTTTTGTATGCTTTTGCTTGCCAGATAATTCTAAAACCTTCTTACAGTGTTTGTTTCCCATCTTTTGAGTTGCATGCTCTCTTTTCTTTGGTTTGTGTCTTCCCTGTCCTTCTCCTCGTATGCTATATGGTATATTCTGGGCATCAACACTTAACCAGCACCCCTTTTCTTTTTTCCTCATTTCTCTTTTGCCTTGTTTGGCTTTCATTTTCTTTCCCTTTATGATCTTCGCTTCTCTCCTCAAGAACAGCGAGCTTTCAAATTGAATTATATTCATCCAATTGTTTTCTTACTTTCTTTCTTCTTAACCTAGCTATCAAATCCCTATAAGATGTTTTCTTCCTTACCCAGATCAGATTTTGTTCACTCCTGACATGTGTTGGCAACTCTGAGCATTGAGTGAACATAGCTGGTTTAGATTGGAGTCTCTTGATATCTGGTTGTCACCATTAGAATCTAGTGAGGATCCCTGACACATGGTGGCCTCTGTGAACTGCAATGGTAAGATATTTGCATAAAAATCAGTATTGGTCTTTATGGAGGTGTAGGAAATTTGCAAAGCTGATATACGGGGATCAAAGTAGTATTTTAATACATATGAAAAGTTCATATTTAGGGTCAAATAGTTGTACTTTCAGAAAATAATAACCCTTTGAGATGCTTTTCCCGTGAAACACTCGTAAGGGAGGACATATCCTAATGATAGGGAAAAGGAAAACTAATGTTAGAGGATCATTACTTTATTTATAAAAAATGAAAAAAACGTCTTTGATAGCAAAGTAAGCAAATGCCACAAAATCATAAAGCTCATGTTTGTGGCCAAATAGGTATATTACTACAGTTCAATATATTTTGGAAATACACCCATTTAGATACTTGAGTGATAATTCATGTTAAGCCTGGGGCACCGATTTCTAACTGTATTTCCTCGGCACTGCAAGGGCCTTATGTTTTCCAGTGGCTGTTATTTCACGGTTCATATTGAGGCATTTATTTATTTATCTATATTGATGCATTGATGACCTCATCATTGTTGCTGCTGTCTGAGCCTATACGAATGGTGTAATTCATTTCTCTGAATTGATAAGGTATTTCTATCCTGAGGGATAACTGTGCTGCCCATGAGTGGAAGTGTGAGGATTGTGTAACTTTTCACAGTGTCATCTCAAGACTTTTAGAGGCCTTGGGCCAGACGTATTTTAGGGCCTCTTGTTTGGAACAAGTTTGAATTTTGTTGCCTATTTTCTGCTAATTTATGCCAGCATCAGTAGTAAAATCTATCTATCTATCTATCTATCTATCTATCTATCTATCTATCTATCTATCTATCTATCTATCTATCTATGTATCTCCCTTAAAAGAAAGAAACAAGGTCAGAAGTCGAGGTACAGGTTCTGATAGAAAAATCCACAGGGGTAAGATAGAGTGAGAAAAAGATTGCATTGCCCGTGGGGCCTAAAAGGTGGAGGCCCTGGCAATTGCCCACCTTGCCTATGCCTTACACGTTTCTGACTTTTCGTGGTTCAGCCTGCCCTCTCTAAGTGGATTTCCAATAATAATATATGACTGATATTGCATCTGGGATGAGAAAGAATGGAAATGAAAGTAAGGGGGCGGTAGACGTAGAGGAACATGTGCTATACATTTTGACTAATTATAAAATCTCTATTTCTGCACTCATGATATTTGAAATCCAAGAAAAATATCTTGGTGTATTTCTTTAGCCAAGTTATTTTTAATAACTACAGAGTTTCCCTTATTTTTTGCATGGTATCCATCCAGCTGAAAATGTTACGCTTTGACAAAGTTTAACGCTTTACCACTTTGTCTGAATGCTGTACGTGCAGCATACATGCAAAGGAGAAAATGTTTGTGAAAACATCATTTCTCTAACTGTATGCGTGTCTCAACGAGCCATAATTTTTTGCTGACAATCCCATTCTACAAAAGTTAGTAGCGATTTGCATGAAAGTTCATGGGCGAGTGTATAGCAATATTCATTTACCACCCATTATTTGCCTCCTTGACTTAAGGTAGCGCATACTGTTTCTTCAGGGTACTGTCTAACCCATTCTGGGATTTGTGCTGGACATAAAGTACCAAAACAACTTTTTGCACCAGGTTTGCATCATTCTTGTGATGCTAACCAGGTGCAAAGTGTTAATAAATTCTCTCTTTAAACATAACACAATGACTGATGTATCATGCTAATAAAATTGTATTGCTACCTAAATGAACTCTTTGAATAAGAAAAGATTGAACGGAAAAAACAATAACGTTCTAAACCTATGGCTTTTCATTTGCAAGCAGCACTTTGATGCCAGTTCATACTTTAATGTTAGTTATGAACTGCAAGTAACAAAAGGATCTCTGTGACAAAACCTTAACCCACGGAGCTATGAACCTAAAATACTAATGTGTGATCTGTATATCCCATGTTGTGCTTTGCAGCAAGAACAATATCCCTGTATACTACTATATCATGAATGAAAACTGTGACTAGACAAACCACAGTTCTTTCCCTCAAGTGCATTAACCACCAAAGCTATCATACTCTTGTAATGTCCCCTGAAACAGTGGCGTAACAAAGGCCCCCACAATTCATAGTGCTAGGTGGGCCCCCGAGCTCCAGGGGACCCACTCAGCACAGTACGCAGTTTGTAGGAGGCTGGACTGGCTTGTAGTGAGTACCTAGGGGTACCTGCACCTTGCACCAGGCCCAGTTATCCCTTATTAGTGTATAGGGTGTCTAGCAGCATAGGCTGATAGATAATGGTAGCTTAGCAGAGCAGCTTAGGCTGAACTAGGAGACGAGTGAAGCTCCTACAGTACCACCTAGTGTCATATGCACAATATCATAAGAAAACACAATACACAGATATACTAAAAATAAAGGTACTTTATTTTTATGACAATATGCCAAAAGTATCTCAGTGAGTACCCTCAGTATGAGGATAGCAAATATACACAAGATATATGTACACAATACCAAAATATGCAGTATTAGTACTAGAAAACAGTGCAAACAATGTATAGTTACAATAGGATGCAATGGAGACACATAGGGATAGGGGCAACACAAACCATATACTCCAAAAGTGGAATGCGAACCACGAATGGACCCCAAACCTATGTGACCTTGTAGAGGGTCGCTGGGACTATTAGAAAATAGTGAGGGTTAGAAAAATAGCCAACCCCAAGACCCTAAAAAGTGAGTGCAAAGTGCACTAAAGCTCCCCAAAGGACAAAGAAGTCGTTATAGGGAAATAATGCAGGAAAGACACAACCCCACAATGCAACAACGATGGATTTCCAATCTAGGGTACCTGTGGAACAAGGGGACCAAGTCCAAAAGTCACAAGCAAGTCGGAGATGGGCAGATGCCCAGGAAATGCCAGCTGTGGGTGCAAAGAAGCTTCTACTGGACAGAAGAAGCTGAGGTTTCTGCAGGAACGAAAAAGGCTAGCGACTTCCCCTTTAGTGGACGGATCCCTCTCGCCGTGGAGAGTCGTGCAGAAGTGTTTTCCCGCCGAAAGACCACCAACAAGCCTTGCTAGCTGCAAATTGTGTGGTAGGCATTTTTGGATGCTGCTGTAGCCCAGGAAGGACCAGGATGTCGCAAATTGCGTCAGGAGAGAGAGGGGACGTCAAGCAAGACAAGAAGCCCTCTCAGCAGCAGGTAGCACCCGGAGAAGTGCCAGAAACAGGCACTACGAGGATGCATGAAACGGTGCTCACCCGAAGTCGCACAAAGAAGTCCCACGTCGCCGGAGGACAACTTAGGAGGTCGTGCAATGCAGGTTAGAGTGCCGTGGACCCAGGCTGGACTGTGCACAAAGGATTTCCGCCGGAAGTGCACGGAGGCCGGAGTAGCTGCAAAAGTCGCGGTTCACAGCAATGCAGTCTGGCGTCGGGAGGCAAGGACTTACCTCCACCAAACTTGGACTGAAGAGTCACTGGACTGTGGGAGTCACTTGGACAGAGTTGCTGGATTCGAGGGACCTCGCTCGTCGTGCTGAGAGGAGACCCAAGGGACCGGTAATGCAGCTTTTTGGTGCCTGCGGTTGCAGGGGGACGATTCCGTCGACCCACGGGAGATTTCTTCTGAGCTTCTAGTGTAGAGAGGAGGCAGACTACCCCCACAGCATGCACCACCAGGAAAACAGTAGAGAAGGCGGCAGGATCAGCGTTACAGAGTTGCAGTAGTCATCTTTGCTACTATGTTGCAGTTTTGCAGGCTTCCAGCGCGGTCAGCAGTCGATTCCTTGGCAGAAGGTGAAGAGAGAGATGCAGAGGAACTCGGATGAGCTCTTGCATTCGTTATCTAAGGAATCCCAAGAGACAGAGACCCTAAATAGCCAGAAAAGAGGGTTTGGCTACCTAGGAGAGAGGATAGGCTAGCAACACCTGAAGGAGCCTATCACAAGGAGTCTCTGACGTCACCTGGTGGCACTGGCCACTCAGAGCAGTCCAGTGTGCCAGAGGCACCTCTGTTTCCAAGATGGCAGAGGTCTGGAGCACACTGGAGGAGCTCTGGGCACCTCCCAGGGGAGGTACAGGTCAGGGGAGTGGTCACTCCCCTTTCCTTTGTCCAGTTTCGCGCCAGAGCAGGGCTAAGGGGTCCCTGAACCGGTGTAGACTGGCTTATGCAGAAATGGGCACCAAATGTGCCCATGAAAGCATTTCCAGAGGCTGGGGGAGGCTACTCCTCCACTGCCTTCACACCATTTTCCAAAGGGAGAGGGTGTAACACCCTCTCTCAGAGGAAGTCCTTTGTTCTGCCATCCTGGGCCAGGCCTGGCTGGACCCCAGGAGGGCAGATGCCTGTCTGAGGGGTTGGCAGCAGCAGCAGCTGCAGTGAAACCCCGGGAAAGGCAGTTTGGCAGTACCAGGGTCTGTGCTACAGACCACTGGGATCATGGGATTGTGCCAACTATGCCAGGATGGTATAGAGGGAGCAATTCCATGATCATAGACATATTACATGGCCATATTCGGAGTTACCATTGTGAAGCTGCATATAGGTAGTGACCTATATGTAGTGCACGCGTGTAATGGTGTCCCCGCACTCACAAAGTTCGGGGAATTGGCCCTGAACAATGTGGGGGCACCTTGGCTGGTGCCAGGGTGCCCTCACACTAAGTAACTTAGCACCCAACCTTTACCAGGTAAAGGTTAGACATATAGGTGACTTATAAGTTACTTAAGTGCAGTGTAAAATGGCTGTGAAATAACGTGGATGTTATTTCACTCAGGCTGCAGTGGCAGGCCTGTGTAAGAATTGTCAGAGCTCCCTATGGGTGGCAAAAGAAATGCTGCAGCCCATAGGGATCTCCTGGAACCCCAATACCCTGGGTACCTCAGTACCATATACTAGGGAATTATAAGGGTGTTCCAGTAAACCAATGTAAATTGGTAAAATTGGTCACTAGCCTGTTAGTGACAATTTGTACAGAGAGAGCATAACCACTGAGGTTCTGGTTAGCAGAGCCTCAGTGAGACAGTTAGGCACCACACAGGGAACACATACATATAGGCCACAAACTTATGAGCACTGGGGTCCTGACTAGCAGGGTCCCAGTGACACATAACAAACATACTGAAAACATAGTGTTTTCACTCTGAGCACTGGGCCCTGGCAAGCAGGATACCAGTGAGACAGTGAAAACACCCTGACATACACTCACAAACAGGCCAAAAGGGGGGTAACAAGGCTAGAAAGAGGCTACATTCTCACACAGTTCACACTCGACCGGTCCATGACAGGGTCCAGGGGTAGAGGGCCCCCTACAGGTACTTTGTGGGGGCCCCAATTAAGTTTTGTTACGCCACTGTCCTGAAAATGCCATGCCATCTCTGCAGGCTGCTCTTATCTCAGTTCAGTCTGTCATTCAGAGGGCACCCTCTTAACCTAGGTGCCAGTGCAACCATACCAGTCACACCATTCTACAGCTGGCACTGCTCTAAATTGTTGCCAATACAGAAACACACTTCTTGCTTACCTTGTCCTTTAATGTGATATCACATTCAGGTTGCGAGAGAAGCAGCCTTACAATTTCCACATGGCCATGCTGGCAGGCGATCATCAGAGCTGAATTACCATCATCATCTTGTAAGTTGACTAGTGCCCCACAAGATAGCAAGACCTGCACCATGTCAGACCGCCCATGGCTCACTCCAAGCATGAGTGCTGTCTGACCTCCCTGCAAAAGATGATCACAAGAAATATAACTTAACCGCAAGCACCACTTTGAATGTATAGAACTACGTCTTTTAAAACATAGCACGCCTCTTTAAAACACATTTTGTTTCAACAGATATAAGGCAATATTGTGCATTCTTAATCAACAATATTACAGGGAAATGTTTGCAGTATTTGAGCAAGTATCTGAAATTTAAATGTCAAACTTTGAAAAAGCAAAACTGTCATTATATACAAAAGTACATATGATGCGGATGACCAGTGCTAATTTGAACAACCTCATTACTGCATGGTTAAACCAAGTTTATTGCATCACTTTCTCTAGGTGTCCATTTTGGTCTCCTGACATTTTTAAAGACAAACTCTCCCACTAATATCATAGCACCCTCTTTTTTAAAAGAAAGAGGTTGTAAAGTAATGCAGCTGGATAGCTGAATGAAAATGCACTAACATTTAGGATCATCATGGGCACTGATCAGCTTTTAGGGTCTATATGGCATTTTCAGTCTCATATCACGTGAAGGGGGAGAGAAAGACAGGCATGTCTGTGCCCCCGTGAGGCAGCCATCACCTGTGACAATATACAACAGAATTCAATCAAGTTGTCCAACAGGACACCATCCTGGACCCTCCTGGACAGCCTCACCAGCCTCAGTCTCAAGCAACTAGTAAACTTCCCCACCCACTCTGCAGGTCACACCCTCGACCCCGTCTTCTCAGCATGAAACAACATCACCATCTCTCACACCTTCAAACACCATTGGACCGACCACCAATGCATCCATTTTGCTTTCACAAAGACCTCGGCACGCCACCACGCCCCCACCTCCCAGCAGAAACTAGAACAAAGTCACAGAAGAACAACTCACCAACCCACTCAGCCATCCCCTCCTCCCCAATAGATGCCACGAACATGAACAACTTAGCATGCAACCTGCACTGCTGGATCACAGAATGCGTTAACACCATAGCCCCCCTCAGAGGACCCACTGGAAACCAGCACTGTAAGAAACCTAGCTGGTTAACAACAGAACTCCAAGAGCCAAAACACACCTGCGGACAACTAGAATCAAAATGGAAAAACAGCAAAACACCCGCAGACCACACAGCCTACAAAGACGCAGTTAGCACGCACCACCAGCGCATCAGAGTCTCCAGGAAAGCTGCCATCCAAGAACGCATCAGCACCAATGCACACAACAACAAGGAGCTACTCACCATAGTCTAGGAATTCACAAACCCCGGAACAGACACCTCAGACACTCCCCACTCAAGACCTCTGCAACAACCTTGCCACCTTTTTCCACTGGAAAATCCAGGACATATATGAAGGATTCAAGAACCAAAACCTACCACCCACCAGCATTGCTACGGACCCCACGCCACACCAGACACTGAAGGATTCAAGAACCAAAATCCATCCCCACTGCCCACCATCATCACAACTGACCCTGGGCTGCACCAGACCCTGAACCATTGGACCCCCATCTCCACAGAAGACACCCAGAAACTCTTGAACTACATCCATCCAGGGGCACTCTCGGACCCATGCCCACGTCACATCTTCAACTTGGTCAGCGCCACCATCGCACCAGAGCTCTGCCGGACTATCAACCGTTCCATTGAAACTGCCACTTTCCCATCTGACTGGAAGCACGCAGAGACCAACCCACTCCTAAAGAAATCCTCCACCGACCCAAGGGAGATGAAGCATTTCAGATCCATCTCTCTACACCTCTTCCCAGCCAAGGTAACAGAAAAGGCCATCAACATGCAATTCACAGAATTCCTTGAGTCAAATTACATCCTAGACCCCTCCCAGTCCAGATTCAAGAGCAATCACAGCACCAAAACAGCCCTCCTTGCAGCCACTGACCACATCCACGCTATACTGGACCACGGAGACATGGCCACCCTCATCCTCGACCTCTACGCTGCGTTCGACACAGTCGCCAACTCCACCCTTTGCACCAAACTCCTCGACGTCGGCATCTGCGGCAATGCACTGGAATGGATTTGATCTTCCTCACCGGAAGAACCCAGAGTGTCAAACTCCCACCGTTCACCTCGGCACCCTAAGAAACCTGCTACGGAGCACCCCAGCGATCCTCACTAAGCCAGACCCCTTCAACATCCACATGGCCGCTCGCTAAAATCACTAGATAGCACGGCCTAAACATCGTCTCCTACGCCAACGATACCCAACTGATCCTTTCCCTGACCGACGACCCATCAACAGCCAAGAGAAATTTCAACAGAATGAGAGCAGTCGCCGCCTGGATGGAAACCAACTGCCTCAAACTCAACTCAGACAAGACTGAGATCCTCGTAGTTGGCTCCACTCCCTCTGCCTGGGATGACTGCTTGTGGCCAACCACCCTAGGAAACGCTCCTACCTCCAGCGGCCATGCACGCAACCTAGGCATCATCCGGGACTCAAAGCTTTTCATGACCCGTCAAGTCAACTCTGTCTCATTGTCATGCTTCCCCACTCTGTGTCTCCTTCAGAAGATATTCAAGTGGATCCCCACTGAGACAAGGACGGTCACCCACGCAATTGTCAGCAGCAAATTGGACTACAGCAATGCACTCTATGCCGGCATCATAAAGAAGCTACAAGCAAGACTACAAAGAATCCAGAACGCAGCAGCCAGACTCATCTTGGACATCCACAGCCACATCTTCGTCCACCTCAGACACCTTCACTGGCTCCCGGTCAACAAACGCATCATTTTCAAACTACTGACACACACCTACGAGGTGCTGCACAACATTAGACCAGACTACCTCGACCACTACCTGACCTTCTACCCCCGCCCAACTCGCCGCCATCCCCAGAATCAGGAAGAGCACATTTGGAGGGAGATTCTTCTCTTACTTCCCAGCCCGGACATGGAACACACTCCCACTCAACCTCAGACAGGCCACTTAGCTGATGCAGTTCAGGAAGGATCTCAAGACCTGGCTTTTCAAGTGATCAGCGCACTCACAACATTGCCTTGAGACCCAATGGGTGACAAACCGTGCTTTACAAGTGCCTGATTGATTGATTGATTGTACAGGAGTGTTTCATTTTGCAACCTCAATTGTGAAATCACCTATTTCAATGCAGTCTACAATCCCAGTGCAGAGAAATAAAAAGGGACGCCCCCAGCAGATTAGCATATGCAGGAATGCTAACACAATAGTGCATAATACAGATATTGCAAATGGGTCTATCATCATGGCTTGCTATTTTGGCAGATTATTGGATGTAGAGGTCAAGAGGACCAGTGGCATAACGAAACTGGAGGGGGCTCCCCTGCAAAGAACATGGAGGGGGCCCCCTCTGCACGCACTCATGAGCTCTCCAGCCTGGGTGCTGTGCTGAGAGGGCGCCCTGGAGCTCAGGCCTCCCACGCCGTCAGGGTTGCGAGGGCCTTTGTTACAGCTCTAGGAGGGCAAATCTGGAAACTCTGATAACTAGAATTCTCCTTCAGGAGAACAATATTTTTTCTGGACCAAAATATAATAGGGGACAAGAGATTGATTGTGAAAATAAAGTCTCTCTTCGTTCCCCACCCCCTTCCTCCCTTCTGTCCTTGGCTCCTGCATGTCAGTCAATAGTTCAGCACTATGACCCAGGGCATAGACTATGGTTAACACTGATACCTCATAAAAAGATACCATCCACTTACACAGTTAGCACTAGCCATGCTTCTGACACATTAAAAGATAAAGTGCCCTTTCTAAAGAATTCTTTCAAATAGAACACAAAAAAGCGTTATTTTTCTGTTTATGAACATTTGTATCTTATTGTACAGCACTTCAAAGTTAGTGAAAAGTCCACTTCAGAATAATACTTCTGCAAGAGTCACTGAACTCCACCTTATTGCCTCTGAATCTCTGTAGCTGAAGCCACCATCTTCATCTTGTAAGTGCTAAAAATACATTCCACTCATGCCCTCCTTTACAGAACTTACAGCTAAGGTATTTTCCTAACACACTTGGAACCTTTTTCAAAGATGTCTTCCTTCCCCTTTGACCATTTAAAAAAAAAGAAAACAATGAAACAGAAGCCTTTCTCTTTCAGCAGCACATGTTCAAATAATGTATGATTGGTTATCTGTTTAATGCAGGGCACAAACAGTGGCTTTTCTGGAGTATCTCCTCCAATAAATTGAGGGGTATATTTATTAAGAAATCATGCAGTGCAGCAAGTCACCTTGCTGCACTTTGCTGTGTAATAGGAAAGAGCAGGAATGCACCATATTTAACATAATATGGCACCTTCCTGTCTTTTCTCAGTGCTGGCACACAATGTACTGCCTAGTGCCACTAGAGGCACCCTTGCACCACCAATGTGCAAGGGTATCTGCATCGTAAGCAGTATTGTTTTTGTGTCACCTTCCTGCACAAAAACAATCCGCAAAGGCATTTTCCTCTTTTCTCTATTTGCAGCACACATTCTGCAGCAGACATAGAAAGAGGAAAAATGAGGAAAAATAAAGATATTTTCCTCGTTACACATCAGGCATAGCATTTTTATGCAACCCCCGGTGTACCAGTAATGGTAAATCTGGGACTGTGCTAAAATCCATGGGTGGGTGCAAGGGAAAAACCCATGCTCCACGAATGGGACACCCTTACAGGGCAGAGTAACGCAATGTAGTGATTTGCACTGCGTTGTGTTACTCTAGATTTATCAAGCCACGCAACGCCACTCAAGGTGGTCTTGCGTGGCATGATAAATCTCAATTAAGAGCTGTAACACTCTTGCTGCCCATTGCATGGTGCATGGGAGACACAATTATTTGACAAATGTGGTCCTTGCTTTTTTAATTCCTAAATGTCATCTGAAACATGCTATTAAATAAGTGAAAAAGGACGTATGAAAATACAAGCATTTATCTGTGGTGAAAATTAATGGGCCAGCGGCACAAAGAAAGAAAAACATTATTTCTATGTGCTTTGCTTTCTGAAATTATTAGAATAAAACATCACATTGCCTTTTCTCCCTGGACCCCTAAAGAAAAGATAGTCCATCAACATGTTATAACACCAGTGGAATATATTTTGGATTGAGAAAAATTCAGAACTTCACCTTAAAGACAACCACAATTAAAATACAAATATGATTATGAAGTAAAACTGAAAAAACACTGAAATTCAGTCATTATGGTTACCTCCGCAAATCACTATTTGCAAAACAGCCATGCAAACTGTAACTTACTAATCAAATGCAATGCTGATGACTTTACCCTTGATATAACAGATGTAATTACAAATGCCATAATGCATTATACAAGCCCGATTTCCTATTACATCAGCATTGACACTACTAATGAGATGATGCTGAGTATTCTATTTTTATTAACTTCAGTATGTGTTGGTCTTTTTTGCTGTTGTGCTTTTAGGTGCTGTTTATTGGTGTATGCATTGTGAAGTTACAAGCATTGCAGTTGCCGTATGAGTAATGGTTTGCAAGGCTGTTTTGTGAGTGTTTGTGCCACCTTTTGAGTGGGCATAGTGGGAGTTGGCCACAGGTCCTGGTCTTCTGACTTGCTAAGGGGTGGCCCAACTCCACTGTACACATCCGTTAGACAAGTGTAGCTGAGTTTGGCTAGAGGTCCAGGCCTTCACACGGTTCTTTTGCTCAGGATGAAATGGGTAGTCAACCCCTACTGTGCATGTTCTTTGGCTGTGTACAGCAGAGTGCTAAACCCCCTGTGGATGGCCATGCAGGATCCAGCAGTTAATATATACAGCCTCTTATTGAGTTTTGTTGGTGGTTGTCACAATTGCAATTTTTGTTGGATGGGTGGTCATTTTTAAGGGGGTTTGCAATTGTATTGGCTTCTTACAAACTTTGAATAACTTTTTTTTTCCTATTGACCAAATTTCTTGCAACAGTGATTCACCTTCCGATTCCAATTCCTGGGATGCGCTCCATGCAATAAAGTGCAAAGATGATGAGGTGAGGATTTGTTTTGCATTTTTACATCAGGTCTTCAGGAACATCTTCTTCAATTTCTGTGTCCTTGGATAGACGGAGACAAGATTTTTTCTGGTTGGTCAGAAACATCTGGTACTTCCTTCTATTTAGCATGATGTCCGTCTCATTGTTGAATCACAAAGAGAATATATACCTCTCGGCATCAACTTAATTTTTGCTCTGCAGCACACATACAAAAAGGAAAAAACCTCTCAGGATTGTTTTTGTGCAGGAAGGCCTTCCTGCACAAAAACAATCCTGCATGCAACACAGACACCTCTGCACTATGGTGCAAGGGTGCCTGCATTGGTGCTAGGCTGCGAAAGGGCTCCAGCAGACGGGGAATGGACAAGAATGCACCATATTAGTTAACTACGGTGCATTCCTGCCCTTTCTCTGTGACACAGGGCAGTGCAGCAAGGTGACTTGCTGCGCTGCTCTGCACCACAAAGCCCACAAATATGGGCCCCAGTTTTTAGGACTTCCAATCTGGTATTGGGTATTAAGTCACATTTGCCACCTGTTTTATTCAGGTGGTGAATATATATGGATATCTGTGCGGGCTATGGGCAGAAGGGTGTGGATGTTTGCAGATGGAAGGAAAGGATGCCAGATAAAAGGTCAGGATGAACTTCATAATTTAAGGGTTCCCCCGGTGTTAGTAGGGTAACTAATACTGTAATATGACCAGAACCATCAGAAACGCTTGTGCCAAGATTAGTGCAAGAACCATTAGAGATGAATTGGATGGAAAGTGTGGAGGACAAGTCCATGGTGGCTCGGGCATCAAGGGCTGAATTTTCAGGACACAGACAAGCACAGTCCCCAGAGATTTGTACAGGGAACAGATAATGAGGAAGGATAAGAATTTCTGTGGGAGTTTAGGTAGAGATAATGTTCTATGTTTCACACACTGGTGTACGGTTTCATCTGCCATTAGTACTTGTTCATCTTTTTGTGTCCCTTGCACTTTTTTGTTTTCACCCTTTTCCCTGCCCACAGTTTCCTTGCACTTCTGTGTTACTACCTGCCTGATTCCATTCTTCTTCCTTACAAGCTGATTACTCTTCTTGGTGGTGAGATGCATTGTCTTTCCACAATGCTCCCTGATCCAGGAGTGGGATTCTTGGTGTGATCCGAAAATCGTGATCAGCTACAGCTGTGGAGCATTTCGCGAGGTTGCTTGAGAGTGAAAGGTTTATTCTTGTGAGTTTTTTACTTCTCTGCATGCTCTTCTTTATTAATCACTGTTGTTTATGTGTTTAACAGTACGTGTCCTATGAACTAAATCATGTGCTGCTGCTGCTCATGCCTCAAGGCCAACTTCATTAAAGCAGTCACTCTTGACATCCCTAGTTCACTTAATGACACACCCTTCTCCAGACTGAAGAGTGTTTTAGGAGGAAGCCATGCGACTCACTGCGTAAATGGTAGCCGCAAAGATCTAAGAAAGTGAGGAGGAGAGGAAGGATCAAACGTTGGTAGAAGGACAGGGCTGAAACAGAAATGGACCTAGGTGCAGCCAAACATTCTATGAGAAATAGTTGTGCTCCACATCTTCTTTTTGATACATTTCAGCTTAAGCATAGATAGCAGATTTTCCTTGGACATACAATTAGCCCTCATAAGTAAACGTGACATATGATGGGCATGGTAAGGCATCACAAATGTGACAAAGTACCCTTTCCACAAACTAGCAGTCTGCCCGTTCTCTCTACGGTTGGAAGGACCAGTAGCTTTGCTTTGATGGAGCCTCTGTTGGCTTTTGATGGAAAGTCTCCTCTGATGGCCTGACCGAGTATGGGCCATCGGAGTATAGCCATCACTTCACCTAATCCTTTTAGAGTTGAAGGTCTGATGGATTTATTTCCTGTCCATTTCTGCCAGGGAAAAAATAGAGGTGAGGGAGATAAAAAGAACAAAATGACCTCGACACCCTGGGTGAGAACTCCCAGGGTGTTGGAGTCATTCGTTTTTTTTTTTTTTTAAATAACAACCTATCTTGGGAGTTTGTTTTGAAAACCAGAAAATATTCAAAGTTTCTTAGATGGCAATTAACCAACGGCAGCCTTTCACTTCATGTTTTGCAACTTGAATGGAACTACCATAATGGTGGTTTCTTGCAAAATATAGAGATGACTGCTAGGACAACGGTCAGCATTATGTAGAATTGACCACCGTGCAGCAGGTGGTCAATCCTATATGCACTAAGCCCTCCGCCCCTCTGACTGATGACACATCATCTACTTGGGTCTAAATCTAACGCTTCATCTCACTCTACCTAGAAATGACTATGGTTTGACTGCTGTGTTTTATTTCCTACCCAAGTAGGAAAGCATGTTTTTGAACCTTACCAAGTTGGTTATCCTATACTGACATGGCATTTGATACATCACAAACAGTAAGCATACACCTGGCTGAGATTTCTCCACCCTATATGCACTGAGACTCAATCACACCTAGAGGAGGCCTAACTCCCAGGCTGACCATGGGGCTTGCCCATCAAATACATTAAGTCAGATAGTTTTTACCCACCTCAGTTCAAGCACTGCACTATTAGTCTTTACTCTTATGGAATTACAGTGGGGCCATCCTGTAGTAGGATGTGCACATACGGTTTATACCATGCCATTTTTTCATGTGTAGTACTTAAAAACAACAATACCCACTGAATACATGTTTAAATCCAAGGAGCAAGATAGAGTGACAAAAACTAATCCATGTGAATATGGCCTCAGTTGTTTTGTTCTGTCAACTGATTCTATAATGGAACCCGTAAGTCAAAATGCATTATTTTCTCAAGTACCTTACATTGTACTGTGCTTATAGTAAGGGATTTGAACTTAGCAATGTAGCAACAAGTGAGTGAAAGTACATTATCTGCAGTCTTGTTCCAAAGCACTGGATATTGCTGCATCCAGATACGCTTCTTGTGAAGTTGGTAATATGTATTTCATTTTCTCTGTACAAATTGCCAAGTCATCTCTTGCATATGCATTAATTCCATCAGACATCTCTAGGCTCACACATTTATTTAGGATGGGTTAAGGATGACGAGAATGACAATTAGATCAGTAGCTCAGGTTCAGTGTAAGACAGAGGTCTGGCTTAAAGTGAAAGCGTGTTCTTCAATAATATTCTGTGGGGTATTTGTTTATTAGTGGAGTCTGCATCATCAGTGCCATAACTAAACTTGAGGAGTGCCCCTGCAAAGTCCCTAGAGAGGGTCCCCTCCCCCTGGACCCATTCAGGGGCCTGCCGCTTATGCACAGTGTAGTGTGCTGAGTGGTCCCCCTGGGGCTCCCCGCACCACAAGGGCTTAGGGTGCCTTTGTTACGCCATTGTGTGTCAGTCTTTCTTCTTTCCTATTTTGTATGTTGGTAGAAACACTGTCCACGTTTTTACAAGTAAGCACTCTCATTAATCACATTATGCACTTACATTTCAATTGTGTATTTATCAGTTTTGTGATAAACAGATTGCAGAGACATTCCATTATTTTTAGCAAGTGCTATTAAGAGACAGTTCATCTGGGTCCTAGACAAAGATAAGAAAATGTTCTGCTGCTAGGAATGTTGTGCATGCATTGTACCTATCTGTTTATGCCGATGGAATGCAATATTAGCTGCTGCATAAGATGGAGCAGAGCAGTGCTAATGATGGCCAGTAATACCCTAAGGCGATCTATTTCTGTCATCCGGTCACTCCAGTAGGTGTGCAGGTGAAACCTATTGGAGTCCAGGCACTTATTAATAAGCAGCTTTCTCTACACTAAATGATGGCGCTTGCAATTAAACAAAGTGTTTACGTGGAGTTGCAGTTTGCAAGTAATTCTCATACTTTGATCCTGAACACAAATCCATCGCACTGAAGAACGTTGTTGTCAATTTAATAAAGGCCAATTGGGCATTGCGTGTGGAACCTATAAATGTGCACAATGCTGCTTTGCTCTGCTAAGTGGGGCAATGGTTCTTTAAAGCTAGCCTAAGGCTCCTGGAGTGTTGGAGACAAACAGTGGCATAACAAAGGCCTTCGCAGCCCCTGCCATGCCAGGGTGCAGGAGGGTTGGAGGCAAGCTCCAGTGGCCCCCTCAGCACAGTACACTAGACACAGGTGTCAGGCCCCTGACTGGGTCCAGGAGGTGGGTGTCTCCTCAAGGTACTTTCCAGGTTGGCCCCCTCAAGTTTAGTTATGCCACAAGGACTTGTGTGACCTTCTGTTGGAAGGGCAGGATTCAGTTGCCCATAATGCCGCACTGCCCTGCTAAAGGGGGAAAGGGGACAGACGTTCGAGCTCGTCAGAGTCTGGATGAGGCTGGACTCCGACTACCCCTCCTGGCTTTGTTTTTTAAATCCCTCTTTGCTTCACCTCTGATAAGAAAGTGCTTCTTTACAACAAAATGGGTAAGAAGAAATCCACTGATACATCACGGTAGGGGGAAGGTCGGTTCATGGTAACAGCCTCTATTACCAGCTACTTTACATGTGCATTGAGGGAAACTGATAATGAGATTGGGCTGGTTGACGAAAGAATGGGTGCTGTACAGTG
The DNA here is from genome assembly GCF_031143425.1 of Pleurodeles waltl. Taxonomy (NCBI): domain Eukaryota; kingdom Metazoa; phylum Chordata; class Amphibia; order Caudata; family Salamandridae; genus Pleurodeles; species Pleurodeles waltl. The sequence continues at coordinate 828,773,659 of NC_090443.1, read as the reverse complement.
CCGGCCAATTAACTCAGTCATCGTGGCTACAGCAAATCCCCATCCAAGAATAGTAGCACTTCAGACTATATCCTCGGGTGCAGTTGTTGACTGTGGTACAGCAAAGTTCCCAGGTGAAGACCACTGTGTATTTAATGACTCACTATCCATTGTATTGGACATGGACCCCCAGGTAGACTTCCTCACTGCCCAAAAGAAGTAAAGGGAGGAGACAAGCCCAACTCCTCGCAATACCAGACTGAAAATGACAGAGAAGATTGTAATGATATACTCCTTGGGCTTCCTCCAGGGTGTGTTGCCTACTGAAGATAGGAGGGAGTCTATAATAATAACATTAAAGGAAATGCAACAGCTCACGAGTGACCATTTTAGCAGCTGCTTAACTCTGCTAGAGGGGGAAATTAAGGTATTTTGTGATATGGTAGTAGACAAACTTAAAAAAAACATAGAGGAGAGATTGATAAATAACCTGGAGACATGATGTGAAGTCACACTAAATGCTATCATCATCCATAAAGAAAGACTTTAAAGTCATGATAAACATCTAGAGTTGAGTCCTCAAATAGTAAGGGCAAGGTGGAGGGACAAAAGGGACCCGAGAGGCAATGCTACGGTGGCCAATGAAGAAACTGAGAAAGGCGGGCTACCTAAAGGGTCCCCATCATACAATAATTCAAATTTAATTTCCGCTTATTTGCCTCCAGTTTCACTGGGTGACACGATTGGCACTATTGTACATCCTCAACTTCCAACAGCAGCCACACCTTAAGTGATCATGCTTGAGAATGTACCCCCGTTATGCACCTCACAAAGAGAATACTGGTGGGAACTAAAAACAAGTATATTCATTGGACGGTGAGACACACCAGCTGGAGACAAAAATAGTTCAGTGAAGTCTCAATGGTTAGAAGATTTTCCTGGGTGAGCAGCGGGCAAAAACATTCCATGGGGTCTTGACGGTACTTAATTTACTAAATGCCTTAACAACTGGGAATTTGTTAACCTGTTATGTGTGGAGGGCAGTCTGGAGCAATCCTCTGCCATGGTGCTCATGTGCCAAGGACAGCTCCAAGCCGTCCTGACACATGAGGCAAAAAATCCCTCTGCTGTTTACAGCAGAGGGATTGCCTTTTCTTTGTGGCCTCGAGAGATCGGGAAGAGCTTCCTCAGCAACCTGCGGCATTTTTTGGTGTTCAATGTAACGACGGTGGGAGTGCATGGCGCACGGACGTCATTACATTGAAAGTAAAAGTGAAATGAGCTGATCAACTCATTTCACTTTCACTGCTTCGGTGCTCGGGGGCATATGTCAGCCCCCCGAGCATGAAGCACCTGAGGGGAGAGGGGATAATCTCCCCTTTCCAGTTGTACTTTTCCCAAGTGGATCCCAGGTTGGGGATTGTAGGGAGGTGGGTTCTGGTTGCAGTGCACACTTTTTGCCTGGTTTTTAGATGCGACTTCAACTGAAGTGCAGTGGGTTCCTGCTAACCAGGTGCTCAGTACCAGTGTTCCTTCCCTAAAACAAAGACACCTGGTAACTTGAGCTCCAAGTGACCAAGCCCGTGAGCTCCCTATAATTCCCTAGTAAATGGTACCCCTGGTACCTAGGGCATGGGTACTGAAGAGGGCCCCTCAAAGCTGCAGCACAATTTGTGCCACTCTGAGGGCCCCAGCACCAGCCTTATGCAGGCTGCCATTGCAGGCTGTATGACAAGGTGCTACCAAAATTGAAAACACAACATGGCACACAGCTTGTGTGCCATGTCCACTAACACTGCATTCAATATATGTAAGTCACCCCTCAGGTAGGCCTTACAGCCCAACGGCAGGGTGCATTATGTTAAATGTGAGGACATATATGCATGAGCAGAAATGCCCCTGCTATGCCTCTGCCGATTCTGAAACATAGTAAGTGCACAGGGAAGCCATTTTAATACATGTGCTGTGCCCTGGTCACTACAAGTTTCCCAACTACCTGATGGCATCTCTGAACCCAAGGATGTTTGGAATCAAACATCTCAGAATGATAAAACCTCACTGATTCCAGAGATACATTTATTAAGAAATGCACACAAAGGGCACCTTAGAGATGCCACTGAAAACTGACCAGCTACTAGGGTGTTGACTGACTGGTCCTGACCAGTTCAGCCACCACAGACGCATTTCTGGACCCCCACGGTGAGAGCCAGTGCTCTCGAGGCTCAGAGACAAAAGCCTGCACTGGGCAGAGGTGTTACCTCCTGTCCCAGGCAAGATGGACCTTCCAGGGCAGGGAGCTTCAAAGGCCTTGCTGCCTTTGTAATGCGACCCATGTCTCTCCAGATGGTGGAGATGACCACCCCCCTGTCCTGACCCCACTTCTAGTGGCAGCACAGGCAGGAAAATTAGTTAAATTAGGAGGAGTACCACTTTATGCCAGTCCCACCCGTAAGGTGAACGAGCTGAAGTGGACACTACTTTCTAAATTCCTTCATCTCATTTGGAAGGAATTATGCCACTGGGGTTAGGGTTATGTCCACTTCCCAATGGAAGTGTTCATAAGAAATTTGTAGTTACCTTGAAGGTGGTCAGCCCATTGGCTACCGCCTGGCAGTCACTGTAATGCCCACAAATTGAGTATTTAGGTGGCAACCCTGAACCCTAGAACTCAGATTCCTGATGACCTAAGAAGAGCCAGACACTATTGAGTTGCATCAGCAGAGAAGTCTGCAGACATCGTCTGACTTGACCCCAGCCCTACCAGCCTGTCTGCAGCCCTTGACGATCCTGCACCAAAAGATTACCCTTTGTGCAGCCCAGCAACCTCCAAATCTTTGGGAGTACTCCCTGCCTTTGAAGAAGATCAAGATCTCCCTAGATGAGCAGACCCGTTCAAGAAGACATCAACTTTAAAAGAAAAATAACTCTGCCCTGAGGAACTGCGAAACAGCCTCCAGATCCATCTCTGTACCCGAAACCCACAGCCTGAATCCAAGTGGACCATGGGTCCTTTGAAGGTTCCCCAGTGATTCTGAGACCGAGTCCACTGAGGGCTGACCCCTGCTGGACTCTACCTCAAACCAAAGACTCCCCTTGGCTGTGACCTGCTAGGTAAGCTGTTCCTGACATCAAGGACCCCCTGCACCCAGAGCCCCTGGGCCTTAGGGAGCTGGACTGTCGGTGCCCCTATGTCCTCTAGCATCAGAGCTTACCTGAGCAGCCGTTGGTTTTCTTCACTCAGCCTCCTGGCCCCAGCCTGCAGCCTTTTTCCAATAGTGATCTCCCCCTTTAGTTTGCATTGGGAGCCAGATGATTTGTTGGCACTCTGCACCCGGCTGTCCCTGTGCGGCTGAGGGTGTAAGTTTGGTGCTGCCTTATGGCCCCCGTGTTTACCTCAACCCCAGGAGATCAATCCCCTGACACTGTTTTACTCACATGTGAGCAACGCATCCTTGGTTACCCCCAGTCTCGATTGGTTAAAATTGAGCACCCAATGCTGTGTTGGCACTCTGAACCTGGCTGCCCCTGTAGCACTGCGGGTGTAAGTTTGGTGCTTCCTTGTGGCCCCCTTGTGCCTACCTCAACCCTAGGATATCGACCCCTGACACTACTTTACTCACCTGTGAGCAAAGCAACTTCCGTTACCCCCAGTCTCCATTGGTTAACATTGGGACCCAACTCTGAATTCGACCACTGCACTCACCTGCCCCGGTGCCGCTGTGGGTGCACTATTGGCACTGATTTGAATTTTGCCCGGTGTTGACCTAAAACCCCGTAGACTGGATTTGTAAGTCAGGTACATACCTGTAAAACTGCATTCTTGTTTTCCTCCCATAGGTTAACATTGCTGAACTGAAAAATTGCACTTAGTGTTGATATTCTCTATTGCAAAGTATTTATCTTTTAAAAACTGCTTACCTCATAATGAAGTTCTTTGGTTCGAATCATATATAAAAGCAAATGTTATTTTTCTAAATTGGTCTCGGATTTATTCATTGAGTGTGTATCTCATTTATTGCCTCTGTGAGTACAACAAATGCTTAACACGACTGTCTGATAAGCCTAATTGCTCGCCCACACTACTACAAATAGAGCATTTACTTTTACCTCTGCAATACTAATCGGGGTCCACAGGACCCTCTGCACAGTGTACTTCATTTGTGTGCCCTATATAGAGAGACAGCACCCGATTGCCGAAGGAGGGTGATCCGCAAGCAGGTATTCACTTCACTAGCCACCAGGGATTTTATTTAGTTGTGGGCAGTGCCCCCATAGGCAAGGGTCGCTCCCCAATTTGGGGCATTATTTTGGACATTTTCTAGCCCCTCCTGGGCAGATCAGGCATATTTTTAAGGAGGCTGATCTGCCCTGATCTGCCCTCAAAGAGGTAGAAAACCACTAGACACAAGGGACTTACACATAATACATGTTGGGGAGTGGCCCCTTGGGCAAGAGTCACACCCCATTAATGGGGAAGTATTTATAGCCAATTACTGCCCCTTGAGGCAGATCAGCCAAATTATGAGGCCCACCTGCCCCCAAAGGGTGGAGAAAACCACTAGACACCAAGGGTTATTTTATTTAGATGATTGGGAGCGGCCTTTTGGGCAAGGGCCCATCCCCATTACTGGGGAAGTGTTTTGGTGATTTTCTGTGTGAAATGGAGTTTGGCTCACGTTCTGGTTGTACTGGTGCTTGGCTGGCAGTGTGTGTGGACTGGCGCTTAGGTGGTGGTGTGTGTGGAATGGTGTTTGGCATGCGGTCTGTGTGGCTGACAGTGTGTGTGGACTAGCACTTGGCTGCCAGTGTGTGTGTGTGTGTGTGTGTTGTGACCAGCAGCAAGTCACTAAACACACACCACTACTGAAACGCCAGTGAACACATTCCACCAGCTTCCAGGCGATGTGACTGCTGTGTCTGAACTGGTGTCTGGCTGGTGGTGTGTGTGGGCTTGCAGTGTGTGTTGGTGGCTGGTAGCCAGTATGTCTGTTGACTTGCTTGTCGTGTGTTTGTAAGTTGTCTGAGGTTTGGGTGTGTGGTGGTGTGAATGGGGTGTTAGGGCCTGATTTAGAACTCAGCGGATCGGTTAGTCCATCACAACAGTGATAGTTATCCCGTCGACCGAAATCTAAATCCCATAGAATATAATGGGATTTAGATTAGTGCACTCACACCCAGCAGCAAGGCATACTTCAATTCCAGGCCTTCCCTGGCACGCGCATTCGAATGATGTATCTCTTGAGGCAGCTGTGATGAAGCATTCGCCCACAGCTGATTAAACTCATTGAAGCCCCGTTGGGTTAAAAAAGCTGACCTGCTGCCATGCCTGGTCATCATTTCGGTATCGCAAGGAATCGGAATAGGTTTGATGGTTTAACGCACCTTTTGAAGTGGTCAGTGAGAGGGTTCTGTATGCAGCGCGTGGGGCATTCACACTACTCATCTACGCTCGGAGGGTAATTGCGTTCTCTTTTGTTTGTATGATTGTTTATGTCTGCTGATTGTTAAGGCTTCACAGTTTGAGGTAGGGCTAAGTCGGTCCCTTGCACAGTTTGTTCGTTCATTTGCAGATATTCCAAAGCTTTCCGATACAAATGCAGTATTGTCACTCCCTTGCCACGTCCCAACGCATTTTGGGTTGACAACACTTAATCAGGGGATCTGTAAATCCAAAAGTATTTGCCAAAGAGAACTACACTAATTCCCTTCCAGAACACTACTGGCTGAACCCTGGTGTAAATCATGCAAGTGATGAAGGACTAAAACATGCTGTTAGAAATGGGGTCTTTGGTTGGCAGTCAGGATACCCCCTGTCCAAGAAAGGACCCTCACTCTAGTCAAGGTAAAGGAGAATCACCCTCAGTTAACCCCCGCTCACCCCCTTGGTAGCTTGGCACAAGCAGGCAGGCTTAACTTCAGAGTCTAGGTGTAAAGTATTTGTACCAACACACACAGTAACTCAGTGAAAACACTACAAAATGACACAACACAGGTTTAGAAAAATAGGTCATATTTATTTAAACAAAACAAGACCAAAACGACAAAGATCCACCATACACAAGTCAAGTTATGAATTAAAAAGCAAAAAGAGTCTTAAATCCTTAGAAAACAGTGCTAGTGTGAAAAAGTACCTGGGTTGCGTCAAAATAACACCGCACGGGCAAGTGTGCATTGGAAAAGGCCAGCAATGCGTTGATTTCTCACTCGCAAGCGAGAACGTGCATCGCTCCTCCTACGGTCGGGTCAGCGTGCATCGTTTTTCCTCTCCACAGGAGAGCGATGCGTCGATCCGGACAGGCACCTCGGGTCCAGGCAGGTTTTGTGTTGTTTTTTCGCGACAAGCGAAGTTTGCGACGAAAATCCAGCCGCACGGTATCAGCCAAACTGTGCTATGTGGGTTGCAACGTTATCAGCTGCTGTCAGCAGGTGTTGCTCATCGTTTCTCCAGCTGCGTGCATCGATCTTCCAGCCGCAATGCAGGTGGAGCGTAGAGTTCAGCCGTGAATCCGGCGGCGCTTCATTTCTCAGCTGCATCTCGGAAGGGGCGTCAAAATGTTCCCCGCACAGCAGTCTGTGCATGGATTTTCAGTCTTGGTCTGCCAGCTTCACCTTTCAAGGCCCCAGGAACTGGATGGGGCAACACTTGGCAGGGCAGGAGTCTCAGCAGAGAGCCCAGATGCTGCAGGGGAAGTCTTTGATGGCCCTGAGACTTCAACAACAGGAGGCAAGCTCAGGACAAGCCCTTGGAGATTTCTTCACAAGCAGGAATGGACAACAAAGTCCAGTCTTTGTCCCCTTGCACAGGCAGAAGCAGCAACTGCAGGATAGATCCACAAAGCACAGCCACAGGCAGGCCAGCACTTCTCCTCAGCTCTTCAGCTCTTCTCCAGGCAGAGGTTCCTCTTGATTTCCAGAATTGATCTAATTTTCAGGGGTTTGGGTGCCCTTCTTATACCCAGTTCTGCCTTTGAAGTAGGCCTACTTCAAAGGAATGTCTCTCTTGTTTGTGAAATCCTGCCTCGCCCAGGCCAGGCCCCAGACTCACACCAGGGGGTTGGAGACTTCATTATGTGAGGGCAGGCACAGCCCTTTCCGGTGAAAGTGGCCACCCCTCCCCTCCCTCCTAGCACAGATGGCTCATCAGGATGTGCAGGCTACACCCCAGCTCCCTTTGTGTCACTGTCTAGAGAAAGGTGCAAACAGCCCAACTGTCAAACTGACCCAGACAGGGAATCCACAAACAGGCAGAGTCACAGAATGGTTTAAGCAAGAAAATGCCTACCTTCTAAAAGTGGCATTTTCAAACACACAATCTCAAAACCAACTTTACTGAAAGACGTATTTTTAAATTGTGAGTTCAGAGACCCCAAACTCCACATGCCCATCTGCTCCCAAAGGGAATCTACACTTTAATCATATTTAAAGGTAGCCCCTATGTTAAGCTATGAGAGAGACAAGCCTTGCAACAGTGAAAAACGAATTTGGCAGTATTTCAATGTCAGGACATATAAAACACATTAGTATATGTTCTACCTTAAACATACACTGCACACTGCCCATTGGGCTACCTAGGGCCTACCTTAGGGGTGTCTTACATGTAAGAAAAGGGAAGGTTAAGGCCTGGCAAGTGAGTACACTTGTCAAGTCGAATTGGCAGTTTAAAACTTTACACACAGACACTGCAGTGGCAGGTCTGAGCCATGTTTACAGGGCTACTAATGTGGCCCACTAGTAGCATTTAATTTACAGGCCCTGGGCACCTCTAGTGCACTGTACTAGGGACTTACCAGTAAATCAAATATGCCATTCATGGAAATCCAATTACACATACATTTTACATAGGAGCACTTGCACTTGAGCACTGGATAGTAGTGGTAAAGTGCCCAGAGTAAGAAAAACAGCAAAAACAGAGTCCAGCACACATCAACAACCTGGGAAACAGAGGCAAAAAGTTAGGGGAGACCACGTCAAGGATGCCAAGTCTAACACATGCTCTTTATGATCACACACTTACTGCGGAATGCTCCCTGCACTGTGTGCACTACATGCTGACTGTGCTCGTATGTCTGTACCAATAATATAAGCATGTGCATAATACGTGCAACCTAAATAAACAGAATAAGCAACAACAAATGTAAAGTGAGCTGAAGACGCTGCATGCCATGAAATAACTCATGTGGCTAAACATGGTACGTGTGCCATAAAGTGAGGTGAATTGAGCTGTAACGAGAATTGAACAAACTAGTTCCGTACTGAAGAACTATCACCGCAGCGACAAACGAAACTTCAGTGTGCTGGATTGTGATAGTCTGCTGTGCATACTGTGAACCCCCTAGAAACCCCTTGTGTGTCAATCACTCACAAGCACTTACACTGTGACGATCTGTGCACACGTGCTCTGTCTGCAGAATCAGACTGTCACTTCTTCCCCACCACCAGTGACATCACCATATGTTAGCTCGTGGAAGGTGTTTCGTATTAAATCCGTATACCCAGAAGCAGGTGCGCCATTGGGCTGAAAGGGCTTCAGACTCCCATCCATCCCAACCCCCCCCCCAACCTTGTGGGTCACAGCCCGGGCTAGTGCCTTGGAGGGAACTTGCCTCAGGGAAAGCAGAAAACTGCTCAGGAAACGCATCATTTTCTCTAAAAGGCAGATTCAGCGACACCTGCTGCTACTGAATATTTTCAATGGGTGGAAGTAAGTGGTGATTCACAATATCCTAGGGTGCAGACCTCCTGGTGGTGGGGCTCTCACAGTGCAGGGCAAACTGTATGATCTGTCATTGTGGTTTAAAGTAGAGTTAATGGTTGCCAATTAGTACTGGGATGAGAGAGCCCATCATCTGCACTTAAAAGGTGATCTCTGCCCTCTCCCCAACTTGACTGATACCCTTTGAATTTCGAAGAAAACAAGGCAGAAAATGACAAATTGTCTTGTAAGCAATTGCATTTATATATAGCATTTATTACCCCTGAGGAGAGGTACTCTTATTGGTGGGAACGGGCTGTTTCACAAAATGGTCCCGTTGACAGCAGTCCAGATTCTCTGAGTAAAATTTCCCTGGCATCCTGTTCTATCTCAGAAGGAAGAAGAGCTAAGGCCCAAGCACTGATGCTGCTTGTGAGTCTGTCATAGAGTATTGGCTTCAGAGTGATAGCTTGGGAATAACTTCATGTCACACAGTTACTCTAACAGTCTGTATTCAGGCAGTGGTGCAGAGCAGCCTGTCACTCTGCTCCTCTTCCTCATACTTGCTCTGTGGCTACATTTGACTAGAGCAGGATATGCACACTACAGAAGGGACACACATAGGTTTCTGTATTCCCTAAGCCTTTGTCGAGGAGTATTGGGTGCCAACCTCTCATAGGTCACTTCAGAGAAGGCCCTTGTGTGCCTGTCACCCTGCGTGTTTATTAGATGGACACATAATAGACCGAAGAGGTGGATCAGCTGAATCCAGATGAAGCAGACTCCAAGCACAGATGGAGCTGGCGTCAAATAAATATATTGTAGGACTCCTTTACGGACAGTTGATTTCTTGCACTAAACTAGAACTGATTCCCTAGTATACATAGAGAGCCAGTTCACAGGCTGAGTATTTCAGTACTCACTCAATTGAATACTATATTTGCATGATTAATTAAAATCTTATCAAAGACAACAAAACATAAAAGTTCTTAAGACTACTGCAGACTTGAGGCCACAGCTCATCAGGGACTCCAGCAACCTTACGGAACATATATGTAACGCATTACATAAATCCTTTAAAACTATTACAGGTATAAAATCTTTATAAAATACTACAGGGCTAGAGTTCATTGAGATATAAAATACAAATGTCTTGCAAAAGTGATTATAGCACATTACGTACAGTTTTCTGTAAGAGAAGTAAGAAAATCACAGTTAAGTGCTAATTTGTTAAGTGCTTCAAAACTGGATATCGATGAAGTTATAATACGCACAGCACTTGCTAAACCTTCTTCATCGCATTATTCCTTCAAAATCATGTCTGGGCAAAACCAGAGGAAGCTTGTTGAATGATCATAGGCAGCACATTGCGTACAGTTTTCTGTGAGAGAACTAATAAAATCACTGTAAAGTGCTAATTTGTTAAGTGCTATAAAATTGAATATCAATGAGGTTTTAATGCACAACCTTTGCTGAACCTTCTTCATCACACTATGCCTTCAAAATCATACCTGAGCAGAACCAAAGGAGGATTGGTGAGAGATCATGAAAAGCCTGTAAGAGTCTTAGCGTGCAAAGTTAAAAATCTCACCAGTTTACAGTTTATCTGCAGGTCAGCCAGATCCAGAACTTTCATTACTGCCGGCCGACAGGAGCGAACCCCACATGTGACAAAAGCAGGTTTCAACTATTGACGCCGGGCTTCTCTTAGGGCCGGACAGATGCAGATCAAATAAACAATGCCCTCCATCACATCATCGCACAATCTGCATGATGTCTCACCACCATCCTTTCATGCTGGTTGGTCCACCAATGACGGCAAAGACCCTAATCGTAAGGTAAGCAATTGGTGTCCGCTATGGCGCTTGATGCTAGTATATTAATCATAGTGCCGTAGCCCTTCCGAAAGCCAGTTTGATTCAGAAGGACAAGGTTGACAAGGTTGGCAGAGTTAGACCAGTCATCCAAGTTGTCTAAGATCAAAGAGGCATAGTACTTAGCTTTGGAGTCAACTAGAGCGATCAGTCTAAAATTAGCCAGGTTTGTGATTGGTCCCCTCCCTTGAAATATGGATTAATGATGGATCCTTTCCAGCTGTCTGGAATAGTTCTGCTCAGTTCTACTTCAGTGAATAGAATAGCAAGTGGCTTAGACCAGTGTTCCGGATCTTCCTTAAAGATAGCCTGAGGGAGGACATTGGGGCCAGGTGCACCATCACTATGCCCTTTCTGGATCACTTGGGCTACCACCTTAGCTGTATATCTCGGGAAGTTAGATAAGTCTGGTCATAGCTTATTTGCACCTTTGACTGGGTGTTTACATCGGCTGTCCATTCTTGGTTGAGGAATATATTAGTCAGATAAATTACATAATTTTCCTCTGAAATGGACGAGTAATTAATAGCTCTTGACACCCAGTCGATTCCATTAACCATTGCCCAGAAGGCCCTGGAATTGGCTAATTTTTAATTAAAAATGAGTCTTGAACAGAAATTGTCCTGCTTCTTCTTTCACTCTAGCAATATCTGAGATTTCTGACTTTTTCTTAAATGTTTTATTGTCTCACACATGCCTGTTGTAACATTAAATTTTTTGATCCTCCTTCTCAGCTTTAGAGTTTTTACCGACAAACTCAAAGTTCCTTGTGGTGCATGTGCTGGTACAAATCGAGGTATAGGATTGAAAGAGGATAGTCTAGTTGAAAAAACAGCTAGTGATCTCGTCTGACAATTTACAGGCTTTTCAAGCTCAAATTTGGTGACAACTGCCAATTAGCTCCTCTCATCATACTTAATGTCTATGCCCATCCACGTAAGGTGCAGAAGGTTCTCCTGTTTGAGAAATTACTGCATGAGATCTCGGAAATCAGATACACCCACCCAACTTGAATATTTTAGTGACGGGCAATTCTAATACAAAATGAATCCTGACAATGACGAGCAGCTGGCAGTGGAAAATGCTTTATGGTCAGTCCTTCCACAGGCGCCACATCCCTGGAAGCAAAAGTATGGCACTGGCAGGGAACTGGTTGGTGCACTAGAGGGTTCTCAATGGGAGGACTACAGACGATACGCTGCCAAAGTTTACCCATTGTAGTGCGAAGTTGGGTTCTATAATTGACTATACTATTGTGACTGTTCCCTTGTGGTCGCAGTTGAGGAAGTTTAAAATCAAAGCCACCCTCCAGAGTGATCATTCATACCAGCATATAGAATTGTAACTGAATGTTGCTAGACATACCCCAGATTTGGTTGACTTTGGTAGTCTTGGATCAATCAACTTAAAGCGTCTCATTTGGCCACTCCGCTCATTGCCGAAATTAACCACCAAGACAAAAGTAGTGTTTCAATCCATATCATCTTTGCACATGTCAGCAGTACTCATTCCAACAAGGTAAAAGCTGATCTCTGTGGGGATTGAGATACTTGGCACCAGCTCATTCAGTGGAAGTAGTACAGACCTCTTCTCCAGGTTAGTCTCTAACATGAAAATAATGATAAGGTATTCTTTTCCAAAATCAACTAACCAGGCATCCAATTTAGAGGCCCAGACTGTTTCTGATTACCAGGAGCAGTAGCTTGTGGAAGCAGTGCCCTCACCCACCCCCAGGTGGCATTTTTCATTGTCGGGCCTGCTCTTCGTTGGGCTGGAGCTCTTATCAATTTGCTAAAGTAATACTGGAGCTATGTTGTATATCCTATTATAATGGTGGGTAGATTGGAGAAAGGTGTTATCTAAAATTGACTGTAGATATGTCTAAAATAATTTTTTAATACAAAAGACAATATCTATGTCTATATTAAAAAGGGAAATGAAGCTTGGGGATATAAGGATCCTGGCTTCTCCTGAATGGAAATGGTGTAGTAAGTGAGAGGTCGACATGTTTCACGCCTATATCATCAAGATAGATTGTGTAGCATTTCTTCACTCCTAATTTTCACTCCAGTAGATTAAGGGTACTCTGCAATTAATTTTACCCTGTAGCAGTGTTTGGTGTGTAGTGTAACTTACATTGAGATGTGTATGCTCTTGCAATTGGTGACCTTCCTTTAGTAAGGTATAGGCCCTTTGGTGATCTTGGTTGTTGTGGCTTCAGTGATTATGATGAGGTAGAAGCGGTGGTCCGTTCACCTACTCTATGTCCACACTCCTAACATGGCCTGTCTCTGATAGGAAGTGACAAGATGGTGGGAAGGAGGATGAAAGTGAGAGAGAAGGGATTGACCGAAAAAAATATTGGAAGGAATAGATAGAAGAGATATAGAATAGTGAAAAAGAAGAACGTGAAAGTGTGAGGGAATATGGAGGAGAATGTGACTGAGACAGCAAAGGAGAGAGGAATGTGAAATGGGAGATAGTGGAGAGAGTGATGGGTGAACAAGCAGCATAACAGTGATACTAAGGCAAATTATACAGCACATTTCACCAATTCCCTTTGCTCTCTTCTTCACCAGAAATCTGGATGTCACCTTGTCAGTGCGTGATGCCAGTGCTGGCGGTGGATGTCATAGGAACCAATTTCCAATGTAACATTTTGAACACTAGCACCTTTCCACCTGGAGATCTGGGTTTGAATCAACATTGGCACATGACTGAAAGTTGTGCAGTCCTGGGCAAATCCCTTAATCTCACTGTGCCTAAACTTTAAATTTGTGAGATGTTAGTGCAAATGTGTGTAATTCAAAGTTTTAAGCCCCCACTTGAGATCACTTCCCATAATGTATAGTGCTCCAGTGCTAATCAGCTAGGACCGTGCAACATAAATATCAACACATACTTGTTTTTACGTTTGTGAACGGGTATTCCACTTACTCAGCTTTGTTAATCCCACCTACTGTTTGAGCTCTTGGTGACCCATTCTCATTTTGTGACAGCCAGATATAAGCCCCTCATAATTTTATTTATCCCAGTATATGCTCTGCATCATTAATGGGATTTGCATACGTCTACCACTATGTCTGTGGGAGCATATTCATGTGCTCATTGGAAGATCCTCCTACAAACGTCTTCTTGTTACATGGAAGCATTTGTTTAGTATGTGGCTTAAGTTGCTTTTAGTAAGAAAAAACACGTTTCCAATAATGATTCAGTTTTTTCATTTCTGTGTGTCAGACATGATGACCAGACACAAGACTCTCTTGGTACCATTTTGCAGACATCTGATGCTTGCAGGTCTGGTGGACACTCCTTAAGCTCCAGCTGTGCTAAATGTCTCAGGAGAAAGCATAGGCAAGGCCAATAGATCTGGCTTTAAATTAAAAATGGGCGGGTTTAAATGCTGTTTGGATGTGTTAGCATATAAAACGCAAACCTGTTGGCTTTGCTAAGGTGCGTTCTCATACTAGCTCCGAGGATGCCTCCGCCCCCATTGTGTGAAGTGGTAGCCCCACCACCATGGCTTGAACAACTAGCCCCTCCCAAAGTTCAAATCTAGTTGCACCCCTCACTGGAAGTACCTTTCTAACCAAAAGCTTGCCGATCCGCTCCACCAACCAGTGACCTCCATACATTTAAAGGTGTCTACGCATCCCCTTCAGGTAGTGGATTAGTCAAATATTAGAACTCCCAGATGTCCTATGAAAAACGATGCTCTTCAGTATGAGTTACAACCGAAACGAACAACGTGTGGGAGCCAATGCTCCAGTGCGTGCTTATTGCATGTAATAGAGAAACAAAACGAAATTTAAAAATTAAAGCCAAAGAAAAACCTCCCACATGCGACACACAAATGAGATGAACAATGTCAGCGACATATGGTGAAGAAAAGACTGAGGACATTGCAAAAGGCAGCATGCTAAAATATGCTTGCAACAGGAGCCTTCCCAATACATGTGATAAATAAAAAGTACAATGAGTGTTAAATACCCAATTGCTGAATTGTTTATGAATGATATGTACAACAGATATGAGAGCACCAGGCATTAAAAGTTCATAGTATGGTATGAGGTCACAAAAAACATAAATATTCCAGCTTGTCGTTCATTCCATTTGGTTGCAAAGAATCCAGTTTTTTGTATCCAAAAAAACTCTGTTTGAGACCGTCTTTTGGCACTGGTCATCAGTGGTAAGGTGCGCAGAGCGATAAATGTCAACAAAAACCGGTTCAGAAAACGAGAGGGGTGAAGGCAAAATGTCTGCGGGGAGGCAGGGGGGGTGAACATACAGGGGGCCAGGTCTAACATTGACAATATACAAAAGCAAGTGTCTGTTAGTGGCCACATATGGAGCAGGACTTTTGGGCTACTCAGAAGCCGAAGTCCTACAAATGGCAGAGAATAACTTTTTGCTAAGACTTTTATCGTTCCACATACATGGCTGTTCTAATTTTTCTGCCATACTGAGTTGGGGTTGCCTAATGTTGTGGATCAAATCAAAAATCCCCCCCTCCGTTTTGGATTTCTATATGGGTGAAACCAGAGACAGGTTTTACACGGACTGTAATAAGGGAATGCATGCCTCCAGGTAAAACCTTATCTGCCCTTTATCGAGCTAATTTGAAGGAAACCTTCAGATTGCTGGGAGTTCTGGAGCTGTTGACTGATATGGGACCTACTGGAATACCTTCTAGACAGAAGATTAAACAACTGCTTACCAACCATTGTTAAAATGTTAGATACATGCACGAATCGTGTAAAACGTCTGTGACATCTCCTATAGAATTATTGACTGTAGAGTAGGAACCTTTCCTCCTTTTTGTAAATAATCCTCAAAACAGATTTAATCTGACACATTTCAGACTGAACATCATGCGCCTCACCGGTTTGTTTCCTAATCCTATGACATTTGGTCTATGAATCGTCTGGCATGTCCACGTGATAACCTTTCAGAATACCCTACATTTGACTTTATGCTTTTTTTGTAAACTATATTCTGCTGCTAGAAATAGTTATTCAATACAATTTTTTCGAATTTTAAATATTCAACAGTGCAGGCCTGCTCTGATGGCACTGCAGCGGCTTCTGTCAGAAATATCTTGTTTGGCTGTAACTAACTCCATCTAAACTGTTCGAAAACCAGGATGTTTTAGTGTAAAATAGGAATGTGAGAACACTTGAATGATTGGATCCCGCCTTTTCCGCATTATGGTATTGGGGCAAGATTTTAAACTCATCCATGTTTATGTATTGAGAAATTATTTTCAACATTTCATGTATTGATTATTTTGTAATGTACTTTAATGGCTTCTTAAGTCGAAAAGGTATTATTGACTGGCTCTTTAGCTTGTGGTTTGTGAGTGCTTTGGGGATTATTTCTTTACAGCACTGGTAAGCCTTTTAATACATTTCTACCTTGAAGTATACCCTGGAGGTTTTATGTAAACAAAGCGTGCAGATTTTGAAAGTCTATTGACAAAATTATTCCTATTTTTTCAAGAACTCATCTAAGCAGTGTTCTATATTACTTTATTCATTTCACTTCATTTTACTTCGACCATCAATTCATTTAATTTCGACCATAGTCCATAAAACAGTAAAGCAATACAGCAAAGTTAAATGCATGAAAGCACAAGAACACATGCTAACTTAAACAATCAATTTAATAATTCAACCATGTCCTCAACCTAAAGCACATAGGGGGTGATTCTGACCCCGGCGGTCTTAGACCGCCGGGGCCAGGGTCGGCGGGAGCACCGCCGACAGGCCGGCGGTGCCCCGCAGGGCATTCTGACCGCGGCGGTAAAGCCGCGGTCAGACCGGCAACACTGGCGGTCTCCCGCCAGTGTACCGCTGCCCTGTTGAATCCTCCAAGGCGGCGCAGCTAGCTGCGCCGCCGAGGGGATTCCGACCCCCCCTACCGCCATCCAGTTCCCGGCGGTCTGCCCGCCGGGAACCGGATGGCGGTAGGGGGGGTCGCGGGGCCCCTGGGGGCCCCTGCAGTGCCCATGCCAATGGCATGGGCACTGCAGGGGCCCCCGTAAGAGGGCCCCTACAAGTATTTCACTGTCTGCTTGGCAGACAGTGAAATACGCGACGGGTGCAAATGCACCCGTCGCACCTTCCCACTCCGCCGGCTCGATTACGAGCCGGCATCCTCGTGGGAAGGTCGTTTTCCCCTGGGCTGGCGGGCGGCCTTTTGGCGGCCGCCCGCCAGCCCAGGGGAAAACTTGAAATACCCGCCGCGGTCTTTTGACCGCGGCGCGGTATTTTGGGGGCGGAATTCTGGCGGGCGGCCTCCGCCGCCCGCCAGAATCAGAATCACCCCCATAGTGGTCAATATTGTTTCTAATATTGATAACTGCCATCAGGAGTTTCTCCTCCATGAGGGCGGAGGAGCGTTGCCTCCCCCCCCACGCTAGCAGCGGCAGTTGCAAAAACCTTTACAAGGTAAAGATAATAAACAGTCTTTATTACCATTTCCTTGTAAAGGGGCGAGGCTGTGGGGGTGACTAGTAGTGAGGGGGAGTGTCCAGCACTCCTCCTCAAAACGCATGTGTTCTCTGGCCGGCCGCTCTCTCCAGCGTAGCAGCATAGTTGCTGGGCTGGAGAGAGCCTGTACAGGCTCCCAGTCTGCCTGGCAACCTGGGTGGGTGCTCCCAGCCAATCCTGACAGTGCTCTGAGCAGCGTCCGGATTGGCCGCAGGGCAGGCTGGGAGCCTGTGCATTCCTGCAGCCAGTAGAGCTGCGGGGTGTGAGATGAGGCAGCGTCAGGTGTGTTTATTTTTATTTCATTTTAATTTGTTTTAATATTTTCTCCCCCCCTCCCCAGCACGCGCCGCCCGCCCCCTTTAACACTGCAAGCCGCTACTGACTGCCATAGGAAATTTAGACACATTACATCATACTAGTGGAGACTGTAGCATCAATAAATACATAGATCTCACTGCACAGTTGATTATCTCACTAGATCTTATCACGGGCCTTAAGATTTTTCACCTGCATATGGTTAAAACTGTATATACAAAGGAAAAGTGCATGCAAGATTGGCAGAAACGTAAGTCACATGAACAGCCAGAGGCATGCAGCTCTAGTGCTCTCATTATTGGAAATCTAATCATTCCAGCTACCATGCCCACTCTTAAATCGGGTCAACAGATTGCTAACGGCAGCGCCCACTCCAGATAGAGTTCTTGACCAAAACTGAAGGTTTTCCCAGCTATGC
Organism: Pleurodeles waltl; assembly: GCF_031143425.1. Taxonomy (NCBI): domain Eukaryota; kingdom Metazoa; phylum Chordata; class Amphibia; order Caudata; family Salamandridae; genus Pleurodeles; species Pleurodeles waltl. Next base: position 828,755,890 of record NC_090443.1, on the reverse strand, counting down.
CTTTTCTCTATCCATAGTGTTATAGTCCTGGTAAACCTTGGGTACTAGATATTTGATTGCAGGAGTCAATTTTGATGGATTCTCCAAAATACAATCTATACAATGGCAAACCTTGTTAAGATAGTTCAGTCACGAGATAGACTGCATCAAGTGGCCCCCTCATTACGTGCTCCATGAGCGACCTTTTCAGAGTTGCATGCAGATTAGTACAAACTGAAAACCAAAGTGTAACTGGAGCCAATTTAATATGATCTCTCTGGTATCTAAGGTCATTCTCCTGATGGCAAAAAAGACAGTAGGAGGAAGGGCTATTGTTCTCTTTAGTAATTTATTTTCAGTACCCTGCAGAAGATGACCTTCTGCATAGCCCCATCTGCCTATGATTTTAGCTTTGTCTACTATAAGCACAGATGGCACATGCAAGTTCCCACACCTGATTCTGTAGCTGGCACTTCACTCCCCCGTTAACTCTTTGAATTTGATAGGTACTTATTGTTAGAAATGGGGTCTCTAGCTGGCAGTCGGTTTGCACCCTGTCCAAGTAGGGACCCTCACTCTAGTCAGGATAAGGGAGATACCCGCTCAGATAAGCCCTGCTCACCCCCTTGGTATCTTGGCACGAGCAGTCAGGCTTGTCTCAGAAGCAATGTTGAAAACATTTGCACATAACACACAGTAATAAGTGAAAACACTACAAAAGGACACCACACCAGTTTTAGAAAAATAGCCAATATTTATCTCTACAAAACAAGACCAAATATGATAAAAATCCAACATACAGTAATAAAAATATGAATGCTGCAAGATGTACTTTACATTACAGTTCCTTGAAGTCGATAACTCCACCTGGGGCTATCACGGCGTCGTGAACAACAAAACCAAAAGTTCAGGCTGGCCTCGGCGTCGCAGGCCAGCTGCAGTGTCGGGAAGACCCACAAACAGTACCTTGGATTCGCAGGGCGTCGTGATCCTCGCGGTTAGATCCGGAGAGTGGCGTTGCCGGTGTCGCTTCCGAAGTCGGTGCAGGAGTCGTCGGGCCCTTGAATTCACGCACCTCGGGGATCGAACTCTGGGCTGATGAAATCAGGTGCACTGGCGGGGATGGCGTCGGGGCTGAGGTGCAAAGCGGGACAATGCACCGTGCGGTGCCCACAGATCACGGTGCAGGCAACGGCTCGGTGAAGGCGTCCAGCGGCGTCGGTGAGACCAGGGCTGCGGTGTGAAACGGGGCGGTGCAATGTGCGGTGTCCACAGGTCACGGTGCAGGCAGCGTCGTCGTCATTGCGGAAGCGCTGTCGTCGGTAGGCCAAAGCCAGCGGTGCGGGACGGTGCTTCCTGACCCTCACGAGCGGTGTCCACAGGCCACGGTGCAGGCAAGGATGCCTGGTGACAACACTGGAGCCGATGGTGCTGGCGTCGGTGGACCGGGGCTGCGGCGCAGGATGGGACGGTGCTTCGTGCTCCTCACGAGCGGTGTCCACAGGCCACGGTGCAGGCAGCGGCGCCGGTGTCAGCAGAAGCGACGTCGTTGGGATGCCCAGGCTCCGTGTGAGCAGGTGACGCCGGAGTGTAGGGCCCACAGGTCACGGTGCGAGCAGCGGCTCGGTGAAGTCGTCCGATGACGGCGCTGGTGAGACCAGGGTCACGATACAAAGCGGGGCAATGCGACTCCGTGCGGCGCCGGCAGGTCACGGTGCAGGCCAGCAGCGTCGTTGGCGGCGTCGCAGTGGTTTCTCCTCTTGGACAGCACAAAACACACAGTCCCCAGTGCTGCAGGTCGAGGAAACTGAAGTCTTTGGTGTCCCTGAGACTTCCAACAGGAGGCAAGCTCTACTCCAAGCCCTTGGAGAATTTTCTCAAGCAGGACACACAGCAAAGTTCACCCTTTGCACTCTTTTCAGGCAGAAGCAGCAACTGCAGGCCAGTCCAGCAAAGCAACACAGCAAAGGGACAGTACTCCTCCTTCAGCTCTTCTCCTGGGCAGAGGTTCCTCTTGATTCCAGAAAGATTCTAAAAGTCTAGGATTTTGGGTCTGCTTCTTATACTCAGTTCTGCCTTTGAAGTTTCCAAACTTCAAAGCAAAGTCTCAAGTGTTTGCAAGATCCTTCCTTGTCCAGGCAAGGCCCCAGACACTCACCAGGGAGTCGGAGACAGAATTATGGGAGGGCAGGCACAGTCCTTTCAGGTGTGAGTGACCACTCCTCCCCTCCAGCACAGATGGTTAATCAAGATATGCAGGCTACACCCCAGCCCCCTTTGTGTCACTGTCTAGAGGAGAGGTGTGAACAGCCCAACTGTCAAACTGACCCAGACGGGGAATCCACAAACAGGCAGAGTCACAGAATGGATTAAGCAAGAAAATGCCTACTTTCTAAAAGTGGCATTTTCAAACGCACAAACTTAAAATCAACTTTACTAAAAGATGTATTTTTAAATTGTGAGCTCAGAGACCCAAAACTCCACATGTCCATCCGCTCCCAAAGGGAATCTACACTTTAATCAAATTTAAAGGTAGCCCCCATGTTAACCTATGAGATGGACAGGCCTTGCAACAGTGAAAAACAAATTAAGCAATATTTCACTATCAGGACATATAAAACACATTACTATGGGCCTCATTCTGACCCTGGCGGCCGGTGACCGCCAGGGTCACCGGCCACAAGCACCGCCGACAGGCTGGCGGTGCTCCGAAGGGCATTCTGACCACGGCGGTTCAGCCGCGGTCAGAAAGGGTAAACCGGCGGTCACCTGCCGGTTTACGGCTGCCCTTCTGAATCCTCCATGGCGGCGGAGCGCGCTCCGCTGCCATGGGGATTCAGACACCCCCTACCGCCATCCTGTTCATGGTGGGAAACCCGCCATGAACAGGATGGCGGTAGGGGGTGCCGCGGGGCCCCTGGGGGCCCCTGCAGTGCCCATGCCAATGGCATGGGCACTGCAGGGGCCCCGTAAGAGGGCCCCGCAAAATATTTCAGTGTCTGCTATGCAGACACTGAAATACGCGACGGGTGCCACTGCACCCGTCGCACCTTCCCACTACGCCGGCTCAATTCTGAGCCGGCGTCCTCGTGGGAAGGTTGATTTGCCCTGGGCTGGCGGGCGGCCTTTTGGCGGCCGCCCGCCAGCCCAGGGCAAATCTCAGAATCACCGCAGCGGTCTTTCGACCGCGGTGCGGTGTTCTGACGGGGTTACTTTGGCGGGTGGCCTCCGCCGCCCGCCAAAGTAAGAATGACCCCCTATATGTCCTACCTTAACCATACACGGCACCCTGCCCTTGGGGCTACCTATGGCCTACCTTAGGGGTGTCTTACATGTAAGAAAAGGGAAGGTTTAGGCCTGGCAAGTGGGTACACTTGCCAAGTCGAAGTTATAGTCAAAACTGCACACACACACACTGCAGTGGCAGGTCTGAGACATGATTTCAGAGCTACTTATGTGGGTGGCACAACCAGTGCTGCAGGCCCACTAGTAGCATTTGATTTATAGGCCCTGGGCACCTCTAGTGCACTTTACTAGGGACTTACTAGTAAATCAAATATGCCAATTATGGATAAACCAGTCCACAGTACAATTTATATGGGGAGCACTTGCACTTCAGCACTGATTAGCAGTGGTAAAGTGCGCAGAGACAATAAACCAGCAAAAACAGAGTCCAAAACCAGGATGTCAGAAGGCAAAAAGACAGGGGAGACACACCAAAAAGCTTCCAGGTCTAACACTTATGTTAAATAGAGGGGTCCAGAGGGGTCCTGAATTAGCTTGCAATCAGATATAATCCCCCAGTTACGGCACCAAGTCTACCCTTTTTCAGCAACAGTTGCCTATTATAATATGTCTTATTTTACTAATTTACTAAGTGTCACCTCTATTTGTTCGTGTCACCCACCAAACCAAGACAGCACATAAAGTCAGCAGTGCTTACAGACTATTCAAAGTCAAAGAAACAATGACAGCACCGTCTTCATACAAAAGCAAAGGGAGATGTCTGTGCCAACCTTAGGGGGATCTGACTCCGTGGTCAGCAAAGCAGCTTCCTATCCATAAATATATCAAATAAATAAAAATGGAGTTAACACGCACCCATGTTGTTCTCTCTAATGAGTGCCCTCACCATTCCTCCCATATATAACTGAGGCTTGTAGGCCACTATGCAAAGATGACAACAAAGCTATCAGGGACTTTTCAACACCATTAGACTCTAGGAAACCTCATAGTTTGGACCCTTCTACCTTCCCAAAGACGGAGGGCAGGCCCATAAATACCAAGACTATTAGTGGTTTCGTAGAGATGGCAAATTTAGAGATAACAAAGAGAGGATGCAGGCTCTGCAGGCTCAGACCTGTAATCTGTCCAATATCACCCTCCCCAAAAGTTTGAGCCATGAGACAATGAGTGATGTTGGCCAATAGCATTAGGGTCCATCTCTCTTTACTTTTTAAAATATACGAAATGTACTAGAAACTGCATTTAAACTGCATTAAAAACCCTAGTAAATAAGACGGGGGTGCGATAAATCTAAATTAAATTTGTAAATGCCTATGGGGACATTATTCAAACCCAGACTTTTGTTGTTGAGTGGGCTCACTTTACTATACTCACTTTCTCCTCTAAAGTGATCCTGACAGCCAGTGCTAATACATGTTGGTGTGCTGAATGCCAAGGCTAAGTACTGTGGAATCCACCTCATGCCCATTTAATCCACTATTAGACACTCCCTGCCCCATTATTTCACTTTCGTAGGTTCCTGCTTTCTCCCTTTGTGACTGATTTTCCGTCTTCTCTTTCTCCGTCCTTCCCCTTTATGTGTGCTCTTGCTCTTACTCTTGTGAAATGTTCAACGAGGAAAAATCATTGTTGGTCTGCCAAAATTAGGCCTGGTCGGCCCACCGCCAACCACCGGCTGAAATTAGGGGGAGGTCACTGAGTGTTTAATTTTTTTAAAATAGTAATAATAATAATAATAAGTGCCAGGGTTCGGTCAGGAGGCCACTGCAGCTGGCACCACCTATTGCCCCTGCCAGCGATGCTAATGTCAGTACAGACACAACTCCTAACCATCACACTTCTACATAGCGACAATTGAGACTATTAAATTCCTCAAAACTATTAAAATTGCTTAGGAGGCAGGTATTAGTCATTTTCAATGTTTATTGAATCACTAAACAACTGTGATTGTGTTCATACATAAATTAGACAAACAGTGCCAACTTGTGGCAGACTGTTATAAGAGCTGATGTTGACAATTAGGTGCCAATGCCGAGCCCCGAAAACCACCAGCTCAAATTAAGCACTGTGGTCATCCCCATAGGAGTGAGCAGAAAACGCAAAAGGAGAGGTAAGAAGCAAAAAACAATGATTATTCTATGGAAACACACAGTGTTTTATAAGACGAGTAACATAAACATGTAAACAGAAAATAACTTTCATTAGATGTGTTTGTGGAGAAATGGAGCAATAACGTATTTGCCTACATGCTCTAAAGTGTTGGCAAGGCAGATAACAGAAAATGTCAAATAGAATCAGTGCTAGAGGAATCAGGCAGCAGAAGGTCAAACCCGAGTAACATCCTAACATTAAGAGCATGAAATGAGCGGGATGCTTTGCTTGAAACACAAAAATGTTTTACATTTTACAGAAATGCCCTCTGTTCCACAAGGACACCATGTCAAACTCTGGTAATTCAGGTGTCAAGAGAATTTAGATTTTTAAAGTACCTTACTTGCCCTTGTGTTTACATCTCCTTTTTTAAGGAGCGCCAAAACAACGTTCATATCTTCATCAGTCTCAGCAGATGCCAGAGGGGTGAGCATCACTGCTGTGTATCCTGCTTTGTTCTGGTGGTTTACATCACACACTCCTACAACACAAGCACAGGCAAATGAATTACTGTCCATCCAGTGGCGTTTGCAATACAATCAAATGTAGAAGGTGCAACAAAGTTTTTCTCTGTGAAATGGTTTCCAAAAAAAGAATAATTCACTCCTTTATATACTATTACGTATTGATTCTTTTGAAAAAGAAAACTATGCAATTTTCGCTCCCTGTATGTGCAACATCAGCACCTATTAAGAGGATTACTGAAATTATGTGGTAGGGCAGGACCAAATTATGTGATGGCTTGCATTCAATTATTTGGCAAGGAAAGGCAAATTATGTGGCAAGAAAAGGCAAATAAGACATCCTAATATGTGGTTAATAAACAATTCTGAAACATATTTTTATCAATAGTATCTATTTTGACATTTTAATACCGTAATAAAAAAAGTATCAAATTACAAGAAAAATACATAGGTTCCCTATGAATAAACCTATATCCATTTAGCATATCCTACTATAGTATATTTTATAAAGCATTGTTACTTGTGTCCTTTCTACTTCCCCGAGTACAATAGATAGGGCAAAACATACAACGTTCTACCCAGCGACAAACAGCCTAGTGGTACACTTCTTGTGTTAAAGGCTACGCTCCTTTATTCTTTTTGTCTCAATTATAATAAACAATGGTCCTATGCAAAGAGGTTGTAGCTGAAAAATCACGTTTTCCTTTGAATCTGTTTATGACTTTTTCCGGGCAGAAGGGCCCAGTCTGGGATAAAACAGATGGGCAATGGTCTGATCAGCAATGATACAATTGGCACACGAGAATCAGGTTATTTTTTTATTTAAAATAATTTTCCGTAATTAATAGCAAGCAATCTCAGCCCTATAAGTAGTAAATAAAAAGGAAAACTGATGAGATTAGATTTTCGCTATCAATTGATTCCACCCCAACACTCATCAGCACTGTCAATGTGCAGGGTCACTGTTTTAGTTTGAAGGAGTCGCAGTGAAGCGAGTTCGAGATGATATTCTGAGCATTTGAATAGAATCCTTGAAAACATGTGCATTTCTCATAAAAAATGTCCATAACCTCATAATTTGCGTGTGTCTAGATTTTAGGCTTTTGTTAAGGTGTTATGGGTAGTGTAACAGAGTCAATGAAGCTTTCAACAATATTGCATTAGAAGAAAGTTGATGATAAACTACTCATAAGTACAGACGGTTGATATATTCAGTGGAGACTGAAACCAGAGGTAAAAAAAAACATGTAGAGTAATGTAATTTCTAAAAAGAAGCTCATTTGAAAAGTTTAACATTTTCTTCTGAGATGCTTCGCCAGTTCAAGAGCATGCAGCTGTTTCTAAAACGATAATCAGCAAAAACGCACACAGCACCTTCTCCAAAATACATAAAATTATGCTGGAGTTTACTTTTTATATAAGTGTGTGGGAGTCATAATGGATTTGTGCTTTTGCAGTTGTTATGTGGAACCTGGATTTAGCAGTGTTGCCGTATTTGGAAATTACATGTATTAAACAAGTATATTCTTTTAAATGCACACAAAGGACTATAGGGTGTACGTGTACTCCTTTTTCTCATGTTCACATTACATTTGCGTCTTCACAGAGCATGAAATGCAGCATAACAACAAGTGGAAAAATGCAGCTGACATATGGAATACGTGGGGGGACATAAAGGGGGTTATTCTAACTTTGGAGGAGGTGTTAATCCGTCCCAAAAGTGACGGAAAAGTGACGGATTTACCACCAGCCGTATTACGAGTCCATTATATCCTATGGAACTCGTAATACGTCTGGTGGTATATCCGTCACTTTACCGTCACTTTTGGGACGGATTAACACTCCTCCAAAGTTAGAATAACCCCCAAAATCTTTAATATCAACCTGTATCTAGTAGAAGTTTCACGATGGAGAAGTTGGAGTGCGAGACGCTGTAGTGAAGGGCAGTGTTCCCATTCCCATCCGCCATGTTTAGGACCTTCTTCAGCAGCTGCGGGCTGATTGAGCTGAATTCTTTCAGGTAGGCTTCCACCACCGGCGACCTGGATGACTTCTGGCTAGATAACCGGAACCACTCTTTGCAGACGATGCTTAGGGTTTCCCGCTGTACCAAATAAATGCAGTTAGATATGGAATATATTCTGACTTGCTGAAACAAGAGACTGAGCACTTCATTAAATACCGCTTTTTAAATCTGAAAATTGTTACTGCGTTTCAAAAAATATCTGTTCGTCTACAATCCAAAACGATAAAATAAAATAAAATATAAAGCAACCAGTGAAGATTACCAGTTCATTAGAAGCGACTGTAGAAAAGTGAATGCAAAATAATCAGGAGCAGATAGAAAATAGCAAAACAAAGAACTAAGTTATAAGAACAAAGAAACAGTAAAATCAGACATATTTTGATTGAGAAGCTTTCAGCAATGGTTCTGGGCTATTATGAACTACAGAGGGGTTCCCTTACATTGAACGTTAAGCATTTGACTAATCTAATTACTGATGTACAAGTCCTCTGGGGTTTTGCTGATGTGATATAAGAATTAACCTATTTCCTGTGATCCATGAGGTCACAAGTCATGCCATGAATTAACCAGTTCCACCACCAAGAATGGATAGAGTTTTTCTCTGCAGATAAACAGTGGGGCATTATTTTACTAAACCAAATACTCATTGTGATCTCAATTCGTTTTGATATCAGTTTACGACTTGGCACAGTAATTGATTTGTAGACCGCTACTTGCATTGATATTGAATCTGGGTGTGGTAGAATTCCTTCTATTTGGTACGACATACACATCCAAGAATGATTTAATGAAAGTCTTTTTTTGTCATTGGAGAATATGCTTGTGGTAACTTCCTTTCCAATACACCAATACAATAGGACACACATGGCTATTGCATGGTCCTCTATTCAGTAAATCTATAAAGCCAAGTACTTAAAAATAAGTATAAGCACGCGATATTCAAAGAAAAGGCTGAAACTTGAGTCTAATAAATAGTGAACAAAAACAAAACATTGATAAAAATATATATATATCATATTTTCTATCTCAGATTCTACAGATATGGATTATAAACATGTAGGAATGTGCACTACATTGTGACTGAATAGACAGTGTTCTGCTACTAGTAAAGCTGTATTTCTGTAGTAATATAGTGACAAATTATATTGCCTCAATATCAGCCTATAACCCATTGATTTATGTGTTTTTTTGTATTGGATAAACACATAAAAATCTTCTTATATAAAGTTATACAGAGGTTTGCATCTCCCCAGCCCTAGTAGTACGTCTACCTTTGGTAAAAAACTGACCCACAAAACACAGTCCCTTACCCTGTTTGCTGCTCCCAGTAACCGGCTGACTGCAGTGGATGCAAAAGCACAGCAACTGACAGCAGCAGCAAGGTGAGATACAACATATACAGTTCCTCTACTGTAGAAAAATCCACAGGACTCAACTCGACTACTGGAAAATGTAGGATACTAAATGGAAAAAATGGCTGCCAAGAGACTAAAAATGACAAGTATTTGTAGGAAGATGTTTTGCTTTTGTCTCAACAACACAGGGCTACTTTTAGTAAATTGACTATACTGTTAAAAGCAAAACGTTAATTGCATTTTAGCATCAAAATATACACGATATGTTGCCCTTCCTTGTGTTGCATGTACTTAGTGCAATTTCCTGGAACTGAAATTTGCATAAGACGTACTCTATTGCCTAATAAAGAATTGATCACACCCAAGTAGAGTTTTAACACAAAATTGTCCAGTGTGTGTGAATCGTCTTGTAGATCACATAGCAGGATGTGAATATAGTACGGACTGAGAGGGAGAGTGCACACTTGTTTTAAAGTGTGGATGTTGCTAGCAAATGTCATCTGATTTGTGATCAGGAGGGTAGCACTGTGATAGGCATTTTTCAAGGCAGCAAGGTGGTGTTGAGCTTTGGGAGAGTAAATGTGGGAAAGGATGGGGCCTAGACATTGAAGCTTTTGATAGAGGGCTAAGAGGCCAGTTGAAAATTGTCACAGTAACAAGGTCAAGAATATTGACCTGCACATATATTGACTCCACAATATTGAATACCAACATATTGTCAAGATAAGCATACACAGGGCAGTACAAATTTGCTATTCTTACCCAATGTCTCGCTATTTTGCGCCTGGCCAGGAGAAGGGCTATGGCTGCAAAACATCTAAGAGGTTTAGCAACTCCCTCCACATATCCCAGTAATGCCATCAGGGGATCGGAGGTAACTGTAGTATCTAACATTGAAGTCAGTATAGTGAAAACTTCCCTCCAGTATTCTGCCACTCCGCTGCATGTCCATGTTAAATGGGCAAAATCTGCATTATCCACCTTACATTTCAACCATGCAGAGGATCGATAAGGGTCTAGTTTGGCTAAGGCATTGGGTATTATGTAGATTCTACAGAGAAATGTATAATGTAAAAGCTTGTGCCCATGGTTTAGGGAAACCCTGCATGTTTGAGAACAGCATGCATACCATACTTTATCGGATAACTGATGTCCTATGTCCGCCTCCCAGGCCTCCCGCACCCTCTGATCCCGAACAAGAAGAATCTCAAGGCATGCATGGTACAGCCTGGAAATAAAACCAGCGCCAGAGTCAGCCATGATAATTAGCATGAGGGGTGAGAAGTCTTGGGGTGCTAGTGGATAAGAAGGCAGGAGTGCCAGAGTGTACTCTGCAAATGACGGAGGACAAACTGATCCATATACATGGCGGACACAAAATAACTATCCTCGGTTCACTAGAATACATTATCATGTGGAAGAGGTCACCTAGGGTATCAAGTTTAAGAGAGAGAAGTGTATGTTGCACCAATTTTTCCATTGTGAGAGGAAGCCAAGGATTGTTACCCAGAATGATTGACGTTGAGTATAACAAACTGCACGACAAAAGGCGAGCCAAATGGCACCAAGCCCAACAAGTTGTTGCCAGTGGCTAGACAACCGTGGGATCCAAAGGGAGGCTAGACGGGAGCAACGATTGTAAGCGGGTAGAGAATACAGAATCCCTCTCTCCAGTATGGCATATGGTAACTGGACGTCAGGGTGGTACCAATTATAGGCATAGTGGCATTGGCCAGTGAAATAATGTAGTTGAAAATGGGGAATACCAAAACCCCCATGCTCATACGGAAGTGTCAGTACCTCCCAGCGTATGCAGGGTCGCTTCCTGGTGCATATCAAATGTGTAAAGGAACTCTGAAGTGTAGTGAAAAATTAAGTGGTGAGAGGGATCTGTATGTTGACAAAAAGATACAGAAAACGTGGGAGCGCCACCATTTTAATTAGTGCAGTGCCGCCAGCCAGGGATAAAGGGAGACAGATCCAGTGGTCAATCTGTGTGTTTAATTTTTCTAATGCGGGTCCGTAATTTAATCCAGGTTTTTATTCCTTATCTCGATGTATGTAGACATCCAAATATTTAACCTGGTCCTCACGCCAGGAAAGAGAGAACTCACAACTCACGGAGGGATTGCATCCATGAGGGGGAACAGTTCTGACTTATGCCAGTTAACCCGCAGTCTTGAGAAATCGCCAAACCGAGCTATGTCCATATGCACCGGGCTCAGATTCATGGAGGGATGTCAGAGAAACAAGAGGATGTTGCCTGCATAGAGGGAGCCCAACAGAGGTCCTGTCTTGAATTTCAATCCTCTATGCAAGTGTTTCTCCTGGAGGTGCCATATCAGAGGATCCATAGCAATGATGAAGAGGAGAGAGGAAAGGGGTCATCCCTGCCTTGTTTCCCTAGTGATAGGGAAGGCAGGTGACAATGTGCCATTAACTCGGATACGGGCAGTAGGGGAGGAGTACAGCAGCATGAGTACGGAAAAATATTGGAGTTAGTGCCATTTCTAAGAAGCACCAACCCACCTTGCATCAATGAAATGCAATGCAGGCGTTCCCTTCCAAAAAATGCCACTAGTCCCCCAGCGCCATATTTAAAACCTGACGCAGAAACAACACTCAACTAGGAGGTGAGCCTAAATAATGGCACTAAGCCCGATTAGCGTCATTATTTAACACCTGGTCAGACCAGTTGTTAATGTGTTGGTAGGCCCATTTCCAATAGGGAAACACCAAAGATGCCCACCCAACCCCCAGAATCCCCACCACCCACACCACAGGGACACTACAGGAGAAGGAAACCCATCCCAGGTAAGTTGCAGTGTATGTGTGTGGTGTGCCACGGGGGCACCTTAAATGGGGCCCCCTGGCTAGCACTGGGTATGTCGGGATTGCCCTGGGAACACTAGTCTCCTGTGGTGGGCATTGGGCTAGTGGTAATGACTCCTGTTTTTACATAGATAGGAGTCATTTTATGGCTGCTTGTGCATCAAAAATTGATGCTAGACTGACTAGCCTACTGTCATATTTGACCCACTAGCACCATTTCCCCTAATGCCATCCCTCACCGGCTAGTGTTTTTTTTTTTAGATGCTAGTTAGTTATTCCTTAGCTCCATCATGCATCGTTTCTTAAATATAGTGCACGGATGACGTTAAGGAATGGCATTAGCTCGCGTTATAAAAAATTGACGCACAACTGTGCTAGTGCAGTTGTGCGCCATATTTCCTAAATGTGGGCCTAAGGGCCATATGTAGCAAAGCGTTTTACCCATTTTGTGTCTATGGGAAAATGTGTTCGTACATATGGCCCTAAGTGCCTTAAGGAAGAAATTGGATTTTTTTGTACTCTGACATCCTCTTTAAAGAGATGCCTACAATGTTTCCCCTTTTCTTTCGGAGGTGGGCAAGAAAGCGACCTATCACCTTTCCGGCTGATACTTCAGTGTAGCTAGTGATTGATGTAATGCCAAATCAGAATGAAGAGTTTTACAAAGTAATGGTATGTTGGTTTATATTTTAGGGAAGGGACAAGCAGTGCTTTTAAAGTGATGGAAGGTGTTATAGACACTTCTTTTATCTACAGTGTGCTGTTAAGTATCTGCCTGCTACCCTCTCTTGAAGTATTCTTATCCCACAAAGACTGCATGTCAGTAGTTCATTAAAAAAGCAACCTGTAAATGGTAATAAATACTGACTGAATAAGGGCACCAGGGGTTTGAGTTCTGATCGCTTGCCGTCGAGAATCAGTTGAAGTTCCTTTATAGTAATGAGCTATTTACAATTGACTCAAGCGTGACTCTGGGTGGAAAACAGCATATTGCAATCTTTTCGATTATCATATCCGTTCCTACGGATTGAATGGGGGGGCAATTAAAGTTTTTTTTTAAGAACAAACGGACACTGTGTCTAAATATTTTAATTTGTAGAGCGCAAGCTTTATGCACGTTTCCAAATTACTGCAAGACATCATTCCACTGAGTGAACATTTTCTTGGAATATTTTGTGCTGTAATAAACGGTACATTGTATGCTTATGTTTAATAAGAAATAATTCACTAAGAAAAGTACTGGATATAGACAACAAAAGTACCAATTCTTTATCGGGTGTAGCACTGATTTCCGATAGGTGATTGCTCAACAACTGGCACCGATGAAGAAAGTCTTCTTTGAGTTTACATCTGAAAATGAAAAACATTTGTGAATAATTCCTACTAGACCAATGTTATTACACCTGGCGAACCATTTTCTTTTCTGTCTGCACAAGCTTACATGAGGTTGGAGCTGTCATGTTATGCTATCCTCGCATCACCTTTCCAACCAATTTGTCAGTGTCCTCTACGTTCAGCTATGGATCTTTCATGGAAGGATAGTGTGATTTTTCCGACTGTGCTTTATCCTGCTTTGTAAGTCCGCTGTTACACGAAGCCTTTACCCCCTCTCTTCCGTTCTGCTTTCTAGTAATAGTCTCACTGATTTGATTTCTTACCAGCAGACCTAAAAACCAGTCACGCCTCGTGGAGGGAAAAGAGGCAGGGCGGCGCATGGCGGGGGTGTGGGGGAGATGACAAACAAAAAGACAATAATATTTTTTTTTTAATAAGTACCTTACTCGCCGCCTCCTCCGCGGCGCTCCACTCCGTGGTCTTCACTGCAGAAACAGGCTCTCACCCTGCCCTGCAGCAAATCCTAACACTGCTTTCATGCTGCTGGTAGCATAAAAGCAGCGTTAGGAATGGACAGAGCGCCCCGCCAGGGTGATCTGTGGCAGAGTGGGAGTCTCTGCCTTCTGTCTCCAACCTGGCAACACCGTGCCAGGTTGGAGAGAGCCCAGTGTGCATGTGTCTTTGGCTGGCTCAAAATGGCTGGCCAAAGACACATGTGCAGTGAGTGGGAGTGTTCGTCACTCCCCCTCTGTCCGTGTCACACCCCATGGGCCCGCCCCTTTTATAATAAAACGATAACAGACATAGTTTACTTTTACAATGAAACAATAATAAACATAGTTTATTGTAAACGTTTTGCAGCTGCTGCTGCTGGTGGGGGGTGATGCTTCTCCACCATAGTGGAAGAGCCACCGCTGCTAAAAACTCCTACTTATTAGGTCCCTAGGTTAGAAAAGAGAAGTGGGATATTAAGTTATACTAGCAGGCAGGAATATTGAAAGTGATTGATCATTCCTTGAAGGGAGAGCTGAGGATATTGCTGAGTCACATTTCACTGGAATGATCTTCCCCATAACGTCTAACAACCTCGTCCTTCAATCAGACCTCTTCTGTGTAATATCATGGTGGCATCTAGTTTGTTGTACAGCCTACTTAACACAAACAGTCTGTCTTCCCCACATGCAGTGTCCGTAACTTTTGCATCTGCTAGTTCTACCATTTAACCGAAGGCTACTCAACAGTGCTCCAAATGAGACATTGCCCAGTTATTTTATGGTTTTTAAGTACTTCGTGTATTTGGTGTCTGGGATATGGAGCTTCTCTCTTTTCATCATACAGCTTCTGTCTTTGCATGCTCTTGTTGTAGATCAAAAATGTATCCTGATAGCATCCGAATGAGCTCTCTTCTCTCCAACAACAGGATATTTATTAGACTGTATTTACCTCCAAATTTGCTGTTGCTCGAATATCACTACTGTGCCACTATCCTTGTCAGATCACCCCTAGTTGCATTTACTCTCCCGGAGCATTGTCTCTCAGTACTAAAGTGAAACCATCACCATAGATAGCCATGGGAAACTGCTTCACATCCAAATAACCAGCTACTACCAAAAATCATTTATCATCTCAGCACCCTTTTACAAAGAAAACCTAAAATGAGTATACCATTACATCTGAAGACAAAAAAAAAAGAAACTTAAATCAGCCATTGCTATACTTTGGAACCAAATATTTTATTCACTCGATCACAGAAGGGGTCAAGATTTTAGTTTAGCCTCTTTTTTCAACTGGAGATAGTAGTTTAGACCTTAAAAGATGCATTTTGATCATCTCAATTGAATAAACTTTAGGCAGTTCAAAAAATTGAAATGGGTAGCTACGAGACTAATACAGCACCAAATGGAGTGGTACCAATAATCAGACAACTTCCATCCAGAATCCCGAACAAAAGGGGAAGTGAAACCGCACTAGGAACATCTAAGACTTTTGCTCCTTGCGTTCATACAAGACAAAAGCACCGCCTACTCCTAACCATCTTTCAATGGGTTTGGATACAACTTATCACACAAACCTAATAGTTAGGCTGGTGGAGATGAACAAAGGCGGTGTAAAACGTGGACTTCCTCAGGGTTTGCCATTGTTACCCACCTTGCTTAATGTCAACAATAGGCCACCAGTGGTATTGATTAGAATTAACCTGTTCACAGAAAATAACCACATTTACTGTTCGGTTTAAGGAAACTAGGATAGCCTCAGTGAACCTATCTAAATATGCCTTTTCTCAATTTGTGGATGGATGATCGCAAACTACTTATGCCTAAACAGGCAAAATCTGCAAACCTTACATTTTCAATTCCACAGGCAAGATAGAATCAATCCCTCAGTAAATTTGCGTAGGCAGGGACCCTGTACCAGCAATAAAAGCAGGCAACTGTGCAGCATTATTTGATAACTATTGTTCATCGTCCTACAGATAATAACAGATTAAAACTGTTCTAACATACTGAACAGGTTCAGCAAGTTTATAAGTGGTAAGGACCCTCGTTCAATGCCGATACACTACAAGACACAGCTCACCATAGCGCTTACGATGATGTCCCACAATACTGGTACAAAAGATAGATACAACATAAAGTAAGCATAACATTCACTTCTAATACCCACTAAACATTACCCTTGTTCAAGGCACAGCGAGCACTGCAAAAAGGCTGATGCTTGGCAGAAGGGTGGGTGAGTTTGTGGAACTCTGTCCTTCTGGATTGAGGTAAAGATCCAAATCGTCTGTATTTACTGGAAGTGATCCCCAAGAGACCTACATAATTATTTGGCCAATTCCCTGGAAGGAGATGCAAATATCTGATGTAGTGAAGCAACCTCGAGACATATGCCTGCCCATAATCCATAAAGTAAGTATATCACAATGTATAAGCCATCATTCTCACTAGACCTTATCCTGGACTCAGACACAAAAGCAAATTGCACTTGAATTGGGATTTCACATGGTAAGAAAATACTCAGAGGCTCAGCAGACCCTCCTCGGACACATTTACATGGTAAATTCTTGTGATATTTATGTAGGGACAATATTTTGAGTTTTGCAGCTTTAAACGCAGGAAAATGTGATATAACTGTATCATGCCCCGCTCTGAGCTGCTCAGTTAAGATCGGAGTGGTTGGTAATACCGCATCAGCGAAAAGCTAAATCCTACTGTATCAGTATTTTTGTGAGCGATATGACCTCCCCTCCCCCGCGGCCCCCACCGCTGGTTCACCCCCATAATAAGGAATGAGGGCGTTAGTATTGCTATGCCGCACCACTGAGTACAGGTCTCAACCGAGAGTTGGCCAATGGGGTCCTGGGGGGGAGGAGGAACGAGGAGTTCCCCTCCCCGGGGTTATTGGGAAGGGTGGTACGGCCCGCGATGTGGTTTGGTGCCAGGGGTGTCAGTTTAGGGTGGGTGGGGGTTCATATATAGGTGGACATTTTATGCTAACGGCCACCATTTTGTAGAAGGTGACCCGGTGGCCGGAGCAATTTTGAGCAGGGCGTCAATTTTGCGTCAATTTTGTAGTGGCGTTTTTGGTCGAGTGCAAAAAAAATAAAAATAAGCAAAGGAAAAGGTTAGGTAGATTGCGTGAGGACACGTACGGTTTTGGTTTAAACTATAATCGCCCTCCCAAAATCGCAGGCGGCACGGTGTTGAGCGCGCGGTACCTGGGAATGGCTGAACACAAAGTTCGGGAAGGGCTGGCTCTCCTTGAGCAGGCTGGGCGCATGGATATCGTGCAGCCGGAGGCGTTGGGGCCACTGCGCTCGGCGCGCAGAGCATCTGCTGGAGTTGCGGCCGCGGTTATGGCGTGGTCGCCTATGCGGGCCACCAGAATGCTGTCGCAGGTGAGGAAGGGTGGGCGGGGCAAGGTGGGCTGGGGAGGAAGGGTCCGTCCTTGGCGCGGGAGGTGCGCGTAAGGTGGTGCCGGTGGGGGCAGGCCCAAAAGGGAACCCCCGCCGACCTGAGGTTTACCGCGGTAGGAGTGAGGTGGGGCGGGGGGGGTGGGATCTGCGCTGGGTGCGGCCTGCGCGAGGGGCCCAATGGGCAGAAGGGGGGGGAACAGCCGGCGCAGCTCCGACGGCGGAGGAGCGGTGCGGCAGCACCACACAGGAGGTGTGGAACAGGGTGGGGTTTACCCGACAAGGATTGGGGGGCCCTTACGGGGCGCGGGGACCGGGGTGGATATTTCTAAGAGGGATTTTCATGTGCCAGACCAAAAAGGCATGTTCGGGCAGCCTGCATGCAGGGAAGTGGTGTCAGATAGAGGGGGACAGGCACAAGAGACTGACCCCGAGGTGCCAGTATCGAACAAATGGCCCACCATTTTCCAGTGGAGTGGGAGTGAGGAGGAGGAAGACGGTGGGATAATGGGGGATTGGGGCAGGACGAGGCCCCTTTAACTAGCTTTAATATTAAGGTGCCAAGGCGAGTTTATGGGTCCAGGGCAGTGGGGCGCGGGGGAGGTACGTGGGAAGTCCAGGTTGAACAGGAGGAGGCAGGGGGAGATAGGGGGTCGTCAGAAGGGGTGTACGAGGAGACAATTTTACAGCCTGGCACATCGGACCTTTTTTGGCAGGAGGTCTTGGATTTCGACGAGGAGGAGCCAGGCGAGCAGTTTGCGGCTCGGGAACCCTGGTGGGAAGAGAAGGCGGGGCCCGGGGCGGCCTGCCAGATGGCAACAACAGGAGTGCGGAGGGGACGGTGCACGGCTGCAGACGCTTCCATTGAGCGGTGTGGTAGTACGTGTTTTGCGCCCACTGGCGCCGCCGCTCAAGGGGAGCAGCGTCAGGGCCCATCAGGTATACAGAGAGTGGTTTCTGGTGGCTGTGCTGTTTGTGGTGGCTGTGGCAGGGATGATGGGATTGTGCAGGAATCTTTGGGAGCAGAGGGGTCAGAAGGGAGTAGTGTTGAGGAAGGGGAGTTGGTGGAAGGCAGTGACGAGCAAGAGTGGTGGGAGTGCAGTAGGGACGGGGGGTCGCTAATGATGTGTTTAAGTCATTGCAGGGCGGTAAGCAGTTGCAAGCGCGGTCTGCTGGACAGGGGAGAGGTGGACCCCGTGTGGACAAACGGACTGTTCAGGAGCGTCCCCCGTTGTTGTCTCCAGGTAAGGGATTGGCAAGCTCGGTGGTTTCGGTTGCGACCGAGGCGACAGAGGATGAGGTGCATTTGTCAAAGGGCGTGTATGGGCAGGATGCAGGAGTGGCAACTGAGAGTGGGGAAGTCATTAGCGGTCAGGGGAGGGGACTATGGTGGTTTCCAAGACAGACGGTCAGTCGGGTGGCGACAGTCTAAAGACGACACAGGTGACGGTTTCCACAAAAGGGGAAAAGCCTGTCATAAAAGGGTGAAGCTGCCCTACATGGGCACCTCAAAACCGTTGGAGGCTCATTTGATGCAGTCGACAAAAGAAAACATTTGGAAGGGTGAGTATGTGGACGTTTTGAAGTTGCTACATAGGGAGGTCCGCACGAAGGAGGGCTCAAAAGAGGAGAAATGGGAGCTATCCAAGAGCCCCAAGGTACCTGTCAATATTGAAAATTGGACAGCAGCCTTTTTGTTTTTTGCGAGTGTATATTGCGAGCGTTTCCCAGACCGGGCCGTGGCGTTATTTAAGTACATGGACATCATACGCAAGGCCCACCTCAACTATGGGGGTTATGCCTGTCGAAAGTATGATGAGGAGTTTAGGGCTTGTATGGCGGCGGATCCGGAGGTACAGTGGGGAGAGATAGATTCTGATTTATGGCAGCACACCATGGGTCCGGCAAAGTTCGGTAAGACTGTTTTCAGCGCCAGCGGTTTGCCTATCATTTATCGGCCCTTCCGTGAGCGCCCCACCCAGGGGGTGAGGACAGGAGGCACTGGCTCTGCTAGCTCCAACTCTGCCACTACGGGACGATCCGGCGCGTGTTGGGATTACAACAAGTGAATATGTTCCCGCGAATACTTTAAATTTCAGCACAAGTGCTCTAAGTGTGCTGGCAGGCACCTCCTCATACATTGCTCGGGACAACAAGGTGCTTCAACATCGGGAGAGACACACGGACAGGCAGTTGGAGGGGAGCAGTCAATTGGCTACGGGGGCAGGGATGGACAGAGACAGAAACAACGTGTTACGGGCAAAGGCACTTACTCCGGTTGAGGTGGACAGACTAGCTTTCTGGCTAACGGGATATGACAAACCGGGCGACACTGACTTGCTGATACGGGGTATCCGATATGGGTTTCGATACGCGGGTCCACGGGTGCGGAGAACCTGCGGTCGGTGCACGGTAAAGAGGAGATGGTGAGTCAGAAGTTGGAGAACGAAATGCAAGAAGGTCGCATGACTGGCCCTTTTTCGGATTGGCCGATGCAGAATCTCATTGTGTCTCCGATTGGTGTAGTGCCAAAGAAGGAGCAGGGGCAATTTCGATTGATTCTCCATCTGTCGTGGCCGGCGGGGTCGTCGGTCAATGATTTCATTCCAGATGTTGTGGCAAAAGTGTCCTACTCGTCAGTGGACGTGGCCATTGACATGGTTGAGCAGCTGGGGCAAGGAGCATTGATGGCAAAGACAGACATTAAGTCAGCTTTTCATTTGCTGCCCGTACACCCGGATGATTTTGAGCTGCTGGGGATCCAATTTCAAGGGACCTGGTACGTGGACAAGGCGCTGCATATGGGCTGCTCTAGCTCCTTGTGTGCTTTTTGAGTGCTTTAGCACCGCTTTACAATGGATATTCATGCAGAGAACGGGACACAGGCAGGTGACGCATTATTTGGAAGATTTTTTCTTTGCGGCTCCGGTCGGCAGCTCGCATTGTGCGGCGATGCTGCAACAGTTTGAGGAGATTATGGGAGACCTTGGTGTGCCCTTGGCTCCTGAAAAGACAGTGAGGCCATGTACGGGGCTGTCATTTTTGGGCATTGAACTGGATACGGTGGGGGGCATAGCGTGCCTGCCTGAAGAAAAGAAGATTGATATGATGCAGAGAATTCATGACGTTGCAAAAAAGTAAGGTCACAGTACGCGATATTCAGGTGCTCCTGGGGCACTTAAATGTCACATGCCGTGTGGTGAGAGCGGGGAGGACTTTTTGTAGGAGGTTGGCTTTGGCGCTGTCAGCACAGTCACTTCCCCATCATCATGTGCGGTTGAAAGTGGGTGTGCGTGAGGATTTGCGGATGTGGAGCACCTTTTTGGCCACATTTGATGGCATTTCTTTGAAAGCTTGGCAGGACTGCGCATGGGATATACAGATTTTCTCGGATGCAGCAGGGGCAGCAGGTTTTGGGATATACTGGGAAGGGCGATGGTGCACAGAGGAATGGCCGCCTGCATGGAAGAATGGTGGCCGCAGTATAGCTTTTTTGGAACTGTTTCCATTAGTAGTTGCGGTATGCCTGTGGGGCAGCACACTACGGCACAAACATGTTCTGTTTCGGGTGGATAACATGGCGGTGGTGCAGTTGGTGAATCAGCAGTCGGCACGTGACACGCAAGTGCTACAGTTATTGCGGGTTTTTGTCCTACGATGCTTACAGAATGACATTTTCTTTAGGGCGCGTCATGTTCCTGGGGTGAACAATGACATAGCTGATGCTTTGTCTCATTCTCAGTGAGAGCGGTTCCATGGGTTAGTCACAGGCGCGGACCTGCGCAGGATGGATATGCCCAGGGAACTTTGGAGACTAGGTGTGAGAGGATGAATCATTAGCGCCATACACCAGACGGGCGTATGCGAAGGCTTGGGAGGAGTTTGTAGGATACGGGGCGCGGAGACGGGTAAGACAGGAGGACATGGTGGAGGATGTGGTGCAGTTCATTATGACTCTGATTGAAAAAGGTCAGTCCAGGGTTACTATTGCAGGCAAGTTGGCGTCGCTGGGATTTGTGGGTAAGCTTTTTTGGGGCTACCCACCGTCAGCAGGGGAACTGGGGCACAGGATTCTGGAAGGGTGGGCAAAGGAAAAGGGACAAGGGGATCGCATTAGGTGGCCAGTGTTGTTGGACTTGTTAAAGAGGCGGTTAGCTGTCATGCGATTAATTTGTTTTAATGCAGGGGAAGTTTTACTTTTCCGTACGTTGATGGCATGGTTGTTTTGTGGGGCTCTGCGGGTATCTGAATTATTGGGTTTGGCAGGGAACCCGGGTGCCCAGTGGCACGATGTGCACATTAATGGCAAAGGTGTGGCGGTGAGGATATGGAGTTCGAAGACTGACCAAAAGGGGGTAGGGGCAGTGGTTTATCTTTGCCAATACCCAGATATGACGATTTGTCCATGGGTTTTGGGTCGTCAGTTGAAGAAGGCAGTCGGGGTTGGGAGGGGGGGCATAGTTTTTCGTCACAGTGATGGGAGCAGAGTTACGGGCCCCCCAGTTGCTGGCAGTTATGCGCAAGGGATGGGGCACCTTGGGATTAGATGCGGCGCAGTTTGGCACTCATTCGTTTCGGATTGGGGTCGCTACGGAAGCTGGGAGAAAAGGTTGGGGTAGGGAGGAGTTGATGTCCCTGGGGAGATGGAGATCGGATTGCTTTAAGCGATATGTGAGGGGGAGGGAGTTTTGGGTTTAACAGGCTATTTTGGAGTACCCGGATTAAGTATATTGGGTATTCATTTTCTTTTCTTTTGCAGGTGTGGTGCGGGGTCTGGAGGCGACGTACATTGCCATTTGGCTGGTCGGACATTCCCTCATAAAATGGGCGCAGCGGCAGGCCCGGAGGACTGTTATTGGGGAGAATTTAGGTTTTGACCCAGTTCGTTACCATTTGTTTGGAGAAGGGTTTGACATTCTTGGAGCACACGGACTTGCGCTTTGAAGATGCAGATTTTTTTTAGAGACAACGGCGTGCACCTATCGTTCATGGGGATGGAGCTTTATCTTCTGCAGCTCAAGGAGGGCCTGAAGGCACTGCTGAGGGAAGTCTAGTTTTTTGGGGGGGGCAGGAAAAGTCGAGGGGCCTTTTTCTGGTGGCGGTGAGAGTTGCATGGCTGGTAATGAAACTTGTGCGGAGGACGGAGATGACAGGGCGATTCAAGTTTATGGGGGGGGGAGCTTTAGGTAGTGACGGGCAGGCAGGGAGCTTGACATTAGCGGTAGGATCAGAAGAAGCGGTTAGGAAAGGAAATTAGGTAGGCGAGAGTGGTTAAGGGGAAGGCAGGATGAGATTATAGGGGAGGGGGGAAGGAAATTGGATAGGTGATTCCATGTCTAGTGAGGCTTTAGTTTTGTGAGGCACAGGCCAAGGTGGTTTTAGGTAGGTGCACCTGTTCCATTAAAGCGGCCTTTTTCACACAACAAACAAGTCGTGGTGCTGTGTCACTCCTTCCCAATAACAAGAAACCATGTCTGTCTAATGTGTGTGCAATTTTAATATTTACTTTTTTAGAGGAATCGCTTTAAGAGTCAGCAGGCACTCTCTCGCCCTGTCAGGCAAGCTGCCTGCATCACAATGATGAGCCCCGAGAGAACTGAGCATTGCATTCGTGTGGCGGCTGCTTCTGCCTGAGAGAGTCACTCAGGGTTGTCTGGCTCTACTTCTTCAGAACACGAAGGAAATAGACATTCGCAGTGACAATTTTGCCTGCGCACGCTACGTACTTTGTATTCAGGGGTTGACAAGAGCCGGATAAAGGCACAAGTGTAGAGCTAGGCTGTTTGTGAAGGATGCCAAAAATTGTCGTTTATGCAGAATAAACATGTACATGTCAAGTGGAATATGTAAATACACGCACAGTACATAAATAACTACAAAAATAAATCAGACGTACATGTTTACAAGCATATAGATATTTTTAAATTTACCAATAATATTATTTCATTGTACAATACTTGCCGTCATAACAAATATTTTAACTTTCAGTCCATTTAAATTCATCACCAACATTGTCTTTTCAATAACTTTAAAAATTAATTACTAAAGTGTAAGGCTTGTGCTGTCTCCACGACATTGCTCATATTGGTATATTTTCTATTTAATTATCATATTCCTGTAGGCTGAGCCCTCCATATTTTTCGTGTCTACTTAAGATTGCTACAGCATTCCAAATCCGGGGCACTGGTACCAGACAATAATGGGCGTTTTCATTGCAATGGATTTATCACCCGTGCATCACGAGCCATCATCTGCTCCGTAATTTGTAGATTTCAACAAAAGTATCAAGTTACTCCACAGTGTGCCACATGTGGTGACGTGCAGTGGCAGACCCTTTGAAAAAGTTGCACTTATTTTTCAGTTGCTGATTTCTGACTTCCTTTGTTAAATGTATACTTCGGAGGCGAACCCCTTTGCCAGACAGAATTAAATAGTGTTAAAATGACAATATAGCAACATAATACTGCCTTAGAATCTACTGCCTAAGGACACATAATTAGCCTTTTTTGCTTCTTAATTTGATCACTGTCCAGTGGCGGCTGCTGCCAGGAAGGGCTGAGGAGAGGAGAGCTTGGTGGGGGTGGGGGGTCGGGGAGGGGTGGGTGAGGCAATAAGCATTAAAAAAACCATAATTTACCTGCCACATCAGTGTTCTGCACCCGTAGCCTCGGTGCTTCTGTGCTCGCTCCCCTCCCCTCACAATCCAGATGCTTCTTTTACACTGTTACCCAGAATGACAGAAGTGCTGGCATTGGCCTGAGCGGGCTTAAGTGCTGCTCAGTTAGGGAGTAGGTGCTTGATCTTGGTGCAACACAGCTCGGGTGGAAAGTTCTAAGAGCGTGTGTCTGTTTGGCCGGCCAAACTCGGCCAGCCAACCCGACATGCACAACTTAGAATGCAGCTATCACTCCTCCTCCCTGCTGACTCAGAGGATGCTGGCCCCTCCCTGCCCTGAACTTGGCGGACTAACTAAGCTGAAAATAAAAAGATAATAAAATACTTTTATTAGCATTTTATTTTTCTGCTGCCTTTCAGCAGTGGGGCGACGCTCCTCTGCCAGCGCTGAGGGCCCACTCCTGCTCCTGTTTTATAATTTGGTCCTCCACTGCAGCGGGATTGCAGAAGCTGTGACCAAGGTAAAGCATTTGTAATATACGTTGAGTATGTAGATTGTTTAAATTGGAATATTAGTTCAGCACAACAAATGCAGTTGATGTATTCCTGAGTGTCTAATGGTTTTAAAATGTAAACAGCTTGTACGGGAAGACTATTTTTAACCTCAGTGCATGAATGAACAGGGCTGGACGCGTCTTTAAATCCCACGGGCACCTCACTGGTGGACTGGAGCCCTTGGAGACGGTTTTGAAAGCCCAGGGCCACTCTTGGTGCCTCTGTTATTTGCCACAGTTCATTGAGGTTAATTGCAGCGGGCACAGGGAGGAGTCAAGAGAAAGAGATGGAAGGAGGCAGAGAGGAAGTAGGAAGATAGAGAGAGAGTGATCAGAGAGATAGGAAGGATGGATGGAAAGAAAGCGAGAGAGAGCAAGAAAACGAAGGGAGGGGGGCTGGTTTAAGCATTTTTGCCAGGCCCGCCTATGGTTCCTCATCCCAGCCCTGTGGATGAAGTTTATGTGAGTCATGAAGCATATGTAAGGCCCCTCAGCATTTAAGCATGCCTAATAATTTCGAACTGGTACCTATAGGCGTCAAGTATGAACTCATCCTCTCTTCAAAGTTACAGCAAATGTTTCCCTGATGAGAAGTGTTCTCAGCAGCCCCGCTGATTATTTTTCCATTGGCTCATCACGCTGTCTTGAAGAACAGAAGGAGCAGAGAGAGATGCTCGTCTCATACAGCGACGGCGCGCGTTTCTCTGCCGCCTCCAGTGCTCATTTAAATCTCACCTTGAATGTCTCCTTGTAAATTAATTGACTGAGTAATTACACACCGTTGTGCACAGAGCCAGCCCGTGCATTGTGGCTTGAGGTGACTGTCTGGTGCGGCGGGCTAATGGTGGCTAAAACAAAATGACTAATGACTAAAGAGATCAAGTCCCATTCAGAAAATGGAAACCAAATGGTTGTCGAAAGGAACACATTTTTCCAAGAAATAGCATATGGAGACGAGTAAAACTTGTGTATGAGCATCGCATAGACTGTGATCTAATTAAACATCTGTTTAACAGTCTAGGGCTCCACCATGGTACTCAACATAAGGGGCTTATTCTAAAAAGAATTACACGCAAGTGCAAATGGTATTCGCACCTGTTTTTGGCACTCCGACGGCACTCTGGTATTACAGAAGGGATGATAGACACTTGCATTGCACTCTGTAATATGGATCCGAGCATCACACATTTTCACCAGTGACGCCAAGGTCCTCACTTACATGGGACATAATCCCATGCTTCTCTGCCATACTACAGAAGTAGATGCATGGGCCTCCAAGCTGTCAGTAGAAGTACTAACTATTCAAAGTACAATACCTTTCAAGGTGGTCCATTTGAGGGGGCCTGTGGTCCCAGGGACCCCTACCTATCTCCATTCAGGTGGGTAGATCCTTGTCCTCTCCCCAAAGTGCGTCCTGTCCCTCTGACAGACCAGCAGTTGCACACCCTTGGTAGGACTTCCAATGCTGTATTTTCCTCAGCGAAGACACCAGGCTACACCTGACTTTGGGACTGCTTTTTTTACGCAGACTACATATATCTGTACCAGATGCACCTAGCTGTAGCACGCCAAGCACGTATACATATCGGCGGGCATTCTGACCGCGGCGGTCGGTGGTCGCCGCCCGCCAAGCGGTTCCCGCCGAAAGACCGCTCCGCGGTCAAAAGACCGCGGCGGCCATTCTGGCTTTCCCGCTGGGCCGGCGGACGACCGCCAGAAGACCGCCGGCCGGCCCAGCGGGAAAGCCCCTTCAACAATGAAGCCGGCTCGGAATGGAGCCAGCGGAGTTGCAGGGGTGCGACGGGTGCAGTGGCACCCGTCGCGATTTTCACTGTCTGCAAAGCAGACAGTGAAAATCTTTGTGGGGCCCTGTTAGGGGGCCCCTGCACTGCCCATGCCAGTGGCATGGGCAGTGCAGGGGCCCCCAGGGGCCCCACGGCACCCGTTCCCGCCATCCTGGTTCTGGCGGTGGACACCGCCAGAAACAGGCTGGCGGGAAGGCGGTCCAAGCAGCGCCGCCATGGCGGATACCCTGGGCCAGCGGGAAACTGCCGGGAAACCGGCGGGAAACCGCCGGCTCCCCTTTTCTGACCGCGGCTTTACCGCCGCGGTCAGAATCGCCCAGGAAGCACCGCCAGCCTGTTGGCGGTGCTTCCGCCGCCCTCCGCCATGGCGGTCATGGACCGCCAGGGTCAGAATGACCCCCATAGTGTGCTACTTTACATAGTGTGACTCCTAGCAAAAAGGAATACAAAAAGCAGTACGGTTACAACAAACCTACATTTCAAAAGTATTTGTAAATCTGGATGTGTGCTGATTTAGGAATATCAGGAATTACAATACTTCCCAGAGCCCTCCTGGAAACATAAGACAGTTGCAGGAATCTGAGCGTACTCCTGAAAGGCTTTTGTGAATTCCCTTCTCCATTGAGGCAAAGGAATTTGCATGTGTGCAGTTAAACCTATGCAAGGAATTAAACATAATGTACAACTGCACCTGTGGAAATGGGTCTACGTGTTATTTAATGTCAATGGTGAATTTATATTTGCCCCGAAGAAGAAACACTTTCTTTTGCGCACCCGCTGCTCTTGTGGGTGTTCCTTTATCATTCTTAGCATAAAAAGGAATTTATTTAGGCTCTTGTCAAGAGTAAATCTCTGACACAAACCAGTCATTGTTCCTAAACTAGCTGATTGCTAGTTCAGGATGGAATATGTGTGCAGTCTTGGTTTGCAGTAAACCTCTAACCTTAGCTAGCAATCAGTGGCTGACTAAAATCAATTTTGAATTGCTTATGATTTTCTAGAAAATCATATGCATCTACCCACTTAGGGACTTATTCAGAGATTTTCAGACAGGATACTACGTCAAAACATGGAGGCTATCCTGTCCTCTGTATTACAAGTGCATTATAGCCTATGGCACGTGTAGTACAGTGTATGGAATATTGTAAGCTTTTTGACAGGATCTACCATACACCACACTCAATTAGGCCCTTAGAAAGCCAGGGTTCTGTCCTCTCAGAGATCTACACATACGTACACAGGAAGACTGCCCAACAGGATCTTCCAGGTTGCACGTTCTCCCATTCGCTGCATTACATTAGCAGGCCCCTATAGATTCCAAGCACCTATGCTTCTTGTATTGGGATGGGGCATGCCTGCTCTTTTCAGCAGCACTGAAATACTTTCACAAACAGAGTACCACTTTCCAGAAGGAAGTATGTAATCTGCCACAATGAACTGATGATGGTTTAATTTTATGCAATAACCTGTCCTTGTCACCGTGTGACACAAAGACCCTACAGGGTCTCCAGCTTTGCTCATGCCTAGATTAGTTGCTATCATCTGTCTGTCTGAGGCCAGTGTCAGTAGAGTTACTATGTCTGTCACACCTTTTCTGCAGAGAGCTCTGATTTCACATTTGCCAATTGATTTGTAAATATTGCCTACGTCGTACACTATGAGTAGTTGCTCTCGCAATTAAACATGCAGTGGCAGAAGAAGGCAGATGTGCTGAGTTCATACAGTGTATTTAATTGTGTATTTTTGTGTATTATTATTATTGAATTACAAAAGCAGAAACGTTCTTGGAGACCCCTGACTTGCTATTGAGATTCACTGGGGTCCACAGAAGACAAAAGGTTAAGAACCTCTGCTCCAGATCATCCCTTCAACACAATGACTGTAAATTGCTGTTTGGATCACCAATTTAAGAGTCACTTTAGACATCAGTGTATGCTGTTTGTCGGATTACCCATAGCTGTTCTCACCAGGAAACTGTACTAACTTTTATGAAAAAATGGGAAATGTCCTCTGCCATCTAAGCTCAATCACTCACCACCCAGATCCTTCCAGCTGCTACAAAACAGATAGGGGGAGCATTCGGAAGAAGAAGGGTGACCAAGTGGTTCAGTAAGCATACCAGCATCCTGCATCACACACAATGTGTCATAAATATCTACCACCCTGTTCCTTTCCATGGACCATAACTAAGGCTATGTTCAGGCAGAGGTGAAGCTACACTGCCTAGACAGGTTGTTGATATATTTACCACTTTTATTTACTGGGATACCCAAACTTTAAGCAGTGGCTACATGAACAAGCATTTACAATGCAACGGGTCTCATGTTTGCTCATGTTAGAGCTGATCGCGTTGTAAACTCCTAACCCGACTTTTTACCTATCGGGCAAAAGTGCATTTATGTACATAACCCGAAAAAGTGAAATTAACTATGTAAAGCGCACGACTTCTGCCAAGCGAGATCGCGCTCGTAAATTAGAGAAAAAGAAGTCCACGAGCCCGATGGAAAACAGCGAGCCTCGCATGTTTTCTGTACTTGGTCTCTGCGCTCGAGTAGGGCTAGCCACCGGAAAAGGCATGACGTATGCGTGCCTTGGACTAATGAAAGCAAGCAGATTTTATTAGGCAAGCCCACGAACCAATAAAAAACACTGACGTGAAGTTGACAGGGCTCCGAGCCCTTTTCTAAATACAAAAGCGTCTCGCTGCGGTACGCATGCGCGAGCGCATGCAACGCAGGCTCGACTTTAAAAAGGGACACAGATCCTTCCTGCACCCTTTTGCTATACAGTGCATACACAACTGGGTGCACACATTTGCATTGTTTTGGATGTTGCTTGTTACTACAGTCTTTCTGTGCAATCGAATCCTAACTAACAGGTGTCATTGCTAACCAAATCACTGATACTCATTTTACAAACCTCAGAAAGATGGAAAGCTGAATTAACCAAAACCCTGTGACATTTAGGCTGTTCACGAATTCCTATTGGATGAACATCAACACATAGAGTATCAACTGGTAACATAGATAAATGAGCCCCGAAACCCTTTGCAGAAATCTGTGGTTATCTACCAGGTATCCACTTACAATACTAGGGGTTTGTTGTGTATGGTGCAGGGCTCTCTTTATAATCTGCAGGTCACAGATTTGACCCATAGTAAAGAGCTAAGTGGTGTCAAGGGACTCCATGTATCAGAGGCAGGTCAACAATATAATCCCGGTAAACGCAGTTGGGTTTGCTCCCACTACAAAAACCTACCTGTAATATGAAAGGCATATATCTGAGGGTGATATTATGAGTGTATGTAAATTAGGTAGCAACTAACGCCTATTTTAGCCACAAAGAAACAGTACATGTTTCATTATGTATTGCATATATGGTCTTTGTTGGTAAACGTGTTCTCCTAGTTGTACAATACATGCCACATATTGTGGAAGTCTGTATTGTTCTTGCCTAACCTGAAAGGGGATGCATCATGTCTTTCAGCAGTTTGTGCTGTCTCTTGTCCTAGCTATATTTTAATTCACTTTTATGTGCAAAAAGCTCCTGTCATTTCTGGAAGCTTGGAGATATACCTCTGGTTGCAACTTAATCGACTTGTGAAGTGAGAAAGAGCATATTGTGGAAGAGGTATCAACTCACTCCAGTCTCTTGGATAACGCATACCTGCAATTGCTTATTTCCAATGTGGTGCATAGAATGTACTTATATTTACCTCTCCGGGGGGCACTCTGTTGTTGAATCTTGCAATTCGTATTGGATATGGTCCAAGGCCTTTCTGCATTTTGTCATTTCAGTTGCAGCTTGCAAATGTTTACTTGCAGCTTCCACATATTTTTCTTCGGAACGATCACATGTTCTTTCTGTGTCACTGTCCGGGCATCCTTCCGATGAGCTGCCTTCCTCACTTGATGTGGTCTCATACCTGAGAAGATCATAATATGCAGATTATTAATGGTTTCATCTTTTTTATGAGCATATCATTTCCTTAGGGCACAGGCTGTTTGGGCCTGATGATAACCACACCAGATTTTCTGCCCTTCTGGCTATGTACTACAATTCCAAGTGGTGCATCTCGAATGCGAAAATTATTCAAATGTGCATATGGCTCAAATTTGCATATACAATTATAGAAATGTTTGATGGGAAATATTCTGCAAATGGCCAAAGGCAAATCAATTGTATACGTAAGGCTTTGAAAAACATGTTCTGCTGATTTTAGACATACCAATAGACCAAGGGCTGAGTTACACATGCTGTTCCTGGGGAGCAGGTGCGAAATGGGTGATTGTGCCTGTTTTTTTGCGCCCGAGGGAACTTTGGTATTATAGAAGGGGCCACAGGCACCTGTTTGGTCCCTTCTGTAATATTGATCAGTCCATGTCTGCACTGTCGACTGCACCTGCAGGTGGGAGCAGTTACACACGCCACAGACGGGTGCTGCGCCCCTCTGTGGGGGATCCTTGTCCCCTCTTGAACCTGAGGATTCCAGTAAAAGAGGGAAAGGCAGTTTTTCACTGATCCACTGTCTCCAGCGCAGGCAAATATTATCAAGACATACCGAGTTAACAACAGCTCGCCCAATGTGCAATTTAGTACCAGGGCCAATATTAATGCACTTTTAGAAGAAATCAATTTGCACTATTATCAACTTGTGTCATACAGAAGGAAGACAATAAAAGCTATCCCATAGCAGAGTATAGCTATTGAAAAAAACTGAGAAAATGGATTTTAGAAAC
This sequence comes from Pleurodeles waltl, assembly GCF_031143425.1. NCBI lineage: Eukaryota > Metazoa > Chordata > Amphibia > Caudata > Salamandridae > Pleurodeles > Pleurodeles waltl. Next base: position 828,724,879 of record NC_090443.1, on the reverse strand, counting down.
ATTGCTCATAAACATCTTTTGAAAACAAAACACAGAGCAAACGGATTTCTAGTAGTCTTTGCTGCTTAGTTAATACAAATGAAACTAACTAGTTTTGCTTCAAGGTTAGTCATAGCTATCATATTTAAAAAGTGGAGAAAATGTACTTTTCTCTATTTTTCATTTTATAATCACTGCAAAAAGCCTGAAAATATTCTAACCTGCTTATGGTTTATCATGCTACAATTAACATTCGTCGGATTCCGCATTAGCAAAGGGGCAGGGGGCACAAAAAAAAATCCAAATTAAAAAATAATGTAAAAAAAGTACCTTACTCACTTCCTCCACCGCACCTCTTCTTGGTCCTCATTCACAGCAGGCACAGGCTCCCAGCCTCCCCTGCGGCCAATCCTAACACTGCTCTCATGCTGCTGGTGGCATGAAAGCAGCATTAGGATTGGCTGGAGAACCCTGGCTTGGTGCTCTGAGGCAGACTGGGAGCCTCTGCCTGCTGTCTCCAACCCGGCAACACAGTACTGGGTAAGAGAGACCACAGTGTGCATGTATGTTTGGCTGGCCCGCGATGGCCGGCAAAACACAGATGCGCAAGGAGGGTGAGTGCACACCAGTCCTCTCAGTGCTCGTTATCCCTATGGCCCTGCCCATTGAAAAATAAAAACAATAGTAAGCATTGTTTATTATTGTTTTTATTTTTCAGTTTGCAGCTGCTGCTGCTGCCGGCAGGATGACGATACTCCTCCGTTATAGCGTAGGAGCTGCCGCTGATTATTATACAAACAGCAGGAACGGTGGAATTCGGTTTGTTCTGTTTTGAAACAATGTAAAGGGTTTATAGACAGGCATTTCAAATACTTGCACTTCTTACAAAATGCCATTCTCTAAAAAAAAATCTTTTCTTAAAGGATAGTTGTTGTGTTGGAATAAGTTTCTTGGATACTGCTATGCTGCCATTATCAATCCTCTTTCTCTCATAATTAAACAAAGTGCTTAATTTATTCTGGTGGTTACATGTTTTAGGCATGGCACCCATTTCTGCAGATTTGAACTTATGTATCATCATCAGACTTTGACCCCGAGCAAAAGTGAGAAAGGCAGGAAAGTGAGAAAGAAGGAGGAAAAAAAATAATAACAAGCATTGGCAAAGCCAATAGGTCTTGCCTATGCAGGAGCTATTGGTATTGATAATGTCTCTTAGGCATGATGTACAGCAGTGCGGCTTCTGTGCAACTTAACTAAATGTTAGAAAAAAGTGTCATAGAGCTTCTTTTCTTATGGCGTATGACTGGTCAACACAGACAACAGTACATTGGGAGGAAAGAAGTAACACTGACAATTGAAGAGTAAGAGGTAAGACGCAACCATCACAACGGGAGGGTGAGAAAGAAGAAGCAACAGAGATAACGGGAGCATAGGAGGGACAAAGCAAAAAGGAAAACACAAACATGGGAGAACAAACAACACGGACGCTGGGTGGGCGAACAAGCAACAACAATATGCTAGGGGGAGAAGAAAGAACAAGTATTTGCAATGCAATAGGTCTCACATTTGACTGAGTTAGAGCTGCTAGCGTTGTATAAGCATAAGTGGACTTTTCTTGACACATAAGTTAGCTGCATAATTTGGTCCTCTCTACCACATAATTCCAGTGGCCCTGCATATAACTCAAGCACTTCCATTTACCTTCTTCCTTTATCTGCAGTAAGAAACAAAAACATTGCTATTATTTATTGTATTTATTTATATTATTACTTTGGGGTACCCCCAACCTAGTGTGGTGACCCAGAGATGACTTAGACAGAAAGTGCATGTCGTGTTGACCATTTTGATGGTGGTCCTATTGTCGTAGGACCCCACATGGTGAGTTATGGGCAAAAAGCTTTTTGTAAAAGGAATGCCCCACAAAGCATTATTGTGCGAATTTCTGAGTGCAGTGAATATTGTAGTTTCTTGACTGTAATGTTAAAAAAAAAACCTAGCGAGCACCACAGTAAAAATAGCATTTGTAAGAAACATGATGATGTAATCCTTTAGTTACCCCCAGAGAACATAACCACATGGAAACAGAATGACAGAATGTAATACAGTGTAACCATATATTTAGCCCCTAGAGGATGTAGCGCATTATACATTTTCATGCTAGAGCATGCCTGCAAGAATAATATTACAAACAAGGCCCTTAAAATAGAAACTGCTCCCAGCTATAAAAAAAAAAATTCAGCCATGAGAGGACTTAAAAAAGACACTGAATGGTGGGAGGGGTTATTATTTTGGGGTCCCCCTCAGCTTAGTGTGGGGATCCAGAGTTGACCTAGACAGAAAGAACACATTTTTCTGAATATTTTGATGGCGATCCCATTGTCCTAGGACCACCACACAGTGAGTTTTGGGCAAAAATGTTTAGTAAAAGGAATGCCCTGCAAAGCATTATGGGGCGAGTTTTTAAGTGCAGTGACTATTGAAGTATCTTGACCGTAATGCTCAAAACAGCCCCTAGAAGGCACTATAATAAACATAGCATTTGTAAGATACATGGTCATATAACCATATAGTCAGCTCCTAGAGAGTATAACCACCTGAAAAGAGAATGACGGAATGTAATGAAATGTAACCATATATTGAGCCCCTGGAGGGTTTAGTGCATTACACATTTCAGGCCTACTAGAATAATATTACAAACAAGTCCCTTAAAACACAAACTACTTGCAGCTGTAAAACAAAAGTTCCAACCATGACAGAGCTTAAAAAGACACTGGATGGTGACCCAGACAGAAAGAGCTCGTTGAAACTGAGAGCAGTGAATATTGTAGTAGCTTGACTGTTATGCTCAGAACAGCATCTAGAGGGCATCACAATAAAAATAGTATTTGGAAGAAACATGATCACGTAACCATATGGTCAGCCACTAGAGGGCATACCCACATGAAAATAGAATTACAGAAAGTAATGCAGGGTAACCATATATTTAGCCCCTAGAGGGAGTAGTGTCTTACACATTTTAGGCTAGCAGGCCTATTGCAATAATATTACAAACAAGGCCCTTAAAAACACAAAGTACTCCCAGCTGTAAAACAAAAGTTCCAGCCATGAGGGCTTAAAAAGACACTGAATGGTGGAAGAGGTTACTATTTTGGGGTTCCCCCCAACCTAGTGAGGGGACGCATAGATGACTTAGACAGAAAGAGTGTGTCATACTGAATGGTATGGTGGTGGTCCCATTGTCGTAGGACTACCACAGGCTGAGTAATGGGCCAAAATGTGTTGGAAAACGAATGCCCTGCAAAGCATTATGGAAGAGTTTCCAGAGTGAAGTGAGTATTGTAGTATCGGCTTTCCAACTGTGCCGGGAGAGCCGCTTTGAGGATTTCTGTGTTTTTTCTGTTTAAAATACACCAATTTGTATATTTTTCAACTGCTAAACTTGTATGTAAGTGTTACTCATGTAAAGCGTTCCTTCGATGGAGTTTGCGCTATTTGAACCTTCACGGAAGTAAGTGGTACTCGTGTAAAGCGCTGCTCTGATCGAGTTTGCGCTATATGAAACTTCCCAAAAAACAAAAAATAAAAAAGAACCGCCCCCAGCTTGCAGCCTTCAGGAGCAGACACTACAAAGAAATAGCAGCATACCGAAAAAAAAGGAAGAAGAAGTAACAACATACGGACACTGAGCGCGAAGCGGACAGACAAATGAAAAAAGAAAAGAGTGTGCCACAATAAGGTATATGGCTGATCGTGCAATAATCAATGTAAAAGGGCCGGTCTCCAAGGCTGTCACAAAGCAGCCTCAAGGTGGGCAAACATAAAGAATTTACCTACAAAATCAAGGGAAGTTTAAAAGTCAGACCAAGGAACAAATGAAAGTGATGGGCATGAGATGGGCGTGGGGAATCTCGACAGAAGTAGATTACAACATGTAAAACACTGTGCATGCGTGCTGCCTAGGCTCGACCTAAAAACAGTACCTCACTCACAGTGCGAGTAGTGGAAGAACACTAATCAAAAAGAAGCAACCGGCATCACCAAAAAACTTCAATCAAGACTACAAAGAGTCCAGAGTCCAGCAGCTAGACTCATCCTGGACATCACCTGACACAGCCAAATCTCCTCCCGCCTCAGAGACCTACACTGGCTCCCAGTCAGCAAGGGCATCACAAACAAACTCCTGGTCCACACCTTTAAAGCGCTGCAGAACATAGGACTGGCATACCTCAACCACCGCCTCACCTTCTACGTACCCAACAGATGTCTCCATTCCTTCCAGCTCTTCCTTGCAGCCATCTCCAATATCCGGAAAAGTACAGCAGGAGGAAGATCCTTCTCCCATCTAGCAGCCCACCCATGGAACACACTTCCCCGCAAGTTCAGGCAGATCGCATCACTGAAGCAGTTCAGGAAAGACCTCAAGACCTGACTCTTCAATTGAGCAGCACGCCTACATTCAGCCCCTTGAGAACCTATGGATGATTAGTAGCGCTTTTACAAATCCATGATTGGTTGATTACTTGAGTACTTGGTTCATGGGAAAAATGAAAGAAGAGGAAGTGAACCCGGCACACACTGGCCAATTAGGATGCTGCAAATAAGAGTGACAGTAAAGCCAACGAATGGTAAGCAATGGGTGTGAGCCAAGCCAACAAAATATCTTGCAAGTGACAGCACATGCGCTGTCTCAGGTGAGATCTAGAAACAGTGACAAAAGGTGAAAGTAGGGACATAAACAAACCAGCAAGAGTGAGATCAAAAGGCAGAATGATACACTAAATAGAATCAAACAGGAGCGGCACATGGCAAGGGACGGCGTGGCGCACGGGGGAGGGGCTGGGGAAATTAAAATAAAATTAGAAATCAAAAAAACACGTACCTCGTCCGCCGTGTGCTGCTCCTCTGTCCCTCGTCGCCTGCAGGTACAGCCTCCCAGCCTGCCCTGCGGCCAATCTTGACGCTGCTCAAAGAAGCAGCAGGATTGTTTGGGAGCACCCAGCCAGGGCACTCCCAGGAAGACTACGATCCTGTGTAGGCTTTCTCCAGGCCAGCAAATGTGTTGCCGGGCTAGAGAGAGCCTACAGCACATGTGTGTTTGGCCGGCCAAACATACATGTGCTTTGAGGGGGGCTGCTTGTCACCCCAGTGGCCCCATCCTTTTACCAAACAACGATAATAAACAAAGTTTATTATCGTTGTTTGGTTAAAATTTTGCAGCCGTCGCTGCTGGCAGGGGGAGGGGAGATTTGTGTGGGGGGGGGTGACGCTCCTCCGCCCTCATGGAGGAGCTGCCCCTGGAATCAAGGGTAGGCAGCCTTGGGTTTCAGCAACCCCGGTATTTGTCAGTACAGTTGGTGGTGTCCTAAGACTAACTTTGATAAATCTGCCCCTACATTTCTGGTGAGAATGGTGTGTGACTTATGGCCACATGCTAGAGGCACAAAGAATAACTTTGTGCCTGTTTGTTGTACATGTTTGGCACTGGACAAGACAGATTGTATGCCCTGCCAGTCCACAGTGCTCCACATGCATGTGGGGAATCACTTACTCATTTCTCCCTGTTGCCCCTTGCAGGGCACTCAACACGTTTCTGCCTTGTGGAGCAGGTGCCTGGTGCAACGTCTTAGTGTAAGCTGGAGCTGTATCTCACACAGTGGTCCTTATATAGACTATAAAGACATCAACATATTCTTGTTGGCCACATGAGAGATTGGGCGTGCTGCCTGCATTGTAGAGTCTTGGTTCAAAAGTTGCTCACTAGACTCGTGGTCCTAGCAGGGAACAAGAGCCCAACCATGTTCTCGCCATTGGCTGGTTTGGAAGATTGCACAGCTAAAAAACTGTCAGAGCCCTTGAATTACTTAGGACATGCTACATGCTTAAGGAAGGGAGACTGTTTTTCTTAGTGTGACATTTCTCTGATTGGTGAAAATAGTTCAGTACCAATCAGGTTAAAGAAAAACTAAAAGAAGGTGCTAATGAAGTTGTAGGGCAGTACCTGGAGGAGACTGATCATCCCTTGTGAACGCTCATGGTCTTCCATGCTTTAAGCTAGTGAACAGAGAAGAGTTCGGCACATTAATTTAGAAGACAGCAATTTGCCCAAGCTTCCTGCAATGCTTCATCAAACCCTAGAAGTCAGTTTCTGATGCTGTCATTGTCTACCTTCATGCACAGACATTGTAAGGGCTTACCCTTTCTCCTCTACTGTAAGCATATTTTTGTACGGACGTTTTGAGACAATTAAAAGAGCATTTTAAATCATTAAAATCTAAGGGCATCATACCTCTGCTGGCCCCTACACAGACTACCCAGTGAATATACTGTTGGCCACCAGGAAAGCGGCATTTTCCACTGTACCTGCTTTAGCTGACATAGCAGAAGTCACTTGGGCGAGAACAAACAATGTTGGTGGGTCTGCCATACCACAGAAGCATGGCGACTGGTTTGCATTATTATTTTGTTTTCCAATCAAATACCAATAGTGGATGTTTTTGTAACACATAAAATGTGATCTACCTACCGTGCTGGGGTTTCCCCAGCACAGGAGGGACATTTTATTTTCCTGCCCAATATTGTAGACCATCCATGGTGGTCGTGGACAGAAAAATAAGGGGAGCATAGTGCCAGAAGAGTTGTCCTAATCAAGGTATGGCCAGTCACACGCCATTCTCACCAAAATGTAGGGGGAAGATTTATCAATGTTTTCCACTGGTGCAAAGTCACAGAAAGTGAAGCATACTGGTGCACTGCCTTAATAAACTATTTACATTTGTTTGCGCTGATAAGTTGTTCAAAAGTAATGCAAATAGTGTTTTGCTTTATGTTGCTTTACGCGGTATTCCATGGGTGGTACCTGGGTGTTCCCATTTTACTACACGTTTTTGATGCAAAGTCCTTCTAACATTTGAAGACAGTGCTTTGCACCAAAAAAGGCCCTCTTGGGGCAGAAAGGAGCAGGAAAGTTCAGGCAACCTTAAACTCCCAATTACCCTGAGCTGCCTTGAACCGCTTCCAGGTTTCATTACTTCTACTTACTGCGATCCCCTGCTCTGGAATCTCTCTCTCTCTGCTAACTACATTCAAGATTGCTGTGAAGGCACACCTCATATTGGGATAATCCTAATTATCATTCACATTTAAATAGTGTCACAAACTCCACAATTTTTCCCCACAAACACATGACAGCAGTTAACTGGAAAAGCACTTATTCTGCGCCAAATTTCATTAAAAAAAATATATTTTTGTCACCCTCCCCCATCGTTTCCCTTCCTCCGTGCCCACTTATCCCTATTCCTTTGAACAATACTATTTATCCATTATTTTCCTGTGGCAAACACGTTTGTAATATAGATGTTTTTTTGTTTTCTGTCTATTTTTCATATTTTTTGTATTCATATGTTCATCGAAGTTATCTGTTTACTGTGCCAAATGCCTTCATATATCACCTTGTTATTTGAAATAAACACAAAAAATGTGTCCACAAATATAAGATTGCCATATCCTGAACCTACTGCCATTTTGTCCCCAGGTGCCAACTTTTTATTTTCAGTAAATACACCAGTTTAGTTACTAAATATGAGCTTGGTATTTTCATCCAATGCTCGAGTTAACTACAGCCTCATAAGGATAGATCCTATCTCACAGGCTTATGTGTCGCTGTAATATGCCCAGGATTCCCATGATTTGCCAGCGATGCCCATTATAAGCTAGGGATGGACATTTAACGCCAGGGAAGTCTGCTAGAGGCAAAGGATGGACACCCAATGCCAGTAATGCCAGCTTAAAGTTAAAGAAGGCCGCCATATGTCAGAGATGATTAGGATATACAAGAGATGACTGCTGGTGGCCAGTAATGGTCTTAAGATCATTGCATTTGCTAGTGATCACCACTAAATGTCAGGGAATTTCAGGAAAGCCAGAGAAGGGCAGTACGTATCATGGGAGGTCACTATAAGCCAGGGACAGCCATGGTAAGCTAGTGAGTCCCAGTTTGACCACCCTATGCCAAAGATGTCCAGATGTCCACAATATCTCTGGCCTCACAAGACATCCCTAGGCACACGCATAAGGGGAGACATACACAAGCACCATATACATAGATGAAGTATTATTCACTGAGACATACACATGCAGACACACATGAAAAAGACTTGCCAGCACACATGCACTCACAAACAACAGAGCGATTGCCCACCCCCACTCATCCTTAGTCTTTTACCTTTATGTAGGCATTTTCATGCCACTGTTCGAGTGGGCTATAAGGTAAGGAGTCTTTGCAGGTCCCTGGCCACATGGCCAAGTTTTAGTGGCCTGACAGGCTCAGGAGGCAGAATGTTCATGCTGCAGCTTTCTGCTTCCTGTGCCCAGGGGTCAATGCAGTGCTAGTCCAGACAGGCAGAACATGGACCAGAGTCTGCTGCAGATAGAGAGAGCAGGAGTGAGGCCTAAAACAAGCAAATGATAGAATGGCAGTCACACTCTGTTCAGTGTTATGCCCTGGTCCAGGTCTCTGCTTCTTTTCCAGATTGGCTGTACCTTTGTGACACTCTGCAAGTGAGGGGAGGAATTATGTTTGAGACTGGTGCTAGCTACCTCCAAAGGTTCATTACTCTCATAGCTAAATCATACTGGTGATCGCCGAACTAGGCTAATCTAATTTGTGAGATGTCTGTATTGTTTAATAAAACCAAAAGGAATATTGGCTTGGGATCCTGACATTGGCATCATTTAACATTACAGACAAAAGGAAACGATACTTGATGGAAGAAAAGCAATTTATTCTTTTAACTTGTCTTACGTAAGGATTAATTGCGTCGTTTTACCAAATCTAATCATTGGAAATAATAGCTGTTATTAAAACCCACATTAAGGTAAGTCAGTGTATCGACCTGGCAGGATCAAACCTGAGTTGAGATGCCATGGTGGGAGACAAACTTGTGACTTCAGGTCACAAACAAGTGTTACACGTGAACACTTAGGGCCTGATTGAGATTCTGGTGAGGGGACTACTCCGTCGCAAATGTGATGGATATCCTGTCTACCATGTTATGATTCCATAATAGCCTATAGAGATCGTAATATGGTGTACGGGATCAGGGCCAACTTTAGCGCTGGTGGCACCCTGTGCGACAGTCTTTTTTGGTGCTCAGACCCCATGACCACCTCCTCGGATTCACTCGCTACCACCCGGCAAATGTAGCCCTCACACCTCCATAGACCCCCCTTTCACATACATTCATTTGTTTTAAAGTGCCAGTTAAGGCTAGCTTTACTAATCCACCCAGGTAAAATATAGTTCTGTTCTTTGCAGCAGGCATATTAACCCTCTACGCTACTTTATAGAAAGCTGCTGCTAGACAAAACTCTCATCTCTCTCCCTATCAGGAACATTAATCACAAGCGGTATCTTTAAATTTTAATTGTTTCTTGAAAGCTGGACACACAAGGAACTTTTCAGCAGGTGTTTTTAAATCGTAAGTCATTGCTAAACCCAATGCCCCCTTGAGGTCAGTGCCCCCCACTCCAGGTCAGCACCCGGTGCGGCCACACCACCCTAAAGCCCGCCCTGGATAGGCTGTCCGTAAGGTTGTGACGGAGTAATTCCCTCCATGGATTAAGCTCTCCGCCAGGATCTGAATCAGGCCCCCAACTCGCTGGGCCATTTAGCCAGAGATGAGTATAGTCAATGATGCGTTGAAAAAGGGAAGCAAAAGAGATATATATTATTGGCATGCTTTAATTAAAGTAAAAATGACATAGGTAAAACATGATGAATACGTTAGAGTGGTTCTGTGACAGTGAAGATTTGACATTAGCCCTGTAGTGGATTTATTCCTATTTTTTTACTTTAATTTCTAGTTTTGCAGTATGAGGGGTGGGATGCACAATCACAAATCGATCAATGAGCTGTTCAGTCCAGCTGTACTCCGCAGCAAATTGCGTACTAGACAAATACCTCATAAAAAAAAGCAGTACTTGCATTTTTTGTATTGTATGCAGCATAACCTTATAAAATCTCACTATAAATGTTTGTTTATTACATGTAAATTGAAGAGAGAATTTACGGCCAATACATCTTGAATCCCAGGGATGTTTTACTATGGGGAGAGGATACAAAATAGAAAGAAAAGCCAGTGAGCTGACAGCCATCTTGGTAACTGAGGCAGGACTTCCTGTTTTCATAAGGACTGCATGGTGCTTTAGGTTTTAAACGAATGGCAGCAGAGTTGAAGTTCTATTACTAATCAGCATGCTCGTCCTAGGCAAGGAAATCAAATAATGATAAAACTCCTTGCATGTCAGGGCCACGTTGGGAGTTAATTTTCTGAGCAGAGAAAAAAACAACATGGGGCCCGCTCAGCAAACCTCTACTTTAAGAGCACTGGTGGTTGCACTGAAAGAATAAGGATCCACACCAGACAATTGGGGATCTCACAATATCTACTTCTCACTTATTTCTGCCAGCTTTAAAATAAGCCAGGCAAGCAGACATTGTTCAGCAACCATGTCAACAGGAATGTACTCTGAAGTTTCTTGCATCCATATGTAAATGAAGTGACATCACTGGTACCCCGTCAAAGCAATCTATAAAAGAAGACGCTAGACACGTGGACCTCTTTACCCAGCCTCCATCTTTACAGGCAGTGATATCACTATAGCTCCCAGCATCCTTCTCTACAGGAAGTGACATCAATGGCTCCCTTTTCAAGCCTCTTGCCCCCACCCCATGACACCTCGGGCATGCTTGGTTTGGGCAGACATGGCCAAGGGCAACTCCCATGGCTTTTTAGGACCCGTAAGGGAAATAGGAACACAGCCTCTGGTCTAATGCCACCTCAGCAAGCACCTACAAGGTAATAGACCACACAACATACACCACATCCTCGCAACATTAAGCCCCATCATCATACACATCCCTTATCCACAATCACAACTTTGGCATACTTTTTATCAAATAAACATGGCTCACCCCACACATTATTATCTCCTTGTTTTCTCAGGCTGAAATATCCAGCATGCAGCCTGTGCACATAACCAAGTAGGCCTTGATATCATCCATAAATCCTCCAGATCCAGCACCCTATGCAAGCAAGAAACTCTCCTCTTCTTGGACCTGCTCAAATGCCACTTCCCACTCCCTGTATCTCCGCACATCACTTTTCTATAGGGCTGCCAGACAGAATGAAAGTACTTTAAACATGAATTCTCAGAACTACTAACCCCCTCATCCATCCACCACTCCCAGACCACCATTCTCAGGGCCTTTAACATCCCAGACAACTGAAGCAAGAACAAAACAGATACCCTCTAAAACCTCATTGATACACTCAATGTGGTTCAGCATGTCACAGAACAAACACACTCCAACAGAACAAAACACTGAAGTCATCTCGTAAATGTCACCAATGATCTAATGTAAACCTCCCATGACTCTAGACTAGAATGACCGCATGGCTATCCCCGTCATCTGGCTCAATGTCTAATCAGAAGATCAAATTCAAAACAAAAAACGGAACAACAAACCTTTCAGATCATTAAAAAACATCTCCATCAGCAACCTAAAGCTTGAGCTCATCTGTCACCCTGCCTTCTTTTAATCTGTCCTCAACACCCTTCTAAAAGACTTTAACAGATTTCTGGTAAAAATCATGTGTACATTCATGCTCTCACTAAAACATGAAAGTACAAGACAAACTCTTCAACCCACTGGTGCATCAAAGATTTTGCCAACAGCAACCACACTATTTGGAGACAGAAACAAGCTCCTCACTGTGCAACATGTAGTTAACTCATCACATCAGCCAAAGCTACGTACAACAGTAGTAGCATTGATGAAACTACTATTAGAAGTACAATGGTCTTCAAGATAATCAAGCACTGTATCAATACCCTACATGGCCCTGAAGTACCACACTCCACTGACAAGTGCAATGCTATCAACCACATTTTCATTAAGAGAATACCTAAAATCTGAGTGCACATCAAAAACATGAAGTCTGCTTCTTCCGTTAACATTGTCACAATAGGTATCATCAAACGGGAACGTAAGATGAATTGCACAATACGTAAACAATGTATGGGAGGGGCCTAAAGCTGCTGAAATGAGGATGGGACCACAAGTCAGACAAAGATTTCTCTTAATATGTACATACTTAAATGCACCAGAAACACAACCAGTAGAAGTGTGTCAAAATGCAGGTTCTCAGTTTAATGTGAACACACGATGCTCAAACAGTTATACAGGCATCGCAGAGAAGGTGATCACAATAAAACTATATAAAACAAGACAGAAGGAACTTCAAGGTGTTATGCCTAAGAGAAAGTGCTGGATCCATAGTTCACAAAACATCAACATGTTGCTAGATGGAAACCTCTAAACTACACAATTATCAGTTAATGAAAATCCTTCTCAGGTGATGGTTGTTGACGTTTTGACCCACTCCTGAAGGGGTCATCATTATTACAAAAGTAAGGTGTAACTGAGCACACTAAGCATTGCAATATCAGAAAAAAGGGTAAACCTCAAATAAGAATATTCAGCAGATGAAAACATCAAGATAAATTAAGTAATAGAGTGGCAATATCCAAGGTACCTTAATATTGTAGAATATCCATGCCTATAAAGTAAAAAAGAGGAGAACTATCCATCCACATAACGTGTTATTTGATGCATACTTAGTGTATGCGGAAAAACAGTTGTATGAGCACGCAGTGACACACTGATATTCCTAAAGTAACTTACGTAGAATTCTTGGAAAATGCTCAGGTTTCCGGAAACAGTTATAAGAGCAACATTATTGTAAAGTTCAAGTAGAAACTTGAGCTGTATCATTGAAAATAGGCATGGAAGAAGCTTACAAGTAATCAGGTGAAAGGTGAGAAAAACATCCCATTAGATAGGCCCATAAGCGGCATGGTCCTTCTAATAGCAGCCAAGAGAAAGCAAAGAGCTTGATGCAGCCACTGTACAAATTATAGATTGTCAAATGACTGTGTTCAATAATTAAGATGATCCATGCTGCCACCAAAAAATAGTCGCAGTTAGTCAGGAGAAAATTCTTCCCCAAGAGGAGCCTTTGCAACGTTGGTCCAATATGGCCATAGAATCATGCTCTACTGTGAGCAGGTAACAGGAAAAGGGCACATATGCAGAAAATGATGTCGGTGTGACCCGTGATCCTGACAGGAAATTTGGAATGCATGAGTGCACTAGTGAGTCAAAAAGGGGGTGGGTATATTATATGTTGTTTGAATACAAGTGCAAAATGACCAGTGATCACGTCGGGCAAACTAGAATATTAAGTGCAATAGAAAATCACGTTGTGGTGGCCATGATGAATCGAAAATGAAAGTTACTTCAATCTAAAATAATCTGCATCCCAGAATGGTCACCCTTCATACGCCTACCTCTTGCAAACCACATAGACACCCATAAGTCTCTCAAAGCACCTCCCTTAAAGATGATACCTTAACTTCATCATTCATGAAAGCTGTTTCAGAAGAAGCTCCTTCACCCCTACACACCATCATAAGTGCTTCACTCCCTTGAAGGAGCTCATCAGAAGCTCTTAAGAATGCCAGGTCCCTTCATTCTAGAACAAACCCGCACTAGCCCCTGAAGACTTTACCATCTACTGGCTCATCGCTCACATACACTTTATCAGCAAAATCATTGAAAAGTCAGGCTACACAGAACTCTCCTAGAGCACAACAAACTGAACATCTCCTGAATCACTACCAATCTGGCTTCAGATTATGCTGGAGCATGCAGATAGCTCCTCTACAAATCACAGATGATGCACTCTGGACCACAGTTAATGATGGTCCCTAACAGTGGGTATTCTGGACCTCTTCGTTGGATGTGGCACCATTGATCATTCCACCCCTCCTCTTCACCCTGAAATCTCGAATGGGATTCACTGTTAATGTCATACACTGGTTCTCATCCTACCAATCCAATCAATACCAGTTTGTTCACATCTCCAGGTTCCATAAGATGCCCCTGACTTGTGAAGTCCACAGGGGGTTTATTTTGTTTCCTGCCTCTACATAGACCCTTTGTGACTCTACTCACCAATAACAGCATCACATTTCATCACTATGGAAATGACACACAACTCTTCTTTAAAGTCTTCTCCACTTGAGTATAAAATACCTCAAACACACTCTACACCTCAGCCAGACACGGCTGCCGTTCTAGCCTTCATGCTCTCACACCTGGATAGTTGCTATGTTCTTCTCTCTGGCCTCCCATGATCCACAATATCCCCCTTAAGTGCATTCTACAACTGCAGCATGCCTCATCAAGTGATCGAATAAGGAAGGCGGCACTGCTCACACCCTTATCATAATTAAACTCCACTGGCTCACTCACCTTGTCAGCCTGCACCATCTTTGAAACCAGTGGAATGCTCTATATGATGACCGGCAACCCCAACTATCTGTCTGACAAGCACTCAGCACGCCAGCAACCAGATATCATCAGAATGGAGATGAAAAATGTGCAAAAAAGAGAAAAACAAAGCAACATGCCACCCTCTTCTATGGACCCAGGGGCTGGATTTAGGACACCTTTCTATCACAATCAGCCACATCAAGCTCCAATTCAGGAAAGATTTGAAGACACACTTCTGTATAGACCATAACCAAGTGATAGTCCAGTTCTTAACCTAGCTATCCATTGACTAAACCCTTGCCTTTGACTCTGTACCACATAATACATCAATACATACATACATACAGAAAGTAGGACTGCCATTAGAGTAAGAGCTCTGAGTGCCACTGACTTGGTGGATTGGCAGGCCATCTGTCCAACTGGAAATTATCTTAGTAGTTTGCTGGAGGGTGTTCAATATGGGCAATTCTTTTATAATTTTGACCAGAACAAATCAATAGAGCCTCCATTTCAGCACTCCTTAGTGAGTATGTTTGGGCCCTCAAACTTTAATTATATGTAGATTCTGCCATGTTTTTTCCTAGAGATATTTATGCAAACAAAATAGATCTTAAGTAGATCCCAGCATAAAACTTCCGTTGTGGAACCAACACGTTCATCAAGGCACCAAGGTCCAAAGGAACTAGAATGAATAGTGGCACATTCGAGAGCCTTGAAGCTGTCATCTATGTCCCTCTCCATCCCTGATTTTACTGTGGGCAGGTCTGTGCCCACTAACATTGGGTCTTGTGTTTCTGGATCCAGTGCTTTTTGGTGCGGAAACACTGGACCACTCATAATTGCATGAGGATATTGCTCCTGACAATTCACAATGGGGTCTAGGATAGCGTAGTGGTGACACTTCTGGGACCCTGGGTTGACACATCGTTAATAGGTACTTTTTTATGAGGAAAACTAATGGAGTCCACAATCGTATGTTAATAATCATTGTACAATAATGACATTTAAAAAAAACAAAATCCATCTCCCATCCTCTGGTGCAGCCTAAATAGGTTGTGGCATTTATTTTGAAACTTTATTTAAATTTCCAGCCAACCATATAGAACATTATGGTATATAAGTCATAGATTCGATGCTGACTGAGTAGCTCGGACAGTACAGATGCATGAACACCAAAACATATTGTCAGGGTTGCAATATTGCCTCAAAGTGGCAGGGTTTCGTAGCAAACTTATACAGTCCAACATTACACTTACATGGAATATCCCCCTATAACTAAATTGAGGCATTATTCTTCTAATAATTATACGAGGCAGTGCAAATGACCACACATAACCAATTCCACCGAGGTCAACATCGCATAAGGAGAAAGTGCACACCCAGAGGACCAACATTTATTTCCACTCATCAAGGTCCCTCTTACATGTTAGCAAGGGTTTCCTCACAGGGTTCTGTCTCTGCAACTACCTGTGACGTGGTCAAGAATGTTTTATAGGACCCCATATGTCTGCCGGTGGTGCTGCAGATGGGCATAAATTCACGGTAGTTATCTGATTGTGTATTGCAGTGCGTCATCGGATGCTTTCGGAACATCCTCGACATATCCAAACAGTGGTAGTAAGGGGGTCAGTGCTATAGCCTCACCAGTGATGTGTTTCAGCTCTGCTAGGATCGATTCCCAGAAATGCTGTACACCATGGGATAACCAGACAGTTGGGAGTCTTCACACAAGCCGTACAGGAAAAGCCGGGTTGGCTTTTAATAGGCATTATTGAGACATTTGCAAAGTGTTGCAATAATCTGCTTTGGTGCAATTGTCTGCAAAAGATGTGTCAATGCTGGCACTGCAGGTGGGTCCTTTAGGTCCTCTCCCAGTAGGCCACACATTGTGTAGCGTGTTCTATATTGATGGAATAGGCTTAGGGTTATAGGTCTATCACTTCGCACGCTGATTTCTTGCCAGTTGCACATAACCTCATCTTGGAGGAAGTCACCCATAGTTCTAAAGCCTTGCCCACTCAGTGCACTCGCCGCTCCCTGCTCCTGACCCAGGGGAAACCACACGCACCAGTCGATCAGCACATACAGTGAAAGGAGCAATGATCCAGCCTCTTGTTCCACCAGCCACTGACAGGAGCATACAGTCGAACTTAACAGGTCAAAGTCATTGTAATGTCATACCGTCTATTAAAATAACATCAGAGGAAGAGACAGGGGAGAAGCTGCATCATGCTTGATCCACAGGTGCGGCAAATCCACCGGTCCCTGCCGCCAATAATGCACGTACATGCACTGTGCTGTCCTATAATACGCCTCCAGGTCTGGTGCATTAAGCCAGCTCCTGTTGTGAGGTGGGGTTAGTGTGTCCCAACGGACACGAAGTTGCTCTCCACCCAGGCCAGGTGAACCATGAGAGCCCTGAGGTTGAGGAACAGCACGCAAGGCAGCAGGATGGGGATGTTAGCTAATAAGAACAGGAAACAGGGTAAGACCGCCATTTTATTTACGGGTATATGCCCACTGAGCGATAGAGGCAGCCTTATCCAATGGTTGATTGCCTCTGTGAGTTTTTGCACCGCTTTGCCATAATTGTCCATAATCATGACCAATGGGTTTGTATGGACTTCTATCCTTAACTATCTCCCTGAATTTGTTGTCCATTGTAATAGATATTCTAGGTGTAGTGCTGTGGTGGCAACAGTGAGTGGAAAGATCTGGGACTTATCACAATTAAGACACAAACCTGAGTGACCACCAAACCGTACAACCTCCCGGAGCACTAGAGTTAGGTTATGCTCAGGGTTATGTATATATAGAGGAGGGTGATCAAGTTATAACCGGGAACTGAAGTGCCCGGTGCGCATGATAGTCTGGAAGAGCACAGACAACGGCTTGGCCACCAGGGCAAACAGAAGTTGTGATAGGAGGCATTCCTGCCTGGTGCCTCTCGCTAAGGCAATAGGATTTGTGACAATGATGTTCACACAGACACGTGCCTTCGGTTGCGAGTAGAGCACTAGAACCAGCCGCAAGAAGACATCCCCAACTCCAAGTCGGCTCAGCACCACCAGCATAAACTCTCACTCCACAGAGTTGAATGCTTTTTTGGTGTCTAAGAACATTGCAGTGGCACACACCTCTGGGCTTATACAGGAGATTGCGCCAAATAGCATTCTAAGGTTACATGTAAGGAATCAGCCTAGAATGCAACCGGATTGCTCTGGACCTACCATGGTAGGGAGTAACGGTACTTGCCGGTTGGCCAAAATCTTTGCAAGGAGTTTTGTGTCCACGTTTAGGAGAGACATTGGTCTATAAGATGAGCAGCAGGCCTCTGGTTTGCCTGGCTTTAACAAGGTGACCAGCAGGGCCTCCCGCATTGTGGGGGGCATGCAACCATCCTCTACCATCTCTTCATACAGAGGGGATAAATGGGGAACATGTTTGTCTTAGTAGGCTTTATAAAAGGCCGCTGTCAGCCCATATGTGCAGGGCTTGGTGTAGCTTTCAATGCCTCAACTATTTCTGTGAAGCATAGTGGAGCCATAAGGCACTCTCTGTTGGCTGATGTTAACCATTTCATGGTGATATGCTTTAAGGTAGTGTGATGGGTTGCTATAATTGTGCCATAGGCGAAAGATGTAGAGGTCAGTATAATATTGACAGAATATCTCTGAGATCTGCTCTGTAGAGCACAAAGTTGATCCCTGTGCATCTCACAACGTCAGGATAGTGTTATCATCACGACGAGGATGCAACAGAGCTGTGAGTGTTGCACCCAGGCTTCCGTCTTCACCATACACCATGGCTGTTGCATATTTCCCTAAATAGTTGACTTCACTATGCTCCTCTTCATGGAATTCCACCAATTTATCACGTATATCGACTACTAGATGTTGTGCCATGTCAGGGTGTTTCAACTCCAACTCAGCTATTTCTGTCTCTAAATTTGTTAGTCGCCCATGCAACAACCTGAGTATTTCGGCTTGTTTTTCTATCATAACTCCACGTATGTAGACCTTAAAAGCCTCCCACACAGATGCAAATTACTGTACACAGTCAATATTATTGCAGAAGTCGTCTATAGCTTGTGCCAAATTGTCCCTTAACACTGTATCCATGAGTGAGTATGGGGGTAGATGCCAAGCAAAATTAGGTCATCTAGGACTTAGTAATTCCAGTTCTAGTAGCACCGGTGAGTGGTCTGAGTAAGTACATGGTAAGTGTTTGCAGTGCTGTACTTGTGGAACTACAGTCAGAGACAACAACCAGAAATCTATGAAGGTATAAATGTCTGTGGAATAATGCGTGTATCCCTTACCCATTGGGAATAGATTGCGCCAGACATCCAGCAAGCCACATTTATCTGCAATCTCACCCAGGCTGTAGCTGAATGCCATTTTGGCGGGCCTCTGGAGCGGTCCTCCCATTGAGTCTACCGGGCACACAACCCATGGTAGAATTCCTGCCCCCATATACCCCTACCAGCAACAAAGCCAATCTTCTTGAAGCAGTGAGCTACCACATACCTGCACTGGGATCCACATGCACTTCCTGAATCCTGACCCCCAAGCTCCTACGGGCCCAGATCGGCATGCCCCGGGCATGTGCCGTAAAGCCTGCTATGCAGCAGACCCCTCACATTGGGTGTTGTGTGAGAGCCTCACTACCAGACGTAATTGCCACATCAATTTTGTGTTGATGATAGGTTATGATAGTAATCATTTTCTCTTATCTGCTCGGAAGTGTTCATGAACTGTCCCCACTAGACTACTCAGAACCATTTTCAGAATATGTATACACCTCAGAAACAGTCATGTTTAAGGTGTAGTCATGTGATTAATTGCAACGTTTTCAACAATACTCGAAAGAAACATGAGAATTCCAGAGGCATGTTATAGTCCAACAGTGGGCTCAATATCCTCTGACATTTTGTCCCTGCACCCAATAAATGTTGGTACAGCCTCTCCAAGACCATAGTTGCCAAAGTTTGTGAAAGTAGCAAGCATTTCGGAGGGGGGTTTCAGTTGATTTCAAGTTCAGTGCTATCAATACTCTAGCAGTAGTCCTCCCTGCTCAAGCCCTCCAGCTGTGAATGCCTGACATCTAACAAAGTTATGCTCAGATTTGCTGAAATTAAAAAAACCAAGATTCCCTTAATTTATTTTCAGTATGATTGTATACTTGGAAATTTATTCCAGATGTGGGTGACAGACTCATCCCAAAAGGAACATCTCCAACATTTGCTTAGAGTGGCAGGAAAGTTTCAAATTACATGCTGTGGCACCAGGAACCATTGGTGCTTAATTTTGTAATCCGATTCCAAAAACCCAACAAACATCTCTCCAATAACCCAGGTTATGGATGACACTCATCCAGTGCTTGATTTGTAAAGGAATAAGTGGTGATGCTTAACATTTTGCTCATAGCCCAGGGCCATTGCTTTGGAATGTCGGGGTGCAGAATGCCAATGCTGCATGGTCTTGGTTCCACCTTAAGCCTCTTTCATCCAGATGTAGTCATACCCTGCCCCCTTATCTCACTCTTCCGGTTTTTTTATTTCCTACTTCCTTTCTTTGTCACTATTTTTCAACTTTCTCTTCATTTTTCCTTCTCCCTAATGTGTTTTCCTCTACCTTGCTCCTGAGTCAAAATCTGATGAGGAAGTGCCCGTGAGCCTCACCTGTAACCACTGGCTCAAATTAAGTACATCACTCATCTATTTTAGAACACCCAGATGGCTACTTGATGGCTGCGATGATGGATTATACACATTTCTGAGATCAGCCCTAGGGAACCATCATATCACGTATGGGGAGGGTTACCCTTACATTTCCATGCCAGCACACATTGTAGCAAGATTCTCAGAACACATGTTTTTGATATGGAGATGTCAAAAGAAGCTGCATCTGATAGGGGGACAATTTTATATCAATATACATAAAAATATTGTGACTGAATATGCAAACAAATATGGGTCCCGTGGTCTCTGTGCCATAGGGCTGAAGCTCTACCTCACTGACAAGATCAAAATAGGTCAAACCAAGTCTGGGGTTGCTTGAGTTTCCATCTGGCTGTTAGGGCTGAACTGTTCCTATCAGAGTAGGACCAAGGCTGATTTGCATAAGGTGGGTCTGTCTCTAGAATGGCAAAGTGGGTGAAAAATGATGGTCTGGAATGCGGCCCCAAAAAATTAACAGTGGCTGAGACAAATTCAAGCATTTCTTCCATTACCTCGTTGTTTTCGTTAAATGTGTCTAGGTAGTACAGGTTATTTTAAAAAACAGTCAGAAGCAAGTGATCTCATGTAATTCTTTAATGAAGCACGAAAGGTGAACAGTACCAAATCCTGACAGACTCTCTTAGGAGGACATAACATGATATTCCTTATCTCGTTTTAACCTGGCAGGAAGTACTCAAGAAAGGATATGGCTTAAGCCTCTTTGATTGGGGCTTGAGGGGAAAGATGGAGAAGTGCAAAGCCAATCTTCAAGTGATTTCATGAATTTGTATTTCCGGAGGTTTATTAAGAGTGAGCAAATCTGAAGCCCAGCACGTTTGACTTTGGATATATAGTTGATACATCAAAGAGAAGTACGTCTTAAAATAAATAACATTAACAAGGCAATTCTATGGTATGGTGCGTTCAAACTGGCTGAAGGCCCATTACAATTGTGCCTTACATAGTTATGGCACGCACATTAACTGTAGAGGAAGATGAAGTGTACGAGCCACTCCCAAACCTACTACGAGGAAATGACATGGATAGTTTCGTGGGCAATTAAAAATGATTTCCCACCCGGGCAGCTTAATGTCAACAAGGCTTTTAGCAAATGGAATATTGTCATTATCATTGCAGTTATATCACTCATTGCTGCTACTAATAGGACACAGTTACCTCTTCCTCAGAAGACATATATATGCATGTATACATGGGAAATAAGCCTATTGCTTAGTGGGAACTGAATTTGAAGCATGTTTGTTATGACATTCTAGAGATTTGTTGTAGCTGCCTTTCTGGATGGTTTGGATGCATAGTACAATGGATTTACAAGATGTAAAAGAAGAATATCAAGCATACAAAAAATAAGACTGTACCTTGCTAAGTTGGTTAGTTTTACAGTGTACATCCATTTCCTAGTACTGTTCTTAACAGTGCAATGCAGTATTCCATTTTCTGAGAACTCACTGTTTACATACATTTTCCGAATGCTATTCTTCTTGAGGCATTTCAGTTTGAAAACATCAAAGATGTGCAGACTAAGGGCCAGATGTTCAAAGGTTTTTGTGGTTGCACAACACAGTTTGCGATCAAAAAGACCTAAAAAATCTTTACATATGCACAAAACAATTTTGTGATTCAGAAATGTTTTCCCAAATTGAAAAAACAGGTTTAGAGATCATTACTGAACCACAGTTTCGACGGGTGTTTAAGGTGTGTCCCTTCTAAATTTCAATTTAGCAAGCAATGTATTCATGGTTTGCGAACATAATTCCAGTCGCAAATCATTAATCACTTACAGACTCCTATGTTGGAGTGGCCAATAGTTCACAAAAGGGAATAGGAAGGGGTTCCTCTTTGGGTCTGTTAGACCTGACAGCCTTAGGGTGGTCATCCCCCAACGTCTTGCCTGCCTCCCTCCATTTTTCTGACACTGTTTTTGATGCTTATAAGACTCTCCAAACTTTACCACTGCTGACCAGTGATAAAGTGCATGTTATCTCTCCCCTAAACATGGTAACATTGGTTCCTACCCACTTGGCATATTTAATTTACTTGTAAGACCCTAATAAAGTGCACTATATGTGCCCAGGGCCTGTAAATTAAATGCTATTAGTGGGCCTGCAACACTGGTTGTGCCACCCACATAAGTAGCCCCTTACCCATGTCTGACGCCTGCCATTGCAAGGCCTGTGTGTGCAGTTTCACTCCCACTTTGACTTGGCATTTAAAGCTACTTGCTAAGCTTTAAACTCCCCTTTTTCTACATATAAGTCACCCCTAAGGTAGGTCCTATGTAACCCATAGGGCAGGGTACTATGTAAGTACTATGTAAGCAAAAGGCAGGACACTTTTTTGTTTTACACGCCCTGGTAAGGGAAAACTCCCAAATGTGTTTCCCCCTACTGTGAGGCCTGCTTCTCTCATAGCATTAGAACTTCCCTTATATACTTTTAGGTGGTAAATTCTGATGTGAAAGGAGTAGCCCTGTCATGTTTAGTATGGCCAGAATGAAAATAGAAAATCCTGCTTACTGGTGAAGTTGCATTTTATGCTACTATTTTGGAAATGCCACTTTTAGAAAGGGGGCATTTCTCTGCACTTACTGCCATCTGTTCCTTACAGCCTGTCTCCAATCCATGTCTGGTCAATGCTGGTTGACAGCTCCCTTTGTGCATTCCACTCAGACAGCCATAAACACAGGATACTCAGTCACATCTGCATTCATCTGTATACTGAATGGGTTTCCCTGGGCAGGAAGGGTGGAGGGGATCTCTCGTACACTTCAAAAGCCAGTGGTCTTCCCTTACACAAAGCTAGAGCTGTTGCCAGCCCCCCATTACACCCCATCGTAGAAATCTACAAGGTCCAGATCCGGGGAGCTGCACTGTATGGAGCAAAGTTTTGGGGTTCTTACCGACAGCAAGATGCTTTACAAATCAAAGAGAATGATTTCATCAGACACATAGCCTGGATGGGGAAGGGCACTCCGATGATTCCCTTGTACTGGATCCACCTCTGAGGACAGAGGAATTGGAACCCTTTCGTGAGGAAGTTAAAGATCTATTAAAGAATCAAAGTAGCTGGAAAAAGGTGAGTTGGCTGAGGGAAATGAAATCAGTCTGGGATGATTTGGGTTTCCCACAATTTTGGGAGAGGCCCGGCTTGATCCCAGCTAATGCTACTTCGTTGGTCAAGCTGAGATATTGGGGGAAGGCCAATGAGCAGATCCTTCACAGTAATGGGGAGGGTCGTTTAACATCAGACTTTTTGCTCGTTAAACAGGAGCCACGGCCTGAGCAATTCCTTGACCTGCCACTACCTTCTGATGCCCGTGCTTTATTTCTCCAGTTTAGATATGTCACTCTACCAGTCAATACTTTTACTGGCTAGTGGTCCCAGAATAGCCCTGAGGCCAAAAATGCAAAATGTGTAATTTATGTATGGAGTCAACTGAACATGTGCTTTTTTTGTCCCTTATATAAAACTCCTAGGGAAAAATTGATTATTCCCTGTGCAAGGCCTTGTTTTTATATGACTGTGCCAATGCTTACAGAATCTTCAAATATGACCCGTCTACATTAGTAGCAAGTGCAGTCATTAAATACCTGTCAGTAGTTTGGTCTAGTCGCCATAGGGCTATCATAGTATTGGGTCACAGTGTTTAGCCTGCAATGCGGGTAAAGAACTATTTAACCACGCGGCTTGGATAGGGTCTTAGGACTGACTTTGTAGTCAGCAAATGGGCAACTATTTTTTATTCCTGTTACTTTACTACTATCGTTAGCTGTAAGGTGTTCTCGCCATGTATTTGTTCTGTGTGTGTGCTATTTTAATACGAATCTGTTAGTTGTTCTAAGCCATGACATATGCCTCTTGTTTTACTGTCTACAAGTTTCTAAGTGTGTGCTTTTCGAATACAATTCCTGCCTTCTATTCGCTTTGCCTGTATGACCCTGCAGGTAGCAGGTTCTCTTTGTCAAAGCATGTTATTTCAATTATCATGAAATTGTATTAATCCACAATACAATCTCAGTATTTTAGATTTTGGGTCGGATTACCTGTTTTTATACTGATGATTGTATTAATTGGGAAAATCTGAGTTTATAATTATTGTCATCGTATTGTTGGTTCTTAAATTTTTGTCTAATTTTAAGTTTGTGATGCCGACTTTTTAGTAGGTTTGGCACCCAAATGTAAAACTGTGTAACCAGTGTGTCTTTTTTCCTATTTTAATCTTCGATCGTCGCACCACATTTTTTACTCTTAACTTTGCACTGACTACCTTAGGGACAATGGTGGACTACTGTAGGCCTCGGCCTATGATTGACCCTTTCACTCCCAGTGACTATGGCTTCAGAGAGTTATCTCCATTTTATGTAAATTTTATTTTAAGTAAGTGTGGTGCTTTGTACAGCACAATGACAATGAATGCACTTTTTTGTTTTATCGTTCTATGTGCAAACTTATGATCTATGGTCGAAATAAAGTACAATTTGATTTGATTTGACTCATAACCCCCCACAGGGATCC
Organism: Pleurodeles waltl; assembly: GCF_031143425.1. Lineage (NCBI taxonomy): Eukaryota > Metazoa > Chordata > Amphibia > Caudata > Salamandridae > Pleurodeles > Pleurodeles waltl. The sequence goes on along the minus strand of NC_090443.1, from coordinate 828,700,247 downwards.
TGCAGACATGATTGGGTATATATATACCAGGTCTCTAACCCCACCAAGTAAGACACTTCTGGATCTACACCTGGACTCTGTCAGAGGGACTGCCTGACTGCCCAAATGACTCATCTGGGCTGTTTGCTGAGAAGGACTTCTGCCCTGCTTGTTGGCCTGCTGCCCTCTGACTATTCTGGAAGGATTCTGCTTTCCCCACAAGTGCTCTCCAAGGGCTTGGATTGCACTTGCTTCCTGTTCTGCAGTCTCAGGGCCACAAAGACTTCACCCCAGAGAAGAAAATCCCTGTGCATAGGAAAATTGAGGCAACAGCTGCAGAAATCACCTCAGCGCCTTCCTAGCGGTTGAACATTTGCTGCATTGCCCACCGGATTGATGCAGCGCCTGCTCCTTCTTAACAGCACGTCAAGGATTTTCAAAGCATAATTCCTGGGCGTCAAAATATCCCTTCATCGCAGTGAGGAACGAAGGCTGCCCTCCTGGAAATTGATGCATCACCTTGCAGCGTAGAAAGAAATGATGCATCATCTGTGCTGTGCCAGAAAATCTGACACAGCGCCTTATTTTTCTCCTCCTCTGTGGCCCCCGTGCATCATTATTCTTGATGCATCCCAGGGACTGTGTGTAACAAGGATACAACCACTGATTCTTAAGGATTGACACTCTTTTCAACTTTTAAAAAGTGATATCTTGAGTTGTGCATATTGGATTTTTGTTGCCTTGATCTAATTTTATTCAGATAAATATGACCTATTTTCCTAAACTGGTGTGGCGTTTAAACTGTGTTACTCTATGAGTTATTGCACAAATACTTTACACATTACTTTCTAAGGTAAACCTGTCTGCTCTATGCCAAGCTACCAGAGGGTAAGCACAGGATAATTTGGATTGTGTTGTGACTTACATTGACTAGGATTGTGGTCCCTACTTGAACAGCGGTGTATACCTCTGTCAACTAGCAACCCAATTTCTCACAAGACCCTTCCCCTTTGGGTATGAGGGTGGCAGCTTCTGGGGCACTAGGCAGTGATTCAGGGAAGCCACTCTATTTTCAATGAATTAACCATCCCTCCTAATCAGTTTTATATAATTTACTTCAGAAGGCGTATTGGCAGGCGATGAAGTGGAGGTGGTGTAAAGGTATACCAATATAGTGAAGGCAATGTAGTGTGGGTGTACCAATCTCATCCTTCTTGCTCATATGACATATTGAAAAAAGGTTTAAGTGAGCTAAAATGTTACTCATCAATGAGAGATGTATTGACAAAGTCATACCAGAAAAATGCAGCATAATCTAAAGTCAATAAAACTGTAGACAAGCACTGGATAATGTTTAATTGTCTTAGTTACAGAGGGCATTTAAAGGAATGGCATGGCTTATCTTGGCAGATATGGAATAATTCTAATAGACTGATGCAGCAAATTATTAGGAGAAAGGTTTATGCATCATGGACTTGCCAAGGTCTACTTTAAAAGGGATATGTGTAACTCAAAGTCACTTCCTTTTGTCAGACAAAATGTACACTCCCTCAAATAGGCTTGTTGCATATAAATTAAGACCTGGTTCCTAGGGAACCACTTGTTGAAAGGTCTCTTTTGGCTGTCTCTGATTGGCTAGCTACCTCTGGCATTCACTTACTGTTTCTCTTTAAATTGTTCTAACCACTCCTTATTGCACACATGCTGAAGGTGTATATAATGAAGGTAGGTTTATCTCTTGAAATACCCATTTCGCACGCGCACTTGGGTGGAGGTTTTCTGTGTTTTCCCTGGAGGCCAAGATCATCGCGACTGGGGTGGGACTTTGTCCCCCAGCCTGCACTGCTGCCCAGGCCCTGACATGCTATTAAAGCGCACCAGACTTACCACCGTACAGGACGTTCACTTGGAAGGAGGTTTGCTGCATTGTTTTTCTCCCTGGGAGCCAAGATCATCACAGCTGGGGTGAGACTACGTCCCCCAGCCTGCATTGCTGTCCAGGCCCTGACACGCTATTAAAGTACACCAGACTTACCGATGTGCGGGCGCGTAAAGGACTCGCCTGGGCCAAGACCAGGCCCGTCTTAGCCTGTCATAGATGGGAAGAGGCCGGGCCTCCCCTCCTCTTTGGCTCATGGTTTGTAGATTAGGGTAAAAAGTATTTAAAAAATAGGGATTTTGCTTATCACTTGGATAGATTGCACGTGTGCATTAAGGTGAACTTTAGATGATGGTTGGGCCCAAAGTTTGGCTGTGGTTTATTTTTGGATAACAATTTGCCCAAATGGGTAAAAGGAAACAAGCCGTTGTAGGGGGTACGGTAGTCGAAGCGAGTCATTCTATGAAACCCCCTCATTTTACTATAAACAATTTTTTGGTGAGGGCAGTACATTTAGTGACAAACGAAATTAAGCTTGCTGAGCATCGTTTGTCTCCAACAACATTACCTCCCTCATCCCCCACCCGATTTTGCTTCCTCCTTCTACACCATGTTTGGATGAGGCAATGGACCCCATCCCAACTTATGAAGTCCAAGAGGCAGCTACACGGGTGGGGTGAGGGAGTCACCCGTTCATCCGCAACATGAAGCAAATAGAAATCAAGAGATTAGTAGCCCCATGTTTGGTCCCCAGTCTGCCCATGCTGCTAGCTCGTCTTGACACAGGAAGACTGGCTAAGAAAAGGAAGAGAGTTTTAAATTCGAGGAGACCACTGGCTCAGGCAGGACTAACCGTTTCAACTCAGACATTTTTTTTAACAGATGATCATTGTGATTTTTAAAATCGCATGTCTGTGATTTACTAGACACCAAGTTGGCTCCAATTTTGGCACACTTAAATATTGACGCTGTCTTAAGCCAATTATTAATCTCAAAAAGGCTAGAAGGATGTAGAGAAGTCCAGGTGGGCAATACTTTGCATCCAAATCCTACCACCCTGCCCCCCCTCGAATCATTAGAACCTGAGAATGTGGTTGGGAAGGACTTTTGTCCTGACACCGTACCAGCATTAGTAGATACTGCGCAGCAAGTGACGGATCAACTAGCACCCCAGCTCGCATTAACCCATAGGATAACTTCTAATTCTGCTTGTGATGGGCCAGCTGGGGTGGTCCAGAATATAGGTTTGCAGTCCACAAACGTAGCGAGTGTTCTACCCTCTTCTTTTCTCCCCTCCCAAAGGTCTAGTTTCATTGATGCCTACATCACATGTTTTGAATCAAAGGGTTATACATGCCGATGAACAAATTCCCCCAGTCATTATTGATAGCCCTCTGGTTATGATAATAGCGAATGTTCCTTGATTGGCATCGAGTGACCCAGAAACAATTGTTTCGCTGAAAAAAAAAGTTATGTCTTGATTGAATAATAATATAAAACACAATTGGGACTTTGCACGGGAAATAATCATAGTAAGAAGGTTGGCTTGAATAGGCCCATTGAAGAAAAGTCATGAGGGGGACACTGTGATTGTACATTTTCGAAACCCCGTGATAGCTGAGTACTTTTTACGGCAAGCACATGCCATTATGATTAACCATAAAGCCATGAAGGTTTTTATGAGAGAAAAATAGAGAGAAGGGACGTAGGTATATGCAACATGTGTTTGTATCTTTTTCGCCACTCCCACTGGAAAAATCGATTTTCGGTGTTATTGCATCTAGATACAAATGATTGACTCTTTTTAGATAAGATTGCTGACACTCCCCTTGCTCTGGATTCAAAACACACAAGCTGAGGCACAAAAAACCTCTCAACTCCCCCATCATGATTCTTTTGTAATGTTGACAGCTCAAGAAGGGGGTACAAGAATTCCCTCAGCCTCTTCATCATATTTCCCTGAAGCCTTGGAGACTAATGGAGTAGAACAAGCCATGCCATTGTTACCTTGGAAAGTTGTGGGCCTACAAAACAAGCTGGGAAATATAGATTGGCTGTCTTTCATTGAAAAGAAAAGGGGTCAGTTTGTGGTGGGACCTTATTGACTCGAATTTATTTTTAGAAGATTTGGTTACTTTAAATCAGAAGGAGCTTCTGGGTTGTCTTTTGATGTCTTCTGATTCTGCCAATATTATATCTAATTTTAGAACTTTAATGCAACGCTATTGAAAGTGGTCAAACTTTAAGTAAGGGATTGTACTGCCCAACAATGGTGATCAAAGGAGTCCGGCAGGGTTGTAATTTAGCCCCCTTTCTATTTTTATTTTATATTAATTAATTGGGTTCATTTTCAACAAAGTGCACTACAGATGTCCCAAAAATAGGTACCAGTTTTGTTGTACATGGATGAGCAGTCCTGTTGGCGGATACAGCAAACGGCCACCAGAAACTTCTTGATGGATTAAAAAGGTTTATGAATAATCTCAAACTTAATGTAAACCTGCAGAAGTTGATTGTCATGTCCTGCAGTCCACAAAGTTCTTAAAACAAAATCCTTTCCTTTAGGAGGTACGGTGATTGAAAAAGTTCCCACTTTTAATCATTTGGGATTTTTTATAAAAATAGGAAATGGGACAGGTTAGAGTCCAAAAAATGGGAGCTGTATTTGATGCGGCCTTTAGGCTTGCCTCAAGTCTGGGATATAAACGGCAGTGCAGGAGCTTCTTCAAAGTTATAACAGCAAATGTACAGCAATAGGCACTTACGATGAAGGAGTATGGGGATTTGCTGCTGTAGGGAAGCTCCCGTCTGTGGAAATCAGATTTTTGGGGAGACTGCTGCACCCATAAATAGACCGAGCTTTATCTGCATGCAGAAGTAGGAGCTGCCTATATAGAAGATCGTTTTAAGTTGGCGCCCCTATGCTTATGGTTGAGGGGTACCCCCACAAGCATACTTTTGTTGACACGTTTTGAGGGATTGTCTTAGCCAGGATAATGTAACTTTAACGCCTATATGAAGCCACATTTTACAGTCTTCGGTGTAGTTATCTATTTGACAATCCTGAGCAGATTACTCCAGATTCTAGATCAAGGCTGAAACAGAGATATTGCTCCTTTATTGAGGAATCAAGATTAATAGATATGTTGGATAAGACAACGGTTATACGCTATCTCCAAGTTAGTATCTTCAAAGGGATGGCATCATATTTGTCATGGATTATAAACCCTGAGCACAAATTTTACTTGACCAGATTGAGGTTGAATCTTGTCCATTTTTTTGGTGGACTTTCCCGCTGTTTGCACATGGCATCCTGCCCTGCCACCTTGCCCCTGTGACGGCATACGCCCAGTCCACAGTGCGCTTTATGCTTTTTTGCACTCTATATGTCACCCAGGTAGCAGTTCTTACGCCCGATTCTAAATCTGCAACAATTTAAATCACATAAAGAGGGTTTATGATATTTGCAAAATCTTCCATCTGATGAAACTTGTTTTACCACACTCATTTATATAACTGATGCTCTATCGATAAGTACATGTTATGCCTTTTAATTCTGGTTTATTCTCGTGGAAATTAAATATTCAGTTTTAGGATGAAGTGGTAAAAGTTTTAAGATTTGGTAGTGAAATGTTGTTTTTTTACTAACCAAATGAATGAAGAATTGAATGATTTGTGTAACGTTTTTATGAATGGATGAAAACAGTTAGGAAGCGGAGTGGAAATACTGATTTCCACATATTATTATGCCATAATCGACTTCCAGATCTACCAATGTTTGAAATGCTGGTGTTTGGGGGAGATTGACGAGGAAAAGTGGGAGAATCTGATGGGGCCACATATATGACACCACTATATATTCCTAATGTCCAGCCACACATCATGGCCCCAATAAGGATATTTAAATTATGTTACAAATGATAATATAGGAGATGCTAGTTGGGTTAGCATAAGAAAGGTTTGTCAGATAAAAACAAAACAAACTGCGCAAAAGGTGAGGGTGAAACCACCTTATTAACTATTAGAGGTCAAGTACTTCCCACCCAGTTTCATGCTGCTTATCAGTGATTAATCCAGTTCAGTGCAGTGATAGATAAGTGAGTGGCAAAGTACAATTTAATACTTTCTCTAACATTATTGGAAACTTACTCATATGTTACACTTTGTTAAGTAGTCATGGTGACTGAATTATTTTCATCAGTAGAACACTAAACAGACCTGAGGTGAACTGCATAACTGGTGGTACAAAATAAGACTTCCTGGGGGACTGAGTAAAGGTCTCATGAAGTGAACTGGGGTACCCAATAGGAAACACTATGAGTTCGATGAGAACAAGGTCACTCCAGGAGGAGCAATGGGCATGTCAGGCAATAGCTACTGTGGATAAAATGTTAGGGCCGTATTTATACTTTTTAGCGCACAACTGCACCAACGTAGTTGTGCGTCAAAAAATTTAACGCCGGCTAACGCCATTCCAAAGCGCCATGCGGGCGCCTTATTTATGGAATGACGTTAGCCGGCGGAGCTGCCTGGTGTGCGTCAAAAAAAATGACTTACACCAGGCAGCGCCGGCGTAGGGGAAAATGGAGCTTGGGCGTCAAAAAATGGGGCACGTCAGGCTGAGGCAAAAATTTCGGCTCAACCCGATTTGCGCCATTTTTTTTTACTCCCAACCCCCATTTAAATGACTCCTTAAATGATAAACCTGGTCAACTTGCATAAATAATTGTATCCAATTTGACAGTATTCAAAGAATAGTGCTCTGTGCTCAAGTGATGACCCACTGAGGGCAATAAGCCCATGCAGTAGTGTGTATAATACAGGGTGGCAATGAAAAAACAGGCGGAATATGCAGTATACATGTTTGTACAGTTCTAGGGTTTGAAATAATCAGGCTCCAGTACAACTGATCAATGTATTACGTTCACACGACCCAGGGTGGCTTCAGGGTCATCATGAGGACAAATGGCAAAATAAAGCAGCAAGAGCAGGAAGTAGATCATGGTCCGTGGAGAAGAGTTCCACTACCAGGCCACCAGGTGACAAGTCTTTCAAAAGGATTTAATGATCAATTCCCAAATGATTTATTAACATAGGGCTGCACGCAGGTGCCCAGGCCCACCTCTCCACCTACCTCTGTTGGCCCTTAGCCAGCTCCAGGATCTGCGTTCTTCCAGGCCCTCAATCCTCCGCTACATGCTTCTTCCTCTTCCTGCTCTCTTTCTGACCCTTTTTGCTGCTCCTGCTCTCTTTCCCGCCCTTTTCGCCGCTTCTGCTCTTTCCCAACCTTTTTACTGCTGCTCCTACCCATTTCCCATCCTTTTTCTTACTCTCCACTTCAGTCTTTTCCCTATTGTTTCGTTCTCACTTTATTCCTTCATTATTTTTTGCTTTTTTCTACCCTCTTTGGGCCCTTTTAGTTCACTTTTGCTAATGCCATTTTTGCCCTTTCCCACTCTTTTCTCCTGCCTCCTTCCATCTCCACCTTTCCTTTCTGCATTTTTCACCCGCCCCACCCACTGCCTCCTTACTGCCCCTCCCACCTGCCAGGACCTACTTAATGGTGGACACGTGTAGCGGGCGCACTGAAGGCGCACCAAAGGCAAGTCCATCTGCACCTGGACTGCATCCAGCACCAGGAAACCTGGCCCAACTACAACAACAGGTACACTTCTACTGCCCTCCGCACCCTCAACCGTGGATGCGGCCACAAACACTTCCACTGTGCCACACTCCACTGTAGGACTTTCACCTGCACCCTCTGCCACTTCACCTGCCACACCACACACGCACCCACCCCTCTCAGCAACATCCAGCTCACTTGACGTGAAATACCAGCTACCCACCACCAGCTCGCATGCACCCTACTCTGCACATGCTCACTCAGCAAATGCGCCACTGAGGTCTGGGACCTTTTCAACACTCTCACCACTAACATTGTCTTCCTAACCGAGACCTGGCTCAACTCAGTGTCAGCCCCTCAACAACTCCATAGCCATACCAGCAGGATAAAGAATCACCCACTGTAACGCCATCAACAAGCCAGGTGGAGGAATTGCCATCATTCACAAAGACGCCATCAAATGCACCACTACCAAGGACAACACCATCCTGGCAATGGACACCTCAACTTCACTATCTAAGTGGGTGAGAAATCCACTGAGACCTTGAACTACCTTCTGCAACCTAATTACCGATTTCATTGCTCCACAGGACTACATGTTCCTGGGTGACCTCAACTTCATCAACCTTCTCGACAGCCTGCACAACATTGGGCTTGCACAACTCATACACGGCCCCAGGCACATCGCAAGACACCTGCTCTTCCCCATATTCACTTTCAGCAACCACATCAAATACAGCCACACCACCAAACTCACATGGACCAACCACTCAACAGTCCACTTCATCACAACCCCTATGCCATCCGACCCGATGCAATCCAGTGCCACCCATTGCAGCTGGGACAAGGCTTCAGAGACTAAATGGACCAATGCCCTCACCCCACTCAGACACCCCAACACCATGAACCAGGATGTCAGAAGCTTCAAAACCTGGACCACAGACTGTGCCGATGTTTTCGCCCCCATCAAGATTAAGAAACACAGAAGATACACCAAGCAGGCTAGCTGGTACACCGAGGGCTTTAGGACAACCAAGCGCCACTGCAAGCACCTCCAGAGAAGTCAGTGCACCAACAAAGACCCAGCCGACAGACCCACCTGCAAATCAGCACTCCACTAATAACACCGTCAACTACGTGAGATGAAATGAAAAGCCTTGGCATCAAGCATCAAAGCTAATCCCAACGACAGTAAGGACCTTTGTTTCCTTGTCAAGGAATTCACAAACTCAGCAATTGTGACAAACAACAACTTTCCCTCTTAGGACCAAGGCGACAGCCTCACAGATTTCGTCCACAACAAAACCGCCAAAATCTACACAAACTTCAAACACCAACTAAAGCCTATAGACTTTTTCAACGTCCCTAACTCTACATCATGGCCATCCCAAAGCTAACCACCTGGAACCACCTCACCACTCAGGACACCGTCACCGTCATGAAATCCATCCACTCAGGGTCCCATCAGGTCCATGCCCCGCCATATCTTCAACCTAGAAGCATCCAGAATCAGCCTTAAACTTTACACACTACTCAACACCTCACTGGATTCTTTCACCTTCCAAAAAGACTGGATGTATGCAGAAATCAAACCCCTATTGAAGAAACCTTCAGCGGAACCCAACAAACTCAGCAACTACAGACCTATCTCCCTGCTCCCTTTCCTGGCCAAAGTCATCCAAAAAGCCATTAACCAACAACTGGCCTGGAACACAATCACGTTTTGGATGGCTTCCAATCCGGATTCTGCAGCAACCACAGCACCAAGACAGCCCTGATTGAGGCCACAGACTACATCTGGGTTCTCCTCGACAAAGGAGAGTCATCCACCCTTATCCTCCTACATCTCTCAGCAGCTTTCCACACCATCTCCCACCACATGCATATCACCAGACTTCACAACATAGGTATCCAAGGAGCCTCCCTTAGTTGGATTGCCTCCTTCCTTACCAACAGAACACAACAAATCCACCTTCCACCTTCCACTCTTCACCTCCAAACCCAAACTAATCATCTGCGGAGTCCCTGAAGGCTCATCACTCAGCCTCACCTTCTTCAGAGTCTACATGCCCCCCTTTCCAACATAGTCAGATCGCAGGGACTCAACATTATTTCCTATGCTAATGACACATAACTCAACGAAGTGTTGATCTTCAGTAGCAACTACTCCCCCTGGGACACTTCCTGGTGGCCAGAGAACTTGGGCCCACTCCAACCCCACCTGAGCATGCCAGGAATCATTGTATCATCCTGGATCATCTCAAACTAACCATGAGGTCCAAGTCAATGCAGTGTCATCCTCCTGCTTCTTCACCTTGCGCATGTTATGTAAAATTTTCAATTGACTTCCCCAAAACACGAGACGCACCTCACCCAACCCCTCATTCCAAGTCGACTGGACTATGGAAACACCCTCTATGTGGGAATCAAGGCCCACTGAGTTCAAAGCCTACAGACCATTCAGAACGCTACAGCAAGACTCATTCTGGATCTCCCTCATCACACAAACATCACCACACCAAAAAAACTCCACTTGCTCCTGGTTCAGAAGAGGTGCCAGTTCAAGCTCCTCTCCCATGCATTCAAGGCCCTGCATGACTTTGGAGTTGCCTACATCAACCAACACCTGAGCTTCCACAAACCCTCCAGATACCTCCGCTCTGCCACCTTTGCACTGGCCCATGCCCCCTGCATACAATGCAGCAGAGTAGGAGAATGCTCCTTCCTCTACCTCACAGCAGCCAAAGCCTGGAAGTGCCTCCCCTGTACCTTAGAGCCTCTCCAACTCTACAGGAGTTCAGTAGAATGCTGATAACCTGGCTGTTTGACTAAATTCCTACTAGCGTCTGGATACCTTCACGGGTGACAAGTTGTCCTCTATAAGTCAACTGATTGATTGAGCAGGGTGAGCCAGATGACTGTAAGTGTTGGTGTCCAAGCATCCATCTGGAAAGATCTTCCTGGACTGATCCTTCCAGATGGATGGTTTGACTGAAGCGGGCAAGAACTGTTTAAATGTTTAATAAAAATATCCTGAAGGGAAGGAGAATGCATAGCAGATCCCACATCTGGTGCCCTCTAGTGGGGAACATGGGTCAAGACTGATTTGCATATGGCTGGGTCCTAACTGGGATGGTGTGGTGGGCAAAAAAATGATGGATTAAACCCAGATCTTTGTGACTGATGGGGGGGGAATGCTTGCATTGTTCATCATTCCATCCATCATTTGTTCTTTTTTGTCTAGTGATATTAGTCATGATAGTTGCCTTATCATTGGGACAGCTTTGCTGTAAAATCTATAAATTATCCTAACCGCACAAGTGGAAACCCTTCAGAAAAAGTACAGGGCCTGGGGATTAATGATCCACCTGCCCCCCCTCCCCACTTCTAGCTGACCTGACTCTCACATTCCTCTTTCACAAAGTGATCTATCAGAACTCAGATTTCTATTCCTCATTCTCGAACACTGATAAAGATATAATTAAGATGGTCAATTGGTTCAAGCATCCAATACCTCTTGGCAAAGCCCAAGTTATCTTGAATGTGTCTAATGATTGGTGCTTCTTGATTAATTTATTCAAACCCTTTTATATGATATTGGGTTACACCAGTGGTTCCCAACCTGTGGTACGGGGACCCCTGGGGGTCCGCGAAACCTCCTCAGGGGGTCCGCGAATGCTTAGAAAATTAAACAATCTTAACCGATTTGGGGCCATATTTATACTTTTTGACGCACAACTGCGCCAACGCAGTTGTGCGTCAAAAATTTTAACGCCATTCCAAAGCGCCATGCGGGCGCCTTATTTATGGAATGACGTTAGCAGCTGACTGGTGTACGTCAAAAAAAATGACCCACACCAGGCAGCGCCGGCGTAGGGGAAAATGGAGCTTGGGCGTCAAAAAATGGGGCAAGTCAGGTCTGAGGCAAAATATTGGCCTCAACCCGATTTGCGCCATTTTTTTTGACTCCCAACCCCCATTGAAATGACTCCTGTCTTAGCACAGACAGGAGTCATGCCCCTTGCCCAATGGCCATGCCCAGGGGACTTGTGTCCCCTGGGCATGGCCATTGGGCATAGTGGCATGTAGGGGGGCACAAATCAGGCCCCCCTATGCCACAAAAAAATAAATAAATAAATACTTACCTGAACTTACCTTAAGTTCCCTGGGATGGGTCCCTCCATCTTTGGGCGTCCTCCTGGGGTGGGCAAGGGTGGCAGGGGGTGTCCCTGGGGGCACGGGAGGGCACCTCTGGGCTCTTTCCGAGCCCACAGGTCTCTTAACGCCTGCCCTGACCAGGTGTTAAAAAATTAGGCTAAAGCGGCTGGACGTCATTTTTTTTGACCCGCCCACTCCCGTGCGTCATTTTTGCACGGGAGTTTAAATAAGGCGCACATGCCTTGGAGTCATTTTTTAGACGGGAACGCCTACCTTGCATATCATTAACGCAAGGTAGGTGTCCACGCTAAAAAAAGACGCAAACTCCAAGATCTTTGGCGCTAGACGGGTCTAACGCCAAAGTATAAATATGGAGTTAGCTTTGCGTCGGATTTGCGTAAAAAAAAACGACGCAATTCCGGCGCAAACAGAGTATAAATATGCCCCTAGGTCCCTAGCTTTAAGTAATGACTCAGTGGGGCGGTCCCTGGATTCCAATAATGATTCAGTGGGGGTCCCCGGGTTCCAGTAATGATAAAGTGGGTGTCCACAGAAGTCAAAAGGTTGGGAATCACTGGGTTACACCATTCAAATGTGGTATGTCTTGTCTGCTACACATCAGCATTGAAAGTGTAGTACTCTATATTTTACATAATACAGTGTTAATGAATGAAGTTATGTAATGCTACCCAGCAAGATGAGTCATCTCAATGAACTTATTCTTGAGCTAAGGAGCTACTTCATACGATATTCATAATAGGAGAATGTCGTTACTTTTTTCTGAAAGAGAGGAGGAGCATACCCTCGAAGAATCTTCATGGCAGAGGTTTCAGTAGGGAGTGTATTAAGAGAATGGTCTATTGATTTTGTGATTTTGGTTGAATGAGCAAAGGTAATGCTTCAGTGGACCAGTTTTACAAACAGTATTACAGTATTTATACATTTCTCATGTGATGCTTGATAACATTTGAAGATGCGCTCATCATGTTTGCAAATCTGTTTTATATATGAGTTAGTAATTGATTCTCAATATTATATTCACATTTTCCAAGAAGATGGAAAGGTTCAGTCACTTCTGAATCTTCAGCTGTTGAGTGAAATCACGTGGGGACCAGCTCAAAACATACCTCAGAAGACATTCTCAAATCTGTCTTCAACCTGTTGAGTATAATGTTGTAAAATATAAAAGTAAAATGTTTTTAGGAGCAAACCTTGTCAGCTATTTGAACTGTGACTTTTTTTTAAGCGACCAATGAGTGCTGTTGTGAAATAATCTATCTGTGATGGGTGGACTATCTCTGCCTTTCGCTACCTGCCTTACTACACATTTGATATTAGGAATCATCTACTGAAAATGCAGGTGAAGCTGTATTGGCGATTGAACACTACTGCATGAGAAGAAATGAAAGCGATCGTACATTTCCCTAATTTCTATGTCATATTTGGCACTTGAATTGTTAGTTTTATGGCATCCATGTGAACACCCTTTTCATCTTAGCTTACACGCACTGACTATATTTACACCGAGAAGAAGGTATGGTGAACATGCTACATCTACTCATTTCTCAGTGGCACATGAGCTATGAAAGGGAGCAGAATAGTCAAGTGGCTCAAGCCTCGTATGGTCTTCACACCTTTGCAATTCGTCTTTTTCCACAAATTTTCCTTGTAATGCCTTACCGCGCGAGCCCTTCAGTTTGATCTAATTTCCGGGTTGGTGCTTGTCACTCACATCCTTCTGCCATATCTGTTCTTAAAAATAAATTAGGCCCGACAGTTCCTCCTTTAGGGCAGAGGAGTGTCACCCCCAGGTTTAAAACGGCCCCCAGGGATGAAAAATGTAATGTTAATACATTTATTACCATTTTATTTTCCATCCTCCGGTCCTGAACCAAGTTTCAGGATGGGGTGGGGTGGGGCCACTGCTGCTGAGTGGCAGCAGTGAGCTCTACACAGTTTAAAGTGTGCACGTCTTTTTGGCCAACTGCCTTTCAACTGCCAGCCAGACATGTGCACTTTAAACTTCTCTATCCTACCTGTGTTAAGACAGCTAGCTTACAGAAAGAACAGGCCTCCAGTGCTCTTGTGAGTGATGAGACCGGTTGCTCCCTCCAATCCTGATGCTTCCTCCATGCTGGCTCGCAGCATGAAAGCAGCCCCAGGATTGCTTAAGGGAATTTTCTGGAGCCTGAGAGGGGACTGGAGCAAGGAGGACATCAGATATCGTGCAGCAAGCAAAATACGTGTTTTTATTCTTTTTATTTACATACACCACTCACTTTGCATGGAAGCACGCACACACCAACACCACATTTGCCCGCCCCCCCCACTCTGCCTCCACGCGAGCCGCCCTAGTGTTTCTGTGTTAGCACTTCTTTTATTTTCATGATGTGCATACAACATAAATAATTCATCTGTTTCTCTATATGTAACACGTTAACTGGAAAAGGAGAAAGACTGAAACAAAGGCTTGGAGAGAGGAAAGAAAGCTGAGTTACATTACTAAGCGAGAATGTTTTATTTTACATTGGCAATAAACCTCCTGGGCAATTATGAAATCATAAACACTACTTGCTCCCGAGCCCAATTCTGACCCCCTCCTCTTTTATTAGTGTTTGGACAGTTATCTGTCATTGTGAGCAGTAGAGGCTGAATAAACAAGTCTTCTGTTGATCTCCCCCCCCTCACAATCATTTGACTCCTCAAGCTAGGCATATCTGAGGAGTAACTGGAAGATTGTATCACAGAATGTAGCATTTATTAATTGGAGCGCTGTGTGAAATAGTGCAGCTCCCTGTTGTCCCAAAGATAGAAAATAGCACAGTACCAAACAAGAGTCCCTGTCAAATTGCAGCTCTCTGTTGTAGCAAAGAAAGGAAATAGCACAGCACCAAATAAGAGTCCCTGGCCTATATCGGGGGCTGGCATTGCCTGTTTTTTTATTCTGTCCTGGGTGGACCACACCTCGAGCAGTGATGGCTGGAGCAAGGACGAGGGACGTAGAGGTAGTAAGTATTTCTTAATTATGCTTCTTATACCACTCCCCTTTAGAACTCCCCCAACACATACTTTGCTCAACCCACTGAAAGCCCTGTAAACAGGGAAACATCTCTCAAAACATTTGCCAAAAAAACTGGACGGAGTAAACTATTTACACATTGACCTGGGAAACCTATGAACTCTGAGTTACATCAATGTCTGAATGGCAATTGTGCAGTTTTTCCTGCAACATATTTTTCACAACGTTTACCAACTCGACAACTAAAACAGTGTCCACTCCAAAAACAAAAAGAGAAATGATATCAACAGCTCTCATTGTGATGGGATAAAAAGTACCTCTGTGTGATACAGCTCGGATTATTTCATTTCAGGAGCTATTTATCTTCTCATTATTACTGCATCTGTTTTTAGTGGGAAACAGAGATAGTTGTCTGACTGCTGCTGCGGATTGTCCTCCAAAAATGTTTCCGTTTTAGGCTTTGCTTGCACAGTGCGCTTACTTACCTTTACTTACCACTGATTGGCTCCCACATCACTCTTTTCCTTGCTTCTTATTGGTCAGTGGCTCCTCCTGTCCTCCGGCTTCCTCCTGGGCTTCGGAGTCCTCATCCTGCAAAGGAGCATGGACCAAGTACTACTTCTGGTGGCCAGTGTCCTTCAACTAGCAAGCAGGGTCCTGCAGATTCTTTTTTTTTAATTACCAGCGTGCAGTGTCAGAGTTCATTCTTTAACTACAGGAATATTTCCTGAAAATCTTTAAAAGGCATACATACACCCATGGTTAAATAAAACAAACCTGGACCCAATTGACACCAACAACTACAGACCAATTACAAATGAACCTTTTCCTGGGCAAACTAACAGAACGAGCAGCTTTCAGCCAGATGTCACAATTAATTGAAGATAGCTCCATACCTTCAGATTACCAAACTGGATTCCGCCCAGGAGCAGGCATTGAATCTGCCCTCATCACCATCTGGGATGATGTTGAAAACGCAATAGACCACAATGGAGTTGTTGCACTACTTCTCCTGGACCTCTCAGCTGCCTTTGACACAGTTGACCATGACACCCTAATACAAAGACTCTACGAAGCTGACAAAGAGAGGACTGCTCTTGACTGGATCACATCCTAACTTCAAAATAGAACAAATGTCATCCATTCTCCCCTTTCTCATCCAAAACCTACTTCACAAAAGAGGGGTCCGTCAAGGCTCAATCATCTCACTCATGCTTTTCAACCTCTACATGATGTCATTACCAGCAATGATCAATGCATTTCAACTCACATGCCACAACTATGCAGATGACATACAAATACTCCTTAAACTGGAATGCCCCAAAGACATTGGAAACTCACAAAGCTTCAGTTGCCTCAGAGCCGTTGATCCATGGACCACTGCCTACTCTTCAAAAATGAAACTGAAACGTTTAATTTTCTTTCTTTTTATAAGAAGCCTGTTTTCCTTTAAGGAAAACGGGCTGTGTTTAAAAAAAAGATTGCTTTATTTAAAAGCAATCACAGACATGATGGTCTGCTGACACCAGCAGGCCACCATCCCTGTGATTTTTGCGATTCCCGGTGGGTCGCACATTGCAGCCTGCCTCATTAATACTAATGAGGCAGGTATATTTGCGACACACCGGGAATCGCAAAAGAAACTCAATGGAGTTTCTTATATTTGGAATTGCGATTCCCTAATTACAATTCACACGGAATCACAATTAGGAAATCACAAATCCAACTATTTGTACATGTGGCCCTTAGAAACCTTGGAATTACCATGTACTCCAAGTTAACAATGAGTGCTAAAGTAGACAAATTAGCAAGATCAAGGTTCATCACCAAGAAAACTCTGCAACGCATCTTCCCCCACCTCGGATGTCCACTCAAGGTGAAGGCTACTATCTATCTTATGCTATCTAACCTGGATTACGCTAATGGCCTCTACCATGGATCATCTCTACCTAGTATGAAAAAACATGAACACATTCAGAGCTTGGCTGCCAGACTACTAAAGCCACAAGCCCACATCTCTTCTGTCTTGAGGGCCCTACATTGGTTACCAGTTGCCAGAAGATCCACCTTCTAGCTGCTTTATATGACCCGCAAAGCAATATACGGAACAAGGCTGCTTTTCATCTGGAAAAAAATCACTAAATACATTCAACAAGGAAACCTCCGCTCAAGATTGGCACCCCCGTCAAACCACCACCATACAAGAAAAATACAATAGGTCTTATATCTTTTCTCTGTTCTAGTGGCCAAACTATGGGAATCTATCTATCTATCTATCTATCTATTATATATATATGTGTGTGTATTATTCTATGCTTAACATGTTCATAGGTCATTGCATAGTTTCTATATAAGTTGTCTGATTAGATGCTTATGAGTGCCTGTTTTTATTTGATCTATCACAATAGGTGAATATTATCTTAGCTATTTATCTACAAGCATTTCACTATTGAAATATTGAGGAAAGATAAAATAATGTTATAAGAGTACACAAATAAATTAACTTCAAATACTGCTATTCTTGAAAGTCTGTGTTTATACCATACAACTTAAATCTCAATATATTATATTCCTTACACATATATTCCCTTACTATGTTATCGTGTATCTATATATTTATTACTTTTGTCATACTGTACAAGAGGGAAACAAATTACTCTTGAAAGGTTTACTCTGTCTCACCATCACCCTATACCTCTATCAATCTATCCTCTATCGCCACTCTATGACTCATCCCAAGCCCATTCTACTACTATGGTCTCCAAAATAGCTCTTTTTAGACTCCTCTACCCGTCCTGGCTCTCCCAAAAATGTAGTTTATTATTATGATCTCCCAAACAATCCTTCTAAATTCTCCCTCATTTATCTCTTCTTTGGCTCGTCCCAAAACCCCATTTTACTACTATGATCTCTCTAATCCCATTCTACAGACTCTTCTCTCCTCCATCTCTCTTGTACTTATCCCAAACCTCAACTTACTACTATGATGTCCCGATTAACACGTCTGGATTCTTCACTCCTCTATCCCTCCATTATTTTACACAATCCAACTAACAGATGCACATGTCCTCTGCTCAAATTAACACACATCTCCCTATACTAATACTGTACTCGTTATTTTCGTATACTAATCTGTTGCGCAGGCTCTTATTATTCTAATGAGACTACTGGATTTTGAACGGTAGAATCACCCGCGGTGAGGGTGACTAAGTCGGACCTACGGCAGGTGACACCTGTCGCTCGAGTCCGGGTTTTGCTCCGGCCAAATAGCAGTACCTCATCCCCACCCAAGGGCAGGGATGACTGGGCAGCCGAGCGCATGACGTAATTGGTTTCTCAGGGAAGCCGTGGTCACTCAGGTCTCATCTGTTTCTCTCAGTTACATTTAGTTTCACATATACAATGACAACCAGAGGCAGTATATGTTTCAATAACGAGTTAATAAAACAACTTCAACTTAGATAGCAAAGCATGAGATGCAAGAACCAGGATGACACAGCATGACAGTATTAAAATGGTGACAAGAAAAGTGAAGCATAAAAATAATGCTATCATATTGTCACTACAGTTGATAGACTAATTCCTACCTAGACTATGATAGAGCTCTAATTCTGCCCTTCAGGTTCCTCTGGGAAGACATCATCCCCCATACCTGAGCAAAGGCCTTCAGCCTGTGTTATCATCTGTAGCAAAGCATTCGGCAATCAGCATACAGTTGTGGTTCTCTGGCTGGAATCTCCCTCTAATGTGTAAGGGACAGGGAAGTGTTTTATAATAAAACAACTGATCTTCTGAAAAAATGTCCCTACGTAAGGATGTGTGTTTTCTACAAATGTCAGAGACTAAGCATATACCACGTTCACCGGCAATATACCATGCTGTAGCCTTGGAAGACCTAGTGTGTTAACATAACGTGCAAGGAGCTACAGCTAAAATGGCTACACAACAAATCCACCACTAATCCTTTTGGGTTCTGGAGTAGCATGCTACTCGCTACAAAGCACTTTAATGCCTTGTCAGGGGTAGTAAATGCCATATAAATACAATTACAATTATAATATGAACATCATTACAATGTTTTGGTGACAACCAGAGGCCAGCAGCTCTGATGTACAGGATCCTGATGTTGGAAATAAACAAGCCCAATAAAGTATACTTGCTCTGAAAGACAGCACTTTCACTTTGTCTCAATTGTAAACATAATGAACTACCGAATTATATAGTGAGTCATCGGCTTGACTTTCATATTCCCTGCAGTGCGCAAAGACTATTAAAATTGGTAAAAGCCTTTGCTTGCCTCACACCAGGATTTGACTGTTTTTGGCACGCTTCTACACCAAAGCATGAGCCTGTCAACCAGCTCGTGTGTGGCTCACCTCATGAGCACCAGAAGCCAAAAGACCAGGGTGCAGCCCAAGTGCAGCCGACTGCCATCTTTGACATTAGACCACAATGTGCGCAGCTTTACTCAATCACCTAAGCATGGGTGAATGATTCATTGGACCATATTCCTTGATACTTTCATTTTTCGTTGAGGAATTCCCATCTGCAGCACTGTGTCACCTCCCCAAATGAAAGCATGATTAGAAGCTGCATTATCATTGGCTGATCAGAGAGTCCACATGTTATTGGCTGAGCACAACAGTGGGGTACCATAATGTTTTCAGAGGGACTTTGGAATACCCAGTATAGTGTTAAAAATAACAATTCCATCTACAAAACATAGTATTGTTAGAGCTACAGACTTGCTATCACTACACGCTATATTTAGAAAATTATGAAGAATACATTTTAGTTGCAGTTCAGACAAAAACCTCCGCTGTACCATTTTACAAACTTGTAGAATTTTCTAGACATATTTTTACAATCGTTTGTAATTACAGCAATGCTTGTAAGAACAAGTCCACGGATACTGCACAGACTGTTATAGTGCCACAAAACTTTGTACCTTAAACTGGTAGACCAGCGGTTGAGTAAGGGGAATGAACTGAGTTGTTTGAAAATTATTTGAAAGCATTTAATGGTATTGATTTCTTATCTGGCAGAAAGAAGGCCATTTCACTTAGCACTATTGGGAGATAGGATCAACACATCTTTGAGTGCCTGCCTATAACAGTAAATGTTGAATGAGTAGCTATGTCTGAAATGTATAAGGAAACTAAAATGAGATTAGAAACAAGAGCATCAAAATCAGTCAAATGTTGAATGACCTGGCACAATTTCAACACTTGTCACAAAGACAGAGAAAAATATGGGTGCGTTTGTGGTAAGACTAAGAGAACATTCAATAAAGTGTCCGTTTGGCCCCATGGCTGATGAGCAGATTAAGGATCAGCTAATTGTCCAAAGTGCCAGCAAAAAGGTTCAAGAAGATCTTTGGGCAGCACGCAATCCCAATTTTAAGGAACCTATAACAATTGCCATAATCACTCAAGATTCTGAAACATGTATGCGGGAAAAGCAAGGGATGGAAGCCATAATATCCAGAAAGGGCAGTCTAGGAAGAAGTTCTATTGAAGAGAATATAGTCTAGAAGATAGCACTTCTTTAGAGCAGAAGGTTACACATGGAAGGGAGAGGAAGAGCACACTTGAACGTAATCCCACAAAGTGGAACAAAAATAGTTGTCATGGTTATGGCAGCTTTTATCATGGACCTGAATCAAGGAATTGTTTCACAATTGGCAACAAGTGCAAGAATTGCAGGAGAAAACAACACTTTGCCTGCATCTTTCGTAAGGGCCTCAAAGGAAATGTTGCTGTGGCCGAAGGAGATGAAGCGACACACTCACAAAAAGTCTTCAGTATTGAAAGCACAGAGGACAACTGGGGGAAGAGGAACAGGCCTAAGGTGCTGTTCATGATCTAAGCATATGAAGTGGCCCTCATGGTAGATTCTGATTCACTGTACACTATTGCTCCTAGACATATAGTGGAGGTTACTTGGCCTGATGTTATATTATATTGAATCCCAAGGAAATTAACCCTGAAGGGTACCGAGGCAGCAGCATTGATGTGATAGGTTTATGAGGACAGACATCAAGTTCCTGGATCTAGTGATAAAAGGGAAGGTCTAAATGGCTAAGTCTGACCTGCCAGAATTAGGTTGGGTAGCACCAATATGACTTTCATATTATCATTGATCCAAGAAGTGATTAATCAGAGTGGTGGGTCATACAGAAACTTTGGTGGCCTAGTCTTGAAGAACAGGTTTCCAAGGAAATGATCATTGCAGAGTGTCCTTCATCACATCTGAGACCCTGGAGCCTACTGGGTGAAGGTTTGTTTAGATTTCTTTGGGCCCTTCAAGTCTCTCCTGGAACATCTACAGTATGCTGCTGTTCTGGTGGATGTTCACTGCAAATGGTTAGAGATTGTTTTCTAGCACTCCATAACCACACCTAGCACCATCAAGACTCTTAAAGACATTTTTTTGTACAGAAGAGATTTCATTATAAATTGTCACAGATAATGCCCAAGCTGATGGTCATGTTGATAGAGCAAATTGGTTAAAGGTGCAGTGGAAACGGCTTTCAGAACTGAGCTTGATGTAGAGGGTGTGTTTGCCAATGCATTGGCGGTATACACTCTAGGGCCCACCGAACCTCATACAGTGTGATTCCTTCACCCCTTGCATGTCACCTCAGGCGTCCCCCTTGGGAAGGTCCATTGGCTTCCTAGGGATCCACACGTTGGTGGATGTATTGCTGGCATTAATGATGCATGTCTTATCTCTTTTCTTTCACAGCACACTGCTGCACTACATTTCCCATGTGACCTGGTGGGCAACAATCCTGGGGAAAGTCTATAAAAGCCAGCCCCGCCTCCAGGCGCACTCTTACTACTCTTGATGATCGGCTCGTGACTGGATCCTTTGTTACCCTCTGGGTGTTCTATCCTGGCACCTCTGCTGTGCATAAACAGAACATGTCCTAGTACCGCATCGTGGAAGTGTCCACCTATTTTCCTACATCAGAGTTATTGCGCTGGGGCAACTTAAGGCTCCAACACTCACTCCCTTACGAAACACCAGACAGGTCTTCTGGGTAAGGACCTGGTCAGCCACATCTCTTTATCTCCTTTTCCTTGAGGGTATCAAACCCTGCCCGCTCTACTGGTGAAAAGGAAGTTGTTCCTGAGCTGTTGTAGCCTTTGGGTATCATTTTGTTCTTTGGTTTGTTTTTGGTGTTTTTGTTACAAGTGATCCACAGTACTGAGATCCTCATTTGCCCTATGATAAAATAGGGCATTTTGTGCATGCTATGCCAATAGTAGTAGCTCAAGTATTATTTTCAGTGTTTACTCATTGACGATCCTGAGTGAAGAAACCCTGGACGTGGATTACTATTAGGAGCGAAGAAGTACTAACAAGGGCCATCTGGTTATTTATTTAATTCCAACAAACTTAAGAACTCCCAATATAGTGTTTCTTGTGGAACTCACATTGCACTTCTTAGGAGTGAAGAAAGGTACAAATTCTGCATGATAATCACCATCTTTGGTATAAGGTGTGCTTTCATATTCTTCTTTACAGGTCTCCCTTCCTGCTGTCCCTACCCCAACACCCTTTCCCTCGGCCTGACCACTCTAATACTCTGTGCTTTAATAGCATCCAGAGTTGGAGGTGTCGGGAGGCGGACACAACATGTTAAGGAAGGACTGAAGTTGATAGAATAGTAAGCCCACAAAAATTATTCCTCTCATTTAGCATGAAGATCGTTATCATGACCTCCTTGGATGACTTATTAAAGATCGTTACTCAGATGCAGCGATCCCTAGCACAGTCTAAAAATGATACAGCTATGCTCACCGATAAAGTGTCTCACCTGCAAACAAAGGTAGGTGAAGTAGGGGGAAAAGGTGAGCCAAATCCATTCAATAGGGCTTGGGGAAAAAAAGTGCAGAAGTGAGCCACTCCTGGCCATTTTTATACCAAGGGAAATACTATACTGACTACCGGTGCTAGAACTAGAGGGATATGAGCCACCCTAAGTCAAGCATTTGATGGGGAATTAAAAAATACTGCACTTGCCTCACGAGTACTGTCAGATGCAGAGTCAAGGTATTTTGTTGCGGAAGGAGAGGTTTTACCATGTTTTTGGGCAGTGCATCATTTCAAATTCTTTCTTTGGGGCATCGCTTTTGTCTTACATATAGATCACAAACCACTGGTTTCTGCCTTTTCTATCAAAAGCGTAGAAAGAAACACATGTAGGATTTTCAGATGGTTCCTAGGATGGGAAGGATTTAGTTTCAAAATGCTATACATTACTGGTGTAAGAAACATAGCAGGAGACTGCCTTTCTAGATTGCCTCTTCCTTAAGAGGGTGGAGAGAATAATTTGGCAGAAGAATTTATAGTGGTGTCAATCACTAATGGTGTCAATGTAAAGGAATGGAAGAATAATATGGAATCAGATCAGGTATTATGGAAAGTCAAAGAGTTGGTAGAAAAAGGATGGCTGAAAAGATTTTCAGAACTAGAGGATTTGGTGAAGTATTTTTGGGAAGTTCATAATGAACTAAGCACTAATGATGGAAATGCATAGAGGGGATATGCTTATTTTACCCAGAGGTTGTTTGAGAAACTTATAAATCTAGTGCATGAAGACCACCTTAGTTGGAGTTTGATTAAGAACAAGGCGAAATACAATTTTTAGTGACTTTGCATGAATTCCATGATTGGAAACAACTTATGAGTATGTATAAGCTGTTCATAAAGTGGCAAAGGTAAACAATCCTATATCTGAAGTCGAAGTACCATCTACTCCTTGGAATGAAATTGCCTTAAGCATTGTTGGACCACTGAACTGTGTAACTATAGGGGGAAGGCTTATTTTGAGCTTAACTACTGATTATCATCCAAGTGGGTTGTAATCAAGATAGTAGGCAACACAAACACTAGTGCAATTATCAATGAAGTGTTCCATATTGAGGGCATGCTTCAACTAGTATAACAGATAATGGTGTGCAGTTCACGTCCATAGAAATAAAGGACTACTTGAGCAGTCTATCTATAAAGCATTTGAAAACTGCTCTATACTGCCCTAGAACAAATTGTTGAGTTGAGCGCATGAATAGAATGATCAAGGAATGTATTCAACTCAATGTGGCCGATAGTACTGTATCTAAAAGAACCTTTAGATGAGATGATATGATCATATCTTGTTGCACCTCACTCAGTCATTGGGGTTTCCCCATTTTTATCTTTAAACAGAAGAAATCCAGGAACTAACTGAGCCACACAGTGGCTAACTGGAAGTAAATCAACTATTGTTAATAGAGAGAGTATTATGGATAAAGTACATACTTACCAACATAAGTACATAGATAAATATAATGAGAGACTGTGCATAGGTAAAGCAATTTGAAAAGTAGTAAATGTAGTAGGAGTCAAGTTGCCCAAATCTGTCTAAGCAGATTCTTTAAAGTTGTCTTCTCCTATGGAATTTTGTAAGATTATGAAAATTTTGTTTTGCTAGACAATGGTTAAATTTGGAGTATGGACAACATTGTAAAAGAAACGTATATTGAAAGAGAAAATGTGATCACAGAGGAAATGAATGACAAACCAGTCTGCAATAACTCTGTCTTACGTAAATATTGCAAAATTCTTGTATGGCACAAAGATTATATGATTGCTTAGATTGACATATTCTGATTCCTTACTAGACTATTCAATTTCCATAGGCATAGAGTTATTACTGCCATTGTTCTTATAATGAGTAACATTTCTTCTTTATGGGAAGGAGATGTGTTGGATCTTATTTCCTTCTTTAATTATTGTTCTCTATTTTAGTATATTACTGTACATATATAAATATATGTGTGTGTGTATGTATGTATACATAGTCATAGTGGCACATCATGTCTTTCCCCCTATTTTCCTAGCCCTTTCTGTCACCCTTTGGAATGCTTGAGAACGGGTTAACACGAGGCTGGCCTCACACTTGACGTACTTCTCTTCTTGAAAACGGAAATCACCAAACTGGAGTACAGCCAAACTCTAAATCAGCCTACACCCTCTCCCACATTTGTCTTGAAGAAGGATGGTTTGCTCCAACCACAAATCTCATGTGACAATTACCATAAGTTCAGGAGACTTTCATCAAATGCTATCACATATACTCTCCCGACCATCAACTTGCCCATAGAGTATCCCACAGCAGACATTTTTAAGTGTGCTGAATAATACATCTCAAAGAAGGAATTCATCCATCAAGGCATTCTAGAAGCCCTGGTTCACTGATAACCTCACGAGATCTGAAAAAACTAGGATTAAACTTTGAAGTAGAGGAAAACAAAATCTGCTTAGACTGAACTATATGTCACATTCATTACAGTAGCTACAGAAATGTTATACTCAGTAAAGCAAAACCATTGACAAACTGATATTGTGGCTGTAAACTTCTATTGTTCTGAACCCCTCCAAATTATCAACATCCTTTAGCGAAAAAGCCTCTGTAACTTCTCGGAAAAGGTATAATGAGCTAATGTCTTACTTCAAAGTCAACGTTTATGACATAAATTCCCAAACTGCAAAAGGTCTACAGTCATATGCTTATGTCATGAGATCATGAGAGATCTTGGTACCCGGGTAACTTCCTCTAAATCTACCCTTGTTTCTCAAAAATGGGAATGGTCAAGATTGCTATCAACCAAGAGACGCGTCCAACTCAGAGCCAGAAATAACCAAAAATTCTAAATTATATAAATAACTCTTTCAACAGTGATGTGTGTAAAACCAGA
Source organism: Pleurodeles waltl (assembly GCF_031143425.1). Lineage (NCBI taxonomy): Eukaryota > Metazoa > Chordata > Amphibia > Caudata > Salamandridae > Pleurodeles > Pleurodeles waltl. The sequence continues at coordinate 828,674,841 of NC_090443.1, read as the reverse complement.
GTGAATAAACTGGGATGACCTTCCTTTGTACCTGCGATATAAAAATGAATTAACGCCTCAATTTAAGATGTGGTGGTTTCCAAAAAAAGCTGAAACACTCAATCGTGCAGAAACCCAGAAGAGACTATGAAGACCCACCCACATATTGATCTATTTCAGAACTCCACAGCTTTGACAAGAGGAGAAAAACATATTCTCTTCCCAGTGATCTGTCCTTCTGTAATCAGACTGCCTTCATGGCAATAAGTCAGGATACGCCCATGCTACAGCAATAAAAATATTATCATTAACTTCTGGGAGGAAGCCAGGACCTGATGTGTGCATTCTTCTCTTCCACCTCCAAGAGATGATGGTTATAGAGGGAGTTGCAGTGAAGTGATTTATAATATTTTAAACACACTACTTAGTGAAACTCAAAACTCCTCTTATCTGCCACCAACACCTTGTTTCGAGGGCCACAAGTCTTGTCATTTTCATCACATTATTAGAGACACACCTTGCCTTGCTGACGCCCTTTCTTTACAGGCAGTGGCTTTGTTACCAAATGAATGCATATGATATGCGTTTTAACATCAGACTGCTGGAGATACATTGAGGGGTCTGCCAAATTATAGACTGTTTTGTGAAAATCTGTTCTTGGCTGATGTTACATTGTCAGTCCCTCAACCCTGAACAAATTGAGGTTTTATGCCTTCCCCCGTGGACTCTTCACCCCCCGTGTTGTGATGACCACTCTCATTGCTGATGCCCCTCAGGATTGTGCATGTTTTCTGGCTGCATGTGATGCCACTTCAATATAAGTGAGATTTAATTTTAATTCCACCAGAGGCTTTTGTGAACCTGCGTGTAGAGGGTGCTAAGCAACTACCAACATTGTTCCTCGTGAATTGCTGTACCAACATAATAAACTTGGAACTGATCACCTTTACAAGAATAAATATCAAAATCTGGCATCCTTAAACTTCATGCACCCCTGAAGCATAAAGTTTAATTGGTATAAAGGGAGCTCTCTGCATTTCTTCCTACAACAACCAAAATATAAAAAGTTCAGAAGAACTTCAAAAACATACATGTCGCTCTAGCTACAGGCACTACTACTCATTTGTCCACAGAACTGATCCACTGCCAATATTTTGCTTCCTCCCTCTCCCTTTCCCTTTGATACTGCAATGTCACCTCACAGCAAAGCAGGTGCAATCAAAATCATTAATATGAAACATAAAAATATTTTTCTGTGAATCAAGATTATGCATTGTTGTCTGTATAGGGTATATTTTCTGAACATTTCTGTTGAAATGTCATAGCAACTGAAAGTGTGAGTTGCCACAATCCTGATAATCTAGACAATGTGCCCCCCATCTAAAAATCTTCAGATCTAGGTGTGTTTTGATTTTTTTCATATAATGGAGCATTTTTAATAAACGTGGGTGAGAGGAACGTAAACTGATATTTCTGAAATATAGCAGTGATTCAAAGACAAACAATCCAGTTGAAATGGGAAAGAATGCAATTGTATTACAAGTGATACCAATACTAACCACATATTGCGATAGCTGGGTGTTGAACAATATAAAATGGAATACTTATGCTCCATAAGCGATGCTTACCCACCATTTACCCCAACAAACTGAAGGTTCTTCTTAGCTCCATTACCTCTCGCATGGGAACCGTGGCCTTTCTTTTTCATAATAGATTTAAGACTGGTGGTTGGAGATGTTTCTGGTAAAATATAAAACCATTGATCAAAATAATAGTTCTTATTTCCATCAGCTGTGTAAAATATATCCTTTATTAGATTTCCCACAGACCCGCAATCGAGAGCTCGTTTGGCACAACATTGTTACATTATGTAAACCAAGTACATGATTGAAGGGTACACACTTCAGTTTCATTGGTAGAGACAGAAAATACTGAGTAGATGGATACAGATCTCGTGGGAGTATAGAAACATGTAGAAAAATTATCACACTCTAATCAGCCCTTTAAGCATTTCCATATATAGGAGTTTGTTTGGGTATGAAAAGTTTTCAATGTTACCGTAATTCGTTTTTGCCTTTAATTGTATGCCTGTCCCTGGTGGAAATTGGACTAAACAAAGTAGAAATTATTTCCTTTGGATCCAGTTGTGGCAGGTGACTTTTTGGGCACTGTATTATGTGTGTCCAGTGGAAAAAAAAGGTTTTATTGGTTACAATAAATAACAAATTAAAGCAATAGCCATATTCTGACACGAATGACAAGTCCAAAATTGCAACTGGAATTGACTAAATGGATTCTTATTAGCAATTGCAAACTAGATACAAGCCAGAAAGTTGACCCAGCAAAAGCCATTTGTAATTTGCCAAGTGATATTCACACTAGAGGTGAGCTACGTGACCCCATTCTGAAAGATGATTTCCCAGTTCATAGGAGAGGAACACCAACAGGAAGGCAGAAAAGGCTTGCAAATAGGGAGCACTGTGAATTGTTCAAAGTTGTGAAACTTCAGGGGCAAGGAAAATGCCCTCCGATGTGGAAAATTTAGGAACTTTTGATTGACTGGACCAATGCAGGCTGGTAAAAGACCAGGAATCTGACCAATAGACATCATTTAGAGCATGGTTTGAGGAGTGTGGTTATGAAAGCAAACGTATACCTAGTTCCAGAGTTCTGGGGTTTGGAGAGTACAATTAGAGGTGGAGTCTTCCAGCCATGGTTCTATTGTGGTGCTACAGCATTCTCGAGATCAGGCTTAAACGTCACCCTAAGATTCAAGGCTAGTAAGGGACTCAGGGCTAGCCAGGAGCCTCTCTTTTTCATATTTGCTATAAGTGCAAATAAATGCTTTACTTCTATGCTGTCTATTTTCTAATAGTAGGGATCAACTGGCCAATCCTCGTGGCATGTGGCATTTGTATACAACTGGATTTGTTGAATGTCCTTAAGCCATAAATCCATAAGCCACGTAAAAGACCCTTGGCTGTCAGGAATGCCGAATTGTAAGAAACCTGCTTCATCTTTGAAGAACAAAGAACACAATATTTTAAGAGTGATGCTTGTCTGGCTATAAAGTGGGCTGAGTGAAAAGAGAGTATGAGCCCAAAGCAAGGATTAAAAAGAAATACTGAAGGAGTTGACTATGTTAATGTCAAAGCAATTGGTATAGATAGGAAGCACACTAGTGTAGTTAATTAAAATGCCCACAGTAAAGTGCCCACATTTAATGCAAGATCCACACTTAAGCACTGTCCACTCAGAATGGCAGAGTTCCTGCTCTACTGCTCTCTCACAGTGCCAGAATGCCCACACAGGGTTAACTACGCCATGGATGCACATTTTTTAAAATGAACGAGAAACCCTGGAGTGGAGAGCAGATCTTGTAGAAGAAGTGCGGATGGAGGTGTCGTATGTGACTTTATTTAAATGTCCATCAGATTTCACTTGCTTTGAGTAAAGGAAAGGGAAGGCTGGCAAGCGAGAGAATGTCACATGACATTATTGGGTTTCAAGCCATCAGCCGCACAGCTTCTGAATAGCCTTCATCAGGCATCTAGTGCCAGCTTGACAAAGAAGCATATCAAGAGGGAAGTCTTTTATTTTCTCAGCATTATGCAAATAACAGCAGGAACAAACAAAAGTAGTGAGCTCCATATTAACCCCCGCTCTCCTTCCAAGTGATTCTACAAGGAGAGCACGACATTATCAAAAAAAAAACACAACTATAAGTGCATGATCAGTCACTTCACTAAAGAGACCTTCATACGCTCATTACCTCTGAGGCTCGCGCAGTGGATTTAGTGCACATACTTAGCAATCCCACTGTGTATCTGACTTAAAGGCATTTATGTTACAAAAGCATTTTGGCTCAGTTGGTATCAATCGACTTTGTTTTGAAAGGAAAAATCAATATGACTACAAACAATTTTCTTGTAAGCATGTTCTTCTAATCTGAAAGGTAAATTGGACACACTGGCTGTTTCCCTGTGGAGGACAATGAAGGACAGAGCTGATCATTGTATTGCTGTAAGTGTTTTTGTCCCTGCCTGAGGTTTTTGGACTCATTAAAAGATGCATCAATTATCTGTGTATTTCGAGAAAGTGGGGCAGGGTCAACAACTGCCACAACTCTTCGGCATCTTCTAAAAAATAAATCTCCGACCTGGATGAGAAGAGAACCAATCAATGGACGAAGATGCAGTCAAACCCAAGCAGCAGAGAACCCCAACATTCAGAAGGCAGCGAACCACAATATCAAATGCGGTATGTAAGCAAACTCCATGGTACAAAATGCTTAGAGGGCTAATATGACATGCTGTTCCTTCCAAGTGGACACATTTGGAAATTTAAAATTCTGGGAAATCATGGCGTTAGCTCAGGAGAAGAGAAACAGTTCCATGCTGATACTCAGATACCTGATGAGCAAGTGGTAGTCGGGCTTTAAACAAGGATGGGTATGAGATGAACAACCAAGAAAGCACTATAGGGGGGCAATGCTGTCCCCACCGAGAAAGCTGATGTATGCAAGGAGAGGCTGTCTACAGCGAGAAGATCCAAAACACCTTTGAAGGTGTGAAAACAATAGTAGCACCAATTGTAGGAATGTATTTAATAAAGAAGAACAGCAATCTTATTAAGACAGTTTCATGTTTCTGATTTCTAAGTTTAAAAAGACAATCAGGTTTGGGACAGTGAGGAGCACCTAAAGGACGGTGTGCTTGTTTAGAATTTTTTGATAATTTGCAATCACGCTCTCTTTGTTCATATGTGGGCCTTTCTCACTATCTATATGACTTTCCAAAAATGAATATTTGCAATTACACGATTTCTAGCCTATAAAGTATTCCGTTACGTAAATAGTATACTACATATTGACTATACTGGTGGGGAAGAGTTCTCTTTTAGGACAAGTTGAACTCTTAAAAAAACAATGGACAGTAAGGCTTTTAAAATAATTGAGCAGGCACGGCCGCTCATCACACTCACTGACTCGGCACTACACTTTGGAATAAAAAGAACGATTAGCATTCATTAATATACCACGATTAGGTGTGTGGACTTCAGTAAGGCAAGGTATTGGACTCTCTACCATTCTAAGGGCATCTTCTAAAGAGGTACACAAGGCCAACAATGACGACAGCTTCCCAGCAGACACAAACACACTTCCTTGAGACATGCACGATGTTGAGGCATGCACACAACATCAACTCCTTAGAGTTGTATGCTACACTCAAGGGAGAACTAAGACATTCAGAGATAAAAGGACATGTTTGCACATGGCACACTTGGTCATTTTTAAGAGAATTCCTCTTTAATGCCTGAATTTCAATTATTTGAACATATTTTTCTGGTTATCTCTAAACTGCAGACACAACATTAAGACACATAATCTGCCAGTTTAGACTCCAGTCCTCTTTTGGACACAGTCACGCTTCACATAACAATCAGAGCGCAGCAGACACATAAAACTCTGCCTGCTCGTCTCGGCCAAGCTCAACTATTGCACGAATGCTGTGCCTGAAACTTTACTTGCTGCAGAGATGAAGAATTAACGATTTTGCAAGGAGTGTGTTTTTCTTCCAAGATGTCATTAGCATTTACTGATAAATCCTCCATCGTTTAGCACACCAATTAAAGTTTTTCTTTTTACAAAGTGCATACAAACATAAGCCACTTTTTCTTTTTTTTGTTAAAAAAAGTTGACTTAGGTCAGTTTCTAGAAGCTTCTGAGAAGTATGATGTGTACCCTTAGGAATTAGGTCTTCCACCTGATCTTGGTTATGCACTGGCCTTTGACCTCAAGGATAACACGAAAGCCCATAGAATTAGAAAGAAGGTATGTGCTTACTCGGTGATGGCGAAAACCCTTAGAATTAGAAAGAAGGTGTCCTTTTGCCCAGTGAGGTAAGAGCTCTCCGGAGACCAGCCCCGAACAACATTCATCTCTTGACTATCAAATGCCACATGCTACAAATGGTATCAATCAAAAACTGCAAACTTCACTCATCTAGAAGTGGAGATGACCTTACATTGATGATAACCACTTAAAAACCTGCGCAGAGACAAACATTTGCTAATATGTGCTTGACCACCTGAACCATAGTTCTCTGCTTATTCAGAAAAAACTGAAAGTTGTGCTTTCGTGTGGTGTATTTGCAAAATGGTACCCTGTCTATAAATTCCACGATGATAGTGTTTCAGTAGCTAAATATCACCCATGTACTACACGGAAGTGTCATTTTATCATTTTTCAAGGGAATGCTTTTCTTTCAGACCTTTTCAAAGAGCGGTACTTCAGGCTCTGGTCATCTTTCCAGTAGGTCTTCAGTAAATGTCAAAGTCTAACAAGTGCAAATTTGCTAAACAATTCATTAGAAGTCACAAAAGCTCTGTTCACAGTAGTGGGTAATCAATTACAGCTATGCTGAATGAACGAACCCATAGAGCGATGCACATACGAGCCAACAAAGTTCACTATATCAGAACGTGGTGACGTAATACAGATACACTGATCAAGTTAATTGACCAACTACTAAATTGATTGTAAAATCAAATGTACACACTTTATATGGTTAGTCCTACAGCACAATCTCAGCCGAGGATCTATTTTGATAAACAATGAGCTCTTTTGTTAGTTGTCATTATTTACCCGTCTCTTTGTATTTTGTCTTTACATTCTCCTCATCGGATGACGTTTGGGAGGTGTAGACTGATGACAACAGGTTCAGCGAATTAACCAGTTGATTCTGAATGGAGCTGATTTTTGATGCAGGCTGCCTGATGGCATTTGCCAGTTCTGGGTATCCATGCTCCAAGCATGTCCATTGTTCATGAATTAGTTCCTGGATTTTCTTCACGTATTGCCCAACAGTAGCATCTGGAGGTGACGTGTTTTGTTCTTTGGTGGCAGGCTGCTTTTTGGGGGTGTCATTTGCAGGAGCAAATTTGCTATTATCATTTGTCATAGAAAGGCCTCCTTGCAGAGGATTCTCTACTGTGGAGACAGTGGCACTGGACTGTGCAGTATAAACGTCACTTGCAAGTTCACAGTCATGAATAGACTCTTCAATCTTCAGTTCCGTATCATCTGACAGAATGGCTTCAATATGAGTCTCAGAATTGGTGCCGGTTATATTCTCATTGACAACATCTATATCTGGATCTTTGTCGCTACTGCTGAGGCTGGCCTGTGTTACACTACTCATGCCACATAATTTACAAAGGAGTTCATTTGTTGGAGAGATAATTTTATTTACATCAAATTCTCCGCACCCAATTGACTGTGTACCGGGAGTGATATTTACACTTATCTCTTTATCACACATCTGTAGATCTGCCTTGGCCTGCCAGGGTACAGTATTCACTGAAATATCACAATATTGCAATTCAGGCTGCTTTATTAACTGGGACTCTTTGGTATGTTCCTCCAGGATTGTTATTGTTCTTTCCAGATCCTGGATGTGTCTGCCTCGTGCCTCAATTTCATCATTTTGCTGCTGTAGCAGTCGCTTGGTTTCTTCTAGTGCTTCTGTCTTTTCATTGAGCTTCTCTTCCAGATTTGAGGCCTTTTGTCTTAGTGCTTTGGCTACCATATGTTGTAAACTGACATTAAGTAATGGCTGTAGGTTCACATTGTGCTTTGCCAAACTTGGTTCGATGTTTTTAATTTCACTATTGGCAGAGTTGTGGGGCTCACTTTCAGAAATGCTTAATTCTATTCCTTCACTTCTTTGATTTTCAACATTTAGTGGTTCCAGGTCTTGAACCGTGAGCATAGAAGATGTTTCAGTGACAGAATTTAGACTGTTTATTTCAGCTATATCCGTTAATGTTTCCTTGTTCAATAAGGTTGTCTTCAACTTTTGGTGGGCTTGAAGTTGGTTGGTTAGCTGCAATTTCTCCCCTGTGAGTAGTAGTATTTGCTTGTTAAGTGCAGGGATGGTTTTGACTTGCTCTTCCATCTCTCTATAGGCCTGTAGTTGATATTTTAACTGCAGCTGGTTAGCCGCTTTCATTTCTTGATAGGTCTTGAGTTGGTTGCTTAGCTCTAACTTCTCCTCTGTGAGGAGCAGTATTTGTTGGTTAAGTTCAGGGATAGTTTTAACTTGCTCTTCCAATTCTTTTATTCTCTGCAAGGCTTCATTGATTTGCTCTTTCATGTTGATCTGTTCTTTGTGCTGAGCTAATTCCCAATCACAGGACTCCACAGGCCCAAAATCATTTTCTTTGATGCTGTTTCCACCACATGGTTGGCATGTGACAGGATACTGACAAAAAGTGGAGCACAGGTTGGGCTCATCTGCATTTTTGTCATACGGAAGAGCAGCAGGCATGCTGGAAGCCCTAAAAAGATTTGGTCTCCCATTGAGTGTGATGAATCCATCATGCAAAATGATGTCTGCTTGGCTGCTTGCCTCAACAGTATTAGTTTTTCGCCTGTAATTTAGCTCCTGCAGATGTTGCAGGTTTTGTGATGACACAGTAGAAGGCAATGAGCCTTGCCCTTTCACTTCAACAGTTTCCCTCACTGATATAGAGGGGCGGCCATTGGTTGTCCCACTTTGAGAAGCAGAGGAAGTATGCACCCTTGACTCATTGTCAGGAACACTAAAATTCCGAGGTAGCGTGCTGAATTTAGATTGTTTAGATTTTCTGCTAATGTGAATCTTTTTTATGGTCTTTCCTTTTTCAATATCGTCCACATATTTCAAAAAATCGAGGTCCAAATGGAAGCCATATGGGGTTTCCACGGAGTATGGAAGTTTCTTTTCGTTTCCTCCAGCTGTTTTATATAGTTGGTTCGTCTCTGAAATGCAGAAAAACTCAATTAGTGGTTAAATCACACAACAGTATTCTTCCATAAATTACTAGGTCTCTGGAAGTCTTCTAGAATTTTACTTGCTCTGTATCATGTGGAAAACTATTTAGTTTAATTTAACTTTTCTCATATAATTTCCTTAAAAGTCCTAGCTATGCAATTTTATATACTGGTCACATGTGCCTTATGATTGAGTACCAGTGTTTTTCTTCAGTACAAAGAACAATTAATTTCGGCTTTTTAAGATTCTTTTTCTCATGAACTAGAATGTATGTCTCAGTAAATAGCAGGGGTGTAGATCAAAACATTGAAATTAGGCCTAGGCAGAATTTTGATAGTGCCAGTGTAAGTGGAATAAATTTGATAATTCTGCGTCACACTTTGACACGGAATTACTGATAATTATGGCAATTTCTTCTGCATGGTTAATTAAGAGTAATTTTGGGGAAAAGATCCTACAGCGAGAGCACATTTAGCAAGCAAAAGTGGCTGCTTCTGCTTGGTATTCGTGTTCTGCTGCATTTAGCATTGTTTCTTAGCCCAATATGCATCCTCACATCCATTTTGAACATCAAGGTGCATTTGTGTGGTAGGAAAAAAGTTCTAAATGCTGGTAGTAAATTGGAGGAAAATCCTACCCCAAGAACACATTTAGCAAGCACAAGTGACTGCTTGCACTCACAATTCATGTTCTGTTGTATTTAGCACTATATTTTAATGCTAAATGCATTCTTGCACCTATTTTGGACATAAGGAAGCATTATTGCACAACGAAATAGCTCTAAATGCAGAATTACTCTGCTTGCTTAGCCCCGCGTAATCTTGTGGAATACTTAAGTGACTCCACGTGATAACACTACACAGAATTATGCATATTATGTTCACCATTAATCAAAATCAAGAATATTTGATCTGTACATATATTGACTCCACAATTTTTACTATCAAGATAAGCATAACCAGAGGGCTATACATTTAGTACGTTTAACTCCGCTTCTACTGACCTTACTGATAATTTGGTAGTCAATATTGTGAAGACAATATAAGTACAAATCCATATTTAAACTCTGATATTATGGTACAACACCAATTAACAGTCTCTGAAATGAATTCATATCCATCCATTTTTGTTTTTCTCATTGAATCGCCATAAATAGTATGGTTATTCCCGGACATTGGTCTCGTGATTTGCTGTGCCATAACACTCAAACTGCTCCTACGTGATGAGGCCCAACAAGGTCAAATCTTGTCTTGACTGAATTATGTTCCCATCAAGACTGGATGTGGTCTAGTAGTTCGGGTTGGACTACGCTTTATGGGGAAGGACCCAGACTGGCTTGCATTGCTCAGCCTCTGTCTGTAGTGCAACTATCAACAAAGCAATAAAAGATTGGAAATAGCCAAAAAAACTACCAGCGGCTACGGTTATTTCAAACATTCCATCAATCAATTTTTGTACTTCTCTTGCTTCTATCTTCTGCTGTGTGGGCAAGGATTCCCAGTGACTGAACATCTTTAAAGCATATTTTGGCGGAAAAAAATGGACAGGAGTTTATAACTGACTTGCAGTGGTTTATGGGAGGGACTAGTAACGTGAACACACTGCAGCTGCTTTCTTTCACTTGCACTTTTCACCATTCGCCTGTCAGCGGCACTCTTTGGACATGTTGTGGCTTTGAAATATATAGTAAAAAATAAATACATTATAAAAGGGGACATAAATGTCCTTCTTTAACATTGAATGCACATAGAGTGGAAACTGTTGGATTTTATTTGATGAGTGCTCCCTACAAATTAATAAATCACTTTGGCCTGGTACACAGACCTTGCACTGGGCTGAAGCTGGTCCTCTGGAGAATGAAAATGTAGACGCCCACCACCCAATGGGACTAGATTGAAAGGAGGTTTCGAAGAACTGATCTACAAGAGCCATTCTGGTCCCTTCCAAAAGATGGACTTAGATTTCCCTGGCATAAAGTGAGGCCATCCACGAGCACAGCTCTGGGAGGGTGATCTAGCCCATACAAAGAAGTATGGCATCCTCTACAAGGGTGTGTGCAGTTTGACACTGATCCCACGTTCACTTGAACCTGCAGGTTTATTTCAAGAGCTGTTTTAGGGTGCTCTGCCCATTGTGAAAGGGCAGCAAATGCGACTGATGCTATGTGAGCATGAAAAGAGGAAAGCTTTGTAGGTCCACATTATTTATTCATTTACTTGTTTTATTTATAGAGAGCACAATTGCCACTAGGTTTCCTGGTGCTAAAAACCAGCAGCTTAACTCATAGAATACAAGATAAGGATCACATTAATGTCTGAATAGCCAGGTTTTTAATTGTTTCCAAAATGTCAGAAAATCTGAGATAAATCGCATTTCCATAGGTAGTTCCAGGTCTTTCCTATCAGGAAGGCAAGAGATCTGCACCACTGGTGGACTTTCCTGCTCTTTGGAATTTGAAGGAGGAAGGCAGAGCTGGAACTAGTGGCCATTTTTGTCATATACAAAAAAACAGTTGGCAAATAAATAAAAAAATACCTAAGTTATGTAAGGCCTTAAAGAAGAGGCACAGCCTTTTAAAAATAATTTGTTTGTGTATTCAAATCCAATGAAGCATACTGTATATCGTTTTGAAATTGGCTCGCGTTGTGAGAGTTTAAGCAAGAGCCACGCCGAGGCATTCTGTACCAGCTGAAGGTGCAGGATGGTGTAGGACGGGAGCACTAAATGCAGTGCATTCACATAATCCAGCTGAAAATCCACCACACCCTGCAAAATAGAGTAGTAAGTATTGTATGGCATATATGACAGATCTTATATAAAATCTTCAGGGAATCAAAACAACATGAGGTGTCCTTAGTGACCTGTATTTTAAAAGAAAGTCATCGAACACAACCCAAGATTTTTCCCATTCTTTCCAGGCAATGGAACCATGCCCTGGGAGCTCAGCCACCACCACGAGTACCAGGTACTAAGAGGCCACTTAGCACCATCGCCTCGGTCGTCTCTGAATTCAGCTTCAGACAGTTTTTTGTCATTCAGTTAGCTATGGCACTCAGTTCAGAGGGGAAGGTTGTGCTGGCTGCTCTACTGCTGCCATTGAGCTTGAGGACTGAGTGTCATCAGCACAACACATACAAGAGAGACGATACTCCTTCATCAGCCCTACAAGAGGATCCACAAATGGGGGAATAACATGGGGTTCAATGAGGAGCCCTGCAGAATTCCACATAGCACTGGACTGCCTGAAAATCTACCTGGTTGTGATCTGTTAGAAATGACTAGATCCAGTCCAAAACCTGATGACATACTCCCACCCTTCCAAGCCTACTGAGCAGCGTGACATGCCACATCATACTGAGGGCTATGGAGGGGTCCAAATGGAGTAGGATATCAACTTCACCTTGATCCTGAATCATCAGTAAATTGTTTTGGACAGCAACAAGTGCCACCACTGTGCCATGAGAGGCACAAAACCCTGCTTGTGCTGGGTTGAGAAGAAGTCGGGTAGTGATAAGCTTCCTCAACTTAGAGTTAACCACCCTCTTCATCAACTTTACACAAAAGCATAAAAGAACAATGGGATGTTAGTTAAGAACCATTGGCCCCAGACAGGGGTTCTTCAAAAGAGGGGCAATACAAGCAAAAGTGAGGAGTTCACCAGTCTGCCGACAAGGAGAACAATAGTCAGTCTTGTTAAATTAAAAATATAGACTGGACAAGGATTATCAGGCGAACTTGAATAAAAGGTGTTCATAATTTTTATTGTCTCCTCAACTGACACAAGATTAAGACCAGCAAAAGTGAAGGTGGGTGAACTGGAAAGGTTTAATAAACTGTCAGAAATTTCTCTCTGATTAAAATTTGACAATGAATTGCAAACAACCATAAAGAAATAATCTTCAAAGGATTGGAGAACTCTCTGATGATTTTAAACATTTCATGGGAAGCCTTCCTACCGGACAACCGTTGAAATGCACAATGCTGAAACAATTCTTGTCTCATCTGAGATTTATATTTTTGAAGAGTAGTTTAAGGATCATTTTAGCACTGAGAAGGTAATTACTTTGCTAGCTTCTTTGAAACAGCTCACAAGTTCATTTAGCAGCAGAAAATGTTGAGCATACCAACGACCGCTGGAATTATGCGATTTTGCAGCTGCTGTGTTTCTGCATTATTATGGATTTGCCGCAGTTGCCACATAATCTATCTATTGCACAATCTGCAGAGTTTAACACAAAAAACATTTTGCTAGCTCAAATGGATCAAACGCTACTAAAGATGCCGCAACACGTGTTGCCGTGTAGTGCAAAGGTTGACTGGACACCTTTCTGTTGCTTATTGCTCTATTTAGGTGTTAGACAAGTACTAATGAGGTGAAACCTATGTCAAGACGGAGTTAACAAGTGTAAAAAAGATTAAAAAATGAAGCAATAGTATCATAAACTTTCCCACATTAATGCGAAAGTTTGGCTTTTCGTGCAGCACAATTTAGTCATCCTTAATGCATAATTTGGCCCTCCTCTGCCACCAGATTCCAGTGGCCCTAATTATACCATATAGCAGGTAGCCTCTTTGGATGAGGCTTGTGGGCTCGCACAGGGGCTATCTCATCTGCTATGGCTGAGATCCACAGATTGAAATTAGTGCTATCAATCTTTAGAAGCCTCCCCTTGTTTTCCAAAGGACAACTTTCAGAGACGAAGCCCTGAGCAGAGCTGTATGTTCATGTTTGTGCCTAACATGTTTAAAGTTCAAATATGTAACTCGCCATTACCCCCCACTTAGAACTAAACCTCTAATGACGCAGAAAGAGCAAAGTGACCCTTCCTAGAATCAGGGGCACAGCTTGGTCAGTAAGATTGGGAGGGTGTGAGCTTCGGATTTTCCCGCAATCAGGCTGGCATATAGGCGGTCATTCCAAGTCCGCCGCCCGCCAGGCGGGAACCGCCATTTGGCCGCTATGCGGCCAAAAGACCGCTGCCGGCATTACAACCTTCCCGCTGGGCCGGAGGGCGCTAACCATGTTAGCGCCGGCCGGCCCAGCGGGAAGGAGGCCTGCAACACAGAAGCCGGCTCCGAATGGAGCCGGCGGTGTTGCAGCCGTGCGACGAGTGCAGTTGCACCCGTCGCGCTTTTCACTGTCTGCTAGGCAGACAGTGAAAAGCCGGCCGGGGCCCTGTTCGGGGGCCCCTGCACTGCCCATGCCAGTGGCATGGGCGGTGCAGGGGCCCCCAGGGCCCCCAAGACACCCGTTACCGCCAGCCTCTTCCTGGCGGTGACAACCGCCAGAAACAGGCTGGCGGTAAGGGGGTCAGAATCCCCATGGCAGCGCTGCTTGCAGCGCTGCCATGGCGGATTCGCCCAGCCGGGGCAAAAACGTCGGGAAACCGCCAGCCCCGGTTTTCTGACTGCGGCGTCAGAATGGGCTATGAAGCACCGCCAGCCTGTTGGCGGTGCTTCCGTCATCCGCGACCGCGAGGGTCAGAATGACCACCATAATGTTTAAATACATGATTTGACAAGCATGGCACACAAGAGGGGCCTAAGGGCCAGTGTAGAGGGAGTGGAATGCAGTTTGGTAGGAATAGTAACAAAGAAAAAAACATATTCTGTAAAAAAAATATATATATATTTTTGAGGACTTTCAAAAAGTGTGTGTGTTTTTTGTCTGAATGTATGTAAACATTCCTGCTGAATTCCGACTGACATCTCACAATACCCGACTCAAAGCACCTGTACCCAACTATTTATAAGAAAATACATTTATTAGGGGCGTGTATCTTGTCTCATCATTTTTTCCTCTTACTTTTTCTATCTTTTGTTCTGTTTGCTGCCTCGCCATATTTGATGTTTCCAACATTTCTTTCCCTGTTTTCTAAAATGAAGTTGGCTCACTTAGCAGCCCCGGATCCCCAGTTGAGATACTGACCTTCTATTCTCTTAATGTGCTTATATAAGCTTTTATCTGCAGAATTTAGAAATTAAACTAATAAATCTCTTAATAGGTCGTTTTACCAGGCCATTGGATCGAGTGGTAACCTCACTTTAGCTGTTAAAGCATGGGGTTAACAAAGCCACTGCTTTTGGCATTCATATCCCCCAAATAAACCATGAATTTTAGCCCTAGGACTATCCCGGTATTTAGTGACCAGGTTTCCACCAACCTTAGAAACACGATCCTCGTGCAATAGCTTAAAGCAAGTTGCACTGCCAGGTGCATATTGTACAAAGACATGTCCCTAGTCCTGGTCTCTATCACAAGGAAAATGTCCAGTCAATCACCTACAATGAATTGGACAAAGTAGTCTGTGTGTTTGTTCATTGTTTGTTGACACTGAGTATTGCAGTGAGCATTACTCAGTTACTCAACAGAGTGTGCACTAGCACAGCTGCCTCGCAAGGTCGGGAAGCACAGAGTGTAATTGGGGGAGCAGGTGCACAGGCCATGCCCCTCTAAAGCACCTCAAAGCTACTTAGATAAAGAAACTCTGGGCCTGATTAGATCTTGGGGGACGAATACTCCGTCACAGGCGTGATGGATTTTCCGTCCACTCAATTACAATTTCCATAGGAATTGTAATGCGGCGGACGGATATCCATCACATTTGTGATGGAGTAACCCCGTCCACCAAGATCGCAATCAGGCCGTAAGATTTTTATTTGTGTGTAATAGCAACAAATATCATTTGCACAACAGATTCACAGTGCTGCACTGAACAGTAGTACAAACATGCTTGCCGCGGGCAGCAGTATATTACATATAAAAGGCAAGCGTTCCGTGTGCTTAACTTCATGTAGTAAAATATGAGCTTCATGTAATCTGTAAGAGCCTATGCCTCTTTATAAAGCACAGCAGTTTATCTTTTGGTACTGGGTTGAACCCTTTGCATCTATTGCATGTCCATGGTGGTAAAAAGTGTAATGTAGGGTGAAAACATTTTTACTACTCTATTACGGAAGAAGATTCGTGGCAGTGATTATATGTAAAATGACACAACAGCAACACAGCAGATAATTACATTAACACCAGCAACCCACCACAGTACCAGCACACAATACAAAATGCAATACCAAAATCTCAGCACAACAAATACATAACACAGCAACAGAATACAAAACTCCATGAAAATGCAAAACACCACCACAATATGACAACTTAAGAACACAATACAACACAACATAAAATATATCAACACAACATCAACCACAAGACAGTAACAATGTACAAAAACATAACTGTATTGAGAGTATGACAATTAAACTGCATTTTGTTTTGCTCTGTATTGCTTTAGGTTTTCTTATTTTGTTGTAATGCTGTTTGGACTTTAAGGTGTCTTGTTTTGCATTGTTACTATGTTGCATTTGGATTGTATTTTATGTTGTCTGTTGCTGTGGTGTGTTGAAATTGCATTGTGTTGTTGTTGATCTGTGCTATTATACAGTGATATTGTTTTGTGATGCATTGTTGTGTTAAATTGTTGTTATGCTGGTGTTCTGGTACTGTCTTTTTGTATTGTTATCACAACGTAGTGTTGCTGCTATACTGTATTCTGTTGTGGCTGTTTTGTTATATTGCACTTTGTGGTCTATTGATATTGTTGTCTTATTTAGTATTGTGTTGTGTTATTTTGGGTTGCATTATGGCGTGTTGGTGTTGCACTGTTTGTGTAGTTTTTGTGTTGTGTTCTTGTGTAAAGGTTGTATTTTGTGCTTATTTCTGTTATGTATTGTATTTTTGTTACTATGTTTTTGTGGTCTTGGGTTGGTTTATACGCTGCTGTGTTGTTTTTGTGTTACATGGGTGTGTTGTTTGATTGTGATGTTTTGTTGTGTTCCACTTTGAATGGGTTTCATTGTGTTCTACTTATGGCTTTGTACTGAATTCTTTTGAAGGGTTTTTTGTTTTGGGGACTTGTGATGTGTCTGTTTTGTTGTTTTATTGTGCATTGTTCAACTGTTCTATTAAAGTTCCAGGGAAAAACACAAGTTTATCATTGCAAAGGGTGTTAGTATAGTGCTGCTGCAGTTCTATCACCTTATATGGCATCACCTGGTCTCAAATCATTGCATAGAGCATACCTTACTGTAGTTATTCCCCATTATAATGCCTCTGCTTAGCATGCCTGGTAGGCAAACTTAAAACTGTTGCACATTGGGCTTCTCCCATTAAATCTGAGATAATCTGGCATGAGTATGATCACGTTACACACATTGGCAGACCTCACTCCTTGCAACCACCACACACGGAAACAGTATGAAAGCTGAGTACCATTTGTTCGTTCCATGTCTTTTCACTGTCAGGCTTGTCTTTTTGTTAAACTTCATCAGATGAGCCAGCAGGACAAGGTCACTGCGCCTGGAAAACAAAATAAAACATATGTTTGAAATTAAGTCTGTTGTTGTGGTAAGATACATTATTAGAATGCTAGCACTAAATGAACGTGGGAGAGATTCATGTTTAGCAGGCCCTGCCTGGGGTTCAGAAATCCGAGCTTGGTCACATCATTTCACTGCATTTGTAGGATAATGGGGTCGAATGGCGCCTGGCATTCCAATCTGAGGAGATGGTAAGTGGCGCCCATTCCTGTCGCACTATGCAAACGGATGCGACATGCCTTCCCTGCCTTTGCAGTGAGCCTGGGTGAAAGCAACCACCTGATAAAATCTCTAGGGTGGGGATGTTCTCAGCTGCCAAGTCTGCCTCATTAAAAGTTGCAATGTGCACATTTTCATGCATGGGGTCTACATAGTGGAAATTCCAAATTACTATTTACATAAGATTTCTCCTGGAGCCAGTTGCGGGTGCACATGTTACTTCTTGGCATCGTCTGCTTTTTCTTACTTGCAGAACCTCCTTTGCTTTTTACCCTGTATACAATCCAGATACCAAAACAGGATATCCCATAACTGGTTACGTCATCTATATCAGATCGACTGCAATTGAAGGAAGCATGAAAAGTGGCGCTGCACCTAGTGCAGCACCACTTTTCTTGCGCCCCTTAGTGCCGCCCTAACGCCACCATGTGTGCGCCATATTTAAAATACGGTGCACCATGGCGGTAGTCAGGGATAGTAGCGTCATCATTTTTTATGCTAGTCCGGCGCTTAGCAGGATTAGCATCAAGCATGTTGACGCTAATCCTGAAATCACCCAGAGGCCCACTGAAAACAATGGGAGCCTCCCTTTAATGCCTGCACTTAGCAGGCGTTAAAAATGCTGACGAAAATGCTGTGAATAAATCTCTTAAGTTTCTTTGCACCATTTTTTCGGCCACCCTGGCACTGGAACGCCCCCTTGCATACATTATGCCTGGCGCAGGCATAATGTTGCGCAAGGGGTTACAAAGTTTCGCAATGCAAGCATTGTACCACTTTGTAAATATGGCGCTGCCTTTTTGGCCTTATAACGCCACATTAATGTAAAAAAAATGACATTAATGTGGCGTTAGAATGATGCTAGGCCCTCTTAAATCTGGGCCCGTGTGTTTTGTTCTGTACACAAACAGCAAAACTTGTAATGTGTTTTTGCAACCAGGTGTTTAGAACTTCAGCAGAAACATGGATATTTAATCCCTTTGTTGCGGCACTACCTCCCTGGTGCGGGTCATGATAGTGGCCGACACCAAGGAGGGGGTTAAAAAATCCTCAGGTGCATTGCACGCAAGGATTTCTTTTGTTTTTCAAAATAAACCTGGGAGACACAGAAGATCTTCTGTGTCTCCCCCCATCCTCCACCCACCCCTTTGTGACACAGCACGCTGAAGTCATTGTTTTGTTTTCATTGCGAAGGAAGCGGCCACAAGGCTGCTTCCTGCTCCAATGGAGAAAACTGCCCAAAACGGCCGTCCCGAGACTCTCCCCTTTCAAACGAGGCCTTCCTGAACAGGTTTTCTGGCCCTCAATCACAGGTGCGAACCCCACTAGACACCAGGGATTTCACTTGGGGGGGGGCCCCCAGCAAAAGGGCCGGAACCCCCACCCGGCGCATTTTTTTTATATAAAGGTAGGTGTCCCCCCAAGGGCTAAATTTTATTTATTTTTTTTAACTAAAGAAATTGACAGGGGGTCGCCCGTGGGCAGGGCGACCCCCTGTGGGGGCAATAATTTTTTTAGTAGTTGTAGGGTTTACCTAAGGAAACCCTACAACTACTAAAAAAATATATAGATCTATATATATAGATCTATGCAGATAGATCTATCTGTGTAGATATATCTATCTATGTAGATAGATATATATCTATATAGATAGAGATAGATCAATATATCACGTTTGTCAATGCATGTGTGGTTTCCCTGGGAGTTGCGATCGCTCCCCAGGAAAACCAGACCCACATATAAAAGTGATATATATATATTTGCCACCAGTTGTCTTGCAGTTGCAGCTTGCGTCTTCAAACAATGCACATACTTCAACTGATGCTTTTCAACTGTAGCTTTTAGGCAGCAATAAAAAAAGTCAAGTAAGTCTTGTGATTATGTTTCTGCTACAAAAGGATCAAACTTTTGTCTAGTGGCAGTTTTGGTGCATAGAGAAGCGCAGAAGGTTTATATGCCTACTGCAAAGAGCAAATCTGTATTTTATGTAAATAGCTGAGTACATTAGTAAAGTCAGCCATTACCTGCACTATAATACAAATGAAATGTATGTGCGGGCGGCTATGGAGAGATGAAGGGCACTTTTGCTAGGTGGTAGTGAGGGAATCTGAGGAGGAGGACATGGGAGTGGGAGCACCAATAATGATTGTTGTACTGGGCGCTAGAGGTGCTAAAGACTGTGACGATTGGTATGTGGCAAGGTGTTTTTGAGTGTCTTGAAAGAATGTGCTGATTGGGGGAAGAAGCAAAGGTAAGGTGACCTCTACTGTTGCACGTATCACACACACACCAGCAATTTTGTGACTGTCTACGTAGGCTAGTGTTTTAGAGCGACAGTTTAGCCAGTAGCAGAGGTGTTATTTTATTGGATGACTGCTACTCACACCCTCACTCAGGTTATAGAGGACAGCTCTGACATAGGATCAGGGACTGAGACAGCAGATACTGAGACAGCATCTGAGGGATAGGACAATGGCGCAGACTCTGGGGAGTGAATTTTCCATCGCAGGAGTCCCTTTCAATAACTCCTCTTCCAGTAATTATGAGGGAGGTGATGAGGACAGTCCTGCTGTCCCTTCGCAAGCACAGTCTCTGCAACGGGACAATAGCGGGTTATCCCAACCCAGAGAGCAGGTGAATACGGCAGCAAGCACAGAGAGAGAGTGCTCTCTTGGGAGCTCCCCAATTTAGTTCATCCCCAAATTCCACTACCCAAATCTTATTGTGGAGATATCAAAATTATATATCACAAAACAAACTGGTTTTGTAAGGCAGGCACCTGTGTTTTTGGTTCGGGGCTCGGCGGTCATATAGGGAAACATACTGAACCCAGACATTTCTGGAAACTAGACATCCAGGGAAGTCCACAGAGGTGTGACTTGTGTTGATTCCCCAAAGTTTTCTTACCCAGAATACCCTGCAAAGCTGAGATGTTGAATAAAAACTCAATTTTTGTCTTGCATTTCTGTCACACAAACTACAAGAATATGCTGGGATACACAAAATTCCTACCACCCAGTGATTCCTCACCTGTCCTGATAAAAATACTACCCCACTTGAGTGCCTGTAGTGCCTGCATCAGGAATAGATCACCCCAGGGTCAACAGTTGCCTCATGTAAGGACCAACATTGACCGTTGTGTGATCTATTCCTGTTGCGGGTACTAGGCCTACCCACACAAGTGAGGTACCATTTTTAACGGGAGACTTGGGGGAATGCTGGGTGGAAGGAAATTTGTGGCTCCTCTCAGATTCCAGAACTTTCTATCAACGAAATGTGAGGAAAACGTTTTTTTTGTAACCAAATATTGAGGTTTGCAAAGGATTCTGGGTAACAGAACCTGGTAAGAGCCCCACAGGTCACCCCATTTTGGATTCCCCTAGGTGTCTAGTTTTAAAAAATGCACAGGTTTGGTAGGTTTCCCTAGGTGCCGGCTGAGCTAGTGGCCAAAATCCACAGCTAGGCACTTTGCAACAAACAGGTCTGTTTTCTTTGAAAAAATGTGATGTGTCCATGTTGTGTTTTGTGGCATTTCCTGTTGCGGGCACTAGGCCTACCCACACAAGTGAGGTACCATTTTTATCTGGAGGCTTGGGGGAATGCTGGGTGGAAAGAAATGTGTGGCTCCTCTCAGATTCCAGAGCTTTCTGTCACAGAAATGTGAGGAAAAAGTGTTTTTTAGCCACATTTTGAGGTTTGCAAAGGATTCTGGGTAACAGAACCTGGTGAGAGCCCCACAAGTCACCCCATCCTGGATTCCCTAGGTGTCTAGTTTTCAAAAATGTGAAGGTTTGGTAGGTTTCCCTAGGTGCCGACTGAGCTAGAGGCCAAAATCTACAGCTAGGCACTTTGCAAAAAACATGTCAGATTTCGATGTAAAAATTTGATGTGTCCATGTGGCATTTCCTGTCCCGAGCATTAGGCCTACCCACTCAAGTGAGGTACCATTTTTATCGGGAGACTTGGGGGAACACAAAATAGCAAAACAAGTGTTAATGTCCCTTGTAATTATTCAAGCTGCTATTTAGTGCCCTGTGCAAAAAGTCTTTCTTGACACTATTTTTATATAAGCTAAATTCTAAAAGAAGCAAACTTGAGCAGTTGGTCTTGCATTTTCCAGCTGAGGGATACAAGTATCTCCATGTCTGTTCCGCTTGTCTATGTTTCAGCCTCTTCATTCTAATATCTTTAGTAAACCAATAAATATTGCTTATGTTAGGGTGGCTATGTGTCACTGCTACTATATACATGGATTGATTCCCTTGCTGAAAAAGTTCAATATTACCTATTTCATCAATCAGGTGTTTAGTTAATTTTTCATGATTAGTGTCTACATGTACATTAAAATTCCCTAGAACTACTAATTCATCTCCATTCACAACCAAAAGGTCTACAAGATCAACTACCTTCTCCAAAAACTCAGCTTTGGCAGATGATGTCCAGACCCGAGGAAGGGACTTAGGGCCAGATGAAGTAAACTAAAATTTTGCGACTTGCAAATTGCGAGTCTGACCGACTCGCAATTTGCAAGTCGCAAAATGGGATGCAGAAAGGTGTCTCAGACACCTTCTGCGACTCGCTATGGGGTCGCAAAGACCCACCTCATCAATATTCATGAGGTGGGTCGCAGTTTGTGACCCCATAGCGAGTCCATGCACTCACAGGGATGGTGGCCTGCTGTAATCAGCAGACCTCCATGTCTGCGACTGCTTTTTCAATAAAGCAGTTTTTTATTTATTTTGCAGCCCGTTTTCCTTAAAGGAAAACGAGTTGCAAAATGAAAAAACTTCCGAAACCATTTGGTTTCGTTTTTTTCAGTGTAGGCAGTGGTCCATAGGACCACTGCCTGCTCTGACAAATATTTTTTTCGGCATTCACAAAGGGGAAGGGGTCCCATGGGGACCCCTTCCCTTTTGCGAATGAGTTACCACCAGTGTGACACTGGTGGTAACTGCGAGTTGGTTTGCGACCGCATTCGCGGTCACAAAGCAACTCAGCATGGCGATGCGGTCGTAAATAGGAAGGGAACACCCCTTCCTATTTGCGAGTCGCATCCCCAAATTGCGAGTCAGTACCGACTCGCAATTTGAGGATGAGCACCGCGTTCGGCCTATTGCATGCCGCAAACTGCGTTTTTCGCAGTTGGGACATGCAAAAGGCTTCCTACATCTGGCCCTTACATCCCTATGACACCAGTTCCTAAAATCTCATACTATCTGGCAGATGATAGCGAAGCTTTGGCAGATTATGGTCAAGAAACAAGCACAAAATATATAGTTGATTTATCCATTACTAAGCATTGAGCAATCGGCACCTGATCTAGGAAGGGCCGAATTCCCTTACAATATAAACCAAGGAAGGGGCTTAAATTCCTATGATAGCAGTACCTAAAATCTCATACTGTTTTTCTCTGGTAATGCTTTTTTATCTCGACCCAGACCTTGCTCTTTGCTTGCATCTTTTTGAGTTTAATTAGGTCTTGATATGTCTTTTTGCTGCTTGTGAGAGCTTGCTCTCCAGTCTCATGATGTTGTCCTAGTACCCTGGAATGTTCCTTTTTTTTTGACTGGTACATTCTGCATCAACCAGCTTGATATATTTAGGTAGTCATTCGGGGGTCTTACCGTGCACATGTTTATTTGTTGTTGTAAAGTATGGAGAGTCCTTTTCAATATTTGGTCAAATGATTTAACACAATTCCTTGCTCCTTTTGTCCCTTGCTCCTGGATATCCTTGAGCTCGTGTTCTATTAAGGTGCTTATGAGTGGTGCTATGATTTCTTGGATTTCTAGGGCACCATCTCAAGGCCCTTTATGTAGGATTTAACGTTAGATCTTAGGCAGTGGCTAAGAAGACATGTTTTGCTTGCTCCCCCACACCCGCCTACCTCCCACCCCTTCTAGCAAATGAGTTTTAAGCACTATCCCTAGGCAGCACGTCGCAGGTTAAAGACTGGCTAACAGGATGCAGCCGGAGTAGGCATTTTGAGTTGGCTCAGCCTATCTCTGTAGATACTGGCATGGAGACTGCAAGTGGTTCAACCTTTTCTCTCTAACAAGGTCACTAATGGTTTCATATTGTGAAAGTTATATTGATGTAAAAAACCAGCCCTATGCTTTCTTTCTGGTGGCAGCCAAAGAACGTGCATGTTCTCGCGATCTGCATACGTTTTGTTTATGCACGATTTTGCTTTATTAATATTTGATCACATGGTTTTGTAGTACCTCCCTGATTACCACTGTTTCTTTTATTCATAAAAAAGATTGTCTTTCACTCTCGCTGGCCTTTTTCGATTGCTTGCAATCCTTGATACACATAGCATCCTGTGCTGAGAGGCATCAGAAGAGTAAAGGTTGCCTTCGTTTTAGCCGTTTAGGGAAATAGAAAACCCTGCCATTTACCTGTCAGAAATGGCCTTTTGAGCGCTATGTACAAATAAGTTATTATTATTACCAAGTGTTTTGCTTAACTGTTTGTCTCCAGGTCCATATGCTGAAAGACATGTGGAAAGGTAACAGGATGTCTTTATCATCAGTTGGTGATCTTTCACCGCTCTGGTTGTTGCATGTTATTAAACAATTTACAATTATTTCCTAGCTTCATCTGTTAATATTTGATCAAGATACCAGCTCTTATTGTGCTAATGGATTTCAGTTTACCAGGACAAATAAGGGACGCGCTGTTGAAAGCAGATCTCAGCGTGCAGAGGATTATTTGATGAAAGTGCTGGGAGACCGACCATGTGCAGATTTATGTGCATGCTTTAAGAATTCTATAAACTGAAAAATAAAAATCCCCTGCTAAGGGCTAGGACGAAAACAACAGTTTCTACATTTGTAACTTGCACTTCCATTTGCAATTATACATGATTGTTAATCGGTTGGCGACTGGGAAGATGTCGCCGTCCTAACCACGGCTTGCCCTTGGCCCCCGGCAATGACCTTGCTACTGATATCAGGGGTTAGAAAGGCGAGGGCAGAAAAGTAAAGAGGGCGCGTCTCCGACCGCTGTCTGGGTGTTTGCAAGTCCCTCCTTTGTCCCCTCCCCAGCAAAGAGAAAGTAGTTGAGGGGCTAACAATGGGGCAACAGGTCAAAGCTTTGATCTCATTCAGGGCTGAGCATGGTCTCACTTCCGCTGCCCCTCGGTGTCCGAATTTACATTTAAACCAATTGCCAATTTACTAGTGCTTAACACCGCTTTTCCTTTTAGAAGAGGAAACCTTCTTATGATGCGTTGCGAGATACAGAACAAGAGACAGCACAACGTATGCAATCATAAGCTATATTTAGTACCCCTTAAGTGCTTGATCTTCAGAGTACTGAAGTCGAGCGGCCCGAGGGGTTGTGGAGTTAGAGATTCAGAACTCAAAAAGCAACCATTATGGGCCAATAATTCTATCTTCAGTCAGTGCTTACGCATCACAGATGTTCCTTACTCACAACACACATAACGCAATACCACACATTATTACAGACGGTAGTAAACTATACCTATGGCTTTCAGTGATTATCTGTGAAATAGGTGAGGCTATTGCCACAGGACAAACCCTCTGGTATTTTTGTGCAGTAGCTTGTGATCACTATCTGGGGTTCCATGGGCGAGTATTGAAATGCAATCATGGCAGGTTATAGCGCAGTATTCCCTCCATGCTACAGAGGACTTTGTTCCCAAACTCCCATGTTCTCCCGGGTTGGCACAGTGTTTTTGTATTTTGCAGTTAGTGCGTTGGAGGGGCAGACACTGCCTAAGTTATATGGCAGCTCAGTGTTTCTTTATAGGGTGTGCACTGCGTGGCCTACAAAGAGAAAGGCACAGAAATCTCGCTTCAGGCCTGATGACCAGCATGCGCACAGCGGCTACCGTGCCAGTGCGGTCTAACAGGTACGTGGAGGCAGCACCAGTACCAGTTGAGGAGGCTGCAGTAGAGTCAAGATGCTCACATCTCGTTATCCCTTGCAACTTGGACTATTCCTTCTGACCAGGAGCAAAGCTCACCACCCAGACAAGCTAGGTTTCCACCCCTGGTTACAACCGTGAGTACTCTAGATCTTGGTGCAAGCCTCCCATCAAAGCGGTTCTCCTCCAGGACTCTTGGTTTCTATTTTGGGAGGACTGCATATTTCATTCTAGACTCCTTACACTACCTGTTTTCTGGGTGCTTTATCTTGCACTGGAACACAACTTGACGCTAGTCGCTCAGTATCCTTTGTCCACTGGAAGCACACAAACTAGTTGCCACTGCAGGGTCACTTCTGGATATCTTGCTTCACCTTCCTAAAGTAGTGCAGGTCCTTTCTGGGTTCTTCATGGACATGTCTTTGGCACATCCCACCTCATGTACTTCATGGTCCCTCTCCTAGCTCATGCAAGGGCATTTCAAATGTCCCTCCTGATCCGTGGGTCTGCTCTCTCCCTCAAAGCAGGTCGCGGGCAGCCCCGCTTGACAGTCTTTGTGGAAGTTTCCAGGGTTCTGGTGCTGAACCTGGCAAGGGGAGTTAAAGTTCAATACCATAACCCTAGAGAGATTATCAGTCACCAGTGGTGTGGAGGCCTTGGACTTCTGATAGAGAAAAACTGGCACACTGGCTAAAGGTTTCTGCCCCATAGTCAGCTCCAAGACCTAAGCTAGTTCTGTCCCTGTGCCTACTGTGCCAGGACAGATGTAGTCAAGATTTTTGTTACTGGGTGCTACCTGGAACTTTGCTGGAGCTGAGTCCCCAGTCAAGAGAAAGCCACAATAAAGGTACCTTTGAAGGTAGGCTTCAAAGGGATCCCCAGTCTGCTCCCCTCCACACAGAGATCTGGCCCACTACAAAGGATTCATGAATGTCCTGGAGGAGCCCTGCAATTCACAGGGCTATCTATGATTGTTCAAATACAAAACAATGATTAATTCGTGGCTATGGCTACCTATACTATTCCATGCATATGTGCTCTAATGAAGCAGAAAAGTATGGGCTTATAACATCAATGTCTCACATGGATGGACAAGGGATTGGGTTGCAGAAAACTGGCATACCAATGGCAAAGGGGAAGTGTGGCCAGTAGGTGATTCTCCCTTGCACAGAGGTAAAACAAAACCTCCCACCTGGCCATTATAAAGGCTATTGCTGGCATTGCTGGCAGACCTCTACAGCTCAGTGTGCTGACAATAGTCACATTCAGTAGGGAGGATGCACTTGGCGTGCCCCTCCAGACCACAGATCCCTGCCTTGTCTCTAAATACATGTTACCAAACTACCTCAGTACCAAGTACCTACTTGCACAGTCCTTGTGTGGGCCAACATTGAGGTAAAAAACCTATAGTTTGCTATGATGAATGAGAGGCAGTGGTGCACGCTTGCTGAGCCATGCAGGGGGCCTTTCTCTGGTCCCAACAGTTTTTTTTTGAAAGAAAAAAAAAACAATATCCCTGACATGCAGAAATGTAATAATATTAAATTCACCCAGTGATTGGGTAACACAAAGAGTTTTTCTTTCACAGGACTGTCAAGCTTTGCATGGTGGTGCCTGGTAATTGACAGGTAGCAATACAATGCACATGGCCTCTGAATTCCTGTCCTGAGTAAGGTACTCCATGTGAACCAGCAATAGTGCGGCAATTGGCCCCTGGTGAATGTGCCTCTGCTAGCATGGTCAGCTATGGTGCTGCTGTGTAGAAACAGCAGTAACCCATCGTCTAAATAAGATGAGATTTTGGGCTAATTTGGTTTTACTGCCTAAATTAGGTCCAAAGTGTGGTGGGAGACATGGCCGAACTGTGATCATCAACTTTTTAGGCATCACAGGCCAATGGCAGATGAAATAGCAGAATCCCCTGTAGGAACAGACTTCCTTCAGATATCTAACTGAGTGTTTGCCTACAACCCATGAACAAACGTGTTGGGGTCGGGGGCTGCAAAGGAAGCAACAGCATGTTGAGAAATGAAAAGGGGCGGCAAGCCATATAATACCAGGGAGTAAATGTGAAACTCATTAGCTAAGCAAAGGGTGATGCAATAATGTGGATAGATGAGATGGAAAGAACATCAAACATTACAACAGCTAAGGAGGCCAAACCAGCAAGAAATTACTGAATGGATAATTTCCATAGAATTGTTCATATCTACTCTCATGGTGCATGCAACAAATGTGACAACTGAATGTGGCAACCGAGAGTGACGCAAAATGAAGACAAGTGATTAAAGGTGGTTTCTCTCTATTTATAGCAGTTACCAAAAGCACACACGTTTAACTAAGGACTTTGTGAAGGGCTCACCACAAAACTCACCACGCCTCTTTAACTTTAACATCTCCACTTAAATCATTGCAATATAACTTAGGACAATGCAGCTAAGACAATATACATAACCTCTAAGGGATCCCACATCAAGTAGGCTTACTATACCTGAATCTAAATAGAACAGATCACATCACCCTTGGCTAGAAACAGTTCCCCTGGCTCTTAGGTAGAACAAAGATTCAAGTGTAATGTATCTTTCATTTGGGTTGTAGAAGCTGGTTCTCCAAAACAATCCTGTTCAAGGCCAGCAGTGATCTAATCTAACGTCTGTTGTAAAATGTGGTAACACCATGAAGCTTTTGGTCTCTGCAGTCTAAAAGACTCTAGCCCAACCAACACTTAAGGAACCTATCCAACATTCCATTCTTCAAAAGAGCTTAGAAGGAGCAGTTGTTGAATGAGACGTTCATTCCCACCCCCTCCGCTCACTCATCATCAAGACAATCCCTTCCCTCTTTAGAAAAGGGATTGGGCTCCACCAAGCACACTTGGGACTCCATGAAACCTGCATCATCCAATTCTTAATATGACAATCTCCCAAAGGAAAGTCCTGACTTGTCTCCTGTCACAATCAAGGTCAAATATTTCAACACCATTTCGTCCTCCGTGAACCTCCTGCTCCTGGATATACTTGAACTGGTGTTCAAGGTCCATCTACTTGTGCCAGAGGAAAATAATTTGAAGCTCCCCTGAGTTGCTGGAAAACAAAATGTCTCTGCTTAACAAAACGAAACTGTAACAAAAATCATAGTCCAATGCACTCTGTGTTGTTCAATAATGCAATAATGCAATATCCAGCCAATGATTTTAGTTTATGAGAAAAAGTACTTCCATAAATCATTATGTAATACACAAAAGTATGGAATATCTGAAGCAAGGACGCAACTAATGTGCTGTCGAGTCCGCGCCTGGGAACCTACCCGATAGTCGCAACCTGGAAATTTTGCAGCATTCCAATGGTTCGCTTGTCCTAAAGAGACCCGGTCCTTATTATAGGAGGGTGTGAATTAAATTAGGGTGGCTAGGTTCATAAGTAAGTTTTTGTTCACATTTTTTGTATAGTGTAGACACACTTAGGGTCTCTTTAGTGAGGACTAGGTTCAGTTTATGGTCCTGAAGAAATGCCACTTGATCTGTATAGACATATAGGCATGAAACATGTCAACCTTCACACAGGGAGAGAAGACACATTTCTTTCCCAGTTGACCCCCTTCTTTTCACTTCTACTTGTTCACAGTGAGTGTAGGAACATTATTTCCATCGATACTCCTATTTTGGGTTTTAACCTGACATGGACCCTGAGGATATTGAATAAGCACGTAGGTTTGAGGGCCTGTAGTCAA
The DNA here is from genome assembly GCF_031143425.1 of Pleurodeles waltl. NCBI lineage: Eukaryota > Metazoa > Chordata > Amphibia > Caudata > Salamandridae > Pleurodeles > Pleurodeles waltl. The sequence goes on along the minus strand of NC_090443.1, from coordinate 828,645,825 downwards.
TGTAAATGTTCAACTCCCAGTCCTTCACATGTTTTCATCTATAGGGTCAATACACCCCTCCACTCAACCAGATGGCATTAACTAAAAAGATCCATGGCAAAAAGCCCCCTTGTGGGGCACGTCAGACTTTGCACAAGGAGCAGGCCCAAGGATGAAGTATGTCTCCCAATTGGGTGTTTGAGAGCTCCTGCTTCTATTTATAGAAGTGCTTGGATCGACCTGTGTCTAACCTAAGGGTCCCACGAGGATCTCCCTATTTCCGGAATTGTGTACCTCTATGTAGTGTTGATATTTATTGGGGGACTGTACACTGGACCGATTTAAAAAAAACCTTACACCTCTTTGTTTCAAGACTCTGGAAGTCTCCAGTGGGAGAAACATACAACATGAGAGCAGAGAAGCCTTTGCAGCTGACATGCATCAATATTTTGGGAGCAGCATCTTTGGTGAAATATAAGGAGAAGGACAGCTCAAAAGGCTAACCCTGCACTGAGGAGACCGCTGCCTCTCCAATACCCACACTCTTCATCTAATCGGAGTGCTCAATGGAGGAAAAAAAGGCAGGACACAGCAAAAGGTCACTTCTGCACTTCTAAAAGAACCTTGTCCCCATCCTTTCTTTACTTCAGAGTCTGATGCTGCATGAAAGCTTCAGGAATGGTAGAAATACACAATGATAGCCTGACTGGCGACATCCAACCACACTTTCATTGGCATTCCAAGATGGATACCATGTAAATCCAATCCACACAGTGTACACAGTCCACAAACATAAAAGTGCTATTCAGGCACAGAAGATGCAACAAAGTATCTGGTTACATGAAATTAGACAACATTTTAGAGCTGAGAGGATGGTAGGCCACTTGTTGAAGTTCAAAGAACAGGAAAAGGGCCTGCTCTGTGACTATGGTTCACATAAACATGCTGTCACCACTGCCAAGCTCATGTGCACCTCCAAGAGGATAGTACTCCAACCTCCTAAGGATAGCATGAATGCTGTGCTTCCTCAAATCTCATAACAATGTTCTGGGTCTCTTCTACCTGCAATAATGCCCACATTTTAAAGGGAATTCAAAAATGTTACTCTGGATCTCTTTGACACACAAATTCTTATTAATAAAACTACATCTGTAGTTGTGTTGATGAATTATATCAAGTGACTGTAAGCCAATGACCAGCACTGTCCAATTTTTTCTTTAATAAATTGTGGATTTCTTGGTCCACACGAAATGCAACAGCATAAATGTAAGTTTCAAAAATTCTAAATGAAACTCTGTGTAGAAAAAGGTAAATTCTTCTACATAGAAAGGAAGTTCGCCTACCACAGCCCAATAAGAACATATAGGTTAAATATATGGAGAAAATTGTTAAAAAGACATCTTAGGAGGACATCTAGACCAGTTCTCCCACTTTACCAAAAAGTAAACAATCTACCATGAAAAATTGGATTAAAAACACCAACTCATAAACTCACAATGCAGCATGAAAATGTTTAACTTATTGCTCGAAATGACCTTGTTAGAAAGAACATGAATGAGATGGGTCAGTGAATTAATTACTCGGCTGAAGAGATCTAAATCTGAGCTTCCTAGGTCTGAATCGCCGGAGGTCAGCTAAGACTTTCATCTTTATGAGTTTGAGAATATATGTAGCACTGCGCTGGATAACAGTAAATTATATAACTGCCAAGATGCAATTAAATTGGTGGTGTGAGCTTTACATACAGGCACTGTTATTAATATTTACAATTATCTCTAAATGCCTGCAGAAGGTAGAGGAAAACAGCGCACTTGCTCTTATATGTCAGATGCTGCTCTGTATAATCGAATTCCATTTTAATTAAAGAAAGGCATATACTTCACTTTCTATGCACCATCTGGAAGCATGTACATCACAGGCACAGTTGCTATTCTTATATTTGATGAACAGAGATATAAGTGACAATAATGAGCACTGATGAAGGAAGCAGGCGCTCGTGATGCTCAGCCCACAATAGAATTCTGACTGACAGCTAGTTTACTGAAGTAAAAACAAGGGTGGTGCAATTTACATATCAATCCATTTGGGAAACCTTCGTGAATAAATTGCCGTGCTGTGCAATCAGCAGCAATTTTGGATTCCAAAATTGGAAACAAACAATAATTGTGGGGATAACTTGGTGACTAGGGTTCAGGAAGAATGTTGCCAATTTATCGGTGTATGCAGCTTGTTTTAAAGCTCCAAGTTAGAGTCATTACAACTTTATTGAACGTTATTGTAATCTGTGCAGATGATGCAAAGCAAAATGCGACAACTATACAAACTACACGTTAAGCATTCTGGGAGTTACACTTAGAGTTAGGGCGGAGAGTAAGGTTTCATCACCTATGGGAGGAAACGAAATTATGGTGGAATGACTGAATTAAGGCAGCCACTGGTAATTACTCTGTCCTGCATTCCAGTCCATTGTTTGTTTGCTCACCACGCCACTTTAGACAAGGGCCTTCCATATACATATTAGCCTTAGCCCTGTTCTAGAAGGAACCTTTTAGCCCACTCTACTAGCCTATGTCCCACCTGGATAGTAGCAGAAACAACCTTAGACCAGTTTCAGCCATACTAGGCCCCATCGGTGAGGCGCAGCTCAAGCGCTAGGCACAGTGAGCTACTGGACATATGTCTGGGCACATCTGCTACACTTAGTGGGTCTCGCTAAGAAAAACAAAGTGATGGGTGGAATGTTTGAGTTAATCCAGCTCTGGCAGTTCGACTTGCACTGTCCCTTTTTGGGGGTTACCAATCGGATGTGGCTATGGCTGGTCCCGTCTTTAATCAAACATGTGGCCAAAAAGAGATGGATTGGAATGTGACCCAGAGTGATTATCAGTAGCTGAGAATAACTCAAGCATCCCACCCATCACTTTCTCCATATCCCTAAGTAGGAGGGATATGGCCAGGCATGGGTCCCTCCTCTCTCCTGGCCATAGGACTCTCACTGCCTCTCACTGATAAAGCCCAACAAGGCTAAACCTGGTTTAAGGTTTCTTGTGTTCTTATTCAGAGGGCACCTGGACTGGCAGTTACAATTGGCTCATTCCTTTGGGGATGGGGCCAAGTCTGATTGCATATGGCTGGTTGGTCACTGTCCATAATGGCACAGATGGGCTACAAAATGATGGACTGGAATGCAGCTCTAAGTAAATAAGTTTAATTTATGCATTACCCTTTCACTTTTTGTGCTGTTTAATAGACACCGCCTGTGTGTCATAGTACTTGGCCTGAGCAAGCACTGCATATAGATTAAAATTGTAATTGATGAAGGCCTGTTTCGGCACTGCAAGATCATAATATTGCAGCCTGCATTCTGGGTCACATGATTAGACATAGCTGTCAGGTGCTCGCTGTCTATTGCTCCCAGACAGTGAGACAGCAAAGAATAAATGTTGGCAGGATGGGCCATCTCTGACTTAATGACGGAGAGGAGCTGTCACTACCACACTTGCACATCACAAAGGCTTTGCCTAAGCACGCAGTTTTGAAACTAATCTTTTGTGACCCCAGACAATCTGGGGCCAAGGCAGGGAGGCAGGAAATATCAAACAGTTTTGAGGGCAGAACGCTCAAGGACCTTCTCCTACTTCAAAGGGGCACCAGGTATAAACTGAGAGGGCGTAGTGTATATAATCAATATTAACATGAAATGATTATGAACTAATATGTAATAATGCCACATAGAGAATGTATTAATATGTTTTGCTGAAACGTGCGCTTGAAATGTGCCCACGGGGAGTGGCCGTCAATATACACGGGGACTAATGAAACTGACTAATAATTATGAAATGTTTTATTAAAATGTGATTTTGCATTAATATTGAAAATGTATATGCTAAAAGTTTTGCTAATAAATCATTAGACCTTAGTTAGCATGAGTCGAGGCCTAGCTGCCTCTCATATTAAATGTGGTTTTCTAACGTGAAGTGTGCTAACTTGCTAAAGGACATGAACTCTTGTTTTACTCCAAACTAGAAGCTGAATGTAACTGTAGTAGATCCGTTCTCATGAAATTCGACCTGCTTGTAGAAACATTTTAGCGGAATGCAACAGTGCTACATGCTCGCCTAACCGGTACAGACAATGGAGCCACTGACTGACGATGTTCAAAGGACCACAAGAGGATGAAATCATACCGGACATTCCACCCGCTAAAGCCGTCAATCATAAGGACCAATAAAATACGTGAGAACTGTTATGGGGTGACAAATTCGATGAGCTAATTTGATGACAATTGGATAAAGATAGTGGGGTGCAACACCTTGTCCAACCAAATTTTAGGGGAATGTACAACGAAAATGGGATAAAAACCCTTTACACCAGGGAGTAGAGAGAGAACAGGAGAGAACAGGAGAGAACAGGAGAGAACAGGAGAGAATAGGAGATAGATAGAGTGAGAGGAGATGCTGATGCGATTTGCTATGATCCAGACACTTTGTCACTTTGCTTAGTGACTTGCTAATTTTACTTAGAACCATCCTTGCCCTTAGACTGCCCGTTTATACTTTACCTCCTTGTGAGGGAAGTACCCTTTTGCCCTTCCTGCCTGAACTGAGTTCCTGACTGATGGCGAACCAACTGATGTCCTGAGGACGAAGACCGAACCTGAGTGCTGACCCAATATGGATGGTAACTATATGACAATGAAATTGTGATTGTCTGTTTGCTTTTCCTTTCTAGGTACCAACTGCTTCTTTTGACAGAGACCATAGCTAGATGTTTTTCCAAATTGGTGTTACTAAATTGTTTTGCATGAAGCCCAACATGCCAATGCTAATTCGAGGTTAGATGAGGGTTCACTAAACTGACGCAAATAGACAAATGACTGAATCTATGCTTTGTTGAATAATGCGCTAATTGTTACTCTGTTAAGGATAACCTATGTTAACTCCGTGTTATATTCTACTATTTGTAATTCTTGCTTTGATGAAAAGTTGCCATATTGTGACTATGCTAATGTGTTTCTTGGTTTTGAGACTAATAAACGTACTCGTAGAATTGTAATCAATAGGGAATAAACCTTACAAAATCTTACTAAACTGGTGTGGTTATTCATGACTGAAAGGTCATGGTGGTTTGCGAGTTCCATTAAATGTCTTTGATCAATTTGAATTGTCGCATTACTGTGAACTTTGATGACATTATTGACATATTGATTGACATGTTGATTAGCTATCTCGTCCTAAGGTGTCTTCAATCAGGGTCAAAAGATTCATTGGTCTAAAACGAGTTCCAAAGTGAATAAATTAGTCATAAAGGGACGCGTTAACAAAACAATGGCCCCTCAGATCCAGCTCTTCAGTACACCTCTGGACCTGTGGAAGACTCAGAAAGACCGCTATGCTGCACTACCAGAAGGACTGCCACTCTGTTCCCCTGCTGCCCTGCTGCCTGATTAAAAGGACTGAACCAGCATCTTGATCCAAGGGCTAAATGTCTGGCCTCCTGAACAGAACCTCAAGGACAGAAAAGGTTACAACCACCTTGGGGCCAGCACCTGGACTCTGTCTTCTGTGAGTCGTACCCTCTCAAGTTGTGCCACCCCAGTCCTGGACCCTTGGACGTAGGTCTGAAGGTGCTCTGTTCGCCAAGCTGTAGTCTTGTGGGCAAAACTGACACAGCGTGACACATTTCCTTGCAGCCCGTCTCCAAACCACTGCACCGTTACGTATCCCCAATGCTGGACCTTGCATTGCATCCCGCAGTCTCCTCCGAACCGCCACTGCACAACGCAGCCTCAAAGGAGGCCTTTGCATCACAACCCCCTCATCAACAGCATCCTCAGTGATGATGCAGGACTCTGCATCGCAAACTCGCAGCTTACTCTGAACCACTGCTGCTCGATGCATCCTCAATACGGGATCTCACAACTCTCCGTAAATCAGAATTTAAGGTATTTTGTTCAACAGGCCTACCTAGGTCCATGTCTCCGGCCCGCACTCCATCGAGATCAGCCTTAACCTATAACTTTGTCTTGGTCCTGTGCAACCAGATAACTACAGTTGGTGCTTTGTACTTCTAGGCACTATTTTCACTTAAACTTTGAAACTTTATGTCTCCGGTTCTACTCACTGGATTTTTGCAATTCTGCTCTCAAATAATTTATAAAATTTTACTCTATTTCTCTAAATTGGTATGGGAGGCTTCATGTTTTCTGTTGTCACTTTATTACTGTTTCAAGTGCTACATAAATACTTTACGTATTGCTACTAGGTTAAGTCTGACTGCTTTGTGCCAAGTTACAAGGGCGTTAAGAACGGGTTAATTTGGGGTGGATCATGAATTCACCCTAACAGAAATTGTGTCTGCTGCTTGAGTAGGGTTTCACCCCCTTTAACCAGTAGCCTATTTTCCAACACTCATCTTTTCATGATGGTGATCCTAGATGTTGCTGGTATTACGAGGAGCATGAGAACTGGTTTACAGAAACACAAATTATATTTTCTTTGAGTTAAGAAAGGGCTGGAGGGCGACAGTGCATTGTTTGTCAAATCATTAGAGCACGAGCACACGATTTTTCTTAGGAGTCCGCTTGAGGCACTGTCAAAGGCTAGGTTTGCCAATTACTAGTGCTGCCTAGTCGCGATTCCACTTTGATTCTCTCTTTTTCACTACCTTACATTTCCTGCATCTTGATCTTACTCTTACGCTTTTCATAACTGCTTTCTCCCTGTAGTACTCATTTCCAAACATGCTCTCACTCCTTTTCCCTCCCTTTTCTTCTTTTCTCTTTAACTGTATGTCAAAGTCAGATGATGAAAAAACATAAGTTCTAATTACCAACAAGAATTGCCAATGCCAATAGGTTTGGCTTTAAAAGAATGTTGTATAGTAATGTAAAGCATTACAAGAAAATAGCAACGGAATGAATATGTATTTGTGTGAAAGCAATAAAGTGCAGGAAAATATTGGTATGTGTCGAAAGGTCATGTGACAGTTGCACTGTCAAGCCAGACTTAAAATTTACGTAGGTTAATGACTGCCCTCCTCCCAACTGTACTGCTTGCTACCAGAGAAAAACAGCATACATTATCTGGTTATTTAAGACACTGTAATAGCATTACTGTGGCGTGAGTGTGCCCCTAAACATTCAAGCTCATGCAGCCAGATAAATAAAGAAAATGATCACAGCTTTGGGCCAGCACTTTTATGTGGAAGCACACAACTTCTTCCAAATCAAAACATGTACACCTGGTTCCCAAAATGTAGGCGGGCCAAATCCACTCTCTAGTAATACTCACATAGTTGTTTGGCGACAGCTGTGCTGTCAAACCAGACCATCAAAATGAGTGCCACTGTCCACCACCTGCAACCACTGGCACAATTAAGCACTGGAAGCTTAGAGGAAGCATTCGACATATGTGTTCAATAGACAGTATACACTTTAGGGATAATAGCTGTATGTCTGTAGATTTTAAATTCATAACAATGTAGTGTAGTGATGAGGTATATATCACTGAATGTATGCGATTCCGTGGCCGTGGTCTTTTCAGCATAATTATGGATTTGCTGCAGTTGACACAAAATGCATCATTGCCTGTGTAATTTACAGATTTTCACCAAAGAAAAATGTGCTGTTCATTAGAGATTAATTATTCTCTTTTTATTGTGTCACACAAATGATTGTACATATTGGTATATTAACACTGCTGGATAAACAAAGCACAACGCATACATATGACAGTTTTTTACATATATTGGTTGGGTAAGCAACCCAAGGTTATCTATTTCTCTATCTTCTTTGTCTAATCCTATTATTGTTATTTTTAGGAAATGAATGGGCATTAATACACATTGATGGTATTCAAAGCATTCTCTGTGGGTGAAAAATATAATTCTAAAATGTTAAAAAATGTTTCTATTAGTTAAGGTAAGTACATTGTGGGTTTACAAGTTAGCATACTTATTTATTGGTATCTAGTTTAATTGTTTGTTTAGCGTATTGCCCCATAAAACAGTATACACAATATATATACACTTCATGAAAGAAACATCACCCACAAAATCTAAAACAATAAAAATGAATAGTAGTAAAAAGAAACGTAATTTTAATTAATGGGTAAAACCAAAGTCAACTTAAAATATTCTCGTCTTTTAACCAATGAAACAATTTTTAAAAAATGTGGCCGTCCCTTTTCCTAATTAACCATACTGCATATAGATATCAACTAACTCTGCATACAATTGGCTCACTCAAATCAGAGCGCAAAATTCTATAAGCCTCTGGACAATGTCTTAGGCCAATATTGTAGCATAGAGGTTTGATCCACAATCGGCACAATTTATTATGTCTCAGACAAAGAAACTAACGTGTTCAATGTTCTTGCACTCATACCCACAATACTAGCATCCAGGTGGGGTCGGTGAAGCATTTTTCCATTTACTCACAAATTCATTCACTCCAAGATTCCCCAACCTGAACTTAACAAAAAGTGTCCGAGCCGCAGGAGGATATGTAATGTCTACATAGGGCTCCCTTCCAAGCAGCGATTTTCACTCCAGGAAGTCCTCCACCAGCCTACCCCCAGTCCTGGCATTATATTGGCACTCCAGGATCCTCTTCTCCCAATAGGCAGTAATAATCCTACCCTTGGCATCTACACCAATCACTTGGGGACAAAACCAAAACTCTCCTAGCCCTAGGTCGACAAGATGATGCTTAACAAATTTAAACCTGGTGAAAGGATTGGCATTGCTCAAATTCATCATCTCCTCCACGGCCATTGTATAAGGGTGGAGCTCTTTCGTGTACCATAACCTCACCCAATGCAAGAGTGGTCTTAAAGCTGCCAGATCCCCCACCCGCTTTAGCCCTAAATTGAAGCATAAGGGGATAATTGGGTACTCTGGGGTAAGAGAAAGAGCGCTCTTATAAAGCTGTTTTCTTTAGCTATTAGATTCCTAATGTTCGAATGTCCCCATACTTCTGCCCCCATATAGGGCAGCAGCCTGCGCCTTTGCCCTATAGAGCTCAACCACTGGGGGGAGTGCGTTTGGAGTTGTCCTCTAAATCCCCCTAATAAAAGAGACAGCATGTCCCAGCCCTACTCCACATTTTTTCCATATGGGACTTCCAGGATCTAGATTTATCACCTCTTATCCCAAGGTATTCAAATGAGTCAACATGTTGTAGCAGCTCCCCCTTCATGCTAAATCTACCTCTACACGATCTATGCGGATTGAGGAACATGATCTTTGTCTTGGTGGTATTAATCTCTAAACCATGAACATTGCAAAAATCAACAAACCCTTTTAAAAAGTTTTGAAACCCTATTGGCGTGCAAGAGATTAAGAGCGTGTCATCAGCAAATAATAGCACAGGAATTGGTTCTTCTACCAGTTTTGGGGCATCATAGACACATTCACACAAAAAATCAGCAGCCCAATCTATACATAGGGAGAAGAGAGTTGGTGCCAGGACACATCCCTGGTGAACCCCACGACGGTCGGTAACAGCTCAGTAAGATCACCATCTATCCCCCATCTCACCAGGGCTGTAGTGTTTCCTCGAAGTCTTACAAAGGTGTCCAATACATTCACTTCCATATCCATGTTGGCCCCTGTGACCACAGTAGCTGCCTTGGCACCAAGTCAAATGCAGCCCTTAGATCCACAGAGGCCAAATATAAAAGATCCCCTGCTTGTCTCAAATATGTTGACACAAATACTTAAACATAAACACTTGGTCAATGGTACTAACCTTTGACCTAAACTCAGCCTGCAGATGCAAGAGGATCGAAGTCTTCTCCATCCAGGTCTTCAGTCTACCCAAAGCCTGGCGATAGAAGATCTTCTTTTCATCGATCGTCGATTAGGCTAATTGAGTGGTAATTACTTGGGGCATTTCTATCGCCCTTTTTGTACACAGATATGATTGTTGCATTGGACCAAGAATCAGGAATGCCTCCCCCTGCTGCTATGTTGTTTGTAAGTCAGTTGATATAAGGGCCCCACACTAGTGGGTTAGATCGAAACAGGTCCCCGGGGATCCCATCTGGTCCAGGTGCTATACCTGAAGGCATGTCATGAATTACTTTCAGAGTTTCCTTCAATGAAAAATACCCACCTGGACCCGTCAAGTGTGCGCAACTATCGATTAATTCCACTTTCTCAATCTCTAGTTACCGACTGTTGTGTCCTATTCCTAATGTTGTTCTACATTCCCCTGCAGGTGCTGATGTAGTGCATTCCCTTTTAGGTCCCAATTACAAAGTATACACTACTGGCAAGGTGCAAACTCCACACACATAAGTACTATTACTGTGTGGTAACCCCATCGCCAGACCAAGCAAGTTAAACCCCTCAGAAGAGGGAATAGCTTTGTGAACAGGAAATAAACGTTGTATACCCTGGTGTGAAAGATTTAACCAACACATTTACCATATGTTCTAAACAGGCACTTAGACCTGTACTGTGCAGTAAAAGACTGCAATGATTTGGCTTCAAGTAGTGTAGATGGGGGGGGGGGGTTGGTTATCAGGAATGATGGCCATGCAAGCCCCAGAGTTTGGTATCTAAGGTGTAGAGGACTAGGACAGATGTCTTCTTAGCCATCCTTCATGTAGCCCTGAGCACCACCCTTTGCACATGCAATTAACTCAGCCAGTGTCAATTCCAACCACTGATCCCTTACTCCAGTACCAGCAACCAACCACCGTTCTTCTGCTCTTATTCCCAGATCTGATACACTGTATCCAGCACATACCCCTGCGTTTTTAAAAAATAGAAACACTTTTTGTCCTTAGACATATACAAAAACTACTTAGTTGAAAACAAAACTGAGCACAATAGATTTTCATGACGAACAAAGGCGAAAAATATTATAAGAAGATTTGAAGATTGTCTCTGAAAATCGGTGAATGAAGATATCCCTTAAGATCAGTGAAGGCAGAAGTGATTGTATCTCTTGTTGCTGCAACATGCTTCTGCTGAGGGACCTCTGGCTGATAAACAGACGGAAACAAGCTGTGGTCCAATATGTCAAGAACCATAGACTCTCTAGACTGCTCTCCATAAACAGCAGGACGCAGCCAATGACATCGATTTGAAAAAACCCTCTCCATTAATGCATTTTTGGGGCTGAAAAGTAATAGAGAGTTCGCTCTTTTTCTAGGCCCTGAGTCTGATAGGCTCACAGACCCGCTGCTTTCCTGGTGCAAACTATGCATCCGACAAACACTGGTTGGTTGCACTTCGTTCAGAACTTACCTCATGAGCAATGTATGCCCTATGCAGAGTAGAATGGGGAATAACACTGCAATAACATGTTTTTCCCCATTGTGAGATGCACAAGTAGTGCATGTCCACTATTCCCATGCACACGTTGGGACAGTTTTTCCCTATCGAAACCGAAAATCTAGCTGGCAAAACGCCCAAGTATTGGCAGTTTCAGGCGAGTTGTAATATCAAGTTAGGGCTTTAATTATTTTATAGATACATCACTTATTTGCAATCTACTGTTTACATCAAGGTACCCAGGCAGTTCCTATTCATTTCCTCTCTTCATTTGAAGAGGTCATTGTGCTGGCACAAAGTAATATGCCATAAATCACAGAAGTATGCAAACAAATCGAACTATGTTCTGTGTTTTGTTCATGAGATTACAAGAAAGACTGACTGACTTACTCTATGGAGTCATTTGAACTTGACCAAGCCAATGGTTTTAAAGCGAGCTTTAAGCCTACTTTTAAACCATTTGTTTTTTAATTGTTTATTTAGAGGTGCTGCACCTAACAATGTGGCTGGCAGGTTCCCAGCAACAAAAACAGCCCCCACTGCAGTGAAACCGGCACCCACCCTTCCAGCCCACCGAAAACCCCAGTAGCCAGCCCAGCCCTGGTTATAGGGTTCTGATTTGCACAGAGCCCTTAACCACCGGTGTCCTGGGCATTTACCCTCCTGCTGAGCACAAAACTGAGCGCCAACTACATCATTTAAGCACTTGACCGTCAAAGTACCCTCGAGCAGTACAAGGCTTAGTCAGGGAGATGGTATAGGGCTGGATACTCAGCATTCAAAAGAACATCTTTTATCAATTAATACATCAATGTCATGCCAGTGACTTCATTTATAAAGGAAAAAGCACTTTACTTTTAACACACAATGCTGTGCATGATCATTAAAGGGCCGTTTAATTGGAGCACTGATATCTCCAGTAATTACAGTGTGCTGGGAGGGAGACAAGGCTGTCCTCTAGGGCAAGGGTCAAGTGATAGTTCAGTGCAATACAGATGCTAGCCCTCAAGAGAGAATGTTATGAGTTATGTTCATAGGGCGCTCTTGTGGACCTTGTTGGCCTCTTGCCCAGAGCTGTAAACAATTAGGCCCATGTTTGTGGGCTTTGTGGTGCAGGACAGTGCACTGAGTCACGTTGCTGCGCTTCCCTGCATCACAGGGTAATGGAAGGAATGTGCTGTGTTTATCCAATACGGCGCATTCCTGTCCTTTCCCCCTGCGCTGGCGCCCTTTTGGCAGCCTAGCGCCAACGCAGGCACTCTTGCATCATGGTGCAAGGGTGCCAGTGCTGCATGCAGGATTGTTTTTTGTGCAGGAAGGGACACGTTCCTTCACAAAAACAATCCTGAGAACCTATTTCCTCTTTCTGTGTGTGCTCCTGGAAGCAGCACACATAGAAAGAGATAAAAATGAGGAGAAGAAACAAAGATATTTCTCCTTGTTACACCTCTCCTGGGGAGGTGTATCTTTTTGGTGCATTCCCAAGTTTACAAGTTCTTGTAAATTTGGGAATGCTTCAAAATCCATAAATGATGTGTGGGAACACCCACACAACACCCACGGAAACGCTTCCCTGGCACAGAGTAAGGTAAGGCAGTGATTTGGCTGTGTTACATTACTTACATTTATGAAGTCATGCACCTTGTGTGGCTTTATAAATCTCACTTAAGGTTTGTGTTGCTCTTGCACCATGTTGCATGGTGCAAGTGATGCAAACCAGGCCATAAATACGTCCCTTAGTGCCCCGTGAGATAGTTCCCCTCCCTCCCTTTGTAGCACTTGCACTGCAACTTCCTATTCTTTAGTCGTCACTGTGGTGCAGGCGATGCCTGTGGCAGGGGATGTGGCAGGGGATGTGCCTCTCCAGGTGGTGTGCTTCCTTGCATGGCCCACCAAACAGAGATTGTATTTACTCTGGCCCAGCCTAACTGAAGCCACTGCGGTCTGTGTCAAGTTCACTTACACAACCCTCCACTTCCACCCCACCTCCCCATGCCAGTGAACATCAGCAAGACCTGTACTGGTCGTAAAGAGGCCACACTCAGGTTGTGCAGCTCAGAGTCTGGCGGTTCACTCTTCATTGGATCTTCCTCAGGAACATACAAAAGTCCACCACCCAGCAGTGATTACAAGGTGCTGATCAATATCTCCAACATTATATCATCTCCAACATTATGGGACGTTTTACTTCTTTGTGCAGCACTTCTTCCACCACTCAGTTTTTTTCAGTTGGAACCACTAGTTGCAGTCATTTTTCTTTAGCACCTACATTGCTAGTTGCATTGGTTCGTTTGCAGGAAAGCCCATGAAGCACTTACTTGGTTTCTGTGCCCCCGCTGTCACAGGTACTGCAGGTTCAGCACACACTATGGGGATACCCAGGACTTTGAGACTGTACCCTCTGGCTGAGTGGAACATGTTCTTCTTCAAGGAACAGTGGGCATCTTAAGATCTGTTTCTTCATAGTCTTCCTTTTCTAGAAAGAGTCTTCCTCATGCAAGGGCACCCTTAATTCCCTTCAAAACCCTTGATCAGCTCCTTTCTTTAAGGATGTCCCACGGCAGCTTATCCTTGCAGGTTTGTAAAGCTCCCCAGGGATCTGGTCCCAAACCAATCAAACGGGATTTAGTAACCAGTACCCCAATCCTGGATCACAAAAGGGTTTGGTCGGTTGTTGCTCAAGTGGAGGGGCTTCAGCGTCCTTTCCTCCACATCCTAGAATATGGTCCTCTTCTAACGACCTCCGAGATGCTCTGCATGAGCCCTGTACTTTACATTACTGCCGGGTGCGCTCTCCAACTTCCATTTTAGGTACTAGTTTTGTTCAGGATGTCAAAATGGGTTCCTGTGCATCCACATGTACTCCACACACAACTTCTACACGCAGACCTTATGGGTCCTCCATGTCCCAGAAGGATGGAACAAAGGACCCCGTTGCCGGAGACTGGCAGACTAATTTAAAAATACAGGAAAGGCCAGTATGTGACTCTCCTTGGATGTCGAAAGGTAAAAAGGACATTCCTGCCTCTGTAATCTGCCACTGCCACCACTGTTAGTTCTCAGCAGCAGGGTGAGCTAACGATAATCACACTCATTAAAAGGGAGGAGCACTTGGTGTGCACCTCCAAGCCACAGAGACTCCCTCAGGGTCACATTCTGTGATTCAGGAAGGCCTCACCACACATGCACAATTATTGCATGTGCTGAGGTGAAAAAGTCATTAACCTGTATAACTACCTTATAGGATATTGAGGAAGAGGTGCACTATCTCCAGAGTTATGTAGAGGGCCGATTTCGGACTGAAAAAGCATTATCGTGCATAAACAAATGCTATGATCATGAGTTGCACATTATATTTTAATGCTTGTGTAGATATCTATTGTTTTGAGAGGGGTTACATTTGGAGAACACCAAATAGAAGACCTTAACACAGAATGAGCTACCACAGAGAGCCGTGTATGTGTATTACTCTAACTAAGAATGTGTCTACCTTAAATAATGATTTACTAGACTTGACTGGGGAAACAGCCACAGCTGCACATATCGGTTTCCGGGTAATATTTAACAATTGACTAGAAAATTGAGGTGCACAAATCAATCAGAGTCCATCAAAAACCCCTAACTTAGAACAGCCAAGAATAATTTACCAAGACAATATTGTAACAACTGATCAGCACCCTCCTTGTTCTAAATATTAAACAAACTCCAGAGAGTGCACAGTTACACTATGCACCTCATCCATCGATGTCTGGCTAAGCATAGGGTTGACTATAACTCTTTCTTGCTCATAAAGCCCTAGTGGTGCACCCATGTACCTATTTAACTGCCTTCTACTGAGACAAAACGCAAGGGGCCTAGGTTTGGTTTCTAACAACAGTTTTTCACTGCTCCTTTCAAGATTCAAACTGTGAGTTGAGACTTTCCTGCAGCCTCAAGGTTCATATCTGCATAGATTCTCCCCTTTGCCTCTCATTTTGGTTCAAAACTTTGGAAATGCCTGAAGACCAAACAATTTTGCCAAGCATACTGATGTGACAGTGAAGAAGTGTTCAAGTGTTTGACAACCCTTAATATTCAGAGGCATTTCCTCTGAAATGTTGAGTCCTTCAGGGCTCTTCTTTAAGACCCACACTATTCAACCTTTACTTATGCCCTCTGATGGACACAGTCCAAACTTTTGGCCTCTCAAATGTCAGTTATGCTGGTGACACACAATTAGTGCCGCCCCTTACCCCTAACAATCAGGCAAACAGATTGCAACATTGTCTCTAGTGAGGTGGCCAGAGTCCTGAGGAGGCCCTCCTTCTCCTATGTCCTCCATAAAAAAACCTAGGCATTTGGCTGGATAACTCACTCACCTTCGACATCCAAGCCAGGAAGTTGCAGCAAACTATTATGGTATGCTTAGGATGCTGAGAAAAATATTCGATTTTTTACCTCCTCACTTCAGGAGGCTTATTGTACAAGTGCATTTTTTTAAACTTGACTATGGAAACTCCCTGTACCTAGAGTCCCTATAATATGCAACAAAAACACTGAAGGTAGTGCAAAATGCAACCACCCGTTTAATATTAAAAGTACCTAGGCACCAATCAGTCTTGAGCTCATTGGTCATGCTACACTGGCTACCAATTGAACAGAGAATGCAGTTTAAAGCCCTCTGCATTGCTCGTAGCGTCTACTATAAAAAAAGCCCTCAACAGCTTCGGTCCTTATTACAGCCTTCTACCCCTATCAGGACCCTAAAGTCTGCTGATGCAATGCAATTTTAAATCCCAAGAATTTGCAAAGCTAGCACGGTGGCAGGCCTTTCTCTTATCTGACTCCAAAGTTACTGGAACCCTTTACCAAATAGTATTCATAAGTTTCAATAAAAAGTGAGTTTCAGGAAGCTGCTAAAAGCATGGCTGTTTATAGATAACCTGGAGTTAGCTGGAAAGACGGTTTCACCAAACAAACTGCAGGTTGTTTATAGCGCTGGGAGTACGCTGGATAGCCACGTGCTCTATAAATCGCCTAGAATAGAATTAGTGTCTGTCCTCTGTGAGCATTAGTTCAATTCTCGGTGCTTCAGCATTTTCGAACATTTTAGGTGACTGAAAACGACTGCAGGATGGAATTCTGTACGCCCATTGATATAATCCAAGTAACTAACAAACAAAATGAATTAAGATGTAGGGAAAAACCTGATTTCACTTAAGTAAACAAATTACTTACAGCAAAGTCCTAACAGATGTGCGTTTTTGTCCATCTTGAGGTCCTTAGCTAATTGTTTCAGTGCACATGAATATGAAACCAGATTCCACCTAACTCTTCTAAGCCCTTGACTGCATCACTATCAATCCAGCCACGCGTTGAGCTTGATTCAAAAAGATTGCATCCTATGGCATTTATAATAAGGTGGATGGAATACGCTTCACGTTTGTGGTGAAATCAGTCCACCAAACACTAAATCAGGCCCTTAATCTTGTAGTACTCCAGGCTTACTTCTGAAATACAATAGAACCCCAGAAGTAATACAAGAGTTAATCACAATTCCTCCCAGTAATATTGTCAATTGCTATCATGACGATCGTGATCAGGGAAGGTCAGAGCATGAAACACAGTGCATAAAAGCATCTAACATATTGGGTAATAGGACAGAAACTCAAAAATTTTGCATAAGGCCGACATACTCTTTTATAGGAAAATCAGAATGCGTAGCATGCTCTATAACATTGTCTAACATATAGGATTGCCAGACTGTCAGAACATCCAACAAGCAGTAAAAGGATATCTGACATTCTCCATCGTAGGACTGCCTGAACATATAATATTTGTATTAGAATATCCAACATACTTGTTCGTAGGACATTCAGAACATGTAAAGGCCAGCTTACGAGCACCTGACATCAGTGGCGGCCAGCAGCTTTAGGAGGGAGGGGGGCGGGCGGGGAACACACACGCTCACACACACACACACACTCATTCTTTCACACATAGGCACGCACGCATATCCATTAACAACACTCATACCATTCAAACATGCACGCACGCACCAAACATTCATTTTAAAACATCACACACACTCATTCTTTCACACATGCACGCACGCACATCCAGTAACAACATTCATACCACTCAAACATGCACGCATGCACCAAACATTCAATTTGAAACATCACACACATACACACACACACACACACACTTACCTTCGGCCTCCAGGTCCCAGGAGGTTTGGGACTGCTGCCTTCCCTCAGCCAATGAGGGAAGGCAGCAGTCCCAGCCTCGTCACAGAGTGGGATGGGGTCAGTGAGACTGCTCACCCCACCCCACTCTGTGAGGAAGTGTCACTGATTGACACTCGCCCTGGGCACTTCAGGGCTTAAACTGAAGTGCCCAGGGAGAGTGTCAATTGGTGACACTTTCCTCGTCACCCAGGGGAGGGCCTCAAGGCACCTTTGCTGGGCCGAGGAGGTCACGCCCATAGGAGCTATGATCTCCTCAGCCCAGCAAAGTTCAGCTCAGGCAGCTAGGAGTCTGCGCAAATCGCGCCTGTCTGCTCCTGGATGCCTGACCTGAACATGAAGTGAGTCTGCCAGGCTGACCTTTGTTCAGCCTGACATACACTCTTCATGAGGGGCAAAAGGTGGGGGGGCGTGGCCCCTCCGCCCTAAAGGACGGGCCGCCACTGCCTGACATACTGGATTATTCCATAGTCAGAACGTATATGCTGTATGAGAACATTGGCCAAGCTGTATTATATACAGTCAGACTATCACATGCTTTATAGGGGCATCTGATTTACAGTGGATTTGTTAAATGACTGTGTAAGCATAACATAATCCACAGCACCATTGAGTGGGTAGAGTTTCTGTGTAAGTATAATACAGACAATATTACCAGTGGATAACTAGGATGTCTGGATGAATGCACCAACAGGCTAAACTGGTTGCACCACCACTGGATACTTATGATGTATTATCTTACAGAGCTGCCTGTATTACCAGTGAGTAGCTAGGATGCCCATATGGGTGTAACAGTAGGCAAAGCTGTATCATCACCAAGTTGTCTAGCTACCTGGTTGGATGCAAAATCAGGCTTCCTTATTTTCCTCACTTACTCACGTTAGAGGAGGAGACCCCCACCTCAAACTGATGTCCTATAAAAGGCACCCAATGCCAGTGTTCTATCGGTGCTCATCTGACCAAAGAGTACTTCGTATGTCTGGGACGTTCTGTATTTCCAAACCGGATAGAACCTCACCACATCTCATCTAAACCTCTGTGCCGAGGTCAACCGCCTCGCCTTTTGGAAAGAAACCCCCAAAACACCTGTTCTTCCTTATTTGTCTCTCTCTCTTTCAAGCCCAGAAGAGTCGTAGGATGGACCAGTTTCTAGAGCCGAGTCACATTTAGTAGATTGTTGTTTTGGGTGAAACAATTAGGAGAAATTAACATCCTGGGAACGGAGACATGGCAATTTTGGCTCAATTGACTACGTTTACTGGCTTCCATTTCCAATGTAGTGCATCACATATGTGAGTTTTATAAACAAAACTGCCTGATGTAGTATCCTCAGTTTAACACTGGAACATGACAACAATCTGTAATATTTTTAACACGAGTGTCACTCGTAGCACAAGCAACCCACTAGAATATTTGACTGGTTGCTAGGGGATGTTGTGCGGCGGTTGGAGGTTGGTGTTGAATGGTAGAGCACAGTCGGCTTGGACAGAGCTCTATGAGGTTTATTTATGCTGTTTTTCTTCAATAAAACAATGATTCTTCAAGAAACACAAATTTACTTGGTGTAATTACCACATCGTTGTTGGCAACGAGTTGGAAACCTTTGAGTGCAGCGAACCCACGCGAGCGAGGCGGCGTACTCACTGAGGAAGGAGAAATTGGTGATTGGAACAGGACAGTGATCGTCTCAAGGCAGTGATCGTCTTAAGGGGCAAAGTGGTGGGAGCACGCCTGTGCTTGTTTGCAGTTACGCAGTTCCTTGTGCAGAGGAGGCGTTTGTGGGGTTGTTAAGACACGCTCTATCTGCCGTAAACACAAAAGAATATGGCAGACATTTTGGAGGCGTATTTTTCTCCTCTCTGCTTTATGGAAAGTGTGCCCACTCACCGTAGAAAATAAAAATAAACGGTGGCTATCTTGGGTGTATAAATTACAAAGGATAGACAGTCTGCAGTTCGTGTTTGTTTCAATATATTGTGGAAAAGGACTTATTCACGTTTTAAAAGATGGTGGACATATTAGAGTGATTTCTTTATCTATTTAATGTGGCTCACTGTTTATGGTGGTTTGGAAATTTAAAAGCATACATACAAATTACATATTTATATGTATACATGTGTTTGAAAAAAAAAATCT
Source organism: Pleurodeles waltl (assembly GCF_031143425.1). Taxonomy (NCBI): domain Eukaryota; kingdom Metazoa; phylum Chordata; class Amphibia; order Caudata; family Salamandridae; genus Pleurodeles; species Pleurodeles waltl. Next base: position 828,626,194 of record NC_090443.1, on the reverse strand, counting down.
TTTGTATTGCATCATGCAGGCTGTAAATTGACCTGCTCATCATTTTTAGAAAGCCCTGCTGAACCACATATTGCTTGGAAACATTGGTTTGATGCATTCAAGACATACCTAGGAGCCATTGGAGCGGCACGATTTAGGCCTGAACACAAGAAATGTCTTTTGTTCCACTCCATTGCATTTGGAGTAGGGCTATTTTTAAACATTTACCAGAGGTACCTAATGACGACTAAGAACTGGGTGACTACGAGGCTGCTGTGAAGAAAATGCGTAACAGGTTTGATGCTCCTCCAAGTCTAGTAGTATGTAGACATAAGTTTTTTAAAAGAGATCAGCAGAATGGCGAGGATGTAGACACTTACATTTCTGCTTTGAGGTTGTTGGCTGCCGATTGCCAATTTGGAGAATTGAGCTATCAACTGACCAGAGATCAGTTTATATGTCAAGGGTTGGATGGATCTATTAAGCAAAAGTTACTATCTCTGGATAATCCAACGCTATCAGAGACTATTAAAATTGTGAAAAGTATTGAATTATCGATTAAGTCAACAAAGGAGATAGAAAAATCAATGGACAGTCGAGAAAAAGTTTGTGTGGTCAGAACCAAAGATGACAGAGGAAGATCAGACAAGTTGAATTTTCAAGGAGTCCCCCAAGGATCTAAGAACAGTAGAAATAATAATTAAAGTTTTTTTTTTAAACAAAGAAATGTATGTTTTAGATGTGGATATGCTCTACATAGAAAAGAAGTGAAGGCCTGTCCAGCTTTAAACTTTCAATGCAGAAAACTGGTCACTTTCAGAATGTGTGTCAGAGTGAGTGTCATAAAGGCAATATGGTAACCTCAGTGGTGGATGATAATGTGGTGTTGGTCGAAGATTTGATTGGGGAAGTCCAAGAAATGGTGTTGGTGGTTGATGGTGGTGTGGAAAAGTGCGGTGATCCTGAAAGTTGTGTTGATCCATATGTACTCAGAAGAGTGGGAGATAAACATTTACGTTTGTTAGTGGATTCAGGTGCTAGAATCACAATGATTACGCAAAATATGTTTTATCAGAATTGGAAAGACCGCGTACTGTTACCACCTGATAGAGCTCCTGTTTCTTATGAGGGAAGAAGAATCAAGCTTCAAGGCTGTTTTGAAGAAATTATGGAGTTTAAGGGGAGGAAGATTCATAGTAAAATGTATGTTAAAGCAAAAGTTCCAAACATTTAGGTTGGTTTCATCAAGGTCTTTTTGGTATGGTGTTACGACCAGGTAAAGGAGATCAGGTAACAGTGATTAGAGATTCTGATGTGATTGAAGATCTGTTGAATGAATTTCGCAAAGTCTTCTCAGGGGATTTGGGAAAGATAAAAGGTTTTATAATATGATCAAAGTTAAAGGAAATGCTATACCTGTAAAACATAAACTGAGGAGTGTACCATTTAGCATCAAAGAAGAATTGGAGAAAGAATTAGTAGGTTTACGTGATTAAGGGATTATTGAGCCCATTGAAACCTCACTATGGATTTCTCCTTTGGTCATCACGAAGAAAAAGAATGGAGAGTTGAGAGTATGTGTGGATCTGAGAGCACTGAACAAAGAGATTTGGGTAGACTCACATCCTTTGCCGAAAATAAGTGAATTGTTGTCTACTATAAAAGATGTGAACGTTTTTACTAAACTTGATTTAGCCAGTGAATACCATCAGATTGAGTTGGATCCAGAATCAAGGTATTTAACAGCATTTGTGTCACCAATAGGGACCTTTCAGTATTGCCGCATACCGTTTGGTCTGGCATCTGCAGCTTCAGTTTTTCAAAGGATAATGGGTTCCCTATTAAAAGATGTGTCTAATGTGCTAGTGTTTCAAGATGATGTTCTGATATATGCAGGTGATCAACTTGAACATAACTTAATTTTAAGACAAGTGTTGGAAACGTTTTCGTCTTGTGGAATCGTTCTCAAGACAGAGAAGTGTTTGTCCATGAAATCATCTGTAGAATATCTAGGCCATGTAATTTCAGCAGATGGTATTTTCCCAAAACCAGGTCTGATTGATGCTATCAAAGCTGCTCCACCACCTAAGGACAAAGTTGGTGTCAAGTTGTTTTTGGGAATGTGTGAATTCTATTCTCGTTTTGTTCCAAATTTTGTGAGCAGTGTCAGACCAATATCTAATCTCTTAAAGCATAGCGTGAGTTTTAAATGGGACGCTGAATGTGATGAAGCGTTTGAGGGCATAAAAAAACAGCTAGTTAGTGCAGAGGTGTTAAAGCCTTATGATCAGGATTTGCAGTGTTATTTGACAGTCGATGCAAGTAATGTAGGTGTGGGGGCAGTGCTAATGCAAACAAAGAATGGCGTTGAGAATACTATTGGTTTTGCATCCAGGGCGTTAAGGAAGCCTGAAACTTACTTTTCTGTAATTGAAAAAGAATTGTTAGCTTGTGCGTGGGCAGTTGAGAAATTTAGAAATTATATTTGGGGCAGACATTTAGTGTTGAAAACTGACCATAAACCACTGGTTCCGATTCTCAATGGCACGAATAACAAGACTGGTACACGCAGAATTGCAAGATTTACAGCCAGATTAATGCAATATGATTTTGAAGTTATGCATATTCAGGGGGGGCAAGAATATCAGAGCAGACTATTTATCACGTTTTCCAGCTCAAATTAATAGCACTTGTGATGAGGGTGTAGAGGATGGAAGTTCCTTGATTGCTGCTGTTGAAGTGGAACAGGTGTGTGTCTGTTCGGAGGGTGAATGGAAGGAAAAATTATATGCAGATAAGAATAGAAAAGAAAGTTATAAGGTGTATCAAAGGAGGGTGGCCTCATGCGAAAGAGATGGCGTTTGATATCCAACCGTTTTGGAAGGTTGCTGATGAATTGACCATTGAAGACAGTTTACTCTTGAGAGATGATAAATTGATCCCACCGGAAGAATTGAGGTTCAAGATCATGAAAAGAGCTCATGAAGGTAATTTCGGAGGAACATTGAGCAAAAAAAGGGTACGAGAATGTTTTTGGTGGCCACTTATAGAAAGAGAAATTGATAATTTGGTTAAAAAATTGCACTATATGTTCCAATAGTGATAAAACATTTAAAACTGCCACTCCTCCAATGGTCCCCATAGAGTGCCCATCCAGCCCATGGAAGAAGTTGGATGTGGATTTAGTGGGACCTTTGCATTCTCTGAGCTTTAATATCATATATGCGTATGTGTTGATTGATTATTATTCAAAATGGCCTAATGTGAAATTTGTCCAAGAACGTAATATAAAATCATTGGTAATGTTTTTAAGGCAGGTTTTCATGAGTGAGGGGTTTCCTGAAGAAATAGTTACAGATAATGGTGTACAATTTATGTCTGAGGATTTCAAAGTGCTCATGAAAGAAGGTTCTATAAACAGTTAAAATGTTCTCTGTACCAACCACAAACCAATGGTTTGGTTGAGCGTTTCAATCGCGTGTTGGGGGAGTGCATTAGGTGGTCGTTGAAGAATAGGTGCGATGTGAGTGCATCAGTACCGGCTATGTTGTGGTTTTATAAACCACACCACATTCCACCACAGGGGTGTCTCCATTCCAAGCTCTTAGAGGGAGAAAACCAAGTATGCAGGTGAGTCCAGTATGGATGTCCAGATTTTTCAAGAATATGCATTTGGAGGAATGTTCGAACATGATTAAACAAAATGTAAAGGAAGAGAAAAATATACTGAAAATGTACTTTGACAAAAGGAAAAGTGTTAAAGAGCCTTTCATATTAGCTGGTGACTGGGTATCCATAAAATTACCAACGTTTGTCAAGAAAGGTAGTCCAAAATGATCTGATCCGGTAAGGGTAGATTTGGTACTGGGCAATGCAATAAAGGTTGAAGGTAACAAATGGTGGAACAAGTCAAAAGCAGCGAAGTTACAAAAGGTGCCGGGAGTGTGTCGTAACAGTGGAGAAACGAGGACTCAAGATACAGATACAGAGGTTGTTTTGCAACATGTTGAGCCAGAATCACAAATGTCACCACCACGCAGAAGTAAGAGAGTACGCAAAAAGCCTTGGAAATTTAGGGTTTGATTTAAAAGAAATGTAAAAACAAAGTTGAACATGACAATAATAGGGGTATGAGACTGTTTGTAGTTAATATGCAGTTTTGATGTTTATTTAGGAAAATTTTGGCTTTTTTTGTTTTTGTTTATGTAGGGGTGGTTGAAATTTGTAAAACAAAATATGTCGAGTAACACACGAATGTTTGAATGGTTGTTAGGGGATGTTGTGCAGCAGTTGGAGGTTGATGTTGTATAGTAGAGCACGGTCGGCTTGGACGGAGCTCTCTGAGGATTATTTATGCAGATTTTCTTCAATAAAACAACGATTCTTCAAGAAAGAAACACAAATTTACTTGGCGTAATTACCACACTATCCCTACTATGTCAGGGTAGTGTGCCTCATTTTTGTTATCCATACGTTTGATGAACAAGTCATGAAGGCTTGATGTGGCCAGTCAAACCTGTATGATACCAGATGTAAGGAGTGTGGAGGGATTAGCCAAGAGTGTGGGATGCTGGGACCCCTTGTAAATCAAAACGTGGTGACGCTTGGACGCAGCTTCCATTTCTTCCTTTCGAAACCACACTCTTTTTAGCATGTAGGAACAGCTAAGATAACTAGCAAAAGGCCAACAATGTTGGAGATAAGAAGGGAATAGCCAGTCCATCAATGCACATTGCGTGGCAGGGTGCAGACCTGTTTAATTAGTGTTGAATGAAAAGATTATTTCTGAGTTACACGTGAAAGCAAACCTTGAAATCAAGAGCAGCTGCTTTCTCACAAACGTAGCGATAAGAAAATACATGAATAAAAAGCAATGAAAGGTTCTCTCTCACCTCTTAATGAAGCAGACGGGAAACCAGGGAAAACATTTTTCTCAAGTAGAGCTGTTCATAAATATTCTCTTTAATGATCCTGCCACGGCAAATGAATCATGCATCTTTGTATTATGCACGGTGCAAAATGCAAAGGGAGTACCTGTCTGCCTTGATTTCAAGCTCAAACAAGCTTTGGCAAAAGCAATGTGTCTGGCCTTGGCAAGCTGGCACAGAGGTTCCTTTTTGTTTTGTATTGCAAGCACATGCCACAAATAGTGAAAAAGAGAACGAAAGAAAAAAGAAAACACAACATCGCCTAAAAGTGATGGTTAAAAGCTTGCAATAAAGAAACATTTTTCACAAAATGCACCATCACATATAAGTTTAATGATAGATCAGTAAAGGTGCTTCCTAGCAGGCAGATGTACCTACAGCAGGTAGAGACACCTCATTTAGATTTTAAGGGAAAATACGTTTCCTATTGGCACAAAGAAGAGGAAGTATTTGGCTTCAATTGCCACAACCTGAAGACGTAGTTTGAACACGCAAGAAGGACTAAAAAACAAAGTATAAAGAATTGAATGAAAAAACGTTGTAAAGGTAAAATACTAACCCTTCTAGCCCTGGCACTGAATTACACTTTTTTGGACGAACGTGCACTTGTGGTTAAGCAAAAAGCCTTCACTGGCGGAGTACGAGAGCCCGTAACTAACGTGGGCTGACATGTTGGTTGGTGGAAGCAAAATAAAGGCAGTTCAGTAAACCAACGGAGGAAGAACCATAAATTCCCTGAGTAATGTATATATATACATCTATTTTGTATTTAGGGTATCTTTAATTACATGAGGCTGGTGAGGCAGCTCTAGGTGTCTCTAGGCCAGGCCTAAAAACATCTTACTAGCTCGTTCTTAGCCACTCACACACCTGTAGAGTTGCACAGTTTTAAAGCCCCTCATGAACATGACCGCCCAAATAAGCCAAGCTGGAGATGCTGTGGAAATACTCCTGCCTGGCATCACCCTGACCAGGTGACGCCACTGGGTGAGGTCACTGAGAGGGAGGGGCCCTAGTGGAGGAGCATCGTACCCAGCGCGTCCCTCCTCTCTGTGCCCCTGGCATCTCCAGCAGGTGTAAAACAGCTGTGCTGATGCCATGGAGGTTGGGAGAAGGTCCCCTTCACAAGGCCAAAAAGCACAGGGCGGCTGTCCTGTTGTTGTCTTCTCTGGTTGTCAGATTCCTTCTGACCATCGTGTTTTGGACACCGAGGCGGTAGCCTCATTACTCCACATTAATTTTGAATTTTTAAGTCGCCGTTTTATTACTTATTGATCTGTGACACTTTGTCACAGGTTAAGTTGGTTACCATGGTAGCGCTGTGATGAGGGTGGATGTCCTTACTAGAAACTTTCAATGTATTCGGCCGAAGGTAGGATTTTTTTGTTTTTTACTTGACAGCTGCGTTTTAATTAACAAACTTTTTATTGAATATATTCTACCATTGCAAATTCCTCCAATGCTGAACTGATAGTCGTATAATACAGGTTAACATACACCATGCAGCCTACTTTACTAGAACACACATATACAAAATAGGAATAGTAGCCACTCCCAACTACCTAGGAAGGTACCACTTACCAGGGTCCCTGAAACACACCTTGTGAGCAGCCCAAAGATACAGAGGTACTGGGCGGTGGGGACCAGCACCTGATTTCCAAAAGGCCCTGGGGGGATTAAGCAAAACGTATTCTGCGGCTGCTTACCCTGGGGATGTGGAGCGACCAAACTCTATCTAAACATACCCTACTATTTACCACCAACCTCGGCTTAATGGTGACAAAGGTTGACCCTATTGAGATGTGGGCAGTGGAGATTGCCCAAGGGTGTCCTGCCGGGCCCGTAATATGGACTGGTGCATGTGGGCCGAGGAGATGGTCTACTGAGCCCGCAGCTGCCCACAGAAGTATGTCAAAATATGGAAGGGGGTATGGGTGCCACCTGGGCTTTTTAGGCCCAAGCTGGACCTGGAGGAATGTGATGTCCTAAAAAGTACATCCATTAAGTCCTTCTATGTGTGTGTCTGTGAGTGCAATACCTGGAGAATACCTTGTTCCTGTACTATGTTGATTCCTGTGAAAATTAATAAAAAACTTTTTTTAAATGCTGAAATTATTACTTAAATTGCAGGGTCCACGACACAGCCAATGCCCAAAATTATAGGGCTGAAACCTATCAGTCAAAAAGGAGCACTCGGTTCGAGAAAAGCAACCAAAGATAGCAAAGGCAACGTAAATAACCAATACATATATAGCTCAGTGGGTTTGATGTTCAATGCTGAGCTGTGAGTAACGTGCAAGGCACAGGCTCAAATCTCGGAGAGTATCAAGTCAATCTTTTATGCTTCCAGGACCGATAAATTAAGTATCGCTAAACTGGCTATTGGCCACTTATTACTGACATCTTTATGAAACTGCAAAAACGTTTTCGGGAGCATAATGTAATAAAAAAAATGAATCATTAGTTTCTGTTTGCAAGTTAGAATCCCATGTCCTAATGTAGAAACGTCCGGAACAAGTATATATATTGCATAAGTACTTATTCACATCACTAACTCCACCTAGTGAAATAACCTCAAAACTATGACAACGGTTTTTTCATAAAGTTTACAAGCACATCTCATCTAAATCTCTTCAAACTACTGTTAAGCAGAATATATTTGATGAATATACTTTGGGGCATATTTAAGAGCCCCTAGTGCCGATCCAAAGCCACATTAGCATCATTTATTTTTACTCTAATGTGGTGTTAGAAGGCTAAAAACACCACACCATATTTACAAAGTGGCGCAATACATGCATTGCACCACTTTATAACCCTTTGCACTACATTATGCCTGTGCCAGGCATAATGTATGCAAAGGGGGCTTTCCCCCATTAGCAGGCTAACAAAATGGTGCAAGGAAATCTAAGAGATTTCATTGTGCCATTTTGTTCTGCACTTTTAACCCCTGCTCAGAGCTGGTGTTAAAAGGAGGCAATCATTGGTTACAATGGGCCTCTGGGGGGCATATTTAAGAAAAGTGGTGCTGCACACAGTGCAGTGCTGCTTTTCTTGCACCCCTTAGCGCCCCCCCCTAATGCCACCATGTGCGCATCGTATTTAAAATACGGCGCACCATGATGGTAGTTAGGGGACTAGTGCCTGAATTTTCTACGCTAGTCTGACGCTTTGCAGGAATAGCGTCAAAAATTCTAATCCTGCAAAGCACCCAAAGGCCCGTTGTAACTAATGGAAGCCTCCTTTTAATGCCTGCTCTGAGCAGGTGTTAAAAGTGCCAAAAAAAATGTTGCAAGGAAATCTAAAAGATTTCCTTGTGACATTTTTTTGGCCCCCTCTAACGTGGAACGTCCCTCATTGCATTCATTATGCCTGGCGCAGGTCAAATGTAGCGTAAACCGTTACAAAGTGACGCAATGCATGCATTCTGCCACTTTTTAAATATGGACATAATCACAAAAAATAGCAGGCAGGAACAAATTGAATCAATAATTATACTACCCAAAGTCCTCACTTTTGGTTGATCGGGTAAATTACTTTCCCATATTTATTTAATTAATTTTCAGAAAACAGTATGTACCTCAGCATGATAACATATACAGAAATAAATGAAAACACATCAAATTACTAACTAATTACAAAACACAAAATCTCAAAACTAAACAATACAATACATAAAAATGGGAAATGCCCAACGGAAAAACTCAAAAAGGTCACAATAACTAATTTACATTGTGATCCTGCCTAAAGCAAATGACCAAGGGAATAGCACCCAGCTATAAACACCTAACAATTTTTTAAGGTATTATGTAGTGCTTCTCATTATTCAATCTCTCAATTTAACAATTAACACCCCTAAGTCCTGCTAGACTCGTGTCGACGCGTTTCGGCCCCATAACTCGTGGCCTCCTCAGGACAGTCGAAGGGCACTGGCACCTCTTTTTCTACGAACCGGAGAAACAAATTATCAACCAACGAGACACTTTGCCTATTTGCAAATTGGTATTGTCCCCAGGCGCTGTTCTTCTTTATTTGAGTAATCTTCTGCTTTTACTCGGCGGTAGTGTCTCCACTCACTCAAATGCCTGTACCAAGAGGAAAACACTCTCCTTTCCGCACCCTCCAGCACGGACTGTATCAATGTCAACCTGCTGCCTTCGCTTGCGTCAAAGCAACGCGGGCGGCCGCATGTCGGCCATTTTTAAACAAACTATCCAAGCGCACGCTAGTCCGCTCTCACCTCTAACCAGAGTCCAGCGGTAAGCGCCCAATTAAATATGGTGCAGCACTTTTGGCCTTCTAATGCCACATTAGTGTAAAACAAAATATGATAATGTGGCATTGGAATGGCGCTAGGGGCTCTTAAATATGCCCCTGGGTGCTTTGAAGGATTAGCATCAGAATTTTTTACACTAATCCTGCAAAGCACTGGTCTAGCATAAAAAAAGTCAGATGTTAGTCCCCTAACTACCGCGTGGTGCGCCGTATGTTAAATACGGCACACAAATGGTGGCATTAGGGTGGCACTAGGGGGTGCAAGAAAAGTGGCGGAACACTGTGTGCCATGCTAGTTTTCTTAAATTTGCCCCTCTATAGTAATGACTAGCGGTAGGAAATAGTATTTTGTAATCCGCTAAAGTCAGATGCGAACAGGTGGTAATTCCACCTGTTTTCACTGGTTTCGCATCTGCATACCCCGGACTGAAAAAAAAGTTGTACTATAGGTGGAATGACTTGCAGCACAAATATTCCCCATCCCATGTGTCAGTTTAGAGCACTTGGCTGCTAGAGTGCCATGAGGAACAGTCGGTGCTGCTCGCCGCTTCCCTGCAGGCGAAGATTGCTTTAAAGAGCACTTTCAGGTAATTCCTTTGCAAGGCCCCTCAAAGGGCACCTAAAAGCAACTGCGTTGGGATTAGTATTGTTTCACTTGCAGAAAAACTCTAACACTGCTACACAGTAAAAAAAAGTGAATTTCGCCTATTTGGAAATTTCCCTATTAGTTTCCCCCAGCCTTGTTAATGCCATAATTAAATATAGTTGCACATGAATAAGTAAACAAAACACTTGAGGCAACTGTTTCCAAAGAAGAGCAAACATCTGTCGATCTCGTAGATCAGTTTCACTATCGACTTCCCTATTATGTTTCCATTACTTTATCTATCTATGTGAGCCATAACTAACAAAGGAGTTGATAAGTTTTGGCTATGTTGTCAATATTTCTGTCACAAGCCTTCTTCATGACAATAAAAACTTACACAATAAAAAACAGAGCTTTCAAAGACACAGCTCCTTTCTAGAAAACACCCTATTGAGTAGACTCGTCCATGAATAAATGTAAGACACAGATATGTCCCAGTAAAATACTCATCTTCAAATCCATAACCAACACCTTCTGATTTCAAGTACGTTTTTGAGACACAAAAATCCCTGTCATTTCAGAGGATACAGCCTCCAATGGCTATTACTTTTATCTTGGGATGCTTGTGAACTTAATATCTGAGGCTATTCTTGTTATCACTGTCCTGTAATACAGAATCGGATGTCTAATTAGTAGGTTTATGCAAGCAGATTTGGCCAGTCACTGCTTCTTTCAAGGAATACAAGCCCCGCGGAGTTACATCTCCAACTGGTGGGCAACATTCTCCAGCGTTCACACATAAGCACATTCTTACTTATTTCCACAACGGACTACTTGTATCTTCTTTTGCTGGAATAAGAGGCGTTTTTAGGCATGTGCAAAGTGGGCAATCGCCGAGGGCACCCACCTTCAGAGAGGCCCCCTGGGAAAGTTAACTTTCTCTGTTAGACCTCTGTGTATTCTATTTCTCTTTCTAAATATTTCTCTCTCTCTCTCTGTCTAGCTCTGCCTTTGACTCTCTACCCTGTATCATCTTAAGGATTTTTGGGGTCCCGAGTAAGATGTTTCACTGTTTTTGAGTGACCCTGTTAAAGTTAAACATATAATATAGTATTGTATGGCATCAAACAGGCCTGAGTTAGCAGTAAATGTGTAATACATTTTCAAATTGTGGGACAGATGTACTAACATTAGGAATACCGATTTCCTAATGTATGAAACGCCTTTGAGTTTCATTAGCGATTCCTAGTGGGTCACAAATAGACCTACCTTATGCATATTAATGAGGTAGGTCACAATTTGCAACCCATTAGGAATCACAGCCATCACAGGGATAGTGGCCTGCTGAGGTCAGCAGAACACCATGTCTGTTACTGATTTTTTATGAAGCAATCTTTTTTTCTTTTAAATGCAGCCCGTTTTCCTTAATCAAAAACAGGATGCGTTTAAAAAGAAAAAATGAAGCTTTGCAATATCATTTTTTAAGAATAGGCAGGGGCACGTGAGACCACTGCCTGCTCTTAAAAAAATAATATTCAAAAAATAATATTATTTACATTCTCAAAGGGGAAGGGGCCCCTCTAGGAACCTCTTCCCCCTTGCAAATGGGTTACCACAAGTCTTAAACTGGTGGTAAAGTATTACTGTTTTGAGGACCGGAATTTGGTCGGAAAACAGTAATACATACCACGTATTTGAAAGAGACGCCCTAAACACACCCCGTCACAAATACGCAATCGCAAATGCAAAATGCCATTTGGTAACAAGTTACTGAATCGCATTTTGTAGATTAGAAAAAGCATTTTTCCAGTTGCAAACGGCCTGATTCTGCGAATGCTTTGTACATTTGGGCCTGTGTTCCTTACTAGGGCCTCCAAAATATTTCCTGCTAGGGGACCCAAAACCCTTAAAACGACAAATGCCCATATGTTGGTTATTGGTGGTTTAATAGGATGCAGTTTGTCATCGTAGGCATCCACTGTTTGGCATCAACTGCTGCGAAAATCGTGCTCAATTTCCTGTAAGCTCCTAGAGAAAGAACTTAAAAATCTTACTCCATACAGGAACATTCTAAGTTTCCTGTAGGCAATTTTCACACTAGCCCCAAGGAACCTGATAGATGGACGAGTACTTTTGAAATGTTTACCAATATAACATGAAGTAACACTGAGGTCTGCATTAAGAAACATTCCATGGGCCGATCTTTAAGTGGCCACCCGCTGAATGATGTCATACTTGTTTCAAAACCATGACGTCACACTTGTTTCAAAACCCTTGCTGACATCATCACACAAAGCATCATTCTAGCATGCGTACTGTTAGAGACTGGTACAGATGACAGGTTGCTGAGAATTGTGTTTTTTTCACCGGCTGACCCCTTTACGTGAAGAATAGTTTCAAAGAAAGGAACTAAAGTGGAAAAGAAGAGCAGAGAGAAAAAGTCGAGTAATTGCCCAAAATCTGGCTGCAGATTTGTATTGATTTTCTTCTAGTTTCGTTATTAAGCACTAACGACCCCAAGCATGGCTCTGGGGCGCTGTACATTAACTCAGAGGAATGTTTATTCTGTGATACTGGTGCTGCGAAGATATGCAATTAGGAAGGCATTCGGTTGGAAGCAATAAAGGTTTTTCATGGTAGTAGAAAGAGGCGTGGCGTCCGGGAGAAGGAACACAGATCCCGTCCCGTGGCTGAGGAGTTGATGGAAAGGTCAGCTCAGTCTGTTTGAAGTGGAAACGTTTGAGCTGATGAGGCGAAGGAGGGACTTGACAATCGTTCAGGGCTGGAAGGAAGATGTTACAGTAGATGGAAATAATGAAGCAACGCAGGGCTGGCTCCTAACCAGCTATGGCTGCCCGGTGATAAAGAGGGCACAAGGGGGTGAAAGGTCAATGACCCTGAGAGTTTACTCGCAATCAGCCACTTACTCCGGTCAGCGGGAGTTAAACTCGCGGCTTCTTCTGCTGTATTTCTAGAAAATATGTTTAGTTCTTATGCCTGAGCCATCTATAGGTGTCATGAACATCCGTGCCCCGAAGAACAGCATAATTTAAGTAACCGGGTGGTGATAAATCTATTAAATTGAATATTGTTGTAACACCATTTCCCTACCTCGTTGATTTAATTCAAAAATATACGCTTCTCTAAACGTCAGTTTGATAAGTGACCCCCTACCTCACTACCAAACACCCCACGCCCCCTCCCCGCTGCACAGGGGTTTCTCACGGATTAACAGGGCTCTTCCACCTGGAGAGATCGCCCCCCCCCCCCTTCTAAAATGAACCCTGGGTCAAGCCTTTGAACTCTACATCTACCCAGCAATTTGTCTGCGCGGAAAAGCGTTCTGTTCCCTCCATGTTTAATCCGAGGCAGTCCCAGTTCACGACGCCCCCCCCCTTTACACCCTGGGCACATACTCCATCTCTCATTCTGAATAGCAGACACGCGCTCCCCAAATGTGAGCAGCATACGCCTGAAGAAAAAATAGCTGAAATGCCCATTACCGCAGCCCCAGACTGAAGATTTAGCAGCGTTCAGGGAGCGCGTTGCATAGAAATTGTCTCAGCCCTTTTACCTTACGCGCCTTTTACAACTCCGCACCCCAATAAAACGCTGTCTTCCATCCCATGGTCGCATATTATCAATGCACAGGTTTATGGCGTTCTCAGGAATAGCTCCTGGGGAAATGATAGGTAACAACTGGAAACGTCCTAAGCAACACCTCACCACAGAATTTTGAATTTTGCGCTCAAAAATCATCTATTAAATACAGTTCTAGACATCAGTGCCGTGCAAGTACAGCATAACGCAATCTCTCGCTGGGTGACTGGACTTCTGCAAAACCTCATTAACTCCAGCACAACACAGTTATGCGCCCGGCGTGTCTTTTTCTTCTGCATTGCAGCAATTGGGATTAACACCTCGTTACAAAAAACGGAAAGAACGGAGCCAGAGGGAGAACGCCGCCCCCCGTGTCAGAGCCCCGCTCCCCTACCTGCAGGACGAGGAAGCCGCCGAGGAGCTGTGCAGTCCATCCCGGGAGCTCTGCTTCCTTCGCTCGCGGAGAGTCAACACAAGCGGGCTGGCAGCCGGCAGCAGTGTGTGTTTTCCAGCTGTTAATGGGTTTGGTCAGGTGATCGGTGACCTTGGCAGAACAGCAAATAGAAGAGTTTTTCTTACAGAAAAGTAGGCAAATGGGAACGTTTAGGAAATCGTTTTCTGCAAAACCGATGCACTTCGTTTAGCACGCGCCCCTAAAAAAAGGGCGCTGCAATTGTGCAGTTAAAAGTTACTTTTAGGGGCTGCTTGCGTGTGGCACGGCACAGAGACACGTGTTCAGATGCGCCTAGCAGTCATCTGAATACAGGATGAGGTCCCCTTCCTCGCCCCAAATAGCAGGGTTGGTCTAAACCCATCTGCGAAGAATGCCGACGGTGTGGCTCTGTCTTGGTGTGCGGTAGGGTGGCCCTGCACTAACCAGTGACTCCAGTGTGCACGTCTGCCTGACAGTGAGTGCTCCTCCTCCCGCCAGTGGCTCACACATCACACTGTGTGTGTGTGTCTAGGTGCAGACAATGCACTCACTAACCAGTGACTCCAGTGTGCACGTCTGCCTGACAGTCAGTGATCCTTCCCTCCAGTGCCTCACACATCACACTGTGTGTGTCTAGGTGCAGGCAATGCACTCACTAACCAATGACTCCAGTGTGCACGTCTACTTGCAAGAGGCAGTGCCCCCCACAGCTCACACATCACACTACGTGTGTGTCACGGTGCAGGCAGTGCCATCACTAACCAGTGACTCCAGTGTGCACGCCTGCCTGCCAGATGCAGTGCCAGCAGCTCACACATCACACTACGTGTGTGTCAAGGCAGGGCCGGCTTTAGGGCGGTGCGGGCGGTGCGGCCGCACCGGGTGCTGACCTCAGGGGGGCATTGTGTTTAGCAACAAATTATGAAACTTGCGATTTAAAAGCGCCTGCTGAAATGTTTCTTGCGCGTCCAGCCTCCAGAAAGCAATTAAAATGACAAGACATCTCTTGTGATTAATGTTCTTGCTAGAGAGAGAGATGTGAGGTTTGTCTTGCAGCAGCTTTGATTGGCCACCAAGTAGCATAGAGGGTAATATGCCTGCTGCAAAGGACAGAAGATATTTTATGTGGATAGCTGAGTGTATTAATAAAGCCATCCTTTACAAGCGCTTTAAAACAAATGAATGTATGTGAAAGGGGGGCTATAGAGAGATGAGGGGTACTTTGCAGGATGGAAGTGAGGGAATCTGAGCAGGTGGTCATGGGGTGGAGGGGTGCCAAAAAAAGACTGTCGCACAGGGCGCCACCAGCGCTAAAGCCGGCCCTGTGTGAAGGTGCGGGCAGTGCACTCACTAACCAGTGACTCCAGTGTGCACGCCTGCTTGCCAGAGGCAGGCTCCCTGCCGCCAGCGGCTCACCACAGGCACACTTTGTATGTGTCAATGTGCAGGCAGCCTGCAGGCTGGAATACAAATGTGTCCTCGCAAGGCTCGCGTGCCCGCTTCAAGTGCTGGGTGGCGACTTTGATTGATGGTTACATGAACTTTTTATTAAGAAGTGGCGTGTTTTGCAATAACACTATTCTGCTCAATTATTCCTTACTCTTCTTTCATCTAATAGCATTTTTCTGGTGATACCATTCAGCGGATGAACGTTGCAGGCATTAATATGGATGAGGGCCTCACTTAAAGAAATGTGCTAAAAACAGCAGATCTGGCAGCATGGGTGTAGCTATCATTGGCGCAGCAGGCACAGTAGCACCGGGGACCAAAGCCCGGAGGTGACAGTTGAACCCCGGCATTTGCTGTATATTACTACCACAGCAGCAGTCACGGGGACATTTTTCTTGCTTGCACCAGGCTCCATGGTATCCCTGCTATGCTACTGCCTGCCAACCCTGTTGTCGATGATGCTTGCACACTTTTGTGTGCTGCACAGATGAAGCTCACTACACCAGCTCCAGGCTGTACCACTGCATGATCGAGAGAGGCTGATCCGCGCCACCAAGCTTGACCACCATCACTTACCACCATGAAATATAGGTAAAACGGGTAACAAACTTTCAAGAAATGGTAGCAATATGTCCTTACTATGTCAGAAACATTATAAAGCATGTCTGTGAGACTACAGTTGTGACCAGCGGATATATACCGTTAGTACTTAATTTGTAAAAAAAAAAAAAAAAAATAGTACCAGTGTAGGAAGTTGGCTCTGTATGTACTATTTCAAAGTAAGGAATAGTATGCACAGAGTCCAAGGGTTCCCCTTAGAGGTAAGATAGTGGCAAAAAGAGATAATTCTAATGCTCTATTTTGTGGTAGTGTGGTCGAGCAGTAGGCTTATCAAAGGAGTAGTGTTAAGCATTTGTTGTACACACACAGGCAATAAATGAGGAACACACACTCAGAGACAATTCCAGGCCAATAGGTTTTTGTATAGAAAAATATATTTTCTTAGTTTATTTTAAGAACCACAGGTTCAAGATTTACATGTAATACTTCAAATGAAAGGTATTGCAGGTAGGTACTTTAGGAACTTTGAATTAGCAAAATAGCATATATACTTTTCACATAAATCACATATAGCTATTTTAAAACTAGACACTGTGCAATTTTCAACAGTTCCTAGGGGGAGTAAGAGTTTGTTAGTTTTTGCAGGTAAGTAAACCACCTACGGGGTTCAAGTTTGGGTCCAAGGTAGCCCACCGTTGGGGGTTCAGAGCAACCCCAAAGTTACCACACCAGCAGCTCACGGCCGGTCAGGTGCAGAGGTCAAAGTGGTGCCCAAAACGCATAGGCTTCAATGGAGAAGGGGGTGCCCCGGTTCCAGTCTGCCAGCAGGTAAGTACCCGCGTCTTCGGAGGGCAGACCAGGGGGGTTTTGTAGGGCACCGGGTGGGACACAAGTCCACACAGAAAGTATACCCTCAGCGGCACGGGGGCGGCCGGATGCAGTGTGCAAACAAGCGTTGGGTTTTCAATAGATTTCACTGGGAGACCAAGGGGTCTCTTCAGCGATGCAGGAAGGCAAGGGGGGGGCTCCTCGGGGTAGCCATCACCTGGGCAAGGGAGAGGGCCACCTGGGGGTCGCTCCTGCACTGGAGGTCGGATCCTTCAGGTCCTGGGGGCTGCGGGTGCAGAGTCTTTACCAGGCGTCGGGTCTTTGAAGCAGGCAGTCGCGGTCAGGGGGAGCCTTAGGATTCCCTCTGCAGGCGTCGCTGTGAGGGCTCAGGGGGGGTCAACTCTGGCTACTCACGGTCTCGTAGTCGCCGGGGAGTCCTCCCTGTTGTGTTTGTTCTCCACAAGTCGAGTCGGGGGCGTCGGGTGCAGAGTGCAAAGTCTCACGATTCCGGCGGGAAACGTGTGTGTTTCAAAGTTGCTTCTTTGTTGCAAAGTTGCAGTCTTTGGTGAACAGAGCCGCTGTCCTCGGGAGTTCTTGGTCCTTCTAGATGCAGGGTAGTCCTCTGAGGCTTCAGAGGTCGCTGGACCCTGTGGAACGCGTCGCTGGAGCAGTGTCTTTAGAAGTGGGGAGACAGGCCGGTAGAGCTGGGGCCAAAGCAGTTGGTGTCTCCGTCTTCTCTGCAGGTTTTCAGCTCAGCAGTCCTTCTTCGTCTTAGGTTGCAGGAATCTCGTTTCCTAGGTTCTGGGGAGCCCCTAAATACTGAATTTAGGGGTGTGTTTAGGTCTGGGAGTGCAGTAGCCAATGGCTACTGTCCTTGAGGGTGGCTACACCCTCTTTGTGCCTCCTCCCTGAGGGGAGGGGGGCACATCCCTTATCCTATTGGGGGAATCCTCCATCTGCAAGATGGAGGATTTCTAAAAGTCAGAGTCACTTCAGCTCAGGGCACCTTAGGGGCTGTCCTGACTGGCCAGTGACTCCTCCTTGTTTTTCTTATTATCTCTCCTGGACTTGCCGCCAAAAGTGGGGGCTGTGTCCAGGGGGCGGGCATCTCCACTAGCTGGAGTGCCCTGGGGCATTGTAACACAAAGCCTGAGCCTTTGAGGCTCACTGCTAGGTGTTACAGTTCCTGCAGGGGGGAGGTGTGAAGCACCTCCACCCAGAGCAGGCTTTTGTTTCTGTCCTCAGAGAGCACAAAGGCCCTCACCACATGGGGTCAGAAACTCGTCTCTCAGCAGCAGGCTGGCACAGACCAGTCAGTCCTGCACTGAACAATTGGGTAAAATACAGGGGACATCTCTAAGATGCCCTCTGTGTGCATTTTTTTAATAAATCCAACACTGGCATCAGTGTGGGTTTATTATTCTGAGAAGTTTGATACCAAACTTCCCAGTATTCAGTGTAGCCATTATGGAGCTGTGGAGTTCATTTTTGACAGACTCCAAGACCATATACTCTTATGGCTACCCTGCACTTACAATGTCTAAGGTTTTGCTTAGACACTGTAGGGGCATAGTGCTCATGCACCTATGCCCTCACCTGTGGTATAGTGCACCCTGCCTTAGGGCTGTAAGGCCTGCTAGAGGGGTGACTTACCTATGCCACAGGCAGTGTGAGGTTGGCATGGCACCCTGAGGGGAGTGCAATGTCGACATAGTCATTTTCTCCCCACCAGCACACACAAGCTGGCAGTGTCTGTGCTGAGTGAGGGGTCCCTAGGGTGGCATAAGACATGCTGCAGCCCTTAGAGACCTTCCCTGGCATCAGGGCCCTTGGTACCAGGGGTACCAGTTACAAGGGACTTACCTGGGTGCCAGGGTTGTGCCAATTGTGGAGACAACGGTACATTTTAGGTGAAAGAACACTGGTGCTGGGGCCTGGTTAGCAGGGTCCCAGCACACTTCTCAGTCAAGTCAGCATCAGTATCAGGCAAAAAGTGGGGGGTAACTGCAACAGGGAGCCATTTCTTTACAACCAGGGACCAAGGTTTTTCACACAGGTCCAATGCAACTGGCACTACCAATCAATCAATCATGGATTTGTAAAGCGCGGCTAATTACCCATAGGGTCTCAAGGCGGTGATTGTGGGCATGCTGCTCAGTCGAAGAGCCAGGTACTTCCTGAACTGCATCAGTGATGTGGTATTATTGAGCTTGAGGGGTAGTGCCTTCGATGTCCGGGCTGCTGGGTAGGAGAAGGATCTTCCCCTGCTGTGCTTTTCCAGCTCTTGGGGACGGCTGCAAGGGCGAGCTGGGAGGAATGGAGGTACCACCCAGATGTCACATCAAAATGCAGGTTTATGTCCTATCTAGATCATGGTTCAAAGATAAATTAAATAGATGAATGCTGCGTTAATGAACTCTGCACAAAAAATACTCACACAGCATCACCTTGTGGTGCATTCTCATAAATTCTTACCACCGTTTATGAATAAGTGCCTGTGCCGATTGCTGGCAACCAACGCAACAAATTATGCACCGTTAATACCCCTCATAGGTTACAATTCAAGTCAGGGTAAGCAAAATGTCTTTAACATCCAGGCAAGTTCAAGAGATGGCAGTTGTGAAGATTGAAAATATTCTCCATACCGGGTGCTTTTCAAATTGACGTAAGTAAGGTGT